>NC_083724.1:70346299-72846299 GCF_028564815.1 Eubalaena glacialis
GCTGGCACTCGGTGAATGTTATTCCACCTTATATCAATGATAGTTAATATCCACACAATGCTCCTATATGCCAAGGGCTGTGCTACACTTACAACTCCCTATTTTATAGATGAGGAAACTGAAAGAATGGAGGGATTAAATGACTTGCCCGTGCATAGCTAGGATGGAGCTAGTAAGTAGGAGAGACTTCTCAGTATACAGCAGGTACCATCTCCCTCCTCAAGGAGTCTTCTCCGTCTCGCCGAAGAGCAAGATAGAAATCTCAGAAGTCAAACAACGTGATATAGAAACCCACAGGTACTGCCACAGGAGCTCAGAGGAAGATGGTGAACCTGACAGAAGACATGGATTCCTTCTCCCATGGCTTCCATCTCCATCACCTTTTGCATTTGGGTTTCTTCAATGTCAGTGTTTTACAGTTTGAAGGCTCTGATTTTGCACTAGAGGATGAAACCTGCTTTGGGCTTAAGCAAAAAAAAGGAACTATACATGCCAGAGAGAGAATTAATAGTAAAATGTGAGACTCTTTCTCCTCTGTACACAGAAATGTCTCATGGGAAAAACAGAATCACAGGAAAGTTATGTGTAAAAGGATGTGGGGACGAAGGTGGAGAGCATAAGTTGGAATTGATTTTTTAAGTTCAGAAGGATTACCTGACTCCAGTAGATGGTAAGATGAATATTATCTTGGTATCCAAGAGCAGAGATGACCATCCATTGTTCTAATGGTCCCACCCTCACTTTTAAAATAAATAACCAGGGACTTCCCTGGTGGCGCAGTGGTTAAGAATCTGCCTGCCAATGCAGGGGACATAGGTTTGGGCCCTGGTCCAGGAAGATTCCTTATGCCTCAGAGCAACTAAGCCCGTGCGCCGCAACTACTGAGCCTACACTCTAGAGCCCACGAGCCACAACTACTGAGCCCACGTGCCTAGAGCCCATGCTCCACAACAAGAGAAGCCACTACAATGAGAAGCCCGCGCAC
This sequence comes from Eubalaena glacialis, assembly GCF_028564815.1. Taxonomy (NCBI): domain Eukaryota; kingdom Metazoa; phylum Chordata; class Mammalia; order Artiodactyla; family Balaenidae; genus Eubalaena; species Eubalaena glacialis. The sequence continues at coordinate 70,347,285 of NC_083724.1, forward strand.
CACAGTGAAGAGTAGCCCCCGCTCGCCGCAACTAGAGAAAGCCCGCGTGCAGCAACGAAGACCCAAAGCAGCCAAAAATAAATAAATAAATAAAATTTAAAAATAAACATAAAATAAAATAAATAACCAAATGGAAGGGTGGTAGTTGCATCCCCTAGATTACAGAAGAACAAGCCAAAGGCTAGGGTGTCATCCCTTTGTTTCCGATGGTGAAATCCACCTTGTTCCTGGTAAACAAGACATCCTGTCCTCTTAGATCCCTTCAATGAATGGGAGTGAGGGTGGGCAGGGATTGTGCACCCCCCTCCCTGAGATGCTGCATATTCATGTGGGGAGAGCACTGGCTGACCCTCCCCAAATCCTGTTCCCCCTCTGCTGGCTGTGCTTGGTGGCCCCGTGTCAAGCCTCAGCCACACAGGAGCTGCAGCCCGAGCCCAACCCTACGTGGGGAGAGGGGAACTGCCCTGTAGATGAAACCCTCAATGGGAGTGGGCAGGCAGGAAGGGGAAGGAGCCAATGCAGCCAATTAATTTTCCTGTGTTGCTTAAATCATTCTCCCCCAATCTGCTCTGCCAAGAATAAGGATAGCTGTCCCCAGCCTGTCAAGGCCCTGCCTTCTTTTCAGTAAATCACATAGAAATCAGAAATAGACCCACTGGGTAACTCTGAATAAAGGCACCTCAGAAGGGAATGGTTGGTTTTGGTGGACAGTCACCTCCCCTCCATGTCACCTGCCAACTTTGAGATCTGCCTACCTCTTCACAAAAGGGATTGCTAAGTATTTTCCTACTGAGTCTTTAAGACTGTTGTTACGTGGATTTGGCCGTTCTATATTACATGTCCTGTTCATGAGGTCTCTGGCTAATAGTCACTTGTCCAAAGAAATGAAGCTTCATAAAGCAACACCTACTTTGATCCAGCACTTAAATCTCCCAAAAGTTTGGAACACTGGTCCCATGATATGTTCCCAGAAAAATGTACTTCGTGGAAGGCATATAATACAGCCTCTTTACACCTTAACATATTAAAGGTGAGAATAGTGTTTATAGGAGTTTAACCCAGCATTTCCAAAACGTTCGTTGAATTCCTCTGCTTCTCAACATGTAGAGGCAACCCTCAGTCCTGGTTTAGTGGAACACACTTGTGAATGCTGACACAGTCTGGAAGGATTGCTCTGTAGCGTGGTCTCCAGTGCACAGGCAGACGTTCTGCTTTGTAGCACAAGACTTTGACACCAGGGGAGTAATATTTAGACCAATAACACTATCATCCTGTATCTCCCCCAACTCTGTGTATACACAGACTGACAAGTCAGCACTGCCTCACCGGCAGTTGGACCACGTCTCTGTGCAACACATGTTGCTTCTGTGTTTGTTAGGAAAAAAATTAGCATTTTCATCTACAAAAAGGCTTACACAGTCTGTCGACTTTTTCTCCCCGCTAGTAAAAATGATCAGTTTAGTATCCCCTTGAAAAGATAATAGTATAACACCGGGAAAATCCACAAATGACCCAGGGGCATGATCAGACATGAAAACAGAGGGACCTTTCCTGCACTTACCATTAAGGCAAACCCTACAAGGCAGGTACCCTTATTAAACCCATTTTTCAGGTGAGGAAACTGAAGGTACCTTCTCCAGGATCTCACAGGCAGTCAGTTAGGACTTGAACTCAGGCAGTCAGACTCTGAGAGCTCATGCTCTTCACCATAGAAGGGACAGGTAGGTGATGGGGACTCCAGGTGGGTGCATTCAGAGTGATTGCCACTGAGGAAGCCACACAAGTGCCTGGCCTTCCCTCTTCTAGATGTAGAGTGGCCAAATCCTTCTTCCAGATTTTTCTGCCATCCCTACCCACTACCCATGTCTGATGGTTCCAGGAGGGCTTGACCATAAGGGCTGACTGTCCTCTACTTAGCAGGGTTCTTATTAGCTGTGGTCTCCACACACACCCTCTACCCAGCTCTAGGGCTGGCTTCATGCGTGTGCATTCACACAGGGCCATGTACTTAGAAGGGGGCTGTGCTTCGTTCAGTGCTAGCCTGTTGCCATCTTGAAATTCTCAGTAACTTTTGAAGAAGGGGCCTGCCACGTTCCTTTTGCTCTAGGCCTCACAGATTATGAAGTCATCCCACCTGCTTCTTTGGTGTTCACTTTATGCTTGTCAAAGTGGTAAGATTGTGGTCAGATGATTTTGCGTGGCAAATCTCTAAGTGAGGATTCCCTCCAAAATGTATGGAGAATGGTCAATGCAGATGATACATGGCAACTAGCCAAACAATTGAACACATAATACATACTCACATTAGAAAACTATGTCTGTGACGACAGGCAGAATGATGTCCCTAAGACTCTATTCCAGCAATTAGCTATGTAGCCACAGGTCAATCCAAATCCATACCTGTTCATGTGGTGAACATCCTACTGTCAGAGAAATGCACTGTTATAAGACAAATTGCTTTGTTTCATGAAGATTGAACTAGAGATTATGAGCTATCAAAATATTCATACCTTTTGATGCAGTAATCCTACTTTAGGGAATTTAGGCTAAGGAAATCCTTTTTTAAGGAAGAAAAAAAAATGTAAGAACCCTGATATTCAGCAAGGTAGCAGCAACAAGAAAAGAGAAATCAGACTAAATATTCAGAAACTCAGGGATGGTTAAGTAAGTTATAGATCTCAACTTGATGGAAAGTATACCAGGGGTTGGTGAACTTCTTATATAAAGGGCTAGAGGGTAAATATTTTAGGATTTGCAGGCCATGAGGTTTCTGTCACAACTACTCAATTTTGCCATTTGTAATAGGCATAGGCAATACAAACATAGATAGACATGGCTGTGTTCCAATAAAACTTTATTTACAAAAACAAGCAATGGGCCAGATTGGACTGGTGAGAAGCAGTTTGCCAACCCATGGCACCATCACTGAAATGATGATTATGAAGACTGTATTAACATGAGATAGTTAATGAAAAGAGCAGGATAAAAAACAGTATATTCTCAGTGATTACGACTGTGTATATGTATTTGTCTATTTATATTTTAAAAATTGGGAAAGAAAGCATACATATATGCAAGTAGTAGCTGGGCTGGAGAGCTAGGATTATGAGATGATTTTCTTTTCTTTGCTCTGAGGGAGATTTTCCAAGCCTTGATATTCTCTCATGTATTTAATGCTGAATATGTACAAAATAGATACAGATCCCTTAAAACCAGGTCTTTCTACCAAGCAGTCAAAGGATGGTGAGAAAGCATGGACTGTGCTCATACATAACAGCCTTTGCTCCCCAAATCTTTAATCCCCTATCTTTGGAGATTTCCCTCCAGCTAGCCTAAAATCACTTTTGCGGACCCAGGCTCAGCTGGGCCCGTGGCCACTGTGGTGGTTGGCCTTTTCCAGGGAAGCTGGGTGCACCACTGGGCAGCAGAGAGCCTGCAATGGGGAGAGGGAGGAAAGAGAAGTGACGTTCTTTACAAAAGAAAGAAAACAGTGCTAATTCTATCTTACCATGAATCCTTCCAGTTAATAACCGAACACAAGCTATCATGAATTTGCGTTATGAGACCACCTGCCTAAAAGACTCTCTTGTTTTGCTTTGTTTTATTGAACTATGGGGTGGTCCCCATTAGTGGATTTCACTGTACACAGATTTAGCCAAAGCCATTATTATATTTAAATTTGTTGAGCTGGAGTTTAATAAGGGATTTATCCCCAAAGGAAATCAACTTGACTTTGTATATGTGTTCATTTCAAAATACAGTATCTTGTCTCATTAAATCCCAAAGAATGAGGGATTATAACAAAACAAAGCAGGCACTGCTTTTATTAAGCAGGCCCAACAATGTGCTGTGAAGACGGTGAGTTTTCTTTTCTTCCTTTGGGATTACGTAATTGAACCTGAGTTGTTATAAAGAGAAGATTTCTGAAAGATGCAAACTTGAAAACGATATCATTTTTTTGGGAAAAAAACCCCACTTTTTTCTCTTTCCTTCAAGGATCTGATACTAAATAAGAGATTTTCCTCTCTAGTGCTCCAGTCTGTTAGTTAGCACAATGAAATATTGATAGTTTCCCAAACTACACGTCTTGATACTGATTGTTATGGAAATAGTTGGGCTATATCCAAAGTCAAACATTAAAACGTCACAATAAAATTCATGGAGAGAAGAGTGCCTGGAACAGTCTCTTTAATTTTAAGCTGCATGCATTTGATAAGCACCTCAAAGATAAATCATTATTCCCTTCACCCACAATTGATGGCAAAGTCAAATTGGAAGGCCCTCTTCCCTTTGCACAAATTGTTGGGCCCTGGAAATTACCCATGGCAAGAACTGAGACAAAGACAATCATTCACCTGGCAGTCCTAAAAATAGAAGGGCTTAGGGAATAGTGATAATAATCAAACATGTTTTGAGGGCTTGCTCTGTGCCTCATACTATGTTAAGGATTTTACATATGTTAGCTCATTTAATCTTCTCAGTAGCCCAAGATGTAGACACTAATGCTGTACCCATTTTATAGATGAGGAAATGAGGTCAAGCATCTTGCCTAAGGTCACAAATTTATGAACTTGTTGATCAAAGACTTGAACTCAGGTCTCTGGGATTCCAGAACCTCTTTTATTAACTCATCCAGCATGTTGCCTAGCCAAAGGGAAGGTCCTAAAGGATTGGGAAGGGGGGCATTTCTTGAGTATATCAAAGGAGGCTTCTCCCAGAAAAAAGTTCTATTGGGTGGGGTGGAAGGAAATAATTTTACATTGTTGGCAGAATGTGAAATTATTCTATAAAACCAAGGACCAGCAATTGAACCAGGTGCTAAAGGTGGAGTAGAGATGGGAAAAAGATTGACAGTCCAAAATGATCAGGAGCTCCAGGATCTCATTCCCTGCTTCAAAAAAAAAAAAAAAAACAACCAGAAAACCATAAGGCTATTGATCATAAGAAAATGACCTGAATGTTGGGGGTAGAAGGCATAGGGTCAGCTGGTAACTAGCATTTTAATAGCATCTCTTGGGAAATTCATACTTATATTCTGTCATACCACGTACATGCACTTACAAGGAAGAGCAGTCACTCAATTTATCTGGCTTAACAGTGGACTACATGATATACTATGCATAGTGTAATACAATATATACACATAATTGACCCTTTTCTTTAATATCTGATAGTATTTTAATTTCAAAAATTAAAAATTCTACATTTACCTACCTTCCTCATTTACAGAGCATATTAATTTAATGTTTTCTTAATGACAGTGTAGTCATCAGAAACATTATGTATTATTCTATTCTAAAATTTATGCCTTTAGGTCTCATTGAGGTCTAGGGGACTCCCTGCTCCTACTATTCTCTTGGAAATATTTAAGCTGCAATTTGGAGGGGTCTATGCGGTGTCAAGAAAATAGTATGTGCTTTGGAGATTTAAAGACCTAGATTGACTCCCAGCTGTGTGTTTTTGTGTAAGTCACTTAGTTTCTGTGAGCCTAAATTTTTCTCATCTATAAAATGGGAATAAATTGTAATACTTTCCTTAGAGCATGCATATTATATATATATATAGGAGAGAGAGACACTTGGAACAAAGTTAAAAATATAAAGTAAATGGAAATTATTCTTATTATGTCACCTTCTTTTTTTGTCAGTGTCCTGGCTTCCTACTGTCAGTGCTGTTTACTCCAGTAAAATCCCAACTGTTAATTAGCTTACTCTTTCATGTTGTGGACTGACAAACCACATGACAGCTGATAAGGCTTGCTAGAATTAAGACCACAGTAAGAATAAATAGGATCTGAGAAAATAAAAGGCATAGTTTTCATGCTGGTTAAAACCAGACTCCCTGCTCCTGATCTGTGTTCTAGAATCTTGAACAGGAATGATAAACAGTTTTCATCTCGTATGCCAACTCTGATCTCTTGGAAGTGACTGCCTGGAATGTTGGTTTGAAAATGACTCTGCACTTCAGCCCTGGTTCAGTGTGAAAGAGGGCAGTGATCAATTAGTAATGTCTGCCTTGGGCAAGGGATGGGCTTGGGGTGAGGTGGGTGGCACACGTGCCACATATTTGCTAAAACTAATCTAGGTTCTTAAGCTTTCCAACTCAGTTATCTTCATATAAATGAGGGATATATACATGTGTGAATATATGTGTATATAAATCCGTAAACATCTGTATGTGTATATAAATCCATTTATGTGTCTATAAAGTATCCACCTTATTGAAGTCTGAATGCAGTGGGGATTCTAACATGACATGGTTTTATTTTCACTAATCATTGTTCTCAACTGTTCTGTTAGAAGTCCCTTTGGGCATATCCCAAAATGTAGTTATTTAAAAAGGAATTAGTTCAGCCCAGTTTGAAAGTCTAATCCCAAAAGTATTATAAATCTCCTCTCCTTTTCTCTGCAGCACAGGCTTGATCTGTATTTCAAGAGACTTGCAGAAGCGAGGGCAAGTGGGCTTCTCCTTTAATTCCTTTTCCAGAGTCTCCTGGGTCAGACTCTGGGACACCATCTCTCCCCCAGCGCCACCCATTTCTGGGTCTCTCGATCCTCTGGGAAGGGAAACAGAGGAGAGGGCAGGGGTTCCTGGCTGCCTGTCTATAGCGGGAGGCATCTGTGGTCTCACTCTGGCTTGGCCTGGTTTAGCCTGCCACTGGTGGCCTGTGCACATGGATAGTCTCTACATGGTTTTAGGAGGTGATGGTCACCTTCACTTCATCCCTCCATTGCTGAAGGATAGTCGTGTCTACTTTTGTAGACACAGTTCCATACCTCCAATCCCCTCTCCTGATGGGACAGCCTTTACTTGGCAGCCACCTTGGTAGCCCCATGGCTTCTGCCTCCTGCCATGGAGCCCTGGGGAATCCTCTTATATACCCTCAAAGGTAAGGCAGGTGGGAGTTTGTGCCTGATTTCTTCTCAAGCACATTCAACTGCTGTGGGCCATCCTGCTGTCATCAGAAACTTCTAAGAAAGAGGCAGACTCCAGACTCCATATTCACTCAGGCCCCGAACTCCAGAGGATGCATTGAGCTCTCCCACTTACTCCTTCTCCACCCTCTGCTCCACTCCACTGGCAGGACCAAAGAGGCTCTTCAGGGTCCCAGTCAAACGAGCATGCATTGGGGTGGAGAGATGCTGGTCTTCCCTTCACTGGGGAAACTTCCATCTCTAAATCATTCTCTTGAGTGCTCCTTCTTTATGTTTATATGGTTTATATACAGCTGTACCTTCTGAATCTGGTGCTGAGCCTAATATCAGCAGGTCAGGCAGTCAGAAGGGAAAGAAGGAAGTAGAGTAGGGGAGAGCAAGGATGAGCTGCAACCCACAGGGATGAATTGGAATCTGGGTCAGTCTCTCACTGCCTCCAAGTCTCCCGCTTCAAAGATGGGGAATCCTGTAGAAGCTGACGCCCTTTGTCATGGAGCAGAGCACACATCTGACCCCAGAGTTCAGCTGAAGGAGGAAATCTCATGAGAACTAGAAGAGCTGTGGGCTGGGCTCTTCTGCCTTATGCCTGGAAAATCAGCGAGCAGGTTCCAACAGTATGCTTGAGTTGTAACAGTGTCTCATCTTCTGAAAGTAAAGATAGCTGCTGCTTCACTTCTGTCTTCCCATTCCCATAAGAATTTCTCTTGTGGCCAACCCCAAACCAGACCATACCAAGAAGGGGATTCTGGGAAACATAGCTCAAGCTTAGCTAGGTTGACCCAGCACAAAATACTCCGAGGCCTAAGACTTCTAACTCCAGTGTTTCTTTCACCCCCCCCACCCTGTCTTCCTGTCTTCTCATATAGATGCAAATGGATACCAAAATTGGGTAGTGGATAGTGACAGCAGAGCTAATCTCTTAATAGTTCTGGTTGAGAACCTAGCCCCAGGTTTTGGAATGTGGGGTTCCTGATTCTTCTTATTTACAGCTTCAGACCCCAGTCACCATTTCCAAGGCAGTAGGAAAAGTCCCACTATATAAGATTGTATTTACATAAGATTGTATTGTATTATAGTACTTAAGATTCTAGTTTACAATCCCATTACATAAGATTCTATTTTAAATGAATCTTCTGAGTGGGAAGGGATCAGTACTAGACTGTGCTAGTACAGCTTTAGCTATTTAGACATTTCTATGATCACCTGAAAATGTTCACAAGTGTAATGAGCGAATTCTAAAGTATACATGACAGTTTTACTAATGCAGATCTGTACCACAGGCTGGAAAATCTAAGCCAGTGCTGTGATTTTAGCCAGTGCTAAACTATGAAAGGAATGTACAAAATGATATTAAGTAGATCCTTGTTTATCTTAACTATATAATCCATCCCCTTTCTTAGAAATATCAGATTTCTGTAGATCAAAATGTTATTTTTATCTTGATTCTATTGTATTATCAAATAACTCAGAATCCTTTCACTAGGATATAGTTTTTAGGAAAAACATGAGAATGTAATAGATACGGTATTGATTGATACATACAATATCTAATTCTAGGACTTGGATTAGAAAGATATTTACTCAGGATATAAATGTAGATGTATGATAGAGAAACTTAAGAGATAGCTCATGAGGTTAAATGAACAGTGTTCTACATCGACTCCTAAATGATTTCCTGAATATGTTTTGCTTATAATTTTTGCTACATTCACCCTTATCCATCCAGTACCAAAAAGGATCTGAGGTGACTGATTTTCTAGATTTAACCTAATCCTACGCATAATTCAAGATAAATAAACTATGAACTGTGTATGATTTATTTTACTTCTCAACTAAAGCTGTAGAAATATTTTCTCTAAGTACTGTTTCTAAATTTGGAGGATGTATTTAAATTCTGTGACTGATTTGTTGAAAGTGAAAAAATATAACAAAACCCACCAACTATCCACACACACATGCACACATAAATGTTTAGAAAAAGGCATGGGAGGATACACTCCCACATGTGAGTGGCAGATCTCTTTGAAAAGGACAGTGAGACTGCAGAGGGAGGGAGAAGGGGGATAATTTGGTATCAGGGGAGATAAAAGAGGGCTTCCACTTGTAATTTTCACAATAAATGTGTGTTTTATATACTACTTGTATACTTAAGGAAACAAACACTGTTCTAATGAAAAGATAACAGATTTTAATTTGAAAGGCATAGAACTGGATCAAAATAAAATCAATCTAAACATTCATAATACTGTATGAATATTAGTAATTATAATCTTTTCTATTTTTTTGGCATGAAAAGATCTTTATATTATCATTAATTTAAAAATGTTAAAAAGCTTGCTTTGGGTGATTGCAATTTTATAAAACTATTATCTAATCTATCTGTGTACCTATCATCTATCGAGTGTGTGTCTGCTTGTGTTTTTGCACGCGTGTATAAAAGAATTCGCACAAGGCTAATGTATACACTAAAGCATTAAAGTGATCATCTCTAGGTGGAGACTGCCATGTGGTCTTTCTCCTCTTATGCTGCCTGTATCTTTATTTTAAAATTTAGGAAATCCCGGTAAAAATTGTTAAATCATAGACTCCATTACATTCAACATCATTTAAATAAGAATATATGGAAAGAGTACTTCCCACATGGCTCTTTCCCACTAGTCTTTATTTTTTATTTGTCCCCTTGGAGATCAGAAGTTGACCCATCATGTACACGCATATACTTTTGAGACCACATACTGTGAGTATAAACATAATATATGAATGTGTATTTATATATTATCTGTATATACATATCCAAATACAAGAGTAGTAGACTGAAAAATGAATATCTTCACATTAAAATAAGTAACCATTTTTATACAAATAATAAAATATTTTTCTTTTTTTAAGGAGTTACATAGATTGGGAGGGAAGTGTAGATAGATGTGTTTGTGTACAGTCCATTTATTTTTGAACAAAAGCATTTAGTGAATTGTGCTGATTTATTTCCTTCTTTATGAGGAATTGTGGGAAGGATATATATGTGTGTGTGTATAATTATATTACAGACACATACACACACACACACCCAATATAAAATCTAAGGCAGCTATCCCAATTGCTAGTAATCCAGGTAGATTGACAAAAGCTGCAGTACCAAGAGGAGCTCTGGTTTTTCGTGCCCTGGAGTGTTCTCCATGGTGAAGAGGTCATCAAGTAAGAAATGAAGCAATGAGGCAACACAGGTTCACACAGAATCAGACTACAGTAGCAAAGACGTTTCCAACCACACGGGTGGGTTCAGTATAGTCTCCTGTATGGAAAACTCTGTCCATTCCCTTTGTGCTGTCTTCCTCTGTCTGCTTTCCAACTTCCTCCCAAACTCCAGCTCAGATTGCAGCCCCCATGTGTTGGGCTACCCCTTAAAGCCATTTACTTATTTTCTGTCTGGTATTTCTCATTACATTATTATTAGCCTGAGAAGCCACTGGTCCCCTCTGCACTAGCATCACCTCCCAACCTGCCCATCAGGAGCTGGGATAGAACAGTCCGTGTCCTTCTCCCCAGTCTCAGCAGCCTCTGCCTCCATGGTAGAACTCCAGCCATGACCCAAACTCAGCTCCCTCTAGTGATCCCCAGAATAAGCACAGCCTACACTCAAGTCCTGCCTGTTCCTCCCAATGTCTCCCCTAAAATCCCTGATTAATTTATTCTGTATCTACCACCTAAACCTGATACATCTTTCCCTTCTTCACTATTACTAATTTAAGGTATTTTTCTGGTCAATACCACCCAACACTCTCTCCAACTATTATTTATGTCTTTTAAAAATGTCTTTCCTTTCTCTCTCTAAAAGAAAGCACATTTGTATTTCCTCACTCTTTCCTTCTCTGTATCACCTATCAAATCTCCTTCGACTATTTACTGCAAAGATGAAGGTAATTTTGAATGATAATAATAGAAAAAATATACACAATCCTTACTATACAACAGACATTTTAAATTTATTTATTTACTAATTTATGGTTGTGTTGGGTCTTCGTTTCTGTGTGAGGGCTTTCTCTAGTTGTGGCAAGCGGGGGCCACTCTTCATCGCGGTGCGCGGGCCTCTCACTATCGCGGCCTCTCTTGCTGCGGAGCACAGGCTCCAGATGCGCAGGCTCAGTAGTTGTGGCTCACGGGCCCAGTTGCTCTGCGGCATGTGGGATCTTCCCAGACCAGGGCTCGAACCCGTGCCTCCTGCATTGGCAGGCAGATTCTCAACCACTGCACCACCAGGGAAGCCCCATACAACAGACATTTTAATCACAATTTATATATGAATTTATTCAATCTGTGTAAAAATTCTTGGGGTCAGTACATTATTAGCCATCACTTATAGATGAGGGAACTGAGGCACAGAACCATTAGACAAGGCCTCACAGCTTGCAAATGCCAGAGGTGGGATTTAAGCCAAGTCAGTGTCGGGTCAGAGGCCAGGCGCTCAATGACTGCAACTTCTCCCTCTCACAGTCCCTGTTACTGAAGTCCCCGGCTGTGTGGTCACTAACCCATGTGTTCACTCTCACACATAAAGGAGTCATGACAGCTAAGTTATAGTCCTAAAGAAGAGGTTGCTGCTGCTTCTCTCTTACCAATTCCTTTCTGGGACCTTAGTCCAAGAACTTGATGGTAAGGAAGGTTAGTTAGCTGTTACTAAAAACAAGCCAAACAAACAAACCTGGTTTGTTGCTATTATCTAGCCTTGGATATTCCCTTGAACAGCCATTTGTTTGCTAATAAGAACGAACATATTACAGATCTGAAAGGGGTAAAAACATGTAGTGAAATACCTGCTATGTACCAGACATTAGTCTAGGTATGTTCACCTGAGTTAACTTGTTTAAGAAGATGATAATGAAAGGTATGACCTTGGAGCAGGAGGCTATCTGAAGTCAACACCAGGAATAATACAGAATAGAATATTAAATTTAAATGGGGATAAATACTTCAGTTACTAACATAAGAGGAAATGAAATGACACTGGGGATCTACTGCCACTCAGATACTGAGCAGTCTGAAAAAGCAGCCTACTCAATTATAAAAGCTACAACAGACTGACTCTTAAATCATACCCACTATATGTTTTCACGATAGATTTGAGCGAGAACATGGAAATAAAATGCTTGGTCCAAAGGTTTGAAATGATCCATCTGACCTGACATCAAAGTAGTGCAACAGAATATAGTTAATAAGATCAATACACAAAGGATGAGTTTCTCATGCTTGCTTTTAAAGAATATTTAATGTTAACCACTCTGCACTTCCATGGAAACACAAAGGGAACTTCTTAGTGAGGTAAGCAGGAGGTAATAGAGAAAAGGGACAGAATTACCGGCCTTGGTTAGTGTTAGTAATTACCTGGGTAGCAATGATTGCTTTTGGAAATTACACAATCTTTGTAGCTCTCATTCATTTGTGACCTCAGATTTCACTTGGATTGGAAACCAATGGGTTTCATTTCACTGGCATTCAGAAACTCCCCCACCTACCACCACCAAACCAAGATATGTTCAAGTACCTTTTCTCTGATCTTGCTTAGAAAGCACTCATCTGTGGGAGAAGAGGCACAATCTGTTTGGCCTTAAGGTACCTACTTTTTTAATGTACCCAGCTCTTGGCTCCTGGTGATTTTGTTCAGAATTAGAGAAGAGTTAGCCAAATGCCCAGAGAAGCAGCTGTTCCTCAAAAACAAACTGGGAAGGAAAACAATAGGCCATCCTGCCCCTCAATCGGGGAAGGCAAATGGTGGCCAACATGTCCAAAAAGGGACGTCTTTAAGGAGTACCCGCCGTTCGAATTGAGAATATATTTTCCAATGAGCTAAGGCCCATGGACACCCTAGAGCTAGGAGCTTCTGTTCCATAAAAGAATATTGTACTTAGGCAGAAGAAAGAGCCAAAGAAGACTGAGCTGGTTACTCTAGCCTTTAATTTGCCGCATCTCCACGGAAATGCTTTCCCATTTCCCCAGTTGTCTCTGTAAATCAATTTAGAGCTGCTTTGCTTAGACTCCAGGCAGACAGAGTGGAATCACAGCCCTTCCAAGAGGTGTGAGTTTCTCCCATTTATCATCCTGGGTGCTTACTTCAAAGCCTGGTTGGAGAACTACTTAAAGGAAAACAAATCCAAACAAAATGGGACTGTGCTGTCTGGATTTGGTTAAAAATCTTGAGAATGTGTGGCAGAAAATTCCAAGCACAGACCTGGAAAGCAACTGGCAAGAGACCTCACAAAGGGCTTAAAAAAAATAAACAATTGACGAACTCCCACCCACAAACACATCCCCACACGCAAGCCTTGGGACTGGAATAGAAATGTGAACTTTGCTGGAACTCACATTTGGCACAGGAATTGGCTTTTCCGGCTTTGGCCTTCAGCAAGTAGGTTACTACTGAATTACTAACACCACTGCCGAGCTTGACAGCCTTCTCACATTTATTGGTTCCCACTCAACCCTGTAAATATTTAAGCGGGCGGTGGCATTGGAATGTGATTATGTGATCGTATGTCATTAAAATTAGTGGATTCTCTGGTAAGAAAAGCCTTGGAGTTTACAAATGTAAAAAGACTATAAAAATATATGCATGTATGTGGTATGTGTGTCTGTTTGTATTGATATATCTAGCTAATTTCAGTCACTATAAAAAGAGAAGAGAGAAGGTTTTAAGGCCAAAAAAGAGGTCTAGTCCCGACGCATGAAGCATCTGAAGAGTTTTGGGCTAGTATTTTCAAATGTTTTTCAATCTGTGGACATCTGTTGACTTACTGAAAAACACCTGAGGGGCAAAGTAAAGCCTTGTAATTCAGCCATCTGGTCATCTTCTTGTTCAAGCATCTGTCCTTCTGTACCCTCTTCCCTAGACCACCAGACCAGTAGCTTTCAATTCTTTTTGATCTCAGTCTATTGTAAGAAATGCTTTTTACAATGCCACTCAGGATATTCACAACGCATTCATAGATACTGTGGAAATAAATGTTCGTAAAATAATACCCGAAGTTCATTTTGGTATTTTCTATTCTATTCTATTCTGTTTTATTTTCTTTAGTGCTTGTCATGACCCACTAACTTAATTTTATGTCTCACTAATGAATTGTGTCCTGCTGTTTGAAAACCCTGCGCTAGAATGTATTAACCTTAAGTGCAGAAATTATAATCGCTCTGCATCCCAACTCCTAACACTTGGTCACTTGGTAAGCATTTGTTAAATAAATGAGTGGTGAATAAATAAATGAATAAGTTGAACCTAATATTCTAATTCAGTATATAAAGCAGGAATGTTGGCCAACCTGGAAATCTATTTAATTTACAAATTAATCACAAAAGATACAAGCATAAAATAAAAGATAAGCATCACCCTCAGGTGGTGGGTGATTTTGGATATTTGGGTGAACATTATTACCTGTTGGCCAGCTCCGCCATTGTTGTCATTGTCATCTTCATTGTACTAGTAGTAGTGGTATTAGTAATAATATTAACTATGACAGTAGCAATAATACTAGCCCACACTTGTTGACCAGCGACCATGTACTAGTTTCTGTGCCACCAGATAGAGCTATAAAGATGGATGCCACTAGTTTCCACTCTTAAAAACCTTCTTCTATGGCATTCTTCTCATGCATCTCCCAATCCAGAAACCAGAGGTCCTGAAATCCTAATCACAGGTGAGTTTACAGCTGTTGGCTAGTATAGAAAAGGGGCAGTGATGTCTACAAGAGAGGAAAAGGTGGGAGGGTCAACACCCCCGTGCTAACAGCTTTTACAGACAGCTGCTCAGTGAGCTGAGAAGCGAGGAGATAGGAAAGAAGACAGCGATGCATTACTGCTATTAACGAACTGTTCAGGACAACTTTTTTGTCCTTAAAGAGAAATAGTAAACTATCCTGTGGAAACCTTGCCATGATAGCAGGGAATATAATGTATTGGTTAAGAGCTTGTTCTCTGGTCGGAAGAATTTGTTTTCAAATCCTAACCCGCTTACCAATGGTGTGGTGTTGGTTAAGTTGTATATTTTTTCTTTGCCTCAGGAATAAAATGGGGACCATGTATGATCTATTTCATCAGGCTGTTTTAAAGCAGAGGTCACATATACAACTGCCTCCAGGGGCCTGTAGGGAAGGGGGTCAAAAGTAGGGAGTGCTGTGAAATATAGAAAACTGAAGAACGCAGGCCCCATATAAAGACATCCAAATTTACATTCAGAAAACAGAGTTTCAATCTATAGGCCAGTTTGGCTTGCATGCCACCAGTTTGCAATTAAGTAAGACAATAATCATAAAACACTTCTCACAGAGCCTAGCACATAGTAAGCACTCCATAAATTGAAGCTATTATTAGCTATTATTTCATCACATTAAAAAAAATCTCTGGAACCATTTGCAGATTCTCTTTAAGAAAGAAAATAAGTGACCTCAGAATTACTCCTGTGCATGCCTCAGTTAATGGCATCATTAAAAATAAACGTGCCTTAGGCCAATCCAGGGATAAAATAAGTAGAGGAGCCTGTAGTCGATTGTGTGCAGATGAGAGAATGTACATAAGCTCACGGTTAGTAAGCTAGAACCACCCCCGAGGGGCAGGGACTCATAAGGGAGACCCCTGGGGCCACGTTTTGAGGACTCCTATACTATTGTAACAGTGAGCATCAAGACAGTCCCTTAAGGAAGCAGAGAAGAATGCATTCCGGCCAGCTGGTATTAAACTACAGCCCTCCCTTCCAAGGCAAAGTGATACCAGAAGGTTTTAGAGTCAGGCAGACGTGGGTACAAACCTCATTCCCCCCACTTGCAACGTACAAGGTGGGTTTAACCAGTCAACCCTACAGGCGCGTCCTCTGTTGTGTCAAGGATGGTAATGGGTTAGCATTAATGATCCAGTAGCATAAGAGGGGCTCAATACTTTTAACCTTCCTTCCTCCCCATTTCCTGTGAATTGTTTTGAATTGTTGAGGCTTATTTTTTCCTTAAACATCATCTTAATTTCCATCTGTGTGAAAATGGGGGCAGGACGCTGCCCAAAGTCTCATTTGGCCTGCAGGCTCCTTACCCCTCCACTCCCTTCCCTGATTAATTCCCATGGGTCCCAAATGACCCAAATGGCTTCCCACCCTTCCCTCACGCTGTCGTCATTCACAGAAACGTGCCATTCTGCTTGGGCTTCCGCCCTGCCTCACAGAGTCCATCAGGCTTACTAGAAAGCTCCCCAAAGGGCAATAAAAAGTTTATGTCAATCTCACGCCCACCTGCAGCATCTCTAGAGTACACATCCTCCTGTCCGTCCTCCTCCTTTGATTCCGGGCTTTGTAAATCTTTTACCAGATGTTGTCAAAAGCCTGGCAGATCCCCAAATCCTTCCCTGATAACACTCGGTCTCTTTAAACAACCTGGCAGCACTTCTAAGTGAGAAAAAGCCCTAAAATAAAATACACCGTGTTTAGTCTCTAAGGTCATTTCCTGGCTTTGTCCTGCAGTTTCTGTTTCCTCTAACTAATCACCAAGCGACAGTCCTGGATTTATTGTGGAGGCTACTTGAAAGTTTGGGTGAGCCTCTCAGGCAGACTAGGCACCTCCTCCATCACTCTTCCACCCACTCCCCAGCAATTTATCACTTGCTGTGATTTAGTGTGGAGGCTTGAGGTGCAGCTGTAGCAGGAGCCAGATCTTTGTCACTGAAGCTTTTCAGGAGGCAGAGGGGCCAAGCCAGCATGGCGGAGCATTGTGGGCACAGTGGAGCCCATGCATCACCGCCTGTTCAGGGCAGCCTCCTTCCACATCCCTGGCAGAAACTGGCAGTGGGAGCTGTGTGTCTACCTTGGCATGCTCGTCATCCATTTCCAACTTTTATAATGATACCTTACCTTTTTAAAGTATTTATATGGGCAAGGTGAATAGCTTTATTTCATTGACTATTCACAACAGGCATGTGAGATAAGAACTCTTATCATACAATTTTTAGAGACGCCACAGCTCAGCATGGCAACCTGAGTGTGTCTGATGGCAGAGTCCACACTCTTTTTTTTTTTAAAGGAATTCCTTTATTTTTATTATCATTTTTTATTTATTTATTTTATTTTATTTTTGTCTGTGTTGGGTCTTCGTTTCTGTGCAAGGGCTTTCTCTAGTTGCGGCAAGCGGGGGCCACTCTTCATCACGGTGCGCGGGCCTCTCACTATTGCGGCCTCTCTTGTTGCGGAGCACAGGCTCCAGACGCGCAGGCTCAGTAGTTGTGGTTCACGGGCTCTAGAGCACAGGCTCAGTAGTTGTGGCTCATGGGCCTAGTTGCTCCGCGGCATGTGGGATCTTCCCAGACCAGGGCTCGAACCCGTGTCCCCTGCATTGGCAGGCGGATTCTCAACCACTGCGCCACCAGGGAAGCCCAGAGTCCACGCTCTTAAACCCAGTCTTTGTTGAGCTGTCCTATGCTTGACCCGCAGTGCTGATCCTCCAGTGTTGAAGCGTTCCTGATTGTGAGGAAAAATAATGATAGTAAAATTTACTGAGCACTTATGAAATGCCAGGCAGTTTAGAGAAACTATATGGATTATTGCATTTAATGCTCACAATAACTCTAGGAGTGGTTACTCTTTTGAGCTCCATCTTACAAATTCCCGTTCCACTGCAGAACCAGAATGTGAAGCCAGGCAATACGACCTTTAATTCTGATACAAGCTAAAATTACTGGGACGTGTGTGTATATGTGTGTGTGTGTGTGTGTGTGTCTGTGTCTGTGTCTGTGTATGGTGGGAGGGTGGAATGAAACAAGCAGTGTAACAAATATTACAGTGTGACGAGCCCCATGTTAGAATTACACAAAGGGTGCTCTGGATGCAAAGAAAATGGGCCTATTCTTTTAGTCCATTCATGCTACCTTAACAAAATACCACAGATTGGGTGGCTTACAAACAACAGAAATTTATTTCTCACAGTTCTGGAGGCTGTGAAGTCCAAGATCAAGATGCACAGATTCAGTGTCTTGTGAGAGCCAACTTCCTGATTCATAGATGGCTATTTTCTGCTGTGTCCTCACATGGCAGAAGGGGGAGGGAGCTCTCTTTTATAAGACACTAATCCAAGTCATGAGGGCTCCATCCTTATTATCTAGTCACCTCCCAAAGGCTCCACCTCCAAATACCATCACATTGGGGGTTAGATTTCAACATACAAATTTTGGAAAGACACAAACATTCAACTTATAGCCCCCGCATTAAACTCAAGGTTTTTGGATTGGCGTCACAGAGTAGGTGATGTTGGAGGTGAACTTTGAAGGAGTAGGTGTCACCACATTAGAATGTTTAACGTGGTCTCTCTGGAGCGCACCTTGCGGACATAGGGAACAGCATGTGCAGAGGCATGAAGCACCAGGGGCAGGGTTTGGGACAGATGGGGTGTGGCTGGAGGGAAGGGGCGTGGCATGAAGTGGCTTTAAGAGTAAAACAGAGGCCAGACGTGAAAGACCTTTTAAGTTATTCTATCACATTTGAAATTCATTCTGAAAGTTATGGGGAGGTTTGAAGGGTTTTGAGAAAAGGAGTAGGGGGGTCATATGTGTGTTTTTTGATAAATCATAATCTAAGGGAGGACCAAAGAGGAAGTCATATGTAAGGTCTGAGGAGGGGGCAGCAAGGAAGACGCTGCCGCAGTAACTGAGCTTAGCAGTTACTTAGGGAGGAAAACCTGAGCTCCTCTCATACAATCATGTAGAAATGTCATGTGCTGATGCAGTTGCTTCCCTTAGAAGACTCCGAATGCCATACAATGAGAAGGGAAGGGACCAACTAGCTGCACCGATAGGGTGAGCCAGTCATCTGGTCACTCATCATGTTTCCTCTGCTCCTGTGGGATCTGGGGACTCTACATAGCTTCCTGCACAAACCTCACCCTTTCCAGCTCCCTGTCTTTGCTTATTCGGAATTCGTTGTCTGCCCCTGACAGTATGACTTCTACAGCTCTCAGTATGCGCCAGGCACTGTTGTAAGAGCTTTGTAAATATTAACTTATTTAATTCTCAGAAGGTGGGTAGGAGGTAGATATTACCATAATCACACTTTTACAGACAAGGAAACCATTAGTAACTATTTAGTGAAATGAACCCTTTTAAAGGAATCACCAGGAGAGAAGAGAAAGGACAGCAGCCGTTGTGTTGTCTCTTAGAACGCGATGCAGTGTAGCTAAGTGGTGAATTTCCCCAGTCATGGCTCCCATCCACTCTCATCTCACACCCTCACCAGCACTTCCCGCCAGGGGAATCCCTCTCTGTGAGGAAAATATTTGTTAGACCGCTCTGTTATTTCTTGGCCCCCAACAGAAACGTCATGTATGCTGTGACAATGCCACCCTGCCTTTGATAAAACATAAAAGAACCAAAGACATAAATTTTATTCTGAATGTATATATACACACACTTTATAAGCAGAAAAACATTTATTGAAATGCTAAGAATTTGTTAAATTAAAAAAATTAAAGAGTAAGCCACTAACAAATGGATTATAAATAAGTTTTAAAGTAATGGAGAGGAAATTGTGAGAGAGTAATTGTGAGGAAAGTATGTACTTTTTGTTTTTTTAATCAGAAGATTGCTGGGAACAATAACAATGTCTATGACAGAGTTGTTTGAGGATTCAGTGAGATGGGATTCAATGCAGAGAGCCCCCATGAGACTGGGCGTGGAGCGCAGACTCAGGAAATGTCAGGTCCAGGGAACAGGTTCCCAGGGACAGAGCTCCAGTCTGCAGGCCAGCCCCAAAGCTGACCAGGACTTTAGCCCTTGTGGGCAGACAACCCAGGACTCAGCCACAAGTCACCTCTGCTGCTCTAGGGACAGTAGTATGCTGGTAAATGTTTAATAATTAGCACTGGGGAAAAAAAGAAAAGGAAAAGCTCTTCATTTGAGTGTGCCCCAATTTCTGTAGTGTAAATACTCCCATGATGATTGATTTCAGGCTGCTAATGTGATGTCAAAGAATGTAGAGTTGGGAAGATTTGCATAGCTGGCTCTTGTGAGCCACCATCTGTATTTCCAACACACAACTTTCTTGGGGGACTCTATGTGTCCAGGCTGGTGGGCTCCTGCCTTGCTCCTAAGGCCTGACCTATACCTTGAACACCCAGCTATTAACCAACCATCTTGTCTGGAGCTTTGGTGGGAGTTACCCTGGATCATTTTAATTGATTAATGCTTTGGGTGGGAGTTGAGGTTGGAGCTGCTCTTGTCTCTTTCAAATGGGAGATAACCCAATTTAAATTCCCTAATTCTCTCTGTTACAATGACTTCAAATCTCTTCACTGTTTAATTAACAGAGAAGGTTTGCTCTCATGTATATTTGGCCCAGAGCAATTAAGCCACCAGCAAAGTTTGCAGGGAAAGGAAGGATGATCATTTAATTAGAGGTTAAATAATGAATTATTAATTATTGAATTGAGTTAGCATTCATTCGTTTGTAAAGTGCAATAATTACATCTTTTGTGTTTTAATATGGAACTGTGTTTTATAATTATCTGCTAAGTCAATTATGTAACCATTAGCATTTTGCCCAAGGGTCAGGTTACCATTGTTTTTTGTCCTCTACAGACTGCAGATGACAGAGAAATACAGTAACTGGGTTCTTTCACATAAATGGTATCCTGTTTACAGTAAAATGTTAAGACAACTTGGGTCACTGAGTCAACTAACTCACTGCAGTTAATGTAGACAAAGGGACAGACAGTTCTGCGTTATTTGCAGTAGAAGGAATTGTGTCAAAAGGGAGAGTTTCCTGCTGTGAATGAGGTGGTGGTAGGAGCTGGTTCTAGTAGGGACCAGGAAGGACCCAAGCCAAGGAGGAGTGGTGGGGTGAGGTGAGGATGGGCATGTGGGTGAGGAAACACACACAGTGTGAAGACTGCTTCTATTTCAAGCTGACTTAACCATTCCTCATTCCCAGCAGCTGATCAAAACTGGAAAGTAACAAGGCACAATTCCAATTTCTTTCTTTTTCATCTGGTGTTCTTTGCCTTTTTGTCAAACACCCCTTTGAGAATCTAAAAGATATTCTCTGAATAATGTACCCACAGCACTTGCACAAAAGGTTGAATGCAATTTCAGAGTTCATAGGCCCCTGAAGTCCCCTCATGAACTCATCTAATGACTCTCAAATTTGAGCATGAATGAGGATTATTTGGGAAGTCTTGTTAAATGCAAATTCCCGAGCTCCACACCCACAGATTTGGATTTCCTGTGTTTGGAAATCTGCATCTTAAACAAACACTTAAGGGAATTTTGATGTGTCTGAGAAGTGAGACCCCACGGTTCTGCAGGTTAAAAACCCCTCTTAGTGTTTTCAAAAAGACCTTGAGCAACATGAAAATAGTGAAAAGAATCAGAGCATCCGACTCAGACTTGGATCCAAAGTCAAATTTCTCCCCTTAATTGCTGGGCATGTCATTTAATGGTTTTTAGGCTCAGTTCCTTCATCTGTGAAGTGGCTATGATACCTAACTTGCATGGCAGCTAAGAGAGAAATAAATGAGAAAACCAACTGGAAAATGCTGGCTGTCAGAAATGTTCGTGATCTCCCTTTTAATCTTTAGTAGATAAGGTAGAATCTTGATAGAAACAGTTTGTAACAATGGAAAGAATTCTCATTTCAGTGCCTATGAAGAACTGAATAGTTGCTGAAGAAGTGCATGATTTTTAGTATGTATTGGCAGCATCTGCTGTCAAAGTATGTCATTCTAGCTTTGATATGATAAATTATAAATATCAAGGCCAGGGAGGAAGGACATTAGAATGGAAATTTTAGGGACCACCTTAGCACTATAAATATTTTTCTAAACTAGACTGGAGTAGTGAGGATGAAATTGGCCAAAGAGAGAAAGTTACAGACATGGGAGTAGTTTTATCAAAGATCTGAAAAAGAATTGAACATACCTCAAAAACACTTTCAGCTCCATACTGGAAGTCCTCCATGCTTGGTTATCGACATACCCCTTCCTAGAAAATGGTTTCAATCTGCCTAAAATTTTTTCTTTACCATAGGAATATTCGTCAGGTTTTGTAACAAAAGTCGATGTAAAAGCATAAGATTTGTTCTACACAAGTTCCATTTGTGAACTACATCTCAAATGAAACAAAAGATGCCTGTATTGATTTTTCGGCAGCTTTCTTTAAGGCACTGCATTACATTTGCCTTCACCCTGTTCTTCAAGATATTTTACAAATCGACTAAGCTGCAGGGGGAGATGTGCTTATTCCTAAGCACTCTGGCCCCTTTAAGATTCAAGAACCAGTAGATACTGTAAAATAGAACTAGTATTGATCCTGCATTTGTCTGAGAATGCTCAATAGGAAAAAAAAATCTCAATTTTAAGGGAGCTTATATTACAAAATTATATTGGTGAACCTGGGTAATTGAAATTCATACCATATTTCCTCTATGGGAATATCATAAATCGTGACATTTCCCAGGTTTTCTCAAATAATCCATTTTTCTAGAATGTAGTTAAAATATGCTATGTAACTAAATAGAAAAGATAGTAGAAAAAATAATATTCTAGTTTTAGAAGTTGAGGGGAAAAATAGAAACAATGAATTTAGTGGAATACTCTTGACCAAGTCTTGAGTCCTGGTTCTGACTTTTCCTGACTTTGGGAAAACCATTTAAGCTCTCAGAATGTCTACAGTGCTTAGATATGCATACCCTTAACTTGTCTGGAATGATGTAAATTCTAAATAACTTTGTTAAATTAAATTGTGGTGATTAAATAAGACAGTACTTGTAAAGCACTTAGAGTGCCCATCATAAAGTAAGTGTTCAGTAAATACTAACGAGTATTATGAATATTATTCAAGTTGTTGAAAATGTAATTATGATATATAGGTTTGCTAAGAATATGCTAGTTCCTGGAAAAGCAGAGACTTGCAATGAAAAATGAAGCTGCAGAAGAAAATCTCTATCAAGATTTTGAAAGGGGCATCTGTCCACTTTTGAAAGGTTTAAAGGTTGATGATGCTAAGTTTTCATCTCACCCAAATTTCTTAACAACACATCTGCCTTTCCTTTTCCTAGAAAGGGAATTATCAATAGCAGAACAATTCATCCTTATCTGAGATGGCTAGGATTATATTTTAGCTCATGTAGGAGTAAAGAGGGAGAAGAAAAAGGACAAGGAGAAGTAAAATGATTCACGAAGGTAACTGGAAAAGAATTAGGAAATAAAAAGAGAAGGGATGGGGGGGAGAGTATGAGGTTGCTAAAAACTGAGTGATTCTCTCTGAAGAGAAGTTGTGGAAAGCAAGAGAAGTAGATTCAAACAGCTCTGCACACCATCTTCCAAGTGGACATTTTGGTTAAGCTCTGGGGCAAGAATGAATAAAACACCAGTCCCGTACAGACTATTTATAAGTGAGGTGCTTAGGATTTGAGCAATATCTAACACAGTGGTTCTCACCTGGGGGTGATTTTACCCCGCAGGAAATATTTGGCAATGTCTGGAGACGTTTTTGATTGTCATGACTCTGGGAAGAAGGAAATGAAGGGCAGGGGATGAGGTATGCTTCCAGCCTCTAGTGGGTAGAAGCCAAGGATCCTGCTAGACATCCCACAATGAACAGCCTTCACAACAAAATTATCCAGCCCAAAATGTCAGTATTGCCAAGGTTAGAAACCCTGACCGAAGGCGATCTCACAAAATTATTTTTAGGATTATGATGGCAATATTATCACTTTAAAAGGCTAGGTCTGCTAATATCAGAATTGGCAGAGTTCAGAGAAAATGTGATAAGTCTCCATTGTCTGATAAAGTAAAGGTTGGATCCTTCAGAGCTTCAGCCCTTTGAGCTCATCTTAATTCCAAAGCATGATAAACTCTTTTAAAATCGAGTCTCCTCAAAATATTCCTGTATAATTAAGGGCACTGGCTGTGGATCTAGGTTTCCTGGACTTGAATTCCAGCTCTGCCATACTAGCTGTTCAAGCCTGGACAAGTTTCTTAACCTCCAAGCTTCAACTTCTTTATCCTTTAAATGGAGATCATGAGAAGACCACCCTCAGGAAGTTGGGGGAGATAAACGAGCTAATCAGTGTAAAGTACTTGGCCCCAAATCTAGTGCAGTAGAAGTGCTCCTTAAATATTAGTTATCACCCTCCTCATTGTTGTACTGTTTACTCTCAGGCTGCCTGGGTCTCAGAGGCCAATACCCCAGTAAGGACTTGCTGTTCCTTGGTTACTTCTAAGGGTAGAACTATGCAGTGTCACAGGTGAAAAGTTCAGGACGGGAAGCCTGACTCTCAAGGCAGTGCTCTTTGCACTTGACCACATGAATAAAAATTCAGTCCATATTTCAGAAACACTGAGTGTGAGGCAGTTTGACACGTGGTGCTTTTCCTTCTCCTGCCCTCTTCCCTTCCGTGATCTTTCTTCAGCAGAAATCCGTAAAAGTACCAGAAAAAAGAGGCTTTCCCCCCAAATATAAAATCAGGAATTAAACTAAAACCACCAGCCTCCTCATTTGCATTTAAAAAATACTAGTTTCACAAAAAGAAGCAAAAATGAATTGTTAGATTACAGGCTTGATATCATAGTGGCACGGATAATGGGAAGAGCAAAGCTACATGGAAGCAGAGAATAATTTCTGCTGCTAAAGAGGCAGGGAAGATAAGCCAAGAAAGGTGCTAGAATGAAAGAATCAAACTGAATTTTTAAAACAAGTTATATAAATTTTTAAGAAAGCAGACTCAAAATGTGTTTTTTAAGTAAGAAAAATGGATGGGTCTTAGATGGAAATGGAAATTCAACATAATATAAAATGTCACAGGAATAATAGACTAAAAGGGAACAGATGTTAAAACTTAAATTAAAAAGGTGTGGGTGAGGGAGAAAAAGAAAGCAAGAGGAAAATATAGACAGAGAGGGGGAAAGGAGGTGGCATAGTATGGCGGAAAGATGCTGAAACAGAGTCTGGACCCCTGAGTCCTAGCTCTGGTGTGTCTCACTCTGTGACCCTGACAAAAATCCCTAAACTTCCTTGGGCCTCGATCCACATGAAGGGTGGGCTAGATCGGGTCTGCTGTGTCAAGAGTGTGCTGGGCTTGCCCTGGTTAATTGCAGGAGTCTGGGGCCGATCAGGAGGAACTGGAATCTGGAATTGGGCATGCCTGCGGAAGTGGGGCAGCTAGGGGAGGGGTTGGGTGAAGGGGTGGAAAGGAAGTCCAGTCTAGGGCAGAACCCAGGGTCTGGAGGCTACAAAAACAATGATGGGCACTAGGGGGCAGAAGGAGCTATAGCAAAGGTGTCCCTACGGTGACCCAACTATAGCAGGTGAAACAGGCAGGTAGGAGATTGGCATTGTGGAAATTGGCAGTAAGGCCCCAGTTCCGGGCTTTGGTTTGGGGGCACGTTTCTACTCCCTAGTGGCTCACTGGCGGGACAGCTTGGAGCTCAGTGCCAGAGACGCAGAGGAACTGGGCACGGGAGATGAAAATGGCAATGCAGCTGTTAAGAATTAGAGAATACGACGGTGGCCACCAACTCACAGAAAGGAGAATAAAAGTCTCTACTGTATTGGGAGGGGGCAGGGCTGGAATATAGGGAAGAAATAGCAAGGAGCAAGGGTGCCAGTTAAGGGGACATTGAGAAAGTTCTCTCAAGCTCTAATATTCATCCATTCCACTCAGCCGGGGGTCAAAATTACACGTGGGACTCTGAAGATGTGCTGACTCGCAGTCGTGTCTCACGGGCTTCACTTCCCATCTTTGTGACATTGGGTGAGTGATTGAACATTTCTAATGTTCGACTGTAAAACAAGGTTGAGAATATCTACCTCATAAGGTTGTTGTGAAGTCAAGAATGATGGAACATTTTTTTTGTTGTTAGAGAAATCTTGGTGCTAAATACAACAAAAGAAGGTATATGTGAGAAGTTTGAGGGATATTTTTGCTCTGAGGAATGTGAAAAGCAGCAGAGAAACTCATGCTAATACATACAGTGTAGAATGATTCCAGGTTTAGGGTGGGAAAGAGAGTTGGTTAAGACAGAATAATGAATCAAATGCTGGCCCTGCTGTTGCCAGGACTTCTGAACTTATAGCAAGACACAAGAGGGCCTTGCCAGCTCCATCCCAATGTGCGTTACCCAGTTCTTTTGAACTTCCACCAAATGACCAAGACAAACATTGCTTCAAGTACGGGAATCTGAGTTCCATTTGGGTCTGCTTGCCCAAGTTCCACTTTCAGACTTGTTCTTTTTGCCTGCAGGAAAATATATGAAGTAAGTTCTGAGGTTCTAGGTAGGTCCAGAACTCTCTGGAATTGCCCAGAATTCCCCATGGCTTCCACTTGACCATGAAGAGGCGAGTAAAGTCAAACATCAGGGCTGTTGATAGCTGGTGTCCCACCTGGGAAGCTAACCCAGGGAAGGAGCATTACTCAGAGCCTACTTGAGATGCTTTCCATGTGCCCTTTGTGGCTGAATCCTCACGACAAACCTGAGAGTTAAGCCTTTTGTCCACTGGTGTCAGATGAAGTTTAGAGGTTTACTTATTTTCTGTGGGTCACACAGCCTATAGAATTGGGAGACTTGAGCATAGGCTTGTTTAACTCCCAAGGTGGTGCTGTCATTATTCTACAAGAGGCATCTCTGCTAATAATAGGCTGTGAATTTTTAGACCATTTAGTTTTTTAAAAGAAGCAAAGTCTAAAAGTAAGGCAAGTTAACCTGTATATATGCACGTGAACACGAGGGGTGTATGTGTGTGGGAGAGAGAGAGAGAGAGGTATTGCTTCTTGCATGCATAGAGCAGCAGCCCCTCCCCATTCTTTTTCATTCCAGTGTAATCTATGCACATGCAAAATAATTACTTCTTCCTGTAGGAAGTGTCAGTCCTCCAAGCAAAGAAGAAAAGGCTACAGCATATGTTACCGACACATGTTTTCGCTAGTCTTGTCTCTGTTCTGCCTGCTGTGGCAATCAGCTTTTGCAAATACTGTCACTTACCAAATACAAAAAGCATGTGAATGCCCAGCCAATGGCCTGGGATAAACACAACCTGGCTTTCTGACTTGGAACATCCACCCAGAACAGAGGCTTTGTTTCAAAAGAACAAAACCAGACTTGTATCATCAAAATCACTGGGGAGAGAGAGGGGCCAGTGAGGGTAGAGGAAAGACATGGACCCAACCCAACACACTGCTTTGGGTAACCTCATACATATGAAAGAAAATTGATAGTATTTGATAGTGGAGGTGCTCAACGCAGCCAAGCCAAAGATTGGGTGGGGCTCAAAAGCACTGCTGGAAAAGTTGGTATCAGGCCAAATGGCTAAGTAGCCAGTTGGGGGTCTGAGAAGCACATGCACAGAAGGGCTTTGAGCTCTGCCTCTTGGCAGGATGCCCACCCATCAAGTTCTTCCAGTGGGTGTGTTGGCAATGGGCACTTCTAATCCCAGAAGCCCTTGACAGGTAGGCTGGCTGCCGAGACCCGCCCCCCTCCCCTTCCCCCTCAGGTGCCAGACTCTGCACTTTGGCCACGGCAGCTCCAAGAACTGCGATGAGACAAAGGAGGGGAGTCTGGCACTTAGAGCGGGGAGCCTGTCGTCTCCTGGAGGGGCATTTGTTTGGTGCTTCCTGGCCTCGGGAGTGTGGCACTGAGGGGTACACTGTCCCTGGTGGGCACTCTTCTGGGCAGTATGTGCTCAGGGCTGCGAAGGCATCTCCCCTCTCCACCCAGATTCCCTTTGCTGGGCCACAGGAGAGGAAGCCACAGGGTCCAGGAGGAAGATTCTGAGCTTAGATTCTTACTGGGTTCTTGGGAAAGTTGCACATTTTCTCTCACCTAGTAGGTTGGAGATGAAAATTATGCAATGACCCAGAAGATCATAAAAGAAAGCTGATGTGGAGCTACAAAGCTTTAAAGTGCCAAAGAAATATAAATGATTATTTTCTACTACCCAATTAGAACTCTTCTGATTATCCTATTTTATTTACTTGTCTGTTTATCTCTAGGCCCTGATGGCACCATGCATACAACTATTACCAACTCATTAGGCTTCTGTAATCTCTGGTGAACCAAAAATTACCCGCACCAATTCATAAATGGTCATTGTTAAACTAGCACACGGCTGGCATAGACTTCATCTTGCTGTGCTGTGATTTATCTGATGCATGGCTGTTGACCTCTGACTGGGGCTTCTTGAGATCAGGAACCATCTTTTCTATCTCTGCCTGATCGGCTAATAGCACAATGTCTGGTACAGAGTAAGTGCTCAGTGTATTTTTGTTGAATTAGATAAAAACTTACTGATTTAGTTGCTCTAAATGTTTCTGTGTGTGGGTCACTCACTCATGCATTTGGCAAAAATTTATTGAGAATCTACTATGTGCTAGATTCTGTGCCAGGCACTAGGTATACAATGATCAAAGGGAGCTCACAGCCCAGTGGAGAAGACAGACATACACCAAATGGTTACATTTATAAACCTATGATTGCAAAAGAAGAACAGATTTCTCTAGAACATGTAGCAAAGCGAGGTGGAGAGGTTTCCCTTAAAAAGTGACACAAGCTGAGATTCGAAGGAAGGAAGAATGAGGATAAATAGGGTTAAGTAAGACATAAAAAGGGAACACTTACATGCTATTACTATGTGCCATACACTGTTCTGCTAACTTTACATACATGCTTATTTTATTCCCCCAACAACCCTGGGATGGAGCTACCATCATTATGCCTAATTATACAGGTGACGACATCAAGGTGTAAGAGGTTAAAAACTTGCCTGAGGTCACAGACAGTGAGTTAATGGGGTTTGAACCTGGTAGCCTGGCCCTGGAGTCATGCTCCCCACATACAGAACAGCTTGTGCAAAGGGCCTGTGGTTTAGCAAGCAGCAAACAACAGATCTTCTTAACCCCAGGCTAGACAGGCGCCCAGCTGCTATCTTATCAAGTCTTTCCCAATACTGACAACTCGCCTTTCCTGAGAAGAATTCTAGCAAGGGCAATGTCCTCCCTCTTCTTTTATCTGTAAGGCACCTTTCACGGTATTAACTCACAGCCGTTTTTTAGAGCCAAGGCCTGAGGGTGAGTGGACCCAAATGAAGGAGGAAAGACAAATGCCCACTGTGTGGGGTGGCCGGGAAGTGTCTCATCAAGGAGGCTTGTTGGCATCTGCTAATTGCTTCTGGAAAAAGAGAAGAAAGGAAAGGGCTGACCCAGCAGGTTTCTCTGTTGCATCTGGAGACTGTAAGTCACAGAGCAAGGAAGTACTTAAGCAGACAAAACCATACCTTCTGCCAGAATGGCAGCACCAAGAGCTTTTTCATGGGCACTTAAAATTGGTCGTCAACAGAAATGCAAATTGAGCCCATCTTTGTCTTGAAGCCGTATGTCCTCTGGGATAGAAACATTTTCCCTGCTGAGAATGCTGTTCAGGGTTTACTTGGTTTACAGCTTAAGCGAGAACTGTATGGTAATCAAGGCGGGGTGGTAAAAGGAAAAAGAGAACCCCCAAGAGTTACAGCCAAGCCTTAACAATCTTTTTTTTTTTTTTTTTAAACATCTTTATTGAAGTATAATTGCTTTACAATGGTGTGTTAGCTTCTGCTTTATAACAAAGTGAATCAGTTATACATATACATATGTTCCCATATCTCTTCCCTCTTGCATCTCCCTCCCTCCCACCCTCCCTATCCCACCCCTCTAGGTGGTCACAAAGCACCGAGCTGATCTCCCTGTGCTATGCGGCTGCTTCCCACTAGCTATCTATTTTACATTTGGTAGTGTATATATGTCCATGACACTCTCTCACCCTGTCACATTTTGAAAGAAAAAAAGAATTCACGAGCTACTCATCTCCACCCATCCTCAGAGAATCTCATTTGCTATTTGATCTCACTTACTGCCTTTCAGTTTTTTCAAGCAGTTTTCTCTCTCCTTAAAAGTGTTTCTTCACAGTAGATTTCCAGGCTATTATTCTGTCTATCTACTTTCTCATAAAACCCAGGACTGTTTTTGTTTTTTAATTTCGCATTCCAGTCTCCACATGGAACAACCAGGAAGATCACTTAGGGAGCCTTTGTCTCTTATGGGATTGGGATTGCTGTTCCTCTTCTTTATTATGTAATTTAGTTTATAGCGCTAGTGCTTGGGAGGGTGTCATGTTCTGCAAGAGTCTATAAAGACTGAAGTCCAGAACAACATGTGCCCAGTTTAGGATTATGGGATTATTCTATTGCATAGGATTCAATGAGATAATCCTCATGAAGTACTTAGCATAGCACCTAGCAAGAGTGAAAAGTCAGGTTAGATGTTAGCCATTATCATTATTAAGATAAGGGGACCAAAAGCAGTAATTGGAACCAAGGTTAAAGTAGATAGTTAGTTAGTTGATAGATAATAGTTAGTACGAGTATATAAATAAGTAGATAGGCTGGTAGGTAGGAGTAAGGTTAAAGAGGATAATATGGGAAAGGAACATAGGCAGGGGAAGGATCAGGTGGCTTATATGCTTATCCCGCTGGATTCCTTAGAGCAGGGAAAACCCAGGATCTGGATATAAATCCCCAGATTATTAGCAGTAACTACCATTTATTGAACACTACTACATGCCAGGAACAATGCAAAATGCTTTAAATAAGTTGTTTAAATATAATCCCCATGGAACTGTGAGTTTAGTTGTTATAACCTTGGAATGCCTAGCACAGTGCTTGGCACATAGTAGATGCTCAGTAAATATTCGTTGACTTTGAAACATTTTGCAACATTCTTAGTTTATCCCTTTTGAATGCACGTAATTTGCTTGGTAATTCAAATGTGGAAGCAATATTATAGATATTTGGCTTTTAAGCATCTGAAGCGTAGGAGAACATGCAGATGTTATCAGATTTGATGTTATCAAATCTGTTACTAAGATCTTTCTTCATTGGTGAGAAGGCTTTTCTACATTGGCCTAGATTGAAAGAAAGCAGCACAAGCCAATGATGTGTCAAAGGGGATGTTATTAAGAGAGATTGCCTCAAGTTTTACAGACTAAAAAATATTCATTCTTCTTGGCAAATGAATAACAAAGTAATTAAGGGAGTCAACATTCAAAACAAGGAAATGAAAATCTGAAACAGGCACTGAGACAAAACAAGAGTACAGCTTCAGCTGGAAATACCAATTAATAGAACTAGCCCTAAAAGGAAAAAATTGAACTTTCTAACATAATTCCTCTTAGTACTTTTTCTTTAAACAAGGATCTCAATATTTCTGATATGAAAGAATTTTAGAAGTAGCAAAAGCAAGGTTTAAAAATTCTCCCAGAATCATTTAGGCCCAGGATGTTTCCCCCCAGTCCTATTTTCAACTATTTGAGGGTATTTTATCAACAATCCTGGGTGTTGGGTGACTGTTGGGATCTCCTCTATCCCATTTAGAGGACAGATATCATTGAAGAGTAACTATATGTGGCAAGGATTTCCCTGGGATTTATCTAGCAATAGAAAAGTTATTGAGATAGGCAGCAAACTCTATTTTCTTTCAGAAAAATCAGGATATAGTCTATGCAGGAAAGAGACTATTTTCTATTTTGTAATTTTATAATGGCTATTGTTCCAGAACCATCACCTCAATCAGTCAACTACTATATGTTTGAACACCTATGAAAATGTCCGTATAATTCATAGTGCCACACCTCACTGAGTAGGTATATTAAGTCATTCAGTGACTCTAGTGAATTTTTTTCCCTTGAAGATCTTGCTAGCTCATAGATTAGCAGTTACAATTTTTTTGGGCAGTGCATAGGAAGGCACAGTCACTAAAGTGGGTGACTCTACTTTAATTCACCCCTAAATATAATCTCTCTCTCTCTCTCTCTCTCTCTCTCTCTGCCTCTCCCTCCCTCCCTCCCTCTTTCCCTTTCTCTCTCCCCTCTCATACACACACACACACACACACACACACACACACACACACACAACCACTCACATGGTTTCAATCATGGTCCAACCAGGGCAACTGAAGCCACACTTAGTATTTATACAAGAAGGCATTTAATCCAGGTGACTGGTTACAAAGATGATGGAATACTTGAGAAGTTGCATGGCAGGCATGGAAGCAACCCAGAGATTAGCAACATCAGGAAGAACTGCCATCCTAAACTAGAGGGATTCTAAAAACTCAACCAGAACCCAGAACTAGAAATCACTGAGTGGAAGCTAGAAATGCACTGCATCTGTTCAGAGGAAATTGGAGCAATAGAATAAAAACAGCCACTTGGAAAGATGGTCGCAGATACACAGAGAGAAGGGGAAAACGCCCTGACTTCTTCCTTCCTTCTGCCTACAATCTCACTGGTGTGTCCCATTGGCCAAACCTAGCAAGAAACCAGCTGACAGCTTTCAGGTATGAGTCACCCTGCCAAACTGAGCAGAGCAGGGAGGGGAGAGGGGACATATGTGGTGTCAACAGGCCACGAACTGACATAAGCATATACCCACATATGCACACACACAACTTGGTTCCAAAATCAGCACTGTCCCTCTCTGAATCTGAAGCTAATTGAATCAATATAAAATAAATAAGTCCAGCCATTTACAAAATAATTTGACTTTCCAAGTCTACTTGACTCTAAGTTCCAGAGTGTTGCCTTTTAATCTGGTCAAGGCACAGTCTAGAAAAAGAAAGGGGTAATAGAAACCTAATGCTACCATGTATTAGGATCAGTATTTAAT
Source organism: Eubalaena glacialis (assembly GCF_028564815.1). Lineage (NCBI taxonomy): Eukaryota > Metazoa > Chordata > Mammalia > Artiodactyla > Balaenidae > Eubalaena > Eubalaena glacialis. The sequence continues at coordinate 70,379,918 of NC_083724.1, forward strand.
GCTTTTCAACATTATATCACTTTATCTTCAACCCCATAAGTTGATCACAATTTAAGTTTATAATGGTATATCAGTCTCACTGCACAAGTGAAGAAACTCAAGGAAATGAATACCTTGTCCAGGATAAGTTTTGGGGCCCATATAAGTGGGTCTGACTTAAAATTTTTACTGACAGTGTACAGCCTGGGTTACAACTGATAAAAGGTGTAACCTATTCATTTGCTTTGTATTCTGCTATTTACTGTAGTGATATAGTTATTGAAAAGAGGAGAATAACAACTTGAACTACAGAATAGTAGTTCAAATTAACAGAGGAAAAATGGAAAAAAAATAATCAAAATAAGGGAAGAAAAGGAAAAATTGAATTTGCAAAAGAAGAAATATTAGAAAGCACATAGTGAGATAGTAGATTTAAGCCCGAATATATCCCTAATTCTATTAAATGTAAATGGACTAAATGTACCAGCTAAAAGGTAAAGATTATCAAACTGGCTAAAAACATAAAACTCAACAATATGCGATTTACAAATGACACATAGAAAACAGAACAGAAATAATTTAAACGTAAAAGGATAGAAAAAAGTTAAACATAAAAAGATGGAAAAAAGTTATTTGGTTAGCAAATACTAACTAAAATAACAGCAATAATAATACCAAGCAAAAAGTCTTATTAAAAATAAGGAGGAACATTCTGTAATGATAGTTTTAATCAGTATTAAAGATCAGTCTAGGGACTTCTCTGGTGGTCCAGTGGCAAAGAATCTGCCTTACAATGCAGGGGATGAGTGTTCGATCCCTGGTCATGGAACTAAGATCCCACATGCTGTGGGGCAACTAAGCCCACGGGCCACAACTACTGAGCTCACGCACCTCAACTAGAGAGCCTGCATGCCGCAAACTACAGAGCCCACATGCCCTGGAGCCTGCGCGCCACAACTAGAGAAGAGAAAACCCGTATGCCGCGACGAAAGATCCCGCATGCCTCAACGAAGATCCTTGTGCCTCAACTAAGACCCAATGCAGCCAAAAATAAATAAAATAAATACATAAATAAATAATAAATCTTTAAGAAAATTGACAGAAGTACAGGAAGAAACAGACAGTTACCACAATACTAGGACATTTACACATCTGGGTAAGTGGTAGAACAGACAGCAAATCAGTATGGTTCGAGAAAATGTGACAACATTAACAAACTGAACAACATGATTAAAAAACTTGACATAATGCACACATACAGAACAGAATCATCCTAGTGAAGCACACATTGAACTTCTAAAAGTTACCATATACTGCGCCATAAATTAAGACAAAGCCACTCTCTGACACTGTGGATTTCTTTCTTTTTCTTTTTTTAATTCCCTACCCCCCTTTGCTTGCCTTGGTCTTTGTATTTCATTTTGGAGAATTTCTGAAATTTATGGTGATCTTTAGCTATCTGCTAATACTTAGGAGTGAAACACTAGACAGCTGGTTTTAAGCTCTGAGTATGGGAGGCAGGGCTTTCATCATTCACTAGGGAACCCCTAGTGTCACTGTATGTGGTCATTTCAATGATTCAGCTTCACTGAGAAGACTCCTTTAATCCCCTGTTTTCTCATATGTAAACTCAGGGTAACAGTTGCCCCTAGTTCACAGGGCTATATTGTAAGGATTAATGAGATAAAGCACCTGATGTGCTTAAAATAGTTCCTGGCACATTGAAGTATTCACTATATATTAGTAGTAGTATTTGAAGTTTTCAACTACTCTCATGGCTTCAGTATCATTGATTCAGTATATTGGTGGTACCCAAATGTATATAAGCAATCACTTCTGTAACATCTCCATGTGGATCTATCTCAGCCATCTCAAATATAACATGTCTACTCTTCCCTCGCTCAGTAAATAATCACTCAGTAAGTCATCACTGTCTTAGTAAGCTCAAGGTGCCATAACAACATACCATAGACCGGGTTGGTGTAAACAACCAAGTTTATCTCCCACAGTTCTGGAGGCTGGAAGTTTAAGATCAGGGTGCCAGCATGGTTGGGTTCTGGTGAGGATCATTTTCCTGGCTTGCAGATGGTTGCCTTCTCACTGTGTCCTCATGCAGTGTAGAGAGAATCAGTTCTATTCTCTTCCTCTACTTATTAGGACACTAATCTTATCATGGCCTCCCAAAGGCCCCACCTCTAGATACCACCGCATTGGGGTTAGGGCTTCCACATAAGAATTATGGGGGAAATAAACTTTAAGTCTATAACAACCACCAACCAATTGCTCAAATGAGAATCCCAACTCATCCTTAAATCTTCCCTTTTATTAGTTTATGGCCTTTTCCCCCCAATCAAAATGGAAGCTATTAGATGGCAAAGACATTCTCTGTCTTCTTTTTGGGGGGCAATGGAAAGTTTGTCTCTGCATCAGCTGTGTCTGAACCAGTGTATAAAATAGAATAAGGCACTGAAATAAGGAGCAATTGCACTTTACAACTCTGCACTTGTGAAACTTCATTCTTTAAAGACTGGATTTGTTTCGAACTCCTTATCTTCCTCTTCTCCATTTTTTTGTTTGTTTGTTTGTTTGTTTCAATCCACTTCCAATTACTTTCAGATAGAGCCACATTCTCTCCTCCATTTAGATTTTGTTTAATCTTCTTTTATTCTTTCTCCCTTGTAACATTTGCTGGGGAGAACTCTACTTAGTTCCCAATTATCATGTTCTGACTGCCATTTCCAGGGCTCCTGGGCATCATAAAAAAATCCTTGGATTCTTCACAGAAGACTGTTGAACTTGGAAATGTAGACTCCCTTTCAGATATTTCTGGCTTTCCCTTTCAGACTGTGCTGATAGGCCTTTGGGGCTTCATATTGTTTATTCTTGGAGACTTCCTGGAGTGTCAAAAATGGCTTAAAATGATTACTATGCTGTGCATTGGCATATATGACATTCAATCACCCTACACTGAGCTGAATTTCAATGAGATTTATGTAAATGAATCAGAAACATATGGATTTCATCCTCCCTAACTACCTCTACTTTTTTAAAAAACAGGAACACAGCATTTGCGTTTTGCTGGATATAAAATGTTTGAAAGAGTTATGGCAAATCAGAGTGAGAAAGGCTTTCCCATTCCTGATAGCCATCTTGTCTCTCATATCATCCTAGTTAGTGATTAGGGGTTGTTAATTTCTGCTAAACTTCACTGTCCTCCTCTTGCCTTTAGATTTTCCTTCCTTACTGTAGGTTCCTATTAACCAACCCCTTACCTTTCGTCCTTCTGTCCTAGAAATAGCTACCTGTTGGCCACTGCCTTGCCCTACCCGTACTCACATCCTAGAGAGGTGACAGAAGGATATATAACCAAGGAATTCCAACACATTGTGAAAGCACCGCAATAAAGGAGCATAAAAAGAATTTTGAGGAGAGAGCAACTTTGGGGACATCTTGTATTTTCCTACCTTTCGTTTGCTTTACTTTTCACTCTCTTCACAAAGGTGCTATTTTACCTTATTTCCTTGCTCTGGTTTCCATTTCCGATCTTTTTTCCTCCCACCTGAGTTTTCTATAGCCACATTGGCTCTTTCCAATTACCCGTTGCAGTTGCAAAAATTCTTTATCTCCATCTGGTGCTGCACATGCATAAGGAGTTTGGTACTTTCCTCTCCTAGACTCTTATTGTCCTGAATGGAATCCTCACAGTTGGAGCCTTTTGCTGCTCTTACGCTGCCTCAGTTTGGTGTAGGTCCAGAGAGCAGAGCCAGCTCCTGTGGGGCATAAGATGAGTGACTGCATTGAGATCTCCAGTTGCACAATACAGAATATGTGCCATGAATAGCCAAGACTGTTGAAATTCTATCACAGTGAGGAAATAGAATGAAGTGTTGAGTTACATGAGTAAATAGATACCCATAATAGATACAGTACATAGGACAGTCAGCTCCTCTGATTAATATTGCCTCTCTCCCCACCAATAATTGCATTAACTTAGTCACAATGCACCCAATCATAAAAAAAAAAAAAATAGAAGTATTCCTCTACGTAGTTTTTTGTTAACTACAACAGTGATTGTGTCATTTCTGTTCACCTTTACCACATTTGAAGCATTCTGCTAAAAGACAAGTTAATTCTATCAGTTATGAATATGTCAAGCCAGAAGGTTCAGATTCTCAATAATGTCCCTCTAAATCACTCATGCTATTTTTAATGCTGTCATTTATAAAAGGCTGAATTTGAGAATGTGACAGTCTCCACCATTTATAAAGTATTAAATAATGTTATAAATATTATTGTTCTAATCCCTGCCCTTTTGGTGTACCTGACAAAGTACTTTGTTTTACGGGCATGAACTTTGCACATATGACCTATATCAATAAGGTAGCTTGTGTCTTTAGCTCCTGTCTTCTGTAGTAGGGGTAGATTTGTCTATCCAGTCTTTCCTAACCAGATACCAGTGACTTGTGAGATGACTGATCATAGTTGGGGGTGTGGTTAAAAAGTGGAGAGAAATCTCACTTGGTCACATGGAGATGCATGGAAGTAAAATGTTTGCATTTGTCCCATCAGCCCCATAATCTGGACATCTGAAACCCATCATATCCTTGGATGGAGTACCTATTCCCACAAAATACATTCATTCTTTTTTTTTTTTTTCCTATAGATTTTGTTGTTTATTCAACAATAAAAAGTCACATTACCAATGAATAATATTGCTTCCTCTCTATCTTCACATATTTTTTTTTACTTGCCTTAATGTGCTAGCCAAGACATCTAATACAATGTTAAATAAAATTAGTGATAAGATGTATTCTTGTCTCATTCCTGATTTCAGAGGTAAAGCTTCATATTTCTCACCATTAAGGATACATTTTGCTGTAGGTTTTTTGTAGATGCCTTAAATCAGATTAATAAACATCCTTCTATTGCTACTTTACTAAGAATTTTTGCCATAAATGGATGCTAAATTTTATCAAATGATGTTCTGTATAAATCAAGATGATTGTGTAATTTTTCTTCTTTAGTCTGTTAATATGATGATTTATATTAAGCTTTTTTTTTCTTTAACATCTTTATTGGAGTATAATTGCTTTACAATGGTGTGTTAGTTTCTGCTTTATAATAAAGTGAATCAGTTATACATATACATATGTTCCCATATCTCTTCCCTCTTGCATCTCCCTCCCTCCCACCCTCCCTATCCCACCCCTCTAGGTGGTCACAGAGCACTGAGCTGATCTCCCTGTGCTATGCGGTTGCTTCCCACTAGCTATCTGTTTTACATTTGGTAGTGTTTATATGTCCATGCCACTCTCTCACTTTGTCCCAGGTTACCCTTCCCCCTCCCTGTGTCCTCAAGTCCATTCTCTAGTAGGTCTGCATCTTTATTCCCGTCCTGCCCCTAGGTTCTTTTTTTTTTTTCAGTTTGCCTAGTTCTTTTTGTTTTTTTTTTTTAACATCTTTATTGGAGTATAATTGCTTTACAGTGGTATGTTAGTTTCTGCTTTATAACAAAGTGAATCAGTTATACATATACATATGTTCCCATATCTCTTCCCTCTTGCATCTCCCTCCCTCCCACCCTTCCTATCCCACCCCTCTAGGTGGTCACAAAGCACCAAGCTGATCTCCCTGTGCTATGCGGCTGCTTCCCACTAGCTATCTATTTTACGTTTGGCAGTGTATATATGTCCATGCCACTCTCTCACTTTGTGATACACCATATTAACAAATTGAAGGAGAAAAACTGTACGATCATCTCAGTAGATGCAGAGAAAGCTTTCGACAAAATTCAACTCCCATTTATGATAAAAGCCCTGCAGAAAGTAGGCATAGAGGGAACTTTCCTCAACATAATAAAAGCCATATATGACAAACCCACAGCCAACATCGTCCTCAATGGTGAAAAACTGAAACCATTTCCACTAAGATCAGGAATAAGACAAGGTTGCCCACTCTCACCACTATTATTCAACATAGTTTTGGAAGTTTTAGCCACAGCAGTCAGAGAAGAAAAAGAAATAAAAGAAATCCAAATCGGAAAAGAAGAAGTAAAGCTGTCACTGTTTGCAGATGACATGATACTATACATAGAGAATCCTAAAGATGCTACCAGAAAACTACTAGAGCTAATCAATGAATTTGGTGAAGTAACAGGATACAAAATTAATGCACAGAAATCTCTTGCATTCCTATACACTAATGATGAAAAATCTGAAAGTGAAATTAAGAAAACACTCCCATTTACCATTGCAACAAAAAGAATACATTCATTCTTGATGATGACAATTCACATATATGTAATTCCATTATTACAATTCAAGATGAAGTGTTTTGTTTTTTTTTTTTCATTTGAGAGGAATTATAATCTGTTTCATTTGTTTGGTATGTGACAGTATTCAGAGCATGTTTCTCATAACTCTCAAAACTGTCTGAGGTGGATATTATTATCCTCATTTTACAGATGAGAAAACTGAGACTTAAAGAGATTATTTGACTTCCCCAAGGTTGTATAGGTTGAAAGTATCAGAACCAGGATACGAAACCACATCATCTGACTGTACTCTAGTAGGTTATTAAAATTATTCCCATGTTATTTTCCATTGCACTTTGACGTTACCCTTCAAAAGTTCTCATTTTGGTAAACAAAGACTTTAAAGTCTAACAAGGGGGCTCAACATTTAACATTAAATTTACTGGTCAGAAACTTCCTGGCTCACAACTAGAGACTTCTAAATGATGGAAAGAGGGCAGTTAACATGTTGTGATGTTCTCTCTTTCAGCCATAACTTTTCTTCTAGGTTTATAGTTATGGTTTGGCTTTAGAGTACAAAGCAGTAAAACTTAATTGAACAGAAGTCAGATCAAGGTCTTTTCAAGCTGGACATAATGTGACACAAATACAGATGAATCAATATTTTTTAAAAATTTCAGTAACAAAAACCCCAGTGGAAAACATAACTCCTGACTTATAAAATCTCCCCACCATGAAGCATATATTGTGTGACATAACACAGGAATAGGCCCATACTGGAAATTAAAACTGTACCATAAAACTCATATATAGAGGCCCAAAGTATACTTCTGATACAAACCCGTGTCCTTCAAAAACAAAAAACAAAAAACAAAACCCAGAAATATTTGTAAGTGAAAATGCAGAAGAAAAATGACTCCCCCATGTAAAACCTCTTACCAAATCACATTAAATACATTCAATTCAGTAAATACATTAAATACATTTTTGCAGCCTAATTTCCATTGTCCTAGGAGTAGAAGCCCCTTTTTATTATGATAGAATAATATCCATCATTCTGATATTTTTAGAACTTTTCAAAATGATACTTTGATGTTATGTTTTGCCTCATGGTATTGTAGTTGCATGCTCTTTTCCCAATTTCTGAGTCAGTGCTGTCCTACCTTGGTGGTAGTGAGAGTGCTTACTCTAGATTAAGTGTTTAAGCTAAGACTGTATAGTTACTATGGTAGGCTGAATAATGGTCTCCCAAATATGTTCAGTTCCTTATCCCTGGAACTGGTAAATATATTCCCTTAAAAGGAAAAAGGAAGGTTGCAGATGTTATTAAGTTAATGCTGAGATGGCGAGATATCCTGGATTATTTGAGTGGTCCCAATGTATTTACAAGGGTCCTTATAAGTGAAGGCAGGAAAACATCTAGAGAAAAGATCAACAAGGATATAGAGAACTTGAACAATACTGTAAACCAACTAGACCTAACAGACATATATAAAACACTTCATCCAATGACAGCAAAGTACACATTCTTCTCATGTGCTCATAGAATGTTTATTCTCCAGGATATACCATAAAGCCACAAAACAAGGGTCCATAAATTTAAAAAGTTGAAATCATACCAAGTATCTTTTGAAACCACAGTGGAATGAAACTAGAAATCAATAATGTGCGAGAAACTAGAAAATTTACAAATATGTGAAAATTTAAAAATACTCTATTAAACAACCAATTGATCAAAAAATCAGAAGGAAAATTAGGAAATACTTTGAGATGAATGAAAATGAAAACACAACACGCCAAAACTTATGGAATGCAGCAAAAGCAGTGCTCAGAGGGAAATTTATAGTTGTAAATGCCTATAGTAAAAAAGAAATATCTCTCTCACATCAATGACCTAACTTTATACCTCAAAGAAAGAGAAAAAGAAGAGCAAACTAAACCTAAAACTAGCAGAAGGAAGAAAATAATAAAGATTAGAGCAGAGATAGATGGAATAGAGAATAGAAACAAATAGAATCAATAAAATAAAAATTTGGTTCTTTGAATAGATCAACAAATTTGACAAATTTTTAGCTACACTAAAAAAAAAAGAGAGAAGATGCAAATAACTAAAATCAGAAATAAAAGTGGGGACATTATTATCAACCTCACAGAAATAAAAAGGATTAAAAGGATACTATCAACAATTAAAAGCCAACAAACTGGGGCTTTCCTGGTGGCTCAGTGGAAGAATCCGCCTGCCAATGCAGTGGACACAGGTTCTAGCCCTGGTCCGGGAAGATCCCACATGCCGCAGAGCAGCTAAGCCCGTGTGCCACAACTACTGAGTCTGTGCTCTAGAGCCTGCAAGCCACAACTACTGAGCCCGTGTGCCACAACTACTGAAGCCCGCACACCTAGAGCCTGTGCTCCACAACAAGAGAAGCCACTGCAATGAGAAGCCCATGCACCACAATGAAGAGTAGCCCCTGCTCGCCACAACTAGAGAAAGCCCACACGCAGCAATGAAGACCCAATGCAGCCAGAAGGGGAAAAAAAAAAAAAAGCCAACAAACTTGATATCATAGATGAAATGGACTAATTTCTAAAATCATACAAATTACCAAAATTGACTTGTGAAGAACTAGAAAATCTGGACAGGTTTATAATAAGTAGAGAGATTAAATCAGTAATCAAAAACATCCAACAAAGAAGAGTCCATGACCAGGTGGCTTTAATGGTGAATTCCACCAAACATTTAAAAATTTTACATCAGTCCTTCTCAAAATCTACCCCAAAAATAGAAGAAGAGGGAACACTTCTTAACTCATTCTATGAAGCCAGCATTACCCTGTTACTAAAGCCAAAGATATCATAAGAAAAGAAAACTATAAACCAATATTTCTCATAACCATAAATTCAAAAATTCCTTAAAATATTAGGAAACCAAATTCAGCAACATATAAAAAGTCAAAAACCAAATGAGATTTATCCCAAGAATACAAGGTTGGCTTAATATATGAAAATCAATGAATATAATACATTATTGTAGCATAATAGAGGACAGAACCCATGTGGCCATCTAATAGATACAGAAAAATCATTTGACAAAATCCAACACCCATTAATGATTAAAATCTCTCAGCAAACCAGGAATAGAAGGGAACTTCCTCAGTGTGATAAGTACCTATGAAAAATCTTCAGCTAATATCAAACTTAATGGATAAAGACTGAAACTTGTGTACTGAAGAAATTAAAGGCAACCAGGTTGGAAAGGAAGAAGTAAACTCTTCATTTGCAGGTGACATCATCCTATATGTAGAAATTCTTAAGGAATACACACACACATGCAGGCACACAAGTCAAAACTACTAAAACAACTTTAAGCAAGGTTGCAGGATTCAAGAACAATATAAACCACTCAGTTGTATTTCTACAAATTAGCAGCAAAGAATCCAAAAGTAAATTTAAGAAAATAATTCCATTCAGAAAGAACGAAACAGAATAAGATACTTGGTTCAACAAAAGAAGTTCAGGATTTGTACAATGAAAAGTACAAAGCACTGATGAAAGGAATTAAAGAATATATCAGTAAATGGAAAGACATTCCATTTTTATTGATTAGAAGATTCAAGAATCTTTTGTAGAAGTGACAAGATAAGACTAAAATTTATATAAAAATGAAAGGATCTAGAATAGTCAAAACAATTTTTAAAGAGAACAAAGTTTACTTACTATAAGGTTACAGTATCAAGACAGTGCAGTATTTGCATAAAAATAGCCCTATGCATCAATGGAACAGAATTGAGTCCAGAAATAAACCCTGACATTTATGGTCAATTGATTTTTTTTTTTTTTAATTATTTATTTATTTATTTATTTATTTATGGCTGTGTTGGGTCTTCGTTTCTGTGCGAGGGCTTTCTCCAGTTGCGGCAAGTGGGGGCCACTCTTCATCGCGGTGCGCGGGCCTCTCACTATCGCGGCCTGTCTTGTTGCGGAGCACAGGCTCCAGACGCGCAGGCTCAGCAATTGTGGCTCACGGGCCTAGTTGCTCTGCGGCATGTGGGATCTTCCCAGACCAGGGCTCGAACCCGTGTTCCCTGCATTGGCAGGCAGATTCTCAACCACTGCGCCACCAGGGAAGCCGGTCAATTGATTTTTAACAAAGACGCCAAGACAACTCAGTGAGGAAAAGATAGTTGTTTTTCAATAAATGTTTGTACCAGCACCATACACACACACACACACACACACACACACACACACACACAAATTCAAAATAGATCATAGATATCAATGTAAGAGCTAAAACTATAAAACATCTTGAAGAAAACACAGGAGAAAATCTTCATGACTTTTGGTTAGGCAAAGATATCTTAGATATGATACCAGAAGCCCAAGCTGTAAGAGAAAAAACTGATAAATTGGACTTTATCAAATTAGAGCTTTTATGCTTCAGAAGACACCATTATGAAAATGAAAGGACAAGCCACTGAGTAGGTGAAAATATTTGCAAATCATATGTCTGATAAACACCTTGTATCCAGAATATATAAAGAACTCAACACTCAATAAGAAGACAATCCAACTACAAAATGAGCAAAATGGCATATACCTGGCTAACAAGTATATTAAACAGTGTTCAACATCATTAGTTATTAGAGAAATTAAAACCACAATGAGTTACCATTGTATACCCACTAGAATGGCTCTACTTCAAAAGACAGACATCAAGTGTTGGTAAAGATGTGAAGAAACTGGAAACTGAGTCCTCATAAAATGCTGGTGGAAATGCACATCCATTGTGCAAAAACAGTTCAGCAGTTTTTTTAAAGGTTATATAAACTTACCAAAGGACTCAGCAATTCCATTCTTAAGAATCTACCCGAGGAATGAAAACATGCACAGAGACTTGAACATAAATCTTCACAGAAGCAGTGCCATAGCCCAAAACAGGAAAACATCTAAGTGCCTATCAACCTGAGAGTAGATAAATAAAATGTGGTGTATCCATACAATGGACTATTATTCAACCGTCAAAAAGGAATTAAACAACGATACATGCTAAAACATAGATGAGCCTCAAAAATGCTATAGTAAATGAAAGAGGCCAGATCCACAAGGATATACACTGTGTGATTCCATTTATATGAAATGGATGAAAAGGCACATTTATAGAGACAGAAAGTAGGTGGCTGCTGAGGCTGGAGGTGTATGAGTGAGGATTGGCTGCAAACAGGCTTGTGGAAAATTTTGAAGGTGATGGAAAGGTTCTAAGATCAGGTTGAGCTGATGGTTGCACAATTTTGTAAATTTACTAAACACCACTGAATTGTATATAGTCTATAAACTATATTCCAATAAAGTGTTCTTAGTTGTTAGAGGAAAACAAGTTAGCCAAGAGAAAAAAAAAAAAAAAAGAAGATTAATCTGTTCTTTAATCACATAGCCTTCTGTGGTTACTTATATTCTAGCACTTAATTATACTATTTTCAAATCAGCTGCCTTATTCTCTGACATTCCCCATTGGAAAGGTAAACAGAGCATAACTGATGAATCTGGTAACTATTCTTTCCTGCTCAGGACATTATTCTGTGTTACGTCTTTAGATGGAGTGTAACCTCTCTTGACCAACTGACATCTCAAGCACCTGGCCCTGAAACCAGAAGCAGAAATAAGAAAAAGCTAGGAGACTACAGAGAACAAAGGCACATGATATGCAATTTCCAAGAAGACGTGCTTTGTGGAACTGTTCAGTGCACCCCAAGAGCTCAGCGTGAGAATCCCGCCTTGATGACTATCAGTGTACCTGCCAGTCAGCCCGAGGCACGGAAGGGATCCCAGCCTAGAGGAGAAAAGGAGGAGAGGGGACAAGAGGAAGTGAGGAGAGAGAACAAAGTGTTGGCAAGTCACCCTGTTACCGGCAATTTCTGTTACTGCAAAAACTGTATCTAACTGATGAGCTGCTAGAGACATGTAAGGGCCACTTGTATCATCAGACAGACTGAAAACATTTGGTTCAGGTCCCTAAAACCGTGAATCCTAGAACCTTACGATCACATTTCATAGCTGTGGGGAAAATCAGAAAAGGAAACATTGGGCAGAGATTCAAAGAGGAAATGCCTTCTGCCAAACCAGGTCACCTGAGCTTTCTGTCTAAGCATGGACCAGGGGAGAGTGGGTGAGACAAAGGGTCTTATTCGTGAATCAAAGTTTAACAGCGAGGCAGGCTGGGGCAGGTTCTCGTCTCATTCATATTTCCCCCCGTAAAAGGCGGAAGATACGGTAAGACTGCTAGTCCCATGTCTGTGCACGTGGATGTTTACTTGGGCGGGGCAGAGGAAGAAGAGACAAATGGGGGTGATGCTCAGAGGAAGCGCATGTTTCTTGAGGGCCCGCGTGATGAGTACTGTTAGGCACTTTTCCTTCATTTAGTCCTTCCAGCAACTTTGTGAGATGGGTATTATTATACTTACCTGACATATAAGAAACTGAAGCTCAAAAATCTTTCCTACCTATAAAATAGGTTACATTACCCATGATACACATTGTATACAAGTAAGAACTTAAGGCTCCAAATCTTGAGTGGCCAGTGTTACGTGCTTAGTAAGTGGCAGAGCTGGGATTTAAATTTAGGTCCATGTGAGCCCTGAGCCCCTGTTCTTTCTTTTATACCACACTGCCCATTCAGGTTTGGATAGTTTAAAAAAATGTTCAGCCTTTCAGCTTCGGCTCTCTGATTTCTTGTTTCTGGATGATAATAAGCCAGCCAGAAGTCCTCCTAGGAATTCTTTTCTCCCCTAGGGCTAGAAGAATAGAAAAACACCACCATGCCCTTGAAGCTTTGCTAACAATCACAACTATAAAGGCTGGAGTCAGTGCCGAGAGGATATTGTTAACAAATGGCTTAAGAAAAAGCTTCAGAGCGTTTGTAGCCCCTCCACCATTTGTAAAATCTTAGGGAGGAAACCTGATCCAGAAAATGGTTGGAAAGAAGCAAACCCCAGTATCAGAAAAATAAAAGGAGGAGGATCACTGCCTTCAGACAACTTGTTTTATCGTGAACAATAAAAGTGTTCCAGTTGATTCAACAAAAAATAACCAAAAACAAGGCTATTTTTAAAAAGGCATTTATAGGACTGTGGGTTTCATTTCCTTTGCTTTTAGATCTTTAGCCTCTCATTCTGAGCAACAGATGCTGTCATATAAGGAAGACCACCTGCTTTCCAGGGCATCTCTGCAACAAATAGCTTTGAGGGAGAGAGAAGAAAGATCACAGGATGAAAAGGAAAGAATTAGAAAGGGGGAAACGGGAAATTAAGAAGTTGGCTTAATGCACATCTTCTGAATTATTCAACTGCTAAAAAGCCGACAGATTTCTTTTGACACTTGACTGTCTCACTGTGTCTATATCCATATTTCACTTTTTAAGGACCTACTTAAAGAGAATTCTGTCCATCTGCACAGCCCAGTTTTGTGACATATTTATCTTGCTTTGCAAAATGGAGGTATAAAAAAATTTATAGAACATGGATATTAATTAAATGGTATTTTAGTTGAGGAAAGTTGCTCAGCTTTAAAAGGACTCCCAAGGGTGAATCTTTTTGTAAAAGAAAGACTCTTTTGGAAATTAAAATAGCAGCGCACACTCACTCACTCCTTCCCCTGCCCCACCCCCGGCAAAAAAATGACTTAGTATTTTTAAGTTCCAAAGTTTCTAAAAATGTTTTTAAAACTCTTACTTGAGGCAACAGGTATGACTTGACTCACTTGAAATTACAACCTCATAGGCTAATCATTTGGAGAGAACTGCGTCCCAAATGCCAAGGAAAATAAGACATTAAGGAAATTATTCATATAATTCCAATCAAGTTAACATTCTCACCTGAAGCATACCAGTAATAAAAGTAATAACAGGAAAATGCCTACAGTTTGGAGTCTCAGGAAATAATTTGTTCTAGAAAGCTGTATTTTCCATACAGTGAAGGTTTTCCTTTTATTAAACACCCAAATATTATTTTAAGTTTTAACTGGTTTTAAGATCTTTGTCAAATATATCATACATTGCTTTGCCTTGTTAAACAGTGTTTAGTTATAATTTATTCTATTAATACTTTCAAAAAGGATCTCAGAGAACTATTAAACTATAGTCTAAACATAATTAGAACTCTTTTTGATGTCCCAGGATCTTCATATCAAACACCAGCAACAGCATGAGGCTATAATAAGGCAATGCCCTTGGGAAGATAAGCATACTTGGTCCTTTACTCTGTGGTGGCCATATCCCCCTGTATTGTTTTAATTCTTATGCCTGTTTTTTGAAGTTGCTCTGTCTCTTCCCTTGCTGTCAAGCAATCACTTTTTTGTCCATGTTACAGGGCTCCCTCTGACAGTACCCTCCCTCTCTCAGAAAGTGTTATTTCTAATACTCCAGAAGCTCCAAAACCAAATGATCCATTAGAACAAAAAAGGTGCTAAGTAAGGGCTCAAAAGAGGATCTGCTCTTCTAATGTGTAGCCCAACAACCAGAAAAAAGCAGGTTGGAATAAGTTTTTTCTAACAGTAGTGCTGACAGATGATATTCATGGTGCAATATTTGGGACATACTTATACTCAAAAATTATTTGCTGTTTATCTGAATTCAAATCTAACTGGACATTACCTGTATTCTTATTTGTTAAATCTGTCAGCTCTAAACAGGTGCTGCTTACCTGCTTCAGTCTACTCTAGCCATCCAGGCTTTGATTACAATGGTTAAGTAGAATTGACCCCAACTAGATGGCTTAAGTAGAATTGACCCCAATCCTTTAATTCTAGATATTATGACAACAAAAATGTTCCTTGAGAAATAATTAAAATTACATTATCTGAAATGAACCATATTTTTAAAATATAACATGTACAAAAATATATCAGTAATCTATAAAGATCACTCACCAGAGTTCGGGTATTTATCCTCAGCTTTTTGGGGGATGTAGCACTTATCCTGCGTGGCTAAAGGAAGAGCCTCTGAACTAGATAGGATTTTTCTTTTTCTTTCTAGATTTTGCTGATATTCTTGTGCCTATGTTGTCTGTGCTTGGGCATTCTTAGAACTTGAAAGTATTTGAAGACTATTCTTAGTTTCTGCTAATGTAATTGTTTAAAGAGACTACAATAAACACATCTTCAAATGTTGATTTATCTGGGGCATTTAACCTCCTGGAACCTACTCTGCAAAATGACCATTAGAACTCACATTTTTACCTGGGACAGCTTGCTTCACCCAAGACACTGCCAAGATACAGAAGTTAATAGTCTAAGCCCTTTGGCAAGGAGATTCTTCTACTGGCTCAAACTTGGTTGTCACAGTACTTCCAATGTAATAACATCAATATTCCTCCTCTCCTCCCTTCAGAGGAGAAGGGAGTCCAATCAGAGTCACTAAAAATCTGAAAAACATGGATGATGCAACATTAATGGCACATATGCCCTATAACCAAAACTTTCTTTTTGATTATTGAATATATTCCAGGCAAATTAGTTGACTTAATAACTGAGATGTGGATAAGTAAGATGTTTCAGCATTAGAGTAGACAAGATAAATCAGAATAATTCTCTACTTCAACATACAAAAAATAGGTGAGGCTATCACTTCTGTGGTATTACTGCCAAAATGTATTCAATAGACGCCAAACCTAATCATAATGAAATAGACAAACCCCAAATAAGGGACATTATGCAGAATAGTTGGCTTATACTCTTCAAAAGTGTCAAGATCAAGAAAGACAATCTTAGGAACTCTTCCAGGCTGAAGACTTAAGAGGCATTATAATAAATGCACTGTGTAATCTTGGATTGTACCCTCGACCTGATTTTCAAAAAAACTTAGATATAAAGGATTTTATTGGCACAATTGATGAAATTTGAATATAGACAGTAGATTAATATCATATCAAGTTAAATTTTCTGATTTTGATAACTGAACTATGATTATTTAAGAGAATGGCCTTATCTAAGAAATCTACATTTCAGTGTTTAGGGGTAAAGGGCATGATGCATCCTACTCATTCTCGATATACACATGCAAAAGGAGAGAATGATAAAACAAATGCGGAAATATTTAAACAATTGGCAAATCTTGATAAAGAGTGTACAAGAGTTCTTTATGCTAGTCTTGAAACTTTTCTGTATATTTAAAGTTATAACAAAATAAAAAGTTATCCTGAAAGTAAGGTAAATAACAGTTATCTTAGTAATAACTTAAGGCTTCTCTTAAAAAAATGGAAAAAATACTGTAGGTAATCATGCTATCAAAATGAAATGTCATTTGACATTTCACGATATTATAATAATTGTAATAATACTATTTGTAACTGTACTATCAAAAAGAAATGTTAAGCATAAAAAAATAGACATAGAACTAATGTTTCTGACATGTTTATTAAGTAACTTCATCTTAATTCAATGCTCAACAGAAGAGTCATTACTCCAAACAACAAACAAACAAATAAAAAACCTTAAAATTGAAATAAGAAGAGATGTTTAGAGCAACTAAGTGGGAGAAATATGGTAGAGAAAAATGGGTGATGACCAATTCCTTCTGAAAATACTGTAGCCCAAATTGCTTAGAATTTGCTTCATTCTGATTCTAAAAACAAAATACTTAGTTCATAGATGTTATGGGAAAACAATATATTACAAAGCTACATTGGATCACTTCTTCAGACACTTTCATAATGATAAGCCCCCAATCCAATTATCAAGATCCAAAAGTTTTCTTGAAAAATTCTCCTATCTAAGTATCTTTTAAAAGGAGCCGAGATTGTGGGTCTTCCACTTTCCGATTCTTCATATAAGGAATTTCAAAGTCACCACTCCATTCTAACAACAAGTAAAAAGATAAACAGACTGAAAAATCAACAACTCTTCTTGGATCCATAAGAGAGGGGAGACAAAAACAGACCTCTGTGCCCAAGATTGGAGAGACAGACAGGTGAATACAGGGAGTCACAATTTATTGGAGTAGAGACTCATGCGTGGAAACCACCTGATTGGAAACTACTTAAGTGGAAACTGCTCAGGAACAACTCCCAGGGCAGAAAAAACTAAAATGTAATTGACAACTCACTGGAAGCTTAGTGTGCACAATGCTGAGAGTTAAAAACTTCAGAGTGATCTAATAATTGGGGGCCCCCCATGCTTTTGTAAGATTTACCACCAGGAACTCAAACCAGGTTCTCATAATAAATATTGAGAAAAATCTCTGGCTTCTGACAGGGAGAGGGGAAAAGTAACCATTTTGATATATGTCAGAGCATATTTCTTAAGACCTGCTCTCAGGAGAAGCTAGTTGGCTTGCTCTCAGGAGAAACTAGTTGGCTAGAGCCTAACATACTGAGGTATTATCAGAGCCTAACTGACCTGGGGAAGGGAAATGCCCAATTCCAGTCAATGTTAGCCTTCTACATGGGAGAAAGAAAATATTCAACTCTGGCACATTCTAGCCATCCTGTGTCACCTAAGAGGGGAGAAAAAACTGAGAAACACTTGTGAAGTTCACAGTCCAGAGGCATAGGCTCACTAAAAGACTAAGACCTAATCATAGGATTATAAAATTCTTCCTCTCTCCCCACACCATACTACCACTTTACTAAAGGCCTATTTACAGGAGTTCCTTTTACCAGTATGTCATGTCCAACTATCAAGAAAAACATTACAAGGCATACTAAAAAGCAAAAAACACAATATGAAGAGAAAGAGCAAGAATCAGGAACCAGACGTGTCAGGGATATTGGACCTATCAGATCAGAAACTTAAAACAATTATGATTAATATGCTAAGGGCTGTAATGGATAAAGTAGATACCATGCAAGAACAGATGGACAATGTAAGCTGAGAGATGGAAATCCTAAGAAAAAGCAAAAATAATTTCTAGAGATTCAAAATATTGTAACCAAAATAAAGAATTCCTTTGACTGGCTTATTCTAGACTGGACATGGGTGAAGAAAGTATCCCTGAGCTGGAGGATAGATCAATAGAAACCTTTAAAACTACAAAGTGAAGAGAATAAAGACTGAAGAAAACAGGACAGAATATCCAAGGACTGTGGGACAACTACAAAAGATATACCATCTGTGTAATGGGAATACCAGAAGGAAAAGAGAGAAAGGAACAGAAGAAATATGTGAAACAATATTGACCAAGAATTTCCCCAAATTAATGTAACACAACAATCCACAGATCCAGGAAGCTCAGAGAATACCAAGCAGGATAGATGCCAAAACACGTACACCTAGGCATCTCATTTTCAACCACAGAAAATCAAAGAAAAAAATCCTGAAAGAAGCAAGAAGGGGGAAAAAAACCTTACCTATAAAGAAACAAAGAATTACATCTGCCTTCAACTCAGAAACCAGGCAAGCAAGAAGAGATAGAATGAAATATTTAGTGTTGAGATTGAAACCACAGAATTCTGTACCCTGCACAATTACCTTTCAGAAGTGAAGGAGAAATAAAGACTTGCTCAGACAAACAAAATTGAGGGAATTTGTTACCAATAGACCTACCTTACAAGAAATGTTTTAAAATATTCTTTATAGAGAAGGAAATTCATATACATCATAAACTCAGATCTTGAAGAAGGAATCATGTAAGTAAAATAAAAACTTTTATTTTTCTTAATTGATCTAGCAAATAATAGTTTGCTGAAAATAATAATAGCAACAATGTATTTGATTATATATATATATATTGTGTGTGTGTATGAAATGAATAACAGCAATGATGCAAGAGACAGAGGAAGGAATTAATATTATTTTATTTTTATAAGGTACTAACACTTCCTGTGAAGTGATACAGTGTTATTTGAAAGTGGACTTGAATTAGTTGTAATTGTATATTGCAAATTCTAGGGCAACCACTAAAAAAAAAGTAAAAAATAGAAATATAATTGATATGCTAAAAAAAGAGAATAAATCAAATAAAATTCTTAATTAAAATCATGAAAGGCAGAAAAAGAATGGAAAACAAAAATAGGAAAAGACAACAAGAGCAACAAATAGAAAACAGTAACAGACATGGTAGACAATAATCCAACTATATAAGCAATCACTTTGAATGTCAATGGTCTAAATACACCAATTAAAAGGTAAGGATTGTGAGAGTGGATCAAAAAGCAAGATTCAACTATATGTTGTCTACAAGAAAAATCACTTTAAATATAAAGACACAAGCAGATTAAAAGTAAATGGATGGAGAAAAATACACCATGCTGACACTAATCAAAAGAAAACAGGAATAGCTGTATTAATTACAGGCAGAGTAGACTTCAGAGCAAGGAACATTATCAGAGATAAAGAAGGGAATTACATAATGATAACAAAGAGTCAATTCTCCAAGAAGACATAACAATCTTTAATGTGTATGTACCTAACAATGGAACATCAAACTACGTGAGGCAACACCTAACAGAATTGTAAGGAGAAATAGATTAATCTACTATCATAGTTAGAGACATCAGCACCCCTCTATCAGAAATGGACAGGTCCACCAGGCAGAAAATCAGTAATGACAGGTTGCACTCAATAACCCCATCAATCAACTGTATATAATTAATATCTATAGACTACCTCACTCAACAAAGGCAGAATACACATTCTTCTTGAGCTCACATGGAACATTCACCAAAACAGATCACATTCTGGGCCATAAAACACACTTTAACAAATTTAAAGAATAGAAATCATACAATGTCTGCTCTCAGATCACAATGGAATTAAATTAGAAATCAATAACAGAAAGATAACTGGAAAATCCCAAAATACATGGATATTAAACAACACACTTCTAAATAACACATAGGGCAAAGAAGAAATCTCAAGAGAAATTAAAACATTTTATTTTTTAATATCTTTATTGGAGTATAATTGCTCTACAATGGTGTGTTAGTTTCTGCTTTATGACAAAGTGAATCAGCCATACATATACATACATCCCCATATCTCCTCCCTCTTGCGTCTCCCTCCACCCTCCCTATCCCACCCATCTGGGTGGTCACAAAGGACCAAGCTGATCTCCCTGTGCTATATGGCTGCTTCACACTAGCTATCGATTTTACATTTGGTAGTGTATATATGTCCATGCCACTCTCTCGCTTCATCCCAGCTTACCCTTCCCCCTCCCCGTGTCCTCTAGTCTATTCTCTATGTCTGGGTCTTTATTCCTGTCCTGCCCCTAGGTTCTTCAGAACTTTTTTTTTTTTTAGATTCCATATATATGTGTTAGCATACAGTATTTGTTTTTCTCTTTCTGACTTACCTCACTCTGTATGACAGTCTCTAGGTCCATCCACCTCACTACAAATAACTCAATTCCGTTTCTTTTTATGGCTGAGTAATATTCCATTGTATATATGTGCCACATCTTCTTTATCCATTCATCGGTTGATGGACACTTAGGTTGCTTCCATGTCCTGGCTATTGTAAATAGAGCTGCAGTGAACATTGTGGTACATGACTCTTTTTGAATTATGGTTTTCTCAGGGTATATGCCCAGTAGTGGAATTGCTGCATCATACGGTAGTTCTATTTTTAGTTTTTTAAGGAACCTCCATACTGTTCTCCATAGTGGCTATATCAATTTACATTACCACCAACAGTGCAAGAGGGTTCCCTTTTCTCCACACCCTCTCCAGCATTTATTGTTTGTAGATTTTTGGATGATGGCCATTCTAACTGGTGTCAGGTGATACCTGATTGTAGTTTTGATTTGCATTTCTCTAATGATTAGTGATGTTGAGCATCCTTTCATGTGTTTGTTGGTGACCTGTATATCTTCTTTGGAGAAATGTCTGTTTAGGTCTTCTGCCCATTTTTGGATTGGGTTGTTTGTTGTTTTGATATTGAGCTGCATGAGCTGCTTGTAAATTTTGGAGATTAATCCTTTGTCAGTTGCTGAAATTAAAACATTTTGAACCAAATGAAAATATAACTTATCTAAATTTGTGGAAAGAAATTCAGGAAGGCACAAATAAATGGAAAGATATTCTGTGCTCATGGATTGGAAGACTTATTGTTGTTAAAATTTCCATATGCCCGAAGTGATCTACAGTAAAAGCAATCTACAGATTCAATGTAATCCTATGAAAATCCCAATGGCGTTTTTCACAGAAATAGAAAACACAATCCTAAAACTTACTTGGAATCACAAAAGACCCCAAATAGCCAAAGCAATTTTGAGAAAGAATATAGCTGGAGGCATTACACCTTCTGATTTCAAGCTATATTACAAAGCTATAGGAATTAAAGCAATATGGTTTGGCATAAAACAGACACAGATATCAGTGGAAGAGAATAGAGAGCTCAGAAAAAAACCCACACATCTGTATCAATTGATGACTAAGGAGCCAAGAATATACAATAGGGGAAGGATAGTCTCTTTAGTAAATGGTGTTGGGAAAATTGGACAGCCACATGTAAAAGAATGAAAGTGGACCACTATTTCATATCATACACAAAAATCAACTCAAAATAAAAGACTTGAACATAAGACCTGAAACCATAAAACTCCCAGGAGAAAATATAGTGGGTAAACTTCTTCACGTCAGCCTTTGCAATGATTTTTTGGATTTGATGCCAAAAGCAAAGATATCACTGGCACCCCAAAACTACCCATGCATTCCTTCCAGATCACAATCCTCTCTCTCCCTTCTGAAGTAATAATTATTCTGATTTCTATAGTAATAATTTCTTTTCTTTCCTTTATGGTTTTACCACCTACATATGCATACCTAAAGAATACAGTTCAGTTACCTTATTTTTTTACATTTATGAAAATGGAATTATGCTGTATGCATTATTTTGTTCTTTTTTTTTCAGTCAACATTATAATTGTACAATTCATCCATGTTGTAAATAATAGAAGTTTTTCATAATTGACTCTTTACTTCTCTACCCCCTTTAGTAGACTTTCAGCCCCTTCTGTTCACCATTATATTTCCACTATTTCATAGTATGTGTTCAAAAAATATATGTTGTGAAAACCAAAGCCATCTATACCCACACAGCTTACTGTCCACATTAACATAACGTTATTATGCCACTGTCTTACTCAATATTACTTCATTATTCCAGGAAAATCTTGCCTAGGAAGATAAAAGTTACAAATAACTTTATTTTTCATTTCAGAAACTTCCTTTAAAAACCATTTAAATAAACATTAAATTCACCAATTTTCAGTAGATAGCATCAAACAACTGAAACAACTGCTTCCTCTCCAAGATTCTTTGAGCACTTGTCGCTCTACCTTTGCCTTGTTGTGTCCACCGATGCTAAACTTTTGAATCACGATTCTTACCCAATCCTAATCAAGCTACCACACTGAAAAACTTGCCTTAAACCAGACTCTGAAACTCCATAAATATCCTAATTTTGCCCTCTGCCCTCTGAGAGGGACTAGAATTCTGTCAAGACAGTGGGTGGCACTTACACAAGTATTTGTACTATAAATGTTACTTTTAGCATGGTAAGAATAAACTCAGCTTTGTCTATTAACAGGTTGTTTTGATGATATTTTCAGGGAGCCATCATTGTACATTTGATTGAGTTTGTAAATGAACCAAAGAAACCTCAGGCAGCATATTCAGCTTAGAGAGTAAGTGTGTTTTGGCACAGTGCAGCATTCCTGTGAACTGCCAAAGCATCCACTACTTTGCAAAGAATAACAGAGGCAAAGCTTCTCATGGAGATCAAATTAGAAAGGCCTGATACTTAAAGTTTCTACTTTATGCAAGAGCATTAGGAAAGTCTACGGATAGATCCACAGAACAAGATACTAATGATTTGTGGCAACTAAGGAGTTACAAATAAATCTTCAGAACAAGACTACTTAGTCCACACTTTATGCTTTTTACGAAAAGATGGAGAGAGTACCCTCAGGGTGTCTGGACAAATATGTTTCATGGCCAACAAGCTTACTAATGCCTCAAGCACACTGACCTTGAGAAATTGGAGTTACATTCATTAGAAGAGGTATAGGGTCCAGAGTTTCTAACCATTGCCATCACTACCATCAACAATGCCTCACCGTCGTCTCAAAGTCATCTCAGAATAAAACAACAGTGCAACGGGTAAGACTTGGGCTAGGATGGAGTAGATGTATTTTGCATGTGAGATGGACATGAACCATTGGGGACCAGAAGGTGGACTGTGGTTAGATGAATAATGCCCCCCCCCAAATTTGTCTACATCCTAATTCTCAGAACCTGTGACTGTTACTTTATGGGGCAAAAGGGACGTTGAAGATATGATTGTTAGGACTGAGATGGGAAGATTATCCTAGATTATCTAGTTGGCCTGATGTAATCAGCGTAATCCTTATGAGGGACACAGGATGCATCAGAGTCAGAGAAGGTGATGTGATGATGGAAGCAGAGATTGGAAGGATGCCCTTTGAAGATAGAAGAAGAGGGTCATAGCAAAGGAATGCAAGAAGCTGAAGAAAGCAAGAAAATGAATTCTCCCCTCAGAAAATTCAGAAAAAAGCAGTCCTGTTGACACTTAATCTTAGCCCAGGGAAACTGATTTTGGACTTCTGACCTCCAGAACTCTAAGAGAGAAATTTGTTGTGGTTTAAACCACTAAATTTGTGGCAGTTTGTTATAGCAGCCATAGGAAACTAATACAGAGACATTATACACAGTCCCACTAACTAAATTAAGACACTATATCCATTTTTGACTGTTTCGTAACAAATTATCACAAATGTGAAGGCTTAAAACAACATACCTTTATTATCTGTTTTCATAGATCAGGAGGTCAGGCATGTCTTAGCTGGGTCCTCTATTCAAAGATCTCACAAAGCTGCAATCTACATGTTGGCTGGGGCTGGGGGTCTCATCTGTGGCTTGAATCCTCTTCCAGCTCTGGTTGTTGGCAGAATTCATTTTCTTGCAGCTGTAGAACTCATGGTGTCTTGGAAAGAGTCACTGTTTCTTCCATCTGACCTCTAGACCCTCTTTTAAATGGCTCATCTGATTAAGTCAGGCCCACTCAGGATAAGCTTTCTTTTGATTAATTAAAAGTCAACTGACTTAGGATTTTAATTAATCTTCAGAATCTTTTCACCTTTGCCATGTAACATAACCTAATTATGGGATGGATATCTCATTCTATTCCCAGATCCTGCCCACACTCAAGTGGAGGAGATCATACAGGGTGTGTACATCAGGCAGTGAGAATATTGGGGCTTTCTTAAAATTCTGCCTACCACAGACACATAAAATGTCATTTTTTAGACATTTTAGACACATAAGATCTTAGGTCCTAAACTAAAATTCTCATATTTCTAAGATTTACAGAAAATCTAATCCTAGCAATTGAGGACGTTATTTTTCTAGATATGTATATATGTTCAGTGCATGTATATATACACAGAATCCTTATAAAGTTTTACATCTATCTATATATCCTTTTGCAGGGAATTATTCTGTTTTACTGATTAGGAATCTTTGTCGAAAAAATCAAATTACCTATAATTATGAAACAAGCAAGTCACTGAAGGCCTGGGATCAAAATTCAGGTCTCAACAATTCTTGTTTGAAGCTTTACCCACTATACCATAGTATAATCAGTATTTGGTTACCAGAAAACACATTATGAACTCAGTATTAGAATTCAGATTTATATGGTATTGATGTCAATAATTTCCAGCAGGAGACTATAATACAAGTCCTCACAAATGCTGGCGTTTTCCCTTCACATCCCTAGGGAAGCTTTAATCTTCTAACATTATCAATTAAGCACTAATATTGTATTCTTACTACCTTTTTGTATGTTTAAGAAGTTGACATGGACTCACTGCTCAATGCACACACACTATTTATGAGGTTCATGTCCTTACCATTTCATCATGGAGTCCAATAATTTATTATTCATTTCATTTAGGACAATTAATGGTTTTGTTGACAAATCATTTTGCAGCTATAATTTGGCAGTCCTGATTAAGTCATGGCCAGTAGCCTCATGAAACTAATCGGGAAGATAAAAGAAAGAAAGAGGGGCGGGAGAGAGAGAGACAGAGAGGGAGAGAGAGAGACAGAGAGGGAGAGAGAGGCAGAGAGAGAGAGAGGACTCGTATCTTTATTTTGTTTCCCTTTTTTCATACCTTTTTTCTGGTAGAAGCCAATGGGTCAGTATAGATCAAGTTTTTATTCAATATGCTAACCCTCTAGTCACAGTAGGGATTTAGTGGATTAGAATTTTCTCTAACATCCAGTATTGCAAATAATGCTTCTATTTTCCTCTTCTCATTTGTCTTCTCCTGGAAATCAGAATTTATACTGCACCAGACAAAACTCCAGGAAAGAAGCTAGGGGCTATGGCTTCTAGCTTCAACTCTGCCTCTAACTTCAGCTCTGCCTCTAACAAGTTATGGGATCTTGGCAAGTTATTTGGGGCCTTGGTTTTGCATCTAAGAAATAACAGAAGATTTTAAAACTCCATCTAGGTCTAAAATTATATGATTCTCTGTTGAACTAAATCCAAGTGAAATTCAGTATCTATTTAGTGAAACATTATTTTGTGTCATGACTTTGGTATTACTACTTTTATTGCTTTTTAAAAAAAATTTTTTTATTGCTTTTTAATAGCTTGGAAAACAACTCATATTAACTATGACAGCCAAGTAGAAATGAAATTGGGAGCAGAAATAATGATAAAACTGCCATCTAATGAGCACTTAGTATGTGCCTGGTGCCATGCTAAGTGCTTTAAACATTTTATTTAATCCTCAGGACAATACTCTGATAGGATTATTACCTCTACTTTATAAATGGGGAACCGGAGGCAGCTTAGGATGGTTAGGTGACCTCCCCAAGGTTGCATTGCTAAACTAATCAGTAGCAGAGCTCAAATTTGAATCTACACCACCAGACTCCGAAGACTGTGCTTTTGAGGTTTAAGCTCTTCCATTACCACCTGCCCCTTCACTTGCATGGTGGCCAATCAAACCCAACATTGTTAAACTGTGAGGTTACCCAAGCAGGCAACATAAACTGTTGTTCACACTCGCCTTCCCACACCCTTTGGAGCACACTGGTGGGAGACTGAATGGCTTGCAAGTGTGGGCTCACTCCTTCCTGCTTTCAAAAACTCCACCTCACAGGGTCTCTGCTTCCCTTGTCAGCATCCCCATGGCTTTAAGAATCAGGGGAGTTCAAAGGTAGATCTTCCTCTGGAAAAATCTGGAAGACCACTTGCACTACTGCATTCCAGAATACTTGCCTTTACTAATATGCAACTGCTGGCAGAAATTGACCTATTTTTTCCCACTTTAAAAGAAATTATTGTAAAATTAATACGACATAAAAATTTAAGACTGATCAAAAGGGTAAAAGTAAAAAGTTAGAGTCCTCTAGAATGTGATCGTTGGATGAACATGAAAAATCCTTTTTATTTCCTAGATGATAAAAAATGAGTCTGTGAGTGTGTACAAGTCACTCAGCTACTCAGTGTGGTAGGAGTAGAACTGACACTCAGTTCCCTGACTCTCTTGCTTTGGTGCTTTTTCTACTACTGGGGAGTTCTGATTAAAGAAAGATCACAAGATGCATGAGAGGAGAATGCCATGGAAGGACCAAGGCAGAGATTGAAGGAGGCAGACATTGTAACTGCAAGTCAAGGAATGCCAAAGAGTGCCAGTAAACCACCAGAAGTAGGAAGGAATCTCCTCTACAGGTTTCAAAGGGAGCATGGTCTTCTGACATCTTGATTTTGGACATCTTCAGAACTATAAGAAAATAAGTTTCTATTGTTTTAAGCCACCCAGTTTGTAGTACTCTGTTCTGGCAACCCTAGTAAACTAATACAGAGAACTAAAGGGAACAGTAGGTGCCCAGAGTGGGGAATGGGGAGCTACCAAGTGGCAGGGAGAGATAAGTACAAAGAAAATTGAGTTCCAAAGACAATTGTGTTCTACTTCACAAGTGACTCAGGAATGTATGGTGTCCTCTTCTTTTAGTCCTAAGGGAAGACCAACCTTCAGCTGAGTGTCTCTTGCCTCCTAGTTGCCTCCAACTTTCTGGGGGAACTGTTATGTGGGGAGAAGCTCAAAGGCATCTCTAGGGTCTCATTCTTAGCCTTTCCAGATGTACTGATGCTCTGACACCAAGGAGTTAGCCATCTTTTGCAGCTTAAGAACTTTGGGGAGGAAGAGACCTCTATTACCTGGGAAAGCTCCCAAGAGCCTCCAATGGCTGCAAACTTGATTTCTATGATTCCCAAGTCAGCCCTAGTGAATCCTTTCCGATGTTTTTTTTGTTTGTTTCTTCCCAACTAGCTCACTCTCTGCCCATTCTCTCTGAAACATCCCTTCCCTAGTGCCAGGGAAACAAAATAACATAGATGCAAGAACTGTATCAGAACTGGAGTCTGGGCTCCCTCAAAGAGAATATGATGGGAGTGAGTAAATGCTGGTGAAGGGGGTGCAGGGGGGCACAGCTCTGGGAGAAGGTGTGGGGTATGTTCTTTGGCACTGGATGGCACAGGGTCTGGGGAAAAAAGGCTTTCTCAGCCTATAAGCGCCCCTGCTCCTTGTGAGAACGCTGGTGGAGGGAATTCCCATTGGCCTCGGTCCTGGACTGGCTTGGCCAAGCCTGTGTGCTCCACAGGTGCTGTAAGAAGTAGGAGAGAGCCTGTGCACAGTCTCCCGATGGGAGTTATAATCCTTCTGTCCTCCCTAGAGAATATTTCTGGGGTTATTAAAGGACTCCCCATTACTTCCAGCCCCTCCCCTCCAAAGTGGGTGCAGGAGAAATCAACCAGAACGGCAGCATCCGAGCAGCTCCCGGCTGTGACTGTTCCACCCTCTGCAGAGAGCCTGGTGCTATGGTTGTTGTGGGTTCTGGGGCTTCCAGCCTGTCTCCCACAGGTGAAGTGACCTGAAACCAGAAGAACAAGATGGCGATGTTCATCTTCTCTCCCTTCTTCCCTTCCAATCCAAAAATAGGCTTCAGTAACTCTAGCTGCGTGAAAGCCACTAAAATCCCACCCAGGCAGGCCATGACGGTGAGTTGGCTGCTTCCAGAACCATTCCATTCGCCCCCAGCCCCCTTTCTACTGCTTCTTCTGTGCTAAGCTGCCTTCCCCTCCCCCTCTGCTTTCTAGTTAGGCTCTGACCTTTCAGAGCCGCCTACCCAGGTTGCTCTGACCTTAGGACTTTTTTTTTTCCTCCAAAAGAATCCCTCCCTGTCCCTAAATCCTCATCAATAATCATTCCCCACCGCAGCCCTCAGTCTGTACTTAGGAAGAAAACAACTGTGAGATAAATTGAAATAAAGAATGGTAGATACTTTCTAGTGAGCTTAACATGGCTATACTTCCTGGAGTATTTATGTCTTAAAATACTAGTAACTTGATGTAGTAAATTAAATGGTGCCCCCCTCCCAAAATATACCCATGCCCTGACCACTGGAGCCTGTGAATATGACTCTATTTAGAAAAAATGATCTTTACAGAAGAGTTAATTAAGTTAAGGATCTCAAAATGAGATCATCCTGGATTTATCCAGGTGGTCTCTAAATCCAATGACAAGTGTCCTTATAAGAGTCAGAAGAGAAGACACAAACACAGAGGAGGACAAGCCCATGTGAAGACAGAGGCAGAGACTGGAGTTTTATAGTCACAAGCCAAGGGCCACCTGGAGCCACCAGAAGCATACCTTCCTAAACATAAGCATGTTTAGCAGGTTTTTGCATAAGCCTTCCTGCAATTTTCTGTGCAAATATCAACTTACATGTGCTTATTCTTTTGTTTAACACAACTGGGATTATACTATTCTGTTTTGCCTCTTGTCTTTTCCACTTAGTATATCATGGACACATTACACATGGGCCAGAAAAAGATTTGCTCATCTTTTGATGGCTACAATATTCTTATTGTATGGCTCTACCACAATTTATTTAACCATTCTCTATGGAAGGACATTTAGCTTATTTCTGGTGTTTTGCTCTTTTAAACAATGGTACAGTGACAGCAGTGTACATATGTCTTTGTGTATTTGGCAAAAAGTTTTAGAAATGGAATGTGTAGGTCAAAGGGCATGTTACCCAATTACCTTCCAGAAGGACTGCACCCAGTTTTACTCTCACAGGGTTTGAGAGGACCCATTTCCCCAGGTCACTGACCACACCAGGTGTGATCAACAAGTTTAATTGCTACTGACCTGTGTTTTTCATATTCCTCAGATGTTACTGGGTGGGGATGGGGAGAAAAATCTTCCATGCCTGGAATTATGACCTAAAACTCAAATAAAAATTCTAATTAATGTTATTTCTCACACCTAAGGGAAAATATCTTCCCCAGATTATATTGTAGCTTTGTTCCCTCAACCCTGACATGTAGTGTTGGGTTAATCCCAGCCATTCCTCATCACCTTTCAGGGGATTCTCACCGTGACCTGAAAAATATTTTGACTTTTCAAATCCTGGTGTGATGACTTGAATGAATTTTATGCTGCTCCGTTAATCTTCTGCCAGACAAATTTGTCTGTAGCACATTGTACCTGAGGTCTCTGTTCCACTTGACTTGGATTTTATTTGGTGACTGTTTGATGTTGACTGACAACATTCCAGGAAATAAGGATGCAAACTTGATATCCTCAACCAGAGTGCTTGCTGGAGAAACACAGGCTGCTGTATTTCTTTGGGATAACTTGCCTCCTATTAACCCTGATTTTGTGTTTGTGCACATAAGGCTCCTCAGCTGCATGGCAGGTCCAGGTTCTGAAACCTCCTTTTTTGGCTAATTCCTCATTTCCAGTCAAGTCACATGAAAAGAGTATGTTGGAGGGACCCACACAACCTCCTTCTTATCCCAGTTTATTCACTACTATTTGCAGAGCTCTGTGACTGACACCCAAAGCAGCAGATCTGCGGTTCTGCAAAGCCGCCATTCTCCTCGCATCCTTGCCAGGAGTGCTGCAGCCTGTGATCCCAGCAGCTCCCGTGCTCTGCAGTGGTTTCCTCTCTGCATGGCTGCTCCAGGGTACCATCACCAGCTGGCTGCCTGTCAGCATTGTGAGATGTAAATGTCCCTGTGCTTCTAGCCCTCCTTTACTATTTCTTGACACGTTGCTGTAATCTGGAGATGGAGATAGAAGATGCTCTGAATTTCCCACCTCTATTCCCCATGGTGGGGGTGGGAGTGCGCTGCTGGCTATTTCTTAGAATGGATTTTAACTGCTCTGTAAAAACCAATTAAGAATTTCTTATTATGTATATTTTACCAGTAAAAAAAAAAATAACCCCAAACAAACAGAAAGACAAATTAAGAGCTGAGAGTGTCCCATTATTTTCCTTCCAAAAAAGCCACCGAAATAAGGTATTTCATCCTAAATGTGTCTCTCCCCTCTGCATTATTATGTGTCTTAATAGAAAAACATGAGGGCAATCGGGCCTCTCCTTGGTATGACTTTCTTGATTTCCAGGGTGCTGGTTAGCTAGGTTAATGATGTACTAGAGCAGCGGACCCCAACCTTTTTGGCACCAGGGACCGGTTTCGTGGAAGACAATTTTTCCACGGACCGGGGGCGGGGGATGGTTTTTGGATGATTCAAGTGCCTTACATTTATTGTGTGCTTTATTTCTATTATTATTACATTGTAATATATAATGAAATAATTATACAACTCACCATAATGCAGAATCAGTGGGAGCTCTGAGCTTCTTTTCCTGCAACTAGATGGTCCCATCTGGGGGTGATGGGAGACAGTGACACCTGAAGTGTGTTGCTTAAGTCCAGTCTACTCCGCAATCTCGTTTTGTTTGTTTGTGTGTTTGTTTTCGTAATCTCGTTTTGGAGTGTTTGCTGTCACTGCAAAAAACACTGCTTCACAAAGATAGGATGTTGGAAATGGAAGCAGGCTTTTCAGCGCTTTTGTGGCAATCTCAGGATATTCTGCCTTGACTTTAATCCAGAACGTATGGAGATCTGAAGTTGTCTCAAACATACTTTTATGGCCACCGTCATTTGCGATCTCAAGCAGATGATCCTCTTCTAGCACGGACAAAGTTGATTCACCTGGCTTGTTCACAAATGAGTCGCAGATCCATTCCTTCCCAGCTCGGGGTTTTTTTGTGGTTGGGAAGTAATGCTCAAACTCTTTTGAAAGCTGAGATAGGTGATCGTGCACCAGCTGGGAGAAAGAAGGCCCTGGCTCAGTCTCTTTCTAAATCTCTGCTAATGTTTGAAACATGTCAAAAATCCCAATGTTCACTCGTCGCCCCCATAATTCCAGTTTGGCTTTGAATGCAGCCACTTTATCTGCCAACTTGAACACAGTCGTCGTTCTCCCCTGAAACGACAGATTGAGTTCACTGAGCAGGTTGAATATGTCACACAAGTAAGCAAGTTTTGCGACCCATTCTGTGTCAATGAAATGTACTGCCAGGGGTGACTGTTTTTCTAAAAAAATCTCTGGAGTGGCTCTCATAACTCAAAAACTCTGGCCAGTGATCTACCTTTAGAAAACCATCTCACTTCTGTGTATAAGAGAAGACGTGTGTGCTCTATGTCCATCTCCTCACAGAGCTGCGCAAACAGACGTGAGTTAAGGGCATGTACTTTAATGTGGTTGATAATTTTAATCACATCCTGCAAAATGCTGCTAAGTTCAGGTGACATTTTTCGGCTAGCCAGCATTTCTCTATGGATGACACAGTGCGTAGACTCACATTCAGAAGCGACCTCTTTGACCCGAGTAGTGAAACCAGAAAGCCATCCAGTCATGGCAGCCGCTCTGTCCATGCATATACCGACACAAAATGACCAATTCAGTTTTCCTGATATGTAATCATTCGAAGACTTGAATAGGTCTGCAGCTGTGGTGTTGGTTGGCAACAAAAGTGCACGTAACATACCTAATGCACATCCTCTTGAAAAATATATCGCACAAAAACAAACATTGTTGCCTTGTTGTCAACATCGGTAGACTCGTCAACCTAGATTGCGTACCACAGTGACTCATTAATCCTCTCTAACAATTGCGCCTCAATATCCTCTGCTGTTTCATCAATTCATCTAGTTATGGTGCTAGCCGAAAGAGGAACACGTGCCACCTTTTGAACTGCAGCCTCTCCTAAAAGTTCATGACAGATGTCCTTAGCAGCAGGCAGGATCAACTCTTCACCAACAGTAAAGGGCTTCTTAGCTTTAGCAATGCGGTTAGCCACTAAGAATGATGCTCTCAGTGCAGACACATTTGATGAAGTGGTGGCCTTCAGTAATTGCTTCTGTTCTTCTTGTTCACGTTTTTTTCTTTTGAAAAACTCCAAAGGCTCGTCTTTTAATGCAGGGTGCTTAGTCTCCATGTAGTGAAGCAGGTTTGAAGTTTTCATGGCTTGGTTGGATAGCCGGTTGCCACATATTATACAAAGCAGGCTTGGAGAATGTGAATCAACTGTTGCAATGAACCTGTAATTTAATTAGGACTCTTGGTTTTTTCTTTTAAATGCAGCTTTCTTTTTTTTGGCAGTCTTAGAGCCTTCTGCCGTCTCATCGTTGGGTCTTTCACCCTTTTCAAAGAAGCTCTCCAGCAACATTTGTTTTTTACTCATTTTGGCGAGGGTTAGCTTGTGAGCTTACGAAAACAGACAAGCGCGCAGTGTGGGAAAGAGGTGTGGACGGAAGTGGTAAATAAAATAATGGGAGGGCCACATGCAGACTAAAATAAGTGTCAGATTCTGACTTAAAGCCTGCCACAAGATGCAGCTGTACAACTGAAGTACATCAACTCACTTCCCACTATAAAGCCTGCCACCAGATGCAGCTTAATTTTCACTTGCCCCTCACTGATAGGGTTTTGATATGAGTCTGCAAGCA
The DNA here is from genome assembly GCF_028564815.1 of Eubalaena glacialis. NCBI lineage: Eukaryota > Metazoa > Chordata > Mammalia > Artiodactyla > Balaenidae > Eubalaena > Eubalaena glacialis. The sequence continues at coordinate 70,412,988 of NC_083724.1, forward strand.
ATTGATTTATTATGGTCTCTGGGCAGTCAAACCTCTCTGCTAATGATAATCTGTATTTGCAGCCGTTCCCCAGTGCTAGCATCACCCCTCAGCTCCACCTTAGATCATCAGGCATTAAATTCTCATACGGAGCGTGCAACCTAGATCCCTTGCATGTGCAGTTCACAGTAGGGGTCGCGCTCCTATGAGAATCTAATGCCGGTGCTGATCTGACAGGAGGCGGAGCTCAGGCCGTAATGCGAGTGATGGGGAGTGGCTGTAAATACAGATGAAGCTTCGCTCGCTCACCTGCCACTCACCTCCTTCTGTAAGGCCCAGTTCCTAACAGGCCACGGACCAGTACCCCTCCGTGGCCTGGGGGTTGGGGAACCCCTGTACTATACTGCTGGTACTGGGGATATTAAGCATATCCTCTTGTAGATTTCACTTGGGCAGCACATGGTTAGATCATGCATTTGAACTTCTGAAACTTTTGTCTCCCAATTACAGTAGAGCTATGGATATTTTCACCTCTGGATTCCCTCTAACCTCCCCTTCCATAATACTACATACTATCAGATCACACAAAGTCAGGTGGGAGGCATGATGAACAAAATGCATTGCCCAGACCTTTCATTCTTCTCAGCCTAGCTGCTTCCTCTTTGGGGTTTCAGGGAAGGCTGCCTTCCATCTCTGATTTCCCCTTCTCAGCAGCTCTGCAGCACCTCACAACTGAGAATAAGTGGCAGACAACATCTTTTTCATATCACAGTGCAGGTCTGGGCAGGGTGTGGGCAGGAATCTGAAAAAAGATGAAATAAGTAAGAAGTGAGGCAGAGTTCCAAAAACTGGATGGGGGTCAAAGATGGAAGCAAAAAGAATCATGGAGAAGGATTTTGACCCCAGCAATGTGACCTACTTGCTGTACCTTCTTTCATACAGTATTAGCGATGCATTCACAGCCGAATCGCCATTTCCTTGAGCCTACTGGTGTCTGGAAATCATTTTAAATACCATTTAGTAGCATTTAGATTATTTTATGATAACGCAGTACCCATTGAAAGGATTATTAAGCTCATATTTGCAGTGGCCTGGGAAAAAAAATAATAAAATTGATCTCTTCGAGAGATGGCTCCCACAGTTGCCCCTTCAGCAATTATTCATTTAGAAGCCTCTCTGCCTACATTAGAACCTGAGATAAATTGGCATATGCTAATGTAGGGCTCTGCTGTGGGTTTCTCCTTTAGGAGTTCAGGCTCTCATTACCTACCAACTGACGCACAGAATCCTCTACCCTATTCCCTTCAGTTTGTTGTCACTGTTATATTGTTTGCTCTGAGCCAAAGTAATTTCTTTTCCTTTCCATATGCCTATTGCTCCTTTGATAATGGGTTTCCAGAGCAATATTGCAAATAATAAGCCAATGGTCAGAGCTCTCTTGCTTGATTCCAAAAATAATACCTCATTAGGAAGTAGATCTCAGCTTTTTACTATGGAATGGGGAGATTTTATAAAAAAAAAAAAAAAGCACCACTCTTCATGGCCCACAGAAGCCCATAAGTCACTGGAGGGAGATAATGTTGCAAAGTGAATCCTGAGCCTTTCAGCAGGCACCTGAAAGTTGAAACAGGTTAGTGGTGTGCTAGAGTTGATTCGGCCTGCCTTGGGAGAGGCCATGTTGAACGTCTCTTCCCAACTCCAGGTTCGGTGACCTGAGGGTAGCCTGTAATTTGCCAGGAAAATGGGGAAATGCTACAAATCAGAATTTCCTTCCTCCATCCATTCCTTTCTGTCTTTTCTGCTTTTCACAGAACTGATTATTAAACATTTGCCACACCCAACTTACCTCAATGGACTCTCCAGAGTGAAACAGTTCCCCAGATACAGCTGGGTAGAAACCAAGACTCGTTCATTGCTGGAGACTCACTGTGAAAGTGGGCTGGCCTGTTCTGTTCCCTGGGTAACAGCACCAACTGTTTCCAGCTCATTATTTCTGTGCAACTTATTCAATCCAATACCTACACCTCTAGCTTCTTACATATTCCTCTGGATCATAACCAAGAGATTGCTGCAATGAAAGTACCATGAGCCTAATTGTACTTGGTTTTAAAAGGGAAAAAATTCTTCTTTTCAATAATTTAATTATGAAAGACATTGAGAGGCCGGGTGCACAGTCTAGGGTTTTGACAGCTAGAGGCGGCCAGGAAAGGATCGCTTCTGTTATTACATCTATTGTTTTCCTAAAACACGGAAAGCAGGACAAGTCCCAACATCTGTTTTAAATTCCTTTAGCGTAAGGCTTTAATTATTATTGAATCAAAATTTTATTATTTAAACTCTTACCATTATTCTAATGTGCAGGAGAAAGATTTTGATGGGGGATGAAAGACATGGAGGAAAAGGTGTTCGTGACAATGGAGCTCCAAAATCAAAGTTTTCTCACTTTATTTTCTCATCATAATTTCTAGAACTAGCCTAGACTATAATAGTATTATCTAAATACTGTTTTAAATGCACAAGCACATTGTTCAAAAATACTTAGGTAGGAGAGGACAAAAGTATGAAGAGTACAAAATGAATAGCAAAATTCTCTCCCCATCGATGCAGCTCCCGATCCCACTATTCATCGTTAGTTAATGGCAAGATTTTATTGTGTACCTTTCCAATTAAAAATAGAATATTTGAATGCTAAATATACTATTGCATTTGATGATTAAATATTCATTATAAGCCCACAATAGTTTCAATTTTTTTTTCCAAGTGTGCTTTTACTCAGACATACAGACATCAAACAATGCTCATTAATATTAAAAACCTGGCTACTTTGCTGCATTAATTACAAAAACCCATGGTTTTGCTGCTTTCCCTTTGGAATTTTTTTTCAACGTAACCTGAATACAGTAGTGGAAATGCATGGGAAGTGAAGAGTCCAGAACTGACTTAGCTTCTCTTGGCAGGATTTTTTTTTGCCCTGAAAAATACGGGATCCCAGAAGAGTGCACCCTGCCCACCTCCCATGTCCTCCTACATCATAGCTCACTGGACTCATAAAACCAAACACCACCACTGCTTCTCCTTCTCAGAGCAAAGGACTCTTTGGTAGAGTCAAATCTACCAAAATTCTCACAAAATGTTCATAATGGCAGCCTTCCGATGTCTCCTCTCCAGCAATATTAATGGCCTGTATTTCCTGGCTAGTGTCCTCAAATACCCATCCCTCCTCCCTCCCACTGTTTCATTTATTGGACTACATGGCCTGTATTGCCAGGGCGTCTGCTTCAGGGTCTCCCGCTTCTGTCTTCCAGGGCCCTGAAGCTTGAGATTCATCACACAATTCACGTTGACACCCCACCCTCTCTCCCCCGGCTGGCCTCAAATCCCAGCTACTGCTTTGTGTTTGCCTGTTTCTGACTTCTGGCTGAAGAGGAAAGGGTGGAATTCTTTTTTTCTTTTTTTTTTTTTTAATTAATTTTTATTGGAATATAGTTGCTTTACAATGTTGTGTTAGTTTCTACTGTATGGCAAAATTAATTAGCTATACATATACACATATCCCCTCTTTTTTGGATTTCCTTCCCATTTAGGTCACCACAGAGCATTAAGTAGAGTTCCCTGTGCTATACAGCATGTTCTCATTAGTTATCTATTTTATACATAGTATCAATAGTGTATATGTGTCAAACCCAATTTTCCAATTCCTCCCACCCCCCCCATCCTTTCCTCTTTGGTATCCATACACTTTTTCTCTACGTATGTGTCTCTATTTCTGCCCTGCACACTGGTTCATCTGTACCATTTTTCTAGATTCCACATGTATGCATTAATATACGGTAATTGTTTTTCTCTTTCTGACTTAACTTCACTCTGTATGACAGTCTCTAGGTCCATCCACGTCTCTACAAATGACCCAATTTCGTTTCTTTTTTATGGCTGAGTAATATTCCATTGTATATATGTGCCACATCTTCTTTATCCATTCCTCTGTCGATGGACACTTAGGTTGCTTCCATGTCCTGGCTATTGTAAATAGAGCTGCAGTGAACATTGTGGTACATGTCTCTTTTTGAATTATGGTTTTCTCAGGGTATATGCCCAGTAGTGGGATTGCAGGATCATATGGTAGTTCTATTTTTAGTTTTTTAAGGAACCTCCATACTGTTCTCCACAGTGGCTGTATCCATTTACATTCCCACCAACAGTACAAGAGGGTTCCCTTTTCTCCATACCCTCTCCCACATTTATTGTGTGTAGATTTTTTGATGATGGCCATTCCGACTGGTGTGAGGTGATACCTCATTGTAGTTTTGATTTGCATTTCTCTAATGATTAGTGATGTTGAGCATCTTTTCTGATCTTATTATAGTGGTTCTTGCTACCTTCACTTGTTTAGGCACAGCCTCTGGGCAGTTTCCCTGTCAGGAGAAGTGGGTGTGCCCAAGTTCCTTGCTAAAGACTCCTCTGTGGCTGGGGGACCTCCCCATACAGGTATTGTTTCCACTGTCACAGTCTCATCTGTCTCAGCAGCAAGCATCTATTTCTGGGCCTCTAGCCTTTGCTCCTCTACTGCCCCTTCCTTTTCTGGGTACCTCTCAGCTTCCTTATGCCACACAGGTCCTAAAGCCTGAATAGCCTTAACCTATTTGAGAAGAGTATTACATTAATCTTTTTGCACATGCCCAGAAGCACATGATTCCAGAGCGTTGTGGAGCAGCTGGGAAGACACACACAGGGGTTGTGGTTATTATGCATGAGTCTGGTCTTGAGCCACACTTGCAGGAGGTTATTTGAGTATTTGACTTATAGGTACCCTCCCCGCCCCCATACTTCCAGTATAAGCTCTTCCCTAGAATGATGCTGCAAGGGAATGGCTACCTTTGTGTAAAATACAGCTCAGAGCCTCCAAGGGTGGCCATGAAGATTAAATTCGCCACAGGGGAAGTGGTAGCTGGACCGTATCTATCTGGTTCTTGTCTGAATTTTGTGCCGATTTTCACTGCCTCTCCTCCTCCCCATCATGCTAGTCTAAGGATTGGAAGTTAGAGAAAGACCCTGGTCCATTCTGGCTTCAAACACAGACATTTGTTCATTCAATAAATATTTATTGAGCACCTACTCTACACCAGATATTGTTCTAATTGCTAGAGATATCAGGGAAGATTCTCGATCCTCCTCAGCTTCCCTATAGTACAACTGAAACAAGAATGGAATGTTTATATAAGGATAGATGTTACTAACAGGGACATAAATACAGAGAACCCAAGAAATTGAAGTTATCTGGTTTACAAGATACATTTGATTTCTGTGTAGATCATATATCAGACCACATGTGAAATCTCAGCCTCAATTTTAGACCCACCGCTCAGGAAACCATTTACATAAATCTACCACCTTCAAAGCATAGACCCCACTGCTCAAGTCTCAAAGAAAGATAATATTTCCTCTCCCTACAGCTTAAAGCCTGTCTTGTTCTGCAGGAGGCAAAGTTAATATAAAATCATCGTGTATTATTGGATGCGCTGTAGCCTGCCTTTCTTTTTTTCCTACTTTGATCTAAGAAAGATTAAAAAAAAAAATGATTTGTTGATCTACCATTTCTAGTATGTTTCTTTCAACTTCTACTTGTATTTGTATGCCTGTTTTTATTTTGTTTGCTTTAATACATAATATATTTGGTTCATAAAGGTTTAGGGCAGCAATTCCTTCTCTGTAGAATGAAACCATGGCCAAGAAAAATAGCTGTCTTGGTTCTGTTTAACGATTTCTGATGTGAATTATACTTTGATAATATTTTGATTCTTGCTTCCTTTATATTTTCAGTTTTTTAAATACACTTATGCATGTCATTTTTGAGTCATATTTTTTAGATGTCTCTTTAAAATAGCAGAAAAATGAATTTTGTTTTCGATGAAATATTTTTCTTTTAAGAGGGAAGGTAATACATATACCGAAAACATGTAAGACATCTTGGGTTACAAACTTTGTCTCTCGAAATTTCTCTTGCTCCATTTAAATGCCTTTATAGAAAACCTATTTTTGTCTGTCATGATGCTTACAGAGCAGTGGTTCTAAAAGTGTGGTCAGTAGACCCATGGGGGTCCCTGAGACCCTTCAGGAAGTCCATGAGGTCAAAACAATTTTCATAATATTACTAAGATATTTTTTTCTTTTATGGTGTTGACATTTGCACTAAAAGCGCAAAAACAATGATGCCTTAGCAATAATCCAGGCAGTGGCACCAAATTGCGCTATTAGTCATTGTATATTCTATTTGATAGTAAGGGGAGGAACACGCAAGGCACTTCTACAGCACACCTGAGTATGATGACTGTCTTGAGGAAAACCACTGGGGCAATTGTTCGAGCAACAAACTGAACTAGCCACCTTTTTGCTTGAAAGAACAACTAACAGACAAACTATGGTAAATCAAACTTGAGTATTTGTTAGCCATTGTCTTTCAAATGGACTAAACAAAACTGTCATTTTGAGGAAAAGAACTGACTGTATTTGTTGTTCAATGATAACATTCAAGCTTCCAGGTGAAAATTAGAACTTTGGAAAACTTTTCAATGACCACTGTGACCTTGTTAGCAATACTTAGCAAAGTCCAATACTTACTTTTCTGATGATTATCAGTGGGAATATTAACGAATGTGAACTTTAAAAATTGTATAATGAAATGTGTCCACATTTGGAAGATCTGCATAACTCAGGGAAACAATATGTTTTCAAATGATTAATGAACCATTAGGTGAAGATCCATTCAAAGTGCAAGATAGACTAATGGATTTGGCTATAACTGAGTATGAAAAGTTATTTTAAATGATTTCAATTTCCATATTACAATTAACCTTTAAAAACTACCACATTTCAAGTTTTGGTGCAGTATTTTTTAAACATCTACAATTGTCTGAAATGGCTGTTTACTCTCTTTTGCAACTACATGTCTGAGTGATGCTAGATATTTTTCACACACTCCAACCAAAGTAACATATTAAAACTAATTGAATGCAGAAATAAATGTGACTTCTCCTGTCTTCTACTAAGTCAGACATTGAAGAGATTTGCAACAATGTATATAAAACAATGTCACGCTTCCCATAATTTTTTTGTTTTGGAAAACAGAGGGCTTTTTATGCAAAAATATGCTACTTATGTTAACACGTAATGGGGTTTAAAAAAATAAATACATAAAGATTTTCTTTAAACTCTATTTTAATTTCTAGTAGGGTAAACATTGATAGATATAACCTGTACAAACAAAGTCCTTCAGGATCCTGAGTAAATTTTAAGAGTGTAAAGTCATTGTGAGACCAAGAAGTTTGAAAACATTGTTATAGAGTATGAAACCTTATATTAAAAGTATTGCCAGGGTGTGACCAAAAGTGAGTCTTTTTATGGACTTTGCCTGGGTGAGCCACCTTAATCTATAAATCATTCTTTCTCTGAGGCATATCTTTTATTTATTTATTTATTTATATTTATTTATTTATTTTTGGCTGCATTGGGTCTTCGTTGCTGTGCGTGGGCTTTCTCTAGTAGTGGCGAGCGGGGGCTACTCTTCATTGCGGTGCGCAGGCTTCTCATTGCGGTGGCTTCTCTTGTTGCGGTGCACAGGCTCTAGGTGCGCAGGCTTCAGTAGTTGTGGCGCACGGGCCTAGTTGTTCCGTGGCCTGTGGGATCTTCCCAGACCAGGGCTCAAACCCGTGTCCCCTGCATTGGCAGGCGGATTCTTAACCACTCAGGCATATCTTCTTGTGTATGTCATTGATTATTTCTTGTTATTTGTTTACTCTCCTTTAGGGACACCAATTATCCACATGTTGACTCCTCATTCTCCATCCTCCTCATCCTCTCCCTCAACAGTTTTTTCTTTTTACTTTATTCTGTGGATTTCAAGTCTGTTATGATAATCATTCTGTATTTTATACATCTCTCATTGAAACTTATATTGCCTTTTTATCCTGGCATTTTATCTCTTCCTGGCTTTCTATTTCTGTTTCTGTATTGCAAATAGTTTCCTGAGAGTTTTTTCTGGATTTTACAAGAGAATATTATTTTAGAAATTTACCTTTCCTCTAAGTCTTTTTAAAAAATTATTATATAGTATTATTTCTTGGGTTCAGGCTGGATTTTCTTTTCTTCTTCTTCTTCCTTTTTAATGTTTCTCTTTGCTAATTTTTTAATTAAGAAATTCTTTTCAAATTTGTTTTTGTTTTCAAAAAACACAGTTTTTGGCTGAGGTGACATTGGCCCTGCTCACTGCCTCTTCTGTTGCAATCCCTCCTCTTCCCAAATCTACATCTGAAAAGTACAGTGACACTCACCGAGTCTTACTTCAATTTCCAACTTCCTGTGGGCTTTCACCTAGTTCAAAGCTACTTTACCAATGTCCTATCTTCTCTTTTCTCACAACCTGATTCTTGGTCACTGTCAACAAGTGTAATGCATGAGAAACTATAATTTGTGGCTTATACTTATAATAAATATATTCCACTTCCACCCTACCTACAACCTTTTACTTAGGAACTACAACTACTATGGGAATTAACTGTGCCATCACCATTACCCCTCATCTGCCTCTTGTATAGATCCTTAATGTTAACCTGTATCTCTGATGGATATAATCTAATGCTTGAGAGCAAGGCTGATGAGCAGAGTACTCAGGTTGCCCCGTAATTCATCACACCTTGAGATGGATTCTGAGTAATTTGTTTTCAGTATAATTCAACCCACCTGTATTTATAGTCAGCAAAGATTCACTTCCAGATATTGGCAATGGGTTATCTAACGAATTTAGCTTTCAGTGTTGATATGAGTTTTCCTCTTTTTTCTGTATCTTTATAAATACTCTAGTAGATATTGGGAAACAACATAGTAGAGACTAATAGACAGATGCTACTTTGAGATTGTTGGCAATATTAAACCAATCTCTAAGCTACTGTAACTCTGTGAACCCTATGAAATAGCCCTACAATTTCTTCTACTGAGACTACAGATCAAACTTCTTGTAGGAGGAACAGGGTATCCAATTCCCCCTTAAGGTGGCTGGGGCAGTCCTGATGTGGATGACACTCAAGTAGACTAATGTCAAGATTGGGTCCAGGGTTTCAGGATCTTGAACAGTCTACAGCAGATGGCACCAGGGTGTAAATATAAAAGTTGGGGAAAAGATTCAAGGGTCAAAGCAGAGGAGACTACTTAGTTATTAGTTCTTAGAAAGGAGCAAAAGGCCAGATATAGCTAATGAAACTCAAGGTCATTCATTCAACAATATTGTTTCATAAATAGCCATTGGCTATAAACTATATTATTAATGCTTAAGCCAAGGAAATGGAGAAATCAAACAGGAAGAAGGAATAAAATGAGTGGGGCAGGTCTAGAACTTATGTTGGAAATAAGGCTATGATGCCCAAAGTGTTTTCTTCTCAGGTGCTGGGTGTCCTGATTTTAAAGATTGAAGATCAAGATAAATACTGAGAGTAATTTCCATGGCATCATACACACCCTATGTATCTTTATTTGATCTCCTATCAGTACTAACTGGATTCAGAACAAACCCAGTTTGTTCAAAGAAGAACTGACCCTATGTTCCAAATATAAGGAACTCAGCATTAGGTTCTACCAAAAGGCTTCTGGTCAGCCCCCCAAAGATACTGCTTGGCTATTTTCTCTTTATCCCTAAAGTGGGAAGAAACATTCTGACCTATCCTATCCCTTGAATAAACATGCCAGGTTATAATCTGCCTGCAAGTGATTTCTGAAAAATCCATGTCCCACTTGTGACTGTCTCTTAGTAAAAGGCAGAATGATGGGGAAGATACAGTTAAATCCAAGTCAAGCTCCCTTGGAAAATCTCTATACTTACACAAGCAGTAGCTCTGGCATGGTATTTTCAGAGGTGCTCCTAGCTTATTCTCTTAGCTCCTCTGCCATTAATTTTGGTTGCAGCTCTCCTTTTCAAACATTGATTTAGGATACATGCAACTTAACGAAAAGAAAACCAAAGAGAAATAAATGCTTTAAAGCACATCATTATGCAGATGGTAATGCATTTGCTTCTTCTGCTGTCAACAGAACAAAAAGATAAAGGTATATGTAGCAGCTGACAAATTTAGGTTAGACACCAGAGAAAATGAGACATTACCAATCAAAAGATGAAAATAACATGGCATACGTTTCCCAAGGGAGATTGTATACCTTTCTTAGTAGGTTTTTGAAAGAAATGGTTGACAATGATATTTCTTGTAATATGTGAATAGAGTTCTATCTGGACATAGGGGAAAGTACTTGATAATCATCCTCTGCCCATCCCTTGCCAACAATGATTATAAATCATATAACTGTAATAATTCATTCACATGGAAAAGGACATTTGCCTTTATTTTCTTCTCCCTTAAGCAATGAAATCATTACCCTTTCTAAGTTGAACTCTGCTCACAGGTTCCTTTTTTTGTACTGATTTTGCTGTTCATTTACGAGGCTGATGAAAGTGTATATATATCCCATAAAGCCTTATAATTGTAATGAAATCCCAGAACTCTTCCCCTCAAACAAACAAGCAAAAAAATCAAGGAAAAAATAGGTTGCAGCAGGATGAAATAAAGACAAATTGTTCTGTGTTTGCGTTAAAAGTCAAGCCCCAAAAGCTTTCCAAAGCTACTTTCCAGGCTCCTTCTAGGGCCAGACCAAACACCAAATCTACATAAAACAATCAAGATTGGACCTGTAGTTTTTTTCTGCCTCCAGAGTAGTCTGACAAAACCCAGCTGTACTTTCTAGATACCTCAGTTCTATGATTTGTGCCATTTGGTTTCATAGAAAATAGCTTTGATACATAATGCCTTGATAATGATGGAATGTTAATAGGATTTTTTTCCTCCAGTCCTCTCCTACCCAAATAGGCCCCAATTCTACCTTTCCTGACAATTTCATGTCTCTTCCAATAACTACCCACTCCTGAGCATGTTATGAAGACTTTCTGTTTTGTGCTGACAAGTTGCATTTTTATCTCTTATCATGAAGTTCATTTCTATTTCTTCCTCTCCTACGCATCTTTCAGTTCTCAGCTTAAATGTCCCTTTCTTACGGAAGATTTCCCTGATGTTCCAGATTAGATTAAGTACCCTTACTGCACACTCCATGCCCAGCTGCATTTCTCTTGCACAGCTCTCATCGTAAGTGCAGATATTCATACAAGATCTGTACCTCATTAGATTCAAAGTTCATGAAGGTGGGAATCTTGTCCAAGTTCAGTACTCTATTCCCAATGTCTAACACAGTGCCCGACACTTAGTAAGTATTCAACAAAGGTTTTAAATACTTCATTCAGTAGTAAGTTTTGAATATACCTATGCCACCATTAACACTCAAGAAGGTCAATAATACTTCCTTTTACTACCACATACTGGAGTTTTTAGTCTTAGTATTTCATTTCACAATTAATATTCATTTAAAATTCCTTCCACTCTTATTATTTCCTCTTGTTAGGGATGGTTTCTGGTTTTGTTTTTGCTTTTTGTTTTTCTTTTTCATTCTCCCCCACCACTACCCCATCCTCCTGTCTCTTTTAGCTTAGAAAGAAGTAAAATTCTTACAGATACCTTCTTCCTAGAGACATTGTGGTCTTTCTAGAATCTAATTTACCCAACAGGAATAAATCCATAAAGGTAATTCATGCAGGTGGGCAATGCCAGTCTTCCTTAGAACCATGGTCTCATTTCTGGAATTTTGGGGAAATCCTGCTCACACCCAGCTTCTTTGGGGTGCTCATAATTCCATTAGCACGTGGGTTGTTGAATTTCACAATTGGAGATATGGCTTTAAATGTAAGTCATTTTAAGAGAAATTATACTTGAATTCAAGTCTCATTGAAGGCCTCAATGACTTCTCATCATCTTTTCTGAGAATGTTGGAAGGATGGTGGTGGGACCCTGGGACAGGTGGAGCCAAGGGGAGGAGCTGGAGGAGAAGTCTTCCTGCATCACCACTTTACTGAGGGCTGGCCTGACTCCTCACCTGTGACTCTCAAAGGCCTTGTTCAACACATTTTTATAGTTTAGTAACATAAGAGAAGCTGCCATGTACAAGGTGCTGGTGCTTTCTATATAGCCTGTATTCATGGAGACTGCTTACCTTGGAGCAGATCTTTGTTCTCAGAGGACTTTTGAACAGCCCCCTTAGTTAGGAAAATAGACAAGAAGATATTACTCTTGAGGAATGGTGTGACAGATCATTTTTGGCTTCATAAAGGCTGTCCCACCCAATATCCATCGGGAGATTGAACTCAGAGGTTTCTGGTTGGGCAAATTTATAAGCAGGCCAAGGAATTTCCTAGAAGGAAAGGAATGGAGATTTGACCTCTTCTCTTTTGAAGATTAATGATGCTATAACCTCTAATAACTTGAAATGGTATCAGCTCAGTCTGGAAAGTAATTTTTTTTAAGGAAAAAGTAAAATGAAAGATGCTAAGAACTGCCAAAATGAACTGACCATGAGGGGAGATGGAGTACAAGTATGGAAAGGAGATAATGGTGGAAACCATGGCCTCGCTGTTGAAAGCCTGGTTGAAGATCAGAGAACCCTGGAGTCTAGGCCTCTGGTGACGTGGGATTAATACATCTGAGATTAACTCTCAGGAGAAAGACCTCCTTTTTCTCCCTCAATAATCCTTAAAGCCTCCTTTATACAAATGAACAGGGACAATATCATATGGTGCCAGCTCTTCCATTTTACAATATGACACCAAGTGGTAGCCACAGAAGCTACAGGACAAAATCTGGGTTCTCACCACTGGTCTAGATTGCCTAGTTCTTTCTTTCTCCATAAAGAGTTGAAATTTAGCCTATGCCTTCTGGAATGAGTAAGCCCATAGTGTACTTAGATAACTGGGGCAAAAAAGATTCCGAGGAAGATATTAGATTTTCTGCTTATCTGGGCAGAGAGAGGACTGAAAAATTAATATGAATAAAAATAATTTAAGAAATACACATAACCTCTAGTCTTCCCCAGACTGGTAAAGCAAGTTGAACAAAGGGAATTAACATAGTAGGTTTGAGACTGTTACCCTTAGAAAGGGCTGTTTGCAAGATTGGCCTTTGGCTGGCATCTGGTGATCTGGATTTCAGGAATGTTCCCATGACCCTAACTGATAAGAGGGTCTCACTGTGCCTAAACTGTTTGTACAAACAATATGGTTTATACTGAACATCTGCTTTCCTTCTGGGAGTCTTGCATTTCAGTACATGCAAAGCAGAGGGTGTCTGTGTGATCAGTCCCAGTGAAAACCTTGGGCCCTGAGTCTCTAATGAGCTTCCCTGGCAGATGTCACATGTATTGTCACCACTCGTTTCTGGAGGAATTAGGTGTGTGACTCCACTGTGAGAGTGGAAGCTTGTGCCTGGTTTCCTCCAACTTTGCCCCATGCACCTTTTCCCTTTGTTGGTTGGGCTTTGTATCCCTTGGCTGTAATAAATCATAGCCATGAGTATGACTATATGCTGAGTCCTCCTAGGGAATTATCAAACATAGGGTGTTATCTTGGGAGCCCCCAACACACAAGTAAAACACACAAGGAATATCAACCCCATGGGATGCCACTTTTTCAATGCGACCAGCAAATTTTAGCCAGATATTTCCATTAACATTTTAAAACATTTTCTGATATTTATATATTTATTACGGTATCCTTTTTTATACAGAATTTTGATTCATTTTTCTTGCACATTAACAGGGTTACATTAATTTTTTTAAAAAAGCTTTCTACTTTAATGTCAAGCCATCTGAACTGGATGGGATTTTAGAAGAAATATAGTCCTATCTACTCATTTCCAGAAGAAACTGAAGCCACAGCAGAAGAAATACAAGGTGGGCTTCAACTAGCTTTAGAAGTGAGGACTCAGGACATGTGGCTTTTGTAAACCGTTTAAACCCTACATACGAAGTCACATATATAGTACTTAAATTTGTGATATTAAAGGAAGAAAAATAATACATACAATGTATCAATGTATTTATAGCAGGAAATTTCACTCTTGCTTTAAAATCGACCCAATTGTGTTAGGAGTTTAAGGAAATCTGCTGATACGTGGTACCATCAGCCTAATGAAAACTATTGAAAAGTTTTATAAATACTTAATCAAATCAACTCCAAAATAAAATCTCACCCAAAGTAGTCCAACTTCTTCCACTACATACATTGCTGTTTTTCCTCTTACGTTAACATAAACAGTTGTGCAAAGGCTGGTTTTGTGTGCTTTTATCCTATTACAGTCCTACCAATCTTTTCCTCTTCTTGGTCTCCAAACTGCAAGAGAACTACAAGAGAACTGCCTGCAACCCAAACAGTAACATGTGGGGCTATTCTTCTTACATCTTCCCTTTGGTGGATTATCATGACTCATTGGTGCATGAAGTAAATTTTAAATTATTTTGAGGGAAGAGAGAAAATGTTGGCCCTGTGAAAATTCATTTTGTATCCAATTGCTCAAACGACTGTAAAGTTTCACACTGGTCTTTCCTTGGTTTGGGGCAGGATTTAAGAAAAACATAATTCTGTGTTTCACCAATTCTAAGACACATTTTTTCAAATTTTAATCTCTCAAATCAGGATTCAGTTTACAATCAATGGCATATCGGAGGTTTAACTGGCAGCATTTTTGTCTTTACTGGTACATAAAAAAAGAATGTCTCATAAACAATGCTATTGGTTTTAAGATGAAATATAGTAGGCATGTTTAAAGTACCTATGAATTCAAGTAAAATATGCTGTTGGATATCTTCCTGCTGTCCTTCCAGTTCTACTTTCCCCTTCTCCACCTTGCTTGGGGCCCTGGGAAGCTGAATTGTGTACATGGTATCAACCAGGCTCCCTTGCCCTACGGCTTTTGGTTGGATTTGGTTAGTGAGAGGCACTGGCAGGCAAGCTGGAGGGCAGGAGGAGAGTGAAGTGGGATATATATTCCCATTCGTCCGCCTGCAAGGTCACTATGGGTAGGCTGGGTCCCTCCATTGAAGGCCAAGGCTGCCGTCAGTCCATCCATCCCTCTCCAAGTTGTTCTTTGTCCTTGATCCTTGAGATCTAGGGTTAGTGTCACCATCCAGGTGTTACTAGCCCTGGGCACTGCACCATTTCTTGTTGCTTTTCTAAATGATGCCCACACATTTATAAATAAGTCCTTTATTAACCTCTCCTCAAATTTCCAATCTGAGTATGCCACCTGTTTCTGCCAGGACCCTAACTGATACACACAGTCTTTAGCCCTTGCTTCTCATGGATTAGAAGCATCTTCATCAGCTGAGAGCTTTTTTGGAACTGTAGACGCTTGGACCCCTCCCAGACCTACCGAAACAGAATCTTCATTTTAACAGGATCCTCAGGTGACTCGTGTGTACATTAAAGTTTGAAAATCACTCATTTAACATATCAGTAGATAGAATCAAATCTAACATCAGAATATTAATGGCTTATTAAGAGACGATTATCTGGTCCTTACTGTCTGTTGAGGGATGCTTCCCCAACTCTTCCTCCATTATTTGAACCAAAAAGAAAATACAAAGTCTAGAATGAAAATGTCCGTATTTGGCAAACCTAAAGGAGCTTATGTAAAAAGTTGTTGATTCTCATCTCAAAATAATTTCATTTTAAATTCAGTAGAGCTTTTGGAAGGAAAAGGAGAGGGAAACAGTACTTACAGATACGGTAATGAACAACAACTAGGTCCATCTATGCCAAACACCATTAAAATAAGAAAAGAGTAGAGTTAACTGGACAAAAACGTTTGCCATATTGCATATAAGTATTGGGAATTGGAGCCTCATTTGTCAGCACTAAGCCATTCATATTGATTTTTCTACTTCTGCAAACTGGAAGTTTGGGATGCAGAATGAAGAAATAATTGTCAACAAGATCTCTGGATGAAAAAAAGAACATTTAGTCAAATTAAGAAAGCAATCCTCGATAATTTTTGACTGGATGTAGAAAGCAAGGCAGAATCCGCAGGAGGTTTTAGAACCTGCAAATTTGTTGTTCTGTTTAAAATGCTTCACACATTATTCAAGGAAAAATCAGACATGCCATGTATGCAGATAGCTTTTAAGGCATCCTTCTAGGTTAAAGAAATTTATGGGAATGCACTTGAAGTTATTCATCCTCCTTACCATATAAGATTACCTCACTTTGCACCAGGTGTTTTTGAAAATAGTCTGAAACTTCCTTATATTAAGAAGAAATGTTTGGTTTATAAGTTGGGTTTAAACCTATAATGAGGCATTCCATTCTGAGTGATCTCATGTACCCGAAGCAATAATAACCCCAGGGTGTCAGTGAACGGGAAGCCCTGCCTGGATGGACGTTCCACAGAGTCTGTGTCAGCCCTTTTCCTCCCTGCTCGGAACTGCTGGGAAGTGTGGTCTCTGGGGCTCCAGGAAGGGGCTTGGCTGAAGGTGAACCACCTCATTTTTCGTGTGTCAATCTGGAACAACCCTTCCCCTGCCCCCCCTGCACCCCCTTTCCCTGCAACAATGCCCACTTCCACCCCCTATATCTTCTGTCCAGGTGGTAGGATGCAAGAAAACAAGGTTAGGCCTTCAATCCCTAGATGTCAGGCCAACAGTCATGTGGTGAGAGGCACCTGGTTAGAGCTGAAAAAGTACAGGTGAAACAGGTAGCTCTGGGTTCAGATCACGGCTCCATTACATTTGCTGTTTGACCCAAGCCATGTTCAGTAACAACCCTGTCATCTGCTTGATTCCCAGAGTTTTTCTAACACAGAGCCTTCTCTTGCAGTTGAGTATCTTCCCATCTTACTGCTGATGCCTTGATCTTCCAGGAATCACCTGGAAGGGCTCTTTCCCCAGGCTTGATCAAGAAAGCTTCCTTAGTCCTTTCTACCCCGTAGTTCTAGGTAGCAAAGCAGCATAGCATGGTGACAAAGAACACACTCTGGGCCCAGCCTGCCTGGAATCAAATCCTGGCTTTGCCCTTTAGTAACTGGGGAAAGTGACTTACATGCTCTGTGCCTCAGTTTCCCCTATGAAGACATAATTATTACTATTTTAAGGGCTTGTTGTGAGGATTCAATGATTAATATATAAAAAGCACTTAGAATAGTGCTTGTTAAATAAAAGAGGGCTTTTATAATGTTTATGATTATTAAGTTCATTAAAAATAGATTCCCCAGTAAACATCTTGACTTATGGTAAAATTTAGCTTTGCTGGTTATTTCTTTACGGAAATCCTCACTTTTGAAAAGCTTTATTAATATTTTTACTAGGTAAAATTGTAAAAATTTTATATTGTAAAATTGTAAAAATTTTACAATAAAAATTTTTGTACAAATTTGGAAAATACAGCACTGTTAACATTTTAGTATATTTGATTTCAAATCTTCTCTGAACATGATTTTGATTCAAATTGAAATCATAAAAATAAATTTACATATACCCTTTTAAAATAAACATAATATCACAAATATATCCCCATGTCAGCAAATATTCTTTGAAAATGTGGTTTTTAATGGCTATACAACATCACATTATACTGATACCACAATATACATTATGTGGATATCACAATTATACCATCCCCTGTTTTCTGTTTTTATCCTGCTTTTTGTCTATTTCTAATTACTCTTCATAAATAGTAATGCTTTGTTGAATGTTCTTCTACATAAATTTTTAGGCACTGAGTTCTGCTTTCAGCCAAGGTGGAGTAACAGAGCTCAGATTTATACTCCCCTATCAAAAGACCAAAACAATATGAAAAACTATGAAACAATGTTTCAGACATTGAACAACAGGCAACTTAGGACAGTGATTCCTGGGAGAGGAGAAACACATGAGACAAGTCCTTCAATTGCCCCAGTTTATTAATCAAAGGTCAGCGATTATCCTGGGTAGTAGAGATGGGGTTGGGAGTTCAAGAAGTCTAGGTGGCGGAATGTCAAAGAGGAGAGAGCTGCATCTACTAGCTGGCCATTAGACTGGCTATTAGAAAGAGTGTTGCAGCGATCCACACAGGAATCCCACCTCCACCCAGCACATGTGTGTGAGAATACTCTCTGAGGCCAAGGAAAGGACCACCTCAGAGGAGCAATTGGACTAACCCATGCAGCTCACACAGGGCCAGGAAAATCTACGTTCCCACCAACCCTATGGAAAAACCTCATAATACCTAGGCTATCAGGAAGAGTACTTAGAAGGGAATCACCTCAGTTGTGTGGCACAATTAGATGTAGACTAAAGCCTGCTCTGGTTCCACCTAATAAAGCCTAAAAGTAAAGACCAGAAAGGACAAACTTTCCAAGGAACTTAACTGCATCACATGCTAGTATTTTCTCATAAGTGAAATCAGGAAGAAAGTCTCAGAGGAATGTAGCACGTTATCACAAAGGTGCCACTCGACACCTAGGGAGAAATGTTTGGAGGAAGACAAGCCTGCACTGCCGTGGAGGAGGGAGAATGTCCCGGTCCAGCAGTGTTCGTTCATTTGTTCATTCATTCACTCATTCAAGTATATGATGAGCACCTATCATGTGCCATGAGCCTTCATACATTTTAGCACCAAACAGTAGAGTCACTCCATTTACAGAGCTGGTGCTCAATCACTATTTGGGGAACCAGGACATGGCCAATTGCTTTGTACCCTCTGGCCAGCCTCCCTGGTATATATGCCTGTATGATGAAGGGAGAGAAAAACATCCAATGGACACATCAAACCTGGTTTCCTAAGATAAGATCAAACTGTGCTTCCTCTGAAAGTTTGATTTGATTTGTGGTAAAACAACAAAAGCATCTGCTGGTTGAGACCACCCTGTTATGAAATTTGCTGACTCTCTGTGTCCGAGGCAGGAGAGTTCTGCTTTTCTCCTGTTCTTGGGTCACACACTCAATGAATGGACTTTCTGTGGTGTGTTGAATTTCTCCCATCTTCTTCATTCCAAAATTGTCTATTTAGATGGTTTCAATTTGAGACAATTTTCAAGCAATGATTGCATCAAACTAGAGTCTAATTGGGGGAAAGTAATTTCTGGCAAAATCCCAAGCCAGGAGATTTTCTATCTGAGAAAATTATATACTGAAGCTGCCAACTCAGAATGGAAAGCTTAGCAGCATTAAACACAACTCTGCCGTTGTCCATTTCTATACCTGTATTTGGTGAAGAGCCACACAGGACAAGGCAGAAGTTACTAGGATTTTTTTTTTTAATTTATTTATCTATTTATTTATTTATTTTTGGCTGCATTGGGTCTTTGTTGCTGCGTATGGGCTTTCTCTAGTTGCGGCGAGCGGGGGCTACTCTTCGTTGCGGTGCACCGGCTTCTCACTGCGGTGGCTTCTCTTGTTGCGGAGCATGGGCTCTAGGCACGCGGGCTTTAGTAGTTGTGGCACGCGGGCTCAGTAGTTGTGGCACATGGGCTCAGTAGTTGTGGCTCGTAGGCTCTAGAGCGCAGGCTCAGTAGTTGCAGTGCATGGGCTTAGTTGCTCCGCGGCATGTGGGATCTTCCCGGACCAGGGCTCGAACCCGTGTCCCCTGCATTGGCAGGCGGATTCTTAACCACTGCACCACCAGGGAAGCCCTGAAGTTACTAGGATTTATTCTGCAGTTTTCTCGAGACCAAAGAATGAGATACTTGTACCATTTGAAGGAAACTTAGTGATAATGTCTAGTCCATTCTCCCACCTCAGGAACTCAGCACAGGCCAGGCTTTTGTTCAAACTGCTCCCACACTGGAATGCCATTCTCACACCTCTAAATTGATCCAAAACTTGTTGCAACTTACCTTATCCAAAAGCTTTTATCTGTCTGCTCCAGCCCTCATGTATCCACCTCTCTAAATGCCTGCAGACCTTAGGACCATTAAGCGTTTAGTGAGATGTGGTTACCAAAAGAGCATTCATTGTTTTCGGACTGTCGTGATGGAGAGTGCCAACATCATCCATCACAACATGGATCCAGCTCAGGGGCTACCTCCTCTCTGAGTGGCCGTTCCCCAGGGGGCTCTCACAGCACCCTGGGCCTTCTTCCTTCTCATACCCACTACACTGTGTTATGGTCTTTTCAATGCTTGTCTCTCTCAACCACTGAACAACAATTCCTTGAGGCCTGAGATCATGGCTAGGATGTATTAACATTCCCAGAACATAGTACAAAATAAAAGCTCAGTGGATACTTACGGAAAGAGTATAAGTGAGAGAATGAATAAATGGATGCATAAATGAATGAATTCTAGAAGCTCAATTACTCCTTGTTGATCAATTCATTGATTCTAGTGCGAGAGAGCAGAAGAAGGATTGTTTTCCTCTGTGCTTAATGAAAGTTGAGGATAATAGGTAACTCAGATCATCCTTAGCAAGCATGAGTTGTAATAAAGGAAAGAAATGAGAAACAAAAGCAACCACAGTCATGTTAAGCCCTGTTAACATCCAAAATATATAAGATCAGTTATGCAAAACCAGTCTCCATCTTTTGTACAATTGAATACCGTCTTTTTTTCTACTCTCATCCCCCAGGAAACTCACCTCCCCCACTTAAGAGGGAAATCCAGCCTGTCACTCTCATTTCATCTGGTAGGATTAGGCTAGAAGTGAATTTTGGCAGAGACTGATAGCTCCACCTACACCCATTATCATGCCCAGCCAAAGGTAACACCTCCTTTCCTACCACCTAGGTGTGGTCAAATAACTCGGTTCCGGCCAATGAGGTATGAGCGGAAGTGAGGCATACAGCTTCTGGAAAATTTCCACAAAAGAAGGAAGCATGTTCTCCCCTCCTTTCTATCCATTTCTCAGAGCCTGTAACATAGAGGAGGGCAGAGCAGCAGTATGGAAGGAGACTGCATCCCTGGTATTAGGCTACATACCAGCCCCTTCCATGAAAGGAGATAATTTTGTTATTTTATGATTTCAGGGTTTTTGTAACCGTGGTCTAGCCTATATCTTAACTACTACTTGTTCTTTAGGCAACAAAAAGCCAGCTCCTACCTCTATGAGATAACAGCTCTAAGAGGGTAATGGAGAAAAGGTGTTGGATGACAATCCTAGAGAATACTTATCATAGCCCTCCTTTTAGAAATGAGGACACAGAAGTTCACAGAGGTCAACTAATTTCACAAGGTCACATGGCAAATACATAGTGGTACCCAGGTCTGTTTGACTCCAAAGCCTGTACTCTTTCCACTTTACGATAACAGGAATAGTGATAGTAACAGTAATAGTAATAGGTAACATCTATTAAATGCTTATTACATGTCAAAATCTGTGTTGAGCATTATGTGTGAATTATCTTGTTTAATTCTCAAAACAACCCTTTGAAATAGGAGCTACACTATAGCACTGATTTTACAGATGAGGAAAGGGGACCTAGAGTATAATTAAATAACTTTCCTCAAGTCACAAAACTAGTAAGAGGCAGTTTAAAGTGTCGCAGTTTAAACTGTCATCTGACTGACTTGAGCTACAGGTCCCACCCTCTACCTGACTATAAGCACATGTTTAGATTAAATTATTAGTTAGAAAAGGAATCTACAGTACCCAGTCTTTGCCTTAGGCTTTAGAGTAAATCATCCTTCTAAATTCAAGGGTCTAATCACCATTTGGTGACTCACATGGGGCCAGTTTGACACCAGTGTAGAGCTGGTGAGAATTAAAAGGAAAAAAAAATTCTTTCCTGAGTTATTTAATGCACAAGAACTGCAGTAAGACTCATTTGCCTACCTGCCACTGCCAGTGTATACCTTCCTCTTACTTGCTGATAATGTACAGACCCAGATCAATGAGTCATTGTATGGAAGTTGCAAGAAATTCATTATACACGTTTGAACTAAGTTTAATTCTTCTAACATCCTATGAAGAAGCTAGGGATATTATGAAGGATGGCTGACAAAACGTAGACATGAATAAGCCTCCATAGGCCCTTGACTGAGGCTTGAATGGTGATCAGTACTTTTTAGGTGGCCATTGTGGACTTACCCCTTATATCGAAAATAAAACTATTGATGCTGTTCTCAAACATAGAGTTTTGTTTTTGCTTTTATTTTAAATCATATATTCTACGAACAGAAGCTTAGATGTTCCTATCAACAATTCCACCTGGTATTTGCTTCGAAAATCAGTTGAAAATGAGAAAGAGGGAAAAAAATACATGAAAATAAAAAGCATTTTCAAAACTGATCTGCATAACTCTAATAACAAAACCTGAAAAAGGCATTATAAGACAAGAAAATGGTAAGCCAATATCTCTCATGAACATAGATGTAGTGATAAACAGATCTCAGGGAGCTCTGCCTCCTAGCGTTCATGCCCTTCTATAATCCCCTCCAGTTTGAGTGCAGGTGGGAACTGTGACTTTCTTCTAACCAACAGACTACGGCAGAAGCAATGGGATGTCACTGCCATGATTGCATGGCATTTATATAATGTCTTGCTAGTTGGGTGGCCCACATGGCAGTGAAGTGAGGGTTCTCTCAAAAAATTGAAAGCAGCTTCAAATAATAGCCAACGAGCAACTGGGGCCCTCAACTGTACAACTGCAAGGAAATGAATTCTGCCAACAACATGAAAGAGCTTGGCAGCAGATCCTTCCCTAGTTGAGCCTTCAGATGAGAATAGAGCATGGGCAACACCTTGATTGCAGCCTGTGAGACCTTAGGCTGAGGACCCAGTTAAACTGCACCCAGCTGACCCACAGAAACTGTGAGATAATATGTGTTGTTTTAAACTTTTGGTAACTTGTTATGCAGCAATAAATAATACACATGCAAAAATTGTCAACGAAATATTAGCAAATTAAACTCATCAATGCGTTTCAAAATTGCAAAGTTGGTTCATCATTCGAAAATCAATAAAAAAAAATTGTCACATTGGCAAAGGAGGTAGAGTCATATAGTCATCTCAATAGGTACACAAAGAGCACTTGACAAAATTAAACTCCTCCACAACAAACGTTCTTAAGTGAACTAGGGAAAAAAAGAAAACTTCTTCAGTTTGATAAAGGGCAAGCCTACAGCTAACATCGTATTAAATGGTGTAAAACTGAATGCTTTCCCCAAAGATTTAGAACAAGACAAGGATGTCTACTCTGACCTTTTCTGTTCAGCAATGTACTGGAGTTTCTGTCCAATGCAATAAAGAAAAACAAAAGAATAAAAGTCCTAAAGATTAGAAAGAAGTGAAATTGTCTTTATGCAGAGACAACATGATTGCTTACATAGAAAATTATAAGGAATTAGTTTCCTATTGCTGCTGTAACAATTACCACAAACTTAGTGGCCTTAAACAACACAAATTTATTATCCTTACAGTTCTATAGGTTAGATGTCTGATATGAGTCTCACAGGACTAAAATCATGAGTGTTGGCAAGGCTGTGTTTCTTTGTGGAGGCTCTAGGGGAGAATCTGCTTCCTTGACCCTCTACCTTCTAGAGACCACCCACATTCCTTGGCTTGTCACCCCCTTCCTCCATCTTCAAAGACAGTAACATTGCATCCTCTGACCATTCTTCACATACAAATATTTTTTCTCAGTGGGTGTTTTACCTTTCAGTTTTCTTAGTGGTGTCTTTTGAAGACTAGAAACTTTAAATTTTGGTTAGGTCAATTTAACATGTTTTTCTTTTATGGTTAGCTCTTTCCTATGCCCTATTAAGAATCTTTGGCTAACCCTAGGTTGCATAGCTTCTAGAAGGTTTATAGTTTTAGCTTTTATGTTTAGGTCTAAGATCATTTTCAGATTCATTTCAAATTAAAATTTTTGTATAGTATATGAAAGGGGTCAAGTTGGTTATCCAATTGATCCAGATCATTTGTGGAAAAGATTATCCTTTTTCCATGGAATTACCTTGGTATCTGTCTTGTAAATCAATTGATTGTATATGTGTTGGTCTGTTTGCAGACTCTATTCTATTCCACATCTATTTGTCTATCCTTTAACCAATATCACAGTGTCTCAATTACTGAAGTTTTATAGTAAGTCTCGAAATTAGGTAGTGTGGCTCCTCCAACTATGTTGTTCTTTCTCAAAATTGTTTTGGATGTTCCAGATGCTTTGCATTTCCTTATACATTTTAGCATCACCTTGATAATTTCTACACACACAAAAAAAGCCTGTTGGGATTTCAACTGGAATTGCATTGAGTTTATAGGTCAATTTGGAGTAATTGACATGTTAATAATATGTAGTCTTCGAATCCATAAACACTGTATAGCTCTAATTTATTTAGGCCTTAATTTTTTGGGGGAAATAATACATAGTTTTCGGCGTAGACATTTTGTAACTTTTTGTTAGATTTATTTGATACTATTATAAATGGAAGATTTTAAGTGTAATTTCACAACTGTTTGTCCAGGGGCAAGCCAAAAAAAAAAAAAAATTTAAGGCCAAAAAGCTTAGATGCAGATTGTGTTTACAATATCCTTTAACAAATGAATTAAAGTCATATTTGATCTCACATCTGTCAGTAAAAGTTGGTCGAGTACCTACTATTTGCAAAACTCTAGTTACCCCAAGAATACAAAGTTGATCACATACAATCTCTAGGGGATTTTCTGGAGACATTATATCAGTGCTTATCAGAGCCATCGACTTCTTCCAGTGAGTTTTTAACTCAGTGGTTCCCAATCATGGTTACACATTAGAAGGACCTGGGGTGTTTTAAGAAAACACAGATACCCAGAACCCACCCAAAGCTACTCGTAAGCAGAAATTCAAAACTTCTCTCTAGAGAAGTCATTCCAAAGTATTATTGTCCTTGATACATTCATTTTGGCCACAGTGCTGTTATTCTTCCTTCTTAAAAAAACCCACCCAGGCCCCTTTTTACTGTATTACTTTCCTTCTTACACACCTAGAGCTTTATACATAGCATGCATTATACATAACCTCAAAGAATGGATGGGTGATCGCTTGCTAACAAAAACAAAAGGAAAAGGGAAATCTGCTAAAGCAGCTTTCCAAGCCATCCCCTGGGAGTGTGTTCATTGGACTGAGGACATTTCAGTGAGGTGAGCTAGGGGACACCAAACGTTCCAAACAAGCCTGGCTACATAATTTGCCCAGCCAAGTGCAAAATGAAAATGTAGGTGCCGTGTTCAAAAATTATTAAGAATTTCGAGACAGTGATAGGAGAGCATTTATCCAAGCATGGAGCCCTTCTAAGCACTGGGCCCTGTGCAACCGCATAGCTTACTTGTTCATGAAGCCAGCCCTGGTTCCAAGGACCAGAGCGCTCGGTTTACACTCAGCAGTTCTGCACACTTGCTGGTAATCAGGAAGGCAAAGTAAAGCAGTTGATTGCATTTCCATCCCAATGGCCGTGTTAAAAAAAAAAAAAAAAAAGGAAAAAAAACCTCTTTAGTTCTTAATTTTTGATTTATTCCCTCATTTGGTTCCTGGAAAACTCATTTGAGACAGAACTATCCTATCTTCCTGTTCTTGTTTTGGATAGCATACGTATTTTTAATGTTGCAAGTTTTCTTTTCTTTATTGACCAATTTCCATAAAACTTAAAAATCTGAGTTGAGGACTCAGATCTGAGTTCAACTCCATTTTTATCTGAGAGCCAGTCACTAAATGCCATTCCTGCAGCTTTCAGCTCTTGTTTTAAAGAGAAGCAGTATCTACTGAGCACCCTCTAATTTATATTGATTTTTTTCCCTCACAGTAAAACTATAAAGGGGGAAATATTTTCTCTACTTTTCGAAGGACAAACCTAAGTCTCAGAGAGGTTAAATAACTTGTCCAAGAGGGTACAGAGAAGTAATTAAGATCATGGACTCAAATCTCATGTTTGCAGTTATATGCATGAGACTTGGGAAAAATTACTAAACTCTTATGAATTAGATTTTCTGTAATTATATGATGGAAAGAGTAATATAAACCTCATAGGATTGTCATGTGGACTGAGATAATATAAGCAAAGTGCTTAGTACAAGGTAAACACTCAATAAACAGTGGTGCTTATTATTAAAGTCACATCTAGTAAGTAGCAGTGCTCGAATTTTTCCTGCTTCTCTGAAGAGAGCATTGGTAAATTTCCACGCTCTTGTTTTAGATAATCCCTGGATTAAAGAAAAAGCAATAAGCATCAATTACCTTAAAGGTGAGCTTGAGGCCGGGACAAGAAACTGTTACATGTAAATATTGGAGAAGATACTCACAAAATACAGTGCTGACTAGCATTTTGAAAATACCACACCTAAGTGTTCAAGGCCTTGACATTCTTCCCTATTCCTTATTATTAGGCTTAAAACACCAGAAGAATCTTTAACTCATAGAAGAGTATGAAGAGTTGTCTTATAGATGCACTTAAATGAGTTGACAGCTTTTCCAATACTTTCTATCCATCCCAGACACAATGGTGGACACTTGGCCTATGTCACTGCCTATTGTAATATGGTTTTTGATTAGAAAGGGCAAGGGAGAGGAGAATTGGACCAGAGTATTTTCCAGGTTCTCCCAGCTCAAAAATATCTGTGATTTTTTACTGAAAACCTGTGGAGAGAAAGGGCAAATACATCATTTTAAAAATTTAAGCTTACTGGGTTTTTTTAAATTATAAAAAACACTTATTATCATAAAAAATTTGGATAATACAGAAAAGTAGAGAAATTTCAAAGAAAAAAAATCAGCCAAGTTTCTACCCTCAAAGCCAATCATATTCTGATGCTTTTCCTTCAGGGGCTTTGTTACCAAGTCTCTGCCTGTTTCCTTCTGTCCCTTCCTTCCTCCTTCCTTTGTTACACACCTAGTGCCTTCATGCCATCTTTCACTGTTGCCCCCATCTACACACTCCTAGAGTGCTATGGCCAAGCATTGAAACCTGACCTCCCAAAGGAGCCCCATCCACCAGACTTCTCATAATCCTCTCACTCTGTAAAAGGTTTGCAAGCCCTGGGCTCCCTTTCCTAGTTCTTCAGCCCTCTGCCCAAGCTAACCCGGTAATGCACCTGCTTTTGGTTGGTAACTGTACTCCACAGGGGCCTCACTATTTTCAGAAGAGAAACCAGGGGATAAGAATTTCAGGTAGCCCAATGAGAGATCCATTTAGTGGAGATAAGACCATCAAATGCATTAAACAAATGTATGCTCAGTACAACTGGAGGCAACATCATGGTATAGTAAAAAGAACGTGGACAAACAGATCTATGTTTAAATCCAACTGCTCACTAACAGGCAACTAACTTAACCCCTCTGAGCCTCAGTGAAGTGGTATGGCCAACATCACAAGCTTGCCATGGAGCTTTTAAAAATGACAGGTGTAAAATGCCTGGTCTACAAGAGTTCCTTTAAAAGATTAAATTAGTAAAAAGTGTTGTGAATTTTCTTTAAATGGGTCAGACATGATTCATGTCCTCATGGAGCTTAATATCTAAGAGAATAAATAAGACATACATAAAAATAACAGTAATACTGAATTTTTAAACTCTTATTAAGACCCAGGTCCATAAACCCATTTTATAGATGAGGAAACTGAGGCTTAGAGGAAGAGAAATGACTTGACCAAGGTTACACAAGTAGGAAATTACATAGCCAGAATTTGAACCCTAGTCTGCACCAATGCATACTGACTAATACAACACAGGCACTTGCTTTTAAAGCTATTTATAAGACTAACCCTGGATGCCAGAAAACATCATCTTACTCAAGCAAAACTGTAGGTCCCATTTTGAAATTTTGTCTATAAGTTAGACCATGACCCATCACAGAAAGGGGTTGGGAGTTGGGGCAGTATATCTAGGGCCTCAAATTTAGATTTTTGACCCCCTTTTCAGATGAGACTATACATACAGTCACAGAGATACACTGTGACAACTTCAATCACATGATTTAAAACTAGTCCCACTACTGGTTTGCAAGGTGGCTTACACAGTCTGTGCTGGCATTTTTCATAAATATTATATCATCATATCAATATCATAATTATATTGCATTGCATTATACAAATTAACATTGGTTCAATTTAAATATTTAAAACATACATTTTGGTAACTGTATTCTGACACTTTGTTATTTTTATTCTGAGAGCCTCAAAAATGGAAAAGGCTGTGACTCTCTCAATCAATACTCTGAGTTTTCATCAAGGCCCAAACAGGAAGGGAATCACACCATCACATAGGCGGGACCTTAATCCTTCCATACAGCCCACACGCTTCCTCAATAACACTGCACCCTAAGAAAGAGGGCCAAAGACTTCTAGGACCAGGGAATTTCCACTAGAACAGTGTTTCTACCATTACCATGTGGCCAGGCAGCAGGCTGAGTCATCAGGGCCTCTAGGTCTCTATATAGACCCTCTGGGTCTCACCCAGGTAAGGTTGTCACACACACCAGGTAGCAGCATTATTATTCTCAACAGAAAGCTTTTCTGGTAACGGCATGGAAACTCTGACCAGACTCACTTTGATCATGAGGATGTCCATGTTTCATTGGCTTAAAACTTTCTTTTTTAAAAAAGGTTATGGGACTTCCAGTTTCTGGTTTGGCAAGAAAGGAGCTTGAAAATTGCAACTCTATCCTAATAACAAGAAAAAACTGAACAAATTGAAAAATCAGCAATTCTAACAGAAGTTGGCTCACAGGGCAAACCAATGCCCCCCAAATGGGAGAGACAGACAGGCAGACACGGAGAATCACAACTCACCGGAGCAGGAACCTCTTTGGGAACAAGTGCCAGGGTAGAAAAACCTGAACTGTAATTGATGATTGCTGAAGGCTAAGTGTGGACAAGTCTGAGAGTCAAAAACTCTGTAGGGGTACCCAGCCATCTGCTGTGGGGCTACCTGAGTTTTACCTCTAAAAGCTTAATCCTCTTGCTTCCTGCAGGAGGAAAGGAAAGTAACTACTTTGAAATATGCAGAGCACTGTGTTCTTCTTCTTTTTTTTTTTTTTCAGGTTTTGTTTGTTTGGTTTTTTAATCGGAGTATAGTTGCTTTACAATGTTGTGTTAGTTTCTGCTGTAAAACGAAGTGAATCAGCTATATGTATACATATATCCCCTCCGTCTTGGACCTCCTTCCCACTCCCTGCCACCATCCCACCCATCTAGGTCATCACAGAGCACTGAGCTGAGCTCCCTGTGCTATACAGCAGGTTCCCACTAGCTATCTATTTTACACATGGTAGTGTATACATGTCAATCCTAATCTCCCAATTCGTCCCACCCTCCCCTTCCACCGCTATGTCCACATGTCCGTTCTCTACAATGTATTCCTGCCCTACAAATAGGTTCATCTGTACCATTTTTCTAGATTCCACATATATGCGTTAATATACGGTATTTGTTTTTCTCTTTCTGACTTACTTCACTCTGTATGACAGACTCTAGGTCCATCCACATCTCTACAAATGATCCAATTTCATTCCTTTTTATGGCTGAGTAATACTCCATTGTATATATGTACTACATCTTTATCCATTCATCTGTCGATGGACATTTAGGTTGTTTCCATGTCCTGGCTATTGTAAATAGTGCTGCAATGAACATGGGGGTACATGTGTCTTTTTGACTTATGGTTTTCTCAGGGTATATGCCCAGCAGTGGGATTGCTGGATCATATGGTAGTTCTATTTTTATTTTTTTAAGGAACCTCACTACTGTTCTCCATAGTGACTATCAATTTACATTCCCACCAACAGTGCAAGAAGGTTCCCTTTTCTCCACACTCTCTCCAGCATTTATTGTTTGTAGATTTTTTGATGATGGCCATTCTGACCGGTGTGAGGTTCTTCTTAAAAAGGTTGCTCTCAGGAGAAACATTACCCAGAGCTTTACCTATAGGGGTTTTATCAGAGCCTAACTGACCTGGGGGAAGGGAAAGACCCAAGGCCAGTTGGCTGTAGACTTTTTTTTTTTTTAATCCACATTCTTATATATTCTTTTTTTTTTTTTAAACACCTTTATTGGAGTATAATTGCTTTACAATGGTGTGTTAGTTTCTGCTTTATAACAAAGTGAATCAGTTATACATATACATATGTCCCCATATCTCTTCCCACTTGCATCTCCCTCCCTCCCACCCTCCCTATCCCACCCCTCTAGTTGGTCACAAAGCACCGAGCTGATCTCCCTGTGCTATGCGGCTGCTTCCCACTAGCTATCTATTTTACGTTTGGTAGTGTATATATGTCCACGCCACTCTTCATATGGAGGAAGGGGAATATCCAACTCTAGCCCATTCTAGCCATCCTGTCCCACCTTAGAGAGGACTGAGAAGCACTTGTGAATTTCACAGTCCAGAGGCACAGACTCACTAAAAGACTAAGACCTAATCATAGAACTATAGAAAGCTGGCCCTCCCCACACACCTCATCACCACATTACTAAGGGCCTATTTACAGCAGTTCCTTTTACCCAGTACATCATGTCCAGCTATGAAGAAAAAATTACAAGGCATACTAAAAGGGAGAAAACAAAATTTGAAAAGATAGAGCAAACATCAGAACTAGACTCAGATATGGCAGGGATATTGGGATTATCAGACCAGGAATTTGAAACGATGATGATTACTCTGTTAAGGGCTCTAATGGATAAAGTAGACAACACTACTAGCAAGGCAGATACCAGACTCCTCCCTAAAGTGATTCAACCCTGTTATACTTCTCTGGATACTGTATGAGGTTCCTGTTGTTCTACATTCTTACCAACTCTTAGCATTACCCGAGTTTTTAATTTTGACAGGCTTGTAGGTATGAAAACATATCTTTCTGTGGTTTCAAATTACAATATGTTGATTAGGTTTAGCATCTCTTATGAAAACATGTGTATTTCTGCTTCTGTGAAGCCTCATCATAACTTTAACCTTTTTTATATTAGGTTGTTCATCTTATAAACTTGTAAAAGTTCTTGTCTAGATATGAAATTCTGTCAGTTAATTGCCTTTAATCTCCCCACTTCCACTAATTTATCCCTGGCAGCCAATCAACAAGGTTAACTTTCTGTAGAAACTTTCATGATACATGCCTACCTAATTGTCTCAGAATTCTTTTCAGAATTCAGCAAGTAAAATTTTAAAAATACACTTGAACACAATTGATACAACTGAATATACTTTTTCTTTCATCCTCATCCCAAAGTTAGGGAAAGTGCCGGAAATGGGTGAGTCTTTCAAGGGTCAAAAGTTTTCAACAGAATCTTAGTTGAGGAATTTTGCTCATTCACTGTTCATCTTTATCTTTTTGGTTTGAGAGCACAATTAAACATACATATATTTTATGTCCATGAGTATCCTTAATTCCCCTAATTATACCAGCTCTGAATTGTAGCAGAAACAGAAGGTGTCGGGGAAGGGCAGGGAGAATGTGGAGCCAGAGGCAGGGAACTTTATTGATGTTGCCTCTGTCTATAGGGTGTATCATATTTTTAGGAAAAGGAGGAAAAAAATGCATTCTGAACTGGTTTCAGTTACTTACGTTACAGAGGGGATATCCATGCCTAGAACAGCTTTCATGGATTTATTTGCCAACTGACATAAATTAAAACCAGACCAAACTTCATTCCAAATCTTGTTTTTTTTTTCTTCCATTGATTTTCCTTGCCTTCTCCCCATTCTCTCTACCCAACCCCAAACCCTTCTCCTCTTAATGTCTTTAAAAATAATATTGCTTTGCATACGTTTTCTGCTTTCTCAAGAAAACATTTTCCAATTGCTCTGGTTTCCATTCTGCCTAAGGGAAGGTTTTCTTCTCTCCTTCATTCCTTCATTGTAATCCTCTCAATTATCTAAGAGCCTCTGCCTAGAATCTCTAATAAACGTTTGGAAAGAGGGAGAGGGCTCAGGCTTGTTGATTGAGTGGTTTTGATTTTTTTGTTTGTTTGAGACCAGGAAACTTCTGTTTAAGTCTAACATCTTCTTTTAAGAAAACATCCTTTTTATATTAAGGCAATCATTTACATTTTTGGGTCATTTTAACAACAACTGAGAACTCCTTAAAATCATAAAAACTTAGCGCAAAAGCTTATCCAGCTCTGGAGAGACAGCCTGCAATGATGGAAAAAATAAAGAACATTATCCTTATTAAGACCTGGGTTCAAAACCCAGTTTGCTCTCTTCCCAGGGGCAGGGCCTCCCTCTGAGCCTCAGTTTCCTTCTGTATAAAATATTTAATGCATAGCTATGTTGTGGAGATTTTCAATAAGAAAAATAAAAAACAAATGCTTTCTCATTGTTCTAGTTAGAGTTGTAACTTAAAGTGAAGGAAATTAGAAGGATGATGGGGGCTAAGAGGTGGATGGAAGGTTAGGAAATATGCATCACCAGGAGCACTAACCAGGCTGCTCTGGAGGATGAAGCAGCAGCAACTACAGTAACCCCAGGCAGCAGGCATGGGAATGAATCAACTAAAACCATTCGAGTCCCATGGCAGCTCCTTAACTGAAGGAGAAATGGTTCCCCTATCAACACCCAAATCTTTTCCCCAACCATATAGCTAATTTCCCAAAGAAAATGGGGACTCTTTTTGGAAGGGGATGAGGATGCTTGATGGCCAAAAATCAACCAGTGCCGACTACATACGTTCTTAGAGCCAATTTCATTCCCTGAATCTTGACTTTATACTTAAATTCCCCAAAATATCAATACAATTCCTAGGAAGAGATTCAAGAGACATACCTACTTCGTGTGAAATACAACACAGTCAACCACCCATAATGACCCAGTTCTCTGTCCGCTCAAATCTTAACACCCTTTAAGGTTCAATAAAAAATCACCTCCTCCATGAAACTTGCCTCTACCATCCCAAACTGAAGGGCTTTCCTCTCTCAGAGCACCTCCAGCCCACACTCACACCAATACTGAACACACACGTTGCCATCCTAGCTATTTGCGTGTGTGTGTGTGTGTGTGTGTGTATGTGTGTATGAAACAAAAACCTTACAAAACAATACTTAGCCTTAATATGTGTGATGCATGCTGATACTGTAAAGTTCTATTCTATTTTTTTAGTGCTGATTGATACTAAAATGATTTCACAATCCACTGATGAGTTTTACAATCCACTGATGAGTTTCAAACAGTTTGAAAAACATCAGCCTATTAGTGGAATGTGGACTATGGACTTGGAGGAACCAGATTCAAGACCTGACTCTGTCACTCAGATGTGTGGGCTTAAACAAGTCACTTTACCTCTCTGAAACTCAGATTGTGTCAAATAGGAATCATAACAAACCCTTTCTTCTACTTAAAGTGACTGTGAAATGATACACAAAAAGTATATAACATTGTGCTAGGAACATAGTAATGCTAGCTATTATTAATATTAAATACTTAATAACTAACAGAACTGGAATCAAAGATTAGAATACTGTGAAATGGGAAGAAAAATGTAAACTCAAATATAGTAATTTTACGTCATTTGTCAAATGGACATGATCTTTTTCAAGCCTCAGGTGACTTCACTACTATTGGAAAACCCGGGACAAGGAAATCACATCTATAGATTACACAAAGCCTTCTTTTTGCCAGATTATCTGAATGGTTCCCTTTCTTGATTCTGCCATTAAAAAGGATGAAAAGTGACCTGGGGATTGGATTTTTCAATTAGGTTATAGATGTCTTCATGGATCCATCATCTTCCTGCCCATTCTCCCCATGCATATGGCCCCGTCCTGTTTCGCTTCTTATTCTCTATTTCCACTGTTGGTATCGTAATCCACATGGTTGCTCAAACTAGAAACTTGGCCTCACTCCTCAACAACAACAGCCTCCATCTCTAACAACCAATTCTACCTTCAAAATATTTTGGGGATGCATCATTTTCTCTGTATTCACACAGACATTGCCCTAATTCAGACTTTCCTCAACTTTCCCTTGGACTGTAATAGTCTTTTAAATGGTCTTCCTGCCTATCTCCCCCTCCCCAAATCCACTTTCTACAGTGCTCCCTGAGTATTCTTTCTAAAACACAGATCAATTTTCATGTAACCATTTGTGTCTCCCACTTCTGCCACCAACCTGGACTTATGTATGATCCATGGTTCCCCAAAACCTGCAGGATAATCTCCAAATTTGTTAGTGTTACATTTGAGATTCGCTACAGATTAACCTTTGGCTGCTTTCATTCTCACCTCCTGCTACCCATGCACCCTCAGAGTCTTCCCACCAATTGTCATTCAATGAATGAATCATACTCATTACTCTGCCCTTGTATTGATAATGTGCTGTTCCCTCAGCCTAGAATTCTCCTTTTCCGTATGGAAAACCTATTCATCATTCAGGTCTTAGCTTGTCCGTTTATTCAACAAACATTTGTAGAGCACATAAATGCTCAAAAATTTTTCTCAGCAATAGGGTACAAAGATGAAGAGAGAGAGTTTTTACCCTCAAGGAGCTTTGTCTAATGGAGGAGCTGTGAAGCCCTGGGCAGGAATAATCGTTGTCTTCTCCATGCTATCCAAATACTTGGTACCTAACTTTTATTGAGGCCTTTATCACATTATACCATAGCTCTATGCTTATTTATCTATGTCTCTCATCAAATAGTAAATGCCTCAAAAACATGAATATCTCTCAGATTCTTGCAATCCCACAATCCACCCCAGGGCCTGAAAACCCATAAATAATGTCTGCTCTAAGACCGAGAGTATAAACCATGTAAAATGGAACAGTGTGATCACAGATTGATTTCAGCAGGACCCATATTATCAGGTCCAGGTCAGCCGTTTAAGTCTTCATGGTGAAAGAAAGAGTTGGAAAGGCAGGTGATTCACGTGACTTAGAAATGAGTACATATTATATTCCACACAATTTTTCTTCTCCCCTCTATCCATTTTTCAGTTCTTTGAATTGTGGAGGGACTGGTGGGGGGAAAAATGTCATCTTCAAATATGGCCAGATAAGAGACTCAGGCTCTGAGAGTAACATTAACCTAATATTTATTATTGGATCATGTCTTAAAAGACTGCTAAGATTCATGTAAATAGGGACTGTCTAGAATTCCTATTACTGTTACTACTAATAATAGTGTTAATATCATCTCAGCAAAAGGATAATAATCCCAAACTAAAGTAATTATAATTTGCTGGACTATTAAGCTACGTTCCTATAATGTGTTAAAACCAGGTTAATCAGAACAACATTCAAAAGAGAGCCTGGAATTTTCAAAGGCTCCTTTCCCCAGGATCTCAAAATGTATTAGTAGTGTCTCCATTTTTAAAAAGTAAGATTTCCTATAGAATTGAGAGTCCAGAAATAAATCTATACATTTATAGTCAATTGATTTTCAACAAGGGTGCTAAGACTCCTCAATGGGAAAAGAATAATCTCTTCAACAAATCATATTGACACAACTGGATATCCACATGCAAAAAAATGAAGCCTTACCCTTACCTCACACCATATACAGAAATTATGATGTATCAAAGACATAGAACTCTGAAAAAAACATAGGGATAAATCTTTATGACCTTGGATTTGCAAAGATTCTTACTTATGATATCAAGAGCATGAACAACAAAATTAAAAACAGATGAAATGGATTTCATCAAAATTAAAACTTTTTGTGCATAAAAGGATACTATTAAGAAAATGAAGACATTCCAAAAATGAAGAAAATACTTGCAAATCATTGATCTGATAAGGATCTAATATCTAGAATGTAAAGAACTCTTACAATTCAACAATAAAAAAGGCAAAAAAACCAATTTTTAAATGGGAAAAGGACTTTTAATTGGTGTAATTTAGTCTGAATCCAAAGGCCTGAGAACCAAGGGAGGTGTCAATGTAGGTTCCAGTCAAGGTTTGAAGGCCTGAGAACATGGAGCACAGAAAGCAAGAGCAGATCAATGTGCCAGCTCAGCAATTAGGCAGGAAGAACAAAATTCTTCCTTCCTCCACCTTTTTGTTCTTTTCAGGTCCTCAAGAGATTGGATGATGACCACCTGCATTGGGGAGTGCAACCACTTTACTGAGTCCACTGATTCGAATGCTAATTTAATCCAGAAATACCCTCCCAGGTGCACTCAGAAATAATATTTAGACAAATATCTGGTTACTCCATGATCCGGTCAAGTTGACACATAAAGTTAACCATCACAATAAGTTAAACATAGAATTACCATATGACTCAACAATTCCACTCCTGGTACTTATCCTGAAGAATTGAAAACAGGTGCTCAAACAAAAACTTGTACAAGAATATTCATACAGCGCTATTCACAGAGCTGAAAGGTAGAAACAATTCAGATGTCTACCAGCTGATAAGTGGATAAACAAAATGTGGTATATCCATACAACTGGATATTATTCAGTCATGAAAATGAATGGAGTATTGACACATACTACAACATGAATGAACTTTGAAAGCATTATGCTAAGTGAAAGAAGTCAGGCACAAAATACCACATGTTGTATGATTCAATTTACATGAAATATTCAGAATAGGCAAACCCAGAGACAGAAAGTAGATTAGTGATTCCTAGGGTTTTGAGGTACAGAGGGGAATGGAGTGACTTCTTCATGGGTACGGGATTTCCCTGGAGGTGCTGAAAATGTTCTGGATAGAGGTGATGATTGCACAGTATTGTGAATGTACTAAACATTACTAATGGCGAATTTTATGTTATGTGTATTTTACCACAATACAAAAAGTTAAGTTTTCCTAAAAATGTTTTTTTGGCCTGCCACTCCCAGTCTTTTCAACCTGAAGCTGCTGTGAAGAGATTCTCTTTGACTCTAAAACAGTCCTCAGCCACACACCTTTGTCACCTTAACCCAATCCTCCCATGAATAATTCTAAAAATAGCTAATAATTGTGTGCCAGGAATATTTTACTTATTTCTTAATTACTTACAAAACTCCTGCTATGTGATACCCTCTATATAAGACGTTGAGATAGCACAGTGAACAAGACAAATGAGGAATCGACTCTCAAAGAATTTAAATCATAGGAAAGAGGCAGACAGGAAATAGATAAATGAAATAGATAATTTCACAAGTGCCCAGTGTTATGAGGATGATAAAACAGTGACGTGATGGAGAATGATAGGGAGAGGGGGAATCTAGTTGAGCTGAGATTCTAAATTCAGGAAGGAGCTGGTTAGGAGAAGAGCCTTCCAAGCAAAGGGAACTCATGTGCAAGAGTCCAAGGCAGGAAAGGCTTTGGTTTGTTCAGAAAAGGCTAGAGTGGCTGAAGCATAATAGGTGGGAAGTGAGGGAATCAGATCCTGTAAGGGCTATAAGTTTATTGGGAAGCTGTTGGAGGGTTTTAGGCAAAAGAAACCATGATCTGATTGGTGCTTTAAAAAGATCACCACTCTGGCTGCTGTGTGGAGGTTTTGTAGGATTCAGAGTGGAAGTGGGGAGACCAGGTAGGAAAAAGAGTTGTGTTAGATTCCACATGAGAGACAGTGGTGGCCAGAGCTGTGTGGGAGTTTTAGAGGTGGAAAAATCACCCAAGACTCCTTGCCCTGTCCCCTGCTTCCCATTTTTTGGCCACTCCTGCCTTTTGGACATAATGTATGATATCCTGTTCTCCAAACCCAGCCTCAGGACCCTGCCCCATCATGACTTTCCTGCCAGTACTTTAGCAGGACCTACCCTGTCCTGGTCTGCTTGCGAGTGCAGAGAGGCAGAGGTCTGAGCACATCCATAACAGCAACAAAAACAAGAAATACAAGAAAGGACAGTAGCCAAGACTTCTTCTATTTTCCAGAATGTGGGCTCTGTTACAAATACACTGGTCCAGACGCTTCCTGTTTATGAAAGGAGGTCCTGCAGTTCAGAGCAGGGCTTGCTTTCAAAGGAGGCTTGGGCTCTGTTGTGATTCCATGCAGGCGATCTCCACAGGCCACAACTTCATCCTAACTTGGAAAGCAGTTTATTTATCCCATTATCAATGGTGAGCCCCAGACTGGGTGCCCAGCTTCTGGGTCCCCTCTATTTTTCCTTCTGCTCATTCTCAAATTGAACCAGAGGCAGATAAAGTGGACGAGGAACCCAAATTAGACAAAGGATTTGAATGGAGGGAAAATGACACCCATCAAGATATGCCTTGGAAAACAAAACCCCTTCACACTTCAACTTCCTTAGGGAAGGCCCGAGGTCTTAAAGGAAGATGCCTCGCATGGATTCCATGTTTAAAGAAAAATATTACTTTGGTGTAACAAGAAGTCAAAGGCCTAAAAAGTAAGATTCAGGAGCTTTTGTGTGAGGAGAGAGAGCTGAGAGCTACAGGAGGCTTCCAATTATTCTTATTTCAGTGGGTATAAGAAATTGGAAAGGAAGAGAGGCTGAAAGCTCCCATAGTCTCTTGCAGAAGTTTGAAGATATGGCAGTGAGAGCCTGAACAAAGGTCACCCTAAATCTTTAAAATTTATAAGCAGATAACCAGAGAGCATGTGCAGGCTATTGAGTAAAACAAGCAGTAATCTAAGTGGATTGAACATGCAGGTTTAGTATTGTAATAGAATAGAATTTACCGGCAGGTTCATCTGACATACATAGCTAATGGAGTGCATAATCATGACTGTGCTTTGGGGTAATTAGGCATAAATGGTAAACTGTTTATTACATAATTAAGTGTAATTGGTTTTACTTTTACATAACTGAACACATTTTAGCTTTTCTTTTCTCACTTTAAGTTTTCCAGTATCCATACTGCTATTAGTATGGCTGATTTTCCCTGATATTAACACAATTATCACCATCCTAAGGAAGACCCAAACCAATTAATGTATGAATGTTCAGTCTCTCTCTTCTGCCTACTCCTAAGACTTTAGATATCCCTTGTCACCCAAAGAGGTTCCTTCTTGGTTAGAACAGTTATTGGGGCTTTCTGTGCAGAAGGAGAAAGAGGAAAAGAAAAACCAATACTGAAAAATTAGTGAAAAGTTTGCAGAGGAAATTGCAGAAGTGCTATGTAAGGGAGTTGGGTGATAGACAAAAGAGCGATTCTTTGAGTGATCCACTATTGCATCAAGAAATACAAGTAAAATCTTCAAGTTATTTTGAAATTTCTTTTGACTGCTGGATATTTTTTTTTTACCATGATACAGCTTTGAAACTGGACCACATGGATCACGACATTATACTGATATATATCTGTTAAAGGTCTCAGATCTTACTCCATAATCATTTGAATTCCATTTTCTGTCATTCCCATACTATATGCCAGGGCTGAGGACTGTTGTGCTCTATCCAGTTCTACTCTGCCAGTCTCTCTCAAATGAGGATTTTCTTTTCCGTATGTGGAAAGCTTTGTGCACAGAAAAGACTATTTACAGCTATTTGGTTGATTATAACTGCTAAAATCATAAAGCCTAAAACCTAGGTTTTCTCATTTCTTTAGGTTCAATTTATAAATGGTGTAATTTTATTTAGAAAACTAGCAATTCCAGCTCAAAAGAAAAATATAACTTGTCTTTTTACTTTGTATTATGTTTAATTATAAATTTAACAGATTAGATGTCACTAAATGGTCCAGCCCATTTACGAATTAATTAAAACATCTTAAACATTTTATGATGGAGTTTTGATCTGTCAGCTTGGCTAGGCTACAGTCTTCCAGTTAATTAACCAAACATTAATCTAGGTGCTGCTGTGAAGGGATTTTGCAGATGTAATTAGCACCCTTATTCATTTCACTTTAAGCAAGGGAGATTATTCTGGTGAGCCTGACTTAGTTTAAAGGCCTTAAAGGCAGGGCTGAGGCTTTCACAGGAGGAAAACAAAAAAAGGAACTCCTCCTGTGGACAAAGCTTTGGCCCATGTTTATGGAGTTCCAGCCTACGCATGATCTTCTCCCCTAATGACCTTCCTAACAGACCCCAGACTTGCTTAGCCATCGTCCACAATCACACAGGCCAATTTCCCTGTGATAAACCACACACACACATCATACCTCCTCCTGGATCTGCTTCTCAGAGACTGATAACACATTTCACATTTGTGAAGCCGATTCTCTCAAAAACTTCAAATACCTGACAGGGCAGACTTACAATCCCTGTAAGCAAAACTTCTATTAATCTAATAGAAGAAATTAAAAAACAAAACAAAACAGGTTTTCTTAAGCTTGCAAAACTGTTTACAGAACTAATCATGTTCTTTTTTTCAAATTAAAAAAAAATCACAAATCTAATAATTGAGCATTGCAAATTAAAATCACAAAGCAAAGATGCCAGTTCCTCTAAGTGTTGAATTTTCTTAATATTTCAAATGCCTAAAATAACTGATACAATAGATTATTAAACTTTCACAACATTGTTAATCAACTATACTCCAATATAAAATAAAAAGTTAAAAAAAATAGATTATGGTAATTTAAAATTTTTTCCTAAAAACCCAAAATATAATAACTATAGGTTTAATTTACTTCATTATATCTGTATTTATTTGTGTAAGTTGCCAAAGTTATAACATCACTTACCCAACTTTTTAAAGGTCATAAAAGTAAATTTGAATTTGAATCAGGGTAAGAGAATTTATAACTCAGGCAAATGGTACAAACAACTGAACAGTAACCTCAGCCAGCCTAAAATACGTTCAAGAGATCTCATTTCACAAACGTGTCAGAGAGTTTTAAAGACAAATACTTATGAGAAGTATCTGAACATGAATTTCAGTTTGACCTAATAAGGTAAATTCTATTTGAATCTTTCCCGTTTTGACAGAGGAAAAACTGCCAAAAAGTTAGAGGTGTCTGAAGTGGAGGGAAGAGGATGTCAATGAAAGGAAACAGGGACAGAAAAGAGAGGCCAGAGTTTAGGGAACTGAACCAAAGAAGGACAAATACTTGTCATAACCTTCATGAAAACTACGACATAGACAGAGCTTATGCTGTGCAAATGGAGGGCAAGGGGGACATTTAAGAAAGCTTCCTGTAGAAAAATTGGCAAAGCTTGGTGAGGACACAGGAAAATTCTAGTATAATTTGAGAAGCAATGCTTCAGGTCAATGAACTGATTGTAAATACTACCTATATCTCAACTTTACGAAAACTGTGTAGGATGTAGTTAAAGTTTTGTTTTGTTTGTTTTTTAAGCAAAATGTCTCCAGAAAAATTTCCAAGGGAGAAGGGAAGAGAGGGGAGGAAGGGAAGGAGGGAAGAAATGGGAGGGAGGGAGGGAGAGAAGGGAGGAAAGGAGAGGAAGGGAAAAGGGAAGAAAGGAAAAGAAAAACCACCAGAAGAAGTAAAAAACTTCTAAGGCTGAGGAAGAGAAGTCTGGGGTCTCAGAGGCCAGGAGAACTTCCAGGGGAGGTGAGGCCCCTGGGACCACAAGAAAGGAAACAAAAAAAGGCCTTGGGTTAAAGAATCTAAACTGAATTTTGCATAAAGTTTTGAGAATGTGGATTTAGAGACTGGTAGGGATGAGAGTAGCCGAAGATGTAAGAACATTGGAGAAGAGAAAAAAGAATTTTCCAAAGTGTTATTAGATCCCCTTTAATTTCCTTTGAAAATTCAAATAAAGCCCAGAACTGCATTTTAGAAACTTGCGCTGGCTGGACTGTGCGTCTAACTACACCAACAGTCTGAGTCTGGGCCACTAGGCAGCCTGGTATTTATTCAGATCACATATTTTGGAAAGTGATTCACTAAATTCTTAGATGCAGAAATGGAGAAGAATATTTTCTGTTGCTTGAAAAAAGTACAGATTTATCAGTTGCTTTTCTAACAAAGCCAATCTGCTTTACAAGGGGTCATCTCTTTCCTTTTATTCGGGGACAAGAAACCTATCTGCCTTTTGTAGATATACTTCTCAGGCACCGCATTACGTAGGTTTCAAAGAAAATTTATAATACTGGTGGTAGTGTCCATTTATTTAATAATTCATTCAGCAGACATCTGTGAAGAAGCTATCACATGTTCAGCACTGTGCTAGGTTCTGAGATTAGGGAGATAAGACACAGACTCTTTCTTTGAGAAATTTGCAGCCTGGTGGGCAAGATTGTGATCTGATTCTTCCAGTCTTTTTGGAAATTAATTTAGCAACAACTATTAAAAAGCATACAAATTTCACCCAACCCAATAAATCCATTCTCAGAAATTTGACCAAATGAAATCATTAAAAATCTTTTTTAAATTTAATTTTTAATTAATTTCAATTTAATTGAAAATTTTAATGTTTAATAGCTTTAGTCAGCCAGATGTCAGTTCAAATCCTGTTTCTGCCACTTACTAGACTATGGCTTAGCTTCCCTGGAGTTGTGCTATTAGTAATATAAAAATAAGGATTCTAGCGCATGAAGTCATTGTAAGTCATTGTAATTAACTGAGACATGTAGAGTTTATCACTGTGCCTGGAACATGAAGATGCTTAATAAACAATCATGAAGATGGTCTCCCCTGAACCACAGAAGGGTTACAACTACATAGAAGTTTATAAACATGCGAACGAGGCTGAAAAAACATGTGCCCTTTGGATTGTTTTTTTTTAATTTTAATTTCCTACAGTGTTGTTCTGTAGATGAAACTTTGAGCTCCAGATTCTGAATTATATTAATATATTTCATTGTGTTGGGGAGTGTGATTGTTTTTCTTTTCCCAAAGGCAAGACACATTTTGAAACATAATAAGGAAAGAGCAGCACTTCTTGGTTTCAGTGCATCCTTGCGGTTGGATGTTCAGCCTCACTACATTAGCCATGCAATTATTAGCCACTCAATAAACATTTATTGAAGATCTATGATGGGCCAGACACTGGGCCAGTGACTGCACATTCAGAATGAAATGATGTGATTCTTGCCCTCAAGGGGTCTATTTCTGGTATTTACAGACAAATAAATCTATTATTACAGAACAAGTAAATCCTACCACAGAATTATGTCTACTGTGGGAGCCTGGAGGAGAGGCACCTAAACCAGACGGGTTGGTTAGAGAGGGCTTCCTGAGGTCGTGCTTTAAACCTAGTTCTGAAGGATGATGAGGAGTAGCTAGATAAAAAAGCAGAGCAGTCATGCCAAGAAGAAAGAAAAGTATATGCAAAGGCAAAGAAACAGCATGAAGGATCATGGACAGCCAAAAACAATCATTCTGCACTTCACATTTACATTATGTTCTCTGGAATTGTTCTTCAGATGAATTTAAACCAATTTTCTCAATCATCAATTTTTCTCACCAGAGAATAAAGGAAGATTTAACTCTGACATTACCCCCAAATATTCACCACTTTGCTCCTTGATGGTGACCTCTCTCCAAGAAATACAGAACAATAACAATGACCCAGAAGAGCAGGGAGGAGAGCATCACCTAGTACATTGGTTTTCTTGGCCACGTTAGTCTGGCAGAAGATGGACTCCACTGGAGGAACCAAGAGCCGTGAACCTTTACCCAAAACGCATCTGCACAGTTTTCATTTAGTGCCTTTCACCTCCAATCATGAACTTTTCAATTGCATAAAGGTAAGAAGTGGGGAGGGGCAAATTGAGAACGCCTGGCTAAAAGGGCATATTTTATGATAATATACTGAATGGAGTCACATCTCATACAGGGTCTAGTTCTAATGTTTAGACATAAGACACACAATGAGTGTGGTCAAAAGTCCTTTCTTGAACATCTCGTAAGCCACCCACAAAAAATAACGTGCATGTTTCATGTTGACAACACTGTTCTTCAGTATTGTGTGTGTATAAATGTATAATGCATACAGTAATAAAAGTCTATAATAAATGGCCTGTATGCAAAATAAAATTTAAGGCATTTTCATGTAAATTATTTAGAAGAGCACTTGGAGAGTTGAATTTAAAAACTTAAACTTATGATGGGTCTCTGTAAATCCCTATTCAATGCTTAATGTCAATCCAGGAACCTAGGATTTTTACAGGCCTAAGGAATTTATTCCAGCAGAGAGAGCACTGGACTTGGAATCAGAAGACCTGGGATCAAGTCCTGCCTCAGTCACTTATTGACCAAAAGGGCCTAATGGTTTATAAATCCTTTGGTGTCAAAGCCTTTGTAGTGTTTGTTCAAGAAAGAAAAAGTTCATGTCTCTATTTGACATTTGATGTGTTGGCACCATGCACCAGACGTGGGTATACAAAAGCCCTGGGCTGCTCAGCCAGGAACCCATGACTTCTATCCCTTTCTGTGCTTAGTAATAAAAACTAATCAAGGATTTTTAAAATTCCCTTGGGTACCTTCACTCATTCTCTTATTCACTGTTCAATAAATTTTTAGACTATTTTTAGAGCTGACTATTT
Source organism: Eubalaena glacialis (assembly GCF_028564815.1). Classification (NCBI taxonomy): domain Eukaryota; kingdom Metazoa; phylum Chordata; class Mammalia; order Artiodactyla; family Balaenidae; genus Eubalaena; species Eubalaena glacialis. The sequence goes on from NC_083724.1 coordinate 70,457,088, forward strand.
TTTAACTATAACGCAATTTTTAAACAGAGTTAAAGAGGTTTCCCCACAGCTTCGTATGTGGAATGAAAGACAGCCACAGGACTCATAACGTATACGATAAGCTGACCACAAGTTATTTTTCAGAAAGTGAGTCTCACTCAGCCTTGACAATGACTGAGTTCCAAAATTAGGAAACAGAGCAAACAACCAAGTTTTAGCCTATCTGCCAAACTGGTACTAAGAGGGAGGAAAAAAAGAGGGAGATGGAGACAGATGGAGGAAATGAGAATCAACATTGCCCCACTGGCTGCACCCTGAGAGTTCTAGGAAGTTATGTGTATGATCATCACTGTCTCAGGTCCACTCATACATGGATCCCTCAGAACTTAGGAAAACCAGCTAACTTTAATCTTAACCTCTACACACTGTAACAGAGATGGTCTTTTTTTTTATATGAATGGCTATATTTCATTTTTCAAAGATGGTTGGTAAACTGGGTTCCATTTGGGATTTCTAAGGTATCCTGGGACTGTTTTCCAAATAATTCAGGCCCAAAAAAACTGCCAAGTGTGCTTTGTCATTTGATTTTGTTTTTCAAATATGGGTAATTTAATCCATATGTTGCTCATTCATAAAAATCTCTACAATGCAGTTTAAGATTTTTTGAGCCACTTGTTTTCCCAGGAGATCCTGGGGCTTACTTAACACTTTTCTAGAAACTGTTTTTAAATCAGATTTCAAAACAGGAGGCTCTCTTTTTCTTATGAAATCTGGATCCTGAAATTTTAGGTTGGGTTTGAAAGTGATTCCAAATGTTGTGCCTTTTGTTTGTAGACCACTTGTTCTGAGACCCATTTTAGTGGGTAAGTCATCTCAGCTTTGTATGGAGCTTAAAATCTTTTTTAGGGGAAGAAGGACAACTAAAGAATGCAAGCAATATTAGTCAGATCTCATATCACAACTTTTTTTAGGAGCAAGAATCCCAGGAGCTAATGGAAAGATCCTAAATTTCCTTCTGTATGTGCAGGCTGTATTTTCCCAGGGAACTAAAGTTTCATTTAGAAAATTACTTTTTCAGGGTTTTCATTATGCTACTGCCCTGGAAGGTTAACTCACATCATGCAGACATGAAGTGACATGTCTGTTTCAGCAAGAATAATCCTCCCCCAATGGATGTGGCTCAAGTTCTAACCTCAGAGAAGTTGTTTTGCTCCCAGGCGAAGGCCTCCTTCACGATGCCAATTCAGAAGCTCTGCCTTATTTCCTCCTTTTTCCAACTTTTATCTTCTAAAAGATAAAATCTGTTTCAAGAACAGCACAGAAATCTGTTCTCACCCCCATTTCTCCCTGCCTCGCGGTCACCCTCCACTTTCTTTGGTCTGAAACCAACTGTGTAAATGAATTCACTTCTACATTGCTAATTGCTGTGGAAACTGAGAACTCAGAGGCTGCAAATGCGGCTTTGTTTTTCTTGACATTTTAAAGTAGAGCTAGTCTTTTAACTAGCTAGCCTTGGGGGGAAAAATACTCTACTACCCAAATGGAAGAGGCCTGGGAGAATTCCCTCTTACATCGTGATTAAATGTAAGGCCTCCGAGGCTGACTGCCTGTGTTAAAATCCCAGCTCCACCACTTATAGTTGTGAGACCTCAGGCAAGTCACTTTAATCCCTCTGTGCCTCAGTTTCCTCATATGTCAAATGGGGATGGATACAGTCCGACCCAAAAAAGATTATTATGAGCAATGAATGAAATTAAACAGGCATAAGGTCAGGCATTCAAAAAGCACTAGCCTTACCAGGATCTCTCTCCCTTCTGACTAGCTTGCCCCTCAGCTAGCAGTACCCTTCAGAGAATTCTCAAAGATTTGTTTCAAGAGACGTACACTCCATGTGTGCTTCTACCTGCCATTTATTCCACAAATATCTGTGGAGCTCTAGGTATGTGGCAGACTCTGTGATAAGTGTTGCTGTATTATTTTGTTCCTAAAAATACAGACTCAAGACTCACTTTCATCAAATGGTAACAAAGAAAACCAAATGCTCTCCTCTGTCCTTCCCCAGCTTCTGTCTGAATCAGAGTGCTGAGGCTGGGAGGACCCAATTTCTCCCAAAGGCTTCTCCTACACCAGAGACTCATTAAATGAAAAAGCATGGATGCTTCTGAGAGAAAAGGGCTGGAACATATCAGCACTTTGCATTAACAGCGTCCACCTGGTAGACCCAGGCTCCTGACCCAGTTAAGCCCCTTTTGCATGGAAAGAGCCCACACCGCTGAATGAGACTAAGTGATGCGTTCCCTCCCAGGTGCCCAGGGACCCATGCACGCTACTCGTTAGCTGTAAATGGTAGCTACGCGTGGAAATCCCAGCACATTGAGAAGAGAATACAACCCTAAGGAACCATAAATCACCTGCATTGATTCTAAAACTGACTGAGATGTGGCTGGAGAGTTGTTTGTTCAGAATTTAATTTGAATCGCCAGCCATTGGACGGGCCTTTATTTGGTGTTGGACTGCTGCATTTCTAGCTACTGAAGCTGACTCAGGTGTTCCCGAGGTTTTGTCTTCCTCCCACCCCTGCCCCTCAGCCCCTCAGCCCCTCAGCCCCATCCCCCAGATTTGTAGGCAAAGAGAGTGGAGTACATTTCTTTCAAACCTTGCTTCTGCCCGTGTTGAAAAGCACTCATGTCAAGGGGGAAACATGCCAATCAAGTGACACGGTAGATTTTGGTGCCTGCAGCAACTGCTGAATTCTCAGCTGGGCACAGCTGGATGTGGGTTAGGTTTGGCCTCTTCCAGTGGTGACCTTTCTATGCCCTTATAAAGACCAAGGCCCAGTGAAAAATACAGCCCAGTGTATTTATAGCTGTTGGATGCATTTCCAACAGCAGGCGAAAAAAAGAGAAAATATGAGCCCCTTATTTCCAGTCCTCGGTTAACTAGCCACCTGAAACCCTGACCTCAGAACGTCTCACCTTCCTGCTCTGTGCCTCCTTGCATCCATATTAGCTGCTCACTGTACCAGGCTTAGTCTGAGCCTGCTTCTGGCTGCACTTGTCCTCCTGATCTAGCTTGGGCTCTGAGGTCAGCCACATTCAGGTGACCTTTACTCATTCATCCCTTTCAAATGCTTTCATACCCAAATGGTAATGCCCATGCCCCACCACTCTAACCATCTGTAGAATATGTTCCATTTCTGAGTTTGTTCCACGGGACTTGGAGAGAAGTCTTGAATTAACTATTGCAATTGTAGCGTGCCCATATAGGTCATCCTTCCAGGCTCTCCTCCAACGCCATTTCCTTCTAGATGTCTTTCTTGATAGTCTCAGCCAGATTTGACTTCTCCTACCTGTGAATTCCCACAGCTCTTTTCTCATCAGCCTTTTACATCCTTACACCTTTCAGTGTATCCATTGTCTTGTCTTTCTTGCAAGATTATGACTCTCTGAATGCAGGAATTATGTTTTATTCATCTCAAGCCTACTCTTTTGCTTTTGCCACTGTACGTGTGTTTCATTTAATTAATTTGGACTGAGCAACCAAATTATCACTTGACAATACTGGTAATTTTCAACCTCCGCACATTAGACATTCATAAACCAATGCTTTTTATACATGATATTTGCAACAAGTATTTCTACATATTTCTTTGCCATTATGGCTAAGTTGTGAAGGTTGAATAAGTAAGAGAGAAGCTAAAATTGAGGAAAACCCCACCCAACAAGAAAGAGGAATAGCAGTCCTTCAGCAAGGAAAGGGTACTTCAAAGAGAAGAAGAGGAAGGAGATCAGAAATGGGAAGATACCGACTCGCCCAGGATTCAGCTCGTTTGGGTGGGGTTCAGTGAGAAATTTGAAACCTTGGATAAATTAGAGAGGAAGGTAGAGAAGCAGAAATTCTAGTTTACTATGGTTATGCCAGTTACTACAGTCTTCATAAGAAGACATGAATCCAACATAGAGTCACCTAGGAGTGGTGTAGAAGTGGTGGCCTCAGAAAATTGGGTAGAGAGAGAGCCTGAATGAGTATATTCATTAGTATATACAGTTGACACTTGAACAACGTGGGTTAGAGGTACCAACCCTTGACTGTTTGAAAATCCACTGATAACTTCACAATCAGCCCCATGGATGGTGTAGTTCTATAGTACATATTTTTGAAAAGAAAATCCTAATATGAGTGGACTGAAGCAGTTCAAACCCATATTGTTCAAGAGTCAACTGTATATATACAGTTGTGGAAAAATAAATAAATCAATTTCCTCCATTCCTACTTGAGGGACCCAGCAAGCTCTAGCATGACAATATAAAGCTGTAGGCTGAAGTGATCACCCATGGTGGCCCTATGCTGGGCTGGGAGTGATCTTTGGACCTAGTTTTCCTATCCCCATGGTCAGCTGGTGGCTGCCTTCTGCCCCATCTCTGGCCCCTGTCAAAGCCTTTATTGTCTCCTGGATTGTCCACATTCAGGAAGTCAGTGTCTGAACAAGATTATTATTAGTGATTTTATGCTTTGCAAATGCCTGATCTGCTATCTAGTAGCTATGTGACCTTGAGCAAGTTTCCATGTCTACAAATTGAGGATCATTATTTCTATGACACTTAACTATTGTTATAATTAAGAATTAATACACCACCTGTTGAATCTGGCTTGGTACACCCGGTAGACCGCATTATGAAATCAGAGTTATACTCCTGCCTTTCCTCTATCTGCTACATGTCTTTGCTGCTTCCCATACCTATGCTCTCTACTTTATTCCCTTCCACCCTTTCTAGGGACTTGACACCACAATTATCCTTCCTCCCTCCAGGACTATTCTTGGTCCTCTCTTTGTTGTGGTTTACCCCTTAATCATCTAACCTGCCCTTGTCTTCCCTATCCTGAACAAAATCTTCTCAGGCTACAACTGTCTTGGCTTGGTCTCATACTTTCACTTCCAAAATGATTGTTAAGAGTGTTCAGCTACCTGCTGACTCTATGTCACAGCCTACAATCTCCTTAATTAACTGTAATCTAGGTTATATCCTGACCATTCTACTTGAAAATGCCCTTTCTCTTGATTCTCGTCAATGACCTAGTATCGATATATCCCCAGTGACCCACCCTTCCAAAAACATTACTTAATCCTTGAATCATGACACTTCCCTTTCTAGAAATGTCAGTGCTTTCGGGTAAAATTCTGAGTCTTCACTTTAGCATTTGCTTTCCATGACCCCAATTTATCTTTCTACACCTCATATTGCCATAAAGACAAAATTAAAATAAAGAGTTCCGTGATCAAATAAAGTACAGAAAACTTTGCTTACTATTCCCTTCTTAGAGATTCTTAATGTATATTGTGATATTAAAGGCTCTATGAGGAGCTCTGCAGGAAAGAAAACTTAATAAGTAATTGCCTATTGCTCAATAATATCCACAACATATTTTTATGACTATTTGACTTTTTTACTGTACAAATCTTGTTTCAAGTTGTTTTTAAGCTACTAAAATAAAGGTTTTGTGCTCTATATTTGTTTGCATCCCTCCCCGAGCCTGTTCTAGGACTTAGACATAGTGTGTGACCAATATCCACTGGATTTCCAGGTTGCTTTCTGTCACTAGTATAAGCATGACTTTTTCTTGCTTTAAAAAAATTAATTTACACCACATTTGTCTGAAACGAATAGGAAGGCAATGAACTATAAAGTCTCTGTGACACAAATATTTTCTTTGACTCTCCCAAATGCCTCATTTCTCCATATCCTATATGACTTGAAGGAAGGAAGAACAGACTTTTAAAATCATCTGTTAGAGCCAGGAGCCAGGCTGGCTCTGTTCAAGTACACGATCCTATGTACACTTCACTAGCCTATGGAACAGACATGATTTATACACATATTTACCGATGATAAACTGAGGGTCAGAGTCACCCACCAATTAAGTGACATTGTCTGTATTCAAATTCAGGAAGGCTGATTCTAAAAATCTCTGCTCTTTGCACAAAACTGAAGCCTTTACAAATAGTGAGGCACACAGAAGTAACACGCAAATGCTGTTTGATGAAAAGGGAGGTCACCCAAGAAAAGAACACCATTCGTCCAGTGGCCTGGGTGATCGTATTTGCCAAGAGTAGTGTGAGGAGCAGGAACTGTAGGTACCAGCTGCCAAGTTCCAGTCTTAAGCCATGAAGAACCAAAATGAAGGAAGACTGAACACAGAAAAAAAAAAAAAATCAATAACGTGACCAAATTGCCTCAGCTCCTGCAAAGCTATTTGCTCTAGGAAAAAAAATAAACTGTAAACTGTTTTTCTCTCCTTGACTTCATGCTGATTACCTGGTATCACGAAAATTTGACTCAACTATGGCAAGCAGGTTGTCTGTTGCAGAAGATGATGAAAGAAGAAACTATTAGATTCCATTAGAGCCACTGACTGTGTTTTATTCTTTTCCACCATGTGTTTCCCACTTTCTAACAATTAAATGCATGAGTATTCATTGAATGCTACTTGAATGAATGAAAATAGGTTTATATAAGAGAACTACTTAAATTCCCTACCAACCCCTTAATTAGTTACAGCAGCCTCAATATCTATGAGGAACAAGGCATTTACAAGTAAAATTCTTTCAAAATTTGTATTCTGGAAAGAAGAAATATATCACATTGCTTGTGGGTGGCTGAGTACATCAGTCATCAACATGTCAATATTTCTACACATATGACTAATATTTCTATGGTGCATTATCACAACACCTAGTGTTCACTCAACACTTCCGTGCATTCCTACCTCAGAAACAAATCAAACTTTATCCTGTGGGTCTACATTGAGTGCAAGCCCTACTGATGGAAAAACCTGTCCGCCTACAAGACACTGATAATGTTCCTTATATGTGACCTGGTAAGTCAGAACAGTACAGTGAAAAAAAAGTGGCTTGGTGGCAGCATTTCACTAGATGTTAGAATGACATGGTCAGAAATAAAATAAGAAACCTTTTGTTCTTGGTGCTTTTCACAGAGGATTCTTGGACCTTCTATGAAAACCCAGTTCTACGAGGCTTTTTCTGCGAAATTACTGGCAGATAGGAACTTTTCAGCTAACACATGTCAAAGCCTCTGCCAGGAATGTAAACTGTACAATAATTTTTTTATGTCTTTAGACACCTAGAACAGAAACCTTAAACACCCAAGTGTCAAAATAAGACAGATAACCCAATAAATTTGCTAGAGCAGGGACAGGGAAAACAAACACAGCCTTCTGTTATACGGATGTCTGTTAACTCACTCCGACCACTAGCCTGAAACCTTAGCCTGCCACACGTCTTTCCTGTCGGGCTGTTTATTTAGACTCCTGTAAAGCCTCTCGGCACCCATTTTTAATTTTCAGCTTGCTTCTTGTCAGTTTTCTGAAAAGCATAGCAAGATCCACTGTTTAACAAAAACACACAAATCAGGGAAGGAGGAGATGGATGGTGGGTGCAAGCACCTCCTGGCAAGTGTGAGAGGACTGCATTCCTGGTCCCATTTGTTTGTAACGGGGTGCAGGGGTTGCCAACTGGGGTCATTCCATCGTGCATGCTTGGGCTTAACTCTATGACCATCCTCAGGAAGGGTTTTGCTTCATTCCGTGTTATATTCTGCATTCGCTCATGAAATATTCTGTCCCTGCTCTTTGGTAATGTGGGTAAGAAAAAGAATCTTCAGTGGCAATTCATTTCATTCTGGTAGCTTCCTATTCTTGATTAGAGGGCTCCAGGAGGCTGCAAGCAATCATCTTGTCCCTATAAAGAGGAAAGATAACAGACTTTTGAATTCAAAGATCACCATCAGGGAGTGTTATTTTTCTTCAGTGTGACTGATAATCCATGAAGCAGCACTATTTAGCAAGGAACTGTTACCCTCAAAGTGCTGGACCTGATCTATGGGTAAAGTGAACATATTTTGTGAACCAAAACTTGGAATTCAGAGTCTCACACGAAATAATTGTGGCAGGTTCCAACTCAAGAGGCAGTTGGGGAGATGAAGTGTGGGTGCCTCAGGTACTGGAATATACAGGCATTTTGATGACTTCAGGGAGCAAGGTTAAAGGCTATTTAAAACTGGGCTGCTTGCTCTGCAAAAGCATGGCTTATGGTCTCTGCAGTTATGGGAAATATAAAATTTCTTCATCTCTGCACTGTCTCTTGGCTCCCACCCTTGTGTAGTTGGAAGCAATCTCTCAGTTTCCTAGGAGCCCAAAGACTCAATTTATACTTCTTTTATAGTGTTCATCAGTTTCTACAGTAAATAGTAATTTATCCCAGAACATAGTGACTTCTTTAAAATTGTAAGGTTCTCAGGGGCTGGGGGGCAAGAGAAGGAAAGAAAGAGGTTCTTAAAAAAAAAAGTAAATTGCACCCATAATCCCATTGCATATGTGTGTGTGCACATGTATGTGTGCACGCCTGCATATATGTGCATATAAAGGAAGAGGCGACAGTCTCAGATCATCTCTAACATACAATCCCACCCCTCCCTCAGGACTAACCACTATTAGCATTTAAAGGCATTATTTTCCTAGATTTTTTTCTGGTGCTTATATCTGATCTATAGGTGGACATTTACACATATATTACACAAACAGCCACATATATACTTTTTTTCACAAAGATGGAGTCTACTATACCTATTGATATACAACTTGTTTTTATAATACCATTTTATTATATGTATATCTGGTAAAGTCAGTACATATTGTTCTATGCATTCTTTCTAATGATTGCATAGTATACCTTTAAATAACTATACCATCTTTTATTTAACTAATCCCCCAATTGATGAACATGAAGCTCATTGCCAACTTTTGGTATGACAAACAAGGCTGCAATTAACATCCTTGTATACTGCTTGCTAGTATTCTGTTGAGGATTTCTGCATCTATGTTCATCAGTGATATTGGTCTGTGATTTTTTTTTGTGATATCTTTGTCTGGCTTTGGTATCAGGGTTCTGGTGGCCTCATAGAACGAGTCTGGGAGTGTTCCTCCCTCTGCAATTTTTCGGAAGAGTTTGAGGATAGGTGTTAACTCTTCTCTAAATGTTTGATAGAATTCACCTGTGAAGCCATCTGGTCCTGGACTTTTGTTTGTTGGACGATTTTTAATTACAATTTCAATTTCATTACCTGTGATTGGTCTGTTCATATTTTCTAATCCTTCCTTGTTCAGTCCTGGAAAGTTGTACCTTTCCAAGAATTTGTTCATTTCTTCCAGGTTGTCCATTTTATTGGCATATAGTTGCTTGTAGTGGTCTCTTATGATCCTTTGTATTTCTGTGGTGTCAGTTGTAATCTCTCCTTTTTCATTTCTAAATTTTTTTTAATTTTTATTTATTTATTTATTTATGGCTGTGTTGGGTCTTCGTTTCTGTGCGAGGGCTTTCTTCTAGTTGTGGCAAGCGGGGGCCACTCTTCATCGCGGTGCGTGGGCCTCTCACTATCGCAGCCTCTCCGGCCTGTTGCGGAGCACAGGCTCCAGACGTGCAGGCTCAGTAATTGTGGCTCACGGGCCCAGTTGCTCCGCGGCATGTGGGATCTTCCCAGACCAGGGCTCGAACCCGTGTCCCCTGCATTGGCAGGCAGATTCTCAACCACTGTGCCACCAGGGAAGCCCCTTCATTTCTAATTTTATTGATTTGGGTCCTCTACCTTTTTTTCTTGATGAGTCTGTCAAAAGGTTTATTAATTTTGTTTATCTTCTCAAAGAACCAACCTTTAGTTTTATTGATCTTTGCTATTGTTTTCTTCATTTCTATTTCATTTATTTCTGCTTCAGACTAGCCTACAAAGCTACAGTAATCAAGACAGTGTAGTACTGGCACAAAAACAGAAATATAGATCAATGGTACAGGACAGAAAGCCCAGAGATAAACCCATGCCTATATGTGTCATAGATCACCTAACCTATGACAAAGGAGGCAAGAATATACAATGGAGACAAGACAGCCTCTTCAATAAATGGTGCTGGGAAAACTGGACAACTACATGTAAAAGAATGAAATTTTAGAACACTACCTAACACCATACACAAAAATAAACTCAAAATAGATTAAAGACCTAAATGTAAGACCGGACACTATAAAACTTTTAGAGGAAAACATAGGAAAAACACTCTTTGACATAAATCACAGCAAGATCTTTTATGACCCACCTCCTAGCATAATGAAAATAAAAACAAAAATAATCGAATGGGACCTAATTAAGCTTAAAAGCTTTTGCACAGCAAAGGAAACCATAAACAAGATAAAAGACAACCCACAGAATGGGAGAAAATATTTGCAAATGAATCAACAGACAAAGGATTAATCTCCAAAATATACAAACAGCTAATGAAGCTCAATATCAAAAAACAAACAACCCAATCAAAAAATGGGCAGAAGACCTAAGAAATCATTCCAGTAAAGAAGACATACAGATGGCCAAGAAGCACATTAAAAGATGCTCAACAGCACTAATTATTAGAGAAATGTAAATCAAAACTACAGTGAAGTATCACCTCACACCAGTCAGAGTGTCCATCATCAGAAAATCTACAAACAATAAATGCTGGAGAGGGTATGGAGAAAAGGGAACCCTCTTGCACTGTTGGTGGGAATGTAAATTGATAAAGGCACTATGGAGAACAGTATGGAGGGTCCTTAAAAAACTAAAAATAGAACCTCCATATGACCCAGCAATCTCACTACTGGGCATATACCCTGAAAAAAACATAATTCAAAAAGAGTCATGTACACCAATGTTCATTGCAGCACTATTTACAATAGCCCGGACATGGAAACAACCTAAATGTCCATTGACAGATGAATGGATAAAGAAGATGTGGTACACATATTCAATGGAATATTACTCAGCCATAAAAAGGAACGAAATTGGGTCATTTGTAGAGATGTGGATGGACCTAGAGTCTGTCATACAGAGTGAAGTAAGTCAGAAAGAGAAAAACAAATATCGTATATTAATGCATATATGTGGAATCTAGAAAAATGGTACAGATGAACTTATTTGCAGGGCAGGAATAGAGACGCAGACCTAGAGAACAGACGTGTGGACACAGTGGGGAAAGGGGGGGTGGGGGCGGGATGAATTGGGAGATTAGGTTTGACATGAATACACTACCATATGTAAAATAGATAGCTAGTGGGAACCTGCTGTATAACATAGGGAGCTCAGCTGGGTGCCCTGTGATGGCCTAGTTGGGTGGGATCGGGGGGGGGGGCAGGGAGGTCCAAGAGGGAGGGGATGTGTATATGCGTATGGCTGATTCACTTCGCTGTGCGTCAGAAACTAACACAACACTGTAAAGCAATTATAGTCCAATAAAAAAAAAATCCTTGTATATATATTTTCACTGATTTTAGTTATTTTTTCCTGAAAGATAGATTCCTAGAAATAGTGATGCTGACAACTGGGACTTGCCTTTAGTTATTCATGTCTCAACAGAAAGAATTTGAGATTGAGGGGGAAGGGCTCATCAGCAACAGAAGCACAGAGGGTCTGGAAGACGAATGTTAGCAGGGCCCATCCAAACGCTATTGAGAGAAAAGGAGTCTCTGACTTCAGGTATCTGGTCTCATTGGGAAGGGATCTCTCTGAGGGGAGTAGTGCCTCTAGTTCTCTTAGGTGATAATTTTAATTCTATTGATAATTAGATAAATTTAATAGCAACTTATTCCTATAACTTATTCAGATTCTATGCTCACTAAGCAACATTCTGAATACAATATGATTTCTCCAAAGATACTACCTGAGAGAAAGTTGAGTATAGAAAAAAGGTAGATAATAAACTCTCCGCCAAGTCTGTGTTTTGGGTTTGGGTAAATCCACCCCGGAGACATGGATCCTCCCAGCATGCCCATACAATTCTTGAATGTACAGAATTACCATCCTGTGGGGCCATTTGAAAGACAGCCTGTCATTAATATGGCAACAACTTGCCCCCATGATGTATCTTCAATTACATACTTGGATAGATGCCAAGCATCTAGAAGGCAAGAGCCACCTTGTTTTGAGCTTGTCAGCCCTATAGCTAGAGAACAATGGCAGAGGGAGCATTGGTTGCCAAGTCAATTTCTCAACATCCTCCACATTGAGATCCTCCTTGTTCAGGATCTCATCCATGACAACAGTACTGCCTGCAGCTGACTCCACTGTCTTCAGTCTCATTCTCCTCAAAAGCATGCTAAAATAGCATCCTCTTATTTATAAAATAAAGTATAATCCCCTAAGAGCTGGCATTTAAGGTCTGAGTCCATCATAAACTTAGTGGTCCAATTTCTCACTATACCTTTTTATTCCCATTTCCAGGTCTCTGCTTGTATTATTCTCTCCACTTGAAAGACCCTTCTATTCCCACTCCCCTGTCCTTGAGAAATATAAAATATATTTGCAAGATAGAAGGTAGAAATGTCTCTCTGAAGGGCAGGAACTTCTGTGGTAAAGCAAAGGTTGACAAGACTGGAGACTTGGGCAGGGATGGGGAAGAGTTTGGGACTAACCAGTCACAGAGATCTATCTCCCCTCCCTCATGTCCCTGGCTTTTCTTTTGAGCTATGGTGCTTAACCATAAGGTTAAGGTCTTTCAAAAGAATAAGTTCTTTAAAAAATATTTTCATAAATAGTCATTGTTTTATACCTATATTATTTTTTATAAAGGTAAAATTGGCATTTTATCTCAACTTTTCTTGTGACCAAGATAGAAAAGCTGTGAAACTCAAAAATTACATCTGCATTTGTTGGATTAACATGATACTGTCCCTTAGAACTGAATAATAAGTGAATTATTCACTGAGGAGGAAAAAAAACTTTCTAAAATCGACCAATATGACATTTATTTTCTTTTTGAACTTGTTTAACAGACACCGCCACCAAGCAATCATTTATGAAGTTGTTGTAGAAGAAAACTTGGTCAAATTGGTCAAATTCTCCATGTTAATACTCATTATAAATTTAACTTTTTTTTTCCTTGAGAAAAACATAGAGGTTTTTAACAAGTTGTTAAATTATTCTAGTATAAGGCAATTCAAGATCCTGAGCACCTTTCTCAGAAGGATTCTTATTTTACTTTATTATATTATGTGAAACATGTAATGCTTTCCAAGTTCCAAGGATAAATCTTTGTCTAAAAGTTGCCCTGACTTGCTGTTTACCTTGCTGTAAAGAACAGAGAGAGACCCAACCATGAACCCATCTCAAATGAAGTACAGACTTATGCTTGGATATCTTTGCTGCCAATCAGTTCTGCCCCCAAGAAAGTTATAAAAAGATCCAGGACACCTCTCTCCTTTGAATCAGATGTCCAGTTCTCTGAGAACACCCCCCTCCAAAGCTGGGATATGCAGATCTGCTAGACATAAGAAAAAGGTAAAAATCTCACAGAGCATTGAAAACTATGTGGCAATGTATCTTGTGTAATAAAGTTCTGAGACAAAAATAAGTGGGCAACATAGTAACAACTTGACTGGTTTCTACATCTCGATGTCTAGAGATTTCTGCCTTATATCTTATTTTAGAAGAAATAAAAATTGGGCCAAAGCAAGAGAAAGGAGCTAGTCCTGAGTTTGGCAAGTGTCCAATATAGATATGCAGTAAATGATCAAAGAGAACCCAACTCAAAGATTCAAGCCCTTAATCAGAGCTAAGGATTTCCTTCTAATAGAAAAACCCACCTACCAGTTTCATAGGACAGCCTGTGTTCAGTACCTATTTTACCAGTCTTGAGCAGATAACATCACAAAAGAGTGAAGTAAACCAGGAACGAAGAGAACCAGATCTTATCTCCACCCAGTGGTGACTTCCTTAGGCACATCACTTAGTGTTTTTGAGTTTCATTTTTCTTACTATAAAATGTAGATAACATTTGCCTTCCCTATCTCAAAGGAGGATTGAGAGGATTAAATGAGGTAATCTATGTGAAAATGCTTTACACCTACAATACATTTTTGTTGTGATCACAATATCATTTTCTATTTCAGCCCCAAATCATCTCCTATGTTCTATGTAGTCATATATATAGTATATATAGTCACTATACAGTACTATATGGGCAGAATAATTGTTATGTCCTACATTTTCCTGGATGACCCAGATTTCAACATTTCTACCCTGCTTTCCTCATGAGTATACCCCTCAAATCATTGTCCTTACTTAGATTGGAAATCACAGGCACTTAATTTTTAATGAGATGTGTAAATATACAATACATAATTAGAAGTCTGCACACAAACAATATTTTAATAATAATCTCTTTCTAAAAGACAGAATGCTCAATAGTTGGAAAGGTTTTATAAGAAAACTGGCCAAGTGCAAAAAGAAAGAGAAGGCAATATAGAACTATCTCAGGAGAGGAAAGGGACAAAGAGCTATCAGAGGTGTCTGTTTCCAAATCAGGTACAACTTACCCTTTGAAGTTAGATAAAACTATCTGCCTGTACCTTTGATGATGGCACAAAGCCATGAGAGACATTTCTCCAATGAGAGCCAAATGTGAATTATGACTAGTTTAGAAGAAAATGCCTTTCAGAGGAAGTCTTTGGCAGCTGTGGAAGCTGGATTTAGAAAGGAGTTAATTTAAGTGCACAAATAAATGGAATCTATATACATGGGTATTAGGAGTGTCATTTTTGACATTTTAAAAGAATAGATCTTGACCTCAGTCGGAATATGTATGTGATGTGTCTCCCATCTCATTCCTAACATCACTAATTGGTGCATTATTACTTGGACACTAAATGAAGAGAAATGGCATTCTGTCACTGGATCAACATGTTATTTTAGAAATCCCAGTTTTAACACAAGGAATATGTTGACAATGGATGGAGCATGCACTCTCTGAAAACCTCACACAGAGCAGCTGGTAAATCACCCAGAAAGCCAACTCTATATAAATGCTTATGAAACCTCTGAGGGAAAATCCAAAAATTTTTTAAAAAATCACAATTGAAAGTGAAATACAGTCTTCCAGCAGCAACAAGCTGGGAAAGTGAATGGCAAAACTTGGGTTTTTTCCTCCACTGAGGGAGCCAATCTTCTCCTTTATTTTTTATTTATTTATTTTAACAGGAGGCAATGAGGGCTTATGTTTGTATCCAGGTTGATTCTAAAACAATGAGTGGATTTATATAACAAATCCTCAAGGAAATGAAAGGTCCTGATGAGAAACTCATCTGGTCTAGCTTATAACCACAATATCTAATTCAGATGACCTCCTGGTAATTCCAATAGCTTTCCTCTCTAATTCCAGTCCAGCTTGGCTGTTGGGTCTCAGTTTTCATCATGCTTCTACTCATGGCTCAGCCACAACCACAGTAACTATGCACATCAACCATGAGGAGATTTAATATTTTTGTTTGTTTGTTTTTAATCTAATGAGCTGAATTTGAAACATTTAGCAAATAATCACTTCCAAAGAGGTGATTTTTCAGGCAGCCATCTTGAAATGACCATGGTTTTCCTTAGTGCCATGTCAAAGATCAGAGACTGGAAAACTTTTTCTATAAAAGGCCAGATAGTAAAATTTTCTGTTGCAACTCCTCAATTTTGCCACTGTAACACAAAAGCAGTCATACACAGTACATAAACAAGTAAGGCTGTGTTTCAATAAAACTTTATTTAGACATACATTTGAATTTCATATAATTTTCATGTGTTATGCAGTATTATTTTTCTTTGGATTTTTTCCAACCATGTAAAAATGTAACAACCATTTTTAACTAGCAGACCATACAAAAACAGACAGCAGGACACATTTGGCCCATGGGCCAAAGTTTGCTGACACCTGTCTGAGAACCTCAGAAGGGAAGAGAGTGCCAAAGGACACTTCCAGGAGTCATTACAGGATACAGCCCCTTTCTCAAAGCTTAAGGTCAACTAAGTATGATAGTCATTAGTGTTGTCCACTGACTGTTCCCTGGTTTGCACCTGGGCACAGGATAGCAATTGTCCTTTCCCACACCCTTGTAGTCAGTGTGGTCACACGTCTTACTCCAACCAAGGAGATATGAGAGGAAGTGACATGTGTCTCTTCCAGGTGAAAAATGAAAGAGCAAATACGTGATTTACCATATTCCCTTCTCAAGGTTAGAGCAAGTATGAATGGGCAAAGCACCAACTACTGACCTTCCGTACAAGAAGTAAAGTTCTGTTGTATTAAGCCACGGAGATTTTGAGGTGATTTGTTATCACAGTTTAGCCCAGCCTGTACTAAATGCAATCAGCTTATTATATAGTGCGATCAGAGGACACCTATGGTTTCTTAAAATGAAACATTTAAGCCCATTTCAGCAGGAGACAGTCACTTTGCCAACTGAAAAATCAGTTACCAAATATATCATCAATTTATTATCCTTGACTCTTTTGACTGTAGAGAAAACCATAAAAAGTAGTAGATAATTTTTAAATGATACTATTCAATGCAGATGAAAGTGTTATAAGATAGGTAATTTCATATTCTGCTGGTAGGAAAATAAACTTCTGGAACCTTTCTAGAAAGCTATTTTCCTATATATCAAGATCTTTTACAATTTTTCAAACTTTTTGATTATGAATTCTAGTACTAGGACTCTATCCTAAAAAAATAATCAAGAATCAGGCAAATATTTATGAATAATGATATCCATTCTTGTTAAAATAACAACAACAAAAACCTTGGAAATAATTGTGCCCAATTTAATAGGAAAGGCCAAAAATTATGGTATATTCATATAATTAAAAAATTACACAACTATTTAAAATTTAGTTTGTAAAGAATTTTAACGACAGAAACAGATTATATTTGGTACAATTAGAATAATTCAGTGGCTTCTATGTAGATTACATATGATATATGTAGAGAGACAGAGAAAGAAACAGAGAGTGAAAAAGAGGACTGGCATGAAACACCAAAACGTGGTAGGATTACAAATGGTTATTATTTTATTCCATTGACATTTTTATATTTTCCAATTTTTCTACAAGGAATGTGTATTACTCTTATAATCAAAAAAGCAATAAAATGTATTTTTAAAGTAGTCCCAAGCCAGCCAGCTTTAGGCTCCCCCCTCAGAGCACGCCAAGTCCTTTCCCTCTTTCCATAAGCTCTCTTTATTGATGAAACTCCCCTTCCTAAAATTTTCACTTAGGACCCCAAATTAAGTTGTCAGCATCAAACCAGCCAAAAAAATCATGACTTGTAGAGGTCCACTTTGGAAAGAATGAGCTATGATGCTGATCTTTCTTTCTGATGCTGGCATATTAATTCAAAACTTATTACTATTTAAATTAATTTATTTTCTTAATTCTTAGAAATGACTTGATTCAAGAGGATTTCATAGGCCTTTTAGACCTACCTTTTCAACCTTACCATCCCCACTCTAATGCTAGCTGCTGTAACAACAGCAAAGCTCAGTGGCTTAACATAGTATTTCTTGCTCACTTTACAGTCTGATCAAGTATTTCGTGGGCAGCCTCTGTCTGATAATGGCAGCATCTAGGTTCTGCCATTTCATGGGACCACCATCTGCCAGGGCTTCCTCAGGGGTTCTTGCTGGATCCTCTGCATTCAGCTGGCCGAACAAGCAAAAAGAGAAAGTTAGGAGGAAATGGCACACAGTCACTCTACCTTCATTCCATTTGTCAGAAGACAGTCATGTAACCCCGTGTAACCACAACGGAGGCTGTGAAGGTAGTCTTTCTGTATGTTCAGGAAGAGGGGATGGGGTTGGGAAACATCTAGGCTGTCTCTGCCGTATTCACTACAGGCAACTGCGAGGACCTGTCTGCTCTCGGTTCTCGATACTACGTACTCTGGTTTACCTCTGTCTCTTCACTAAATGAACTCCTCCATTCAGCCAAGCTTGTCCTGCCAGATTCCAGATTGGTTTTGAATCTGACCTCCAAGTCGCTTTTCTAAATTGCCCCAATGAGAATGAACTTGTTCCTTTCCCTATATCCTGTTGCATGAATCTCTGCTATCACCCTTCTCAGAGTCTGACTTGTATATTTTTCCTTCATCAGAGAGAAGGTGTCATCCTTCACAGTGTGCCATGGGGCCTGCAAGGTGCTTTCACACAGTAGGCACTCAGCAAATGTTAACTCCCTTCCTTTGCCTTTCAATCAACATTTGTGAAAGCTAACCGAACAAAAATGCATTGGCCTAGTGTTTCACATAAATGCTGCGGGTTTTAGCTCTCCCTCTTAGCAGATATTATATGAAGAACATTTATGCGGAGGTCCAGAAGAACCATCCAAAAAGTGTATGGGCTTTAAAAATTTCTTATTCCTCTGATAATCCTGTTGTATTTTGCAGATTTTAAAACTCTCTGTAGATTTTTCCTTTTCCTGGAAAATCCAAGTTCTTCAGTAAATCATCTTTTCAGCCCAGTGGGTATAAAAACAGCCTGTGTAGTTTTTACTTCAGCTTTGCTGAGTTTGCAGGCAAATGGAAAGAAAAGCAAAGAAATAAAATAAAAGTGAGAGGTGTGAACTTTCCCCATCCATCTTAATGGAGTGCTAACCTTCCTGCCTCAAGGTGACCATTTGAATTCTAGAACTATTAAACAATGTGCTGAAATCCAAACACTCAGTCTGAGAGTGAAATCTCCTTGAGAAAGGACAGCTGTGTCCAGTTTTGACTACGGTTCGGGCTTAAGAAAACAAACACACACCAAATGAAACTGATCTTGGCTGTCCTCTGTCAGCTTTAGGCTCTAGAATCTCCCCTCTTTGCCCTGCCCTGAAAGGTTCACCCTCTTTAAAAGGTGGATGGGGCACAGAGCATGGCCTTGCTTTGCCAGATGGCACCCGAGGTAGGGAAACTTAAATCAGAGACTATCTTTCACCAAAGAGTGCCTCAAAAACTCTTAGAATTTAGAATCTAAGCAATTGTTGGTGTTCACCATTTGGAGTGATTGGTATGGTGCCAGGTACTTGGCCCTGCTCATTTAAATAAGGGCTCAATATACACACACAGATGATATGGAGGAAAAGGGCCCAAAGAGAACTAGGACTGGCCAAAAGAGCTTAACAAGAACCCAGAAAGAGCAAGCAAGAGTACTTGTTTCCAAAGCATTCTGCTTAGTAGTCTCCTCCTTTATAAAATAAAAGAATTGGAACCAAATGACCAACAACTGCCTGCTATTTCTGATGTTTGGTAGTGGGGTAAAAAAGAACACTTGCTTGGAAGTCAAGTCCGACGTGGGCTTCATTTCCAGCTCTAGAACTTAGCAGCTGTTTTACCTCGGGCAAATGCCTTAATTTCCCTGACCTAGGCACCTTATTATCTTTAAAATATGAATTATAACACTGCTTCATAATTTTGTTATTTTGAGAACTAAAGGACATCATGGATATAATAAGCAATCAAAATTGTAATTATTCTTCCGTGATGAATAGGGGCTCAGGAGGAGCTTTCAGGGAGTCTTTCCTGATAACATATATTCCTTCAGTTTCTCCTACCTTCTCCATTTCGCCTGGTCAATGGCTGCAAGCAAACAATAAGCAAAATCCCACTGAAATCTACACAAAGAAAAAAATTATTAGAAAACAAAACACCAAAAGGTTAACATTGTTTTGGGGTGTAGGGACTTGGATGATTTTTGTTTGTTTCTCTTTGTCTGCAGTTTCCATATTTTCTGTATAAGCACATATTACTTTTAAACATTTTAATAAATATTTTTGGCTAGAAAGAAAAGAATGAATGGTCAACAAATACAGAGTGATCACTAGACTAGTTATTAAGCAGCCCTTTGCAGGTTGTTAGACATAAATCATGCAAACATACACTCCAGGTTTCATAGGAGAGTTCTAAGTGAGGATATTCCATTCCATGTGTTTGATTTGCTCTGGTGTATATGGTTACTCTATATACCAAAGGCTATATCACATTAGGGAAAACATACACAATCCCACCTATCTGGGAATTTAGAGCCTAAAAAAGTCCTGTGTGCATATTAAAATAATAATAAAATCAAACGATGTGATGCCTAAGCAGAAAGCAAACACATTGGAAAGTGGTAAGTGAGGAAGTTACACTAAATACAGACAGCACAGTGTGTTTTTAGGCAGAGAACTCTGGTTCCAGTGGAGTACTTCATGTTGGTGGATCAGATGGCAAAGGAGGAGAGAATCTGGGGAATGTTAAAAAGCAAATTTAAAATTATTAAAAGCTTTACACTAGGGATGAAAGAAAAGCAGTAGAGAGGGGGTATTGGGAACGGGATTCTGGAATTATAGTGATTGTAGAGAAATTCACAGGCCTTGGGTGCAAAAAAAGAGTTCTGACTCTACAGTTCTGTTACATAACAAAATTACCTATGATGCAGCTATAATCATGTTAGCTTTTTCGCCAAGTCAGTGTTGTTTAATGTGAAAAATTGGATACCCTACTTAATCAAAATGTGTTTGGCTCTATGTAATAGAATGTCACTAAAAGTGATTTGAATAATAGAATTCCAGAGGTAAGGTGGTCTCAAGGTTGGTTCAGTGACTCAATAGCATCAAGGATCCAGACTGTTCCAGGTAGGTTTCTTTCTGCCATCCTCTGTGTGTCATGGCTCCCTGCATAGCTGCAAGATGGCTATAACCATTCCAAGCATCATATCCCTATACAACCTTCTAGATAGTAGGAAAGAGTTGTGGTGGAGATGGGCAAGGAAAGCCAGAGTGGAAAAGGATTTCTCCCCATATGTCTCTCTCTCTTTATCAGAGAGAGAGGTATTTCACAGAAGCTCCCCCAATAAACTCCCCTTTATGTTCAATGGTCACCACTGGGTAAAATGGCCACCTCCAACAAGGAAGGTAGGAAAGCAAGAGTCTGCATTTTCGGTGTCTAATGTGGGCTGTGGTCTCTACCTGCATGGAAAAAACAAGGTAGCAATTAGCTGTTGTGTAGAGAATCAACAATAGGCATTACAACTACTATTTTTAAAATAAATTAAAATACCTTCCTTCTGTTAATTTACTCCCAAGTTCTCTATTCCTACGGAAAATTTGCTATTTCACCAAATGATTCAATTGGGCTACTTTAGTAGATATTGCTTAAAATAAAAGTACTTGGACTCCTCATACCACGCTCCCCCCACCACATACACACACAGAGCAAGCACTCCTAATACTCGCCTCTGATTTTATTTTTTCTCTTTGCTCTTCCCAAAATATTTGTTCCTTGGCTGAAATTACAGAACAGGATAATCTTACAATTACAAAAGATAGTATTTATTTCTTGTTTTTTGGATTTTTGGGGACTTTCCTTTTTGGTTTCAGATGTAACTAAAGGAATTGTGATAACAACAACAACAACAAAAACCCAGAGGGGCTTCCCTGGTGGCGCAGTGGTTAAGAATCCACCTGCCAATGCAGGGGACACGGATTTGAGCCCTGGTCTGGGAATATCCCACATGCCGCAGAGAAACTAAGCCCGTGCTCCACAACTACTGAGCCTGCGCTCTAAAGCCCGCGAGCCACAACTACTGAGGCCACGTGCCACAACTACTGAAGCCCACGTGCCGCAACTGCTGAAGCCCACGTGCCTAGAGGCCATGCTCCACAACAAAGAGAAGCCACTGCAGTGAGAAACCCGCACACCACAATGAACAGTAGCCCCAGCTCGCCGCAACTAGAGAAAGCCCGCGCACAGCAACGAAGACCCAACACAGCCAAAAATTAATTAATTAATTAATTAATTAATTAATTTAAAAAAACCAGAAGCCAAGAATATGTGGTTTCTGTGAATGTTTACCTTTTTTCTGTAAAGTTTGAAAGAAACATTTCATAAACACTTTTGAAATCATACAATAAATGATGAACATTGTTTGTCCCTAAGCACTGAGAGAAAATTAAGCAAAAATAGAAGTTAGACAAAAACATAGTGCATAATTAAAGTAGCTTCTGTTAACTCATTCAGATGCCATCAATGTAATTGCAAAAACCAAAGGTGAATATACATTCACAATAGTTTAATTTTTAAACAAATAAAACTTATTTCTGAATAGTATTTGAAATTAAAAGCTGCCTGTCCCGAATGAGTTAAGAATAATTAAACAGTGAAACTAAAAATAGGTGACAAATTTTTTATCTGTTTTGTTTTGCTTTCCAATAAAAACTAAATGCAACACAAAATAAGAGCAATTTAAAATTGTCATGCATTATAATAATTGCTTTGTAATTAGAACACTTCCTCTTTTATAAGAGCTTATTACCTGTATAGTGCATTCATCTGCACAAATATTCCTAAATTCCCTCAGGTAATTAGCTTCATGAAATATTGCTGGATAGCACATCCTCCCTCTTCATTACTCCTGAGATTTCATAAAATATAAGCACTATTACCACAATGTTATGTTGTGAAATGTAATTAACAGAAAATATTGTATGATATTCATGTCAAACATTACTTGGGCAAAATGCATAGAGACCCTAAGTATTCCTAGATCACCAAATTAGGCAAACCAAATTTACCTCACAAACCTTGACACCATAATCCTTCTCCAGAGAAGACATTCAAGGCCTTGGTAAGCATTTGATTCTGTGTTTAACCACAGATTCCCAAGACTCCATATCACACAGTGAATCTATGAAGTGACCCAGGAGAATTCTCTTCAGCTCCTTTTCAGTGAAGCCCTCATCTCTCTAATCCACTAGAGCCAATTCCACTTCCCTGCTGGCTTCTCTTTATGATGTCTTTATTACTTGTCTTCTTGGAAGCCATAGACCATATGAGATCTTTCATTCATCAGTTCTCCACCCGAGGCACATATGTTGCTGAATTATCTCCAGTAATTCAGAAGAAGGGAAACTTCCTTTTGCAAGACAGTGACATCATATGGTTTTCTTCTCCTTTCCTGTTTCATATTAAATCCTGCATATGCCCTTCCACCTACTGAATGCTCCACCAATGCTTAGAGTTTACCTGTGTATTAAAGTCTTGCACCCTTGTACTGTTCTCTTACTACTAAGTGTAAGAAAGCTATTTCTTTTTAAATGTAACTATTGCCACAGCATTGCAACATATCAATTAACATTTTCCCAAGTCAATAACACAAAGATCCAAGACCAAGGAAAAGAAATGTTTCTGTTCACCAGAATCAAAATTGCAATTGCTTTTCCAATTAAGAGTGGCTGTCATGATAAGCGATTGGTTCTGAGACTAGGATGTCTACTAAAGCCACTACCACTTGTATCCAAAGCAATAAGACAATAAAAATGATTTTTTTAATTCATTATAATTTTCTTATATCAATTCATTTGAGCATCTACTAAGTACTCACTACTTTGATAAATAACTAGGTAAGACATAGGAAAAATAGAAAACACAATAACTTTGTTAAACTGAAAAAGTGTTTTCTATTTAGGATAATTATCACCACTGGAATCAAATCTCCATATAAAACTATAAGATCAATAAAAGGGAATAAATAAAACTACGCATTACCTACACATTTATCATTACCTGAAAATGCTACACACTTCAAATTACCCATAATAAATCATACCAATTTTCAAATTCTCTCAGAGCTCCATGTTTACTACATATTTATGAATGCAGAGAATAGAATGAGGTAGCTTAAGAGACTCCATTAAAAGGGATGAAGAGAGTAGAGTACCCGGGATGAAACACAGGAAAACATCATTCTCAAAAAGATAAAATCTAACATTAATTGCTAAAAGACATGAGTCTTGATATTTGACAACTATGCCTATAGGAAAGGGACTTGAAAGTGAAAGATGTTGGGAATGGCAACTTCAGAGAAGCATTGCTTATGAGGGGGAATCAGACAAATACAGAAAATAAGGTAACCCTTGTAGATGTAGCAGTGAAGAGAAAGAAATTAAAAGGAGAAATAAAAAATTAATATCCTATAGAAATTAGAGAAATAAGATACACTAACCATTCTCCCTACCCCTACCGCCATGAGCATCATACATTAGAGAAATTGTACTACATGATACTAAGGAGGGCACTCTTGAAACTAGAAAACATGACCACAAAATACCTAGGAATAAGATCTAAAAAGCAATCCAGCTTTATGCAAAGATCCTCCAAGAAGAAAATAAGCAAACAAAAACCAAGTTTTAGGATTGGTTCAAGATGGTGAAGTAGAAGGATGTGCACTCACCTCTTCTTGTGAGAGTACCGAAATCACAACTAACTGCTGAACAACCATTGACAGGAGGACACTGGAACCCACCAAAAAAGATACCCTACATACAAAGACAAAGGAGAAGCTGCAATGAGATAGTAGGAGGGGCACAATCACAATAAAATCAAATCCCATAACTGCCAGGTGGGTGACCCACAAACTGGAGAACAATTATACCACAGAAGTTCTCCCACTGGAGTGAAGGTTCTGAGCCCCATGTCAGGTTTCCCAGCCTGGGGGTCTGGCAACAGGAGTAGGAATCCCCAGAGAAGCTGACTTTGAAGGCCAGCAGGATTTGATTGCAGGACTTCCACAGGACTGAGGAAAACAGAGACTCAGCTCGTGGAGAGCACACACAAAGTCTTGTGCACACCAGGACCCAAAGAAAAGGAGCAGTTACCCCATAGGAGACTGAACCATACATACCTCCTAGTGTCGGAGGGTCTCCTGCAGAGGTGGGGGGCAGCTGTGGCACACCACAGGGACAAGGGCACTGGTAGCAGAAGTTCTGGGAAGTACTCATCAGCATGAGCCCTCCCAGAGGCTGCCATTATCCCCACCAAAGAGCCTGTAGGCTCCAGTGCTGGGTCACCTCAGGCCGAACAACTAACAGGGACTGAACACAGCCCCACCCATCAGCAGACAAGTGGATTAAAGTTTTACCGAGCACAGCTCTGCCTACCAGAGCAAGACCCAGTTCTACCCACCACCAGTCCATCCCATCAGGAAGCATAAACAAGCCTCTTAGATAGCCTCATCCACCAGAGGTCAGACAGCAGAAGCAAGAAGAACTACAGTCCTGCAGCCTGCAGAACGAAAACCACAGTCACAGAAATTTAGACAAAATGAAAAGGCAGAGGATTATGTCCCAGATGAAGGAACAAGATAAAACCCCAGAAAAACAACTAAATGAAGTGGAGATAGGCAACCTTCCAGAAAAAAGAATTCAGAATAATGATAGTGAGGATGATCCAGGATCTTGGAAAAAGAATGGAGGCAAAGATTGAGAAGATGCAAGAAATGTTTAACAAAGACCTAGAAGAACTAAAGAACAAACAAACATAGATGAATAATTCAATAACTGAAATGAAAAATACACTAGAAGGAATCAGTAGCAGAATAACTGAGGCAGAAGAACGGATAAGTGACCTGGAAGACAGAATGTTGGATATCACTGCCACAGAACAGGGTAAAGAAAAAAGAATGAAAAGAAATGAAGACAGCCTAAGAGACCTCTGGGACAACATTAAATGCACCAACATTCACGTTATAGGGGTCCCAGAAAAAGAAGAGAGAGAGAAAGGGCCCAAGAAAATATTTGAAGAGATAATAGCTGAAAAATTCCCTAACATGGGAAAGGAAACAGTCAACCAAGTCCAGGAAGTGCAGAGAGTCCCAGGTAGGATAAATCCAAGGAGGAACACGCCGACACACATAGTAATCAAATTGACAAAAATTAAAGACAAAGAAAAGAAATTTAAAGCAACAAGGGAACTCCCATAAGGTTAACAGCTGATTTCTCAGCAGAAACTCTGCAAGCCAGAAGGGAGGGGCACTATATATTTAAAAAACAAGTTTCAGTTGAAAATTCTTCCCAAAGAAACATAGGCAGAAAAAACAATAACTTCCAAAGTAAATTAAAAATACTTGAGCAATCATTTAGAGAGATTTTTTAATGCCTAGAATAAGAAATTTAAAAACTAAAAACAGTCGTGGAAAAAACTAGGAGAAATGCAATGAGAATTGCCAGAACTTAGGAAAGAAATTGAAGAAAAAAACAAAATTAGGAAATGCTGAATAAATTACCAGTTGCACAAGGGAGAATAGATTAAAATGAAAATTTAATAAGAGATATTGAGAAAAGTTAGGGAAACAAGTGAGAGAATGAAAATGAGAAAAGAAAGAACAAGAGAGTAAAGAAGGTCCAACATGTATGTAACTGGAGACTCTGAGGCAGGAAAACAAAACCATGGCACCGTCATACACTGTTGGTGGGAATGTAAATTGGTGCAGCCACTGTGGAAAAATACCATGGAGGCTTCTCAAAAAGCTAAAAATAGAACTACCATATGACTCAGAAGTTCCACTCCTGTGTATATATTTGAAAAAAACAAAAAGAGTAATTTGAAAAGATACATGAACCCCAAAGTTCTTAGCAGCATTATTTACAATTGCCAAGATATGGAAGCAACCTAAGTGTCAATCAACAGATGAATGGATAAAGAAGATGTGATGTATTTTCTTTACACACACACACACACACACACACACACACACACACAATGCAATACTACTCAGCCATAAAAAAGAATGAAGTTTTGCCATTTGCAGCAACATGGATGGACTTGGAGGGCATTATGCCCTCCAAGTGAAATAAGTCAGACAGAGAAAAACAAATACTGTATGATATCACCTATATGTGGAATCTAAAAAATAAAAAAAAAAAACTGGTGAATATAAAAAAACAGAAGCAGACTCACAGATATGGAAAACAAACTAGTGGTTACCAGTGGGGAGAGAGATGGGAGAGAGGAGGGGCAATATAGGGGTAGGGGATTAAGCTATATTGTAAAACACAGGAAATATAGCCAATATTTTATAATAACTATAAATGGAATATAACCTTTAAAAATTGTAAATCAGTGTATTGTACACCTGTAACATATAATATACATCAAGTATACTTCAAGAAAAAAATATTGGAAAAAATGCTATAGCACAGAATTGAATACTTAAACTATAACCAAGTAAAATGTTCCAGAAATAAAAGAACATTTGACTCTGTTGAAAAGGCCCACCATACTTCTGGAAAAATCGAGATAGAACTATTCTGATCAACCACTAGACCTAACCTATTAAACTATTATCTTTAAAAGACAAAGAAAAAAAAATCACCAAGGACTTCAGGCAAATGATCAAATTACCTATAAGGACCAAAAAAATTAATCTGACACCAGAGTTCTTAAGAGCAATGTACAAAATATGGCCAGAGTAAAGTTGAATTTTCAAGAAATTCCAAGAAAGGAAGTGTAAGTCAAGAATTTTATGCCTAGCCAAGCTTTGCTTCAAGCATAAAAGTTATACAAAAATAGTTCTGAACATCAGTAACTCAGGAAATATTATACACATGAGCCATTTCAGAAGAATCCACTAGAACAATGTTCCTCAACCTTTTTTTTCTCATCATTGCCCCTCTAAGGAGTCTTTTTAGTTATTCCTGCACACATACCCCACCATCATGAAATTTTAACACGTCACATACACTGTATATCTGTTTATGTACCGTTGTTTCTTGGAAGGTTACATACCATTATAAGATCTAAGAAATTTTCTCTCCAGCCCCAAGAACCAATTTTCACCCTCTTGGATGTACTGGAGAACAAACGCTTTTTAACCAGGAGATAAATGAAAAATGTTGGGAAAGTACTGACGAAGCATATAATACACATCATTGTAGAGTTAGAACTAAAGCAATGGTGGGGACATGGGATGAAAAGTAGTATGTAAACATCTTATGTTATGATAAAGTATAAAGAATATTAACCCCCCACCCAAAAAAAGAGAAAATGAAAAAGGAAAGAGAAAGGGTAAATTCAAATAAAATCATTCACCACTGTATAGGTAAGAGGTGGATGTCAATAGATAACATCTATTTAATACAGGTAAACCAGATAATAAAAGAGCGATATATATATATATATAATCACATATAAGATTCCAGACTGGAGGAGAAAAAAACACTATGAAGGATAGTATTAGGACAATTAACAAAATTGGCATATGTTCTATAGATTAAAGCACTGTATCAGTGTTAACCCTCCTGAATTTGAGAACTCTATTTTGGTTATATAAGAGAATATCCTTGTTCTCAGGAAATACACACTAAAATATTAAGGTATAAAGTGACATTATGCATACAACCTACTCTCAAATTGTACAGAAAAGATGTATTCATATATATGTATGTGTGTGTGTGTGTGTACATATATATATACACACACACATATGAGAGCAAAATGCAAATATGGCAAAATGCTAAAAAATGGTCAGTCTGATAAAGAGTATATGGGAGTTCTCTATATTATTCTTTCTGCTTTTCTAGAAGCTTAAAATTATTTCAAAATAAAAGGTTTAACAGGGAATATATGGGATATGACAACAAAAGCACAGACAACAAAAGAAAAACTAGATAAATTGGAGTTCATCAAAATTAAGAACTTTTGTGCATCAAAGGACACACTCAAGAAGGTTAAAAGACAACCTACAGAATGGGAGAAAATATTTGCAAATCCTATATGTAATAAGGGATTAATATCCAGATAATATAAAGACATCCTATAGCTCAACAACAACAAGAAAACAATCAATCTAATTCAAAAATGGGCAAAGGACTTAAACAGACATTTTCCAAAGATATACAAATGCCCAATAAGCACATGAAGAGATGTTCAACTTTATTAGTCATTAGGGAAATTAAAACTCACATGGCTATAATTTTTTTTAATGAAAAATAACATGTTGGCAAATGAAACCCTCATGAATTACTGGTGGGAATGTAAAATGATGCAGCTGCTGTGGAAGACAGTTTGATGGTCCCACAAAAAGCTATTGAACTACTGTATGACCCAGCAATTCCACTCCCAGGTATATATCCAAAATAACTGAAAGCAGGGACTTAGATATTTGTACACCAGTGTTCATAGAAGCATTATTCACGATAGCCAAAAGTGGAAACAACACAAGTGTCCATTAATAGATGAATGAATAAAAAAATATGGTACAGACATACCTCAGAGATAT
Organism: Eubalaena glacialis; assembly: GCF_028564815.1. Classification (NCBI taxonomy): domain Eukaryota; kingdom Metazoa; phylum Chordata; class Mammalia; order Artiodactyla; family Balaenidae; genus Eubalaena; species Eubalaena glacialis. The sequence continues at coordinate 70,485,988 of NC_083724.1, forward strand.
TAAGGGTTTTGTTCCAGACCACCACAGTAAAGCAAATATTGCAATAAAGCAACTTACGTGAATTTTTTAATTTCCTACTGCATATACAAGTTATGTTTATACTCTACTGTAGTCTATTAAGTGTGCAATAGCATTATGTGTAAAAAAATAGCTTAATTTAAAAAGTCTTCATTGCTAAAAAAAATTCTAACCACCATCTGAGCCTTTATCAAGTCGTAATCTTTTGGCAATAGTAACTTCAAAGATCACTGATCACAGATTGCCATAACATATATAATAATAATGAAAAAGTTTAAAAATATTGTGAGAATTACCAAAATGTGGCACAGAGACATGAAGTAAACAAATGCTGTTGGAAAAATGGTGCCAATGGATTTGCTCAACACAAGATTGCCACAAACCTTCATTTTGAAAAAACGCAATATCTGCAAAGTGCAATTATGTGAAGTGCAATAAAATGAGGAATGCTTATATATTCATATGATGGAATATTATTCAGCTGTAAAATGGAATGAAGTACTGGTACATGCTACAACATGGATGACCCTTGAAAACATTAAGCTAAATGAAATAAGCCAGACACAGGACAACTATTGTATGATTGCACTGATATAAGATACCTAGAATAGACAATTTCATAGAGACAGAAAGTAGAATAAAGATTACAAGTCGCTAGGGGGCAGGGGATTGGGGAGTTAGTGTTTAATGGGTACAGTGCTTATGTTGAGATGATGAAAAAGTTTTGGGTATAGATAGTAGTGATGGCTACACAACATTATAAATGTATTTAATGCCATGGAATTGTACACTTACAAATGGTTAAAATGACAAAATTATGTTATGTATATTTTACCACAATATTAAAAATCATAACAGGAATATATGTAGGAAAATGATCATGTAACTTCAAATGCAATGCCAGATGCCTAGAAACCCTCAAAGTGCTCTCTGTATTTTGAATACTGTACAAAGAAACTGGCACACATTTTCTTTAAAAGAAACAAACAAAACCCCAAAAACTTTTAAATCTATTTTGGGAGAAAGAAGACTCTGAGTTGTGAAATGATTATAGCACTTATCATAGGCTATTACTATATTACTTTTTAATGGTAATTTAATGAAGCTTTAAGTTCCTTTAGGTTGAAAATCATTACTTACCTTTGTATTCTAAGACCAGTTATTGGATAAATAACTGAATGACAGAGGGATGAATTCATTGGACTAGGGGTTTAAGGAGCTATTATGAGCAGAGAGAAACAAAAGTGTGAGAGAGTTAGAAAAGAGATCATGAAGGGGGGTTGATCTGAGCTAGGAGGCCATGGAGGATTTGGAAGGGCAGAAAGATAAATTGAGGACCCACTGAGCACGAGAAGCAGAGAAGCCTTGACCAGTTGCATGCTTCCATGAAGCACCGTGGCACCAGGACATTTCTGTTCTTGCCTTAGAGGCACTTCAGTAAAATCTTTTGCTTCTAGAGTAAAGCCTCAATGAAGCTCAGATTTGTCACATGATCAAATAAGAAGCTTAAAAACGGAATAATGAGCCTTTTCTTCCATTCTTCCCCAAATAAGCCATGTTTCTGAGTAAAATATCTTCTGATTTACTTAATTTTAAGTTAAGGTGAGTGATTTATGATTTATAAAGTTGTAGCTGCGATTTTAGTTAGATGAATCGGATGGTAAATCAAAACACAGAGAAAGAATGAACAGCCTGAGGATCAATCAGAGACCATTCTAACTCAAATTTCAACTGTAAAAAGAGAGGTCAACAAAGGTTTGGGAGAGTAGTAAGAAACCTCTTTCAGGAACGTAGTCATTAAAATAACTTCCTGTAATCTCCCCCACTAGAAATAAACTCTGGAAGGGTCTGGAAACAGCAACGTCTTGGGAACACAGTGTACTATCTTGCAAATGAGAAATGCCAGCCATAGACGCTGTTGGACATGCATAAATTTTATTTCCAGGAATTCAGCCAGGGATATAAATGAGGGAGTTAGTTGACATTGATGACTATGGCTCTTAGGTCTACTTTGAATATAAATATCCACCTCCACGTCTATTCTTCTCTCACTAGTTTGAGAAAATAGCTATCTTGATCTATAATATATTGAAACTGAAAGACGCTAAATGAAAAAAATCAGGTTGCAAAATCTGTAAATACACACTTACTAATATAAGCCTTAAAATTCTGGAGAAATATATGCTAAACTTTTAATAGTTACTTAAAGTGGGAGGTGGGTGGGGAGGATGGAGAAGCAGGGAGAATTAGAGAGAACTTCCTTACTATTTATTGTTCCTCGTGTGTTTTTTTCCTCATGTGTTTTAATAGTAGCAATTATTTATTAACACCTGGTATGTACTAGGCACTCTTCTAAGTGTACATTAGATGCATTCACTCATGTAATATTCACCTAAGCCTCATGAAGTAGGAACTATCATTATCACCATTTCGTAAACAGGGAAACTGAGGACCAAAGGTTAGCAACTTGCCCAAGGTCACACCACTAGTAAGTCAAGGAGCCAAGATTCAAACCCAGGTAGACTGGCTTCCCTGAACTGTACCTTCAAACACCCAACAATCTGATACTCAGAGAAGAAGCAAAATCACAACTCATGAAAGGAGCAAGACAATTACTTGAAAGAACTATTGCTGTCTGGACCATACATTTTTTTAGTCCTCCTGCCCAGAACCATTATCATTCACATAGGAGCTGCTGTTGAATTTCTTGACCTCATCACGATTGGCAGAGCCTAGGGGCAGAGTGGGTAGGGCTGAGTGGGTATGGGGAGAGTGGTGGCACCTGACCCAAGCTGCCCAATCAGAATTGTCCTCCTGGATTTCTTCAACTAGACCTGGAGGAGCATAGAGACCCCCTTCAGATGGTGGGAGCCACAGGCTGTGAGGCTCCGAAGGTCAGAGCAGCCATGTTTCCCACCCCCTGGGGGACACGTAGTAAGTGAGAAACAAGGCAACAGGTAAAGAGAGAAGCATCGGAGAGGGAGAACTTGGACAGAGATCACCTGCGTCCTGAGCTACAGTGGTCCCCAAGGCCAAGGGACAGGCCTGCCCTCCCACAGCTTACCTGTTCCACACCTCTGTCACTCCTGAGACCCTCCATCATTCTTACAATCCCTTTTTTGCTTATGCAATTTTGACCTGGGTTTTAAATGTTTTTACCTCTACTAGTTTGATCTGGTTATTGCATGTGGCAGCAATATTAATGTTATTAATATTAATCAAGGGGAACAGAGAACCATTTTGATATTTTTGCTTTAAGGGCCCAGAATTTCAACTTTTGATGCTGAAAGAATTTCATGCAGTAGCCTCAGAGAACAAAGAAAAATGTATATTCACTTTAAAGAAATCTACTACTAAAAAAAAGTCATTGATTCACAAAAATTTATATTTTGAACCATTAGCATGGTTATTTTGACTATATGTCTCCACAGCAGATATTAGATTAAGTGGTATTTAGTTTTACTCATTTCTGTGAAGTGCTTTACTCTTTTCGTATATTCTTATTCTTCATAATATGGACCATTTGTTAAACATATATATGTGAATTTAAGTTTTATATTTTCATAAGACTTTTTATATAAACTTTAACAATAAAAAAATACCTTATCTAACTATATATCCTGGCTTCTGAAACGGTCACCAAAAGCTATGCTAGTACTGCATTTACTTCACCTATTTCTCTGCTCACCATCTTTTTATTTTTTGAAAATTTGTTTAATCTTTTTTTTTTTTAATTTATTTTTGGTTGCGTTGGGTCTTCCTTGCTGCACGTGGGCTTTCTCTAGTTGTGCCGAGCGGGGGCTACTCTTCGCTGAGGTGCACGAGCTTCTCATTGTGGTGGCCTCTCTTGTTGCGGAGCACGGGCTCTAGGTGCACGGGCTTCAATAGTTGTGGCACATGGGCTCAGTAGTTGTGGGTCGTGGGCTCTAGAGTGCAGGCTCGGTAGTTGTGGTGCACGGGCTGAGTTGCTCTGCGGCATGTGGGATCTTCCTGGGCCAGGGATCAAACCTGTGTTCCCTGCAATGGCAGGCGGATTCTTAACCACCACGCCACCAGGGAAGTCCCTGCTCACCATCTTTAGAAGGAAATATTTATTTCCTTTCTATAAATTATTTCCCCCCAAGGAGCTACTTTGTCTTCTCTGCAGCAATAGAACAATACCTACTGTAAAGACTCAGAGCAGCTCAAGAGGTACAAATGACCCTTTTTCCTGAGGAGCAGGAGTTCAGGAAGAGGTGTCAACACTGGTTATGTGATCTGATCAAGTCTTGAGAGGAAGTGTGTGGTGTGTTTGGAACGTACAGAGTAAGGCGTAAAGCTGGGGAATCAAATTCTAACCTGCAGTAGCTCCAAGTCCTAAGTTGATCCTTTAAGGTTCAAGTGAATAATAAATTAATTAAAACATATTCTAAAATATAAATAAAATATGCAAGACAAGAAAACTAGTATTTATCGAGTGCCTATTATGCCATATACAATATACTATATATTATTTCAATAAATATTCACAATAACTCCGAAAGCAAGAAATAAGCATCCCTTTTTTGAAGATGAGGGAAGCTGAGTTGCAAGGAAATTACATAAGTCGTCCAGGGAAACAGTAAGTGGAGAGCCAGGATGTGAACCCCTATCTGTCTGCCTCCAGGGTCCCTGCTTTTCCCACTCCATCACATTACTTTTATGTAAGCCATTATTCTACTTCATCCATTCTAAGTAATTACCATTTATAGCATCCAATATTCAATAATTCAAGAATTTGGATCGATAAGTTTCTATTTATTCCTTTAATGTAAGCTTAAATATTTTCAGCCTTACAGATACAGGAAAAAAGGTGATGATCTGAACTGTTCATGATGAGTCCCTATCCACAAACAAAATCACACTGCTTTTCCTAAGCCAATTCTGGCAAGGCGAAATGTTTCTTAAAAGGCATAAGTCATTGCAAGGGTCCTGTAGCCCATCAGCTGTGACTGTTCTTGGGTGCAGACTGCTGCCTGCCCCTCCAGTGAAGCCTGCAAAGGGCTTTATTATTGCCGGCTGAGAGCCACGGCAGCTGAAGGGTACATTGTCACTACAGTTTTCTCCTCCACATGTCAACATATTCTGAAAGCTAGTGACAACTGATTTTAGCTCTCTGCTGCCTTCTGTTCTTCTGACTTTGACAGATTTTAATGAGACAAATGCTGGCTGTGGGTTTCCTTTCTCCCTCTTCCCCTACCTCACCCCTCAGGAACTCACTTTCTGCTGCTGTCTTTGGCAAAGTGGCAAACTCACCGTGACAAACTACTGATAAGGAGGAATAGACTTATGTCCAGAGGGTAAACTTAGAGCTTTCCCACCCTGTCTGACACTGACCCCTGCCTTTACCTTTTCAGCACCAGCAACCAGGCCTGCGCCTGACACTCCACATCCAATGACTCGTGATGGAGAAACAGCTGACGCTTGCAGGACTCTTTTACGTAGTAGAAATGCTAGGAGATGTGTTGGGTATTGGGTGTGGCTCAGGTTCTTCAGCAAGTTGATAGATTCATGGCTTCTTAAGGAAACCTGAGCGAGTCAACCCAAATACCTAGGAGGATGCTCAGAATAATGACCATTTATTGAGGATCAGTTATATGTCAGGTACTTTATGTATATCTTCTTAGTTATCCTCGAGGTTGAACTATTAACACACTCCTATGACACTGAAACACCAGCTTTGAGGTTGGATAGACTTGTGTCCAAAATCATATTTCTATCACTTGGGGAGTTTCCTTCAGTTGGAAAAGTTCCTTTCCATGCGGCTGACCTTCATCTAGGTGAAGAGAATTATCGTGACCACCTCCGTTTCCTCATGTGCTACCAGGTTTTCTAATATCACAATTTAGAAGCTCAAAGTTTGAGGGCAGCTGGAAGAAGGAGGAGGCTATAGACATCCTGAGCAGGTGGGGCAAGACTTTTGGGGCACACGAGGTTTATGCCTTGCTTGCCTGGAAGCAATCACTCACAGATTGCCCTGGGGTACAGAGAAGCTGGAATGTTGTCAGGACAATGGTTCTGAGGTAGTGCACCCCATTCCCTATAGCTTGGTCAGAGCGCACGAGAGATTGAGAAGTCCCCACGTGCCCTAGTGAGAGGACAAAGGGAATGAAGGGGCCTGGGGTACCTACAGGAGACCCAGACTACGACATCATCACAGCTGAGAGCCAAGGTAGGATTTTCAAACATCAGCAGATGCTGGTCCAGGTCCAGAGGCCAGGTGGGACCCATTTCATCACCAACAGAGACTGAAGGACACAGAGACCAGAGAGGCCTCCTCCTGTGGCCATTTTGTTATTTCTGAAAGCTTCCCTCTGTGCACAGATGTCTGCTGGAAGAAAGAAGAAAGGAGAGGGAAGGGGAAAGAAGTCCTGAAAATCTGTGCTTTATGCCAAAGTGAATGGATTAAGACTGAGATAATAACATGTAACTTGACTAGAAAAAATCAGCATCACAAAATGGAATAGAATAGATTGTGTACTCTAGGACTCACGAGCAAAGTTGAATTCAAATATACAAAAAAGAAGGAAGTTACATTTTGGTACACCTGAGTTGCAGAGTGCGCTAGTATTACCTGATACAAACGCTGTTCATGTTTTGTCTATCGCTTAAAATTACTGAACAGAACTGGAAAAAGGAGAGAGCTTAGCACATGCATGACTGAAGAATTCCTTCTAAGATGACGTCAATCTATAAATCAATATCCATTGATTACATTGGTTCAACGGATCACAATGCAATGTACTTGCAGCCTTCCATTATCCCTCATAATTTCCATGAGGATATCAATAAAGATCTGGCCCTTGCCTGGCTGAAATCAAGATACACAATGTTTACAGAAAATGTAACAAAAGAAGTAAGTGTTGGCCTTGGAGTCAGAAAATCTCTTTAATTCCATAATTTACTAGCCGAGGAAGATTCTGTAAATTACTTAACTTCTCTAAGATTCATTTTTTTAAGTTTTATTATCTGTAAAATGAGTGTCAAATTCAGTAATAGTATCTGACTCAAAGACTTGTTATGAAGAACTGAGGATCAATGTAAGTCACATATATAGTAAATATTAATCACCACATAGATGTTGGTTATTATCTCTTGTTATATGGGTGAGTTTTATTTAAATCTCATTATTGTAAAAAGAAATGGTTGATTTAGATACGTCTTTGTAATAAATCATGTTGGCTCCCAGTGACCTCTAACTTTCCACGTGCTTATAAGCCATCCATTTTTAAAATTCCAAAAATTCAAACATTTTGCCAAGGATAGTTTCAGAAATCCTTTGTCTTCTCGTACTTAGGAGACTGAGTATGTCTACTTTTTGGAAACAAGGACTCTTGGCATCTCTCTGGCTCTCCTTGATTCCATGGAGATTATTGGCATAGTTCAATGATCCCATTCATGGTTCTTTTAAGTTTCCTGAGACATTAATAATCAGAGCCTGAAAGACTTGGGCATAATTATCCCCATCCTATTTGCTCCTCAACTAACCTGTTTTTCTTTCCCTACAATAATCTTCCTTAATAGAGAGGAGACAAATGAGAAGTTAGAAGCTCTGCTTTCTCTTCATTCTCTTGTAACATGGCATGATGTGTTGCCAACAGGAGCTCTTTCCTTTGCATTTCTCTTCCTTGCCCCAAAGTAACCTCAGCTCACCCTGGGCGCTAGTCTTCCTCACACTGACAGTCTTCTTGGGAATTATGCTCTTTGGTCATGAGCCCTTCCTGCCACCTTCAGCACGTGTTCATGTCAAATAGAAATTGTCTTCAGAGAGAGAGCCTGTGCAGGAAAGTTCTTGGCATTTGAGACAACTCCAGGTACCCAACCAGAGCCTGGAATCATGAGGGATACTGACTGTCTGGAAGACCGGGCGTAAAGCCCCACTGGTGCCCATTGGCAAGGCCAGTACAGCCCAACATGCTTCCAGCATCACCAAGTCACCTTGCCCCAGGGGACACATAAAGAAACTCAGGAGAAAAGGAACAAATTCATGTCAGTACATAAGTATCAAGGTGGGGAAACAATTTAAAGTATATAACAAAAATCTTAACAATTGATATATTTGAGACACAATCTTCTGTTCTTCTTTCTATTTGTCTGAATGTTCTAAGATTTCTTTAAGACGCAAGAATTACTTTTAAGATTGTTTTATACAAACAGTTTAATAGTTCAGTGCTCCCTAGGATGGTGATAAGACAGGAGTTTGTTTTTTGTCTTTTTTAAACTGCTCTGTTTTTAAAAGTTACTTTGAAGAAACACCTCCTGGGGAGAAGACAATGTTGGATTGAATCTAAGATCGAGATCCAATTTAGTGACTCATAACTGGTTTTGGGAAAAGAAATGTTATTTTCATTTGAGCATGTATTGAGTTATTACGTGCTCAGCCCTCAGATAGCTGGGAGGCGGAGAGGCTGAGTATAATACCTGATTCCTGATTTCAAGGAGCATTTGTCACAGCTGAAAAAAGATTAACTGTAATATAAATAAGTGTCCTATTTCATATTATGAATCAGAAATATAAAAAAGAAGTTCAGAGAATAGGAAGATGAGCATGAATGGGAGCAAAATGTCTCCAAGTGTCCTCTACAGACACACAAAGGATCCTCCTCTAAGACAGTCATATTGTTAGCATATTTAAGGTTCTGAGAAGTCTGCAGTAAAGGGAGCTGTTTAACTTTGAATAACTATTAATCACTATCATTTCCCAAATGTATTTGACAATAGAAGCTCTTTTCTCAGGGAATAGCTTTAGCATCTTGCAGAGTTGCCTCACCTCAGAGCTAATGTTATCAGAAACAGATTTATGCAGGATATGTACTCATTCTGGGCATTGAAGAATGGATAACTTTTTTGATGAGCAGCGGATGAGGATGGAAAGAATCCTCTGGGAGTGAAAGCACAGACTCAAGACATCATAACTAGGATCCAGATTGATCCTGAGAGCTGGAGGCGGGCCTGGAGGGAGGGAGGAGTCACGTGGTCCTGGTGTAAGGGTCAGGATGCAGACAGTGGTCTTCAAAATGTGAGCCGCATAGCACAGGGAGATCAGCTCAGGGCTCTGTGACCACCTAGAGGGGTGGGATAGGGAGGGGGGGAGGGAGATGCAAGAGGGAGGGGATATGGGGATATATGTATATGTATAGCTGATTCACTTTGTCATGCAGCAGAAACTAACGCACCATTGTAAAGCAATTATACTCCAATAAAGATGTTAAAAAAAAAATACTGGAGTCAAAGCAGAAAAAATAGAATAAAAAAATAAAAATTCAGCAATGTTGTGTCCATGTAGAGGGGTGGGATAGGGAGGGTAGGAGGGAGACGCAAGAGGGAGGAGATATGGGGATATATGTCTATGTGTAGCTGATTCACTTTGTTATCCAGCAGAAACTAACACACCATTGTAAAGCAATTATACTCCAATAAAGATGTTAAAAAAAAAACAAAGTGCACCGAGGACCACCAACACCTGAATTTTCTGGGGTGCTTGTTGTAAAGTCTTCAGCCCCAACCTCAATTCTACCAAAGGTGGTTCCTGGAAATTTGCATTTTAAAATAGTGGCCCAGGTGATTCTCAAGTACTCTAAAGTTTATAGAGACTGGAAGCCAGGCTAGGGAAGGGAAAAAAAAGATTTGACAGGAGAATAAAATTTAATTGAAAAAGCTGACACCCGCACACTCATGCTTTCATTCATCTGACGTGTATTAAGTGAGCACTTGCTGTATGCCGAGACCTATCCCAGGTGCTGGCTATACCTTGTGCTTGTGATTGGAAAACACCAGTCATGGGGATTACATCCAATGGTCAATTATGACACACTTACTGTTTATCTGCCTCTGACCACTTGACCAGTTTTGAAAATTTGGCTTCTGCCTTATTCCCAAGACCCATCTCCACCTACTGCCCTATTCAGGTAAGTAGATTTCTGCCCCAGTCCATCTATTTGTGCCTCTCTTCTGTTTACCCACTCATTCCTGGCCACCTGCATCATCTCTTCACCGCCGCTGCATTCTTACCACTCTAACTGGAGCGTTCTAACTGAGGTCCTGCTAGCTGACCAGCTGACCTCTGTGGTACAGACTACCTCCTCGACATCTCCCTGCCTGGAGCCATGTGTGTGTCCACTTGCAGATTCCCAGTCGCTATGCCTGGACCACCTCACTACTCCTTCAAGTTGAACCCTTCCTTTGCCGACTACCTACCTGAACTACAATCAACATTTGCTGTTGATCCAGGTGGTTTTGTAGAGTTGGCTTTGGGGTCAGGCAGTCCTCAGTTCAAATCTTAATTCCTGCATTGTCAGCCACGTAACCTTAGGAAATAGAATTATTTCTCTGAACCTTAGTTTTCTCATCTAAAATGGTAATAATAATGCCATTCCAGATCACAAAGAATTAAATGTGATGGTGTATTTTAAGCTCCTAGTGCAAAGCCTGGCACATAACATGTGTTCAATCAATGAGAGGCATTTTGGGGACTTCCCTGGTGGTGCAGTGGTTAAGAATCCACCTGCCAATGCAGGGGACACGGGTTCAAGCCCTGGTCTGGGAAGATCACACATGCCGCGGAGCAACTAAGCCCGTGCGCCACAACTACTGAGCCTGCGCTCTACAACCTGCAAGCCACAACTACTGAGCCCACATGCCACAACTACTGAAGCCCACGCGCCTAGAGCCTGAGCTCCGCAACAAGAGAAGCCACCACAATGAGAAGCCTGCGCACCGCAATGGAAGAGTAGCCCCCACTTGCTGCAGCTAGAGAAAGCCCGTGCACAACAACGAAAACCCAACACAGCCAAAAATAAATAAATAAGTAAATAAATAAATACATTTATAAAAAAACAAAACAAAACAATGAGAGGCATTTTTATTCATCTTGGGCATCTTTGCCCTCCAGACTGTAATTTTCTTTTAGCACCTATATCCATACCTGTTTCCACAACTTCCATTTTGATCTTTGAGCAGGGATGGGGACCAAGTTCTGAGTCCTGGCCCCATGTACAGTCTGCAAAAGTGGCACCTGTACAACTTTTAAAAGGTGATATGCAACTAGATCACTGTCAAGGCTAAGATGAAAAGACATGAGGGGAAGCAGTATGCAAGCAAAACTTCGAGACAATGTCCCTCATGTACCAGCAGAGCAGGTCTTATTCTCCCCCATCTACACCCCATCCATTCACCCAGGCTTGTTTCCAATGGTTTCAGAACCAGTTCGACCCCTGCCACCACTCTGCTGTGAAACAGAGCTTGGCTGACCGAAAATATGGCATTATCCTGACAGGCCCATGGGTTCTAAATAAGGTCTGTTTTTTGAAGGCAAAGTTTCCTGTCATTCATTTAATTGCCCTATAATTTGCCAGTCAAAACAAGGCTGACATTTCCAAGAATGGATAGTAACAGAGATAATTCTCTGCCTACATTTTCTCCTTTCTCTTAGTCTAAGTATCTCCTCTCCATTGCTTACTCGATGAAGTCCATACTTCTTAGCCTGGGGCACAAGGTCATACGTGATCAGATGCATCTTGCTCACCTCAATAGCCTTATCTCATGCCACCCCTCCATCCTTAAGCTCTTTGCTGCTGTCATTGTGCAATTCTTGCAGTTCTAGAACTATCTTGTTTCCCTCTATTTGTATATGCTGTTCCCTTTGACTCCATCCTTTCCCTCAATTCTTTGCCTGGAAAACTTCCATTCAAACTTGTCATTTCCTCTAGGAATCATCCCCTCCCCTTCCCCCAGCCTTGACTAGGTGCACCTTTGTGCTCAAAACATTTGTGGATTTGGTGGCAAAGCACTTATCAGGCTGTATCATAATGAAACATCGGCTGATGGTCAGTCTCCCCTAGACCTTTGCTACTCAGAGAGTTAGAAATGCAGAATTTCTAGGTCCATCTCAGAACCACTGAATCAGAATTTTCATTTTAACAAGATAGCCAGGTGATTCCTAGGCTCATTGTGAGAAGGCTTCCCTAATTTAAGGTACACTTGTGAGGAGCCTCAGGAGGAGAAATTGTCTTTCATCTCTGAATCCCCAGTACCTACCATGTTATCTGCACATCATAGAGGCTGTTTGGCACCATGCCTGTACCTGAACCCCACCTGGCCTCCTGATTTGGTTTTGCATCCCTATTGAGAGAGGATTTGAGCAAAACTCTGTTTACAAGAGGAGCCTTTGTAGGACTCCTGCCACAAAGAATGATTTATGGGGCCCACGTGACTATGTAGAGCCCCAAATCAGAGAGAAGAACATTCTCCACATCTCTCCCTTGGGATCCAGCACTGTTGGAGAGAGGAGCCCCTGGGAGCCTTGGAGGTCACATTCCAGGTCCAGGCCTTAGAGTTCTCATCTTGGGTGCCACGGTGAGGTTTCCTCAGGTGAAGCTTTCTGAGGAGCGGCCGAGTTTAACAGGGGGAACCTGTTGTGAGCACCTGAAGCGGGAAGAAGGCACTCCTTAGGAACTCCAAATAACCCTTTAGGAACAACTGCAGGAGTTGAAGGTCCTGAATAAGCAAATGGGAGCAAGATAGCGTGGTCGGCAGGAAAATGGCCCCCCAGATACGTCCACATCCTAATCTCCAGAATCTGTGAATATTATCTTATATGGCAAAAGGGACTGGTGAGTGTTATTTAAGTTAAAGATCTTGAGGTGGGGAGATTATCCTGCATTATCCAGGTGGGCTTGACGGGATCACAATGGTCCTTATAAGAGGGATGCAAGAGGAATCAAAGTCGGAGTGAGAGAAACGACCGCAGAAGCAGAGGTTGGAATGATGTAAGAAAGGCCACGAGCCAAGGGATGAGGACAGCCTCTAGAAACTAGGGAACGCAAGGAAACAGGTTCTTCCGTAGAGCTTCCTGTAGAAACCAGCCCTGCTGGCACCTTGATTTTAGCCCAGTGAGACCTGTTTCAGACTTCTATCCTATGGAACTGTAAGGATAATGTATATTGTTTTAAGCCTCCGGATTTGTGGGAATTTGTTACAGTAGCCCTGGAAAACTGGTACAAGTAGGAAGGCTGAGTTATTCATATTGATGTCAATTTCTCTGTTTACACAAGCTGGGGTGTGGTAACATCTGGGATACTCAAGTTAACTCCTACAGTCCTGGACTTCCAGAAACTGGTTATATTTCCAGCTGATTGGCTCTTGGAAAGCTCTAGAAAGAAATCTACTCCCTTGGGTGGGTGGGGGTGGAGGAGGAGCAAGGGGGTGGTTCTATCTCAATTTCAAAAGATCCAGCATTTTTCAAGCAGATTTACCACTCCATACAAGAATGCTCTCCCAAAGGCATCTTCCTAGCCTAAAACCCCAAGTAGTTCTTGAGAGCCAAAACGTCCAGAGAACAACAATGAACTTGTCATCCTGCATTGATAAATCGACCACTGGGAACTCTGGAGGCTTGTTGGGGAAAGCCAGTCATCATAACCATGGAATGAAAATCCCTGAGACCATCAATGCGGAAAACCAGTAGTTTCTATTAATAAATCAATCCCTTCCCAGAAGAACTTTAAATTTTTTTATTACTGTTGGTTTATGGGGAAACCTTAAAGAAAAAAAGAAGGGGGGGCAATTTCAAATCTGTCTAGACCATGAAATCCACCTGACATTATGATTCTTATGGACCATTTGAGCTCTCCTATTTGAAAGATCTCATTAAGAGTGGAGCTCTCAGCAGCTTTGAATTTCACAGGGCATGAGCCTCCCTTTGGAGAGCTAACAATGGTCTAGATGCCGGAGAATCCCAAACGCTGAACAGTTTCCTTGGTGCCCACAGCTAAAGCTACTTTCTCAAGATCTCTGCAAATCGCATTACTTTAGCTACGGGTAACTGATTCTGAGCCCCCTTAGAGGCGGTGTCTCCGGCGTTTCCAACCCTACATACAAGTGGCAGTGACTGCACGATTTTGCTTCCGAAGGGGAATGCCCATCTCACCTGCTCAGAGCGGCGTTCAAGGGCAGCAGGATGGGGAGGGGAGATGGGTTGTCTTTCAGAGTCTCAGACAGCCACAGAGAGGGGCCCGAGCCACGAATGACAACTTAATTCCCAGTCCCCCACCGGGAAGCTGAGGCGGGGGTTAATTAATTTCCTCTCCAGCGGTTCCCTGGGAGAGTTTGCATTAGTTCCTAGCTGTATGAACCCACAACACTCCCTGCAGGAGACCTAGTGAAAGAAGCAAAATGAGCTTGTTGCTCACTGGTATCTTTGTTTCTCCATCTCTCGAGGTGAGTCAGGTAACTCACTGGCTCTCCGTAGAAGGCACAGCAGGCAGCGCAGTCTTCACGGAAAATAGACTAGGTTTGTCTCTGGCTTCTTAAAGTAACCCTTTTAGGGCCCCTTCCTCTTATATACATCTTCCTACCCCTCTCAGATCTATGCCCTACCAAATTAATCCAGATGAGACAGGTAATATATGAAAATTTTTAATTGCCTGTTATGTTTATGTAATAAACATATAAATATCTACTCTGTGCCAGAAACTGGAAAGAACAGATTAATAAGGGAAATAACATTTGATGAGCATCTACTCTGTGCCACACAGTGTGCTTATTTATACTCACAACTCCATGAAGTGGACTCCTGGCCCCATTTTTAGATAAGAAAAGTGAGGCTCAGAAAAGTTAAATAATTTACCCAGCATCATATAACTAGTAAGTTATGGACAAAGCAAGAATTTGAACCTACTCTGCCTGACTCCAAGCCTGGGCTTTTTCTGTACTAATTATGAGCTACAAATCTGGAATGAAAAACAAAACAAAAAAAATCTAGGTTCAAATCTTGGCTTTGCTATTTAATAATTATATGACTTTGGCCCAATTAAATTCTTTAAGCCTTAGTGTTTTCATCTTTCAAAGGGGATGATAAAAATAAAATCTATTTCATAGGATTAATGAGGATTAAATAAGATAATGTTTATGTGTTGTTTAGTACAGTACTTGGTACATAATAATTTCTCAAAAAGTATTAACGATACATGATTATTTTTTTCATGCTATTCTCAAGAGACTTATCTTCTCACGGTAATTCCTTCACCAATATACTTGCCCTCTTCTAAAATTAATATTTGTGAATTGACTTTTGAAGATTGTCTCTCCAATAAGAAAAATCTCAGACTGAGTGATCGTGAGTCACTCAAGGTCATAAAATTGGCCTAATCAAGCTGTAGTCACCATGTTTTCTAGATCACTTTTTCATTTCTTTTTTTTTTTAATAGCAAGAAGATTTTTTATTTTTTAATTCTTTTTTTCCTTGTCTATAAATAATGTTTTATTGAAACACAGTTATACTCCTTTATTTACATTTTACTGTGGCTGCTTTTTGGCTTCAATGACTGAGCTGAGTAGATACAACAGAGATCACAAGGCAAATCTAAAATATTTACTCCCTGGCCCTTTATACAAGTTTGCCAACCCCTGCTCTAGAAAAGCAGATTTTTTTTTTTTTTTTGAAACACATATGCTGGGAGTTGTACTTCTTTTTTTTTTTTAACATCTTTATTGGAGTATAATTGCTTTACATAGTGTGTTAGTTTCTGCTGTATAACAAAGTGAATCAGCTATATGCATACATATATCCCCATATCCCCTCCCTCTTGCGTCTCCCTCCCACCCTGATCTCCCTGTGCTATGCGGCTGCTTCCCACTAGCTATCTGTTTTACATTTGGTAGTGTATATATGTCCATGCCACTCTCTCACTTCATCCCAGCTTACCCTTCCCCCACCCCATGTCCTCAAGTCTATTCTCTATTCCTGTCCTGCCCCTAGGTTCTTCAGAACCTTTTTTTTTTTTTTAGATTCCATATATATGTGTTAGCATACAGTACTTGTTTTTCTCTTTCTGGCTTACTTCACTCTGTATGACAGACTCTAGGCCCATCCACTTCACTACAAACAACTCAATTCATTTCTTTTTGTGGCTGAGTAATATTCCATTTTACACATGTGCCACATCTTTTTTATCCATTCATCTGTCGATGGACACTTAGGTTGCTTCCATGTCCTGGCTATTGTAAACAGTGCTGCAATGAACATTATGGTACATGACTCTTTTTGAATTATGGTTTTCTCAGGATATATGCCAGTAGTGGGATTGCTGGGTCATATGGTAGTTCTATTTTTAGTTTTTTAAGGAACCTCCATACTGTTCTCCATAGTGGCTGTATCAATTTACATTCCCACCAACAGTGCAAGAGGGTTCCCTTTTCTCCACACCCTCTCCAGCATTTATTGTTTGTAGATTTTTTGATGATGGCCATTCTGACTGGTGTGAGGTGATACTTCATTGTAGTTTTGATTTGCATTTCTCTAATTATTAGTGATGTTCAGCATCCATTCATGTGTTTGTTGGCAATCTGTATATCTTCCTTGGAGAAATGTTTATTTAGGTCTTCTGCCCATTTTTGGATTGCGTTATTTGGTTTTTTGATATTGAGCTGCATGAGCTGCTTGTATATTTTGGAGATTAATCCTTTGTCAATTGCTTCGTTTGCAAATATTTTCTCCCATTCTGAGGGTTGTCTTTTCGTCTTGTTTACGGTTTCCTTTGCTGTGCAAAAGCTTTTAAGTTTCATTGATCACTTTTTCTTGGACAGACTTTTAGATCTCTCACTTCCACTCATGAAAATATCCATTATTGCTTTTAGTTTGTAAAGTATCATTGATGATCTCCTTAGCAGTTGTCAAGTTTTTTATAATCATTGTTTTAACTGACATAAAAATATCTCAAAGGATTTTTGTAGAATCACAACTTTAAGATCCTGGCTCACTTTTTCCTAAAAGGTCTTGAGTTCATAAGTGGTGACTTCCTTTGCCAGGGTGGTTGACAGGGACTAAATCCTCAGCAAGAATAAATGCACTTATGAGGAGGTGAGTGCCTGAGACCAGAAGAGAAGCAACCGCACAGCCTGCCGGCGGGCATTCTACAAGTATCTGGTGAAACCAAGAGAGCACATGTGACTAGGTAATCCCATTCTTCAGTCGGTATTTCAGAGAAATTCTCACACAGACTCATCCCAGGCCACCTACGAGAATGTTCACTGTGGCCTCCTTGAGAAAATAAGAGTTACGTTGACAGCTAAAATGTTGTGGTGAATGTCCCCTAAGGATTACTATGTGGCCGGTAGAGGTAATGAATTCGACTTAATTTTGAATGTGGAATAGATCATAAAAAAAATCTGGGGCGGAAAAAGAGAGTGAGGTCTCTAGCACAAAACCATTTAGGTAAATTAAAAGCATCTATTCACAAGACAACATGACTTATTTTTGGAGGGTATGCACATACTTATGGATACTGTCCAAACGGTAGGGGCCTTGCATTGACCATTGAAGATAATGTGCTGTGCCAGAGGGACAGGATGAACTCAGCTTTCCACATCTCGAGTCCAACCAAAGCAAACAAAATACAAGAGAGCTGCAGGTCAATTGCACTAGGCACATAGAGAAAAGCATTAATTATCCTAATTTGAAAAGGTGAAATAAAGCTTCATGGAAGCCATGGCATTCTAGCTGTTCAAGAGCAGGATTTACATGGGCCAAGGGGGAAAAGGCTGTTGAAGGCAGAGGCAGAAGCAAAGGCTCTGAAAGAAGTCAATTCAGAAAAGGATCCAATGTGCACATCAGAGAGGAGTTGGAGTGGAGACGCTGAGAAGGTCACGAAGATGGATGAAAACTGCAGGGGAGGGCCTTCAAAACCACACTAGAGACTGCATTTTGAATACATTGGGCAAGCAGGGAATGTTTTAAATTTGGGAAGACATATGTACTTAAGAAGGATATTCTGAAAGCCAAGTTAAAGGTAGATGAGGAGAGTACAGACTACAGTGGGTAGAGCGGGAATCATTTATATCACAGTCACGTGGACATTTGTTTTAAATGCAGATTCCTAGACCCTGTTTCAGGTCACTGTACCAGCAGTTGTCTAGGTAGAGCCCTGGAAGCTATATATTTTTAAACTAGCTCCCAGGTGACTCTTAGCTTATTGGGGATTAAGAACTATGTCATTTTCAACCATGGCAGCATACGAGAATCAGTTGGGGAGATTTTTAAATTCTTCATACCCAGGCAGCTCATCAGACCAATTAAATTGAAACCTCTCGGGTGGGGTCTGGGCATCAGTATATTTTAAAGCTCCATAAGCAATTCTAATGTGCAGCCCAGGCTGAGAACCACTGCACTCCAGCAAGCCTTCTTTAGAAAACTCAGGAGCCAGCGAGACTTCCCCTTATTCTATCTTCATTTAATCTCCAGCTAATTTGATTCTCTTCTTAATTGGATCAAAGCCTCAGGCTCTAAATCACTTATATTAAAAATATAAATTACCCAACCTTTTATTTCAAGAACCCCCAGGCACACAGTATAGTGCTTTTCCATCCCTGGCTCTGGGCAACTGACATTTGATTATCATAAAAAGACTAAAGTTGGAATTAAATAGAAGTAGCAAGATCCCTGCTCTGGTTTGGTCTGATGAAAAGCAACAATGCCAGGTGGTAGAACACGCCACATACTTTGTATATTAAGTAGACCTTGAAATCATATACATTTAAAACTCAGACATATACAGATATGATACACATATATCAATTAAGGTGACAGGAATGGGTTTGAAATAAAGAAAGCAACAGACTAGATTTGCAAGCTTGAGCAGCACTAAGACACATAAATTATGCCTTGGGATTCTATTATTTATTAGTCAGTGAACAGACTTCTGGTTTAAAATTGTGCCTGGCTGGAGTTTCCTGCTGTATCCTCCCCAGTTTCCCATTAAAATATCTATGGAGACAGAAAAACAAGGAAACTTGAAAACTCAAACTACCCAAAACAAAGACTGTCAACTCAGTGCCAGAATCTGGGAAGATCTCCCATTAAATAGAAGGAAATATAATGTATTTTTAAAAACCCTACTGATATCCCTAATGAAATAGAGCTATTCCTTTAATGTAAAAATAAATATCTATCAAATGAGGTTCTAAAATTAATACTGGACGCTGAAACTGATAAACAAGAGAGTTTGTTTAGAGATGAGAAATATTTACGATGTTAATAAAGAAAAATAGAAAACACAATGGAGAAACATACAAAAATAATTGAATAATTGGAAACAGAAGGTTCTTGAATAAGAATATGCTGTATTGCTACTGAAAGTAATCTGTGAATTCAATGACTTCTCTATCAAAGTCCCAATGGGGTTTTGTTTTGTTTTTGTTTTATTTTGCTTTAGAACCTGGCATAATGATTTTAAGATGTATTTGACAGAATCATCAAAGAGGAAGTGCCAAGAAAATACTGGCAAGAAAACTTTCCCTATAAGATTTTAAAATTTATCCTAAAACTACAGTAATCAAAAAATAGGAATAACACAGGAAGAGAACCAACAGAATGGAGAGTATGTAAATATGAAATTTAATATGTGATTAAATGAGGCATTTTAAATTATCAGAGAAAAAGATTGAGCTCGCTCTCTGGGAAAACAAACTTGAGCTCTCCCTCCATTTTTACCCTAAGTATTCATAGAATTCTAGGCAAATCCAGGAGTTTAAATGTTTAAAAATGAGGAAATATCTTTCAAGCATATTAGGAAATCCAAAAGTCAAAAAGTAAAGACTAATAGGGGCTTCTGGTGGTGCAGTTGTTAAGAATCTGCCTGCCAATGCAGGGGACATGGGTTCAAGCCCTGGTCCGGGAAGATCCCACATGCCCTGGAGCAACTAAGCCCATGTGCCGCAACTACTGAGCCTGCGAGCCACAACTACTGAGCCCTCGTGCCACAACTACTGAAGCCTACACGCCTAGAGCCCGCACTCCACAGCAAGAGAGGCCACCGCAATGGGAAGCCCATGTACTGCAGCAAAGAGTGGCCCCCGCTCTCTGCGACTACAGAAGGCCTGTGCACAGCAACGAAGACCCAACACAGCCAAAAATAGATAAATAAATAAATTTTTTTAAAAAGTAAAGATTAATAAACTTGATTATCTATAAGTCTTACGTTTCTGTGTGGAATAAAGAAGGAGGAAGAAGAGAAAATCCTGTTATAAACCAATATCTATGGGCTTCAGATAAGGCAGCACTCTCTGGAGACTTAAATCTGTTTGGCTTAAACCCCTGCACCTGATTCTATGACACCCTCCACTTCCTCCCCAAGACTTCTGTACATGCCCTGGGCTCACATTCTCATGGCCACTACTCACCTTTCTTGAAGAATCCTTGATCTAAATCTACATACGTCTCCCTCTCTTTTTCATGCCAACTTGGTTACTTTTCTTTGATTTCCTCGAAATTTCAGACAAAATATTTACATATTTAACAAAATGTAATGAATGTCTAGAGTGAGGAAAGATATACTAACAATAGCAAATTGAATATTGGATAGTTTTGTCCTAAAATCTCCTTCGTACACTCCACTGCTTGGAATAAATAATTAACAATATTTTTCTGCAGGCTTCAGTCCACCTGCTATGTCATCTAGCCCCTTCTCTCACAGTATTTCTTTTCCTCTCCTGTATCCTCACTTCTCTGCTTTTTCTAACTTCTGAAATTTCCATTTTATTGTTAAATGTAAAATGTATTAGAAAAATGCTTAATAGTTAAATAGCAAACACCTAGGTCATGCAGCTCAATATTAAAAAAACAAACAACCCAATCCAAAAATGGGCAGAAGACCTAAATAGACATTTCTCCAAAGAAGACATACAGATGGCCAAGAAGCACATGAAAAGCTGCTCAACATCACTAATTATTAGAGAAATGCAAATCAAAACTACAGTGAGGTACCACCTCACACCAGTTAGAATGGGCGTCATCAGAAAATCTACAAACAACAAATGCTGGAGAGGGTGTGGAGAAAAGGGAACCCTCTTGCACTGTTGGTGGGAAGGTAAATTGATACAGCCACTATGGAGAACAGTATGGAGGTTCCTTAAAAAACTAAAAATAAAATTACCATATGATCCAGCAATCCCACTACTGGGCATAAACCCAGAGAAAACCATAATTCAAAAAGACACATGCATCCCAATGTTCATTGCAGCACTATTTACAATAGCCAGGTCATGGAAGCAACCTAAATGCCCATCAACAGACGAATGGATAAAGAAGATGTGGTACATATATATAATGGAATATTACTCAGCCATAAAAAGGAATGAAATTGGGTCATTTGTTGAGACGTGGATGGATCTAGAGACTGTCATACAGAGTGAAGTAAGTCAGAAAGAGAAAAACAAACATCGTATATTAACGCATATATGTGGAACGTAGAAAAATGGTACAGATGAACTGGTTTGCAGGGCAGAAGTTGAGACACAGATGTAGAGAACAAACGTATTGACACCAAGGTAGGAAAGCCGCGGGGGGGTGGGGGTGGGGGTGTGATGAATTGGGTGATTGGGATTGACATGTATACACTGATGTGTATAAAATGGATGACTAATAACCTGCTGTATAAAAAAATAAATAAAATAAAATTCAAAACTTCAAAAAAAAAAAAGACATCATCATTGACACCCTAGGACCCTTGTCAAAAGAAAACCACACACACATACCCACACACACACACACACACACACACACACGGCACAACCACCACTCCATCTCCTAGAAACAACCAGTATTCTAATTATTAATCATGTCCTTAATTTTTTAAATAGTTAGTAATCATGTGCTTGTTTTTCTTCATAGATTTACTACCTGAGCATACATTCCTAAACCATATAATTTAATCTCTTTTTGATCTTTGTATACAAGGAATAACCCTGGCTATGTTCTTTGTGTCTCGCTTTTCTTACCCAACACATGTTGGTAAGATTTATCCATGCTGGAGCATGTAGCTTTAATGCATCTGTGTTCACAGCTGTATAGTTTTCCATACCACAATTTATTTATCTATTCTATGTTAATGCTATTTGAGTTCTTTCCAGTTTGAGGAAATTATCAACAAGGCTTCAATGAGCATTATTGTGTGTGTGTATAGATATAGATACAGATATAGATATAGATATAAAAAAGCATGCAATTTTCTAGGAATATATATATATCGGGTTACAAAAACCTCCCACTTTTCTCTCTTTTTATTGTCTGTTTTTAAACATTTGCCTGCACTTCACTGTGTTTGGCTGTCTCTGTTTTTCATTGTTTTCATATAACTGCACAATCACATTTATAATCTAAATGATTTGTTAAGGTATTCTCTTAAGCAAAATTAATTCCTTAAAATACTGTCATGGCAGGTGTTAAAAATGATAAAAATTTTATCCTATTATACAAGGTTAAGAGGCAAATGACCAGTTTTTTAAAATGTAATTCATGTGAGAGATGGTTAATATCCCTAGTATACAAAAAAGTCATAAGACCATAAGAAAAAGTTAAGACAATTTTTCAATGGGCAAAAAATATAAACAGGCTATTTATAAAATAAAAAACACCAAAGGTCAATAAACATGTGATGCCTGTTTAATACCATTAATTAAACAAATGCAAGTGAATATAATTTGATATAAACATTCATCTCTAAGATCAATGATATGAAAAAGCTTGACCAAACTGTGTGCTGGTGAGAGTGTGAGAAAAGGAGACTCTTATGAACAGTTAATGTGAATATAATTTGTTTGAACTTGCTGGAAAACTATTTGACATCATGCATCAAAAGATAAAACTATGTCCATACCCTTTGAATCTAAAACCCACCTTCTTAAAGTTCACCTTAAGGAGATAATTGCCTAGATATGAAAAGACAGACACAGGAGACTCTTCATTGCAGCATTATTAATAGTAATGAAGAGAAGTGACATGCCTGCAAGCCCCCCGGGCTGGTGGATGGCTCCACAGGACTACACTTGCATTGTCTATGAGTAGGTTTCAAAATGATGTCCAGTAGCTGGGTATTTTGTTTGCCCAACACATGTAGTTAATTTTTTTTAATGTGAGTTTATTGCCTTCATTTAAAAATTAATAGATTTCACTTTAAGTATTGCTTTAGAACTTCTTTAGGAAAATCAGATTCAGCAACTCTGAGCTACCTGTATCTCCACATGATAACAATTAGCTGAAACTGAAGACAGTCTCCTCTAGAGTTTGCCATTTTCTTGTACTAGTCCTGGTCCACTCATGTATTTTACCTACCTAATACCTGTGCCGTTTTAGCTTACAACACTTAGGCTAATAATTCATTACATCTTGCCAAGGGCATTGAGCTGCCCAAGATTCGATTCTCCCCCTCTTTTAAATAACTTCTTTTTCCTAATTATAAAAGTAAGGCATACTCGCTGTAGAAAAGTTAAAAGCACAGAAATGCCTAAAAAATAAATGTCGGTAATATGATCCCTCCTAAAAATAACTCTGGTGGAATTTATGTATAGATTCTTTTAAGTCTTTCATCCATACATATATTTCTTGTATAAAGTTGAAATCATGTTTTGTAATCTGCTATTTTCCAGCCTTGCATGTCAAAGACATTGCAACATGAACAGTATTCCATCATTTTTGATAACTGCATATTTTTCCGTGGTATGGATGTACCAGAGCCATTCTTCTAAAATTAGACATTTAATTAGATTCTTTGTGTTTGGGGGGGGGTCTTTTGTTTTTGTTTTTACTGTAATATATAATGCTGGAGTGAAGATCTTTTACTATGGTTCAGTGCTTTTTTGTAATATCTGTAGGAGAGATTCCCAGAAGTGGAACTTCTGGATCAAAGCGTATGAGCATTTAAGGTCCTTGATATAGAGAGGAGTGCCAAATTGCTTTCCTAAGGGTTAGTTGGATCAATTTATACTCTCACAGTAGGGGAAGGGCCCCTTCTTAAGTTTATATGTTTTCCCCAAGATACAGATACTTTGGGGCCATATATACTGTGAACTCTTCTAAAGTCAGTTTAATTCCATTGATTGGGATCATTATCCATGTCAGTTAACACCTAAATAAACTTTGTCAATCAGGGTCTTGTCAGACTCTAGAACGAACACAGGCAGAATTGATTCAGATGATTCAATATCATTTCTAAGGTCAGGTCTGCACTTGCCCATGAACGTAAAAGGTGAAAAATGAAAAGGTACCAGAAACAGTAACCGTGACCTCCCTGTCCTTCCCTATAAATTCTCACTATATGAAGACCAGAGGGGCATCTCCCAAGGCACAAGTTTGCTGAGGACTTTCCTGCTACTTGGCTGCATCAACAAGAGTGAAAGGGGTTCCAAAATGCTCCACTTTCAAAGACAGTTCCCTCCAGATGTGTCAGTCCCAGGTACCAAGGCTCTGCACCAGATGTGATCCCTGGGAGCTGAGGTGGGGGAAGAGCTTGGAGCACACAGCTGCAGATGATGAGGTCATCAGCACAATTCGGGGAATGGATGAGTTCACTGGGGAAAGGGGAAAAAAAAAATGTCACTTTTCTTTTTTCTTGTTTGAAGTCACTAAGCTTCAGGGTTCAGGAGGGAATTGTTGCTCTGACTTTATTCTCTGGGAGACGTGTGGCTGCCTGCCAGAGGCAGCTGCACGCGGGGTCATTTGCATTGCATGCAGTCTCTGGTTTTAAAGGGAAGCTCTTCCTTTCCTTAGATCATCTGCTTCTTTAGAGTCAGGGCCACTGCCTCACACAGATTGTATTCGCCCTTTAATCTTTTCCCCACCCCTCCCTCTCGCTGACTTACTCTGTGCAGTTTAACAAGCTTCCCAGACAGGTCCAGCAGACTCATCCTGATAGCTTTGCAAGCCAGCTGGCGGACAAAGGAGGAATTATTTCATACACTCATGGCTGGGTGCGGGAGACAGGCACTTTGGGAAACACGTTGGGGTCCCCTTGCATCTCCCTCTCTCTGGCACTCCACCCCGAGGTGCTAACACCTAGCAGCTGGGACCTTAGCTGGATTTGACCTCCTGAAGCACAGTTAAGATTGCTGAACTTTCAGCTGGCTCTGACAAACCTGATGGGGCCCTGAGGGAGCCGTTTCCCAGAAGGAGGAGCAAATTCTCTTTTGTGTATGGGCACATTCTTGAAGTTTCACCAAGGTGATGCCGGGGCTAAAAGGGATGGGGAGCCGGTTCTCCAATGTGGGGAAACTTGCTTGCAGTTCAGTGAGGCACCTCTTTTCTTTTGGATGGTGCAGGGGAAAGAAAGCAGAAAGGAGTGAGACAGAAGGTAGCCTAGGCAGGGGACAGGGACACATGGCCTTTTTTTCTGCAGAGAAAAGCTCATTTCTAGCCAGCCAATTGCTTATTAACTGACAGGAATGTTTCAGGTGTCATTTTATTTTCTCTCTCTCCAGTTAGAGATGATTTCAGCCATTACTTTAGAAATGATACCAAATGGAGAGTAAGTGGTCCATTACAACTTCATCTTTAAAACTCAGGCTGGATAGAGGCCATGTACCATGAACCAATAGAAAGAACAGAGAGACGTAATAGTCACTGCGGAGCACCTATGTCACGGGACAGCCGCCATGTTATTAAGCCCCAAAATGTTCCTCCTGTCCTCAGAGAATCTAGCAGTCAATAAAGTGGAGAGCTGCTTGGTAATATCAGATGGACTTTGCTTCTTCCCAGTGGCATTTGGGAGGTCTTGATTCTTATTATTAATGCCACTATGAAGCATCTTGAGGGTGTTTTAAATTTTCAGTCATTTAGTGTGAGAGCACTTCTAATTATCTGGAATCTAAATAACCAGTATCCTCAATATTTTCTCCACCAATTCACTTTGAGAATAAACGGACAAAAAAAGGGGCGAAAAGTAACATCAGACATTTAAAAAATAATAATATGTTTCAAGGGCTATCACAATCTCCCAAGCATTCTGATATCTAGTTGTCATAGGGATGATACTGAGATGCTTCAAGTAAGAAAGAAAAGTACCTTTATTTACCTGCCATTTATACTAGACTCCGGTTAACACTTCCACACACCTAATTTTGTTTAATTTTCATAATAAGCTGACAATATATTTTAGCCCCATTTTACAGACTAGCCTCTAATTCCACACATTTCAAACCTAGTTTCTCCTCCTCCATTAACCACGTATTTTCAGTGCCAAGCACCATGGGACATTTTCATATGGAGAGTTACCTTCTGGCCCTGCCTCTTTGTGTCACATTACCAGGCGGGCTGAAGGCATGTTCCTGGAAGCCATTCCTATACCAAGATGGACTGCAATAAAGTAACCATACATGGAAGTGACTTTGATCTGCATAAATCTATCTCACTAAGCCCAAACTAAATGAATCTCCAACTCAACTGCTTTGGATCACTCCAACTCCATGAAACAGGGGAAATATAAAAGTTGAAACGGAGACAGCAGTCAACTCATTGAGCTTAAAATACCTTATTTTTGCAACAAACATGTGAACACATTGCTAGGATCCCTCTCAGGGCCTCAAAAGGGGCACAGAAGCTTAAGCTTTATTAGCTTCATGGTAAATTGGCCTCTGCCCAGGGATCCTGCCATTGTCCACAGCTTTTGGCATTGACTTCAGAGCTTACTTCATGATTGTCTGAATTGTTTCGCTGGTAGCTTTATGGGTTGATTGGACTTTGGGAAACAACCAAAGTCTTTTGGACTCGAGTGTCATGGGGTTCAGGTAATTGGTCAGGCTGTGGAGTCCCGTTTTAAAGGCAGAAGGTTTTCATGTGTAGCTCATTAACTATATGCGAACAGTTCTCTGAAACAGGGTGTTGGCCCTGCAAACCACAAAATACAGCCCGGGATCATTCCAAGATCATTCAACAAAGAACTCGCATCTCCCAAGACCCAAAGTCCAGCCTGTAACTCAGCCAGTTGTCTTGTTCCTTCAAGTGCACAGAGAATGGAACCCAGGGCTGGGGTGCCCCTTGGCCACACACGCCAGACACAGAGGATTTGCTTATCCTTACAGCTAAGAGCTCTCAGGAGCTGTCTTTGGGGAAGGGTTTTGTTTTGCCCAAACTTCATCCCATGGCTTTAATCCCACTGCATTTGTCATCTTCAGCCTCACTGAATACAGAGAAAGAGAGGCTTCAACCAGCTTGCCGGAGAGGTAAATAGGTTTAAACTTCACCACAGATGGCCTCATCTCTCAGTGCCAGATTTTCAACAACAACTGGTATAGCTAGTGACATGGCAAAGAACCACGGCTAAGCCTGGCTCATGTCTACCTCGCTGATAACAGAGACCACGTGGGCGGATGGAGGGGACAGAAACGGCCTGACAGTTTAGGGTGGAGGAGGGAAAAGGAAAGTGAGGGATTGAAGGGTGCAAAGAGAGTGATAATGTTAGAAGCTGGGAGAAGTATCATAACAGAAAAAGAATGGAAACTTGAGAATATTTTGTCTGATTTATTTACTTATTTATTGCCTGCCACGTTCCACAAAGGACTGATTCCCCCCTTTTCTTTTGAGTTAGGGCCCGACCAAGCTGAAAACTATCCTTTTCATTCTCTTCTTTGGGTTTATAGGGAGGGGGAAATGTAACAGTTAAAAATTGTTCGTTATTTTAAAACTTCATTTTTTCTCTCTCCCTATGTCATCAGCCTCTACTTTCCCACTATTCTCAATTTCTTTTCCTCAAAAACAGGGCAATTACAGCAAATATGCATTTGCCAGTGTTGTAGGACCACACTTCAGTGGTTAACTAGAATGAGGAGAAAAAGAGAGAATCACAAAAAAAAAGAAAAGGAAAGGAAAGGAAAAACATGACTTGACCTGTCATCTTTGGGAAGTTGCCAGAATCCTTTGCTAGCAAACCAATTCCATTCCATGGTGTGTATGTGCACGGGTATGTGTGTGTGTGTGTGTGTGTGTGTGTATGTGTGTGTATGGGTGGGTGTGTGTGGGTGTGTGTATGCGTGGGTGGGTGTGTATGTGTGGGTGTATGTGTGTGTATGTGTGTGTTTATGTGTATGTGTGTGTATGTGTGTGTATGTGTGTATGTGTGTGTGTGTGAGTATGTGTGTTTGTGTATGTGTGTGCATGTGTGTGTATGTGTGTGCGTGGGTGGGTGTGTATGTGTGTGTGTATGTGTGTGTGTGAGTATGTCTGTTTGTGTATGTGTGTGCATGTGTGTGTGTGTGCGTGGGTGGGTGTGTATGTGTGTGTATGTGTGTATGTGTATGTGTGTATGTGTATGTGTGTGTATATGTGTGTGTGTATGTGTGTGTGGGTGTGTGTGTGGGTGGGTGGGTGGGTGTGTATGTGTGTGTGGGTGGGTGTGTATGTGTGTGTATGTGTGTATGTGTATGTGTGTATGTGTATGTGTGTGTATATGTGTGTGTGTGTGTGTGTGTGGGTGTGTGTGTGGGTGGGTGGGTGGGTGTGTATGTGTGTGTGGGTGTGTGTGTATGTGTGTGTGTATGCGTGTGTGTATGTGTGTGTATGTGTATGTGTGTGTGTATGTGTGGGTGGGTGTGTATGTGTGTGGTTGTGTATGTATGTGTGTGTGAGTATGTGTGTTTGTGTATGTGTGTGCATGTGTGTGTATGTGTGTGCGTGGAGGTGTGTGTATGTGTGTGTATGTGTGTATGTGTATGTGTGTGTATGTGTGTGTATGTGTATGTGTGTGTGTGTGCGCGCATTGCACGTCTCTAAGCCTGGGTGAGCACGGAACACTCAGCTCTTCATGAATTGCTGGGATACGTGAGGCAGAAGAAGTGCTACTAGCAGCAGTCATGGTCCACCCGATTATCAAAGAAATGCTCTCCTGATCAGGTTTTGTGCTAAACATGCCAGAAGAAGAAAGGGAGGGCTGATGGCTGCTTGCTTGGCATTTCTTTGTAGTCCGGGTCTTTTCTTCCCCTGAGGTGGTTGTTATTGTTAACCGGGGTTGTGTGAAACCCCTTCTGTGCAGAAACTGGAGTTTCCGCTTTGAAGCCGGAGCGTCTTTGTTCTTCACCTAAGTTGGTGCCATTTTCGACAGGAGCATTTGTATTGAAGTCTGGTCAATGCCTACCACCCAGAATTCAGTGAGGCTGTTTGCCAGGTGGGAAAACATAGTGATAATGGGGCCAGAGGGGACAGTTGTGAGTTGGGGGCAGAGGAGGGATGGGGAGGAGTTGTCTAGGTATAAAAACGCAGAATAAGACCCTGTAAAAGTTGGCTTGGATTTGGGGGGGGTCAGAGTTCACAGTTCTCCTCTGGGACTTGAATGTTCCAAAAAAGAGTGTTCTGGGGCAGAGAAAAAGAGGGGGGAAAGGCAAGTGGGATGTATTGCTGCATTACAGAAAAAGAAAGGGGAGGGAAGGGTAGAAATGTATGTAATATAATAGAATCCCTTGGTAACTGGCATTGAGACCAGGTACTAACATAGAAAGCAGTCGTTTTCAGGGTTTCCCCAAAACGCTTCTTCCAATTTCACTTTTTGAAATTTATCCTCAAAATTTTAATTTGGAAAACAACTGAAATGTGTTAAATACTGAATCTCTAATGCGCTAGAGTGAAGTGGATTTCCATTTACCCAGAGTTAGGTTTCAAGATTGGCAGATATTGCTTATTAGCAAAATTGGCTTGAATATCCTTAAGTCTCCCATTAATTACACATATCCGTGAATAATAATTCTTATCCACACTAAGGCTGGAGAACCACTGACCTAAAGGGAGAAACAAAGAAACAAAAAGACTGGGTTAGCCTGTCAGTTTTCCTTTCACAGCACCATCAAGTCCAGCTGTGACGGGGGCAAGAGTGGAGATCTCTCTAGGGCTTGGCGATAGGATTTATTCCTACCCCTTTCAGTGTGGAGCCCCCATTACCTTAATGCATGTTGTGATTCTTTTGTTGTTGTGACAATTAAGCTAGATAATGTAGTTCCTTCTCATGGCAGGGAGTTGTCCCTAAAGTTGCATGTAAATTTGCTTCTAATTCAGCTGTCTGTCGAAGCATTAGCTTGTTGGCTCAGCCCCACCGTTGATTAGCAGGTGAACTCAGGCAAGTCACTTAAGATCTCTACAGTTCCATGTATCTGTGGTCTAGATGGCTTCTGAATCCTCTCCCGTGAGAACTGTCCCTCCTGCTACAATTAAAACCTCATCTTTAGGCTGACAGCATCATACTGGGCGTTAAGTGTATGCCGTATTGTAGGTCACTGACAGGGTCACTCAAGTAGGGAGAGATCATCAGCATATGGGACAGCCAACTTCACTCTGTTCCGGAGCCAGAAGCGGCCCCTCACACTCTGAATGGACACTGGCAATCCTGGACCTTGGGGCCCAGTGAGTAGCAGGGTAAAATGGGCAAACACATTATCACTAACTGGAAAAAAATACATCTCAACCCAAACTCCGGGGCAGTGACACTTCATCGTTCATGTTTTTTGGGATGACCTGTAGTATGTACACATTAGCAGACCCCTAATGTGGAGCCCTTTCAAATCAACATTATTTGAATATTTTTTCAACATGTATTTATGGACAGAAACTCTTTTCCTAGTAACAAAAAAGTGTGTTCATAAACAGATTCACATTACTAATTTACTTTCTTTGGCTGAATTAAACGCAATATACAAAAAAAAAAAATTCAACAAAAATATATTAGGAAGCAGATCCAGAGTTTGAAGACAAAGGACTTAAACATATTTTAAGTATAGATGTAGTGAGGTCTTAAAAGCCAAAAATTATTGCTTACATTCTTTGAACTAGAAATGAAGATGCCCCAGAGGCATCTTACAGGGTAAATCATTAAACTGCATTGGCTGTAGAAGCATATACAGTAGCTGAGACAATAAAGCCTTCTACAGTTGAATTTCAGAATACCTGTTGTATGAAAAGTCAGTAAAAAGAATCCAAGCACTGTCATGTTCCAACAATACAGTAACTTGTTGATTTAAAGATTTCGCTGGAAACATGAAGACTGAGTTGCCCTCTCTTCTGCAGAATTGTACTTTTACCTCATAAATGGAATAATCTACAAACATAGAGATTTTGCTTGTATTTGTCTAATTATTAAAGAAGATTGTCTTTTATTTGAATGTCTGATAACAAGCACGAGTGGTGTTGAAATAGTCAGTGTTCCACACCTTTTAAAAAATCTATTGATTAATTCTGGAACAACCACGTTGACCTCATGTTGATGTTGCAAAAATAATGGTGGATAAAACTGCTGGCATCTTGGCACAAATCATGGCAGTGGCACCAAACTGTACCAGTAATTGCTGTATTCTTTACCACCACACACTTAAAGTGAAAACAAATGTTTGTTTCACTTAAGACTATGCCTGATGAAGCAATAAAAAGTATTACTCCTATTAAACTTGACCCTTCAGTACACATTTTAAAATTCTGTGACAAAATGGGAAGCACACACAAAGCACTGCTGCATATTGAGATATGATGATTTACTTCTACAAATGTATTGAAGAAAAGCACTTATGTGCTTGAGTTGCGAGCTGAATTACTTTTTTCATGGAAAGCCATTTTTACTTGAAAGAATGATGTAAAAACTATGGCTGTTTCTCGTTGGGTATTTGGCCGATGTTTTCTAGAAAATGAATTAAGTAAACCTATAACTTTAAAGAAAACAGCTGATATTATTCGTTGCCAGTGATGAAAGTTGAACTTTCAAACAAAACGTCGAATTTTGGTAAACTTGTCACTATGAGCTTTATAGCTTCCCAGTGCTTATATATTCTTCTGATGATGTCAACAGTGATATTTATGAATTTTGTAATTTCTTATGTTTGTGATGTTTTATTATGTTATTATATATTTTTTGTTTATATTATGATTTGATGTTTTACAAGGAAACACATCTGTGGTTCACTCAGTAAACCAACATTTTCCAAATAACTAACACCCGATGTTACAAAATCATGCCTGGCTGAAAGATCCGTCCAAAGTACAAAGTAGGCCAATAAACTTTTATGTGACAGAATAAAAAAATGTTATGGATTAGTTTCAGAGTCCACATTTCATCTAACTTTTAGGAAACTAACACTTGTCAAGTTTTGGTGTAGTGTCGAAGAATTTCCACAATTATCTGAAAAAGCTATTGAAATACTCCCCCCTTTTCCACCTACACAACTGTGTGAGGCTGGGTTTTCTTCATGTACTTCAAACAAACAACATTATTGCAACGAACTGAATGCAGAAAACAGGTAAGAGAATCTAAAATCTGTTAAGCCAGCACGGAGACTTGTAAAAGTATAAAACGATGGCACTCTTTTCACTAAATTTTTTGTGAAAGAAAAATAGCGATAAGATAAAGTTACTTTCATGAAAATATTTATGTTAACATATACTTTCTTTAAGAGATTCATTTAATTCATCTTTTACAAATTTGTTTTAATTTCTAATAATAATATATATAGCCTTCATGAACAAAAGTTTTGGGGGATAGTCAATAATATTCAGGAGAATGAAGGAGTCCTAAAGCCAAAATATTTGAAAACTGTGGACTTATTTCATTGTATTTTACTCTGTCTCCCTCACTATACTGAACTCCTGAAGGCTGAACACTATATCCTGTTTGAGTCTGTAACTATCCTTAGTGCCTGGTACTTAGTAGATACTAAGTAAATATTCACTACAGGAATGAATGAATAAATTATTCAACTTCAGTGTCTGAAATTTTCCTGCATTCTGTAATGCTGTCCTTGGTCTCACTGACCAAGTAAAAGTCCAGCAGTCACAATGCCCAGGTTGTGGAGCAAAACATAAAGGAAAGATCACACATTCTTTCATATGCCCTCTAAGATCCTCCATGACTTCCCCTCTAACCTCACTTCCACCACTCCCTGCCTGATGCTTCATGTTTCAGCAATCAAACTGCTACTAATCATACTCTTTTTTGCTGTTGTCGTTCAGCTCTCTCTCTCTCTCTCTCTTTTTTTAAATATATATATATTGAGGTATAGCCGATTAACAGTGTTGTGATAGTTTCAGGTGCACAGAAAAGCGACTCAGCCATACATATACATGTATCCATTCTCCCCCAAACACCCCTCCCATCCAGGTTGCCACATAACATTGAGCAGAGTTCCCTGTGCTATATACAGTAGGTCCTTGTTGGTTATCCATCTTAAATATAGCAGTGTGTACATGTCAATCCCAAACTCCCTAACTATCCCTTCCCCCCCTGGTAACCATAAGTTCGTTCGCTAAGTCTGTGGTCTGTTTCTGTTTTGTAAATGAGTTCATTTGTATCATTTCTTTTTAGATTCTGCGTATAAGGGATATCATATGATATTCCTCTTTCTCTGACTTACTTCACTCACTTTGACAATCTCTAGGTCCATCCATGTTGCTGCAAATGGCATTATTTCATTCTTTTTTATGGCCGAGTAATATTCCATTGTGTATATGTACCACATCTTCTTTATCCATTCATCTGTCGATAGACACTTAGGTTGCTTCCAAGTCTTGCCTATTGTAAACAGTGCTGCAATGAACGTTGTGGTGCATGTATCTTTTCGGACCATGTTTTTCTCCAGTTATATGCCCAGGAGTGGGATTGCAGGGTCACATGGTAGCTCTATTTTTAGTTTTTTAAGGAACCTCCATACTGTTCTCCATAGTGGCTGTACCAATTTTCATTCCCACCAACAGTGTAGGAGAGTTCCCTTCTCTCCACACCCTCTCCAGCATTTATTATTTGTGGATTTTTTTGATGACAGCCATTTTGGCTGGTGTGAGGTGATATCTCATTGTAGTTTTGATTTGCATTTCTCTAATAATTAGTGATGTTAAACATCTTTTCATTTGCCTCTTGGCCATCTGTATGTCTTCTTTGGAGAAATGTCTATTTAGGTCTTCTGCCCATTTTTTGATTGGGTTGTTTGTTTCTTTGATATTGAGCTGCATGAGGTGTTTGTATATTTTAGAGATTAATCCTTTGTCAGTTGCTTCATTTGCAAATATTTTCTCCCATTCTGAGGGTTGTCTTTTCATCTTCTTTGTGGTTTCCTTTGCTGTGCAAAAGCTTTTACACACATTCTTATATCCTCAATACCATACATAGAGTCTGACACTTAATGGGTGCTTAATAAGAATTACACTGAACTGAAATACTTCCTTTCCATGATGTTAAAGCTTAGGTATAAGTCATGCAAGCCCCAGTCAACTTCATTTACTTTTATTGAGCACTTACATGTGTCAGCCACTATGGTAGGCATTGGGGATTGCAAATATTTATATCAGAGAGCTTACAGTCCAATGGAAGAGAGAGAGTCTTTAAGTGGCAGAATGTAATAAGCGTGCTATATACATGTGTTTCTATAGAGCCCAGGAGAAGCATATTTCTCCAACAGATATTTAGAACGCCTTCCACGTGGCAAAACACTTGTGCAAGACACTCATGGAAGCATGTGCCCTCAGTGAACTTAAAGTCTTCCCTCAGTGATGGAGACAGGCATTAAACAAATGTCATACAAATGAGGTATGTAATTACAAACGGTGAGCAGGACCGGGAAAGAAAAATCATAAGAAGATACTCTTATCAAGGGTCTAATTTAGATTGGGGAGGGAAAAGGGATCAGAATAGGTGTTTCTGAGAATGTGCCGTGAATATGCAGGAGTGTAGGTGTTAACCACCGGGGAAGCAGAATACTGAGGAAAGCATTCCAAGCAGTGGGAAGAGGGGGTCATTTGTCAGGGGTGGAAGGCTTGCCATGAAAGTTGCCAGGCTTGCCAGGCTGGAAAGGTAGAGTGAGGGCTGGAGGAAGGGGAGAAGGACTAACACGGCACAGCACAGACGCTTGAAGAGGCCCAGAGCTAAGTCTGGATACTTCACTTTCCTCTTGTGATACGCAGAGCTGTGATTCTGGGTGGTCTGTATTCATCTCACATAAGCCCTCACAAGATAAATGGAGCCTGTTTCCTCAAGTGACTACTGCTAAGAGAAAAGTTTTCTTCAGATGTATGTTTCCATCAGCACTTTCCCCATAGGGCACCTAAAAACTTGATTTATCATAAATGTTTCACCCAGAATACATATACAGTAATACAAATGTGGCATATTTAAATGCACTCCTCAGAGAAATTTGCTGGCAGTGATCACATACCATAAATAAAGGAAAAAATAGCCCAGCTATGGTTGTTTCCAGAACGAGTAGATAGACCCCTACTCAGGCTACTGCCCAGAAGCTGAAACATAACTCAAGAGATTCATGGCAATGTTATGGGAACACCCATCCTGGGCCTGGGACCAACTCTTACTTAAGGGTTGGCCCCTCAAATGGGAGGAATACTAGCAAAGCTCCACGGATTACTTCAGTTGGTTTGCTAGAAATGGGGAGGGAGAAAATGGGGCTGGCCAATCAACAACCTAGGTCCTGTTGAGTAATTAAGGTGGCCTGACTAAGGGCAAACCCCAGCTTAACCATGAACTAGCTCTGTGACCTTGGTTATTTAATCTACCCGTCACTCATATCCTCCTCTGTAAAATGAACTAATACGTGTTACGGGCATTAAATGAGATAATGTAAGTCAGTGCTTAGCAAAGCATTCACTACATGTCAAGTCTCAGCGTGCTGGGCCTCAAGACCAGCTTAACTGCCTGTTTTACCCCCATGAGTAACCACTCATTTGGCATCTGAAGGACACAGTTATTGTAATGAATCAGCCTGTTTTTAGTCTTCATGCAGATAACACTCATTTCATGAAATCCTAGCCAAGCAGCCATACAAGATTTTCCGCCTTCCTTACTGCTGTAACCTCTATACCCTGTAAAAATATTCTAAGAAAGCCCTCTCTATTAAAATATGAAACATGGTTCTAAAAGAGCCCTCTCTTCACAGAATTTGCCAACTGCTTCCTTTACGGCTCTGAACAGACACTGCAGCTTTGAGAAGAGCAGCCCCCTCTCCTGTCACTCACCCACCCCCCCGGCGGGGGGGCACCCGAATCCCCACTCTGAGCGGAGCACTTTCACAAGCCCTCATTTTACAGCCACCAACACCCTGAGCCTGCCACACTCCCCCAAGACTGGGCGAAGCATGAAGTAATCACAGACTTTGATATTTTTCCAACCACAAGCCCCCTCAAGGTCCAATGCATCCGTGAGGGAAAAGTGACTCTCTCTTACCTAACCCACAGTGGAACAAGGATCAAGAGAAACCACATCAAGATTGTGCTTGGTAAGTAGTTAGCAAGACTTTCAAAAGTGTACATTTGGCTTAAGCATGCCTGAAATATGAAATAACTAGAATAACACCCCTCCTTTGACCTTTGCATAGGGCCTTTCAGAGGAATATCTCAGGACCTCAAATGAAAGAAAGTACTTAGAACCTTGAAACGCTTTTTAAAACCTGCAGACAGCTTAATGTGAGGGGTCTTGTGAACAGTTCGTTGTCAGGAGTTTCTAGCAAGTGTTATTTCTTCCTGAATTCCAAGAACCAAGTGCTCTGAAGTTTCCATTCACACAGGATGAACAAGCCCACCACAGCATTAAAAAGGATGAAATACCTGATGTGGTTTTCTTTGAGGGACAGGTTTAACACCCGTACACACACGCCCAGACCCAGTGCCTGGCAAGATGGCAGAGAGGCAGATGGCCTCCCATAGTTAGGGCCACACTAACATCACATACACAGTTTAAAGCAAGTGCTGGCAACTGGAAAAGTAATTTATGACAGTAAACAAATGGCTCTTAAAAAAAAAAATCTGTAGGGTGATAGAAAGCAGTGACAAGAGACAAAAATTTGGCTAAACAGCGTTCAAAGAAGAAAAAATGGACAGGATCATCATGTAGAATGTTCTCGTGCATGTGAAGAGTGTCAAGTGATAGGGCTTATAAGTAATGAGAGGGGAAGAGAAATCTGAAATAAGATTGTCATTGCAGTCAGACTGCCATTGCCAGACTCTTCTGTTCTACCTCAGTCCAAACAGTCAATGTAAATCCTTCAGTTCTAGAATGTGTCCTGGAACAGGCAGAACTCTAGGTTTTATGAGGAGAAACTTGACTTTGGCTTTAAGAAGAAGAAAAAAATCATTGTATTATGGCCACTAGACATACATCTGATTCTAGGACCTCCCTCAAAAACAGCTGCTGGTGCTCAAGGTAAGAAAACAATGTACAAAGTTTTAACAAGCATTTGCTATCCTGATTGGTATGGGCACTTAACTTTTCAATCTTTAAGAAAAGCCCTCTTATTTTTATGATTGTAAAATAATACATGCTAATTGCACAGCTAAGAAACTCGTAGTGAATATTGAAGCCAGTTACACATGGATGTCAATCTAAACAGTTGTACTAAGTATGGTTGCAAAAGCAAATGTGTCCATAGATTGCTCTTAAAAGATTAGATACAAAATGTAAAAAATAATAATTATAGCAATAATTGAATAAAAATAATTTAGTGCTAACCCCCAAATTATATTTTCAAAA
The DNA here is from genome assembly GCF_028564815.1 of Eubalaena glacialis. NCBI lineage: Eukaryota > Metazoa > Chordata > Mammalia > Artiodactyla > Balaenidae > Eubalaena > Eubalaena glacialis. Next base: position 70,523,280 of record NC_083724.1, read on the forward strand.
ATTGGGAAATAAGAAGCTGGAAGAAAGCATGAAAAAATATAAGAATATTAAATTCTTTGTCTAAAATACAGGGTTTTAAAGATTCATGTTTATTGTTGACTTTAAAAATTAAAGAGATGTTGGTCAATGGACAATTTTTTAACTTAAAAAGAAATAGAATTAAACTGGAAAATGAACCTTCCAAGCACTGTAGAAAATAAAAGTAAGGAAATTATAGTCTACGTGGGGGAAAACAATAAAGAGGCCTAGAGAGAATGATTAAAATATGATATTAGAAGTAAAATCACAATAGTTGCATCAATAAATGGGTTGAACTCCCTATTAAAATACAAAGAATTTCAAAGTAAATTTTTAAAACTCAATGATAGTTTATTAAAAGTGAAAAGTTTATTAAAGTTTACTAAAACATAAAGTCAAAAAGATAAAAAGATATTAAATGTATTCCCTTTCCCCTTTCCCCACCAAAAATAAGTGTCACAATACTAGTACAACAAAAAGGAAAATTCACCACAATAATCATGAGACACAAACATAACTTGTGATATATATCAACTTATCATGTTGATAAGTGGTTCAATTCATAATGAAGATATGAGTCAACAAATTTTATGTGCCAAAACTCATTGCATCCAAATGTACAAAACGATAATGTTTGCAGTAGGAGAAAGTGACAGAAATAAAATAGAACTGATCAATGAAAAGAACCCTCTCAGTTTTAGATAGCTCTATAATGCCAAATATACACGGGACATGGAGGAGCTGAAAAATAACAATTGATGTGAGTGATTTACTATATATGTATCTACATATATCCATCTCAAACATTGCAGCCTGCAGACAACAAGTTTTTTGGCTCCCATGAAATATTAACAAAAACCAGAGTGTGTTGTGTACGTGTATAAAATGTACATAAATACATATATTATAAATATTTACAAATAAATGTTTATATAAAAGATAAAAATTTATAGAGAAGATATAAATGCTTTTAAGAAACACAGAAATTTTATGAATCTCTTATTAAATTGACCATACTGTTAAAAAAAAAAAAAAAAACCTTCATTTTAAAAGTCAGAATAAATGCCAGCCATTTGAAAGTTTTAAGATGCTCCTTTAAGTAACTCTTTATTAAAAGAAAAAATAAAAACTAGAGTTACAAATGATTTATAAAGTAATTAAATAACTATCATAACCTTTAGGATGAAGCCAAGTTTATATCAGATAAAAATTCAGTCTTAAATGTTTTAAGTATTAAGAAGGACAAAATGTAATAAGCTAAGCATTAAATTTAAGATAGAAAACAAAAAATTTGTAAGAAAAATTGGTAGAAGGTATTGAGGAGGATAACATAAATAATTGACTTAAAAGTCAAAAAAATCAATAAATACATTCAAGCATAAAAAAGACTTTTAAAAGTTAACATAATTTACCAACCACCTCTCCTTAAATCTAAAGAAGAGAAAAAATAGGAAGAAAAAGGTGTGGGTAACCATAGACATGAAGATTTTTAAATTATTAGATCATACTCAACATAATTTTATGCTAATATAATGATGAAGCGGACAATATTTGCAAGAAATAGATATTACCAAAACTGGCTCAGGAACTTAAAAACTTGTATAAACTAATAATCCAACTAAAAAATTAGAAAAAGTTGTGAAACATTATTAATAATATTTTTGAGTGCCTACTGTGTGCTCTGCCTTGGATCAGGTACTTTATTCATTACCCCGATATAACAACCCTATAAAGTAGGTATTATTATATACATTGCTCTGTTTCCATATCACCCTGTATTTCTCTTATCAAAAAACTCATTACATTCTGTTGTCATCTGTCTTCCCTACTAAGCGCTAAACTCCACCAGGCTCAGTGTCCGCCATGAGCACCTCCTGTATTCCCAGCACCTACATTCACATAAAGCCTGTCACATAAGGGTAACTCAACAAACTATCGAGAGAATGAGAACACTGGGAACTCCCATAATATAGTATAGTTAGCATAGTATAGTATAGTATGGAAAAATTACAGCACAGTCTCACTTATGTATATGGATATGAAAGTCCTACCCAACATATATGTGTGTATGTGTTTAACTATAATGTAATAGTTGCATTCCTAAGAAACCTCATATTATTGAGAACTATATTAAAAAATTCTTTCAATGAGATGAAGGAGAAGACACAATAACAAAGTTACTTTCCTGCAGGAAGTGGAATAATTTTTAATAGAAAAAAATGTGTAGCTATAGCAAACCTACACTGAGCAAATCTACCCTTTGATTATGGTATGTGCATAAATCAAGCCTTTTCATACATCTTCCAGTACTGTCATTAGCCCAGGTCTTCTTATATTGCTTACCCATGTTATCACCTTTATCAAACCACTTTTCCTTTTTTCTTGTACTATTTCCATCAGTAGGCTGATGACTTCAGCTATCACCCTTGCAGTGCTAGGCTACTGCTTTTGTCTGTGACCATTTTCTGTCCCTGAGGTAGAGGGTCCGTGACCCATGCTGGTCCCCTGAGGCTGCCTCAGCCACAGTGAACGACCCAAGAAATGAACACTAATCTGAAATAGGTGGGCCTTTAACCCTAGAGAGAAAGCATGCCATTTCCTCACACTTATTCCTGGCCCTCAAGTCTTACTGTTCAGCCATTACTTCAAGTCTGTGATGTTCCCAATATCCTCCCAATAAATCCTTTTGTTGTGTTGGTAGTAGTTCAAGTTAGCCTGAGTCCATTTCTTTTACTTACAAGGGAGAAAAAACCTTAATTGATAGACCCATTTTTTAATGATAAATCCTAAAACCATTCAAACAAAACAAGAGTTTTTGTTTTTGTTTTTTTCCATTTACCATTGCAGTGTTAGTACCTGATATCAATGGTGCCTTGGGCGGTTAGTCTAATGCAAAATGTCTTTCCTAAATGATGCATCATACTGTATCCGGTTTGCCTCAGGAAAACGTGTGCTGTGACAGAAACACGGGCACTAGAAGAACAGGATTAAGCTTGATTTTGTTTTCGTTCTGTCTCCTCTCCCAACGAGGAAATAGAACAGCCTTAGTCTTCCTTGGAAAACGAATTTCTTCTAAGGCAAGAGGTAGTGGCCTGGTGTCTGGGAATAAGCATATTTAAGAGATTTGAGTTATACAAATCTTGGCCTCTACAGGTAATAAAGCTCTACTGTGTTTATCAGAGAAGGGAGAATTATCAAGTGTTTCTGTTAAAGTGTTAAAAAAGAAACATTTCTTTTTGATATTATGGTATACACAGACCATGATAATATTTGAATTGCATATTGGGGTAAACAAAGAGGTTGGTCACCCTCTTTGAGGTTGGTTTTGGGGTTCCCAAAAGACAATCCAAGTAACAACCCTTGGTTCTGACCCTCTTTCATTGTCTCCCCTGGGGCAGTGATTCCATCTATGCCTCATCTGTAGTAGGTTCAATGAACAGGTACCCTTTCTTCTACAGCAACACCATCAAACAGAAAGCCGGCTCAATTCTTGAACAAAGTCTTCTCACTGGATGCTTGTAAATATTACATATTCCATTTGTAATAATGTTTCTGAGCAAGTATATAAAGATCTTGGCCTCAACTGAGAATAATTGTTAACAGTCATGATTGGCTGTTATCTGTTTTTAAGGAAGAGAGGGAGGCCAAATAATTAAATGTGTTTTGAGCCCATGAGGCCTCAGGCACATGAAGGAATTCAGAGCAGGTTATCTTGAAAGACTCTTAAAAGCTGGCTAAGACTAAAAGAAATCTGTACGTATGCTTACCAGAAGAACAAAAATTTTCGTGATAGACCCAAACTGAAATAACCCAATGTTCATCACCAACAGAAGGAATAAATATATTCATACAATGGAATACTATACAACAATGAGAAGAGGAAAATGTATTACCATGCAACAACATACCTGCAACTCACAAACATAATGTTGAACAAAAGAAGCCAGATGTAAAAATTACCAACTATATATAAAGTTCAAGATCAGGCAAAACTGATCTATGCTCTTAGTGGGTGAGTAGTGATCAGAAGAAGGTTATCATAGCAGGTGGGGGGAAGGCACTTCTAGAGTTCTGGTGATGTTCAACAGCTTAATCTGGGTGCTGGTTAAACAGGTGTGTTCAGTTTATATAATTCATCAAGCTGTAAATCTATTATTTGTGCTCCTCTCTGTATGTGTGCAATATTTGATATAAAATTTTTAATTGATAATATTTAGAAAGAAGAACAAGCAGAGGGTGGGAGTGTCTTCTAGGCCTATGGGTCCTAACCTTTTTTTAATTTATGGCACACGGAGACCATGATAATATTTGAATGCAGATTGGAGTAAAAAGAGAGATTGGTTAAAAACTGAAGTACTGGCCCAGGGGCTCCAGCTGCCCTGGGGACTGAGAGGATCAATTTTTCAGAACTTTCCCTTGTCTTCATTAGCAGGGAATCTATGACTTTCCCTTCTAGCCAGAGGGAGCTGAGTGCACAGCCAGGAAGGACTGGAAGAGTGCGGTGTCAGACACGTAGACCCTAAGAATTGCATCCTCCCCTTGTATCCATTGACCTCTCTAGCCGTGGCTTCCAAATTCAATTAGCCAGGTTTGACCATTGCACAAGCATTAGAGACCCCATTTGTCTTAACAGTGCTACCCAGGTCTCTCACCCTGCTACTGCTTTCCAGATTTCTTTCTCCAGGAGAGTATCTGTTTCAAATTATTGTTCCCCAGATGTTTTGGGTTCTCTTTCTCCAGTCTGAATAATATCTGGCTATTTCCTGCCTGTATTCCTGATCTCAGTCTGCTTTTGTATTGCTTTTCTATCTTCACTGGAACTTTCAACACCTCCCATTTTGCATCCTTTATGCATTTTGTTAAATCAATTATATCCATTTTTCAACGATCTCAAAGAAAACAGTTAGCTTGCAATCAGAAGCCCCAGATTTATTTCCTAAGATGATGCTATGTGGCTTTAAGCAAGCAGTTTGCCTTCTCTGGGTATGATCTGTGGATTGAGGAAACCATTTTCTTGGCTTTCTATCAGAGAAGTATCTGTGGGAAGGAGATTCCCATAATGGTGAGCCTTGAGCTTTCAAAAGATATTCAGGGGAAAATCAATTTTAAACAAGGAAGTCACCGCAGGCTACCATCATTAGAACCTAAATCTCCAAATCCGTCCACTCAGATGCTCCTGTTGGTTGTCACATCAAAAGCTCCATGAATTCTGCCTCTCACATTTGTCCACTCAGTCATTGGTATCTCTCACTTGACTCCTGGTAATGGAACCCTTTCCATGTCACTGATCTAAAATTAGACTTCGATATTCTGCTCTACACCCCCCTGGATTTCTAATTCCCCATCCAGCTGTTCTGACCCCATTAAAGAAGTTGCTTTACCACCACAACACACACACACACGCACACACACACACACGCACACACACACACGCACGCACACACACACACACTCAAGCTTGTGCTGGGAGCATTGAAAACTACTCCAGAAGAATGTCCTCAAACCAGGGATTTTTAGACTTAGATTTTATGGATCAGTAGAAAAGCAATGTTAACAGGGGTAGTTGTCACAAGATTATTCCCTGGAGTTCTGACATCCTATAAAGCTCTAGTTCTCATGTTGGATACGGTAAAATAACTGAGTCAAGTTCATAGAGGATTGGCTCAAGGAAAGGGGGCCATGTCTTTTAATGTTCAGTTGTATTCGTTTTCTATGCTTTATAACAAATTACCACAAATTTATCAGTTTAAATCAACACACACATGTATTATTTCACAGTTTCTGTAGATGAGAAATCCAGGCACAGCTTAACTGTGTTCTCCACCTCAGGGTCTCATCAGGCTGTAATCCAGGTGTCAGCCAGAGCTAGGGTCTAATCAGAGGCTCAACTGGGGAAAGAGCTGCTTCTAAGCTCTCAGGTTGTTTGCAGAATTTATCTATTTGCAGTTGTAGGGCCGAGGTCCCTATCTTGCTGGCTGTTGAGTAAGGGTTGTTCTCAACTCTGAGAAGTTGCTCAGAGTTCCTTGTCATGTGGCTCTTTTATGGGCCCTATTATAATATGGTAACTTACTTCTTAAAAGCCAACAATGGAGATCCTTTTTCTTTTTTCCCCCAGTTGTATTTTATTTTATTAATATATTGGCATATAATATTGTATAAGTTTAAGGTGTACAACATGTTGATTCAATATACTTCTTTATTGCAAGATGATTACCACCATCGCATTAGCTAACACCTCTACTTCATCACATAATTATCATCTCTTTTTTGTGGTGAGAACACTTAAGATATACTCTCTTAACAACTTTCAACTATATAATATAGTATATTAGCTGTAATCATCATACTGTACAATAGGTCCCAGAACTTGTTAATCTTACAACTGTAAAGAGAGATATTTTCTTTGCCAAAATAAAAATGTATCATCCTAAGGACCTATTAGGCTTCCTCCATTCTGCATTGAAAAGCTAGATTACTGACCATATGGCCCCTTTTGCCTGAAAACTAGGAAACTCTGAGCCAAATCTGTAGCTCAATCACAGCAGCAGTGTTGGTTTGACCTACACATCTCCTTTCACATTCCAGGGAACCTCTTTACAAAGAAACTGGCATTATCAAAAAATAGACCTCTGGCATCCTCCAGGCCATGGTCTGCTGTTGGCTTTTTCAACATCTAATCTTTGAGTTATTGGTTAATGTTCAGTTAACAGTCCCTCCTTGATGCCCTAGAAACTTCAGCCATGCTTCTATTACTTTGACTTCCTGCCACTATGGATATGCTATTTCTTCTGACTGGTTTACCCTGGTTTGAAAAGCAGTGCTAGGATCTTTTTTTTTTTTAATTAATTAATTAATTTATTTATTTATTTATTTTTGGCTGCATTGGGTCTTCGTTGCTGTGCGCGGGCTTTCTCTAGTTGCGGCAAGCGGGGACTACTCTTCATTGAAGTGCGTGGGCTTCTCACTGTGGTGGCTTCTCTTGTTGTGGAGTACGGGCTCTAGGCGTGCGGGCTTCAGTAGCTGTGGCACGCGTGCTCAGTAGTTGTGGCTCACGGGCTCTAGAGTGCAGGCTCAGTAGTTGTGGCACACAGGCCCAGTTGCTCCGCGGCATGTGGGATCTTCCCGGACCAGGGATCGAACCCATGTCCCCTGCATTGGCAGACGGATTCTTAACCACTGCGCCACCGGGGAAGCCCTGGGATCTATTTTTTATATTTACTTCATTAAGCAGTTGATACATCTTTTGTTACAGGCAACTTTACATTCCTTTTGCAAAATATATAAAGTTTCAAAAAATAAAACCCAATATTTTAATTCTAGAACTTCAGTATGATGCAAGGTAAAATCCTAGAAAAATATTTTGTAAATTTCTAAATATATCTCTCCTATCAATCATTGCCTTCTCAATTAAAAGATATTTCAATATTAATTAGACATTGAAATAAAGCAAGGGACTCAACTTGTCAATCTACAATTCTCACTTTTTTGAGAATTAGCCCCAAGTCAGTCCCTTCTTTACTCCTAATGGGGAGATAGAGTCATCACCAAGCCCTTTAGCTGCTCGTAGCCCCTAAATGGCACATGGTTAGAAATGGGTCCCTCCAGAACAGGACAGCAAAAGGAAAGGGTGGAGAGATACAGAAGACCCTACATCTTGTTAGGCAAATGTGGGGTGAATGAGTGACAATAACCCTTAACCATTTACAGTTTTAATGGAGCCAAGGTGACCCAGAATCATTTGGAACTCAAAGAAAATGATTTTGTGTATGAGGGGATCCCAGTGATGAAGTGTTGATGGCTTGATTCACATTAACAAAATGAGAAAGTTAGGGAACTGAGAAAGGAAAAGTGTTAGTGAAAGATATTACCTCTGTTATTGTATATGTGTGGGTGAGGGAGATAGAGATCTCTATTTTTGAGTTACTCAGTGGGGTTGAGTAGGCCCCAGGACATTCCCATTAGTGGATAATTTCACAGAGACATCGTTCACTTGTATGGGAAGAGAAGACTGCGTATACTTGCTGGTGAAGTGAACCGAGGGACAGCCTCCTATGAGCAGGTGGATGCCCACGGTGTGGAGTGGGTTTCCATGTAGATATGGGAAGCACACTGGGAGCCTGAAGCGAGGAGGTCTATTACCTCTGCCAGTGTTGGGGCAGGACACTGAAGTTAAGAGAAAAAAAGTGAGGCTTTTTGAATAAGTCACCTAGGGCTGGAAGAAACATTGTTTTGTTTTCCTAGAGCCTCTTTGGCATGCTTCCTTGAAGCTAGGCCAGTCTTGGAGATTTTAATAAATTTTCCTGAATTGGATGGACTTGGGCATTCTAGCCAACACATTGTCTGTGCCAAGCTTCCCCTAACTGGCAAGTAGTGCTTATGTTAAGCAATTATTAATAGTGCCTTCATTGGTAGATTACTAAACATTAGGTAAATCAACAGTAGCTCTTCATCAAGAAGATCAGTGACCCTTGGCACAGGATAATTGCCAAGAACACTTGTATTTCTTGTTCCTGCATGTGTGTGGTCTTTGGATGTTGGCACGCTTGGCAGGGCACATGATGGAATATTGAATGTACAAGATTTAAAAGTTAGTAGACTTGCTCCTGGATCCAGCTATGCCACGACTAGCTATGTGATGTTTGGCAACTAACAACTTCATAATTTCCTCAATCCCAACTGTAAAATGGGAGTTAATATAACAGTGATTAAAAGCGATTTATACATCCAGCACTATACTAGATCCTGGTGGGGCCGGGAGGGTAGGAGAGCATGCTTAAAGAATTATGGCTCACTTCCTGGCTTCAAATAGTCTGTATTCCCTACTTTACAGGGTTGAAAATACTAAATGGGGTGGTGTATATGCTTTGAAAAAGTGTAACATGCTATATAAACACAATTTATTATTGCATTTACTGAAGAAAACCTGCTGGTTCTATAGTTTAAAATAATTTATTTTCCTGACAACATGATGCTTCCATGTATTTCTCAGTAATTCCCCATCCCAAGAAAATGCCTGGCTCTTTAGGTCAGTGACAGCATCCTATAACATCATCACTGGGAGAAATGAAGGTCATTGCTTCCTTCTTTGTCATTCCTTCTTCTTATTCCAACACTGACCACCCTCTGCCCTCCCTTACAAGGGCTTGGTGGAAAAGTAATCCCTTTGTTTCACCACCACCTTTGATGCACCCCCATGCTGACTCCAAACAGCTCATGTTCACTAAAATTGAGCTTTCCTTTTATTCTCACATATTCAATCAGAGCTCCAGATGGGTAAGCAGGAGATCCCAGATGGCCTGACCACTTCCTGGATCATAAAGCTTCTCAGTATATAAAATAGAAATCTCTTTGATGATCCATGTATTTGTCAGGATTTGTTACACAGCACATGTCCCAGGCAAGTCTCCTGTGATTTCCAGCACCTCTATCATAAGCCCAGAAAGACAGTTGGTTAATTTGTTTGTTTATTTAGCTTTCGCTTGGGCAGTTGGTTACAAAGTTTCCTATTTCTTTTTCTTCTGCCTGCTGCATCATCTCCTAACTTAGAATGCAGTCACGATGCCTTTCCTTTAAAAAGTACATGAATGCTAAGATCCAGGATGGACTGCTGATTCTCTGAAATAATGTCATGTTCTTAATTATTTGAGATATATTTCTCATCATTTATTTGAATTTCTTGGCTCTCATTTACCTAAGTGGAAAACATCTATGTATTTATTGGGGACTTCCCTTGTGGCACAGTGGTTAAGAATCCACCTGCCAATGCAGGGGACACGGGTTCAATCCCTGGTCCAGGAAGATCCCACATGCCGTGGAGCAACTAAGCCCGTGCGCCACAACTACTGAGCCTATGTGCTGCAACTACTGAGCCTGCATGCTGCAACAACTAAAGTCCTTGTTCCTAGAGCCCATGCTCTGCAACAAGAGAATGCACCGCAATGAGAAGCCCATGCACCGCAACGAAGAGTAACCCCCGCTCGCCACAACTAGAGAAAGCCCGTGTGCAGCAACAAAGACCCAACACAGCCAAAAATAAATAATAATAAAAAATTTTAAAAAATATATATGTATTTATTAAACAAATATGTAATGAAATCTTACTATGTGTGACACTGTTCTAGGTGCTGAGTATACAGGGTTAACAAAACAAATCAAAATCCTTATCCTTCTAAGCATCCTTATTCTTATCTCACCAGAACTTATATATTAGTGAGAAAGAGAAACAGTGAAAAGAATAAGATTAAGAATGAGAAGGGAGAAGGAGGAGAAGAAGAAGAAGAAAAAGAAGAGGAAGGGACCATGTATGTGTGTGTGTGTATATATATATATATTTTTTTAATTGTGTAAGTTCCGTGGAGAAAAATGAAAAATGGAGAAGACAAGGAGGACAGTAGGGGTGGAGATGCAATTTAAAATTTTAAGTGCTAAGAATAGACTATGGGGAACAAGGGTGAAGCAGAAAGATAATGGTGGCTTAGCATAGGGTAGTGACAGTGAGAGAGGTGAGAACTGGTCACTTTCTGGGTTTATTTTTAAATTAGAGCCAATAGGATTGTTAATAGATTGAATTTAAGAGAAAGAAAAGAAAGTTAACACGAGAGAAGCTAACTTGGGGAAGAAGGTGAAGGTTTCGTTTTAGATGATGAGGGTAGTGGAGGTGTTAAAGGTTTGAAGAAAGAGGAGAAGTTATGAAATAGTAATTTAGGAAGAAACAGAATGAAGGAGAAAGAAAGATCTGAAACCATAATAAATAGTAGTTTTCTAAAATTGAAAAAAGACATAAGTCCTCAGACTGGAAGTGCAAAGTCTTGAACTGAATATATAAAAATAAATCCAGGGCTTCCCTGGTGGTGCAGTGGTTGAGAATCTGCCTGCCAATGCAGGGGACATGGGTTCGAGCCCTGGTCTGGGAAGATCCCACATGCCGCGGGGCAACTGGGCCCGTGAGCCACAACTACTGAGCCTGTGCATCTGGAGCCTGTGCTCCACAACAAGAGAGGCCGCGACAGTGAGAGGCCCGCGCACCGCGATGAAGAGTGGCCCCCACTCGCCACAACTAGAGAAAGCCCTCGCACAGAAACAAAGACCCAACACAGCCAAAAATAAATAAATAAAATAAATAAAATTTTTTTTTAAAAAAAGCAAAATTTGAAAACCATTGGTTTAAAGCACAATTGGGGAGGAGGTAAATTTGGAAAAAAATAAAAAATAAAATAAATAAATCCACATGTCAACATTAAAATGAACCTGCAGAACATCAAAGAAAATAAGACTTTTAAAGCTCTCAGATAGCAGACTTTTCCTCAGCTGCAATCAATGCCAAAAAATAACAATAATATCTTCAGGGCTGACAGGAAATAACTGTCAATCTACACTCTTATGCCCGAACAACCTTTCAATTGTAGAGACAAAAAAGTCATTTCACCACACAAAAACTTGGAGTATTTACCAACTACTGATCCTCACAAAGGGAACTATTAAATGATTTATCTCAAGAAGAAAAAATGAACCCGGAAGGAAAAAATGAAACAGCACACACACACACACAAATAAAAATAACTATTTTGAAGTTTTAAAAGTACAATAAAAGCTCTAAACACAATAAAAAGATGGAGTGGGGGGCCGTGTCATGTTCAGTTCCAGCACGAAGATCGTGAAGCCCAATGGCGAGGAGCCGGACGAGTTCGAGTCTGGCATCTCCCAGGCCCTCCGGGAGCTGGAGATGAACTCAGACCTCAAGGCCCAGCTGCGGGAGCTGAACATCACGGCCACCAAGGAAACTGAAGTTGGTGGTTGTCCGAAAGCTATCATAATCTTTGTTCCCGTTCCTCATCTGAAATCCTTCCAGAAAATCCAGGTCTGGCTAGTGCGTGAGTTGGAGAAGTTCAGCGAGAAGCACGTTGTCTTTATCGTTCAGAGAATTCTGACTGAGCCAACTCGAAAAAGCCGTACAAAAAAATAAGCAAAAACGTCCCAGGAGCCGCACTCTGACAGCCGTGCATGACGCCATCCTGGAGGACTTGGTTTTCCCAAGTGAGATCGTGGGCAAGAGAATCCGCGTGAAGCTGGATGGCAGCCGACTCGTAAAGGTTCGTTTGGATAAAGCACAGCAGGACAATGCGGAACACAAGGTTGAAACGTTTTCTGGTGTCTATAACAAGCTCATGGGCAAGGATGTTAATTTTGAGTTCCCAGAGTTTCAGCTGTAAACAAAAATGACTAAATAAAATATTATTCACACACAAACAGAAAAAAGATGGAGTGGGGGCATTGTTCCTTGGTAGTAAAAGCGGAAAGTAATGTTTGCCAGAAAGATAGAAATATTACATAGCTAAATGTTGGCAGAAAAATGTATGGTTAAATATTTTGGTAAACATTTAAGAGTAATAACTAAAATGGTAGGAAAACAATCTAGTTTATAAAACAGCATAAGGGAGGAAAAAATGTAGTTATCTTGTTAGTCCACTAGATGAAAGGAAGTAAAAGAAATAAGCAAGAATAAAAAAAAGGCAATCAGAAAACCTAAAATAAAAGGGTAGAAGTAAACCCAAATGTGTCAGAAAACTCAATGTAAGTATTTGACCTTGCCTAATAAAAAATTAAGCTTGGCTTTGTAAGTCTTCTGCAGGCAATTTAAAAGTAGATTGTGTTTTTATAGCACATCTGGTAATCTCTGCTTCAGAGAATAAAAGAAGTAATATTTCCAACTCATTTTGTAAGGTTAGTCTAACACTAATATTAAAGCCAGACAAGGACTGTAAAAGAAAAGCATATATTTGCAAAGAGATACAAAGTCCTAAATAAAACATTAGCAAATCATTTGTCAGTGTATAAAAACCAAAGAGTTTATAAGAAAATCTATGTCATACACTTTAAATACAGATTAAAGGAGATAAGTATATACTTATCTTAATAGATGCAGAAAAGTCATTTTATAAAATGTAATATTCATCAAAATTTTTAAAAATCTCTGCAAACCAGGATTATAAGGGAACTTCCTTAACACCATATACCTATAGCAAGCACTATCTTAATAAAACATTTCACCTACTATGACTGCTTCACTTCAATATTGTGATAAAAGTCCTAACTGATCAAATAAGAAAAGAAAGGAAATAAGAAGCATAAAACTTGGGAAGGAAACCTGAAACCTCTTCTTATTTGTAGATTATGTGATTGCCTAAAGAAAATAAGAGTCTATACAAAGTTAGAATCAATAAGAGAGCTCAGGAAGAATTTATACAAACAACAGTTATGTCCCTATGGACTAGCAATAACCACATAGAAAATGTAATAGAAAAAAATATACCCCTCAAAATATCAATAAATTGTGTTTTTTTTTAATCTAGGGATAAATCTAAGAAAAGATATGCTATAATTTTATGGGGAAGACTTAAAAATAGCATTGAAGGATCTGAATAAATGTTGTGATATACCATGGTCATTGATGGAAAGATTCAATAACATAAAGTCTTCTCAAATTAATATGTCAATTCGATTCCAATAAAAATCCAAGAGAAAGTTCTATGAAACTTAAAAAGCTGATCCTAAAATTTATATGGAAGAAAAAAAGGACAAAAAACACCCAGAAAATTTTGAAGAACAAAATGGGTAGTTTGGCCCTATCAAATATCATGAGTTATCATAAAGCTATAGCAAGTGAGAGATCATGATCTTGGTGCAGGTGAATAGACAAATAGATCTATGGGATCGGATAGCAAGACTTACAGACATGTATATGGGGAAAATGGACACATTACAAATTAGTGGGGATAAGATGGATTATTCAATAAATGGTGTTGTAATAATTGGCTATCTATGTAGAAAATAAAACAAAATTACATCCCTAATCTACATCCTAAAAAAAATTCATGGATGAATAAAGATCTAAGTGTGAAAAATAAAAGTTTAAATTATTTAGAAGAAAATAAAGTAGAATATATCTCCAAGCTAGAGAAAAATTTCATAATAATTGTACCCCCAAAAAAGCATAAAACCTGAAGGAAAATATAGATAAATTTGACTTTATAAAAACTTAAAACTTCTGCACATCAAGAGATACACAAAGTAAAAAGTCAAGTCAAACACAGGGAGAAGGTATTTACAACACATTAACCAAAAACAAACAAAAAACAATACACAAGAAACATATATATATATATATTCCCAAAATACATAAAGAACTCCTATTACCGAACCAAACTAGAATCCGCTCACCTGCGCAGTAAAGCCAATCTACTGACACCAGGTTGTGGTGAAGGAAAGTGCAGGTTTATTGCAAGGCCAAGCAAGGAGTATGGCTAATGCTCAAAAGGCCTGAACTCCCAGATGGCTTTCAGGGAAAGGTTTTTAGAGACAGGGTGAGGGAGAGGGTTGCGGGGTACATGATCAGCTTGTGCACATTACTTTGCTTGCTGGATGGTAAGGTAATCGGGAGTCAACATCATCAACCTGGTTCCACCTGGTCTGGGGTCTACGTGCTTGTGGGCAGCATGCAGTTAACTTCTTCCACCTGGTGAGGGTTTCAGTATCTGCAAAATAGCTCAAGGATATGGCTCAGAATATTATCTCTAACCCTTGAGGAGGAACTAAATGTCCTTGACTTTGTTTAATGCTGAACTACTATTATTTTGTCTTGCTTAACTGTTTTCCTTTGTTTTCCGTATTTTCTCACTGCTCTGATTAAATCTGTTCTTTGGAACTCAGGGAGGACCTAGGAAGCTAATGTTTTTCTGCAAACAAGAGGCAGGGGGAGGACATGGGGCCGGGGGTATGTTTGTCCCGGGAAGCCCTCATAGGGCCCTGCTCAGTTATACTCCTAGAAATCACCAACAAGAACAAAAGGCAATGAATATGAATGGTCAAGTTACAAAAGGGAAAACTTATTGATTCACAAACACAAGGAGTTGCTCAATTTGAGTAGTAATCAGAGAAATTCAATTTACAACAATAATGATATATCCATTTCACAACCATAAATTTTGTAAAAAATTAAAGTCTGAAAACAATGACAAGTACCACCATACACAGATGTGATAAAACCAGAACTCTCAGACTACTGGCAGAAAAATAAATCAATTAAACTGCTTTGTAGAGCCAGGTGGTAGTATCTTCTAATGTAGATGTTCATACGCCCACAATTCCCCTTCTAGGCATATCCCAGGACAGTGTTTTTAAAACTTGAGGTTGTGACCCATTAACAGATAATGAAATCAATTTTAGTGCGGAGTGAACAGAAGGAAGGGGGAGGGGGAAGAGATGAGAGGGAAGGGACAGCACATTTAGATCTTTACTCATCCATGAATCTGTGTGTGTGCGTGTGTGTAGATGAGGGATATAATTTTGCTTTATTTTCTACATAAATAGCCAATTATTCCAGCACCATTTATTGAATAATCTATCTTATCCCCACTAACTCGCTGAATTAATGAAATCAGTTTAGTGGGCAATGAACAGAGGGAGGGGAGGGAGAAAAACATCAGCACGTATCACAGGTTGGAAGGTGCAGTCAGTGCTAGCGGTGCCCTGCCCAGATCGCCTTTACTGGGCGAGCGCACTCACCCCCACCTGCTCTATTAGCTGCTAACTGCTCACAGCTGCACTCTTTCTCGAAGAGGAGCCTCTTTAACTGGAAATGCCTGGGCGGTTGCACGGTCCCCGCCCCACCCCCATCCCCTTGACACCGCCCCCCCTCCACCGTGGCCCGCAGCCAATGGCTGATAAATGAGGGGTATAAAGGCCAGACCCGCCCCTGCCTCAGTGAGGCAATTGTGCGGTGCCATTCGCAGGCAGCTCGGGGTTTCTTGCGGGGGGTGACGCTGAAGCTAATCTTCAGCAGAAGCCACGTCTTTCCTAAGCTTCTTCCTTTCCTCACTTTCTCCTAGAAATTCTGTCTCAAGCTCTGCTGTTAGGGAACCTGCCCTAAGACGGAGGGGTAAATACTTTCAAAGGTGTATGTAGGGTGAGGTAGATTATAATGTAAAAGAGGGTTTTAAAAGTTTGAGAGCTGGGCTTCCCTGGTGGCGCAGTGGTTAAGAATCCGTCTGCCAATGCAGGGAACGCGAGTTCTAAGCCCTGGTCCAGGAGGATCCCACATGCCGCGGAGCAACTAAGCCCGTGAGCCACAACTACTGAGCCTGCGCTTTAGATAAAACGTTCATAGGAATAACTCACGCTCGTACTCACCATGGGCAAGGAAGGAGGGAATGAAAGTTAAGAGTGGTAGGAATTTTCACTTACATCTGAAATATTTTCTTTACAAAGGCTGAGGAAACTTGGGAAATTTTAGCCTTTATACGAAATGGGGGGTACACTGGGTGTTTCTCATCTTTTCTATACTTATCCGTTTATTTGAAATATTTCATGAAAAAAAGAGGGGCCCTAAAACCTCTCAAACCCACCCCACTCACCTGCCCTGATACACCCCTATGGATACCTATGTATGAGGAAGCAATGTGTTTCCCCCCTTTGATAACAAATCATGTAAGTTAGGTTTCTCTTGTTCTTTATTCTAAGGACGCTCATAGTAGAAGTAGGTTATCTGGAGGCTCAGTAATAATGGTAATAAACTCCTGGTCTTTACGGTCAGCTTGTGCTCTCAATTGCCATGGTGCTGAGGTTATTGTTTAATTGTAGTTCTTGTTTACTCTCCCAAGTCCCTCATAAAGTGAGAAAAATAATATGTACATACATAGGAAGAAGGGAAGGAGAAATGGAAGGAAGAAAGAACAAAAGGAAAGTGAGAGAGAAGAAAAAGAGAGACTGGAAATCCCACAGTTTTATCTGTGAAAACGCCATAGTTTAACATGGGGATGGCTCTTCCCTTGCAGTTACTAAGGATGAATCAGAACCACTTGGGAGAAAGCCCCTGTGGTCAATTATATTTTCACTGCAGGTGGTTTCCTTTTCTTCGATTTGCTTTTTGAATGCGTAAGGAAATTAAGGAAAAGCTGACTTTCCCTTCATTGCCAATTGTAGCTTCACATGCTGTAGTTCCACAGGGAGCAGAGGCTTCGCATTTTTCTGTTAAAAGCTCCCAATATTGCATATTTTCTTCCAACTCATTTTGGAGTCAGGTGAAGCATATGGGAAATTTGCAGATCGAGTCCATCATCCAGGCATCAATCTGGAATGATTTGTGGCCATGTACATATAAAGAGACCATAGTTGTCCGCTAACTGCATACATATGGCATCCGGAAACGTAAACTCACAGCCTTTGCCTTCAAAACCACATGCTACCCAGGGAGGTAAAACTGTGGTTCACAACATGTGGGTTGTGACCCAGAGTAGTCTGCCAACGTTTAGCAGGTGGGCAGCTAGAGATGAATTGTATGCCTACTGCAATTTCCTTTCTTTGAGGCTCCCTTGGGTGTATGCATGCATATACTCTCTAGGCCATAACATATACCTGGCGTGGAGCTGGAGCAGACCAGTACACATACATAGTCCTGTTTCGTCATCTTGTGGGCACATTCTTCCATCTGTCTTTATTTTAAATACGTTACAGATACATGTTTACCAAAATTGCATAGGTCCATGAAATATATAATCTCTATCAACCATGTGTGTGTCTTACAGCCCCTATGGGGAAACCTGACCATTCACAAATAGGTATATCTAGCCAGGGAGGTGGGCTCTGACTAACATCAGGGAAATAATTTAAGACTAGAGTATTTGTTCTGATTTAACGGAAGGGGTCGGGGGGACCTAATCGTAAGGACCTACTTGAATAGCTGTCTTCCTTGTCCTTGTATCAAAGCAAAATTCCCAAATCTTTTCTAATAGATGACTTACATTGTTCATTCTATAAATCCAACATCTGCAGTAACTTCATCTTAGCATTCTGATAAAGCAAGTCCCTTTAAGACTAAAGTCTAGTTGGTCCTGAATGGGCTTGAAGTGTTGCCTCTCTGCAAATGGTCAGATTTTGATATATGCTATGACACAGTCAATTGCTTTAAAATATAAATATGGTATGTTGACTCTGCTGCTGGGTTCAATTAAATATTTTAACTACCCTTTGCCAGTGAAAATCTTTGGTTTGTTTATGGTTTCTTTGGTATGTGATGGTGTGTAACCTCACTTTTCTTCAGGCTTGTGATGCTGTACTAACCTGGCAAAGTGGTCCATACCTATTTGCATCATCTTTCTGGTGTTTTAATAACCATTCAGCCACAAGAATATTTAATGACAGCTCAACCACTTGAGTTGAAGGTCTCACGGAGAACTAAAATATAATCTTAAGCAAGCTCACACATTCCAGAGGAAAAGCCTGAGTAGAATTAATTGAAGATGACTGCTGCAGAAGCAGCTATGTTTCTGTAATGCACTATAACAAAAGTAGTGTCTCCTCTGCCCTTCCATGCACACCTATCAGCGTGGCCTTGGGATGTTGCAGAACAATCTAGGCAGCCAATTATGCTCAATAACCACCTGAGCTCAGGCCTGAAGACTTGATCTCTTCATGTGACTAACTGAATTTTTCCCACATCTCTATTGGGATAATTGCTTCAGCCAGGTCTCACACTCATGGCCTAACAACTAACAATACTGCTCAGGGACTGGGCGGTATGAAGTACATATTTTTTCCCAAAAGAAATAGAGTCGCAAAAATTGCACCCCATCCACCATGAAAATAACTTTTGCCATTTTAGCTGTTTGGAGTTTAAGTCTAAACCCTTTCTTCCAGAATAGACCTTCACTTCCCTTAGCAAAATCAAAAGGCCCAAGGAGGTCAGTCTTCCATAAAAACAGGTTATAGTTTCCCCCATATCTCCACCTCTTGTAGCACAAAGAAATGCTAGAAGCTTTGACATGACAAAATTTTTCACTTGCATATTCTAAGTTTACTAATTTTCAGATATTATAAACAAAGCCTTTTTATCACAGGACTTGAACAAATGGAATTTGCAACTGCTTTGACTTAATATATCCGCAACTCAAAGAGATGTTGAACTGTGTTTTTCAAGGATCAGACCTTAGGGCTCAAAATCAAAGTCCTCAGATTTCCTTTTCTCCTCTGCAAGACATTAGCTTTACTCCAGCTCTTGCTCTCAGGTACAGCACACTGGCTCTGGTAGGAGGGTCACAGACTGGTCAGCTACGCCTAGAGTAAATCCAGTTCACGTACATATATATGCACGCAGAGCAGGAAAGTTGATGATGGAGTATGAATTCCCAAGTAAGGGGATAGGCACCCAAATTAAAAAAAAAAAAAAAATCAAAGGGCAACGAATGAGTCTGGAGAATGGGGAGGTTACAGTAACTCAAAGTGGGTGGGGTAGGCTGTTTTGCTGGAAGATGCGTACTCGCAGCGACGATTTCCTCAGATGCTCCCTGCTATTGCCCTGAGAGCGAAGGAGGGGGAATCCCATTCTCCCTGATCCAGGAAGGGGTTGAGGTCTAGACAAGCAGATTGTGTTGACTCCAAGTGGGTTCAATACAGTCTGGCACCCAGGGCCCAAACTGTTGTGTCCCCCCCAACTTCATGTGTAGCTAGAAGCACGTAGAAGAGAGAAGAGCCACCTGCAGAGGAAGGAGAGGTGATGGTGATGCTGAGGCTGCTCTCTCTGGCGAAGGGGCATCTGCTAGCCGTCCACGCAAGGTGAGGCATTGCAATGGCTGCAGCGTGTGGATCCTTCCAGGAGCCCCCAAAGCCACCAACCAGAGCTAGTTGGCCCTGTGAATGCGGACTTCTATGGAGTCACGGAAGGAGATGCCTGCTTTGGGCCAAAGAAAGGGATTTAGCAAAGGAAGAACCTGGGGGCAGGTGATAGGAAGCAAGTTGTTATAAGCTGCGCTATTTCTCTCTTGCTCTCTTGTAACCCTCAGTGCTAATTCCTGGGGGAAGACATGCTATTTACATTTGTTTCTTTTACTTCACTGCAGCTCGTCACATTCCTGGAGTCATTGCAGAGCTCAGTAACTTTACAAGAAGTAGTGCTGCACACTGGTTAGAGGTTGAGATTCTGAGATCTGCTGATCAAGGTTCAAATCCAGACTCTAGCAAGCAGTAACTTGTATTAAGTGTGTGACCTCGATGAAATGCCTTAGCCTCTTTTTGTGTATTGATTTTCTTATCTACGTAATGAAGGCATAGCTAATACCCACCTCAGAACCTTGAGGGAGGGGTGAATCGGCTAATAGACATAAAGAACTAGAACAGTGCCTGGTCCATGTTAGGAACTCAAACAATATGTACAAGTTTTTACTTGTTAAAATTGGAGTCTCTGGAGTAAAAAGGGCCTCATAAAAGAGTCTTCATTCACACAATAGACTGACAATGTGCCAGGCCATGGGCAAGGGTCTAGAAATACCAAAAATAATAACACTACTCAATTCATGACTTTGTCAACATCTTCTTGGAACAGCTTACCATCTTAAGTTCCTTATCGTATGCTTTTTTTATTGTTATTTTGGCAACAAAGCATTTATCGCAGTGAGTAAATTTAGATTTATTTTGTTTGATTTTTTTTTTTCTTTTTTAATATCTGTCTCTTGCACTGACTGTAGGCCTTCCGAGGGCAGGGATTGGGATCTGTATATTGCTGTATCCCCACTGTCCAACCCCAAATCACCTATGAGATGCTCAATGAATGTTTGAGTGAATAAATGAGCCAAGAGAAGTAACTAGTTATCACTTTCCAGAAGCTCTCATTAAAACTCAGCACAGGGGACGGAGACAGGTGGTGAGTGTTAAATAACTTACCACCAGCAGTCAAGATGTGCTTTCTGAGAGTAAACCACATGCTTCTCCGTTCTCCAAAAGATAACATGGAATCCCTGCTACCTCATCCTCAGGTTACTTTCTCATCTGAAACCAGAAAACGTGGCACCGTGGTAGACAAGCAGGTTACCCTCAATTTAAATATTCAAGAGAGGATATGGGGGTATGATTTTAGTAGGAGATAAAGAGAGGAATTTATCTGAAATAAATGTACTCATTATACAGGGATGGCTGTTTATTGATTTCCAAAAATCTTTCTGCCAGTGTTGGTTTGAAAGGGAAAGGATCAGGATGAAAGTAAGCACTCTGTTTGTATTAGCTAGAGGTTGTGAATCAAAAATTTTCGAAGATAAATTTCTCTGTACTTGATTCTCTGCCAAAACGATGTCCGTTTCGCTTGTCCAGATTCACTGTCATGTCTGAGAAACACACTGAGCAAGTTGAATCTCAACCAATCAAGTCTAAGCTTTAGGACCAGCAAATGCTGAATTTACAATCGTGTACTCAGAAGCCCCTGAATAATTGAACTAAAAAGAGACAGCAGCATCCTGAATAACTGAGTGGATTTTGCTGCATAAAATCAGTCTTCTTCAACCCTGAAAAGTAGAATTGTTTTCACCTCTGGCGGGTGGAACTGTTTGCATAGTGGGCCACAGCGGGAAGCTTGTTGGGGCACTGGTACCAGCCGGTGGGGTGATTATGCTATCTGAAAGGTATGCGCCTGTGATTTCTTAATGATGGCTGCCTACTTGTTTAGTCCTGCAGGTAATCAAGGATGGTTATGGGTAAACGTGAGCCGGATCAATGAAGGATGGAGGAGGTGGGGACAGACAAGCATAGTGAGCCAGCAGAGCAAGGTGTGTCTCACACTGTCAGGCCATGCTGGAGACTGAGTCACAAAAGCCAGAGGCTCAAAGGAGCCCTCCGATCTGGGGACTCAGGGCTGGAAGGAACCCCCAAGTTACTCCTTTGGCTGACTTCTGCTTTTGTGACACTGGAAAATTTGAAAAGGCAACTTTTCAGGAAGTGTTTCATTCATTCATTCATGTGTTTATGCTTTATTGAGGATAAAGTATAATCTTATATATATTAAGCATCATCTTCAATAACAATGGCCACCATTTAACAAGCACCTTCTAGGTGCCAGGCACTGTGCTAAGTGAAAGTAAGTAGTATTATCCACTGTTACAAGAGAAAACTGAGACTCAGAAAGGTTCAGTAGCTTACCTGTGATGACACAGCCAGGAGATGGCAGAGCTGGGACCCAAGTCTTGCTGATACTAGAGTCCTTGTTTCCTGCTTCACAATACACCGCCTTCCTCTTGAAGATTTTCCTGAGGATTGCTAACTGATGATTACAAGTTAATTTGTTGGGAGAAGGAGAAGAAGCGGGAGGAAGGAGAGGGAGGGAAAAGGGAGAGAGGAATTAGGAAGATGTGAGAACACGGACTAGAGAAGACCAGGGAAACTCCGTGCCCTGTGTTGGGAATGATTTGCTTTTCTCTTTTCATTTTTTGCTACTTGTGCTCAAGAAAGAGCATTCAACTGGCACTGGAAAGAAGTCAGGTTTTTGTTTGTTTATTTAATCATTCTTAGTAAGACTTGATCTTAGCAGTCTTCATAAAGTTCAGGGGAATAATTCAGACCTCTGTTCTGATGAGTGACTTAGCCCTATCTTGGTGGGATGGGTCCTCCTTGTCCTCTAGACAGAAGTCATCTCATAGGTCCCATGGTGTAGTGTAATTTTGAGTTGCAAACCTAGAATCAGACTGTTCTGGAAGGCCCTGCCCCGGGTTCATTTATCAAAATGCTCCAGGAGGCTTGGATGGAGGTGACATCGCTTATGACTCAGGAGCCATCTTGGCCTCACAGAAGATCCAAGGGCCCCCAGACTGGAAACAGATGTGTGGGTGGTCCAGCTGAGCCTTAAAAAAAAGAGAAGGGTCTGTTCCTGACTGTTCAGACCCAAATGCGTTTATGAGGCTTGACACCTCAAATGCTTAGATACTTTCACGTGTTGATTCATTTTACCCTCACACCCACTTCAGGAGGCTGGGGTATTTCTCACATGTTATGAATGGAAAAAAAACGACCTCAGAGAGGTGAAGCATCTCATTCATGGTCAGGAACCTTTTACTTAGGAAAGCTGAAAACTTTAACCCTCACATCCAGCAGCTCCTCCATTTCACAGACTGAGAGCCCCATTAAGCCAACTGCGTCAACATGGAAACATCCCTTAGACTGGGATTCTGAGTAGCTTGTTCTACCCCCTCACCCCTGATCCAGCTGGAGGTGAGGAAAACAAAAGGGGTCATGTTCTGGGAACTCAAATGACTATGGAAATTGCAAATGGCAATTAAGAGACGATAAAGCAATCTATGCTTTACGTGGGGTCTGGGGAGCAGGCACACCCTTAACAAGGGTGCAAGTGGAGGGTCCCAGTCGGCCCCCTTTTCTCCCTCCTTGGGCTCCTTCCAGCTCTGAGAGGAGGGGCCTCGCCTGCCTGCCTTTGGACACCCAAGTGTGCACATCCAAGCTCTGTGCACGTGCCACCCAAACAGCCAAATCCTGGAAGTGGGCGGAGGCTAGGGTTGCCAGAAAGCATACAAGATGCAGTTAAATTGGAATTTCAGATAAATAATGAAGAGCTTTTTAGCACTAAGCATGTCCTAAATATTTCATGGGACATATTTATACTAAAAAATTTGCTATATCTAAAATTCAAATTTAACTGGTCAGCCTGTATTTATTTGCTACATCTGGCAACTCCAGCTGGGACTCTTTGGTGAGGAAGCTCCAGGGGCCTGGGTATCCAGAGGTATCCTTACATCTAAAATGTAAGGCGGCCTGGGAGGGGGGAAGGTGGGCCCTGGGTAGGCAGAGCTTCCCGGTTCCCCAGACTCCTTACCTCCTGGGAGGGGCCCTCTAAAGCCTGGGGCCCAGGGCAGGGATCCCTCTTGCCCAGATCTAAGAGCAATACTGGTAGCAGGAGGCTTGGAAAGGAAGCACATGAAACAGAGACCTGGGCCCCACTATGAGCCTTGGGCAAAGTCACTATTTTTCTGAGCCTCAATTATCTGAGCTGTGTAAAAAGGAGGCTTACGTGGATTCCTATTTGTCAGAAACCTAGCCCGTGCTCAACACATAGTAGGTCTCAATACTGGCAGCTTTCATTATCACCTTAAAGAGAGATCAATACTAGGAAAATGCTTTGAGTTTTTCTGCCTCCTGCTTTTTGTTGAGTTGATTCACCTCAGCTGAGCTGGGAAAAGGTATCAGTGTTTTCTTTGCTTATACCTGGGTTAGGAAAAATCACTCTGCTCAATGTAGCAGCCAGTGAAAAACACAGAGACTGGGGCTAAGTATTCCAGGAGAGGTGAGGGCTTGATCGGTTCCTCTCCCCCTGCTCTTCTCTCCCTCTCTATTCTTCATACCTGTCTCTGGGCTGGTGAGTAGGTGAGGCACTGTCCTTCCCAAGGGGGTGGGAAAGGAGGGGGCGCGGGGAGCAGAGCAGATACCTTCCCTGGCCCGAGGTGCTATGAGGTATTCACTCACTTACTTCACTGACTTGTCTTCCATCTTGGGAGGAGCCAGCCAGCCTTCGATGAGAATTTAAGCCCATGGTCGTAACTCAGGGCTGCAGGGGTGCACACAAAGGGGGCCCAAGCAAGCTAACCCTAAGGCAAAGTGCTGAGTGTTTGAAGAGAGATATAATTGAACTTGGAATGTCATGAAAGCTAAGACTCCTTTCTTAATTTCACAGTCTCATTCCTAACCACTACCCCATGGAATCTGACTCAGGGTGTCTTTCTGCTTAAAAGTCCAGAGTAAGAAGTTGGGGAGCAGGGGTGTGAAGGCAAACTGGCTCAGAGCCAAACTAAGCAGCTTCCTTTTTAACTCAGGTGATTTAATGGGAGTAGAATTTTTCTGAACTCTAAGTAAGGTATCCAGGTTCCTTTCTTTTGCAGATTACAAGAGGGTTTAAAATGACTAGGGAGTGGGACTTCCCTGGTGGTCCAGTGGCTAAGACTCCACGCTCCCAATGCAGGGGGCTGGGGTTCGATCCCTGGTCAGGGAATTAGATCCCACATGCCACAACTAAAGATCCCACATGCTGCAACTAAAGATCCCACATGCCACAACAAAGATCCCACATGCTGCACCTAAGACCCGGTAGAGCCAAATAAATAAATAAATATTTCAAAAAAAAAAAATGACTAGGGACTGAAACAACCTGGGGGTTGTTTAGGGGTCTTGGACTGTCCCTAGAACCAGGGTGGTTCTGCATTTCGGTGCAAGCAGATGAGACGGGGGTCCCGGGAAGAAGAGTTCTTTGGGTGGGAGTGGGGGGCAACCCAGAGTGAAGATGGAGATCTGTTGGTTGAGGTAATAACACTTTCACCAGCCTCTTCTGCACCTCTGAGGGTCTCTCATAACCAAGTTTAGAGCCTTTGCCCCTGAAAGACCATTGTACTGATGGCCTCTCTGCCACAGACAGATAGATTCATGAGTGTTAACTTTGTAAAAAGAGAAGCTTCTCTTCCCTTCCACTTCTCCTCCTTTCAGTTCCACCCTCCTCCCAGAAGAAAGGATTCTTCCTTCAACTTTTTTTCAGTGATAAAGAGAAGATAATGAAATAATAAAGTGTAGTTACCTTAGCCAGTAAAAACCACATGTCTTCAGAATCCACCACCACCTGCAGAGACATGTAACCGTTTTGCTTACCTGGTGGTAACAATGAGGGTTGTTTTTTTTTTTTGCCCCTATTCATATTAGGATCTATGAGAAATGGCTGCCTTAGATGATTACATGGCTTTTCAGCTTGAATGGGTTTTGAAATCAAGTAATTAAGCACCCACTACATGCAATAAAATAAGCACCATACAAATTACCAGTTCAATTCAGCAAATGTTTCTTGAGGGTCCACTAGGGAAGTGAGTAGCATAATGATCAAGAGCGCATCCTGACTCCACTACCTACTAGTTGTGTGACCTTGAGCAAATTATTTTAATCCCTTCGAGCCCAGCTCCCTTATAATGTGAATTATGAGAGTACTACTTCACTGGGTTGTTGTGAGGATTCACTGAAGCAATATGACAAGCAGCCATCACAGTGCCTGGCGCTATTGTTCAATAAATTGGTCAAGGACTACAAAGATGATCATATGATCTCTGTCCTTTTAAGGAGCTTACTACCTCAAGTAAGAATAAAAGCAGAAAATCGCCATCTCTCCTGGGAAAGAAATACACCACTGTGCTCAGTGGGTGTACTAGTAAGGGTTCTTCAAAGAAACAGAGCGACACACAAAAACAGAAATATAGATCAATGGAACAGGATAGAAAGCCCAGAGATAAACCCACGCACATATGGTCACCTTATCTTTGATAAAGGTGGCAAGAATATACAGTGGAGAAAAGACAGCCTCTTCAGTAAGTGGTGCTTGGAAAACTGGACAGCTACATGTAAAACAATGAAGTTAGAACACTCCCTAACACTATATACAAAAATAAACTCAAAATGGATTCGAGACCTAAATGTAAGGCCAGACACTATAAAAC
The DNA here is from genome assembly GCF_028564815.1 of Eubalaena glacialis. Lineage (NCBI taxonomy): Eukaryota > Metazoa > Chordata > Mammalia > Artiodactyla > Balaenidae > Eubalaena > Eubalaena glacialis. The sequence goes on from NC_083724.1 coordinate 70,549,583, forward strand.
TCTTAGAGGAATACATAGAACACTCTATGACATAAATCACAGCAAGATCCTTTTTGACCCACCTCCTAGAGAAATGGAAATAAAAACAAAAATAAACAAATGGGAGCTAATGAAATTTAAAAGCTTTTGCAAAACAAAGGAAACCATAAATAAGACGAAAAGACAACCCTCAGAATGGGAGAAAATATTTGTAAATGAAGCAACTGACAAAGGATTAATCTCCAAAATATACATGCAGCTCATTGCAGCTCAGTATCATAAAAACAAACAACCCAATCCAAAAATGGGTAGAAGACCTAAATAGACATTTCTCCAAAGAAGATATACAGATTGCCAACAAACACATGAAAGGATGCTCAACATCACTAATCATTAGAGAAATGCAAATCAAAACTACAATGAGGTATCACCTCACACCAGTCAGAATGGCCATCATCAAAAAATCTACAAACAATTAATGCTGCAGAGGGTGTGGAGAAAAGGGAACCCTCTTGCACTGTTGGTGGGAATGTAAATTGATATAGCCACTATGGAAAACAGTATGGAGGTTCCTTAAAAAACTAAAAATAGAACTACATATGACCCAGCAATCCCACTACTGGGCATATACCCTGAGAAAACCATAATTCAAAAAGAGTCATGTACCACAATGTTCATTGCAGCTCTATTTACAATAGCCAGGACGTGGAAGCAACCTAAATGTCCATCGACAGATGAATGGATAAAGAAGATGTGGCACATATATACAATGGAATATTACTCAGCCATAAAAAGAAACGAACTTGAGTTATTTGTAGTGAGGTGGATGGACCTAGAGACTGTCATACAGAGTGAGGTAAGTCAGAAAGAGAAAAACAAATACTGTATGTTAACACATATATATGGTATCTAAAAAAAAAAAGGGGGGGGGGGTTCTGAAGAAGCCAGAGGCAGGACAGGAATAAAGACGCAGACGTAGAGAATGGACTTGAGGACATGGGGAGGGAGAAGGGTAAGCTGGGACGAAGTGAGAGCATGGCATGGACATATATACACTACCAAATGTAAAATAGATAGCTAGTGGGAAGCAGCCACATAGCACAGGGAGATCAGCTCGGTGCTTTATGTCCACCTAGAGGGGTGGGATAGGGAGGGCAGGAGAGAGATGCGAGAGGGAGGGGATATGGGGATATATGTATATGTATAGCTGATTCACTTTGTTATACAGCAGAAACTAACACTACTGTAAAGCAATTATACTCCAATAAAGATGTTTAAAAAAAGAAAAGAAAAAGAATCAGAGCCACAGGATATATATAGACATAGAGAAGGAGATATTTTATGAGGACCGGCTCATGCTATCAGAGAGGCTGAGAAGTCGCATGATCTGCTGTCTACAAACTGGAGGCCCAGGAAAGCCGGTGGTATAGTTCCAGTTCAAACCTGAAGGCCTGAGAACCAGGGCAGCCAGTGGTGTAAGTCCTGGTCAGTCTGAGGGCACAAGAGCTTGGACTGAATCTTACACCATTGGCTCCCCCAAGTCCGAAGTTTCAAGAACCAGGAGCACCAATGTCCAAAGGCGGGAGAGAATGGATGTCCCAGCTCAAGTAGAGAGCAAATTCACCCTTCCTCTGCCTTTTTATTCTATCAGGTGGATTGGACAATGCCACCCACACTGGTGAAGGCAATCCTCTTTACTCCATCTACCTATTCAAATAAAACACTGTTACACACATACCCGGAAATTATGTTTTACCAGCTATCTAGGCATTCCTTAGCCCAGTCAAGCTGACACATAAAATTCATCATCACAGGGGCCCATGAGCCACTGAACTCAGCATAGGGGTGGGTGGAGGGAAGTTGGAGGAGTTTGGAGGGCCAAGCCAGGCCTTGAAAGTTTATTAGCCTGCATTGAACAGGTTGAAAGAACAGGAAGAGCAGAGAGAAGTCATAACATCATGACTTCTAGAAAACATGGTCACTGTATTTATTGTTGTCTCATTTCTACAAACACCCAGTTCCCTCTAAATGAAATCTAGTTGCCACTGCTCCTAAAGCTTACTCCTTCATCCTCCTTGCAGTCTTCTCTAAATTCTAATGACCTACCAGCCTCGTTCACCAGACACATCTTCTGCCATGAGCATCGTATCCACCATCCCCCATTCTGTGGACTAAATTAATATCCCAACCCAGTAGTTCTGGCCCAGTTCTCAGCCAAGCACCAGGAGATTTGACAATCTTTGTCCTTCTCCACAATCCCCACATGAGCTTGGCTAAAATACTAACTTGGCCTCAGTCTTCCTGTTTATAAATAGACACATGCATTCTGGCCATTTAGACAAAAGCTACAAAGGCCTACAAAGTCCCAAGAAATGGGGTGGGGAAAAAAAAAACACTTAGAAGTATGGAGCAAAAGAAGAATGGCATCTGACTCAATTCGCTTGTGGGTTGGTGGGCTGGTTTGATCACATCCAAGGTTGAATGCTTCTTATGGATCAACTGGAAGTAAGGAAATCCAGAGCTTGGGCTCCAGCAAGATGAATCTGCATGTGTTCAGAATTATCCTCCAAGTCAACAACTAACTGTAGCTGGTCCAGCAGGAGAAGCCAGCTCTCCCACAGGAAGGCCCCGGCCTCTAAGGCTGTGAGTGCAGGGAGGGGAAGGGACAGCGCGAGGGATGCCTGGTAATTCCTGCTTTGTGGTGGATGTGTTGAGGTTTTCCTCTCCTCACCACGTCTGACTCTGGGATGCAACACCTGACAAGGGAAAGAACCTCCTTCTAAATGGCTGCAAGAAAAACATCCTGAGGCTAATTAAAAACAGAACTTAGCTAAAGTAGAAGTAAACGTGGCTCAATGAATGGCTTTGTCATTTGCCAAAACCTTACTTCTTTGCTGCCTTCATTTAGTTAATTAGCCTTTCACTGTTGATCTGCTGCTGTCAACTAGGCAATGTATGCAAACCACATCTCTTAACTCCAGCGGCCTCCTCAGCCTTTGAAACATGCGAGGGAGGGGTTGTAACCAATCTACAAGCCAACTGCAAAATGAAAAGTCTCATTTCCCGTGCATAAGGTGCCAAGACCTTTCTTCAATAACCCAGCAGAGTTTTGTTTCTCTGCTGGTGGAATTTCAAATTAGCAGAAGCTTCCGTGGTTTCTTACAGACCTCCTTGGTTACAGACGAAAGGACTCCATTCCCACCGCTCCACCCCCCATTTTGCGTCTTTTCACTTCTCCTTCTATTGCTAAGCTTGCACTTACATTCTTTCAAGTTTCTGTGCACAATTTTTTAAAAACTATAAATTAGCACCTTCGTTTCCTCATAGTTGGCATCTGCTGCATTTCAAGTGAATGCATTAAAATACCCTTTTCACGAAACTATCATTATCAAAAAAGCACATGAGCAGAATACTGACATCCTGGCTCCTTCATTTTCTGTGATTGTATGTACCGTATTTCATAAATATGAGATACTACTTATAAAACTATAGCATACTAAACAGTATACAATACTGTTTGTGGATACATATGTATATGAGTAGTAAAAATATTCAAATATGCTTGAAAATGATAAACATCACCTTCAGCAATTGAGGAGACCTTTGACCCAGGATAATTTTTCTAGCCAGGTTGTAAACATGCTTACACACACACACACACACACACACACAATTTACATGTGCACGCACATTCTCTCTCAATTTTGTTAGATATATGAACAAGGCATTCTGGAGTTTAACGTCTTAGACTTTTCGTTTTTCCTGTAAAAGAAAAGGAAGGCAGAGCAAGTGAGTTTGTTGCTGGTAGGGGTTGTCCACGACCTCACTTTTCGGGGGTTTTGACTGCCTTCCAGTAGCTCCCCCTCCTGGGTTCATTTTGAGGCAGGCTCAGGCTTGGCTTGAGGCCAGTGTGACAATCAAGGCCCGAGAAGTCTCTTCTTTCAGAGATTATTTCTCAGGTTTCTTTGTTTTATTGGTGGACGGGAGGAAGGACGGCGAGGAACCGGGAATGGGAAGGAGGGGGGACCAAGTGGGGTTTCTCAAGTCAAGCAGGGTGTCCTGCTGCTGCCCCAGCCCGTGAAGCTGTGCTCACATGGCCAGGCGGCCCGTGCAGGAGGGCTTAAATTAATCCGGTGAGTCTGGGCAGCTGAACTGATTCCTTTGAGAGGCTCCAAACCTCCGAGGTGCACCCCTGACTCTAACAGTCCAGCCAAGGTGGTTTCGAAGAACAATGAAGTCGCGGGGGGGGGGGGGGGAAAGGAAAGGAAAAATATATATATCAGGTTAAAATATGTGCCTTTATATAGCTGTGGGCCAGACACCAAAATGAGTCTTTATAAGCTTTCAAGGAGACAATTAAAGGAAGTGGGAACAAGTGAAGAACCCGATGATGATTTCAGCATTAGGGACAGCAGAAGGAGGGAGTGGTATCAGAAAGGGAACCCTTAAGCCACCAGTGGGGGAGGAAGGAGACCGCACGGACCTCACCCCCAGGCCAGCCAGAGGAGCGCCCAGCCCCACACACCGCCCTCCTGAGAAGCGCATGCATGCAGCCCTCGGATCCTGCCAGCTTTATGCCTGCCTTCAGCAGTGACGCAGAGACAGGGTACCAGCATGGAACATCTTTGAAATTCTTCTTGGGTTCCAAATGAAAAATCGTTCTGCCTTCAAAGCCTAATGGAAATTTGGTAGAAACATGTGCTTTCCCCTTAGGTTCAAAAGAGAAATTAATATCCTTCCCATTTCTCTGTGTATCTGTGTTTCCCTTTCTCAAGTGAAGAGGAGAAATTATGAGAGGCATCCTATAAAAATAGAAGGTAGGACAGAATAACAGTATTGCTCCTTTATAAAAGCAAATATTTCTATATTTTCTTTAAAACAGAAATGCAACAGAAAGTCTACCATAGTACAAGTTATACAAAAAAAAAAAAATCTGTGTTCTTGATAGGGAATCATCATAATTATTTACTCCCATTCCACTTAAAAATATTGTGTTGTTTGCAAGGCAAATGTCAGAAATGATGCCCATGAACCTTGGCAGGAGTTAGCAGTGGGTGCAGATTACAGGGAATTTTCACATCCTAAATCATTTATTCCTATAGAGATTTTCTTTTCCAATGAGAACATTTTAATTTTACCATAGGAAAAATAGAAAAAGATAGTTGATTGAACAGCAATCCTGTATTAGGCCCTAGTAACACAAAAATAGTTAAAGATCTCACGGCCTGTGGTTCCTACCTAAAGGAGCTTGTATCCAGTAGGGGAAGAAAGGTAGGTGGAGAGGGGCAAAATGATTAGGTGTTATAACCAAGTTAGGTGATGAAGTTCTGTGGCGTATACCCGAAGGAGTGATTCTTTCTGTAGGATGCGACTGTATGAAAGGAAACTACACCTAGATGATATTGGTGAAACCAGAAAGGTAAGGGAATCCCAGAGAAAAGTAACAAAGGCCAAGAGGAGTGGAAGTCTGATATCTTCCGGAAGCAGAAAGGAGTCCAGTGTGGCTAGACTGTAGAGACGGAGAGAGGTGTGGAATGGCTGAAGATGGGCTAGGAACGTGGATTTGGAGCCAGAAGGCAGTTCATCAAAGGTCTGGATTGCTGCGCGAAGGAAGGTGACTCCTAAGCAGTGGGGAGGGGAATAATCAGTTTAGAAAGAACACCCTGATCTCCAGAAGTTGTGTTGGAAGGGAAAGGGATTTTGCAATAAGAAGCACTTGTACTGTGGCAGCGTTAGGGTGGACCCAAAACAGTGAGAGGTGAAGTCAGACTGGATCTAGCGAGAAGAAAGGAAAGGTGAGCTTAACGACAAAGTTCCTAACACAGTTCCTAGCTAAGTGGTTGGCTAAAATAGGAAATGCTAACATTCAACATTTACTATGTGTTGCTACGTGCCAGATCCATGCTAATTTAATTCTCACCACAACCTTATAGGGCAGGCACTATTATTATACCCATTTTACAGGTGAGGGAAATGAGGCAAAGAGAGCTTTAATAAAGAGCCTAAGGTTGCAGATTACTAAATGAGGCAGCCAGAATTTAAATGAAGGCCATCCAGTCCCCTAGACACTTTCTACATGTACACCCACGGAGAAGGAGACACGGTATTTAAGGGAAAGAAGTGAGATCATGTATGTATGTAAATTTTGAGGTTGATGCAAGATATCAAGACAAATGCCCAATAAATAGTTGGAAAAATAGGCCTGGCACTTGGAGAAAGAGTCATTCAGCAAGTATTTGAGTGCTTATTATGTACCCAGCTCTGTGTCAGAGCTGGAGGTATGACATCAAAATACTTAGCACCCATAATGAGAAGTACCTGTACATCAAATTTTATTGTTTTATTTTTTGGCTGCACTGCATGGCTTGCAGGATCTTAGTTCCCCGAGCACGGATTGAACCTGCACCCTTGACAGTGAAAGCGCAGAGTCCTATCCACTAGACGCCAGGGAATTCCACCCCCTGCCTTTTTTTTTTTTTTTTTTGGCCGAGTGTATCAAATTTTATTCAAGCTAATAATTTTCATCACAGAGCTGAACACATACTCTTTAAAATAACTCAAAGATAACTCCTTCTATGAAATAAATAATTCACCCCTTCAGTACCTGTTTTTGCAATTTTGGTATGATGCCTATTGGCTTTCAATGAAAGCAGAACACCCTATAAATGTGTAAAAATTCAGTCAGGAAGAAAGCGTTCATTTTAATTTTATGAACCACTTAGCACATGTGTTGGGCTCAGGAAATAACAAAATAAATGTCTCCATCAGTTATGTTGATAAAACTTCATAGGAAGCCCACAGTAGTGAAGGGCTCCTCACAGGTAAGCAGAATGCAGATCTCCCTCCAGAAAAGAGGGAAGACGTTCAGTCAGGAAGTTGAAGATCACTGGGAGGAAGGGAGCAGCCTCTGACTTTTGGTCTGCCCCAGTCTCTTGGCCTCAGCTGTACCATCTGCACAGCCACCAGCCACTCCGTTCACAAACACTTCTTAGACTTTGTGGCCTGGCAGAATTGCCCATGAGGGTTCCTTGCATTCCCACCAACCCCAGCTAGAGCTCCCCAAGCACAGCTGCTGAGTGAAACCCGCTCTGGCTCAGCTTTTTAAAGAGGCTAGTGGCACCAGGATTCCTATCTGTTTCCAGAGAACACTGCTTTCCTGTAGTGTTTCTTGGTGCCAGATGACAGTGTATTGCATTATTATAAAATGCGATTCCTTTCACAGATACACATTTGAGACAATTTATATCTTGAACTTACTTAGCCCACTCTGCCAAGTACCTCAACTGACTTTCAAATATTATCTCATTAAATCTTCACAGATTTTTATATTGGAAAGATTTTTCTGTGGTGGCATAAAAGGCAAGGGCATTTCCATGAATACATACCCTAGTTGAAGAGGGGTGGAATAGGGAGGGTGGGAGGGAGGGAGATGCAAGAGGGAGGAGATATGGGGATGTATGTATATATATAACTGATTCACTTTGTTATAAAGCAGAAACTGACACACCATTATAAAGCAATTATACTCCAATAAAGATGTTTAAAAAAAAAAAAGACATACCCTAGTTGAGAACTTGTACTGATCTGTTCTACTGGAGAATCAACAGATCATTTTCTTTTCAAGCAAATCCCATGGTGGTACCATTCTCGCTTCAGCAGCAGTGGACCCTCGTCAGGAACTCTAATATAGTACGTCTTGCCTCTCCCACTGACCTCCATACATCTTACCTCCAACGGTTTTCCAGATTCAGAGGCTTTTCAGGTGACTCACAAAAAAACCAAGGGGCAACAGAGCATAACGGTTAAGAGCGTGGGCTTGAAGTCAAACTCATTTATTGTGTGAACTTGGTCAAGCTTTCCAACATCTGTGAAACTTAGTGTCTTCATCTGTAAAATGGGAATAATAAAAGTCTCTCCCAATATGCTCACGAGAGTTATTACATACGAAGTGCTTGGAGAATGCTTGCGCATGGTGAGCCCTCCATAAATAGTGCTGGATTAGATCCACCTGTCTGTCCATGTGTGTATGAAGCAAAGAGCCCAGAAGTGGATGTCAGAGGATCTGGATTGTAGACTCAGCTCTCTCACCAACTCGGTGTGTGTCCTTGACAAAGTCAAGATCTCTGAGACTCAGTTTCTGATTCCTGATATGGAACGGTTTGTTCTCAACGGCTGGCTGCTTTGGGGGAGGTGGCTGCAGCTGGGGCCAGTGGTGGATGCAATGGACCCTGGTGGGAGCTCCCACCCGTCCACAATGTGGATCTTACACCCCAGGAATGTTTGTCTTGCCTCAGGGACTTAATAGTTGCTGAAGAAAAATCCCCAGAAAGAAAGAGCATTTCTCTGCCTCTCTGCCTCACAAGTAGAATTCTGAGACTTCATATCCCCTCTTATCAGGAACAAAATAACTACCCAACTGCAGTACTATGTACAACTATATCGCTGGCATTTATTTTTCTGAGACACCTACATGGTAGAGCTCCTATAGGGTCTTTATGGACAATAAAGGATCCACTAAACAGTTGTTTCCTCTGGAGATTTGCTCATGGTTCTGTTCTTCCTGCCCCTAGTCTATCTCCCCCTCTCCTTCTGGAAGCTGCTCAATGGAGCCACAGCCTGCAGAGGCCAGGGAACACAGCAGACAGAGCACAGGCTCAGATCTGGCAATCCTGTGCTCAAGAAAAAAAAAATGAAGTATAGTGGACACTGGAGTTAGCCTGCCTGCCTATGAGCTACAAAAACTGTGTGACCTTGGGCAAGTTGATTAACATCTCTGATCCTGGGTTTTCTTCATGGGACAAAAACATGGATAATAAAGTACCTAACCTGGTTGACTCAAAGATCAAATGAAATAGTGCATGTCAACACTTAGGATAGTGACTGGCACACAGTGAGTGCTCAATACACTTTAGCTGTGATTATACTTATCACAGCTCTGCCATTTTATAGCCATGAACTATGGACAGGTTACTTAAATGTCTTGAGTCTCAGTTTGCTCCTCTGTAATCTAGGGGACAGTAAATACTTTATAGGTTTATCGTAAGGATTAAATGAGATAATCCATCTCAAGTGTCTTCACTACTACTAAGTACTGAGAAAATATCTGCTATTATCATTATTACTATGATGACTATTATATCTAATAGGAAATGAGGAGGTGGTGGTCACAACACTTGAGCTGCCTCTCAACACTCTTGGAATCAGGAAATAGACCTTACACAGACATAGACTGATCTCTAGATTCCCCTTCCAGTTCCACATTCGAATAAAAGAAAAAATGTGTGTTACAAAATTCCCTTAGCAACTCAGAAACTAAAAGTTACATCTACCAGCTGTCTTAGGTAGAGGTCCATTTCCAAATTTTGCTGAATAATGAGCACACTTCAGAAAGGATTTTAAACCAAATCAACACTAGAGAACAATAGGAATTCTTATTATGGTTATCCCAGCACTTCTATGCATAGCATCATACTTAGTTCCCCATAGGAACCCTATGATGTAGATACAGAAAGGATCACTAACCCCATTTCCCAGGTGAGGAAGCTGGGAACTGGAATAATCAACCAGGCTACATAGTGGCAGAATCAGAATTAGAACTCGGCTAGCCTGGCCCACTGCTTCTTCCAAGCTATTCTGGAAGCTACTCTCTACCTGACTTAAGAAGTCCTACAGGTCTTCTCCTCAAAATGCTTAGTGGCTGATCTTTAGACTGTAGGTGACAATGAGCCCCCCATCTCATGCCCATGGCAGACATCACCAATAAATAGTGGCTCTTTTCTAATGAACCCCAGAAACTTTTTTAAACTCAGCCCGCAGGAGTCAATACCACACAATCAAATCTGGCAAGTGAAGTGAAACTTCTCTGTCACCCAGGCACTAGGCCTTAAAGAATGAAAACTCAAATCCCTCCAACAGAGACCAGGCTGGTCATGGAAATAACTAAAATGGGTGGGATGTCAGTACCTATGAACACCTCATGTGAGTGTGCCGAACACAAGGGCATCGTCCTGGACGAAGAGGCAGCCAAGTCGCCTCCAGCTAATGTCTTCCCATGTTGAAGCGCCTGTTCAACATTGCCTTATCTTCATATTTTTTTCAAAAAGAGAGAAAAGAGAAATCTGAAATCTGAGCATGTATCTCAAATCTCCCAATTTTTCAACACTGTGCAGCCTAAACAAAATACATGTATGGGTCCCACAAAGCTCAGAGGCCATCAGTTTGTAGCCTCTGCCATAAACCAAGTCTTGAGATCCTTGCCTTTCTCTGAATTCTGAGCATCTATGTAAGTTTCATGGCCTGATTTCCTGGAAGCACAGCTCTCACCTCGATTAATGAGATCCCTGAGATGTATCTGGATGAGCTGCTCATATATGCAAGGCACCAGATGGCTCCAGCGTTCACCTCCTCCAGACAGAAGGGTCGGGGCCAGTCTCTGTCCAGCGCAGCTCACGGTGAACAAGAAGATAGTGGAAAAGGAAAGGCCCATCTTCCTTAACATTGGCAAGGGAAGCCAGAGAGAGGGGCATGACCAAACTTTGGGAGAATCTCCAAGGTTACATTTTGTCTGAGAATTTCCTTTCCAATTCTCTCTCTTCCCAAACATCCTGCAGTCTTTGGTACTTCCTCCCAACAAGTTTCCCAGATTTGCCCTCATTCTTATCCCTTTTTTGGCATCCCTTGTTGAAGGAGAACATAAGTCCAGTAAAATCTATTGTGAGTTTCCTCCTCTTCTCCCCAAACTTTTCGAACAGGTAAGATCAGATTAAAGCCAACACCAAGGACAAATGGATCAAAAAGTTATCCATGGCTTTCTCCAAGTTGGGAGGCTATTATGATTTATATTCATTAAATATGTCCATATTTACCAAGTCTACTATCATTAACAACCCTCCCTTTTACAATAGGGAGGATACTTTTCACAAAGAGAAAATATTAATTAGGAAAAGTAAGTATCAAGAATTATGTAACATTAATGGTCAAATTACAAGGCCTATCAGTTAAGATACTTTTGTCTGCAGAATTTTTTTAAATCTCAAGTTGACTCAAACAAAAAAATATATTTTTGGAAAAAAGAGATTTAGAGGTAGGATGGCTCCAGGAATGATTGATTTAGTAGATGATTCTCAAGGGTCTCAGGTTCTTCCTAAGTCTTCCCTCTGCCACCCACAATGTTCCCTTTGTACTACAAGGCAGCTTCCCTCAGAGACTCAAGATGCCGCTGCCGTTCCAGGCATCGTAGGCACGCCCCACAGTGTCCAGAGACAGAAATTGATTATCCTTCTCTGTCTCCTGAGAGCAAGGGCATCTTTCCCAGAAGCCCCGAGAAGACCTGACCACATGCTTCACTGGCCATGACTTGGATCACCTGCCCATCTCTAGACCAGTCACTGGCAAAGAGAATGAAATTGCCATGAATAGCTTAGGCAAATTATTTGGGAGACAGCTGATACTGGGAAACCAGTCACAAGGCTACAAGATAATATGTTCACGTTGTAAATAAAAGTAGACTGCTGTGAACAATAAGATCATTGTAAAGGTCATTTTGAAGAGCTCAAAATTCACCAATAAGGCAATATTCAATGAAAAGGGTGTGTCTGGAAATGCATATGGGTTGTAATCCTAATATTACTTTACATTTATATGGAAAATTAATAGTTTGAATTGCGCTTTCCCACAAGCTTCTCCATTGGCATGTCACATCTCTAGGGGTAGCATGGCAACTATCATTGCATTTTATAGAAAAGGAAGCAGCTGATCATCGTGTCTGGTGTCAAAACTGGCAAGAGATGGGACAGGATGCCAGGACTTTGACATCTAGTTCACTGGGCTTTCTAATACACTGTACTACTCCCTTCATAAAAATGCCTAATTGGGCAGAGCCCCTTGATTTTTCCCAAGTAACCACACACATAATCTCACTCGATTCCCAGAACAATATCATGAGACATCCAGAGAAAATGGAATTACCTTCATTTTATAGATAGGAATATGAGGCTCAAGCAGGCTGATGGCAAACAAACAAAAAAACCAGCTCAGGTTCAGGTGAATTGAACTGGTGTTGTTTTGTTTTTTGCTATCAAGTGGTAGCTATTTCCTTGTTATATACCCCTAGCTGCCTCTCAACATCTAGTCCTAAATCATCAAGAATGTCTCCAAAAATATAAAGACACCCATTCCAAATTTTCACACGCTAGAGCCCCTTCTGGCTCCAGGCTCCATCAACCTTCTGTATGCTTGACTAAGCAGCTGATGCTTCCCTCTGAGCTCCTGCCATCTCCCCTTTCATTGTTGCCTCAAGGCTCTCTGACCTTCCAATGGGATCTTTAGTTAATCTTATCAACTAATTTGCTGAGGAAAGACTCCAGGCTCTTGGCCTTCTAGGGAAGAATAACAATGGAATTCTAGAAACAGGGCACCCACCTTTGTAGTTTATCCCGGGGCAATTATCTCTATAGTGAGAATTTTAGGGTAGGCTAGAGGGAAGTCTTGACCCTTAGACCTTAGGTGGGTAGACACCACTCCCGTAATTATCCTAGAGGAGGGGAGGGGAAACAGTACGATACAGCCCAGGAAGAGGCCTGACCTTAGAGAAGACATGTCTACTCTATGATCTTAGTATCTCGGTTCCCATTTATAAAATAAAGATACTAACTACAGTCCAGCCCACTTCCCAGAGTTTTTGTTAAGACTTTATCAAATCATTTGTGAATGAGTTTTGAGCTAAACAGATGGGTAGCTATTTTATTAAAGAGTTGCATGTAGGGGACTAGATGCCTTGTAATTTGGCCTGACTTTGGTAATTGTTGCTTGCACTGTCTCACTTCTGAGTGTAACAGGTGGACAAAAGGAGAAAGACCAGACTCCACTGCTATTTATCCAAGACTAAGTTTCTAGGGCAGGGTTCTCAGCCCAGGCTCTGTATTAGAATCATCTGGGGGAAGCTTATAGCCTATATTCTCTGGACTGTATCCTGAACCAACTAATTCAGAACCTAATCTCTAAGGAGGTAGGGCCCAGACATCACTACTCTTTTCATAGCTCCTCAGGTGATTCTCTGTGCATGGGGTTGAGAACCAATACACCAGGGTGAGTCAGTAGCAGAGAGATTAATTGGAGTCTTATTCCTTCAATCGTGCAACCACACTTGAGGGACAGAGTGACACAGTCAACTCACAAGGGGTCAGAGCACCCTTGGTTTTCTTTCGAGCCAAGTGGGTCAGCATGGGCAATCTATGTCATGACCCACTCTGCTCATTGCAATTACTTCTCAGAACTACTGAAGGTTTCATATCGAAGCTTTTAAAAATGTGATGGGGGCTTAAAGAGGGAGGGCAAGGAGGAAGAATCATATGGGAGAAAGGGAATATGAGGTTGAAAGAAAGAGATAAAAGTGGGAAAAAAAGAGACAAAGACAGGCAGGGGGTGGGGTGCTGAGAAGCAGCAGCGGAAAATAAAACTGCTGATAATGGCTTTCAGAATTCAGACCTGCTTTCAAACCATATGGCAGAGATATTAGCTTGCCTGTAATTACTACAACATTCTCAACTGCAGAATGACTTTCATTAAAACCCATGGATTGAGGCACTTGGAATTTGTGAATAATTTTGCTTTGAGCTCCAGCTCTATTATGCTTCTGTTTGGAGTTGATATTTTTTAGGGAGGGAGAGACTCCACTTGTTCATCAAGCAACTATTTTGGAAATAATGCTGTCAAAATCCATTTAATGAGCATCTGTTGAGCACCCATCGTGTGCCAGGCTGTGTGTTAAGAGCTGGGTATTAGTAGATGAAAAGGGCTGACCCCATCCCTTGGCCACATCCATTTAACAAATATGTTCAGGAGCAACAGCATGCCAGGTACCCTGTGAGGTGGTAGGGGGTTGAGATATCCCTAGAAGACTGATAAGAATACAGGCAATTACTTGTAGTAGGGTCACTTGGGTGTAACCCATCAGATATCCATTAGGCTGCTTCAGGTGGTAAAGGAAAGAAAATGGAAAATGCATTCATCCTTGACTCCAAGGGTACCAAGGACTGTCAAGAGTTACTACCACCTAGTGAGCCATGAAAGAGGCAGAGGTGACAACTTTCCATTTCATGATGCAATCAGGTTCCAAGCAGGTTCCTGCATGGAGAATGTCATTCTCTCTCTCTCGAATGGAATGTGACCAAAAGAACTCCCAAGTTCAGGGTCAGCACATTTAATATCTATACCTCAGCCACTTACCATTTAGCCCAGAGAGGACAAATTGTTTGATGTCATCCCTGATCAGTTGGTAATGACTGCCCAGAGTACTGCTGATAAGGTTTCTGAGCTCAGGGAGGCAAAAACTTTGGTGACTGATAGGTAATGTCTGCTGTGGTGTGGCATTAAACAGTACAGTTTTCATCCCTCGCTTAGCCCAGTCTCCTTTGTTCTAGTTATCTATTGCTGCACAACAAACCACTCTCAAGTTAGTGGCTTATTTTCCATATGAATCTGCAATTTGGGCAAAGCTCACAGGAGAAGGCTCATATCTGATTGGCATGGCATCAGCTGGGACAGGCCATTTGAGGCCAGAAGCTCTACTTCTAAGATGGATCGCTTACATGGCTAGTAAATTGGTCCTGCCTATTGGCTGGGAGCTCAGTTGGGGCTATTTGTCAGGGGCCTCAGTTCCTTTACATGTGAGCCTCTTTAAGAGGCGGCTTGAAAAAAAAAAAAAGGGACTTCCCTGGTGGCGCAGTAGTTAAGAATCCGCCTGCCAATGCAGGGGACACGGGTTCAATCCCTGGTCCAGGAAGATCCCACATGCCGCGGAGCAACTAAGCCCTTGCGCCACAACTACTGAGCCCACGTGCCACAGCTACTGAAGCCTGCGCGCCTAGAGCCCGTGCTCCGCAACAAGAGAAGCCACCGCAATGAGAAGCCCGTGCACCTCAGCGAAGAGTAGCCCCTGCTCGCCGCAACTAGAGAAAGCCCATGTGCAGCAACGAAGACCCAACACAGCCAATAAATAAATAAGTAAATAAATAAATAAATGTTCCTTTAAAAAAAAAGAGAGAGAGAAAGAGGCAGCTTGGCTTCCTCACAGCATGATGGCTGGGTTCCAAGAGACAGTAAGTGGAAGCTGCTGGTATCTCATGACCTGGTCCTTGATACTGACCCAGCACCACTTCTGCCATATCTTGTTGGTCAAAACAGTCACAGAGCCTGCTCATGTTAAAAGCAGTAAAAAAAGTAGCAATGAAGTTGTGGCCAGCTTTAATCCACCAAATCGTTCTTATATTTTTGGGAAGCAAGTTGAGTCTAAGCGTCAATTGTTTGCTGAGTTTATAATAAAAGTGGGGAGGGGGGAGCTCAAGACTAACGGCTTGGGAAAAATGGTTTAGCATGTGAGACATCTTGCAGTCAACTGATGTGTCCTTCCTGCTAAGCCTCTGCTCTCCTGTACATACTCAAGAACTTCAAAGGCAGAGTCCTTTGTGAAGGCAGAGCACTGCCAAGCCTTTGCCAGTCCTTCCAGGAAGTGGGATGTCTGGGCCTGTACTTCATAATTATTTTGTTTTCTCTCTCTTACCATCTGAGGCCTCCACTTTCCACATTGTCTTCTGCCCAACACCCACCTCTTGGAGTGACTGTCCCAAAGCTTCTCTTCTTTACTTTCCCCACTCTTACAGGCTCTGTCATCAAGCATTATAAATGCTGTGATTTTCCAAATCTAGCTGTATATTTCTTCGGTGCAGCGGAGAGGCTGGGCTCATACTTTCTAGAGCTGTGCATTCAGGGAGGGTTTCCTGATGACCCTGGGGATGATCCTTCTACTTACCCAGGTAGTAGAAGCACCCTTTGGAGTTAATGAATTCTGAACAAGTTTGTGCCTCTTTTTATTTTTATTTGCTCCTGCCGTGCCCATTGAGCATAAAATGGGAAGAAAGGAAAATGAAAAGAAAAAAAAAAATAATAAAACCCTAACGTACCCACACACATCCTTCCCTAAGTTGAATGAATGTGCACAGCCAGTGTTATTGTTCTTTGCACGGTAAAAAGATTCTTCTATTTGCCTTTGGTTAGAGAAAACTTAATCATTTCACATAATCAGAGGATTCTGCACTTTGAGGTGCTGTAAATTAGAGGCACTATCAACCTGGTTTTAAAATTGGTTGTGGGTTTTCTGGGGTATATTATTTCAGCTTATCCCCAAGGCCTAGAAATTCTCCCAAGTCTCTTGGTCTGTCATATATACCACCAGACTGATTTGATCCTAATTGCAATTAGTGATAAATACATTGTAAAATTTTTAAAAATTAAGGGTTAGAGATTTACAAACAGACTCCAAAAATAGAAGAAACTCTCACCTAACCTTTAGAAATTTAAAGCTCCTAAGATTAAAATCTACTTCTTCATAGTTGTCAGCCAAATTGAAGAATCCAGTGCACTTTCTTTTTCGGTAGCTGACTTAGTCTACACCAGTGGTCCAAACACTTCTGATCATACCAGATGCACAAATACAGCAGAGACAAAAAGGCACTAGTGTTGGAATTAAGCTCTGGCCTTAAACTAGTGGTGTGACCTTGGCCCCTGGGAAACAGCACGTTCATAAATGTGAAAAGAAAGCCGATTTTAAACCAGATTGAATGGAGTTTGAATCCCAGTTCTGCCACTTACTGGCTTTTTTAATTTGGCCAGTTTACTTAACATCTCTGACTTTTTCCCTCATCTATAAAATGAGGGCAACAGCACCCAATCCATCAGTTTGTTATGACAATAAAATTATACATGGAAATAACCTGGTGTATAGCAAACCCTCAATGAATGATGGTTCCCTTCCCCTGGGCCTCTGCATTTTCAAAAATGAGTGAGCCCATTGGATCTACATCACCAGAGAGAAACAACCAGTGTTCACTATGATCCTGGCATGGGCCCTCAGCTCATGGAGTCTGGGTGTGAGTAATTAAGGAGGAGGAGGCCATCAGAAAGATCCTCAAGACCTAACTTAGAAGAGCAAGCTGAGTGCTGGGAATAAGTCAATGGTTTCCTTGCCTTAAAAACCTTTTGCATGATGATTATTTCCTTCTCCCCAGTATCCTCCCTCACCACACACACTCACACAAAGTGATAGGCACAATAATGGCCCCCCAAAGATGCCTATGCCCTAATCCCAAGAACCTGTGAATATGTTTACTTACATGGCAAAAGGGACTTTGCAGGTGTGATTAAGTTAAGGACATTGAGATGGGAAGATTATCCTGGATTATCTGGGTGGTCCCAAAATAATCATTAAGGCCCTTAAAAGTGGAAGAGGGAGACAGAAGAGAATCAGAGAGAGATATGACCTTGGAAGAATGCTCAGAGAGATACTATACTGTTGGCTTTGAAGATGGAGGAAGGGGACCATGAGCCAAGAAATGTGGTGACCTCTAAGAACTAGAAAAAGCAAGGATTTTCTCCTAGAGCCTCAAGAAAGAATCACAGCCTTGCCAACACCTTGATTTTAGCCTGGTGAGACGCACTTTTGATTTTTGACCTCCAGAACTGTAAAATAATAAATTTGTGTTTTTAAGCCATTAAATTTGTTACAGCAGCCATAGAAAACTAATACATGTGGATACTTACTACAAATACTTTGACAAAATAACCACCCCAGCCCCAGAGAACATTCTTATTAATACCACTATCATGGGAGAATTAAAATTTTATTAATCAAAACTTAAAAGTGTGGTTTTAATACGTTCACAATGCCCTCTCCCAAGACAGAAGGTAGGTGAGTATTGAAGAAAAGTCCCTGGAAGCTCCTCAAAAGATGAATGAATCATATACCTACTGTTTGGGATGCTGTCAAAGACATTTAGTAGAATTTAATCATCTCAAGTAATTATATAACAAAAGAGTCCTCAGTCAGCCAAAAAAAACTCTCTCATGAGAGAGGTAAAGGGGAATTAATAACTTTTGAAGTAGGGGGAGACAACTTTTTTTTCCACTAGAGATCTTGGCCTCTGTGGAGCTAAATACAATTAGATACCAATTCCCAATTTCATTTTTAGAAACCTACAGGACATAGGTCAGGATTAAAATACTACCATAACTGTATTTTCTTTTTCATGTAAAGTTTGCTATTTTCCATTGGTAAAGTAAAGCCTGGCCTTTGGAAAATATGGAAAACACCAAATCATTTTTTAAAAATCACCCCATAAACCAAAGACAACATTGTTCACGTTATATTTCCCCTGAACTGAGAGAAAAAGGAGAAATAACCCTGTAGTACCATTATTCTTGGACCAAGCTCGCTCCCAGATTACTCAGAATTTTACTTTTGAGGAAATAAAACTGACACTCCCAAAGGAGTAGGGTTCCACTGGGGTCAGATATACACAATTTGAATCTTGGTTTTTGGCTTTCCCTATCTGTGCAACCCTGGCAAATCAGTTACTTCCAGCAGCCTCAGTTTCCTCTTCTGTAAATGAGAATCATCAGGCCTGCCTCCTGGGCTTTTGTGAGGGTTGGAGATAACATACGTAAAGCTTCTAGCACAGTGCTTAGCAAAGGAAAGTGGTCAATGTTGGCCCAAAAGTAATTTTTAATGAATTTGTGAACTGGATTCTTTCGGGACTCCTAACAGCTTTGCAGCCACAGGAGCCTGAGCTACCTGTAACTAGGCTGCTTGCCAGAAAGGGACCTTTACCTCAGCACAGCCCAGAAATAATCATCTAATACCTAAACCTGGAAAAGTGGCTCTTTTCGATTTATCAATACAACACCCTATCACGGGTACTTTCTCATTTCATATTTGGGCATCAGCCTGAATAAAATAGAACCCATCAAGCTAGAGAATCCGCCATCTGGATGCTTCACTCTGGTTCCCCTTAATGAACTTCCTCTGCTGGAATGTTCTCCCTCATTCTCCTCCCACTCCCTGCCCCTCATCACACCCTCCTTGCCATCCACTTTGGAGTTGGTACATTTTTCTACTGATGTCTCTTTCTAATCTGCAAAGCTGGTTTTAATTTTTTTTCTTTATCTTGAGAACAGGAATCATAGTCACCTTATCTTCATCCCTAGTGTCTAGCAGAGCAGCACTTAATAAATGTCAATAAATGTTTGCTGAGTGAGTAAATGAATCAGTTAAATAAAAGGGTGGATAAATGGAATGTGTAGATTCAGGAGTTGCCCTCAATCAACTGGAGTCTGCACCTACGGTAATGCTGAATGCTCTCTGTAACCCGAGACCCAATCCATTCTCCAGCTCATAGGCAATTCATATGTACTTTTTCCTCTCCTCACTACTGAGTTGTTCTGAGGTTAACCTTGGTTAACCAGTAAGATGAACCAAGACCTGGGTAGGGGAGTCTTTGGGGGAGGATTCATTACAGTTCAGGTCACCACGTGCTTTCTGGTAAGAAACTAGGAAGCTTGCAGAATTCCAAGGGCACCCTTTCCACTGGACTCCAAGTGAATGGCAGCTCCTGCATCACCACGCCCTGTTTTTATACGAATAATGCCCTCTGGAGCAGTCATAGCCCAGCACTAGTTTCACCCTATAATGTATGTTCCTTTAGGGAGAATTTTGCAATTCTCCTTGGTGCCACTGGGACAAAGCCAACGTGAAACACTTCCATTGTTACAGGGAGAAAACCTGCTTCTCCTCTCCCCTTATCCCCTCCTGGTGTCCTGCTTCAGACCCCACACAGTGACGCTCTGGGTAAATCTCAAACCTAGCTGAGAGATACAGATCTCCTTCTCTGTCGCCCCAGGCTCTTACTGGTCTCATTCTTGCTCTGCGCCTCTGGGCTGGCCAGGTGTCTGGAATGACTAAGTTTTGACAAGAGAGACCCAGATACCAGTTCCTCCTGCCAATCTGACTTCTATCACTGTCAGCCCTGAGGGCCCCCATCTCCAGCAACACCAGGCAAACTGTCAGTGCTCAATAAATGATGCCAGAGACCAGGAGAAGCTGAGGTATAACAAAGGCCGTCAAGAGCAGGGGCACTGAAGTGACAAGGCCCCCAATCAAATAGCTCTGACGCAAGCTGAGCCACTGACTGGGGCAAATTCCATTAACCACTCTGAGCCTCAGTTTTCACACCTATAAACTTAGGATAATGATACCTACGCCACAGGGTCGTTGAGAGCATTAGAGTTCCTATTCATTTAAAGTGTTGTGAACAAAGCTAGGCTCCTAGTAAGCCCTTGATGGTCAATAACTGGGGGCTGTTCTTTCTCACATAACTCAGTTTATCTCATCTACTGTGGGCAGGACCAGCAAAAAGCTAAAAGTCAGAACAGTTGACCCTGGTTCACATACTATAGCTGAACCTTGTCCTTCCTCAAAGCTTTTTCTTAAAACACCAAGTCAAGAATTTCTAAAACAAATCTTTTCTCCGTGGAATGGCGGGGTGACAAGAGCTTGAGCTAAAGCATTGAAAACGCTGGTTCCATCACTCACTACCTGGAATTTGGACCAAGGGGCAATCTCAGTTTTGGGTTCCTCCTCTAGAAGATGGAGCAATCAATGATATCTACCTCAGATTGCCATTGCAAAGATTAAATGAGATAACATGGAAGATATTCTGTGACAAAATGTGAGTGTTCAAAATTAGTTCCTCATCCCTAAAGTTTCCGTTTTACAGAAAACTGAGGTTTAGAGAGGTTAGGCACGTCACTTAATCTCTATGAACGGTCATGCCTAGAAAATAGACAGGTCGATATAAAAGGCCTCTGAGGGCCTATCCATTCTAACGCATGTAAGTCTCTGAGCTACAGATGACGCATGAAGTCACCATTGTCAGAGTATCTTCCTGATGAGGACGTGTGCACTCTCTCTACTCCAACAGTGAGCGCAGAGTCTAGGGCTCAGACCAAGCCCCCAGCCTTGGGTCCATCAGCATGGGGCTTTTATCTTTTGAAGGATACTTCCAGGAAAGTCAGAGAAGCAGCACGCTGCAAACGTCCTGGGGCATGTCCCTGCTCTTAGAGCAGGCCACAGCAGGGGATCCACATAAATGACTATCTGTGCCACTGAGGCCTCCCCAGTCACGTGAGGATTACAGGACAGGCGTGGCTGCTGGCAGAGCATTGGACAGGCACTGCCATCCACTGTGTGGATTCTGGGCAAACGCAGGGAATTAAGTGTCCCCGACTGTTGATAAAAGGGAGCTGAAGAAAAGCCACCCCATCTCTGCCTTCAGATAACTGCTTTTCGAGGTTCCGCAAAGGCCCAGATCTTCTTGTCTTGCACATCTGTTAAGCACCTAATACACGTTTCTTTCTAGGGCAATTCAGGGAACACACACCATCATAAGCCACAGTATTCCAAAACTTCCCGAAACATCAGAGCTACATTTCACAACCTATATTCTCCCGAACACCGAGAGACTCCCCAAATTCAATAGGTCCTACACAAGCAAGTTTGAAAATCTCTGCATCCTTGGAGATTCACACTGCGCTTCATGACAGCCAAGGCACTGAGCAGTTCTGCAATTAAAAGAGAGCTACTTGCATTTTATTTAACTGACAGATGAAAAATTAACATAAAACATAAGACATTTAAAAAAATATTTCTATAGAGAAACCAGTATTCTTCAGACCCAGTTTGGAAAATGCCATCCTATGACATTTGTAACTGGAGATTAAATGTCCTCTTTCACCACAAATAAAGATATTTTCACTATGTTGCAAATAGTTCTCACCATCACCATCATCTACCCCCCCCCCCCACTGCCATCTCAAACTTGTCTAGGTCTCATGTTAACTTTGGAATAAGAATATGGCCACTGCTTGTCTGTATCCCACAGGGAACTCACCCTCAAGGTCAGTGTGGCCTCTTAGCCCACTGCAGGGCCAGGCCCCCTCCACACACCGCCGCCCCACAGCTTCACTTTCGTGAGGGCGGGTCGCTCATTGGTGGTAGGGGCAGAACAGCATTCTGACTACAGGGTTCCCACCTTTAACTGGGTGTCGGTGAGGCAGGCAGGGGAGACTCCGAGGTGATGAGTTGGATGCCCCACCCTTCCGGGAGCTCCCCGAACACCCTCTGGAGGCACAATCCTGGAGCCTAGAGCAACATCCACCACGTGGTGGATGATCAGTGAATGAATGAGTCGATCGCACATTGCAAGACAATCATTCCATTCCGTGTATGGGAGAATCTTTGCCTCTGGACTGTGAACCCCAAAAGGGGAAATACAATTTCTCTTAGTTTTGTGTGTTCAGTATCCACAATGGGCCCCGCTCGGGAACTTAACCAACAAGCGGGTGACTGAGTGAATGAGGTGATGAGTGAACGACCTTAAGCTTCTTGGGCCTTCCTTCTGGGTGCCAAGAAATGGATGGAGAGCACCCAGCGCTCTCTCCATTTTCTCTTCTTCCTCCTCCACTTTCTCCTCCTCAGCCAGGTTCTTTGCTACCCAGTTCCTGTGCTGGAGGAAGGGAGGGACAGGACTGCCTTGAGGCAGAAGGCAGCCCCTTTAGCCTCATTTGCCTGAGAAGATTCACCGGGCTTGGGGACGAGCTCCCTTTCAGGCACCGGAGAGATTGTTCACAGCGCATTGCCAGAGGCTGCTCTGGAAAACTGGACCTCCAGGGGCAGCAGAAGAGAGGAGAAGGGGGGAGGGGGAGGGGGAAAGGGGGGAGGGAAGTCGGGGGTAGGGGGAAGGGGAAAGGAGAGAGGGAAGTGGGGGGGAGGGGGAGGGGAAGGGGGGAGATGTGGAGTTGTTGGGGAGCGGTGGGGGGAGGGGGAGGGGGAGATGTGGAGTTGTTGGGGAGCGGCGGGGGAGGGAACCCCCCCCCAGTCACTGGCAGCCGCCACAAGCACTTCTCCCTTCGCGTCAGGCTTCTGGTCCCACCTCTTCGCGTGTACAGATAGGCCCTGGAAGGATGCCTGCATCCTGAAGACATTTAGTTAAGATCTTTTCCCATCTGCCTGTTGCTCACAGTAGGCAGCCTCTTACCAGAAACAGGTATGGAGTGTGGAGAGGAACAGGAAAGTGGGCTCTCAGGGGGGGTGCCATTGTGGGACACTCAGGTCCTGCCGTTCTGGGACACCATCTCCAACAAGGAGCCGACAAGAGTGGCACTCACTCTGGACCCTTTACAGCTGGGGATTTTTTTTTTAACACACAATTCTGCAGCTAAGGATTTAAAATTTGCTGCTTTGACAATTTGCAAGTGACCCCAATAGACCACTGGGGAACAGAGCCATTGGTTATTCTGCCTGAGGTGTGAATTTCAATGCCCACACATCCAGGCTGGCGTGGAGGAAGGAGTCCTAACCGGGATGGGTCTAGATGTCACCTAAACCTCAGCAGTTTTGTGGCTCTCGTAATACAAATGTGTATGAACCTTTCACCCACCCTGGAGGGTAGCTGTTGTTACCCCAGTTGTATAGATAAGGAAATGATAGGCATACGTGATTCGGGGAATTGGGATATAACCATATCAGGAATATCCCCACTATACCATGGTCCTGGATCTAAACCCCAGTGCCCCATTCCTCAGCTCATCTTTCCCTCCTCCCCAGCCCCCAACTCTCCCAAACTTCCTTCTCATTCATCTGTTCTCAGCTCTTAAAAGTTCCAAAGGACATGGGGTACAATGAGAAGGGGGACAGGGGAAAGAGCAGAGTTCTGGGTGTCTCTTTTCATCTGCTTGTCTGCTTCCTCTGCTTTCTTTGTCTCCCTGACATCAGCCATCCTTTAATATCTAGACAAAATCAGCTCCAACCCCCATTCTACAACCAGGGAGCAATAAAAGCTCCCCTCAAGACTTCTTCAACTTCTTAGAGGTGTACCTTTTCCTAGTCACCTGTATCTCATACTCTGTTTTTACTGACTTTGTCAATCAGGGTCATTTAGATTTTTATTGTTTTGCTTTGTTTTTTGTCTTCTTCTTCGTATTGACCCAGACAAAGAACTCAGCCCCTTACCTCTTGATATCCTTCCCAATCTCACACATAAGGAAGATGTCTGGACTATATTTTTGCTGGAGGATTGGGGATGATAAGGAGTTTCTACACAGTACCGCACAGCCTGTAATGGAAGAGTATTAGTCACAGCTGTTCATAACCAGCCCTGTCACTCATCCTCTCCATCCCTCTTCCTCCTCTCTCTCTTTGCTACCCACCCCTGCCACCAACAAATTCAGTTTTATTATTTACACAAAGCCTTTAGTTGTGTCTTGGTTGCCTTCTTCCCCCAGGTGATTTATCAAGGAATTTCCCTAAAATAAGGTTCTTTCCCTAAGGAACTCTGGTATCTGCTAGAAAAGCAGTGATTTTTCTCAGCCCAACTACCATCCTACTTATTCATTAGTCTATTTAACAAATATTTATTGAGTGCCTACTGGGTGACAGAGTCTGGGGATAAAAGAGTAAGCAACAAGGCAAAAACCCCTGTCCTCACAGAGCTTACATGCTAAGGGAACTCTGCAAAACTTCATTTGGGAAATAAAAAGGTTTCAACACAGTAAAAGCTTGAAAGTTGTTGTCTTAAGATATTTAAGAAAACATTTAGAGTCGACCATAATGTGTTGCTACTCTTCCTATTTATTCCTTTTAAATGGAAGGGGGGGATGGAAGGAGGAACTGGCTTCTGTTTTTTGGAATCCAGTTTCCTTTTTTACTTTCCTCCTCTTTGAAAGGACCGTTTCCTCCTCTGTTCTCCTAAGCTGTGCTAGCCACCTCCTATTTCCTGCTTAACCCTATCTGAAATACACAAGACTGCACTACCCGCCTCCCACACTCCTGCTTTCAAGGTTATTATTTCCAAGGGGTCCTTCCCATTGAGCCCTGTTGCCCACTCATCCACCTCACCAGTCTCTCTTCTCCCACCTAAATTAATTCTCTTGCCCTATTTTGAAGATGTTATCTGTGCTGCTGGGATGTGCTGCTTTGTAGGTCATTAAACTGTCCCCCAGATAATTTACAGATCCCTCCAATGATGCATGTCTGACTGTAGATGTCACCAACAGATGTCTGGGGAGTTACATTCTAGCCAGAATATGCTCTCCTGCAGTTTTAAGAGTTAGACTGTGCATCTTTATTCTTCCTCTCCTCCTGAGCTAGTGGGTTTCACCAGATACATACTGCTGTTTCTTTTAGGAGATTTCCTTTTTTATTTCGCCAGCCCATACCCAAGAGATCATCTTTGAAAAGTCACTTTACAACTGACTGAGATTATCTGGACACAGAAGGCCTCTCTCACAGCACTACTAGGTGCAACAGACACATGACATTAGACGTGTTTCTACGAGGGCTTATATTCCTGAAGCATCCCACGAAAGAAAAGCTCCTGCAAGAGACTGGTGCAGATGTCGCATATGAAAGGAAAGCATCTAACAACATGAACTACCCAAATGATTTTACACTATTTTATTATTTACTTGGACTCCATCTTGTTAAAAAAAAAATTGAAGAGGCTTATAGAATGCATATAATATGTAAAAACCAACAAAAAACAATAAGGAAATTCAGTTGAAAAAATATGGAAAGAAAAATTAAAATATCCTTTTGCAAGAATAGTATAAATTTGCCTGTTATGAGAGCCTTTCTAATTCTTGAAGGCACTCACTAGATTTGGCTCTGAGCTTCCCAATGGCCAAAGCAAAGAGCAAAAACATAGCTTCAAATGCCACCCATCTGGAGCGGGGAAGGAGGTGCTATTAGTGCACATTTATTTTTTCAGAATGACTTGGGGCTGCTTTGTACTTTTAGTGTGTGGGGTCAGGAAGGCTAAATATCCTACAGTGCATAACACAGTCCTACACAGCAGAACTGTCCCATCCAAAATGCCAACTGCACACCTTTGAGAATGGCTGACTTGTGTGATTCATCACGTCCAAAAGTCAAAAACTCAAACTAGTAGTTCAAGAGAAGCACTGGCATTGAGACCAGAAAACAATGTCCTTCTGAGACCTTCTAAAAGGGACTCAGTGGTGTAGCAGACAACATCAAGACCCTCTAACAGATATAAGGAGATTCCTATAACCATTCCTAACATCATCCAGAGAGAATTGCTGTTGAAGGGTTTCATGGTTTCACCTATCCCTTAGAGGGGAACTTCAGCCTGACAAGTCAATCTCGCTCAGGCTCCCCAATTTCGATTCCATCCCACGAAGGTGACATGAGTACCAGGTACTGTTCTAGACACTGCCCTGGTACCCTGAGGGTTATAAAACTGAATAAGACCCCATCCCTCTTGATGCAGCAAAAGCAGTTTTAAGAGGGAAGTTTATAGCAATACAATCCTACCTCAAGAAACAAGAAAAATCTCAAACAATCTAACCTCACACCTAAAGGAACTAGAGAAAGAAGAACAAACAAAACCCAAAGTTAGTAGAAGAAAAGAAATCATGACGATCAGAGCAGAAATAAATGAAATAGAAACAAAGAAAACAATAGCAAACATCAATAAAACTAAAAGTTGGTTCTTTGAGAAGATAAGCAAAATTGATAAACCTTTATCCAGACTCATCAAGAAAAAGAGGGAGAGGACTCAAATCAATAAAATTAGAAATGAAAAAGGAGAAGTTACAACAGACACTGCAGAAATACAAAGCATCATAAGAGACTACTACAAGCAACTCTAGGCCAATAAAATGGACAACCTGGAATAAATGAATAAATTCTTAGAAAGGTATAACCTTCCAAGACTGAACCAGGAAGAAATAGAAAATATGAACAGACCAATCACAAGTAATGAAATTGAAACTCTGATTAAAAATCTTCCAACAAACAAAAGTCCAGGACCAGATGGCTTCACAGATGAATTCTATCAAGCATTTAGAGAAGAGCTAACACCCATCCTTCTCAAACTCTTCCAAAAAATTGCAGAGGAAGGAACACTCCCAAACTCAGGCCACCATCACCCTGATACCAAAACCAGACAAAGATACTACAAAAAAATAAAATTATTATAGACCAATATCAGTGATGAATATAGTTGCAAAACTCCTCAAACTACTAGCAAACAGAATCCAACAATACATTAAAAGGATCATACACCATGATCAAGTGGGATTTATCCCAGGGATGCAAGGATTCTTCAATATACGCAAATCAATCAATGTGATACACCATATTAACAAAGTGAAGAATAAAAACCATATGATCATCTCAATAGATGCAGAAAAAGCTTTTGACAAAATTCAACACCCATTTATGATAAAAAACTCTCGAGAAAGTGGGCATAGAGGGAACCTACCTCAACATAATAAAGGCCATCTATGACAAACCCACAGCAAACATCATTCTCAATGGTGAAAAACTGAAAGCATTTCCTCTAAGATCAGGAACAAGACAAAGATGTCCACTCTCGCCACTATTATTCAACATAGTTTGGGAAGTCCTAGCCATGGCAATCAGAAGAAAAAGAGATAAAAGTAATACAAATTGGAAAAGAAGTAAAACTGTCACTGTTTGCAGATGACATGATACTATACATAGATAATCCTAAAGATGCCACCAGAAAACTACTAAAGCTAATCAATGAATTTGGTAAAGTTGCAGGATACAAAATTAATACACAGAAATCTCTTGCATTCCTATACACTAACAATGAAAGGTCAGAAAGAGAAATTAAGGAAACAATCCCATTCACCACTGCAACAAAAAGAATAAAATACCTAGGAATAAACCTACCCAAGGAGGTAAAAGACCTGTACTCAGAAAACTATAAGACACTGATGAAAGAAATCAAAGATGACACAAACAGATGGAGAGATATACCATGTTCTTGGATCGGAAGAATCAATATTGTGAAAATGACTATACTACCCAAAGCAATCTACAGATTCAATGCAATCCCTATCAAATTACCAATGACATTTTTTACAAAACTAGAACAAAAAGTCTTAAAATTTGTATGGAGACACAAAAGACCCCGAATAGCCAAAGCAATCTTGAGGGAAAAAAACAGAGCTGGAGGAATCAGACTCCCTGACTTCAGACGATACTACAAAGCTACGGTAATCAAGACAGTATGGTACTGGCACAAAAACAGAAATATAGATCAATGGAACAGGATAGAAAGCCCAGAAATAAACCCACACACCTATAGTCAACTAATCTATGACAAAGGAGGCAAGGATATACAATGGAGAAAAGACAGTCTCTTCAATAAGTGGTGCTGGGAAAACTGGACAGCTACATGTAAAAGAATGAAATTAGAACACTCCCTAACACCATACACAAAAATAAACTCAAAATGGATTCGAGACCTAAATGTAAGACCGGACACTATAAAACTCTGAGAGAAAAACATAGGCAGAACACTCTTTGACATAAATCACAGCAAGATCTTTTTTGATCCACCTCCTAGAGTAATGGAAATAAAAACAAAAATAAAGAAATGGGACCTAATAAGACTTAAAAGCTTTTGCACAGCAAAGGAAACTACAAACAAGACGAAAAGACAACCCTCAGAATGGGAGAAAATATTTGCAAAGAATCAACGGACAAAGGATTAATCTCCAAAATATATAAACAGCTCATGAAGCTCAATATTAGAAAAACAAACAACCCAATCCAAAAATGGGCAGAAGACCTAAATAGACATTTCTCCAAAGAAGACATACAGATGGCCAAGAAGCACATGAAAAGCTGCTCAACATCACTAATTATCAGAGAAATGTAAATCAAAACTACAGTGAGGTATCACCTCACACCAATTAGAATGGGCATCATCAGAAAATCTGCAAACAACAAATGCTGGAGAGGGTGTGGAGAAAAGGAACCCTCTTGCACTGTTGGTGGGAAGGTAAATTGATACAGCCACTATGGAGAACAGTATGGAGGTTCCTTAAAAAACTAAAAATAGAATTACCATATGACCCAGCAATCCCACTACTGGGCATATACCCAGAGAAAACCATAATTCAAAAAGACACATGCACCCCAATGTTCATTACAGCACTATTTACAACAGCCAGGTCATGGAAGCAACCTAAATGCCCATCAACAGACAAATGGATAAAGAAGATGTGGTACATATATACAATGGAATATTACTCAGCCATAAAAAGGAACGAAATTGGGTCATTTGTAGAGACGTGGGTGCATCTAGAGACTGTCATACAGAGTGAAGTAAGTCAGAAAGAGAAAAACAAATATCATATATTAACGCATATATGTGGAATCTAGAAAAATGATACGGATGAACCAGTTTTCAAGGCAGAAATAGAGACACAGATGTAGAGAACAAACGTATAGACACCAAAGGGGGAAAGTGGTGGGGGGGTAGTAGTGGTAGGATGAATTGGGAGATTGGGATTGACATATATACACTAATATGTATAAAATAGATAACTAATAAGAACCTGCTATATAAAAACTGAAGGAAAAAAAAAGACCCCATCCCTCCCTCCAGGAGCTAATCTGCTAACAGTTCCTTTGAAAGCAAGTCGGGAAATTGATCAAATAAAACCCCAAACTGTCTCATTTACCTCTCCTATAAACATATAAACCAGTCTTTGAAATAAATCAATACATTGATTAGGCAACTCAAAACAGTGAAAAGAAGAAAAACTATGGCAGCAACTTCTGAGAAGCCACAAATTAATGACACCTATTGTTCTGGTCAGGTGCTTGGTTGCAAGCTCTAGAAATTTTCTGGCTCCCTTCAGCAGAAAAGAAATTTGTTGGAAGATTATCAGAGGCTCATGGAATGCGTGGGAAGCCAGAGCCAACAGAAACAGCAGTAGGAAACTTGCCATGGAGCCCAGCAGTGATGCCCTGGGCACGGTGCAGCTACTGTAGATGAAGATGAAGAGCCCTCAGTGTTTGTCACTCGATCCTGATCCAAGATCCCAGGCTGGGATCTGACTGGCCAAGCCTAGGTCACACGCCCACACCCTGCCAGGGGGCAGGAGGAAGAGAATCCACCCTTAATGACTTCTACAGAGGGAGGCAGGCTGTGTGTTCAGCCACTATCACACACAATAGAGGATGTGGACAGCTGAAACATGACACTTGTCCCCAACATCTACTGATTTATGTCTCCACTCATTCAATCAACAGATGTGTACCAGACACTGTTCTGAGCACCGAGCAGAACAGTGAGAGTGAGGAAACCAAAGTTTCTGCTTTCCTGAAGCTTATATTCTAATGTATGGGTGGGTGGTGGGGTAGATAATGAACAAATTAATAAAGATACCAGTTGTTGAGGACTCTGGATGTAACAAAAACAGGGGAACGGGGATTGGGAGTGCTGGGCACTGCTAGTGCATATAGACTGGATGGAGGGGGTTCACACGAGTATCTGGGGGAAGAGCATTTCCAGTCAAAGGGATAGCAAGTGTAAAAAGGAGAGCAAGTGTGTTTGAGGACCAGCAAGGGGGCCTGTGTCTGGAATGGAGGAGGATGAGCCAAGTGGATGGTGAGACTAGAGAAGAGGTGAGGGGGTGAGATGATGCAGGGTGCTCTAGGCCACAGTGGGGACGTGGGCTTTAATCCTAAGTGAGCTAAGAAGCCCTTCAAGAGTTTGATCAGAAGAGTGGCTTGATGCAACTAATGTTTTAACAGTATACCTCCGTCTGCTGGGTTAAGAATCAACTTTTGAGGTGCAAGGGGGGAGGCCAGTGTTACTCTCAGGTCCCTCTCCTGACCGCTACACTATGGCTGTGGAGTGGAGAGTTTACGAGCAAAGGGGACCCTGGAAAGGGTCTAATCTAAACTGTGATGAAGCCTAGGAATGTGAAGGGCCCACTGCATTTTACTGTCAGGGCTGAGGGGGAACCAGGCCTCTTGACTTGGCCCTGGGCTATTTTCACTAAGCCACAGGACAGTAGAGGAGACTTGGTCCCTCCTGGTTGCCTAAGGATGATGGAGCATGGCTTACATGTTGGGGTTGAAGAGACTCTGCCCTTCTCGGGCCTCTCCCGCACACTGTGAAAAGAATGGAAGCTTGAATGGCAGCACTAGATATATCAGTACCTTTTCCTGCCCCAGACACTATCCACGTGAAAGAGGCAGTCTTTATGCAGCTATGTATTGCGACATGTGACTTTCTTCCTCAACCTTCACCCCAGCCAGACTCTGGATGATAGGTTCGGGGCGGACTCTTGATCCAAGGTGTGGAATCTGAAGGCTGGCCAGGCAGCTGAGATGATGCAGGCTGGCACAAAAAAGATAGGAATGGCCAGTCAGATTCCCTTTCTAGAATATGAACTAAGAAATACCGATAAAAAGAGATTCTCAGCAGTGGGATCTGAAGTTAAAAGTAAATATAGACATAGAGTTGGGTTAAGGCTTATGGCAAACAAGTGATGAAGGAGCAGACCTGCAGAGAAAAGCACAGAGGCCATGAGTATCGTGGTAGCCATAGGAGTCACAGGGAGTGGCTGGGTCACGCTAATGCCAGAGCACTCACCAGGAGAATCTCAAACTGTCTCTGCTCAAATTCCCAGAGTCACCTTGGCCTGAGACCAGCGGTTCTGCTTTGTGTGAAAATGGGTATATGTGCAGCAGCATCTGCTTTTAAATGTTCAGGCCTTAGAAGTATCCACCGCTGCTTAGCCAGTTTCCACACAAGAAGAACACACCTAAGATAACACCACACATTCCCCTTCTTAAACCACCCCTCCATATAAGTGAGATCATACAGTATTCTTCTTTCTCTGACTGACTTATTTCACTTAGTATAATACCCTCTAGATTCATCCATGTTGTTCCAAATGGCAAGGTTTTGTTCTTTTTTATGGCTGAGCAATATTCCATTGTATATAGTATACGCTACGTCTGTTTTATTCATTTATCTGTTGACACACACTTAGGTTGCGTCCACATCTTGGCTATTGTAAATAATGCTACAATGAACATAGGGGTGCATATATCTTTTCAAACTAGTATTTTCATTTTCTTCGGAAAAATATCCAGAAGTGGTATTGCCATATTGTATGGTAGTTCTACTTTTAATTTTTTGAGGGACCTCTGTACTGTTTTCCATAGTGGCTGCACCAATTTACATTCCCACTACAGTGCACCAGGGTTCCCTTTTCTCCACATCCTTGCCAACACTCGTTATTTCTTGTCTTTTTGGTAATAGCCTTTTGGATAGGTGTGAGGTGATATCTCACTGTGGTTTTGATTTGCAGTTTCCTGATGATTAGTGATGTTGAGCATCTTATCACATGTCTGTTGGCCATCTGTATGTCTTCTTTGGAAAATGTCTATTCAGATCCTCTGTCCATTTTTTAATTGGGTTTGTTTTTGGTTTTTTTTTTGATGTTGAGTTATATCAGTTTTTGTATATTTTTAATATTAACCCCTTATCAGATATATCATTTGCAGATATCGTCTCCCATTCAGTAGGCGGCCTTTTTGTTGGTAATTTCCTTCACTGTACAAAAGTTTTTTCGTTTGATGTAGTCCCATTTGTTTGTTTTTGCATTTGTTTCACTTGCCTGAGGAGACATAACCAAAAAATATATTGCTAAAATGTATTTCAAAGAGTGTTCTGCCTACGTTTTCTTCTAGTAGTTAAATGTAAGGCCTGAAACCATAAAAGTCTTTAATCCATTTTATTTTTGTGTATGGTGTGGGAAAGTCCGATTTCTTTTGCATGTAGCTGTCCAGTTTTCCCAGCACCACTTACTGGAGGCTGGACAGTAGTTGTAATTTTGGTGTGTCTGTGGGAGGAGGTGAGCTCAGGCTCTTCCTACTTCGCTACCTTGATCCCCCTCCAAGGCTGCCTTTAAAAAAACTAATGTTGATTGTGTAGGTCCATCAGGAACTCATTGATCCATTTCTAACCAAGATGTCTGGACAACCCTCCTGCCAGACTAGAATTAAATGCTGAGGCATTCTATAGTTTTATTGTCTTGTTTAAAGTATAATTAGAAAGATAAGATCACATTTTAGGAGACAGAAAAATCTTTCCTTGGATTAATGAACTAATCATTTCATCCCCACCATAAAAATAAATCTTCCTTCCAATGGCTTGTGGGGCTGGTCACAAGTCCTGGCCCCAGGGACTCACTCTCATGGCATTAATGATTTTGATCTTTCAAGCTGAGTATTTATAAAAATTTTCCAGTAGAACCATTCAGGGTCAAAATTCTGAGATTCAGCTTACTGAACTGTCCCATCCTTAAAATCTTCACCTGTGCGCACCTGCCAAATAAATGAAGCAGCAGGGTCTGGCAGGAAAGGTAGGCTGCCGCCACTGGCAGAGGTATTGTCTTAGTTTGGATTTCCAAGAAGCAGAGTCTGAGATGGGGATTCTTGAAAAGGTGATGTATTGCGGGGGTGCGCTCAGGAGAAAAAGAGCAAGAGAATCAGAATAAGGCTAAGAGAAAATTAACCAAGGATGTGGCTTAGATAGCTTCGGCGTGGTCCCATAGTGAGTTCTGGGACATAAATTGTACCACAGAGTTGATCTTATCTTCAGGCAAGGGGCACCTTGTACCCCTTGTCAGTCATCAGCCTCTGGTGGGAGGCGCGAAGTGCGTAACCTCCTGATGGAGATAGCCCCCATGTGACCAAGGGCCACTCTCTGAAGAAGGCAGCAGCTGTCAGCTGCTAGTAGCCACTACAGTGCTGGAGAACACGGTGCGTCGGCCTGGTGGGGAAGGTCTGGGTCCCACAGCATCCTCTAGAAGCAGCAAGAAAGATGGGTAGCAAACTCCCAAGGCATTCTGTTTCTTCTCAGGACAGAAGACACTTTTGGGCACCTGAGAAGTTGTTCTGAATGATTATATAAGAATCAGCTGTGACCACTATTACCAAAGAGAAGAAATCTCTAGTTACTAGAGCTACAACAGATTTTAGATTTATGGTTTTGATTTTGTCTTTGTTTTCATTTTAAACCTGGGACCCTATAGCTGAATTGCAGTCTTCCTCAAAAAAAGACATATCCATGTCCTAAACCCCAGAAGCCGTAAATGTAAACTTATTTGAAAAAAAAAAAGGTGGTGGGGGGGAGTCTTTGCAAATATAATTAAGGATCTCAAGATGAGTCGGGCTCTAAATCCAATGACAAGTGTCCTTATAAGAGACAGAAGAGAAAACAAAGACACAAAAGAGACAGCCACGTGAAGATGAAGACAGAGATTAGAGTTATGCAATCAACAGCCAAGGAATGCCTAGATAGAGCCACCAGAAGCTAGAAGAGGCAGGGAATGGAATCTTGTTCCCTAGAGCCTTTGGAGGGAGTGCAGCCCTACCAATACCTTGATTTTGGACTTCTGGCCTCCAGAACTGCGAAGGAATGAATTGCGGTTGTCTTAAGCCACCCAGTTTATGGTAGTTTATTACGACAGCCTCAGGAAACGAATACAGTCCTCTCCTCGTCTGCCTGGCATTTTCCCAGTTAATTAACTACTCAGAGCCTCAGCTTTCTAATATGTAAAAAAGGGTAAATAATCTCATAGTTTTGTTGTGTGAGTTAAGCTATCGGAGGGGTGGGGGGAGAAAAGCACATGGACAGTCAAGATTTGACACATAACAGATGTTCAATGAACCTTACTTGCCTATCTCTCTTCTCCTACCTAGAGTGGCCCTAAACGAAGCTTTATGAAGTAGGCTCTCACTCTGCCTTTCCTTTGTGGCAATCCTGACACCATAAGCACAGCACCTCTCCTCTCTCAGATGGATGGTGGGGCTTTGCCACCAAAGATCACAATAAGGCCAAACAGAAAGTTTTTAATAAAACATAACTTCAATGACAGACTTTGACTTATTTATACTTCTTGTCTTAAGGAAACAATACATTTTTTGCACTTTTTATCAAAGTATCAAATATATTCAAATATATACATATTATTAGTAGAGAGCTTGATGAATTTCCACAAATCGAACACAATCATGTAACCAGCATCCAGATCAAGAAGCCGAACAGTACCAGCCCCCCAGAAATTCCCCTTGTGCTCCTTCCCAATCACTAGTCCCCCACAAGGTAAACCATGATGCTGATTAACTTTGCCTGTTTTTGAACTTCATATAAATGGAATCATACAACATGTATTCTTTTGTGCATGTCTTCTTTTGTGCCACATCATGTTGATGAGTCGCCCATTTTATTGCCTGCAATCGTAGATTGTCCATTATCATTGCTGTATAACATTCCGTTTGGGGAATATACCATAGTTGTTGAATATTTGGGTTGTTGCCAATTTTTGGCTATTACAAATAGTGCTGCTGTAAACATTCTAGGTTATATCTTTTGGCAAACATACATATAGATTAATCTGGAAAAATTGACCTCCTTACAGTATTTCCAGAACATGAACATGGTACATCCCTCCTTTTATTTAGGTGTTTTTAAAATATCTCTCAACAATGTTTTCTATCAGTAGTTTTCTTTGAAGTCTGGCACAACTTTCCTTAGGTTTATGCCTAAGTGTTTTGCATTTTTGATGCTACTGTAAATGGTATTGGCACTCTGGGATTTTTAAGGAGATGGAAAATTTTAATAGTCTGAGCTTTACTGCCTCTCTAGACAAGGAATTAAGATTTCCTTTTATTAAAATTGTAGAAGGAGGAAAATTATTTAAATATTCCAAATTGTTAAAGCTGACAAAAGGGAAAACAAATACGGCCAGAGGCTGCAAATAGCCCATTACAGTGTCAATGACAAATTCCAGTTTTCACCTCCAACAGTATCTAATAAGCCCTAAGAAACCCTTTCCCAGAAAAGTACCCAAAAGAAACAACTTGAAATTCCATGGTTTGTGTACAATAAATGAATTCTTTTGATCTTTGGCCAGAGTTTAGTGCTTTTTCTGATTTCAAAAATTTGAAAAGGGAGACAAAATCCAACATTTATATACTCTATTATGTGTCAAGTGCATTTACATAATTATCTCTTTTAATTCTCATGACAAAGCCATATGCTGTTAGCATTTACTCGGTTTTACAGTTGAGGAATCTGAAACGCAGAGAGATTAATGCCCCAAATCACACTCCATCAGTGATAGAAATGCAAATCCAGGCCTGACAGATGCCAAAGGTAATTTCCCCCTCCTTTAAAAGTAACATTAATTAGTATCTTCCCAACTATTAAAATTAAAGGCATGTTCATTATAGAAAGTTTGAAAAATATGGAAAAGTATGGACAAATGGTTTTTATAAATATATGTTTATTTTTCAGTTAATATCACTTCATGGTAACTACCTCAATACTTTACATATCCTTCTACCACATCATTCTAATGTCTGCATAGTTTTTTATCAGTTAAATCCAACATATTTTTTAACCGAATATCTTTCATGTTGGATACTTAGATTATTTCTGTTTTCCATAGAATTGATAACTGCAACGAACTACTTAGGCATCTGTATCATTACAACTTTGCACACACTTATGATTTCTCCTTTATGATAAATTCCTCAACGTATTCTCCTGGGTTAAAGGGATAGAGGAGACCTGTGAAGGCTCTTTAATACACATGGCCAAGTCCTCCCCCGCCCCCAGTGCCCCACGCCCCTGAGACGGGTCAATGTTCCCACTCCCCTCTGCCTGGGAGAGTGCCACTGCTGTGTCTTTGCCTGTGCTGGGTATTATCACTTAGAAAAATACTTACCAATTGGATAGGTTAAAAATCATGTTATATAAATTTATATTTCTTTAAATAATAGTGATGTTGAGCATTTACTTATAGGTCACGTGTATTTCCCCTTTTGGAAGCCAGTGTTTCTCAAAGGATGGTCTCTGGATTACCTGCACTAGAATGCCCAGGTACACACTGTATAGGCTGATTCCTGAGTTCCAACCCAGACTTAATCAGACGCCAGGGCGGTGGCCTGAGAGGGGAATCTGATTTTGTTAGCGCTCTGCTGGCAATTCATATGCTTCTAGACTTTGGTAGGCATCACCCTCCTCCATCCTGCCTCTGCATCCCTGGAACCCGCAAACAAATAGCCAGCACTTGATTCCATGACATGTCAAAACCAGCAGTAATCCTCACAGGAAACTCTTGCTCATTTATATCATGCCAAATGCACTTTCAGGTACATTAATAGCTGCAGAGAGAACAGTTGAATGTAATTGTTCAAACCTGGCCATGTGAATAAGCTTACAACACATTTTTTTGGTGGCACAGGGAAGGCGGCCCCTGCGAATTCAGCCTCTGTGCCCAGCAGGATTCTAACTAGATGGCAAAAGAAAAGATCTTAAAAGCAGAAGATACAATTTTTCTTTTGAAGTGTTCAAAAAAAATCTGTAAAAGCCGTGGAACGAAGGCTACATCTAGAGAACCAAGCAAAATAACATGCTATCCAGTGCTGGCCTTCAAGGGCTAGAGGGGAAGTACAGAGGGGTGGGCTCCTCAGCCTCTCTGAACTCATGGCCCTCCACCGACTCTGGTTTCATCAAATAGAAACAAAAGGATTGTTTTTCCTGAGGATGGCATGTGTATGTTTACAGGCATTTGGTTTCCGTTTTACATGCCTTACAGAGAGTTTTAGGGACATTACATCTACAGTGGTATTATTTGGGAGCCAGCTTTTAAAAATTATGCCTTTGCAATTCAAACAAGCAAAATTTAATTTAATTAGCAGTTTAAAAATGTTATAGTACAAGGAGTACCTAAGGTTTTTTTTTTATTACCAGCAGGCCAGAAGACCCAGACCATAGGCCAGGGCTAGTAGGATGGGCAGAAGATGACATACCACTTTCCGAGATGGTATGCCATGTAGAAAGCTCTTCTCAAAGGAACGAACTAAAAATGTTCTCTTCCTGGATAGGGAGAGAAAACAGTTTTATTATTGCCAGCCATCATGTACTGAGCCCCTTACCCCTGCAGGAGCTATGTGCTTTTCATGCACTCCCTCCTTTATCCTTATGACACTGACCCAAGGTGGCTGTTCATGTCTCCGTGTGGGTTAGGAACAGGTGTGGTTGGTACCCAAGCCACGTTGACTTCACCAAATGAAGGGCTGTTTCTCTCATATGCAACAAGTGCAGAGAAAGTGCCTTTGACAGAGTTGGCACTCCATGGATGATTATGGGTGAATGAATGAACAAAGGAGAAGACCACAGCAGGCGCTGACCTGTGGTCTACTGACGCCCAACGCCTCCTCCTGTTACATCATGCTGCCACTCTTAAGGCTTGGAGCCAGCACAGTTGCCTTTCCTGGCCAGAAACTGTGTGCTGGCTTGGCCCCAGAATGGAAATATTAGGACGGTAGATTCATAGAAACACTCAAAAATTCAGAATTTAATCACAGCAGCCCCCCCCCCCCCCACACACACACTCACTGGTGCCGTCATACCGTGATCATAAATCAGGGCTGGGACGCCCACTTCTTGAGCACTCAGTTGAGCTCTGCCGGGAAGGAAGGCAAACAGTGCCCCCTTCACCCTGCACCCAACCCCGACATGAACCCCACCACTTTCCCAGCCCAGCAGAACTGCACTCGCTGCTCTCTGCTGAAAGGGAGAGAAATCATGTTCTTGCTAGCCATGCTGAGCGCAGCATGCAGGGTAAGCCTGAACTCTGTCAAACCAACAATGTATAAAACCTGAATTAATACTGAGATGGACCCAATTCTCTGACAGGCGTGTTAAATGTGATTAAAGCTGCATAGCATTCCCCGCATACCCATCTGCTGCGTCGAGGAGCCCACAGCTGTTCTGATTGCCGACAACGTACAGTTTCTTGTCAGTTGTTGCAAATGCATCTCATCTTGCACGGGCTCTGGGCCCTCCCTCCCTCGTCGGCCAGCCCTGGCCGGCTTCTCTAAGCAGTCACTGATACCCACATGCCTCTGGCCACGGGTCTGTGGAGGCATGTGTGAGCTCTGGCTGGTGCAAAAATGTGTGATCACAGGGAAAGCTTAGCGCTTTAGCGGCTGGAATGAATCTCTTGGATCCTAAGCTGTGGTGACGCCACCACCTGCGGCTCCTGCCAGCTTATGCTGTGGGGTGAGTGGAAAGAACAGGGACGAATCATTTTGGATGCTACAGGGAGCTGCCCCTGAGATGCCCACCAGCCACCACAGAAAGAGCTACCAGAGAAACACATTCTGAAAGCTCTTGAAGGCCAGTGAGAGTACTGCAGGGGATCCTGGGGAAAGGCAGAGACAGAGATGGGGCTATGCTGGGCAAGAGGTGGAGTCCACAGAGGCCATTGGAGACCTTGAGGCCCAAGGGCACAGAAAAGGCAGAGGACAGCTAATTTCAGGAGAAGAACTGGGCTGGCCAGCATCTTCATGAAAAATTTTAAATGCAGTCCCCTATAGGACTGTGACCTTCCACCAGCGTACACAGCCTGGCAAGCACAGCATAGGCTGGATTTCAGCCCTACTTGCCCCCTTGACCAGGGGTCCTTGTGCAGTGAACCACCTGTGCAACCATACACACTAGCTCTGGACAGAGGAAGAGTTCAAAGGTAGCCTAAGGAGGTCACCATCAGAAGCAGGGAGAGCAATACCTGCTCTCAAGCAACCAATAGGAGCAAGGCTACCATATGAATGTGGAAAATACAGGGGAGCAGAAGAGAAGAGCCAGGAGAAATTAGAAAACAGTGTCAAGTGGATTCAAAGAATTTGAAGCATCTTCCTAGCTGCTGGTGGTTTGCTGGCCAGCTCTGGCATTCCTTGACTTGTAGATGTGTAATGTCAATCTCTGCCTTGGACGTCACATGGCATTTTCCCCATGTGTCTCTGTCTTCACGTGGCTGTCTTCTTAAAAGGGCACCAGTCATATCCCAGGGAATTATTTCTAAAGGTCTGATTGTTGCTTTACGTCACCCTATGAAGCGAAGCACTGTAGCTTGCTCCACCCATCTGACCAGCCTGGGCAGAGCTATTATTCATTATTCTGGGAAAAACCTGGGCTGGGGCTCTTACTTGTCTCTAAAACAATTCAAACTTTTCCCTCAAACCCCTGTTTTTTAGGTCTGATGAACCAATACTATCATAAGCTAAATGCTGAAAACAACAATTCTGGATTAAGAGAAAAACCCGAGTGAGCATAACCCTTTTTGAGTTCTATTAAAGACATCAGAAATCACTTATTGATTTTCTTAAAGAAAAAATATGAATTGAAAAAAAAAGAGCTGGTCATTACTTGAGAGCTACAGTTTAATTCAATAAACATTTGCTGGACAAATGCCTCCTTCCTGCCTGAAACCTAGTAAGAAAAATAAGGCATCCTGATGTCAAGGAGTGCGTGGTGGTGACAGAAGCACAACACGCAAGGCCACAGGACACTGGGGGACAATGTCAGGAAGTCACGTTCCTTCAAAC
Organism: Eubalaena glacialis; assembly: GCF_028564815.1. NCBI lineage: Eukaryota > Metazoa > Chordata > Mammalia > Artiodactyla > Balaenidae > Eubalaena > Eubalaena glacialis. The sequence continues at coordinate 70,589,718 of NC_083724.1, forward strand.
CCAAGCTCTTCCTTCCCCCAAACCTCAGATCACATTTGTACCACTCTGCTGAGATAACTGCAAAATTCTGGTTGTCAGCTATTAAGCACACCAATTTTAGAACAGGTGAAAATAATCCAATAAATACACATACATCTGTGCAAGTGTGTGTATAATACACATAGAGCTATACAACTATAGTGTGTGTGTGTGTGCATTAAAAAAAAAAAAAAAGCCAAGTGGGCATTGAAAATAATACCAACCTTATCACAGCCACACTCATTCAAGTGTGGTGTGCCCAACCTAAGTCAAGGTCACTCGAGAATGTCAATAGCACAGAAAAGTCACATTGAGGTAAGAAAGGCATTTTATCTTTAATGAGGATGAGAAAAAAATTAGTCACCGTTTGAGTGCTCACCACGTACCAAAGCATTTCATGTATGTTTCACATCATTCTTTTATTTAATCCATGTATTTGGATTATCTCATTTAATCCTTACCTCAACTCTGAGAAGAAGGTCCATAATTTTCTCTCTTTTACCAGTGAGGAAGCTGAAGCTTAACAAGCAGTTGGCTCAATAAATGGCAGAGCAAGGATTCAAACCCAGGTCTGTCGCATTCCAAAGACAACCTTGGGGGAAGGTTCTAGAATGAGCCTCAAGGTCCAGGCTGGGCTCCCAGAGACCATATCAGCATCACCACAGTTTTACACATTAATCCTGATCAGGGAGAGAAACCACACGTGGAGACCAAAGTAGCTGTATCCAGGGGCCAGGGTGAAGCTGTAAACAGGAAACCAGGCTGCAGCTTGAAGGCCAAGGGGTCTGAAACCTTGGGGGGAGGGGGATAGAAGCTGGGCCTGGAGAGGGTTTGGCATGGGGACTGGGAATGAGGCAAGGGTGTCAGGGCTTCTTCTAGTTAGTCACTGGGTGGGCCCGCCTGCCTAGGTGACGGTGCAGGTCTGGAAGAGACCCGGGGGATTCAGCAAATTCCCTCCCTGGGCCTTACAGGTAGCTGGCACGTTTCCCTCTGCAGCAAATAGAACCACTTTCCCAGGGGAGCGCAGTGGCAGGCCTCACACAGGCAGCTGCCAGGAGTCCTACGCAGAGTCCAGCACAGCTGGCTCTGGCCTGTGACAGCTCTCAGACACAACGCAGGTAGCTGCCTGGGCGCTTCCTTGGGGAGGCCGAGCACAGTCCAAACAACGGACAGCAGGCTTCAGTGGTGCTCCCGACCAAGCCTTTTTAGGTCACAGACGATGCTGTGTTTATACTCCCGGGGATGGAACGTCCTATGCTCACAGCCCCACGCTCCACACCCCACTACCCCACCCACCAGCTCCCTCCCTTTGGCAAATGGCTGGACTCTTGGCAATCTGTGCAGATGTGTTGTGAATCACTGTCAGTTCAAGTACACAGTATTCCCTGACTTGAACCTTCATCTGCTTGCCCCGCATACCTCCCTCTCCAAGCGCTGATGGAGGCAACTCCCCAAAGAAACAGCAGCTCCCAACTCTTTGCCACATTCAGCAACAGCAGGCAAGGCAGCCACAAAGCCGGGTGACTGAGACCCAGGATGCAGAGTCTGTGCCAGCGTAGCCCTAGAGGCTTTGCATTCCCCCAGCCCTGTGAGCAAGAGAGTATCACGTTCATGACCAGGATGAGGAAAAGGGCTCAGGGAGGCTGATTTGTACAAACAAACACTAACGTGAGTGAGAGAGCAGAGATTCAAAACTAGATGTGTTCCTTCTCATAGACAACGTTCCATCTCAAATCATTATATTTCCAAATAATTTTCCTTGGCAGTCATAATAATAGCAGCAGCTTGTGGGCTACACACTGTGCTAAGTGCTTTGTATGCATTAAGTCATTTAATCCTTCCAAAGAGCCCCGAGGAAGATAAGGATCATGATCTTCTTAGAGATGAGGCTCTCAGGCACAGAGAGGTTAGCAGGCATGAGAGCATGAGGAAGAAGCAGGTGAGCCATCCCTTGCGTCCCTCATTTCCTCGGCCCTTCTCCCTGCCAGAGACCACTCAGCTAATCTGGGCAGACTCAGACCCATATAACTTCAAGTCCTTAATAGGTCCTCCACAGACCCTGCTGGGGGTGGGAGGATCTGAGGGGATGCGCAGCCATGGGGTGTCTGAGAGGTGGTTTGGAGGCTGAGATACGTATGTGAATATATATATCGGCCTCATAAAATTGCTCCCTGAGAAAAACAGAGAAAGAAAGGTGGGGTGAGGAGGTCTTGAGCTAAAGAGGCAAGAATGTCTACATTGGAAAGCTTGGAAGTTTCTGAAGACCCATGGGAGTAGGCAGGAGCAGGCAGGGCAGGCCCATCAAAGGCACAATAAAAATTAGCCCTTCCATGTGGGCAGCCCTTCATGCTGGGTCACAAAGGACCTTCACAGACTCAAACACATATTTTATCTAGGGAAGACTCGAAGGTTTCGTGTTTAAGGCCGCATGACACATAGGAAAGGGGCATGGGAACCTGGGGAAGGATGTTGAGCAGGTGGGTACACACTGGGGCTGGTCCCAAGAGGGGCCTCCCATGCCAGGATATGGATCGATGAGCTCCGAAATGAATCAAACGAATGACGGCAGAAGCTACCCCATCGTCAGCTATGTCCAGCCACCCTCCTCATACTCATTGGAACACGATCACTCCTTGAGAGGTATCCAGTACCTCATGTGAGCATTTCTCCACTTTATTGGTCACATTGGCTATCGTGGGCCAGGGAGGGGAGGCTCCTTATGAAGTCGCTGAACTGCTGATGCCTGAAGACCTAGAATGGTCCACAGGGGATTGGAGGACAACCCTCTCTCTCTTCCTCACCCCACTACCAGCGCCAAATTTAGATTTAACTCACCTTCACTAAGTATCTGCTAGGCCCGATGCTAAATGCAGTTCTAATTTTAAAGACAAGGGAACTTGCTCAGGGAGGGACATGCCCAAAGTCACAGAAATCACTAAGTGGCAGAGCCAGAATCCAAACCATAGACCTCTTACTCCAAGTTCTCATCACACCATGTTGCCTTCCAGAAAAATCAGCCAACTCAGTGCTTTTATGGTAAACTTTATGTTCAATAACTGATTACTCTGAATTCAGAAAAATGCCTATCCACTGGACCAAGATCCACAGTATAAGCTCATCTTTGTTTCTAGTAATTTCTGAGAAAGAGTAGAATATTTTGAAATATAGGTAGATGATTGATAGATGATAAGATGATTGATAGATGATAGATAATAGGTAGATGATGGATGGATAGACGGACTTTAAATTGAATTTTGGTCTTAGCTCCTCCATCAAACTTAGTGACCTTCGAAAACAATTAATTAGTTTCTTTTTAGGTAAAAATGACCTCTGTCAAACCCTCTCTCGCGGGACTTATGAGAAAACGGTCTCTAACAGAGCCTGGGGCACTCACAGACTCTCACTATTCTTCTCTGTCTTAAAACTGCCCTAGAATTGTGTCCAAATTCCACAGCAAGGACCCAACTCAAACATTGTTTAAAACGTTCAGAGCGTCTGTTTTTGACATCAAGTTGGCCTGGAGGTTTGACAGCCTGGTACCCGTAGCGTCCCACCCAAGAACATTTCCTTCAAAACAGGTTCCTGTTACAGAAACAGCCCTGGTTTTAAATATATTCCCTCTCCTCATAAAAATGCCCCAGCCAGCTAAAGCCATTCTGCTTAAAATATTTAATTAATACCTTCACAGCGGTCTGGTCCTTATTAAAGACTCTTAGGGACCATGTCTTAGGGGCAATGCTTTGTTCTAAGCAGCTCTATGTGTTACAGATAAAATAAAGTGCTGGAGCGTGCTTTCTATTAGGAGCAGGGAAGCTTGCCTGCCCATTGCTGCAACCCCTTTTGTCATCAGAGTGACACATTAAGGCATAATCCAAGTACAACATACAAACACAAACAGTGTAAATCCACCCACTTAGTAAAAGGAGTCCCAGTAAAACCACAAGAAAGGTCTGGTGATTAGCTGAGGGGATTAAAAACTTGGATGAGCACTTCGTTTACCTCACCTCCCCACTGAAGAGGCCACAAACACACTCTGCTCCCCAAGCAAACAAGAGCCAAACCTAGAGGCACTCGCTCTGCTCTGTCTCCCACCAGCATCTTCTGGGCTTCTCAGCCTTGGGCAGGTCAGAGGAACCTTGGTGAACGGTCCTGACTTTGTAGGAAGCAGGCATACCCCCTGCCCACCTTGGTCGCCCCAACTGAAGACTGGCAAATGCTTGTTTGTATTTTTTGGTGTTAGAGAAGGACTTTTGTTGTTGTTGTTGTTATAAGAATAGAGTTGGCTCGATTTCACAAACTTTGGAACAAACAGGAAAATAGGAAACAGAAAATAAAGATTAATCATAATCCTACCACCTAGAGGTGACTCGGACGCATTTCACTCCTTCTCGGTGTGCAGTTTCACACAACGATCCCCACACGATTCCACTTGATTTCCTGCCTCTTTTCTCTTACTACTCCATGCTGAGCACTTCCCTGTATGTCATTTCTTTTTCATCACCGAGGAGAATTCCACTGTAGGCTGGACCACCATGACTATAACCAGTTATTTCCCATGTGATAAACATGGAGGTTCTTTGAGTTTTTCACTGTTGTAATCAATGCAATGATAGCATCTTGATACATCAGTCTCGGTCCACTTTTTGGATTATCTCCTTCAGACAGACTCCCCGAAAGGGCACAGCTGAATCAAAGCCTATGAATATTTTTAAAGTATTGATAACTTTTGCTAAATTTATCTCCCAAAAGGCTGTACACACTGTATTCTCTTACCTACATGGGAGAATATATATCTCACCACACTTAGTAAAAAATCTTTTTTTTTTTTTTTTTAAGACATACAGATAGCTACATTTTTTAAAGCAGAAAACCATCAGGAGGCTGCTGCCCCTTTTCATGCATCATAGAAGCACAGTTACCCCCCTCTCTGCTGGCCCTTCCATTTACATGAGAAAAGAGTTCTGGGTCCCCTAAAAGAAGGGTGCACCCCTCCTCGCACCTAAGTGAATTGGGAGGGACCACTGAGGGTCTTTTGCAAACTCTAACATGGTTGAGAGCAGGGATTTAAACTTTGGCCCCTGTACTGCAGCCAAGATCTTTTAAGAGTTTGTTTATTTTTCTCTACTTCTCCCTTTGAAACTCAACAAATTTAACGCATTCATTTAAAATCCCACAAGTCTGTTCCCTTTCCCAGGAGCAGAATGAAGTAATCTAGTTCCCACGTTCTGACAGCATGGTTTGGGGGCCACAAAAAATGATAGCCCCCAGCCTCTATAGAGCCAGGGGTGGTTCAAATAACTGGAGGTTTGTTAAAACAATCAAGCAAAAGGACGTTCGCACCAGAGCCTTGGAGATCTTCCAGCACTTAGCTGCCCAATTATTCCTTCCTACCAGAGTTTCCTCCACCTGACTTTAGCCATATCTTGACATTTAACTGAGCTTTGCTATCAGAAGATTCCATTTTCTTCTTAGAGACGCAAGTGATGCTTTTCTTGGGTAGGGGGAGCCTCCTGGCATAACCTCACAGTGTTCCAGGTCTTTGCATCCTACCTGAAGCTAACTCGGAGACACGGAGGTGGGCGCTTGTTAGTTTCAGGTTTTATGCTGAGTGACTGAAGTATCTGATTAGAGAGGCTAGCATCAGTTTGCACTCTGAAGGCCTGGCTTGGATTTGTTGCTGCCTTACACAGATTGCCTCAAGCTGGGTCTCTCCACTTAAGTGACAGGCAGGTTAACTACTTCACTGCTGGATACCAGCTCCATTCCCCATCCCCCTGACCCCCAGCTCACAGCCCTAGGAGTCCATTCTGCAAAGCCTTATAAAACACAGAGGAAAACTGACCGTCTGGCCTGAGTTCTCCTTTTTTAAAGGAAAAGAAGATATTGAGAACGAGTCCATTGTACTGAACACATTTAAAACTTAAGTTTTTAAGAAATAGATAGAAGAATTAAAAAAAAACCCAAAAAAACTCTCATCAGCCAAATAATCCTCATGGTTATTTTATGTAAAATACATATGTAAGTTTAGAAAGTTTAGATCATTCAGAAAGGTACAAAGTTAAAAGTGTGAAAATAATGCAAAGCCCACTTTACCCATCAGAATAAATATAAAGCTCACTATAGATTTATTCTTATTTAATTATATACCTTTTGAATAATACTAGGCTTTCAGGAGCACAATCCTTATATAAAATGAGACAGCCTTGCAGTATTTTCATCCTTCTATTTTATAGAGGAGGAAACTAAGAGAGAAAAAATAAGTAACTTGCTAAAGTCTCAGAGATACTAAGCAGCAGAGCCAGAATGTATGTCCAGGTGTGATCCCAGAGTCGCTGGACCACACATCCCAGCTCCTTACAGCTCACCTGGGTCATTTGGGAACTGACCAGCATCCCTGCTGCCAGATCCCACAACAGTCTTACCATCGTGCCACGCCCCTACTCAAATCCCTTAATGTCTCTCCACTTCATATGCCCTCACTGGGGAACTGATTGGATATGGAAAATGTCATATATTTTTTAACATCTTTATTGGAGTATAATCGCTTCACAATGGTGTGTTAGTTTCTGCTTTATAACAAAGTGAATCAGCTATACACATACACACATCCCCATGTCTCCTCCCTCTTGTGTCTCCCGAAAATGCCACATTGAGACATACTTTTTAAAGAGAATGGGCTCTACCAAGCAGGGTGATACCATTTTCATAGTTACAAAAGAGTTTGTGTAGCCCTATCTCTGTTAAGAGTTTGTGTAGCCCTATCTCTGTTAAGAGTTTGTGTAGCCCTATCTCTGTTAAGGGCTATATGATAATAGCAACTAACATCTTAATAAGATTTAGGTCAAGAGGTGGCAATAATAGTTATTATCTTTTGCCTTAAACCCCTTTTGAAATGGGAGGGAAAGGGACATTGATCTGAGTAGGTAAATCAAAATAAAATAGTTTTCAATTATTTCCAGTATCTACACTGTAGCAGGCATTTTGCTAAGTGTTTTACATGCATCAGCATATTTAAGCACATAACTCTGTGAAGTAGAAACTACTATCCCAATATACAGATGAGGACACTGAGACCCAGGGAGGTTGCGCAATCTATCCGAGGCCACCCAGTGGTAAATGGGTGCTGGGACTAGTTTTCTAGGACTGCCATAACAAAGTACCACGGACTGGGTGTCTCAAACAATGAACATTTATTTTCTCATAGTCCTGGGGGCTGGAAGTCTGAGATCAAGGTGCTGGCAGGGCTGGTGTCTTCTGAGGCCTCTCTCCTTGGCTTGTAGAAGGCTACCTTCTCCCTGGGTCTTCACATGGCTGTCCCTCCATGTGTCTGAATCTCTCTTCTTATAAACTCACCAATCATAAACTCACATTCTTATAAACTCACCAATCATAGTGGATTAGAGCCCACCCTAATGACCTCCTTTTAAATTAATTACCCCTTTAAGGACCCTATCTCCAAATATAGTCACATTCTCAGGTACTAGGCATTAGGACTTCAACACATGGATCTGGGGGGTGCGGGGGACACAATTCAGCTAATAACAAGTAGCTGAGCCAAGATCCTGATCCAAATGTGCCATGTTGGAAGCAGGTATCGTTTCTGCTGCCCTATGTTGCCTTGGAATTCTGTAAGATTTTTTAACTCCTTTGGCCTGTTTCAAACTGATTTAGGGAAGCACAAAACTGACAATATCTAATTATAATCACTATAGCTCTTTTAACCATATCAAACAAAAAAAACTCAAGGCCCAAAGCACAGCAATTGATTTGTCTCTACTGCAGGCAAATGCAAGACGATGAGCCTTTATATAGCCAGATTGCTCATTTTCCCCCCAAAGTCTCCACAGATAGAGAAAGACCTGAAGACATCTGCTAATCTATGGTTGGGATTTAGCTGCACATTCTTGACTGGGATAAAGACTTATATCCACATTCGGCCTAAGGACCCTCAGGCAGAATTACCAGCCCAGAGCCAGCCATGTGGAGCGCCCACAGATAGAGCAGGGCACAGCCAGATGGCTGGGTCAGGTGCCTTTGTCTCCCTCTGCGAATAATACAGCCACGCCCCTTTACATTCCTTTATGTTACCATCCGAGATGGACTCACTTGACTATTACCTGTATAATTTTTACCGTATCTACATTCAACCTATAATATTATTTACTTTTTTTTGAAATCATCTTACATGCTTTATTTAAATTTCTCTTCAAAGGGAAGGTTTATGTAATTGTCTTAAGTGGAAAACCTATATGTTTTGCCACAGATAGAAGGTAACCACAAAAAAAAGTAAGAAAACAGCATAATGTTATTAATTTCTAACTAGAAAGAGTTGCTCGCGCTGCCTCTATTTTTTTAAAAAAGGGTGAGAGGGAGGAGATATGGGGATATATGTATACATATAGTTGATTCACTTTGTTATACAGCAGCAACTAACACACCATTGTAACGCAATTATGCTCCAATAAAGATGAAAAAATAAAAGGGTGGGTGCAGGGGGAAAGGAGATGAGGAAACGTAAAAGAAGTGTTTGAGACATACTAATACTGAAGTGAGATTTTCTTCCAAATTAATTGGAAGGTTGAAACAAACTTAAAACGGTAATAGCGCTCTCACCCGATGATCAATGTTCTCTGGGTCTCTGTCCTATCTAAAATCAATTCCACTCACATCTGGGAAATGCTACTTTCTACTTTTCAAAGCACTCTCACGACAACCCTCTCATATAAGCAGAGCAGATATTTTACACTTGTTTTCTAAGTGGAGAAAATTCAGCAAATTGTAGGCACTCTTAGAAACTCCTAAACCCCAGGCAAGCCTCTCAATTGGAGTTGAGAGTTGAACAACTGCACTCGGGGTCCAGGAATGCAATCCAAACCGGGGGAGGAGGGGACGGCAGGAAACACTTATTGCTGAAGAGATGACTTCCTATAGTTGGCTCAGCCCCTTCATTGGTCTCGAGCCAAGTGCTACACAACTGGAAACCAAACCTAGGGTCAGACATACATGCTAGACCCGAGTTTCCGGGACCGCGTCTGACCAGGCTGTGGAGGGTACAGGGACAGCATCCACTTCTCCCAGGGAAGCAGGGACCCATCTCTGCTCTCTTTGCTCAGCTGCGGCAGTTAATTGGACCACAAGATTTACCGGGTCCTTCCTTTCCTGCCTTTGTTTTGCAAATAGCCACCCCAGTTCTCAAATCAGCGGACCCGCTAAACCCTGGCTCTTAAAGGGTGGCCACTGGCATCACCTGGGAGCTTGTTAGAAACGCAGAATCTCAGTCATCATTCCAACCTCCCCACACCCCTCCCCACTGCACAGCTCAATGGACTCAGAGTCTCCAGCTTCACCAAGTCGCTGGGTGATTTGAAAGCACATTACATTTTGAAAAGCACTACTTAAAAGACGGTGGTCAAGAGGTCACCCTGGATTCAGGCTGTGGATCCTTCAGCTGTGTGGCCCTCAAGCCCAGAGCTAGGAGCCACTGCTCTGAATGTTGTAACCTTTACAAGCACAGTTCTCACCCAGGGTCCCCTTCTCACCGGCGAGGGGATCTTGAACAAGTCACTCAGCCTTTCTGGGCCTCTGTTGCCTCACCTGTAAAACAAGGAAAACAAAATCTACATCCCAGAGAAGTGGTCCGGCACATGGCGAGGCAAGGTGCTCATTCAGCAAATAGGCACGGAGCACTCAGAACGTCCAGCCTCTGCTCCAGCCTCTGGGGCTATAGCACTGAACAGGACAGACAGGATCCTGCTCTCACGGGGCTTCCATTCAAGGGGCTAGACAGAAGAAACAAAGACTTAAGATTTTCAGTAGTGATAAAGACCCAGAACAAAACAAATCCCATGAGAGAGTAGCAGGAGTGGTACAAGGCACCATTAGCAGGATGGTCAGGCAGGGTGTGTCTGAGGAAACGACATTCCAGCCAAGATGCAAATGGAGGAAAGGGGCAGCCACGTGGTGATGTGGAGACAGAGCCTTCTGAACAGAGGGTACTCCGGGCAGAGGGGCAAAAGCCCTGAGCTGGGACAAGCTTGGTACAGAAGAGGAAGAGAAAGGTCGGGCTGGCCGGAGTGTAGGTGTTAGGAGATGAGGCTGCAGAGATAAGTGGCCTCATTTCTACCACCATGACCATCTCTGAGACCTCATCCTTCAGCTCTGCGATCATCCACATCTGTGCAGCAGCTCTATTCAGAAAGCCATTCATATCCACCCACAAGTGGCTTGGAGACCAAGAAGGCTCCTTGTCCCAGTGTCCAGCTTCACAGGGATGTACCTGCCTGAGTTCCTAACTCAGGAAAGAGGCACTGCAGACCCAACCCCGAGTGCTTTGGAGGGAAAGTGAAGCTTTCCCAGGTAGAGAGCTCCATGAGCTCTGGCTAGAGGGAGTCGACATCCCCAGGGTGGGATGATTTTCTGCTGATTGCACAGATAAGCCAAAGATGTCAAGTAGCATGAAAAGCCTTCTGAAAGCAGCCAGCAAGATCAGATTTGGAGTTTTCACCAAATCTAGGGTGTTAGCTCTGAACCAGACCTGGTAGTCCAAGGTCAACTGTGTCAGCCAGAATTCAAGGAAGTTTTGGGCAAAAGGGAATACAAAAGCTTGCTTCAGAGGCTTAAGTCTCACTTACGACACCGTGTTATGGGTCCAAAATCACAGTTTACCAATAACTGGTGCCCTTCTCACTTGATCCTAACAACCCTGGGAGGCAGGGGAAGTCTCACATCCCAAACAATAGTTCTAATGCTCAGAAACAGTCTGGAGTAGTAACCAGGACTTGAAAGCAGATCTTCTGGCCCCTGACCAGCGGCCTGTTCAGTGGATGAGGCATTGCCATGGGCGGCATACCAGTTTGCTTCACGAACTTTCCTTCAAGAACATCTTTTTTTCCATCATTCCAGCCTCCTGCTTGCCCCTCCCACCACTGCCATTGCTAACTTTGGTTTATCCTCTCCTTGCTATCTTCATTTTGCCCAAAGCATAATCCAGGGTAATCTCCCTAGTTTAAAATCAGCACCTTAACTTCCCTTTGCCATGTAACCTAATACACTCTCAGTCTCCGGGAATAAGGGCATTTTGGGGGTGGGGGACGTGATTATTCAGCCGACCACATGCAGTATCCCCCCTGAGCTGCCATTTCTTGGCAATGACTTTACACTATGGAAGATTTACTGCCACGCTTGATAAGTCACCACTGTCATCATCACCTTCACGTCTTCAAACACTCAGCCAGGTGTTTCTAGTTTGGGGTGACTTAATCCTTAAGAATCTTTAATTTTGTAAACTCAATTGGCTCAATTCTTTTTTAAAAAACCTTCCTACATTGGAAGGAAGAAGAGTCCCACCCCCATCCCTCCAAAATGTTGAGACTTAGAGAAAGTTAAATTCCACTTTGAGTGAAGCCCAAACCTGAAAGATTCAGTTTCAGGGGGAAAATGCACTGAGAACATCTCTGCTGGAGAAAGGGGAGCCATTTCACAGTCTTAATTAGAACACGCTTTCCTTTTACAATCAACCTAGACAATGTTTATAGCTGTACAGTCTCTGTACAGTGTGCAGCATCTTGCCTCCTCCCAAATGGGGCCATGTGCTTTGAAGAATGCCTTCGAAGCTGCACAAATGCATTCAACTAGTTGCTTTGCTAATTACATCACACATTCCAGAGTTACCGTGGCTGGCTGAATCTAATTACGGTAAATGCATCTACACAAAGATTTCCAATACACCCAGAGAGAGGTTTTGAAGATTTCAAGCTTTGGAAAAAAGGCTGTAATGGAGTCTGGCCACATTGTTCTGTTGGTCTGGGGTAATATAAACACAAGGCAGGGCTCTGTGTATCTGATTCTTCCTGCTGTAAACTCTTGAAGGGGCCATAAGGAACAGAGTATGCCTTCTTCATCGGATGGCTCCCTTTAGAGAATTCTGTGCTGAAAGCACAAATATCTCAGCTCTTTGGATGCCAAGGAAAAATTCAAGACTCTCACCTGTCTCTTTCATTTCACAAACCTTTACTGAGCATCAACCTTTATCAAGAGCTCTGGGTGATGATATGGGAAAAACAAAGATGGATAGGTAACTCAGGGCAGGCCAGTATATGGGGGATCCCAAACAGCCTAATTATTTGGTGCCACTTTAAATGAATATTCTTTAAGTATTTGTTAGACATTTATTTAGTGGGGATGGGGAGAAAATGCTTTAATAATCGCTGTATGAAGAAGTAAATTCACTTACTTTACCTCCACTGGCTAACAAAAAATGTTTTTTTAAAAATTTGCCATTTTCTAGAGTTTGGGGGTTTTTTCTCCAGTTTTAAATTGTAATTTGTTTTCAAACCGACTACTTCTTAGGCAGAGGGACATATTGAAGAGTTTTGAATTCAGGCAAGAAAATAACTCATTCACTGCCAAGCTTCAGTGGACCCTGGAAAGAGACACTGTGTTTCCATTCCAGGATGCTATCTACTACAGCAGGAGAGAAATTAACTTCCATTTTGTCATTTATGTGAGGAATCATATCATATACCTGAGTTAATTGGCACTACACACATATCTTTTATTTCATTTATTCAACAGATATTTATTATGTGCCAGGACTGTCCCAAGTACTGAGTCTACTCCAAAGAACAGCTCAGATAATGACGCTGTTCATATGGAGTTTGTATTTTAGTAATGGCATGGGGCAAAATAATAAATAATTAAACAAATAAATCTACAAATTAATTTCAGGTAGCGATAGGTTCAATGAGGGACATAAAATAGGGAGATGTGATAAAGAGTAAAAGTGCCAGGTATTTAAGACCTCAACAGATACTCTATCTTGTGACTGTGGAATGGGGAGCAGATTTAGATTTTTATTTGTAATTGAGCTGAGATCTGATTGGTGAGAAGGAGCTGCCCAAGCAAAGCCCTGAAGGAAAGCAGTCCAGGCAGAGACAACAGCAAATGGAAAGGCCCACGTGAGCTTCTGGCATGGAGGAGCAGACAAAAGGCTAGTAGGACAGCAGCAGAGTAAGCCAGGGGTAAGTGCTAGGGAAATAAAAGGGGGGAAGGGACCCAAATTTTATAGGCTATGATAAGGAGATTAGATTTTATTCTAAATACGATAGAAACAATTAAAGGGTTTAATAAAGGGAGTGACATGATCTGATTTACTCTTTTAAGAGATCATGCCAGTTACCGAGTGGAGAATGGATTACGGTGGGAAAAGGAGTAGAAATGGGATGAACGCTTAGGCACATTGCAAGAGTCTAAGCCAAAAATAAGGGCAGCTTGGACTACGATTACGGTTGTCCAGTGGATGTGGCGAGAAGTAGTTGAAATCAGGAGATGTTTTGGAGGTAGAGCCTTCTGGATTTACTGATGCTACAGTGTTTAAGATGTGGGAAAGAAAGGAGTCAAGGGGAACTCCAGTATCACTGGCTGAGATGGGGACAACTGGGGGGGTAGGGTTGCACAAAAAATCAAGAGTTCCATTTTAGACATGATACATACAGTGGTATGGCCTGAATTTGTATACATCAAGTTGGCAGTTGTTGTACTTGCTTAGTAGACAGGTCAGGGCAAGGGATATCAATTTGGGATCATTCGCTGTAGAGAGTATTTAAAGCCATGGGGCCAAGAAGAAAGTGTAGATAGAGGTTAAGTCCAGTGATGCATTAGTGTCCTTTCTCACATAGGGCTCCTGGAAGCTATTTGGCTTGTCCACTAATTACCAAGCTCCGAACAGGGTGCCTGCTCTCTAAGGAAGCTCAGCGTGTGAGGAAAGACAGGCAGGTGGTTACAAAACAGTGTATTATGTGTTATATGATGTGAAAAGATGAGCTGGGTATTGTGGGAAAGCAGAGAAGAAGATGACTAATAGCCTATGTCATAAGGAAGACTCCATGCTGAAGAAGGTATTTGAAAAAAGCTAATCTGAGTATGGATTTCCCAAGTAAAGGAGAGGAAACAACATGTGCAAAGGCACAAGGCAGGCCATATTGGTGAAGTTCCATGAAACAAACAAAATATATATCTATATTTCCTATTCCAAAAGCTGGAGCCATGCTTAATGGAAAGACATGAAAAACATTCCCATTAAAATCTGCAACAAGGCAAAGTTTTCCATATTCACTACTACCTTGTAACACTGATCTGCCAACACAATTAGAGAAGACAAGGAACTAATGAGTTCAAAACTTGCCAGGAGGTTAGATTCTCAGTATGTGTAGATGATATGATCATATACCTAAGGGGAAAAAATAAGAACTAATAGGAAAATTAAAATGAATATGAAATTCAAAAAGGTGGCTATGATCAAAATTAGTACTAACAAATCAGTAGCCTTAAATATGGGAACAATGATCAGCTTGAAAATATAGTAGAAGAAAAGATCCTATTTACAGCAACTAGAATAACTAGAAATAAACCCAAAATTTGATTTCAAAGAAAATACCAACAGAACTTTTTCTCACTAAACAAACTAATGTTAAACTGTATATGAAAAATACATAGTAACAAGAATACCTAGAAAATTCTGAAAAAGAAAAGGAAAAAAGGCAGACTGGTCCTACCAGCTGGTGTTACATAAAGCTAGAGTAATTAAAACATCATGGGACTGATTAAGAAAATAAAATCCAGAAATAAACTCCAAAACATATGAGAATGTATAATATGACAAAGGTGGCATTTCATATCAGTGGTTGAAAAACACACAATTCAGCAAATGATGTTGAGACAACTAGGAAGCCAGTTAGAAAAAAATTAAGCTGGATTACTAAATTTACTCATCAGATCAAAGTAAATTCTAGTTAGGTGGAAATCACTAAAAAAAAAATAGTGGAAGAATCATTTTATAATCTTAGAAAAGGAAAAACCTGAGTATGGGGGGGAAATCCCAGAAACACAAAAGAATAAAATTGATAAACTCAAATGCATAAAAAAAATTGTGTCGCAAACACAGGCACACACAAGAAAAATCGAAAGACAATGGCAACGGTCCGAGGAAAGCATTTGTATCACATGTAACAAAGGACCAATTCTCTAAATATCAATATATACAAACACTGTAAATCAATTTTAGAAAAAGGCCAAACACAATCGAAAAGTGGACAAATGACCTGATCAGACAGCTCACACAACACACACACATGCATACATACACCTGTAACAATAGATCTAGAACACTTAAAAAGATATTTAAGAGAAAGCAAATAAACCAGAAAGCAAATACACCAGATTTCTCACATTTCAGATTGGCAACTATCAAACCCCCGAATGCAACCCTCTTGGAGAGAGTGTGAGGAGACAACAGCCATCACTTGCGTTATTGCTGGGACTGTATATTGATGCAACCTCAGGGGAGGGTAGGTTGAACACTTACATAAAAAAGTATAACACGTATATCCTTCAACCCTGCTATTCCACTTCTGAGAATTTATCCTACAGATATACTGGCGCATGTGCACAAAGATACAGCCTCAGAGATGTTCTTGCAGCATTGTTTATATTAGCAAAGGAAATAACTTAGGTGATAATCAATAAAGGACTGGTTTAATAGATTATGGCATTTCCTTACAATGTTTCAACAGAAGCCATTCAGAGATGATATGCTCTATCTGTATAAATATGGAATTACTACCAAGATATAGTGTTTACAAGTTTTAGAATAATGTGAAAATTTTAGAATTTAGAATAATACTCTACCATTTCTGCAAAAACAAAACAAAAAAAGGATACATGCATTTATGTGTGTGTATATGAGACCAGTAACCGTGGTTGCCTTTAGGGAAAGGAACAGGATGGCTGGGATACAGAGATGGGAAGGAGACTTACTTTTCACACTTGGAGCTCTGAGTCTTGAATCATGTACATGCATTACCTCTTAAAAACCAATTAAGTAGCAGAAAGATGAAGACAGTAGTTGTTTTACCTTGCGATTTGAGATTACAGTGTGCGTTGGGAGGAACAGAGATGAAACTGAATAATGAAATCGATCTTGTGGAATTAGGAACATTAGAGAGAATGGTCTTAACACTTAGCAGAGTGCCTGGCCCGTTTCAGGTGTCCAATAAATGTTAGCAATTATTACCCACAGATTACACAGAATCACACATCGTTTAGTGAGGTGGGAGGTTTGATTTTGCAGGTTTAACTCGGGTAGAGCGAATTCTCCAGTTACTCTTTTTGTGTTGCACATCCAGATGGTGGAGTCTGGTAAGAGCCAGCTGTGAGTCCGGAGAGCCCCGACTGTGAGGTGAGAGCCGGGGCTTGGCCTGGAGCCACATTTCATACCCCAGCATCGACCCAGAACACATCTTTCTTCTTAGGCAAATGGACCTTGCAGTAAACACCTGTCCATCCCTTCAGCACTTGAAACTCCCCCTGACGTAAAGGGGAGTGTGCCCACCCCTTGAACACAGCGATTGGATAAGGCATGGACACCTGACCCAAGCTGAGCCAATCAGATTTTCTTCCTTGGGACTACAGGAACTTGAACCAAAGGAGAATCATGTCAGTTTCCCTGTGAGGCTAGAAGTATGATCTGTACACGTGGGAGCTGTGGATTAGAGGAGCAGAAAAATTCTGTCCTCCATAAGAAAAAAGGAGGCCTTTTACTTTTCACAACAGGCGGTTTCCGGTTTCTGGTTCCAATTCCTTCCAGAGGCACAATTACATTAGTGACTTTATTTTTTCTCAGGTGTCTCTGGGTTCTTAGAATTTGTGCCTTTTTTTTCCCCTTAGGCTAGGTTAACTTGATTTCTGGGTTTTTTGGGGGTTTTTTTCAGCTAAAACATCCGAACCAATACAGGCAGTGAAAAGAGAGTAAATCTCAACCTCTCGTTGATAGTAACAGAGGATCATGGTGGGGAGACAAAAACAACAGCTCTCCAGTGGAGATCACCAGCTTTGACACCTCTCCCCAAAGATGAGCTACATGCAGGAGAAACGGTGTCTGTTGGCATGGGCAGCATAGTCGGGGCTGCTAAGAAACGTGGTTGTGAGAGCAGGGGAAGCAGAGCTAGACATAGGGGCTTCCCCAAAGAATCTGCTGAGGCTGTTGTATTTGCTTCCTAGGGCTGCCATAACAAACTGAGTGATTTAGAGCAATAGAAGTGTATGTATGACAATTATGGAGGCTAGAAGTCTGAAATCGGTGTCAGCAGAGCCATGCTCTTTGAAACCTGTAAGGAAGAATTCTTCCCTGCCTCTTCCTGGCTTCTAGTGGTGGCCGTCAGTTCTCAGCATCCATGGCTTGCAGCGAGCGGCGGCATGACTTCAGTCTTCGCCTCTGCCAGCACATGGTGACCTCCCTGTGTGTCTCTGTCTTCACGAGGCATTCTCCTATGGGTGTCTGCGTCCAAATTTCCTTCTTCTTACAAGGAACCAGTCTTTGGATCAGGGCCCACCTTCATGATCTTACCTGAACTTGATTATACCTGCAAAGATCCTATTTCCAAACAAGGTCACATTCGCAGGTACGAGGGGTTAGGGCTTCAACATATCTTTCGGGAGCACGACTGAATTCGTAACAGCTGCTGGGGAGGAGAACTGCTGCCCCTCACTGCATTGGTTAGTATCCATCCAGGAACACAAAACCCGCTCTGAGTGTTTAAAACAGAGGGGAGTCCGTGGTAACGCAGGTGGTAAAAGAGGCTGAAACGCTAAACAGGAGACAGTGAATAACTCCCAAATTAGCAAAAGCATAAAGCTATCACCACCTCTAAAGTGAAGGGACAAAGTGAGGGTCTGTGTTAGGGGAGTCTGGGTGCCCTGATCACCCAGCAAGTGCAAGCGAGAATCACTACAGTTCTGTCCTGAGGAAGCCAGAGCCAGGGAGAAGGGGGGAGGGGAGAAATGTCTGGGCTTCCTCCTCCTCCCGATCCGATCCTCTCATCTCCTACCAAGGCCTCCGTTGGTTGGGGATCCAGCTGACACCGGAGCCTGCAGGGATGGCCCCTGGCCACTCAGAGAGAGCAGGGAAGGGAAAGGAGTGGAGCTGAGGGCAAGCTGACCCAGGACTGGCCCACTTACTGTGCACCAGCCGGCTCACCTAAGCCTCACAGCAGCCTGTGAGGCAGGGTTTACCATCCTAACTTCATTGATGGGGAGGCTGAGACTCCAAGAACCTAAGTACCTCGCTCCAGGTCACCGGCTCCAAGACGCTTTCTCTCCTGGGTTTGCACGTGGCGTTGTTACAGGGGCTGTAGTTGCTTCCCTCAACTATGGCAGGTTCCGAATTGATTGCTTCTCTTCTCAATCTGTACTGCCCCCAAGTAGACAACCCCCTTTGCAAACCAACCACTTGAGGAGAAGCCCGTCAGTCAGGGAAAGGGCAAACTCACCCACCACTGGGTCACCATGTCTATTTGCTTTCTCTCCTCCTGCCCTTTGGACTTTTCCTCGGGTCTCCGGCCGGGCCTGCTCACTCGCTGTCACTCTGCACCAGACCTTTAGACGCCTGAACCCTGTTTCCCCCAGCTGACTCCTTTTTCATGCTTGAGGTCTCAGCACTGTCACGACTTCTTAAGGAGGCCTTCTCCCACCCCTCAGACCAGCCTGTCATATGCCGCCTGGGCTGGGATAATTTCTCTTTCATGATCCTCGTGGAGTTTCTAATTTGGGGCCTGGTGCGGTAGCCTACTGAACTGTTCATTTGGGCTGTTGTTCCCCTATTTTTCCATTTCTACGAGGTTCCAGGCTTTGTATTCCTTTGCTGTGGGGATTTTTCCAGGGGGAAAGTAGAAGCTGAGTGAAGATGCTGCTCTTCGTGTAAAACACCGAGCTCTGTGCGGGGGGGCAGAGGAGGGCTCTGGGCCTCCCAGGACAGGCGGCGGGAAAGGAGCCGCCCTCCTGGAGGATGAGAAGGTGGAGGGGTGTTGGCAGATCCTGAGCTCAGTGGAAAGCAGACTCAAGTGTAGCCAAGTGTAGTAGAATGGTTCGCCTCCAAGAACATTTTTAAAGAATTCGGCCTTTTTAATGCTTTTAAATCATATATTGATATGGCTGCTGTTAAGAATAGGACAAAAAGGTATTAGGGGAGAGCGTGAAACACCTCAGAAATTGGACAATGATGCCCACTCCCCCCCCACCCAAGGGTGGCCCAGGCTCTATCCTGCAGACCGCCCCCTCCCCATGCAGGAGAGAATCTGTCTGTGTGTCTCAGCTGAAGCCTGTCATGTGGCAGTGCCCACACGATGAATAGATGTCAGAGGGATGGCCGAGCGGTGCACCCCGGGAAGCCAGCGCCTGGTCATGGCCTTCGCAGCTCCAGCAAAGACTCATGTGCCCACAGGTGGCTGGAGGCAGAGGAATACCTCCGAGCAGCCTGCCATCTCGGGCCTCCTCACCCATCTAGCGCCTTGGGCAAAATAAGGATGCCACCAGCAGCTACCCTGGAGCAGGGTCCAGAGGCCCTATCTGTGTTTTCAGAATCCTCACGAAAGCCCTGGGTTTCTGGCACAAACCTAGGAGCTGGAATTTCCTGCTCCTCTGGCAGGATGAGAGCTTAGAGTCAGCTTTGATTTCAAGAAAATAAACAAAAGTGTGTATTCTCACACATGCATCGTGGACTGAGGTTCACGGCCACTCGATTTGTTTCATGTCTGACTTCCCCAAGTCCCCTGATAGCCAAGACAGTCTGCCTTAACTCACGGCCCAGCGCAGAGTAAGTGCTCCGTCAATATTTGCTGAATGGAGCAAATGGGCAGTCTTGGAAGGCAAATCTTGCGAGAGCGTTTCTCTATTTCCTGCAGCCATGCCCCGCGTGCATCGGCTCCAGGAGGCCTTGGGGCTGACTGTCCTCTAAACCCTGCTGCTGCAGGAGCAGACGCTGCCAGACTGCTCGGAGGGGCTTCTGTCCCGGCAGGCATCCCTTCCTGGAGAGCAATACCTCCGAAGCTGCCTCGCATCTCAGGGCTCCGTGCCCATCTTTTGAATTTTCAAGTGCCCCAAGCTATTGTGAGTGCATTCTCTGTTTATATTCCAAGATGCTTGAATCTGTGCCTTGTAAAAATGCAAGTTGGAAAGTTAATTCATTCCTTTATGTCAAGGTAATTGCAATTTCACCCTAATCCTCTCTTGTCAGAGACATTTCTACAATGCAGGGAGTTATCTTTTACAAGAGACACTTCAAGGTGATTTAATAACGGCACTTGCTATGAGTCACATTTTCCCTGTAGTCATCCACTCTTCGGCTTGGGAGAATGGGGTTTCAAGTACAGAAGAGAGAAGGCATTTGGCTAGGCTCATAGCCCACTTACACACTCTCAGCCAGATGCACACCTTCAAGAAAAAAGAACACGCTAATGAGCACTTGAGGTAACTAAGGTGCTAAACAGATCTTTCAAAGCAATGCCATTTTTGTTTGTTTGCTTTAGGGCAACTGATATTCATGCAGGGCTCTGTAACGTCTGAAGACACCTATGACATTGACAACTGTGCACAAAGGGGAAATTTCATACTGAGATCAATTATTAATTCAACAAATATTTTTGAGCCCCTACTACTGACTACAAGCAAAGCACCCCTGGCACTACCAGGGGTTTGGACTCAAGTGCACACAAGGCTTGCCTGCTAGCTGCCCTCACCCAGCTTAGAGTCTACAGAACAGCTTGCTTGCTCTCTCCTTCTCTCAATTGGAAGATTAGAAATTTGTCATAAAAATGTTCCTTTTATTTTTTTTACCCCAACTGCGTAGTAAAAGGAATAGGAGCGGATTTTTCTGATCTGACAAAATTCCTATCTCCCTGCACAGTGGGGAAAAGTTTGCACGTGCTTTACACTTCCTATTTCTCATCTCACACTAGCTCAGACCAAAAGGCAAAGAGCACTGGCTGGATTGTGGCTAAACTTCAGGAGATTTGAGTCTGAAAGGCCAGCAGGTGGCCCCATCTTGAAGACTTTTCGGCTCTGGAGAGGTAAAGTCTTCTCCCAGCAGCCCCGCCTCTAGATGTACCATCTAATGGTAGCCTCAAGCCCTGAGAAAATCCAGCTGAAGAAGAGACCTCTCAGTGGAAACTATCTTTGAAAGGCTTACCATAATGTCTCCCAGAATAATAGACATACACACAATATACTTTTAAATCAAGACTAGGCAATGAGGACAAGAGGACACCTTTGCCAAGTGCCACTTACTCCTAGCTCCAGTTGGAATTTTCTGGGCATGTGGCACTCGTGTTACCTGCTGCAGGCAGATTCCCTATATCCATACTTAAAACAACCCAACTCCTAATGGAGTTCTTAGCGTGTCTCTTTCAACTGAATTTCTAAAACAAGGAACGATGTAATTGGCAGGTAACGACAGGTTAACAGGATTGTCTTAACAGATACTGGTGCATTTTCAGCTCAGACTTTCACCAGCCAAGATGTTCTATACGGAAGAAAACCAAACTGTCTGAGCCATGCGAAGAGTTCCCAAAATACCAGAGAGCTGTAACCCAGACTAAAAGAATCAGGCTTGCATCTCAATTAGGAGAAAGAAACAAAAAAAGAGGCTACTCTTTTCTTTTTTTTTTAATACTGTGTGATGTCATACTTTGAATATGGTCATTTAGGTATAAAATTATATACTTGGGAGTTTAGCCACCTTGAACCCTTTGTGAAATGAAATGGGATAGAAGTGAATTAAATGGTGGGAGGCTTTAACTGTCTATGCGACACTTTCAACAGTTAGAAACACAAAGAGCAACAGCAGGTTCCCCCATGTTGACAACCACTTCTTCTCCCAGCAATTGGCTCTTCTTGGCTGGACCGATTCCTTTGCCTTAACAGAGAATCTAAACTACCAGCAGAGCAACCTTGCGTCCAGAATACATTCCCGTGAAAACAGAGCAGAACCTTTGAACCCGGGCTCCCTACCCCAGTCCCCTGTGGGTCTGAGTGTCTGAGGCTCCCTACGAGGGGTCCACCGAGTCACCAGCCACAGCCCCGTGGGGAGCAACTCCCCGCCCTTGCCTTCCAGGAGTTGGGTGACTCCCTCCCTCATGACCTTTGTATGAGCTAATGATCCCACCTGAAATGTGCAAACACTCCTTATGTGATTTCAAGGCAGAGACAAAAGCTTAAGCTGAGGTAACCACAAAGGGTTTTGTTAAAGCCCAACTAAATCTCTAGGTGTAGGGCCCGGTAGTGCTGCCAGGAGCTAGATGTGTGAATCCCAAAGCAGATGTCAGTGCCCCAGATTGATTGGAAGGGGAGATCTAAAGCTAGATCTTTACCGTGAGATACAGGTGAGGAGGCCAAAAAGGAAGCCCAGGTAGTGGAAAAGGGGGACACGAGCAGGGCTTGTCAGCAGGGAAGGGCAGCAATGGTTTGTAGCCAGAAGGAAGCCAGTTTCCACATTGCACACCCAGTAGGATGGCCCCAGGGACAGACCTTCATCCCTGAGGAGTTCCTACCCTCAGCTCATTGGGTGCTTAAGGTCTTCTGTGGCTATAGTTTGGTTCTGTGTATGAGAGGTAACTTGGAAGGGGAGGTGGGCTTCAGTTCAGGTCAACAAAATGAGTGTATACTTGCTGGGCATCGGGTCTTGGGACTTCAAAACACGGGACATTGATGTAATACAGTGACAGCAGAGCCAAAATCTAAGCCGCTCTGGAAAACCTGCATGAATTAGTCACTGAATTAGGGTTCTCCAGAGAAACAGAACCAATAGGATATATACAGACATAAGAGGAGATTTATCACGGGCACCGGCTAATGTGACATTGCAGGCTGAGATACGCCACCATATACTGTCTGCAAGCTGGAGAAGCAGGAAAGCCAGTGGTCTAATTCAGACTGGGTCTAAAGGCCTGAGACCCGGGAGCTCCAGTGTTTCAGAGCAGGAGAAAAGGAATGTCTCAGTTCAAGGAGAGAGAGGAGAGAGGGAGAGAGAGAGAGAGAGAGAGAACTTGGCCTTCTTACAACTTTCTGTTCTATTTGGGCCCTCAGTGGATTAGGTGATGCCCATCCACATGGGTAAGGAATTATATCTTTACTCAGTCTCCTGATTCAAACGTTAATCTCTTCTGGAAACCCCCTCACAAACATGCTCAGACATAATGCTTTAGCAGCTATCTGGGTGTCCCTTAGCCCAGTCTAGCTGACACATAAAATTAATCATGACAGTCACTGTACTTAAAATGCTGCAGAGAGGTAGCTTGCATAACCAAAGCTCTGGGCTTGAAGCTCTGGGCGTGCTTATGCTACGCACAACCTTCCACAAGAGTTGGTTCCGCCATGTGTTGAAGATTGACTTGTATTAAGTTCTCACATGCGTGGGACTGGGTATTCATCTCACTCGGGCTTCCTATGCAAGTCTCCTGACCACTCCCTTCAAAGGCCTTTCTGGGAGAAGAACAACTTTGGATTTTCAAAGCAGAAACTAAGAGAGGCCTAGTGTCCCAGTGATCACGTCCTGTGATCATTGACACTCCCTTGGGACTCTCGCCATGACAACCTGTTTGCTTTAACCCAACCACACTCCTGGCCCAAGGATGATCCACTGCTCTCACAATTCTAGAGTAACCAATCCCATGTTTTCTACACTGAGCAACACTTAAAACTATCCCTTAATAAATCATGTTGCATCTCTGTTACTGGGTCCCCTATTCTCTCTCCAAGTTCAGCAGCCCCCAGGAGCTGCCGTGCTGAGTCCTAGTTGCATATTAGAATCACCCGAGAAGCTTGAAAAAGGGCTGGTGCCTGGTGCTCCGCCACTCAAGATTCTGATTTAATTGTGCTGAGCTGGGGCAGTGGTGATGGTGGGGTTTGCTGTTTTTTTTAACCTTTACTAGGCTTCTTAATATTTCAGCCAATTACTGCTCATCGTTTTTAGTGAGTGAGCGCTTATAACTAACCTCCCTGCCTGATTAAATGCAGCCCCTACATTTCCTCCTCGACACTGTTTAGCAATTAGCCATCTCCAGCTCTCTTAAGTGGAAATCTGAAGATTAGCAGGACCTTCTTTGCCCAAGGGAAGCCTGACATTTTTAATGAAACTAAAATATACCAACTGTTCTTGGTGAAATTATTCTGAGAGGTTTCTAAGAATTTCCCACAACATTGAAGGTTGGTAGCTTAGAGTTTATTGACCCCAAACGGGAGGGCGTGTTTGTGGGATAGAGTTCTCACTGCCATCTTCCTACTCTCTTTGTATTTAATGGCCTTAAAAGTATTGACATAGAAGCAACATGAATTGTCCAATCCAACTTTAATCCAAAATTCTTCCTCATCAACAATGCCTTCTGCAACTGCAGAAAAATCCACTCCCAAATTTTGCTACATTCTCACCCTCTCCATCTAACAAAGAAGAAACAAACTGTCAACTGTCTGACCTGCTTGAATCTTTTTATCTCAGGGAGTTTTTTAAAAAATGTTTATGTTGTGGGTCAGGGGAAGAAATGGTGAGGACTGGATTCACTTTAGGCTCCCTTCTAGTTTCTCAGTGAACTTCGAATATATGCCATCTCTTGATACTTATATTTAATCCTGATTACGAAAGGCAGAAAATGTGTTCTCCACCATGCAGGAATATCTCAAGACTCTTTCAACCCAGAGTCAAAACACCAGGTCCTAGTTCTGAGATACTTCCCAGACTGAGCTGGGCCTCCTGGATTTTCACTACATATTTTCTGCATCTCTACAAATTTCGTGATCCTAGCTGGGTTTGTTTCCTGTCTCCCTCCCACGAGGTCCTTCAGAGCTGAGGCTGCATCTTTTCTTCTAAATGTATCCAGTTGGCCACAGGAAGTGCTCAAATGTGTGGCTATGAAGAATGACCCAATGAATGAAGAATCAATTCCCCACAAAGCTGGCTGAAAGTAGTCTAGTTGGCGGACAAGAGAGAAAGGTCAGGGCCGCCAGTGCCCTAGCAGAGGCTGGACTGCCAAGATTTATTGCTAAGCCTTCTGCTTTTGCCTCCACTTTGTCCACTGTTATTTTGCCAGTCAATATCAGTAGTTGTTGAATAACATTCATTTATACATTATTTAGTAGGTGCAATTAGTCAAAGTCCCCATGATCATGGCCCGGCTTTTTAAATTGGCCTCTTATCTGTAAACACATTTCCTGAGCTGCTCTATCTTTTCATCTGGTCTAGGTGATCTATAGCAATATCCCAGAACCTGCCCATTTTCTTTTTAATCCCCTGATGGATTATAAATAGCCTGCTCTGAACCTTCCCAAAGCTTTGAAGGCAAATTCCTGCTTCCTAAGTTACTATCAACCTCTTGCTCCACACTCAGACCCCTGCAGGAGGCTGCCCTCCTCCCCCAGGACAGAAACGCAAAGGCCTCCTGCACTTCTCTGCCCTCGGGCTGAAGTAGCACTATGGCAACGACCAACGTGCGGAACGATGGCTGGGAATACACGCATCCCTCGCTGCTTCCAACGCTTAAGAGAGGTGATTAAAGAAGAGAAATCTAGCATAAAAGAATGGCAGGGGAAGAAAGCACATGAAAGAGAACAGTGAGTGAGAGGGAAAAGGGAGCAGCAAGAAGAGACGTGAGAGAAACCAGAGGAGTACAGAAATGAGGAGAGGAAGGCAGAAATGAACAGAGGGCAACAGGCAGAGCCCGGACTTGCTTTATTTGACCTTAAGGCACCGCACTTGTGCTCAAACACTCAAGTCTACCCAACCACCTCTGATGTCAATGCCGTTATAAAAGGCAAAATGGTCTGGAAAGAACTCGGCTCTCTGATGCTTCGTGGATCCTTTTTACTTTACACACAGAGAAAAAGAGTCTCGTTGCCTGCCTTCCTAGATTTCAGAGAAACTCCTCCATCAACACCACACTTTTCAAGATCCACTTTAACGAGCACCTCAAGATATTCACTTATGGCAGGACTGAGCTTTCAAGACTCACTTCAGCCCCTGCTTATAAAATTCACTCACCTGGCAAACCGGAATCCTCTCTTCCCCAGCTCCCCAGGGATGCCCCTCGGGCCAGAGGTGAGCAGGCATCTTGCCCTTCTCTGGGCTCTGTTCTTTCTGTGTATTCATTTTGCATTTCCAGTTACAGCCTAATCCATTAAGAAGCACTTATTCTCAGCAAGCCTCTTGAGCAAGCTCTAATTTGCCACTTCTCAGTACAAACTCATTTTTACATTCTGGCTCAGTTACTGACACGAAATTAGGCAGAGCAGCTCCCAACCTTCAGCACTGCCCTTTCTGCCTCTCCCTGCATCAGGCTCAGCTTGGCTTTCTCCCGCTTCTATGCCATCGGAACCAGCCTTACCTCTTCCGAGCATCTGTGGGGCTTAGCAGATGGGGTGGCAGTTAATAAATCCAGTCCATACAAAGCCACTAGCAAAAATGCACACAGGTCAACCTCCACCTTCTCTGAGCGTGCTCCAAAGGCATCCTTAAACATAGCTATCATTATGAGCCACTAAACTCTGAACAGCCAAGCCTCCTTTACCATTTATGTTCCTTCCTACCCCCATAAGAGGGTAAACCCGACTGATATGGAGTGAACTTAGTTTTTTAGGATCCATGGCTATACATCTGGAAGACACAGAACTCTGCAAATATGCTTCCAATGGCTTTAACCTTTGTGATCAGGACCCCTCTTCCCCGAAACTAGCATTTATTCTGTTTTTACTATGTTCTAGGCATTGTGTTGATTTTCTTGCATTATCTCTTTTAATCCACCCCCAAACTTCAGAATCATCCTTAAAACAGCAGTCGGACGATGATGCTCCTCTGCACAGAACCCTCCAAAGGCCTCCTGTCTCACTCAGAAGAAAAGCCAAGTCCTTGCTACAAGCCATGGGGAGACCCCTGTGATCTCTCCGACCTACCTTTCCGCTTCTCCACTCCAGCTGTGCTGCTCTTCCTGCTGTTCCTCCCATGTGGGAGGCTCCCTCCCTTTCCTGGGAGTCACATCACTTGTCCTTTTTACTCTCCCTTGTCCCTACACAAATGTCACCTTCTCTGTGGGAGCTTCCCTTGTCCTCCCAGTACACACAGAGCCTCACCTCCGCCCTATCTTCTACACTCTGCTGACCTTTTCTCCATTCCAACCCTACCCCAACCTGTTACACATTTGTTTACCGTCTCCTGCAACTAGAATGAAGCTGCAGGAGGGGAGGATTTTGTTTTGTTCCCTTCTGAACCCCACAGTCTAGAACAGTGCTCTTAATGAAACACTCCTGAATAAATAAATGAAGGAAGGTATTCTTCTACCCTCCATTTTACAGTTGAGAAAGAGGTGTAGGGTGACGGGTTAACCTGTCTAAGGTCATAAAGCCGATATATGACAGAGCTGAACAAATAGTACTAAGGGCTTATCAATCTCCCTCCCCAAGCACAAAATGCCTCTGTGAGAAATATTTTTGCCAGGCTCATTCAACTGCGGGTGATTTTGACCAAAAGAGGAAGCAGATATGGAAGATGACGACCAATAAATCAGTGGGAAGCCAGGTCTAGAACCTGCCACGCAGCCTCACATTTCCTCCAAACTCACTTAATTCATAGGTTCTCCTCTCCTGACTCTTGACATGGACCAAATTCAATCCTTCCTTAAATATATACCATAGAGCATTAAAGTGGAGATCACACAAATTTCTCAACAATTTGAGGAACAATTTGTTGTTGTTGTTCCTTGTAAATATTTTGAAGCTATTTACCAGGTGACACTTCTGTAGAGAGGGAAAGCTTATATAAAATGAGGCAACTTGGGACTTCCCTGGTGGTGCAGTGGTTAAGAGTCTGCCTGCCAATGCAGGGGACACGGGTTCGAGCCCTGGTCCGGGAAGATCCCACATGCAACGGAGCAATTAAGCCCGTGCGCCACTACTGAGCCTGTGCTCTAGAGCCCACGAGCCACAACTACTGAGACCGTGTGCCACAACTACTGAAGCCCGTGCACCTAGAGCCTGTGCTCCGCAACAAGAGAAGCCACCGCAATGAGAAGGCCGCACGCTCGCAGCAACTGGAGAAAGCCTGCATGCAGCAATGAAGACCCAACACAGCCAAAAATAAATAAATAAATAAAATTAAAAAAAAAAAAATGAGGCAACTTCACAATATGCTAGAGTCTATAAGCTCCTATAGAGCTGATACTACGCTTTCTTCTCCCTGA
This sequence comes from Eubalaena glacialis, assembly GCF_028564815.1. NCBI lineage: Eukaryota > Metazoa > Chordata > Mammalia > Artiodactyla > Balaenidae > Eubalaena > Eubalaena glacialis. Next base: position 70,617,782 of record NC_083724.1, read on the forward strand.
TTATCTCACTGAGATTGACCCATCACAGGCATTCAATAGAAGTTTAGTAAACAAATGAATGCCACTGGAGAAGAAATTTCCGTTTTTCCTAGAAACAGATTGGATACTGGTCATCTTGTCCGGGCCAGCCAATTCTATCCACCTCTATGAAAAGGGTGGTAACCATCTGAGAAATTTGATTAGGGGCCGAGGAGTTAATCACATTTGAGGAAAGTCATAATCCCAATGGAAAGTTTGAAAAACAAAATATATAACTAGTAGAATGGAATCTCCTCAATGACAAGAGAGAAACCCGGAGCAGAATCTGTCACATTAGTCCTGCACAGGGATACACAGGGATGGGATGGGAGCTCCAAAAGCCTAGCTGGGAGGTGGACTGCTTTCCAACCACTAAAAACATCCCAGAAGGAAAGACAAATGGCCGTGATTTACAAACCAGAAAGTTGAGTTGGTGAAGCATAAACAGGCTGTCTATGGAAATCCAAGCTGACACCTTCTAATATATATATATATATATATATATATATTTTTTTTTTTTCTTCTTCCTCTGCTCTCTTCATGCAGGCTTCAGAGCTCTGCCACATTTCCCTTCAGGGGAGGAGGATGGAGCCTAGCTAAGGAGCAAAAATTCCTTCCCTGCTTCCTTGAGTCTCTCCAAGGGTCTGGGATATCAGGAACTGCCTCCAAGTACACAGCACTTTCAGGTCAAGAAGCAACATTGCTCCTTATCCACTACCAAGCTCCAGCTGAGAGGGAGGCTCCTCCTCCAAATGAGGGATTACCCAGCTGGCAGGTCCAGATTCCTTTTACTGACATGGCAACAGAAGTAACCTCTCCTTAAGTGTCAGTTGGACCTAGTGACTTGCTTCTAATGAATAGAATATAGAAAAAGGTGATGGATGTCACTTCCATGATTCGGTTATAAAAACTATGATTTCCATCTTGCCAGCAGACTCTCTGCTTGCTGGCTTTAATAAAGCAAGCTGTCAGCTGGAGCAGCTCACACGGCAAGAAAGTGAGGGTGTCCTCCAGCCAACAGCCAGCAAGGAACTGAGGCCCTCAGTCCAACAGCCTGTGAGGAGTTGAATCCTGCCAACAACCAGTAAATGAACTTGGAAGCACATCATACCAAACTCGAGCCTTGAGATGACTGTGGCCTAGCCAGCAGCTTGTCTGCAGCTCTGCGAGAGGCCCTGAGCCAGAGGACCCAGCTAGGTTAGGCCTAGATTCCACAGAAACTGTGAGATAAAAAATATGTGGTGTTCTAAGCTGCTAAATGTTGGGGTAATTTGTTACACAGCAACAGATAACTAATACAAGGGTAATGAAAATGTTGTGAGATGCGTGTAGCAGAGGTTCATGCTGAAAGGGCCATGAGAGCACAGAAGTTTGGGGTCGCAGGACACTTACAGCGTACACCCTGTGGAGGGGAGGAGTATGGGACCCCACCTAACAAAGCAAAGCTGTCCATGCTTCTCCCACCCACCACAGCTGCCCACGTCTCCGGTGAATGAAGCCCAAGTTTGTTAGTCTGGCAACAAGGACTGCCATCATCTGGCCTCTACCTACTTTTCCAGTTTTATCTCCTGCTTTCCCCCTACCTGTAGCCTATCTTTGAGTCAAATCAAACTAGATGTAGTTGCCCCCAGTACTTTCCCCTTTGTCCATACTGTTCCCTCTTCCTAGAATGCCTTCCTGTACAGGCTGTTACGTGCCTCCTGGGTGCTCTGTGGAACTCCATGCAAACCCCTATACCTGGCCCTGCAGTGACTCCCTCATGCCATACATTGCCCTGCCTGCAAACTTTGATTTTCTTGCCTAGCACCCCCTCTAGCTCTAAGACCTGTAACTGAGCTGCTTCTTCAACTTGGTATCCTCAGAGCTAGCTCACAGCCTGGAAAATCACTTCAGTCAGCAGCTGATGAAAGAATAACCATGGGGTGGACCTGCTAGGAAGATGAGCAGTTATTTATTGGTTTAATTATAATTTCTATCACACTATTGAAATAATAGGCAGCTTTTAAGAAGTCCTGCATTCAGGAAAGTCAGGAGCACACAAAATCAAAGCCACATAGGAGGATAAAAGAGCAAAGCCTCCAAAGCTGATGGTATATTTGTCACAATGGAGGATGACATGTCACTCAAAGTTTGCCCTGAGACAAGCAAGCTTTTCCAAGAATTATTAATTTGCCTACCCCTTGAGCTTTGCTGCCTGTTGAGAACTCCATTAAGAGAAGAGAATGGCTTTTGCAAGACTTACCACAATTATTCAAGTTTCCATCCTATGTATCAGTTCTATTCACCAATAACCAAATCAACAAAGAGAAAGGGGAGGAGATAAAAAATCAATATCTAATTGTAATGCCCTTCAAGAAATCCGCCTTCCTTCCCATTTGCTACCAACTGAAATGGAAAGACTGACCCAGAGTTAGGAATCAACACAGGAAGCACTCAAGGAATGAAACCAACACCTTCCTCATAAGGGGATGTTCAGGGAAGAAGGTAGCAGTTACACTTTCTTAGAGCAAATATATTTCCTATGAGGTGTAGCCATCAGGTAAAGATATTTGATGACCCTTTTAAATACCTTTAAATCAGTGGCATCTTAGCTTGCCATTTTGAAGAAAGAGAACAATTGATGACTTAGTTTGTCAAAAATGTGCTTCCATACAAATAAGCTTATTGTCCTGAAGGATTTCAATGCAAGAGCAATCATGACCAATCATGACCCTTGCAGAAAAGGCTTTGAATCCTATGAAAGTAGGATGACTTGGAAAAAATAAATACTATTCCTACTCAGTCAACTTACTGGGAATCACCATCGTCACTGGTCCACAGAAAACATCCAAAACCTAAGCTGAAATCTCTGTTCCTTTAGGTCATAAATCAGTGCTACAGTCAAGTCTGTGGAGACTCTGCAGGGCAAATGGCTTTGAGTTTGTATAAGTTGGTGAGGTGTGAGGACACCATCGGTGGGTTGGGGACTCGACTGTGTACATGTGCTGGAAAACCACCTGTGAGGAGGACTTGCATGACTCTGTACAAAAATTCTTGGGCCTGAACATCCAAACTGGAGATCATCTTGAGGGTAACAAAGCTACAAAGGAGAAGGCTACATAATCTCAGGGAAACAATTTTTCGACCTTGGTTACTGAGTAAAGACATGAGGAAATAGCTCATTTACTGAAAGGCAAAACTAAAACAGTAAGAATAAACAGTGATCTTCTTATGCTAGAATCGCTAACAAATTGGATCATGTCAAAGAAATTAAAAATTTATACTTGGTGCGGGTTAGTGGAATCAGGACAGACTCAAGGTTTCAGTGCCAACATGTTGTCTCCATCAGAGAAAATTCGATTGGTGCCTTCTTAAGTACTTCTGGTTTATTCTTTTTTTTTTTTTTTTTTTTTCTGGTTTATTCTTATCCAGATGGATTTGCATCTGATTTGCCTCTTTCCTATGCACTGTGCTTTAGAACAGGGGTCCCCAACCTCTGGGATCTAATGCCTGATGATCTGAGGTGGAGCTGATGTAATAATAATAGAAATAAAGTGCACAATAAATATAACGTGCTTGAATCATCCCGAAACCATCACCCCACCCCCGGTCTGTGGAAGAATTGCCTTCCACGAAACCGGTCCCTGGTGCCAAAAACGTTGGGGACCACTGCTTTAGAACATCCCTCCCTCTTTCTTACTGTGAACCTATCAGATGACCTAACAGGGAACTACACATCACTTTCCAGGCAGCCATCAACACACAGAAACTCTGAGGAGAATCACTGGAGCACAGTAGCCCGTGCTACTTGTGCAATGCCCCATCCTTGGTACGCCACCAACCCCAGCCCGGGAATATTGGCCACACGGGCAAATCAGCCAAATGCAGGGACTGAGAGTGGATTTGTGGGCTAAATTATAAGTCACTGGAAGTAAAGGCACAACTTTAAGTCCTTTGTCTCAGGTTCCTAATTAGCTCTACAGTGTTTCCTACAATTCCCTGGTAAGAATCGCCTAGAGAACTTGTTAAACCTACAGCCCCCAGAGTCTGGATCAGGAAGGCTGGGATGGAGAGGGACTCCAGAAATCTGTATCCCTAATAAGTCCCTGACTAGCATCAGGGACCCCTGGGAAACAGAATCCTGATAGCTGAAGGTGCCAGAGGATTGTTGCTATAGGATCGTAGTCCCCAAACCTGGCTGCACGTTAGGAACTTGAACGATCAGGGTTTGTGGCCCCTGTTCTAGGCTTCCTGAATCAAAATCTCTAGCAGTGGGAGCCAGGACTTCACTTTGTACACTCCTACCCTGGCTGCACATTAGAATAATCTAGGGACCACTTGAAATTACCGATACCCAAGGCTTTGTGCAAAAAAATTGAATCAGAGCCTCTGGAAAGGGAATAGCTTGCAAAAGCTCCCTGGGTGATGCTGGTAAAACCAGACCACAGCTCAGCCTGTGGGAACCACAGAGGTAGATAGTGTAGGATGATGCCGACGTCATCGGGTTTTCATCTTTATTCGACAAACCAGAGCAACAAGGAGCAACTGCACACCGACTTGGTGGCAGACGCTGCAAGGCTGGTTCCTTTGTCCTGTCAGTGCCCCAGACTGCTCTCTGTGCATTGCTTTAAGTTGAACTACTTATTCAGGGCTTGTGAAAACTCAGAGCAGATTAAGAAGTTTGCCATCAGCAATGGGAATAAGAAGGCTGGGAGCCCAGAAAGGCTGTTCAGTCTGTCTGCCAGTTAGGGATTTCCATACTGCTTCCAACAAGTCCTAACCACATGATGACATTATTGCTCAGGAGTAAAGAGTCTCTATCCCAGCAAAGTGGAAAGGAAATTCTGTGGCCACCGCAGCTACATTTTCACAAGCGCCTCAGGAGAGTGGTTGGCACATGGTAGGTACTCAATAAATATCTGTTGAATGACTGACTGAATTTCCATCACCACAGCTAAAACCTTAAATAACCTTTCAATATGGTTCACTGTAGATTTTTCTCCAATTTCTGAAAACAATCACTACTACAGTCATCGTCACAAAGTATGATATCACGAACAACTGGAACTAGCAGCAAAATTGCTTTAATTTTTAATGTGGGGTGGACAAATTCTACTTAGATATCTAAGTAGAAGCTTATCTGCTTAAACTTCCAGAAGGATGGGGATTTCAACACTGGCATCTCCCCACTGTGGTGGGCGCAGTAATGGCCCCCCAAAGATCCTAATTCCTAAAACCGGTGAATATATTACTTTAAATGGTAAAGGAGGCAGGTATGATTATGATTAGTAAAGAAACTTGCCATGGGGAATTTATCCTGGATTCTCTGGGTGGTCCAAAGGTAATTACAAGAGTTCATAAAAGATGGAAGAAGGAGGCAGAAGGTCGAAGTCAGGGAAATATTTTAAAAAGCTACACTGTTGACGTTGAAGATGGAAGAAGGGACCCTGAGCCAAGGAATGCAGGCAGCCTCTAGAAGCTGGAAAAGGCAAGGACATTGATTCTCCCCTGGAGCCTCTGGAAGGAATGCAGCCCTGCGGACACTCTGATTTTAGCCTACTGAAACACATTTCAGACTTCTGACCTTCAGAACTGTAAGATAATAAGTTTGTGTTGTTTTAAGCCACTAAATTTGTGGTAATATGTTATAGCAGCAATGGAAAATTCACACATCACATAATGTTTAAGGGAAAAAAGAATACAGGGAAAAATGGTGACTAAGGTGGCATTTCTTTGCATTTCAACATAGCAAAGGGCTGTATTGGGGTCCTCTACAAAGAGATGTGGCTGACATCCCATCAGAACTGTGGTATGGGGCTTCCCTGGTGGCGCAGTGGTTGAGAATCTGCCTGCTAATGCAGGGGACACGGGTTCGAGCCCTGGTCTGGGAAGATCCCATATGCCGCCGAGCAACTAGGCCCGTGAGCCACAATTACTGAGCCTGCGCTCCGCAACAAGAGAGGCCGCGATAATGAGAGGCCCGCGCACCGTGATGAAGAGTGGCCCCCACTTGCCGCAACTAGAGAAAGCCCTCGTACAGAAACGAAGACCCAACACAGCCATAAATAAAAATAAATAAACCCAAACTTAAAAAAAAAAAACAAAAAAACTGTGGTATGGCTTTTAAGAGTACAATGCTGAAATAAGAGTTACGGAGATGCTCACTATAAATCAAATCACAGGACTGTAAGATAACAGTGGCCATTTCTACCTGGTATACATGTCTGCTTTTAAAAACAAAAGGAGTGATATCATTCTAAGGTGTATATGGTAACTGAGCAGAATGTCTGTCTAACCAAGGTCACAACCTGCGCTTACTCCAGGTGAAATGGCTAATATTATTGGGAGGATGGTCTCCCACCCAAACACCCTTCACCAACATGGTAAGCCACAGTTGCCTAAAGATGGCAACGATGATAAAACTGTACAATAACCCCCTTCAGAAGATGTTATAAAGTCATGTTTGAAAGGGCACGCTGTCTCCCTGTCCTTCTAAGACCCGAGACTCATTCATGGCATGGCTGTATAAGACAGGGAAGTTTGTAGCCACACAAGGGGGCAAAGCAAATGGGCTCCTAAAGGGGTTGAACCTCTGACCTCAGCTTCACAACATTATCTCTATAGCAACCAAGCTCATCAAGGGGAAATGTGTTCAATCCAGTTTTATGTGACCTAGCTCTGAGGCCAGAAAGGAACCTGAACATTGTGACGTATTACCTCTGCCTCCTTTTCCTTTCTGTAGGCTGAAAACAGCTACAAAGGCAGCAGACAGTTATGTAGCTGATAATTATCCTGCAAGAACCTGTATGTGAGGATGGCCAATGGCCATGGCTGTTTGAGTAGTGGGCACATCACAACAAGTGGACAACTAGGATAAAGACACTTGAGGATGAACTGTTATTCCCATCTCACAGATGAGAAAACCAAGGGGCAGGAAAGGTTAGGGCTTTAGGGCTAGGAGTGGCAGCTCTGGGATTCAAAACCAAGCCTTTCTGACTCCAATGTCTGTGATTTTTGTCATCATAATACACTACCTTTAAAACAGTAGCAGAATAAGAGAAGTTTGGAGAAAGAGGCAGCAGAGAATGACAATGTAGCAACCCCCTCGCAAGCCAAGAGGTTACAGCCATTCATTCATTCAACACTTTTGGAGTATTTGTTCTATGTATACTAGCAATTATACCCGTGCAACTTGGAACCACTAAAACATCAAAGGATATCAGGTAGCAGGACCTAGAGGCAGAGTAGAGAGCACCAAAATTCCAGAACATGGTCCAACAGTGAGAGAACCTGCCAACTGAGCAGCTCCAGCAATGAGTGGGGAGAGGTTGTCGACTCCCAGGAAGCAGCAGCAGCGGGCAGAATGACTCAGCAGGTGGCAATGAAGAGGTAGCATCTTGAGCAAAAGCGTCAGATATCCTGTTTGGAAAAACACCACAACCTCAACATGCAATAGGCTCTGAGAACAGGGCCAGGGACCCAATATGTTGTATGTTGCATATATTGTAGAAAGGACCGATCGTCTACTGGCCTATTCATCTATTCAAATGATAGGCTAACACGGGGGAAGCGGTGGGGGAGTGAGGGATGGCTTCAACCACCATGGCTGTTCAGCAACATTGGAAATGCCCTTTACACCCTGGATCCTAAGGGCCTGCCCCTACCACCATCGGAATGCTCTTCTGTTACCATTAAGAGCCCAACCACCCTTTATCATGTACATGCCTAAGTGATAGAAACAGAGATCTGAGGGTAAATCTTCAGTTCTGCATGTCCCAGAGTGCGTTCCTTGGAAATAGGATGACCTACCACATACCCTGGTTTGTCAAAGACAGCCCCAGTTACTCACGTTGTCCTGGGATAATTACTAGCAGTGTCCAATTTCCTTCTCAAAAATGTTCCAGTTTGAACCATGGTCACCTAACCCAGAAAACCATTTCTGGGGATATTAATAGCTGTGCTGTCCTTCTGTAAACCTGTAGCATGCCAACTTATGTTGTAAACCTTGAAGAATGAAATGTCGTATAAAAATTATGTTGATGAAGGAACTTCAAAGCAAAACATCTATTATTGTCTTGTGTTAACTACTGTTGTGTTACATACAATTTGAGAAATACTGTGTTCAAGTTAAACAAGTTTGGTGGTTGTTGGCAGAATATATGGCTTCCCAGAAATTTAACAGAGTAGCACGTCATGAATTTCCAAGAGGGTCAAATCCTGGGCAGTTTTTCCAAACTTACTTAAACACAAAACCTTTTTTCATAAAATGTCAAAAGAGGTCAATGTTTTACAGAATACTCCCACATTTTCACTCAACAAATATGGGTGCCTAGTTTGTCCTGGAATTGTTCTAGGTCCTGGAGTCAGCAGTATAACAGGACAAAGCCCTTGTCCTCATCAGGCTTACATTCTAGTGGGGGAGAAAGGCAATTAACCTGTAAACAAATAAATATTATAATGTGGAAAACAATGATCTATCCCCCCGAGTGATGGATATTCAAAATAAAGACCACAACAGTCACCAATTCTGAGGAATATTCATGAAGCAATCTGTCTTCAGACATGAGTTGGCAATGATCCATGTCTGTCAAAAGCCATGAATCGATGGGCACCTTGTTTTCTGAGTAGAAGTTTCCCTTAACAAGTCTCCCCCTTTGAACTGAGTGTACTTCATTTGTCATTAATATATATGTGCCTCTGGGGGAGTCCATCTGCCTTTGGCTTTTGTTTGTGGACTGGATTCATAATATGTGCCTTTAATACTCTTTCCTGTCCTATCAAGACTGAGGTGCTATTTAAAATAGCATCACTTTCTTTCCAAAGACATGTGTATAGTTGCCTAGCACCCAGGGAATAAATTAGAACAAACGGAGAGTTATCACATTCTATGCCATACTTCCCACCCCCTAGGGGTGGGACGAGGGACAAGGAGGTGCTTAAAAAACAAAACAAAACAAAACAAAACATGCACACACACAAAAACCTCCTACCCTTTGATTCTGTGCAGAACAGAGACTCATATTGAAATGAATAAGCCAAGTTAAAACTTTCCCTCCTGGAACAAAGCAAAAGGAAAGCCTCTTTATGTTGCAGGGGCTATAGATGCCACGGACTGAGCCTGTCCCAAAGCTTCCCTCCACTGCTCAAAAACTAAGCCATCTTGCTGCATTTAGCACTTCTCACCAGACCACCCACCCAGACGCGGATACACAAACCACATGTGTGAGGAATGCCGTTCGGCTAGGAAATCAGTATCAGTATTTCAACCTTATTACTTGCACAGACGGCCCTTTTAGTGCGACTCACTTGTTTTATCTTTTCAATAGCTTTGATTATTTTCTTTTAATGGCCTGGATTTATCCTTTTCTACCCTTTTGAAACTTCAGAGCCCTGCAGTGGAGGCCCGCATGTGCTGGAAGACATGATTACGAGGGAAAAGGAGCAAATTGCTTTGCCTTTACTCACCACTATCTCCCCAGTCCCTGTGGCCACCTATTCTGTGCAGATGGCCCAGCGCCCTGCGTTATTATCAACGTGGACTCAAGGAGCCTTCCCATTCAGGTGGTAGATTATTTTTGTTGCTATTTGACAGCTATAGGGCCCAGTTATAATTACTGGAGTGTTTTTCCGTTTGTGCCACGTACGTCTCTCCCTAGCACGTGGGAACCACATTGGTCACCCTTCTCTAATTAAGGGGAAATTAAGACCAAGAGGCCAAGCCGACAGCCCAGGGCAAGTTAACAACCTCTGGAAAAGACTGGAAATGCCCCTAAAGGGAAGGGGCCACATAAACAGGAAGGTGTGGATACTATTAGCAGGCAGAGAAAGCAGAAGCCTTGAAATGTGCTCAGGCTTCTCTATTTGGGTGGTATTCCAGGCAAGGAGACCCACAAAATACCCGTAGCTACTCCACTAGTCAGCGCATTAGTTTTGGACACTATATCCCCAAATTCCCAAGCAGAGAGGTCTTGGCGTCAGGCCTCGGTTGAGCTGCCATCTCTCTCCAGGACCCCTTGCGTATCCAAGTGGGACCATAATTCTGAGACGGTGAAACAAATGTACTGGGGGGAACTGGGGCTCAGTGCTCTTCCCGTGTGAGGGCACTTGGAGACGACATCCTGAGTTGTCTTCAGCAGGCCCAGGATGCCCACCCTGACTTTCTCCATGCGGCAGAAAATGCCAGGCCATTATTTTAAAACAAACAAATGAATATCTATGCTGAAAGAAGGGAAGAGATTAGTCCAATTCAAGCCTGGTCATTCGAAAGCTTAACTGTCAGCTGAGCCCATCTGGGACTGATGCTTCCACACCTAAAATCAGTTGCTAGTTGATAAGATACGAGGCAGTCCACCATCATCCCCTCATGGCTTGTTGCCTGAAGATAAGGTGAGTTTCTCAAATCTAATGTCTCTTTACTCTTAAAGAGCATGTTACATAGAGCATTACATCCAATTCCTTGGTTCCTTGCCAAACTGAAAGTATTCTATTCTCTTTGTTGAAGTCGTTTTTCTCCTTCCTGTCCAATCAAGGTAGCATTTCTTGCCACTAGAGTAAATGCAAGGCCTTTGTTTAGTTTATGAGCAAAACCTCTGGGAGAAATAGGGGGAAAAAGAAAAAAACACCATGCACAAGTAACCTGGTTTATTCCAAGAATGTACCCTACCATTTCTTGTCCAGTCTCTGCAGAGCTTAAAAAATGTTCTGGTTTTAGGACCCAGAAAGTGGTGCTAGACCCTTGGGACTCAAAGATGAATGGGGCACGAACCGTGCCCTCAGCTGGTTCTGATCTCGCCATTCTTTCTTCCTTAAGACCAGCATCACTTCTTGAGAAAGGCTGGGGGCTCATTTTTCCTGTATGCAAAGGGAAACCAAAATTCGGTCGAATGACTCTTTACAACGTACAGTCTTACTGAATTGTTACGAAAACGGAGCCACAACAGACTCGATGTGAATTTAAGTGAAACACCTATTTCTGTCCATCTGTACTTACATTTCAACATGGGTTTTAGGGATGGGAAATACATCTGACGAATGCCTTGTAGTTCACATAATAGCATCTACACACACGTACACAGTGTATCTTTCAACGTAACTACACATACACACTCCATTAAAAAAAAAGATACTGACAGATTTATAAAACGTACTGGCCTTGCACTGTTAATCTCAAGAATACAATTTACTTAATTTATTTTTGCACTGCATGGTAGCTCTGGCCACCGTTAAGGATCTGTCAGCATTTCCATCATAACTCTATTTTCAGAATACTGGAGTACAAGCGCCAAAATACATATTTACAGTTTACAGACAGAGGTGGCTTTGTCTTCCTTTGACTTCTTCAATGCATCTTTACAAGGGATATTCGGGGATGGCAGTGCCTACATGATAAAAAGGCATCATATAAAACAAAAGAGGTCAAAAGATGTAGACTTCCAGCCCAAGACTAGACTAAACCATGGGAATCGACTCCTCAGCATTCATGGCAGCTGTAGTAGTCTGTACATTATACTCATAGCTTTAGAGCAACAGTCCAAAGCAAGACGATAAGATGTGTGTACATAGGGAGTACAAAGCATCAGTACACAAAAATGCTAAGGGTGGCCAGTAACGAGCATACGGCAAACTAGTCCAGAGCTGGTCACCTCCACAGTGAGAAAAATGAACACGCACCGCCGGGCACCAGCACTGACCATTTCCAACACTGAACATCCAACTCCGTCACCTGGGGAGAGTGAAAACATTTAAGAATAAAGTCTCTCTTAAACAGTATGTCAACTTGTTAACATGTGCGGGGCTTGAAACAGTATGTGGGATGTTATGGAGGCCTAAACTGTCTATTTTAAAGAGTAGTTGGGTCTGTAAAAGTTATCAGGAGAAACATTTTTGGTGGAAGAAGAGAACCAATTTTATTGGCTCTTTCCACAAAATGTGGGTAATTATTCAGATTAGAGAGATTTGCTTCGCAATTTTAAAATGTTTAGGACACTCTCCTAGGACTTTTTTCTTCTAGAGTTTTTGTTTCCTGATCTTAAGTTTTTATGTTCTCCCCAACTTTGACACAATATGCAAGCATATATAGACATCTCTATTTGTCTGCATAGAGAGAGAGGTGGATTATGGTGAAGAAACAAAATAGCTGCATTTTTGTTGCTAACACATCTGCTATATGCTAAGATAGAAGCACCCCCTCTCATACATATCCTGCTGCGAAACCAGGGGCAAAAGGTAATTGATAAGGGGGAAAAAAGTTCTGTACATGTTTCCTTCCCCTCAAATTACTGGGGAAAAATTTAAAGAAAGTTTATCATACTCTGGCTGGCTTAAACCATAGTCACACTCACCCAATTAATTTTATTTAGACCAAAAAATTAAACCCTGTGCTTAAAAAAACCAAAGCCACTGTTAGAATACACGCATGCCAAAAATACTTCAACAGGTTTCAAAGGTGAGTGTACATAAACGTGGCAGAACTGAGTGGGTTACTTTAAGTATAACTATTTGAATTTAATTGAAAGGGGATTTGTTATTTCTGCATTTAAAAATCAGATGAGAGCAAGAGTTCAACTTCTAAAAACTCAACAGCATGACTCTTATTCTATTGGAATTTCATGGAAAATTCATTTTGCTGTCTCTATGAATAACAGAAGGGCAAGTTTTCCTGAATTTTATTAATTTACAGATGATATTCTGAAGACATTTACTTTATTACCTAAATTTTAGGTCTAAAGTTTATCACTGTAATAGCTTCCCTTCTTGCTATCCTTTTTGTCTGGTTACTTACGTTAACCAGTTTCTTGGTTAGTAACCTAGGGAACAAAAAAATCTTTACATTGCCAAATCATGGTTTTGGCCACACAATTTAGATACAAAAATAAAAATGGCCCAAACTACATATATACATTTCTAGTTAAACTACATAGATATTTTTGTTAAACCACACACATTTCTGGCTTAATTAGAATATGTGGATTAGCATTTAGAAATTTTTAAAGATTTTTAAATGTTGCAAAAAATTCCATATAAGCATTGCCCACCCCTTTCACCTGTAACGTTAAAAAAAGAAACAAAACACAACTAAAACCACTCAATTCATCAGTCACCTAATGTCCAAAATGACTCGGAAAGTTTCTCTGTAATTAAACGTTGAGGAGTGGACTACAAAACAAATGCTTCAAGGTCGGTCATGCCAATCATCAAGAGTCATAACATTATTGAAAAAGGACACTTGTCCTCTATGGGGTGCTTCTGAAAAGTAATTTACAAGGAGCATGGCTGTATTATAATTTTTTTAAAGGAAAAAATAGTGTCTCTGGATAGAAAGAAACAATGTAAAAAAAAAAAAATCCCCTTGTTAAAATGCAGAAATAACTCCATTATCAATCTGCATTTACATTCCTGCCTAAAAGAATGGGTCTGGAAAGACCATTTTCTGTACAGACACTAGTTAATCTCTGTATGAAAAGACAGCATCTGGCACGGGAATAAACAAGGGAGATACTGGTCTATGAGCACGCATAGAGGCTTTCTTAAGGCTGATCCAGTGAACGAACCTTTGGATCCAGAAGTATTTCTTCGTTTCTTTTCTTTTCGGTTGAATTCCTAGCAAAAACTTGGAAGATGAACTGTTCTCATTTTGCATTCTCCACTTACGGAGAGAATGGAATAATGACACCAAAAGTACTTTGGTTTGGTTTTGTTTTGTTTTTTTTTTCTTTTAAAAATAATTTGCTTTCTTTTGCATGCCACAGGACAGATTTCTAGTTTCAAAACAGGGTACATCAAGAACAAAAATATCCCCCCTCCCCAACCATCTTTATATTCACCAATACAAGAAATCCTTCTGGAAACATAAGCAAGTGACTAAACAGGTATCGAACCACTGAATCTACAAGTTAATACATAATCTGTTATGGCAGAATAACCAAGAATTTTCCCCCAAAGAAAGATTTTAATTTTTCAAATATAAAAGTCTAAGAGGATCATATGTGAACAAACAAAAATCTCTTATTCCAGGTTTTATGGTAAAGATGGGTAACACACTGGCAGCCGAAGAAAGCTGAAACTCTTACTAATAAATAGAACCAAATTAAGAATTTCTACAACATTTCTTTAGAAAACAGAACCAGAATTCCTCTTTTAAAAATTATGATCCTGTGGAATGCATTCACTTCCATATTTACCTAATACCGTAACAGTAAAACAGACACAAGGATGTTGATGACATCTCAACAATGCTGGATGCAGGACGTTTACAGGTACACGTTTGTTTAAAAGTCCTACAGGTTTATTGACTAAGGCTAGACAGCAATTCGTATGATCCTATTTGGTGCGTTTTCTAACCATGGTCCAAGATCATTATATGGATACAGCCAAGGACTGGGCCCCAACTTTCAGGAAAAAGACCACAAAGAAGAAAATCAGGGTGGCTATTTGGTCCCCCCAGTTGATCATTTGTGTCCTGGGACTGGAAAAACAAGGTGGAAAATACAGACTGCAACGAGTTAAGGGACTTGGAAAAAGTTGGTGGAGAGTGGCACGGTATACGAGTAAGGTCACTGGGCTTGGGATGGCAAGGGTGCTGCATTGAAAGAGCATCCACGGGACCGAGTACTTAGAATGTCTTGTGGTGTCATTCCCTCAACGACTCTAGAATATCTGTATGCAATAATAAATAGATCAGTTATGTAATAAGGCAGTGTGTTGAATATGCATTCGTCCTGTGGAATGAACCACCACAGAGAGAGATACATGATACCATACACATTCTTTAAGTTTTCTCGTGTTGTATTTGATCTGTTTGTTTTCAAGGCTATCCAGGCTAACTCTTCCCGGGGATTTCCTTGGAGAGAAGAGTGGTCCGCTGAGGCTGGTTTGCTTAACCTCTCCTTTATCAAGAGATGATGACTGGCTTTAAAGAAAAATAAAGCTGAAGGTTGTTTGCTTTTTATTTTTTCCCTTTTGGTTGCATCATTCTGAGTGTTTCCATATAAACAAACAAGAAAAAAAAATCACAACCAAAAAAAAAACCAAAAAAAACCAGAGTTTTTGATGCATCCAGTTGTTGTAGCCTCAGGATGTTCCAGATGTTTCCAGGTAACTCTGTAGTTTACGGACTGTGGTTTTGTCCAGCGAGCAAAGGTCAAAATCAAATGTTGTGTTTGTGATATGAAAGTGTCCAGTTTCTTCTATAAGGTTCACAATCTAGAGGAGTAAAGAAGAGAAAGTTTAGGCAATAAGCAATAGACCACAAAAGGCAAAAAGAGAGAGAGATGGAGGGAGTCAAATATGGAACCAAGTGATTAATAGTCTCATTTATAACAGGAAGGTCCTATACTGGTAATGGCACCAAACTACTTCTTAGCCAATTTGGTAGGTCTAAGGAATATTAACCCTTTGAATTTCTCAATGAGAGCAGACTACCTGTTCTCATTCATAGTCTTTAAACTGATTCCTACTTCCAAGCCATCAACAGACCATTTTACTATAGGGGTGGGAGTGAGAATGGGTAGCTAGTGGGAGATACAATTTCAAGACCCCTTTTAAAAATTAGTTACTGACTCAATGGACAGTGGCTGTACTTAATAGATGAAAGGAAATTCCAGCCTAGAAATAACAGAACTCCTTATAGAAAAAGTATATACACACAGACACACATATATATAATGATCATTTTTCTTTCTGATTACATTACTGTTGAAAGTTTAGAAAACTCAAGAATCCACAAAGAAAAAAATTAAAACCGTCTACATTTCCACCTGAAGATCATGGCTAGTTACTAGAAAGGGGCTCAAGGAAGCCTTCTGGGGTGCTGGAACTGTTTCGTTGCTTGATTTGGGTGCTCATTACAAAAGATGCATTCACTTTGTTAAAATTCATCTAGCTGTACATTTTGTTATGCTTTGACAAAAAATAAATAAAAATCTATATTCATTCCATTAGCCATGTTCAGTTGATGCACTTGAGTATCTGGGGTGATAAGTATCATCCGCAGAAAGAAAGGATGCCTTTGTCTCCCCATTTGGGAATAGTTATACCTCATTTCTTGAATTGGCTCCAACTTCCAGAAATATGATAAACAAAAGTGGTGACAGAGGCACTATTGGTCTTGCCTGGCTTTCGGGAGGACACCTCTAAGGTTTCAACATTAACAGTGATGTTGGTTATGGGTTTGAAAGAATCTTTTATCATGTTACGTGTCTTTCTATTCCTATTTTACTAATAATTTTAACAGAAATAGATGCTATGCCTGGGTAGTATGGGTTCTAGGTATGTTTGTTGTGAGTAAATTGGGAGGGAGGGGGGTTGATTTTAGTAAGCTTTGTCGGGGGGAGAGGAAAATCCGCATCAAGATGAAAGAAAAAGTATTTGTGCAGAGAAACTGACTGGCAAACCATTTCGCTTAGTTTTAGTTGTCTGTTACTCCTTTTCTATCACATGCTTCTGTTCTCTTTAGTACAATCATCTTGAAAGGAATAATTTTAATTATTCAGCCTATTATTTATTCAATGAAGTTTTAGATTACCTAATTTCCGGTTGAAAACAGCAGAATGGAAACTTTTGACCTTTTCTTCTTACAATTAGTTTTCTTTAAAAAAAACAGTAAATTTGTGAACTATTCCCTATGGGTCAGTGGCTCTCAATAGAAAATGTGCTCCCTATTCCTGACATATCTGCCACAGAAACATAAGACATAGTGAACCTCAATCCAATTAACTGCACAACTCCAGACTGAGCTGTTATTGCCTTATTCAACCTCTGGAACTATTTTTTTACAGATATAACTATGGGTTTAATAACAAAATCAGTTACTCCCATTGCAAAATCATGACAGACACAGCGAACTGCCTACGTAATATCCATTTATCCCTTCTTCTTTACTAGCAGAAGCTTGATTTTCTGGGAGTGGCAATACGCCCAGCTAAAATACTTGCCTCCCAGACCCACTTGCAGCACTGGGCAGACCCTGCTATTTACGGCTTATTTGTCAGAAGTCACTGGCCTTTTAGGAAAATTTTCGAAAGGGTATGGACAATGGGCATGAGGCTTTGCCCTCTGCTCCTCTTCCTGTCTGGAATGAAGATGCCATCCTGGAAGTGCAGCAGCTGTCTTCCCCTCAAGTGGATGAACGCAAGATGTGAAAGATGGCAGAGCAGGAAGGCAAGGAGTCTATGTCCTCAGTAGCATCTTTTCCACCCCACTGACGATGAATCACTTACCTCCAGGCCTATTATTATATGGGGTGGCGGGGAAGGGGCGGATGCAGGGGTGGAGAGGGAGCCTTACTTGCTTAAACCACTGGACTCAGCGTTCTATTACATGCATCAAGAGAATATCAGAAGGGGTGTTCCCAGTAATGGTTAAAGTGTGACATTCACATAAGAATTTATCAAGCTAGATCTTATTCTTAACACTAAAAGATCTAAAATGAACCCTCATTTGCTTTATTAGTTAATAGTTAAAACAGAGCTTTAGATAAGTCAGCCACACACATCTATATACATAGAGAAACACGCATACACAGCTCTGTCCACAAACAGAAGCCTTTCAAGGCAATCAAATACTATAATACATATTTAACATCGATTAAATTAAAAGTACTTTCCAGAGTAAATTATCTTTTTTGCTACATTGTGTAGAAACACTATAGACCGAGTGAAAATGTGTAAACTTCAGTATAGAAACAAACAGCCTCTTCAGAGAGCTCTTTCGGGATGAAAACAAATAGCCTTTCAATTTATACAATGGAAGCAAATGACAATTATTCCAGAGTATGAATCCTCTCCTCAACTAGCTGGCCAGTAGGTAAATGACCAAGCACTCAGAACAGAGAATCCTGAATTTGGCATATCATATTCTGACTCTGCTCACTATTTGAATGGCATTGGACAGAACACAATAACCCCTGGGCCTCAGTCTCTTCATCTGTAAAATGGGGACAATGCCACCTGTTCTACCTATCATACAATGTTGTTCAGAGGATCAAATAATATACGGAACATGAAGCTTCTTTATAATCTGCAAACTGCTACACAGATGAGGGCAACATGATTATGATTACCGTGTAAACATAAACTTATCCTTAATTATCTGGGAGGTAACTATATAGCACATGAATTTTCAGACCCAGTGCTTTTTCCTCTGCCCCTCATTGACTGTTAGCCATTTCATTAGCACTAAAACAAATGAAGCAGGGAAAATGCCAGAAGCTAAAGCTCAGAAAAGACCTCCTCGAAATTAAAAAAAAAATTATAATAAAATTCTGCAGGAGGAAGGGAAGAAAGCACGGAGAACAGTAGCTGAAGTAAAGTAGTTGAAACGACAAACTAAAACCACAATGTGGGGATAAAGAAGTACAGCCCTCCATTTTCCCTTGAAAATGACAGGTAACTCACCCCTTTAAGAAAATAAATTTCTGTGGACTCAATATAGTTGCTCGCTAATTACTTAGCAATAGGCAGAAGACAGAGCAATAAAAATACCCTCTAGAAAAGGCCACTTGGTTTTAAAGCAAATAAACACATTTGCCCACTAGGATATTTGGCCCCGTCATCTCACGTGCACTGTACTACCTTGTAGGTTCCGGGGCTTCAATCACAGCCCTCTCGTCTCCTCCACAACCAGCACGCCCCACCTGCAGCCACAACAGGCAAAGAAATGAAGGGGATCTTATCAATCTCACTAAATGAGCCCTGCATTTTTATGGGAGCTTATAAGAATGCATCACGGCGGAGGCAGAGACAGCCTTAAAGTAGTAGCGGTGGCAACAGATGGGGCGTTCAGGACTATTTGCCAATGGGAACGGCATTAATGATTTGAATTATTAGAGCACGAACCTACACCCTCAATTAAGTAAAGACTTCATAAAGAAAAATAAATGTGGGTGCCTTTCCATGAATCCTGAAAAGAGTCAGAACATCAGAAACACCGCGTTAACATGCTTTATTGCAATGACACAGCCACAAAGCCTAAAAGCACCACCCTGCTGGTCCCTGAAGGACGCCACGCTGCCTGTCTATAGGAATCCCCGCTCTGCTGATGCACCGTGGCTCTACCTTGGTGTCATTACCCTGCATCGTACTGCAATGACGAATCCAACTCCAAAATAATAGTAATAATAAAAGACAGACTGAGTGCAGATAAGGAAAGCAGGCAAGGGCACGTGGTATATTATAGGTAGTGGAAAAGGCGGAGTATGTATACTGCTTAACTCATTCTTCAGATGATGGTTGTTGTGAAAACATCTGTGATGGATTATTTCCTGCCACGTCAGCTTTGGAGGGGGTACCACGCAGGCCTGTTTTTTTTTTTTTAAAACAGGGTAAGATCCACTCGTTAAGTCTGTAGCTCCTTCCCCCAATCCTGGTTATAAAAGTCATAAAAATTATTAAAAGGCAGATGCATTGTAGTCTGATTATGCTTTTTTATATTTTTTATGTTAAAAAAACAAAACAAAACAGGATTCTTTCCACCCGAAGCAGCTTCTTCGCTGAGTGGGAAGTAATGAACAAGCTTTGCTTTAACTGCTTCTGTCTGGTGGGGAGTCAGGTCTGGGGTAAGTTAGGACTTCCTGGAGAATGGCCCCAGCTATGGATGGGGAAGCCCTGTCTACCGCGTGACAACGTGTGCCCTACCCTGGGTTAAGAGGCATCCTGGAGAAAATCACTTTCAGCAAAACACTTCTCAGGAAGTGTTTTCCATGTTGTTAGAACACTCTGATATACCATTTATTCCCCAACTCCCTGAAGAAAATTCTAAATGTACAATAGCTGTTACCTAAATTGCTGAACCATCCTCTAAGGAAGCCCTGGTTTTCCTCAGAGGTTTTTTGTTTTTTGTTTTTCTCCTAAGGAGGATGCAAATCCAGACTCAGAGCTGGAACTCCCAGGGAGTTTAGAAGTGTTTAGAAGTGTTCAATCTCCCTTTCCAGATGAATGTGGAACATGTGGTTTAAAGAAGAATCAAATTATTAGTCAGTCCGAGGTACTGACATCTCTGGTTTTGACTGTGCCTACTGTACTATACTTTTACCTTATGGAAAAGGGCCTTAAGAACACAGCCTCTCTTGATCCAGCGCTTTCTGTTCATTAATCTAGATGCTGGGTGCCAGCACTGCATGTCCCCAGAATAAAACAAAGATATTAACCACCTTTTGTGAGCCAAAGAAAAGTGTCAGGCCAGATTTTTTGACAGGATGCATTTAATAGGAAAAGACCTGGGATGGGATCCTGAGCTCACCAGAAATCCTGTCTCAGGTGCTGGGGTCTGTGTGGCTGATAATACGCAGACTCTGTGGAATGCAGTCCACAAGATGAGCGGTGCTCAAGGTGGAGAATAACATTAGTCCTCAATAGTTCTATGTTTTACAATAGGAATTAATTAAGCAGTAAACCGTGACAGGACATGCATCATGGTATCATAATCACAAGCCTCAGCTGCATTACAAGGCAAAAGGCCAAAGACTGAGAGCTTTCAACTGGCCTGGGAATGCAATTAGGGTGAAACGCTGTGGGCCCTGGAGTGCCTTTATGCCAGGTTAAAAATTCATAGATATCACTCTCTCCCTCTAGAACACTAAAATTATCCACTTCGATGGAATTCTCCAGTAAGCCACCTTCCCTCACAAGTCTTTCAAAGGTCAAAATAAAGGACAGTGTGAAATTAGGAATGCCAATGACACCCCAAGGTAAGACCCTGCCCAAAAGCCTAGTATCCTCGACTCACTGGTTGGCTTTCCTGGTGAAGGGGTCCCAACCCTGACCAAACATCTGTCTCGCTCTCCTGCAAGACGCACTATTTGGGCCCAACTTGTGCTTTAATAGCTTTATTAGACAACTGCTCCACAGTGGTTCAGAGCTGGTGTTTGGGAAAGGATGGGAAAGTCAGCTAATAGATTTACCATCACCATTCAGGCAATTAGCCCCAAATAATTGGTAAGTGGCAGGCTGAACAGTTTTCAGTTGCACATAAGAAAGCTGAAGAAAAATGCTATCAAAATACTAGAATATGTCTTAGGGTAAGCCACTCAAATCCTGCTCCCTGACCCATTACGCACTTAGATAGAAATGCAAGAAATGCAACTTATCCCCAATTAAGAATTATAGGTCTACAGTCTTTTGTTCAAATCTGAAACTCTAGAAGGGTTAAAAAGCTTATCAGACCAATCAGGGAACTTGGAAAGTTTGAGAGTGTGTATTTATAGATTTACGCAAAAATGTACACAAAATATAAATGTGACCATCAGCCATTAAACATTAAAAAAAAAGTAACCCATACACAGCTGGGGTAGATTAAGTACTAATTTCAAGTCATTTGAAAGTAGTAAAAAAAAAAAAAAAAAAAAAAATTCAAGCAGCAAAAAACTCTACAAACCCACCCTGGAATTTAGAACCCAACCTTCTCTTTGGGTGTTAAAGAAAAATTATTTTATCAATAGCCACTGTTAATGCAATGGACGCATGTGCTGGAACTGTATGAAAACTAAAAACCATCCTTCTTATCTTCTCAAAACATCAAATTGTACTAATAGAAGTTTCCCCACTCTACAAGTCTTCTACAGTTGAGTTCATAATAATAGAATGTATGTTATACAAGATAAGACAAATGAGGAAAATATTTATTTTCCTTAGAATAGCATTGGCAAATGTTACTAAATTGAATCACAAATGTTTACAGCACTTGACTGCAATTCTTATCACTGTTTTCCCATGAAACCAGAAGCCTGGCCCCAAAGGTTTCTGCATTCCTACCTTCCCCTCCCTCAGCCCACATGACAGCATCAGACGGCTGAGGGATCAGTATATTCCAGCATCATCACCTCCCCATGTGCCCAGTTTTCATCGTACTGTGGAAGCCCCAAAGCAGACTTCTGGGCAGCCTCGGAAATGAACCCCCCCCCCACCTACTTTGCAGGTGGCACTGGGCCAGTTCTGAGAGTGTGGGGCTTTCAGAAGGCCACCTGGCGTGGCCTCCAGGTGCTATCACACTAGCCCAGGACAAACTAGGCCTTGACGTTTCTGGAAAGGGTTGTGTTAAAAAGCATTTCTCACCTGCTGCAGAATGTGTCTTTCCCTCAGTGTCATCAACCTTCTGTGAAGCTCTACCAGTTCATCTAGGTATGCCTGAAAGAGAACAGCATCCCCCCAAAGAACAAGCACTTTAAGGAAGCAGTTCAAAAATAAAAGAATAAACAAATAAGAACATACAAGCAGTGGTTAGAGGTTCCACATTCTACCCTCTACCCCAGGCTGTGTGGGTGCACTGCCCAAGGCCTTTGCAGACCAAATCTCTCTTGGCCAACTATTAACTTTTCAAGCCAGCTTTTTATTGATAAAAAGGGCAATTCTTGCACTTATTTGCTCTCAACAAGGTTCAAGTGAGCAGGTTCACCCTCTCCCAACAACGCCTCTACAGAGAGAAGGGGAACTCAATGAAAAAGTGGAGTTTAAGTGTATTATCACAGTCTACACTCTTTTTTTTTTTTTTTTTAACTATTCTTCCATCTTAGAAGCATTTTAACTAAGAGAAAAAAGCCCAAGTTTGAATATGGAAGTACTGATGCACATTACCAATTATGTCAGGGCAAACTGAAAAGAAAAAAGCCCTCCTGGTCCCCCCTGGTCATATCTAACATTGCTAGTGAACAGCAAGTAACGGGACAGAAGAATGTCTTATGAAAAACAGAGGTCTCTATCCAAATTAGCATCTGCTTTGTCAAGAGCGCCCCTGAAAAGGCAGAGGTGCACCTCCACATGCTCAGACTCATGGTCTTTGTTAGCATAAATGCCTGGATGTTCCGAGTGCCATTTGCAATGAAGGCAAAAGAAAGGTCTGTGAAGCATTAGCCAGGCCCGCCCCTGCAAAGCACGTGAGGACCCTGCCCACAACGAGACACAAACCCCCAACAGCCCTTGAAGTCAGATTTTGGATGCGTGACTGCACACTTGGGGAAAACACACTGCACTGGGATCGGATGTCCTGCTCACTTAAGTCTGAGATTCCTTAACCCTCCACCTGCACCACAATTCTCTCACCTCCCAATTCAATGTGCCCGAAATCCCTTGGCAATCATGGATAGCATAAGGCCAAGCTTAACACTGGAGATATAAACAAGACTTGGAAAATAAACTACAAAGCATTGGGAAGAAGTGCTTGCCATTTGGAGGTTTCAGGCATTTCTGATGAAGAAAACGAAAGGAGAACCAGCAAGGATGATCACGGGAAACACAAAGAAACAGAAGAGGGTCAGTGCTGGAGCACTCACAGTAATGGACTGGACACCTACCTTGTCACATTCACCATTCTTTATTTGCTTATCTGATTTGCTTTGCTTTATTGGACTTTTCACTTCAAGAATCTAGGGATCAAAGAGAACACAGTTAAATTTGATTTCTAGCACTTCTTAGCTAACCAGGCACCTAAACGAAGGGACTTAAGAATAAAATGTCACAGTGCTTTGTGACCACCTAGAGGGGTGGGATAGGGAGGGTGGGAGCGAGACGTAAGAGGGAGGAGATATGGGGATATATGTATATGTATAGCTGATTCACTTTGTTCTAAAGCAGAAACTAACACACCATTGTAAAGCAATTATACTCCAATAAAGATGTTAAAAAAAAAAAAGAATGAAATGTCATATAATAACATCACTTTCCAAAGAGCATTTCTCCTCCATACATTTTCTTTCTTCTCCTCTAATCTTACTTTCTCTGGGAAAATAAATTACGTATATCTGAAATGCTGAGTCAGGGCAACAGAACTTAAAAAAAAAAAAGAAGGTGAAGATAAGGAAATTGATCTAAGCTTCCAAGGCTGCTTCTCTTTTGTGACAACACTCTCAAACATATGTACAGCAGCTGAGTTGTAGTGGATTACAGTCCCCTCTGGCAAGAATATTTTCCTTATTCATTCTGTTGTTTCAGCATGACTACCAGTGCTTGGTACACCAAGGATGATAAGACAAACACTCAAATACCCTTTTTAGTACCTGACTTTCAGATTCTAAAAAGTACTCACTCGTATCCACTAAACTGAGGCAGCTTTGGAAATGAAGGCAGCCATCAGTTACACTGGTTGCTCCCAACTTGGGATCCTCCCACTCAAGAAATAAAGAGCTAGGACTATTTTCTGTATTTCAAGAAATGATGTGTTTACCCATGATAAATATCAAGTGCCTTTCCTTTTATCTGACCCAATTGTAGCTTAGGTTACGAAGAGCAGTTTTGCATACTGTTCAGACTGTTGGGAGCTACGTTTCTAATTAATAAATAGGAGAAACAAATTATTACTTAATAAATACAGTTGATTTATTAGAATTTTCAAAATTGAGAATTATGAGGGAAATATTTTTAAATGGCCCTTGCTTAAAATGGTTGAGAACCACTGAAATTATTGATGAGTGTTTACAAATGTATATAAACATAAAAAGCAAAGTAATTTGTCTTTTTCATTATATCCTCATTAACCAAGTGAGTTATTATAACCTGAAGCTAATATTAAGGAAGAAAATGCAAAATAAAGGAGATATTTAAGAAGTCTCATATTCCTACGGCTCTTCTTTTTATCCATTTCTGCTTTAACAACACACACACACACACACACACACACACACACACCCCCCACTCTCCAGTTCTGTTCAAAGGTCTACCATCTTCCAAAACACAAAGAAGATTTTTAAAATGAGTCCACATTTATTTTGTAATTTAATTTGTAGAAAGAGCATTGATTGGGCTCAGAAACCCAAGTTCAGGTACCAGTCCCATCATTCATCATTTTTGAACCTCAAAAAATGAGATAAAATGAGAGAGATGAACAAGATAACATCCAGGTTCCCATTCAGCTATAAAATTTTCTACTACTAATAAACATTTTACCCATTGAGGATGACATTCTAGAAAAGACCAAATACTTCTCTAAGGGTACATATTCCTTTGAATTTAGGAAAATGTGTAAGTAAGAAGTGAGCTCCTAACAGAATCTTGCCTGAGAATAGCCTTTATTTCCTCATTTTTAACATTAAGATAACCAGAAGACCAATGTGACCAGGCTAACTTCAAATACAATACTTCTGGCAACACAAGGAAATTACTTAATCGCAGAGGCAAAGCAATAGTTTTTAACATGCTTCACTGTAAAGGAAACCAAACACTCCAGTACATTCAGAATTTCCTTCTCTATTGTTGAAAATGAGACCTCAAGGGAACACTGGCGTTGAGACCTAGGAGTAAGTAGGTCAGTAGATGGCACTCCTCACCAACTCAGATCTGGGGCTGGGCCCAAGCAGAGCAGATCTGCTGCGCTTTCAGGCAAGAGGGAAAAACAGTGGCTGCCTGCCTTGTGCATTAGAAAATGGAATTTTGTTCCCATCATATCCCACCCCAGAATGCCCCCCTCCATTCCAGGCCCCAAGTCATTGCCCTCTGGGGGCCAAGTGACTGAGAACTCTCTATTTGCCATATAGAGCTGTTAACTAGGTTGAGAGAGTTCCACCACCTTCTCTTCAAAGCAGAAAATAGACAGAACATTCAGGGCACTGAAGTCCCACCCTACACATTCCGTGAGTGCTACAGCACAGAAGGCCCAAATACATTGAAATCCTAGTTTCTTTCTTCTGAAGCTGCAGTGGCAGGAACAAAAGCCCCGGGTGTCAGTGATCCGCCTCGAGTTACTGAGTGGCTGCCCAGAGAGGGCTCAGTTAATCTTCCTGCTTTGATCTCTCCCTGCTCCAAAATAAACAGCTTTGTCAAAACCTCATTCTGAGAGCTGAGCCATGCTGAAGACAATTGTTTTATTTATGATCATTTCTTATCTTTAAGGAAACGACTCCAGAATAGAAAAGTACGGCACCTTGTCTTCCACGGGCTGATTTCAAACCAGTTTAACTGGATAGACTCTTTTATTTCATTCAACTTGCCTTGCAGGCTGATAGGTGATTTATGATATTCTGAATATTAACTCAGGTCCCATGGATCGCTTCCTTCCTTTAAGGCCCCCTCACCTCCCTCCCTTCTACACTTTCAGCCAAAAAGGATCTGGAATTTTGATCTTGTTTGAAATTCACATAACAAGGTTTGAAGTAAAAAAAAAAAAAAAAAATCTTTGGTTAAAATGGCACAGCATTATTATTCCCTATTAAGCTGTATGGGAAGAAAAAGCCACCCAGACTGCTGAGATGCACCATTTATGCACGTGGTAGTCTCTGAAAATAGAACTGTGATGAGTTGCACTTCTCTCCTTAATCTGAGGATATGGCTTGAGAATCAAAATTTCAAGATTATTATTTTTCTTTATTCCTTTGTGAGGACTGACAACTCAATTATTCAGCAGATGGGTTCTCTACTGATGGGTCTTTCATGTTAATGATCACTAGTAGCTCCTAACAATACTCAGGTTAATTACTTGCTTTGTTGACATGTGGCTCTCTCTCTGCTCACTTTTTTCCAAGAGTTAGAAAATGTTTGACTCAATTAGCACTTTCTCTCTTCCCTAGTCCCTAGAAGATTGAGAAAAGGTAAGGAAAACACAGCTTTGTCTGATAATTTACAGAAACTTGAGAGACCATTATCAACCTACAGACAGAGAACAGCCAAGGGATATGGAAGAAGAAAACTCAAGAGTCTTCTCATGTCACAGTTTGGCCTTCCCAGTATGTTTTCATCTATTTTATGTGAAATTTCAGATCATCATCATCATCACTATCTCACACACACACACACACACACACACACACGACTAAAAAGCACACTCCAGTTCTAAGACATAGGTCCAAAGAGGAAAGCACCCTGTGGTACATTTATTTCCTACCCTAAGCTAGTTAAAAGTGAAAGCATATGGACCTCCTTATTATGCTTATAGGTGTATGGAGAAAATGACATATAACTGAGTATTCCTGACAGATTGATGATTCACATGTGTGAAGCTACATCTGTCAAATAAACATATGCCAAGGAACTAGTGGTATGCTATTTAATTGGATAAAGTAATTTTTACCCTTTCTAGATAGATGATACCATTTGTTTTTGTTTTCATTCTGCTAGACAGGTTAATAAAAAAAGTCTGACAAAGACTCTAAACCTTTCCCTGAAACCAGGGCCAGCTCAAGACTGCCCGTCAGGAAGGGAGTAGGGGCAGTTCTGTCTGCAGGGCAAGGTGGGGGCTTGTTGGAGCTGCATTTATTTAGCAAGCCCAGTCTTAACCCTGACTGGAAAATATGCTGGAGGAGACTACTGTGGGGTACAAAAGCACACCCTAATGCCCTTCACGCCTGGCACTGCCACTGCCCAGGAAGTACCCTAATTTTAACATACCACCCACTGGAAGCAGAAATTAGGCCTATGTAGGCTTAAACTGGATATAAAAATATATTCGAGGTCTGAATGCTATTCTTTTGCCGGCTCGTACTGAAGCACACACTTATAAATACAAGAAACCCAAGGAATCTAGTTAGCCAGCCCAGGGCTCTTCTCAACTGAGTGGCAGTGACGGTTATGCCCATTGTCCTTACTTTCCCCCGAAACGCCTGACTTGGAGCCACACTGGAGGTGAAAGCTGGCTGGGCCATGGGCATGGCTGGCACTGGAGGTGGGGAAACACATGGACTTCGGGGAGTTAGGATAAGGAAGAAGAATGCACACCTCCTTGAATGGCCAGTCTGTAATGGATGATGAGGTTGGGCCTGCAGTCACAGAGAAATTGCAGTTGAACTGTAACTGGTGAGGTAAAGAACACTGATATTATTTCTACTTAATAATGGAGGCTTTAAGTTGTAGATAAAACTTTATAAATGAGGAATTTTAAATTTTGAGAGATTTTTGCTTATGCTTTACACAAAATTTAAAATGAAAAAGGCTTCAGCTATAAAATCACAGTTTCCCCATAAAACAAAGATCACAAATTCAAGGGCAAGTCTATTTAAAATCACAGGTAGGACACCTGTGAAACAGAATAATTTTACAAAACCACATTTCCTTTATTTTCAAGTTAACATTCATACAGTAACTTGAATTAAGCAATTATTGTAGAGGTCATGTGGAATCTGTCTAAACAAAGAAATAAGAATAACATGGTAATAGAATATCAATTCAATGCATAATGACGGTTTTACAATACTTGAAAATAGTTTATTTTAGCAAGTATTTAAAATAATCATTTGTTTAACAAAAGCTCTTCATCACAGCTTTCGAAGTTCTGCCTAGACCTTATCCAAATAATTATATTCTGAGTTGATCATCAAATTCATAAGCTTTCCTTTACCTTGATTTATAACAGCAATGATAATGACCACTGTTTACTGTGTATTTTATAAACTATTCCTTACAATCCCAAGTGATAATCCTTTTTCCTGGATGAGCACACAGAGGCAGAGCACCTATAATAATAACCATCTATCATCAACTGTTTGCCAAGAAGGTATGAACAATGCCTCATGCCCTTTACATATATTTTTTGTCATCCTCCCAGTAACCAGCAAGGTAGATATTAATATCCCCATTTACAAATGAGGAAACTGAGGATAAGTTAAAAGTTATTTTCCCACCAATAAATTACTGTAAATTAGTAAAACAAAGAACCAGGCTTTATATTAGCTCCAAAAGTCATATTCTTTCTTATTCACTTAACAGCCTACTTACAACTGAGGGGGAAAATATACAGAAATTAGGAGTAAATGGGCAACATTTTTTGTCACCATCCCGTCCTGCATCTAATTAATTAACCCATCCAACGGAACATACTTTTCATGACAACAGAAGTTCTTTTACCCTAACTATGTGTTTATTCCTAAGGCTGTAGATTCCCACTTATTTGCTATCAAGAGGGACTTTGTTTAAAACTCAAGGGTTTTGCGTGCTTAGTAAAAATGATCAACCTCTAGTTCTGCAGAATCTTGAGAAGTGCAAACCCAGCAACTTACCTGGTTGTTGTTGGTTTTTAATAAGGGTGGTGGCGGTTCGTGATGTAGGGGTGAGGAAGCAGAACTGCTTTCACTATCGCTGCCATCACTTAAGCTAACTCTGAAAAGAAACAGAGAAGTCATATGCGTTATTACAGACAGTTCCTGAAATATCCAAAGAATTAAGGGCAGAGAGTAAGGAATCCAAACACTAGTCACTGTGAACTTGTCTTAACTCATATAACCGCTACCACGTACTGGCGTTTTACTTTGTATCTGGAATAGGGTTAAGTGTTTTACCCACTACTTTTCATTTACTAATCCCCATTTCACAGATGAGGAAACTGAGACCTAGAAAGACTAGGTCACTCACCTAGCGTCACAGAGGTAAGAGTGGAGGTTCTAGGATTCAAACCCAAGCAATGGGACCTGAAGCTGGTGCCCAGCCAGTATATCTTACTGGCTTCATTTATTCATTCATCTCCCTGTTCTAGCTCCATCCACCTACTATCATAAGCATGTCACCCCAGCTTGCAGGTTAGCAAAATTAGACAGTTCACAGGTTACTACCTTTTTCTCCTTTCCCCCAGCCTATTTGCTACAGGTGAAATTTTTACAAATATGGCTAAAATACAGGCTGCAGGAGTGGAAATAACTGCTAAGAAGAATGTGGACCACAGCCCTGAAGGACTGACAGCTCAGGGTGACATCTGAGGATGGGATGTGTGAAGCCCAATACGATAGACCCATCACCAATCATTTCCATAGTGTAATGATGCAAAGCTGACCCTAGTTCTGATACAACAATTCATTGGAAATACACCACAGCAACATGAAGAGACAGCGTGTTTGGGATAACTGCTTTAGAAAAATACAATATCTTTCAACAATGAAAGAAAATAAAAATATCACCTCCTCCCCAATTTTTTCCCTTTCAGAACAAAATGGAATTTTCTTTTAGCCAGAATAGGAGATATTTCTTTATTCTACTCTGTTGAATGTATGCCCTCTTTTAGAAATGTCCTTCAGTGTTTGCTCCCTCTCCTTGGTTATATAGTAACCTAATATAATATTCTTCTCAGAAACAGAAGATGCTTTAGAAATCAGGATAGTTTTTCTTTTGCTCTAAATAGGCAATCACATTCCAGCTCCATAATATATTCAGAGAGACAAGATACAAGACAGGAAATGAAAAGGATACACTGGGACATCCTTTTAGCAAAAACTGATGGAACTTGTTTTTCTTAACTAAATTGCATTAATGAAGTGTTCAGTTGAAGCACTGCTTTAAAATGCTTCTTGACTGAAGTGGCTGAGTATTTAAACTGATTAAACAGTTGAGACTTCACAAGTGCAATGAAGATCAAATGTTATGCTGGCGGGGACTGTGCTAACAGCACATGTCAGGAGGGGAGAAAAGCCTTTCCAACAACTGTGCATCACATCAGCCCACTCACAAACGTGTACCATCTGACCCGTATTGATTCAGGGGATGGGGAAGGAAGGGGGCAGGCCACAGCTCATCACAGAATATCGAGATCTTCTATGTAACAATAACTTGGGAAAGTGTCTAAATAAATGTCTAAGCGTCATGCATTTTTCACCAGCTACATGTAAGAGCAGCCAGTGGTCAGGATGTTGGTTGTTATAAAGATGCTCCTCACCTACAAGTTTCAGTCCATTTTTAGGTTTTTTTTGCCCTATCAGTTTCCTTCTTGTCAGATTAAAGACTTCTAAAGGGAAACATTATAAGGCCAAGGCCATAAGCGTCCTTATTTTCTCCTATTTGAAAGGAATACAGATGGGTGAGTTTGGGAGACAAGGCGGAAAAGAGATATTGAGTACGGCCATAAGGAAGAATCGCTGAGAGATTTGATAGGGCATATACTCTAAGGAGCCTCTTCTCAAAGGACACGAAGGAATTACCAATTAGCAAACATATGGTCTGTCCAGTATGGGTTAAGATCGCATTCTTTATAGGAATTCTAGGGTAATAGATAATGGGAAAAGATTTAACGCAATATATTATAAATGTAATTTTTAAGTTCAAATAGATTCATACTTTTTCTACTCAAAACGCATTAAAGTAAGCATGCCCATTTGTTTTCCTCATGATAAAGAAATAAAATCCTCAAGGCAATTTCAAGTTGACTATTAATTATAAGTGACATGAATTACCATCTTATAATGTAGAATTATGCCTCACCGCATTAAAGCTACTTAAGGAACCTAACTGTCAGCACACTTAAAAGGAATTTATTTTCTGGAAAACACACAGGTGATCTTGGTTTTAATTAGGTCACACACATAATTCATTGAAGCCAATTATGCATTTCTAACTACAAACAGCAAACGCATTTCCTCAGATTCTGAGCTACCTACAGCAATGGATCTACACAAATTCTTCAAATGAAAGCAGAGTTAATTTCAGCAGCCAGTCCTGCCACCTTGGCATTTACTTTGAAGAGCAAAGACTTCTACTAGGACTTCTTCCCTATAAAATTTATGGAGGAAAAGCCTCTCCTTTCTGAGAAAAAAGAATAAATAGTTCCCTGGAGAAGTTGCGTAAGCATGCCAAGGTGCTGCAACTTAAAAAATGAACGTGACCATTTACTGCTATTGTTTTTGGTGTTTCACACTTTTGCATGTGACCATTACTGCCATTGTTTTTGGTGTTTCACACTTTTGCTGTGGTTATACTATTAGGCGGAGTGAAAAGGTGTGACTCCATTACACGGAACCTCATTCCTTCCAAGACACTCACCTGCGACTTCGGCTGCCTCCTCTATTTACAGGCCTCTCCATTTCGGAGTCATTGTCATTATCCTCTGCCTCATCTGATTCCTCCTCATTGTCATCGGAATGCAGATCTTTCATTATAGACCTTAAAGGACCTGAGTAATGACCACGAACCACAGGCAATCAAACACACTTAGCCACATCAGACACAGAGGAATGCTCACCAGCACAGAGCACTGGTTAAAAATTACCACTATCATATATATTTATACAATTTACATGACAAATTTGGTAGTTTCTGGAATGCAACCTCTGCCAAAACACTATTGCTTTCATAACAGATGCCCGAAAATGTTCTTTAGAAAATCTCTATTTCCTAGGGATTTTTTTCTATGCATTTTTCTTCCCTAAGAAAAATCACACCTAAAAAGAAAGATCTGTTAGTAAATTGAATGTTTTGTTAGGTTAATCCATGTATTGAAAAGTTGAGACTAATAAATCACCATGGTTGTAACTTGTTCTTAGCAATGCAGCCTTTGTGTGGTAGTTTTTGATCTGTTAAGGTTTAGCTGTTCCTTTTATTTCAAGGTCAATTTCAGGTCAAGCAAGCATTTCAGTCAAGTTCAGATTATAAAGTATTTCAATTCCGTGGTGTAATGTCCTATCTCTGATTTTATATTGATCTTGGACACAAGGTCTTGTTGCAACAATTTTGTGTAGCCAATTTTATTTTACTTTTTAAGAAATTCCTGGCAAAATACTGGCATGTATTTACATAAATAAGACCATGTAATAAATCAGGTGCCCAGAATATTCAAAAGAGTATCCAGTATTAGATGGGAGAGAAAAATCAATTCAATTATTCTAGAATTGAAAAAAAAAAAAAAAAAGAAAAAAATGCATAGTGTGGCTTATTTTCGCCGTACTACTCTAAATGTGATGAAAACAAAATAGATATTTCTAATCTTAACAGAAGAGATTGTAAAGGCAATCAAGAAAGTGAGAGAGGCACTTTCATTCTGGATTAGCCAATTCCTAAAGTCTAATCTGTGATAGGACTATCTGAGCTATCATTAGCTCACTTCTAAAATAAGTATTGACTCTCTGTAATCTCACATTCTGCAAAACCCAAATTTCTCTGCTTTTATAATGGGCCTTTATCTTTGGAAGTCAGTGGAACAAAAACTCTGAACACCCAAAATGAACAGTGTCTTATTTTTTCCTGGAAGCTTAGCCTTAGCCTGAACACACACAACAATTTAATCCTTTTCAAAACATACAAGGCCATCAGGAATGCAACGTGGTCAATGAAAAAGGCAATGTGTGACATGATGCTCAGAAACAAATTACTTCTTGACGCTATCTCACTTTTCATGTTAAAAAAACCCAACCAAACAAACAGAAAAAAAAGGAGCCCACATTTGAAGAGTTTCCACACATGAAAAAGTGGAACATATATTTAGTTAATGTTCCAGTTTAAATTTTTTTATTAGATTTCTTCATTTTGAGTTGAATAGAAGAAAATATATTTTAAAGACAGCAAATTAACACTCACCACAGAAAAAGGTCTACTAATCTGTAGAAAAATAATAAAATGAAAGATGTCCAGGAGGGAGACTAAAAACCTATTTCTCTCTGTCAAAGTCTCTCAAGTCCAGCTTTTGCTATTGTATTTCCTTTGGGAACTCCCTGGAATGGGCTGTGTCTATAATCCCTTTGTAAAATGGGACTCTGATGGCAGGGACTGGAAAAAGGGCGATTTCTAAAGGTCGGCCTCATACAACAGAACAATACTCAAGTGCATTCCTAGGGGAAATAAATACAACTGCATAAAAGCCAAGTTATCATTCAAATAATAAAACAGTAGAAAATAGGCCATAAATCAACTCATTAAGATGTTATATGAGAAAAATGTCTCCTAGTTGGCCCAGGAGATGTGGATACCTTGTTGCCTGGTCTGGGACGGTGTGAAGCTGGAGCTGGAGCTGGAGCTGGAGCTGGCAGGACTGGGTTGTTCAGACTTGAAAGAAGAAAAAGTTATCGTCAATAAATGTACAGGACACTACACGTCTAAAATTAAAACCACTATTGTTGCTCAAACATATTTTACCCCACAGAAACAGTCTGACACTGTGTAAGAAAAATGGCTATAAATTGCCTTATGTCAACAACACTAACACAGGAGAGTCAGTGTCCTTTTCATTTTGCCCATCATATTTTTATTAGATGCAGAAACAAGTATAAAAACTCAGGGATAAAGAGGGAAACACCTGGGTGTTATATGAGGCAAGAACCTGGCTTTGATTCCACTCCTATGTTTACTGCTATCCGGATCTCTTTCTGAAAGATACCTTGATTACCCTTTCTGCAATGTTTGATTGACTCAACTGGTTAAAACATAGTGGTAATGAGGCCAAGGTCATTAGTTCAATCACATTATGAGCTAGTTAATTTCACTCTGGTCCAAGGCCATGACCCAACTCTAACCCCATTCATCCAGTTCACAAATAGGAGACCTGGCCAAGTCCCACAAATGAGTCAGGGGACAATGTTCCCACTACTTAAAAAAACAAAAAACAAAAATAAAAAAAACACCCTTTAATTCCACAGCACATTGATGCAGGGAAAGAGCATCATATACACACCCCACTCTCTTACTCTCAATGCATTCCCTTCATCCTTCAGTACCCAGAATAAATTTCCACATCCTCCTTGACCTATCAACTCAGAGTTCTCGTCCTTCCCCAAACCCACTGAAAATATGGATCATCTGTTTGCTTAGAAGATATGCAGCAGTATCATTCTACCTCCGATGTGTATGTCTTTTCTTTCTAGTAGCCTGCGAGCACTTGAAAAAGCAAGGATTGGGGCATTTGTCTTGTGCTGCTTGTTATTCTCTCGTACTCAGCAACATGCATTGCATACAGCAGGCGCTCTCTTATCTGTGACTGGCGGCACATTAGGCCCTCTGGTCCACCATCTGACAGTTTTTATGAGACTTTATAGTAGGTAAAGATGCGAAGAGAAAACACATGGACAGAACTGTGCAGAGAAATTGATCATGCCAACCACACACTTGAATCTTACATATTTAAGGCCCAATTTAGTTTAAAATAACTTAATGTTGATAAATTTGGTTGAAAGAGTGGACCATTTCTATTCCATTTCTAATGTGCTCATAGTTTCAACTACATACTCATGTTTTGTTTTTCTTAATTAATTAATTAATTTCTGGCTGCGTTGGGTCTTCGTTGCTGCGCCTGGGCTTTCTCTAGTTGCAGCCAGTGGGGGCTACTCTTTGTTGCAGTGCACGGGCTTCTCATTGTGGTGGCTTCTCTTGTTGTGGAGCATGGGCTCTAGGTGCATGGGCTTCAGTAGCTGTGGCACGTGGGCTAAACAGTTGTGGCCTGTGGGCTAGAGCGCAGGCTCAGTAGTTGTGGCACATGGGCACAGTAGTTGTGGCTCGCGGGCTCTAGAGCGCAGGCTCAGTAGTTGTGGCGCACGGGCTTAGTTGCTCCGCGGCACGTGGGATCTTCCTGGACCAGGGATCAAACACCGTGTCCCCTGCATTGGCAGGCGGATTCTTAACCACTGCGCCACCAGGAAAGTCCCCATACTCATGTTATCTGAGAAACATCTGAGGTCTTCTCATGGACAGGAAACATCTTTCTACTTTGCTCAGTGGGTGACTACGTTTATCACGGCCACGTGGAGGACAAACAAACAGCACAATCAGAAGCCACTCCATGAGGATGAGAATCTCACCCCTGATTTTTTCATCTCCCCTCTCAGCACTGAACCCACTACTCCCCCCTCTCCAAGCAACACCAAGCTCCACAGACTCAGACACAAGGAAGCACTTTCAGGCATTCCTAATGCACACTTCACATCCCCAGGTTGGATGGGAAAACAGGTGTCAGTAATCTACCACTCACCCTGCAGGAAAAGAGCCAGACGGGATCTCTAATGAGCAGCAGGCGGCCCACCAACCCATCACCACTGCAAGAGTTCCTTGAGATTTGCAGTACAATGTCCTACACGCTGCTGTTTGCGGCCCACAAAGGAGAGCTGGTGGACAAGGACAGAGGCCTGTGGGAGGTACTCTTCATTTCTGTCAAGTGGCTTTTCCACTGTCCAGTCACTATGGTGAGTCACACAACTGAAAGGGCACGCAGTCAGCAGCGACGTGCAATGCCCAGCTGCAAAACATTTCTCCCATGGTCCACAGAGCACTCCCTTTCCTCTCGAAGTTGCTCTTTTCAGCCATGAAAAGTGTCTGCAAATGGTATTATTTTGATAGCTCTGGAAACCATTTGGGAGCCAAAAAAGAGGTTTCCTTATAGTGAGCGGAGAGAGCTCTAACCCCCATCCTGCCTGGCCAGTACGCGTCGCACTGGACTTAAAGGAGCTGTTCTGCCAGAGCTATTTCCTGAGAGTGACATTAATTAGGATCAAGAGGACGGTGGCCATCTCTCCAACTACCCCATGCTAAATGTGACCCATCTGTGTCAAGCATCATGCCAATGCCCGAACCAAATCTGGAGGCAGCCTTCTTTTAGTTTCTTAACCATAAACAAGGTTAATAATGCCACAGTTGCTAACCATCAGGAAACTGGCAAACAGTAAAAAAATGCAATACAACAGGAGAAAAAGGCTTTCTATGCAATGTTTATCATTAACACCCTGACTCTTCCACCAAACATTCGAGCAGGCTTACAGTAGAAAACACATTCATTCAATGAGAATATTAAAATGGAAAGTTGAAAGCAACAGAAGTGGATGGAGGAGGATAAAATGTTGAATGATGGGCAGAAAATTCCAATGTCCAGGAAGCTTTTTGCAATCAGGACAAGGACTTGTAGAATTTGAGAGCTGAGGAGACCTCTGAGATGACTGAAAGGAGTGATTCTCATACTTTCTTGAGCATTAGAGAATCAACTGGAAGACTTGTTAAAATGCAGACCCACCCAGGGTTTCTGATTCTCTAAGCCTGGGATAGTGATGAGAACCTGGATTTCTTACCATTTCCTAAGTGATGCTGATGCTGCTGTTCTGAGGATCAACAAGACTTTTGAGAACCACTGACCAAAGACTCAGAGATTCATAGCTGTGAATATTCATCAGAACCAGCTGAGTGGATTCTACACATGAGGAGATTCTGATTCAATGTTTGGTGGGGTGGGGTAGGGATGCCAGGCATGTTTATATTTTAAAAGTTCAACAAATGATATTAATGAACACCACTGATATTAAGTTGATCACTTCTCTTTTTATACAGGCAAAAAACATGTTTTTGAAAGAATCTTAATTTTAAGAAAGCATAAGAGTTTGCATCATGAGAAAAAATAGAAACTTACTGCTCTATCCAGAGGTAGTATCCCTGCATACTCTTCCAAGTGTTTGGCAAGAAAGCACCCTGACAGAACATGGTTACCAGTAAATAAAAACATTTATGAAGCATGTACAATTGTGTTTTGGTGGATGGACCTTGAACTAACCTAAGCTGACCAGGACAAAATTCAACTAGATGTTAACTGCTCAAAAAGCCACTCTGCTACTAGATGAGGCTGACACAGCCCTAGATTTTATCAAGTCCAACAAAACAGAGCTGCAGCTCACTCTAAGTTTGTATTTTTCAAAAAAAAAAAAAAAAAAAAATCAGATTTACCCCCCAAAAATACAAGTCAAGGATGACTATATAAACTAGGTAAGGTTGTGTGCTTTACAAAAAATATTCACCATAAACAGGGCTAGATTAAGATTTGTATAGGCCCTAAGGATTGAAGAGATTATGGTATCTTCCTTTTCCCTCCCTAGGTATGCCAAAAACTAAGTGCAGGGAATTCCAATGAGGTTCTGAATTTTCCCTTAATTTAAGACTTGTTTTTGAATATCAAAATTCTCCTCACTAAAAAAAATTTTTTGCTTCTTTTTGCTGATGCCCTAAGCACATGTTTAGCTGATTTACTGAGTAATCACACACTAGACATGAAGTTTCTTTAAATGGTGTGCTCCACAGTGACAACACTATAGGCTTAAGAATCTCAAATCTATTGCTCACTAACATATGTTTTTGGGAAGAACGCTTAAGCATTAGTTTCCTCAGAGTGAGGGCACTGAACCTCACGTAGAAGCGATAATGTTAAGTTGATATAATAAAGTAAAAACTCCTAGCCCACTGCTGTTACAATGGCAGCTAATCAATACTTAGTTGCTCCTATTATTTACAATAGATCACAAACTCCTCTACTGCCTAAAATAAGATATATCTTTACTACCAAAACAATGGGCCTACCAAGATTTGCAATG
Source organism: Eubalaena glacialis (assembly GCF_028564815.1). NCBI lineage: Eukaryota > Metazoa > Chordata > Mammalia > Artiodactyla > Balaenidae > Eubalaena > Eubalaena glacialis. The sequence goes on from NC_083724.1 coordinate 70,655,712, forward strand.
CAATCTTCAACATTAAATGGTTATGCAAAATCATTTTGTAATGGATTTTCTACACAGGATTATTTTTGTCCAAGACAAATAAGAAAAACTGCATGTTTACAACTCCTAGAAGTTAAGTGCTTCAAACAAGAACACCTGTCAAGGCAGGTCACATGACAGGACTTATAAAATCTGCCATTGTTCCTTAAACTGGGAGCAGACTTCCTCCTTAGGTAATCAGAAGGCAGAATTTCCATCTTTTCTAATGGGCAACTATATTTATGAACAAAACTTCAACTTGATCTTTAAAACAATAAAAATAAAGAAAAGGGGGGAGAATTATATATACCTTTCTTCAGGAGAAAGGAAGAGAATACGGTGTAACTAGTTAAATTATTTTAGACACATTGCTACCTTTTTTTCACAAATTTCTATTTTGTTTAGAAAATGAAAACACATACCCTGTGATAAAGATCATCTTTTCTTTGCACAAATATTCAGAAAGACTGTGTCAAGGATGAGTACTAATCAAAGAAGAAAATACAAATGTCATACACTTTTAAAAGACTAACTCATTCATGATGGATATTAACTAAATTTATGTAGCAATCATTTCACAATACATACATGTATCCAATCATTATGTTATATACCTAAAACTAATACAATGTTATATGGCAATTATATCTCAACAAAACTGAAAGAAAGAGACTAACTTGGACTTCCCTGGTAGCACAGTGGATGGGAGTCCACCTGCCAATGCAGGGGACACAGGTTCAATCCCTGGTCCGGGAGGATCCCACATGCTGCTCGAGCAACTAAGCCCACGAGCCACAGCTGCTGAGCTGGTGTGCCACAACTGTCTGCACGCCTGGAGCCCGCACGCCTGGAGCCTGTGCTCTGCAGCGGGAGAGGCCACCGCAATGGGAGGCCCGCGCGCTGCAGCTAGGAATGACCCCCGCTCGCCATGGCTGGGAAGGGCCCATGTGCAGCAGCAAAGACCCATCGCAGCCAGGAATGGATAAATAAATAAATAAATGAATTTATAAGAAAAAAAAAAAGAGAGACTACATCATTTAGTTTCTCTACTATAAGAAACTGAAGATAATCCAACTCAACTTTCAAATATACATTTGATTTTAAAGAAAAATGACCTATAACATCCATTCTATACAATTGTGTAAAATGTTCTTCATCCTATGAACACACTCTTACCAATTTCTGTTAATAGGTAATATATTGTGATAGCTATGTCAATTAAAGGTAAGGTCGAAGTTAAGCAAGGAAATAAGTATTAAAACTTATAAAATAACACTTAAATTTAACAAGGTCAATGCAAGAGTGAATTGTCAAAAGGCTAGAAACAAGAGAACTTTTATTTTCATTTGGTTTTACATTAATAACGCAAAATAAACATGCTAAAAGAACAAAACCTTATTATATAAAAAGGTATATGAGAATAAGATTGGAAAAATCAGTCAATAACTCTAACCTCTTAATGTATCTTTGTGTAGCTCTATCATAGTCTTTATTTCGTATGTTCTGCCATGAGAAAGGCAAGTAAGTACTATGGACTACACGTGCCCCTGCCCCAAGAAATCATATATTGAAGTCCTAACCCCCATGTGATGGTATTTAGAGATGCAGTATTTGGGAGTAATCAGGTTTAGATGAGGTCATGAGGGTGAGGCTCTCATGATGGGATTAGTGCCCTTATTTAGACAAGACACCAGAGAACTTGCTTCCTCCTTCACCCCTCCCATGTGAAGACACAGTGAGAAGGTGCCAGCTGCAAGCCAAAAAAAGAACCCTCACAGGGAAACCAAATCAGCCAGCACCTTGATTTTGGATTTCCCAGCGTCCATAAATAAATATATAAATAAATTCCTGTTACTTAAACTACCCAGTCTATGGTACCTTGTTATGGCAGCCAGAGCTGGCTAAAATAGAACACATTTTTTAATCTCCATTTTACTGATGATGAAACTGAAGCAAAATAAAATTAAGTGGCCAGTGGGTAATATTTATTAAGTGACTGGTGAGATGGTACAGAAAAACCCGAACGAACATTTTGGCCAGCCCAATAGGTGGATTACAACCAAGTTTTGTGACTTCTAATCCAGTGCACCTATTGACCTTGAAAAAGTGCTATCAATTTAAAGCAGGGTCCTGAACACACTAACACCCTTTTATAACACTAGTGTCAGGGAACAAAGTTTTCTATGTCACTGTGAAACTGAATATTCTTCTGTCTAAGGGACATCTTGTGATCAGCACCCAAAGCAAACCAGTGGTAAAGACAAAACGCTTCATCCCTGGGTCTGAATGTGTCTGTATCAACTGCTTCTAACATTCGTCCAATCAATACTACAATGTATTTTGGCTACTCGCCTCTCTAGTACAGTAAGTTTTGTTTTTTTAAAAAAAAGCAAGTAAGTTTCTCCTCTGAATTTTCCTGATCCTCTGGACATTGGCAGCGATCAAGAGGACCAGCAACCACATCAGGCAACACACCACAATCATTTATTTTATTTGCCTTCAAGGGTGATCTACTCTCTTTTCCCAACCCTTCTATACAATTCCCATAAACTCCAGGGGTAAAAGCAAAAAGAACAGAAAAACAAAACAGAATTAATGCTTTAAGTAACCTGTCAACAACTCTTTCTTTGAAAATAAGGTTTAATTGGAGAAAGGACACTGGAATAGGAAGCTGGAACCATTATTGCTAATTACTCAGGTCTATGACCACAGGGGAAGAAACCACATCTCTCTTTGGCAAATCCTCTCCATTTGTAAGTATTGTGACAACTTGAGTGAACCTGATGTTACATTATAATTGTATTTAGTCTCTTGGGCCCTTGTATTATCAAGAGCTATTGTTATACCCATCATTTGCCTGTAACAGAGCAAGATCCTAAGACTTACCCTCCCCACTGGTTAGCAAAAGAGGAAAGATCTTTATTTCTGTTATATTTTCAATTTACGGACAAAATTATCCTGGGTGCCAAGATAATTGGCTTTCTATTGAGGTGCCTCTGTTTTTACAATTGCATTTGCTTTCTTCGTTATTATCGTCATCTTCACTATTATTATTAAATGCTGTCATCATTTTGTACTCCCTGTCTGAGAACACAAAATCCCATTAGGAAACGAAATGGCCTTGGGGAACAAGGGTCTATAAATCTTTCCATAAGACCCTTTTCCACACTTAGGGATGGCTATAATTTTCTTTTAGCTTCCTCTCTTTTAAACAGAGGAGCCTCAAGTCTTTTATCTCTCATCACCAGTTGTACTTTGAAGGCTGCTACTGACTATTGTGGCCAGAACATGTGATCTTTCAAAAAAAATCCAGTTGCTGCAAGATGGTGCATGTGCCAGATGTGTTCTGAAAATCGCTCACTTGTTAAGAGCTTTAGGAATGAGAAATCATCTGGAAACAGACCATTTACAGTTGTACCACCTATAAGCATGTTACTATTCCTTGAGCAAAGACTGTGCACACAGAAGTTGAGTTTCACAACTGGCCATTAAATATACCACTTGGTTGTAATGTTAGAGACTTATCTTTTAACTGGTGTCTTTTTCTCTTTTGTGTGTTTTGAGGGCAGAGGAAGAAAAAAGTTACAAGTGAGAGGGTTTAGAGCTGTAATGCCTCACAAAAGAGAAATAGGAAGAAAAAGAGTTTCCTGATAGAACTGCCCCATAATTAACTGCTACTGAAGCTGACCAATGAACATCAAAACACCACTGCTCATCAGTTAACAATAAGATCCCTTAACTGTTGTCAGAACTACTATTCAGTTACTTGTGAAATAACCCACCTGTGCAGCTCACAAGACACTTGAAATAATGAAAAAGTATTAGTGGATTCTCTCTCAATATAAGGGCAGTGTTGAATTGAACAAAGTCCTAAAAGTACGTTATATGTGGTTATAACTCTCAGTTTGGGATTATAAAATTTTAAATATTAAAGTAAATTAAACAATAAATTCAGAGTATCATAAACATGGCAATTAATTGAAATGAACTAAAACAGATACATGTAAAGAGATCTTAACAAGATATTTAACTGCATTTCCTTACTAATTTTAGACCTTTTTAAAAATGGCTTACTTAAAAATGGTCATAGAGTATTTGACTGACACCAATAGAATCTTTATAGACTTACACAAATGTCAAGAAGTTTTATTAATTTTAATCTTTCGACTATCTTAGAGAATTTTCCCCATTAAATGTGAAGCTTAGATTTACTACCACAACAGCAGCATCAAGAGTTCATTTTATTCGCTAAACCCTTATTTCCATGGTACTTGGACTTCCGAAATAACCAAAACCCACTGGGAAAAAAGTATTGATTTAAAACTAACCAATCTGGGCTTCCCTGGTGGCGCAGTGGTTAAGAATCTGCCTGCCAATGCAGAGGACACGGGTTCAAGCCCTGGTCTGGGAAGATCCCACATGCTGCGGAGCAACCAAGCCTGTGAGCCACAACTACTGAGCCTGCGCGTGTAGAGCCTGTGCTCCACAACAAGAGAAGCCACGACAATGAGAAGCCCGCGCACCGCGATGAAGAGTAGCCCCCACTCGCCGCAACTAGAGGAAGCCTGCGCACAGAAACGAAGACCCAACACAGCTAAAAATAAATAAATAAGTAAATAAATGCAAAACTAACCAATCATCATCAGGTTAAAAATGCAACACTTCTCACGATCAGTCTAGACAACAAAGATTGTTAATAGTTGCAAGGACTGTTTCTTTACAAGCCTTGTATCTTCCTAATTAGAATAACAGTGCATTTTTCAGGTAACATACCGGAGCCCTTTCTTCTGGATGAGAGGGCCTCAAAGTTACTTGGGTGTGGATATGCACATATATGTTCACAAAGATGTGTGTAAGGTAATCCATAGTGGTAAAAGAAAATAGAACCTTTACTCATGTTTATTTTCTGTCTTTTCCTTTTAAATTTTCAAATTTTTGTATATGCTTTCTTGTACATAACATGTTAATATGGCTATTACTATATGTATAATTCGGAAATATACATATATTGGGGATACATGTTTGCTAAAACAAATGAGTTAAAAGTCTATAGATAATTATCAGTTTTAATTCTGTAATTTACCTGCTCAAATCTTAATTATATGACATAGATTTCAAATCCCAGAGTGACGTGCACTAAACATATAAGGCAGCATCATTACAATTTACTCAGGGACTGTCCAGATTTTTGTACATTATGCTCAAAATTGACTTTAGAGCTTAAAATTTTAATTTTTAAGTTAAACGCAAATACTTTAACAGAGTTCCTTAACAAATAAGAGGTAACACAAACTTATTTAAAAGATAAAGTGCACATACATTTTCTTAAAATAATAGCCCAACAAAAAATACTTTACATAACCTCCTTCTCCCCTGAAATTTGAAATCATCTTCATTGCGGCTCTACTTGAAACTCTCATTTTACAGTGTGTGCTGAAAATTACACAATTTAAGTTACACAATTTATTAAGTGAAACTGAAAAGTTTATAAACAGTCTAACATCTAAATATGTTATACTTGCATTCACTTCTATTAAAATGTTAAGTACTAACAAAATGTTTATAAAAATAAAACTATTTTTAAAAAGTCCCTTCTATCTTAATGAAAATAAACTAAAATAGTAAAAACACAGCACATTTAAGAGACTATTCTCATGTGAAACCATTAGGAGGTGAATTTTTTGTTCTCAATGTACCCCCTTAAAAAACGTGGTATTTAGAATCAACACATTCCCTATTAGTAATATTAGATTCTTGTCAAGAATAGGAGGAATGTTACTGCTTATAAGGCTCTAAAGGAACCTACATTTCCATGCACACATCTTATATAAGCCTAACAGTTGCTTTTCTTCATAAATCAATCTATTGTTGCACTTCATAATGAGAAGGCAGATTTACTGCCTTTTACCGCCTTTTCTCACCATCAGAAAGATGCCTATTTGGGTAATAGAACATTTCTCTTCTTCAAGGGTGTTTGCCATTAGGGAGGCAGGGGCAAGAACCTTTAACATCTGCTCCCTTCAAGTGAATGACACCTCTAGTTCTCACAGCCGGAATGCTGAAAAGCAAACGCCGGTACGTTGATAAAAATTCTCTAACTTGAAAAAGCACAACACTTGAAATACACTGAAGACATACACATCTCTAAAACACACATTTGGGATTTGAGGGTTATACTGTAAAAACGGTAAAACATATCATTTTGATTGCTAACACTGTAATGCAAATGCCATGAAATCATCATCATAGTTAGAACAATAGGAGTTTCAAATAAAGACCTTTGATTCCATCATCTTGAATTTTCTCTAACTCTGAAAACAAACCTAAAGTACTGGCAAGTAAGACTTTAACCATTTGTCATCTCAATATTGTGTGGTAATAACAAAAGAGTTTATAATATAGCCTTACATTCTTCTGTTTTATTTACTTAATTTATTCTTCCCTCAGGGAGAAATATTGAAGAATTGTAAACTTTAGACTTCAATTTAAAAACAAGAGAAAGGCACTTGTCAGCATCTAATTCCTAACCATCTGCCTTTTAAAAATACACACACATGTACTCACCCACCCACTCTAGTTAGGCTAAACATTCTTAGCAAGTAAGTAGATCTTGATGGATCTAAACAGAAGTTTCAGCAATCATAGTTCTACTTTTGGAAACACAGCTATCTTTAAACAGGCATCGTGATTCCTACTAGCAAATGCAATCGACCATAAATTAAAAGCAAATAGACACCATCCAAAACAAGTAAATAAAGTGAGGCAGGTATTGGATTCAAGGGAGAACCTCCATTTTTGAAGAAAACTAAATTATGTCTTCTGTCCATGAATATGGAGTATTGCCTAGTGAGCTAACACTTGTTGTTACTTTGGGCTATCTTTTGTCACTTAAGCAATGCTTTCTGACAGTTTTACAGGCTGTTATCCCAAGGACTTCAGTATTTATGGCCTTTATTCACTTGGGCTTTCTGCTCTCATCCACTGATTACTAATCACTAAATAGATTTTTTTTTTTTTTATGGGACTGAAATTAGCTCAAAGGATGTCCTTCGACAATGGCAGCTCAGGACAGTACCGGCTAAAGGTCTTCTCCCGGCCTCTTCCTTGCTCTCCTCAATTTTCTCTTCCTTACAGACAAGTTAATGAGGGTTCAGATCCACGCTGTTCAATTAGATCAACAGCACAAGTGATTTACAGCATTCTTAGAGCATGGTTTAGAACCGTTTGTGAATTGATCCTCAGAAGCTCATTCAATTTCAATACCTCAAGGATGATTTAAAGACCTAAACTTGTTTTTAATCTTCATGAAACAAGAGCATTTCCTACTCATAGAATCATTATTCAGGAAAAGCTACAAACCTTATATACATACAGTATTTATACAGCTACAAATTCCACAAACCTTAGTGTACACAAGCATGCATGAATGTTTCAAAGATATATATTATATTTTAAAACTTCGGCACATTTAGTTCACAATATGGCATTCAAACTTCTTCCTATCTAGTAAAGGCTACTTACTACCTTTTTGTCTGCTCTACTTAAAAGAACCAAGTGCTGAAAAGCAAGTAGAAAACACAGACTCTTCTTTCCACTTAATTGCATTTGACTTAAAACATCTCCTAAGAGATGGGTTTTTATCTTATGAACAATGTGAAATGTGTAATAGATCACGTCCTCTTTACCAGCTGGCTGCTGGAAGCTTGGAAGTCAAATTACTCTGGAAAATAGTGTTTTCTTATAAACTAAAACTCTGAAATAAAACTAGAAATATTGATATTATTACTCTCATAAACTTCTGGATGAACTGAGCAAATTGCACAATTCCTTGAGTGTGTGCTAAGCAATGAGGTGGGGTGGGGAGCGGAGAAGGGAGAGGGGAGAAACTAGCTTTGCAGGAGCACTAAAGCTCCACTTACTGTTCTACAATAGAATTTACTAAATACGACTCTTCCTGAAATGAAAGGGATTATTATGATCAGCTTCTGTTTTCTGTGAAATTATGCTGGAATGGAAACATTTAAAAAAGGAAATGTTGTTTTAAAAAAAAGTTTCTTAAGGCTTTAGATATCTCCATGTCTGGATAAAAACAATGTGTTCTACCACATCAGAAAAACAATGTTAACTTATTGAATTTAGTATTTACATGAAATTACTTTGCCCATTTATATATAACATTAACTATTTGGACATCAAGTAACCGCATTTAATTTATAGACACGCATATGATAAATTCTCCTTGAATATGGTTCCAGGAAAATTTATTTCTGCCAATAAATGTGCATGCTTTCTGACATTCCAAATATAAAAGTATGTAACTCTCATATTTCTCTAGGAAAATTTGCCTAACTCTGAACAAATGCTATGTTCTTTAAATTTTGTTACTACTTCTCTTAGTTTATATTTGTCACATATATTAATCTGTAAGCCTAATTCCATTCAAACTGTCATACAGTATGACTGTTAAAGAAATTAAAAATTAAATACATGTACTTGTGTAAGAATTTATACACTCATAAATTTTAAGAAAAGTCAGTTTCTCTAGGATTATCAAAACAATATTAAGGAAACAACATTTTAACGGGCAATTAAATGATAGCTAATTTGTATCAAATACTCTAGCAGTTAGATGAAAAGGGATGTCCTGCTATTTTTTCATAAGTTAAAAACAGTACACTGTTTGCTTTTACATCTAAAAATATGTGAATGGGGAAAGAAAAACATTTTGGGTGTATGGCTTTGTAAAATACGATAAGCTATATAATTATGAAAAAAATGGAAGAATAGTATAATTCTTTTCTAAATGAAAAGATTCATTTCAGATTAGTAAGATATTTATGTCTAATCCTTAGCTTCTCTAAGAAAATAAAAGTCTACAATATAATAATCATGAATAGAAAAAACTTCAATTTCTTTAATATGTGTTTTAATAATTCCTGGGTAGATAAAATATGTGTAAATGCTTCAAAGTCAGAGGAGAAGGGTATCTTTTTTTTCTTCCTACCTTAAATCACATCAGGGCTCCATTATAAAGTGAGGTATTATAAAATCATACCTCCTATTTTATAAACATTTTCTCTAATTTTTCTTAATTAGATTATAGCATGCTACCTGCAAATTTGTGATCTAAAACTGAATTCTTCTATAAATCGAAACCCTGTAGTTCTTTTACTCATCTCACCACCCTCATCCCCTCACCCTCCCTTTCATTACCTTGTAGAACATCCTAGAAGCTATCTTTCCTATGAAGTCACTGCTCACAATAAATAAACTTTACATACAGCTGGCCTTTAAAAATCAGAAATACAGCAAGCAAAGAAATCATCCTCACCTCTTTTAAAAGGAAACAGAGTAGCCCTCAGGAAAACAGAAGTGCCCCAAAGTTCACGTGTGTCAGCAAGGAGTTGAGAGCTGTTAAGAATGATCCTCTTGAAAAGAAAGAAGTCTCCTTAGGCACCCACATGTATATTTAGATTAGATTGGCAGTTTAAATGACAGCAAACACATGGTCATGACTTCCCGATTGCTCACTCGTCCAACACATACACACAGGCTAATCAGAAGCAAACATCCACCCCGAACTGTTTTAGAAACTAGCTTCTTCCATCTGATATGACCGTATGTGTGGTAAGCATACATTCTGCTAGAGAGATCAGATGTCAAACACTTAACTGTCTCTCCTAGTATATCCGGATCTTGAATCACATTGCTTTAGTTTTCCAGGACATTTCTCTAAAGTTAAGTCTGACTTATCAACTTAAGCCAGTTGAGTAAACTCCCTGCTCTATGTAACCTGCAGAGTTTTATGAAGTACATATTTCTTTTATAAAGAAATGGCCATGTGAAGGTTCCAGGATCTATTTGTCTTAGGAGTATTTTAACTGTAAGACCTGACTATCCTATCAGTAATAGCACACACTCCTAGTCTGTAAACAGGGCAAAGTCACTACAGAGGATCACATTTGCTTGTGCAAATAAAGAGTGGTAGAGTTAAAAGGTAGAGATACCAAACATGAACTTTAAGCTCCTATTCATTACTGGGGCACTAGTAACATTTTCCAGTAAATAACACACACACACACGGCACTATTTGGAGACAGCTATGAACTACACCTATAACACTAGTGTTGTGTATATATATATGTTTATATCATACGTGTTGTATATATGCACATATATTGAGATTCATACATATTAAGATGTGTTAGCAAATGAGATGCAAATAGCCAAATGCTCTGTGATAGAAGGACAGGTTACAAAAAATGGTAAACGATTTTGCACTTAGCTCTAATGTCAAATACTTTGAAAACTCAAGATTAATATGAGGGTGTAGGTGAAAGAGTGGAATAATAAAATGACTTGGGGCTCCGGTTCTGGAAACATCAGACCTGGTTTGAATTCTGATTCTACCACTTTTTTTGCTGTGTGACCTAAGCCAAGTCATATTCTCTCTCCAGGTCTCAGCTTCTTCATCTCTAAAGTGGGAAAATGGAATTAATAACAGTACTAGTTCATATAGTTAGTATGAGAATGTAGATAATGCAAGCAAAGTGTTTCGGACAGAGCATGGAATAAATGATGACTATTATTTAGCTACTACTATCATCAAGAAGAACCATGAAAGTGTGATATGAGAAAAGTCATGTCTGAGTCCATTTGGCTTGCCCACCTTCTCCCCCTATGATAGTCTTCCCTGAAATATATTTGACACTTCAAGAAATAAGGCAACCTCCTTCAACTGATCCAAAATCTATTTTCCCTCAAACTTCTCTTGGAGCAGGGAGCTGATAAAATGCCCCATTCAATGCCTGGTGTATAAGACATCCTAGAAAGGACGTCTATACAAACAGCCTAAGAAAGATGAGAATTAAAACATGATAGTTAATCTAAACATAAATCATCTACAGGAAAGTAATAACTACTGGTCAAGTAGCTCACTGGTCAAGTAATAATTAAGAATTCACAGAAAAAATAAAGTGAAACTCATTTAGGGCATCCCACTGATTGAGACCCAGAAGCTTTTCCTCCTATACAAAAATGTGGGGCTCCAAGAGTCTCAATAAAAAGATCCATTTAAAGAAAATACAAATACCATGATATGTTCTTGATAGTTCATCTCAATTTCCTAGACATATACACTTCTGTCATATGTTAACTTGTGTTAGTAGTAAAAAGACAAAAACAGATGGATTCTGGTGGTTTAATGGCAGAAATATTTGTCCTGTGGTTTTTGCTACTTTATAAAAGTATTAGAAAGGAATTCAGAAGTGGGGTGAAACCTCAAAGTTAATTGAATCTCCTTTATGTTGTCTGACAAATTAAGATTGCAAGTAGCCTTTATTATAGGACATCTGCTCATGTGGTATCATCAATGTCAAGTTATTTCCCTTTTTTCTTTAAAACCACAATCACTACATGAAGTTCCTGCACTCCTCATAAGAGGTTTTGTTATATACTCAAGTAAGCAAATTTGAGGTATTTGAGAAATAAGATTATTTCCAATGTTAATGCTCTCCAAAGACTTGTTTTTAATGTTCATCTGTACCTATCATTAAAATGTAACCTAACACAATTATCATCAATAGGATGCAGGTGTTGGATAATTATATTAGTATCAACACTACAGGCAAATTAAGATTTCTTCCCATGTGATGGAGTTCTGATAAATATCAATTCCTTGGTTTACTGAATCCTGAAGATCAAAAGGCCCTGCATATGGCACTAATAAATCAAATAGAGTCATCAAATCTACAGTCTGTTTTCTTTGGCTAAAACTGCAAAGTTTTACTCACAGAGCCTTATCTACTGCTAAAAATTCTCTGCCAAACCAAATTTAGCTTACCAAGAGTACAGAAAATATACCACTCCCCAGCTGCACCCTCCTGGGTGGGGCTTTTGAAGTTCAGGGATACTATTGTGTGGTGATCTAGAATATCTGGTCTTTTCCTCTCCCTTGTTTTTTTACATCTCACAATCAACTAAAAACTCATCCGGCAAGTAAAAAGTTACCTCTAGATTCAGACTGGAAAGTTACAAAATACTTTGACTTATTAACAAAACCAAACATAAATAAAGGTACTAAATAAAATTTCTAAGTTATGATTAACATATACACCCTAAAAATACTAAAATATCTCACAAAACTTTTTTCTCACTCAAATACCAGTAAGAATTCCTGATGTTGGGAATTCTACAAAGGTATTTATAGTCTAAGTAATCACTTTGTCATAAACTGACCCTAAACTTTGTGTGATGGCGGTGTTACTTGAAAGAGAAGGGGCCAGGAAAAGATATAAGCAGGATGAAAGCCCAGGAAAAATGCCACTATCTTTTGGTTGGTTTCTCTAAAGAGGATATTCTGATAGATAAACCATTCTGTTCCATAATATTTCCAATCTTGAAGGAAATACACAAATGAGGGATGGGATCAGGTTGTGTTTTGTTTTTTCTTTATAAAACTAGTTTGTTCCTTTCAAAATTTTTTACATAATTATGTTTAAAATAGGTAAACAGAAATACCAAAATGTGTTTCTTTGGCTCAACTGAAACCACCCTAAAGCAGTAAGAAATACTCCCTTTTCATGTCCAAAAGGATTTCGGAAAGGTGTAATAATTTGCCCTAATAAGCTGAAATCTCAGCTAAGAATTTTTGCCCACTATCCAGAGTTTCTCAGCATTGGCGTCATTATTTTGAACTGGAAAATCTTTGTTGCGAGGGTTCCCCTGTGCCTTATAGAAGGTTCAGAAGCATCTCTGGCTTCTACCCCCACAAGCCCTGTCCAGGTCATGATACTTAAACATGTCTCCAAACAACAAGGACCTGTTGTACAGCACAGGGAACTATATTCAATACCCCGTAATAACCTGTAATGGAAAAGAATCTGAAAAAGAATAGCTATGTATATGTATAACTGAATCACTTACCTGTATACCTGAAACACTGTAAATCAACTATACTTCAATAAAAAAATTTTTTAAATTTATAATGAATATATTTTTTAAAAAATCTCCAAACATCGCCAAATATCACAGGGTGGGGAAAGTCACCCCAGGTCGAGAACCACTACTCCAGACTAATATTTTCTTTACAAGTCAACTACAGGAGTTTCATATAATCGTGCACCATTAATTGGCACAGCATTCCATTTTAATAACGTTCTAATTCTGAGATCTCCATGAAATTACACTTTTGATCTGACAAGATCCTTTTCCATGGTCTCTCTCTGATATTTATGTAAAGATGCATTTTGGAAAAAACTAAAATCTCTTCCTTCTGAAATATTTGCATTCAGTCTCTCCCTTTAGGATTCTGACCTATCACTCCATTTTAGTTCTGGGTTGGATCCACTGCAGTCCCTTAGATTGAAACCAAATTCCCATTTCCAGCTGGCACTGCCACTGCGGGACGAGTACAGATGCATGCCATTTGGTAAACAGGGTCCAGAAAGCACCTTGTGAGACTACATAATGTTATATGAAGTGAGAAAGAGCTTACAGTTACAATTGGTGAATACAAGAGTGGTATTATGAGTCAGTTTACATTTAGAGAAAGCCTGTTCCATGCCTGAAGTGACACAAAACAATGTTTAGAGAAGAGTTTCCAAGGCACAGTATGTCACAAGAGTGGGAAGAAGGATCATTCCAATACCACTGTGGTCAGGAGTCCCAAGCCTACTCCCTTTAGAAGCCAATAAACCCAAAGTCTACAAGTTAGCCTCTGAAATCTGGGGTTTTCTTCTTCTTGGCTATAGCTTTGCTAAAGAAACACCAAGAAAGAATTGGCCTGGTTCCTGTCATGAAGATTTGTTTGGAGGCCCAATCACTGGAGTAATGAACCTTGCAAGAGTGGACAAAGCCTATTAATAGAAGCTTTCAGCTGCCACAGACATCACTGGAGGTGACAGACCCCATTCCGTGGATGCCCCAAGCTTCTATCCTAAAGATGTGCTGGAATGATACAACCCAGGGAATACACGACTGCACTGAATATTCCAGACCCCAGATGATTCCCAGTAAGAAATGCCAACTGCCTTTTAGGGTTATCAGTATTAGCCAATCTGCTCCTATGGTGACAGCCACGCTACTTTCTGGAGATACATATATATATACAACCTAGATAATGAATTACAGGCCAACCAGATTCTGCTTCCTGGGGAAGATGCCTTTTACATCCTTTTCATCACTGATAATTCTACTATTCTGTATTTTGCTTTATGTATGAGTTATCTGAATACTTATATTAACCACTTTCCCCCCACAATCTGCTACGTAAGGATGACGGTGAGGATATAAAGTACATCTTACTTACTTTGCACCCTTTACAGAAGGGGTTGACAACCTTTTTCTGTAAAGAGCCCAATAGTAAATATTTTTAGACTTCACTTCTGTACATTCTTTGTCAGGACTACTCAACTTTGACCTTGTAGTGTGAGAGCAGCCACAGACTATATATAAATAAATGAACATGGCTGTGTTCCAATAAAACTTTATTTACAAAAACAAGGAGCACACCAGATTTGGTCCAAGAAATATAGTTTGCTGATCCCTAACCTATAAGTACTTGGCATAACTTCATACTTATAGTAGGTTAAACCAAATTTCTCTGATTTAATTTACCATATTATTTCTCCTGCTCCATTTCTGTTTATATATACAACATACGTTGTTTTTGTTTTGCAGAAAAAAGAAGCTTAATGATCTCAATCACTACCTATGTGGCTTTTAGCTCCTTTAAGACACTCTGTCCTTTGGCAACTAAATTTTAACCCATAAAAGAGCAATGTTCTGACTGTGTTGTCCAAGTTTCTCAGAGTTATTGTAGGAGACATAACTGTTTTACATTATGTTGAAAAGTGACTTTTCAAACCAATTATACTGTTGAATGTGTACAAATGAAAGTCTCATCAATAAAATAAATTACTCTTTACCAGATAAACAGCAGCTCCTCTGACACAGTAACACCTTGAAAAAAGCAGCTGGAAAAAAGTACAAACTTAGAATTCAAAAGCCACTACAAACCCCTACAGGAAAGCTATCCAAAGATCACTCATTTACCAAGTGCAATTCATTAATTGTTTCGAAAGTTCAAGTATTTAAAGTGGGTAAGTTTTAGATATCTGGAAGTTCAAGTTCTGTAAACAGAAATATAGGAGAGGCCCATGGTGGAGGTGGGGGGAGTCTGTAATGTCACAATCACCCAAAATAATATCTAACCAAATAAAATAAACATTTGTGCTTTAAGTTCAAATTAACATTTATGAAGATCAATGTTTTGATTCTCACCTGGAAGAAACTTCCCACACTAGAATCTCTAACCAAACTAATTCTTGTGTAAACCTCAAAACAAAAAAAGGCAGATCAAGTACTGGATGAGTTAGAAAACTTGTACTTGATTGCTTCTTTTGAATACTTATTTTATTCTCAAAAGCAATAAAACTGATGAACTAAAAAGAAAAACCAAAGGTTGATGAAGAAGATGGTAGAATTTGTCTTTAAAAAAAAAAAAAATTTCCCCCCCAAAAGGATTTCCCATTAAAGAGCAATGATAATAAGGTAACTTTCAAAAACAAACTGCCCATTTCTAAAATGTTCATGGTTTTCCAAATAGTTACATAACTACCTAAGTTATCCCTACCAGTAATAAAGCTGTGGATGGGGGCATATAGTTTACCTTGTTTTTCGTACTGAGGATACCTAAATGACTGACCCAGAGGGATATTCCATGGGGAGAAAAACAACCCACCTCCCTCAACAATTATCAAAATTCTCCAAACTTTCTCAAGATGCTCAGAGTTAAGAAGAAATAGAAAAGTTACACCAATAAGAATGTCAGGGATTCTGAATCAGATCAGAAGGTAATATTTCATCAGTTACTCATTATGTGAAACTAGTAGCATTATTCACAATAGCCAAAAGGTGAAAACAATTGAAATCTCTATCAACTGATAAACAGATAAACAAAATGTGGAATAGTCATATAATGGAATATTATTCAGCCATAAAAAGGAATGAAGTTCTGCTACATGCTACAAAACAGATGAGCCTTGAAAATATGCTAAGTGAAAGAAGCCAATCACAGAAGACCATGTATTACATGATCCCATTGGCATGAAGTGTCCAGAATAGGCAAATCTATAAAGATAGGAAGTAGATGAGTGGATGGCTAGGGCTGCGGGAGATGAGGGAATTGGGAAGTGATAACTAAAGGGCACAGGGTTTATTTGGGGGGCAATGAAAATGTTTTAAAATTAACTGTGGTAATGTTTGCACAACTCTGAATATACTAAAAACCACTGAATTGTACACTTTAAATGGGTGAATTGTAGGTATATGAATTGTATCTCAAAAAAGTTGTTTTGAGAAAACTGTATTGAAAATATACTGACAATTGCTCATTCAATTCTGTCCAGTAAGGCAATTTGATTCAATCCCTATGTTTTTAGAGACTAAAACATAATTAAGTTATGTATACTTTGGGGATATTTAACCCATCAGATTATTATGGCAGTTTTTAAAACAGAAATGTTATGAGAATCAACCAAGAGAATTTAATGGCGAATTTGGCAGTAACGTTTCCAATGAACTACAGATAAAATGTAAAATATTAGCCAAAGAAAATAGTAGTAGATTTGATAGTGTTACATTAAGAAGGCTATAAATTAGAAAAACATGTTGAGATATTTAGAGGTAAAAGGTGGTAAGTTTAAATAGAAAACTAAAAAGGATATTAACTTTTCTCCAAGGTTGTAAATACAGACAGGGCTTTGAAAATAAAACTTAAACCTTGTTACACAGACTGAGATCTACTTACTGACAAAGAAAAAGTAGCATTAAGGTAAAATGAAAATAGTGATTTAAGTATACAAAAATCAGATAAAAGTATTGATCACAAAATAATCATACATTAATTCCGTTGTGTAAAGTGTATCCGCAAATTCTGTACATCAAAAGCTGTCTTTTATTGACTTGTTCTTACATGCCTACTATGTGTCTGGAAATGTGTTAGCACCCTGGGGAAACAGTGCTGGACAATCCAGATATGATCCCTGACCCAGAGGCTTTCCAGTCTAGCTTATGATTTAACATTTAACTGCCTTTTGCTTCAATATTTCACATTTACAAAGAACTCTAACAAGTTGGCTGCTTTAATTCAAACATTTAAAATCAAAGCTAGAAGTATGAATTAGCAGTCAGATAAAGCATTTCCTTCCTATCATGGTAGGACAAATTATATATTTCATAGGTTAAACTGAGGTGTAACTTACATGCAGTAAAATGTACAAATCTAGGTGTACAGCTCAATTAATTCTTACATATGTATACACCCACGTAAATACCACCAGTTCAAGACACAGAATAGTTCCCCGGATGATGACTCTGGACAATGGTTTGCTAAGTGTTGATACTGGATTGCTTGCTTGTTCCTAGCAACTCTCCTAGGGCATTGGATAGAAGATTTTGTAAAAGGCAAACCAATTGATATTAGTCAATCATTTTGTGGAAATAAAATCACATCTGGATAACTGGTTGTCTCTGCATAGAAAATACTAGCTCATTTCTAGGAAAGGGAAAATAGTGGGAAAAAGAAGAAAAGGAAGCAGAACAGGCTCCTGCAGAATGGACAAATGTATGTGGTAAATAAGAGAGACTTCACGTGGGAGGAATTCTGTTGATTCTCCTCACATTTATTTTGCAGGGAAGGTAGGTAGTAGTAGGGAATTGTTACTATAAGACATGGAACGAAAGACATCAAAGCTAGATTTGAGGGGCAGCATCAAGTGAGCCTAGGAGAAACAAACAGCAGCCTGAAACACACGGAATAATTGTTCCATCCCATCTACCCATCCATCTATGTATTTATTTAACATTTTCATGAGAAAATATTCCAGCCTGTGAAAAAGACCCTGGATTTATCTGCCTCCCGACCCACTTTCCACACCTACCTCTTTTAAATCTAATCACATGTTGTTGCATCTAAGCATTATTTCTATGAGCTACACTATTTTTTCTACAACAAGGTAGGGCAAAAAAATATAAAATTCTTTGTCACTATCAAACGTCATTGTCTAATGTTGAAGTTAATTGAAGGAAGACAAGGAGGTGACAGATGTCCAATGAACAGCTAGAAATTATGCAACTTTGGGAAAGTTAATATTTTAGTATATACCTACTCTTATATTTCTCCCATTTTATTGTACTACTTTGACACACTACAGCCCAGGTGCTACAAAAGCTTAAAGATAGGAAACAACTAAAGGAAAAGACAAAACTTCCTGGAATTCAGTGGGGGAGGGGGGCTAAGGAGGGGCCTATCAATGGTGGCTTGCCACAAACATCAGCACACCTGGTAGGTAAGAGGGACCCTCCCAGGATAAATGCCGTGCAACCTGCTCACCTTAGGCCTCTCCCAAGTTGCTTTATCCTGCCTCAACTCCCTGAGTTGTCAAGAAGCCAAATCCTGTTGATCAGAGCACTGAGATACTTCCAAGAACACTATTTCAAAAAATTAAGATAATTATTATGTCTTGTCTCAATCCTTTTTTCTTAAACCATGCCTGGTGGTTCCCAGACCCATCAGGGTCCACTGACTGCTTTAAGAGCTCTATTTCTACTTTGCCAGCATCTTTAAAATGTGGCACCAAACATGAGACCCAGATGTAGTCTGATGGGGGCAGAAGGTAATGGAGCTGTAATTTTCCATGATTGACATACAATGTTTCTATTAACACAGTCTCAGATTAAACTAGCGCACAGAGCACTGGTGAGCCACTGTAACCAAGACCATCATTCCCCACCACCCCTGCCCCCAGTAAAAACTGTCTCTAAGGTCAATCTCCCTATCCTTTACTAATCAAAACAACTACTTGATTTTAAATGAGGGAACTTAAAATTATCTCGGTTAAATTTCCCTTTCTTGGGTTTAGCCTAGCATTTCTATTTGATAAGACTTTTTAATCATAATTCTGGGATAATATGAAATATACGATCCCTCCTATTTTTAGGTCACTGGTGAGCATGCCTTCCATATCTTTATGAAACTCACCATAAAAATAACAAACAGGACAGCAAAAATGCAAAGCTCTGTAAGAGATCTCCACAGGGGTCTCTTGACAGGCTGACATAGACTCTAAATGCGTTTGTTCAGGCAGTACAAATCCACCTATCTCAAGAATCACCCAGCTTTCATATCTCCTCCACCTTATCCTAATGTATCATTAAAAGACTGATGGATGAGTCACTGTATTCTCTAGTCAACCTTATAATAATATTAGATTCCCTAGGTATAACAAGCCATTAGAACCTAGTGACAGCCACAAACTTTCTTAAATGCTCCTTGACTACACAGTTCAAATTCAATTCTAGAATTTTATTAGGAAACAATGTAGGACTAAGGAATTGTGAGGTCTACTCATAGGAGATCATGCTTACTTTATCATTGTATGTTTACTGTCGCACTTCCAAGGCCAAAGACTCATATTACTCATTGTAACACTGTCTTTAACAGAAGTACATTATATTATCTTCAAGTAATCTTGAAGCAAGTCCACAAGATTTCCCATCAATTTCAAAATTATTCAGTGATGTAATTAAATAGAGGTCTGAATGTTTTAGGTTATTTGATAAGAAAAGGCCAATGACTGAAGGCTATAAATACGTGCAATGGCTCCATTCTTTGTCCCAACAGCTATGCCTGACGTAACTACGTTTAATTGCCTGACAAAAGTAGTACTAATTGAGAGAGAGAAAAAAGTCATTATTGATCCTATGTAATAATTACTCATGCTTTTTTTTAAAGTACCAATCACTTAAAAGGAACAGCTAACTTTAAGACCACAGAAAATTGGAGTAACAAGAAAAAGTGATAATTCTAACTTGAGATATACTTGTAACTGACATTATCAATTTTTAAACGTATATAATACATTGGTTCTGATTATTTGATGCTTTACTTGAAAGCATTTCATCACTGATTAATAAGAGTTATCATTCCTGCAAAGCTTCACATCTAAAAAAGATTTATAGCCATTTTAATGATCCTTTACAACATCCAACCAAATCTTTCAGTGCCATCATCCCTGCTCCTAGCCAGGTGAGGAAAATGACTCTTACATAGTTTGTAGAATTTTCACCAACTCTTCCTCAAGGGGCTGACTGGACTCCCACATAGGCTTCTGGCTGCAGACTGAGAGACCAAATAAAGGGGATTTGCCTCCCCAGAAAAGAGAGGGGAGGGTTGGGTGGGGGGAACCTCTTCCAGAATCAGAACCAAGTTTTCAGGTAGAAGCAGGGGGACAGAGAAGTTCTTCCCAAACTGAACACAGAAAAGACGCCCTCTGTGCCAAACAAGAGGATGGTGAGCAGATTTAAGAAAACCGGCTGTGGTTCCTTCTACCTAGACAAGGAGCCAATTGGTAGCCTGGCCCTGATTAGAGAATTAACAGTTCAAGTCTACCAGAAAGCCTTAATCGGGGGTGGGGTGCTGGGGGGGGGGGCGGGGAAGAGTTGTGTAAGGAGGAGAATTAAATGGTGATAATTTAACTCAATACCCCTAATAGGAAAATTTGGGGTCCACAAAGAAGACGCCAGCTCCATGTCTTGGTGTATAACTCTACCACCTGGAGGAGAGAACTGCCCTACTCAGATGACAGAACTAGTCGCAACCTTCCTCCACCACTAAGAGAGATCACCTTGGCCAGGGGTTATCTTTATTCACAAAGTATTCGACCTTGGCTGTAAGATATACCTGTAAAAAACACAGAAAGTATTCTTAATTTTTTCCCCAGATAAGAGAGGAAAATAAGGAATAGAGTAATAGAAAACAAGAGTTTGGAGAAAGAAAGCTTCCAGAGAAAAAGAGAAAGTCCTGGGTTATTTTATCTTTTTTTTTTAAAAATGTATCTATTAAAGAAGCTGTGTCCTAATATTTTGTTGGGGGTGGGGAGGAATTTCAGTCCAAGGTGACCCATGTGAGAGAAGGGCAGGTAAAAGAAAGGCCCCACAGGAGTAATGAAAGGCCATAATCTCTCCAAGTTCATCAGTCACCACCTATGAAGCTAATACTGTAGTTGGAGGGACCAACCTGTAGTGTCCTCCAAGGCAACAGGTGGCTCAAATGAATTAGTCCAAGCCCTTCCCAGGGTGCCGGGCATACAGTACTTTGGAGGGAAGGTGGTTCAGCAGTGCATCCTGCCAACACAAGCCTGACATCTGCTTAATCTTCTCCCTCGGACTCCAACTCCATACTGGGTATTTCAAACGGGTAACAACTTGAAAGCTCCATGTGGACTTCCCTTTATTATTATTTCAAATGCTAAATGTTATCTACTTAAGGATCTTACCTTGGCTCCATGCCCTGGCAGAAGGCAAGATTTTTCTGCTAATAAGGGCCTGGAGGCTTTATAAGACCATGGGAGTTTTCAAAATATTCCTACATATTCATAATAGTCAAATTAACAGATCTGATGCCAGATGTAAAGTGGCATCTTATGGGTAGCTTTAAAAGGTACTGATGGGATAACTTTCAAAGCTACTTTAGAACATGCAGCTATGAATCTAATGCATAACCTGATTGCCTTTTGATCTTGGCTATGTGTTCACTATTCTATAATGAACTAATCAGAAAAGACTTGGCATCCTTCTCCCCTGGAAAGATATTTGGCATTCAGGAAAGAAATTTAGGTTAAACACCTTTTAACAATCCTTTCTGTAACAATTAAAAGCTTTTCCTTTGACTTACTGACACGGTTCACAACCACACACAATGAAAGCAAAATAAATCTTTCCTACGCGGTACATTACACGCCCTTAGATGAATTAAGACATGCTATCCAAGTCTGCATTTTTATAGGCTTTAGGCTGCTAAAAAGCCATCAGAATTAGTGACAGCTGAGCAGCAGGTAAACAAGGTGAGGAAAACCACTGGTAAGTATACTTCGGGATCTTCTGACCCTGTAGTCAGGACAGACCTGGGCTTGTTTTCTGAGCAAACAGAGTCCCCACCTTAATAATTCACAAGCTTAATCAGGAGACAAGAGGAAGCACACTGGGCAAAAGTTAGCTAACACATACGAACAAAGCATCCGTAACAGCAATTTTACATCAAAGCAGAACAAAATCTGTCAACTAGAAGAATAAAATGCTTAGTGCAGATTGTGTTTGCAGTTATGTATTTAGATAAAGTCATCTCTTTAAAATCTTTTGAGCAGCATTTTAAAATTGGGGAAGTCCTTTACACAAATAATCCCAACAATCCAAGAATCCCCATTTTATTAAAAATAAGGAGGAAGGGGGAAACTAGTTTAGAAACACTCAGTTTCTACTACATTTACAAACTAGCAACTATGTGTCATTTGGTTCACACAACAATTTTGCGAGCTATTATTCACATTTCAAAGATTATGAAATTAAGACTCAAAATGGTTATTTTGCCCCAGATCACAAAGCTAGCGCAAGTGTCAGACCTGGAGCCTTTTCCCAGCTCTCAAGACTCTTTCTGGGATACCTTTTTCACTTGCTTTATAAAAACACATGGTCTGTGTTCCTCACCAAAATATGTACAACCTGCTTTCCGGGGCCTAACACAATATGGTTACCAGCAGATTCCTGTGTCCAGAGTGCATTACATAAGCACTCTAATGCTGAAGGAAACGTCGGTGGGCAGGGATGCTGCCCGACTGATCCTATAAACTCATCTGAACAGTAACACCTATGCCGAGAGAAATCAGATGTAGGGGATGCATTTCGTTTCCCTAAAGAATTAGCATCTTAGTCAGTTTTCAAATATATATTTAATTATACTCAAATATATATTTAATTATACTCATCTGGAGACTGATCCTACAAACTGACTGATCCTATAAACTCCATGTAAGAAGTCAGATACGAATAAGATCACCATTCATAAAATGGAATAATGCAGAAAAGGAGAGGCAAGAGATTGCTGTTGATGGACTCTCACCCTAACTCAAGGATCAAGAAAGAAAGTACCAGAATCACAGGTGAAGAGCAGTCAAGATTTTTGGCTAGTGGACATCTGTCAGGTGGAAGATTCTAGAACTAGTTTTAAAAAATAACCCACATCCCTTAAATATTTTATTTTAACTAAAAGCTTATAAAGACACATTAATCAACCAATCTTTTTTTTTTTGCAAAATTTATTTATTTATATTTGGCTGTGTTGGGTCTTAGCTGCTGCACGCGGGCTTTCTCCAGTTGCAGCGAGCGGGGGCTACTCTTCGTTGCGGTCCGCGGGCTTCTCATTGTGGTGGCTTCCCTTGTTGCGGAGCACGGGCTCTAGGAGTGCGGGCTTCAGTAGTTGTGGCTCATGGGCTCTAGAGCGCAGGCTCAGCAGTTGTGGCGCAAGGGCTTAGTTGCTCCGCGGCATGTGGGATCTTCCCGGATCAGGGCTCGAATCCGTGTCCCCTGCATTGGCAGGCAGATTCCTAACCACTGTGCCACCAGGGAAGTCCCCAACCAATCTTTTGATGTACGATCAAGGAGTTTTCTTTGAGTGGAGTCTGAAAAGTCTTACATAACCACACTCAATACATTATCAGTGATCACCCTCTACAAGCAATAATTCAGAGACTTGCATAGCTATTGGAAATGCAGAGTCCTTCTAGATTCTTAAGATTTTTTTTCCCTTGGTGTAAAAAACTTCACTTGATGTTTCAACTTAGTTTTTGCAGAAACAATTACCTTTTGTGTATATTATTGGTTTATATAACATTTAACTACCTAATGTAATTACAAGTGGAACACTCATACACGTTTGGGAACAACCACTTGGTTTCTCGGTGAGTATACCACTCAACCTGCAGAGTGCAGAGTATAAGAAAGCACCCACCAGTGATGGGCAACAGTGACGATGTTTCATAGAGGAATGGTGAGCACTGTTAAAAGCGCAGGCCCATTAGTGGAGCTTTTGGTTGCAGACCCTGTAGGGTCGCTTAACAGCTTGGTAGAGGGGCTGCTGTTCAGGATGCATTAGCATGCAAGTTCCAACTTAGGAGAGCCCCAGAACTGAAGACAGGAGAGAACACATCTTGCAGATATTACAGGTTCTGTTCCAGACCACTGTAACAAAGTGAATATTGCAATAAAGCAAGTGCCACAAACTTTTTGGTTTCCCAACACATATCTATTAAGTGTGCAATAGCAATATGCCTAAAAAAACAATGTATATATCTTAATTTTTAAAAAATTTATTGCTCAAAATTGTTAACCATCATCTGACCCATAATCTTTTGGCTGGTGAAGGGCTTGAAATATCCCAAGAATTACTAAATGTGACACAGAGACACGAAGTGAGCAAATGCTGGTAGAAAAATGGTGCTGACAGACTTGCTCAAAGGAGGCTTTCCACAAACCTTCAATTTGTAAAACAAACACAATATCTGTGAAGTACAATAAAACAAAGCACAATAAAAAGAGATATGCCTGTGTAAGTTTTAGGATACCTTAATAAGGTTTCAAAGTACATGTGCTGGGGAGATGTCTTTCCTTAAGAGAAGATGGATGTGGTAACATTTTCCTTTTCAAAATGATGGCTGCTGTCTTCAGTCCATGTTTTCTTCTAATAGATTCAACCTCCCACAGTGATAAATTATACTTGGTTATAATTTTAGTTTTATAGTGTAATCATGACTCTCTTAAAACCACCCTTAGAAATGCTAAGTCTCTGATGAGTACAATTAAATATATATTTGAAAACTGACTAAGATGCTAATTCTTTGGGGAAACTAACTGCATCCCCTACATCTGATTTCTCTCAGCATTAAGTGTTACTGTTCAATAGAACTTTTTTTTTTTTTTTTTTTTTTTTTAACAATTCTTGCCCCTTGCGGTTAGGAACTTAAATCTTTTGTATTTTTTCATTCATTCTTCCACATATACAATAAGCATTTAATTGCACAGTTGCTGATACTCAAACGTGATGGTTTAATAATTATTTAACAACCAAATTAACATTATTAATTTAAAGCTAATCTGTCATGGTAATTATGCAACCTGAGGAAACAGAAGGGGGGAAAAATAGTTCCTTTTATACACTATGCAAGTGTTATTTTACCAGTTCCAATAATTTCAAGAGTACATATAAACATTAGAGAGAATGTAATCATATTTCATGATCACAAAGACAGCAAAAACAAGGTGGTCGTATAGCTCTCACGTTATCATGCCTCCACACAGTCGCTATAGGAAGTAGGGAGGCAGAAATTTCTTTCACTTAGACATCCTGTTATTGAAATTTCTCTGAAAACTATTTGCTTTTTTAAAATACAGAAGCAAACGTTTTGGGACTTTAGACTATGACATCCCTCTGCTGTCTCAATAAAAGATTAATCTGTGGTCCTTGCCTCCCCTTTGTTATTTTTGTGGTTTAATACTCTTCATGGTAGAATCAGTTAACAAAAAAATCTCGGGTCGTTTCATGGGAGTTTTCAAGAGCTCCACGCTCCTTGGCTAGTTTATGTCCTCCAACACAAAAGCAAGGGCTACAAAGACCGGTAAAGTGCAATCCTATTTATACAACTTGCTTACCTTGGCCTCCAGGTTATCCCAGGATTCTACTGTATGAACTTATTCATATAATGGTGGGTTATCCCCTGAACTGTGTGCTCTAAGAGGGCCAAGATTTGTCTTTTTTATACAGGGAGCTCTCCCATTCTTTGTGGCCTGTCTACACTACCCTCTTGAAGGGGAGAGGCCAACTATCACATTTCCAGATCATTTGGATGTATTTATAGTTAAGACACCTATAAATACATAAGTCAGTTAAGAGAACTCAATTATAAATACATAATACATAAGTATAAATAAATCTTTACACTATTTAGCTCAATATTTGTTGAGCACCAATTAAGTACCAGGCACAGTGCAAAGAGCTGAGAAATCAGATAGTTAAGAGTCTGTATCTGCCCTCAAAATACCCTACTGATCAGGAGAAAAACACTTTAATATGAGAGAATAACAACTATAATCAAAATATAAACTGTTAATGGAGGGAGCACAAAGGAGGGAGGGATTCATTTAAGTGGGGCAGATTATTTAGAAAAGCTTCAAAGAAAAGGTGAATGTTAACCAGGTCATGAAGGACCAAGGGTATTTCACTAGGACATAAAATAGCATGGAATGATCAGGGAACTGAAGATTGCTAATAATTTAGGATCACTAAAGTATAAGGGAGAGCAAAGAAAGATGAGGGTGGAAAGGACAGATTGAAGAAGTCTTAAAAGCAATGCTTAAAAAAAACTAGCTATTGTTAAAGGATGCTAGGGAACCAAACCCATTCTTTTGAAAACTGGTTTTTTAAGAAAAGGGAAAGAATGTTTTACTTTTCCTAGACAAACTAACTGTTGGTTAAACAAAGGGTAGAAGAGGGAGAGTTTCTCTAGATAGGTGAGTTCTGGCTGATAAGTGAAGAAAGAATGGTAGAATAAAAATACCACCAACTGACAACCCCTAATGAATTAATGCATCTAGGCCCTGAGCATCAATGGGCGCTAATGTCACAAAACAAGAGACAACCTCACCTTACAGGCCTCCCGATGAAAGCCAACAACTCCATCCATGAAATAGTCTTGCCCCCAAAACAAAACCTAACCTAAATCTGGCTACACCTCTAATTTACAGAAAATACACCACAAAGATACTATCAGCAAAGTCCAAACTGAGAAATTCTATAAGGCAAACAACCTAGTTTTTTTTTTTTTTCTTGAACTTTTACATGAAAAAAGAGATAAGAGAGGACCTACAGATTAAAAAGGACTTAAAAGACATTTTTACAAATTGCAAGACGAGGACCTTTTTTGGATCCTCATTCAAACAAACCGTAAGAACAAAAAGAAAATTTATGACGTTTTGATTCTACTGGAAATTTGCTCAGTGACTAGAGATTTGATATTAAGAATTATTAATTTGGACTTCCCTGGTGGCGCAGTGGTTAAGGATCTGCCTGCCAGGGCTTCTCTGGTGGCGCAGTGGTTGAGAGTCTGCCTACCAATGCAGGGGACATGGGTTCGAGCCCTGGTCTGGGAGGATCCCACATGCCGGGGAGCAACTGGGCCCGTGAGCCACAACTACTGAGCCTGCGCGTCTGGAGCCTGTGCTCCGCAACAAGAGAGGCCGCGGTAGTGAGAGGCCCGCGCACCGCGATGAAGAGTGGCCCCCGCTCGCCGCAACTAGAGAAAGCCCTCACACAGAAACGAAGACCCAACACAGCCAAAAATGGATAAATAAATAAATTTATTAAAAAAAAAAAAAAAGAGAATCCGCCTGCCAATGCAGGGGACATGAGTTTGAGCCCTGGTCCGGGAAGATCCCACATGCTGCAGAGCAACTAAGCCTGTGCGCCACAACTACTGAGCCTGCGCTCTACAGCCCACAAGCCACAACTACTGAGCCCGCATGCCACAGCTACTGAAGCCCGTGCTCCACAACAAGAGAAGCCACCGCAATGAGAAGCCCACGCACCACGACAAAGAGTAGCCCTTGCTCGCCGCAACTAGAGAAAAACCCGTGCACAGCAACGAAGACCCAACGCAGCCAAAAATAAATTAATTAATTGATTAATTTTTAAGAAAAGAATTATTAATTTGTTCAGATGTGACAGTGATATTTTAGTTCTGTTTTTAAAAAGTTCTTATTTTTTAGAGATTCACTTTGAAATATCTATGAATGAATTAATACGACATCTAGGATTTTATTAAAAATTATACTGGGGGAAGAAGGGTAGATGGCACAGTTGAAACAAGAATGGTCATCAGTTAATAATTGTTGAAGCTGAGTGATGAATGAATGGGAGGCTCGTGATACTATTCTGCATATTTTGTGTATATTTGAAATTCTCCATAATAAAAGATTACAAAAAGAAAAGAGAATTTAGTGTTTAGCCCACATAGGATCTGAGATTTTGAAACAAGGAGATGTTGTTTAAAAACAGCAGTATTAAAGATATTTTGAAAATGACCCATAATACCATTTTAACCAGTTGTTTTACATCCTTTTGCATATTTCCTTCCAGAATTTGTCTGTGTTATAGATAACTATATAGAGAAGGGTCTGAGAAAGGAAAGAGACAGGAGACAGGTAAGCAATGATTATCCAGGGAAAGATTATATAATAGAAAAGAAAGAAACTGGCAATGGCAACTTAAGGTTGGTAGAGGAAGATCAGCTGACAAAGGAGACTCACAGAGAATGGTCAGAGGGATCAGGGTAGGTATAACAGGGCCAAGGAATAGAACAGAAAAGCAAGTCAAAGATGCCGGAAAGGTAAAAATCCGATGCTTAGAAGATGTTTTCTACATAAGAATCCGGAAAGCACTGGTGACCTTTTCCCAGTGGTAGTTTTAAGGATAGTTTCCAAGAGGAAAAGCCAGACCACAATGGGTTGAGAAGTAAGCTTTTGAGATGTCTGTCAGTGAAGGAAAGGAATTGAAGGGATTATAGCCTGAAGAGCATCAGGGCTAATTGGAGAGTTGGAGGCAGGGTGAGAGGCTGGCTGTTTGGTATGCGGGATGCCTCAGTTTGCCTCAGAGGGATGCCTCTCCCTCGTAGAGAGACTAAGGGGAACACAGCACACAGAGGCAGATCCTGAAGACACTGGAGCGTAGGAGAGAGCAGGAATCAAGTTTCATCTGTTAAGAACATCCGCTTGTCCAAGTAAAGACTTCATTCATACTGGAGGTTTTTAAAGCTCTTTCCATGTTTTTATTATTAAACAATATTAAGATCTTTGATTTGCCAGATATGTAAATATGTCATTTTCTGTTTTGTCTAGTGATTTATTTTTCTCCTGAAATATACCAAGCCATGATTATTCTGGTTGGTATTTTCCCAAAGACAATCAAGGATGACCAGGGAACAAGTCTATCAAATTTTTCACCAAGTAATCTCTGTAATATCCCCTGAGATTAACACCCTACCCTCACTGAGACATGGCATGAGGCTTTTCAGGGGGATTCTGCTGAGGATGTGAAATGTAAGGTCCATTCATTCAATAAGGGGACACAGAGTGAGATGCAGGGCCAAGAGGTCTTATGCCTAATGGGAATAAACCACTCATTAGGAAGCAGTTTAACATGTTCAAGTGGAGGAGAGTTTGGGGAAGGGAGGACAGGACATAAGAAGGATTATAAACTGTTCCAACTGGAAATGACAATGGCACATCAACTAGGGACCTGCCTCCTAGGGCCTTTTTGGGGAGCAATGAGAGCAGGGGCAGGTTTTTTGGGGGCAATGATCTTGGGCAGGTTATGAAACTTGGCCTCAGGTTCTGCTCTGCAAAATACAAGTTGTTAAAGGAAATTTCTGAAGTCTTCCTGCTTTTAAAATTCCTATAATTTTCTAAATTGTGAAGTAAATGCTGTATTAAAAATAGATGTTCATGGTTTCCAAATTGGGTCTTAAATCTTTAAAAGAGTACATAGTAAGCTGTGGAAGGTTTTCTAAAGAGAAAAGAGAGACAACAGACCTATTAATATGATGAGGATAAAAAGATGGGCAACATGGGACACACCACCTCTTTCCTTCAAACCTTAGTTTTGGGGGAGGGATCTATGAGACTCACTGGTTTTATTACACAACCCAAGGAGGACTGTGCATGGCTTATCTTTAAAAGCAGGGAGGGGACTTGTTGCATGTCTCTGAAAGTGGCTGGACCATGAAGGCAGGCTTGGTAAGCAAGAGTAAGGCATGACTCTCACCTAAGATTATTGGATAGCCTAGTACTTTAAAATAACCCATCACAAGATCAACAACAAGTCTGATGTTCACCTTTAATTAAAACAATCCTGGAAAATAACGAGAAAGAGGAGGAAACCTGAAAGTAGAGTGAACACTTTATAATCCTGAAAACGTGTCAGGTCACCTCGAGTAGAATTTGTCAGATACTAAACATTTTAAACCAGGGTGTACTTCCAGCAAGACTTTGCTT
The DNA here is from genome assembly GCF_028564815.1 of Eubalaena glacialis. NCBI lineage: Eukaryota > Metazoa > Chordata > Mammalia > Artiodactyla > Balaenidae > Eubalaena > Eubalaena glacialis. The sequence continues at coordinate 70,685,667 of NC_083724.1, forward strand.
TGATTCCTAATACAATCTAAGGTTAGGCCGAGTGGAAAATGACATTTTAAAAACACGTGCTGGAGTAAAAACTACACTGTGGCCGTGGATTATAAATCACTAAATTCCTAGACTATAGCTTTGCCTCTTAATCTTCACAAGAACACCTACCAACACCGGATCTTCGTAGAATACAATTCATAAATTACCAAGTAAAAAGGTTAAGTCTTTGTCTATGACATAATTAATATTTTTGCGCGAATTAATACCTGAGTGGCAGTTTGCATCAATAATCTCATCATTATCATTAAAATCCACATTTTACAGTTAACCACTAGTAAGCTGATCCTGTCTCATCTTTTGATTCCAAGTGTATGCTCTAGGGCTGTGCCTCCTGGACTACCTCTCCTGGGCCCAGGAAGAGAAGATAATTTATTAGCCAGGGATGGCTATGTTCCAGGACAAGGGAGCCCTATGTTCCTTCTTTATATCCTCCATGAGTACAACCTTAAGATAATGCAATATAGTAGATGGGAGCTCTCACAGTCACACTGGCCGTGTCCTAGCCTCTGGCATAAGGCGTATGAAAAAACGTAGTAAGTCAATAAACTGGTAAATAAGTGTCCCTGGATAGGCTCTAAGGTACCACCACCTCTCAAAACTTTCTGCAATTCTGCTGCTTAGAAAATTATATAAAGCATGAGTTGATCAGGACTGTGGAAATCAAAGCCAGGTCTCCCTGCACCCATTATTCATAGCCAAGAACCCAAGTACTGTGGCTACTACATCTTATTTCTTATTCTCCCCCTTTCACTGAACTATGGTAACGTTATCAGAGGATCAGAGGTAGGCAGAAGGTCGGAGAGTTAATGCTGCTAATTCGATTTTTTTCTTGAAGAGGTTTAATCAGTCCCACAGTGGTTTTAATTTGATGCGATTTCTCTCTCAACAAGGTTTAATCCATGGTACTGTACGAAAAAGCATGGGCTTTGGCATGGGTCAGACCTGGATTCAAATTCTAGCTCTGCTGCTTTCACACCTGTAAGATGAGGAAAAAAGCTATCTCACACAATGTATGGATGAATTAAGAGGTTACAGAGTGAAAGTGTCCAGGACACACCGCACATGAAGTACAGTTCAATAAGGTTTCCTTCATTCCTGACAAGGAATTCCAAACTGGAATTTATCCAGTTTGATAAATTAACTTGCAGGGATTCGTGTATAAGAGTTCTCTTCATTTTCAGTAAGGACAACACAGACTTGTCTACATTTGTCATCAGTTGTGATTTTTTTTCTCAAGTTGTTTCCTCCAATCAGGAATGCCTTCTCCTACCCACCTACCTCTCATCTCCACTAATTCATGCTTCCCTTCCTTCAAAGCTGAGCCTAAATTCTAATTTTGTACCATCTGTACTACCTAATACAGGGTTTACATATAGGAGTACATAAACATTTTCAAATGTTATTAAACAAGACTAAAATAATTAAAGAATATTAAAAACAATTAAACATGTTTAGAAGGAAATGTTTGTACTTACTCAAAGTGACATGACAGCTTTATCATATTTAAAGCAAAAATAGAAGGGTCAGAAAATAAAGCAAGGGTCAACAATTTAGTTTTCAAAAAAACAGTACTGTGATTCTAAACACCAAGGTCCCAAACCAGGGCACTCTAGTAATTACCTTATTTATTTACTTAAGTAACATCTGAGGACCCCATAAATACATTTTCTTCCCATGACCAAGTAAGGCAAGGAAATTTTCTTTTCTCTGTGTCACCGACTCTGAAACTTTCTCCCTATCCCAGTCCTCACACATCCCCATCCCCTATGTCTTCAGAATTCAAAGGCAAAAGTCTGCTTATCTCCACACACTTTAGTAAATGCTTTTCCATTTTCTTTCGCCTAGTGGAAGGATCTTTGACTTTATCTGGGAACATCTCACTGTGCAGTCACCTCTAGTGACCTAAAGAAGCCTCTTAGGGGTAATTTTTCTTTGTAGACCTTGACACTGCCTTGAAAGTTTACAGTCATAAATTGTTACCCACTGAGAACAATTTCTCAAACTTGGTTAAATAATTACATAGACACCAAAAGAAAACCACCCTCTACTAATCCATTGCATTATCTTATCTCCTAATTCAAAGAAAGCACACCCGTTATTTTGAATACCTTAGAGACATTATAAAATGAAATTACAAAATGGAACTAGAAGATTCAATAAGAAGGAATCTTCAAACTGGAGGACAGCATTTGTTATTTGGTGGCACCTTCTGGGAAAGCTTGATATTACAGCTCAGCTCTGTTAAACATAAATTCTCACACAAAAGCAAGTGGGGAAAATTCTGAGAGCAGGGAGATAGTGCTGATGATACATTATAATAATGTTAAAATTCAGAACTATGAGGGTCTGTCTTATTTTAAGCAAATATATATAAGAAGTGAGAGGTTCCTGGATGTTTCATAGCACGTCCCTCAGTTCTGAATATGTATGCCAAATCCACCTATGAGGACAACCTGTCACCTCCTGAAGGCTGTTGGTACAGCCCAAACCAATAGACATGTCAAAGAAACAGAATTCAAAAATGGAACAAGAAATACGATATCAAAGGCTTTCATCAAAACAAAACAAAAAAGGGACTTCCCTGGCAGTCCAGTGGTTAATAAGACTCCACGCTTCCACTGCAGGGGGCACGGGTTCGATCCCTGGTCATGGAACTAAGATCCCACATGCTGCTCAGTGTGGCCAAAAAACAAACAAATAAGACTTTCATAGCAGTGATGCCAATTTCATGAAGCACATCTCTGCAATTATAATATTGGGAATTCCTGGGAAAATAAGATTTGCTTCACCCCCAAGTTTCTTAACCTTTGAGTCTCAGTTTCCTCATCTATAAAATGGGGCTAATAAGAGTCTATTTCACAGATTGTTTTACGAGTTAAATGAGTTAAAACAAGTGAAGTATTTAGAAGGGTGACTAGCACATAGAAAGCACCAAAGGAAAGTTTAGCTACAAATATCGGGCATCCCGACGACATGGTAAAGCGAGTCATGCAAAGACCATGTTGAGTCACATCTTTGACTTTGTGTCTAAAGATGACAGATAGGACAATTACATAAAGATCATGGGCCTTAGAGTAAGAAACAAGAATGCACTGAATAGGCAATGCAGCTTCCTTGAAGGAGGCTCGTGGAATTTACTGGGAGAGAGATAAAATTCAATACAAGCAAGTGAAAATGCCAGGTGTTGGCAATTATTGATGACAACCAACTCTTCAATGATAGTGCCCCCTGTCTGTTCATGACCCTCAGCTACCTAAGGGCTTCTAAGGAATTATTTAACTTAAAAACTGAAAAACCATTTGGGCTTAGTATGGCACCCAAACAAGGAAGAGAAAGAGCCTCTAATGTAGTTTTTTAAAAAATCTCCCTTTTAATTGCTTCAAATCTTTTTTGGAACAAGTGAGGAATGTGGCTGAGTAAATGATCAGTTGATTGACTAGGCTGCACCCTCCTCCATCTGATCACATCTAGCACAGACAACAAACAACCAAGCATTAGGAACAGGTCAGGTGAAATATCTCCATGTATCCAACAAAGGTAACTTTCTGCCAATTACGCTAACGAATGTTCCACAATGGGCTGCATCTACCAGAGGAGAATTGCACCCCTTCAGGTATGTTTACTTCCAGTTATAAAATGCAGAGAACAGGAGTCCAGAACGAGAGCCCCCAACCCCCCGCCCCCCGCCAGAGGGTCAGGGCAGCCCTTTAATGAAGGGCCTCTCTAGCTGCTCACTCACCATACTTACAGACTTTACAGCTCTTGCATGTGCTGGAATTACAAGTCATTAAAAAAACCACTTTGAAAGCACAATAAGGACCTTCTTCTCTGACTGTGACAACCTTCCATCACATAAAAACCTGAGGACAGTGCTTCAACAGCAGGACATTTACTGCCAGCTCCAGACAGGGTAAGCACGGCAAGGCACAGGGTGGGGCTGGAGGAAATGAGGCACCACAAAAGGAGGAAAGTTTCTTTTTCCTTCTCCTTCCTTTTTTTCTTTTCCAAAGAAACTTCTGCTAAGGTGGTTTGCAGTCTTTACCCTGTATCTGAACCACCACCCACCCTTGGGAAAACCCACTCCATTTGATGAGATTTCATCTTTCTCTCAAGATTTTATCCAGGAAAACACTTTGGTAAGCCAAACTATCAAGACACGATTACAATTTCATTTCTCACACTTCAGGTTGAAGAGGGTAACATTTTACCAAATGTAGTCTGACCATTTACAAGGAAAGACAATTAAAACTTTTAACTTCTGCACTTTTAAATTACAATTAAATCTCTACAAAGCAAGGTGAAAAAAAAGTGAAGGCAACAATAAGGAAATTACTACCATAACCAAATCTGATCATAAATGGTTATTTCAATTTTCTTTTACTGTTTTTTTCCCCTTCTCTGCTATGAATACTAAACTTCCTCATATCACAAAACAAGATCAACTCAACAAACTTCTCTTTAGAAGCAGAGTTACATGAAAAACAAAAACTAGGGGATTACAGGAAGGGTAAAGGATGTTTGTTTTTTTTATTCTCGATTAAAGTTTAAACAGGTTAATGCAAAACACAATTACAAACTTTTAGTTCACCCAGATACACTCAGAGCCTCACCCTTTCTAGCTGCTAGTTAGCGCCAGTGACTAGTAAGAACAGTCACTTGCCATAAGTGACCATTATGGCCACAAACAGATGAATTCCTCAACCAAGAACAGCTTTACTCTAATGGAATTACCTAAGTTCTTGAATGCAAAATATTCTTAATGCTAACATTTACATACATAACAAAAACGGGCCCTTATCATGTTTTCAGTCTTTGCTAAACGCTCACCCACTATAAAACAGTCCTTCCGCCTCCCTCCCCGCCCTCCCCCTGCCTCCTCCTGAATTCTTCTGTAAAGGAAAATTACTGATGGACTTTCATGTGACAATATTAGAGTTCTTTATAAAATGAGAAACATCTCAGGAATTTCAAATCCTATTTAAAAATTACTCTTTCAGTTATATTAATATTAATCCAAAGATAAAAGAAGACATCCTAAAAAATGATTTAATAGTAACAGCAATAAAAAAAAATCTACCAAGTGCCTACCAATGCAGTACTAGGTAAGTCCTTGCCCTTTATCTCATTTAATTAAAAAGCTAAAAGATCCTGGGAAACTTTGGCTTAACTATTGATTTAAACTGAGATGCTGGGACTTCCCTGGTGGCACAATGGTTAAAAATCCACCTGCCAATGCAGGGGACACGGGTTTGAGCCCTGGTCCGGGAAGATCCCACATGGTGCGGAGCAACTAAGCCCGTGCGCCACAACTACTGAGCCTGCGCTCTAGAGCCCGTGAGCCACAACTACTGAGCCTGCATGCCACAACTACTGAAGCCCACGCGCCTAGAGCCCGTGCTCCGCAACAAGAGAAGCCACCGCAATGAGAAGCCCGCGCACCGCAACGAAGAGTAGCCCCCGCTCGCCGCAACTAGAGAAAAGCCCACACATAGCAACGAAGACCCAACACAGCCATAAATAAATAAATAAATTATTTTTAAAAAAGTTAAAAATAGATAGATAAATAAATAAATAAAACTGAGATGCTCTGTCCTGTATTTTTCCATGTTACACATGCACATCAATATCAAGGTCATATACCTCCTCAAGACAAAATTCAGAGGAATGTGACATATATTCCAAGTACTTTTTCTCTTTTAAAACATTTAACCCACTCTTGAAAAAGGACACTAGAATTCTGCTGTATTTTTGAATATCAACAAATTTCTTTCAGGGACTTCCCTGGTGGTCCAGTGGTAAAGAATCCACCTTACAATGCAGGGGACACGGGTTCGATCCCTGGTCAGGGAACTAAGATCCCACATGCCACTGGGCAACTAAGCCCAAGCGCCACACCTATTGAGCCCACACGCCTCAACTAGAGCCTGTGTGTGCTGCAAACTACAGAGCCCATGCGCTCTGGACCCCGTGCGCCACAACTACAGAGTCCATGCGCCCTGGAGCCTGTGTGCCACAACTAGAGAGAGAAAACCTGCATACCACAACTAGAGAGAAGCCCGAGTGCTGCAACGAGGAGACTGAGCGCCATAAAGAAAGATCCTGCACGCCTCAACGAAGATCCTGTGTGCTGCAACTAAGAGCTGATGCAGCCAAAAATAAATATAAATAAATAAATAATAAGTAAATCTTTAAAAAAAAAACTCTTTCAAAGCTATAGGTTATAAAGACTGCCAGAAGCCAAATCATGTAACAAATGGCTCATAACATTTTTTGTTTTAATTTATTTTTGTCTGCGTTGGCTCTTTGTTGCTGCCCGCGTGCTTTCTCTAGTGTGGTGAGCAGGGGCTACTCTTCTTTGCGGTGCGTGGGCTTCTCACTGCGGTGGCTTCTCTTGTTGCGGAGCATGGGCCCTAGACCCCACGGGCTTCAGTAGTTGCGGCGCGCGGGCTCAGCAGTTGTGGCTCGCGGGCTCTAGAGCACAGGCTCAGTAGTTGTGGTGCACAGGCTTAGTTGCTCCGCGGCATGTGGGATCTTCCCGGACCAGGGCTCGAACCTGTGTCCCCTGCATTGGCACGCGGGTTCTTAACCACTGCTCCAACAGGGAAGTCCCTCATAACATTTTTTGATTAGTATGTTAAGTGATTTACCCGGATTGACTATTTTCACAATAATCCTACAAAGTAAAGGCTATTATGATCTCTATTTCACAAAAAAAGAAACTAAGAAATATAGAAGGTCAAATCGTTTAACTAAGATCAATGGTGGAGCTGGGATTCAAAACACAGCTTGTCTGACACCAGAGTGCATACTCCTAATTATTTGATTACTTTACTACCTACCTACCTACATACTCATCAACAAATAAGTGATTCCTCAAAAATCATGCAGGCATATAAACCATGGCTACACCACTTCTTTTTTCTCTACTCACATACAAAGTATATAAAAATCGTAACTGAGAAGAACCATACGAATCAACAATCTAAGCTTCCCAATCCATCTTAATAGCACTGATTTTTATTTTTATATAAAACCTGAATCTAACTTAATTATGGAAAAGCTTCTTTAAAAAGTTCTTCCTTTTAATCGTAACTAACCTGTACCAAGGCAAGATATTTTCTTTACAGACATACCAGGTGAATAACCTTTTTTCCCTGGTCCTTCCCAATTCTTCACACTCGTCCAATTTCTTTTTGTGTCCTTCTTCTGTTTCCAAAGTCCATGATCTCTGCCTGCTAGGTCTAAAATTACCCTCTACCCCGCCCTCCACGAATGAACATAAATCTGGCTCATATTCAAATAATGAAGCTGTAAAGGTCCTTCGACAGATCAGGTCATCTAATCCTACTTACTCAGATGCAGACACACTCACCACCAGGACAATGTGAATGGTGCCCCCTGAAGGTGGGCCTGTCCCAAGCTATCCAATCAGTTCCTTGCCAAGGGAGACTATGGGGTGCTTAGTTCTCTCCATTACAATTGCTTCCTGCTCCTTCGGTCTTAACCACAGGAGGGACACCAAGTAAGAGGAAGGCCAAACACAGGCTACCTTTACCACTGGAGAAAGGGAATTTCAGCCCTCCTCTATCTTCCTTCGTTCACAGAAAGTCTTTTGGGCGCTGGATTACTTGGAACCACTTCTGTCAATTCTCTTCTGCTCTACCACCTATATTTAGAAGATTAAACCAAAGCAGCAACAATAAAAGCATTACTACCAAACTAATAAGGAAAGTACAGTTGTTGGGTTTTATACCCAAATAATACCCAAAAGTCTTTAGAGGCTTTCTCATTAATGATATGCAAACCACATTACAAAAACTCCTGTTATGGTCACTGGATAGGTGGCTCTGACACGTCATGAATCATCTTGAAAATTTGCTACCTACTGTATGGAATTACAATTCTCACTCTTCATTCCAGAAGATTTTGCAAGGTATTGCTTTGGATAAACCTATCAAGTTGAACATGATGTTTAGGAAAAGTCATACCTTATAAATCATATATAAAAGGGAGGGAGCAAGAGACAAACAAAAATAAGAATACACAGAATTAGCTAAAGAGGAAGATCACCTGTGATAATTTCCTGTAGAAAGCGCATTCAATAGTGCTTTATGAATGCTATTTGGTCTTCTCACAAATCAGCAAACATTCAAGAAAGGTGTCTTTCAAAATTTTGATGATGACCTACCGTAAGAAATACACACAGCTTCTGAAATAAAAATTTCACAAACCATTACTTACCCGTACTAGTTGCAATGTATTCTGATTTTCTTTTTTAATACTGGTGATGACATGCTAAATTGATTTCATGGCTCACTAGTAAATCACAAACCACAATTTGAAAACCTCTGTTCTAGAAGAACTGCAACACGACAGAATATGGAGAGACAAAGTTGCTAAACTTGACAATCTTGATAGACTAGTCACACCCCAATAGCATCAATGAACATTTCAGAGTGATCTGAAATAAAAAGTCAAACATACGAAAAAAGTTCCAAGGAACATCTAGATTAAGAGCAAGTTGTGAATTAAGAGGAGGGGTACAAAGCAAAGAAGAAAAAATAAATGCTTGAGATATTAGGACAAACCCATTAGGCTTTCGTCTCCATTTCACAAAGTATCACTCTAAGGCCTTTACCAAACACTGGAACGAATTACTCCATCTCCAGTATTTTATATGCTACTCTGCCTCTAATTTGATTTAAAATTTTGAGATTAGCTATAGAGAGTAGAGGGGGAGAAGGAGGTGGTCTCTGGATGACTAGGGATCGGTACTGATGCCATGTCCTAATCCTGGCTGCCTTTCTACCCAGAATGGGGCAAATGGAGAAGAGAGAATCTGCTAAGGCCTCCTAGCCCTTGCCAGCATTTGAATTAGGAACTTTTGTGGAGCCTCCCTATGGGAAAGAAAGAGAAGTGTTCTAAAATGGCCAGCAATTTTTAGCCAGACATCTTCCTTGACCGTTGTCTAGAAATACTGACAACTGAAATTAAAGAGATTACTGGGACCGATCATAACTGATAAGTAACAGTAGAAGGCCAAAGCTAGAGAAAAAAGGGAAGTGAGGAGGAGATAACTTCATGGTAAATAATGTTCATTCTCCAGAAATAGAATGGAATACTTGAATTACTAACAGTTCTGTCACTAGAAGTGTAGGATTTCTTACATTGGTAGGAGGTTAGAATAGGTAACCTGAAATTCCCTTCCAACTCTGAGAAATGGTAATTATAAGTTTAAATCTCGGGATTTCCCTGGTGGCACAGTGGTTAAGAATCCGCCTGCCACGGGCTTCCCTGGTGGGGCAGTGGTTGAGAATCTGCCTGCTAATGCAGGGGACACGGGTTCGAGCCCTGGTCTGGGAAGATCCCACATGCCACAGAGCAACTGGGCCCGTGAGCCACAATTACCGAGCCTGCGCGTCTGGAGCCTGTTCTCCGCAACAAGAGAGGCCGCGATAGTGTAAGGCCCGCGCACCGCGATGAAGAGTGGCCCCCGCTTGCCGCAGCTAGAGAAAGCCCTCGCACAGAAACGAAGACCCAACATAGACAAAAATAAATAAAATAAAATTAAATTAAATTAAAAATAAAAGATAGCATCATGTAACGGCAATTCTATAAATCTGTTTTTTTTAAAAAAAAAAAAAAAAAAAAAAAAAAAGAATCCGCCTGCCAATGCAGGGGACATGGGTTTGAGCCCCGGTCCGGGAAGTTCCCACATGTCGCGGAGCAACTAAACCCGTGCGCCACAACTACCGAGCCTGAGCTCTAGAGCCCGCGTGCCACAACTACTGAAGCCCATGCGCCTAGAGCCCGTGCTCCGCACCAAGAGAAGCCACCACAATGAGAAGCCCGCGCACCACAACGAAGAGTAGCCCCCGCTCGTTGCAACTATAGAAAGCCCGCGCACGGCAACGAAGACCCAATGCAGGCCAAAAAAAAAGTTTAAATCCCAACACCAAATAATATTTTGGGGGATTATCAGATGGCCAAATGTTCTTTTAGGAACCCACAAAAGATAATCCTACCCATTAGCAAACCTTGTAATGAAGATATATACCCTGCCCCTTCCAAATCAGTGGTTATACAATAGGGGAAAAAATTAAATATTTCATTTTCAAAATACCACTACCTGGTTTCATGACACATATAAACATCAAAATGTATCAAATCACACATTTTAAACATACAGTATATTGTTATATCAATTTTGCCTTGATAAAAGTATTAAAAAATACTATCACCAGTTTTCGATCTATGTAAACAAATTACTTCATTACACTGATCAAAAAGATCAACACTGGGGCTTCCCTGGTGGCGCAGTGGTTGAGAATCTGCTTGCCGATGCCGCGGAGCAACTGGGCCCGTGAGCCACAACTACTGAGCCTGCGCGTCTGGAGCCTGTGCTCTGCAACAAGAGAGGCTGCGACAGTGAGAGGCCCGCACACCGCGATGAAGAGTGGCCCCCGCTTGCCGCAACTAGAGAAAGCCCTCGCACAGAAACGAAGACCCAACACAGCCAAAAATAAACAAATAAACAATAAATAAAATTAAAAAAAATAAAAATAAACTGCATGAAAATTGTTTAAAAAAAAAAAAGATCAACATTGTAGCTACACCCTAATATTTTCTGTTTCTTTTTAAAATTTATTTTCTGGTGTATTCTACTTTCATTGCACTCTTCTCACTTTCCTAAACCAGCAGTCACTGGAAAGCATAGTAACTAAGCTCTGATGAGCATCTAGATTTTTCTGCTGCTATTCAAATGACCCATTATTATACTCTGGGACATATCTTTCCTTTAACAACTTAAATCATAGCCTACAAGTCTGCAGATTCCTTAATGATTTCATTTCCTTCTTTCCATTAGTTAAGGAAATTCATTTCTAGGCCATGTCTCCTTCCATGCTACCATTTTCTGGCGCAACTGTCATTCTCCTTCCTCTGTCTTTATGCTGAAGCTATCGGAAATAAAATTGGAAAACTAATAAGGGAAAGGAGGAAAACCAGCCAGACTACTCACATCAGATTTAGAGGACATATTCTCCTCCACGTCGGAATCATTGGGATCCACGATATCATCAAATGGCGGTAAAGTTGATTTCTTCTTCTCTGACGTCTCACTTTCAATTTTGACCTTTCCCATCTTGCCATGAGATTTATCTTTTATCTGTTTTTTATCAGCAGAACAAGTGAGTATCAGCGGTGGCGCGTTAGAAAAACTTTTAAATAAAGCCTCTGAGCTACTCTTTTTCCTTTTTTTGGCTGAGAGTTCTTCGGAATCTGAAATGGGGGGTCTTTTACTAGGAGGCTTCTTCTCTTGCTGTCCACTGGTGATCGTGAGTAAGTTACTATCTGGTTTTGGCTCTTTCGACATGGGTTTCGGTTCCTTGAAGGCCATCTTAGGGACGATTTTTTCTTCTTTCAGTGGTTTATTTTCTTTGGGTTTCTTAGAGGATTCTTTGGAAGATTTGTTGTGATCCCTGGAAGGTTCTTTGAAGGCACTTTTATGTTCTCTGGAGTCTTTAGAAGGTTTTTCCTTGTGCTCCTTCGTTAACTTGTGAGGCTTGGAAAAACTGCTGCTGCTGCTACTGCTGCTGCTGCTGCTGCTGCTGCTGCTGCTGCTACTGCTGCTGCTGCTGCTGCTGCTACTGCTGCTGCTGCTGCTGCTACAACTGCTGCTGCTGCTGCTGCTGCTGGGGTGGGTACTCCTGTTGGGGTCCTGCGGAAAGGCGGGGAGAAAAGCAAACTCTCAAAACGGGACGTCCATGAAGACGAAAAGCCAGTCTCCTCGCACTACAGCTCCTCAAAAGGATCCTTCGTTGATCGCTCCCAAACGCATTGGAACAGAACCCGACAACCTCAAGAGAACGGGTGGGAGCAGGGTGTGCAAGCAACAGTGAGGGTGGGCTACCGCGATGGAGGAATTGAACGAGGCAAGCTGTTTTCTTAATCAGGACAAGCATGGAGTTCTAACCCTTTCAAGTCAACAGATGTTCACTATGCACTTGTCCTAGGAGAGACAAAGCGGGATAACACGTGGCTCCTACTCTTAGTAACTATGACACATCTATGATTCACGGTTATTGCAGGAGCCACCTATCACAATAAAAGGAAGAGAGGAAATTAATTCTGTTGGGGGAGGCAGAGAAGAATAATTCAGAGATTTATGGAGAATTAACACCTCAACGAGGTCCTCAGGAGAAGCAGGTAATTACTAGAAAGGCAAGAATGAAAAGGTCCTAGCTCATTCTAGTCCCATGGAGACCAGGAACTAGAATGAACTAAAACAATGAGGGATCAAAGCACAGCTTTTATTTAGGGAGCAGCATCCAACGACAGCAAAGATTGAGAAGGAGGTAGAAAAACAGGCCAGGGTCACATAGTGAGGCCAGATAATATTAAATTTTAAATGACTTTTTAATATAAAGAATCACAAAACCGAAAAAAGAAATAAAATAATTCTCAATTTTAGATAAAAAGCAGGTTTTTTTTTTCTGACCAAACTTCAGTTAAGGAATACATCTCCCATCCACTAGCAACAACAACAATGACAACAACAAAAGGAAAGAAAAAAGAAAGGAAAAGTCTAAAAGAACAAAGATTTCACCTAATGGTCATCAAATGGACTGAAAAGTCTTTGGCAATCAGGTTGTGTAATCATGACGAAAGAGTTAATCGCTGCCTATTTCATTTTAAATGTGTTCCAATTTTTTCACTCATATAAATACCTCAGAATATATAACCTATAAATAAGCTTTCTATCTAGGAACACAATCTAAGTCCATACTTACCATGTTTCTGAACCTCTATCATTCACATAGTAAGAATAAGAAACGGAAGTAGATCCTGGACATGCAAAAATCCACACCAATACTAAAAGAAGAGCTCTTTCTTGTTTACTTCCACCTCCTAATGGAACCAAAGACAATTAAATGTCCAGATTTTCAACTAGAATTTACATCTTCAGGCCTGTTATGTTTCACCTCTAACTTACCCACTTCAGTCCAATGATATGTAAACCAATACTGTATTCCTTAAATATCTAGCAGGACACAGGAAAGACAGTAGGCAAGGGCCATGCTTTTCATGAAAATGAACAATCTACTAACTGGGTCTATGCAAAAAAACAAAAACAAATATATATAGATTAACATCATAAAGCCATACCCAAAATGAAAAATTATTGTTCTATGTTAGTGGGAATATGTATTTTTTCTTATTACAAAAATTTTTGTCTTATTTGCTCAACAACAAAATGACATATACCAATTATTCCATTTATTTTTCCCAAGTGAGCATTTGGTTTCAAAATTCTAAAATGGATAAAGTTACTAAGACATGTTTTTGTCCATTAAACTAGATAATTCCTTACAAAACACCTTAATCTGAGATTTAAAAGCAGAATGCTAAAGATAGTACATATTCATATTACTGAAAGGACATTATTTTATAAATTCTATTACAAGACATTTCCTGGCATGTTAAGCAATACTATGAATAATTAAAATAAAGTATTATGGACAAACTAAATTAAGGGAGAACAGTTTGAAATCTAATATACTTGAGTGTTTTTTTAATTGGTTTGTTGACCCACTGAATTTTGTCAATTTGCAAACGGTATTCTAATTATGGCTCTAGAACACCCAAGCACTACTGTTTAATATTCAACCTTCATGGAGTATTATATACATTTTTATAAATACACAAATTTAAGCTACCAACATATTTTCTAGCATTAAGCATTTAAAAATATAACATTTCAGCACACACACCAGAAAGGACTTCTATACGGGTCCTTCCATGATTTATTTTTAAAATCCTTTTGTAGGACAAACTGAATTCTTAAGGCAAAGTACATAGTGGTATACGACACAGATTCTTGTGTCATAGAAAGTTCAAGTTCTCATCTTAATTACATACATATGATGTTAAGTACAAAACGAAAGAAATTTTATAACTTTACTCCTCATGTTGGTCTAGGTATTAAATGCCTACTGTCACCTTCTCACCCACCCAACAAATCTTGGTATAAGCAAGTGACCCAATTATTCTTGTTCCTTCCACTTTACCAAAAAGCATTCTTTAAGCTAAAGCAACTCAGAGTTAACAAGGGAAACATATTCCATAAAAACACCCAAGACAAAAATTTAGAAAATAACAATAACTGAGAGAACAGTTTCTATTCTAGAGGGCTACATTTTCTTTGGCCTGGGCCTGTGATAAATGGCAAAGTTCAAATGTACATCACCTGCCTCCATAGTCATACATGTAATAAATGTAAAACAGAGGCTTAGATACGTCAGGAATTAAATTGTTACTGACACAGAATAAAAGCTTTCACTGATTCTCAGCCTATCTATCCCATACAAATTGAGGATCAAGTCACTGGCTTTTAAAATTTTTTACTGAACTATTAACCTCAACATTAAGTGCCACTAAGCAGCACAGACTAATTACCATTCAACATAAAGTTTACACATGTTGTATAATTCAAATTCTCTTTGCCTAAGGCTGATTAGGACAAACTGAATATCAATATAGGGAGAGCATGTGTACATAATTCAAATCTCAAATATTTAAGGCCAATGACTGTTTAAACATAAATATACATATATTTGTACTAACTTTACAACCTGTGAATATAGGGTACAGTATTTTCTTTCATCCACTGAGATTCTACTGAATGCTTCCTTGTTTTAATTTTCTGGAACAGAATGGGTCCCTTTAATTTATAATCTCTTCTACTACTACTTGTCAGCAAGTCCAGTAAGTGGCTTAAGAAAAGAACAGGTTGCAACTATTGGCCAGACTAAGGTTTTCTGATTATATGTGACTTTCAATTTCCATGTTATCACCATGTCTTCTTCTTAGCACCACTGATAACTCAAAGGTGATTCTTTCTCCAGCTCCTATTTCTTCATCTTCCTATCCTCTTATTTTTGGTCTCTGTCCTACCCTAACTGACTTCTGTGTTGTGTAAGCTATTCAGATCATTCATATGTTGTTTAATAAAATTTGAAATGGACAAATAAACTCCCCCAGAAGAGTTTTATGTATCTAAAACCAATAAACTCTCCAAAAAGAGTTTATTTGTCCAAAACACATCTTTAAAGGACACTTTCTAGAAACTGTAGTATAGTCCAAGACGTTATACATAGGAAGGGGTGGGGAAAACCATGACAGTCAAATATGGCTTTCCAAATTGAAATTTCTTCTGTAATGCCATTAAACACATGATAAATGGCACAGAGGGATGAAATCCCAACTGGGGCTATGACTAAAGTATAAAAATTCAGGATTCTGGGGAGAAAAAGAACCTTGAATTTGACTTACCTTCTCCCACTCCAATCCCAAATCTAACCCATTTACCTCTCTTGAACCAGTCAGCTCCAGGGGCCAACAGGTAGTGAGTGGGGCCTGAAGAATGTGACCTTGGGATTATAAGCATCTTGAGAGAGAACTGGTGTAGGGCTTGCTCTGCTCTGGATATCAAGCAAGACCCAGAAGAGTTCTACACATACATAACTGCACAAGTGTGGCCAGTCTTCCTGGCCCCAAAAGTGCTCAGGGGGCACTCAAGAGGAGAGAGAGTCCCCTCTACGCCTGAAGCTAGGAATGCAAGAAGACCAGAAGGAAGGGACAAGGTCCTCCAAGTACACATGAAATATACAACATGCCTGCTGCTATAGCGCAGGCTGAGATGCCTGGACCTTCCATCCCTTATAGGATTAAAACAAACTAAGGTCCCCTAACAGCTCAACCTGAACCCCAATGCACATATAAACAACATACCTAATGACAGGAGACAGTGGGAGAGAGCAGACCTAACAGATCTCCTGAAGGATAGAGACAAAATACTGAGTCCAAAAATAGTATGACTACATAAGGAGAGTCAAGTAGAGAGCAAAAAATAATTTCTACATAATTTTAGAAAATTAACTAGATGAAAATTTAAAGAAGTAAAATCTTTAAGGTGAATAATTCAGTAGATAAATTAAAAGAGAAGATGGGGTCTAACTGATGAATTAGAGTGAATGAAGGACCAACTGGAAGAAATCTCAAAGCATAAACTGAAAATACAAAGAGATGAAAATCATAAAGGAAAAAGAGAAAGGACTTGAAGAACAGATTAAGGCAACCTAACTAACATACCAAATATAGGAAAAGTTCCCAAGGAGTCTCCAGAAGGGGGAAAAGGAAAATATATTAAAGTAATATGAAAGAAAATTTCCATGAACTAAAGAAGAGATTGAATTGCAAACTTACAGGGCACTCCAAGATCCAGGCAGGACTAATGAAGGGAAAGGCACATGTTCAAGAACATCACACTAAAATTCCTAAACTTTAAGGATAAAAAGAAAACCTTACAAGCTACCAGAAAGAATAATTACTTAATACAAAGAAAGAATCAAATTAACATTGGACTTCTCATTTGTAACATTGGAATTAAAAAGAAAGAACAGTAACATCTAGATTGCTAGGAAAAAAGCAGTACAAGCCAAACATCTCTCAGTGGGAAAGTAGTGTTTTCCAAAATTTAAGGATTCAAAGATCACATTAGCTACCGCTCCATCTAAGGAAAGGACTTAAGAAGGGATTCTAATGGAACAATAACTGAATCAGAAATGAAACCTTTCATGTAAGAAGAAACAGGAGTGTAATTACTTTGCCTTCTATACAGAACTAAATCTAAATGGATAATAAACTATATGGAATATGTAACGTAAGTGCTCAATATGAATTTTTGACACAAACGTCTAACAAAAATCTGGACCTAAAAATTAAATTATCTCCAAAGAAATTTAGGAACATTAAAGGAGAGGATTAGTGTTTGAAGGTGAAGGAAAATGTTGGTATCATTATTCATGTTAAAGCAGGGGGGAAAAACTGGATCTATGAGCAACTGAAAAGGAAGGTGGCCAATAATGAAATGGAAAAGTACAGAACATAAAGAAGGGGAAACTGGGAAACGAATATCAACTTGAAAATATAAGCCAAATTTTAAAAAAAATGTAAAAAGTCACAAATATAAATAAGGAACAAGATAAAAAGTAACAAAATCAGGCATCACTCATTAGAATTTAAAAGAAAGCTGAATTCTCCCACTAAAAGACAGGCTGTCAGATGAGTTAAAAAGACAAAGGTCAGATACAGACTGTTTATAAAAAATGCTTAAAATTGAATGACTGAGAAAAGTTTAAAATAAAGGGAAGAGCCAAGAAATATCAGCTAAATGCCCCCAAAGGAAAGCATGAGTGCTATACTAATATCACACAATGTGAAATTCAAGGTTAAGATGACCAAACAGCGTAAACAATGTAAAAGCTAAGTTACATAAAGCAAAGGGTATTGAATATGCAAGAAAAACTTGAAAAATATTTCAATGAAATAAGAAATTAGTACAGCTTTGTCAGAAATAGACAGATCTAATAAAGTTAAATGAATATATAGTGAAACTGATTAATACAATCCACACACTTGATTTAATAATTATATAGAAAACTTTCAATTTCTTGAATAAACCTTACAATTTTACACGTGCCCATGGAACACTGACAAAAATCAATCATAAAGGTATCATAAAATGAACTTAAAATAATCTTTTAAAAATATCTGAATAGATTGTATTGGTTGATCATACTCTAATAAAATTAGAAAAATAAAGACAAAAGAAATCAGTCAAAAGAAAATAATAAGACCATTTCATATAAAAAATCTAGGGGCATAAGAAAACATATGCTCAAAATAAAATATATTATCTTTACTGTATTTATTATTCTTAAAAGGAGACGAGGAAAGGAGAGGAGAGAAACCAGGCATAAAAATACACTTTGCACCCACTCTGAGAAACTAGAAAAAGATCCACAAATATAATACCAAATATAATGAAGAAAGTAAATGAAACAAATTTCACCAACATTTCTGCTCTAAAATAATGGCCTTAAATGTATACTTAGGAATCAAATTCTAAAGAGAAATTTAACAAGTTAATTCTGATTTAAAGGGGATCTATAATCTACTTTTTAAAACCAACTAAGAGAGGTCAAGTTTCTTGAATTTAAGATTTCTTACACGTAAAATCATGATCTACCATAAAAGGAATAAAATTAAGGAGGGGATAGCAATTTATAAATATTTCAAAATAGGTAGGCAAATACCAGAAGATATCACCAAACAGTTCAAAATGGTTGAGAGAGAGAGTTCAGGGAAGGGGCGGAGCAAAGTGGACTGCTGATGATTTTTATAGGCTTTTAGCACAATTTGACTCATACAATAAATGTTTTATTAAAAATGAATTTATAACACAATAAGATGGTGAAGCAGAAAACATTTCAATCACAAATAATAGAACTAATTTTAAAAAAGAATCAAAACTTAAACATCAAGGCTAAATAGAGGCAACAAGGCCCCAAATTTAACGTTTATCAGTCAATGGATAGGGGATTGAAAGAACACTGCACAAATGGAAATGAAATGGCATTTGAGAATAGTAACAAGGGTCTTTCATTCAATAACAATCTAAATAGCCTGTACATAAAAAGAACATGAAATATTTACACATACAAGAAGGAAAAAGAAAAGCCTGCCATTATAGGACTCAATGCTCTGGAATGTTTTACGTGTTTTGATTTTTTAATAATGTTGTACTATTCTTGAAGGTGATACTCCACCAGGAAGTTGAGAGAACGCTACAATATACCCCCGCTGAGATTCAAGTTCCAGTAGTCTGGTTTCAATGCCCATACTCTCAACCACTACGCTTCTATTGACTCTCAGAAGGGCAGTTGGTTTCAAAACCAACTGTTAATCTTGCCAATACAGCCTGAGCTGTAAATGAAAGAAGGATGGGAAGAAAGGGAGAGGAACTCAGTGGCCTTAAAAGAACAACATTGAACCTGCCTGCCATCTAAGCATAACTATATAAGGAAGTCCTATTTAGTTCCAGTAGAGGGGGTACAACATATTACTTTTGGGCAGGTAGCAAATAACTAATTTTGAAATCAGAGGCTCTTCCTGTATACGTTTCGAGTGGCTTAAACTTCGATTCTTTTTTTACCAAATAAATATTTCAAACTTGACAGACATTAAAACATTTGTGTCCAGAGGCTTATTTGATATTAGAAAATCAACCTTTCCTATAATATTCCTGCAGAACACGTTATCTTTAATTATCTTAAAGAGTATTACAAAACTATAAGACACATTTCTCTCATAATTCAATGTTTTCAAAATCAATGTAAAAATCTTCCCCATTACATAATTTGAAATGACAAAAATTTGTAGTGTTCGCATAAAATAAATGCTCACCTCCAAAAAGGGTGGGTTTGGGGAGGTCACTGAATAAGAAAACTGGAGGGATCCTATAAGGGCCTCCATACGAGTTATTTGGAAAGAGAGGAAATTTGGGAATTTTAGCACAAAAACAAGGAAGCGATAAAGAAAAACAATAATTTTTAAAACCACAAAATAAATGGCTATATAAGAAAGAAGATATGATAACAGTATACATCTTAACAGTGGTAACTTTTACAGTCATAGCTGTAAACAACATTTACTGATTTTCAATTTTTACATTTTAACCTACTCAGCTTTACCACTTACTAAGTGTCTTAAATTTCCTTGTCAGTAAACTGGAGACCATAATATTACCTATACCATCAAGGTCAACTTGATGATTAAGTAAGTTTAATATATGTAAAGTACCTGTGTGTATATATATGTATGTATTATAAAAATAACATATATAAAACATGCAATGTGCTTGGCACAAAGCCTGAACTATGTAAGTGCTTTCAATTACTACCACTATTATTACTACTACTACAGACAAGCACAGAAAACTTAAGACTTGTATTATATAACACAATGTTATCAACTGTGACAATGCAAAAGTAAATGTATGGATGACAAACATGGAAGGTAGAAACATGAACAGAGAAGAGAAAGAAACTCTAGTATAACCTGAGCCTACAAAGTTTAGAATCAAGAAACACTGTCCATGGTCAGTGAAACAAGAGATAAAGTTCTAAGCTCAACATCTAGAAAGTCTTATCCAAGGTAAGAATTAACAATGGTACTATATTGGGAGGAAAAGGAGATGGAGCAAATAGGTTAGAATTCTCATGCAGAAATAGAAGCATAAGCATATAGTTTGGAAGCTTTGGGCAGTAACCCTAGAACTTAAAAAGAAAACAGAAAGAGAGAAAGTTAAAGTGCTTCCTTCTAGGAAGTGGAAAGAGGATTGGCAAAGAATACAATATAGGATTTTTGGTTTTTTCTAATACCATCCTTTGCTAGTTAATTCTTTAAACCATGTAAATGCACTATTTTGACAGAAGATAAATTTCTTCAACCTCCCAAAAGTACTTTTACATCTCTCCTCTTTCATGTACCCATTTGCACTTCAGAGATTTTGTGAAATAAATTTTGTGTTAGAAAAGTAAAAAGAGAAGCTATTCAACTATGTGACTGCTATCTTCCTGTGTTTTTTAAAAAAATTCCGTTTTCCTTCTGATGTGGTTTCAACGTTATCTTTTCCTTCTTTCTTTTTTTTTTTAAGCAAACTACAATCAAGCTCTAAGCTACAAATTTAGCTTAGGATACTTAGGTTGCATTTTGAATTTTATTCATTGTACTAAGATCATTAAAAGATGAAGAAGATAAAATTTATAAATCATATTCACAATTGAGAAATGGAAACAACTGAAAAAATTTCTTTCAGTTCTAAAGTGAACAGAATTAAAAGCAGTTAAATTTTCATTTCCCTACCGTTCTGTTCAAAAGCATTAAGAGTAAACTTAATAAAAGTCTTCCTCAATATTAAAAATATCTTCAAGTACTGTATCTGCATGTAAATATGAAATTTAACTGTAAAGTATCATTTGGCAAGAATATTCAATATTTTACAAAATAATATTCCAAGTAGATAAATTTTAAAAGTCTTCCTTTCTCAAATGACTAGTTTCAGCTATGCTCTATGTACTAAAAAATACTTTTACTTCAGAATCCAATCTCATTTAAAATGGTCCTATTTAGGACTTCCCTGGTGGCGCAGTGGTTAAGAATCCACCTGCCAATGCAGGGGATAAGGGTTCGATTCCTGGTCCGGGAAGATCCCACGTGCCACGGAGCAACTAAGCCCATGTGCCACAACTACTGAGCCTGTGCTCTAGAGCCCATGCTCCGCAACAAGAGAAGCCACGACAATGAGAAGCCCACGCTCCACAACGAAGAGTAGCCCCCGCTCACTGCAACTAGAGAAAGCCCACGCGCAGCAACAAAGACCCAACACAGCCAAAAATAAATAAATTAATTAATTAATTAATTAAGAAAAATAAATTTTAAAAAAACCTGGGACTCCTTTCAAAATAAATAAATAAATAATAAAATGGTCGTAGGTATATACTATCCCCTGACTTGCTATGGCTTTAAGTCTAAATTATAATTAAGTACTGTTAACAGTAAGTTATATTTAGAAGACTTTGCAGTTTCAAGCAAACTTCTGTTTACTTTTGTGGCTTGAAACTAGAAACTCAAAGTAATAATTATATCACTTCTCTTTCTAGGTTTATGTATACTTAGCTTTGTATAATTTCCGTTTTCTTAAACAAGCTTTAAAACATATTCGCCAAATCATTTTGGTCTTCTCTTTCAGTACTAGCTGGAATTCTGACAATGAGCCTTGATAAGTAATCGTTACTCACAAAGAAGAGTCGACCTTCAATGTTTAATGTATAATACTAATCACAATAGAGTACCTGGAAGTATAAGATGAAAAACGGTGCCTGACACATAAAAATTCAATCTATTGCATAAATAAAAAACCCAAAGAGAGACACAATTATACAAGGGGAAAATATAATCAGGGTTATGCTGTCTTGTCACCTTCTCTCAATAGTTATTCAATTCATATTCATTGAGTCTCCAACAATGCAAACAACAATGCTGAAACTGCTAGACATACCATGGTTTCAGTGGGGGGAAAATCCTTTTAATTTGGCAATATAGTGGACTCTTTGCAAATACAATTAGATATCGGATAATACAAAACTCTTCATTGTGGAGCTTATTAAAAAAATAAAAGAAAATTCCAAGAGTGGTGAGTATATAAAAGAGATACAGACAGAAAGAGAAAAGAGAAGGGAGGAGTTGAAACGTGAACTGTAAGCTTCAGTTAGGCATGAGAGGTGCAGCTGCTTAAAGGGCACTGATAGGTCCACATTCTTCTGGGTCTCTTTTAAGACCAAATCTGGGGCCTACAGCATATTTGGAAACCTGAACTTCAGAGTCTCTCAGAAATTCGGGAGAAGCTTTTATAAATCTGTTGGGGAAAAGTACTCTGAATTAAGACCTCAGGATTCCCAAAGTTCAACTAAATCAAATATGAACTCACAATTTTAAAATATCCCTAAACACAAAGAAATAAGCCACCATGATCTAAGAGTATGTAAAAGGGTCTTTAGGATCTCAGATATTGGAATCATCAGATGCAGAATATAAAATAATGACATACAAGGTATGGAAATGAAGACAGTTGGAATCCAAAAGTGACC
This sequence comes from Eubalaena glacialis, assembly GCF_028564815.1. Classification (NCBI taxonomy): domain Eukaryota; kingdom Metazoa; phylum Chordata; class Mammalia; order Artiodactyla; family Balaenidae; genus Eubalaena; species Eubalaena glacialis. Next base: position 70,708,262 of record NC_083724.1, read on the forward strand.
AAGCAATAAGAGATGAGTAAGAATGACCATGTGACTGAAAAGAAACAAGACTTTAAGAAATGGAGAGGAAAAAAAAGCACTCTTGGAATTAATATCTCAATGGACTGAAAAGCAGATTAAGCATGGCTGAAAAGAATTAACAAACTGGAAGATACATCTAAAGAAACTGCCAGAACACACACAAAGACACAAGAAAATGAAAAATATAAAAACTATTAAGAGACATGGAGAACAGAGAAAAGTAACAACTATCTCACTAGAGACTCAGAAAAAATAAAGAATACAGGTGATACAATGGCTGATAATTTTCCAAAATAATAAAATTCATGAACACATAGAAAAAGAAAGTACAATATAAAAATAATGATATATCCATAAATTAAAAGGAATTTGCTCCTAGACATACTGTACTAAAAGTTAAAAACACTAAAGACAAAAAGACTGTAAAAGCAGTCACCCAAGGCTCACAGAGAGCACCCATTAAAAAAAGAATAAGTACAAGAGTGGTATGCTACGGCTGGCTAATGTAGGCTCACATGAACCTATTGTTAAATTTTCAGGAATTTTGTGAGCAGTTTTTAAACAAGGCTACTACTGTGTTAAATTATATAAAAATATAAGATGAAAAATATTAAAAGCAGAGATAGATAATCAAAATTCATCACTCTCTAATTATTTTACTACATATTATTATCTGTGCTCTGTGAGGTTATTATTGATGTCTATTGTATAAGCAGGGTGGAAATACTTCACAACTGTGTGCTACTGCATATCTCTTCTCAACTCTATAATAACTGACATACATGGTAAGAGAGTATTTACACCACGGAAATAAGCAAACACTAAAAATCAGGAATTTTTCCTCCAGAGAGGTAGCTGCTATACCTCTAGCAGCATAACCCTGAATTAAACTGACATCAGACCTCGAAAAAACAAAAGAAGTATTTTCAAAGCATTGAAAGTAAACATCAACGTAGAATTGAATAACCAGCAAAACCACTTTTCATAATAGAGGCAATAGTCAAAACTTTATAGATTAACAAAAATTGAGAGTTCACTAAAAAAAAAAAAAAAAAACCTTCACTAAAACAACTTCAACAGGATCTACTTCAGGAAGAAGGAAAGTGAATTCAAGAAGAAATCATGGTAATGCAATTAAGCTAAAAATCAAACATTTTTTTTTAATTTAAAAAAACTTCCCCATATTTGGAATTGTAAAAACATATTTCTAAATAATTCACAGGTAAAAGAAGAAATTAAAATGGAAAATTTCAAATTCATCATATGAAACAAAGAAGATACTACACATTAATACGTGTGGAATGTAGTTAAAGCAGTACTTAGAGGGAAAATTTTAGCTTTAATGCTTATATTTGAAAAAACGACTGACAGAGACTTTTGCATAATTAACTCAAGCAAAAGCAAGACTACAAAGACTAAAAAAAAAAACCCTAAAAAGAAATTCAACAAGATATGAAAAGAACTTTGAGAAGAACTAATAAAAATCCAGTCCTCTTACTAAAACTGACCCAAAAAGAAATAAAAATCAAGAATAAGCCTTCATTAAAGTCAAATAAGTAGTTTAAAATCTTCCTACAAAGAAGATATCAGGCCCACAAGGTTTTACAAGCAAATTCTAGGAAGAGATCATTTCAAACTTACAGAAACTCTTCCAAAAGCTGAAAAAGAGAAAACATTTCTCACTTTATGTAGTGAATGTTATTGAGTACAAAACTTGCCAAGAAGAGTAAGGGAAAGAAACATACAATTTTAACCTCAAGAATATGAACGCAAAAATTTAAAATAAACTATTAGCATAATTAATCCAATGCGGTGGGAGGGTGGGGGTGACAACCCTAACAGAGCAAGACAAAATTGGTTTTATCTCAAGAATTCAAGAGGAGTTTAGCATGATAAAAATGCTTGTCAAGTACCACATTAACGGATTAAAGGAGAACAAAACCATCTGTTCATCTCAAGAGATGGTAAAAAGTCTGATAAAAATCAACATCCATGTACGATTTTTTTTTTAACAAGGAAACAACACTCTTAACCAACCAGTACTGGAAGATAAATTCCTTAACTTGACAAAAGGTAGCTACTGAATTCCCATGCAAACAACATTCTAAATGGTCACTTGTTAGAATTATTCCCTTTAAAATCAGGAACATTTATACCTAATATTTTACTGGTAATCCTACTGACACAGGACCACAAAAGTCAGGGGAAAAAAGAAAATTGAAAATAAGAGAGGGGGGGCTTCCCTGGTGGCGCAGTGGTTAAGAATCCGCCTGCCAATGCAGGGGACACGGGTTCGAGCCCTGGTCTGGGAAGATCCCACATGCCACGGAGTAACTAAGCCCGTGCGCCACAACTACTGAGCCTGCACTCTAGAGCCCATGAGCCACAACTGCTGAGCCTGCAGAGCCTAGAGCCTGTGCTCCGCAACAAGAGAAGCCACCGCAATGAGAAGCCTGCGCGCCATAATGAAAAGTAGCCCCTGCTCGCTGCAACTAGAGAAAGCCCGCGCACAGCAACGAAGACCCAACGCAGCCAAAAATAAATAAATAAATAAATAAATAAAATTTATGAAAAAAGAAAATAAGAGAGGGGACTTCCCTGGTGGCGCAGTAGTTAAGACTCCAAGCTCCCAATGCAGGGGGCCCAGGTTCAATCCCTGACCAGGGAACTAGATCCCACATGCATGCCGCAATGAAGAGCTAGCATGCCACAACTAAGGAGCCTGCCAGCCGCAACTAAGAAGCCCACCAGCCGCAACTAAGGAGCCAGGCTGCCGCAACTAAGACCCAGAGCAAGCTAATTAATTAATTAATTTTTAAAAAATTCAATGAAGAACTTTTTTTAAAAAACATTCTTTAAAAAAAAAAAAGAAAAAGAAAATAAGAGACATATGTCATTATTCACATGATATGACTGTCCACATAGAAAAACAAAAGGAGCTATACAGAAAAATTACTGGAATTAATAAGTTTAGAAGTATGCAAAGGTAAACTGCATATTTACACATCAGAAACAAACAGGGAACATTTAATATGCTATTTATAATAGCAATTAAAAAAAATAAAGTACCTAGGAATAAACAAACCATAGAACTATCTACAGTTTTACCAGAAATATCTTAACACTTCAACAACACTAAAGAATGCCTAAATAAACTCATCGAGAGATTAGTTTCATGGATAAAAATACTCATTACCTACAGATTCAATGTAATTTCAATACAAATCCTAACAGAGTTTTTCAAAGAACTTAAACTGATCCTAAAAGAGAAAGATGTAATAGAACTTGTCATGCCATATAGCAATTACAAAACTATAGCAACTACAACATTGTGGTATTGCTGCAGAGATCAATGAACTGACCGAGGGAACAGAATTGAACCACATCCCTCCAACAGATTCACAAATATATGAAAATCTGAAGTTTGACAGGGTAGGCACTGTAGATCATTGAGTAAGGCATAGACAACTCAATAAAATGTGCTGGGACTGATTTTCTATACAGGAAAAAATTTAAATTAGACTCTTACCTCATACCATACATAAAATCAACTCCAGATGTTTGAAAATATTTAAATGTTAGGCAAAACTTTTCAAACGTGTTGGGGAAAAAAAATACAGAAGATCGTCTATATGACCATGGGGTAGAGAACATATTAACAGGACACAAAAAGAACTAGCCATAAAAAATCTGACCACATTAAAATTAAGAATTTCTATCAAAGGATACCACAAGTTAAAAAGCCACTAAATGGGCAAACTAGGAAAAGACATCTACAGTAAGTATAACCAACAATGCATTCATATTTCCAGAATATACAAAGACCTTCAACAAATAAATAGAAAAATAAGCAGGTGACATGAACAAACATTTCGGGGAGAAAGAAACATGAATGGCCACTGAAATGTATGCTCAGCCTTATTACTAATCACTGAAATACAAAATAACAAAACAGTAAGATATCATTTTAATGCCTACTAAATGAGCATTAATGAACAAGTCTAACTAGAAAAGAGAGCAATGGTACCTCTTTATACATTGCAGACATAGGACTCTAAATAATAAAAAGCTATATAAAATAATAAACTATATAAAATAATAAAAAGCTAAATATGTGAATGCCCTATTGAGACAGGAAGGGGGCAGGGCACAACCTTTAAAAGAATGACACAGTTGTTGAGGGCACAACATAAACTGGTTAGAACCAACTAGGTCCAAGATGGTGGACAAGTCAACTTCCAGTGGACCTTGAGCCTCATTATACACTCACTGTTAATACATTAGCTAAATGACACACCCACAGGTGCCATGACAGTTCCAAGGCCAACCATAAAAGGCTAAAAAGTGGGTGGTGGCCCAATTCTTGGAAATCCCTGCCCCTTCCCCAAAATAGTTGGAATAATTCTCCCACTCATTAGCCTATAAAATTACCCACCCCTATAAACACTGACAACCCCGTACCCTGGAGCCTCTCGCCTTCTAAGATGGCCCATACTTGGAGTGTGTTTCTTCCGTGGCCTCTTGCCTCCTGAGGTGGCCCACACTCTGGAGTATGTATCCCCCTGAATAAACCTTCTTTCACTTTACTACGGCTCGCTCTTGAATTCTTTCCTGCACGAAGCCAATAACCCACACTTGGCGGCCCATCCCAGGGACTCGCCTGAGACCTGGGACGTGACCATCCTCCTGCCTCCCGCTTTTTTTCTGCAACACTATGACTCAGCAATTTCATTCATGAGTATATACTCTATAGCAGTATTTCTCAAATTCGGTCAGCGGGCCAGCAACATTAGTATTACCTGGATGCATATTAGAAATTCAGATTTTTAAGCTCCATCCCAGACCTACGGAATATGAATCTATGCAGCAAGGCTCAGGAATCCTCACATATACCAACTCTCCAGGTGATTCTCATGGGCCCTAGAGTTTCAACCACGCACTTAGAGCAATGTTATTCAAACAGAACCTGTTAGTGAGACTGGAAAGCAAGAGTGGATCGCATTGCTATTTATCAGTCAACCAGTATAAAATAAAGTAGATTGAACCCCATGTAGTAAACTTAAGCATTGATTTGCAAAACCTTTGTCTCATTTGTGTACGTATACTTATGTAAGTGGGTACTTGCTTATTATGGAAAACGTATTTCTTACTATGGGTCACAGTCATGAAAGTTTGAAATCCACCACCCTAGAGAAACTCTTAATATATGTGTACTGCAGACATGCCCAAAAAGGTTTATAACTGCATTATTCACAGCAGCAAAAATAAAACAAAATCAAAAGTAGTAATCTAGATATCTAGATAATAAGAGATAATAAGAATATACCAATCATACCATATGGACTAATACCACAGTGAAATCAACAACATGCAATAACAAGGACAAATCTTACACAGTACTGAGTAAATAAAGCAAGTCACAGAAAATTACATAGAGTATTAAACCATTTTCATAAAGACCAAAAATAAGCAAAGCTGGACAAATATAAGAATACATACATTTGTGGTAAAACTATACTTAAAAGCTCAGGAAAATTCAGGAGCATAGTTATATCTGGGGAACACAAAGCGATGGACACAGGTAATTTGAATGGCACTAATGTTCTATTTCTCATTCTTAAGTTGAATGGTGGATTCATGGTGTTTGTTTTATCATTTACATATAAAATACATATAATCCTCATATGTATCAATTATAGCATAACATTTTAAAGAAAAACTCATAATACCTGATGTCAGAATCCTCTAGATTTTAGTAAGGGAAATTCACATTCAGATTCAATGGACACTTATCTATTAGCCGCTTTGAGCAAAGCATACACATTGTCTCACTGAATCCTTTAAGAGTCCTGTGAGGTTGGCACTTGGCAAAGAATAGGCAATCAAATATCTTTTGAGTGAATAAATGCTTGAATAATTTTATAATTCAGAAAGAGAAGGAGTTTGATTATATGCTATGTATTATGGACCTACCCATAGGAGTTAAACAAAATAACATAGATGATTAACTCTATTAATAGAAAGGAGCTTATGATCTATTCTTATTGTTTCTACATTCTATTACTTATTACCAAAAATATAATGAGAAAAATCACTTTCCTCGCTGGAAGTATCTCTGGCTAAAGGTTAAAAAAAAACTAACAACCTACAGGGTAGAGCTAACTAATATAACATTTCTATCAATACATTACTAGGATTTCTATTTTGCATTTAAAAGCTGAGTTAGCTATATGCAAGGCACCAGCTCTCTTCAGGGTGGGGAAAAGCAGAGCTATGGTAATACAAGAAAAGAAATTACCGAGGTTAAAAAAAAATCTGTGACACATTTAGTCTATGCATTTTAATAAGAACTACAGTTTAAAAAGTGCAAAGTCAAATCCTTTTTTTCCAGTGAATACATATTAATATAGATGAACACAATCGGGGAAACGGCTGCCTCGCAAAATTATTTCCATCCTTCACAAAGAACTATTTCCCTTCACAGGGCTCCCACAAATGTATGCGTTTTGTTTTTCAAATTTAGTTCACTGTGTGTTCCCCCACCCCCAGCACCTGGAATAATGACCAACTCCTAATAGATGCAGAGTTAAGTATTTGTCTTTGAATGAATTTATACACTTACTGAGCATTTACTATATAACAGGCATTTGGGGGATGCGAGATCGAATATGTTATAGTCCCCATCCACACAGAGCTAACATGAATGATTAAATCTAAACAAAATGTGCCCTTCCTCTTTCTGAATAATTCAGTCCAAGAGCTACTGGTGACCAAGCAAAGTAGGCAACAGCAGGAGAGGAGAGGGCAGTGACGTGAGGAGGAGCATCCATGCGGTGGCTCGGAGCCACTAAAAAAGAGCTTACTCCTTCAAGAAATGGCTAAATCCACGGCTGGGACAAGGAAAGTACAAAATGAGCCTGGAACATCTGGTAGCAAAAAAGTCAGGAAGTATGTAAAGACCGATCACAGCAGGTCAAAAAGACACAGAAACCAGATTAAAGGGCCTTCCACTGACCAAATCAGGACAATTTAAGCGTGGAAACAAATGTAACAGATTATAACTCACTAAAAAAAAACATATATATGCATGTGTCCATGATGATATATAATAAATATAAGAATAAACTTAAATTTGAGGAAGAATGGGATATTTACATTTTCTCTATCTCCCAATAAAATACTTATTAATTACAAAGAGAAAAAAAAAGTAATTTGCAGTGGAGAAGCCTGGCAGACACCATCTGAATCAAGTGATCAGAGTAATATCGCAGTAGTAATGGAAGGGTACAGTGGAAATCATGATTGTGTGACTGGCTACAATGAGAAAACCCAGTATCACTTCTGGAATATTCCTGCCAGAGATGCATAACCTGAATCTGGTCATGAGGAAATGTCATACAAACCCAAATTGAGGGCCATCTACTAAATAATTGGCCTGAAAAATTTCAAGTTCATGAAAGTCAAGAAAAGACCAAGGAACTATTCTCAGTTGAAAGAGACCTAAGAGACATGACAACCAAATGCTACAGATGATTTTAGACAGGACCCTTTGGGTACAAAAGTAAAGGACACTAGTGGAACAATCTGCAGAACTTGAACGGGATCTGAGGAGTAGAGGTTGGTAATACATCAATGCTAATTCCTGATAGTATTACCACGCTTAAATAAGAGAATGTCTTTGTTTGCAGAAAAGAAACACTAAAGTATTCAGGGATGATGGAACATCATGTTAGCAACTTAACTCTCAAATGGTTCAGGAAAGAAAATCTCTTTGTACTAGTAACTTTTCTATAAGTTTGAGATTATTTCAAAATAACAAAAAAATTGTAAAGTACATACAAGTACTCAGAAGAGCCCCAGGTCTCAATCTGTGCCCAGTAGACTAAGGGACCCTGGGAAGGACATCAAAATCCGAGGGTGTCCAAGAAGCAACCTCAGTCTGTTCAATTTGCTCCACTTGGTTCTCTCTCTAAGGACCCATATCATGCTAAGAAGAGCTAAATTGCACCATATTCTTCTAAGTGGACTCTAAATACCACTCCAAAAAGAACTAAGGCTTTCTAATAACAAGTTAGATTTGTCAGCTAAATCAAGGCTTTCCTAATATCAGAAGAGGCAGCAGTTTGCTTTCAAAAATGCCAAATGAGGTTGCATTTTTATACCACGCACAAAAACAAAGAAAACAAACAAAAAACACATGTGATCTGAAGTCCTAGTTCATCTCCTCTCCATTAAAACCAATTGTTTCTGTTGAAGAAAAAGACAATAAATTTGCAATATAAATTCAAAGATGTATTTGGAAACAACTTATCTATGGCTTATTTGGGAAAATCTGCTCACCTGGTAGAATCTGTTGTAGAAACAAAACAATTTTATATACATTTACTTTGACCATCTAACAGATGTACACAAAAGGCCAAATGAGAAAACGTTGTTTTTGCCATCCTTGGTCTTCAGAAGCCCACAGAGCTTGCTTGGAGTAAGATGGGGATGGGGTCCAGTAAAAAAAGTTTCTGGCACCCCAGTAAAAGAAGTGAATGCCTCAAAGTACTGCAGCTTTTTCTCCTAAAAGCACAGCAGGGCAGCCTGGACTAACAGCTAGAAATTTCTCTTTGTTTTTTTTTTCTTTCTTTCTTTTTTTTTAAGAAACTGAGCTGGGTTATTTTAGTCCTCTGAGAAGATGAGACTGTATTATCCCCTGAAAACTCACGAAGAGTGGAGTTTGGTAGAAAGAAAGAAAGAAAAAAAATCCAGTGTTCATTCACTGTATACCCAGCATCTGGCATTAAGTGTGGCCCATTAATATTTTAAAAAGTACTTGTACTTTCTCAGGATAAGGCAAGTGCTAAGCTTAAAAAAAACACACACACACATATACAGGTTGGTACCTGAAGACAAAGGACAGGACAAGACTTAGCAAGACTTAAGAAGGTCCTCTCAAACTCGATTTTCAGAAGAAAGGGATATCAGTTTTGTTCAGGGAATTTCAATCTATAAAGCAAGAAACTAAAGGATAAAAATCTTCTGCCAGAAGTTTTCTAGGACTTGAAAGGCATCTTGGATTTCCTAAGCCTATCCTACCTGTCCTAGATTCAAATACTCTGAACCATCTTCAGGTCATGTATCCTATGTATCCTGATTGTGGTGTGTGTGTGTGTGTGTGTGTGTGTGTGTGTGTTGTGTGTATATGTGTGTGTGTGTGTGTGTGTGTGTGTGTGTGTGAGAGAGAGAGAGAGAGAGAGAGAGAGAGGGAGGGAGGGAGGGAGGGAGAGAATCTCAAGAAGTCAAAAGCAGCTTCCCCAAAGAAGTGGCAAGCCAGCCTCAGTAAGCTGATTCTAATAAAATGTATTACCAGCCAACTTTCCAACCCTGAGGAGAAAATCTTTTAATATCTAAGCACTCAAAGAATCACTCCTACCCCATGACTTATTTGCATCTCTACTTTCAAAAACCTGGGAGATTACAAAGTTATTTGTTGACTTTATTAGAGCCATTTTCACATGCTGGTTAATGCCAAGAAAAACCACTTCTAAAGTCATGCATACCCTTGCTATTCAGCTGAAGAAAAAAAAAAAAAAGACTCCAAAAATTATGCTTGTCTCTAATTTATGGAAAATGAAAATGTAACCAATCCCCACAGATAAATTTATGCTGGCTTAAGAAAGTTTGGGTGGTAAAAGGAGCAAATTCCTAATTATCATTTTCTTCACACAAACTGGATTTTCAGAAACAGGAAAAATACAGAGAACTTCAGTCTACGAAGCAAGAAACAAAAGGATAAAGTTGGCTACAAGCAGCAAACACACAGCTCTACTCTGACAACTTATCTAGCTCGTCTTCAGGAAGGGGACTCATGCAAGATTGTCCTAGTGGCCCGAAGGCAACTAAGAGAAGTCACCCTGGAGGTTTGATTATTTTTAATTCCTTGTCTCTTTTAGTCCTATTTTCAAAAGAAAACTAACATTACTCTATGTTGTATAGAAAGACTATAGAAGAACAGTGCACGACAAACAACCCTGACTCTGCTATCCCTTGGTTGGCCAGTCATTTCAGTATTTGATTCCTTAGTTTATTCATCTGTAAAACAGGGAGCTTGACCTATTATATCAAAGAATCTCTTCAACTATAAAACTGTAAGAATATGCATGTTTTCCTCACTTTACAAATAAGGAAACAGGAGAACAGAGATTAGTAATTTGTCCAAAGTTACACAGTTACAAAGTGCCAGTGCCAGCATCTGGAAAAAAAAAAGTCTCTTTCCTAACAAAGTCTGCCCTTTCAACTGCTGTGCTATATTCTCTTCACCAAAATAAATCAGAATAAGGTGTTCAGAAAAGCAAGCAGTTCCAAAAATGGGCAGAAGACCTAAATAGACATTTCTCCAAAGAAGACATACAGATGGCCAACAAATACATGAAAAGATGCTCAACATCACTAATCATTAGAGAAATGCAAATCAAAACCACAATGAGGAAATCACCTCACACCAGTCAGAATGGCCATCATCAAAAAATCTACAAACAATAAATGCTGGAGAGGGTGTGGAGAAAAGGGAACCCTCTTGCACTGTTGGTGGGAATGTAAACTGATACAGCCACTATGGAGAACAGTATGGAGGTTCCTTAAAAAACTAAAAATAGAACTACCGTATGACACAGCAATCCCACTACTGGGCATATACACTGAGAACACCGTAATTCAAAAAGATACATGTACCACAATGTTCATTGCAGCACCATTTACAATAGCCAGGACATGGAAGCAACCTAAATGTCCATCAACAGATGAATGGCTAAAGAAGATGTGGCACATATATTCAATGGAATATTACTCAGCCATAAAAAGGAACGAAATTGAGTTATTTGTAGTGAGGTGGATGGACCTACAATCTGTCATACAGAGTGAAGTAAGTCAGAAAGAGAAAAACAAATACCGTATGCTAACGCATATATATGGAATTTTAAAAAGTGGTACTGATGAACCTAGTGGAAGGGCAGGAATAAAGACGCAGACATAGAGAACGGACTTGAGGGCACCAGGGGGAAGGGGAAGCTGGGATGAAGTGACAGAGTAGCACTGACATATATACACTACCAAATGTAAAATGGATGGCTAGTGGGAAGCAGCTGCATAGCACAAGGAGATCAACTTGACGCTTTCTGACCACCTAGAGGGGTGGGATAGGGAGGGTGGGAGGGAGGCTCAAGACGGAGGGGATATGGGGATATATGTATACATATAGCTGATTCACTTTGTTGTAGAGCAGAAACTAACACAACATTGTAAAGCATTTATACTCCAATAAAGATGTGGAAAAAAAGTAAAAAAAAGAAAACCAGTGAGAAAGCTACCACCTATCACAACAATCCATACAGTTTTATTATTGCCTTCAGGGTTGATTAATCAAGGGCGACATTTATCTTTGTGCCTGTGAGACATTCACCTCCTGTGTTGCTCTGTAATTCAGAGGCATTTTTTTTTTTTTTTTTTTTTTGACTGTGCCGCGCTGCTTGCTGGATCTTAGTTCCCCAACCAGGGATCATGGCCCCTGCAGTGGAAGCATGGAGTCCTAACCACTGGACCGCCAGGGAATTCCCAGAGACACATACATCTTTAACCTCAATGCATTTTCATTTAAGAAAGGTAAATCAGAATAAAGATTTAACTGTAACATGTTTTTTCAATTAAAAAAGAGAAAAGAACTGAAGCCAAAATTGGGAGTATGTATATAAACCACAAAAATCCCTTCAGGAGAAGAATAGAAAAGACGCAAGAACAGGATTCAGATAAGATCATCCCAGGGGACAGTATACATAAGAAGAGAAGCCCAAGAAACGACCCTGGCAGAGGTTATGATGGACATATGAAGCCCTTCTTCATCAAGAGGAGGAACAGAAATCTAGGAAGAAAAAAATACAGAAGGGACATAAGGGAAAGAAGGCTCAAGAACTAGTTCCAGCCCTAGCCCAGGGCCCTATGTCAAGAGTTAAATCAGATAAAAAGTGTATCTTAAAACTGGAACAAAGTGGAAGGCATTCTTATTAATAGTCACTGTTAAGATCTAGAGGAACCCTGATCTGGAGCACATTGATGCTCTCTTTACCAAAGCACTCAGAGCTCAAAATTATCAAAAAGGAAAAGTCTACTTTACTTCATCATTACTCTAAAAAAATAATAAATCACCACCCATTGTGTGAAATTCACAATAGCAAGGGCTACATTATTCAGCTGGTCTTCCAGTTTTTGTAGCCATGTCCTTTCAAAGGGTTAGCCTGGTCTCTTAGTCACTGACATTTGAAACCCCTGGTTTAGCACAGTGGTCTGACCCCAAAGTCCTCTTGTTCCCTGTGTTTAAAACAGAACAAGAGGCCAGGCTAAACCTTGAAAGGACATGGCTACTCAAAACTGGAGAACAAATTTTCAAGAAAGTTTTATTTATTATTTCCCTAGAAATAATAAATCATTCCTGTCCAGAATATCTTAGGCAAGATAGTTTTGTTTTAACATCAAAATCACTTTTTTGTCTGGACCTATAAATAGTGCCATAACTGTAAATGGTTGTCCGGATGGTGCACTGCACAAGGATGCTTGGCCAAGGGGATAAGAACTAGATGAGATCAAGCTATGCTCACACTAGCCATGCCATGTTCCCCAGGCTAGGGCTTCAAGGGGCACACAGAGGTGGAGGCACTTATTTCTAGTTTGCCCAGAGGCCATGGACACTGTATGGGCAGACTTCTGTCTCTATAACCCACTCAAATTCATCTCGAGTCACCAAGAGTTCATGTTAAGACTCAAATTTGCAAGGTTAACCAGATTTTTATTATATTCTATTTTTACTCAAACTGTAGTTGAATGAACCAGTTTGTTTTATGGATAAGGCATCCTTATTTTACTCAATGTTTCCATTAATAAAGCCTTTTTAGATTTAACCATTTCATATTACTCACAGGTCCCCAATCTACCCTACAAGGGTAAGAAAGGCAAAAATGACATTTACAAAGACAAGTTACCAAATCTACACCTATGATAATCTATATTAAAATATAAATTTTTCCAGATAACAGATCTAATATGGCCCGTCCCATTGTAAAAAAAAACAAACAAACAAAAACAAACTAGACCATCATACTTCTGTATTGTCAGAACCGTTAAGAAACAACCTCAGTGACTTCCCTGGTGGTCCAGTGGTTAAGGGGACACGGGTTCAATCCCTGGTTGGGGAACTAAGATCCCACACATGCTGTGGGGCAGCTAAGCCCATGCACCGCAACTATTGAGCCCGCACACCACAACTAGAGAGAAGCCCGCGCACCGCAACTAAGACCCGACACAGCCAAAAATAAAATAAATAAATAAATATTAAAAAAAAAAAAAAAAAAGAAACAACCTCAAATTTGTGAAAAACATTTCTTTTGTTCCTAATTTCATTTATAGCATTTAGGCCTTAAGCCAGTAACTTTGTGAGAAGCTGAGAGCCTAAGGAGAAAAAAATAACAAACAAACAAAAAACATAGAACACATTACTGGTGACTTCTCAACAAACAACCACAATTTTTACATCAATCCTTTGAAGTGTGAGGACACGTTTTTAAAGAAAAAAATAAAGTCAGTCATGTAGTTTAAAACTTATACAATTCATGTTTAACATATTAAGTGTAAAATACAAACATTTTGTGGGAGCTTATCTACATGAAAAATACAATATAAAATACAGTAGTTACAATCACTAGAGGGATTATAAACAGTTTCTTCTTTTTGCTTTTCTAGAAAGTCTACATTGTTCTAAAGTTAGCACATATTTATTTTAAAATCTGTTAAAAAAAAAAAACAGATTCCTTCTTGAGGCAAAAACATTGTTGTTTCTAGCAGAACACCATTATTATGTCAAAGTCTTGAAATGGAAATCTTTCACTTTCACCTTTCTAGGTAACAAACAAAGCATAATAAAAAACTATAGAAAAAAGAGGTCATGTCAGTGAATAAAGCAATTATTTGCTGACTGCTTAACTATGTACCACATTTTATTTAATAACCTCAGGTGGAAGGAAGGGGATAATTCAGATTTATACCAACCTAAAGCCCTAGGTAAATTAGCAGCAGATCCAAGAATTGAATTTGTGCCTTCAGATTTCAAATCAAACATTCTTTATATCGCACCATGGCCGTGTCCCTTGTGGAATAAAGGGTATTGTATGAAACCACCTACCATTTGTCCTCACTCCTCTAAAATGAAACAAACATCTATTTTAAGAGTTTCAGACATTTATTTTCTAAACTGCTACCTACAGATCCTGACCACTGTCAAGTTTTCTTATAACTTACAGAAAAAAAAAAATTTAGAAAATAAAGTGTTAATCGTAGTTTCCCTTCCCCTTTTCTACTCCCTAGCCCCAAATTGTTTTTCTTTAATATTATAGAATATGAACCCAAAAAATATCCAGTGGAGACAACCAACACAGCAACTCCTTTACCATTTTAGAAGTCTGGGAACAGACTAGGATATATTAGATAAACTTTCAATGCAGCTTTGAAACAAGGGCATAAAGAACTACCTGAGCCAAGAAGGCAGAGAGAAAGTGAACCAACAGTTTTCAATTACAGTATTTTTGTATTTAAAAAGAGAAAGAATTGTTCATATTTTAATTTGAAATTCTCAAATTTTTTCCCCCTTTCTGTTCATTTCTTATTTTCTTGGCTTTTTTGTGCATTAGAAACAGGAGCTAGGGGCGGGGTTATGTGATGGTTTTCTTTCAGATGTTACAGCATTTCCTTTCAAGACTAAACTAAGGTTCCTACGCATGGGCAGCTAAACTGCTACTCCTGAGATGTCGGCAGAAAGCAGCATGGCATACCATCCAACACTGACAGCTTAAACACTTGACAGAGCTTTTCCTATTCCACACTCTAGGAATAAGCTACCTGTTCCGTTTCTTTTTCATTTAGCCTTTGCTCAACTTATGCAGTAAAAATATCTGAGCTTTGGACTGAGTGAAAAGTGTGCTCCTATTTTTCCCCTCCTTACTGAAAAGGTAAACAGGTAATCGGGAAGAAAGGAACAAATGAAGGCAGGAAGATTTATACCAGAGATGCTTTTTGGTGCATATTTTCAAAAGTCTTTAACTGTCCTTCAAACAAATTATGCGACTTTCAGAAGATGTTAAACCGTAAATTAACCACTAAGTATGCTGGGTGACATAACTTATACTATCATGATCATACTTTGTAATTGATCTCATAACTTGGACATTCTAGTTATCATTTATATGTATGTTCTACTTTCATGATTTAATTTTACAGACTTCTGGTGGGGGGCAGGGGGGCAGGAGCCAAAGAAATAGAAAGAAGAAAATACCAAGTATGACATAAAATTGACCTCAATTCTGAGAAACAACCGAACAGATGAGGCTGCCTGCTTGATCTTACATTTATTTAAATAAATCACCTTTTATCAGTGCTGGTGAAAACAGCAGCATCCTTTTATCTTTTGAGGCAGACGTTTACAGGATGATATATATCGAAAAATAACAGAAAGGCACACTTGTCCCCAAACAAATATCCAAAAATCCAGTGAAGCTGTCCAGTAACAGCCACTAAAATAATTTTCTATGTATTATTTTCTTTGAGTTATTTTTAAAATAAGCAGCCAGCTATCCATCTCTGGGCACTGTAAAGATGAGTTTGCCACAAAAGCCACATATTTTTAGAAGCCAAAGTCTTGATAAATCGGTTCCTAAGAACATAATTTCTTACACGCTGGAGAATGCCTGAAAATACAGACCTTGGTTAAAGAGGCTTCCGTATCTTTTTGTAACCTTTCCAAATGTAAGTATGTGGGATGAGTATTCATAAATTTAAGTTGAACTGAAACATTTAGAATATTTCCAATTTAAAATACATTAAATTGCGGTCTTTGAAAGGAAATGAAAATGGCTTTAAACATATGAAAAGATGCTCATCATCACTCATAAGAGAAATGTGAATTAAAAATGAGATATTTTTTCACTCATCAGATTGGGGGAAAGATGTTTAATGAATCACTGTGGTGGAGAAATAGGCACTCTTACACATTGTTGATGCAAGCATAGAGCAGCATAACATCCTTGGCAGGCAATCTGTAAATGTCTATCAAAATTTAAATTCCACTTTGCCCTGGAGCCACGATTTTACTCCCAGGAATTTATCCTACAGATACACTCATCCATGTGCACAAATAACTATATAAAAGGTTATTCACTATAGCATCATTGGTGGCCTGAAGAAAGGCTCACTATATGTCATTTTGTATTGGATGTGTATTTATCTATTCAAAAAAATTAAAATTTGACAGGAAGAGAATGTGATCTGTACTGTTTAGAAATTCAAAGTGTTCTGAACTCCCCTACAAAAGGAAATACTAAACCATCCTACACAAGATTCATTCCAGAATCCTGCGATAAGATGCTACGTTCAGATGGCTTGACATGGCTGCATTAGTGAAAGCTCCTTATCATAAGATCCCTTTGGCCCTTTAGTAACCAAAACCCTTTGTTGGGGGGTCCACGGTGGATCTGATTTCTACTTCACAATAAGTAGTGCTTCAGAAAGATTCCAATTTACTCCTTGCAAAAACATATCAGATATAAATGCAACTGTCACTTTGAGAAACAGGACTGCATTATGCTGCAGACTTAACACAGACTGAAAGCATGTTCCCCATGTCTTCTCCAGCAAATCTTGCCAAATGGGCGTCTGAAATGTCCTATTGAAACAGGTGGTGTCTGAACAGAATTGGATTTCTGCCTATAGAAACCCTAGTTCTAACAACTGCTGTGGTTAGTTTTAATTTTCAGTCCTCAAAATTAACTGCTGGCCAGTGATTCAGAAATAGACTGAACAACACGTTTAGACTTTGCCCTGTTTAATTGAGGAAAGAAAAAAAGAAAAAGAAAAAAAAAAAAGCCCACCAACACCCTACCACCATCCTATAAAGAACAGCAGAACCAAAGCAGACCACTTGATTTCCAGGCCAAAAAAAGGGAGCAGCTGTAAAACAAACTCAATTCTCCAAAGATGATTGCCCCTTTTGTGCTTTCTTCATAGAAGCACAAGGATGCACATATATACTTGCCGAACATACTACTTAGGAAATCTTCTTAGGGCTTTGAGAAGCTTTTAATCTGCTAGAAATTTAGAAGTAAGAACAATGGTAAGAACACCTAATTTTTCTAATGAAAACGGACATCTTAAAAAAATGATAATCCAAAAAGACCTGTGTTTCAGTTTATACATGCAAAATACTAACAGCCAGAATGTAAATTCCTTGAAGAAAGATACAATGGGCTATATACACTAATATGTATAAAATAGATAACTAATAAAACCTGCTGTATAAAAAATAAATAAAATAAAATTCAAAAAAAAAAAAAGATACAATGGGCCAATTCCCTTTAAACCCAACATGTGTCCATCAATGTGCTGATGACACTAACCGGTGCTAAACACATACGCCTGTGAATAAAGCTAGAGTAGCTTACACCAAATAACAAACCTTTTCCACTGTACTTTTAAGTGCTTGATATAAAAATGGATAGAACTCTGATTTTCTAAACCAGCAATCAAAGGAAAAGGAATCAAGGGACCGGGTATCTACTATGAGCCACACACCGTGGCTACACATTCCCAATGAAGAAAACAATGTCTTGTCCATTTCACGGATGATAAACTGAGATTCAAAAGAATGTAAAAATTTTCCCAGGGTAATTCAGCTAGAAGATGACAGAGATGAGGTTTTAATTTAAATCTGCCTGATTTCAAAATATTTCTAATTGTATCATACTCCCTCCCAAAAGAAAATTTGGAGAGACGAGTTAGTAAAATGACAAGTTTCAGTTATATGACAAACACTGTATCGTTGCTTTGCCAACACCCAAAAGAAAAACTCATCCTCTTTCAATCAAAAGTAATGGATGTCAAATCCGTCTGCATTTTGTCTGTATGACTGAATTCCGGCTATTAAGAAGGTGATCAAGTAAACAGAAAATCATCTATTGTGATCATAACCCTTTAAAAAAATCCTGACATCACAAAGAGCATATTTGAAAATCCTTCTACAGGGATTCAACAGTTCATTTAAAAAAAAAAAGAAATATCTCAGTGAAAGTGAGAGGTGCTTCTCAATGGGATACATTTGGTCCTTTTGCTTAAAACTCAAGTATAAATAGATGACATTAAGTCTTGCCCTCAGAAGTTTACTGCTCCCTGTCCTCTACCTCTCCTACCAACCAAAGAAGAAAATGAGACCTCAAAACGAAGGCATCTCCTCCCAGTTCTCAGGCTATTATTTCCCATTTTCTGACCTCTATCTTCTTTTTCTTACATAGGCCTGAGAGGAGCTAGCTTGTAAACCAAATCTACAGTTTCCCTAGCAAGTTCCAATGACATCCCTCATTTAGAGAGAACTACCTTCAGGGTCTTGTAAACGAACTCATTCCGTATTTCAATATTCTCAGAAAATAATATGCTTAAATCCAAAAATGCCCTTCCCACGAAAGTTTTACTCTTTTCTTTGCAAGCAAAGATAACCTTAATTTTAGGGAGCTAATCAAAAGAACACAGGGTACATTTCTTCCAAGGCGGAAGCACACCAAGATTTCTCTGATAGTATTTAGAATAGAGTTACAACGTTAAAAAAAAAAAGAGTGAAAAGAAGAGAATGTTATTGACCAAAAAAAAGTTGTCATATAGCTATAGAATTATAGGCTATGAAATAGAAGAAAAATCTGCAATTTTTCAGGATTCTTCTGGCAAAACATTCTTTGGAATCATTTGCTTCTGAGAGCTGAAAAGCATTTTTCTAAGATGCTGCCAGCTCTAAAAACAACCTTTCTGATCTCTTGAAAAGCCAAGTTCTACTTTTAATAGTGCTATGTACTTTTGGTTTCAAAGAAAAAAGTGAAAGAGAAGGAACTACAGCCAAAATGGTAAGTTTACCCTACTCATGCCTCAAGCTGTACATAATGATTTCACACAGTACTTATGAAGAAGGGATCAAATTTTTCCTTTAAAAATAGAACATATACCTCTATGTCACATATGTAATGTTTAAGTATAAGGAGCAAAAGCACCCCCCTTTCACTCCAAAACCCAGTCAAAAAAAAAGTTTATATGGAGAGACATAGTCATGAACAGGAGATCTCTAATAGACATCAGAAGCAAAAGTGACAAAAGCAAAAATAAACAAGTGGAACTACATCAAACTAAAAAGCTTCTACACAGCAAAGGAAACCATCAACAAAATGAAAAGGCAACCTACAGAATGGGAGAATATATTTGCAAATCATATATGTGGTAAGAGATTAATATCCAAAATATATAAAGAACTCATACCAAAAAACCCCAAACAATATGATTTTAAAATGGGCAGAGAATCTGAATAGGCATTTTTCCAAAGAAGATATACAGAGGGCCAACAAGTATATGAAAAGGTACTTGACATCACTAATCATCAAAAAATGAAAATCAAAATAAGCTATTACCTCACACCTGTTACAATGGCTATCCTCAAGAAGACAACAGATGGTAAGTATTGGCAAGAATGTGGAGAAAAGGGAGCCCTTGTGCACTGCTGGCAGGATTGTAAATTCTACAGTGCAGCCACTATGGAAAACAATATGGACGTTCCTCAAAAAATTAAAAATAGAGCTACATATGATCCAGCAATCACACTTCTGGGTATATACCCAAAGGACATTAAAAGAGGATACTGAAGATATATCTGCACTCTCATGTTCACTGCAGCATTATTCACAATAGCCAAGCTATGGAAACAACATAAGTGTCCATCAACAGACGAATGGATAAAGAAGATGTGGAGATATGTGTGTGTGTGTGTGTGTGTGTGTGTGTGTGTGTGTGTGTGTGTGTGTATGATGGAATATTATTCAGCCATGAGAAGGAAGGACATCCTGCCATTTACAACAACATGGATGAACCTTGAGGACATTAGGCTAAGTGAAATGAGTCAGACAAACTGTATGATATCACTTATATGTGCAATCTGAAAAAGTTAAACTCATAAAAACAGAGGCTAGACTGGTAGTTACCAAGGGCTGGGGGGTGGGAGAGAAGGGGAGGTGTGGGTCAAAGAGCACAAACTTCCAGTTATAAGATGAATAGGTTCTGGGGATCTGATGTACAGCATGGTGATTACAGTTAATAATAGTGAATTATACACTTGAAATTCGGCTAAAAGAGTAAGTCTTAAATGTTCTCATCACAAAAGAGAAATGGTAATTACGTGATGTGATGCAGGTGTTAGCTAACGCTATGGTGATAATGATTTTGCAACATACAAGTGTATCAAATCAACATGTTGTAACCTTAAGTTATATGTCAATGGTATCTCCATAAAAGCTGAAAAAAAAAAGATTTCTAATAAAATCAAAATGGCTAAGTTAGTAACACCATGATAGGTTCCATTAACAATGATAAATGTTAAAATGTTAAACAAGGTACTATATCCAAAAATCTTGGTAAGACAAAAAATGTTTATTAGTTCAGATTCTCCCATTTCCATAAAAGACTATTTTAATCCTCCCATGTGAAATGGACAGAATCTATGGGATTACTAGTATTTTGAATGGATTTTTTAATTTTACTACAAAATTTACTAGAATCAGTCACTTAAGGAACTCATGTCAAATAACTGGTGTGCTCGAATATTTCACATTTCAACTTATTATTTTAGAGTTGTCAAGACACAATCTAAATCTAACAGGGAAAAAACATGCAGGCTTCAAACAGCACTTAAAGAAACACAAAGAAGGAAAGTTAGAAGTCAAGGAGGATAATTCTGAGATAAAGGCTGAGTGGAGAAAAAGACAGAAATCTACTAGAGACCTTATCAGGATGCAGTGCTGCACTCTGCCACATTATCACTGACCTGTAACCTCTTCTCTGGCTCACAAACAACTTTTGAGTACTCTGAGACTAAGTGGATGTTTTAAAAAGTTCTTGTGTCATATTTTCTTTTTTTGACGACCCTTATCAGAAGCCTGATGTACTCAAGCTCCATAATTCACATGCTCCAATTACCTACCTAACTTCATACTCAAGAGGAATAATCAGAGGCATAAAATGCCACCCTCATAAAAAGAAACATAATGGGAATGATTAGGATTTAAAATGGACAGGCTCATTTTTAAGGGCATAGCCATAGATAAGTAGCACCCACACTGTGCTCTAGATAACTACAAAAGAATCAAATAGGGTTTGTTTAAAAAAATTCCTTAATAAACATATAATAAATCCCTACCTTCAAAATGAGTTGTATTACAAAAGCCCAGTTCTTCACGAAGATGCATTTCCCCACAAAATACTACAAATGGTCATTCATTTCCAAAGCTGGCCCATCAATACCTATTTAACCCATAATCTACCGACATACAGTATAATGTGGAATGAAATGTGGTAAAAGTACCTGTAACACTTCAAATGCATATTAGTATCAATAGTTCAGCTGAGAGGACAGGAGCTTGGAAAACAGATCTCAAAAAAATGGACTCCAGGGGTTACACATAACCCAAAATGTTTACACAATTATATATATATGGGTGGTTTTCTTATGAGAGGGTCCACAGCTTTCCTGAGGTTCTCAAAGTGGTTATTCATATCCCCATAAAGGGAAAGGGCTTCTGTGCTATATAAAATTCAATTCTTCCCTACAAAGCCCTCAGGTAGAGTTTATCAGTGAAATGAGGCATCTTGAGAAGTTATGGTCTACACATGCTTACATATAATGATAAGCTCGTGGATGAAAAACTATCAAAAACCTTCCAGTAAAACTAAATGAAGGAAATCCTAGAGTAAAGAAGGCACTGCAAAAAAAAAAAAAAAGGAAAAAAAATGTATAACTAAAAAAACAGAAAAGAATGCACTGCAACATTTTACGGGGTCTGAACTGCCCATATAAGATGAGACAGGAAGTTCATCTGAAGTACTCAATAGAAGCTGATGATCCTAGTAGTATCCAATGTAAAGTAGATTCTGACCCATCAACAGTGTTTGTCTGTACAAACTGCAAGCAAAAATTCCATATGTTTGTGAGAAATTCCACTTAAAAATCTTTCCCCATCCTAGCCAATTCACCCGGGCACTATATTATCATTATCTTAAAAAGAAAAATCCATCTATTACCCACACACAATTCAAACAAACAAAAATGTGTTTTTAAATGACCCAAACAAGTAATTTGAATGAGTACACCTTTTCTATTCATTTTGACCAAGAAAATTTGGATAATAACTCATTTTCATATATTTTTGATGTAACTTTCAACTTTAAAATTTTTCTGTACACTGATGTAACACAGTTAAGGCATTGTTCTTTTCTTAATTGAGGATAGTTTGGTTTTAGATTGATGTTGAAATAAAGTTGAACTGCATAGACTATAAGGCTGTTCTAACCAACAATGTAATCTCAGACTCATACCTACTTAAAATATTGTTTAATTACCTCTTCTTCTCAAACCATGAGTCCACAGCATGGTCATTAAGTTGCTTCATTTCTTTTACCTCTCTCAAAACATTATTGTACTTCTTGACACACTAGCAACTAGTTTTCTATGGGAAGGCTTTTCACAAGCCCAGCGTCACGTACCCCTCCTGCCTTCAGCAACTTTCTTCTGAACTCCTCTGTGGGGTTGTTGAAGGTAAGCTTTTCACAGCGGAGGTGATTCACTGGTGGATGGCCTTCAAGATGCAGGAATAAGTCATAATCAAAACGAACCTTCTTAGGTTCTTCCTAGAGGTTAAAAAAAATAAGAAGGAAAACAGAGACTTAGGCATAAATAGAAATTTAGAAAGCAAAGGTTTACTCCTGATAAGGATCAGAAAAGACTCAGACTACAGCATGGGGAACTCTACTCGACGCTCTGTGGTGACCTAATGGGAAGGAAATCCAAAAAAAAGAGGGGAGATATGTATACATATAGCTGATTCCCTTTGTAGTTAGTAGAAACTAACACAACAGTGTAAAGCAACTATACGCCAAGAAAAATTCATTCAAAAAAAGGAAAAGAAAGAAAAGAGACACAGACATCTAACAGCTACAGTGTCAAAGAAGGGGAAGTACTAGGAAAAAAGTCATCATGGAACTATCTACAAAGCAAAATGGAAACATCTGAAAAATTAGTTTCTTGTCTTAGAGGAAAACCAAAAAGAATAAAGTCATCATCTTTCTTGCAGTCTCTCAAGTGGTATGACACCACCAACACCGCCATCCAACTGGAAACCTAAGACACCCCTGAAGCCACTCCTTCCCCTTCCCACTCTACGGCCCTACACCCATCATCAACGGCTGACATTTTCTCTTTTAAATACTTCTTGAACAAGCCGTCTAACCCATACTGCCATGCTCTTACTCATTGCTCAAACTACTATAAACTCCTTCCTCTAGTAGTTCTTCCTACTTCAGGATAGATGATCACTTTCTTCTTCATTCAGGCCTCAAAACTGTCCATATGAAACAAAAATCTAGCCATTTTCACTCCTTGATTAAAATTTCACAAGTTCCCAATGCCATTAGAATAAAAATCTGAGCTCACCTAAATGCCACATAGGATTTTCACAATCTAGCTCTTGGTTCCATGTCTCACCACACCCCTTCCACCCATCTGGTGATCCAGCCACACATTGTGGTTGGTTGCTTCCAGAATTTACTCATTCTAGATTAACTCTGGGTTTCACCCTTGCTTTACATTACTACCTCCACTGCCGACCTCCATTCCTCTACTTTCTGCTTTACCTGGATAACTTCTACTCATCCCTCTCCATTCAGGTTTTATTTGGGGGAAGCCTTCCTTGAACTCCACTCCCAACTGCTTCTCCTCTGTTCTGTGTGCCTCTCTCTCTTATCCTTGAAACATCTTAGAATAACTGTCTTATTATCTCCCTTTACCCTGCTAAATCATAAGATCTTTGAAAGTAGGAATAATGGTTGAGTCCTCACTGTACCCTCAACAACTAGTTTAGTGCCCCATGCATAGTAGCAATGCAATAAATGTCTGTGAAATGAATGAAAATGTGGCATTTTCCTGGAG
Organism: Eubalaena glacialis; assembly: GCF_028564815.1. Classification (NCBI taxonomy): domain Eukaryota; kingdom Metazoa; phylum Chordata; class Mammalia; order Artiodactyla; family Balaenidae; genus Eubalaena; species Eubalaena glacialis. The sequence goes on from NC_083724.1 coordinate 70,732,362, forward strand.
GACAAAACAGCACCATATCCAAGAGAACACAGTAATTATAGTTCCATGATACTCGAGTTCTACTCTCCAGCCATTACTTTAGCTGGCTAAACACCTAAACCTCTCTACAGACAGATTCTCAGGCATCCAAGGGGAAATGAATACTGAGGATAATAATAACAATATTATGTATTTAACATTTATCTCATTTAATTCTCATAGCTCTCCTTTGGGTGAGCTGTCAGCTCTGTTTGGCAGAGGAAATTGAAGCACTTAGAATTTATTACTTTATATAAAAACTCCCTGTGTATTATAGATATTAACCATCTCTGTGAAATGTTACTTTTTTCATTTGTCATTAGCTTTGCCATTTTACGTGTTTTTGATAACAGCTATTTATTTTTTTTAATAATTGCTTTACTGAGAAGTAATTCACATACCATAAAATTCACCCATTTAGAGTATAATATTTAGTGGTTTTTAGTATATTCACAGAGTTATAAAACTATCGCCACATTCTAATTTCAGGACATTTTCATTACTCCAGAAAGATATCTCAAACTCATTAGTGGTCCAACAGATCCCACACCCCCTGGCATCACTAATCTACTTCTGTTTCTATGGAGTTGCCCATTCTCGACATTTCGTATAAATACATGAACATACATAAAATACACACACAATATGTGCTCTTTTGTGACTGGCTTCTTATACTCAGCATGATGTTTTTTAGGTTCATCCATGTTGTAGCATGTGTCAGTTCCTTTTTATGGCCAAATAATAATTTATTATATGGGTATACCAGGTTTTGGTTATACATTTGTCAATAAATAGAAATGTGGGTTATTTCCATTTTGGGCTATTGTGAATAATGCTGCTATGAACATTTGTGTACAAGTTTTTGTATGGACATACATTTCCATTTCTCTTGGCTATACACCTAGGAGTGGAATTTTTTGGGTCATAAGGTAACTCTGTGTTGAACATTTTTAGGAAATGCCTTACTGTTTTCCAGAGTGGCTGCACCATTTAAAAATCCCACCTGCAATGTATGAGGTGTTTATGGTTTTTTAAAACACAATATTTTCTAAAATTACATAGTCAAATAAAACAATGTTTTTCCTTTTTTAAAAAAGAATTCGTTATATTACTAACACATGATGAAACAAAGTGATCTGAACCCAGTTCTTTTGACTAAAAAGTCTTAGCACCGAGCGTGTGGAGAAAAGGGAACCCTCTTGCACCGTTGGTGGGAATGTAAATCGATACAGCCACTATGGAGAACAGGATGGAGGTTCCTTAAAAAACTAAAAATAGAACTACCATACGACCCAGCAATCCCACTACTGGGCATATACCTTGAGAAAACCATAATTCAAAAAGAGTCATGTACCACAATGTGCACTGCAGCTCTATTTACAATAGCCAGGTCATGGAAGCAACCTAAGTGTCCATCAACAGATGAATGGATAAAGAAGATGTGGCACATATATACAACGGAATATTACTCAGCCATAAAAAGGAACGAAATTGAGTTATTTGTAGTGAGGTGGATGGACCTAGAGTCTGTCATACAGAGTGAAGTAAGTCAGAAAGAGAAAAACAAATACCGTATGCTAACACATATATATGGAATCTAAAAAAAAAAAGAAAAGAAAAGGTCATGAAGAACCTAGGGGCAGGACGGGAATAAAGACGCAGACCTACTAGAGAATGGACTTGAGGACATGGGGAGGGGGAAGGGTAAGCTGGGATGAAGTGAGAGAGTGGCATGGACATATATACACTACCAAATGTAAAACAGATAGCTAGTGGGAAGCAGCCACATAGCACAGGGAGATCAGCTCGGTGCTTTGTGACCACCTAGAGGGGTGGGATAGGGAGGGTGGGAGGGAGATGCAAGAGGGAGGGGATATGGAGATATATGTATACATATAGCTGATTCACTTTGTTATAAAGCAGAAACTAACACACCATTGCAAAGCAATTATACGCCAATAAAGATGTTAAAAAAAAAAAAAAGTCTTAGCACCTGAAACTGTCAGAATGCAGGCATTACCTACTACAAATTCATGGTTTTCACCTCTTCATCCAAACTTCCCCAGATCATAGTCTCCACTCATGTACTCACTACCTCTCACTTCTATTACTAATCTGGCATGAAACTTGCTCCTTCTCTCCTTGATCAGGGTGCCATTCTCTCCTGGTTTTCCTCACACTTACTGGCATTCCTCCTTAGTTTTCTTCACAGGTTTCCCTTCTTTCTTCATTGACTCTTAAATGCATTTACCTTTTTGCAAAATTCCCTAGGGAGACAACGCCCATTCACAGGGAGTTAGTTCCTCCTTCATGACAGTGACTCCCCTGCCTCCAGCCCAGCTCCCACTTGACTGCCATATGCTTGTGTTCCAGTCTAACCACACCTCCACTGGGGTGACCGGCAGCAACAGCAAATTCATGCATTATCTTAAACTGAAGTTATCTTCATGTGTCCTTTCTCCTATACTCTATATCATGACAAACAGAAATCTTAATTGCTTCCCAAGGGTAAAATACACAAAAGTCATCGCTAACGCTTCCTTCTCCCTTACTCATCACAGTCAAATGGTCTCTGAGTTCTGTTTAGTATTCCTCCTTAGGAACTCTCAAATCTATGCCCTTTGCTCTAGTCACGATAACTACTGCCTTAGCTTAGACCTTCATCACTCTTCATCTGGTCGCCTCCCTGTTTTTGAACTTACCCCTTTCTACCTACCACAATGACAAGAGAGTGACCTTTCTAACACAAAAATCAGATTACATCTTCCCATTGATATAAAAGCCTTTAACGGCTCATCATTTTCTACAGGATGAAATCCCACCTCCTGGTAATAACCATTATAGTCTTTTAATACCTTTCCTGCATTGCTTTTGTTCTCTTACTCTACCTTGTCCTTCCACAATGTTGAAGCACTTGCTGTTCCCCAGTGCTTCATATTATCTCATTCATTTTGCCTTTCACATGTCGTATTCCCCATTGTCTAAAATGCCTTCCCTCCCAGCATACTTCCGTCCTTTATCTGGTTAGTGCAAACTCATCATTCAAGACCTAGCTGAAGCATGAACTCCTCTGAAAAGTCTTCCTAACCCTCCCAACCCCATCTGAATTAGACATCCCTGTTACAGCATTCCTTTATTAATGTAATGATCCAACCATTTTTATTACTTACTTGTCTTTCCTCCAAATTGTAAAATAGTCAATACAACCTTAGAATTATTTTAAAAAATAAGAAGGGCCATTTTCTACCTTACAATTGGGAGTGTAAATTGGTAAAGCCTTTGGGAAAACACACTGGCAATATCTATCAACATACTAAATGCATGCAATGTTTAACCCAGTAATTCTACTACTAAGAATCTCTTCCACAGAAATATTCAAATATGTGTGCAAAGATATATAGACAGGTATAGATGTAAAATAAAATGTTCATGGTAGCATTGTTTATAATGGCAAAAAAACAGGGATGATCTGCATGTAAGTATATCATTACCATGGAATACTATGCAGATATTTTTAAAAGCTGACTTGGAAAGGCATATCACTAAGTGAATTAAAGGCAAGTCACAGAAAAAATATTAAAATATGATATATTATGCCCTTGCCAATCTCTATATAGACATACTTTTTAATCCATGCAAATGCATGGGGGAAAATCTGGAAAGGCTATACCAAATAGTTAACAATGATTAAATGAAGTGAAAGGAGTAACTCTTAAGTTTTATTCCATTCACTTTTACTAGGAGTATACTCCAGCATACTTTTTTAAAGAGAAAAATACATTGATGAATATAATAATTACCAGCAGAAAAAGAGTGAGGTAGTAACAACACTTTATAGTTCACACCAGTTTAAAACCAAAAAAAAAATTACTTTTCAGTAAAACTAAGGCTAAGGACCACAGAAAGTGACAATCTTTGTATGAATCCTGAGTGTGATTTTCTTTTAAAGTTTTTTTTTTATAGAAAGTAAAAAGTACCCATAAATTTGTGGTCTGACCAACTGAATATCTTTCTTAGAGGACTGACATCAATATAATGTCAATTTACGCTCCATAGAAAAGATTCTTCTTCAAAGTTCAAACAAGGTAGCACGTATTTATTCTCCATATAAAGCTGATACATTTCCTAGAGGAAACCTGGTTTTGGCAATATCAAATTATCCCTCTCAGTCCGCTTCAGTCCTTGACATTCACTCGTGTACTTTTCTGAGGACAGAATGAAAGAGAGAAGCATGGGATCCTTTCAAACCTGAAGTGCTACAGTCAATTATGTTTCAGTGGGCCTGTTGGTTTAGTTTCTGAAACACACATGATTCTCATGGATAGGCTTGTTTTGTTGAATACAAACACAAAATAAGAGAATAAACAAACACGAACTCATAAGAAGCACTGACACTCCACCACCCCTCTTGACTCTGACCTCTCCAATAAGTGAGCAAAACTGAAGACAAGCTTATTGTAAGCAGGAAAAGTACAAGGATGGAGATGGGACCAAGGGCAGGGTGATATTATACACTAAATATGCAGTGGTAGGCCCCTTCCAACATCAGGTGGAGGTCTTTTTGCTGCTTTCTCTCATCTCCTATGCAAACTTGAAATAATACTTTTTCATAAACCATTATTATAATGGATGTTCTTTCTTCAAGACAGAGTTGAGTAAACTCCAGGGATAAATAAAATGATATACACTCAGAAGAAATGAAATGAACACTCTGGAGCAACAGCCTAGACCTATTACATTTTCACACGTGGATCATTTCAGTAGGATGGAGATCCAGAATGGAAGATAGCAAAAATTTGGTTTCTAAGACACTCTAAGAAGATAAATTAAAAAGAGATGACAGAGCAATAATTTTAATTAAAAAATTAAGAACATAAAGAAAAGTACTTAAAATACTACACCCATATATTTTCCACTGAGTTTAAAGAGATGTTAACACTTTCACCATGCTAGTTTATGTTTTTCTTTAAAGAAATAAAATTTTGTAAATATGAGCTTCTCTATCCCTCCTTCCCCAGTAAGCCATGCCCTTTAGTTCCTGTGCTGTCCTTTCAACTTATGCTCTTGTACTACATATGTGTGTCTCCATCACCTCATTTATTCTTGGCTTCAGTGGTTTATAAAACTATACATAAGTGATATCATAACCATAGAAATATATATATATACATCATCATTTTTGTTTCTGAGACTTATCCATCTTGCTACATTAATTGCTATATAGCATTTTGTGTATTATTAACCCACCAGTAATTGATCCACATCTCTACAATTAGGTGTATACCACTTTTTCATATTACAAACACTGAAATATGTCTCATTGTGCACCTATGAAAAAAGCAATAATTATTATGTATAAAATCTTAAAGAAAATCTAAAACTGGAAAATAAAAATCAGCTAATCTGGACACTAAACAGAATATCTACTACACAGTGGTCAGCTGAATGTCTATTTTACAATGGCCCCAAGGAAATAACTGTTTTCCATCTCAAGTGCATCTTTCTTCTTTCATATTTTAAGAAACTAAAAATTCCTCACAAAGTGAATAAATAATATGTCTTTCAGTCATAAGAACTGCTACCCAAAGTACCAAGACGACTGCATTTGTGTGTGCGCATGTGTGCACACATTACTTGCAGCCTCTTCATCCTTCATTTATTTTCTTTTTAAAAATCTGGTGGATGAGGAGATTCCAGTTATTTCTGTAAAGGAGGGAATTGGGTAGTTCAGAAAATATATTTCTCTGAAGAAATGAGAGCTTGTAAAAGTGACCAGAAAAGTTAAAAACAAAGTAGGAGAGAAGATACTTTATTGCAGCATTATTTCCAAACTGAAGCCTTCAGTGTACCTTCATACATTGCTGGTAGGAAAGTAAAATAGTACAGTCATTTTGGAAAACAGTTTGGCAGTTCTTTAAAAAGTTAAATTAAACACAGAGTTACCACATGACCCAATAACTCCATCTAGGTATATAACCAGGAGACTTGAAAACATATTTCCACACAAAAACTTGTATATGAATGTTCGTAGCAGCATTATTCATAGGGCAAAGATGGAAACAAGTCAAATGTCCATCAAATTATGAATACAAATATAAGCAAAAATGTGGCGTTATTTATACAATGGAATAGCATTCAGTTATAAAAAGGAATAAGTATTGGTACATCCTATAACATGGATAAACCTTGAAAACCTACTAAATGAAAGAAGCCAGACAGAAAAGGCCACATATTGTATGATTTCATTGATAAGAATTGGCCAGAATAGGATATTACAGAGAGAAAGGGAATAGATTAACCCCAGGGGCTGGGAGAGTAAGGAATGAGGAGTGATTGCTGATAGGTACAAGGTTTCTTTATGGGGTGATGAAAATGTCCTAGAACTAAATAGTGGTGATGGTTGCACAATACACTAAAACCCACAGAGCTGTACATTTTTAAAGGATGAATTTTATGGTGTGTAAGTTATATCCCAATTTTTTTAATGAAAAAAAAAAGCTAAAAACTAATTTCTTAAGGGAAATCTTGAAATGAGAAAAAACAAATCCATACATCAAATGTGAAAGCATATCATACGAACAGATATAAACACATCTCAACAAATTCTGATTTGATGAAAAACATGTGAACATTTCACTGGTATTACTACTGAGGAAGGTAATCATTATTCTGGCAAAGAGTTACTGCTTCGAAGACACAGAAGTTAAGAGAACTGCCAGTGGAGAGAAAGATCTAGATCAAGAATCTGGTTTTAACACTTCCCAACTGTGTGTGGCCTTGGACAAGCCATGTAATCTTTCCATGACTCAGTTTCCTTTCCTGTAGAATAGGAATAATAACCTCTCAAAAGTTCTTATAAACCTACTAAACAAAGCAACATATGTAAAGGGCTCAGCAAACTGCCACGGACAAAGTAAGCACTCAGCTATTTAACTACACAGAAATAGGTTACCACCAAATACATACCCAAAATATAAATATAAAGAAAAAATAGGGCTTCCCTGGTGGCGCAGTGGTTGAGAATCTGCCTGCCAATGCAGGGAACATGGGTTCGAGCCCTGGTCTGGGAAGATCCCACATGCTACGGAGCAACTAGGCCCGTGAGCCACAATTACTGAGCCTGCGCGTCTGGAGCCTGAGCTCCGCAACAAGAGAGGCCGCGACAGTGAGAGGCCCACGCACCGCGATGAAGAGTGGCCCCCGCTTGCCACAACTAGAGAAAGCCCTCGCACAGAAACGAAGACCCAACACAGCCAAAAATAAAATTAAATAAATAAATAAATAAATAAATAAATAAATAAATAAATACTACTTGAGAGCAAACACATCTATGTAAAAAAAAAAAAAAAGAAAAAATAATTAACAGGGTATCATGTGTGTAGGAAGGCCGTGGAGCAGGAACGTGGCACATGAGGAAACCGGCTTGAAAAAAACAAGAAACATGAAAAATAAAATTTATCCCTATTTTCTACACATTCCAACTTTTGAGGATAGTTTCATTATAGCTTATTTAAAAGTTAATTATCTCTTAATCACAAAGAGATTTTTACTGAATTGAAGGCTGGGTCTTCTACACATTGAAAAAGGCAATGGAACACAATACTGTAAATCAACTATACCTCAATTAAAAAGAAAAAGAAAAAGTCAGTGGGACACTGTTCCAGTGGAAGATACTGATCACTAAAGAGTGGCTTATCAGGGGTTCTCATACTTTGTGGTGTTTCTTCACCTGGAAGGCCAGTAAATATGCAGATTCCTAGGCCCCATCCCAGAGATTCTGATTCAATAGATCTGGGATAGAGCCTGAGAATCTCATTTCCAACCAGCTCTTGGGTGATGCTGATTGCTTCTGGTCCAAGGACCAGACTTTACGGAGCACTGGCTTGGATAACACAACATTCTAATTGCTCAGTTCCTTTAAAAAGAAAAATGTGAATTATCTCACTTTGGGGCAGGTGTCAGGAACTATGATTACCTTGGAATAAAAGGAAGAAACAGGGTGATTAAAAATAACAGCTAGCATTTACTAAGTGTTTACTTACATATGAAGCATTATTCTAAAAATCCTGCATAGCTTTATTTAATCTAATCCTCCTAGCCACCTTATGAGGTAGATACACTTATCCTATCCCCATTTTATAAATTAGGATAGTGAGTCCCACAGAGGTTGAACAATTTGTCCAATATTATATAGTCTGTGTGTTTTGCCATATATGCACTGCTGAAATTTTAAAAATCCAATAGAATCCATAATATCTACTTGCTGATATAACTGTATATATGTATGTGTCACATGTGTGTATCAGATAAAGATAAAGGAGAGATTATTCTTTGTAAGTCTCAAATTCTAGAAGTATGAAAATGAGAAAAGGATCATTTCACTGAAAAGCCGTACTTTCTCTTTTCTATTGTACAAACATATGTTAATCTTCTTTTTCAAAAGGTAATCACTCTTCTCTTAAAAGAAACGTTTAATGAATTTCATATAATCTGACTTCACAGAACTGAAATTATCTTTCTCTAGCCACTTCCTCTTTAATTAAGGACAACAATAGCCAAAATTCCTAGAAGACAAATTTTAACTTTTATTTTAAAATCATCTAGTGATAGAAGTGCTTATGAATCAAAACTATTTTAAACATCATTTGGTTAATGAAGGATCTTCTATTGAAAGATTAATGAGTAAAGATTACATACCTTGTTTTTAAAATAAACCTCAATTGGCAAAATGAAACCAGCATACCCAGATTCTTCTACTTTGTAAGGTGGATCTTTGCACACTGCAACATTAAAAAAAGAAAAAAAGTGAGATGAGATTAATAGGCAAAAAGACATTCTTCTTTCCTTTAAAAACAAGAAAAAAAAAATCCCATCCTACCACCTACATCATTCTCAATTTTCACAGCCCTTTGCCAAGCCCCAGCTAACTCTCTGATTTGATCTTTACTTCTTGTTCAGAATCTACAATAATAATATTCCTATGTAAATCAAATATGTAAGTTATTTATTCAAATCTTGATGGGGGATAGTGCATCACAGTCAACCATGGTCATGAATGACTGGACTTTAGTTGTTATCACCCTGCCCTAACACTTTAGGGAAACTGAGGACAGCACCTTGTGACTGAAAGCTTGAAAACAACTGTGAGCTACCTAACAAACATATTATCTATGTCTAGTCTTTGATGGACATCACACTACCCCAAACCCCTCAGTTCTCTGAGATATCCTAATTTCCATACCAAAAGGTGGCAGGACCACCCTCCATCCTTAGAAAAATCCCAAACCCAGTGTCTCCCAATGTTATTGGTGTTCATTAAGACTCATTATCCCCCATTACCCCCCAAAGGAATACCTACTGAAATACTGCAATACATACAAACACTTCAAATCTATTCACATCATAAGAATACATAAAAAAAAATAAGGCTTTTGTATTCTTATGAAGAAAGACTTATTTAGACAAGACTATTTAGGCAAGCTCTTGGGAAATGAGAGATGCCCTAAGAAGCTAAATATGATTTCACCCCACTAAAATTTCCATTAAATCAAAATCAGTTGCAAGCCAGCTGAGCTATTCTAGTTAAGACTGCATTCTAGTAGTAACTATCACAAAGAATTAAAAATGTACATGTTGAACATCAAGGCCATATACCACATAGCACATAACCTGGTAGCCCAAGTCCACTTCAGCAGGGCTCCAGTCTGCCTTTTAAACCCTTCCTCCTTTTGTCACCCACCAATCCTCCTATGCTTCATTCAATTGCATCAATTCCCCCAAAACATGCCCAGTATTTCCCACCTATGCTCTGTCCTCTTTCCTTCCATCACACTTTGATGCTACTCTTAGTATCCTCTGCTAGTTCAAATCCCAATTTCTTCACAAAGCCTTTCCAGACCAGAGTACTATCCTCTCTTCTCCTTTTACCCTCCCAAAGAACTGTCTGAATCACTGATTTGACACTTAAGACTTCCTTATTATCATATATTCAGGAACCTCATCTCTAATTCCCTTTCACTCCCCAAGGACAGAAACTTTTTTAAATTAATTTTTATTGGAGTATAATTGCTTTACAATGTTGTGTTAGTTTCTACTGTACAGCAAAGTGAATCAGCTATACGTATACATATATCCCCTCTTTTTTGGATTTCCTTCCCATTTAGGTCACCACAGAGCACTGAGCAGAGTTCCCTGGGCTATAGAGTAGGTTCTCATTAGTTATCTATTTTATACATAGTATCAATAGTGTATATATGTCAATCCCAATCTCCCAATTCATAAGGACAGAAACATTTAATCAGGAACATAAGGAGGGTCAAGGGCTCGGGCACGCCTGGGTGTCAATCCGGGATCCACCTCAAACCAGCCAGGCTACCTCTGGAAAGTTACTCCAATTTTCTGAACCTCAGGTGCCTTGCCTGGACAGTGTGAGAACTAAACAAGATGATATATGTAACAGACACAGGACAGGTCCTGGAACATAGCAAGAAGTGACAGAAGTAAGGCAGGAAATCTAACCTGTAAATACCCAATTGTCATGTAAACCTTTCGGATGAAAATAGAAAGGAGAAAACAAGTACAGAGCCCTGGATTTGGATTAGAAGACTTAGTTCCACGGCCCTGGACTAAGGATTCTCTAGACAGCTCTAGTTCTATTCCCTTTATTTTTTTATTTCTTTTTATTTTTGGCTGCGTCGGGTCTTCGTTGCTGCACGTGGGCTTTCTCCAGTTGCGGCGAGCGGGGGCTACTCTTCGTTGCGGTGCGCGGGCTTCTCATTGCGGTGGCTTCTCTTGTTGTGGAGCACGGGCTCTAGGTGTGCGGGCCTCAGTAGTCGTGGCATACGGGCTCAACAGTTGTGGCTCACAGGCTCCAGAGCGCAGGCTCAGTAGTTGTGGCGCACGGGCTTAGTTGCTCCGCACCATGTGGGATCTTCCCGGACCAGGGCACCCTGCACTGGCAGGTGGATTCTTAACCACTGTGCCACCAGGGAAGCCCCCATTCCCTTTAAAAGAGAGAACACCATCTACACATTGTAAGCATGGCTATCAAGACTCAAGAAGATTATATATGTGGGGAAATACAAGTCTGAGGCATTTTTAATGCAGAGGATGATAATGATGTACTTAAAAATTGGTCAGACACTCCATGAATACAAATATGATTACAAAGAGGTATACTGAAGACAGGAGTTTAACACTTGGCAGTCTCCTGTAGCCCACGTTAGGAAAATTTCCCCAAACTGACATCAGAAGAAGTAAATGATGATGAATGAGGCATCTCACCTGACCTTACAAGTTTCTCTAATAAAAAATGAAAAAGCAAAAGGACTCAGAGTGGCTTCAGCCCTGCATCCACTGACCACCTGTCAACCTATCATGAATATTCAAATACCCTGAACACTGAGCGGGGTGCCACTAAATGCATGAACACCCCACCCCAGCTAGAAAGACAGCATTACATCCATGACATTTCCAGGCTGCAGAGCCCCTTTTCAGAACAGCAGTTTCAGTGTCCAGGTTGCTTGGGATTAATCATGCCAATGCCATTCGAAGGAAGTTTATTCTGTGGGCTGCTGTACATGCCAGAGAAGTTATAGCTGTTCCTCTGTACACCCTTTCGTACAGTTCATTTTCTCTATTCTGCATGCAAAATGTTCCTATTATAGAAAACAGCTGTTAGTGAGCACATCTTATAGTTGAAGGTCTTAAATTTTTTTTCCCACCCTTTAAAGGAAATGATCTGTTATGTATTACTATTCCAAAGAAGTCTAGTTTTATAAGAAACTGTTTACCAACTCATACTTCAATTATTTTTAAATGCAGTATTTTCATAAATAACAATGAACAATGTCTGTTGAACTCAGAACCCCGAGTTCTTAATTAGAAGCAAACAATAGAAACTTTTTATTCACAATAAACACGACAGAAAATCAGTAGCAATGCAAATACAACTTACAGTTCTAATCTGAAAAAAGGTCAAATTAGGGGAAGTAGTTTATTTATTCGACTGTTTTATAATCAGAATCATTAACATGAATTTCTAACCTTAAGGATCTATTAAGATCTATGTAATAAAAGGCCAAATGTCATAAGTTACTGAAGGGATACCCATCTCTAGAAAGCCATCACATATTTTAGGTGACAATAAAATGGGAGGATTCATATTCATTCTTTAAACTATGCACATTAATTCAGTAGAAATCACTGGGAACTCTTATTCCTGTCAAAATCCAGCCAAAATTCTGAGATGTTGGCTCTCTCAGAACGTCTCTCTGTTCCTCTTCCAAGCTTCTCTTGTTGCACTTATCAGGCAGCCTGATAATGTTCATTCACCTCTCAGACTCCTCACTAGACTGAGCGACTTGAGGTCAGCAACCCCACCATTATTATTTGAGCACCGAATAATAGGTGCTCAATAAATATTTGTTGAATTGAATTTCTTAAAGATTCATGCCACTCTTGAGTTTGCGGTTAGCAGATGCAAACTAGTATATATAGGATGGATAAACAACAAGGTCCTACTGTATAGCACAGGGAACTATATTCAATATCCTGTGATAAACCATAATGGAAAAGAATATAAAAAACAATGTATGTATATGTATAACTGAATCACTTTGCTGTACAACAGAAATTAACACAACATTGTGAATCAACTATACTTCAATTAAAAAAAAAAAAAGATTCATGCCACTCTTCACTGATCTACCATTGCTAAAGAAGTTGCTTTCTACAAGCAGCAATGATTTGATATTAGCCAAATTCTTCTCCAAACTCCCTACAATCAACATAATCTTTTAAAAATTGGTAGAGGTGATAGAAAGTGTTGCCACAGAGAAGTATTCTCTTGAAAGCTGAGTATCTAATGTGGGACTGGTTCTACTTCTATAGTATCAAATTTTACGAAACTGAGTTAACAAATTGGGCCAGATCTCCAACATCATTTTGAAACTAACACTATAGAGCCATAAATAACATTTCCCTTTTCCTCTCCTTCTGCACATTACTACTCATGTATCCCAAGGCTCTAACTAGAAGACATTTTCAAAACTCCATGCAGATCTATCCACACACAACACCCAAAATTTAGGCCTGAGAGGAACAGACCAAAGTTTTCATAAATAATGAGTAATTGGGCTTTTTTCCCCCCCTAAAATAGCTTTTCAAAATAATAGGCACAATATAGACCCATATACATAGTATTTAGAATGATGTTAACTATATACATTGACCATTAATCTATTTAATTTTTAAGTTGAGTGGAAAATGTACAAAAAGAAGAAAAACACATGAAAAGGAAAAAAAGTCATGATTTGGTTAGCCTGGAGTAAGTCAAATCCTTACTTATTACCTGAGATTTTTAATATTAATCCTTTAGGAGAAAAAGGCTTGAAAAATAGCTATGCTTGATACAAAGAAATAAATGCTTCTTAGATGAATAAATGAATTTGTGCTTATATAATGCTATATATACAATAAGTAAACTTAATTTATTAAAATATCTCATTTTTAGCACCAAAAACAAAAAACAAGAAAAAGAAAGAAAAGAACAAAACCCTCCAGATCCACAAGACCATCATGTAATATGCTTTAGAAAATATCATTAGACAACAATTTTTTCCCAAATCCTTAGGAAAATAGCTGGCAGATTCCTCTCCAGAGCCTCTCTCCAGTCTATTTGCTTAGACACTAGACTTTACACACATCTGAATACTTTTGATAAGGACATGGCCCAGTTGCCCATTGATAATTATTGCTTTTACTTTATTTACAGTGCAGAGCCCTCCTACACCAAACTCCCTATATATACAGACTGGTTATTACCATGGCTTTGTGCCCAATGTCCCTTCCAGCTTCAGCATTTTGGACTCCTTCTCTTCCTGCTTCAGTTCCACCACATCAGAGCCCCTAAGAAAAGTGAAGCAGGGTACTACATGGCCATCTTGCTGCCCCTGTTCTGTGCGTCTGGAAGTCCAAAGACTAACATCTAGCAGTCGGGGCATCACCCTGCCACTGAACATGGCCCAGCCTTTACACTCCTGACATTTTGAAAAGAACAAAAATCAACGGTTGGATTTTATTTTTGTTTTTATAAGCTCACGCATGCACGCACACACACCACACACACACAAAGATTCTGCCATTGCTTCTATTCAGCCCATTTCAAAACAGGTATTTCCAAATAACAAAAAAATGCTTTCCCCCTTTGTGTCACTTCCTCATTTCCCTGAAAAAGGATTAAAGATAACATCGGGAAATTTTTGAATTGTATTGTTGAGTTGTTTTCACCTTGTTGACTTTTTAAAAACTTCAAATGCAATTGTGAAAATCTAATTGTTTCCTACGCAATAAAGAACGGTGGCCACACAAGATAACTGTCTAAGTAACTTTCATAAAGTTACAGAGAAACAAACTAGATGTAGTTAGCTAACTAGGCAGATGTGAAACACATGTCAACCTCCTCAGGATTCACCATTTAAGGACCAACTCAAATAGACCTCTTCTGGAGAGCCTTCTGCCAATACTCCAAAACAAAAATGGCACTGTCCCTCTTCTGGGTTCAACCTTTTTTCTCACTGATCCTATTAGCAAATCCTAATATATATGCTGCTATCAAGCCCCATCCTCACCCTAGATTAATTCTGTGCTTTCCAAGGGCTAAGGTTGTATCTCAGGACTCTTTTCATCTCTGAACCCAGCCCACCCTTTATGAAATTGAGTAGAATCAATGAAACATAACTTTAGTATGACCTCAAAGGAAGAGATGGAGCAAGCCTGGCAGCTGACAAGAAATGCCTGGGTGGCAAACAGAAAGTATGAGCAAAGGCATTAGGAAAGTAACAGCATAATGGAACAGTCAGTATAAGAAGAAACACTGAAAATGATGAATAAAAAAACAGATAATATGGATAAAGTTTATACTTCTATAGAGAACTCGTACCATACACACTCAGAAATTCACATCCAAACTCAGGGAGGGTAAAAATGCATAACATATAAAAGAGGAATCATTAATTTTGAATGTTGCACAAAACTCCTAGATTTGGAATAAGAGTTCAAGACTCCAAATTGGCTATGTTGAAAAATCTTAATGATGATACATAAAAATGACTTCATTGGTTAGTAACTTGGAATCTTTACGTATAGACTCAGAATATCCATGGCTCTCTCTCCAGGCAGTGGGGAAAAAGAGAGGATTTTTTTTTTTTTTTTACATGTATGCATGTTTTCAGCTTTCGGAGGAGTTGCATCACTTGCCCATCTAGCTGAGGTTAAGTCAATACATTTCATCTGGAGAAAATATAACCATGATATTAAAATAAGACCACCTTCATAATCATTTCTTCAAGGAACACATAACAAATAAGTCAACAAAATACAGGGAGTGCCCAAAACTACATAACATTACAAATCGTTAGGAAATATTAAATATAAGTCTTCAAGCTTACATCTTTCACTAAAATTCATAGCACTACCACCACCAACCTGTCCCAAGTTCCCTCAATATAACTCAGTATATAGCATTGCTTCAAATGATTGGCCTAGTGGAAATACATATCCAGGCTAATCTGATAAGAAAGAGTAAAATTGTATCTTCTGAGAAAGTTCAACCTAGAGACAGACCTAATTCTTTTATTGAGAATTATTAAATTGAAAATCTTACTATTTCTATCTTAAGGAGACCACCACTTTTAAAGTTAAACCTTGGGCAAAATATTTTTCAGAATACCATATTTCATAAGGTCCATCTGGAAAAGCAACATTAGCTACATGAAAATGGTCTTCTAGGGAAATAACTAAGACCCTCCCAATATTTGGCAGGAGCATCTTCATTTCAGTGTGTACTACTACATCAAAAAAATTGGTCATCAGAACTGTTGGTGGGAATGTAAACTGGTGCAGCCACTGTGGAAAACAGTATGGAGGTTCCTCAAAAAACTAAAAATAGAACTACCATATGATGCAGCAATTCCAACCCTAGGTATATATCCAAAGAAAACAAAACCACTAATTGGAAAAGATACATGCACACCAATGTTCACAGCAGCATTATTTACAATAGCCAAGATATGGAAGCAGCCTAAGTGTCCATCAACAGATGAATGGATAAAGAAGATGTGGCATATATATATACTGGAATACTACTCAGCCATAAAAAAGAATGAAACTTTGCCATTTGCAGCGACATGGATGGACTTGGAGGGTATTATGCTTGTTGAAATAAGTCAGACAGAGAAAGACAAATACTGTATGTTATCACCTATATGTGGAATCTAAAAAAGAAAACGAATGAATATAACAAAACAGAAACAGACTCACAGATACAGAGAACAAACTTGTGGTTACCAGTGGGGAGAGAAAAGGGGGAAGGGGCTTGATACGGGTATGGGATTAAGAGGTACAAACTACTATGTATAAAGTAAATGCATGCATAGAAGCTATAAGGAGATATTGTATAGCACAGGGAATATAGCCAATATTTTATAATAACTTTAAATGGAGTATAATCTATAAAAGTTCTGAATCACTATGTTGTACATCTGAAACTAATACTGCTTTTCATTATTTAATCAAATATATAAACAGCCATTGAAGAATCTCACTTCCTAAAATAATCCCCTCATGATTTCCGGAATAGCAGAAGTCAACAACCCTTGGGATAGTCCTCTGGCATCAAAGTTTTACCCAGTTTATCCCAGGTTTTACACTTGGCCCTGCTATCACTAAGACTGATACTGCTTTTTATTTAGAGGAAAAAAGGGAATATAATGTCTTCATTTATAAAATTATCCTATCTTCTCAATAATATTACCCTAATTAATTCAATTCAACAGGCACTACATAATCATAGGGCTACAAAGATAAGGTGGAATCTTGCTCTCAAGCAGATGACAGTCTAGCCAAAGACACTGTCCTCTAAGTGCAGGTTCTATTCTAGGGACATGAGATAGAGCGATAAACACTGCTGACATGGCCCCTGCACTTACTAACCTTATGTCCACTGTTAGGAGGCAGGGAGGGTGAGGAGGAGAGAAGAAAGAATACACGTACAAGAAAATATCGAGAAAGTATTAAGTGCTACAATGAAAATACAGCAGGCTGACATGAGGGAAATGGGAGAGTTCCTCTTTATTTTAGATTAATACACCCTCCCTGAGAAGGTGACATTTAAGCTGAGACCTCAAAATAAAAAAGGAGCAGGGTATGTGCTGGCCAGGCAGGAAAAAAGCGCTATTTATGTTGCTTACAGAGACAGATGTGTAAACAACCTAAAGAAAGCCTGCCTTTATACCTGCCTCCAGGGCTGCTTAGCCCCTTACCCGGATTTTCCTCTCTAACTGAGGTGAAGGCTACTTCCTCCTTCCTGAACATTTTCTCCCATCCTGAATTCACCATCTAACACTCACATAGGTTTGGCTCTTATGACCTCGCAATCTCATTTCTCAAATCTTAAATTCTCCCAATGCTACGAACTCCCAAGAAAACACTTTGCATCTATTTTCAAAATCTTCGTTATGATTCTTCATCATGAAGGTTTTTTAGGTAGATATAATTCTTGGGAATTGTATAACCTAATCTTAAGTGAGAGATTTTTTTTTTAAGTATGTCCCTTGAAATAGAGTTCCTAAACACAGTATAGAAGGAAGCATCTGGACTAAGGAACATCAACCACAAAAAAGAAGTGGATTTTAAGTGCAATTTGAGAAAAAGAAAGATCACAATTGTAAAGCTACCTACTCAAGGGGAGGGAAACAGTGTTGCAAGGGAAAAAACTACATGGATCATGAAAGAAAGGAAGAATACAAAAGTGATGACACTCAAAATATTAGAATACAGAAGTTACGATTTCCTCAAACACATTCATATTAAAGGGATATTTTTCAGCTTAATTTTTTTCTTTTAATAAGTGCACAATGTGTAAGAGCCACTTTTAAATGTGGTACACCCATCTCTTCTTGCATAGCATGCAATTTTTAATACTCGCCCTTTAAGTATTCAATGCAGAGGATTACGAATTGGTGTTACACACAAGACAGCTATCAACTGCATTAGGGTGACAGAAGTGGCAATGTGTTATAAAATAAATAAATATAATCAATTAAAGTTAAGACTCATTTTCTATTGAATTTGAAAAAAAAAAAAAACAACAGCCTAAAAGATCACCTCAAACTAACTTCACAGAAACACCAAAAGATAATCATGCAAAAAAGGTCAATGATCCAATTTTTCTCTTCTCAATTTTTGCTTTATTCCTTTTTCAGTAGGGGGGAAAAAAAAATGCTTCCAGGGAAGGGATCAAAACTGTTCTAACTTTAGAGAAAGAGCTAAAAACAAGATTCCTTTTCAACATCTTGTGGACTCTACTTTGTTTTTTCTGTTTGGCATTTTGGCACAGAGATAGCCTATCCTAAGTATCCTAATTGATTTAAGCTCCATTAGATATTACAAATGAAGACAGAATGAGGGTGATACTGATATGATGGCAACTGTTTAGACATAGTGCATACAAGAATGTGGTTCCTGTTCAGTCTGACAATCTTTCAATCTTCCCAAATAAACCAAGGAAAATTCTGTCCCTCCACTCTCCTAAAGCAAGGGTTTTCAGACTGTGTTCCAGAAAACCCTACACCCCAGCAGTGTGTATTGCTTTTACAAAAGCAATAGGTTGCTTGCCCCAAACAATGAAAATGTAAATAGCCTAAGGACCAATCCTGAGTTTTAGATACAGGACTAAGGTCCCTTCAGATTATGTGAAAAAAAAAGTAAGCCACTGCTAAAATAAAGTCTGACACCACTGCTCAAAAGTACATTATAAAAATTTAACTATATCATTAAAGTAAATCTACTTTCACAGAGTATGATTTTTTGCTCGCTCCTACTGAACACAGAAGTGATCTACTGTTTTCTGTCTGTCCTGACTATAAAAGTGAGCTACACTGATTTCTCACTGAGATTTGCAGTTCTGGTATGTCTTTGAGCTAAACAGAGACAGGTAGCAAGAGGAGAAAACCAGCTTCTACTGTTCTTATGGGCTCAAATTTTACAAAATACCCTCTGATTACCAAATGCAGTGCTAATTGCATGGTACCTCTCATGGCCTCTGAATTCCAGGAATTATGTAATAGAGGGAAATGGTACAAATATAAAAGAAAGAGAAATCAGAACAAACACAAAAACCATTAATAGTCAATATTATAGGTGGGAACTCACAAACTGAAAAGCTTAGGGAACAAACCAGGGAGAAGCAAAGAGGGAGTCAGTCATTGGGTTTCATTGTTGTGTGGTTAAAGAAAGCAGGTCTGGGGAGTTCCCTGGAGGTCCAGTGGCTAGGACTCAGCTCTTTCACTGCCGTGGCCCAGGTTCAATCCCTGGTCGCGTAACTAAGATCCTGCGAGCTGCGAGGTGCAGCCAAAAGAAAAAAGAAAAAAAAGAAAGCAGGTATGATATTGTCAAAAGGAGGAAGAAATTTTTAATGAGTAGTAATGATTCTAGGAAAAGATTATAGTCCAAGCAGGAGTATGGGAGAAACATTCCACTGGATGGGTACTGAATTAGGTATTTCTTCGTGGTTCTTTTCAATCTCGAGATACAATACCAGGGAAATAAGTTTTCTAAGAGGAAGGTAAAGAAACAGGACATTGGTAAAGAATTTAGGAGCCAGCTGCTAGCTAGCAGCTTTATTTGGGAATAACAGAGAATCACTTACTCTTTTAAGAATAGAAATGAAGGTATCCAAATAATGCCCAAGGCACACTGACTATTGCTTCAAATAAGCCAAGGAAAAGGGGAAGTGCAGAAATTAAGACTGAATATGAGGAAAGAGGAGGAAAAAGAGGCTGCAAGTTAAGATGATCCCAGAAATTACTACTGTATCCCAAATATAAGTGTGAGAATTCTCAAGTACATGGAATTCTCAGGTTTACCGTAGGAAGTGTAAAAATGTTTGCTAACTTAAAGCAAAGCCCCTTGAAAACTTCAGTTTAGCGGTAGGCGTCATTTTCTGACAGGAAATTATGTGTAATGTGGAGGCAGAAGAGCTTAGAGGTCGAGAGCAAGGGGTTTTGAGAACCCCTTGGTTCAAATCCCACCTTGGACACTGGCATAATACATTCTATTCTCTCAGTTATAAAACGGAGCTAATGCTATTACCTATATCATACCATTCATTAAGCTTTAAGTGATCATCCACCATGCTAAAGGCATAAATGAGATAATCCCTATAAAGCTTGAGAACACTTTCTGGAAACTAGAAATCATCTACTAATCTAACAGTAGTCAAACACAAACCATAAACATTAGAGAACTTCTTTTGAACTTTCCCCAGAATCTGTCCAAAGAACAGATTTAAATTTACATACTTACCCTCAGTTTAATTAAGCATTCTTCTATCTGGTTTTATTTTGGGCCTTAGGGATTCTTGACAGGGATATATGAAAAAGGAAAATATTCTTCACTTTGGAATTCTTTGGCTCAAGCCACCACTAAAAGTACTAGCCGGCGGTTCACAAAGTCAGCCCACCTTCAAACTCATGAAGCCCAAACTAGCACATGTTATGAAGAAGCTGTAAATAAAGTTTCCAAGGTTATGTATTATAAAGCAGTAACTGAAATACTGCAATAAAACAAACCAACAGAAAATAAAAATGCAATCTGAATTTAAGTCCTGTGGGGTAGTAACAGATAAATTAGCAAGGAATCAAGAGATGTGGTCCTGGCTCCATTTCTACCACAAATTTGCCATCTGACCTTTGGAGAGTCCCTTTCACCACTCACCCCAGACCTCCTCTGTGGTATGAGGAGCCAGCTTCTAGATCTACAATTCTGTTATTCCAAAGACAAGTCATACGTGCCACTTCTAACTTGAAGGCAAATGCATTTTGTTTTTTAGGATCTTCATTTAAGCATAAAACAACTATCAGCTAAAATACCACATCTGCTATAACACAGTCAGGAAATTGGGACAAAACAAAAGAACAGAAACAAAACAAAGATTCAGAATCACACTTGCATTTTTAAAAATGTTTCACGGTAAGTGCTTTTTAGAAGAGAATTTAATTTTTATTAGACCAGTAAATAAATAAAAACTGAATTTCTTTAATAGAGGCTGCCCACACACACACACACACAATTCTATAAATTAGATTTTCATTTTCTTGTTTCCATTCTGATTATGAAGTCAGATTAAATCTACTGAGTGAGACCCTGTTTTACCTGTATAAATCAAACTAGAAATTTGATTCCTCAGGAACTTGATATAATTTAGTGATAGTACCATATCAGCTCAAGTATTAAGGAATGAAACATCAGAACATACTGGCAGCATTTATGAGAAACATCATGCTTTTAAAAAGCTAAAGTAAAAAATTAAACCAACTGCTTGCACATTAGGCATAGTACATTATGTAAAAAACCCTTGAGTGTTATGATTTTACTATATACTGCACTTGTAAAACCCTTGTTCTTAATCACACTGAAACATATTACATTGCTTTTTAAATAGAATGCACCCTGCCACAATGCACCCAATTTTAATAGTATTCCAGAACAGCATGCCCATATGAAAGATAGGTTGATGAATAGGTTTATGTCCTATTCAAGGAGATGAAACAGCTCAATAGAAAGATTAAATAAGGCTCCTGCCAGTGGCTGAATCTTAAAGTCAAAGAGAAGAACACAACTCAAACCAAATGTTACAGGCAAAGGTCAAACAAGAGAATAATTAAGACCCTAACTTGAAGAGCTAGCTAATGTTCGCTCATTCAGTGTAAATCAGAAGAAAAATTACTCCTCTTAAAGTGTGACCGTAATAATCTGCACTGAGTCGATTCCAAAAGATACGTTATAAAACTGAATGAAGGTGAACTAAGTCCCAAAATAACCTGTAGAGGGAACCACTTCTATTATGAAACTATTGGAACTTAAGTGAAAAATTCACTTTAAGATCCTACTGTCATATCATACTTTAAAAATTTATTCTAGATTTATTAAGTATCAAATATTAATAGAAATATGAATTTTGCTAAGAGCCTGTCAATTAATTTTTTGTAGAACTCTATTATAACCCAATTCATTTATGTAAAAAGAAAAGAAAATTTATAAAGAATAAGCCGGGAATTTATGTTTCCAGGGTATTTTTTTGTTTGTTGACTTTATTGTCCCACCACTAGTCCCAACCAATTTTAACAGGAGACTTAACTAAATGGATGAACATATTTCTCTCTATGTACACACACCACCTATAGAATGGAAATACAAGCTCAGCTATATGAAAATTTGGGAAGTATAAAACAGTGCTAAAGCAATAGGAAAAAGAAAATCTGCTTATCATGCTAGTGAATATTTTGGAGCCATTGTAATCCCACCTGGAGAAAAGCCTAGTTTATTGAAATTTATCATGGGACAACAGGTACATTTGTGTTTTTTAAAAATCATTCTCTTCATGTACTGTCATATCCTATTTTGAAAACCCACTATCTAACTTAGTTTCTCTTCCTAATAGCCACAGTTTTGGACAATGTCACTGATATCACCTAATAAACTAAGTAAATCATATGAATTAATATACACATACCCTTATGATACCCATGGACTAAATACAGTCAACCAGAAAGAATAGCAAGAAATCAAACAAGCTTTCCTTACTCTATCAATTTCTTTTCCTTGTTATTCTATTTTCATGAAGAAATGCTGGTAGATAAACTCTAAATCCATCTGACTGCAGCTTGGGCTCAGGGAGGGTGGAAACTAAACAATAGAACTTGAAATATCACAGGAAGAAGTTTTTAATATTTTATAATGATGATTTATTTATAAATAAATGCATTGGTTCTCCTACATACTCCCACCCAAATAAACATATCATACACTGTAAATAAGTCATTTTCTTTCCTACTTATGACAAAGAGCAGTAAGATATTTAAAAACAGCAAATTTCAAATAATTTCCTCCTCAGAGATAATAATAAAGGTATGATTTATTTAACACCTTTCACCAAGTCCCTGAAAGATCACTGATGTCAAATAAATCCATAACGTAAGGAAATAAGTAGTGCAAGAGCCCTGCCAGCCACCCCTTTTTACAGATGGAATATGACAACTTAAGCAATTTACCCAGAGGTCAGGGAGCTAATTCCTGGCATTCAATCAATAGATATTTATTAATGGCTTCTATGCCCAGCACTCTGTGCTGGATGCTTGGATGAAAAGTATTTTCTTCTTTTTGCTTATTTGTAGCTTCTCATTTTTCTACAAAGAAACAAAAATTCTTACTTGTATAATAAAAGAAAAATGTTTAAAACAATGTGATGCTGAATGAATTTGGAGAAGAACAAGGTTTCTGGAATTCAAAACATTAGGAAAGTAAGAAAAAGTGAGATTAAGGTCTCCCACCTGTTTGTACTTCCACCATACACCTTTTCCTATGAAAAAAACACGATACATTAGTAGTTGAATTTTATAAAGAAACCTAATTTAGACTAGCAAATCTGTGTTCTCTGCCTGGCTCTGACATTTCCTAACTGGAGTAATTAACTTTAGGCAAGTTACTTAACTTCTTTCTACCTCAGATTCTTCTGTCCATAAAATTTTAAAAGGCATCACTGTGTAGACCCAATGTAATATATAAGCAGTTATGAGAAAGTCATTTTATAAATGCTAAATTCCTACGGAACGTTAGTCTTAACACATGACTATTTTGCCAACAGTTTAAGCATATTTTCACTAAGTAGGGACAAAGGAAAGGTGCGATTTAGACAAAATTTCTGACAAACCAAGAGTTCGGTGTTAGAGATATTAAAACACAGCCTCTGCCCTTACGAATATCTCCCACCATTTCATGGATGGGTCTAGGACTCTAGTAGGATGTGGATATTATGCCCCTGCCAACAATGTAGCAGGGAAGATAAAGACCTTAAAACAAAATTTTTTTAAACAGATTAGGATAACATGATTCTGCTAGACTATTAAAATGAATGATATAAATTTGGAAGTTTCTTAATTAATTTTATGTTTAATTAATGATTAATGATATGAAGGGTATAAATTTGGAAGTTTTTGAATTCTTTTACCAATATAGCTTACTTGGGCTTCATATCTTATAAAATGCTTTTGTTATCTCTCCATGGCTTTAACCCTACTTTCATTTAGATAGTGTGTATGGCTGTCAAAATAAATGTTTCTTGAGATTTGTTTTGATATTAAAAACTCAGATATCATTTAACTCTATTAGGATTTTCAGTTTGCCTTAAATTTGTTGAGATAAGATACACTATATTAATAAGCTAATATGCAAATTTTTCAAATCATCAATAGATTTCCTGGGGTGAGTTAATCTGGGATGGTTCCCATTACCACCATGGTCTTATTATTTCCAACAAGTGTGCTGATGGCCATTCATTCATTCCTTTCATAAACACCTGCACACATTACATACCATGACTAAAAATGCAAGCATGAAAAAATGAGAATTTATCCTTAAAGAAATCATAAGCTAGGCATTTTCTATCCAGACACTTTTGATCCAAATTAAGAATTTCAATTAACTCCCCCCTCCCCATCCCCAGGTTGCAGTATTAAATGAATGAAAGTGCCAAGTGTCTAGTAGCAATAGTTGAACATTCCGGATAGAACAAACTTCAGGATGGTTTGAAACTAACCATATATGTAAGCATATGCATGTTTTAATGCAACAGCTCTTAACCAAAAAAAACAAAAAACAAAAAAACAGCTTTTCATAAGTACATAAGTTATAAGCTAAAGTACAATACCAAGTAAACCAAATTTAGAAATATATTAAGTTCCAAACCATATGATTTCCTTAATCATATTAGTTCAGCCACTTAATTACAATTCAATCCTCTCCTAGTCAACCAAGAGTCAGTTAGCCACCCTCCCGAACAAACTTCAACTGCCATTCTTTCTATTTTCTGTGGTGTTACCAGCACTATACTTTAAAAAATTTCTTAGCTAAGACTCCATTAGTTTAATTACACTACAGCAGTGGTCTCTAGATCAGCGGTATCAGCATCACCTGAGGAAATCATGCAA
The DNA here is from genome assembly GCF_028564815.1 of Eubalaena glacialis. Taxonomy (NCBI): domain Eukaryota; kingdom Metazoa; phylum Chordata; class Mammalia; order Artiodactyla; family Balaenidae; genus Eubalaena; species Eubalaena glacialis. The sequence goes on from NC_083724.1 coordinate 70,757,426, forward strand.
CATGCCAATTCTCAGTCCCTACCCCGGACCTCCTGCACCAGAAACTCTGGGGATGTCTCTGGCAATCTGCTGCCCAAGTCTTTCAGGTGATTCTGATGCCTGTGCAAGTGTGAGAAACACTCCCTTCGACATTCTCTCACACACTCAACCATGTCAGAGCAGAAAGTCTCTTTCTGTGAATCACTTTTTCTCATTGCTTTAGTTACGTGGCTGTTTTTTCCTCAGCCAACTGGGTGAAGTTACTTCCTTCCTCATAAACCACATCACTTTCTAACACATGACTATTTTGGAAAGGACCAAAGGATTGTGTACAATCATCCCCTAAATGTCCTTTCCTAACGCTATTTAATAACAGAAAAACTGTTGTAACAGTCAATTTCTTCCACTGTAATTTGTTTTAAAAAAAGAGAAAGAAAAAGAATGAACAACAACAAAATGAAACGCTCAAGAGTACGCTTATGATTCTTTTTTTTTTTTTAATGATTCTTAATGTGATAAAAACACAAAAGGTATGTCTGTTTACTGGCTCAAACAGTCCCTGCCAGGAAGACACGGACATGGTCATAGAAGGAACTTTCTAAACATCAGAGGCTAAACAACAGTTGCTTTTCATTTGTTGGGTAGGAATAGGACTAGGTCCAATATTCAAGCTTAATCCACCAGATAATAAGCAAACTTTTCCCATAAGAAATGTCAAGAACAAAGTAATCCCATAATGTCACTGCTATGAAAACCATAATCCTATTAAAAAAAAAAAAGCAAAAGACAAGAAAAAAAACCCAACTGTGCTAATAAACTCAAAGAGCAAAGTAGCTGCAGGCTGTTTAACAGTAATGGACTCAAAGCCTGGCCCATGTACAACAATGAAGCACAATACATAAATAATTATTGTGCAACTTGCAAATTATTACTGTACTTTCTAGTCATTGCACCAATAGAATTTATTGTACCACACTCTTGCTTGATGTCTGTTCCTAGAAGGCTAGAGATGATGCCCAATAGAAGTGTTAAATGCCTAGAGACATGGAATAAAGTCGACTCCCTTAACTGATAAAATAACCAGCCCCTTAACACACAGGGACCCTGACCTTGCTGCAGCTGCTTCTGATTTGTGAGTGTCGGCTGGGAGTATCTTTTTCTGTCTCTTGGCTCCTAAACTTGCAATATATCATTCTGAGGATCCTGACATCATTTCCATAACTCTAATTATTGGACTGATTTGAAACCAAAGATTCTTCCGTAACTTCAGCTTAAGACCACACAGAAACTTTTATGATAACCTACTTAAGTAAATGAGTTGTGTAAACTGGAAGAGAAGGTTTGGAGTAGTGGTAAAGAGTTTGCATCTGTTATAATCTAAACGCAAGCTAAATTTAGAAAACTAGAACACCTTGAAAATTAGGTTTGGGCGGATATATAAATGTTCAAATGCAGCTGAGAGTACTTTCATATTCAGTGACTAGCTGGCCCACAATTAATATTCCCTACACTCAGTCAATTACTTTCAACTTATTGCTGATAAATGAACTAACCCTACCTTGTCAGTCTGCTCCTGTACATGAATCCACTCACTCATATACTGCAAGCCTCAATCTGCACACAAAAGCCTCTGTCTCAATCAGCAGAGACCTTGAGCATCTTACACATCTTAGCTTCTATCCCATCCTGATTTGATTTCATCCTATATACAGCTCCCTCTCTGATCTAGCTGTTAGTTCAAGAAGACAGTGCCCTAAGGGCAGTTTGACGAAAGAGGATAAAAAAGCAGACCAAAGAAGTATCCTATGACTGTAATTTAATGAGAGCAGTTTTCTCCCACAGTTTTTAAAGTAACTCTGAAGCTAACATCCATGGAAAGGACTTTAAATAAACATACTCATTTGCAGGAATATGCTCTAAATATTGTGATTCCAAATCCCATCAGTACTTGTCAAATATCTTTAAATGGTTGATAGGTGCAAGAAATAGTGTTCTAACCGACGGAGGACTTTACTGTCATAAGTCAATATCCAAAGCTCATGGATGAACGAGAATAGCTTGATTCTATGAACTGGCTATGAGCCACTCATCAAGGCAAAGTTTGGAGGCCACTTGACATTAGGAAGCAATGGCAAGAGAAAAAAAGAAAGAATGAAAAATCCTTTGCCTTAAGATTTGATTCCTGCATTTTAAAGGTCGGTATGATTTATACAACCTTAAGCCTCAAGGTGAAGTCACTTGTGCTGATGAAAAGGCAGTCTAGAAAGCAGAAATTCAAACACAGCAGAAATGCCAACCACTTGATTGTTAATGGCTATGCTTTCTACAGTAAATTTTTATAATGTGAAAGAGGGCGGCTATACAGATATCCCTCAATAACTTATCTAAGAAAGGCACATTACATACCCCTAAGCCTTAACAAATCTCAAAGATAACCATCAAATCTCCCCCTCCTAGAAGCCATCCTGCACTTTATTCACTTGATGATATAATTTTCAAATTCTGATCTGCTGCATTAAAAATAAGGCACAAATCACCTTCAGGTAAGAAATATGTAAAAGTGTGTTAACATATATTAAACAGTTTCATACAATTTGCTATTATTGATACAGTGTTGAAATAAATCATGCATATATTAAAGACAATCCAACAGCATCAGAAATATCTCATTTACAGCTGACTGGAAATGGTGCTTGGCTCATTGGGACTGGCCCTAAGTCCCTGGGTCAGGAATGGAAGCCCCCAATTTCACATTGGTTTCAAGGAAAAATCACATTTGACTTCCACTGCTTTTATTTACATTACCTACCTTTTCCAGGAAATTGGCATACTCTAAATATGAGGGCTATTAACCCACCAAAGTTGAGTCCTCCTCCAAAATATAGATATTTTGAGTGTTGAAGGTAGCATATCAGTCAGGGTGTTATTTCACTTAGCAACAAAATTATCACACTGGAGCAAACTACACATTTCACTAAGGCATATTTTCTAAACATCAAATATGAGAACGCTACCTAAAAATTTTCCCAATTGTTCCAAATTTATTTGATCCAAAAACAGTTAGGAAATGACTGTCCAAACATTAATGCTTCCATTTGGTGAAGACATTTTTGGATAAAATGTCTTATGATAAATAAAGCTAACAAAACGCAGGGGAAAACTAGTGTTTAAGCAATGTACAAGCTCTTTTGATTCTGTGCCCTCTTCTCTACAAGTACTGAAGATGCAAATCTGTGGGCTGGTTTTCTGAACAAGCTAGAGAAGACCCAAATCAGAGAAACACTTTGAAACATAGTCCCTGAGACAGCAACTTTACTTTGATGAATATATCCCAGAGTCATACATGTCATCTAGCAAAGGTTCCACATACACTTCAGCATGCCTGAACCACACGTTCCTTCTTTATTATATTATGTGAATATAAGTTACAGCAGTCACTTGTGAAATAGTACCAAAAAAAAAAAGTCAAAGAATTTATATCCTTAAGACAAAAAAGGAATGGCACCTTAATTCAAGAGTCATGGAGGAATAATGTTAGGGTAAATGGTAACATATAAACCATAAATTAAACAAAAGTTTACAGAATTATACTGGAAGCTCCATTAATCATATCATACCTGGTTGAAATTCCTTGGAAACGCCAATGAAACCCAATCTTCTAAGCATTTGAAACGAAGAACATTTTACATTCTAAGACAGTATCTTGAAGCCCCTATACGCCCATCTAAAAATAAGTGGCATCTTCATCCTAAAGACTGATATTTTATTGATTTTTCAACATCAAACACTAATTGTTAATAATGAATATGGTAAAAATCATCAATTGGCCAAAATGCCGTGGTTTAAATTCATGTCAGTTACCATAGAGTATGTTAAGGAATCTCTCCTTTAAAGCAAAACAAAACAGTCTTTATCATCTGTGAATAAAAGCCAGGCTTTAAAACCTATGGTCTTTTGTTTTTTCCATCATGCTATAAACATGCTATAAATAGTTTGACAGACAGTTTCACCTTCAATTGAACCAACTCTGACTAGAACAGGGATATGGACTTCTGTCTCCTCCCTTCCCTGGGGCCCAGTGGGATAAATGCCAGAGGGATTCCACACAAGCTTTAGATGTCTTGGACTTACACCCTATTTGTTTTGGAACCATGGGTTCCTTTCTTATTAAATTCTTCTACTTGCCAGGAGAAAACTGGAACAAAAATGAAAAAGTCTAATGCGTTGACTTCAAGGTTTGTTCCATCAGTCGTGATAGGAAATTTCAAGGCTTTTAATTTTTTTTTTTCCTTTTCTTTTTAAGGCAATAAACTCGTCAAGTTCTTATGACCTTTGCTTTTTTTTGAAGTAGTATTTTAGAAGAGTGAAACAGTTAGAGGCTCCGGTTTATAACAGCATTTGGCTAGCAAACCCTGTTGCACTCACACTCGTTATCTCCAATTTAAAATCTTTGAAAGTAGACTTTCAAAAATGAAAACAAACTCTGCCACCCAAAACTGAAGCTGACCGTCAATCTATCACCTTTATGTGAGCATATGACCAGAAGGATGATAAAACTGGACAGAAAAAAAGCTCAGTAATTCCCTCCTCTCTTATCTGCTCTGGGGTCCAGGAGGCCCTAGGTCTAGGCCCAGAAAGAGTCACACAACTTCTCCCTGAGACTCAGTTTCTTCTACAAAACGATGGTGGAGATAGTGTCCTTTCAGGCTCTATTGTCCTTCTATTCCAAGGAGACACTGAAAAGAACTAATCCTAATGGTATGAGTTGTGTTTGCAAGCTCACTTCTACCTGAAAATGGGATGACCAATCACTGGGATATAAAAGCAACAGAGAATATCCAAAAGAGAAAAAAATAGTTCCTATGACTGTATGTTTCAGATTACTAACCAGTAAAACATTTAAGTATTTAGGGCTTTTTTAAAAATTGGGTTGCAGGGGACTTCCCTGGTGGTGCAGTGGCTGAGAATCTGCTTGCCAATGCAGGGGACACGGGTTCGAGCCCTGGTCCGGGAAGATCTCACATGCCGCGGAGCGGCTAAGCCCGTGTGCCACAACTACTGAGCCCACACAACACAACTACTGAAGCCCACGTGCCTAGAGCCCATGCTCCACAACAAGAGAAGCCACCGCAGTGAGAAGCCACCACAGTGAGAAGCACGGGCACCGCAACGAAGAGTAGCCCCCGCTCGCCGCAACTAGAGAAAGCCCACACGCAGCAACGAAGACCCAACGCAGCCAAAAATAAATTTAAAAAAAAAAAAAAAATTGGGTTGCAGAGGAAGTGCTATTCCAGCCTTTGCCAACTCCATCCCCTATTTACAAGTGCAAAAGTAGGAAGCACAATCATCATCTGGGCTGGATCAAGAAAAACACAGCCTCCTTCAGATACAAGATCCCCTAAACCCTGCCCTAGAGCTGAGTGTAGTGGTTCCAGCCTGATGAGGGAGGAGGAGGTCCTTTGCAACCCATCTGTGATCCCGGATTCCTATTACACTGGCAGTAGCTGCACCAGGGAGCAGCATCCTGTCTCTCTGTCTCTGTACTCGCCTCTCTGATATGTGCACTGAGGTTAACATGACATACTTCCTGACATTTATAGGGCTCTATAAACATTGCTGGCTCTCCATGAAGAGGTGACCAGAGGAGAAGGGGTGTAAGATCTGTGAAAACAGAGTTGTTCGCCTTGTTCTGTCCCCCAGTGACTAGCACAATACCTCGCACGGAACAGGTGCTCAATAACCCTACAGCAGTTGACTGACAGGCCTCTTGAAAGTTCACCAGAAACGTAACCCAGAATTACAGCTGGTGAACAGCAGAAGGGGATACTGTACCCTGGCCAGGACAACTCAAAACTACTGATCATGGTCCTATAAAGGTTCCAAGATGCCCTCAAACATCTCTTCCTCTGCAAACGATCACTGCACTTAAGATGGAAGAGACAGCTATGGCAAGGTGAGAAGAGCACAGGACTGGGAATAAGATGACCTTGTTTCAAATTCTAAATCCTCCACTTAATAGCTATGACCTGGGGCAAGTCATTTTAACCTCTCAGCTCCCCTCCCATGTAACAAGGGAATAGTACTTACTTCACAGTGTAGTTGTATTTGGAAAGGAGGCCACGTCTGTGAAAGCACCTGGAGGGAGGGGTAGAGAGAAAAGAGAAGAGAGGGAGGGGGGCTGGCTTCAGCAGAGGGGAAGTTCCATCTCTAGGAACTCAGAACAGAATTTTCCACAGAGTGCCCAGAGTAGAATAGCAGCTGTGGGAATGCACTTGAGAGACTATGAAGAAAGAGAGTGACAGGACCTGATGACAGTTTGAATGTGAAGGCTCTCAATTAAAGAGATCCTGGCCTGCCCTCCTCTGGCAGGGCCTGAACTCGTTCCCTCGTGTTATTCCTAACATGACGGATCTCTTTCGTTACTGAGGGGGAGGGATAATTTGGAATGAACTGCTTAAAATGGTTTCCTTTATAAGTTTAATGTCCTAGTATGACATAATCCTGCCGGCCGGTTTTTTATTTATGCTTTTTTTGGCGGGGGGCGGGGGGTGGCGGATATTTCTGGCTCTTTTTATGCTCTTAGGTTTCTCATCAAAGTCATTTGCTTATTATGTTGTTACTGCTGTTGGCCTCTCTTTACATCTCGAGCAAACTATCTGTCTTCTTTCTTATAGCATTTTTTTTTTTACAAGACAGAACACAGGTGATTCCCTGTCTCCACCCCAAAAAAAATTCTAAAAAAAGAAACCTGGATTTTTTCAAATTAGTGCCCAGTTCTAAGCTAAGACCTTCCCCTGGGAAGAGCTAACTTATTTGACTCACAGCAAGCAATTCAGACAGGAGAAAAGGATGAGGCCTAGAGAAATCAGGTACTATGGTTTAAAGATCTCGGTAGCCACTAACTAGGCAACTATGATAGTTTAGGTAAGTCAAAATTTCCCCGTGACTCAATTTCCTTAATCAGACACAGGTGGTAGTGTCTGTCATTGCTTTCTTTCTTGGTATGCTGTGAAAAACATTCATTAAAAAATAAAAGTATTCTAGAAATAAAGGGTATGAAAATCAACATTTGAAATGTCACAGAGATAACAATATTTATTTGTGGATAGAGCCAAATTTGAATAAAGACTGTGAAATATTTTTCAGGGAAGTCATGCACCACAATGTTTTAATTTCCATAACTTATAACAATTCTGCAGTATATATAACACAACAGGCTGACTTATGTGCAAGTATGAGTAGAAATTACCTAAAGCCCATGCTCTGAACCACTGCAACAACGTAAAATGTGAAAATATCACAGCCCATAACAAGGTACAGTCTTTTCTACAAATACAGGAGGTATGTTATCTGCTCCCTTCCTTTGCCAAACCCCATATCCTTTCTCCCACTGACTTGGTCTTTGGAAAGCAGGTTTAAGGCAACAAAGGAAGCAAAATGTAGAGGTAAAACACAGGAACTTAAAAGACATAGAAAATTAGCAGAAAGAACTGATGCTGTCTCCTTGAGAGCCAAACCATAGGCCACAAATCTGTTGGGGCAGACCTGGGGCCTTTCCATTTCAATCCTTCCTATGGCCTCCCCAAAGCAAGGGGGCCTAGAAATCAGTAAGCATGTGAAATAGTTCCTCCCCTGGCTCCTGGGACAAGGCTTCCACTGCTTTCACACCCGACTCCTTGCCTTTCATATGGAGGCTTCTAGTTCTGGAAGTTTCCCTTCATGCAAAAAGATATCCTTGAATAATCCCTAGTCCGAGCTGAGCAATGACAAATTTCCACATGGAAACTCCACAATGGCGGATTGACAGCTTCAGATGGAGCCAGCCCGCTGCTGGCCTATTTCAAAGCCACCTCTCTCTGCAAAGAAGGTCAGGATTCCTTTTCCTCCATATGCTGGAGAGACAGTCTTGCTCTTCTGGCTGGGCACTTCAGAGCAACTTTGCTCTTTAGGACACAAGTGTGCTTCTGAACAGCCCAGTGGTATCAAACCATAACCCAGTTAATTCACAAAACACTCACGCACTAACTTCCTGAACAAGCCTTCCTACCCTTTTGGAAACAAAAAAAGGCCATCCACTAAGAACCCATTTATTTTAAAATTTCAGAGTGCCTCATGTAAAGATGGGTACACAGTAGGTACTCAATTAGTTCTCAACTGACCACCTGTTAAGCACTAGGTGCTACAAATACAAAGATCGCTGGAGAAGAAGGACCCTGTTTGAAGGAGAACAAAAGGCAAACCTGTAAAAATAAATTATTATAATGTCAGAACTGCAATATTAGAAGTAATGGTAAGGTAAGGATCAGGATGGGTTTCATAGGAGGTATTTAAGAGATATTCCTAAAGCTAAGCCTTGAAAAATAAGTATTATCAATAAAAACTTACTTATGATTCAAGAATCCAAAGTAAGTAGAGAAAATGAGAATGAGCAAACTGTTGCCAGTCATCCTACCAAAGTCAAGCTTTCCTTGATGGATTCTCTAAGTATGGGGGAGCTGGAATAGTAATATACTTTTCCTAATGATGAACCTACACATTTCAGCCAGACAGCTAAGAGTTATTAAATCTCTCATTAAGATTCTTGGCCAATTCTTAAATCAAAACTACAATGAGGCACCACCTCATGCCGGTCAGAATGGCCATCACTCAAAAACCTACAAATAAATGCTAGAAAGGGTATGGAGAAAAGGGAACCCTCCTACACCATTGGTGGGAATGTAAGATGGTGCAGCCACCGTGGAAAATAGTATGGAGCTTCCTCAGAAAACTAAAAATAGAATTACCATATGACCCAGCAATCCCACTCCCGGGCATATATCCAGACAAAACTATAATTCAAAAAGATACAAGCACCCCTATGTTCATAGCAGCACTATTCACAATAGCCAAGACACGGAAACAACCTAAATGTCCATCGACAGATGAATGGATAAAGAAGATGTGGTACATATATACAATGGAATACTACTCAGCCATAAAAAGGAACAAAACAATGCCATTTGCAGCAACATGGATGCAACCAGAGATTATCATACTAAGTGAAGTAAGTCAGAAAGACAAAGACAAATACCATATGATATCACTTCTATGTGGAATCTAAAATACAACACAAATGAACCTACCTATGAAACAGAAACAAAATCAGGGACATAGAGAATAGACTGGTGGTTGCCAAGGGGGTGGTGGGGTGGGAGAGGGTAGGAGTGGGAGTTTGGGATTAGCAGACATAAACTGCTATATATAGAATGGATAAACAACAAGACCCTACTGTATAGCACAGGGAACTATATTTAATACCCTGTGATAAACCATAATGGAAAAGAATATGAAAAAGAATGTATATATGTATAACTGAGTGACTTTGCTGTACAGCAGTAATTAACACAACATTGTAATTCAAATATACGTCAATAAAAACTAGATTAAAAAAACATTCTTGGCCAATTCTCTTTTTTCATAAATTTATTTATTTATTTATTTATTTATTTATTTATGGCTGTGTTGGGTCTTCATTGCTGTGCGCGAGCTTTCTCTAGTTGCGGCGAGTGGGCTTCTCATTGCAGTGGCTTCTCCTGTTGCAGAGCACAGGCTCTAGGCGCACAGCCTTCAGTAGTTGTGGCACGCAGGCTCAACAGTTGTGGCTTACAGACCCTAGAGCACAGGCTCAGTAGTTGTGGCGTACGGGCTTAGTTGCTCTGCGGCACGCGGGATCTTCCCAGACCAGGGCTTGAACCTGTGTCCCCTGCATTGGCAGGTGGATTCTTAACCACTGCACCACCAGGGAAGTCCCATTTGGCCAATTCTTGATTTAATTCCCCAGTTGGTGTCACAGGTCCTATTTTCCTCAGGAATCTGAAGGACCTCAGACCCAGAACAATTTAAGAGACACCTAAATGGATAGCCTCAAATTCTACAATTATCTGATTTTGTCATCCCTGATGTCACTGTGAGGTACCTACTGAGAGTTAGGAATCAAACTGCTCCATACCCACACCCCCCGCCATGTAGAGCCTTCTTTCAATAATATATCACCAGTTAAAAATCCCTTCTACTTCTTAGGCATGGAGCACTGGAAAAAAATGCAATTACTTCACATATACTTGGAAGTGGTTACAAGCTACTTATCAAAGTCAAGACTGTGTCTGAAAAGTTAAAACAGTATTTTTCTAAAGTCAAACGAAAGTTCCTTCCTTAGCACTAAAAAATAAGCATTGGGCTTCCCTGGTGGCGCAGTGGTTGAGAATCTGCCTGCCAATGCAGGGGACACGGGTTTGAGCCCTGGTCTGGGAAGATCCCACATGCCGCGGAGCAACTGGGCCTGTGAGCCACAACTACTGAGCCTGCGCGTCTGGACCCTGTGCCCCGCAACAAGAGAGGCCGCGACAGTGAGAGGCCCACGCACCGCGATGAAGAGTGGCCCCCGCTTGCCACAACTGGAGAAAGCCCTCGCACAGAAACGAAGACCCAACACAGCTAAAACAAATAAATAAATAAATTTATAAAAAAAAAAAAAAAAAAAAAAAGCATTGCCATTGATTTGGGCCAAAATCACACTAATGGTTACCTGAGCAATGACAACTTCAGAGAAACAAGTCTTAACTTCTTCCTGTCACTGTAAGGGTGGTGGGTGGTTTCCTATTCAGTCAGAGCATATAAACACAAAAGTCAATGATTTAAAGGGTCTATTACCCACAGGAGGACACGATTTAAAAAAAGAGATTATGGATACTACAGAGCAAATGGAATGGGGAAAGAGTTGGCTGTCCGTTAAAATAACTGTGCTGGGCCAAATCCTCAGTACATGTTTTCTCAACCACAGCCTCATCTGGTTAACTTTCCTGTGATTTCACCACTAGAACCAAACTGGCAAATTGTCTTTCAAAAGAATATTAAATTCTAGGGCCAGAAGGAACAGAGAGGTCATTCAAAACACCTGCAATTCAAGATGACTAAACCTTAAAGCCACCCCCAAATAATTAAAAACTTAATAGCTTCTTAAAATTATGCAGAGAAGGCATTTTAAATGCCTAACTTGACTGGCATCCATTTATTGTGTTCAGTATTTCAGGAAATATTTATTGACTTCTCACCTAAGTCCCTCCTGCTGTAGCATATTCTTATTTCATCATTTCAAACTATATTTTCTACAATTTTAAAGTACTTTATGTATTTCAAGCTCTTTTCATCTCCAAATCAAGGCATTATATTTCATTTTTCCCTGTAGTTTTTGGCAATATACCACTTGTTACTGTTTCAGATATTTTTTTCTTAGAAATTTAAGTACTGACTTTGAATTAGATAAGTTCCCACTACTAGCTCTCCACTTTATTATGCAAATGAGAAACCAACTTTTTTAATACATCCAGAGAGGGCATAGTTCAGTGAGAAAGATTTTTGTAAACAATGCCTTTTGAAAGTTCATCTTCTAATTCTACCTTATTAGCATGCCAAGCCCATGAGCCTCTCCCAACTCTTTGCCATCTAGAGGAGATAACCCCCCATTTCTCCTGAAGCTAAATCCTCTGATAACCAGAGGGCTTTGTGCCTACATTCTTGTTCATACACAAGTCTCAATACACAGTCTCAATACACACTCCACCTGACAAGTGAAACCTTTAACCTACACATGTTGAGGAAATGTGCTCCAAACTCAGTCTTGTTTAGACATTATCTCTCAATCCAAGAAAGCCTGTTAACAACCAGACTCTTCATCATCACATCCTCTATTTTTCTATCTTAGTCACTCCTGAATTTAAATATTTAAATGGTGTTATTTCAAAAATATATGATAACATACACTATTAGGAATCCCTACCTATTACCAGTCAGGAGGTTGAACAATAGATTATCATAAAAATATAAGTTCTAATAAGTGCCAAAGAAGAGAATGTACAGTGACTAAGATAATTAGTGTAAGAGGCATTAAAGGACTGGTTTCATTTTATTATTATTTTTCATCTAAAAAGAGTTCAAATGAGTACATTTATTTCTCAGGTAATGAACCTCTTTCATGACAGGGGACACCCACACATCTGTCCTTGCCATTTACTTACTCCCTGTTGTTTTTCTTATACAAATCATGAGTTTAACGCATTATCCCATAGCCTGTCAGGTGACTGTTTATATCCTAAAAACAGATCTTCCGCCTCTTGACTCACCCCATCTCCAATTGTCTTTGCTGATCTTAGAAGTGTAACTGACTATTTAGATGCTAAGAACTGGAACTGACAAATGACAAGTGACCCTGGCATCTTCAGGTGCAAAAAAGTTGTGAAAAAGAAAAGGACAACTAGAGGGCAACAACTGTGAATCATTTCAAAATCCTTAAGCGAAATGGCAACCCCATACGCAATAACCCTTATAAAGGCAGCTGATCAGAAATGCTCCATGACATAGCGTCATAGATACTCAACACATCACTGAAAATAATTACAATTTTTAAAAGTAGAAAATATACATGGATATTTTTTTAAATGGCAAACGAGCAAAACATTAACACTGTATTTCAAGTGTAAGATGCCACTGACTGTAAACTGATTCAACATTACTTTATGCTACAGTAAGAAGAAAATATAGCCAGAAAAACTCTAACTTTGTACTGATTAGTAGACATACCTGACTTTCAGTGATGTTAAAATGTAGATCTTAAAGTCTATGAAATACAGTAGTGATATAATTACACTTGACTATTAGTGGGTACATGAACACATTATAAGAGATTTGGCTAAAGAAAATGTGCTCAAAGGAGTAATCCAGCAAAGTTGATCAGGGGGTGAAATATCATCAAATAAACTTCATTTTTCTTCTGGTATCACTATATTTTCCATTTAGGCCTATTCGAAATTTTGATGAAAATGGTATTATAGGAGAACTCTAATAAATGCTCTCCAGGTCATTCCTTTAACACTTTGTTCTTCTTTTCTAACATAGAATAGTCACATTCCACTATCATTACTCTACGCTGCTGGGTTGGAGAAATTTCTCCATTGCTTAACATTTCCTCAATCAACACACTCAACTGCTTGCAGTTTCTAGAACCACAACGGTTCCTAAACTTTTGGCTTTTGTGCCCTCAGTACTATGACTCTCCCTACTACCCACCCACCTGGAAAAAGCCTATTCATCTTTCAAAACTCAACCCCCAAATTATCCTCATTTTACTGAACTTGAAATCTGCTTCTCTGTGCCTGCTACTACTCTGTAACCTATAAAATCTGTCAAAAGAACCATTCTTTTTTTTCCCTTTTATTTTGCTTGGCATTACTAGGGCCTAGTGTGGTACTTAACCCAAAGTATTCAAAACATTTGATAAAATACTAAAAACAAATTGTGAACATAAGAACACTATGACCCAGAGAACAATAATTATATAATCGCAGTTAAATATTTTCAGAAGTTAAGGAGTGTGGCAAACGTCTTTGAAAATATGAATCAAACTTATACAAATTCCCTGCTGCAAAATCTACAGTTATTTTTTTTATAATTGACGCATAACGTGTTAGTTTTGTTTGTTTGTTTGTTTTATTTTTGGCTGTGTTGGGTCTTTGTTGCTGCGCGCGGGCTTTCTCTAGTTGCAGCGAGCGAGGGCTACTCTTCCTTGCAGTGCGCTGGCTTCTCATTGCGGTGGCTTCTCTTCTTGCAGAGCACGGGCTCTAGGTCCACGGGCTTCAGTAGCTCTGGCACGTGGGCTCAGTAGTTGTGGCGCACGGGCTTAGCTGCTCCGCAGCATGTAGGATCTTCCCAGACCAGGGCTCGAACCCATGTCCCCTGCATTGGCAGGCGGATTGTTAACCACTGTGCCACCAGGGAAGTCCTACAGTTATTTTTCTTAATCAGATTTTTAAAGCAACAGCGTACTCAAGCCTCAGTTAATGGTCTGTTTTTACATATAAAATACCTGTTGTATTTAAATTTATTTTAATTGGTGAAATTCTCTTAGGGAAGTATAAATCCCACACATGATTTTAAGGCAGTTTTCAGCTAACTGGCTCCTAGAATAATTGATTTCTGTATGTATGAAAACCTAAACAATTTATCTTATTTTCAAATAAGACATTTACTGTGATATACCTTAACTTGTTTATTTCTCATATGCTCTAAACACAAAAAAACTATGAAATGTCACCACCATAATAATAAAGTACAGAACACTAAGCCAAGAGATTTAAAATGACACTAATCACATAGAAAGAGACATAGGATATATTTAATTGCTAAGTTTTTAAAAAACTACTGTACCTTCTGCTTTAACTTATCCCATATTTGTGAAAGAATACATTAACACAAACACACACATATATATATGTATGTACATATATTTATTTCTGTGTGTAGAGTGATTTAATACATACAGAAAACACTGGAAGTCTACAAAACAAACTTAACAGTGATATGCCCCTCGGAGTGGGATTGGGGAATAAGGAGAGCTTTCCACAGTCTTAAAATGATAAATAAATCAGTGCCATTAATTGCAATAAAGCTGAGCAAACAGATTTCACTTGGCCTAAAATTTTTACTATAATTGATCAGTTGTCAAAATGATGATGAAATTATAAGAATGGATGTCTGCTCACAGATGCACATATATTATTTTCGGCCATAAAGTAACACTTCCCTCACATGCCAAGTTATGGTCAAGTCATACATTTCCTGAAATGTATTTTTGTCTGTCATCAGTTATATCCAAGTGCTGAGCTCTGCTTTTTTGTGTTTGCCAAAATGTTATCACTGAACTCTTGTATGTCTTCAACAAGAATGACCACTAATACCACCATAATTCAAAATTATTTTGAAAATCCTAGTGAATATAATGAAGATTAAAAAAACAAACAACCAAGAGTCATACATATTTACTTGTAGAAGATTACTGTCTATTCAGAAAAACAAAGAAAGTCCATTGAAAAAGTATTAGCATCAAAAGGATTTCCAGAAATAGTAATATACAATAATATATCGCTTTCCTCCACAGCAGCAATAATTACTTTCTGGGATAACTACTTCCGAAATATAATGGAACAAAGGACTCCATTTATAAAAGCAACAAAAACTTAGCAAACTCAAGAAAATACAGATTACCTATAAATAAAGCTATATAACTTTAGTGAGACATATATAAAATAAGACCTGAATAAATGCAAAGACATAGCATACTCTTAGATGGGCAAGATGGAATATCACAAAAAGATTAATTTCCCATAAATCAATCCATACCTTTAACACAATTCCAACAAACATCCTGTCCCCTATAGGCCAACATTAACACAAAGTGGTCTTGATGATTAATGAGAGAAATGGGGAAAGCACACTCCCTGGCAACACTCCAAAGAAAAGAGCAGCTAGTAAATATATGAAAGGATATTCCACTGCGCTGGGATCAAAAAATGCAAAAGACAATTTTTCTAAAAGATTGGCAAAGAGTTTAAAATAAGATACGGTCACACTTATACAATGCAAATTGTTATCAGACACATAGCAATAAATCTACTTATTCTTCAAGGGCCAGCTCATGGTTCGCCTTTATGAAAGTTTAAACTGTTGGGCGAAGGTGTTCCCAACAGCGCTCCCGCGGCCCTGTACACTCACTCTTCTCAGTGAATGTCTATAAGCTCCCATCAGCTGGTTTATTCCCCAAAGGCAAGTTTCACTATCTGTGTATCAGCACTTGTTGATTAATGGAAAATTGCAATAGAGAGGAATCCGAGAGGAAATAACAACCCACTTAACTACACATGACATTTTGTAACAACAGAAACAAAACCACTTTAGAATGTTATAGAAACGCATTCATGATTATCAATTGTTGTGTGTCAAGATTCTAAAACAGAGTTACTTCGACTGAAAAACAAATTATTTATGCATATAATCATCTATGTTTATCACCTAAAATTATAACACAAAGAACATCAGCTAAAAAGGTTCTGAAGCTGGTACAGAAAAGTTGCAAGACAGAACTAGTTAATACTAAAAGGTTTCTCATCTCATCTTCATGTGTTCTGGTCTATTAGGTGTAAGAAGGAGAAAAGGGTAAAAGGGCTCTTTGTGAAACCATGGTCTCTGTTTACCTGTAATTCTGACTATTCAAGGCCAAAATCTTGCTGCTCTCTGGCAAAATCATAGGACCTTAACTACTAGAATGCAATTCTATTTATGTTCAGCATATCACTAAGTTGTTTACAAAATGAACGAATGCAGCCATAATCCTGCACTTGGAGAAGCTTACAGCCACTCCCCGGAAGACAGCCTAACCCATTTTCAATTCAAGCCTTGCTTTCCCATGCCAAAAAACAGAAAATTGGTTTATATTCCCTAATCAGTACTAGTCAGGAAAACTCCTACTTCCCTACAATGAGAAAGACAACAATTTGTCCCCATTCTAGGAGAACAATGAGTCTCTACCAATAATTTAGCTATCAGGCAAAGTATCCACAATCCAAATGGTATAATTTATCAACATTTCACTCTTATCAAGCTAATTTCAAAACAACCTGTGGCATACGAGACACGTCTATGTCAAAACTCAAGGCATTAGGTGTCTTAGAAAACAAGGAATTATTACCATTAAATGCTAGCAGCCATAGACTAAACATTCAAGATGGAAAGTCAAATAACCTGAAGAAAAGCCAAATTGAAAAAATATATATATTTGAAAGATATGAATATCAGTAAAACCCATAACTCAAAGTTCAAAGCTTTATTTTTCTCCTTCAAAGACTCTATTTTAAAGACAAGTTATAGTCATATATTCTTAGTGTTCAAATCCTGCAGATGAAAAGTAATCAAGATATACAAGGCAGGTAAAAGTTACTTATTAATTCCTTAGGCAGTAAATTAAATCAGATACCTGTAAATCAAGTCTTCCTCCCTGTACTCAGGCCCAACCCCCTACTCAGGCCTTGAAGGATAAATGCATCTTAAGGTGAACATTACAAAAACAAACCAATTAAGTCAAATTCATAGAGACAGAAAGTAGAATGGTGGTTGCCAAGAGAAGGGGGAAAGCGAGGGATGAGGAATTATTGTTTAATGGGTACAGACGTTCAGTTTGGGATGATGAAAAAGTTCTGGAGATGGAGAGGGGTAACAGCTGAACAATGTGAATGTGCTTAATGCCACTGAACTGTACACTTGGAAATGGTAAATTTTATGTTATGTCTATTTTGCCACAATTTTAAAAAAGTAATAATCAGACAAGTTGATCCATAAGACAAGTTGAACGAGGTACACCACTACAAAAAGACTGAAAAATTGTCAATACTTCAGAAAACTTTAAACAGAGTGCTAATCAATTCCCTGATTATAAACTACTGACCTCAGAAAGAATGACAACTTCCTCAACAAATTAAACAAATACACTTTTAACTTATTCTGATAACATGATAGCTTTTCAAAAATCGTCAAGAATAAGCAATACAGAGAATACAGAGAATGTGATTCTTTGAAAGAGCTTCTAAAAGATTTATTCTCCTGAAAGGAAATTTGGTTTAAAAAAAAAAAAAAAAAAGGCTCTAATTCAGTTTAAAGTAGTTGAAGTAAAAAAGTAAATGCCCAGTTTTCCATGACAGAAATTCGACTGCCAGATGAATCTGCAAAACACATAGAAAGATCAAAGGAACAGTGAATGGACACTGTTGATCCTAGATCCTAGAGAGAAAGGCATTCTTGAAAGGACTAACCAAATGAATGCCCACCCAGCCCTTGTCATGAAATTCAAAGGCAGCAAGGTAAACAAGGTACTTTGGCAAAAGATGCTTAAATTTTCTGGCACAAAAGAGTTATTTCATATTATGCATCTTTTTAGGTGGGGAGGATAGACAACAGCTAAGTGTCAGAAAAAGCAAGAAAGATTAGAAGACGTCATTTATGAGTGAAAGTAACAAAGTAAATACTATTCCACAAAAGTATATTAAACAAACTCCTCATTTCTCCAGGCCTAACACAGGATTATGGGGGTAGAGGTTGTAAGAAGTGGAGGGCTGAGCAAGCCAATTTAATGAAAAGAGTATAAGAAAATAATTTTTAAAAATTTTAGTGAGTAGTGTCCTAGAGACAAATAGGTTTTCATATCTACAGAGAAAGGCCTATGTAAATATCCTATAAACAATGTCATTAGAAGGCTTAACCCCTTTTCAAAGATCTTGGCATCTTAACGGTAAGGATTTATACCGGTCTTTCTTGGCAGGTCTCCAATACGTCTAATAAAATCATTAAAGGAAGACTTAAATTTGTTGATCAAGAAAACATCCAAAAATGGTAAGAGGAATTGTGGCTGATTATCACCTTGCCGACGTGTGTAGCCATAGATTCGGTAGTTAAGGATGCCACCTTGAAGAGGGCAATAGGGTGCCCCCTTCTGCTGGGGCAGGTGGTCAACTTTACACTCAGCTATCAACAATGTGCTGTACTCACAACCTATCTGCAAATACAAGTTACAGAAGACATAGCTAAGAGTACATAAAAGCCAACAAATGCTAAAAAAGCACAAGGCAAAGAAATTCAAAATGTGTGCTCCAATGACAAAAGGTCAGTCGTGGCAGCTTCCTGTACAAGGACTAGCTATTTTATCTCTGTGATTTGATGAAAATCAAAAGTAGGAAAAAAGGTAAGGGGAAACTAAATGTTATGATTAATCTTTCCAAGGAGGCACCAGAGATATTAAACAAAACTTTCACACTACTTTTACAGATTCAGAGAAAGAAAATGAATAGAATCAAAAGAAAAATTACATTCAGGCTATCAGCCAAGGTAGGTATTTAAATAACTATATGACAAACTCTAAGGTCCTATGGATATAAGAAGGTAAGATGGGTTTCCCTGGTGGCGCAGTGGTTGAGAATCTGCCTGCCAATGCGGGGGACACGGGTTCGAGCCCTGGTCTGGGAAGATCCCACATGCGCGGAGCAACTAGGCCCGAGAGCCACAACTACTGAGCCTGCGCGTCTGGAGCCTGTGCTCCGCAACAAGAGAGGCCATGATAGTGAGAGGCCCGCGCACCTCGATGAAGAGTGGCCCCCGCTTGCCACAACTAGAGAAAGCCGTCGCACAGAAACGAAGACCCAACACAGCCAAAAATAAATAAATAAATAAATAATTTGGGGGGGAAAAAAAAAAAGAAGGTAAGATACAGTGCCTACCTACAAGGAATTTATAATTTACTCTGTGCTGCTCCTCTGGTGAAGATATGATTTCTTTCATCACTGTCAGTCACCTCCAAGACTACTCCTCACCACCATTTTTGAGCACCGTGATAGGCAAAATCCCAAAGCTGTCCCTCAAGATTCCTGTCCTCCGGTTATTCAATCAAACACTAATCTAGGTACTGCTGTGAAGAGATTCTGTAGATGTAATTAAGGTTGTTAATCAACTGACCACAGGCTATGGAGATTATCCTGTATTATCCGGATGGTACCTAACTAATCACATGAGACCGTAAAGCAGGGAACTTTCTCCAGCTGTAATCAGAGGGATGTGGTTCAAGAGGAAGAAGAGAGATGCAGCAGCAGGAGAAGTCAGAGAGATTTCCCAGCGTGAGAAGGCTGTGCCGTGCCCTTGCTGGCTCTGAAATGCAGGGGCCCACGAGCAAGAACTGGAGAGAAGCCTCTAGGAGCTAAGGGCTGGCCCAGCTGACAGTTCACAAAGAAACAGAGACCTCAGCCCTACAACCACAAGGAACGGGATTCTGCCCACAACCTGAATGAGGTTGGGAGCAGATTCTTCCCTGAACCTTCCAGTAACAGGCCAGCTGACCAACACCTGGATTTCAGCCTCATGAAACCCGGAACAGAGAAACCAGGTGAGTCAATCCCAGCTTCTGACCTATAGAACCCTGAAATAATTAATTTTTGTTGTTTTAAGCAGCTAAATTTGTGTTAATTTGTTCTGGCAGCAATAGAAAATCAATGCAAGCACTTACGTGAAAGTGCTTGGACACAGTAACTCATTTTATTCTCACAACAACCCTTAAAAGTTATCACCTTCCATTTTACAGATGATGAAACTGAGAATGGAAAAGTTAAATAACCAACTTACAAACAGGAATTACTAATGACCAAAATGACTTACATATACAGTATTTAAGAAAGCTAATTGGCTTGCAACACTTAACAACATGAAGTTAAAAATTCAGCTTAAAGATTACTAAATTTCACTCAACAAGGAAGTGACTTTTTTTGAAGGTCAAAAAGTAAGAAGAAACTTTAAATAAAATAGTTCAAAATAAAAAAGTTCTCTAAATTGAAGGGGTACTTTTTTAATGTCCTTAAGCCAGAATGTATACAGTCAACGTGAGAGAAAGAACTACATTGCTAAAAAGAAATGCAAACCTACATGACTACATACTACCTCTTATACATTCAAAAATCAAGGTAGATATTGTCAGTAAAAGGTTAAATTTTAATATAAATTCAATTTTCTTTTTATTCTTACTCCATAAATCTATTTTATTTATTTATTTCTTTATTCATTTATTTATTATTTTTGGCTGCGTTGGGTCTTCGTTGCTGCGCATGGGCTTTCTCTAGTTGTGGTGAGCGGGGGCTACTCTTCATTGTGGTGCATGGGCTTCTCATTGCAGTGGCTTCTCTTGTTGCGGAGCACGGGCTCTGGGGCGCTGGCTTCAGTAGTTGTGGCACGTGGGCTTCAGTAGTTGTGGCGTGCGGGCTCTAGAGTGCAGGCTCAGTAGTTGTGGCACACGGGCTTAGTTACTCCACGGCATGTGGAATCTTCCCAGACCAGGGCTCGAACCTGTGTCCCCTGCATTGGCAGGCGGATTCCTAACCACTGCGCCACCAGGAAAGTCCCCATAAATCTATTTTAAATATGGTAATATAAGGAGAAAAAAGTTAAAGTATTAGAAGAGCCATATGAGAGATTTTTTTAACAGAAAAAGAAGGAGGAGCACCTCATTTGTACCATACTAGTCAGATGCTCACACTCCTTCTCCAGAAAGTAGAAAATTCCAGATAAAGACAATGACAATACAGAAAGAAAATCAGAGGGAAAATACAAGCCAAAAATGAAATCTATTATGTAGTTTGTGAGAAAGATTGAAAGACATAGATAATCAGTCACTGCAATGTCTATATGAGAGAAATAAAATTTGTTTCCTAATTCTCAAAGTGTTAACTGCTAAAGACAACAAAGAATTTTAAAGAATTTGGGTTTCTGTTCTTTGAGGTTCAGTCAAAAATCAATGCAGGTATCAACAACTCTTATATTCCAAAAGAATAATTAACAAAAGTACAAATATTTTGAGGGGAAACATGGAGAAAACCTTTAAATAACCACATATAGACCTTGAATTTTATTGATCAATAGCACTTTCCTCTAGTGATGATGTTTTCTTGTTGGACTTTTAACCTTGAAATCTTGATTCCCAGATTGTCGGGGCAAAGCTCTTGGAACATAGAAGGTCCTTGGCTGATAAAATACAAAATTTCCTCTCAAATAAACCAACCTTGGATTTCCAACATGTAACGTGAATTTAAGTTGTTAAATGAACACCTATTTGGTCTTTTATGTATGAATAATGTACTCATGTTGTTTTTAGGTTCAGTAATAGAAGATTTTTAAAATAGCCTATTTAGAAAAAAGAGAAAAATGTCCAGTTTAAGAAATATATAAGAAAAATTTTATATCTAGCCATAGTTAACATTTTCAATGCTAATGTCCTATTTTTAAATGTCTTTGTTATTATGAATTATGTATATGTATTGACATCCATCATTAATTTGCAGGTGTTCCTAACATAAATTGCACTTACCTGTTTAGATTTTTATTTAAGGCTAGTAGCATACTAATTATAAATTAGAAAAGTAGGCGGCAAGATCTTTTTAACCTGTACACTCTGCAAAGCTGAACAGGCTAGAAAAGGAACTTGGAAATAACTTGGTCATGTTCTAGTTCTTAAGTTGGATGGTAGCTTCATGGATGTTCACTGTATAATCTTGCTTTGTAGCTGACACATTACATATATTCTCCTATATGTACTAAGTGTTACATAGTTTAAAATTAACTGAACAGGTGATACAATTTCTTCAAAATATAGTCACAAACATAAAAATAAAATTATGAACATGGTACTTCATTACTTCCTATATGCATATAGACACTAATGCCTTGGAATTAACAGAAGAAACATTCTTTTACAAAATTTTAACTATACAGGAGAGCACAAAATAGTTGCAATCCAGAAAAACGTAAATCCACTTGAAAACTAAAATTTCTAGACTAAATTGAGAAGTTTGGTAAAATATACATAGAAAATATAGCTTATAGATCTGGTCTTGAAAACCTTTTGTTCTGGCTATAAATCCATTATAGAAGACTGTAGAGCAACTAAAATACTGCTAACTAATCAGAAGTTTGGGGTTGTTTTTAACTTCATGGAGTAACTAGGACAGATTCATGACCTTCCTAACCAACTGATTATCTTACCTCTAAAAAACTGGCTAAGAATGAGTACTACAAATCAGTCTACAGTCTGAATTGTGAGCTGGTTTCTGTTTTTTTCTACTACAGGTATTATTCTTGTCTCTTTTCTTTTTTTAAAATTTGCTTAGTGAATCACAACTATTTCAATACTTTTGCCCTAAATTAAAGTTCACAGGGTCAGGAGTTAAACATTACAAACTTGTTCTTATTATCAGAAACTTTATCTTCAAGTGCTCTCTTATTCTTATTTATTAGCAGAATATTGTTTAAGGCATCTGCCACAGAAACAACTCATTTCTTTAGAAAACATCCTACCTATCAAAACTTATTAAAGGACAAGTTTGTAGCCTTATTTTTTTCCCCATTTCAAGTGTTAAAAATAGGCGTCAAAGATAGAACCAGGTTAATCTGAACTGTCCAAATCCAGCTTAGCTTTTAACACCTTGTCATAACATCCTTATCTTTTAACACCCAGGAAGGCGTAGTATTTCTTTGTAAACAGTCCCTCAACTTCACAGACCAGCTTTTAAGGAAAGGTTTTCTATAAGAATTAAGAATATGAATTTCAGTTCCGGCAATCTGATCTAAGCAGAAAATTCTGATCAAAGAAGAGCATCATACACATACACAGATGTTCATTATAGTATTATTCATCTTAGAAAAACATAAAAATCCACTTAAGTGTCTGATAAGAAGGAACGGCTACCGAAGTGTTATTCCTTTTATAAATGGAATATTATGCAGCCATAAAAACTCATGTTCAATATATACACTACCAAACGTAAAACAGATAGCTAGTGGGAAGCAACCGCGTAGCACAGGGAGATCAGCTTGGTGCTTTGTGACCACCTAGAGGGGTGGGATAGGGAGGGTGGGAGGGAGGGAGATGCAAGAGGGAAGAGATATGGGAACATATGTATATGTATAACTGATTCACTTTGTTATAAAGCAGAAACTAACACACCATTGTAAAGCAATTATACTCCAATAAAGATGTTAAAAAAATTTAAAAAAACTCATGTTCGTCCCCAAAAATGTGCAATTACATGGGAAACAGCTTATGTTACAGGAAGTGTGAAGAAAAGACAATTACAATTTTTGAAAACTACACAGAAAAAGTATTAGAACGTACATTGGGTATTTCTTAATTGTTTTTTCCCAAATGGTATACAATGTACATGTATAATTTTTTTTACTTGTAACACCACAGCTGCTCATATTTTAAAGCATGCAGCTCTCATGTAACACTTAGCCCCCATGGAGAAATACCTCCTTGCTTACTTTTCCAGAATGAATACCTCCAACACATTCAGCAATCTGAAACACAGATGAAAAATTTTCAGATAGAAACTAATAGCCTCTATCTTTTGGAAGACATACTTAGGAAAGTGTTTATTTATTATCTGATGACTATTAAAGTATCATAGTTAAAAATAATTGGGCTGTCAATGATCATTACAGCAGATAAACACAATTTGACTTCCAGGATCCCTGGGAATTCTTTTTCCCACACGTGTTGGGATCCTAAGGAACTTTCACTGTTGCTGAATGATTTCTATGATCCATCACATCATCTATAGAGACACATCTTTTCCCATTCTTCAGGGACGATCAGATTTATGCACTAATCCAGAAAGTTTTAAAGATGTTCATTTACTCTCCTTTGTTTTTAATCTTCAATTACACTATAAGCGTTTGACCTAAACTTAAGAAAAACTAGGTTATTTTAAGAAATAAGCAAATAATTACTTGAAGTAGTTGATCTTATCTCTCTCTGAACATTTTTTTCTTAACCCCAAATTCACATTTCAATGATATTTCCCAGATAAATCCAGCTGCCTTAAGTTCTCTTTGAAAATATTCAAAACCAATATATTTTAATAGCTCTTGGGGCAATTTTACCAACATTTTCTGGCTGCCCATCTTAAAGGGTAAAACACAAAAGACAATTAAAAAGTATTTTCAAATTAGTTTCCCATTTTCATTGTTCAAACAGACAAGTTTCCCCACCATGAACATTTCCTCGATATTGAACCGTTCTTCATAAACAGTCAAGTTGGCCCTGCGTTTAATACCCACCAAAAACTCATTTAATTTTACATACATTGACCTTCAAAGATATAATTATTTTATTAGTTTTATAGATACCAAAGGGATATTTCCAGGGGAAAGAAGTAAGCCCACAGTTGTACGCCACATATATACAAAATTATTTTTTTCCCTCCCAGGGAAATTTGCATCTCCATGAGAGGTTGCCTTTTAAACTGGCCCACTTTCATAAATTTAAAAAGGTAATAAATTTATAGCTAGTTGAATGGGAAATGCTTGTATTTCATTCCTGCCAAACCATAATCAAGCTACTTAATTAAAGGGAGTTCACCACTATCTTTTTGTCCTCAAGGAAAAACTGGGTATATGTGAAAACAGTCAGTTCTCTCTGTTTCCACCACACTTCCTGTAAAATGTTGAATACTATGCTCAACCACACCAAAAATTTCACTCAGAAACGCCTACTCCCTTGCTTCTCAGAGTGTGGTCCACAAATCAGTGACATCAACATCACCTGGGAACTTGTCAGAACTAAAAATCTCAAACTCCACCCCAGACCTATTGAATCATAATGTGCATTTGCCAAAATGCCCAGGTCATTTGTCTGCACTTCAAAGTTTGAGAAGCACTAGTCCAGAGGTTAAGGTAGAAGGCAGCGTGATAACTATCCCCTGCTTACACATTCTAAGTTGTGAAAAGCTGCAGAAAATCTACAGTCAGCAATGAATAAATCATTCCTAGAGACTGTTGATAAATCTTTTAATTAAATCAAGTCTTTCCACAAAGATAAAAAACATGCAAGTGGCTGATGCTTTGTGCCTATTAACAGGATTTTCACTGCACTACCAGAACTAGAGATTTTTTAATAACATGCTGAAAATAGGTACATCTGTTCTCCATTCTCTATTGAGAAAGCATTCTGGCTAAAAAAATTTTCCTCTCCTTTTCAAACCTAAAATGGATCTTGTGGATGAAATCTATTTTTAATTGTTGCAAGTTAAAAATGTTTTAAGGAACCTTAATATAAAAATCCTAATTGATCAATTTTAGGAACCAGTTTAATTCACCTTACAAATGTATTAATTATGCCTGTTTGAGACAAATATGTAGCCCCTATCACAGTCCCTGGTCTAACGGTAAGTCTCACAGTAGGTACCTGTGACAAAGGGTCCTCACACTTTCAAGAATAACTTTCGTAAGAAAATAGCAGGCTTCTGGGAATTCATAATACAATTTGACTCAAAAAAGTGTAATTTATACAACTTTCCAGAGGTGGATCCAATATGTAACATGGTACACCTGTCCTGACCCGTGCTCTGCTAGTCTACAGATTTTTAAACAAGATGCTTCTATAAGAACTTCAACTATAGCCTACCACAAAAATGCTCTGGGAATAACTTTATCCCTCTACAATCAGTCTTGTTCTAAACAGAGCCCCTAAGTAAATTAAACCTTTAGAAAAACACACTTTTTTGTTTGTAAAGAAAGAAACATTTCCTGAATGCCAGAGAATGTTTCCTTGAGAAACTGTTTATGTTACTGTGTTGAAAAGGTGTTTATGTTGCTATAAACACCTTCCTTGTAAGAGGGGGATGCAGACAGAGTCTCCCCATTGTTTACACTGTAATCAGCCCTGATTCTGAAAAGACCTACCCTTATTCCTCACGCCTGGACTAACTCTCCCGCCATTCTGTCCCAATTAGATCACTCTCAAAGATATTCTGTATTTGTTTAGCATAATCGACTCATCACATGTGAACAAGGGAGCTTAGGTTCATAATCAGTACTACAATTACCAACCTCATTAATGAGCAAGCTGTGGTGGTTTGTACTATGTCAACTTCATTAAGCAGAAATTGCATTTCCTTGTATCTTCTTCTCTGTATAGTTCCAGGTTAAAGTTGACCAAAAGTAGAATTTGCATAGACTTGGAAGGAAGGATCTACATGGATTTGGAAGCCATTACTCTCTGAAGGTTGTCATGGTTAGTACAGTGACCAGACATAGCTATGTGGGTGGGTTCAAGCTTATCTTTGCTCTTCTCAGATCCCTGTCCAATTTCCCAAGCTGGCGCTGCAGGTCAACAGTGACTCCAGGCCCACCAACAGACCCATAGCAGTGGTAACTACACGGAGGCACAGCCTTCCACAGACCCTCTCCCATGAGCCTTGTCTCACGCTTGGCTTCTCAGGCTGACTAACTGGGGACTCCACTGACCCTGCAACTTGCCTCCTGGACTTTCACTTTCCAAGCTCCTACCATAAATGTTTAAGGTTTAATTTCTATAATAAATCTCTTACTCCATAATCAATTGTAGTCTTCTTCCATGATTAAACCCCAACTGATTCTAAAGGCTTGGTTTACTTGTTTGCTCTGGATTTAATGGTCTCTTGCCATTAAAGACATGGCATATTCAACAGTAAATGGCAAAACAAAACTTCACCTGCTAATGCTCAGCTGGTAAGTGTTAAGATAGGGCCTGAGATTTAAGCCCACCACTAAACCCTACCTTTTTCCCATATAACTCTTTTCTTTTTGTTCTGGCTTCATTGAGACATAATTGACATATAAGAAATCTCATATTTAAAGTGCATAATTTGATATGTTTTGACATGAATATACACTTAGGAAACTATCACCACAGTCAAGATAATGAACATATCCATCAACCCTAAAAGCCTTCTCATCTCTCTTTAAAATCCTTTCCCCTCCCTGCCCTGCCCCAAGTCCCATCTCTAGGCACCACTGATGTATATTCTGTCACTATAATTACTTGGCATTTTCCAGAATTATATATACGTGGAACCATACAATATATACTCCTTTTTTTGGGGGGGGGCGGTTCTGGCTTCTTTCAGATTCATTCATGTTGTTGTCTATATAAATAGCTCCTTTTTATTCTTGAGTAGTGTTTCATTATGTGGATCTACCACAATTTATTTATCCATACTCTTATCAGTGGACATTTGAGTTGTTTCCACTTTGGGTCTATTACAAATAAAGTTCTCATGCACATTTGTGTAGAAGTCTTTGCATGGACATATGCTTTCAAGTCTCTTGGGTAAGTACCTATGATCAGAACCTGGAAGGTGTATGATTAATGTTTTAAGACACTGAAAAACTATTTTCCAAAGTGATTAAACCATTTTAAGTATCCATCAGAAATGTATGGGAGTTCCGGTTGCTCCACATCCTCATCAACAGTTGGTATTGTCAGTCTTTTTAATTTTAGCCATTCTAGAGGTGGTGTAATGATATCTCATGGTAGTTTAATTTGCATTTTCCTAATGACACATGATACTGAGCATCATTTTATGTGCTTACTTGACATCTGTATATCTCCTCTGCTGAAGTGTCTGTTCAAATATTTTGCCAATTTTTTAGTTGGGTTGCCTTCTTATTACTGAATCGTAAATCCTTTAAATATTCTAGATTCAAGTCCTTTGTCAGACATATGTTTAGCAAATATTTTCTCCCAGCCTGTGGCTTATCTTTTCATTTTCATAACTTTTGAAAAGCAAAATTTTTTTCATTTTCCCTATTTTAGGCACGAGGGCTGTCATAAAAGTACCACGAAATCTTTTATGCTAGAAGTCTGAAATCAAGGTGACCAAGGTGTCAGCAGGGTGATGCTCCCTCTGAAAGCTCTAGGGAAGAATCCTTCCTGACTCTTCTAGCTTCTGGTGGTTGCTGGCAATCTTTGGAATTCCTTAGCTATGGCAGCATAACTCCATCTCTGTGCCTGTCTTCTCATAGCATTCTTTGCTGTGTGTCTCTGGGTGTCAGTATCTTCATATTGCCTCCTTATAAAGACACCAGTCATTGGATTTAGGGCTCATACTAATGCATTATGATTTCATCTTAACTTGATTACATCTGCAAAAGACCCTATTTCCAAATAAGGTCACATTCACAGGTATGGGGGGTTAGACTTTCATCATATGTTTTGAGGGGGTACATAATTCAATGCACAGCAGGCACACAGATTTTAATATTAAAAAAAAGCACACTGAATGATAAATTATTCAACATAAGTGCTAGCCTCCTTGACAACGGTCTGTTTTTGCCTCATTCACTGTTCCCATAGAGATATCCCCAAGCTCATTTGCAGAATTTCTTGCCCATGGTCTTATTTCCCCAAAACAGATGGGTTCGTTGCAATAGAGTCAGTTTAGTTTAAGCATCTGCCCTTGGCTAGTCTCCCTTTACCAACTATTAAGTAAAGGTATATGAAGAGGGGAAAAAAAGTTGCATACTTGTCTCTTTTATGATCTCTTCCTCTTGATCTTCCCCCAACTAAGGTACGAAATTTGGGGGGAACAGGGTTAATACAGTGACAGCTCTAAATCTGCACTAATCCAATTCCAGCCCTGTCTTCCTTCAATACCACCTAGAAGAAAATAGAAAATGCTTCTCCAAAGACACATGTTCTAATTATCAATTGTTGCAATAATAAATCACTCTAAACTTTTAAATAAAAGTTTAAATAAATAAATCACCCTAAAGTTTTAAACAACAATGGCCATTTTACTATCTTTCAGTCAGGACTTCAGGAAGATTTGGCTGGGCAGTCCTGGTTCAGAGTTTCTCACTTGGCTGCAGTCAGATGGTGGCTGGAGCTGGAGCTGGAGCAGCAGGGGTCAGGGAGGCTGAGGGCCCTTCCCTGTGGTCTCGCCTCACAACATGATGGCCTCAGGACAGCTGGACTACTCGCATAGTGGCTGCAAGTTTCACAATCAAGCCTTGCTTTCCAACAAAAAAAGACGAAGCTGCACTGCCTTTTATGATCTAACTTCAGAAAACACATAGTGTCATTTCTGTAATACTCTGTCAGCTGAAACAGTCAGAAAAGCCCACTTAGCTTCAAAGGGGAAAACATCAACCCCATCTCGATAAAAGTGTCAAAAATCAAACTGTAAGAAGAACACGTCAGATGGGAGATAATGTTGTGGAAATCTTTGGAAAATAAAATTTGCCCCAGAACATATCCTACATCTCCCTGGGGCTACCAGAACAGTGAACTGCTCCATTCAAATGAAAGGCCAAGGTCAAGGTATATACTCAAATCCCTAAGGCTCAATATTTTCCCCATTCTTGTTTCTGCTGGTACTGTTTTCCATCTTGACTCCTACAGTCTAGCATACACTAGTGACTTAGGTCCCTCAGGTGTCCTGTGTTATAAAAAGTGGATCCAGAAGAATTCTTTACTCAAAGTCATACAGAGAAACTAATGGCAACCACTTAACTCTCTGTGATTAGCAACTCCCTCCACTCCCACCTTCTCCTCATGATGAAGGCCCAGAAACGTAGGTTCCACTCTAGCCCTACCAAAAATTATTAAGAACCATTTATAATTCACAGTTTCAGATCATTCTTTCATTGGTTTGAAGTTAATCTCTCACTGTGAGACACACACACCAACACCTTCCTTAACCAAATGTGAATGTGTTTTGGATAATTCATCAATTATGGTTCATGATATCTATTCACTAGTCTGAGTGCCAAGGAATTATCCTATTATCCTTTCTACTTCCATAAATCATGATAAATCACAAATCTTCATTCAAATACACCATTTTTAGGTACCTCATTTACTTTAATATTCCCTTCTTCTCTATAAAATGTAATGGAAAATAAGCTAAATTCCATACAATAAATATTTATGGAACACTGACTGCATGCCAGAGCTTCTACCATATTCTGGGTCACAGAGAGAAGTAAGGCACAGTCTCTTTCCCCTTACATAGGTAAGCAACCAACAAGGGAGACAAATTTACCAGCAACCACCATACAACTTCACTACAGGCAAGCCTTCACTAAGGCTTAAGAGACTCAGTTAAAACCATACACAAAAAGAGATTCCCTTAAAGAAAAGTAGTTAAGTATTTGACAAGAAGAAAATGAAGGGTGCTCATGGTAGGCAAAGAGAAAACATAAGCAAGAAGCCCAGAGTATAGAGAATGCATGGCTTGATAAGGAAGTACAAGTGAACTTGAAGGTTCCTTATATAGATATACTCCAGGTACCTGGCTGTTTGTGACCAACCATGAGGCTAGAAAGGCAGACAAGTGCCAGTCTGTAATGTTCCTTACACAGTATCGTAAGGAGTTGAATTCTACAGGCAATAGACAGCCACCAAATGCTTTGAAGAGGTAGAAAAACTTAAGGAGACCCATGTTTTCAGAATGATAATTGGTCACAATGTGGAAAACGGTTTGTGGGAAGAGAGTCTGGAAGTAGGAAAAACTACTAAGTTGGGGTGAAAGGAAAAAAGGGCCCAAAAATGGAATGAACAAAACAAATACAAGAACATCCAATCTGGTGACAGATAACTTGAACCAGGGCTGGAGGGGATGGGGGAGGGAGGAATAAAAGCATCCTGTCAAAATAAGAATCTACAGAAGTTGGTGAGAAGCATGTGTCAAAGTCAAATAGATCAAAGGCTAAGAGAGAAAATAAACCAAGACGACAGTGATTTTAAACTTACTTTCTGCAGGAAGCTTGGTTAATTATAGAACAACGTCACTAACCGGCACCCTAAGTGACAGACTATGAGCTAAGTACATAATCACAAACCCAAGGAGAGTAACTTTTCATCCTGGTATCATCTTACTCGCCTTATAAACCATGTTTCTCTCCTATGACAAAATTGGAAGGTACTGTAGAAACCAGAGGGCCTGAGATGTCAGGGAACAAGAAACTTTAAAAACAAAGTCATAAAGAGGAATAACAGAATCAAAATGGAATCCGTACAAAGTACACATATATAACAGTAAAAATAACAACTGGCAGAGGATAAGAACTGGAAGAGGTTAGCCTGTAAGCTCTCAAATAAAAAAGCTCCTCTCGCAGTAATTCTTCATTTGTTCTTACCTCGGCTGTAGCACTGCTTCCCATGCCTCACTTGACGATGTCTGAAAGGACCATGGTAGCAAGCACTTCTCTTATTACAGACAAGAAATGGGCTTGTTGTTGCACCATCAGCCAGTGGGTATTTTCTCTTCCCCTTTGCTTCTCTATCCTCACCGTGGGAGGCTTATATTACAGGTTAGCAGTAGGCCTGGCACGTAACATTAGAATATCTCCAAGCACTAACTGTTCATATTAGCTACTAGCATTAGACACCACCTCTGCCTAACCCAGCTCAGCCATTTTTCAACTGTTTTTATGTGAGCCGAAATGTCCTTCATGGTCCATCTTCACATTCCCAACGACAGCAAGGAAAATATGCATTTCTGTTTTGTCATCTCTGAAAATAAGGGACAGTGGTCACTGACAAGGGTCAGTGTTCCAAAGTCACCTACCCTGCTTATCCAGGAGGAGAGGCTGGTGAGCATTCTGGGGCCACTGGTAAAACTGCTGGCTCTTCCTTGCTACGGCAGCCTCCCCATCCTGAACACAGTTTCCAGATCCATCAACTAAATACTATTTCTTCTTTTTTTTTTTTTACCTTTTAAATATTAAACACCCATACAAAGCCAGTCTTCAGTGAAACATGTTGTTGGTATAAGGATACAGATTTCTGGCTTTGAATCACATCCAGTTTTTATGCATTCCAAATCACATGCCAAAATTTTAATGAACTTTCAAATTTACATTTATGAAAACAGACCTTGGCACACATAAATGGGTTATTTTTCCATATCACTTTTCAAAAGGTGCCTCGTAGCTAAAATGATTCTGAGCTGTCTTCTGTCATTCAAGATGAACTCTACAAAAGAACTAAGTGTTCTTACTTTTACACTAATTTATTCTACATTGGTTTTACTCAGCATATGGTAAGCATATGGGAAAGAGAAGTGTATCTGGAAGCTGTTAGAACTGCATGTAATCAAAATCTACCAGTAGAAATCTAATTTGATTAATTGAAAATTAAAGTAGTAGTTAATCACTTGCTATTTGAGAAGGGGGGGATATCACTTAAAAATGAATCCTTCTCAAACACACAAAATTAATTCTCTTTGTTCCAAATCAATACTTACTATTCAATTGGCAATAGCAAGAGTGTAAGGCACCACTAAAATCTTCAATTAGGTCGGCCCTGGCTTAATGCTAAAGTGAGCAGTAAATTTTAAAGACAATATCTACTTTTGGCAAAGAACCCCGTTCCTTAAAAACATCACTTTAAGAGCTAATTGATCTTTTAAGAGGGAAGAGGACAAGCTGAACCCAGATCAAGTTTTCCACCCATATCTAACTCCAAGTTTTCATGCTTATATACAACCTACAAATTCACATAATCTGTTAGCTGAGCATCTACAGCGATCCGCTTCCTACCAAAAGAGTATCAGCATCTGATGAAAAGCTGAGGGAATATTTCTTAAGTCTAAAATTGCCTGCTCCAAGTGACTGGGGCCTATGCTCAAAACTTCTATCATTTTTTAAAGATGACAATGGTATCACCACAAAAGATATTTACAGTAAGATCAAATTTTACATAACCTTTCTAAAGCTTGCCTTAAAAACCAGACCCTTATTAGTTTCCCCCTTCCCTCCCAAACCTCTGGGATAACACAGTAATCAAAACCAAAATTAATCCCATGTTCAAAGCTAGCATATGATTTCTCAGGATTACCCAATTTCCTCCTGCCCATGCATGCAAGATTTTGCTTACTAACTATAGCAAGGTTCACTGTCTGCTTCAAAGGCAGAGCTGCAGTATTAGAAGAAAGTTAACCAATCACATAATACCACGCAGCCTATTCCCAAAATAGAAAAAACAACAGCAACTCAAGTCAGGACAATAGATAAATCAGCAGGTTCAACATTAAAATCATAATAAAATAAAATGTAAAGAAAAAGTGATCTTACAATAAGAATATATCATCAATCCAAATGAAGTGTTCCCTCTAGGCTAAGTGTCAGAATATAACACATACAAAAATAATAAAAGAAAGTGGCTTACATGGGGGTTGAAGTAGGCATACTAAATCTGAAAATTAATTAGAAATATTAAGATATTCCAAAGGTACATTGCCTGCTGCTTAATACACAAAGGGAGGTTCTATTTCAATGTCATCACAATAAAATATTTTAGGGTCCACTATTGACCAGAATCACACACAGTACCATTGCTTCTGAGACTGCTCTAAACTTAATATATTGCAACTTCCCTGTCATAAAATCCATTTGTATTGGTCCCAGAAAATCCAAGGTAAATGAAAAACCCACAGAATGCTTGAAATGCATAATAAGGACAACAGATCTATTCCCTTACCTTTCCTCCATATTCCACCCTTGCTCTTTTATAAAGGAAAATGTCTTCAGTCTTATCAGTTTCCTTTCACAAACACTCTGCTTCATGTATCCTCGGGAGGCCCATCCACTAAAGGCAGAATGAAAGTGTTTACAGATGGTAGAAAGAGATAGGGGAGGACACCACCCCTGAGCCAACACTATCTTCCCAGGATCTAGAGACCTAAAGAGAAGAAATTCTAGTCCACAAAACCCCAGTCATAGCTTCAGTGAGGAACTGAAAGTAAATCTTGGAGGTAAAGAATGAAGACAAAACAAAACACGGTTAAAGATTCAGGCTATAATAAGGATTAGACAGATAAGCACAAACTGCTTTACAAAGTCAGACTCCAAACAATTCAAGTTTATAGAGGCTAGCCTCTTGAATTAAAAAGAACTAAACAAAAAGTAGTACATTTTTTTAAAAAAATGCTCTAAACCCAGATGCAAACTGTATTTGGCATGTTCACTAAAATAAGTATACAGACTCCATCAACCCAGCTGGAAAAAAAAGTATGGCTAAGAATCCCAATTTCACCATACTCAAACCATTTCTATTTTATGGTATCACTAATTCATACACCTGTCATCTCTATAGCCTCAAGGAACTAGGAACCAAAAGAACATGGTACATGATTTCATTTTAAATCGTTCCATTTTAAAAGTCAGGTGATTTTGTGTCTGGAGGAGCGTGGTGAAGGCATGACAAGGAATTACAAGCCAAAATAAGCCAGTGGGAATTAGAAGAACTAGGGCTCTGCTCTTTTCATGCAAAAGAGATACCTATTGTATTAGGCGCCATGTTTTTCCAAGTATGCACGGTGCCCACAGTTAACATTTTGTGAAGATCTAAATGAACACCAGATCTGCTTGGGCTCTTCAAACTCTCTCCATTCAGAGGCCAGACTGGGCCCCCTTCACATCCTGGTAGCACAGTAACTGAAGCCTACCTAAGCTGGTGATCTACTTTTTGAGTGTGTTCCCTATGGGCAGTATGTTCATTAAAATGTGTGCTGAAAGGTACATTTATTCAGTTCAAATTTCAGATGAATATAGTGGGAAGAAGAGTTTACTACATTCTTTGTAATTCTTTTTTATCTCCAGATAAAAGTGGTTATTACTCTCTAGTAGTGCCTGGTCTGAGTCATTAAAACATCCTTGTTGGAGGGTTGTTTCTTTTCTACCTTGCTTTTTCTCCTAAGTATTCATTACCTATCTGACTTGAGGTTTGGGGTTGTTTTTAAGCACAAATAATTGAAATACTGAGTGATACCAAGTTTAAAACAGTTCACCACTGCAAAACTGTAATATACCGCAGCTCAAATCATTTCTGTTATGTACATATCAATGCATCTTTCACTAACAAAATAACTTGTACCTTCTATCATATATATCTTTGAAAACAGATTACAATTATTTCACTAATATCACAGATTTTTCTTTTATATTCTGTTAAGTGACTTAAGTGACTTTTATTGTAAGAAGAACTATAAATCAGAGCACAGGGCAATGGCCAGGGTACAGTATTTTGTTTATTTATTTATTATAAATTTATTTATTTTATTTATTTTATTTTTGGCTGCGTTGGGTCATCATTGCTGCGCACGGGCTTTCTCTAGTTGCGTCGAGCGGAGGCTACTCTTCGTTGCGGTGTGCGGGCTTCTCATTGCGGTGGTTTCTCTTGTTGCGGAGCACGGGCTCTAGGCGTGCGGGCTTCAGTAGTTGTGGCACGCGGGCTTCAGTAGTTGTGGCACTCGGGCTCAGTAGCTATGGCTCGCGGGCTCTAGGGCGCAGGCTCAGTAGTTGTGGTGCACGGGCGTAGCTGCTCCACGGCATGTGGGATCTTCCCGGACCAGGACTTGAACCCATGTCTCCTGCATTGGCAGGCGGATTCTTAACCACTGCGCCACCAGGGAAGCCCCAAGGGTACAGTATTTTAAAAACAAATTAATTTGAATCTGGTATGCACCACTTAAAAACCTGGGCAAGCCACTTGGCTTCTCTGAAAATCAGAGTCCTCATCTAAAGATGAGGATATCAACATTACATCCCATTTATCTCAGATAAATTATGAGGATCAAATGTGAAAATGTTTTATATACCCTAAAACCCTATACAAAACCATAAAGGAAAGAACTGATAGACTGAGTTACATAAACATTTAATATTTCTGTATGGCAAAAGGCAAAAGACAAAAGACAAATGATAAACTAGAAGAAAATACCTGCAACACATCTCACAAAGGATTAACACCTCTAAAGAATTCCAAAAATTTGATAAGCAAAAGAACCCAAGAGGAAAAAAAAGATCAAGAAATAGAAGAAATGCAAATAAATGAAAAATATGTGGAAAGATGCTCAACCTCACTGGTAGGCAGAGAAATGCAAATAAAAGATCAATTTTGCCAAAAATGGGCATTCTCATACACTGCTGTTTTTTGGAGAGGAGGATGGGTAGTATGAAATTCTACAGTCTTCTGGAAAGATACATGGTAAAATATTATTATTTAAATTTTAAAAGTCATATATCCCTCAATCAGGGAATCCCACTTTTCATATTTATTTAATTGAACTAAAAGCACCAGTATTTAGATATATATTCAGGGATATTTTCATTACTGTTTAGAAGAACAAAAACTGGAAATGCAGCTCCCATCAATAGCAGAAAAGCTGAATAAATCACAGTTGATTCTGTCTATAGAATATTTATCCATTAAAAATAATGAATTCTATGTCTCATCATCTATTGATCTTGAAATATGTACAAGATATGTGTATGTTTGAAAAATTCAAGTTGGAGAATCATATAAATGGTATTATCTAGTTTTGATATATATATATATACATATATATAATTTTAAGCTTTTCATGTCTATTTTATTAGCCATATGAGAAACACGTGGGAGAAACATACCATAATGTTAAACTGGTCATCACGAAAGGGTGATACTAGCAGGACTGTGTGTGTTTACTTGCGCATGTGTATGCGGGGATGTTTATTAATTTCTGGGGTTACTGACCTGTGAAAATTAAATGCATTACTTTTTATAATTTAAATTTTTTCAAGAAAAAATAAGTAATTAAGACCAAAAGAAACTGATCATACCCAATATTAGAAAGAATATATGCAAATACATAATTAAAAATAAATAAGGCAGTCCTGCCATATCTTTTTTCAAATAGGAGAAAATAAATCTACCAAGAAAGTTAAAGTATAATATAATGAGTTCTATGCTGGATGCTTTACAATATTCTCACAATTCCTTGTCCCAAACTGCTACCAGAAGTAAAAATAACAGAAGTAAAAGTAGAAAAAGTTAAGCTATGAAACATAATTAAACATATCACTTACAGATGCATAGATATCACAAGTGCTTACACACACACACACACACACACACACAGCCTACTCTATCACTGAAGGGGAAAGAAAAGCAAAGGTTAGAAGAGAGGCACCTGCTGCTGAGGTTGAGGGCATGGGATGGCAAGAGTAGCCACAGCAGACATTAATAACCAATCATGTGCTTGTCTCTTTGGAGCTGGGAGCAGCCTCAGAATTCCACTACCAACTCAGAGTCATAAAACAGGAGAAACCTATCTGCCTTCTCTGGCTCAGGAAGGCAGCGAGCCTAGCTGACCTTGCTGGAGGAAAAAGGTTTCCAAGTCTGAACCACCGATGAGATGCACTCCTCTGCCTACTCTTTCTTGCCTAAGCAGTTCAAGAGCAGCTTTTCAAAAGTATTCCTTCAATAAATGCTACTAAAACGCTCATTCTTGATCCGCCTCTAAGAAAGGCTGCAATGGTGTAGTTTTAGGGATTGTGGAACAATAGATGCCTCCCTACCTGGTGGCTGATGTGAAATTCCATTAACATACATGTTTTCATTCCATAATAGATTTTTCTTAATTTTATATGGTTACAGCATACCAGCATGAACTGGTAATATCAGATACTTGCCCATTTTGAGAGGTTTTGTGTCCTCCTTACCTTAAACCAGCAGTTGTCAAATTGTGACCTCAAGACTAGCAGCATCAACACCACCTTGGAACTTACTGGAAATGCAAATTATCAGGCCTCACCCCAAAATGAATGAATCAGAAACTTTGGGGTAGGAAACCAGTTCATTTTTCAACAAGCTTTCCAGCTTGTTCTGATTCTGATAACCACTAAAGTTTCAGAACCACTGCCTCAAACTACCCATGTGAAAACAGCATCTATGTGTGCAGGTGTTTTTATCCTGCATGCCTGCAAAGTTTAACAATAATAACGCTATTTCAATAGCATAACATGTAACGACATCATTAAGTAAAGTACATTTGTTGTTTGTTGTTTTTCTTTTTTTAACGTAGCTAATTTTTTTTTTTTCTCAAGAAACTCTGTTCCTAGAAGTCAGTAACTGAAGTTACTAAAATAGCAATGGCCATCACCAGAATTGCTTCTAACCTCACTGCCACAGACAAAGCAAAATACACAAGCAATACCTCCCCACACTAATGATGTAGTTTGAAGAGCCTGCCTTTTGGCTAGAACTCCTGCTATTTATGGTACTTGCCTTTTTTTGCATCACCAGCTGTAAAATAACTTTACTTAAATAAATATATAAATCCATACTCCACTGTATAGGACAATTCAACAAACACAGATGATCTAACATCTACTATACATAAGACACCATATGAAGAACAGCATGTAAGGCCCCGACTTCAACAAATTTACAAACTATTTGGAGAATACCATGCAGCATGTGGCAGAGACTCCCAGATTTCCACCAAAATCTGTTCTTCCCCCTTCCCTGCTACACAATATTTCCCAGATTCCTTTGCAGTACACTGCTTGTATGAATAGCTCTTACTAATAGAATGTGAGAAGTGATATATGACTTTAGACATCTTAGACTTTAAACAATCGAATATGCTTCTCCTTCTGTCCTCCTGCCCCCAGAAACCTGGACGTGGTGGCCACAGGGCTTCAATCATGCAAATGACAACAATGTGTCAGGGGATGGGGGCAAACAGACTTGAGTCTGGATCTCTGAATAAACACAGGTCCCCCAACCTGGATCACAACTACAAGGACTTACATAAATGAGAAAAACAACTTTGTTATTTAAGCCACTGTATTCTTAGGTCTCTTTGTTATAGCAGCCTTGCATAGTCTGACTCATAGACTATATACATCCTTATATACTAAGTGGTACAATACATAGGGAGCTACAGAGAGGCGCTCCCCTCTATAGGGGGCACCAGAGAGAGAACAGAAGTTGTAGGAGCACAGTAGTGGAAGACTGTCATCCCCCCAACCCCAAACCCCAAGCAAAGTACAAGGAAGACTTGAGAGAGGGTGTGGCATTCGTTTACTGGGGAACAAGTTGCTGCATCTGGTGCTGTGAGTCATAATGCCATTCACAGGGATTTCAGTTTGATGGCCCTACTTACAGTTGTGTCTCAGTGAGCACTGAGACCGCAGTGGTTCTGAACCATTTCTGAAACCCTGATGAAACTTCAGACCATCCACCCAAAAATATATGTGCAAAAATTGTTCTCACCCATAAAAATTTCTGTACCATTTCAAGAGGCTT
Organism: Eubalaena glacialis; assembly: GCF_028564815.1. Lineage (NCBI taxonomy): Eukaryota > Metazoa > Chordata > Mammalia > Artiodactyla > Balaenidae > Eubalaena > Eubalaena glacialis. Next base: position 70,796,694 of record NC_083724.1, read on the forward strand.
GTGCCCCTTACCCTAAGTTCATGTACAGACCCGCTGATATAAAGGTTTCGTGGTAGAGCTTACATCTGAAGAAAAATGATGTACATTCTGCATCAGAACAACATGGATTTTGTGAAGGTTTTCACACACAAAAATGATGGGCAAGCAAATGTCACTGGCTATGTTATATTATGTACTACGGGAACATAATACAAAATGACAAAGAAATACAAAATGGAAGCAAAGTCACTAAGAAAGATATCCAGAAAATGTTAGCCATAAACCCCAGACCCAGCTCCAGGTCTTTACAGCTATGAACATTAGCCCTGCTTCAGATCACAAAGAGTGGCCAGATCTTGGTTTCTAAATACTAGCCCCAATAAAAAGAACCAAGGCTCTTTGGAAAACTGGTTGAACCCAGGGCTGGGGCACTGAAAATATAAGATGCACTTGGATAGTCTCATGGGGTCAGAAAATTTAAAAATGAGGCAGTGCAGGGTGGTGGGGAGGTGGAGATAGAAACTTGTCTAAAGGCACAGGAGGCAACCTGAATTCCCACTGGCCAAAGTTGGGGCAACTTAAATAACAAAATACACAACAATAGTAAAACCGAAATAAATATCCATGTGGCATACTGGTATAAACAAACAAACAAACAGGGAGAAGGGACAACTTTTCCTTCTGGAAAAGTTCCTTCTCTCCCCAAATACTTAATAATCAGGAAGAGAAAAACAGTAACTTTACAGTGGAGAATCCTAGCAGACACCACCTTAACCAAGTGAACAAGGTAACAAATAAGGACAATGCACTGAGAAGGGCTCATCAAGGCTGTGCTATCCTTCCTAATGACACATAACCACGGTCTAATCATGAGAAAACATCAGACGAACTCGAAATTCAGTGACATTCTACAAAATACCTGGCCAGGACTCTTTAAAAATATCAAGGTCATGAGAGACAAGGAAAGACTGCAGAACTGTCACAGACCGGAGACTAAAGAAACGTGACGACTAAGTGCAATGTGGGATGCTAGATTGGATCCTGGAACAGAAAAAAAGGATGCTAGAAGAACCGATGAAATTCAAATAATTTCTATATTGTACCATAACTGTTCTATGTTTATTTTAAATGTTAACATAAAAAGAAGCTGGGTGAAGCATGGACAGAAACTTTTTCCTATTTTTGCAAATCTTCATTAAGTCTAAAATTATCTCAAAATAAAAGTTGTGAAAACACAACAGAAAAAAAAATCCCAACTGCACCAGCAGCAAAAAATTACTAGATATAAACCTGACAAAAACCACAAAATAATTATAGAGAACATTATAAAATTTTATAGGACATAAAAAAGAAGGCAGGAGTAGGGAAAATACACTAAATTCACAGGATAAAAAAAGCTAACAATTCTCAATAAAGGTTAAGATGGATTACTATTTTGAATTTAAAAGTGGGGAGGGACTATTTTGATTTTGTTGACCCTGTAATACTTTTTAAATTAACTAATGGTCCAGTTAATTAACAGTGAGTTCAATCTTCCTTCATGACAAAGATAGAGAAAAGGAAAAACAATGCTTTTTAAAAAATTAAATAGGGGAATTGAAATATATAAGTGCAACAAAGAATCAAAATTAAAGATGAAAAAAGTGAAATAAAATAAAAGTTAAACAGCCCCCCCCAAAAAAACAAAAAAAAATTAAATAGGGGAAAACATAGAAATACTTATTAAACAGAAGAAATTTAGGTTAGCATTTAAATTACAGACTTCTAAAAGTTCTCTAAACATAATGTGGTATCTAGACTGCATCTGAAACACAAAAAAGGTATTAGTGGAAAAACTAAAGAAACCTGAATAAAGTCTGGAGTTTATCTAATAGTGATGTGCCAACATTAGTTTGTTAGTTTTTACAAAAATATCATGGTAATGTAAGACTTTAACAACAGGGGGAACTGGGTGATAGGTACAGGAACTCTCTGTAGTATCTTTGCAACTTTTCTGGAAATCTTCATTTATTCCAAAAGAAAAAGTTTATTAAATTTATGTCTTATCACTTTCAGTTATATAAACAATTCCTGCATAGGAGCATGTCGTTATATTAAGCCACATTGTTTTACTTGATAACATGGCATATATTTTTTTCACACATGTACATATATACATATCTCATGACACACATGGTTAAACTCACAGAATATCATTAAGTCTCAAATGGAATAAGCTGACCTATAGTCACATATTTGGCTCACAAATCTTATCAATTATCAATTAAAAAGTACTTATTTTGAGTTTACTTTGTACCAACCAAGTCCCATCCCAAGTGCTGTGAATTCCAATTTCTTTCATGTAACATTAGTCTAGTAAAATAGAAAGGCATGTAAATAATTAGAGAACCATGTAAAGACTAACACAAGAAAATAGAGATCAAGGTGAAGAGTACCACAGTAAAAACACACAAGAGTTAGGCACACAAAAAGAAGGGATGATTGATTACTTGGTAGACAGAACAGACTGTTTCCTAGAGAAGCTGGTAGTTGAACTGAGTCTGGAATGAAGACCGGGAATTCACCAACCATAATGAAGACAGGATATTTGGGGAAGGGGAGATGATGTCTCAAAGGCACAGGGACAGGAGAATCCAAGGCACATTTGAAAGCAGGAAAATGTTAGGAGAGACTGCTAGCCCATGGCCACAGCACAACAGCTACACAAAAAGCTAGAGAAGCAGTGGTGTGTGTGTGTATGTGTGTGTGCGTGTATGTGTGTAAATGGGAGACAATGGATGAAATTAAGTTCAAAACTCCCAAGTTGACAGAAGAGGAATATTTAATTGTAACTCCAATGCAAGTCTCTAAAGAGACTCTTGGTTCAACACCATATTACAGTAACCCTACCATAAAAGGAAGATTTAAACTGCAAAGAATTTTAAATGCACATGGTCTAGACAGGAAGAAAATGGTAGGATAATGTGTCCTCAAGTAATGTATGAAAAAGACAACCCAGTGCTTTCTGTTCTTTAAATCAGAATTGAATCCTGGATTTAATGAAGAGAAATCCCTTACTGTCCATGATGCCATAAGCAATTAAGACCAGCTAGAACTCATTAATTGCTGAAAAAATAGCATAATATTCTCATTCTGTTTCTCCAATGCAGCTTGGTATTCAAGATCAACAGCAATGTAAAAAAGGGGGGATGTAAAAAAAGAATGAATAAATGCATAGGAACAAAGATGCCATTTGATATTAAAAGGGAAAATTATCATTTAATTCTGTCCCAAGTTTTTTAATACTCTTGAACTCATGCTGTGAGGAGTTTCCTCATTAAACCAAATGTAAAAATGTAAAGGACATTTATTCCCAGAACCCAGAATCAAATTTTGATAACAAAAAAAATTTTTTTAGTTAGTAATAAAGACCCCCTTATTATCACCACCAAACTATTCATGTTTTTTAAATTATCACTGAAGTAGATGAACAAGTTTTATATAGAAATCTCTTTGATAATTCACACTTCAAATAAGACCACCAAAGTCAACTCTTTCAGCTTTGAAAGCCACCAAAGAAAGCATTAATTTAAAAAATTAAAATAACCCTGTATTGTACTTAGGAATAGATAAATTGGATATTAAAGCTTAAACATTATTTGGAAGAAAGCAATGGCACATTTTAAAAATTAGCTTTTCTTCTCCGAAATACTGATAGAACCATTCTGGACAATAGTACTACATCATTACTCCTTAGAAGATACAATTATTGGCTACTAATGGTTTTTGTTTTTTTGTTTTTTCTTAATACTTAAAGGTGGCTCTGTTTGTCTGATATCCAATTTTGAGGTCCCATGTAACATTTATTCCCTCTTGTTTCAAACATCCAGGGAAGCTCCTGTCCAGCATGTGTAGCATACGAATAAGGAAGAAAACAAAAATAAATAAAAACATGTGTTCTGTCTCTTAAAATACTATTTGTATCACGACACAGAATTAATGTTATCCTTATCCTGGTTCTTATATGACAATCTCCATGAAAATGTCTATAAAACTGTTCCACAGTATGATGGAATAATGAAGTATTTCTGCCAGATGAAATTTACTACGTAAAATAAAAATTCTCTTCCTAAATTTTTAAAGCAGAGGAACAGATTTACTGTGACTAACTAGAAATAACATTTCTAAATAAAAATATTAAAGAAAATGACTGGGGTGCAGGGTAGGTAACTATCATGAATGGCCCACCACAAGTTTTATCAACGGTCTCAGGTGTGATTACCACTCATATTCATGCTTCCCCTTCCATTCAGAGGAATCCAGCCAATCTCTGAACAAGGCTTCTGCTGGGCACTGATGGTTCCCCAACTCCACAGCCCCTTTACCCCTGCTTAATTTTTTAGATGTATCCCAAAGGGAGACAAGAAGTTAAAACTCTTCCTTCCAGAAGGAACAAAACAAATCATAGACCCTTGCGAGCTGCTTTAGTCAGAAGGGAAAAAGATCCCCTCAGGCTGCAGAGGGAGCCAAGGCATCCTCAGCAGTCTGGAAAGCAACCTACCCACTAGGAAGGGGAAGGGGGAGAGGGAAGCAGAGGAAGAGGAAAGAGAGGACAGGGGAGCCAGCATGAACAAGAAACTAAAGAACTAAAGAAGTAAGACTAGACAAAAAGGAGCAGTGAAAAATAAGTTCTACTAATAGAAAGACAAATTCAGTTCTTGGGGTTTTTTCTTTTTTTTTTTTTTTCAGGACCAAGGTTTTAAATGAAATTTAAAGCTCTTGTTTTCATTCCTCCTATCAAATGTAACAGTATCCCCACTACACATGCTTCTTATTCCATTCATCTGTAAACCATTCCTGTCAACTCTCAAATGCAGGTCTAGTCAATCTCAAGGTCACTGGGCACACATGCTTCTCCATTTAATAGGTTTGGGATACAACCTCGTTGCTGTAAGATTTTTTTAGCTCTTTTAATGTGTCAGTCCAGGCTTTTAATACCTTTCATCAAACTATTACTCATAACTGGTCTCACAAGACCCATAGTAGTTTAGCTTGAAGCCTGACCCTCTAAATTTACATGTTGTGACATTCTTTGAAGGCATTTATTAAAAATCGTGACAAGGATATTTGTACTGAGACCTAATAAGCAGTATCTTTTGTAATTTTGGCCATGGCTAAGAAAGGTTCGGAGGTCCATAAGGTGGGCAGGGCGGAGGGGGTTGGGTTGCTGTGGAGAAGATATGTATGTTTAAGATTAGAAAGCACTATAATAGTTCATGTGAAAAATTTCATAAGGCACTAGGAATGTAAAAATCAAGTAAAACCAACAAATGTTTATTAGGCAATCAGGCGCCCATGAGCTGCCAAGCACACTGCTGACAATGATGAACTTTTTATAAAGTAAACTTATTAAAGTTTAGTGTACATGCATAGAGAAAAGTGAAACAAATCATAAGTATACAGCTTGATAAACTTCTCACTAAATCAACAAACCAGAGTCACCAACACCCAGTTCAAGAAATACATTATAAGCTTCTCAGAAGCCTGCTCCTCCAAACTCAACATATCCAAAGGTAGCATGATTCTTTTTCTGAGCTTTAGAATAAAAGAACCATAGAATACACATTCTTTTGTGTTGGGCCTCTTAAACTGTTATGTTTGTGAGATTCATTCATATTGTTGAGTATAGCAGTAGCTGGTTCATCCTCACTAATGTACAGAATTATATTTTTCCACTGTAGGAATATTCTACAATGTATTTATCCATTCTAGAGTTGATGGACAGTTTTAAGTTATTACGAGTCGTTCTGCTATGAATATTCTTGCACATGTCTTATACATGTACCCACACATACACACACACATTCCTAGGAGTAGAACGTCTGGATCATTGAATATGTCTATGTTTAACTTCACTGGCAGTTTTCCAAAGTGCTTGCACCAATTTACATTCCTACCAGCAGTTCTACATTCCTGTCAACACTTTATTGTCTTTCTTAATTTTAGCCATTCTGGTGGGCGTGTAGAGGAATTACATTGTGGTTTAATTTGCATTTCCCTAAAGACTAATGAGGTTAGGCAACTTTCATATGTTTGCTGTACATATTGGACACTCTCATGAAGTGTCTGTTAATGTCTTCTATCCACTTTTTCTCTTGGGTTCGCTGCCTTTTCTGTATTGATTTGGCCGAGTCCTTTATATATTCTGGATACAAGTGCTTGGGCAGAAGCTTTTAATCTATTTGGTACAAACATGGTATCACATATGCAAAAGGTCTACATATTACTTCTAAAGCCTATGATTTTTTCACTAAAGATCCTACATCTTAACAAGCAAAGTTATTGTAAGATATAGTTTCTACTATGGTAGCTCTTGGGAATTGAAGCCAAGAACAGTTAATTAAATTAGAACATTAGAAGCTTCATTCAGAACGTCATATAGGTACTGCTTGCCTTCTAACATAATGCATTGTAGAAAATATGCTCAAACTGAATATCCAAGAGTCAAATCTGAAAAGTCAAACAGACTTAATGAAGTGCCACAATTCTAAAACACCTTTATTTCAGAACAACATCATTAATTTTGCAACATCTCTGGATGAGGGAAAAAGACATTAAATGAACACATTTATTGTAAGATATCTGAAGATCATAAATGAGAAAAGTGGTACAGCTTAGAATCAAAGAAGCAGAGTAAATGTTTTAAGAGATGATCTATTCCCAGTGCAACAGAAGTTTATTAAAATCCCTAATTATCTCTCATGTTTTTAGAAACAATCTTCAACAAAACAGTTCCAGCATTCAGTACATGTTCATTAATTGTATTCTTTTGCTTCATCATTAAGCACAGCTTAAATCTAATGAGCATCTAATTGAGGTTAAAGACCCATCCTAATGATTTCCATCTTTATCTCAATCACATTAAGATTATAGGCTACACTACTGTGTGTGTATATATATAAATACATACACGTGTGTGTTCTCATACATACACAAAACCTTTCTGTGATTTCAACTTATTTTTATAAAATGGGGTAATGGAATTAAATATTTAATGGATTACACAAATACATATTTCTGTGTAGACAGGGATGGCAGGGCACCAAAACCCAACTGATAGCTGAAAGGCAGCTATGTTCATTTCCTCTGACTGCTGTAACAACTAATCACAAACTTGGTGGCTTAAAACAACACAAATTGATTCTCTCACCGTTCTAGAGGCCAGAATTCTGAAATCAGTTTCTCTGAGAAGAAATTAAGATGTCAGCAGGGCTTCACTCCCTCCAGAGACTCTACAGGAGAATCTGTTCCTTGCCTCTTCCAGCTTCTGATGGCTGCAGGCATTCCTTGACTTGTGGCCCCATCACTCCCATCCTTGCCTCCATCTTCACATTGTCTCCTCTGTGTGTCTATCAAATCTCCCTCTTCTTTCCTCATCTTAAGATCTTTACTTAATCAAATTTGCAAAATACTTATTTTCCAAATAAGGTAAGATTTACAGATTCTAGGGACTAGGACATGGACAAATCTCTGGACCACCTTTCCGTCCACTACAGCAGCCTACTGTAGGGTTGTTCAAAGTACTCATCAGTTCGTATATCAAAGCCCCAAGTGTAGGAAAGGTAATGTAGGGAACTTCAACCTGTACTGTATGAAAGTTCAGGGTGCACCGAAGTGTAATGTCCAGAAAAATCAGACTGCCAGTGTCATACTATAAATGTCGATTAGAAATAAGTGTCTAGCACAGGGTTATCAACTCTGGCTAAACATTAAATCACCTGGGAACATTTTACAACTACTGATGCTAGGGCCCCACCTGAGGCCACTAAAATTAGAATCTGGGTGTACAGCCCAGGTTTGGGGATTTTTGTTTGGTAGTTTTTTTAAACTCAGGTGATTCAAATGTGCCACCAAGGTTGAAAAACCGCCATCTCTAGCAGAAAAAAAAACAAAATAAGATGGAATACTTAATTATACAGGGAAAGATTTGTTTTGTTTTTATAACCAATTTAATGGAACGACTTTTTCTCCTTAGGGAGAAAGAGTATCTTTAATAATCATGTTCTTAATTTAATTTGAAAATATGTTGAGATCAGAAGTTCTAAAAACTTACATCTATAACTCTTTTAGCCAAATCAGGATATGTGAACAGGATGGCCAACCAAGAAATAGTACAAAGTTTTATTACAAGGAAATTTTATCATAATCTAATTATAATCAAATTTGTTTATTTAGTTGACACTGCTTTAACTATATCAAGCAGTGCTAGCCTAGAACAAGCAACTCATGAAAATATTCATGTTATATTGAGATCATTTTAGAAGTATGCCTACTGTTTCACGATTTTATTTTTATATGGAAGACCATTATTAGTAGACCATTATTAAGGCATGGGAAATGACAGTCAAGACTTAAAGATGATAAATCCAGTTTTCTATCACCCAGGCTAATTATCCAAACAGAGATTTTGTGTTCACATCTCTGATTCCTCTTCCTCCTTTCTGGAGCTTCCTCCTTTTATCCAGCTACCTAAGGGTTTTTCACCATCTCCACTACAGAGAAACAAGGGAAACTCAAAAGTCAGTCCATTCTATTTCTAAATGTATTTTTTTTTTGAAATGCTTCTTATTAGAAAAAGGGAAACCTATATATGTCAAAGGCTGGACATACAACATTACTGTTTGTTAACTCTGCTTAGAAATATTTTTATTTTGTTGATCAGTATGATAAGTACTGATCAACAAAAGCCAGCAAAAAACAGTACCTCAATATACTGATTTCACAAATAAAGGAGGATCAGATCAGGAAGTAATAAAAAGGTTGGCTCTCCATTATTACCCCTACTTGCCATTACACAAATAAAAAATTACCAAGACTAGAACATACATGTTTTAATATGAAAACTGTAAGAAAGAGTCACTAAACTTTTGATTTGAGATATGTATTTCATTTTTATACAATGAAAGGCAATATATATGCCCAGGGGAAAAAGCACTTCAAAGCCCCTTAGGAAATATTCCACCCAACTCACCTATCAAATTTTTCAGAGCTTAAATCGGCCAAGAAATAGAGGTTAAGCTGTCAGTTCCTAGATGACATAAAGGGGAATTTATCCAACAACTTTCTTTCAAAATCTGAAAACTATTCTTCAGAAATTCACACCTATTTTACGTGTCCTATTCTCTGGTAAATAACTTCACAGAAACAATTACTGAATATAAACCGGTATTCAGTCAGCCACAATCTGAAAGTCTTTTGTAAATTGCTTACACATTTTAGATGAATTATGGATTATATCTTTTATTTACAACATACTTCTTTTTACCCAAATTTATTTTAATACATCTACTTATATTCTTTGATACCTCTTGTTTTCTCCCTCAAAAAGCAAAATCCAAGAATAGCCTAGTTTTGCTTTTAGCTTTTATCATGACAGAGTACCCCTTGTTTTCCCCCCTCTATCCACTGCACAGTTGCTTTTTCAAATACATTTTCTTTTCAAGTTTGTATTCATTTGTTTTCTTTTTATCTTTTTTAAAGCATTGCTTGTCTTTATCAAGTACTTAATTAGGATTTCACCTTGGTGGCGGCCACTCTAATTTCTATAGACTCCTCATTGAGAAGCAAGTTTCGCTTCTCATTTATCTTCCCCTAAACTTTTCTCTTTTTTCTCACTTTCACTAGCAATATTAATTTCAATCAATTTCTAAGACAGGAAGTATGACACTAAATGTGTAATTGCATTTTACATTAGACTAAAAAACTGTTGGTTCCCTGTCATTTTCAAAACATAAAATATACAAAACAGTCGTTAAAAACAAATTTTAAAAATCTCTGAGGAGAAGGATGGCTTGATGTCTCCTCTCGTAGTCCCAGTAAGATCTCTCAATCATATCTGTTTAACAATCTGTGTAAACTACTGATTTACAGGAAGGCTAAAAAACTCAATCTTAGTTTATACTAAATAACTAAAATATTTACAAAACATCCACTATTTGTTAATATAGTGATAGGCAGCATTATTCCAAATCCCACAAAAATGACCAAATTAAATTAATCTCAAAGTTGCTTTCATAGCTGCATTCAATTAAAGATTTGGTACTGGCCCCTAAATGTCATGATTTTAAGCAAAAGATTAAACCTTACAGCCTTCGTTTAATCTGTAAAATTAAGATATTCAAGTATATGATAAAGTCTTTGCAATAATCTAGAAAATATTGCTTGACCATTTAAAAAGATTCACCAGCAACACTTTAAAGAGTTTTCTGTTGTTGTTATTGTTGTTAGATATACAGTATGGAAAAACTAAAAAATGTAGAAATATATATAAAAGTTAAAATCACTCATAAACCTACCAAACAGGACAAACCACTGTTAACATTTATAGACTAGAAGAAGACATCAAAATGTTATGTGTTCATAAATGTGAAAAATTAACACAGTTGCAGTCATATGGTATATAATTTGGGTCTACTTTTTCAACTTATATCATAAACTCTGTCCTCCGTCATTAGAGTATCTAAGAAAATGTCATCTTAGTGGCTGACATCTACCACCAGAAAATTTAACAGTTACTACACAAAATGCAGATTTTCAAAGGAGGAATATTTAGCAAATGTATTTGGGAGATTTTTGTAAGACATGTTTTTGGAAAGCTGCTTTTGTAGAGGAATTGTTCCAACTTTTAAAAAGCAAGTAAGGCAAACAGCAATGGCAATGATGGGGACAAAAATCTTCATTACAGATCCATGTTTAGAGGTTCCCATGTCTGAAAAAGTTGGGGAAAGGTCCAATTGAAATAGTGATCCTATGTTTCTACTTCAGTCCTATATATAGGCAACCAAACAATTTCAAATAATTCAAAGTTTAAAATTAGTTATGAATTGACAGAATCATGTGAAAAGTTCTGAGCTTCGGTAGCACTGCCCTTCATTTTTACCCAACCTTGTCCTACCTGGATGAATGGAAAATGAGTCTGAATTAAAAATATGCTGTTTTCTGCACAGCCCCTCTCAATAAGCAAACGAAACCCACCAGCACTCACAAAACTAGAAAAAAATTGTTTAAAGCTGACACTAACCAAGGTCTACACAAACAAGAACGAACATTCCGAAATACAAATTCTAAGTCTTCCACAGGCACCTAAACAGCCCCAGCAAGCTCTGGTGCCAAAGAGGCCAGAGCTTGCAACGCTTTTTTAGACACAACGGACTTTTAATAGAAACCAAGAGGAAGGAAGGAAATGCACATCCAAAAAAATCAATCAGAAAATATTTGAATAATGAGAGACAAAAGAGTTACTGAAAGAAAACTGCATTCGCTCAGCAGAAACAGACACTGCAAGGAAAACATTTAGGATTACAACAGGTATAATGTGACGGGCGCTGAAGCAGCAGGGTCTTGGAGGAGATGTTCCCCACAATTCAGTACACTCCAAGAGACCTGATTAGCTGATCATCTCAACTCCCACCTGCTCCACATCCCAAAGACACCAACCACGTGCTCAAAACTGTTTGATGCTGGCAAATGTGAAAAACAGACAAGTGGGAGGATGCCCATCCATATCTCAGCCTAGAAATATCCGAGCAAGGCATAAATTAGGCCCAATGAGGTTGCCTTTTAATCCGTCAAGAGGCAGACAGGGCTATGTGATTTTATTACTAAACAGGGGGTTGTGGTAGTGAGGGGAGAATGCCTCAAACTTATAAGGACCTCCTGCACTTATTAAATATAAAACAGCTTTTAAAAGTCCATCACAGGTATATTTCCGACTGTAATTTTTAAAAGGGGATTTTTTTTTTCTTAATGTAGTCAAGCAGGCAAAAAGCCAATCAATCCATTAAAAAATCAAAGAGACAGAAATCTATGCTTTCTCATTAATTCAGCCATGCAAAAAGCAATACTACTGGCATCTTGCTTTTTTCTATTTTTTTCACTGGACAGCAGTGGATAAATGGACAGCAGAACAGGAAGTGGAAAATGCCTTTGTAATATTTATCTTACAACTGGGACAGAGCTCATACTTCTGGTTCATGCCATACCCTTGGGCAAGAGCAAGTGTCCCAAGTTATAGCAGTACGTGCAATGACAAAAGAAGCATGTCATCACGAAAAAGTCATTTCTGACTCTAGATTTTGATGGCTATCATTTAGGCAGAAAGAATACACTGCGTTTATCCAACCGGTCCCCTCAACCCCCTTAACGGTGAGAATTTCATAAAAACCACTGTGCTAGGTGGTAAATTTAATATGCTATATCCCTATGGTTCTTTTGTTACCAGTCTAATAAGCCATAATTAGCTTAGAAGAAAAAGTTGAGTAAAGGAGAAGGTAATACCATAGGCGAGACAAAGAGACCCTATTTCCTGGTTGCACAACACTTTAATAGAGTCCCTCCAATTCAAATTCGCTCTTGAATGCTGATGAGTATTCCTGAAGGGTAACCTTTTGTAGACAGAATGGTTTTGTTTTAATAAAATCTACTGTGTGCATTTTTTTAATTACAAAGTTATTGCAAACTATCCAGCCAAGGCTATTTCTTCTCAGCTCCAGTATGTGACTCTTCCTGCAGGTAGTGGCTGTTTAACTAGAAAAACAAAAACACTGCCAACAGGCACATGCTGTGCAGAAAATATAAGTGCTGCATTTATAGACAGGAGCAGGTTTGTAGAACATCTAAGATCGGCAGCCCAAATGAAGAACAACCATCTGGTTCTTCACTTATAACTAGGGTTTCAGCCACACAGACATCTAGGACCATGAAACTTAGGTGCCTGCACTGCCCATGTCAAGCCATCGATGGGAAGCCACTCAGTAGCCAATTATTTAAGGTCACATATGAGGTGTTCAACACACGCATTCATGGACAGTTACTTTTCAGTTAATTGCAGATATTAAAAATATTACACATTCCAAAATGGCTTGGAAAAAACAGACAAGCACTCAATGTTATTACAGCTGGGCAAGAAACTGCTAAGACTCAACAAAGGTATACTCCCATAGAGGACTGGTGCTATACACAGGTGTGTCTCCCTTGATGCCAGAGATGTATGCTACAAAAGTGAAAATATTCCATTTGTCTGGGGGAGGGGGTGGGGTGATTTTTAATACGCTAGAGAAATGTAAAATGTAGAGGAAAATATGGGTAAAATTCCTTTTGTACAAGACATTTTAGATACACTTTCTTATCCAAAGAACTTTTACTTCCCTAGAGATGATCATCTCACCATTCACAAACATCTTGAATCATAAGCTCTCATCCACGATTTTCCTAATAAAAGAACACCTGAGGCTGTTTATTCATTTACAGCTTAAAAAAAAATGAGTCCTGCCCCTTGATATATATACATCTCAAACAAATCCTTGGTTCCAATGTGGACTTTCATGTGTTTATTTTTCAAATATTGGAATAATTCAAATATAAAGCAACACAAGCTATAAAAGTTAAACTTAGTTAAAACACCAAGAAAATGAAATTTTTAAAAGCACTACCATTAAATTTAAAACTTCAGATCCTTCAGATGATTTATTGCCATGTGAAAATAAAGTCTAAACTGCAAAATTTATTTGACAGACATGGCATATTAAAAGCACTCCAATATCAAAGCGTCATCATGGTTTATGCTGTTCAAATACATTAATCTTCATCAGACCCTAGGTTTTATACATACATTAAAAAAACTAATTACAAACTAGAAGACAAATGATAAACTACAGGGCAACATTTGTAATATCCCTTAACATAAATGTAACATTCATATAATCATTAAAAGACTTTGAAACCTCCACTGACCTAAGAATGTATAATCTCCTATTACACCATCTGGGTGTTAAAAGAGTTCTCAAGGACAGAAATAATGTGTGCCCCATTTGTTCATTATTTCTGGTGGAACTAGAAAGGTTGGCCACCTCAGAACCCAAGAATTTAGCAAGTGTTTTAGCTTTTATTTTTAATATTCAAAGTAATAAAATACACACTTACACAGCATTTAATATGTGCCAGGCACTGTATTTAATTCACTTTGCCCTCTGAATGTTCCTGTGAGGTAGCTTCTAACATTAACTTCATTTTATAGATGAGGAAACTAAAACAAGAGGCAAAAAATAATTATTTGCCCCAAATTTACAGCTAAGATTCAAACCCCGGCAATCTAGCTGCAGAGTCTTAACCTTTTTCCCACATTTCTAGAGTACAGCGTATTAAACAATCCCAACCTTCCTCCCTGCCTTCCCACCTCCATCTGAAGACCAGGAATACCTGAGGAGGCAAACATTCCTAACTAAGTTCACACCATCTGCCATCCCTTTTGAATAAGTAGGTTTACATACTGAAGTTGTTCCAAACATGCTTGAGGTGAAAGGGAAAAAGAGAAAAAACAAACTGCCTTATACTTCTGGGAAAGAGATACTGGATACAAAAATGCAAAAAGTTAAAAATTATAAAGAATTAGAGAAGGCATTATCAATAGAGATTTCTAAACAATCCTAATCAGACCCTTAAAAACATGGGGGAAAAAAAAAACCAATGATTTTTTTAAGTTACTATAATAGGGTAATCAAAACAGTAAGGTACTGGCATAATGACATATAGACCAATGGGACAGCATAAAGAGCCCAAAAATAAACCCCGCAGTTATATGGTCAAATAAGCTTTGATGAGGTGCAAAGACTACTCAATGAGAAAAGGATAGTCTCTTCAACAAATGGTGCTCGGAAAACTAGATATCCACATGCAAAAGAAAGAAGCTGGACCCTTATCTTACATCCTACACAAAAATTAACTCAAAATGAATTGAAGACCTAAACGTAAGACCTGAAACTATAAAACTCCTAGAAGAAAACATAGGGGGAAAGCTTCATAATGGTGAATTTGGCAAGGATTTTTTAGATATGATACCAAAAGCACAGACAACAAAAGAGAAAAAGAGACAAATGGGACTACATCAAATTTAAAACTTCCTCACAACAAAGGAAACAATAAAGAGAGTGAAAAGGCAACCTATGGAATGGGAAAAAAATATTTGCAAACCATGCATCTGATAAGGAGTTAGTATCCAGAATATATAAAGAACTCCAACTCAATAACAAACAAAAATCCCAATTTAAAAATGGGCAGGGCTTCCCTGGTGGCGCAGTGGTTGAGAATCTGCCTGCCAATGCAGGGGACACGGGTTCGAACCCTGGTCTGGGAAGATCCCACATGCCGCGGAGCGACTGGGCCCGTGAGCCACAATTACTGAGCCTGCGCGTCTGGAGCCTGTGCTCCGCAACAAGAGAGGCCACGATAGTGAGAGGCCCGCGCACCGCGATGAAGAATGGCCCCCACTTGCCGCAACTGGAGAAAGCCCTCACACAGAAACGAAGACCCAACACAGCAAGCAAGCAATCAATCAATCAATCAATCAATCAATCAATCAATAAAAAAAATAAAAATGGGCAAAGGATTTGAATAGACATTTTTCAGAGAAAATATATAAATGGCCAAGAAGCATATGAAAAGATGCTCAACATCACTAATCATCAGAGAAATACAAATCAAAACCACAATGAGACATCATTTTATACCTGTCAGAATGGCCACTATCAGAAAAAAAGAAAATAATAAATGTTGACAAAGATGAGAAGAAACTGGAACCCCCGTATACACTATTGATGGAAATATAAATTGGTTCAGCCACTATGGAAAACAGTATAGAGGTTCCTCAAAAAAGTAAAATAGAACTACCATATGGTAGCAATCCTACTTTGGGTATATATCTAAAAGAACTGAAAAGAAGATCTTGAAGAGCTATTTATTTGCACACCTGTGTACACTCCAGCATTACTCACAAAAACCAAGTGGTGGAGCAACCTGAATGTACATGGATGGATGAATGGATAAAGAAAATACGGTATATTCATACATTAGAATATTATTCATCCTTAAAAAAAGAAAGAAACCCTGTCATATGCTACAACATGGATGAAGCTCCCTCATACTACGCTAAGTGAAATAAGCTAGTCATAGGAAGACAAATACTCCATGATTACACTTATATGAGGTATTTATATGAGTAGTCAAACTCATGGAAACAGAAAGTAGAATGGTGGTTGCCAAGGGCTGGAGGGAGGGGGAATGGAGGGAGTTGTTAGGTTGAGTGTAGAGCTTCAATCATGCAGGACTGGGGGGTTCTGGAAATCTGTTGCACAGTGTACATGCGGTTGACAATATTTCATTGTGCACTTGGAAATTGTTGACAGGGTGTATTTGGTTATATGTATTTTTGTAGCCCAAACCAGGAATATACAACAGGAATATACTACCTATACCTAAAGTCTTATTTAACGACCTCATATTTTAGTCATGCCTCTTTAACCCTATTAGATTTAAATCAACCGCAGCAGAAAATCTACTTGTAAAACACTCATTTGAAATCATAAAAGGGACAGGGTTGAGACTGGTTTTCATACTCAATAAACATTAACCTCATCATTTTATTTCCAGATGATTTTTATTTCTCATGAACTCTTCCAAAATATGATCTCCCAAAACACAGGGACATAAGAGTATATTTAAAAGTTTCCAAATACACAGATTAGGGGGAAGCAGCCTAACACAGGGCTGCTTAATAGAAAAAGAACATGAAAAACACATGTAATTTAAAGTTTTCTAGTAGCCACATTTTTTTAAAAAGTAAAGACACTGGTGAAATTAATATTTTATTTAGTCTAATATATCTAAAATACTGTTTCCAATGTAATTAATATAAAAAATTATTGAGGGCTTCCCTGGTGGCGCAGTGGTTGAGAATCTGCCTGCCAATGCAAGGGGACACGGGTTCAAGCCCTGGTCTGGGAGGATCCCACATGCCGCGGAGCAACGAAGCCCGTGCGCCACAACTACGGAGCCTGTGCTCCGCAACAAGAGAGGCCGCGATAATGAGAGGCCCGTGCACTGCGATGAAGAGTGGCCCCCACTTGCCGCAACTAGAGAAAGCCCTCGCACAGAAACGAAGACCCAACACAGCCAAAAATAAATAAATAAATGGATGAATTAAAAAATGTGAAAATACTATAAAAAAACAATTATTGAGCTATTTTACATCCTTTCATTCACAGTAAGTCTTTAGAAATCTAGTGTATATTTTACACTTACAGCACATCTCAATTTAGATGCTAAATTTTCACTGGCACTACTTGACAAGTATCTAGATTTCAAAAAACTTATAGCTGAAAAAGTAGATTCACATACCCAAGTTGTTCTAAACATACTTATAATTTTCCAATAATTGAATCAAATCTGATTTAAATTTTAATTAAAATTAAATAAAATTTAAAATTCATTTCCTCAGTCTGAGCTACATTTCAAGTGCTCAATTAGTGACTACCATACTACACAGCAAGCGTTTCTAATAGGAACATGAAAAGGCATCAGTTTCATCAGTCTTCACTCTCCTTTAGTCCTACAACATTAATTTATGATTGCTCCCATGGCATCTAATTGGTACAGTCCCAGATTAGCCAAGCAGTTCCCCCTCCCCAAGGAAGCTGTTTTCTGGAAAGCACTCAGCATTTGAAGTTTGAAAAATACAAAATGAAATGGAAAAAGTGTAAGTCATCCAGGAGGGGTGCTAAATGCAGATTAGATATGATATCCCATTGGTGTGCTTACAGTAAATGGATTCTCATTGTAATAATTAATTGCTGGAAACACCAGAGGTAAAATATGCTTGCCCTAGTTATGTGATATTGCCCTAACATCCATTTGGAATGGTCCTATCAAGAGTAAGATTCAAAAGAAGTCATCCCCTGAAAAGGGAACCCTCCTACACTGTTGGTGGGAATGTAAATTGGTGCATCCACTATGGAAAACAGTATGGAGGTTCCTTAGAAAACTAAAAATAGTTACCATATGATCCTGCAATCCCACTCCTGGACATACATCCGGAAAAGACAGAAATTCTAATTTGAAAAGATACATGCACCTCAATGTTCACAGCAGCACTATTTACAGTAGCCAAGACATGGAAACAACCTAAATGTCCATCAACAGATGAATGGATAAAGAAGATGTATACACACACACACACACACACAATGGAATATTAGCCATAAAAAAAGAATGAAACGATGCCATTTGCAGCAACCTGGATGAACCTAGAGATTATCATACTAAGTGAAGTAAGTCAGACAGAGAAAGACAAATATCATATCACTTACGTGTGGAATCTTTAAAAAATGATACAAATAAATTTATTTACAAAACAGAAATAGAGTCACAGACATAGAAAACAAACTTATGGCTACCAAAGGGGAAAGGTGGAGGAGGGATAAATTAGAAGTTTAGGATTAACAGATACACACTACTATATATATAAAATAAACAACAAGGACCTACTATATATAGCACAGGGAACTATATTCAATATCTTGTAATAACCTATAATGGAAAAGAATCTGAAAAAGAATATATATATATTTATACATATATTTATATAACTGAATCACTGTGCCGTACACCTAAAACTAACACACCATTGTAAATCAACTACACTTCAGTTAAAAAGAGAAGTCATCGCCTGGTCTCAGGTGTAATCTTTCCTGAGAGCTCTGGTCAGCAGGCTGATCAAAGGGCAGCAAAGAGCTGCAAAGGGAGAAAACTATCCACCTGAATGTCTTTGAAAGTTACTCATGGACAGTATTCATTGTTGGGAACTTCAATCTGCTCAAACTGACCAACACACTCATTTTACTCAAAGACATTAACAAAAATAGTAAAATTAAACACGGTGTTACAAATATAGCCTTCATTTGGCAAGGCATAAACCACTCAAATCGCCGGTAAATTATGGGAGTTTCCTTGGAAACTTCTCAAAAGAGAAAAGGCAACTACTATAATATGTGTGGACCCAAACACTGGGCTGAAAGATAAAATTGACAACAGGCTTTGCTTTCTCTACAAAGAAACACCATCTCTGTTACCAACTCAACATGGTTTATGACAGCAACAACTAACTCTTAAATAGTCCCTAGTAATAATAATAATAATAGCTAACACGTGTGTCACTTACTCTGTGCCAGGAATTGTTTAAGTAGATATTACATATTTTACATATATTGTTTAATCTGCACTCTAACTCTATAAATACTTTATGATCCCCACTTTGAAGATGAGGAAAGTAAGGAAAGAGCAGTTAAATGAACAAAGGTCACACAGGTGATTGGCAGAATACCACCTGAGATTTGAACCCAAAGAGTCTGACTCCATAGGACATGCTTTTAACCACTACAATGTACAACCAAGTCTATAGACTTCACCTTGGCTGGTCTGAGAAGAACTGTTAAGACCACTAACTACCCAGACCCTCAAATCCCAGCCTGACAGAAATATAAATAGATGATACTTCTTCCCAACCTTCCCCACCAAAGACGCCCAACCATCTTTCCACTGGGACCTTTGTCCCTTTTCCTAGCATACACATGTAGGAAATCTTGTTCCAGAACACTGTCAATACAACCAAATTAGGGAATTCCTATCCCACTGCCCTCTCCACCCCCAGTGCTTTCATAAAACTGAATGTTGATCCCAACAGAAATCCTGTGGCTTACCAGTGATCTACAGGACCTGTTAACCAGGTCTTTGCTCCCAATATCACAAACCCCAAACCACTTTAAGTAATGGGAGCATGAGGCATGCATTGAAATCTCACCTACAATTCGAAAACTAACAATTCCACTTTAGACAGTAGTTCCAATCCCATACTGTAATATATATAGGGCTGAGAATGAATTGCCAACTATTTCAAGTTTCATTCCTCTTATTTATCCCAAAAGCACTTTATGAGGGAAGTGGCTATAAATAATGAGACACCCAAGTGGAAGAAAGAGAAAAAAAGAACCTAGATATGCAGCCCTTCGTAAATCAGAGATACATATTTAACCACGGCTTTCTACCCTGCTTGTTCTTCTTATTACATAACTCTCTCTTTTTCTCCATTTAGATTTCTTCCTTGGTGCCACTGGTTTAATTATATATATATATATAGTTATATATATATAGTTATATATATATAGTTATATATATATATAGAAAGCCCATGCACAGCAACGAAGACCCAACGTGGCCATATATATATATATATGTGTGTGTGTGTGTGTGTGTGTGTGTGTGTGTGTATAATTTCTTTAATATGTTAAAGCTTGTTTAATATATTTTAGTCTTCTCTAAATGACTCATTCTGTTGAGGAAAAAAATCCTCATTATGAAAATTTAATAAGCAAAGAAACATAAACCAACATCTTAGCTAAAATTTCCAAATGGCCTTAGCAGCCAGCAGACATGAGGATAAAGAGGAACACCTCCAATTCCTGAATTTATTTTCAGGCCCCCCCAAGAATAATAACATATCTGGTCTAATTTCTAAGGCACTCCCATATTGATAACTGAATGAGCTTCTTTTTGTGACCCATGCAACTCTTCAAAGTATTCTACAAAGCAAAGACTGCTTTTAAAGCACTCTAATCAACCACCCCCCTCAGCCTCCTGCCCCAAAGGTGATATTTCCTTTTTTCAATTCCCTTTCGGTAAATTATTACATGGAACTGCATTCCTTGGGAAAAGTCCAGAGGAAATATCTTCTAATTAAAGGAATTTACCAAACATTCTGAGCCCTATAAATTCTCCTGATTGGTCATGAATTTAACAACCATCCTTTCCCGTGACATTTTTCAATTCAAAAACAAACCCAAAGCAACCTTCAAAGCTAAAAGTGCTGAAATTCCAGAATCAGAAAATAACTTGCTTAGTGACCAAGATGACAGTTTCTGATTTCAGTATTCAACACAGAGTTAATTATACTAAAATCAACTTTCATAAACTCCCAGTGATAATACAAACTATTTACCTGGAGGCCCCATAACACAAATTCTAGGAAAGGAAGCAAACCACATATTTATTACAAGCTCTATTTTGACAGAATTTGATATCGTTTTTTATTGAGCATTAATATCACACCCTATAGACACAGTAATATTGCCTAGGATTTATGTAGAGTAGACTTTTGTAACCTCCTGAAATTAATGTTAATCGTTAAGTCTATATTCGATCCCCATCCCCCTGTGTGCATATACAAACACACAAAAGCTGCTCTGATAAAATCAACGATTACACTTGCTTCTCTTTCTCAATTGCCAAGTCATCAGATCCACCCACCCGAACCCCCTTATGACTGTAAAGTTTATGGATTACTAATTTCTCATGTTTTTTTCCTGACACACTGTAACCACTTTCCTTTTACAGAACTCTGATCAATTCTCAGAAGTTTATCAGGGGGAGTTTAGTAAGCAACAGAAGCAAAGACGTTTTAAGATTTTTCTTTATTACTTGGAGTCTTGCTTGCGAAGAACTTTACAGTCGAATCAGAGCCTTCTTACAACACTCTAGAAGAGGAAGCATTCTTAATCCTATTTAACGCAGAAAAAAATAAGGTTAAGCAAGTTGCAGAAGACCACCCAGTAGATCCAAGGTAGTGTTCAGATGCCAGGCAGCAAGCGCTGCCTTTTAAAAAATTATCCTTTTAATTTCCTAAGCTACCAAAATTCAAAAAAAAAAAATTTAATTACGTCTGACATCACTCACATGAAGCACAGGAACCTTTATCATTACAACCACCTCATTAAATCTGGCACCACTAGCAGCTAGACTCTAGCTGCTAAGACATCTCCCACTCCAGTTTTTATGGGGGTTAAAAGGGGAAAAATAGAGGTTTTGAGATGAAGGGGATGAGAACAGAACCTACAAGGCCAATAACTGGTACAACATTACGCATAAGCTTTGAGTTTCTGATAAACTGTTGTTTTTAAGACCCCAAAACAGTCTACCTTGGCACTCTTCACAAGTAATATATCCATGTATATATTGGGTGACAATGAAATTTGTTTTCCAAATAAACCTTAGATTTACTTGAAAAATAATTTTAATAGAAAGTTTAAGAAGTCAAATTCAAAATTGCATTACATAGTAAAAAAATCACATAGAATCTTGTTTTCTCACCTGGCAAGGTCCCAAAGCCAAAACCAGTTTTAGTAACGAGCCTTATAAAGGTATATCCTAAATGTTATTATAGGTTTATTAAAAAGCCTATGCTGGAAAATAAAGGTTTTTTAAAAAAAAAAAATTGAAAACACACACTAAAACATTTTTTCTAATAAAGACTTTCTTTGTATTGGACATCCAGAAAGTACCAGAGAAAATCTGAGAATCTGACCTTTATTATGAGTAATGGGTGTTTATTCTTCACCACCAGAGGTCAGAATCCAGAAGTAAGTCCCTGTTTCATGGTCACACTTTTGTACTTTAACTCCATGAATCTCAGAGAAGTTTTAAATGTCACTTAAAACAAAAAAAGTCCTCAATTATCAACACTAAGTATAACTCTGAAGAAAACAGATTCATCGAGGAAAAGGAGAGAGGAAGCTGTCATTTTGGTTATTTCTTCTTCCAAAATACTTAGAGGAGCGAACACTCATATCCAGAAGGAGGTGGCCATCCATGTGCCCGAATATACCTCATTCACAACAAAGGACCGCTGATCCCCATATGCCCCATATGCATGGTGTCAGGTGCCCTGAACACACTGAGTCAGAGAGAATCCCTGTACTCCTGAAGCCCACCAATCCAAGCTGCTCTCAACTCATCCATAACACTCAACAACATATACTGAGCACCTATTAGGGCAGCCACTGTGTTTCACATGAACGTCTGGCCTATACGTATAGAATCCTGCTCATTTTCTTGCCTCCCTATTAGAGTAGGATTTATCCCTCACCTATGATTGAATATCCAACTCTAAATATTAACGCCAGCATTCACTGGGGCTTTCTCAATGAAGCTGGTCAAATTACTTCAACTTTTAAATACTCTCATCTTACAGATCTGGAACACAGGAAACAAACAGGAGTTTGAATGTGTCACAAAGTTTTTAGAACTACATTAGATGCTTTCCTAACTTCTAGAAGACAGGAAATAGTGTATTTTTTTTTAATTTACAATATGCAAATATAGACATTCACAACACTGCTAGCAAAGGAAAATGTCCCTAGAATATTAAATACTAGTTTGTGCCAATTTTTAAAAACTGATATCAAAAATCTCTGAATCAAGTATTTCACTGTAGACAAAAGCAAATCAACTGTGGGACTTCCCTGGTGGCGCAGTGGTTTAGAATCCGCCTGCCAATGCAGGGGACACTGGTTCAAGCCCTGGTCCAGGAAGATCCCACATGCCGTGGAGCAACTAAGCCCCTGCGCCACAACTACTGAGGCTGCGCTCTAGAGCCTGTGCTCTGCAACGAGAAGCCACTGCAGTGAGAAGCCCACGCACCGCAACAAAGAGTAGCCCCCACTAGAGAAAGCCCATGCACAGCAACGAAGACCCAACGTGGCCAAAAAAAAAAAATTATTAAAAAAAAAGCAAATCAATTGTAATGGTCCA
Organism: Eubalaena glacialis; assembly: GCF_028564815.1. Lineage (NCBI taxonomy): Eukaryota > Metazoa > Chordata > Mammalia > Artiodactyla > Balaenidae > Eubalaena > Eubalaena glacialis. The sequence goes on from NC_083724.1 coordinate 70,820,121, forward strand.
GCAGCTTTCCATACCCTTGAGAATGACAACTAATTCCTTCCATATAAAAATTTTCCTTTTCTTCTCCGTTCAATTCCAAACACTGTTTGTTCAAACTAAATAAATTTTTAACTGGCATCACACTCTCTGCCTAACATTTTTCATACAACTCCTCATTAAGGAGACATTAATGATTTCAATCAGACCAATTTCACTTCCTTACCCCAAAATTTAATTTCCTGTACAGTACTGCTTTCATTTCACCTTTGGAAAAAAATCTCAGTTCACAATTTTTTAAAGACCTCTGTTCTCTATTATTTAAGAAAATTCATAGCCTGGCTGAATATAAACCAATACAAGTTGTTACAAGTTCTGTTACTACTTTCTGACAGAGGAAAGCTTCTAGTATAATCATAAAAACAGTTCCACATTCAAGCAACTGTCTGTCCTTAAAACTCATTTTATAAATTACTGAACACCAAAAATGGGTGACAGGAATAAAATATGTTCATGGAACATTATAATAGGCAACATTACATGCAATAGGAAAGAAAACCAATGAGAGAAAGATTCTTATTTATCGGACAAAACTCTTGATAAAACACACTTCAGCAAAACAAAGCTAATTATTTGTATTTTAAACTCTTAACTGACTTTGGTTGCCTCCCTCTGATAAGGGTACCTACTTTCCCTTTGTAAAATACACAGGTGATGCTCTCCAAACAGTAGATGCTCACAGCTACTAAATACCTCTTGCATAATAATGTACTTAGTACAGGCATTTTGTTTATTCCCAAATCTGGTTTGGTTTTGTTGGGTTTTTTTGAGGGGGGGGAGAGTTTTGACTATTTACATTTTTAATGAATTGAGGATGAAAAAGTACTACTCTTAAAAAATGAAATGAGGGTGAAAAAGTATTACTTTTAAGAAACTAAAGCAAATGCTTAATGAAGGGAGCATCTAAATTAATATCTGCCCCAACAACTTAGGAAAGAGAATTTAAGACTGGAAGAAAAAAATAATTTTAATCTGGAAAGATTCTAACCTCAGATTACAGAGCTTCAAATTCTTGCTCCATTTTTAGAATAGATAATGTATCAGCGTGTGGTTAACACAAGAAAAACCACTCAGAACCCCAATCAGTGGACCTATATATATATATATATATATATATTATATATATATATTTTTTTAGTGACCTTTCCTCAGGGGAATGGAGAATGGAGTGTATTTATGTATTCAGTTAAAATACCTAAGATAAGTGTATATATCTTAATTATTTCTTTCTAACTAATTAACAAACTAATTAGAACTAGGCCACATCAAACTCAGGGCTTCACAGAACTGAAGATGATAAAGCATATGGTGGTGGCCAGCCCCATTAACTCCCCCCCCACCGCCCCGCGGCTAGCCCAGTCTTCTGCCAGCACTCCTCCTGGAGGTCACCCAAGTGACCCCACAAATCATCCTCTGAATCTAAACTTGAACCAGATTCTCGGGTTGACTTTCATACTGGAAATAGCATTTTGGTTTAAAAATCAGTCTCCTGTGTAAATCTAGATGTATATAAGCACCCAAGCGACACTTTTAGAAGCTAAAACTGAATTCTTGAACACACAGAGCTGAGGAAATAAAAAAATTTTAAACCTCTCTGGTATACTACATCCTACAACAATGGTCTTCAAACTGGGCTATGTATACCCTTTAGGGTACATGAAAACTGTTCTAAAGGCAAGAAACCAATTTCTCCATCTTCAACTTCCTTGTGTCCTCTGTCCCCAAAATTATATGCCTGGAAACGTCAACAGTTCTTTCCTAACTGCCCTTTCCTCACTTGCTCAAGTGAGGACACTTCTCAGACATCTCACCAGGGACATAAAACTTCCAGGACACCAAAGAGCAGAGCCACTAGATATAAGCTGGTCTGAGTGCAAAGAAACGTGTAAGAAATAGAGGCATCTACAGGCAGGGAAGCACATACTTTCGCAAGTCAGACTGCTTCAAACAAAACTAGAGGATCCAATCTTTGAGTCATCAGCCAATCATTAAAGATAATTTTTTTTTTAACTTTTTTAAATTTTTTTTTTTTTTTTAAACATTCAGTTCTTTCGGGAATTATTTATTTATTTATTTTTGGCTGTGTTGGGTCTTCGCTTCTGTGCGAGGGCTTCCTCCAGCTGCGGCAAGTGGGAGCCACTCCTCATCGCGGTGCGCGGGCCTCTCACCATCGCGGCCTCTGTTGTTGCGGAGCACAGGCTCCAGACGTGCAGGCTCAGCAATTGTGGCTCACAGGCCTAGTTGCTCCGCGGCATGCGGGGTCGTCCCAGACCAGGGCTCGAACCCGTGTCCCCTGCATTGGCAGGCAGACTCTCAACCACTGCGCCACCAGGGAAGCCCTAAAGATAATTTTTGATGACAGATCATTGTGTGAGTTTTGCCATGTAACTTCAGAAAGTGTCCAAGGAATTGGCTGTCTTTGTCATAATACTCCCTTTTTCATTTTGGGGAACAAGTTTTTTTAGTGCCTGCATATGTTAAAAAAAAAAAGAAAGAAAGAAAAGAAAAGAAGTGACGTCTAATCTTTTATCAGCTACTAAAAAATGAACATGGGGGGAAAAAAGCACCCACAGACTTGTGAGAGAGAATTTTTAAACGAAACACATGTTTACTTTTTAGTTTTATCATTTATCATAATTTGTAATATAATCATGTCATTTTGATCACCTCTGTTCTACTAACAATTGAAATGTTTAAACGGCTACTTCTGGATTGAGTAATCGTTGCAGGCACAAGACATTTTAAAGTTTTTATACATTTTTTATAAGTATGACATGAAAATCAACAAAAGACTCTGAAACCTGAACATGTATTATATTAGAATAAAAACTGGGGGAGAAGTAGGATAAAAAAGAATTCAAGGTTAATGGGGACAGATAAGTTTCCAATTAAAGAACTTGTTTGCTTTTTTTTTTTTAATGAATGGTGGCTGGTACGAAAATCTTTAGATTTTCATCAACTATATTTAAGGATATCATGGAAAAGATTTACTTTTAAATGTGAATTTTTACAATATGCCTGAAATTATATCTTCTGATACAAGCTAAACTTATGGTGAAAGTTTAGACATCAGCACAAATCTGAAGACCACAGAGCTACACAGGTAGCAACCTGTTGGCATCCAAGGACTCTCATTCAGAGGAATGCTCCAGCTACCTTTCTGGCCTTTAACGAACAATAGCTAACAGTTAGCTTGTACCTGCACTTCGAGTCTAAGAAGACATCATTTCCTCCACTGGCTTCTGCACTTTCCCACCTCCTAGCCCCTGTCCAGACTGCCAGGAAGACAGACCCAGGCCTCCTCCAAATTCTCCCATTCTCCCTTGAAAGACCAGCATCTGCTCAGGTGCTATGAGCTGCTAATTTGGTAAGAGGGTAGAATAACATAGTGGGATTGACAGCATGGATCAGGTGACAGGTGACCTCATCTCAAATGCTGGCTCTGCCACTTACTAACTTAAGCCAGTTACTTATCCTCTCTATGGTCCAGTATCCTCAACTATCAAATGAGGATTATCATCAACATTACCTGTTCAGGGTTTTGTAAAAACTGAATGAGCTAATGCATTTAAAACCCTTAAAACACTGCTTGACGCATAGTTTTTGCTACATCATCATCCGTATTAGCACCACCACAATTATTACTACAACTACTATAATCACACCCTGGCCCAGATTTTTATAGTACAGGCTCAAGCCCAACATCTTTATAAATAGCTGCTTCCCATTCATTACCTATGTCAGGCTACCCTTTAGCTGGAAGGAACAGACAAGAACAATCTATCTACCACATTTGATCCTTCCTGAAGAAAGATGGATGGTGAAAACACAATCGGGTCCATAAAAACTCTGCACAAATCAACTCGTGTTAAGAGAGAGGAACATTATTAGCAAGGGTATCATAATTAACAAAAAAGTCTACCCTGGCCTTTCCTCAGGGCCTCAAGCCTTTGCATTTCAAAGACAGAAAAATCTAGTAGCAAGAAATAGAAAGAGCCCTGAGAACAAACACCTGGGAAAAGTCACGCTTTCTATGATCAGGGCTTCTTTCCATTCCTTATCTTGCATCAAGAGACAATAAGTGGAAAATAATTGAGGTAGAGGGATAATCTCTATCAGTGACCAAGGAAAACCAAAATAGAACTGGATGGACTCACCCTTCAAAATGATACAGATACCACTGCCTGCTCCCCTCCAATCATTCTGGCCTAGAGCTGGCTGTAAAAAGAAAAGGAAACGGCAGGAAGGAAGCCAAAAAGAGGGCCACGAGAGCAGCCCTGGAGAACATGGGCTGGCAGGTATATGGCTACAGACAGCTGATTTCACTGACTGCAACACCCCCTCCACTGACACCCCCCCCCAAATCACATCTTTAGGAAAGCAAGCCGTTTTTAAACAAATAATTTGCCATAATAAATGTGACCCTGTATTTGGCCTTGAGGAAGCACCTTTCTGAACTGAACTGCCATAAACCTACCTTATTAATTGCAATAAACTTAAACGTAACTTGCACCTAATGCAAACCAACATCCTCGGCTGCCAGGTGGAAGAACAGGCTCTCATCAATTCAACAGCACCCAGGAGTATTAGAATCATCTAGGCTGTTTGTCTGAAATACAGATTCCTGGAGCCCCCAGCCAGTATGGCTCAGTCGGTGGTGAAGCTCAAGAATCTGCATTTTTAAACAAACTTCCAGAGAATTCCTGAGTACATACACTACAGTTTTACAACCACTGCCTGAAGGACAACCCTGGAATATCACTCAGTAAATGCACTTCATATTCACTTTGCCCACTTTGAGAAACTCAGACGTGCTGGTGTCATTTTTATCAGCGAGCTCTGGCTCCCCAAGGCTAGAACCAGGACTGCAAACTGCTTTGGGTTGGAAACTTTCCGAGCTTGCAAACAGAGAGGAAGGGGAGAGCATCTTTCTCACAGCTTCACAATCCTGGTGAAGAGTCCTAGTTGGCCTGGCTTGGATGATGGGACCACACTGCTTGTCTTCCTGCTAAAAGGCTGAAGGGTGAGAGTGGGTGGAGGCACTGAGTTTGGTTTATGCTGTCCTGAGTCCACTGCATGGCCAAGATCCCTGTAGCAGAAAAAAGGGGGCTCCATGCAGATGTGGCCCCTAGGGAATCATTCCTGATTAGGCAGTTTCCCTAATTTGTGTCTATTATAAATAAGTTTATATAAAAATATAAAGTTATTATACTTTATTTATAATATGACTCCATTTTAAAATATTGACATAAATACAAGTATTCTGGAATATTTGTGTTCCTGAAGCAAGCAGTAAAGGATGCTGGCTCCTACTCCTTAAAGACGGATGTTCGAGTACTTTTAAAAGATGAGACCCTTTTAACTTCTGTTATGAAAAAGCAACATAAAATAAACCAAGCTCTGGTTAACTGGTTGAAGTGTGTGGTGTTCAAGTTAACATTCCAGTTTCCAAGCTGCTTTTATCAAAAAATGCCTCAGGGCGGGTTTCTACATCAGAGCAGGGGGAAGGAAGACGTACTCTGATAGGGTGAAAACCCTCTTCATTTTGGCAATCCATCTGAACTTATCTGACTTACCCCTCCAAATAAATTGCTGGGTTTATTTGATGGGGGATATTTGTTTCAAAGTCTCTTAGAGGGGCGGCACAGAGGCATGGTGAGGCCTGGCCAGAAGAAACCTGACTATTACGGAACCTTTTGCCAAATCACTTTGCACCTTTGAAATGAGTCACATTTTGTCCTTCAATTTGAGTGTCTCCTCCACCTGATTTATGTAGGATAAAGTATTTCGTGCTATCAAATTTTGGATATCTGTTATGACCACTGCCTGAAGGAGTATAAAACACATATTTATGGGGCAGTCATTCATGAATGTTTGATACTACACTAACTTCCTCAAGAAGTTGTGGAAAAGAGAAAAACTGACTTTCTGCCAAATACAAAGGTTTTGTAGCAGCAAGAGTACCAACTTGGACTCAGGTGACTGGGTTCTTAACCCTAGTCATATACTAACCAAGCTAACTAGTCATTTCACTTTGGGTGAAGCCAGGTAAACTCCCTGTGCCCTTGGTTTCATCAAATATACAATGAGTCAGAAGACATGATTTCTGAGAGCTCTCACTTTATGACGCTGTACTTTTCAAGAAGTCTCAGGTCTTGCTCTCTATACCAACAAAGATGAAGCATATTGTAAGATTTAGGTACAAATTCATTACTGTCTGCCTGCTCCCTCTGTGGGTTCTGGAATTATAAGGCTGGGAAAGAGCAAAATAATAGCTGCCATGCACAAGTTGGGGAAAAAAAAAAAAAAACAAGAATAACATCTGGATACTCAAGCACCAGATCTTTTTGAATATGTGCAAGCAGAAGGTATGCAGCCATTTAAAAAAATAAAAAGCCACAACTGCTTTTTGGAAGATGCTCTATATGAAAATTAGCAAAAGAGAAAAAGTGATATATTTAAACATACTAAGTAAGCATGATTTACACCAACTATACTATCACTTATTCAACAAATATTTACTGAGCACACTTTATGAGCCAAGAGCTGGGAACAGAGTGGAAAACAAGACAGAAACAGTTCCTGTTTTTTGGAGCCAGATAACAGCAGGAGAGCCAGGTTAACAAAAATTAAAGAATTAATTATTACAAATGTGTTGGCTACTGCACCAGAGAAGAATGTAAAGGGTGTGCCCAGAAAATCTAATAGTGTAAGAAGCTGGGTCTAGAGTCCTGAAGACTTTCCCCAGGGAATAATAATTTATCTAAGATGTGAGGGATTGTGGAGATACTACATGCTAACAGGAAAGAACATTCCAAACACAGAGAATAACCTTAGAATCAATCAAATTTTACTTCTACAGGGCCAAGTTCCAATCCCGGCTCTGCCCTCCAGATTTAACCCTACCGATGAGAGCTACTTTACTGAAAAAAAAAAAAAAAGTTCTATAAATGGAGGCTGTTCAATTTGGATACACTGTTGAACTTAAAAACTGGAAAACAAAGGGAGCAGGGAATATGCATCTACTTTAGATAAACCAAACACTACCTTAAAAATTATACTCATTGTGGGACTTCCCTGGTGGCACAGTGGTTAAGCATCCGCCTGCCAACGCAAGGGACACAGGTTCAAGCCCTGGTCCGAGAAGATCTCACGTGCTGCAGAGCAACTAAGCCCATGCGCCACAACTACTGAGCCTGCGCTCTAGAGCCCACAAGCCACAACTACTGAGCCCTAGTGCCACAACTACTGAGGCCTGCGCACCTAGAGCCCGTGCTCCACAACAAGAGAAGCCACCGCGATGAGAAGCCTGCACACCACAACGAAGAGAGTAGCCCCCCGCTGGCCGCAACTAGAGAAAGCCCGCGCACAGCAACTAAGACCCAACGCAGCCAAAAATAAATAAATTTTTAATAAATAAATAAATAAATAAAAGTCATCCAGTCTGTGTTTTAAAAAAAAAAAATTATACTCATTGTGACCAGGACAGAGCACATATAAAGAGTCACTAAAAAAAGGGGGAAAATCATTGGCACACATATATTCTTTTTGCTCTTTGAAAAATAACAATCAGGAAACTCAAACTCTTAATTCTGAAGACTATCCCCAAAACGATTAATCTCAAAATAAATTAGTATAATTAAAAGTTTTCTGATTAAGAGAAAACTCCAGTCCTTTCCAGAGACCACCTGGGCAGCCTCAGAACTAGTATTCTTCTGTGTTAATGATTCCTGGTTTTAATCATCGTCTTTATGAAAAACAAATAATCACTGCATTCCAGTTGACAATTCGTGTTCCAAGTTTCCTTTCCAAAGCCATCTTTAAAGTCCAAGGCAAATAAAAACCACGATACATAGTTGCTTACAGAACTGACAAGGACTCCTTTACTCCAACAGACCTGGTTGGCATCAATGATTCAAGCACATTATGAAAATCTCCACACCACTCAAAAAATTTTTAAGTACAGAACTGAAGTTTACATCCACAAATCTGTTTGATCTCTGCAGTTGCAAAACCATATGGCACACAGAGAAAAACAAATTATCTCTGCTTATGAAATAAGAACCTTCTGTAGGCTTTGGGACAGACCAACAGCTACAATCGTCCTACTTGCTGCATATCACTATAATTAACTCTCTCTGATCCTTTTGAAGAATTGAGAGTTTTGTTTCATGTTTGTCTGTTGTGGGAGGAGGGTGATTAGAGTCAAGAAGGACAGTGGATCGCCACTGGGAGATGGGGAGAATACTAACAGTAACCTCAGACACAAGAATTTCAATATTCTCTTTCTACGAATATTTTATAGGTAATATTTTTGTGCTTTATTTAATCACATTTATTATTGAGGAAATATACAAAGCCACGCATGTCAACATTTACGATGTAGTACTGAGAGCTGTGCTGGTAAAAAGGCCTATGTCTTTATACTAAATGATTCTATCATTTCCAGAATAAAACCAGTTTCATAATCAGTGTAATTCCCCACTCAGCGACTACATAGAAACAACAGCAAAAAATATGGCCTGGCAAATGAAATTAAGCAATTTAAAATGTGGTTAAAATTTGCTGTCCCTGCTTCCATTCCTGCCACTAGCTCCCACCACCGCAACTACCATTTACAAAATAAAAGCTTAAAAATAATTCACACTTCCAAAAGCAAAAGGCATCTCTAAAGTAGTGAGCAAGGGGATTTAAAATCTGATCTGACACTAACAGGATTGAAGAAGCTACTTCATAAACATAAACAGCCAACCAACGGGACTCTTAGAACCAGCAAAGACAGTTTCAGAGACAATTTGGTTAAACAGATCCAGAAATGAAGTAAAAGAAAATGCAAGTGAAGAGTGACAACAAAAAAAAGGACTAAATATTTTTAAAGACAGCAGGATCACCTCTCGTGGATACACATGCGATTTCATATAGGAAGTGTATTTAGGGAATGATTGGGTATAATTAGGATTCCCTAAGAGAAGACACTATTCTTAAGAATAACAGCCTCGCAGCCCTGCCTGTCTTTCCACTTGGAGGGATTGGAATTGTGAAAGCATTTCCCTAACGCTTGATGTGGTGGAACAGGTGACGCAGTAGGTTCTCCTCAGAAGGGCTTTGGGTCATAACTAATGAGAGTTGTGGGATCTCCAAAACCCTGGGTCACCGAAGCACTCCTGGCATTTTGTCTTTATTTTACTCATACTGCACCCAACCCAACACCTTTCAGCAACACCCCATCCCACTGCCACCAAATCACAGCAGAGCCCGGCTGGCATGAGAGCTGGGATCCCAAGGACCTGGGGTGGAGGGGCACAACAGCCTGTCAGAGCTATCAGGCAGGCGGGGGAACGTTCCCAAGAACCAGACTAGGCAGGGTTCAAGGGAGAAACTTTACCTCTTATGCTCTGATCACCTCCACATTTGAATACCTTTAAAACATACAGACTGCAAGTACAGTCCTGGGAAAATCAGTAACATGTCACCAGGTAACAACATTAATGGGTTTCCCTGGAATTCAATCTGCTTATTTCTAAACACCCTTATACTTTTTTTAAAAAAAGAATCACTTTCTATATGGAGGTGAACTACAATGGAGAATACCTTTTATTCATTCACTATCTAACCTTGCTGTGCCCAAGCCGGATCCCTACTGAGGTGGGGATGGCATCCCATATTTGGCGGCTAATAGTTGAAGACAGTCTTTTCCTTTTCTTTTGCTTGACAGTTTATTCAGATAAGCCATTCTAAATACATTTCTGGATTCTTTCTGTGTCGGGGAGAGAAACAGCCCAATAAAAGTCCACAGGGACGTCCAGAATATGCAACGTCGCTACCTACTCAAGAATAACCACGGCTTTTCTGCCTTCCTGATGGCACTTCTAATTCATCCCACAACCTAAGCTTCTCAGCTGGATTAGAAAGCCCATTGTTTTATTCCCTTTCCCCTTTAGTGAAGGCCTTGTCTACACCTCTTGGCTACAGACAGAGAGAACAAAGGGCAGTCAGACCTATAGATTTCTGTACTTGACCTTCTTTATGTGGTAAAGATGCTGGTGTCCAAAACTGAATAAGAAAAAGGAATGTGAGTTGCAGGAATGACAAATAGAACCTACAAAAGAAGAAAAAGAACAAGCCAGAAGTTCTTTGTTACCCAACTTAGGATGTAACAAAAAAAGATGACTTTTCAAAATAAATAAATAAATAAGTGAAAGAATCTAGGCAGGACGGAAATTCACTGAGCAAGGAAACTCCATCCACAGCACTACATTTTTTTTTTTTTTTTTTACAGTCTCACGTTGGTGTTTTCTTGTTTTGAAAAATGAGACACCGACTGATACACTTAGCCAAATATTCTGATCTGTCGTCATTCTAAATATATGGGCCCATCTTTCAGCAAACAAATTAGCAAGTAATTATCATCACTGAATGCTCACCCTTCCCTGGAAGCTCTACAAATACAGAGTAATCAGGACTGGCAGTTAGTGAGCTTAAAACTTAAAATACTACTAACTTCACTGGAGCCACAATGCAAAAGTCCAGAGTATCAATCAGAAGGAGGGTGTCAGGAAAAGTTTTATGCGCTGAAATTTTCCAGGGGAGGGAAAATAAGAAGACACCCCCTTTATTTGATCATGGAGAAAAGAAAAATGGATCTTAGACGATGAATGACTCCAATATTTTTTTAAGCATGTCTAGGGATGAGCAGCCCCAAATTTGAGAAAACTGCAAACTGCAAGGAAAAACAGCCCTCCTCCCCAGTCCCCCCTACTAAGAGCAATGCAGAGCACATAAGCTTCCCAATACAGTAAGAGCTACAAAGCTAGCTACAGCCTCCAGGACTCAGAAATGACTCATGCCGTCTCCAAGACTCTGATTTAAACAACAACCATTTTCTGAGGGCAAAAGGGGAGTAAAGTTCTTAAATCATTTAATTCTGCCAATTAGTTCCGCAACTATGGCGTTAAAGAACTATGGATATTTATCCACTGGAAGTGGATCAAAAAGTGGGCTCTCTTAATGCCTATTAAATAGTGCTGATTTTCAAGCATCACTGACCAAGGTCAAATCTGAACCAATGTGAAAGCCTCCACTTCCCCATCACTAATCCCTTGAGCCATCCATTCTTCCAAAAGGCAAATGTTTTGTAGGAAGGGGAAGAAATACCACACAGTATGTGCAGGCACTTAATATGACTGCTTTCTACACTAAACTCAGCTCACATGCCTACCATTTATCTATGGTTAAAGAATGAAAACACCCTGCAAACTTCCAGAAATGATATCACTACAGTACTGACATGAACAGAGAATCAAAGAATTAAGTGCTTTATTCCACATAAATTAGGTAAAAATCTCTGGGGTACTGACTGACCATGTATTTTTTTCTGGTTATGTCGTTTTCTCCCATCAACTGGAAAAATAAAAGGATAACCCCCTTGAGCATGTGTTTCCAATTGACAAGATTATCTTCTGCAAGTGTGCTGCTGATCAAACTACCCAATGATCAAGTTTACGTTCCACTGGGTTATCAGCTACACTTAGAAAAAGTGGGGCTCAGGAGCTGGGAGAGATGAGTTTAAAAAAACACCACCACTGTGAGTTGTAACTGTGCCCTCCGTGGGGCACAAGACCTGAGAATTAACTTACCAATTCATTGCCCAAAAGGGAAAGCTTCCAGAGTGCCCCAATTGACCTGAGAACCTAATTGTTCACTTTCTTTATAGGACAACTGCCATAAAGACCACCCCTGCCACCCTCCCAATCTAATATACACTGCAGGGTAAGCTTCAACTTAATGTTATATTCCTATTGAAACAAAGTTAACCACAGTCCAGTTTAATTGTTCCCCTCTAATCATGAGTTTTAATAAACCTAATCACCAGTTATGGCACCTTTCCAAAAGTACTGAATATATTTAAAATATATTCAAGCACATACATTCCAAGTCCCCAAAGAAAATACGATTGCATGCTACCTCTCCACTCCCCAGGAGGGAAAAGCTGTAGTGCCCAGAGATCTGGTGTAAGCTAGTCACTGTTGCAACTCTACATGAAAAGCCTTCTCCCTAACCCTGCACTTTCCTCCTCCTAGTCAAGGGGGAAAAAATGTTTCAAAAAATGTTCCTTGAACCCTGCACTCCACGGAACTAATCACTTTCCCACTGTTATTTTTATATGTTTCTTGTACCTAACACAGCGTATCTTCTCTTTAATTGCCTGAATAGTATATGCTTCTAACAGGTTCAAATGTTACCTAGACATCTACAATTAAAAACAGGTCCACTCTCTCCTCCCTCCAACCCCTGCTAACCATTTGATATGTATCCTTCCAGCCCAGTTCTATACTTAAACATGTACATGCTTATCAGTTTATAGATCTGTCAAATCTAACAAACTATGCACTCCATGAGAGCAAGAACTGCCTTACTCACCTCTGTATCCAGTGCCTGGCACACTGCTGGTACAAATAGGTGCTCACTAAATATTTAATCAACCAATGATTAAAGTTGAAGCAATAGAGGAGCAGGAATCTACAAGAGTCCTGATGGGGGCTCCAGAGGCAAGAGGAAACAGATGTCAGCATCCTTACATGTGCCTATGTCCGTGCCCACATGCAATTTGGAAAGTGGGAAAGGAACAGATAGCATCTGGACCTGTGCCTCCAGGTGGTACACCAAATGACCAATGGTTAGCCAACACAGGGACACTGAGGCACAGCAGCACATCCAGATGTCTTTTGTGAAACGTATCCAGAGCAATTTGGGATTCTGGAAGGCTGCTCTGTCCCTGATCTGAAGGGCTCTCCTACTGCCTTAAAGGCACCACCCAGTCCCAATAGGGTTCCCAAGGCATCAGCCTCTCCTAGGAATAGGACATTCTTGGGTTACAAACTGTCTGAACTGTGTTTGAAAATGTGTAAACTTCTTAGGGAAAAAAAGGAGTTCCAGAAGCACCCACAAGAACAAAAGAAAATGTTACCATTCAAAGGCCAAGAAAAAGCTATTTAAGATGTTAAGACATAGGGTTAAAGCATTAAAATTAGGGTGGGTCTCTTTTCTCCAAGCATCTAAACTTATGGGCTTCCATAACCAAAAGAGCTGGAAGTAGTACTATAATCCGTAAAATTGTTTAACATAGTTATTTAACCAATTAATATATGATTCAATTTAATAGTAGGAATTGTATAACTTTGCTAAACTTTTTAAAAAAGGTTAATAGCCTTGCTAATTGCAATCTCAAATTATCAAAGTCGCCAACTGATAGCCACCCCAAATAATAATGAGCTTAAACATAAAATGGGGGCTTCCCTGGTGGCGCAGTGGTTGAGAATCTGTCTGCCAATGCAGGGGACACGGGTTCGAGCCCTGGTCTGGGAAGATCCCACATGCCGCGGAGCAACTAGGCCCGTGAGCCACAACTACTGAGCCTGCGCGTCTGGAGCCTGTGCCCCGCAACAAGAGAGGCCGCGACAGTGAAAAGCCCGCGCACCGCGATTAAGAGTGGCCCCCACTTGCCACAACTAGAGAAAGCCCTCGCATAGAAACGAAGACCCAACACAGCCCAAAATATAAATAAATAAATAAATAAATAACATAAAATGGCATAGTTAACTACTCTATGTCAAACTCTGTTTTAGCAAATCTTCATATTTGAGCACTGAAATTAGAATTAATTAATTCATCGTTACCAGTTCACCTTTTCCTTGCCAGGTTTCCAGAGAGCATAACTTTAAGAATTCACTGGACACGAGAAACGTTACACAACTTGGTCAATAAAATAGCCCTGACCACATTATCATCATTACCCAGATTTATAAAATGGGCCCAGTGACCAAGACATTGGGTACATGTCCAATAGTAACATGTATTTTGAAATGAGCAAACTGGCTCATACACTAACCAAGCAGGCCTTCAGTTCAGTCGAGAATGGCTATATAGACTAACACTTGGTTTCTAACTCTAAAAGCTCCAGAGTTCAGCAAAAAAAAAAAAAGAAAGAAAGAAAAGGAAAGAAAGGCCCACGTTTCAAGAACTCTTCCCAACCCCACACCCCTCAACTCCAACCAGGAAAATCTCCCACCTCCATCCCCTACCTAGAGCTGCCTTTGGGGACAAATAAGATGTTGACTTGGAATCCTGGTTCTATAGCTACTCAACAATTCCAAATTAATAAAAAATCAACTAACAGAACCCCTAAGCTAAGAAGAATTAAATACAGTGGCCAGAAATAGATACTTGAATATGCCCTAAAGTATCAGAGGCATGTGGGGTCACGTGGAGGTGGTGGTAGGGAGTAGAACTGTGATCGATCACATTTTAAAAGCATACCTACAGTCTGTCATACAGAGCGAAGCAAGTCAGAAAGAGAAAAACAAACACCGCATGCTAACACATATGTATGGAATCTAAAAAAAAAAAATGGTTCTGAAGAACCTAGGGGCAGGACAGGAATAAAGACGCAGATGTAGAGGATGGACTTGAGGACACGGGGAGGGGGAAGGGTAAGCTGGGACGAAGTGAGAGAGTGGCATGGACATATATACACTACCAAATGTAAAACAGATAGCTAGTGGGAAGCAGCCTCACAGCACAGGGAGATCAGCTCGGGGCTTTGTGACCACCTAGAGGGGTGGGATAGGGAGGGTGGGAGGGAGGCGCAAGAGGGAGGAGATATGGGGATATATGTATGCATATAGCTGATTCACTTTGTTATACAGCAGAAACTAACACACCATTGTAAAGCAATTATACTCCAATAAAGATGTTAAAAAAAAAAAAGGATCTGCCACTGAGATATTTATGGGTTAAATGATGAGATGGCTAGGACTGAATTCAAAATAAATCCATTCAGAGAAAGGGGGAAAAGGAAGCTGGGTGATGGTACTGATGACACAAGAAGGTGAGGTTAAGTAGTGAATACTATTATTATACTATTCTCTCTGCTTTTCTGAATATCTTTAAATTTCCATAATAAAAAGCGAGGGAGGGGCACAAAAGTATGTATATACAGTAAAATGCTAATACTAATGACCCCTCCTGGAGGGATTCTGGATTATTTTATTTTCTTCTGTGAGCTTTTCAACAAAAATAATATCACTTTTGTGTTCAGAAAGTAAATATTTACTATTAGCCTGATGATGATTGCTAAAACATTTCTGGTGAAGAATGATGCTCTTATCTGGATGCCTTTAGAAGCCGCTCCTGTCACAGTAAACCAAGCTGTAGCAAGATCCAAATTTAAGAGAAAACCATTGTGCCCTGAGGCACACACACCCAGAAATCCACATAAACAAAGTTTCAAGCAAGGATGTAATAAGTACAGAATGAAAAGAATCTGACAAAAATAGCCCAATAGAAAGTAAAACAAATTAATTCCTTTTCCTGAAGGGCAATATCATCTGTTTAAAAAGGTTTATTTTTCCCTTTTAGCTAAAGTTGATTGAGCCCTTGCTATGTACAAATAATTTGACTGTACTCTCACCTAATCCTCGTTAATAACCCTAAGAGGAAGTATAAGTATTATGCCCATTTCAGAAATGAAGAAACTGAGATTTAGAGAGTTTAAACAGAGTGGAGTTGGAGTAGTGATTTCAACCAAGAATGTGATCACATCTTTGTCTTCAGGATGTCTGAGAGAAAAACAGGAGAGGAAACTCCCAGGTAGAAAGAGAGAAATTAATCTACTTCAAAAAATTCCCAAAGTAAAATGATCCAGAGCCTGGACCCTATGTAAGAGTAGCATTTACATTCCTTCTGTCCATCCTCAAGACCAAGGGGGGGAAAATGATTGTAAAAGGAATGCATCAAGAAGAATTAAAAGTTCCATAAACCGATACACAAGCCCATGATTACAACCTATAATAAAACTTCAGTAAACCAGCGGTATGGGAAACTCAGTGGCGCCCTCAGTGTTCAGAACACTCAGTTTCAGAAAGAGATTTTGAAGTAAAGAGACAATTTCAAATCCCAGCTTCTCAGTTTACAAGTTCCATGACCCTAGGCATGTCATCATTTAGCCACTCCTAATCTCACTTTGGTCCCTATTAGTGGCGCTAACAATACCTATTTATATGGTATTTATATGTAAAGATCAACCATAGCAGAGTGCTTATGTGCCTAGCACTGTGTTATTCACAACCCCCCTAAAGAAACCACTGTCATTCCCATTTTACTAAAAGTGAACCTTAGAGAAGACAGGTAACTTGCTCAAAGTAACTGCTAATAAGCAAAAACTGTCTTTTAGATCCCAAAAGCCCCCGTGGGCTGGCTATTGCAGGCATCAGGACACAGTGTCGATCCTTGTAAAACGGGCTCACTCCCTCAATGCAAGTCGTAAGTCCACCCTGAATAGCAAGCATCTATGCTCCCAAATTAACACCCAAACAAAACAGTTACCAAGAAATCTTAAGACTTTTCAAAGTCTAGAGATGTCAGGAAGATTATAGAGCGGATTTCCTACAACATATTTAAAACTGTACTTGGATGTTATGAAAAATGCACAAGCTGATGAAAACAACCTGTAATGAAACTTCGGCAAACCAGCGCTATGGGAAACTCAGCAGCGTCCTCAGTATTCAGAACACCCAGTTTCAGAAAGAGATTTGGAGTAAAGGGACAATTTCAAATCCCAGCTTCTCGGTTTACAAGCTCCATGACCCTAGGCATGTCATCATTTAGCCACTTCCAATCTCACTTTTGGTCCCTATTAGTGGCGCTAACAATACCTATTTATATGTAAAGCGCCTAACTCAGTGCTTGGCTCCCAACACGAAGCAGAAGCTCAGTAAAGGCTCCATCCCCACATAATGCGCTGTGGTCGGTACCAGCCAGCATTCTTCCTCCTCAGTAACCCCAAGGGAAAAATGAACCCTCAGCTCCCCATTTGTGGATCAAAGTAATGCCCCCAGCTGGCCCAAACTACCGCCCCTCCCCTCTCATAACACAATAACATCTTTATAGCAAAGATTCTCAAATTGTGGGGATTTAGTTCAGTAACTCTTATTCTGCAATACTATAATTTTACTTTATTGGACTTTCAGATGGGCTTTGTTTGGCATTTCATTATTTCAGAGCCAACTTCCCACTTAAAATTCTAGACCTTGGCTTTGATAATAGAATATGAAAAATGCCAGGACATTATATCTGTCCAAGGGACAAAAACTCTGTGAGCAGCCAGAGATTGCTTTATTTGTTTATACAGTGACAACAGTCAGAATTCCAAAGAATCAAGTCATAGAATCTTAATTTTCTCCCTTACTAGCTTTTTCTGCCTTACTAGCTTGGTAGTAATAAAAAGCAACTGAGTACTCAAAATATTTTGCTTTTTCAATTTTGTATTTTGTTATTCTAATGCTTACTATAAATGCTTAACATAAATAAGAGTAAAATAAGGCTAAACACATTTTCAAACGAACAGATAAAAATTATTTCTCCTACATCCATCACTGTTTTAACAATATTTCAAGCTAATTACTTCAAACTGTTTTTGTTTAAATAAGATTTTTGGAATGTCTATGACAACAAAACAGATTTAGATGTATGCATATTTATGACATGAGGGCAAAAAGGAATTCTGAATCCTTAAGAAATTCTTAGTTTGTTGTTTTTGTCAGTGTGATACAGAAATTAAACATTTAAGCAAAAATTTAAATACCAAGGCCTGCTTTAATGAACAACACTTAAAAAAAAAAAGGTTTACATCTCAAATTAATTGGCAATTCTAGGAATTCCAAGTAATACTGATTGTTCTCAGTATTAAAAAGCACCCCCTCCCCAAAAAACATACTGGTCTCAATCCAGAGCCAACGAATTCCATACTTTTTACTCCTTTTGACTCTCACTTCCCACTTAGAAAAGGCAGGGTTAAAGACTGAATAGACTCTGACCTTTAAGTGTAACTTGCAAAAGCCATAGCCTGAAGATGAGTCATACAGAGACTTTGTAAACTAACTACACAATTGCTAGACTGTATGACATACAAAGAAGCTACGAGTAAAACTACTCACTGAAAATAGAACTACGTGCCTTTGTAGTACAGAAACATGCTCAGTCACACAAACAAAACCAGGACCACCACTCATACACACATACACATCATCCCTTAGCAAACAAAGATGTATTTTCATATAGTGCTATTTAACTTTGTAAAGGAGTATTTTATTTAAGTCTTATGAACTCAGGTGAGCTTACAACTCTGAGATTTCTCATTCCACTTGTTAGCTTCAGGAATAAAGAAAATATCTGACCTACCTTTGTATTATCTGAAAGAAAATTAAAATAAGAAAACCTCTTCTTGCTCAAAGCTTTTCTCCATGAATAGATACAATCTCTCCTTTAAAAAGCATACTCTTGCATACAAAAAGAAGTACCTCCAGGCTACTACCTAAAGAAACCATCTGGTTTGTTCTCCTGTTGATCTTTTCATGTTGCCCACCAAGTTTGAAAACTAGGTCAGAGTAAAAAAGGATTTTTTAAAAACTACTGAAACATGATACAAATAACAGCACTAAAATGAAGATAAATAGAAAAGGACCTAGAAAAGAAGTTAGAAGAAATTCAAATAAATTTCATTTTTTAAACTGGCTAAAAACAAAGCTATAATTAGCTAAACGTGATCTGAATATAAATTATAGATGTGACATAATTTAAGAGGACTAAACCAAACAGGTTAGGTGTTTGTCCATCTTAAGTCTCGCCTTCGTAAACTGGAATGAAGTTGCTACATCCAAAAGTATTTTTGAAAAACAGGGCTATAATAACAATAATGTTAATAGTAATTAATTATCGAACTATTCTATGCATATGACACCAATCATCTATCTCATTTAATCCTCGTCAAAACCCAAAACTATAAATTTTCCCATTTCACAGAAGAGAAACTGAGATACAGAGAAGTTAAGTTACTTGCCCAAGGACAAAATATTTTTGCCTTTTTTTTTTTTTGACAGAACTGAGTGGGATAGGAAGAATTAGTGACTGGTAATCCCTTTAAAGAAGAATATTGATTCATTTAATGTCAGTGCTCTTAAACTGAAAATCAAAACCACCTGGAGGGGTTTGTTAAAATGCAGATGACCGGTTGCTGAGCACCACCCCCAGGGTCTCTGATTCAATAGGTTTGAGATGAAGCCCAGGAATTTGCATTTCTAACAAGTTCCCAGGTGATGCTGCTGCTGGGGACCCCATTTAGAGACCCACTGCTTATACTAATCACAATGAGATACACTAAACATTTAGAGATGCAATAAAAGAATGATAAATTAGGTACAACTGAACCTAAGTCCAGTGTCTGATTTTCAAATCATTTGATTTATACACATTTTGAAGAACAAGAGTTCTGTGAGAAGTCGCTATGGTAAAGTATTGTATTTTATACCAGGATGAATTCTGTAACACTGCCCAATGTCTATTATTTTGACCCACAACAATCCCAAGAAACGTTAACTCTTTCTACTTGTCTCTTCCAAAATTACATTCTGCTCCTAATAGTGACTTATCCCCATGTTTGATGTATTTAATAACCCGGTTAGAACAATAGTAGGGCAAAAATTTCAAACTTTCTCCCCTCTTCCACATTTTAAAGACCTTGAATGTTCAGACACACAAAAACATCACAAAGTAGGATAGAACAGTAACATAAATATTTAAACAACACTGATATATTCATGTAGAATTGAACTCTCAGGTTTTCAAATTACGGAATAATCAAGTTTGGTCCAGGAGTATTACAATTTGTCCATATCTTTCCAGAAGTTACTGACCTGGAGAAATGACCTTGAGAAAAAAAAATAAAACAACATATACTCAATATCTTGTAATAACCTATAATGGAAAAGAATCTGAAAAGGAATATATATGTGTGTGTATAACTGAATCACTTTGCTGTACACTTGAAACTAACACAACATTGTAAATTAACTACACTTCAATTTCACGCAGTGAAATTATCTCAGCAAGACAAATAGCCCCAGATTCCCACTGGCCCATCTTTGACTTCTATACCAATACGTTAATAACCACTTGGGCAACTATTGCACGCTTGTTCATTCACATATATTCTAGCCCCTTTATTGCACAAGAAAGGACAGCAAGAGAAGAAAGACCACATTACCAGAGCTTCTACCAGACGCAACCACGACAGATCTGAAAGGAAGAGGTAGCACTACCAGGCAGGGCTGTGCTTCTGAGGCTGAAGTCCTGGTATTCGGTCCCCAGTTTCAAACCCAACAGCCAACACCCACACCATTTTGCCAGCTAGGCTATGAGGTCCTGACCCCTGCTACTATAATATGGGAGGCTGCTTGACTGCTCAGCTTTTTGATTCAGCACAGGTAGCAGTTTCCCTGGCTAGCCAGTTCTACAATGTTATTCTGGGAGTCATTCTTAGAAATTCAACCCAGAGCCTGCTCTTCCAGCTCCTCCAAGATGCATGAAGGACCTAATTTCCTATACCAAATCCCTCCCTGCTAAAACTGGCTGGAGTGGTATGGTTTCAACAGGTTTCAACAGGTCAATGCCACTAAACAGAAAAGGATTCCTTTTAAATTCTTATCACTTGTGAAAGGAAATACTCCATAGCAAGGGGAATTAGTAGAATCGAGCACAATAGAAGAGACAGACAACAATCTGAAAGACCTGGATTCTACTCTAGACTCTTCCACTGACCTTCACTAAATAGGAATTTAAGAACTGCTAGATGAATTAAAAATAAATCTAGGTAAATCATCCCTTCCCTGGTCATATCTGGCACAAAATGTGTGCTCAAAATTTCTGAATCACTCTGAATTAAGGTTTGTTCTAAATATTACAAGAGCATAATGAAAAAAAATGATTGACTAATAATCCGGGGCTTAGATTCACTATCTGAAAATGGGAAACCTATCAAAGGAAGAATGACAGATAAAGAACACTATGCTGTCCAGCACAGCAGCTACCAGCCACATGTGGCCATGGTGCACTTGCAATGTGACTAGTGCAACTGAGGAACTGCATTTTTTATTTTACTTTAATTAATTTAAATTTTTAAAATATAACTGATTACCGAGAAACTTGAATATATTTGGAACAATTCGAGTATACTAATCTACTTTTTTTAACTGCATATTTTGTGAAATCTAAACACATGCCAGATTTCGGAGACTCAGTATGAAAAAATGTAAAATACCTTAGTGATTGTTTACATTGACTACAAATTGAATGATAATCTTTTGGATATACTAGGTTAAGCAAATTATATTTTAACAAATTAACTTTACCTGTTTCTACTTTTTTAAAAAAATGTAGCTACTAGAGAACTTAAAATTACAACCATGGCTTGCCTTCTATTTCTATTGGGCAGTGCTACCTTAAGGGATGTAAAACGTTTAACAGTTTTTGAAAACAGGGTTGAGAATAAGGATAAATCAAATTAGCATCATGGAGAAACAAGGGGAAACAGGCTTCTATAAAGAGCCATGAGGAGACTTAAAAAGCATCTCTCCAAATCAGACTTTTAAGTACCCTAGTAATTTATGTGCAAGAATCCTGACCTATGAAAGAACACATATAAATAAATCTTTTTAAAAGAAACGTTTAGCAGGAAGCTGATGAGAGCCATTATGGGGGTACACAAAGTTAATATTCTATGAAATAGCAAAATATGAAAAGGTATGAGGAAATGTAGTCTTGTGGTTAGAGCGAAAGAGCTTTCTTCTAACCCTACTCTTTTTCCCCACGACTAAGTCCGAAGTCAAGTTAGGGACACAGAGGGGAAACTAGACAGGACACGGTAACAGCATAGGTGTGAAGCAGGCCTCCAGCCTGCTGACCCTCAGAGGTCAGAGTGGAACACCTAGGGAGGGAAAAGGAAGAGCCAGGGGTTTTGTTTTCTTCAGGGGAGGTGCAGGTATGGGGTAAATCCACCTTACATGCAGGCCCCAGGTAGCTTTTTCTAAGTACAACTAATTAAATCTCACCAGACTTGTGTGAGGTAAATAGGGAGCAATGGGGTCCTATCCCAGTTATACAAATGAGGCCCCCAAAAAGCAAGCCCTTGCTCGTTGTCACCTTAGCGAGACCCAAGTGCTCTGGCTTAGCTACCACAGTCTCACGACATAAAGAGACTACCCATCTCAGTCATTAACGTGCATACAACTCCAGCCTTGCTAATGGTCCTAAAGACAGTGCCACCCACTTCCTTCTTTGCTCTCTTTCCTCCCTGTGAGCATTTAACAAGTCCTTAAAACAAAAAGGTCAAATCTCTTCTCTCCATTTATGGAAGTTATTAACCAAAGCAAATCCATCGCTGTTAACTAGACAGTGACAAGAGTTACATCTAACACCTTGCCTTTAGTTAACACGACTTTTTTTTTTCCAGCTCAGTTTATAACTCAAAGCCAATCTCTTGACAAAGACCCTTCCATAGACATACTACCACTCGTCAGTCCTGAATAAATTCAAATTGGGACCCACCACTGTAAAGCTACGAACCTTCATAAGACAAGTTCTTGGGTTCTCTTAGGACAGCTTTTTAATCCATTTGCTTGGAGCAGTTTTATCCAGAACACTCAGTATATAATGACTAGTCCCACAGATGACCAAGGCTGCAACCAAAAAGCAATCAGGGGGCTTCCCTGGTGGCACAGTGGTTAAGAATCCGCCTGCCAATGCAGGGGACACGGGTTCGAGCCCTGGTCTGGGAAGATCCCACATGCCGCGGAGCAACTAAGCCCGTGCACCACAATTACTGAGCCTGCGCTCTAGAGCCCGCGTGCCGCAACTACTGAAGCCCGCGCACCTAGAGCCTGGGCTCTGCAACAAGAGAAGCCACCGCAATGAGAAGCCTGCGCACCGCAACCAAGAGTAGCCCCCGCTCTCCACAACTAGAGAAAGTCCGCGCGCTGCAACAAAGACCCAACGCAGCCAAAAATTAAAATTAAAAAAAAAAAAAAAAAGCAATCAGGGATGGAATGACTTGAAATACAATGTACCAGTTGACCCCTGAACGATGCGGTTTGAACTGTGAGGGTCCATTTACACCAGATATTTTTCAGTATCTCAATCTGTGGTTGGTTGAATCTGAGCACGCAGAGGAACGGACTATAAAATATACGTGGATTGGGCTTCCCTGGTGGCGCAGTGGTTGAGAATCTGCCTGCTAATGCAGGGGACACAGGTTCGAGCCCTGGTCTGGGAAGATCCCACATGCCGCGGAGCAGCTGGGCCCGTGAGCCACAATTACTGAGCCTGCGCGTCTGGAGCCTGTGCTCCGCAACAAGAGAGGCCGCGATAGTGAGAGGCCCGCGCACCGCGATGAAGAGTGGCCCCCGCTTGCCACAACTAGAGAAAGCCCTCGCACAGAAACGAAGACCCAACACAGCCATAAATAAATAAATAAACAAATACTTTAAAAAAAAATTTTTTTTTAAAATATACGTGGATTGACCCTCGTGTTGTTCATAGATCAACGGTAATTTTCCTTCCAGACAGGCAAGACTTACCAATGTTTCCCTTTTGCCCCCTCTCCCCAAACATGCCCAGGTAGCACCTTGAAATAAAGCGGTCAATGTTCATTTTTATTTAAAATAGTTGCCATATCAGACACAGCATTCTAATCATATCAGATTAGAGTGCCAAAGGAGACAGTGCCCCACCCTCCAGTGTGAGGGATTACACTGAATCTACAGCAATTAACAAGGGCCAACCTGCCTAACCACCTAAACAGAAAAGCTTCTGCCAACAGATTTTATTTTTAAATATACAGTATATTCCGAACAAGCCATGCAAGCTAAGTTGAGTTTGTTTATTCACACGGAAGGACAGTGCCAAATTCCAATTCAAGATTTATCACGGATACACCCAATACTTTTTGGTGCTTCTTTCTTTATTTTTTAAAAAAATAAATTTATTTATTTATTTATTTTTGGCTGCTTTGGGTCTTCGTGGCTGCGCACGGGCTTTCTCTAGTTGTGGCGAGCGGGGGCTACTCTTCAACGCAGTGCGCAGGCTTCTCATTGTGGTGGCTTCTCTTGTTGCGGAGCAGGGCTGTAGGCGTGCGGGCTTCAGTAGTGGTGCGTGGGCTTCAGCAGTTGTGGCACGTGGGCTCAGCAGTTGTGGCTCACAGGCTCTAGAGCGAAGGCTCAGCAGTTGTGGCACACGGGCTTAGTTGCTCCATGGCATGTGGGATCTTCCCAGACCAGGGCTCGAACCCATGTCCCCTGCACCGGCAGGCGGATTCTTAACCACTGTGCCACCAGGGAAGTCCTTGCTGCTTCTTTAAATTCAAGTTATCAATAGATTCATTTATGACTTAGGGCTGATGGATGAACCTTTCAGGATCATGTTTCATTTTAGAGGATGGTTGAACTCAAATATAGTAAATTCTGACTTAAATATAGTAAACTTCGACAATTCAGACACTGCTGTTTCTCAAGTTCTTTGATACTAAAGTGAGGGGGGGGAAGTTAATGTTTACCTTAGCATTATCAATGTGAAGTGGTAGTGGGGGAGATTTTTAAGCAAAAGAATTACATAAACAAAATTAAAGAGGTGTTAAACAAATTCTTTTCACTCCCTTTAGAAGTTCCATTTACATACTGACAATGTAAACAGCAGCCACAGTAGTGCTTTGATCTGCTAATTACAAAATATTTTTATCATTTCATTAAATCAGGAGTTCTAAGAGGCCACTTTAATGATTAAAAGGGCAGCCTGAAGACGTCTTCTCTAACTCACACTAAAAATTTGCTTGGAGAAAAAAAATTTTTTTTTGCAACGAAAAGAGGCTAAGCAAATCACTAACTCTTGGGGTGGTTGGCTCCTATTCTAACAGGCAGGTCTCAAACCAGAGTTCAGGAACAAGGATAGCTAATTAATAGGCTCAAGCTGTTAGGCCCCTGGCAGTCAACAGGAGATACTGAAGAGGACTCCATCCATCCTCAGTCGCTGAAGCGCCTTGACTTGATCTGCTACCCACTCAATGACCGGGAAATGCTACACAATTTTATCGGGTACAAGGAAAATATTTCACATCTAACATTTCTTCACAGAACTAACCCTTTAATTTGGTAAGAGAAATACCATTACCTTTGGTTCTTTCTCTAAATGATAAACAACCACAGAAAGGCATTTGAAGGTGTCTATCACTGCTTAAGGACAGTAAACCCCTTGCAGTTTGAAGATGTCTCTGTTTTTCTTTTTTGTTTTTCTCTCATTTTTAAAACAACAGAACAAAGTCTGTATCTGATGCTCAATCCATGAAAATAATTTTTTGAATTTTTAAAGTATCTTGATTTCAGTCCTCTCCCTTATGAAACAAGACTGAACCCAAAATGCCCTTAAAAATTAATAAACTGTACATTTTAGAGCAGTTTTAGGTTTACAGAAAAGTGAGCAGAGAATACAGAGTTCCCGTATTTTCCCTTACTCCATCTCACCTCACCCCACTACATTCCTATTATTAACATCTTGCATTGGTGTGAGACGTTTGTTACTACCGATGCACCAATACTAAAATCCATAGTTTACATTAGCGGTCACTCTTTGTGCTGTAATTCAACCGGTTTTGACAAACGCATAATGTCTTGTATCCACCATTACGGTATCATACAGAACAGTTTCACTGCCCTAACAGTTCCCCGTGCTCCACTTATTCATCTTTCCTTCCCTCCCCCCACAAAACCCCTGGCAACCACTGATCTTTTCACTTCCTCCAAAATTCTGCCTTTTCCAGAATGTCACAGAGTTGGGATGATACAAAATGCATGCTTTTCAGACTGGCTTCTTTCACTTACTAATATGCATTCAAGGTTCTTCCATATCTTTTTGTGGTCTGATAGTTCATTTCTTTTGTTGCTGAAAAATATTCCATTGTATGTATGTACCACAGTTCGTTTACCCATCACCTACTGAAGAACATCTTGGTTACTTCTAATTTCGGGAATTATGAATAAAGGCTGCTATAAACATTCATATATTGTTTTTTTGTGTGGACATAAGTTTTCAACTCATGTGAGTAACTTAGGAGCACGATTGCTGAATGCTATTGTGTATTAATCTGCTTGGGCTGCCATAACAAAATACTATAGACTGGGTGGCTTAAGCAACAGAGATTTATTTCTCATAGTTCTGGAGGCTAAAAAGTCCAAGATCAAGGTGCCAGCTCATTAAATTTCTAGTGAGAGCTCTCTTCCTGGCTGGTAGGTGGCTACTAGGTCCTCATATGGCTGAGCGGGGGAAAGGAGGGGGAGAGAGCAGTCTCTCTACTGCTCCAAGTCTCTCCTTATAAGGCCATTAATACTATCAGATCAGGGCCTCACCCTTTTTACCTCATTTAACCTTACTTACCTCCATAGGGGCTCCATCTCCAAATAGAGTCACATTGAGGTTTGAGACTTCAATATACGAATTTGAGGGGGATACAAACATTCAGTGCACAACACACGTTAAGAGTACATTTAGCCGTGTAAGAAATTTCCAAACTGTCTTCCCAAGTGTCCGTAACATTTTGCACCAGCAATGAATGAGAATTCCTATTTCTCCACATCCTTGCTAGCATTTGGTGTTGTCAGTGTTCTAGATCTTAGCCATTCTAATAGGTGGGTAGTAGTATTTCACGTTGTTTTAATTTGCAATTCTATAATGACATATGATGTTGAACATCTTTTCATACGCTTATTTGCCATCTGTATATTTTCTTTGGTGAGGTGTCTGCAACATGCTCTTTTCACTATTCTGAAAGTATGTTTTCCAAAGTGTGGTCCTATGGCCACCTTAGAGTGGGATCACCTGCACTGCCTGCTAGAGATGTAGATGCTTGGGCCCCATCCAATACTAATGTATTAGACTTTTCTAATGCACTCAGGACCGAGAAACATTAAATTGACAGATACACAGGGGGAGAAGGGAGGGGACGCTGACTATCACCAACGGTCAGCCTCACTCTTACTGGATTGACTGGTTAGAGACCTGCATCCATTATCTTTTCCTCACTGGCAGCTGACTTTTAAATCACGAAGTCTTTCAAAAAGAATAAATATAATATGGATGGGTACTGTGCCATGATCAGGAAGTCAAGGCTACTCAGTGATGAAGAAAAAAAAGGGGGGGGTGGGAATGGGAATTGAGTTGTTTGACCCCAATCCCCCTGGAAAATCACTGGAAGCAGGGTGAGGGGTGGGTGGGGTAAGGTGGGGGGGGAGGAAGGGGGACAACTGGTTCTACTCCTAAAAAATAAGCTAGACTAACCTGCCAAGAAGAGAAGAGGCAGAAGTTGGGCATGCAGCTGGGAAGCTGAGATAAGCAAAATACCATGGAAGCAAATTATTCAAACTATGACAGGTCACAAATCAAACTCATTTTTAAAGCCCCTAATAAGCCTCAAAGAAATTTTTTTTACTTCTTTCCTTCCAAGAAGGAGAGGAAGGAAGGGAGAAAAAGCAGTGAAGCAGTGGGCCTTGCTGGTGAGGACAGGAAAAGAAATAGCTGCCCATTCTCTAACAGGTGGGGGTGGGAGCAGAAAAAAAAAGAAAAAAAAGAAAAAATATAAGAGACTAGGAAAGAACTATTCCTAGTATAATACTCTTTTTTCTTATCTATATTCTACATCCTTTATTTAGATTTTTTTAAAGTTTGCAATGAAACCTCCAATCTGTTTTTAAACCAAAAGCATGATTCTTTCCTGAGTAGTAAATCTGATTAATTAATTTTCTTCAAACTTTCTAGGTAGTAGCCAGCCAATTCTTTTTTAAGGTGTCAAGTACAAAATAAAAGGCATTAAAAAAAAAAAAAGGCATGATTCTGCAGTTTAAAATAATGTTAACATGCTAATTTCTCTTAAGTATTTTAAACAAAAGTTGATATTTTAATTACTGCATATTTCCAAGAGATAAGCAAGTGGAGAAAATTATTTCCCAATAGGTTCACATCTGTAAAGAAAACTTTTTTGAAAACCAGTAAGACACAAAATAGATAAAAATGATTTTCTTTCATGGCTAAAACTTTAAGCTATAATCAACTGTAAATCAGACTATTTACTCAAAACATTCTTTTGGTAATGGCAGATAGTAATAAATTTCTTAACATCACTGATTTATTAGCATTTTATCATTTACAACACATTCTCATACATAATCTCTTTTTTACTCAATCCCATTATCACTATTCTGAGTGAAGTGGAAGAAGCTAATCTGTCTATCCTCATTTTACGTAAAAGAAAGCAGAGTCTCTTGGAGATTAGGGAAACTTTCTCACTACATGGCCTTTAGGACACAGCAAAGCCAGAATTCAAATCCAGGACTCCATCTCCAAGACAAAGGAGTCCCCTAATCTTTCCACTTTGTAATAATACAATAACACGTAAATTATAAGACACAAAAAAATCCATAATGTAGTTTTAGAGTACACTGGGAAATCTTAAAAGAAAAAATTTTTTTTTAAAAAGAGAATGTGAGATTCTGTTCATAGCTTTGCATCTCTTGAGTTCCCCCATAATAGCACTAGTATTCCAGACCATGGTGCTAACCGGAGATTTCTAGGCAGCCCTCTACACGGCAAGTTATCTGCCAGGACAAGACATTCTGCAGGTAATGAGCAGCCTGTTTGCAAAGTCATCTATGCCAGTTGTTAGAAGCTGGAAAACCTTTGTCTACCTTTCTCTGCACCAAGCACTCTAACCTCCACAGCTGTTACATCCATTTCAATGGGCAACAAACAACTCCCTTCAAGCTTCTAAACATCCAAGAAGCCAGGATAGATGAAAATGGCAGTTGTGCCCTCCTAGGAATTCCAAATCCCCTTCACGTTAGTGCTAAGTAGAGAGTCTCTACACTTTTTGCTATCCTGACATTAAAAAAAAAAAAAAACACACAAGGGACATTTAATCACATTACCCACCCCCCAATATATCTATTCCAAAGTAATACTAAATAATATCAACATTTTGAAGACTTGAGTTTCAGAGGGTTTTTAAATCCATATTACTTTCAAATAATGTTGGCACTTTAGTAAATTAAGTGGCATTTTCAACTTGTTGGACTGCTTTTTCAAATCTAGTTTATTGTTCTTCCTAATTTATCCGGGATGTTTTTTCTAACTTACTAAGGGCAGGGACTCTAGAGATGAGTGAAGTTGTTCCCCCTACTCCAGAGCAGAGGTGCTCCAATTCAGAATCACCAGGGAGCTTGCTTAAAATGCAGCTTCCCAGATTGCACTCTAAAAGGTTCTAAGTCCATACAACTGGGAGAGGGTCCAGGAAGCAGCATTTTTAAGATAGTTCCATTGTAGGTAGTGATCTGACAAGTGTGTCCAGCAAATGTTGCCACAAAAGGACTCACCCTGGCCCACAGGACAAACTTATAAACAGACATTTTAAAACAACCTGCGAGTGCTGAAGGCCATAAAAAGGGAACTGACTCCAGGTGTGGCACCAAGGGCACTCCAGACTCAGGGGGACAACTTACACAAAGGAAGGAAATAATGAAATGTTTGGGGAACAAAGGATCATCTGAAAATTAAACTATGTCCAAACAGTGGACTCAGCCTTTGAGGAATATCTTGCTTGTAAAATTTTTCACAGAAAAAGGCTTTTAAGACAAAGGTGTTTAAGCAGGGAAGTGAATGACTGGATGTGTATTAAATGTGAAGGACGGGGGCTTCCCTGGTGGCGCAGTGGTTGAGAGTCTGCCTGCCAATGCAGGGGACACGGGTTTGAGCCCTGGTCTGGGAAGATCCCACATGCTGCGGAGCGACTAGGCCCGTGAGCCACAATTGCTGAGCCTGTGCGTCTGGAGCCCGTGCTCCGCAACAAGAGAGGCCACGATAGTGAGAGGCCCCCACTTGCCGCAACTAGAGAAAGCTCTCGCACTGAAACGAAGACCCAACACAGCCATAAATAAATAAATAAATAAATAAAAATTAAAAAAAAAAATGTGAAGGATAGTTTTAAACTAAAAGCAGGAAAATGAGTTCTCCAATGGAAAAGAAAAGAAGAGTGCTTTTTAAGAGATGCTAAAGAAACAGAATGAATAGGAACTGGTGAGCTACCAATCCTATTAACATATTTTCACTCCCAAGTGAAGGCCTGTATCAGAGAGGAAACAGGGCAAGTTCACGGGTGGACAGTTTACCTATTCCAATCACATATCTCAATAACATAAAATGGAAGATGAGAAATTGGATTTTGTGTGTGTGTGTTTTATTTTATTTTATTTATTTATTATTTTTTTTTTAATCAGTCATCAATTTTATACACATCACTGTATACATCTCAATCCCAACTGCCCAATTCAGCACACCACCATCCCCACCCCACTGCAGTTTTCCCCCCTTGATGTCCATACGTTTGTTCTCTACATCTGTGTCTCAACTTCTGCCCTGCAACCCAGTTCATCTGTAGCATTTTTCTAGGTTCCACATACATGCGTTAACATACGATATTTCTTTTTCTCTTTCTGACTTACTTCACTCTGTATGACAGTCTCTAGATCCATCCACGTCTCAACAAATGACTCAAGAGAAATTGGATTTTTAAGCTCATAATCCATCTTTACTTAACCCTAGCATTTGGTTATTTCTAACCCATATTGCCCCTTCCCTGCCTTATATGTAGCTTAAGATACAAGCCAGAATAATTATATATTAAATTTATTAAAATGTAATTTAAGTTATATATTAAATTTATTAAAATGTAATATATATGGATAAATATGTAGCACTATGGCTGGATCATATGGTGTATTAGTCTGCTCAGGCCACCATATCAAAATACCATAGACTAGGTGACTTAAACAACAGAGATTTATTTTCCCACATTTCGGGAGGCCAAAAGTCCAAGATCAAGGTATCAGCCACAATGATTTCTCCTGAGGCCTCCTTCTCCTTGGCTTGTGGATGGCCATCTTTTCCCTGTGCCTTCACAGGGTCTTTTCTCTTTATGCCTGTTTCTGAATCTCCTCTTCTATAAGGACATCAGTCATACTGGATTAGAGCCCATCCTAATAACCTCATTTAATCGTAACTGCCCCTTTACAGACTCCATCTTCAAGTACAGTTACATTCTTAGCTGGGGGGTTGTACCTTCAACATAAAAATATGACGGCTGGGGGGACACAATTCAGCCGATAACGCTACAGCTAGCTACACTTTTTTTTTAATTTGAAGTAAACATTACCTCCAAAAGTTTGAGAATTTCCTTAATAAAGTACATCAGCAAAAGAAAATGAAAACAAAAACAAACAAACAAACAAACAAAAAGAAAACCCCACCATTACACTCAGGACTCGTCAGACCCCTCCTAGAATCCACGTTCACTTCAGGGAGAAGATTACCAGGAGGTCTGTTCCATCATTCCAAGATCAAGAATCAGCTCTAAAACTATCCTGGGAATTTTAAGTCACTCCCTGAGGGCAACAAAATTTCAGACAAGTTGCTTTCACACCCATCCCTGGTGATAAAACCAAAGAAGCAATGAAAGAGAAGGCAAAAGGCAAAAAGCAAAAAAAAAAAAAAAAAAAAAAAAGTTTATATAGTTACATTCCAACACTTGCTTCCAAAGCTGTTAAGTGTATGATGGCATTCTTGATGTCCATGCCCAGAACTTAACAAAAGGTCACAAAATTTTCCTGAAATGTAGCTAAATCTACAGAGGCAGAAATTTCTTCTGAAACAGCATGGCTCTTCAGAAGCCACAGCATATCCAAAAGCAAGAAACAAGGGCTTCAATACTGTAAATTAAAATGACCATAAACATTTGACTAGAATCAGTTCCCTCCCCCTAGACGCACCTCCAACAGACCTCAACATTTAAAAATTATTGGAGAAATTAGATTACATAGAGAATTTTATATTATCACAGATTTCACTAAATTAACCATAAAATCATCACAGAAAGCATTTGCCATGATATAAACTGCTTCAAAAACCATACAGTAATCGATAAAAATGGGGAATGGAATAAATCCTATACCTATCCTTTTAAACACGGTACTACAAAACTAGGAAAATAACCAGTGTGCAATTCCAGTGTAATAGCTAATTCTGGTTCATCCACAATCGATCATCTGTAGATGCTAAAACCATTATACGAAAGACCATTGTGGAACATGACATGTGAAAGATACAAAGTATCATCACACAGTCACTTTGTAATTGCAAGGGGAAAAGTGTATCTTTTCAATAGCTTTTGCCACTTCCACCAAGTGATAAGCTCCATATCACTAACATTGGGATAATCAACACTAAGTGCCTCCTGATGTGAAGTGCAACAAGAAATACCTATGGAATTGTCTTGCTAAATATACTTAACCTAAATGCAACAAAGCTTATAGATCTAACTCCATAGAATTCAAGTTAAATGACTATGAGGAAATGATTAGACAAATCCAGATTGTAAGAGGTTCTATAACACAACTGGCCTAGCTTCCTAAAAGATATCAATG
The DNA here is from genome assembly GCF_028564815.1 of Eubalaena glacialis. Taxonomy (NCBI): domain Eukaryota; kingdom Metazoa; phylum Chordata; class Mammalia; order Artiodactyla; family Balaenidae; genus Eubalaena; species Eubalaena glacialis. Next base: position 70,852,556 of record NC_083724.1, read on the forward strand.
TCAAGATCAGAAGGGGGAAAAAGGTGGAGGCACGGGAAATGTCCTAGGTTAAAGGATACCAAGGAGACATGACATCTTAAGGCTAACATTAAATCTTAGATGTGATCAATGGTTTTGTGGTTTACAGGAGAAAATTATTGTTCTTAGGAGATACACTGTTAAGTACTTCGGGCTTTGGTAAGAGGCCATGATATCTGCGACTTACTTTCAAACGATTGAGAGGTATAAATATAAACAAAGAGATAAAGTACATGGAGAAAAGCATTAACAATTGATGAACGTGGGCATTCCTTGTACTATTTTTTCAACTTTATTGTAGGTTTCAAATTCTTCAAAATAAAGTTGAGGAGGCTGTCATTTCATGAAAATAAAAAATAAAAGGTTTGGGGATGCTCAAGACTAAAGACTTGCATAAAACTTGATGGGATGCTGATTTGGGAAAAGAGATATTTAGGAGACAGCTGGATGTTTAAATAGGCCTGGCATTATTACGAACAAATTGATTATTTCTTTCTTGAGTGATAATGATAACACTGTTACACAGGACAACATCCTGAGTCTTAGGGGACACATGCCCTAAGTATTAAAGGCTCAAGTATGGTGACTGCAACTCACTTTTAAATGATACACACAAGCCAAATATGGTTACATGTTAATGAATGGTGGCATATGAATGTCTGCTGCATTATTCTCTTAACATATATTTTTTGTCATAATTAAATGTTAAGAAAGTGTATATTACCAAAGCCTTCACACTTCCCTTTACATTTAATGAATTTATTAGCTTACTAAATTCTTATGAGAATATCGGGGGGACTTTCTAATAACACGTAATTCCATTTAACAAGCAACATAATTAATACTTTAAAGTATTCTTTACCAACACTTCAGTTACCCATTATTTTTTTAGTTTGGAAGGGACACTGTGAAGATCCTCCAAGGTTTTTAAAAAAAATGTAACACATATTGCTTCTGGGTTGGTGAACACATGGAGATTTGGGGAGAGTGGAGAGCTTGGAGGGAGTGGGGAAGGAATCTCCATGCCTTTTCCCCATACCTTGTCCTATGCATCTCTTCCATCTGACTGTTCCTGAGTTATATCCTTTTACAATAAACTGGTAATCTACATGGCAGACTAGATACACTGACTGACAACCCTGTGAAAACAGACAATAAAAAAGGGGGAAAAACTATAAAAAATTGAACTGGCAAAAAGGTAGCTAATAAGAGGCCAAAAACTTAGAAAGGTCATAAAAGTGCCCTCCCCATACCCAGAGGAAAGGAGCATCCTTATCTCTGAAGACAAAGGGACAGCCAAGAAGAATCCTAACAAACAGGCCTCGCTAAATTTCTCCCAGTTTACTACAGTTACCTCATACGCCCCAACCTATCCAATTTCTTCATGACCACCTACTCTTTATCAAGAGTAGCAAAAAATACACAGCTCTGTTTCTTTGGTTCTTCATTTCTTATGAAGGCTCCCATGTCACATAAAACTTATGTATGCTTTCATCCTATTGAAAAAAAAATGTAACATATAATTTTAAATAAAAAGTCCCATCAGATCCTTTTCCTCTACTTTTCATTCCCCACAAAAGCACATATACCATCTTAATTCCTGTAAGAAGAAGTCCTGTGGATGTTACCATTTCTCTAGTCCAGTTCTGTCCAATATGGCAGCCACTAGTTACAGGCAACTATTAAACACTTGAAATGTGGCTAATGACTAAGGAACAGATTTTTTAAATTTTATTTAATTCTAATTAATTTACATTTAAATTTTTTTTTTTTTTCCAACAAAAGGTTCACATGTTTATTACTGAGCTACACAGTGAGCAGTGGTGAGGAAAGATCAAGAAAAGAGGAGAGAGCATCAAACACAGGCAGCTGTTCCAGACACTAGTGATGTTCTGATTCTGTGTGCCACTTCATATGTGAGGCTCCTTATAGACCCAGCTTGGTTCTTCTCCAATGTCTTCTCTTAGAGTTGTACCTGATTTTATTACCAGTTTTCATTCGAATCCACTGGGGAATGGGACGATTCTGCTTTTGTTTCTTGGCCAGGAATCGCTTGATCCTGAAAGTCTTGTGAGAAGACATGACGAGGAGCAAATCCAACCTCACATAGGATGGCGGACAAGAGAAAAAGAGCTTACATTTAAATTTAAATAGCCACACGTGGCTACTGTTTTAGGCAGTGCAGCTGTAGATTATATACAAAAACCTTAAATTAAGGACAGGTTTCAGGGAAAACTATTTTATAAGCTTTTATCACCAGCTAATTCTAGATCAGGAATTGCCTCCTTTGGACTTTCTTACAGCACTTTTTCTTTACTACAAAAAAATAGGACCTCACTAAAAGTTTGCAGAATGAAACTAATAAAGCTTTAAACTTAGCCTAAATCAACAGAATTACCAGAGAAATTACTGCATTCAATCAAACGTATAGGAGTGCCCTGATTTAAGATGTCACAATTGTCAAGACTGATAAAAAGGAACTGATTTATTTGCAGGTTTCATTTAAAATAATAGGCTCCTTTAACACACTAAAAATATGGTTTCACTTACAAAAAGTTATTTTAAACACACATGGCTAGAAACATCTATTGTATGAGGTAAGATATGCCTGGCCCAGAATAATACAAAACATTGCTGCTACCTAGTACCACGTTCTGCCACTTACCTACTATTTGACTTTGAGCAAGTTACCTAAACCCTGTGCCTCAGTTTCCCCATCATTAAACTCAGGATTACTATATTTACTTTATAGAATTATTGTGAGATGTACTGAATAACACATTAAAATCATAGAAAAGTATCTACACATGGTAAGCATTCAATGAACAGTTGTTACTATTTCCTACCAACTAAGAGGTTATATTTTTGATGGATGGAAACAAAGCAAACACACAAAGTAACAGAGTAAAATTACCAGAGCAGCTAGATATACATTTTTAATTAGGACTAGTTCAATCCAGGAAACAATGTTCTTTTTTAAAATTTTTATTTATTTATTTTTTGGCTGCATTGGGTCCTCGCTGCTGCACGCGGGCTTTCCCTAGTTGCATGGAGCGGGAGCTACTCTTCGCTGTGGTGCGCGGGCTTCTCTCCGCGGGGGCTTCTCACCGCGGTGGCTTCTCTTGTTGTGAAGCACGGGCTCTAGGCGCACGGGCTTCAGTAGTTGTGGCACACAGGCTCAGTAGTTGTGGCTCGCGGGCTCTAGAGCTCAGGCTCAGTAGTTGTGGCGCATGGGCTTACTTGCTCCGCGGCATGTGGGATCTTCCCGGACCAGGGCTCGAACCCGTGTGCCCTGCATTGGCAGGCGGATTCTTAACCACTGCACCACCAGGGAAGCCCCAATAATGCTCTTTTAATAAATCATATTGCAGCAACCAATAACCCTGGAATGTTGGTTGACATGTGCCTTATATAAGAGAAAAGACGTACCATCAAGGTTTAATTTATTTCCCTAATGTATAAACATGAAGACACTGTTTGTGTCAACATTGTTATTAATGAAAGGGATACTTTTTTAAAATAACAGTTTTATTGGGTTATAATTCACATACTATATATTCACGTATTAAAACACGCAATTCAATGGTTTTAGTATATTCAGATATGCGCAACCATCACCACAATTTCACATTTTCCTCATCTCAAAAAAAAGCAACCCTGTACCCTTTAGCTATCACCTTCTCTTTTACCCCAAACTCCCCAGCCCTAAGCAACCACTAACCAATTTTCTGTCTTTATAGGTTTCCCAATTCTGAGACTTTAATATAAATAGAATCATATAATATGTGATCTGTGACTGGTTTTTTTCACTTAGCACAATGTTTTCATGGTTTATCCATGTTGTAGCATGTATCAATATTTCATTCTTTTATATGGCCAAATAATATTCCATTGTATGAATTCACCACATTTTGTTTATCCATTCATGATTTGATGGACATGTGGGTTGTTTCTAGCTTTTGGCTATGAGTAATGCTGCTATAAAAATTCATGCGCAAGTTTTTGTGTGAACATATGTTTTCATTTCTCTTAAGTAGATACCAAGGAGTAGAACTACTGGGCCATATAGTAACTCTATGTTTAACTGTGTGAAGAATTGTCAGACTGTTTTCTAAAGTGGATGCACCATTTCACCCTCCCTCCAGCAGTGTGTGAAGGGTTCTGGTCTCTCCACACCCTCACCAATGGTTGTTGCTGATTTATTATGCCCTTCCCAGTAAATATAATATGGTATTTCACTGTGCTTTTGATTTGTATATCCCTGTTAACTAATCATACTGAGCATCTTTTCACATGCTTATTGGCCGTTGGTTTCTCTTCTTTGAAGAAATATCTATTCAGATTCTTTGCCCATTTTTAATTGGGTTGTCATATTGTGTGTGTATTCTAGATACAAGCCATTTTCAGATACACGATTTGAAAATATGTTCTCCCATTCTGTGGGCTGTCTTTTCACTTTCTTGAGAGTGTCATTTGAAGTAGAGAAGTTTTTAATTTTTATAAAATCCAATTTATCTATTTTTCGTTTGTTGCTTATACTTTTGGTGTCATATTTAAGAATCCATTCCCTGCCAAACTCAAGGCCATGAAGATTAATTCCTATGTTTTCTTCTAAGAGTTTTACAGTTATAGCTCACATTTTTTAAATCCATTTTGAGCTAAGTTTTGTGTATGGTGTGACGTAAGGGTCCAACTTCATTATTTTGCATATGGATATCCAGTTTGCCCAGCACCATTTATAGAAAAGACTATTCTTTCCCTATTGAATGATCTTGGCGCCCTTGTTAACCTGAGGCACACGGGTTTAGTTCTGGACTCTCAATTCTATTCCATTCATCTATATGTCTACCCACACTGTCTTGATTAATGTTTCTTCCTAGTAAGTTGTGAAATCAGGAAGTGTGAGTCCTGCAACTTTTTTGTTCTTTTTCAAGACTGTTTTGGCTATTCTAGGTCCCTGGCAATTCCACATAAATTTTAAATCAAGTTGTCAATTTCTACAAAGACACCAGTTAGGATTCCGATAGGGATTGTGTTGAACCTGTAGATCAATTTGGGAAGTACTGCCATCTTAACAATATAAAGTTTCTCAATTGATGAACACGGGGTATTTTTCATTTATATATTCTTTAATTTCTTTCAACAATATTTTGTAATTTCAGAGCATAAGTTTTATACTTCTTTTGTTAAATGGATTCCTAAGTATTTTATTCTTTTGATGCTATTATAAATGGAATTGTTTTCTTCATTTCCTTCTTGGAATGTTCATTGCAAGTATATAGAAATACTATTGATTTTTGTATACTGATCTTGTATCCTATAACCTTAATGAACTCATTTATTATGGGGGTAGTACTGGTAGTACTCTAATTCATAGGGTGACCATTAGACTAACTAGGTAATTCTTGCAGAGTACTCAAGTACTCAGGCTGGCACACAGTAGTGTTAAATACCAGCTATTACTACTAAAGTAATTTTATATATCAAGTGCTTTACAAAAGTATCTTACTATAAAATGTTTATTCAACACTTCTGATGGGCAAAAGTGTGAGTAATACAGTGAGGGGAAAAAAAAAAAATCCTATCCATAACAAAGTAGCAGCCTTAGAACAGAAACAGATCCTACACATCCCTCAAGTGATTTGTACAGATATCAAATTAAAAGTTCAAATAAGCTATCTTTTGCAACAAACTGGCCTTCACACACTCTTTAATTAAGAACCTCAGGAAGCCATTTACCTTTGAACCATGCAAATGAGGTTTAGCCCTTCTTACCCTTTCAATGCTTATGACTGGACTCTTCCACACTTCTTCTGAACACAGTATTGTTGCAGAGCAATGCTCCCGCACTGCCCTTGTGGTCAAGGGAGAGTTTTGTGACAGGAGAGTTTTATTGTCTTGTAATTACTATCATTGTTTTTTTTCTTTCTGTGAAGTCTACTTCATGCCTTTGAATTTCCAAAGAAGGGAAACAGAAATGGGGAGGCAGGGAAGCAGGCAGGGGTGGGGCAGTGGGGATTATAACAGGTAAGATTCCTGCAGGACTTCAGTCTCCGATCCTACTATCCCACAGAAATTTACTAGTATTTTTTAACTAAAACAATTTCATTCCAAATGGCCCTGTAAGCTGAGACATCTGCTTATTGTTTTAAAGCACCATTTAAAAATCAGCCAGGTCCCCTTTTGTCTCAGCAACATTTGCTTTACTTCTAAATAATTTTTAAGATACAGTTATTTGTTGGAACAATAACAGCCATAACCTGCAAACCACAATTTGCGCCACAAAGTCCAATCTCAGCCCAGATCTATTTTTGGCTTCACAACAGCTAGAGGTAAAGAAGAATTTCATTGTATTGTTCAAGTTGGGTCATAAACAGTCACTGGGGAAAAAAAGGCAAAACAACATAAAATGCTTTATAAACCAAAAATGGGACAAAAGATGAAAAGAGAGTCAGGTTTACACATGTGCTACATAAATGGAAACACAACTGTGTTCATCTTCAGTCTCAACTTGCCCATTTATGCTCCCACAAAACTCCATTCTTACATCAACTATAATTCGTAATTAACTGATACTGAAATGTATCTGCTTACAAGTCCATCTCCCCTTCCCCCTACCATATAAGTCTCTGAGCTTTTCAAGGGCAGAGAAGTCATATAACTGAACAGAATTGTAAATTTGGGCCAGAAGTAGGATGTGAGCAACATGGGGCATTTCCATCCCACCCAAACACAACCTATCCCAGAAGTTCTTGAAAATGGCTTTATTTTGCTTCTACCCCTCTGTGTAATTCAAAGGCTAACAGAGAGTTGACATTAGTCCTTCTTTAAGTGAAGAAGACTACAGCCTCAGTGAAGCACTGCTCAGATCACCCCATCTTCTGATGAGAAGTGGCACAGCATGTAAGAGAAATGACACAAAACAAAATAAAATTCTTTAATTACCAGAACTGATCATTAGTAAATTAAATCTATTTTATTTAAGTTTTAGCTAACCTACCTGATAGACAGTATACCTCTAAAACTTCACCTTTCTGAAGTGTTGAGCCTTTTTAAACGGGACCAAATAAAAGTGATGTTCTCAGTATTCATCCAGCAAACCTGGTGGAAAAACTAACCCATCTGAGCAAATCAGAACATAAGTTTCCAATTTTCTTTTCCAAATTAGAGTTACTTTCCTCTAACCTTGTTCTGCTGCTCTAGGCTTCTGATTAGGTGGGGAAAGGGAACAAAAATAAAGGGAAAAGCAACTTGTTCAGTGATCAAGAGATGCACCAAATTTCCACTTATCCAGAAGGACTCAAATCACCAGAATTTTCTTGATTAGTACCATGCAATGATGACTGATATTTACAAATATGTTCCTAAGACATTAAGTTCTCAAATGCCTTTGAAATTTCTGAAGGAAAATTACGTTCTAAAACGTTTTAGTGACAGGATGTTAAAAAAAAAAAAAAAGTAGCATGTAAGTTCCATGTTTCGCTCCATCACCCATGAGAAGCATCACCAACCAAGAACTGAGTACTGTACTAAGCCAGACCTATGTCTCAGAATCCTTCTTACCAGACCAAACTGGAAATAGAGACATGACCTAGAACCATAGAATAAACAGGGTAAAACAGTGGTGAACTTAAGACCTGGAGTCAAAAAGGCCCGAGTTTAAATCTTAGTTATGCCACTCAAAAACAAAGTGATCATACAGCCTATCATCCAAAAAGCACCAGTTTTGAGAGTGACACAGAACAACAGACAAAAACTGGGGCTATCCCCAGCTAACAGGACATACAGTCGCTATACTCAAGCGATATGGACCTTGGACAGGTTACTTAATATTGAGTCTTGGATCTACATCTGTAAAATGTGAAGAACAGGGTACAGAATTAAACCTTCAGTAACTATAAATTGCTTTCCTACCTCCTTTCAGCTGTATAACCCTGTATTCTATGATGCTAACCCCGAGAGTTCAGAAAGTCTAAAAACATCACACAGCCTTATGAAGGGAAACATCAAAGAGATGAAATGCCAACCATGTGAGAGAGGCAGGATAATTTTTTAATCCACATAATTCTTTTTTTTAATTAGACTTTTCACTTGTAATTTTTTTTAACTTAATTCAAATTCTGATACTTGAGCAGAACTAATCTCTCAGCACTTTGTTTCCACAGCTTTGCTTTTCATCGCTTCATAAAAGCACTCATCTCACTGTATTGCGATTTTTTTTTTTTTTTCTGGTCATGCCTGATGCCGGACTAAGTGCCCCAAGAAGACAAGAACTGCTTCAGTTCCTGTTATCGTCAATGTTGGGAGCAGTTCCTGTCACATAGTATGTACTCTATGTTGGCTGAATAAATGATCACTACTTTAGATTCATTAGCCAGCCCTAAACCCGCAGTACATCCTCAACCCACAAAGACGGTCTATAACTACCTATGTCCTTACCTTTTCCTATCTGAGTTTTCATACTCCTGAGGAGTACCAGCAATCCACAATGTTTCTTCTCTATAGAGAAGAAACACCTACTTCCCTAGAGGGAATCCATCTTGAAATCCAATTAAGATTTTAGGTTTTTAGAAAATTCCCATTTTAAATCTTCATTCAGATGCTCCTGATCCTTCACACAGATTACTAAACTAACTCTTCATTCAAGTAAAGACAAAACTGACTGTCCCAATACCAGATTTATCTCCACCCATTTCCTCTTCTTTTTCCCTACCCTCAGTGAACTCTTTTCATCCAATCAAAACTACAGGGCCTCCCCCGAGAAATTAAGGTACACTTGACAAAGACCACTCTCCTTATTATTGGAGGATCAGAATCCAACGGGAAAAAAAAAAATAAAATAAAACCAAAGCAAATAAATACAGTCCCAATTCAACAGCACTGAAATGCCTTCAGAGGTAAGATGGTTTTAAAATGTGACGAAGCCCCAGGAGTCCCTAAGGCATTTCTAGGGTTTCTTTAAAAAAAAAAAAAAAGTGTAGTCAATCACAGAAGTGCTTGCTTTTTCTCTGCACCGTTGCCCCCAGACTCAGACTGCTCTCAGGACTGGGGGTTTCAAGGCAAAACAATGAAGCATCTGACAACCTCAGAAGGTCTGAATGACATTCTGGAAACAAACTTCACTTTGGGCTGCTCACTGAAGTACAGACAAATCATGATACACCACCCACCTTGAGCTTGGAATATACTCTAGGTGAGAGTCACAAATTAGGCACTTTGTATTCAAAAAGACTTCTCTAAGCTAACAGATCAAGAATAGTCATTAAAAAGTTCTCCTGCATGTTTCCTAAAAGCCAGGAAAATGTACCTGGCAAATCCTCACCCACTACCACAGTAAACCTGTGACTGCTTGACAAAAATATAACTTTTATTTGGAAAGAAAAAAATTCACTCTAGCAACAACAAATGGTTCTTATCCCAAACTAAATAACAACAGTAAGATGAAATATTATATTAAAGGTCTGTTAAGAGAGAGTTGAAAACTTCTGAGATTTTCACTGTCCCTCCTCCAGAGAGTTTCTCTTGCTCCACAAAAATAATTTTAATCAGATGGAAATAGGAAAAAAAACTGCCAACAGAAAGAAGTGTAGTTTCAGTGTGAGTACAATATTAAATGTCCTAAAAGCAGACAGTTCCTCAATAACGTAGCTTCAATAAAAACTTCCTAAACCCTTTCCTTTTTTGTTCCTTTGAGAAAATGCTGAAGCAATTTGCATTTACAGCTTAGTTCCTGTTTCCAAAATATCCCTTTAACTTTTTCTTTTCTCTTTTTATGGCAGGTATAAATAGCACCAAATTGTCAAATCACAGCTATTTTGTGTGCTACCTATACAAATAGGTCTGATTTCTGGCCAGCCATAAAACAATTACTGCCGAATTCCTCTGGCTCTTTGAAATCCAGCTTGTCCACAGGGCTTCAAAGCTAGCTTCCAGGACTTTTCTTGGGGCACTGCAGAAAAACAACCTCAACAGAAACACAGAAGATAAAATGTTCCCACTCCTATAAACACACAAAGACATAACTACAGAAGTAAAACAATTCGGCAGCACTGTGGTGGGGTTTCTTCCCCCCAAGGGAATGTAAGATGGCCAAGTCCTCTGAATTATTTTTTAGCGATGAGAGTCAACTAGAATTTCTTCCCCCTCATGCATAGGGCATTTCCCCACTTTCAAGCCTCCAAAAATTAAGAATCACTTTGCTTTCAGAGAAATTTTCTGATTTACTAGAATAACATATCCCATGGGAACACACTGGGATGGAACGAAAAGTTCAACTTCTTGAGCACATAAATAACTATACAGCGCAGTATTTATTCAATGTTGCAAAATGCATTCAAGCTGGAAGCTCTTTGTATAAGGTTAAATCTGGTCAGAATATCAAGTAGAGGAACTTTATGGGAGATTGTATGTTTTGACTACAAATTAAAAGGACTTTATTATCACATGGTTTATGAAAAGTCACTACAATTATAAGTGGGATGGCAGATACAAATACCTAATATACATAGCACACACATGTGCTTGGAGTACCAGTCAGCCTATTTCCTATTAAGCCACAGCAAAAACAGTACACACGTCTATTACAAGGAAATAAATGCTAAGTTCCATTAGAGAAACTTACAATTGGGCATCTTAGAGGAGTGGCAAATGTGACATGATTATAAAATCTCCCACTACTCAGGTTCATATAATAAAATTGTATTAAGGTTGATACAAACACACATACATACACACACATTCATACCTATATCTATATATCTGCACCAAAAAGAGAAGACATTACTTTTTTTTTAATTCTTCCTACCAATGGCAGCATGCCAAATCAGTTTTTCCTTAACCCAATATTTTTAGCAGCTCTATCATAATATGCCAGTTAAGTGGGAAAAGTATTTCACAGAATAAGCAGTTGGCAAACATGTGATTCTGAATTAAAAGTATAGATGACAGTCTCCCTGTGTATATGAAAGGAGATCATTTCATATGTTGCATAAATAGTAAAGACTACCTCTGTACCCAAAACCTGCCTCTTATTTCTATTTCTCTTTACCACTTGTAAGAATCAAGCACTTTTAAAATATTAATCCAGATCTGATTTCAGCACCCTTCCACGTCCTTATCCAGGGAACCACTTGTACATATTTCTCCAAAGACAGAGAGCCGTGTTGTTTTTTTAAATCTACATAATAAATCAACTCTTAGTAGTACATAGATGAGCCTTCTCACTATAACCGGAAAACTTACCACTCAAAATTAGAGCCACCTGTTTACATCTCTGATCTCAAGTACACAGCTTTTATCTCGTAGGTCAAATCTGGCACCTAACATTGGTACTAAATTTCCTCATAACAACGTGATGGTGTAATCTCTCACATTTAATTATATTTTTCCCTCTGAATTGTTTTTTTAACCCAGGCCAAATGCATCAACATACAACAAAATTCTCAATGTGAGTGATAAAAATGCATTAAAAGTAACCTTTAATCCATGCTATTAACTGATTTTATTCTATTTTGGCACGTTTGAAGTAACTCATCTAAGGATTAGTTAGGCTTTTCTACACTTCTTTTTATCAGGACTCTACCATTCTTGATTTAGTTTTGAGAGAAAAGGGTTTGCAAAAACTATAATAATCTCACAGCTGGAGATGGCTGGAAAGTCCGTTAGTACTCATTGTGCCCTTAATTTGCAGGAAGCCTTTGTGCTCTTCTGCTCCTCGTTTTACATGCTGAGCAGTTTTCACTGATAAAGTACTTATAGACCAGTTATTCTAGATTAATGAAAAGCCCAGTAAAATTTTATGTAAAATGGCTGTGAACTTTCTCTTTAAAATTCTGAAATGTACCTGCAGTCTTGATTGCATGAAAATCTTAACCCTGATAATTTGCCCTCAATAGTTTTCATGTGAGTGGGAAAAGGCAGTTCTAAAATTTTCAAGAAGTATTATTTTTCAAACAGAGAAGGAATCCAAAATTTTAGACTATGAATTCAGATTGAATGGCTGAAGCCTCAGGGCAAACACACTGATTTAATCACATAGCAGTAGGTTTCAAAATCTTGCCCTCTTCAGCTTGAACAATAAAGTATTTCCCTGCCCTTTAAACCTATAGTAATAATGCAAATGTATTATACAAAAGGAACCCAACATCACTGGGATTTTTAACATTATGACATCAATTTAGGGAGTACATGGCCTTGTTCTAATTTTACACTTACCCAAAATGAGATTTTAAAGTCAATGACTTAGTATTTCCTCTGAACTTCAGCCGCAAAAAGGACATCTAAATATCCAATTATAATGGAGTATAAGTCAAAGTCAACTTTCACAATTTTCAGAATTCCCTAGAGGTCTTCAGATACAAATGCAAAGTCTAACTTTGAAAAGTAGAAGTTGAAGTTTTTAAATCTGTCTGAATATAAGCAAAAATGTTGAGATATGTCACATTCCAAGACATGAAACTGTTTCTGTAGTAGAGTGCTAAAATTACTCATTTTCTGCTACACCACCTTCCTATAATTCAGAAGTTTAAATCATAATCATAGAGATCCATATCTAACACAGCAAGTATATCACTTATATCTAACATAGTAAGTGTATCTGCAAAGTAGAAATGATAGTGTCTGAAACTAACAGGGTTAAACAATTTCTTTTGTGAGGCCACAGGCAAAATCTACAGCAGCTGTCTAACTTTGCCTTTAACGATCATAGCAAAAGCTCAAGGAAGTGATCCAATACAGCGCTGGTCTTTAGTAACCAGATCGTTTCTATTTCATTTTCAGCCAGAGGAATGGATAATGAAAACAAAATTATTCCTCAGTCAAGTTTACTTGACAAGCTAATTTTACCAACTTTTAACTTTTATTCACATGTATAGCCGTAAGAGCTGTTCCTTTTTTGTGTGTAGACAACCTTAATAACTTTTAAATACTGGCTACACAAGATAAACTTCAGATGGCTATCACTTCTTTAAAGCCACTTGTAAAAACTACTGGAAAACTTTTTAGCTATTCAAGGACCAGTACTGAACTAAAAAAGAAAAGGCAAACATTTAGTCATCGCTATAAACTGTTGAGCCACAGAGCTTTGATTCTATCAGTGAAGACTGCAGAATTCATACCATTTTTATATGACCTAAAACAAGTTTATATTAATTTTTATAAAAGAAACAAACTCAATTCCTTAAGGATTACAATTTTCCACCTAAAACTACTGACGTTGTTTAAAACAAACAAAAATGCTCTCTCATCATATATCATCATTCATTTATTATCAATATATCCGAGATGCCTACTCCTAAATTCTTCTCTATTTAGCCTATGGAAAACAGGTATTTCAGACTTCTAACTAATCAGGACTTACAGATATTTATTTTAAATAGAAATTCAACATTTTCCATAAACTAATTTTGTGAAGAATGTGAATAAGGGAAACAAAGTAATCAAATCAGTGACCCAACAAAGTTATGTTATCACTCTGGTTAATAACCACAGGGTCACACGAGAAACTCCAAAATAATTTTAAACTAAATTATGTAGGAACAGGCATGACTGCAGCATTCCCCATTTCAATATTTACAGTGTATAAGTAAATGTATTGTTTTATTTAAGTTTGCATAAAAAACAATTTTTTTCTAAAAAGCAATCTTAATCCAGTATTTAAGATATAATTCCAATCCTGTGTGCTTCTACAAAGGTTTGACCCAAAGCAATTTTAGTTAAATTTTAGGCTAATATACATTTATGCTACATGCCACAGCTAAGAGATAATGATTATAAAAATACCTGATATACTTTGATTATAACAGATCCTATCATTGTACACTATCTCAGTTAGGAGAAATATGGCTTCAATTATTTAACATTTGGAAATGACTACTAGGTGTTGGTTCCCTAAAGGAGGAGAATTAAAACAAACAAAAAACATCTATGAACTAAAATATACACACAGGGCTTCCCTGGTGGCACAGTGGTTAAGAATCCACCTGCCAATGCAGGGGACACGGATTCGAGCCCTGGTCCGGGAAGATCCCACATGCTGCAGAGCAACTAAGCTCATGCGCCACAACTACTGAACCTGCGCTCCAGAGCCCGCGAGCCACAACTACTGAGCCCACGTGCCACGACTACTGAAGCCCGCGCACCTAGAGCCTGTGCTCCGCGACAAGAGAAGCCCCTGCAATGAGAAGCCCGTGCACCGCAGCAAAGGGTAGCCCCCGCTCGCCGCAACTAGAGAAAGCCCACGCGCAGCAACGAAGACCAAATGCAGCCAAAAATAAATTAAATAATTTTTTTTTAAAAACTGATACCACCTTTTAAAAAAATAATAATAAAATAAAAAAATATACACACAAATGAGTACTCCTGAATTGACATATATATGAACGTCTTACTTGTTTTAAAAAGTAAACCTCAAATACTGGGTTAATATGAGTCACTTTCAGGGATTTAAGCCATAAATTCTTCAAATAAAATCAAATAAATTGGTTTGCAAGTAATTAACGATGGGACTTCAATAATGTAAAACTATCTCTGTATATTCTCGATGGCTCGGGAACTTAACGGGTTACGTTCAATATAACACACTTAGTGGGTCTTGGAGCCCACTGCCTGTAAAAATCTCCCATGGAGATTCCAGACCACCCATTGAAAACAGTACAACATTACTGCCTCCAGCAAGAAGCTGCTACATAGGACTGGTGATTCAAGTCTTTTAAATACTATTTTATTGAGGGATTGTGGGAGGTGGGGGGAGGGGGAGAAGGGGGATTCATGAGTGGATGGGGAGGAAAACTCAGACACAGAAAAAACAGTAATTTCTAAAGCAGAGGTTCCTACGGTACCCCCCCTTCCTCATGCCAGGCACCCCCTTTTTAAACAGCTACATAAACAAAGTAATAAGTGCTCAGTCTCAGAGAGAATTACATTATCCTCCATTTGAACAGGCTAGAAAGTACTTTTATTTGAAAAGCTGCTTCTCCTTTGCTATAAACAGTTTTACTCGGCACCAATTTCAGACAAGAGAAGATGGCTAGGGAGATGGGAGGTGCAGTCGGGAAAAATTCACTCGGTGTCTTTCAATGCCTTCAATAGTTGATCCAATAAAGATCCCTCAGAGAAAACTTTAAGTCTATTTTTTTCCTCCATGTAAGCAAATCATACAGGAGGGCTTTTCTTTTCTAGGGTACTGCACCCTGTCTCTTTAAATTCCAGGCCTGCCCCATTTCCCACGCATTCAATGAAAGCAACACGTTTGCTGGCCTCCAGCCCACAATGTCAAGTAGTTTTCTTGCTATTGAATTTCAAGATTATTCTTTTGGATCATTTGCCCTTTAGTTTTAAGCACGCCAAAGCAAAAATAATGTCTTTCTACAATAACATAAAGAAAACTCTGAGGTCTTTACAAGTAGAGAACACCTTGTCCTTTAGTTCCCCTTTCACTGCAAAATATGCTCCCACTCTATACGCTCCAAATAAGAGCCAGTTACACATTATCTTGGTCGACCACAGCTTTGTCTGTCCTATAATAAAATTCTATGAGTATATTTATTTAATTTAGTGCCAAATTGGGAAGCTCTAACAATCTGCAATATTCTAACCAAGTCTTCATATTGTTCAAACTCTCAAGTCTTCAGCTTGGTCTCCTGAGTATTCGTTTAAAACAGGTTTTAAAACAATTACTTTATTTTCTATATCTGCAGTTAAGACATCTATATAAGTTAATTTAATAAGAACAACAGCAAGCACATATGGTGAGTTGTAATCAAGGTGCCGAAGAGTATATTTTCCTCATTCTCATACACACCTTAATCCTGAAGAAAGGAATCCAGGCGACTATGAATCTCATTTAGCATTCTCAAAAGGAATAGAAATAGTTAAGTAAAAATTTATCAGCAGAACTAAATCAAAGCCCATGAAATATAATGTTATTTCAAATGCTATCCAACAGAACTAAAGTGGCAACCTTATTCAAGTAGCAAATAAAGAAATGCTCAGATTACAAACATCAATTTTTATATTTTATATTCTAAGGCAGAATTAATCTGGCTAACTATAATTTATGAATTTTGTAAAAGCATCTAATGCTAAAGGGAAAACAGATTTGTTTTTATTTGACATATAGTTTTGCTATGCATCTGAGCATAGTACACTTGTAATGCTTATTTCTTAATGTTAACATAAAGACAGATGTTTTCCCATTAATCATAATATAATGGACTTAATCAGATAAACTTTAGATTGCAAAGAGACCTTTTAAGACAACTAAAATTAACTCCCTCATTTTGCAGAAATTATTTCTTTTAATTGTGTTTAACGAATATTCATATCAATCTATCTGCATTATATATAAAAAAATGAAAATTAAAATGTAATTTCATGTTTTAACTTCCAGTTATTTTTGTAGCCTATATATAAAACAGTATTGAAACCACTTTAATACTAAATATTATTTGTGTTTATGCAATTATGCATCAATTCTCCATCCAAAAAGGACTACTTATTTCCCTGCCCCAAACATTATTTTTGCCTTGGTTTTGGTAGTTATTTTTGAACTTTTTCTCAAAATTTAATGTTTAACTTCCAAAGTATATACAAAGACTCACAAGCTAGAAGTGGATCTTTATTTCCAACTATAGACCCCATTTATTCCTAACACTATCACCATATATCTAAACATAATGAGAGTCCTTTCATTTGTAGACAATTTTTAAAGTCAGATGTAGGCTCTGGAAATTTTTCTACCACTACACATCAAGATAAACATATTAATCAACAAAGTTATACTTATCAAAACTCCACAGGTAAGAAAGGTCAAAACTTCTCAAAATATTCCTAAGTACTCCAAAAATGTATGCTGTACTGAAATATTAAACACAGTTGTCTTTGTTACAAAGAAAAATCTTTGTGTGGCATGTACGTATAAATCAGGTTAATCTGATTAATTTTACACCTTAACACAACATTAATTGTTAAGAAAGGTAACATGATTTACATCCTTCTCTTTAAAGGTTACTTACAATCAACTTATGAAATATTTATGCAAATATTCATAGTAATATTAAAAGAAAACACTAAGAATGACATGGTGGTTAAATTTCAAATAACAAAATGTGAAAATGTTCCTTGGGGAAGACATTCCTGTTTATGTTCCAAATGAGATTACATTTTTAAAAAACTAAAAAGCTTATTATAAACACATCCTTATGTACATTTAAGTATCTAGTTTAACTTTCACATAAGTAATATGTAGCATTCAAGAAAGCTTGAAAAATCCAACAAATTCTACTGATGACAAGAATTTCCTGACATCCCACCTCCCAGAGATAACTTCTGTAACACTGTGCGAAGTATTTTCTTCCCATCTTTTCACTGATGTATTTTTATCTGTCATACAATTCTCCAAATGTGGGTAAAGATGAACAACTTTGAACATTCTGGTATAAAGAAAATGGACTAAATCCTGCTAAAATCAATGATCATGATAAATCAAAAAAAGAGACTCCACAGAAAGATATTAAGTAGCATTAACTACAAACTACTGTGTAGCCTTTACAACATAAGTATATTCTCATTTATTTGCTGCTCTCTTTAAAATGTTTGCATTTGTGTATTTTTGTATAAGTTAAATCCTTGGCTCTAGTCAGTCACTTGACAATTCCCTTTAACAAGTTGTAATGATAACAAGAAATATTTTTCTTTAACCTAAAAGTTATGCACCATGCTGCAAGACTGAAAGAGTACTTGCTTTTCAAGGCAACTTCAATTAAGCATCTGAATTATTAAACAGAAAACACTGCAAGTATGTTGAGTGATCAAAGATTTGACATACTTTCTTCTAACCTGTTCACATGATAATGTAAGCCCAAGTCCCCAGTTATTATTCTATTGATAATAGAAACACTAATAGTTATCTGAAACATGATACTTCAAAAAAGCAAAACAAGTGACAAAATTTCAAGGTCTGGCCTATGTTATATGAAATTAAAAAAAAAAAAAAGTCAGTCAACTTTCAAGAAAAAAACCCAGTGATCTAATGACCTGGTCAAGAGCCACATTTGAAGGAGAAGTTTCAAATAAACACAGTCTCATGAGTTCTTGGACTGCCCCAACCTACAAGAAGTAGTTGATAGTTGATATAAACGGCACCAATATAGTCAGAAAGTAACTTTTCATAACCAAAACTTAACCACCTACTTGGTGAATTACCCATGCTATCTTCTATTTCTCTGATATTCAACAAGTCTTTTACCCATTCCACTGTTCACACACCATTTAAATGGTAAAATTCCAATATACTGAAGTTCATATCAATATTTTGTTTTTTTCAAAAAATCATTCTCCAAATTACTACGTTTATGAAAAGTGAGCAATTAAACACATGAGCACATGCCTATTGCCTAACATGATAACCAATATACAGTTGATATGTAATAAGTGGTAGTTATTTCATCGTTATAAAAACACTAGATCAATGACACACTCAGAATTTATCCTTTTTTAAAAACTAAGGAAAAATAATATTTCAGAGCTGGAAAAGCCCAAACACAGAGCTTACTCAGTCCAAACACATCCCTTTTACCTCCCAGGCCAGGGCCTTTCCTGCTGCCCTGCTAAATACTGCTCGAACCAGTTACTGGAATACATCTGACTCCTATTTTTAAAGGTAAAAGGCTAGTTGTATTTCATGGATTAAGTAGTAAAAAAATGATAGACCTGGCCAAGTTGCTCAAATTTGTGTCCAGCTTTTAAACAAGCACTTGGAGTAGGTAAGAAAGTATAAGGGAGAAAAGATAGAAGAGGAGAAAAATTCATTTTTGTCTATAACTAATAAGCTAAAACCCATTCTAGAAAATGTGATTCTCAGCGTACACAATGTTTCCTGCTGAATTCAAGTGGTGGTTCTGTTTACACAAAGCCAGTTATTAGAGGTACAGAAGAAATAAGTTTCAGAAGACAGAGTAATAATTTATCACTTAGAAAAGGGGATGCTTAAATCAGGATTCTCAAACTCTTTCTGACTTGTGATATCCTCTTTGATGTTATATTTTTGCCCAAAAAGTCTAATGTCTATACATTACATTGATGAAAGGTATGAGTACTATCCACAGTGATAATATATGTCCCATTTCCTTGGATGTGTAACTCTAATGCAACACAGCAGGAACAACAGATACATACACAAGGAGAGGTGAGCGCGGGACTAGCTGAAACATGTAATGCGTGCCTGGTGCTCCATACGATGAGGAAAGTAGCTGCCCACTGCTCTGTGCTACTTGTGGACACAGGTAGGAAAAGTCATAAAACAAGCATCTCTGATAAGACAATCTGGAGCTATGTCAACATTTTGCATAACCTATCCCACTAAAAGCAACCAAATCCCAATAGCCTGACTCTCTGTTTTTCAATAACAGTCAGTACAAAACAGCTGCTTATATTATAGGAACAAGGAGAGAACTCAAACGAAAAAAAACATTTTGTAAAATAGAAGAATACTTCTTCAACACAAAGAAAGCTTTCATTATGCAGCAACTCGTATGAATGGAGTATTTTGGGTAAAAGGTATGGATGACATGAAGTCTACAATGAACCTTGTTTTTAAACACTCAAAATGTTATAAATGCTTACCAAAATAAATAGACACCTGGAATAATGTGACGTTAATCTTCCCCAACACCACCCTGAGAGGAAAGGGGAAGGAGAGCATAAAACCTATCTGTAAAAATTAAAGGCATCATGCAGACTAAATTTATATCCAGAAACATTAAGAGGAAAGTAAATCTCTCTACTGTCTAGGCCACTGTTATTATATTAATATTTTAGGAAATTGTTAATGTATATTTTGCTTTTAAAAATCAATACACACACATAACATTTGGCCTGGTATTGATGGGAAAATAACCAACTAATGATTTCATGTTTGGCAAAATTAAATATATTAAAATGTATTTGGCTCTGAGAATATCAATCTTCTAACATGGGTAATAACTAATTAAATTCAACTGATCTTTATAATCACTTATGAACATTATTTTAAATAAATGGCCCTCAGAATTAAGTTCAAGATAACCCATAATTTTCTTTCATAAAAAAATGATGGTGCCTTGATTTTATCCAAAAAGTTAATCGTTAACTACTACATACCAACTAAATCACACCCAGATGCTAGCCTTATCTTTTTAGAAATTCCATGATAAACGGAATTGAGGCCTTCTTCAGGCCTCAGTCACTACAAACTTAACACACTTAAGTTCAAAGGATTAGGTCATGCAACATTATTTCTTAACACAATGTTCTGCATCCTTCAAGGAACTGCAATCTTATGATGGAGGGGGTACAACATATCAGGGAATACCTACCATTCCGTCACAGTTTTTCCTAATGATTTAATCTCAAAGGAAAACCTTCAATTAATCCATAAAATGAATTTGATTTTGCCTGAAAGTAGCTAGAGAAGCTCTTCCTTTTAAACAGTACCTACCACGGTTACCACCACTTAATTAAGTCCTAGATCATGTCTACAAAAGCAGTTATGGCTGAACATGTGTCTGCTAATATAAGTGAATAATTACTCAGTGTTTCAAAAGTAAACATTTACCACCATTTATTACTAGTTATCTTTGCACCAGCATACTTCTGACTCATTGTGTCTACATGCAAGATCACTTCACATTTCTAGGCTTCCGATTAAAAGTAAAATGAGCGGGTAAACAAAGATGAAGAATCTCAAGTGTCCTTTCCAGCTCTGAAAGACACAAGCACACTGAAGGCAGGGACCTCCTCTTTCTGTTATTTACATCTCCCCCGGTGCTTTCACTGTATCCCACACATATGAAGCCTATCGGTCAAGCACATTACCATGCCCACAAATGATATTCTTCAACAAAACCCCAAAACCAGACAGGAAAACAAAATAAAACAGATCAATTTGACAAAATTAAAAACTTACGTATGACAAAAAGATACCATACATTAGGCTACAAGAAACACAAACAAAAATGGGACGTTTTCCACACAAATAACAAAGGATTAACATCCCACAGACAAGAAAAAACAAACATCCCAATCTTCTTCTTTTTTTTTTTTTTTTTAAGACAAAGGATATAAAAAGAAGTCAATAAAGAGGAAATCTAAATGGTCAGTAAACATATAGAAAATGTTTAACCCCGTGAGGAAGCAGAGAAATGCAAATGAAAACAAAAAGACACCGTATTTCGACTAATATCAAAAATAACAAATCTTAAAATATCCTGCATTGGCAAACATGTAGAGAAAATGATACTCATTCCCTGACAGAGTATGAACTGTCACAACTACTTTGTGGAGCAATCTGACAATGTCTAATGCAAACGGAAACACACACACAACTGGTATTCTAGGCCTATATCCAAAATCGTTTCCATTTGTACAAGGTAACAAGTACAAAGATAGTCACTGCGCAGAACAGAAAAAGACCTATATAGTCCTTAACAGAAGCACAGAAAAGTAAGCATAGAACATACTCCTACAACAAAATACTAAGCAGAAAAAATTAAAGGGAATGAGTGGGCTCTCTAAAGATAAAATGGCAAAAGGTTCAAAAACATATTGAGTAGGGGGGGGAAAGCAAGATGCAAAATTATTGACTCAAGGAAATGTTCTGGAATTAAATAGTCATTTCTGCACAATCTTATGAATATACTAAAAAAAACACTGAATTTTACACTTTAAAGGGGTGAATTTTATGGTATATGAATTATATCTCAGTTGAAAAAAATGATTCACCCAGTATGATACTCTTCATGAAGATTTTAAGACACAATATACTACTACCTGTGGCGACATAAATGCGCAAATGTACATAAATAGATGGGAAAAAGGCTGAAGAGTTGGAAGAAAAGGTTGGGAAATATTTAAACACTTGAGCCACATCTATAATACTTGATTCCCTAAAAATCAACAAGGAATCAAACATGATAAAATGCAAACATCTGTTCATTCTTGGCAGTGGGGATTTGAATGTTTGTTCTATCATTCTTCCCTTTGTATTTTCCTATACCCCCCCTTTTTTTTTTTGAGAAATACAAAAAGGGCACAAAACAAGCATATCACAAACAGCAAATGGTAAATATATAAACACATAAAGATATGTGGCATTACTAATCAAATAAATGCAAATAAAAATGTGGTATCATTTCATGCAGCAGATTGGCAAAGATAAAAAAAAAAAAATCTTTTAATCCCCAGTATTGGCAACCACGTGGGGAAATGGGCAGTCTCCCAACTCCTAGGGAAGTATAAACTGGTACAATCTTTTTGAAGGGAAGTTTGGTAATGAATATCAAAATGTAAAATCTATATACATAAAGAAATTATTGGAAAAACCATAAAAATGACTATCAAGGATGTTCATCATAGCATTATTCATAACAAATTAAAACTAAGAACAATATAAATGTTCAAATAAATAAATCTATATTTAATGTGATACCATCAAATTCAGCTTTAAAAAGATATCCCACCACATACCATGAGGGTAGGAATGCTCATCTGTGTTTCATCCCCAACTCCTAGAAGTATTCTAGACACATAATAGGAGCTCCAAAAAACACTTGTTGAATGAATTAATGTTAAAGTTAATTTATATTTGTGTGTATACATAAATATAGAAAGATGCCTACCAAAATATTAATTATGGTTATCTATGAAGAATTTTCAGGTAACTCCTTCTTTATATTTCTATGGTTTGGTTTTTCTACAGTGAACACATATGTATAAATTAGAAAATACAATTTTCATTTGCATGTAAAAAAATTAATGTTTGCATTCTTCATAAAAGCTGAATTGTACAATTGTGCAATGTAATTTCTCAATTTCTATGATCTATAACATAACGAAAACTTGTCAATTACCTGTAATATCATCAGTGGGAAATTATTTATGCAAAAACTCTTTTCAGACAAATCATATTCCCAAAAGTGAATATAGCACTATAAACAAGAATAAGGAGAACCACAAAATACAAGAGAATAGAAGATTAAAGCATTAAAATATACATTATGAGGAAAAGAAGGAAGTAAAGACACTCTGGCCACACACACACAAAATAAAATGTTTTAAAAGAATATTAATTTGTTTCACTGAGACAAGAGAACCTCTCCTTCTACATGTTAGCTGCTTCACTGAGTAGTGAAAACATAAAAACAAAAAGAAAGTATAAAAACCAAGGGGAAAAAACCCACAGAATTCTATATTATTTCCATTAGGACAGTGTGAAACATTGTTTTAGAGATCAAAAGTATCCTGAAGTCTGAACAATAAAGATTAAAGTCCAGTAAGTTCAGTAACATATCGAGTCCTTGCTTAATTACATAATTGCTATAATTGTGTTTAACAATTCCCCCCCATTCCCAAATATCTAAACTTTCCAAGTTCTCTTTTGAAGACTTAAGTCACTAAGAGATAAAAAACAAAAAAAGCTCCACATCTTAGAACTATAAAAGCTGTGTTAAGTAGTGGGGATCATCTGTAAGAGATGACCAGGAAAAGAGCTAAAGGGCTAAGGTTGGTCCATGGAAAACCATTAGAAGGAAACTTAAAAGAACAAAGAGAAGGAACAAAAAAATCTTTAAAGAAAAATTATGAAACCAACGGATCCCCCTGCCCTATCTACCTCCCAAAGGTACTTCTACAGAGGGTTATCTAAAATAATAGATGTAAAAGGATTCTGCACCATAAAATGGACAGTAATGTGAACTGTAAAATATGGCCAGTAAAACCAAGTTTGGATTTTCCTTTTAGGAAAAAAAATCACTAGCTAATTGTTACACTGGAATTTAACCATGCAAATACCTTGGAAGATTTATCTTTTCTCTTTCCAGGAAATGGGTATTTTTATTAGCAACAATAATAACGGTTACAAAGAAAATTAGCTTCCACATAACAGGGCAGTTTATCTGTGCCAGGTTGTAAGTTGAATATTTTATATTAGAGGTTCTCCGAGTACAAGTCTGGGAACCCCAGGATGCCCAAAATCTTTTCCAGGAACTGGCAAAATTAAAGCTATTTTCATAACAACTCTAAGACATTATTTGCCATTTTTACTCTCATTCTCTCCTGAGTGTACAGTGGAGTTTTCCAGAGGCTACATGATGTGTGATAACACAACAGACTGAATACAAAAGACATAAGCAGACCCAGTTGTCTTCTATTAAGCAAAATGTTAAAGAGATTTGCACACACACAAAAATAAATGATGCCACTCTTCTCACTCTTTTTTGTTTTAGAAAATAATTTTTCATTAAAATAGTATTTATGTGCTAACCTAATAGGTTGATGGTTGTTATCTTTAAACAAATTAATAAGTAATATGTTCAAACTATTTCTGGTTAATTTTGAATATAGTCAATATTAATAGATACAATTTACATAGAAATTCCTAACCCTAATTATCACTGTGCAACGATATCTACCCAAGATAGTTCAAGGTCACTTTTAGAGAGCTACATGGTATTCCCTCTCTGAAAGGCAGTAGTGTATATTGGGCCTTTACTCTTGTTTTTTCATCTTAAAAAGTAATAAGTGCTCATTGGAATGCTTTAAGTGTAAAGAATTAACATTTATTTAAAAATATCAAACACTACAAAAAAAAAACCTCATCACCACCAATACCATAGCACCCACTTAAGAAAAAACTATTAGTAAGAATTTGGTGCCCATTCATGCAGAATTTATTTATTTACACACATACACACATATACTTTTTATCTGCATAAACACATTTTTAAAATGGGATCACAGTGATTTAGCTACTTGCCTTATTTCACCTACCATCTCTTGAAGATTTTTCTTTATCTACAAATAGATTTACCCTCTTTTTTAATAGATTACCATGATCTAATTGTACCCAGTTGAGGTCCCTTCTATGGCTTGCTTCCAAATGTTTGCTATCAAAATAGAGTCACAAAAAATATGCTGTAACTTTGTGGATTTGTGACACCGTATCTGTTAGAAAATACCTAGAAGTAAAATTGCTGAGTCGATGTGTATAAACATTTAAAATCTTAATAGATTTTGCCAAATGCCCTCCAAAATGTCCGTGCCCAATTTACATTCTCACTAACCGCACATGAGATTTCCTCCAGCAATTCAGCTTTTTAATTGGTGAATTATACTTTATGTTGCTTCAAAATGTCAAGTTGTAAAACTGTTCTCACTGGTCATCTTAATTCCATACAGAACTCTACACAAATCTCATTAACACTCACTGAATGTGTCAGTACAGTCAACCATCTTTGTTTTTTCCATAAACCTTTTAAATACCTCAGGAGAGAAAATACTTCAGGTGCACATCATATTTTCAACTAGTAACCCCTCAAATTTTAGATACCCTGATAAAAAGTTATTCAAATTATTTCGGAAAACTATTTAACACAAATCAGAACTACACAGTAAAGCTGGGCTCAAACACTTAAATCAAAGGAAAGTTGTAAGTGTAAATTTATCATGCATTATCTGCCCACTCAAAGGACTAAGGCTACAAATAAAAAGCTATCAAATCATACCAGTGGCCAAATTAGCTTACAGAAAATAATAAGCAACAGATTTCATATCATAAATGTCAATGGAACAGACTGCAATAGTAAGGATGGCAGTAATTGGAAAGAAAGTTCACTCAAATTCACATCATGCTGAAAATGAAAACATTAATATTTTAAATGAAATGTTTTGAATATGACTATTCATTTCAGTCATATCAGACTATTATAAATCTTTGATACTAATAAATAAAATATAGTCTTTTTTTGCAAGTAGATAGTTTTAAAATGCATTATAGTTTGACCTGCCGATTCTGTAATGGCTAATGGCTATTCCAGGCTTCACTATTTCATCAAAATCTTCTTTTAGGACTTTGTGCTAGTAGTTTTAAATTGAAACTGTCTTTAGGACAGAGTAAAACCTTATTAATTCAAGTCCAATTAGCTCAATTCTGAAATTGTATACGTAATTCTCACTGGGCAACAAGTTGAACTTACTGTAATTTCCTCCTCTACAAGTTCTCATAATATTACTGTGAAATAAAGGAAATCAACCTGAAAATCAATTCGCTTTTCCAAACCAAAGATTTATGAAACTAAGAACTCATCCATTTTTGTGGCTTGAGCAGTTCATCCTCAGATCTAAGCCCACTTCTGTTTATCAACTACCGTATATATTGAAAGTGATTTAAATTGTCATTATTAATAGCCATTTTCAGTTTACAGTATGTGCATTTCTTGTAACTCAGATTTTTCACAAAACCATTTTTGCAGTTTCTCCCATTTGCAATCCTCCTATTTATAGTCCATAATATCAAAACTATAACACCTTAAAAAAGTATGGAAGTAGACTCAGAAATGCCTGGCATTCTTATTCTGTATTTATTCTTATCATTTTGAAAGACTTTATAAGCCAAAAAATAAGTCCCAGGATTAAGTGGCATGTTTGGTGTTACCTTAATTTACAACTAACTATTCCCAATGAACAGAGAAACCTTCTCTTGCAATCTGAATCATGTGTAATTACAGTATGACAAGGTCTCTCCTGGGCTATGTAAGCTGGCATTTTTCCCAGGACTTGTCACATCATGGGAAGCACACATACAAATAAAAATCCAAAAATAAACATTTTGAAACAATGGCTTATAGACTACATAAAGAAACTCCACAGTTGAGAATAAAAATTGAAGAGCCCAACCAACAAGCAGACATCTCTCACTAGAGGCGTCTGAGAAGACATCAGTGTTATCAAGCCACTTACCACACCTAGCAACAAAACTCCCAGGTGTGGGCTGTACCGACAGCACTCTCACATACCCTCAGGCTGGACAGAAAATCATTAAGTATGGGAAATAAAAGGAAACCACACACACCCACTGAAGCAGAGAAACAGTGGTGAAATATGGAGAGGTAGATCATCTTTAATTTCATAATGCCAATTTGTTGATTGTTAAGGTGCCTAAACAAAGTTATCTTAAGAGCTACATCTTCGGCCAGCTGGCTTAGTTTTCCTAATATAATAATATTGCTTTTGTTGTTGTTGTTGTTAAGGGTATTTCACCTTGAAATGTATAACAGCAAGTACTTGTAACAGTGTCTACAAAGGATCTTAGAAGGTGGTTTCTTTTGTTTAAACTCCTCTGCTGTGGCTCTATGGACACATGGAAAAGGGAAAGCGAGATTGCAAAAAGCATCAGACCCAACCTCACATAATGACAGAAACTTGACAATACTCATCTTCATTACAGTTCGGAGGAAGATTTAAGTATAATATCTCTGGCTATATTCTGATATAAAATGCTAACAAAATCTAAATGTTATTTCCGATAGACCATGCATATCCCTACCCCTCTCTTAGATGCTGGATTCATTTATTAACCATCCAGCAAAGCACATCAAATTCAACTGTTTGAGTTTTCAAGAGCAGCTATAAAACAAACCACTATAGGCAAAACATACAATCTAAGTCCCATTACAAGAGCTCTGGAAACAAAAATAAGCATTAACATAAACCTCTGCCACCTCTAAGGCACAGAGCATTTCTCCTTTCTTTATTCAAGCCCCTGAATGTTCAATAATTTCCACGTAGCTCTAAGCAGAATGGATTTATTATGATGTTAAGCTAAGAAACTGCAGGAGTTCTAGATGCCAATAAAGATTACGGATCAAATGGAAGATAACTACTAACCATTGTGTCGACTTAGATAAATAAACCTGCTCACAAACAAAGCACCTTATTGTATTTGTACTGTTACCTCCACTAATCCAACTAAAACAACCAGACAGTAGCTTTCCAGAGGCTGAAGGGAACAGAAATGGGGATTTCTCAAACCCTCTTTAAATTTCTTGCAAAATAACACTCTGTTCCTCTTTTTTCAAAACTGTCCTTTATGGAAAATGTTTGGGACCGCAGAGGCTGAGCAGAATTATGCAAACCAGACACCAAGGCTAAAAACCAAGGTGAGGAAGGAATGAAGCAGAAGGCAAGACAACACTGTTGCTCTGAAACTTAGCTTCGACCTTTGCAGGGACTCTCTTCCCTGCAGATCACATGGGGCAGACACTTCTGAACGCTGCTCAAAATCGAATGAGCAACCAAGTGCCATCGGGGAGCTAGGGACCAGTAAGTGCCCCCCCCCCAAACCGAACATAAATCCTGACGGTGGGAGGTCGGGGTGGCTAACCCACAAAAAGAAAAGTCTATGACAAGTGGTACCTAAAGTCTCATACACAGGGAGGAAGGCAGAAAAGACTCAAAAGACAGGCGACTTCTCAAGACGGAACAATAAGTACATCCCATGCATCCTCTGCTAACAACACAGGTAAATCTCAATTTCTCCAGGTTTAAAAAAAAAAAAAGGCGCAAGCTGTTTATTCCCTCCAGCCCCGCTCCCCACGCCTCCAAACCCAACAACTAATTGCACCTTCCCCGCAGAACCCGCGGCTAACCCCAGAGGACCGGTGAGGGCTGGCTTGGGATGAATAAACACTCGACACCTGACAGTCCTTTCTCTGCGGTGACTTTCACGGAGCCGAAGTGGCGCGCGCGCGGTCGGGAGCGGGGACCTGGCCAGCGCGGCGCCGCGCACCCCGGTCCCGAGCTACGCCAGCGAGCGCGACGCGGGGGGCGGGGAGAGGGGCAGGGGGACCGCCCGGGCCAAGCGATTGTTTCCTCCTCCAGCAAAGACATTTTTTATCAAGCTCCTTTTGTATTCGAGCCCTACCTCTTTTTGGCCTAGGAAAGCTTTCGTGCAAGTGGAAGACGACTTTCTCCACAAAGTGCTGTATGTTACTGTGCTCCGGGCCGCGCACGAACACCATCCAGTCGTGGGTGAAGCCTTCCACGGTGGGTTTTTTCCTCACCTGGGCGCGGTGCCCCAGCTCCAGCTTCACCTGCACGGCACACTGCGGGCAGGGGGGAGGAGAGACAGCCGTGAACAACAGGAAGGCGACCGTTCGACACTGAACATTGCGCCTGACATTTTTTTTCCTCCTTCTTGAAACGCACATAAAAGGAAACGGCGGTGCCCTCTGCATCCACGTTTCACGCGCGTGGGCGCGCACACCCCACACCCCCAAATACACGCCCCCGGGCCCGCATCCACACCCGCCGAGATTGTAACGGAATGTTACCCCCGATCGGGAAGGGGGGTCCGGTTGTTGGGGGGTAAAGAGGGGCGAGCACGCTCATCCACTACAAGCACGACAACGAATGCATCGGAAACAAATTAGAGACAATTAGGAGGCGATGCCCGGGCGGCTGCCCGGCGTGGGAGGGGAGGTAACTGGGACCCCCGAGGGGAGTTCTGGAGAGCCCCCACCCCGAAAGTGCCGCGGCGACAGGCACACGCCGAGGAAGTCTTTGTGTACGTGTGTGTGTGCGTGCGTGTGGAGCGCTGTGCCAGGCGGAATGGAAACTACAGGCAGCCTCCGCCGATGGGCACAAACTCCCGTGCTCTTACCACGGGGCTCGTGCACAACAAAAGTGAGACGTCGTCACACACGCAAACACACACGCCCGCAGGAAAACACGCCGAGGCGTCCATAACTTAAGGTACCCCGCACCACCCCCAGCGAAAAGCCCCACGCGATCGGCGAGGCCAGCCTAAGAGAGCCCCCGCAACACACTTCCAAGAGCCAAAGTGGCCCCAAAGTACCTCCCACCTCCCCCCAAAAATGAAATTCAGAAAGGCAGGGCGGCGGGCGGACAGCCGCCGAGCCCCGACTGCGCACAACCCGGCGCGGGGGCAAAGTTGCGTGCGGCCCCGCCGCTGTCAGCCCGCACACTCCGGCTCACACTCGCGCGCCGCGGAGAACGCACCATCGTAGCGGCCGGCGAGGCTGCTCGCCGCGTCCCCGGACTGTGCCCGCGGCTCCCGGCGGCGGCGGCAGCTGAAATATGGCTGAGTTATTATTCGCCTCCTTCCACCGTGTGTGAGTGTGTGTGTGAGTGCGCGCGTGTGAGCGAGAGTGCGCTTCTTGCGATTGCAAAGAGAGGCGAGGAAGGAGGCGCGGGGGGTGGAGGGGCGAGTGTGTGTTAGTGTGAGTGTGTGTGTGTGTGTGTGTGTGTGTGTGTGCGCGCGCGCCGGGGGGGGAGGGAGGGAGGGGAGCGGAGGCTGAGGGAGAGGCAGCAGCTCCCTGCAAGCCGTACCAACCTTTCTCTAATTGGAACCGCGGAGCGCTGGCGCTGTCTGGGCTGCGGCGGCGGCGGCGCAGGGCGAGGGAGGAAAGGCGGGGGGTGGGGGTCTTTTATTATTATTTTTGCATGTACTTACCGAGCTAGCCATGCCTGGGGGCCCGGAGGTTTGCTGGGGTGTTGTGTGGTACCCCCCTCCCCCGCCCCCCTCAGCTGTAATTCATGAAGAGGCTGCTATGAATGAGAGCGCGCCCAGGAGCGGAGGGTAGATGGCGGACATTCTCTGCCTTTTTCCCCCCCGCGTTCGCTTGCTCGCTCGCTCGCTCGCTTATTAAACTCAGCCCCAAAAGCAAAAGCAGCAGCAGCAGCAGCAGCTCCAGGGCCAGAAGATGAGATTCCGGAGCATGCGCCGTGGCGCCTGACACCGGGGCTCCGAGCCTCACGGGGCGGAGGGAGGGCGCGCGGGCGGGGCGGAGCGGGCGGGGAGGCCGAGCGAGCAAGCCAGGGGGAGCTCGAAAGAGCCAATCACCGGCCACCCACCCGAAACCCCGGCAGCCCGCACCGCCACACTGGAACGCCTCGCTTAAAGTAACAGGTTCCTGGTGGGGGGGTGGGGGGAAGTAGGGAGAAGGGCGGGGAAGGGGCGCTGGAGTAGGGAGAGCGGCCAGCTGGGGAGCCATCCCAGCCCCTGTGTAAACTCCTCTCGCCCTACAATAAAAAACGGATTAAAACTGCTGGAATGTAGCCACTGCCTAGAGCCCCCAGCCGCCGGAGAAGGGGTGTTAAATCAAGTCTTTGGCGTTAGCACGCTCGGGGGAGGGAGGGGGCTTTCTTTCACTTTCCACCACGTCTTTTTATGGTTTTGTGCTGAAAAGGCAAGAACTCACACCCAAACAAACTTATTTAAAGACAGAGCGAGAGAAATGCCACCCTTACAAACAAGCATCTAAAAGCAGTCGCTGAGATGGTTATAACCGGCAACAATTCCCTGGCCCCCTTCCCCATCCACTCACCCCCGCCCTTCTGCCACTGCCACCGCCACCGAAAATTTTAAAATGAAATGAACAAGAGAGAGAAACTAGAAGGGTAGTTCCTTCCCAGGGAACGCCTCCCGCGTTGGTAATCCCCGGCTGGGATGCACCACAAAGCGGTGCCCAGGTGAAGGCGAGATACCTGGGAGTGCTGGGTGCAGACCCTCGGGGACCAGGCTGGGAGTTTTCTTGGGGAGGCTCCCACTCCAGACAGCCTGCTGGGTTGCATAAGAACGTGGCAAATTGTCCTCTAAGGACGCGCGGGGCAACTGGGAGTCTTAAAATAGCAGATAAAGTTAACACTGGCTGTAATGTGCATAAATTAGATTATAATCTTTAGGCGTATTGGTGACAGCCAACGTAATCCATCTCTGGGTATTAATCCTGTTAGGCTCCCGGGTGATAACCAGTCGCAGGAGTGTTCCCAGAGTCGCGCTCCTGCAAAGGTTTCCACTCGAGTTGTACTTGGTCTCGGTGGCCGGGGACAGAACAGCGCAGCCACGCGTGGGGCGGGGTAGGAGTACTGACTAGCTTCCTTTAGCAACACAGACAACCTTTACAAAGGAAACGGATAAGATCTAGACAACTGATTTGAAAGTGAAAGATGTGTGTAACTTCGGTTCGTTAAAGAAGGATCCTTGCATCTTCTTTGCCCTCATTCCTTTTTTGCTCTCTTTATCTTTTTCCTTTTCTCCCCTTTTTCCTACCTCCTAACTTCTTTCTGAATCTTTCTCTTGGCTTCATTCTCTTCTCCCTGCCTTCCCTCTTTACTTGCCTCTCTTTTATTTTTTGGCTCAACTTTCTTGCTTTCTTCTTTTCGTTTTGTCTTTCTTCAAACCACGAAAGCAAGTTGTCTGGGCCCTTGGATTAAAGAGAGCGATATAGGGGGAAGGAGGTTAGCTGGGGCATCCGGGATCCTCGACGTTAATTTGTCAGTTCTCCCAGCTGCTCACGCGAAGATAACCCACATCACATCGGACCGCTTCGGGCCAATTTTAATTTCCAGCGCAAGCCTCCGATTCAAGTGGTTTTAACCCCTAAAACTGATACTCTGCTCTCTCCCACTTACAACCAAGAAAGCTTCTTTTACCTGTGGACCCCGATTCCTCCCACCCTTTTACTGGATTTAGTATATAATGGAGAGAACAGTTGAAGATAGAAACATTTTAATCCAAGTCCAAGAGCTTAGATTTCGCAACTGACCCACATGTACATTGATGCGTGTCATCTTGTAGGTGTACGTGTAGTTGTGTCTGTGTGTATAAGGACTAAGTTTACATACACATTGACAAGCTATGTGTTAGGATCTATGTGAAGGGTGGACCTACTTGCTATGCATTATTTAATTTTTAAATAAAATAATCAAACTGGAGAGAAGTCCTTTGGAATAATAAGATAGGAAACTGATGGTTATCTGGATGTGCCATTAATAAAGCCATTTCTTTGGTGCCCTGGTCACATTCACAGGGCTCTGTGTTGCCCTCACCTACTTCCTGTTTCTGCCCAAGCTGGTGAAGTGTATCATGATGGGGTGGGGCTGGAAGGGTCCCTGCTTTGGGGCCACCTGTGCTTTGCTCCTTCTGAATTAAACCTGGAAAATTCCCCCTTTTCCACTGCATTCTTACCATCTTACATGGCCTTTTGCAGGGGAGAATAAAGTAGGAGCTTCCTATATGCCATGATTTAGGGGTGCCAGATAAAGCCCCCTCCCTGAAGAGACCTGCCACATGGCTTACCATTCCTATGGGACACCCTCCTTTCAGGCAAGACATTGAAAGTGACTGCTGAAAAGCAAATGAGGTTCCACATATAAGCGATACCATATGATATTTGTCTTTCTCTGACTTACTACCAGGAGGGAAAGCAGGGGGGAGGGATAAATTGGGAGATTGGGATTGACATACACACACTACTATATATAAAGTAGATAACTAATAAGGACCTACTGTATAGCACAGGGAACTCTACTCAGTACTCTGTAATGACCTATAAGGGAAAAGAATCTAAAAAAGAGCAGATATATGTATATGTATAAATGATTCACTTTGCTGTACAGGAAACTAACACAACACTGTAAATCAACTCTACTCCAATAAAAATTAAAAAAAAAAAAAAGCCATTTCTTATAAAGTGGCAACCATTAGGCAGCAAGTCTAGCTTAGCACACAGGTGAAAAAAAAACAATCCATTTTTCGTTTGAGTTGACTTCAGGGTTTGGCTAACTTCTTCCAATGCCAACTGGGATGTCTTGGGATTCTGTCTATAACTCGTACACCCGCTGAGGGACTGATGTCTCCTTTCTGAATTATGTATTTGCTGAATTCGGATTTATTACAGGAGTCACCAATAAGCCAGAGAGTCAGAGAAGGTCTTTTCCCATTATTCCTCCTTTCTCAGAGACTGCTTTAAAAACCGGAGGTGTAATTCTCTTTCTCCAGGCACTGGAAATATAGATTTCGTCAGTAGATGGCGCACGGAGCCCTTCCACGGACGTCCTTACGTGACCTCTTTGCAACAAAAGGACAAGGAGGGGGAAAAAAGGAAAGATAACACAACCATGAATAATGTAGATTCAACTTTTGGGCAAAGGAATTTATGCCAGTCTTTCGATGTATTATTTATAGCCTATTCTAACAAGCTGTCTATTAATTAAAAGGATTCAAAACAGAAATAACAGCAGATTAATTTTGTACCCAGCACATCTGAAGATCCTTGTACTTTAAGTGAGGTACAAATGTGAAACAACTTTTTGGGTACTTGACAATGTAATTATAGAAAGTATTTTTTTTTTTAGTTATAAAAAGGATTTTGCAAATAAATTTTGAGACAAATTTTTTCAGTTCTAAATACCAAAAAAAAAAAAAAAAAATTAAATGGAAGTGATGAGGATAAAACCATTTATTTATACAAAAAGCAATTATCTTACCAAAATTCATACTGTAGTACTTAGCACAGTGTGAAGCACCATAGGGTTAGTTTTGAGGAGCAGAAAAGAAAAGCAATTGACACCATCATATCAAATAAAATGCTTGATGAAGAATAAAAGAAGACGGTGTCTGGGATGGATATTAACTCCTAATCACTGCCACCACCATTGCCACTGCCCTACACCATCATTTTGGCTCCAGTCCTTTTATTTGCAATTGGTTTGTTTAGTTAGAAGTTGAGGCCAGTTTGGATGTTTCTAGCACAATATAACTCCTTTAAAGAGTAATTAGGGTGTCAAGGAGCAGTGGTTGCTTCTCAATAGAATTTTACTTACTTGTGATAGATTGCTGATGTACAAACTCAAATAATCAAATCAATTAAAATTAACCATTGCTCATTCTTTGCTGTCTGGATTTTGGGGGAAAAGGAAGAATATGCATGGAAAAAAAACAGATAATGGGACAGACATAACCAAACATCTTGCAAATATTAGACTCAGAATAATTAAGGCTTTTTTTCCATAATAGTGCACTTTTTCTGTGTATTTCACCCATACATTCATTCACCAAAATGATATTTCTCCTATTCCATGTGCCAGGCACAGAGTTAATCTCTAAGAATATAAGAATGACAGGGTTCCTGCTGTCACAGAGTTTAGGACCCAAGGGAAATGTTTTACCAAAACCATATCTTTTTAAAAATTTTATAATGCCTACATTTGGGATAGAGATGTGTGTCACACATAAGCAAGCAGCATACAAATTTGACACGAACAGCCCAAGGACAAGAAAAAGAGTGGCACAAGATTAGAAGCCCAGGGGCATTGCCCTCAATTCTACCTTTTAATACTTAAAATAAGGTGGGAGGGGAGTAATATCTTTTTTGCAACAGCAGCCAAGTTCTAATTTCTTTTTCCTTGATCTGAAGTGTTTTCCATGTTCACTTTATTGCAGCTCTTCTAAGAAAAAAAAAAATCTCACAATGAAAGAAAGCTTACTAAGCCTTTTCAAGATCATGAGCATATTTTCTCATTTGAGACAGAATCTCTGTTTCTTATGGAAATTTTTGGTTCAAAATGTTATTTTTTAACATTATATTTAATTCACAGGTCTAAGATAGTGTATTGGGAACCCCTGAATAGTACAAATCATTACCACTTTGAAAAAACAATTGCTTTGATACCCGCTTAAGCACCTCGTCCAAGACTATTTCCAGAGATAAGAAATACACAAAGCTTTTTTAACCACCAGAGCCTCTTCATGTGTAAATTATTCCCTGAGAGTAATTTAAGCAATGTACTTATACATTCAGAAGACAAGAATGCCTCCACAGTAATAATTTATTAATTTAGTGGGCTGCATCCCTAATTTAATAAATAGCACCTCAAGGCCTGAAAATTAATCAAGGATGTTATATAAGACCAACAATATGAAACAAGATAAATATTGGAGGTCAGTTGATATAGTATGATTGAAAATGTCTTCCTAATATATACAAGAATCCCAGTGAAATATTTATAGGTAAAATACATGGTAAATTGAAACTGCTTGCTATAAAACAATCTATCTAAAAAGTAGACCATTTTGCTCTATCTTTTTTTTTTTTTTTTTTTTTTTTTTTTTAATTTTATTTTTTTATTTATTTATTTTGGCTGTGTTAGGTCTTTGTTGCCGCACGCGGGCTTTCCTCTAGCTGTGGCGAGCGGGGGCTACTCTTCGTTGCGGTGCGCGGGCTTCTCATTGCGGGGGCTTCTCTTGTTGCGGAGCACGGGCTCCAGGTGTGCGGGCTTCAGTAGTTGTGGCTCTGGGGCTCAGTAGTTGTGGCTCGCGGGCTCTAGAGCGCAGGCTCAGTGGTTGTGGCGCACGGGCTTAGTTGCCCCGCGGCATGTGGGATCTTCCCAGACCAGGGATCGAACCCGTGTGCCCTGCATTGGCAGGCGGATTCTTAACCACTGCACCACCAGGGAAGTCCCTGCTCTATCTTTATGTATCTCTGGCATCTCTTCAAAGGCTATTGTACAATTTCATATCTTTCATTAGATAATGATTGGACCTCCTTGATTTTCAGTGTAAATTCTGTTTTTATATATGATTTCACCTCTCCCATTCACATATTAAGAATGGAGAGTTAAAATAATCACTTTATCCTAAAATCATAAATTATATTTTGCCTTATTTGGTAAAAATGAAAAAATAACATATTGGGCCTATGAACTAATGTTGACAGGTCAAACTTCAATTAAAACTGCCAGAGAAATTTAGGAAGAAGAAATTACTCCCTTCCATGTATTAAATGGTTTGAGAGTGGTTTGAAAATAATACTAAGCCTCTAAGAAGTGAGTGATTTACTATTTTCTGGTAGGATCAAGTATCCTGGTTGAGTTAAACTATTTACAGTCAGCTCTGAATGATCCATGAGCATATTATCCACTTTGTAGATAATCTACAATGACACAATTTATGTGTGGGGTTTTTTTTAATGTAAATTTACGTTAGAGTCAGGTTTTTTTTTTAACTATACAAAATGTGCATGACTGCATCTAATTTGTCAATTTCCATTCATAGCTTTTCTCACAGAAAAGCTTGTGTATTAGTCCACATGCCTCTTTTGGACCCCACTTTCTAATTTTTATAAGCACTTTGTTATCCCAGAGATGGAGTGATCTGGCAAAAAACTATTGATCTAGGAAGCAACACAAATTAATAAGAAAGAAGGAATATTCATTTACCAGTGTGCTGAATTAAAAGAACTCCTAGAGGCTATTACTAATTACATAGTTTTATTATGTATTCTTCACGAAATCAAATAAGGGAAAGTTAGGGAAGGATGATTTTTTTTTAAATTAAAGTATAGTTGATTTACAATATTATATTGGTTTCAGGTGTACGACATAGTGATACATAGGTTATACTACAATTAAAGTTATTATAAAATATTGGCTGTATTTCCTGTACTATGCAATATATTCTTGTTTTTATATAGTAGTCTGTACTTTTTAATCCCCTACCCCTATCTTGCCCCTCCCCATTCCTCCCCTTACTGGTAACCCCTAGTTTGTTTTCTGTATGTGAGTCTGTTTCTGTTTTGTTATATTCATTCATTTGTTCTATTCTTTAGATTCCACATGTAAGTGATAACATACAGTATTTGTCTTTCTCTGGGAAGGACTATCTTCTGAACTGTACTGGTAGCAATTTGGGGGAAATTTCAAGTTTTAACAAGGAGATAAAAGTCACTTATGAATAGAAAAGAACTTTACTTATTTCTATACAATTAGACCCTTAATATATATTATTTCCATCTTTTGGCTTCTGCTTCATGACTTTGACATTTTGGTTTTATTATTAATTCAATGCATTCAATTAACTTTTATTGGCTGTCCATTGAAGGTCAGCCACTGTTCTTGGTCCTTTGAAAACTCAGGATACAAGCATAGGATGCCTTTAACACTATTATTTATTTCAAGTCATTTCATAATTATTGCCTTAGAGCTGACAGGTTGTTACAAAAAATAAAAGATGTTATTAAGCACTTAACAATAAACCCTTGTTATTCACTTACATCTCTATTTAAGAAAGAAAAAAGATTTAGCCATGACATTGGCAGTAATCCTTAAGAAAGAAAGAAAGGAAGGAAAGAAGGAAGGAAAGAAAGAAAGAAAGAAAGAGGTTGGAATTATTTGCCAAGGTCGCAAACAAGTACTGAGGGTACTTCCAAATCAAAATTTCATTTCTAAGGGCTCCAGTTAGTCAACTTGGGACAATTTGAGTCTCAAAAAGAATCTATGCGTCTGCAATGGTACTTTAAAAAAATTAGCGAGCAGGTAAAAAGAAAAGCGTCTCCTTATAGAAAAATACTAGCTAATTAATATACGTAAAAGGAATGATAGAGTTTGAATAATCATTATTTTGCGGCAACCAACGCAGTAATAGATTTAGTCAAGGCTCACCAATATGTATTGAACGTATAGAATGAAAGATTTTTGGAGACAATATTATTCACAATGATACAATGGCTCATTGCATCATTCCACATATTACATATTAATTACAAAGGGAGAAAAGAGTCTTTACAATGGAGAAATCTGGTGGACATCACTTAACCAAGTGATCAGACTTAACATCACCAATAATGAGATGAGCTGACATCATACGCCTCTTGATATGATGCAATGAAAAGCATGTAGCATCACCCGTGTCGTATTCCTGCCAAAAGTGTTTGCATCTAACTGTGAGGAAGAAATCAGACAAATCCAGGTCATGTGAGACACTTTACAAGGTAACTAGCCTGGATTCTTCAAAAATCGGTATCATAACTGACTTCTCGCCTTAAAAAAAAAAGTGAGGAAATATTCCAGACTAAAGGCAACTAAAGAAACGTGACAACTAAATATAATACTTAATAGTTAACTAGATTCTAGATCTAAAAACTAACACAAACAATAAAACAGACAGGAAATTCCTGGAACAATTGGGGAAATTTGAATATGTACTATATATATGGTATCAAGGTTAAATTAAGTGGATGTGCTAATGGCTTTGTGGTTATATAGAAGACTCTCCTAGTTCTTAGGAAATATATGCTGAAGTGTTTAGGAAAGTGTTGTGATGTCTGTAACTTATAACTTACTCTCAAGTAGATCAATCAAAATAATAAATAAGTCCATAAAGTTATACATAGTTATAAATTGAGAGCAAGAGAGAATGCAAATGAATTGAGGTGATCATTGTACTACCTTTCCTGTAGATTTTTTTTTTTTCAAAATATAAGTTTTAGGGGGAAAATGATCCTCAAGATTCAAAACTAATTTCTGAATTCACAGTTCAGTATATGGTTTTTCAATAGCATGTCTTTTTGTTTCCTAAAAAAAAAAAAAAAAATGCTTAACAAGAACAAAAGTAGGGAAAATGAGGAGAGAAAATATTATAATGTAAAGGATTTTGTTTGAAAGAAAAGATAGAAGGTCAGAAATTTTTTTTGGCCCTTTGAGGCTTTATAATCTCCCCTTTCTGCTCATCACCAAATTTGTTTTTGAATTATAAAAGGGTGATGGCTTTTGGTTGACTGATATGTTTGAGGTCAGCATCTTTAGTGATCTCAGCTTTTCTGGCAATGAAGGGCTCCAAAAGGGAGCAAGACGCAGGACATGGGTCTGGCATGCCCTGCTGAATTAGTGACAATATTTTCATGTGAATGTTCTTTCAAAAGTAGATGCTGTATGTGAAAGGTTTCCCTCATGAGATTACAGCAATTTAAAGGTCATTCAATTCTACAGACCGCTTAATTGTGCTCCATTAAGCATTTCTCAAAAAGAAGTGTGTGTGTGTGCGTTTAATAGCATTCAAGGACTGCCAATATCAGCATTGCCTAACTTAGAAAGATTTTTTTTTTTTCATGGCTTTTATCACTGACCCGGTGTTTAATGCACTGACTTTCCTTTTTTATTGCTCAAGGGCAGCTGGATGAGTAGCCTTGGCTCATTTAGAAACCATCTAATGCTTTTGTTCCCAGTTAATATTTTCTTTAAAGGTCACCTACCTCTGACACCTGTCAGGTTAGCACTTCTCAGAATCAGGAATAGGACTTTTTCTTGATCCAGAACAGGCAATGCAATGTCTAAAGACTGGCCAGCAGTTCTGAACAAATAACAGATTAATAAATTACTCTTCAGGCTCTCATTTTTAGGGCCAGGATCCTTATGGGGATTTTTTTTGCCAACCATGTACCAGAGAGAGGAATGGGGTAAGAGTAGACAAAATAGGAACAAGGTGGAGAGCTGTGTGTTTCCATTCCAAACTTGAGAGAGAGTGCACAAAGTCACCACTCATTCCCTAAAATGTCAGTCAGGGGCAGAGAAGGTCATTGAGAGAAATAAGTGGAGAAAAAAAAAAACCCTCCAAAATAAAGAACACATAAACAAGATAAATCCAAATCACTTTAAGAAAAAAATAATCCACACTAGACCACAAAACAAAATGTATGGGAATTATAAATATAATAACTTTATTGTGGAAAAATTCTTTTTACTCTAAGGGTAAAGATTTTAAAGACAGATTTTGATTTTTATTCAGTAACCCCAGTGTGGTAGCTATAACTGCATATAACACAGTCCATATAGTTTTTCAGTTAATTAGTTGTTATACTGTGGTTCTTACCCAAACTGTTTACTCTGTAAACAAAAGGTACCAGGGTGTCCTTCAGAGATGTCATACCTCTTAACTTTTCCTTCAGTTAAGACTTCTAATTCTCTTATACAAACCCATACTTAAAACTGTGTACTGATCCTGCCATACCCCTGATGTTTTGATTAGAGAGCTAACACACTGATCTACAAGCCAAAACTTCAGTTGAGCATGAAGGCAGAGGTCATTTGCACTTGGCAGGTAAACGATGTAAAGAGAGTTTCCAGGCCACAACACAAAATATCTCAGATCACTTTGTTTTCCTTGACTCACCAACTTGGTACAAATGTTTTCACTGTCAGACACTCAAGGCTTTGACTTTTGTTGTTTTATTTGGGGAAGAATGGGAAGAAATTATGATCCCTCTAATCCTTATTAAAAGTAAAACTGGCAGTTACCATATAAGTGGATGACATTGTTTCTGCTCCTAGATCCACCAATCTGTAAAACTGTTGATGGAATATATTAGAAAAGTGTGGCACAGAAAAGAATAACCAGTTTCCCTAACAGCTTTATTTTTTAACAGATACTTATTGTACACCTATTATATGCAAAGCACACACAGAATTAAACTTTGCAGTTTTAGATAGAATTCAATTGGGAAGGTAATTTGGGTGGAGTAATGAAGGCAATTTGGGTGGAGTAATGTTGGGAAGGCAATTTGGGTGGAGTAATGTTGGTTAAAGGAGAGAGAGAGAAAGATAGAAGAAAAAAGAGAAGGCACAGGAAAGAAATACTTAGAACTATGTAGAGAAATAAGAAAATCTGCTAAAAGGCAATGTTGAAAAATGTACAAGTATTTAGTTTTTGAGTTCTTCAAGATGATATATTTCCTGGACTAAATCTACTTGTTAAAAAACAAGAAACAGTATGAATAAGATATTATGGGCACAGTTGGAATTCAAAACAACTTGGGAATGGAGAAGCAAGCTATTTATCCCTACACAGGATTCTGTCTTTATGAACAAATGCCATCAAGGTTGAGGTGCACCCAACGTCATTTTTCCAGTTGGGATAAATTAAAACAGTCTTGGTCTGGTTTTATTATAGCAGCAGTTTTTAACTTCACTCACCCCACCCCACCCACAAATTTAATAAAATTGGTCATTTTCAAAAGCTACTTTGTGTTTCATGGGTAGAAACCTTGAAAAATTGGGTCTGAAGGTAATTGCAGAGGCTTCATTATTTAATTTTACATGTCTGGAGTCAAGAGTTCACTGAACTCATATGAATATGCATGAAAAATGCTTCCAAACAGAATTAAATCAATCTTAGCAGATTTTTTTCCTTTTAAAAGTTTTCACCTAAATATAAGTTGGCTAAACTACTCCTTAATGTCAAAGATAAAATGATTTTTGGGCTTCCCTGAGGGCGCAGTTGAGAATCCGCCTGCCAATGCAGGGGACACGTGTTCGAGCCCTGGTCCAGGAAGATCCCACGTGCTGTGGAGCAACTAAGCCCATGCGCCACATCTACTGAGCCTGCTCTCTAGAGCCTGCGAGCCACAACACTGAAGCCCGCATGCCTAGAGCCCATGCTCTGCAACAAGAGAAGCCACCGCAGTGAGAAGCCTGTGCACCGCAACAAAGAGTAGCCCCCCACCGCAACTAGAGAAAGCCCGTGCGCAGCAACGAAGACCCAACGCAGCCAAAAATAAATAAATAAATTTATTAAAAAAAAAAAGATAAAATGATTTAACTCTTGGGTATAAGTAAGCCCACTAGGCAAAACTGGGGAGCATAAGTAATTCTGAGCCAAGCACATTTCTCAAAAAGGAAGTTCTTTGACATCAAGAAGTTGTCTCCAAGTGGCAGACTTTGCCAAAATAACAAATTTGAGACATCTTATTCTATTGTGGGAATAGAAAAAAAATTTTTTTCAGAATAACTTTTCATTAAGCTAATAGTATAAAATTTATTTAAACTAGAAATAAAGATGGCCCCCAAATAACTGTTAAACCAAAGGTGAAAGCAGTACTTTTTAAGCCCCCAAGTCAGTTTTCATGTTGGGATTTTTTTTTTCTTTCAGCAAACACACACAGTTTTCTAAGTACTCATTCTCTGTGAAACAATCATGGTAAAACTAAAATAAAAATTGGGCCTTGTTTGAGCCATGACACTTCTCATCTACTAGTCATTTAAAATCCATTTTTCAGGAAAGAATATGTTTTCACAAAGAATAAAACTGTGATGGGGGAATTATATAAGAAGTGGGGGGAAAAAACTAGTAATTGGGAAATTTTACATAAAATTTGAATCCCCTGTTTCTCCTGGGAAAAAAAAAGTCAGAAGATCTGGCCACCCAAGGCTCACATATCTGAACGTCAACTCAGTTGACACTGAGTCCAGGCTGCCCCATTAGACTAGGTTATCCTCCTCTGGTTACCTACAGTTCTGCCCTCTGAATTTCACCCATTTATTCAACCAGCCTAGTCCTTGAGGCCTTTTCTGGGGTAGCGAAGATGATCTTATCCCTAGGATCCCATTGTTGATATAGAACAGATGTAGTTAATCTATGGTGGGCAAGCTATGGCCAACAGGAGACCAATCAGGTTTCAAGCCTTTTGAGCTTAAAAAAAAAAAAGCTTTTATATTTTTAAATAAATAAAAATGTTAAAGAATATTTCATGACGTGAAAATTGTTTGAAATTCAAATTTCAGTGTCTATAAATAAAGTTTTATTGAAACACAGTGGAGCTCTTTAGTTTATGTATTATCTATGGCTGCTTTTATGCTACAAGGGAAGAATGGAGTAGTTGTGACAGAGACCATATGGCCCACAAAGCCTTAAATATTTTCCACTTAGCCCTTTACAGAAAAAGTTTGCTGACCCCTGATCTGAAACTGTACTGTCCAATAGAAATGTAATGTGAGCCACATATGTAATTTTTAATGTTTTAGTGGATACATTTTCAAAAGGAAAAAGAAACATGAAATTAATTTTAATAATGTATTTTATTTAACCCAAAATATTGTCACTTTAACATGCAGTCAATAGAAAAATTATTAATAGATATTTTACATCCTTTTTTCATACTATGTCTTTGAAGTTCGATGTATATGTACTTGCAGTATATTTCGAATTGGATTAGCCACATCTCAAGCGCTCAGTAACCACAATGGTGCTAGCAAATTGGAAGGACAGCACGGATATAGAACATAAGAATATTTTTAGGAGGTGGCAACACTTTAGCCAAGCAACTAAGTCGGTTTGTATAATAAGGAAAAGTGGAGTAGGAACAAATGCCCCTAGATTTGAGAGTGAAAGTAGTGGAATGAAGAACTGGGTACAGGGTTTAGGGAGATCAGGGCTGGGCTGCCTCGCTGAGTAGAATAGTCAGAGAAGAAAGGGAGGATTTTAAGAAGTATTGGGTATCTATGGGTCCTTTTCAAGGGGTTCAAGTAAAACCTAAAGATCTTGTTATTTTATTTTAAAAAATTTTTTTAAATATGAAAACTCTTCTTTTTATTTTATTTTTTTATAAATTTATTTATTTATTTATTTATGTCTGCGTCGGGTCTGTTGCCGCGTGCGGGCTTTCTCTAGTTGCGGCGAGCAGGGGCTACTCTTTGTGGTGCGTGGGCTTCTCATTGCGGTGGCTTCTCTTGTTGCGGAGCACGGGCTCCAACACATGGGCTTAGTAGCTGTGGCACGCGGGCTCAGTAGTTGTGGCTCCTGGGCTCTAGAGCACAGGCTCAGTAGTTGTGGCGCACGGGCTTAGTTGCTCCGCGGCACGTGGGATTTTCCCGGACCAGGGCTCGAACCCGTGTCCCCTGCACTGGCAGGCGGAT
Organism: Eubalaena glacialis; assembly: GCF_028564815.1. Taxonomy (NCBI): domain Eukaryota; kingdom Metazoa; phylum Chordata; class Mammalia; order Artiodactyla; family Balaenidae; genus Eubalaena; species Eubalaena glacialis. The sequence goes on from NC_083724.1 coordinate 70,896,650, forward strand.
TCTTAACCACTGTGCCACCAGGGAAGTCCATTAACAAATATTTTAAAGGTGGGGCCTCTTAGTCAAAAGGCTGTGAGCAGGGAGAAAAATCCCTAATCCATCCATCTTTTTCATTTTGGTGGACTCTGGGAGTGAACACTTCCTATTGCCTTCTCTAGAATCTAGATTAGATTAGCCACTCCCCTCCATTGGAGGAGGTGTGGCTATACTGACGGGTGGGGGTCTGCTGATCACTGGGTCTCTCACTTCCGGTGTTAACAGCCCCCTGACCACGCTGTCTTTTCCTTCCCTTCTGTCAGCTGCAGTGCAGGCACTCCCTTTGTGCTCGCCCTACCCCTTGCACATCCTCTCTCCTGTGGTAATAGACAAACAATTCTAATACAGTACAGTAATTACTATAATGGAGCTTTGTTCAAAATAGCAAGAGAGTAGAAAGGAAAGAGGGTCAGGGGTTTGGAGGACATTCTTCACAATCAGCGGTCCTTCTTTATTATTCACATCACTTTACATAATACCATTTTGTCATTCAACATTACTATGAAAATGTTGTTTTTGAGTATGTATTGTTACATGTGAAAATCTGACAGTAAAAAGTTGATTAGTCAGAATGTTTCTACGTGTATGTGCAAATGCATAGAGAAATGAGAAACTCACTGTTGTGAGTCCCTAAAATAATGGCAGAAAATACAAGCAATGCATGGACACTGAGATTTTCCCCAGGGGAAAATTATGTCTTTCTTAATTTTTTAATTTAACAAACACTTATGTATGCCAGAAACTGTTATAAGCACTTTACAAATATTAACTTTTTAACCCAAATAATACTTCCATGATGTTAGGATATTATTATTACCTCCATTCTAGGCCTGAGCAATCTGAAGCCCTGAGAGGTTAAATACTTTGTGGAAGTTAGTTCACACAGCTAGTAAGTAGCAAAGGCCTAGGGTGACCCACTGTCTGGTTTGCCCAGAAGTGTCCACTGACAAGTCCTGCATCTCCATGGAACTCTTCAGTCCTGGGAAAACCAGGATGAATGGTCACCCTAAAATTCAAGCCCTGGCGATCTGACTCCAGACTCCTTGCTACTAACATGCTATGTCCCTCACAATAATGCAGGGATAACCCTAATAAGTGTGGAAACACCACGCATAGAAATGGACCGAACAAAAGCAAACCTGAAATCTGGGCTGTTATAAGATTGTCTACTGGGAAAATCAGCTCACTTGGTCTCCCAATAAACACTCCAGAATGTGCTGAGGTTAATTTGCATCAATTGCTTGCAGCTGGAGAGCAGACATGACAATTGCCGTCTCCAGAAAATCAGGCAGAGGGAAGATTGGAAAGTCCCTGTGAGAATGGAAGAGGAGATGTCTCACTCTTCACAATGGGCACAATAGGGAACCTGAAAAGTCTGTAAATCCAACTGCAAGCGCCCTATGTTGTTTCCTGCTTTGTCTGACTGTTTCTGTAAGTTTCTGTATCCATGGATCTTAAACAAACCTTCTGTTGTCTGTCTGTTGGCCTTTTCCCTTCAATCATCATAACAGCTTTGTTGTGACAGCACCACACTAAAAAGGAACCTCTGTCAAGGCAGGGGGCCCAGAGGACAGAGAAGATGGGTGGGTTGTCCCCTGGGCAGGTGGGGAAGGATACCCTAAAAGCTGGTGAAGGAGGCAGATAGAAGATGGGAAACCAGGAAGAAGATAGGAAGTGTATCAGCAGGGCCTGAGTCCAAGCTTCTTCTATCACCTCCCAAATCACACCTGCACCCAGCTGGTGGATAAATCTTTCAGAAGCCGCTCCAAGAAGGAGTGACCTCTTCCACTTTGGCTTTCCATGAGGAGCATCCCCATTCTCCACCTGTCTGCTCCTTCTTTGGCCAATACTAAGTACAAAAAGAGCCGACAAAGGAGGAGGATGCCTTTCTCCCCCTGGTACCTCCCTACTCCTACAAAAAAGATATGGGAAGAGGAAAGAATAATAAATGCCATTTAAAGAAACTATGGTGCTTGGTTTATTCCACCGAGATTATGTGTAAAACTGCTTGCTATGAAGAAAAGATTTTTTTTTTTTTTTTGGTTTTCAGTTTAATTCAGATTAGATATGGAGACCAAGACAAAGAAAATGCACCCAATCTGTGAGGGGAGCTCAGGAACAGGGTCCACAAGGAGTTAACGCTTCAGATGAGACTGAAAGGTAAGAGTTTTTCCCCGTGGACAAGGGGCAGGGAAACTGGAGGAAACACTGAACAGATATTCTTCCCTCAGCCTGAAAAGACACTAGGCAGGGAGGTGGTGGGGAGGCACAGACAGGAGGGGGCACGGTGTGCCCAGCAGTCTGAGGGGAGCACAGGGGTGGGAGATGAGGAGCCAGCTCCTGAAGGGCCTTGTATGTCATGTTAAGAAGTATACATTTCTCTGTGCTGATGGGAAGCCACTGGAATAATCTAAGCAGAGGACTAACATGATTAGATTTGCATGTTAAAAAAGATCGCAGCAGGAGGATGTTTGTCACACAGAGTCCTAAGGAATGTGCCATGCAAAATCATGGTTAATGGTAAACTAGTTTTTAAATGGACTAGAAAAATAAAAAAAGAACTTTGAAGATCTCCTGGAAAGGGATTATAAAACTATAAAAACAATAAAAAGATTTAAACATATCAAAGAAAATAAGTCAGAGAAGATTTTAAGCCACTTGAACCAACAATGTATTTAAGGATGAAGAAGAGAAAGCTTACCCAACGAGCAAGTTCTTGACCTCAGTACCGATCCAGGAAGGGTTAGGGAGGTTGCAGTCTCCAAGCTGTCCCCAGCGGTAGCAAATCATGACCAATGGTTGGGTATTCTAAATCAATTTGAAAAAATATAAACAAAAATCATGCGGATTGGCGAGGAGTCCTTGATCATCTCCCCAAAGCATGCTTTATCCTTTTTTAAGAGATACTTCTTTCCACATAGTAATCAGACAGCCATTTATTCACGCACAGATTTCTAATTGAGAAGGCAATATTTTGTTTTGTGATCTATTTCAAAAGGTGGAATGAGAAAATTTATTTTAATCCTTAGCATATATGTTTATTAGACTTTTTGTAGGTTATTGACTTTTTTTTTTTTTTAATTAATTTATTTATTTAATTTTATTTTTGGCTGTGTTGGGTCTTCGTTTCTGTGCGAGGGCTTTCTCTAGTTGCGGCGAGCGGGGGCCACTCTTCATCGCGCTGCGCGGGCCTCTCACTGTCGCGGCCTCTCTTGTTGAGGAGCACAGGCTCCAGACGCGCAGGCTCAGTAGTTGTGGCTCACGGGCCCAGTTGCTCCGCGGCATGTGGGATCTTCCCAGACCAGGGCTCGAACCCGTGTCCCCTGCATTGGCAGGCAGATTCTCAACCACTGCGCCACCAGGGAAGCCCAGGTTATTGACTTTTAAGATGTCAATCTTTTCATTCTTTCCCAATGCTTACATCACAGTTTATCTTCTAAAACAGATAATCTCTCTATATTTTTATTTGATTTAATAATCATTCATTGACAAATATTTCCTGAATACCTCTTTTTTCCTTTAGGCCACAAGGAACCAATAATTGGCAAGACAGACAAACCTGGCTGCTCCCTCATGAAGATTATAGTCTAGTGGCAAAGCAAACAATTATAATGTGATATATGTAAAGAACATGACAGAAACTCACTTTGCTTACCCAATATCTGTTTACCACATCTTTTCTGTTAAGAGAACCCCACTTTGGATGGGGGCAAGTAACATACCCAGCTGTAACAGATTATATTTCCCCCAAATGGCCACACCAATATTTTGATCCTACATTCTCTTCCAGAACCTACCACCCTTACATTAAGATGTAAACTCTATTTCCCCTCCCCTTTAACCTGAGCAGTCTTTTGTGTTTGCCACAATGAATAGAGAACAGCACAAGTGATGCTGTGTGACTTCCAGGCCTAAGTCATAAAAGGCAATATGGTTTCCACCTAAGCCTCTCTTGGGACCCTCACCCTTGGGGCTCAGCCATTATGGTGTGGGAAGCCAAGCAGCCACATGAAAAGGTCATGTGTAGGTGTTCTAACCACAGTTCCAACTGTGTGAGTCTTCTTGGCCGAAAGCCAGCAACAACTGCTGTTGTATGGATGTCAGGGAGAGTAGAAACAGGCCATTTCTGCTGAGCTTTGCCCAATTGTCATATTTGTGAGAAAAACACATGTTTTTGTTTTAAGCCACTAAGTTTTGAGTTGGTTCGTTGCACAGCAGTAGATACCCAGAACAATAACTTTTAAAACGGAAGGCTTGGGGCTTCCCTGGTGGCGCAGTGGTTGAGAGTCTGCCTGCCAATGCAGGGGACACGGGTTCGAGCCCTGGTCTGGGAAGATCCCACATGCCGCGGAGCGACTAGGCCCGTGCGCCACAACTACTGAGCCTGCGCATCTGGAGCCTGTGCTCCGCAACAAGAGAGGCCGCAATAGTGAGAGGCCCGCGCACCGCGATGAAGAGTGGCCCCCGCTTGCCGCAACTAGAGAAAGCCCTCGCACAGAAACAAAGACCCAACACAGCCAAAAATAAATAAATAATAAATAAATTAATTTAAAAAAATTTTTTTTTAAAAAAAAGGAAGGCTTTCCCAGCCTTCCTTGCAGATTGGAGTGACCATGTGACATAATTCTGACCAATGAGATGTAAGCAGAAGCCAGTAAACGGGGCTTCTGGGAAAGACTCAGCAGATGCATGACTTCAGGACCTGGATCCTTTGTTCTTTCTTCAGCCTACAATTCAGAGTGACAGTTAGAGCCCCTGCAGCCATTTTGTAAGAATGAGAATGAAGACCACACCCTAAGGACTCCAGAATAGAAACCTAGAAAAGATGCTCAACATCCTTAGTCTTCAGGACGACACAAATTAAAACTACAGTGAGATATCATTTCATACTTCCAAAATGGCAAACATTAAAAGGACCGACAACATCAGATTTTGGTGTGGATGTGGAGTAACTAGAACTTGCATACATTTCTAGTTAGGGTGTAAAATCTTACCAACACTTTGGAAAACTGTTTAGCAGCTTCCAACAAAGACAAAAATACACCTATTCTATGATCCAGCTATTCAACTTCTAGGTTTTTAATTAAATTTGAAACATGGAAACATATGTTTACAAAAAGAAATCTCAGGGAATGTTTATAATGGCCATAAACAGGAAATCTATAAATCTACCAACATAAGAGTTGATAAAATGGATAAACAAGTTGTATATATGCTACACTGGAAAACTAGTAAGAAAAAAGGATGAACTACTCACATATACAACAACATGGATGAATCTCAAAAACATAGGTTGAGCAAAAGAAGTCAAACATATAAGAGTGTGTGCTATATGATTCTACTTCTTTGACATTCAAGAACATGTAAAACTAATGGATTGTGATAGAAATCAGAACAGCAGCTGCCTCATGGAGGGATTGACTAAAAAGGCACAAAGGAACTATCTGGGGTAATGGAAAAATTCTACATCCCAATTGGGGTGTTAGTTTCCCAGGTATATACAATTGTCAAACTCATAAACTGTACTCTGCACTAAGATGTGTGTACTTTACTGCATGTAATTTATTTAAAAATTAGTTAACTAAAAATAAATATGAGCTTATTTATATTTAATCCTGAGAACCACTTAGAGGAGCTAGAGCTTAAATATTACTGATTTGCTGTTATAGCTAACTTACGGTAACAATATTTAATGTTAGGAATGAAAATATTTTGTGACCAGGTCTTGCTGACCAGTAAAATATTATCTCTAATTCACTTACCCAAAACAGTATATTCCAAATCAAAACATGTTCAACATGGATTTTCTTTCTCCTTTTTCCCAAGCTAAGATAACCAAAATAAAATTTTTTAGCCAAAGCCCCATACCAGCAACTAACAGGGCTTCTTGATTAAAAAGTGATGTCTAAACAGAGATCTGAATTGCAGCAGGATTAGGCAAAAAGCAGGCAAAAGGGGGGCGGGACATATATATGTATATATATATATATAGAGAGAGAGAGAGAGAGAGAGAGAGAGAAACAGAGACAGACAGAGACAGAGAGACAAAGAGAGAAACTGAAAAACGATCAGTGAGTTTACTGCAATACACTCGATCAGGACACAGGCTGGTCCTGATGAACCAGGGGTGTTATAGGAACCTGAAGGACTAGAACCAGGGGCTTAATGCCACCCACACTTTCCTCCCTCCCCTTTCCCTCTGGCTGTCAGCTTTATGTTTTCACACATATTTATGCTTTTGAGGGCAGGAGCTACAATTTGTGCTTTTAATAATTATAGTAGGTTAGGTTCCTAGAAGGAGAATTTGGGAAAAGGACTATGGACCTTTTATAAAGTTCTTGATATATGTTGCCAATTATTCCCTCCTCCAAAAAAAAACAAACCCCAAACCAATTTCGACTCTCAATAGGAGGGTGTGACTGTGCTTATTCTGAAACAACCTCATCAGCCTTAAATTTAAGATATTTTAGAGTCTTTGTTTTTTTGGTAGAATAAAGTGATATGTTATTGATGTTTTATTTTGTAACTACTAACAGTGAATCATTTCACATATATATCGATCATTTATATTTCTGCATCTGAGATTTGTCTATACATTGTTGTTGCACCTTTTTCCATTGAAGTTTCAGTGTTTTCCTGATTTAAACTGCTAATCACTGTTTGTCAGATATTTTTTACTTTGTAATCTACTTCTCAATTTTTGATGGTTTCTTTTAAATTTTTCATGTAGTCAAATCTTTGATTTTGATTCCTTTGTGATTTAGCCCATTGATTTTATGCTTAGACAATTCTTCGTTCAGCTCAAGAACAAGTAAATAGTTTAAATAGTTCCCTAAATATTCTTTTTGCTTTTAAATCAGACTTTGGCAAACATTGATTATGTTTCAGGTACATGTTTTAATATTTCTCTGTTTACCTTACATTGAACACTTTTCACATTTAACACCTGGAATTTATTTTAACATATGTTGTAAATAAATTGACATATTTAACTTACCACAGCTTGTTAATTTATTGAATAATTTTTCTTTTGCACATTACAATGTGATAACAACTTTGTTATTCACATCATTTTTATAAGTAATGGTATCAATTTATGGCTATTTATTCTGTTCAAAAGGTATGCTATGCACATTTATGCTAGTAGTACCCTGTTTTATGTACTGTTTTAATATACTTTAATACATTGTGGGGAAAATCTGTATAATAAGATTTTTTTTAGCTACAAGTAACAAAAATTTATTAAAGTTGCTTTAAGCAAAAGAGAGAATATCCACGGACCAATCAACTGTGCCCAGAGGCAAAGATCAGAAGGGACAATTACAGAGGCATCCCTATTGAATTCTTTAAGTCAGGGAGGGCACCCAGTAGATGTTCACTGTTCCCTTCATCAACTGTCTTTTTTCAAAATTTCTTGGCTCTTCTCTATTTTTTCTAGCTAATCAACTTTAAAATCACCGTTTCAAGCTCCAAAAGATATCCTATTTGGATTTTGATTGGAGTTGCATTAAACCTATAAATTAATTTGAGAAGAACTGACATCTTTATAATAGTCATTGTTATCCAAGAACGTGGTAGGACTTCCCATTTATTCAAGTCTTCTTTTATGTTCTTCAGTAAAATTTTGCAGTTTTATTTATATCGTTCCTGTCCATTTCTTATTATGGTTATTCTGAGGTATTTTATATCTTTCATTTTTAAACCAATTACAATCTGACTCCTACCTATTAATCTTAATTCTTTTGTTACTAAAAAAAAAAAAGAGGGAAGCGGTGGAAATTATTGGAAGGACATTGAGGAAGCTCATAGAATTAAGACAACAGAATTAAGTTTCAGGAGAAGGAGACAGGGCTGACATCAGGGATGACTGGATCCATTGGCTGAAACACAGATGAGTCTTTCACAGAGTCTTTCACGTTGCTCATCTCTCGGCTCTACATATCTCTGTATTTTGACTGCATTCTAATATTTTTATTATCCAAAAGAAAAAAGGGTGTTTTGCTCACTAGTTCCAGATAGTAAGATCCCAGGCAAAGGTTCAGATTGGCACAGTAGGTCAGATGCTTACTATTGAACCTATGCCTACCTCTTATAGCCAGGGAGGGGAGATGCTCTGATCGGCACAGTCCAGGTCATGTGCCTGTCCCTGGGGATAGGCAAGCAGACCTGTTGCCAGATGAGGGCTTGCTGGGCACACAACAGACACTACATCCAGTGACATCGGTCCTGCCAAATTTGCCTGTGATGGTCTTGTTGCTAATTCCAATGGATACTTTCCAATCTTTATAATTACTTTTCTCTCTGAAGACTTTGATGTTGACAGCCTCTTGAGGTTCTCGACTCCCTGCGTTTCAAGAACACATTTTTCTTATGGTTTTCTCTTTTCGCTCTTGCTCTTCCTTTTCCTTCTCTTTTTTAGACTTTTCTTCTTCCAACTACCCTTCTAATTGCTTTCACCCAGGCTTTCATCCTTGGTTTATTTCTATTCTATTTCTTTCTTTTTTTTTTTTAATATTTATTTATTTATTTATCTTTGGCTGCATTGGGTCTTCATTGCTGTGCATGGGCTTTCTCTAGTTGCAGCGAGCAGTGGCTTCTCTTGTTGTGGAGCACGGGCTCAGTTGTTGTGGCTCGTGGGCTCTAGAACGCAGGCTCAGTAGTTGTGACGCATGGATTAGTTGCTCCGCGGCATGTGGGATCTTCCCGGACTAGGGCTCGAACCCGTGTTCCCTGCATTGGCAGGTGGATTCTTAACCACTGCGCCACCAGGGAAGCCCTCTATTCTATTTCTAGAGCACATTTTTTCTGGATTATCTCATCTAATCCTAAGATTTTTATTATCACCTGTTCATTTCCAAATCCGTTCCTCCAGGCCAGATCTCACTTTACATCTCCAGGCTCAGCTCTAGAGATAAGAAACTCAATGCGGTAATTATAAGGAAGAATGGTAGGTTAAACTGTTGGCTACATGAGACAGTGAACATAAAGTGCGAATACGCTAGAAGATATCAACTGTGTCCCATAAGAAAATTTAATTTTTAATCTCTTTCATCCTTGACCTATTTATTGTGTTTCCAAAGTAAAACATTTTCCTGCTCTTTATACTTCATTTATAAGAATAAAATAGAGGACAGAACCTGGCATAATAATTAGAAAAAGTGCTGGAATGGATGTCTGTAGACTTGTGTTCTAAATCTTGCTTTGCAACTGAGTCTCTATGTTCCTAAGAGTCGTATTTCAGGATTATGGCGGGGAACTGGTGAGATAAATAATGCATATGAAAACATTTTATAATCCACAAACAACTATATACCTGAAATGCGTTATTACTGTCTTGCCTTGCCCTAGCTATGTCATAGCCTTAATATGAAAACGAATTTTGTTCATTATCAATTTGGACAAAACAGGGTATCATCTCTCTCTAAGAGGTCCTTAATGATTTCATCAAGGGAAGTGCAACACATCTCTTTAAAATTTAGTGGTTTAGGGCTTCCCTGGTGGCGCAGTGGTTAAGAATGCCTGACAATGCAGGAGACATGGGTTCAAGTCCTGGTCTGGGAAGATCCCACACGTTGCGGAGCAACTAAGCCCGTGTGCCACAACTACTGAGCCCACGTGCCACAACTACTGAGCCTATGTGCCACAACTACTGAAGCCCGCATGCCTAGAGCCCGTGCTCCGCAACCAGAGAAGCCACCACAGTGAGAAACCCACACACCACAATGAAGAGTAGTCCCCACTCGCTGCAACTAGAGAAAGCCCGTGCGCAGCAACGAAGACCCAATGCAGCCAAAAATAAATAAATTAAATAAATAAATTTAAAAAAATTTAGTGGTTTAAAATAATGACTGTGGGTTTGCTAGAGGATTTTTGTTTTCTGGTTACGACTGGGCTCACTCATGCAGCAGCATTCAGCGAGTCAGCTGGGATAACTGGACCTCTCTTTCCACGAGGTCTTTGCTCCTCAAGGAGACTCAACCAGGCTTCCTCACCTGCTAGAGGCAGTGTTCCAGGCAAGCCCCAGTGTGACGTGTCTGACAAACCTCTGTTTGTGTCACATTTGCTGGTGTCCCGTCCCATTCACCAGATCAGCCAGCTAACCAAGCCCAGTCAGTATGGGAGGGAGTAAACAACGGCATGGATGCCATGAGGCAGATTAGTTGGGGCCATTAGTGTAACAATCTACCACAGTAGGGAAATATATTTAATAATCTGGATGAAATGAATAACTTCATAGGAAACTATAATTTACAAATCTGAGCCCAGAAAAGATTCAAAAAATCTATACAGACGAATTACCGTGAAAAAAAATTTGAGAAAATTATCAGTTATTCGAGCCCCTTGCAAATCACAAGGCTGAGATGGTTTTACAAGGGAATTCTACCAAATTCTTGAGGAAAAGACATCTCTGTTGTTATACAAAATGTTGCAGAACATACAAAAACAAAATTTTTATGAAGAGAGGATTACATCAATACCACAATATAACAAAGGTAGAAAAAAATTACATACCGACCATATTTAATCTCTCCATCTCTCTCTCTAAATATACATACATGTGTGTGTATATATATATATATATATATATATATATATATATATATATATATATATTCCAGCAGCTCATTAGAAGAATACTACATCATTATGAAGAGGAGTTAATTCCAAGAATGCAATTAACAATTGGAAAATTGTTAATATACTGATTATATTAATAGATCAAAACATAAAAATCATAGCGTCTCTATACAGAGGTATTTATAAAACATAACATAAATTCTTTCTTTAAAAAAACTCCCATTAAGATGGTAATAGATGGACAATCCCTTAACTTGATGAAATTTACCTATTTCAACCCAAAAGCTGGAATCATATTAATGGGAAGCATCTGAAGATGTCCCATTAAAATCGGGAGCTAGATGAAAATATCTACTGTCACTGATATTCAACATTTCTGGAGATGGTAGCCATCACAGCTAGAAAGGAGATAGAATTGAGAAGTATACAAAATGGAAAGGGAGGAGGCAAAATGATAATTACTCATCAGTGTTGCTGTTGCATTCCTGAAATACTTGAGGCAATTGAAAAACTACTCTTGATGATAAGGCAATTCACTAAGTTGGCTGAGTATGAAATTAACATGCAGAAATGAACAGCAAGTTTATTAACATATATCAGCTAGCTATTTAAAAGATATAATGGACAAAAAGACTCTATTTACAAAAACCACAAAAAAGATAAACAATCTTAGAAAAAACTTAACAAGAAATGTGCAAAATCTATTTGAAAAAATACTTTAAACTGCAACTGAAGCCCCCCTAAAACCTTGTACAGATGCAAAGACTTACCATGTTCTTTAATAGGAAGACTCACTGTCAGGCAGAGGTCAATTCAATAAAAAGACAAAGAGGATTTTATTTTAGCCAATCTGATTCTAAAGTTTATTTTTAAAAGAAACAAGCAACAATATCTAAGAAAATCTAGGAGAAGTATAGAATGTGGGGTAACCTCACTCTTTTATATATTTAAAAGAAATAATGGATCAAATGAGAACATTCAGAAATAGAACTTAGTAAATTATAAAAGCAGCATTTCCAATCAATGGGAAAGATAATTTATGTAATAAACAGTGTGCAGTCTACTAATAGACATCTAGAACAAAATAAGGAAAAATAAATTTGGATCTGTACCTCATAACTTACATTAAAACAAATCCCAGTTGGATCAAATATTTACATGTAAAAAATGAAACTGTAAGGGAACTAGAAGAAATCATTGAAGATTTTTTTTTTTTTTAATTTGGGGGGTGGGAAAGCTATTTCTATATACATCACAAAACTCAGAAGCCATAAAAGAGAAGATTAATAAACAACTACATAAAAATAAAAATGAGGTTCTGCAAGACAATAAACAAAAAAATCAAAAGACAAATGACAAACTGGGAAAAGTATTTGTTACTCATACCACAGGTAGGTGTTAATTTTTCTAATATAGAGAGAGCTTTTATGAATCAATAAAAAGACCAATAGACTGTTCTTATAAAAGAAAATACAAGTGACCCATTAACATATAAAAAGATGCTTAATCTTATTTACAGAAACAGAAATGCAAATTAAAACAAACTGGAATATCACTTCTAAATTATCATATTAGCAAAGATCTAATGGTTAGATTGGATTTTTTGCTCTCATACGTTGCTGGTTGAATATAAATTGGCAATTTGGCACTATCTCACAGAATTAACAATGCAACCCAACAGGTCTTCTTCTGGAATTTATCCCAGACTTTATTCACTCATGTATGAAATGATATATGAAATAGATTAGTCATTACAGCATTATTTGTAATACCAAAAGATTTCATCAGGAGAGGGTTACATGATGATACATCCCTATATTGGAATAGAGCAGCTGTGAAGATGTTCTTTACGTGATATGAATGAGCTCCACAATCTAATATTGTTCAAAAAAAGCAAGCTATAGTGTGTATAGTATGCTCTCTTATGTGTAAAAATGGGAGAAAAAATAAATGTAAATTAGCTTTACATGTATGAATTATCTCCAGAAAGATACACAAAAGCTCTTTGTATTACATGCCTCTACAAAAGGAAACAGCATAGCTGGAGTACAGAGGTAGAGAAGCATGGGGTGCCTGTATGCATATGGGAATCGAGTTACTGGGGGGCTGCTCCATGAAGGTCTCCTACTGGGTCTGCAGTCCCTGGCACACATCCCTGGAGCAAGCACCACCTGATTGCCTTCTCCTAGGGGGAGGGACCAGGGCTTTGGACAGCATCACATGGCAGAGGAGGAAGTCATCGCTCAGTGACACTAGCCTGAGATATGAAGGAAGGGAGGTGCCTCAAAAGATGACTGTGATCATCTCTGATTTATGTCAATTTAGAAAAATAAATTCTCCTGTACCTGAGAAATGGTCTTCTATTGAATGGACAAGGCAAGACCCAGTTTCTGCCAGGAGGCAAGGCGTGCTAAGACCAGGCCTACTTGCTCCTTCACCTTCACCCTGCCTGGAGTGCTGAAAGGTGAAGTCCTTCACTCTTCCTGTGCTGAATGTCTTCTTTTCTTTTCCCAGGTCCTGGGCAAGAGTTTATGTTTTGTGCCCACTTCCTTTGTCTATAGGCCCACTTATATGGAGCAAAAAGGATATGATCCTAGTTCTATCTTTACACTAAAAATGTAATGAAATTCCATCAGACCAACACAATAACATAATAAATCACTTGCTAATATATGGATTTGGAAATTTCAGAAAATTCTCAGCATAAGGTTTGAAGGATAAACAGAAGTTTACCAGTGACAAAGATGGGAGTAGGATGACGGTCTAGTCAAAAGGAATAGGTGACACAGAGGCAGTAAACAGATTGGATGCTTGGGGAACTATGCACAATTTGGAATTCCTGGACTATAAAGTGACAGAGAAATAGCAAGGGATGAAATTGGAGAGTTGAAAGGGCCAGATTATAAGTGCATTTGCATGTTATAACGACTAAATACACTCTTAATTGTATGTGATTGTTGTAGGGGCTACACTGTGTCCCTCAAAATTAATATATTGAAGGCCTTACCCCCAGTACCTCAGAGTGTGACTGTATTTGAAGTTAGGGCCTTTAAAGAGGGGATTAAGTTATAGGGAGAGGAACTTTAGACACACAAAAAGATAGCAGGGATGTGCGTGCATAGGGGAAAGACCATGTTAGGACACAGGGAGAAGGCAGCCGTCTTCAAGTCAAGAGAGAAGCCTCAGAAGAAACCAGACCTGCCAACACCTTGATCCTAGACTTCTAGCCTCGAGAACCATGAGAAAATAAATTTGTGTTGTTTAAGACACCCAATCTACAGTATTTTGTTAGGGCATCCTTAGCAAACTAATACAGTGATGAAGAGTCACTGAAGGATTTTATGCAAGGAAGCAGTCATTTTGATGGCAATGTGGAAAAAGAATTGGAAAGCAGTGAGATGGAGGTGGGGAGGTCACTTAGGCTACTGCATCAGTCTAGGCAAGGGTTGGTAAGGATTTGACCAAGGAAGTGACAATGGGAATGGTGAAATAAGATTTGAGAACTATTTCAGAGGTAAAAATAAATGGAGATGGAACTAAGATGTTGACAAGCCTTTTGTTTGAATGGTGCGTTGAATAATATGCCATCAAATAAAGTTAAGGGATATAGGAAGAAAATTAGGGTTTTTTTTGTTTTGTTATTTTATTTTTTTAACATTTTTATTGGAGTATAATTGCTTTACAATGGTGTGTTAGTTTCTGCTGTATAACAAAGTGAATCAGTTATACATATACATATATCCCCATATCTCCTCCCTCTTGCATCTCCCTCCCACTCTCCCTATCCCACCCCTCTAGGTGGTCACAAAGCACCAAGCTGATCTCCCTGTGCTATGCAGCTGCTTCCCACTAGCTATCTATTTTATATTTGATAGTGTATATATGTCCATGCTACTCTCTCACTTCATCCCAGCTTATACATGCCTCTCCCCGTGTCATCAAGTCCATTCTCTATGTCTGCATCTCTATTCCTGTCCTGCCCCTACGTTCATCAGAACCTTTTTTTTTTTTGATTCCATATATATGAGTTAGCATATGGTATTTGTTTTTCTCTTTCTGACTTACTTCACTCTGTATGACAGACTCTAGATCCATCCACCTCACTACAAATAACTCAATTTCGTTTCTTTTTATGGCTGAGTAATATTCCATTGTATATATGTGCCACATCTTCTTTATCCATTCATCTGTTGATGGACACTTAAGTTGCTTCCATGTCCTGGCTATTGTAAATAGTGCTGCAATGAACATTGTGGTACATGTCTCCTTTTGAATTACGGTTTTCTCTGGGTATATGCCCAGTAGTGGGATTGCTGGGTCATATGGTAATTCTATTTTTAGTTTTTTAAGGAACCTCCATACTGTTCTCCATAGTGGCTGTATCAATTTACATTCCCACCAACAGTGCAAGAGGGTTCCCTTTTCTCCACAGCCTCTCCAGGATTTATTGTTTGTAGATTTTTTGATGATGGCCGTTCGGACTGGTGTGAGGTGATACCTCATTGTAGTTTTGATTTGCATTTCTCTAATGACTAGTGATGTTGAGCATCCTTTCATGTGTTTCTTGGTAATCTGTATATCTTCTTTGGAGAAATGTCTATTTAGGTCTTCTGCTCACTTTTGGATTGGGTTGTTTTTCTGATATTGAGCTCCATGAGCTGCTTGTATATTTTGGAGTTTAATCCTTTGTTAGTTGCTTCATTTGCAAATATTTTCATATTGCAAATACAGTTGTTGTAAAGCTGGTTTAGTGGTGCTGAATTCTCTTAACTTTTGCTTGTCTGTAAAGGTTTTCATTTCTCCGTCAAATCTGAATGAGATCCTTGCTGGGGAGAGTAATCTTGGTTGTAGGTTTTTCCCTTTCATCACTTTAAATATGTACTGCCACTCCCTTCTGGCTTGCAGAGTTTCTGCTGAAAGATCAGCTGTTAACCTTATGGGGATTCCCTTGTATGTTATTTGTTGCTTTTCCCTTGCTGTTTTTAATTTTTCTTTGTATTTAACTTTTGATAGTTTGATTAATATGTGTCTTGGCATTTTTCTCCTTGGATTTATCCTATATGGGACGTTCTGCGCTTCCTGGACTTGACTATTTCCTTTCCCATTTTACGGAATTTTTCAACTATAATCTCTTCAAATATTTTCTCAGGCCCTTTCTTTTTCTCTTCTTCTTCTGGGACCCTTATTAATTCGAATGTTGGTGCATTTAATGTTGTCCCAGAAGTCTCTGAGACTGTCCTCAATTCTTTTCATTCTTTTTTCTTTATTCTGCTCTGTGGTAGTTATTTCCACTATTTTATCTTCCAGGTCACTTATCCATTCTTCTGCCTCAGTTATTCTACTATTGATTCCTTCTAGAGAAATTTTAATTTCATTTATTGTGTTGTTCATCATTGTTTGTTTGCTCTTTTGTTCTTCTAGGCCCTTGTTAAACGTTTCTTGTATCTTCTCCATTCTATTTCTAAGATTTTGGATCGTCTTTACTATCATTACTCTGAATTCTTTTTCATGTAGACTGCCTATTTCCTCGTCATCTGTTTGGTCTGGTGGGTTTTTACCTTGCTCCTTCATCTGCTGCATATTTCTCTGTCTTCTCATTTTGTTTAACTTACTGTGTTTGGGGTCTCCTTTTTGTAGGCTGCAGGTTTGTAGTTCCCGTTGTTTTTGTTGTCTGCCCCGAGTAGGTGAGGTTCCTTCAGTGGCTTGTGTAGGCTTCCTGGTGGAGGGGACTGGTGACTGTGTTCTGGTGGGTGGGGCTGGATCTTGTCTTTCTGGTGGGCAGGGCTGCATCCAGTGGTGTGTTTTGGGGTGTCTGTAAACTTAGACACAGCCTCTCTGTTAATGCGTGGGGTTGTGTTTCTGTCTTGCAAGTTGTTTGGCATGGGGCATGGGGCGTCCTGCACTGGAGCTTGCTGGCCGTTGGGTGTAGCTGGGTCTTAACGTTGAGATGGAGGTTTCTGGGCAAGCTCTTGCTGATTGATATTATGTGGGGCTGGGAGGTCTCTGGTGGTCCAGTGTCCTGAACTAGGCTCTCCCACCTCAGAGGCTCAGGCCTGACACCAGGCTGGAGCACCAAGACCCTGTCAGCCACATGGTTCAGAAGAAAAGGGAGAAAAAAAGAAAGAAAAAAAATTATAATAAAAATAAATAAATAAATAAAATTATTAAAATAAAAAAAATAAAAAAAGAAGAGAGCAACCAAACCAATATACAAATCCACCAATGATAACAAGTGCTGAAAACTATACTAAGATAAACATAAAAATCAGAAACAAATCAATCGCAGACAGGAAGCCCCAAGTCTACAGTTGCTCCCAAAATCCACAACCTCAGTTTTGGGATGATTCGTTGTCTATTCAGGTATTCCACAGATGCAGGGTATGACAAGTTGATTGTGGAGATTTAATCTGCTGCTCCTGAAGCTGCTGGGAGAGAGTTTCCTTTCTCTTCTTTGTTTGCACAGCTCCTGGGGTTCAGCTTTGGATTTGGCCCCGCCTCTGTGTGTAGGCTGCCCTCAGGCATCTGCTCCCTGCCCAGACACGACAGGGTTAAAGCAGCGGCTGATTAAGGGGCTCTAGCTCATTCAGGCCAGGGGGAGGGAGGGGTACAGTAGTTATAATTGGAATGCGGGGCGAGCCTGCGGCAGCAGAGGCTGGCATGACGTTGCAACAGCCTGAGGCACGTCATGTATTCTCCCAGGGAAGTTGTCCCTGGATCACAGGACCCTGGCAGTGGCGAGCTGCAGAGGCTTCCCGGGGGGTGTGGACAGTGACCTGTGCTTGCTCACAGGATTCTTGGTGGCGGCAGCAGCAGGGTTAGCGTTTCATGCCCATCTCTGGGGTCCGAGCTGATAGGCGCAGCTCGCGCCTGTCTCTGGAGCTTGTTTAGGCGGTGCCCTGCCTTCTGTGGGCACACGAGGAAGGAATCTCCTCTCCTCGCGCACCCCAAAACAATGGTCTCTTGCCTCTTAGGCAGGTCCAGACTTTTTCCCAGACTCCCTCCCAGCTAGCTGTGGCGCACTAGCCTCCTTCAGGCTGTGCTCACGCAGCCAACCCCAGTCCTCTCCCTGGGATCCGACCGAAGCCCGAGCCTCAGCTCCCAGCCCCCGCCCGCCCCGGCGGGTGAGCAGACAAGCCTCTCGGGCTGGTGAGTGCTGCTCGGCACCGATCCTCTGTGCGGGAATCTCTCCGCTTTGCTCTCTGCACCTCTGTTGCTGTGCTCTCCTCCGTGTCTCTGAAGCTTCCCCCCGTCCCAGCCCCCATCTCTGCCAGTGAAGGGGCTTCCTAGTGTGTGGAAACCTTTCCTCCTTCACAGCTCCCTCCCAGAGGTGCAGGTTCCGTCCCTATCCTTTTGTCTCTATTTTTCCTTTTGCCCTATTGAGGTACGTGGGGATTTTCTTGCCTTTTGGGAGGTCTGAGGTCTTCTGCCCGCATTCAGTAGGTGTTCTGTAGGAGTTGTTCCACATGTAGATGTATTTTTGATGTATTTGTGGGGAGGAAGGTGATCTCCACGTCTTACTCCTCTGCGATCTTCAAGGTCAAAAATTAGGTTTTATTTTAAGGGCAATGAGTTCAGCTTTGAAGATATTTTATTGAGGTGACTGTGGGCATTCCTCAGGTCCAGTGGTAGTTAAATGTCTAGATGAGAAGGTGAGAAGATAAGTAGGGGCCAGAGATAATAACTTGTGAGTCATCACAATAATAATGGTAACATAATAATAGCAATAATATTAATTGTGATTAACACTTAACTAAAGCTTATTATGTACCAAACAGTGTTCTAAACACTTTGGGTATATTAACCCACACATCCTTACAATAATGCTATGGTGTAGATACTACTGTTATCCTCATTTTAAAGATGAGAAAACTGAGGCACAGGAGATTGTCCAAGGTTACTCTCAGCCGAGAAGTGGTAGAATCAGGCTATGAACCCATGTAGTCTGGTTTTAGAGCATGTTACTAGATTATTTGCATTTTCATACAACTGATGTTAAAATTGTGGAAGAATGTTGAGATTCCTTAACAGAGGAGGTGTCTATAGAGTGAAAACAGAAGAGGTAAGGATAAAATCTGAGGGTATACCCACACCAGTGTGTAGGGGGGTTAGCAGAAAATGAAGATCCAAGGCAGACAGCAACAGTTTGGTCAGAATGACAGAAGGAAGACCAAGATGAGAGGAATGTGGTCAACAGTGTGATTGCCACAGAGATGTCAAGTAACAGCGGCAGAAGAGTGTTCATTGGATGTAAAATGCAGGAAAATTGAAAGCCCCAGCTAGAGTCCTTGCAGTGGAGTTTTGGGGAGAGGCTTCAAAAGTCAGATTACAGTGATTAGAGAAGTAAGCCAGAAAAGGAGCCTGTAGAGCTGAGAGTGAAGAATCATGGCTGAGAAGACTATGAGAGAGACGTGGGCAAAGACTAGAGGGATGTTCCATGACAAGAAAGGCTGTATTTAGAATGAATGGGTGAAGATGTTTGTAGACTATGGGAAATGAGTCAGCAGAAAGGGAGAGGTTGAAGACAGTGAGGGAAAACTTGATAGAAGGGATTTCTTTGAAAGGCATGTCTTAGACAAGCGGTATTAAGAGTGCAACTGGGGAGCCAGATGATGGCAACTGGAAGTTGACAGAGTTAGGCTTGATGTTCTTGGTCTTCTCTGAGAAGTAGGGAAGCAAAGCTATCCAATAAATGTGAGGAGGAGAGGAGAATGGGGTGAGAGGCAACCAAAGCCCTATAAGGAACACTCTGAAGGGTATTTTTAGCTCCTGAGCTCCCGGCCAGGTGGACTGGGGGCTTTGTCAGGCCAGCATTAGTGTTCAACTTCTCCTTCTGCTCAATTTGGCTTCCTCCCCGGACCTTTGACAGGTGTTTATCCCTTATAAATATCTTGCCACCTGAACTTCTCAGAGTCAGCTCCTGGAGATCTTAATCATAGAAGCACATGTACTTGGAAACACTCTAAAGATTTGATTTTCAATGCACATTACACTTGATAGCATTTTTTTTTTCTAGTTTTACTTTACAGTTGACCCTTGAACAACACAGGTTTAGACTGCATGGATCTACTTATATGAAGATTTTTTCCAACAAATTTGTACTAGAGTACTACACAGTCCATGGTTGGTTGAATTGAAGGATGTGAAACTGTGGATACAGAGGGTTGACTGTAAAGTTATACACGGATTTTTCAACTGAGCAGAGGGTTGGTGTTCCTAACCTCTGCATTGTTCAAGAGTCAACTGTACGTTAGTTTTGGATAGTATAAGGATCACCACAGTAAGTCAGTTAATCTACGTCTTCATACATAGTTACAAATTTTTTTTCTTGTGATGAGGACTTTTAAGGTCTACTTTCTTAACAACTTTCAAATATGCAATACAGTATTATTACCTCTAGTCACCATGCTGTCAACATAAACTTTTTTTTTTTAACGTAGAAAACTAAAGGATAAACCTTTATTTAAATCAATTCAATGAATTCAAAGAAAATAAATTTTCCCTATGAAACTATGTGAATAGCATCGGATAACTAGTATCTTGGTTGTTAGTCTGCTCAGGCAGCTACAACACAAAAACGTGGACTAGGTGGCTTAAACAACACACATTGACCTCTCACAGCTCTGGAGGCTAGAAGTCCAAAACCAGGGCACCAGCACAGCTGGGTTCCGCCAAGAATCCTCTGCCTGGTTTACAGATGGCCATGTTTTTGCTGTGTCTTCACAGGTCAGAAGATACAGAGGAAGCAAGCTTTCTAGTGTCTCTTCTTGTAAGGACACGAATCCCGCTGATGAGGGCTCCATCCCCGTGACCTAATCACCCCCAAAGGCCACACATCCTAATACCATCATACTGAAGGCCAGGACCTCAACACATGGACCTTGGAGGGACACAAACAGTCAGTCTATAATAACCACCCATTGTAAGTAGATTGTAAGTAGATAGAACAACCCTATATATTTTTGTATTACCCGCTTTTCTTGTCTCTTTATTTTTTTGTCAGTCATTTTTTTTAAACATCTTTATTGGAATGTAATTGCTTTACATTGTTGTGTTAGTTTCTACTGTATAACAAAGTGAATCGGCTGTATGTACACATATATCCTCATATCCCCTCCCTCTTATGTCTCCCAATAACCTTTTAAAAGTAACAATGCTAATAGCAGCACTTATCTTGTATCTGTTCTTAGCATACAGAATAACTAGTTAACAGAAATGGGGTGTTTCTTGTTTTTTTTTATGTGCTTTTTCTTTTTAAATTCTGACAAAATCAAGGAAGGAACAATGGCAGATTACACATGAAAGTAAATTAAAAGGAATTCTTTTACTTAATGAAATATTCTACTAACAGTCTACCTTACCTATCACATGCACATGTGGGCATGTGCACATACACATACAGAGACACACAGACACACCACACACACTAAATTGACCCCTAGGTTTGAAATATCTCATCCATCATCTGCCCTTAATCATTTAATAAACATTTATTAAATGCCATGTATCAGAAACTATTTTAAGAAAGTTTCTGTTTCCAAAGGACTCACAATTTAGTTGGTGCTTGAATAATGTTATCAGAATGCTTTTAAAATTGTGGTTTGAGAAGACCAATACGTAATCTCAAACTTGAGGCTGCTTTAGGTATCCGCATTTTCTGAAAAACTTTCCCTTTCAAGTTTCTGTATTTTACATTTTCCTAAAACACATTTTATGCTAAAAATTATCTCAAATATCCTTGCAAAATATACTTTGTATGGAATTTTCCCCTAACTTTCATACTAGAAAATAAACATATAGGGATTATATATCTTTCTAATTTTCATTAATGTCATAAAGTAAATCAGTAATGGATGATTTTTTTAAAAAAAAATTTTCTAGTCTGGGGACTTCCCTGGTGGTCCACTGGTTAAGAGTCTGCCTTCCAATGCAGGGGATGCAGGTTCAACCCCCGATTGGGGAAATAAGATCCCACATGCCGAGGGGCAACTAAACCCACGCGCCACAACTATAGAGCCCATGTGCTCTGGAGCTCACGTGCCACAACTAGAGAGTCCACGCACCGCAACTACTGAGCCCGTGCGTTCTGGAGCCCGCGCGCTCTGGAGCCCACGCGCACCACAACTAGAGAGAAGCCTGCACACCGCAATGAAAGATCCCGCGTGCTGCAACTAAGACCCAATGCAGCCAAAACTAATAAATAAATATTTTTTAAAATAAATAAAATAAATAATAAACAAAATTAAAAATTAAAAATTTCCTAGTTACCTATTTTGTGTTATTTTGTCTTAATGAGATCAGGTGAGACAGTAAATTTCTAAGTACTTTTGAAACAGTGAAGTAAAAATATCATTATTGCTGTTTCTATTATTATTAATTAATAATGAAATAAGATATTAAGCCTTGTTTTCCCCTTCAAGATTCTGCAGAAATTGTAATTTAAATACTGCATAAGTATACTTTTATGTAAAAGTTTTTTAGACTTTAAATAAAAAGAATTTATAGTATTAAATTCATATCTATTTGTTATATGATATTGACAGAGTGATTTGACATCTAGTATGACCATAGAGATATATCATTTATCAAAGGAGGTTAAGGGTAATATATTTCAATTAGAACTAATTCTCTTTCAAGATCCAGAAGATCAGGCCTCAATTAATAAAAACAGCTATTCTTTTTGAGTGCATGTTATGTATTAAGCATTTGAGTGTTCCAAAGACAGGTAAGACTTCCTCATCTTTCTGAAGAGTTTATAATATATTCAAGAATAATAAGAGCAATAAGCAAGCAGTAAGAGACAAATCCCATAAATAAGAGATTGTCTTGTACAAAACTTCAAATGCCAGCGTGACACCTTAATTCTGGTGATGGATTCAAGAGTATATACATATGCCAAAGCTTATTAAATTGTATACTTTAAATATACACAGTTTGTTGTATGTCAAATCTACCTCAATAAAGTTTTTTTTTTTTTTTTAATTTATTTTTGGCTGTGTTGGGTCTTCGTTGCTGTGCACAGGCTTTCTCTAGTTGTGAAGACCGGGACTACTCTTTCTTGCAGTGCACGGGCTTCTCATTGCAGTGGCTTCTCTTGTTGTAGAGCACAGGCTCTAGGCGCGCCGGCTTCAGTGGTTGCAGCATGCGGGCTCAGTAGCTGTGGCTTGCAGGCTCTAGAGCACAGGCTCAGTAGTTGTGGCACACAGGCTTACTTGCTCCACGGTATGTGGGATCTTCCCGGACCAGGGATCGAACCCGTGTCCCCTGCATTGGCAGGCGGATTCTTAACCACTGCGCCACCAGGGAAGTCCCCAATAAAGCTATTTTTAAAAATACCAAGGTAAGAAGATTTTAAATATTATGCATAATAAAAACTACAGTTTTTAAAGCAGAGAAATGATAAAATTGGCATTCTGCTTTATGATGAATAAACTGGTGACAGTTAGTTGACTGAATTAAAAAAGAAAAGTGATAAAGCCCCAGAAGTACCTCGGTATAAGTATTCTGCTAGATTAGGTAAGTATTTTGATTGTGAAATGTTTAATAGACCTAAAGTTACTGGCTTAAAGTACTGTTAAAGAAAAAGAAAAACTTTGCTTGAAGTTTTATTAAGACTAAGAATGATTCCCAAGAGGTCCAAGGGCCTGGTATAATTGCATAGTTTACCTTCCAGTCTTATAGAAGACTATGATAATGATGATAGAGTATGATAGTGAAAAATATAAGCACCTCCTAACTTCCACATTTTTATCTGCGAGGTTATGATTAATATTGGATTGACTTACATTGGCTCAAGTCAATAAAGCCCAATTCTGTATCTTTTTCTATACAGAATCAAGTCTAAGTCATCTCTTTATCTAATTAGAGAATTAAGAGTGGTTGTACAGTCCAGTCACTTCCTCGTAATTGTGGTCTGTGTTATGTCAGGAGAAGATTAAGCGTGTATGTGTTTATGCTACGTATACACAATTTATTTATTCTATAAATATGCGAGCGAAAGGAAGAAAATGAGTAAGTATGTTGGCAAAAATTGTGAAAACAGAAGTCTAACCAGGAGAAAGGAATACAAAGTTGTTCTTGAAGGAAAGAAATCTCTTTGTATGTTTGCTTTTCCCAGGTTTTAATCTCTCATTATCTAGAATATAATTGAAAAATAATATTTAAAAATAGAATATATTTCCCAATAAGATGAAATACTTTCACCCAAATTCTCACTTGGTTATAAAGAATTTCCCTATATTTAAATTTTTATAAAGGTTCTCATATTACATAAATAATTTCTCAATCATGTTATTTGAATTACAAAGTTATGTTCTTTGAAGAACCATTGGCTTGAAGTGACCTCAAAAAATGCCAGTTTTGGATGCCTAAATAAGTCAAGTAATGGAATAAGCTTAAAAAGAAAGAAAGAAAGAAAGAAATCAGACCAAGAAACATAACCAGATTTACCATAGTCATTACTCCTGGTTTGGGAGAGAATGTCTTCAACCTGAAAGCATTTTTTGTCATTTAAAACAGACTTTTTGGTGAGATCCCCTTAAAAAGAAATACAGGTTTCCAATTAAATTTGCTGGAGCAAAGACATGAATTTCTCTCTGCTGCTTCCAGAAAACAGTAATGAAAATGGCAGTCAGTGGTTAAATGGTATAAGACCACACAAGGACAAAGACAGGAGAGGCGATGACAACAGATTGTAAATATCAATAACATTTTGAAAACTGGAAAATTGGTGAATAGTATTTGACTTAACAGAACTGAGAAAGCTGACACTTAAGTGGGAAAGCCAAATAGAAAAAAAGAAGTAAACCATTCCAAAGATAGAAAACGCCAACATTATTTAGGAGGCAGTGGTACATTGGAAGAAACAAACAAAAACAAACAAAAGTAACTCTGAGAAAGCAGAGACAATTCAGGGAGAATGATAAAACAAAAACAATTATGGAAAAAGAAACCTTTCAGAGAGATAAAGTATTGCATTCATAAAGTTCTAACAGGGTATTATAAAAATATTTAGAGAATAAATAGACTCTTAAAAAGTGAAAATAAAAAAGCAGAAATTTCAACGTCTGTATGTTGCCAGGAAGGTTGAACAAATAAAGAGGTTGAACAAAGGGATGGAAAATAGGAGAGAAAAAAATATTTAATTAAAGGGAAATTCACATAACATACACTTACTATTTTAAAGTGTACGATTCAGTGGTTTTAGTGCACTCATGATGTTGTACAATCCTCTCCCTCTAGTTTCCAAACTTTTTCATCACCCCAGAAGAACACACTGTAAAATATGTTTTAAATGAACGAAACTAGCTAGAAGGTCCGACATCTGACTAACAGAAAAAGAAAACAGAGAAAATTGTGGGAAAGAATTATCAAAGAAATAATTCAAGACAAATTTCCAGAGCTGATGGATTTGCATTTCCTGATTGAAAGGACACACTGTGCCTTTTTCATGCTATGCCCAACAAAGTGTGAGAAAAGACTAACACTAAGATACATCTAAATAAAATATTAGAATATCAGGGATAAAGAGAAAAATCCTAAAACTTTCAAAGACAAAACACAAGTTACATGAAAATAATTGGGTATCACAATAACTTCAGATTTTGCAATAGCACCCTGGAAGATAATGGAGCAATGCATTTAAAACTGTAGGTAAAATTATTTCCACCTAGAATTCTATACCTAGCTAAATTATTAATCAACATGGGGGAAAATGTGACATTTCAAAATGCAAGATTTCAAAACCTTTATCTCCTTTCCTTTCTTAGAAAGCTAGTGAGAATGTAAACTGAGAAAGAAGATGTGGGGGGCAGGAGAAAAGGAGATCTACCAGAGGAAAGAAGTCAAGAGTGTTTTGATGATGGTGAGGATGATGATGATGATGATGATGATGATGATGATGACAGGAGGTCCCAAGATGGCACAAAAAGACAAAGAGATTCAGGAGGGATTTTTCCCCATAGGAAATGAAACATATATTGCAACAGATTAACTAAAGTGTTTAGACATATTGAACAAAGATTTACAGTTTTCCTTGAAAGTTTGAGGATGAATTAGTAACAGGTACACAGAAGACAAAGCAAATGAAAACAAATGAGGCAATGATTAATGCCAGGAAAGAAAAACAAAAATACCATACAATAATGAAAATGTTATTATAGCAAACAAGGTGGCTCATTTATGAATCGTAATATAAGCATAATAAAGTAAACACTGAATATTGATTTAACCCCAAATTGTGATACTACATTATAAAGATGGAGAGAGAGAGGGACAGAGAGAGAGAGAAGGTGGCAGAGGGAGACATATATAAGAGAGATTAAACCCTCATCTTTCAAAGTAGGAAGTCAGTAGATATTATCTAAAACTTTTTTTGAAAAATCAAGAAATTCTAGAATAACCCACTTAGAAATAGGAAGGTGAATACTAAGAGAAAAAAAAAACAAAAAAAACCCCTAACAGACTTGAAAGCAGTGGCCACTAGAAACTTGGAATCAGGGATGAAGAGTATAGATCAGAAAACTGCTGGTTTTTGTTCTTGTTGTTAAAAATCCTGTAATACTCTCCGATTGTTTAAATTAGTTACCCGTACTATTAAGCATTCTATTAAGTAGTTATTTGGTGAATATCATGAATATTACATATAGTATAAATAAAAATAACTGCCTTAGTCTTCCTTACATAGATATTTATGACTTAGAATAAAATGTCCAATTATAGCTCACATACAGATTCAATACTTAGTCTTAAGCAACTTAGATGGAAGTGAACATGGTGTGCTAGAAAATTATGATGATTTTAAATGTGGCTCTCTTGGTGACAAAAATACTGATGATGGAGAGGCCTGTGAAGAATTTGAATCAAATTGTTTAATGAATATATATGAGTAGGAAAACATCCTAAAATAATATTAGATAACATGTTATTATAAATATGTATACATGTATGTGTAAATAAATTATTAAATGATTTTTACTATGTCTTCAAAGTTTCTAAAATATTATATATTCTAGTAGGGCAAAAAAAACCAACACCTCACTATTTTTGTATCTTCTCATTAGGAAAATAAGGGATTGATTTAATTTCGAGGTCCCTTTATATTTAGGAAAATTTGGTAGTTGCTTCCTGCATTGTTCTCTGAAGCTACTAGTAATTACATGTGAATCAACTTAAGAATCTACCACTAACTAGTTTTTCTTTCTTTGTCCATCCTATATAGTCACTGAAAACATGCTTGTGTGAAATACGTGTGTTGTGTTATGTCTCATACTGTCATCTTAATTAATTAAAAATTAAATCTTCCATACAACTCAAAATATTCTGGTAAGTAAGCTTAGTCTATACACTTTAGGAAAAGCTAAAAATCATTCACTCATTCATTTGAGATTGAAATTATCTGATATAATTTTCATTGACAGGCTCTTAAAGTTAAAGGAAAGTCTGCAGATTTATTAACCTAAAAGGAAGGGACAAAATGTATGCTATATAATTTTATAATTGAGAATTTAAACTGTAAAAGAAAAAATATCCAATAAATGCCTCATCTCTTGTGTTTTAACCCTATCCAAAATTAATCCCACGCTTTTGGCCACATCCCTGACAATGGAGTCGTTCATTATAATTCTGTGATATTAGCCTGGGGTCTAGGAACATCCCTGAGAAGACAAAAAGGAGGAATCACCAAGGAAACCACTATAGAAATTCCAATTATCTTTTAGGTGCTTTACAACTGATAGCTGAATACCTTTTGCACATGGTCACTCTTGTGATAGGGATGCTTCAGGGTTCATCTGTGGCAAGATTGTGTGTGGAAAACCTTGGACTTCCAAAGAATAAAGAAATCAAAAACCCCTCCAAAACAAAAACGAAACATCAAACCAAAATAAAAACCAGACTACGCATCTTCCTAATAGAGAAGGAATACTTCCTTCACTGTATTTATCAAAGAGATCATTCTGATGCAGATAACAGCAGTGGAGCCAAATTATTCATTTTTTTTCAGTTGTTTATAGATGCCACTAGGAAAGGTTTCAGTGTGTTTAGACAGGGAAGAGGGTGTGCACCTTTTTCACCTGTTACTCTTCCTGGGAGAGCCAAGTCTCTCTAATAATTTCTAAGGGAAATATGATTTAATTGCATAGCTTCCTGTAAATAAATCCATTTTCTTATTTAATATGGTAGTGAAGAAATCCATTTTTTAAAAATAAATTTATTTATTTTTGGCTGTGTTGGGTCTTTGTTGCTGCGTGCGGGCTTTCTCTAGTTGTGGCGAACGGGGGCGACTCTTCATTGCGTTGCGTGGGCTTCTCACCGTGGTGGCTTCTCTTGTTGCGGAGCACGGGCTCTAGGCACGTGGGCTTCAGTAGTTGCGGCACGCAGGCTCAGTAGTTTGGCTCACAGGATCTAGAGCACAGGCTCAATAGCTGTGGCGCACGGGCTTAGTTGCGCAGCAGCATGTGGGATCTTCCTGGCCCAGGGCTCGAACCCGTGTCCCCTGAGTTGGCAGGCAGATTCTTAACCACTGCGCCACCAGGAAGTCCCAAGAAATCCATTTTTATCTGCATCTCCTTTTAGTATTTTTTAGAATGAGGTATTAAATGGTAATAACAAAGTTCTCTTTGTTTTCCTTTCTTTGAGAGTTCGTTACTGACTACTTACAACATTTCATCATAAAGGGGAAAATAACCCAAGAATTATCTGATCTTTAATGACTTCATTTTAACAAATAGATACAAAAAGAGAAGCAAGATGAAGGACATCCTCTTAACCTATTCAGATGGAAATGTCAATCAAGAGGAAACATTCTATAAATGTGTATTGATATAAGCAAAGTTGCATTATCTGCCAGCATTGTTATGCTGTGCAAGAAAATACTTCCAGTGCTAAGAAGCAATAGCTAACTATTGTTTTCATATTTCTATTTTTTATGTTTTGATATAAAGCAACATCTATATTAAAAAAATAGATAGGGGGAGGAAAAGGAGTGAAATTAGGGTAGGCTATAAAGGTTGTAAAACTCCTAACTGGTGTGGTTACAGGGCATGATGGCCACTGAATAGATCCATTAGTCATAATTGTTGCTGTCAGGAGCCAGTTAAATGGCTGTCTCTGAGGAGGTCACCTTCCACATATGAGCTGTCCTACACTGAGTATTAGACTTGTCAGGAAGCTGAATCCTGACTCATCTGGACAAACCTTAAAAACCATTTTTTTTTTTTTTTTTTTTTTTACTTAATAGAAATGAAATAGCAAAGCTTAAAAGTAATTTAGTGTTTCTAAACTGAACTAAAACACATAGCATACATAGTGGTGATAACACTAGAAAAGCTTTATTGTCTGCTGTCCTGTTCCCAACCTGTGCTGGGTAGTCTCCGTTTGCCTCTTTAGAGCCACTCAGCCTCTCCACCAGGCTCTGGGCTGACCTCTGCACCAAAAGGAATTCTTTGCCCTCTGACTTCCATTTGGACTCAGCCCATAGGAAGTCCTAGTGGGGACTGAAGGATGGAGGAGAGGGAATTTTTATTTCCCTGCTCTCGGATATTTAATTCCTTGGTGTCTTCTTTCTTGGGCCTTGTGCTCCACCAAGCACCACAGCAGGGCCAGTGAGGGTGAGGCAAGTGAGGTCTTGGGCGCAAAATTTAAGGGGACACTCACTCTCAGGGCTGTGCAAGGGCAGGGTCAGCTCCTGAGAGTAAGGGCCTCCTTAAATCTGACGACTAATTCCTTACATTCATCCTTCCTTTAATCAAGAGGATTCTGTTCCTTATAATCAAAGCAGTACAGACCAAAATAGTAAGGGAACAGAAGTCTGAGAAGTAGCTGGAGAATACCTGGTCGTTCTAAATGAATTCTGGATTATAGGACCTAGAAACTTTACATCCCAGGCAGGACAGGTTCCATAACTTGTAAGATCTAGTGAAAAAAAAAAAGTGAAAAAAAAGAAAATGTAGGGCCCTTGTTGGAAAACTCTTGAGAACTTCCAGAAAGCAATAGTAGAGCACTAAACCAAACATGGGGACTTTCTGAGTGTGAGTCCCTGTGTGACTACACGGGTCACACACCCAGGAAGCCAGCTCTTCTTCTGGGATATTTGCAAGTGAAATTGCTGATCTTTGAGGAATTGTGGAGAATTGGAGAAGCATGAGGAAATTAAGTTAAAAGTCATTTTAAAATCTTGAAATCCCTGTGACAGCAGCATGGGTTTCCCATGCATCTTTCTGGCCCAGGGTGTTTACTAAACCCATGGTGAGAACTTAGCAGCAACAATAATAACTAATACTCACCGAGCTCTTATTATGGGCCCATGGCCTGCTACATGGTAAGTATTCCTCTTTGTTGAAGGAATGGATGGACAGGTGAAATTCAGAAACTGGCTAAGGGTTTTATATGAATGATCTCATTTAATCCTTAAGCAACCTCATGAAGTAAATATTATTATCCCCATTTTATAGATAAGGAAAATGACACCTGGGGAGTTAAAGCAATTTGCCCAAGGTCACATGGTTAATTAATCTCTGGGATTGGCACCCGTACTCCTCTGATTTCAAAGTCTAAACCCTTAACCACTCTGCCCATAGTAGGCACTTGGGAATAACTGATTGGTTTTTGGATTATCTTTTGCTATTAACTGGGTCATAAGTCTAACAACTTTACTAACCTGACACCAGCAAATAATAATTATTATTCAAAACCTTAGAAATTCCAACTAGTAAATACTAACTGTACAAGAGACTCTGATCATATACAGGACATGCTCTCCTTAGGCAGATATATTCTCAGACATTTTTTTTTTCAAAGCAGTTCCCTTTGTTTTATTTTTTTTAAATTAGTTATCTATCTTCTACATATTAGTGTATATATGCCAATCTCAATCTGACATTTTTTATTTATTTATTTAAATTTATTTATTTATTTATTTTTGGCTGCATTGGGTCTTTGTTGCTGCGTGCAGGCTTTTCTCTAGTTGCAGCAAGCGGGGGCTACTCTTCCTTGCAGTGCACGTGCTTCTCATTGCGGTGGCTTCTCTTGTTGCGGAGCATGGGCTCTAGGTGTGGGGCTTCAGTAGTTGTGGCGCACGGGCTTACTTGCTCCGTGGCATGTGGGATCTTCCCAAACGAGGGCTCGAACCCATGTCCCCTGCATTGGCAGGTGGATTCTTAACCACTGCGCCACCAGGGAAGTCCCTCAGACATTTTTAAATTACCTTTCTGCTCTTCTGTCATAGGGCAAGGGGAAATTATTATATCCTGGATATATATGATATATTGTACCACAGATACCTACAATCTTATAAATGTGTCATGCTAATTTGAACTCGATAGTCATGAAATCGCATGTAGATAAAATTATGTGTATACGAAAAAGCTACACATCTGAACCCTTAGTGACAAATTTCAAGGAGTAGAAGTCTTAAAGAAGAAAAATCCCTTAAGAATGGAATGTATACGTCGATACTGGTGAAAGCAGATCTACACTTCTCCCATCATTTTATGCAAGGTCCTGTATCCAGTACCAGTCTTGTGAAATCCCCAGGCTGTAGGAGTGTCTCCAAATCTGGGAGCAGCCCAGGACAAGCTTTCTCTCAGCTGGATGCAGCAATCTCTAAGTACCTCAGTGTGCACAGCAGGAGAGCAAACCTCTGAACCTGAGTGTATGGTGACTGCTCGGTTCACCACCTATTGGCCATTCTTGCAAAGGAGGCACCATTCTCTCACAAAAGTAGATTAGTGCAGCAACACGTAATAAAAATAAAAAGTAGGAGAGATTAAAAGAAAGAAAGCAGAGAGGAGAGAGAAAATATAGTATCAAACAGATGCTGGAGAGAACAGCTGTGTTCCCTACAAGGGTAAAAGGGGGCAAGAACTGCCTGCCTTGCTCCCCAGTACAGTAAATCTTCCAGGTGTGATGTGCCTCAATTGTCCTCCATTCCCCTCAAAACTCACCTCACATACACAGACATCTGCACCATAGTTGTCACTACGAGTGCTGCACCCAGCTTCTACTGGCTCCTGTGCACTGGTAGTGCACATTTCTTCCTAACTCCATATTCACTGACATCACTTGCATCGTTTGAAATCAGCCACAGAGTATTTACACCGAAGAAATCAACAAGCACTACAATTTTTTCCTTAGTGTTTTAGTCTGTTTGGGCTGCTATAACAAAATATCATAGACTAGGTGGCTTTTAAACAACAGAATTTTAATTTTTCACAGTTCTGAAAGCTGAAAGTCAGAGATCAGCATCATCAGGCTAGGGTAAGGGCCACCTCCAGGTTGCAGACTTATCGTCCTATCCTCAGATGGCAGAAGGGGGCTAGAGAGTTCTCTGGAGTTAAGTAAGTGCCTAGGCGAGGGGTTATGTCTAAATCTGGGATGAGGTGGGATGGGGACAGGACCATAGCTAAGGAAGCAGCAACAGAACCAATTGCTACTTTTTTTATACAGCAGGTTTTTATTAGTTATCCATTTTATACTTATTAGTGTATATATGTCAATCCCAATCTCCCAACCAATTGCTACTTTTGCATACATTCTCCACAAATACAAAAGCCAGGAGCAAGGGCAAATGACTTCTTCCTTGTAATGCCCTCTTTTTCTGGTTAAAGAAAATTCTTTAGAAATCTTACAGTTCTGTAAGTCTCATAGGACAGAACCGAATCACATGGCCACATCTTGCTATAATGGAGTCTGGGAAAGTATCCGGCAAAGGTGAACAAAATAGCCATAATGGGCTTGTGTTAGGGTAAGTAAAATACAGTGTGTGGGTCAAATCTAGACCTTCACCTGTTTTTGTAGAGCCTGCAAGCTAAGAATAATTTTTACATTAAAAAAATATCAGTACAGGGACTTCCCTGGTGGCGCAGTGGTTAAGAATCCGCCTGCCAATGCAGGGGACATGGGTTCGAGCCCTGGTCCGGGAAGATCCCACATGCTGCAGAGCAAGTAAGTCTGTGCACCACAACTACTGAAGCCCATGCACCTAGAGCCTGTGCTCCACAACAAGAGAAGTCACCGCAATGAGAAGCACGCGCACCACAACGAAGAGCAGACCTTGCTCGTCGCAACTAGAGAAAGCCTGCGCACGGCAACGAAGGCCCAACACAGCCAAAAATAAATAAATAAAATAAATAAATTTTAAAAAAAGAAACTACTACTCTACAATGTGTTTAAAAAAAAAAACAAAACCAGTACAGATCCATCATGTCAAAATAAGAAAAGTAAGCTTTATATGTCATGCTTTTTTCCCTAGCTGTACTGAGATATATTGACACAAATATATTGACACATAATACATACACAAATATATCTCAAATATATTGAGATATAATTGTGTAAGTTTAAGGTTTGCAATACATTTATTTGATACATTTATATATTGCAAAATGATTACACCACAGATAGCTAAAACCTCTATCACATTAAATAATTACTATTTCTTTTTTGTGGTGAGACTAAGATCTACTGTCTTAGCAACTTCCAATTATATAATATTATTAACTATAATTACCATGCTGTACTTTAGATCCCTAGAACTAATTCATCTTATAACTGGAAATTTGTACCCTCTGACCAATATCTCCCATTTCCCCCACATCCCCAGTCCCCGGTAACCACCATTTTACTCTCTGTTTCTATGAGTTTGGCTCTTTTAGATTCCACATATAAGTGAGATCATACAGTATTTGTCTTTCTCTGTCTGATTTCTTTCACTTAGCATAATTCCCTCAAGATTCATCCATGTTCTCAGGATTTCCTTCTTTCTCACGGCTAAATAATATTCCATTGTGTTTACATATACCACAACTTCTTTATCCATTCATCCTTTAACAGAAACTTAGGTTGTTTCCGTATCTTGGCTATGGTAAATAATGCTTCAATGAACTTGGGAATGCAGATAACTCTTCAAGATCCTGTTTTCATTTCCTGTGTATATATACCCAGAAGTGGGATTGCGGGATCATGTGGTAGTTCTATTTTTAATTTTTTGAGCAACATCCATACTATTTTCCATAGTGGCTGTACTAATTTGCATTCCCACTGACAGTGCACAAATGTTCCCCTTTTTTCCACACCCTCACCAACACTTGTTATCTCTTGTCTTTTTGATAATAGCCATTTGTTTTGCTATTGAGTTATATGAGTTTTTTACATAGTTTGAATATTAACCCCTTATCAGATACGTGATTTGCAAATACATTCTCCCGTTCCACAGGTTGCCTTTTCATTTTGTTCAGTGTTTCTTTTGCTCTGCAGGAGCTTTTCAGTTTGATGTAATCCCACTTGTTAATTTTTGATTTTGTTGCTGTGTTTCTGGTGTCATATCCAAAAAATCGTTGCCAAGACCACTGTTGAAGAGATTTTCCCATTTTCTTCTTGGAGTTTTACAGTTTCTGTTCTTATGTTTAAGTCTTTAATCCATTTTGAGTTAATTCTTTTAAGTGGTAATAAGATAGGGGTCCAATTTTATTCTTATGCATGTAGTTACCCAGGTTCCCCAGCTTCATTTATTGAAGAGAATATCTTTACCCATTAAGTTTTCTTGATTCCCTTTTCAAATGTCAGTTGACCATATATTCAAGGGTTTATTTCTAGGCACTTGATTTTGTTGCATTGGTCTATGTGTCCTTTTTTTTTTTTTTTTTTTTGCCAGTACCATACTGTTTTGATTACTATAGCTTTGCCATGTAGTTTGAAATCAGAAACTGATGCCTCTAGCTTTGTTCTTCTTTCTCAGGATTGCTTTGGCTATTTGGGATCTTTTGTGGTTTCATACAAATATTAGGATTTTTTTTCTATTTCTGTGAAAAAAGCAGTTGAAATTTTGATAGGGATTTCATTGAATAAAGATGACTTTGGGCAGTATGGACATTTTAACAATATCAATTCTTCTAATCCACGAGCATGGCATATTTTTTCATTTGTTTGTGTCTTTTTCATATTCTTTCATCAGAGTTTTGTAGTTTTCAGTACAGATCTTTCACCTTTTTGGTTAAATTTACTCCTAAATACTTTATTGTTTTTGATATTATTGTGAATGGGATTATTTTCTTTATTTCTTTTTTGGATGTTTTGTTGTTAGTGTATAGATGCTCAACTGATTCTGTATGTTGATTTGTATTGTGCAACTTTACTGAATTCATTGATTAGTTCTAACAATTTTTTTGGTGGCATCATTAGGATTTTCTGCATATCAGATCATATCATCTGCAGAAAAAGATAATTTTGCTTCTTCTTTTTTGAGTTGAATGCCTTTTATTTCTTTTTCTTGCCTGATTGCTCTGGCTAGGACTTCCAGTACTATGTTGAATAAGAGTGAGTGAGAATCCCTGTCTTGTTCCTGATTATAGAGGAAAAGCTTTTAATTTTTTGCCATTGAATATAATGTTAGCTGTGGGTTTGTCATACATGGCCTTTATTATGTTGAGGTATGTTTCTTGTATACCCGATTTGTTGAGCATTTTTTATCATGAAATGTTGTTGTATTTTGTCACTTTTTTCTGCATCTATTGAGATGATCATATGATTTTTATCTTTCATTCTATTAATGTGGTGTATCACATTTATTGATTTATATATGTTGAACTATCCTTGCATCTCAAGGATAAATCCTGATTGATCGTGGTGTAAAATCTTTTTATGTGCTGTTGAATTTGGTTTGCTAACATTTTGTTGAGAATTTTTGCATCTATATTCATTATGGATATTGGTCTGTAGTTTTCTTGTAGTGTCCTTACTTATCTGGTTTTGATATCAGGGTAATGTTGGCCTCATAAAATGTGTTTGTTAGTGTTCCCTTTTTTTTTTTTTTAGTGTTCCTTCCTTTTTAATTTTTTGGAAGAGTTTGAGAAAAATTGGCATTAATTTTTCTTTAAATGTTTGGGAGAATTTACTAGTAAAACCACCTGGTCCTGGGCTTTTTTGTTTCTTGCGAGTTTTTTGATTACTGATTCAATCTCTTTACTCTTCGGTCTATTCAGGTTTTCTATTTCTTCATGATTCAGTCTTGGTAGGTAGTGGGTTTCTAGGAATTTTTCCATTTCTTAAAATTGTCCAGTTTGTTGGTGTATCATAGCAGTCTCTTATGATCTTTTGTAATTCTGTGGTATAAGTTGCAATATCTCCTCTTTCATTTCTCATTTTATTTATTTAACTCTTTTCTTAATTTTTCTTCATCTAGCTAAAGGTTTTTCAATTTTGTTTATCTTTAAAAAAAAACAGTTCTTGGTTTTATTAACTTTTTCTATTGTTTTTCTGGTCTCTCTTTCATTTATTTCCTTCTGCTAACTTTGGGTTTAGTTTGTTCTTCTTTTTCTAGTTCCTTAAAGTGTAAAGTTAGGTTCTTTGATATCCTTCTTTTTTCTTAATGTAGACATTTATTGCTATAAACAGCCCCCTTAGAAATGCTTTTGTAACATCCCATTAGTTTTAGTATGTTTATTTCTAGGGATCAGGGCAGGCAGTGGTGGTGACCAGAGTCAGTGCTGACTACAGAGGGCCAGCTGCAAGTATCTATGTAGTGGTGAGGACCAGTTGCAGATACATATGTAGTGATGGGGGCCAGGGCAGGCAGCAAGGGCTGGGGCCAACTATGGACTCACTGACAGCTGTGGGATGCCAGCTGTTGTTGTGTACTACCATGGCTGCTGGGTCTTGCCATGGGTGCATGGCAGTGAAGGCCAGTGATGGGGGCTGGGTCAGGGTCATGCAGATGCCCAGCTGGAGTGGCTTAGCTGCAGGTGAGAGCAGTGGTACAGGCCAGTGACAGAAGACAGGGTCTAATCTGGTCCCACAAGCACCTGCATGGGCTCTGGTCATTGATGTGCTCTCCTGTGGCTGCACAGTCTCCTCCTGGGTATACGTATTGCAGTGGAGCCCAGTGACAGGCATCAGGCCAGTGGCATGCAAGTGCAAAGCTGGAAGGGCTAACCCTGAATGTACGTACAGTGGTGGAGTTCAACTCAGAGGTCTAGACTGGTGTGTTGCATTCACAGAGCTGCAGAGGCCTGGGCTGAGTTAGTGCAATCCCCCGGCTCTGGTAGGGTGAGAGGTGGGGAAGGGAACAGGGAGGGACTCAGGCGGCTGTTGTCAGTGAAGATGAATATCTGTGGGGTGAAAGCTGATGACATCTTCAGGGCTCCTCAGTGGCTGTTTGGGCCATTGGTTTCTTCTGTGGCCAAATCTGTCAGGTTTATCTGCAAAGCTGGTCACTTTGAACTGTAATTGCTCTAGCTGTATGGCTGCTACTGGTAGCCCTTGCTTTTCTTCCTTGTTTCCAGCCATCTCTATATGTCTCATCTTTGCAGGTCTGGGTTGGGTGAATCTAAAGTGGGATGTTTGTGCAGGGTCCCAAAAGGCTGGGGAAGCTAATTACTCGCCTTACTCTTCCTTTCCTGCTGAAGGAAACTCTTTCTAGTTGGGAAGTTTCCCCTTGGCATTGAGCCATGCTGGCTTGGGGGATGGGATGAAGCAGGCAGAGTTAAGCTGTCTTCCCTCTTTTCTTGCAGTTGTTTTCAGGTTTTTGTTCCAGTGTGTTGCTGAAGTTGTTTTTTGTTTTTTTTTTCTTTTTTGGTCACGCTGTGCAGCTTGTGGGATCTTAGTTCCCCCACCAGGGATTGAACCCAGGCCCTCAGCAATGAAAGCACAGAGTCCTAACCACCGGACCACCAGGGAGTTCCCTGTTGCTGACGTTTCTTAGGTGGACCCCAGAGCTCTCCCAGAACTGTTTTTGTTTGTGGATAACTGTCTAACTGTTGATCTTTGTGGGAGGAGGGAGGCTGAGGTCTCCTATCACACCATTTTTTTTGACGTCACTCATCTTTTATGTCATGCTTTTAAAGGCACAATGGATATGGATTATTTTGCTTTCAAAATAGTTGACAAAGTATGTGTTTATTGTACAGTGACACTATAACTGTGTGAAAAGATTACACTATGTATTGACATTCCCAGATTCATCACAATGTTCCCAACTCACAGGAAATCAATGATCAGAAAAATATGCATATTTAAAATGCAACATATCACAGCAGAATTTCTCCACAAAAATAAAAATGAAAAAATTGCAACCATAGTAAATTTCTGAGTGGCTCATTTGTTAGTCGAGCAAGGAAAGCCGTTTACTGATGGTGAGTTAATTAAGTCATGTTTGATTGCAGCAGCTAAAGACATATTTCTGGAGAAAATAAACTTGTTTAAGACCAGTAGCCTTTCACTGAGAACAGTTCCTTGAAGAGTTGAGGACACTGGGAGCAACATCAATAGTTAATTAAAAAACAAAGTATTAAACGATTTCCACAGGTTTTCCTTGTCTCTTGATGAGTTGACAGATGTTCCTAATACTGTTCAGTACATTGCTTATTCAAGGAGTCAATGCTGAGTTTGACCGAAGAATCAGCCTCTACAAATTGTCTGCATGGAACAACTATAGATGAGGATATTTTCAAAGAAGTTGAGAAAGCTTTAATTCAGTATAACCTGGAGTGGAATCTGCTAAGATGAGTTCCAACTGATGGTGACAAAAATATGTGTGGAGCAGAGAAGGCTTACCTGGACAAATTTATAAAGCTTGTGAAATGATAGGTATTTAAAGCCTGTGGTTAATCATTGTGTTATTCATCAGTGGGTCATTTGCAGAAAGTTTTTCAATTTCTTGTGCTTTTGAACCAGTAGCCTCCATGTTAAACTTCATTTACTCTGGTGGACTTAACAATCATCAGTTCTGTGAACTTTTGTCAAAAATAGAAGCTGAATATTTTGCCTTGCCCTACCATACAGCAGTTTGATGGCTTAGCAGTGGTAGTTTTA
The DNA here is from genome assembly GCF_028564815.1 of Eubalaena glacialis. Classification (NCBI taxonomy): domain Eukaryota; kingdom Metazoa; phylum Chordata; class Mammalia; order Artiodactyla; family Balaenidae; genus Eubalaena; species Eubalaena glacialis. The sequence continues at coordinate 70,935,065 of NC_083724.1, forward strand.
ACGCAATTTTTGAACTCAGGCCTGAGACTGAATTTTTTTGAAATGAGAACTTCCCTCGATCACTATTACTGAACACTGGTTTTGAAAATTCACTTTTGCTGCAGACTTGGTCATATTTCTCAATATAAAATTACAAGGCAGACAGTGCCCATATGCAAATGTAATGCTGTGGGAAAGTCATTTTAAGAACAACTGATGCTGTTTGAATCACAAGTAATGTCAAGCTGTTTAATATACTTCCTGTGCTGTCAAAGTTTTAAAAAGAAGCAAGATCTTCATTCCCACAAAAATTTGCAGGAGATATATTCTCTACGCTCAAACTACAGTTCCAAAAGCATTTTTTGGATCTTAATGCATGTGGAAAGGAAATTTCCATATTTCAAAATCCATGTAACTTTGCAGCTATCTTCCACCTAACCTTCAATTGGAAGTGATTAATCTGCAATATAATGACATGGTAATTGGCAAATATCAAGAGAAGAACCTAATAGAATTCTGTAAATTACTTCCAAGTGATAAATATGCTCAATTAAAATCATACTCTCATAGATTGATATCAGTATTTGGCCATATCTATCTGTGTAAAAGGTGTTTTCAAAGATGAAATGCATAAAATCACATTATAGATCAGCATTAACAGATGAATACTTGGAACTGATTTTGATGACAGGGAATACAAACTTTGAATCCCAATTAAATGAACTATTATCTTCCAACAAAGAATTCCATTCTTCTCATTAGTAGACCTGAATTACAAATGATTGTGCTCAATTATCATTACACTTTGGATTTCATCAATAAAAGTTTTGTGGAAATTTGTTTTCTTTCTTTTAAGTTTCTATATAATATCCTCAATTTTGTCCCTTGGTTCACAAACCTAAAATATTTACTTTCTGGCTCATTACAGAAAAAATTCGCTGACCTCTGGTTTTGATCAATCCTATTCTATCCCCTGGGACTGGAAACACTGCTGGGTCAAATAAAAATCGGTATTGTTTTAACATGGGAATTCCATCAAAATAATGTATCTTGATATTAGCAAGGATCTGATGGTGTCATATGAGTAAGAAAAGTGATTGGTTACAGTTAATACGGATACATGGCTACATCATCCCTATTGCTCCAGCTGACACTGAGCAAACCACCAGACATGAGGTGGCTGAGGCTATTCTAGACCAGCCAAGCTGCCAGCTGACTGCAGACACATAAGTAGACTCAGGAGGAACCAGCAAAAGCCAGCCTATATCAGAAGAATTGCCTAAGCAACCCACAGGATCCTGAAAATGAATAAATGTTTCTGTTTTTGTTTGTTTGTTTTTTTAGGTAGCCAGTCTTTTTATCAGCACCATTTGCTTGTGCTCATCTATTGTACCCCTTTTTAGAAGACCTATTTCTTTTGCTTTGTTAAAAAAAAAAAACCCGATTTCCCAACACCTTAGTGTGACAAAATGTTCCAGGATTAAGTTATGTAATTGCATTGCAAAATAATAATGCATCTACCTTTCAGCAGCCTTATGCAAACCGCTATTTGATTTTACCTACTCAGATTTAACAATTCTGCAATGCACAACAACCCTTTATGTGACTTCATGGGATGCCCTGAAAAGGGCTCTTTTTTTCAATGTTGAGGTATGGCAGATCCTGTACTCTCAGCCACCAAAGCCCTAGAGTACATCCCTGGGGTTTGAGCTTGTAGACCACCATGGCTGTGACTGCTTTGGGCTTGGCATACTCTGTGTAGGTGACTGTATCCTGGATCATGTTCATCAGAAAGACTTGGAGCACCCTGCCGGTCTCCCCTTGGAAGAGGCTAGAGATGGGCTTAATGCCCCCATGCTAGGCCAGACACTGGATGGCAGGCTTCCTGATCCCCAGGTTTTTGCACAGCATTTTTCCATGGTGCTTGGCCCCTCCCTTCCCTGGGCCTTTTCCACCCTTACCATGACTAGACATGGTTGCTTTTGCAATATAAACATTTGTGATTTTAAGCCGCTAAGTTCTGGGGCGGTTTGTTACACAGCAAAAGCTAACTGTTGCAGGTAATCAAGGTAAGATTGATTGAGAGATATCTTCTTTTTGCCCCTTCACTGTGCCCCAGGAGATGGACCTATATGAACAGCATCATGGGGTTCCCTTGCGTCAGAAGATCAGAAAGAGAGAGGACAATGAGGGAGGTCAAAGTATTAACTCCTGGGCTCTCCTCTCTCTGTTGAGTCACTGTGGACTGGCTGTGTTCCTTGACCAAAGCTCCCAATTCCTGTCAGGTAGTCCCTATGTACACAGCCTTCTCCATGTTTGGTAACTACTCCTTATTCTTGCCCCTTTAGGCTCAGAGGTGATTTTCGGGGCCTCAGTGTTCCTGAGTTTCCCTTGTGATCTCTTTATTCCATGCCCACACCTTTGTTTATAGTCCCTTATTAAATGCTCCTCCATTTTCCTAATTTGATTGTGCCATCTGTTTCCTGCCGGGACCCTGACTGAGAGAGTAGGCCTTATCCAGGAGGTAATATCTCAGCAAAGGCTTGAATGATTCAATGGAATGAGTCATGAGAATATGTGGGGGGAAGTGCCAAGATCCTGCAGCAGCAAGTAGGCAGGGTGATTGGAGTGGAGTGGGCTGGGGTGAGTGTAGAAGGCAAGGTCAAAGATTAACAGGCAGTGTGTGTGTGTGTGTGTGTGTGTGTGTGTGTGTATGTGTGTGTGTGTGTTGGGGATGGAGGTGCATGGTACAGGGAGACGGACCATGTATAGTTTGTTGACCTTTGTAAGGGCTTTGGCTTCTCCTCTAAAAGAAATGGGGAGCCACTGGAGCCATCTACTCGCATCTAATTAAGTCTAATAAGACTACTTTCTGTTATGTATCGACAGTGGAGCCCTGTGACTCAGTTCTGAATTTCTCTTCCCAGTTGTGTTCCTGCTGATGAATGTGTGGGCATGTTGAGCTAGCCCAGCATGCTTGGGCCTGAGTTCAAGGCTTTGTGCCTCTCCTGATGCTGTGGGGGACATGACCTTCTCTTACAGTACAGGATTCACACTACAGTGTCTTTTTTTGTTAGCATATTCTTTTCAGTTCAGTTAATGATTTGGGAGTGGACACATTTTTCTTACTCTCTTTCTTTTTTTGTTGTTGTTAAAGTCAATAGGCCCTTCTATACTGACTTCAAAAAGTGTACTTATCTAAAGGGTCTGGTACAATAGAGAACTAACTGCTTAACTACTTCAGGGGTAATAATACAAGGAGTTTAACAGAGAAATGCTGTCTGCTTGCTTACCCCTGCAAGACGGTGGTTTGTCCTGAATATTTAAAAGGCAAAGAGTTCATTTGCATGTATTGCATGTAGGATCTAAGCCTATCCAGAAAATAATATACAGATTTGAAGTATGTTTTGATCCTTCAATTGAAATTTCCATCTGAGCCGGGGCTTCTGATATTAGGTCTAGACCACCCTCTGCAGGTTACATGAATGAAGTTGATTCTTCTCCCATGGCCCCCATCCGGATCCAGTCTCTCCCTGCTGTTTCTCAAAAATTCTCCCCAGGCTGACTCTCAGGGAATATAGACTCCACATATCTATATCAGATATGGGTGTGCCTGACTCAGTCAAGCTGATTTTTCCTAGGTTTTACCCCAATCAAAATGTCACTCCACACAGTAGCTGTGTTCCCTCAGGCCCCATTCTTTGCTTTCAGCTCAGAAGGAAACCAAGCTACTTAGCTAATCTGATTCATTAAGCAGGCAGGAGACTTCTCTTCCTGGCTAACAACACAGCTGGCCTATCAGAACCAGTTCTAATCTTTGTTGTCTAACCTTGACCCTGATTTCTTTTTAAATTTCTTCTTATTATTTTCAAACATTTCTAGCCCTGCTCATGAAATGGGCTGTTCCAATGGGTATGCAGTAGAAAGAGAACTGGACTTTGTCCCTCTGCAATCTTAATTTCCCTCGCCAGCAATTGACAGTTAAACTAAATCAGTAAAACATCAAAAAATTTTGAGAATCAACACAGGACTTTAAGGTCGTTAAAGTAAACAAAACTCCCAACAACTTAACCTACTAATTATTAGGAGAGAATATTTAAAAATTTTTTTAGCATTTAGCTCTCTTCTTATTTACTTTTTCTTTTTTTAAAATGAATTTTTATTGGAGTATGGTTGCTTTACAATGTTGTGTTAGTCTCCACTGCACAACAAAATGAATCAACCAGCCATACACATACAGATATCCCCTCCCTTTTGGACTTCCCTTCCATTTAGGCCACCACAGTGCATTAGGTAGAGTTCCCTGTGCTATACAGTATATTCCCAAAGAGAGAATATTTTTAACAGAAAAAATCAAAGCATAACCTCAAAAAGAACAGTCCTTTACACTGAATAAATTTATTTTTATGAAAACTTAATACATTGTCTTTATTTTTCATTTCAGCACTTAGTTAAAACTTTGTCACAGACTGGCAGCTTCTGACATCCTTTCTGGTTCTAAGAGTCTATGCCTCTAGTCTTGTACAAATAAATCTCCAGGATGAGCTGGCTCCTTGAGGCTCTGGATTATGTATTTCATCTTGATATCTCTCATGTCTAGCACAGGTATAGCAATAGATTAAATAAATTAAAAGGTGGAACAATCCTTGCTGAACTACAGTCATGTATGGAAGGAGTATATCCCAGAAGTAGGGTGAGTATATCCCAGAAGAGGGTGAGCCCTTGTGCTTCCAGCCTAGCCCAAGATCTGCAGCAAGTTGTTGTCAGTTCTAGGTTGTTGGTTTAACAGCCTAAATCCCTCAATCCTGCCCAAAATCAGAATCTAGGGGAAGTGTCAGAAGTGAAAAATCACAGACTCACCATCTTTCTTTAAATGGGCATTTCCCCAAACACTCCTAAAACCAGACTTTCTATAACAGATGCAGTACATTTATTTATTGAGAGCCAGAGTGCCTCTTGATCAAGATGCTTTACTCCTTGTGCCTAATTTTCATTATTTATAAAATGTGTGTAATAACTGTGCCTGCTTCATAAAGTTGGATTAAATGAGTTGACATACATTGAAAGGTGCTGTTCACATAATTAAATGTTCAATTGTAACTTTGACTAATGTATCTCAAAAAATAAGGAAATAGAAAAAGAATTTTTAAAAAGAATTAAAATAGTCCTAAAAGAAGTGCTGATGTATTTGGAATTATTAAGGCTGAAGAAGTGGGGGCCTCCCTGGTGGTGCAGTGGTTAAGAATCTGCCTGCCAATGCAGGGGACACAGTTTCGATCCCTGGTCTGGGAAGATCCCGCATGCCGCGGAGCAACTAAGCCCGTGCGCCACAACTACGGAGCCTGCGCTCTAGAGCCCACGAGCCACAACTACTAAAGCCCGCGCTCTAGGGGCTGCGTGTCGCAACTACTGAGCCCACGTGCTGCAAGTACTCACACCCACACGCCTTGAGTCCGTGCTCCGCAACGAGAAGCCACTGCAATGAGAAGCCCACGCACCACAACGAAGAGTAGCCCCCGCTCGCTCTAACTAGAGAAAGTCCACGTGCAGCCAAGACCTAACGCAGCCAAAAAAAAAAAAAAAGACTGAAGGGGAATATCATCAAAGTCCACAAAATCAAGAAGGCAATTATAAACCTTATAACACTCCTTTCTCTCAAAGGGTAACAGAGATTGAATATATAAGTAGGTTCAAAATTAATTTAGATAAATTCTTACAGAATAAATGCATAATAGATTATTGAGAGAACTGAAGATGGTCTGTGGTATATAATTACTCTTCTGAAGTGGAGTTTAGGAAACCAAATCTTTCTTACAAATGAGAAGCAGAACTTGTCAGCACATTAAAAACACTTTGGAAACTTAGAAAAAGACCCATGCCAAGGCCCCACAGCAGAGCTATTAAAACAGAATCTCTAGAAATGGGGCTCAGCTACTGGTATTTTAAAAAAACCTCCCCAAATTCTTGTAAAGGTGCACTAGGGTTTAGAAACTGCTGGGTAAGTCAGGTTCTCTAGAGCAACTTAACTATTTCATCTTGTATATAATTTTCACTTTTGCCATCCACAATCAGAATTCCATTTTGTCATAACCTCATTTTTTTCCCCTGCTGCCTCTTTTAGCTTCTGTTCCATGGTGCCAGGTGTCTTAGAGCCTTCTTATGAAAATGCGTGTTCATGCATGGGTGGACACTCAATAAGTATTAGACAAAAATAATAACAATAAAAGTAACAATTATGGGCGCCAGTTCTCCCCAGATTAAATCAACAGAAATGCCTGGGCCAGGACGACCTGCAGGACTACCCAACAGGTGGATAATGTCACTGTAGCATCAAGAACTGCAATGTTCTGTGCTGGCCAAGTGAAGTAAAGATACCAAGCAGCAGCTACAAGGAGAAGAACGAAACCGCAAGTCTGCCGTCTGTATTAAAATTTCTGAATCCTAATGTTATCGGTATTACTTTTTTCCCGGGAAACAAAATCTCCAAATACCAAGAAGCTGCTTTGCACCGCCAAAAGCTGCATAGGGGCAGGCTGCCAACAGGACCATCCAGACACGCTGCAGTGGCATCTCCAGGCGGGTTCCTTTAAACTGCCTTCCCTTGGGCCAACTCCCCACTGCGGCGCAGCCCCACAGCCAGCACTTGCGCGCGCCGCCCTACCTGTCCCCAGGCGGCTTCGGAGCCGCGCTTCTCCGCCCACGCTGCCTTCCAGCCGCAGTGCGCGGCCTTGGCCTTGAACGCGCGTGCGCGCGAGCGAGGGCGGGCGGGCCGAAGGTGGAGGAGGCGGGGCAGGCCATTGCCGTCTGCAGTCCATTGGCTGTCTCCCCGTAGTCCCCGCCCCCAGGCGTTCGAGGCGGCTGGGCGGGCCACGTCAGGCAGCCGGCGTGGGGCTGAGCTTGTGGCAGAAGGAAGGTAAGCTATGTGGGTGGCAGGCGGCTGGCTGCGGGCCGCTGCCTCCAGCACAGAGGCCGCCGGATCGCACCCGCCGGTGGCCTGACTCAGCTTGCTGGGAGGGAGGCTAAGGCCCTGTGAGCCTGGAGCTCTGATGGGAGATGGGGCAGTGGAGCATGTGGTGGCAGGGCCGCGTCGCGGTGTGGGCGGCCAGGAAGGGGACAGGTCTTGCCGTTTGCCCTCGTCCTGTCCTGTCTGGGTTCTGAACTCCTGAAGGACTAGGCCTTCTACGTTACAGAGCTCTCGGATGCCTGGGTGGGGCCGGCTCTGGTGCCTGCGGTGGGGCTCAGCGGGATCCCGACTCGGAAACAGGTCGGCGCGATCTTTGCATACCTTCCTGCAGCAGGTTGCCGTCGTCCCACTCTCCCCCGACGGATTCCCTACTCGAAGGCAGCACAGGGGATTCCAGCCCTGTCCTGCTCGTCCTGGGGTGACTGTCTCCTCCTAATTTCCAGTGACTCACTTAGATCCTGTCCACTTTAATGCAAAGGCTTATGGGTGAGCAGGGCCTGTTTTCAGACCTCCTGGTTCTCTGGCTCTGTCCTCGTTTGCAGGAATTCCCTGAAGAAACAGTATATATCTGTATCTCTCTCTCTATATCACATACATGTATGAATGTATGTTTTGAAATGTCTGCAACAGCTATGCAAAGATTTGCAGAGACTTGCAGCTGTGTTGCCCCTACTCTCCATGAGTTTTAATTTCAGCCATGGCATCCTGATCCCTCAGTTTAGTTTCTGAATTTGGAGCTTCTAAAATCAACGAAATCATGCTATCAAGTATCATGCAATCAATCATTCATCTATTCAACACTTTTTTGATGTGTTCCTTCATGGTCAAGGTCTTATGCCGTAAACGAAAATGGGCATTCCCTGTCTTTTTCTTCCAGTTTATCTGCCAGTTTTATTGTCTAGATTTGATGATTCAATTTCAGGTTCTAGATTTAGGCACAGAAGCTTATGATCCTGTATCATAAGCTATAGCTCTTCTGGGACCTCATTCAGTTTTCCTTACTTTCACCTCTGGTAAGCCTCAGACCATGATGGCCTTGAGGCATAATCCTGCTAAGTATCGCTAAAGACCCTAGGTCTCAGGCACCTATCCATAAAGTGAGGTGATGGGGTTAGAAATATTTAGTAATATTGAGATGTTCAAGGACAGGATGGGCAGATTGCATGTTTACTGAACTGTGTTAACAGTTGAGAAGTGACCATTTAAAAAACCCTGGATATATTTTAAGATTATATGTTTTACTCTTCCTGAATCTGTCCATATTGACTTTTTGACTAGCAAGCAAATGCATGTTTACAATTCTGATTCACATCCAATTCCTGCACTCAAAGCACTATGACTCATCTAAATTTTGAAATGTAATAATCAGGAGCTTTTTAATGGTACATTTAAAGATATGATATAAAAACATTGGATAAGAATGCAATTTTTGAAGCATTTTTACTTGCTTTAGTAGATTAGTGGTAACTAAAACCTCTGCCTTGGTTATTTGCTTACTTGGTTAATATTAGGTAGTTGTCATCACCTGGCTAATGTCTTTCAGTATCATGTCTTTGTTAACATTTATTTTATCAACCTAAAATTTACTGGATTTTAATTGATTGCTGTCTCCAGTTGGGAATTGATAACCAAAAGGTAAATAAATCATTAGTTTGAGAATAAAAATGCCCATAGAGATGTAACAATAGTTTTTCATTTGTTGATTGATTGATGGTACTTATTAAGTAATTTGTTTGGCCTTCCTGCAGGTGTTAAATTTCTAGAATAGTTTTTCTGAGACATAATATTCATAGCCTTGTGATACTTTTTGACTATTGTTCACAAACCATTAGGTGAATTAAACCCCTATATCACTATTAGGGGTTTGGAAAATTTAAGAAAGTTGAACTTTAAAAAATTTTGCTTTTGCTAGATCTTTCTTGTTCTAGAAATGGAGCAGATTAAGATGGGAAGACTGAGGAGAAATGCTAGAGCTGAGGAAAAAAATCTAAGTGGAGTCTTCTGGTTTAAAATTTGGGGAGACTCAGGGGATTCAGGTGTATATGAAAATACCTGTGTGAAGGAAAAACAATTAAAATTTTGGGAGAAAAACACAATGAAATGTGAAATTATAACTATATTTGGAAGAAATGTAAGGAAATAGTAGTTTCAGGATTTTTTATGGGTATATAGCAAAACCTGATCTTAATATTTCTTGATTGATGACAATGAGCTCAGTTTATCTCAAAAAAACCTGGGTGATAATTTAAACTTTGATCAGGTGGGCAATAGATGTTTCTTTAGGAGATGTGAAATCTGTAAGTATTATATTTTTTTAAAAGTACTACAGATCTAGAGATGAGCAATATAATACAATATGATATAGTTATATAAGTATAATATAAATCTTTGATTCACAATTAGTGATAAATTGTTTGGAAGTTGTGTGTACTATTTCCACACGATAGGAAACAAATTTGCTAAGCTAATAGGACAAGGGATGTTTGTCATTTTTCTCCCATTTCAATTATTTGAAACAGATTTTTCAAGCAATGTGGAAGATCCCATCTCTTTTCAAACAATAGATTTAACATTGTTGTTTTTATAAATTGGGTCCACTAAGTACTTCTGGCCTCGTAATTTTTTAACCTGTTCCAAGCCACATTGGAAGTAATATAATTGCATTTATGATTTAAAAATTTTGTTAATTTATATTGGCTTTCATTCAGTTAGTCTGAGTTACTTTAGTTTTATATATTTTGAAGACATTTCAAAAGCTATGACATTAAATACTGTAAAATTTTCCATTGTTCATGAAGGGAGAACATTTCTTTAGGCCCAAGGAAGTTGAGAATTCGAACTGCATAGATAAGTTTGTTATTATTTATTTAAAGATTCATGATTTCACTTACTGGGGACCAATGACACATTCCACTCAAGCTTCTAACCTGAGGATTTCAGTTCTTTCCGTTGTTTTAGAATATATCCTCTAATCTCTTTTTGGTCAGATAAAGTGACTGCTCATTTGGCTGATAAGCGTGTTGAACAAATGTTATAATTGTGAATGTTGAACTATAGTTTTGTTATGAGGTTTTCTGGCTGCCGGGGTGTATCTTTCCCTCCTCTTTTGACAAACCTTTTTCTTTGGCCTTGCTGCTCTCAGAATTTACTTTGAGTTTTACTCTATTTAACAGTCATTGAACTGGTTGATTTATGCTATCAGACCTTCAGGTTTTAGCATATGCTATTAGGACAAAACATGGAGGGAGTGGAGGAAACTTTTTATTAAAGTTGTTTTGAATTGCTGAAACATGTAAATAAATGGAATTTTTACAGATTCATACGTGTTAAAGATATTGTATTCATTATTTATTTTTTCACTCAGTAAAGACAGAGCATCTGCTCTGGTCCCAAGTCCCTAACTTTTCTTCAGGAGTTTATAGTATTGCTTGGAAGCCACAGACAAGGCCAAAATACAATGAGATAAATATTATAATTAGATGTATGCATCGAGTATAGTGGGGAATAGAGGAAAACTGTGTGAGTGTGAGATTTTAGGACATTCAGAAGAGGCTTTCTTGAGGCATTTTCATCTGAACTGAATTTTGAGAGCAAGTAGGGATTGTTTGGCGAGGATGGGGGATAAGGCATTGTAGGCACAAGAAAGAACTAAGGCCAAATGAACAAGTTACAGACAAAACACAGACTTTAATGTGTTAAGGAGAGAATAGAGAGATGAGGTTTAATAAGTAAACAAACACCAAATAATAAAAGGCCCTCTTCCCCACCATGTTAAAGGTTTTGAACATTATCCTTCAGGCTGTGGTGGTCCATGGGGAAGAGATTTTAAGTGGAGGAAAGTTAAGATCAGTTTTATGTGGCAATGTGCAGAATGAATTGTAGTGGAGCAAGGCCTAATTGTGAAGGCAAGATATGATAGAACTCCGAATTATGCAGTGGGGCTCGGGGATAGGATGGATGCAAGGTATATTAAGATGGTGAAGTTGGTGCCCACTTGGATATGTGGGATGAGGAGAAGGTAGAGTCAAGGATGCCTCCTAGGTTTATGACTTCCTAAGACAGGAATCACATGAGGATTATCACATGTATGGGGGAATAAGATTGGTCTTGAACATGCCTTTAGGTCACACAATTGGTGCTATTCAGTGGGCAGTTGGCCACATTCGTCTGGGGATGAGGAAAGGGATTCTAGGTAATCTAGAGATTAAAATGTTATTGACATATAAGTGATAGTGAAAACAGTGTTGAGAGTGGATGTGATACCTAAGACGGAGTTTGTGGAATAAGAAAGAATAAAACAGAAGAGGAACTCTGGGAAGCACCACCATATAAGGAAGATGATCCAATGAAAAAGACTGAGAAAGAACAGCCTAATGACAGTGGAGCTCTAGAAGACAAGGAGGGAGAGAATTTGAGAAGGCGAGAATGGTCAGCTGTCAAATGCCATCAGGAATGGAAGAAAGAGCTGACTAGAGATTTTGGGAAAGTTTACCAGTTAGGCAAGGAGCATTCATTTGTAGTGACACTAGTTCATATAATTGTGTGACTTTCTTTAGCAAAATTCAGTAGAACTAGAGATTATGAATAGTTGGAATGATCCAGTATTTGGATTTTGTAATGTACCTATGGTAGGAATGCAAGGGAATTCAAGTTATTGACAAGATGGTGGTTGAAGTGATGGAATGTGAGGTTTAGACTGGATAGAGGTGATGACCAGGCCAGGAGCAGGCTGAAAGATTGAGAGAAAATAATTGGTTCAAGGGATTAGAAGTCAGAATGAAGTAAATATACACATGTAGGTAGGTATAAGGGAGATAGCTGATAGGATAGAAGTACTCTGTAGTCTGAGTAGAATATTGGAGTTTTAGATTTTTAGAGTGCTGATAGAGTGTAGGATCTGGCCATGGATGTAGATGGATGAAATGGAGGTGACATGAAGGTGTTAAAGAACAATGAGACTGGTGTGTTGGATGAATCACTCACCTAGACGTTGACCCCAGATGATTGTGTACCCAGGGTGGAGAGAGATACTATGAGATAGACCATGGTTTCTGAGGTTTTAGATTGCCAGTGGTAGTGATCAGTATACATGAGAGATGAAGATACCTGGATATGCACCCTCAGAGGTGTGGGGTAGATGGTATGGAAATATTCTTCTGAGCCTTGGAGCTTGGAAGGATGATTAGCCTTCACTGAAGTGGCCAGCAAAGAAGAAAAGTCTAGTTTTTGTAGGCCTAAGAGGTAGGGGAAACATCTAATGACGAGGCTGAGCATCTAATAACAAAACTCATTGACCATGGTATCCGAGTCCAAAAGGTTGGGACTGTTTAGTGTTTAGTGAGGAGGAAGGCAGGTTAGAAAAAAGTTAGATTTGGGCGTGAGGGTGACAGTTTTTCTGAAGTGCATGGCTGACTTTGAAGTTAAAAATGGTAGTTTGGATTTCAAGTTTTGGTGAAGCCTCCTGTTATCAACTTTATCCATCAAATAATTACAATTTCAGTAGTAGGATAGCAGGTATAGGACTAGTCCCAAATTTAAAAATAACACATATCTCCAATGAATATTTATGTTACGAGAAAGGAGAGGGTTTTTGCTTTTTGCACCTCTTTTTGACCTTTGGACTTCCAAAATATTTTGGCAAATACAGTTGACCCTTGAACAACATGGGTTTGAACTGAGAGGATCCACTTATACTTGGATTTTTTTCAATAAATATGTGCTGCAGTACTACACGATCCATGGTTGGTTGGATCCATGCATGTGGAACCGTGCGTAGGGAGGGCCGACCGTAAAGCCGTATGCGAGTTTTCCACTGCAGGGAGGGTCAGCGCCCCTCAGCGCCACATTGTTCAAGAGTCAGCTGTACTTCTCATCACATGTGACAACTCCCATCTATTAGGATGCCTGGAAGGTTATGTTGAGCATTTTTAGGTTGGTTCTGGTCTTGGAGGTGTGAAAAATGCCTTGATAACTGATGACAGTTGCCATGGATGTGGGAGGAGGGTGTACCTGATTTCCCTCTGATTTCCCTCCTATTATTTTAGGACTGAGAGTCTTGTGGAATAGTCTCTGTGTTTCTAAGGAGAATTCCTCACTCATGCACGAAGATTCCATTCACCTACTCCAGGATTTGGCTCCAGCGTCTCTCTCTCCTGCAAGATGACATTTTCCCTCATTACTGGATTATTCCCTTCAGTATCTAAACATGCTGTTATTTCTCCTACCTTAAAATAATTACTCTTTCTTGACCCCATTTCCTCCTTATGCCACCACACAACTTCCCTTTATGGCAAAACTTATACTCATGTGTCCAATTACTTCCTCCCATTTGTTATTAAACTCACTTTCATCAGACTTTCTCCCTTGCTACTCTAAAAAAAAATTGCATTCCTCAAAGTCACTGATGACTTTCATTTTGCTAAGTCCAAATATCTGTTTTTAATCCTCATCTTTTACGTGACAGATCATTTTCCCAACTTTATTGACATATGATTGACACATAACTTTGTGTAAGTTTAAGGTACAGCATGTTGATTTGATACATTTAGAAGTTGCAAAATGATTTCCACCATAGTATGAGCCACCACCTGTATCCTGTCACATAGTTACCATTTCCTATCAGCAGTTTTGGAAACAGTTGATCACTCTCTGCTTCTTGAAACACTCTCCTCCCTTAGTATCAAAGATGCTACCGTTCCTGGTTTTCCTCCTACCCCTCTGCTCCTTTTCAATTCCTTTACTGGTTCTTATCTCTCTGACCACTCAACACTGAAGAGCTCCTGGGCTCAGTCCTCATGGTCCTAAATACTAGCTTTAAATACTAATAATACCCTATTAGCCCCCAAATTTATATATATATATATATATATATTTGCCTAGACCTCTTCCTTTGAACTCTAGACTCTGTGTATCCAGATGCCTACTCAGCATTTCTTTTTGGATGACTAATAGAAATCTCAAATTCAGCTCCTGATTTTCTTCCTATACCTGCTTCACCTGTGGTCTTCCCCATCTCAATTCGTGGAAACTTTACCTTTTCCATGACTTGGGTGAAAAACCTGGGTGTCATCCCTGACTCATCTCTCACAAACCACCTGTAAACTATTAGGAAAGCCTATTGGCTGTCCCTTCACAATATGTCTAGAATCTGAGTGCTTCTCACTACTCACTGCTCTCACTCTAGTCTAAGCCTCCATTGTCTATGTCCTTGATGTTGTGACAGCCTCTGTATCAGTTATCTATTACCACTCACCGTCGGAATTTAGTGGCTTAAAGCAACAGTCATTTATTAGTTTATGGTTCTGGGGCTGGCAATTTGGATCAGGCTTGGGGAGGTCGGGGTGGGGGGAGTTCTTTTGCTGGTGGGCTCACTCATGTAGCAAATGGGACTGGTGGATTTGGAGACTTCAACTGGGATGGCTTATCTCTGCTGCACCGGGACCAGTAAGCTGTCCCATGCTTCTTAACACCGTGGTCTAATAGAGCCAAGAGAGCGAGAGGGAGCTGTATGGCCTTTTGAGATGTAGACTAAGAATTCCCACAACTTCACTTCTCCCACTGTTGTTCATAGTTACAAAGACAGCCCAAATCCAAGGGGATGTTGAAATAGACTACTTACGAGAGGAGCAGCAAAGGTACTTTGTAAGGAAATGTGCATACAGGAACAGGGAAGAATTTGGGGCCATTTTTTTGCAATCTGCCATAGCCTCCAAACTGATCTGTTCTCTCTTTGTCTCCTACCATATAGTCAGCAGAGTAGCCAAAGTGATTATTTTTAAAACATAAGTTAAGATTTCTTCTCTCTTCCAAAACCCTCTGATGGCTTCCCATTGCCACCCAAAGTAAAAAGCAAAGTCTTTACTGTGGGCTGTGAGGCTTGCCACCATCTGACCCCTTTGTTGCTTCTCCAACTTCATTTCCAACTACTCTCCCCTCACTCACTAACTCTGCTCAGTGAGCCTCTTTGCTCTTCCTCAAACGTCTGACGCATGCTCTCACCATGGTTTTTTTTTTTTTAAATAGATCTTTATTGGGGTATAATTGCTTCACAATACTGTGTTAGTTTCTTTTGCACAACAAAGTGAATCAACTATATGTATACATATATCCCCATATCTTCTCCCTCTTGTATCTCCCTCCCACCCTCCCTATCCCACCCCCTAGGTCGTCACAAAGCATTGAGTTGATCTCCCTGTGCTATGCAGCAGCTTCCCACTAGCTAGCTATTTTACATTTGGTAGTGTATATATGTCCATGCCACTCTCTCACTTCATCCCAGCTTCCCCCTCCCCCCACCACGTGTCCTCAGGTCCATTCTCTATGTCTGCGTCTTTATTCCTGTCCTGCCACTAGGTTCATCAGTACCATTTTTTTTTTTTTTAAGATTCCATATATATGTGTTAGCATACAGTATTTGTTTTTCTCTTTCTGACTTAGTTCACTCTGTATGACAGACTCTAGGTCCATCCACCCCACTACAAATAACTCAATTTCGTTTCTTTTTATGGATGAGTAATATTCCATTGTATATATGTGCCACATCTTCTTTATCCATTCATCTGTTGATGGACACTTAGGTTGCTTCCATGACCTGGCTATTGTAAATAGTGCTGCAGTGAACATTGTGGTACATGAATCTTTTTGAATTATGGTTTTCTCAGGGTATATGCCCAGTAGTGGGATTGCTGGGTCATATGGTAGTTCTATTTTTAGTTTTTTAAGGAACCTCCATACTGTTCTCCATAGTGGCTGTATCAATTTACATTCCCACCAACAGTGCAGGAGAGTTCCCTTTTCACCACACCCTTTCCAGCATTTATTGTTTGTAGATTTTTTGATGATGGCCATTCTGACTGGTGTGAGGTGATACCTCATTGTAGTTTTGATTTGCATTTCTCTAATAATCAGTGATGTTGAACATCTTTTCATGTGCCTCTTGGCCATCTGTATGTCTTCTTCGGTGAAATGTCTATTTAGGTCTTCCACCAATTTTTTAATTGGGTTGTTTCTTTTTTTGATATTGAGCTCCATGAGCTGTGTGTATATTTTGGAAATTAATCCTTTGTCCGTTGTTTCATTTGCAAATACTTTCTCCCATTCTGAGTGTTGTCTTGTCATCTTGTTTATGGTTTCCTTTGCTGTGCAAAAGCTTTTAATTTTAATTAGGTCCCATTTGTTTATTTTTGATTTTATTTTTATTACTCTAGGAGGTGGGTCAAAAAAGATCTTGCTGTGGTTTATGTCAAAGAGTGTTTTTCCTATGTTTTCCTCTAAGAGTTTTATAGTGTCTGGTCTTACATTTATGTCTTTAATCCATTTGGAGTTATTTTTGTGTATGGTGTTAGGTAGTGTTCTAATTTCATCCTTTTACATGTAGCTGTCCAGTTTTCCGGCACCACTTATTGAAGAGGCTGTCTTTTCTCCACTGTATGTTCTTGCCTCCTTTGTCGTAAATTAGGTGACTACATGTGTGTGGGTTTATCTCTGGGCTTTCTATCCTGTACCATTGATCTATATTTGTTTTTGTGCCAGTACCATACTGTCTTGATTACTGTAGCTTTGTAGTATAGTTTGAAGTCAGGGAGCCTGATTCCTCCAGCTCTGTTCTTCTTTCTCAAGATTGCTTTGGCTGTTCAGGGTCTTTTTAAAAAAAATATTTATTTATTTATTTATTTTGGCTGCACTGGGTCTTAGTTGCAGCACATGGGATCTTCGTTGCAGCATGCGGGATCTTCAGCTGTGGCATGGAGGCTCTTAGTTGCGGATGTGGACTCTTAGTTGCAGCATGCATGTGAGATCTAGTTCCCCAACCAGGGATCAAACCTGTGCCCCCTGCAGTGGAAGCACAGAGTCTTAACCACTGGACTGCCAGGGAAGTCCCCAGTTTGAATTTTTTTAGGCAAGAATATTCTTGGAGGGTTCTGTGTATGTCTTCTTATTCCTTCACATCATAAGGACACAATGTGTGGTTTCTCACTTTTAATGATGCTAAGATGAATCACTGGGTTCAGGTGGTATCATTCAGAGCCCTCTAATATAAAGTTCCCATCATCCTTTAACTTAATTGTTTTAGCAACAATTGATTCACTCACAAATCAATTAGATATTAACAAAGTGACTTCATATTTTTAAAGATTATTTTTTTTAAGAAATGAATACATTTTCATTTTCTTCACATTTCTCTTTACAGTATCACTTCACAACCAATTTTTCCCATCCCCCCTCCCTGAATCCTAAATTTGCTCACATTCACAGTGCCTTCAGAATGTATTGAACATATAACATAAAGCTTGGAAGGAGTTATGAAATGGAATGGACAATGAAGGCTGAGTGAATAGGGAAGTAAGGATTATCTACCCACCTACATACTAATTTGCCTGTCTCCCCTCCCTCCTTTATATCTCTGTCTTTTTACTTTGTGAGATTTTCCGCTATGTAGGATAGTTAGGGTTTAGCAGGCCACTGAGGCCTTATGGGGATTAGAAAGTGGGGCATGTGCTGACAGCAGCATTGGTATTGGGTATGAATTGAATGCAAATCCAGGCTAGAGCTAAGCATACAAAATTTAACGTTTGTTTTGTTATAGTGAACATTGGCTTCAAATAAAATTGAGAAGAAGATGAAGCTTGTACTCTCTGCACTTAGTACCCTTTTGTCATGTAGCCTTTCCTTCCTGACATAGACAAAAGTAAATTGCACCCCATGGATTTAGGAGACTTGCGCATTGCTGCACTGTTTCAAAAACAAGACTCCTTTAGTCTTCTGCGTGTCAGTATGTGACTGCATCTTTCTTCCACTTGTCTGAACCGAAAACCTTGGGGTCATCCTTCACTCTTCTTACATTCCACATCCAGTCCATTAGCAAATTCTGTCAAAATATGTGTAAACTCTGACCTCTTACCATCTCCACTGCTGTTCTCTTTGTCCAAGGCAATATGGTTTCTTTCCTGGATTATTGCCATTATCTCCTAACTGGTCTCCTTTTTCCCATCCTCGCTCACTTATGGCCTGTTCTCCAGAGAAGCCAGAATGAACTTTTTAAAATGACTGTCAAGTATGCCATCCCCTTGTCCCAAAGCATCTAGGACTACCTGTGCCACTCAGGAACATTCAGAGCCCACAGCGTCTACAAGGGCTTCTGTCATCTGGGCCACTGCTTCACTCTGTCATCTCTTACTGCCCAGCTTGCACACTTGCACCAACCATACTGGTGTCCTTGGTCTTCCCTGAATTTGCCACATGTGCTTCTACTTCAGGGTTGTTGCCCTTAGTGTTCCTTCTGTCTGGAATGCTCATTATTTCCTCTCAGTCTGTGTCCAAATGTCACTATATCAGAAAGACCTTTCTTTATTCTTTGACAGATGCCAAAACATGTAAAGACCGCCCGAAAATTTATCTATCGATGACAACAGTTTTTTAGGTATTATGTTGTATATGCATTTTTGGAAAGTTAAAGGAAAAATTAAACTCTTTGTATTGTAATTTAAGCAAATAAAAATAACTATCCTTTATAAAGTTCAGTCATGCTAGATGAATAAGTTTTACATATCGGCTCCACAACGTAGTGCCAATTGTTAACAGTACGGTATTGTGCACTCCAAAAAACTAAAACAAAAGGACACAAGGGAACTTTGGAAGGTGTTGCATATGTCTATTATGTTGATTGTGGTGATGGTATCATGGGTGTTTGCACATGTCTAAACTCATCAAATTGCACACATTAAATAAGTGCATTTCTTTGTACATCAATTATACTTCAATAAATCTGTTAAAAAATACCTCTGTCGACTGAGGCCAACATCCTTGATTAAAATGAGATTGGAGGAAGTTGAACACACTGGAGGAACACTTAGTGTTTTTCAGGGACAGATGGATTAATCTTCTGGCAAACAATTTGGAACCAAAGGTAATTCTGTTAGCTTAGTTGTTTGGAACTCTGCAGGACCATTACAGCATCTAATAACTCAAAGGTGTGACTTTCTCATTAAATAGCTCTTAATAAGCAGTGTAATTGGATCAAGTGAGGCTTTTTATCTTGGTGTGTGCTGTGGTGAAACTGCCTCTTTAGACAGTGATAAAAGACCATGGTTTCAAGTGAATAAATAAGATTACAAATTTTTTTTACTGAGACTAACAAATTGATCTTACATTTTTATTTGAAGAGAATTAATAATTTCTATTTAATGTGAAAAAGTAACGTATGCCCATTGTAGGGGGGCAAATTAAATGTAGCAAATATAAGGAGGAGAGGAATAGTATGTAATCAGTCATCAACTTATTAACCAGAAATGAACTTAACATTTTTGCATATTCACTTTTTTCCTTAATCTTGTGTCTTTATATCTATAATTTAAACTTGGTTGTGTTCACCATTGTGTATAAAAATTTCTTTCAATCTTTTTACTCTGTCATGAGCATTTCGTTATATTATTAAAACTCTTTATAAATGTTTTTCACATTACTAATCAATATTTTACCTGCATATTCCTTAGCTTACCTTTTATTTTATTTTATTTTTTTTTAAAGATTGATTGATTGATTGATTGATTGCTATGTTGCGTCTTCGTTTCTGTGCTAGGGCCTTCTCTAGTTGCGGCAAGCGGGGGCCACTCTTCATCGCGGTGCGCGGGCCTCTCACCATCGCGGCCTCTCTTGTTGCGGAGCACAGGCTCCAGACGCGCAGGCTCAGTAGTTGTGGCTCACGGGCCTAGTCGCTCCTCGGCACGTGGGATCCTCCCAGACCAGGGCTTGAACCCGTGTCCCTGGCATTAGCAGGCAGATTCTCAACCACTGCGCCACCAGGGAAGCCCCTTAGCTTACCTTTTAGATCAATCAGTGAATAACTTTGCCCAAAAGATGCTTGCTATTAAACCTTTTGTATTCTTACACGTTTGAAATGGGAGGTGAATAGAACTTGAAGCATGTATGCCACACTTTGGGATATAGCCAAGAAGTGCCAAACACTAAGGTCAAATGATCAGTAAGTACCCTAACTGCCCACTCCCATAGAGTGGGTTAGTTTTGTACCTACCCCAGACTTTCAGCTTTATTGTGCTAAGTTCTCTATGGAATTGAGTATGGTGGGTTGGGGCTTGGGGAGATGCTTGTGGTCCTGGGAACCATGCTGATTCTGCCTTATATCTGAGGCTTTGCTCCAGAGCTGATCTGGCCTTTGAGGACCTTTGTATCAGTTTGGAGGTAAGACAGATTGGGAGCAATTTCGTAAATAGAGTTTGAATTTGGACTGAGAGGCAGAAGTAGTTTTTGAGATTGAAATGGAGCTCTGAGCACTGGCTTCATTTTGAGTTGCTGGCTCGCTGCTGTTCATCTAGTCAGTCATTTACTTCCAGCATAGCGTTGAAAAGTTCCATTGAACCCTGTACATGTGAAAATTGTATGTATTGGTTTTAAAATTTGTGCAATTAAAAACAATTGTCACGAACAGCTAGGTGTTCATCCTCCTCCCCTCCCCCTCCTCTTTCCCTCCCCCTCCTCCTCCCCTTCCCATTCCTCCTCTTCTTCTGCCAACTGGATATTAGCATTTCATTGCAGGATCCTTTTCTTGAACATACTGCTTGGTGTCTCTGTACTAATGTGAAAGGATTTACTAATGATCGTCTGCCCAGTATAGTTGTGAAGGTTAACTAATATCTGATTATTAAGAACCCTATGAGTAAAAACAGGCATGAATACTGCTAGCTGTGTAATGGAAAATTAGTAAATGTTACTTCATTGGGTAATTATGTGTTTAAAATGCCTTTACCCCAGTGGGAAATACACAGAGGTAATACTGCGGGCTTTTTTTTTTTTTTTTAAATTTATTTATTTATTTATTTATTTTTGGCTGTGTTGGGTATTCGTTTCTTTGCGAGGGCTTTCTCTAGTTGCGGCAAGCGGGGGCCACTCTTCATCACGGTTAGCGGGCCTCTCACCATCGCGGCCTCTCTTGTTGCGGAGCACAGGCTCCAGACGCGCAGGCTCAGTAGTTGTGGCTCACGGGCCTAGCTGCTCTGCGGCATGTGGGATCCTCCCAGACCAGGGCTCGAACCCGCGTCCCCTGCATTAGCAGGCAGACTCCCAACCACTGCGCCACCAGGGAAGCCCATACTGCGGGCTTTTAAAGGGTTGTAATACATAGCAGATTAAGAGTATAGCTATGATAAATAATAGCTGTCAACTGAAGCATTCATGTAAAACTTATGATGTATTCAAGTAACAAAGACCCATTTTCCATCTCTATTAGATTCAGCTGGAAACAGTGATGAAGCAGTCTTGTGTTTACATGTGTTCTTGACCTTTTATTTTATTTTCATAAGAAGATGTACCAAAATGAGTAACAGTGTGATAAAATCTCACTAATTTGGATTCTGCTGATTTGGGATTTGGGCTTGGCTGAAGTTCACCTTTATGCTACCTATACAGAAGTTATTTGCTTAGTTTTAAAAAAGCCGGGAAAAAGGAGTCGGTCTAAAAAGAGCTAATTATTTTCAAACCCTAAATGTGTTGATAACTGAATCTGGTTACTGTATTAATTTGAAAATAGAGTCATTTACAAACTTATTTATTTATTTTTGACGTCTGGTTCTTATTAATTTATTTTGGTCTGTTTCACGAATCTTAATTATTGAGAGAGATTTGGATATAGATTCTTCTCTATCTCTCACTTTCTGTTTTGGAAAGTTGATCTGAAAACAAAATAAACAGTAGAATTCTGATTCTAACATTTTTTTGAGTCTATTGTGTATTAGGTACTCTGCTAAACACAGTAACTCAAAAAACATTAATTAACTGCTTATTACATGCTAGGCCCGGCAGGAGGTGAACAAGGCTCAGCTGTTTCCCCCAAGAAACTCGAAAGTCCAGGAGAATAATGCAGCAGGCTTGGTCAGTGAGGAATCCTTCTTGCTTGAGATACTCCTTTAGTAGTGTGCTGTTGCTACACAGATAGAGCTAGCCCCTTCAGAATGAGATGAGGAGATCTACATCTTGAGGATTGGTGACAGTCCTTTCAGAGCTGGAAGGGGCATTAGAAATTGAGCCTAGCTCTGCAGTATGGCCCCTGTACACCATATCCTCATATTCTCCTTGCATGGAGTGTGATACCAAGTCATAGTTCAAGCTCTGCATTCTGAGGCAGCTGCAGGAACTGAGAACATTCAGTGGCTTCCTCTTGATCTTCCTGGTTCTGAACATTTCTTCCCGAACATTCCACGGTTATTTCAAACTCCTGCATGTTTTTAGAAGTGAAAGCGTCCCCTGTCTCACTGAGATGTGTCTTGAGCTGTCACATGGTTGGGGCTACGCGCCAGCCAAGCGTTCATTTGGCAGCCGTGTAGCCATCTGCGTCTGTGCGGTAGTGTTTGAGCAATTATTTGGGCAGTGATTGCTTTCATCTATTTCAATGAATATTTACTGATTTTAAAAAATGGAAAATTAAATACGAAAGCCTTGATATCAATGGCAAGAAGCATGGACTTACTACAGATTGATACCAGTCGCCATGATGAAAGTGGCCAATCTTTATCCTTTGTTAGGTACTCATTGGACTTAAAGGGAATGATCAACAACAAAATACAAGTATAAAATCTCAAAACATATACAGATGTGGGAGATGTGTTGCTGGTGATGGTGCCACAGGATGAGGGTTAAGTTTGGATTGATAATTTTTGTGTTTTGTGCTCGGCATGGAGCAGCCCTTTAATATGTAACTTTCATGCATCAGACTTGATTACATGTTTTTAGGATTGCAATATATGCAAAGGTGCAGAGCTGTTTGTGGATGCTGATGAGCTGCCTTGGGAACTTGCTCTAACACTGTATATCCAAACCTAGGTTTTTGTTTTGGTTTTTAAACATTTGCTTGATTCCCTGGGATGCAGCAAGATATAATAGAAAAAAACAATGTTTTGGATTTAGACCAAGAATCATAATACCTAACATCTAAAAAGTGTTTGTTATGTGCCTGGTTCTGAGTGAATTGCTTTAATGGATTATTTTAATTTTTCAGGAACTCTGTGTCAACTATACTTTATAGAGGAGTGGTTAAGAATGTGAACTTTGACTCACATTCATAGGCTGCACGGTTCATATCCATGCTCTGCTTCTTACATAATTAGGCAGTTAATTTTGACCTTTGCCTCACATGGTTTTTCATATGAAAATGAGGATAATAATAGTTCTCACGTCATGGGGTTTTGAATATTGGGTGAGAGAACACATGTAAAGAGCTTCAACTATGCCTGCCTGGCACATGGTAAAATTCTCAATAAATCCTGGCTGTTAATACCACTGTATAACCTCAGGCAAGTTACCTCCTCTCTGAGATCTTATTTTCTCATACTGGAAATGGAGTTAATAATACCTACCTCAGAGTTATTGTGAAGATCCAATGGGATTAGTTACTTATAGTGTTTTGTGGATGTTGTGGCACATAGGAGCTGTTTCATCCAACATGGTGTTCTGAATCTCATGTTGTGCTTTGTGTTCATTCAGTGAATCTTTATTGAGCAGGTACTTGTTATATGCTGGGGTATAGTGGTCAAAAAGAGAGTCCAGGTCCTTGCCCTCAGGAGTTTGCATTTCACTGGGAGGTGGAGAGAGAGGCAGCAGAAATACCATATGATGATCGTTTGAGATTGTGACCAAAGCTATGAAGGATACAATAGTGGGTCACTGCGGGTAGGGAGTGGGGAAGCACTTGGGGCTGGGGGGTAGGGGAGGCTCAAGGGAAGATGTGAACAGTGAGAGGAGTCAGCTGTTTAAACAGCAAGGGCACAAACACTTGAGGCTGAGGGGCCTAAGAGTTCCAGACCTGCACATCGAAAGAACTTGGGAGGCTCACGGAGCAAACTGGAGGTCATTGTGGCTAAAGCTCCTTGACTGAAGGACAGGTGTGAGATCAAATCATGTAGGACCTTTTGGCCGTGATTTGGAGTTTGAATTTTATTACAAAGTGCAGTGGGATGCTGTTGAAAGGTTTTCAGCAGGTGAGTTAGAAGTCAACTATATATTTTGAATGGGAATTTCATGCATTTCCTAACCGTGGGCGCTGGTGTCTTATTTCTCTAGCTGGTGACTTACATACAGAGTCCCATCCTAGTCTTTGATTAGAGATGCTCTACTTATCCCAAAAACTTAAATTCTTTTCCATCATTCGCTTCCCTTGACTGTCCTACATGGTACCAAGGGAGGGAGGAAACACACATTTTTAGAGTACATACCTACTGTGTCAAGATCCTCTTGGCTTTCAGGCTTACTTCATATTGTTATTTATGCCACCTTGTGAGGCAGGTGGCCCCAGATTTAACCAGTGAGGAAACAGGCTCCAGATAGTAAGTGATTAACCTAAATTTTAATGCCTAGTGGTGGAGTCAGGTTTTGCAACCAGCTTTGTTTTTCCTACTCCCTGACCCTCCAACCCCATGCATTTTTCTCTCTGTGTCAGGTTGCTCTGTCATCATGGTGATAGGGGTATGTAAGACTAAGCATAATCAAATTAAAGACGTTTTCTCATCTTCACTGTGGATAATCGTAGGGTTTGCAAAAGAATATATGACATTGCTTCACAGTGCCCTATTCATCTTATTCATTTGAACATTTTTAGAGTGGTTCTTCTAACAGTGTGGTAATGATATTGTTTTTGTGATTGTGTCCATTTAGGCCTGGAATATAGAGATATTCTACACCTTGGGCCACACTGAGTTAGTTAACAGCAGGGAAATTTACTATCTTCCTATAAAATTCCTTGGCCCATCTGATCTTCAGCTTTCATTAGTACTAAGAGTGTAAGTTAAAATAATTCTATTCCATTCGATATGATTTTAATAATTTAGTTTTCATGAAAAATAAGAAATGAGTTTGGCCAGTTTGCAGCAATCAAGAAAAATATTGCCATTTAACTTGTCATCAGTCTACATAATTCTTTTCGAGAGTGAGAGTTTTTATTTTGGTATAAAATTTCCCAGGAGTCTAAAGTAGGAAAATAATAATGGTTATATTTCTCCTTGAAAATGAAGGAAGATTTTTAAATGGTCTAGAGTTAATTGAATCTATCTAGTTAAATTACATTGACCCCTTTTCAATATTACTCTTTCCATAAAGCATTGGTAAAATGGCTAATAAAGTAATCTTTTATCATTTCTAAAATTTTTCTAGTTTGTTGCTCACTTAATGACATCTGTTAATGATGGATTTCTATGCTTATAGTGATTTGGGTTTTAGAAAGTCATATCCTCTATTTCTAAAGAATGTGTAAGTATTTGAATAAAGATTTTTATATTTTTGGTAACTTTATTCAAATTACAAAAACACATATTCTTGTGAAAAAATTAGAAACTAGGAACAAGCAAAATAAAAAATCACCCATTATTTATGTTTTCCAGGCTTTTCTATGTACATATGTACCCAGACTACCTGGATTTGAATTTCAGTTTATTGTATGACCTTGGGAAAGTTATCTGTCTTTTCTGTGACTCAGTTTCTTCTTCTGTAAAATGAGTGCCTATTTCATAGGGTATTGTGAGGATTAAATGAGTTAATAAATGTGAAGTGCTGAGAATATTGCCTGGCCCCTAGGTGAGAATCACACATGTGGGTTTTTGTTTTTTTTTTTAACTTTATAATGGAAAATTTCAAACATATATAAACATAGAATAGTATTATGAACTCCAATGTACCCATCTATTATCAACATTTAGATGTTCTTGTTTTACTTATCATTTCCTCTTTTTTTTTTTCCCCTGGAGGGACACTGGTATACTTCAGTTTGTGCCATATTAATATTTGCTAAGAAGTAAATTATTTTAGAGAACCAGTGCGCAAAATTTGAGTCATTTTTTAGGGGAGGAAATACAAATCAAATACCTATAAAACACATTCTGTGGTGTTTTACTAAATTTTAGTTAACTGAATGGCATTAAAAGTAATATGATGAATACGGAGATTTTAGCTATTCAGATTAGACATTTATTGGTCAGTAAGGTCTTCAAAATGGGCATCAGTTTTATTATAAATATACAGTAAAGATTATTTTGTATCAACATAAAATACTTATTTAAAAATGTACTGAGCAATTTGAGAAATTATTCTTTTGTAGGAGCAAAAATATTTAAAAATTATAACATTAGAAAAAATAATCTCATAAAGGAGCTAATTTGAGGACTTCTTTGAAGACTTAGATTGGATACTGTAAAAATTCTAGAGATAAATCAGTCTTTAGATTTTAAAAATCACTATTTTTCATCTGCATTCCCTTGTATATTTAACATATAAATACATACACATAAAAGACACTTTAGAAAAGATAATCCACGAATAATTGAAGAAAATATTGTAACAAATCAGACATTATTGAAGTTGGTGGTTTTGTTTCTTACTTTCATGCTTGGTTCTCCTGGACAGTAATAAGCTCTAACTTGGTATTTCCTGCCTTTGATTTTATTTTAGACTCCCATTTCAAAATCTATGAGTAAGTAACATGTGATGTAACTGAGAAGAAACTAAATTGTAAAGGCAAGAATATGATAGTAATTTGATGTATTTTAGTAAATTGCAACCAGTGAGATAATCAGAACTTATAGTCACCTAAATTTGCTCAGCACTTGAATTACAGATCTTAAAATTCCTGGGACGTGATGCAGGAATGTGGAGTGTGCTGGTCATGTCTCATGTTACTGATAGTCCAGGGGAACACTGGATTGGGAGTCAAGAAACCTCCCTTCTCATGTGAACTGCTAGGATGAGTACCTTTTTGTTGAGTTGCTTAACCCCTCTGACATTGTTTCTCCAGTGACAAAAGTACAGAAGGGAGATGCTCTCAGGTCCAATATATTATTAAGGAAGTACTAGCTGCTGCAAGAAACAGACCCCAAAATGCAATGGTTCAAACAAAGTAGAAGGTTTTTTTTTTTGGAGTTTCAGGTTTGCAATTCTGCTCTAAGCTATCTTTTAGGGCTCTTTCCATCTTGTTTCTCCAACCGTGTCCTAGAGGCATTGTCTTCATGCACATGATTGAATCTGAGTTGTTGCCAAGACCTGGTTTCTGTTGGGAATAGAGTGGAGGAAGCAGGTTGTAGCCTGGAATTGGCACATCATGTCTGCTCAGATTCCACTGGGGAGATCTTGATTACATACACAGTCTCTGTAGCCATACTTGAGGCTACGAAATGTAATACAGCTGGTCAGGCTACAGTTTTATTAATATAGAAGAAAAGCACAGATATTGAAGGAGAGTTAGCAGTCTCTGCCACGTCTATGTCGTTCCTGCTTTCTCTGATTGACCAAGTGGTTCTGTCATACCAGTAGGTTGACCTCTACCTCGTCTTGATTTTGAAATTAGTGGTGAAAATAAAAGTATTTCCTACTCTCAGCTTAATTTAATGATGACTTAGTGAATATAATGATTAAAAATCACTATTTTCTTACACTCGCTCTTTAGTATTAAAAACTTTCCATTGCAATTTTCCCATGACATTTCCATTTTTATGAATCATGTCGTTAGGAGGACTCCAATTGTCCTGTTAATTTGAAAGTGCAGGAGCCAGCTAGATTTTGAAGCTTTTGAAGCAAGAGCTGAGGTTAAGGTCAAGTTTCTAGCAGTTTTCGGGATATAATAAAGGGTGATGAAACAGATTCCAGCTGCCAGATACTAGAGAGGCTGTGGGACTCTTAGGGACTGAGAAGAGGTAGGTGAGAAGCTAAGCAGGTAGGAGAACAAGGAAGATATAAATATTGGGTGATTGAAAAGTTTTTTTCTTTTTTTCTTTAAGGGGCAGAGTGAAGCAACTAGGAGAGTCTGGAATATACCCCTGAGCCACAGTCTTGATAAACTTATAAGATCAGGTCAAATTTATTGATGGTGCACATCAACTTTTCTATAAGCCATTAAAAAAAGTAATAAATTGTCAAAATATGTGTTAAAAATCCTCAGTCTGATGGTTCCATAGCTTAACTTGTGGGAGGAAGAAGCTAAGTAAATGCATAACTGATAATTGGAAGAGTTGATAAAGTGTTAGAAAGAAAAAAGTCCTAGTTGTGTCTCTGAAACAGGGTCCTGTTAATGTGAAGGAAGTTTACTTTTTATCAGTCTGATGATGACTTTGCTTTTGTAGACTAGCTTCCAGAATGTACTCTCTGTAGCCCTGACTTCCACCTACATTGCTGCCCTGAGTCCTTCCTATATAGAAATTTGGTAGTCACGAGTGCTCAGAGTCAAGTCTTTCTCTGTGACTGTTGGACACTGGCCCCCGCAAACTACCCTGCATAATCTCTCTGCTAGGTTCCCATAGCACTTGTGAATATAATTACTGTTGACCTTAGAACAACATAGGCTTGAACTGCACGGGTCCACTTATACATGGATTTTTTTTCAATTAATACTTTATTACAGTATTAAACGATCAGTGGTAGGTTGAATCAGTGGATGAGAAACCATGGCAGTGGAAGGCTGATCATAACGTTGTGTGCAGATTTTCAATTGTGCGGGGGTCAGCGTTAGATAGATTTTTAACCCCTGCGTTGTTTGAGGGTCTACTATAGATAGATTCGTATCTTGTTTTTCAGATTGTATCCTTCATTTGAAGTTTGACACTAAATACTTTTGTGTGATCTATGGCTGTATATTTTTGTATCCTAGGGAAACTATTGAGAAAGTTGAAAACCTAAGGTGCTTTATCTATTTGCTGCTTCTTTCTTACTTCTAGAGTGCAATTGATTTATTTTTGGGGAAGTGTTCTTCTGTGGCTGAAACACCTTGGCAGATAAGATGATAATTGCTTAAGTTAAACAAATGCTTTGATTCACTTGGAACTTAAAGATGTCATTAAAAATTCTCTTTCTGATTTAGATTCAGACACAAAAAAGGCACTATGACGGGTTGGAGATAAATCTTTTAAAATCAAATACTCTTTTTTGTAACGTGGTTTATGGAGCATATTGTGACTAGTTTCCTTTGAGTAAAGAATGTCAGTGTAAGAAGTAATATATAAATTGTTTTCTTAAATGTATAAAATGCCCAAGGGACGTTGAGATTAAAAATAAAGTAGGACACATGCTACACTGCCAATGCTAAAGCAAAATATATACTCTTTTTGAAATTCCCTAAGAGAATATGTTTTGATACCTTGAAAGGCGAGGTGGTTGTGATTAACCTTGAAATATGTCTCCAGCAGGTGAAAGACACCTGCAGTTTGTAGCTCAAGGATAGCAAATCAAGGATGATATCAAATCATATTGCAGCTTTGGTAGTGGTTTTGAGAATGCCTAAGGAAAGATAGTTACTGTAGATTTTAAAAACTTACTTATTCTCTAAAGTGTTGTACCAAAATTAGGACTGTCTTTTGTAAGCTTAGGTATTTGTTGTCTATGCTTAGACAATTTTGATAAAAACAGTACTCTTTTACTCCATTGGCCCACCTCCTGGAGACAGAGTCTTCTTTCTGGATGGCTCAGCTTCTTCACTGGCATAATAAGCTATTAGCCTAACCAGCTGTTTGTCTGGTCCCCAGAGCATTTTGGAATTCCATCATTCAGGCCTGAATCAGAGTATAACCCCACATTTCTTCTATTTAACTCTCTCACTCTTGACATTTGTGTAAGTATATTCTGTGATAAGTTGATAACCCTCTGCTTCTCTGGATACTCTGAAGTTGACTTTCTATTAAGTTAGGTTAGATCATCAGAAAACTCTGTACTTGGACCCCATTAGCCGAGAGTTTTTTTTTCTGAATTACATGTTATGTTATAACCATGGCTTTCTCCAGGGTTTGTTTAAAAAAGAAGTAACATAAAATTCCGTTTTGCTTATGTTATTGAGATTATTGTTTATTATATCACTCTGTATCCCATATAGAAAGCCTAATGTGAGAAATTTCCTTCAGAGTTTAGGAGCATGAAAAAGTTTGTTTTCTATGATAAAGAGAACTTTTTCATCTTTTAGATAATAAGACATGTATAATTTATCTTATCTATGTATTTACCTGTGCTTGCATGTACAGGGGCAGATTTGAATGTCAATTGTAGCAATTTTTGTCAACAAATTTTAGAAATTAATTAAAGAAATAGTCATTATGTAAACCAGGAGTCAGTAAACTACAGCCCACCTGCCTCCTGTTTTTGTAAATAATGTTTTATTGGAGCACAACCCTGGTCATTTGTTTATGTATTGTCTGTGGCTGCTTTCCTGCTACAGTGGCAAATCTGAGTAGTTGCTATCTGACCCTTTACAGAAAAATATGAACAATCCTAATGTAAATAGTCACATGGTAGTATGGGTCAGACCAAATGCAATAGCACTGAAGAAATATAAAGCAAGGCGATTGCTCTAAGATGTGGCTGCTTGGGAAAGGCTTAACAGAGAAGATATGCTATGAAACGAATTTCATCTTTAAATAGTAGGAACATACAGAGGAGGACATTTTATATGGGAGACAACAGCATAAATAAAATCCCTTAGGAATGAGCAAATTTTTGAGCACATGGGACTATTCTGAAAATGGTTTTAACCAGATTGGAATTAGACAACAGTGAAAATGAAGTCGAATGTGTGAGACTGCTGTTGGAGACTTAAAACCTGGGAATCAGAATTTGCATTTAATCTGACAGGCTATTGAAAACCCACTATGAATTCTTTACAGGGAAATGATATGATGGAAATAGCATTTTAGGACAGTTAATCTGACAGCAGCGTATGGGATGAACTCAAGCATGGAGAACCCCAAGATTAAGCAGTTACTGAAGGAAGCCTAGCATGAAGAACGAAGATGATGAGTAGAGAAATGGAGAGGAAAGGTAGACTCTGAGACGCTGGAAAGAACAAAGCTGACTTTGTGACTGACTGGATTTAGAGAATGTTGGTGAAGAAAATTGTGAGAGGAGAATTGAGAGAAGATGCGCTGAAATGGAAACAGTTTTTATGAGAGAAAATATGTGTTTTGTTTTTAACCTCTCCAATTTCTGGTGTTTTAGAGCCTTATGAGAGAGAGTAGGGAAGTGTTTGGAGATAGGGATGAGATGAAGGCTCCAGGAGAGTTTTCATGAAAGAAGCACAAGGCAAAAGGCTTGGGAGCACCTTCAGGAAGATGGTGCGTGAGAAGCAGAGTGGACAGAGGAATTGGAGGAGCCAGTAGAGCAGTGTTTGCCAAGGTGTATCCCAGGGAAGGCTGGTTATATAGACTGTTAACAGGTATTTTTAGAAAAAAGGTGGGCCATGACCAGATAAGTTTGGTAAACTCTGGGTTAAGCAAAGTTAATCAAACTTCTTGCTTTAGAACCTCTCAGATTCTTTAATAATACACACCATTATTTGTATCACCAATTAAGATCTGTCTCTCAATTATAGATTCATCTATCCAACTTTCTCCCTGACATTGCCACTTGGATATGCATTAAGCATCTAAAACTTACCTGTCCAGTGGAATTCCTAGTCTTCCCTCACAAAACTTATTTCCCTATCTCAGTTGATGGCAACTCCATCTTTTCCTTTTAGTAAAAAAATGCCATGGTAAGTAATACATACATGGTTTTGTTTAATGTTTAAAATGCCCAAAGGAATTAAAATTAAGAATAAAGTTGCTCAGATCAAAAACTTTGACATCATCGTTGACCCTTTCTTTCTCCTATACTCTCATCTGATCCATTAGCAACCACATTGGCTCTGCCTTTGAAGATATCCAGAATCTGACCTCTCCTCGCCTCAGTGATTCTATTAAAATCTTACCACTTTTTTTTTTTTTTCCTGTAGTAGTTAACAGTTTCACTCAGGATAAATACATCTGTCCTTCCAGTGGCCTACAAGGCCCTCTGTGGTCTGGCTTCTCACTGACTCTGATTTACCATCCTCTTCCTCCTTCACTCTGTCCCTGACTCATCTTTTTCCTCTTTCTGGGATGGGTCTTAAGCAGGTTATTAGCTTAGGGCTTTTGCACTCACTGTTTCCTGTGCCTGTGACACTCTTTTCCCAGATTTGTGTGGCTAACTCCCAAATGTCACCCTCTAAGGTGACCACCATATTTAAATAGGAAGTGTGTCCATCCCTTATTTCTCATCCCCCCCCCCTTTACTCGGTTGGCTTTACTTTTTAAAAACATTTTTTTCTTCCAGTTTTATTGAGGTACAGTTGACATTTAGCATTGTATAAGTTTAAGGCATAGTGATTTGACTTATATACATAATCAAATGATGACCACAATAAGTTTAGTGAACACCCATTGTTTCATATGGATACAAAATTAAAGAAGTGGAAGAGAAATATGTTTTCCTTGTGATGCGAAGTCTTAGGATTTACTCCCTTAACATTCATATATAACATCCAGCAGTGTTCATTACCTTTATCATGTTGTACGCTATAACCCCGGTACTTATTTATCTTATAACTGGAAGTTTGTACGTTTTGACTGCCTTCATCCTGTCCCCCCCACCCCCGCCTCTGGTTCCAGTTGCAAAATAAATGAGTCACAGGTATAAAATGTATAGTGTGGGGAATATGTCAATAATTATGTAATAAATTTGTATGGTGATGGTAACTAGACTTATCGTGATGATCATTTTGAAATGTTTAGAAATATCAAATCATTATGTTGTATAACAGGAACTAACATAGCGTTGTAGGTCAATTGTACTTCAAAAACAAACTCATAGAAAAAGAGATCAGATTTATTTTTTTCCATTATATCACCTTCTAACATATTTCATGTATTATTCGGTTTTTTATTTACTCTTTGAATCTTCAAGATGGCAATATATGTCCCTACAAAATTCTTTTTTCCTCTCGAGGAGATCTCTATCTTGGGTTTCCCAGGCACACACTTTGGGAAATCCTGTTGTGATGTCTTATGGAACAAAAGAGAAGAACATTTCAAAAAAGGTGAGATTAATACAACGGGGAAGTTGAAGAAATTTTGACCTGCTTAAAAGCTAATGAGTAAATTAGGCAGGGGACATGGTTGGCAGTCTTAGAACATGTTGCTTCAGTGCTATGAAATGTCCAATTCAAGGAACTTTGCCGTAGCAAAGTTCAGATGTTGAGGAAGAAAGGTAGTATAAATTATTTATTCAGGGAGTTTGGCTTTGGAAGAAAGGGAGGAGAATAGTGAGAAAGAGCTGCAGGTTCAACACAAGAAGCTTCCATTTTTGAGATCAGGAAAGCTTGGTTTTGTTGCCTGTTATTTTTATAAGGTGACTTAGAGAACAGTACTGACATAAACTTTTTTTTTAAGTTATACTGTAATAAATAGGTGGCCTAAAGCATCCTATTTTTTAGAGTGGTGTAATTTGCTGGGTTCAGTGCTGCATGGGAATTGGATAAATTGGGATCCTTGGGAAATCTTCTTGTTAGTTCTGTGCCTTCACTTTGCCACCTGCCCTTCTGCATGATCTTGTTGTTGTTGTTGTACTTGAGAGCCCAGTAGGAGTGAGAGGTGTGATGTAAATATTAAAAGTTGGTGCTAATTGCTTGCTTGTTCCTCTTTTAGAAGACACGGGATCTGTTTTGATGTGTGAGTTTCTAGGTCATTTCTATACTTCCTGAAAAAGCTCACCAATGCTTCACACTTGTCACTAACGGTTGGATTCATGATTAAACGGAAGCTTGTACCAGAGCGAGGCATAATTTAAACAATTTTGTGAAAGTTTTGATTCTTTCTCCCTCAGAAGTTTTGATCCACAGAAGAATTAATTTCTATTTCAAACGTGTGGTTTAACTTTTAAAATCCTGTTATTTAGGCTTGAACTTTTGGATTTTTTTGTTTGTTTCTGTGGAGTGAATTCATCTGTTTCAGGATTTGCTCTAATGGGAAAAACTAAGAGCTGTTGGGCATTTTTAGTTTATTTATCAGTCATGGCATTTGAGGGCTGAAGTGGTTAACAGGGAAGGGTACGCCAAGGGATTGCTCTGCAGAGCCCTGTGCTTTATGTCCATTGTTGTCTTTGGAATGAATTACTTTCATGTTATTTGACAAATAGTTGGTTTGAACTCCTTTTCCAGACTAACAAATATTCTTTTGTTTTGGTTACAGAATCTGCTTACGTACATGTGAGAGAAGTAAAAATGTCAGATGATATCAGGAAAAGGTTTGAATTTCCAAATTCTCTTATCCAATCACAGGTAATTTTATTTGTTTGTTTATGCTTCATGGTAACAAACAAACATTTTTGGTGGATTGTTAATTGAATTTTATATTTTTAACATTAAATATTTTTATTCTTCTATGTACTGAAATATATATTAATAAACAACTTTTACATCAGTTAATTTGAAAATTTATGTTTGACATAGGAAAGTAAATATTGAAATTGACCAATCTCTGCTTTCATTTATGTCATACTTTGCTTCTTAGAGATAAAAACCGTGATTAACCCTTGAATATATATTTTTTGGTCTATAATTAATTATTGGGAACAGAATTAAATGGTTATACATCTACAGAGTATGAAAGATTAATATTGAAAAAGGTATATTCTACCGCAGTACAACATTAAGAATAAAGATTTTTATAATAATGACATTCAGTAGGTAAAATATCCTGGGTTAAAAAATTGGATCTACATGCTAACTCAGGTAGAAGATTGTGATAATTTATTTTAGAAGAGCTTTTCAGTTATTAGGGTTAAAACAGAACTGATTTTCTGGTTAGCCTTCAGCTAACTAGAAGCATCCCTGTTAATCAAGGTACCATAATAGCTACCGTCTTTTCTTGTGAGAGTAAAGCTAAGGGGCCAGCAGAAGCCTGCCTGAAGACTTACCAACATACAGCGTCTTGGATACTTTCAACAGTTACCTTCGGAGATGCCTGCTGTGGGAATTGACTTAGCTGGGTAGTGGGGAACCCTTCCATGAGGAGTAGAACACTCCTTATGCAAGATTCCCTTCTACCTGACTGGGTTGGAGTCATATCCTGTGCAGCACAGGCGCTTACCATGAAGAAGAAGATGAATGCTTGGAGGATGCTGTCCACAGTTTTTATTTTTCTGTACTTGGAGTCCCTTTATTAGCATAGATAAATCAAGAAATGCCTATTTGTGTTGCTGTTACAATTAAGTGAAAAGTGTATTGTCTAGTGTACGATATCTATTTAAACTATTCTGTTATGGAAAACTTAAGTAGCAATATAGGCTGATTTATACTTGGATTTTGTATTTTAAAATCAATTTAGGCTATATTCTCTGATTTGTTAGAGAGATAAATTGGAAGGTAAATTAGAGAAATTGAATTTGGTGGGCAGTGGGGGGATGTTTATCATTAAGCTTTTTTCTTTTAGTCCTTTTTCTAAATATGAACAGTAGCTTTTTTTGTCCTTGTGTTTCATATTGGTTTTGTTAGGTTCTTGCAATTGTGCCCTGTCCTCTGAATACTTCTTATTGTTCTTTTGTAACCACTGCTCAGTGTTAGCACCATATTTCATTGATTCACACACATTTTTTCACATTTTAACACCTGTGAAATTGGGTTGTATCTAGTAATCGATGGCAGCGGTCATTATACCGTTGGTATTGCCTGCACATTTATGAAGTTGGCCATGATTTTCTAAAAGAGTCTGAAAGAGCTCTTTCATTAATATAAAACCAAAAATTTAAATTATAAGAAGCATTGTATAACACAGATTAGTTGGCAGACTTTTTTTCTTTCTTGGTGGTACATAAAATAATGGTGCATCTTGCAGTTGATGGCCAGTTACAGTCAATGAAATACGGTATATTTTGTAAACAGGAACTGAAACTATTCACTGGTCCTCAATTCTTGTTACTATCCCTTTAACAAGGAGGTAAGAGACAGTTCATTGATCTAAACTTAAAATTCATGTAAATGTGTGACTTGTATTGTAAAACTTGGACCATCAAGCATTGAGGTCTGAATTCAATTCCAATGTGTGAAATACAAAAAGAAACGAAGGAGTAGGTGCTTTGTTTTTATTTGAGCTTTTCTGGAGACTTTGCAAGACTGACAGGTATTCATAGTCTTTTCAGACATTGGTCTCAAGGACAGGCTGAACAGTTGTTGCCGTAGCAAAGTTTCTCCCAACCCATACATAGCATGGCTGTCATTGTTGCTAGCCTGTGGCTCTAAGATAGCAGTGCTGTGTGGTGCTGAAAAACTAGGAGAGTGGAGTTGAGGTGATGGGAAATAATGACATTTACGTATTTATGGAATCAGCTCTCCTATGAGAATCTTAGTTTTAATTACGGGCTTTTTGACCAAAGAAGATATGAGAAAATTTTAGAGATTTATGAGGCTGAAAGCTTATTAAGGGGCTGAAACCTATGAGAAACCAACAAAAAAATTAAATCATAGAGCCTAGAGGAAGGAGAATGGTCGTGGTGAAGGGAGGACCTGTTGGTTCAAATCTGTGTGGGCCATAATCATGAAGATGGGGATGATGATCTTCATTAAGGGCATGATGAAGAATGATGCGTTTCATTTAGTTGCAAAGATGATTTAAAAACTGTGGAGTTTCTCATTTTTCTCATGGTTTAATGGATTAAGCAATCTCAAATTATCTTCTAATACTAAGTGACAGCAATTTAAACTGAAATTCCAGCAATTTTCTCAACATCTATGAACAATAGTTTGCTTATTGGGATAAAATGTAGGATAAAATGCTTACCTGGAGGGTTGTTATGAAGATAAGAGATTATGTATGTGGAGTGCCAATACAGTGCCTTCTACAAAGCACACACTCTATGAATGGGAGTGACTGGCGTACCATATCAACTAGTACTGCTATTAGTTACCTTCAAGTTCACTGTTGAGCGAGAACTTCCAAGGGAATGTATTCATTAATTTTGTTTGTTTTTTTAGGCTGCAGGTCATCTTATTGCTGCAGTTCTAAAGGAAAATGGTTTTTCAGAAAAGATCCACCAGTCCACAAACCAGGTCTGTCTTTAACTTTGTGCTTTAGTTCTATTCAGATATTGCTGCTAGCTGGACTGCATAAGCACTTCTTTTGTTTTCCTCACAGTTAAGGTCACTATAGAAATGATTTTGCCTTTTTTTATTTGTTTGCCATGATTTTCTTTTAAACTTTAAAATTTGTAACAACACTCCAGGAATGAGATATGGAAGGGGTGAAGGGGAGTATTCTTATGACTATTAATGAAAAATAACATGGGTGGAAGGAGGGTAGGCATGCTTTAGAGAAGGCTGATAGGGTTACTGCTGAGGGAATCTTTTTGTTTAATGGAGAAAGTGAACATAGTGGCTCTGTTTGGATGTAGGAGATTTCTCATGCTTTAGGTATAAGCCCCAAATATGCATTCTAAGTTGGAAAGGTCATCCCCTGACAGGAAGAGCTGGAGGAAAAATTCTGTGCCATTCATAGAGCAGTTGAATGCTAAGAGCTGAAGCAATGCCGGCTTACTGACATATTTACCACTTGGGTTTTGGTTGACCAGTGTTGTGTATTTTGACATGCTGATTGGAAGCTCTGCTTAAGTAGGTCCTCTAAGGTACACTCTATGGAGAATATAGGTGATGGAAATAAGATTTTTTTTTCTTCATAACAGAAATAAATTGATTTCCTTTCTCTCACATTCCTTTTTATTAGCTGCTCCAAGTTACATCTCTTTACAGCTTCTGCTGACATGTTGAAGTCAATGTAGGGGCATACTTCACTAATTGGCATTTTTCTGGTGTTTGTATGTAGTCATATAAATTAGGTTTTCTGAGAATTCTGATCTTAATCCTGCCGATAATCACATTATGTACTCTGAGAAGATCTAGTGGTTTTACTTAAACTGCCAGGATTTACTGAATGTCAAATCCCCGTAACTAAATGTTTCCTCTTCTAATAAATGAATGCTTACTTCCATGAGGGCACAGTATTACCTGAGGCAACAGTTTTTTTATT
This sequence comes from Eubalaena glacialis, assembly GCF_028564815.1. Lineage (NCBI taxonomy): Eukaryota > Metazoa > Chordata > Mammalia > Artiodactyla > Balaenidae > Eubalaena > Eubalaena glacialis. The sequence continues at coordinate 70,972,844 of NC_083724.1, forward strand.
CATTTATTTTGTTATTCTGGCTTAGTAGTGGAGTGATGACATTTAGAACGCTTTGGTATTGTCCATGCAGGTGAATAAAATTTCCTTCTGAATAAAAGAAATGGAATATAAATATTTCTTCCCTTCAGTGACTGTTAATTGTATTGTTATGTTAGTGGGATTCTAAGACTGAAGAGGCTCTCAGAGCCAGCTACTGTGGGAAAGTTGGCACAAGTTAATGTTGATTTTCGTTCTTTTAGTTATTCTATGGGAGCTGGGGAATCTTAATTTTTTTTCCCTCCAGATTGTATGTTTCCCTAATAAATTATGTCAGGGGGAAGGAAAAATAGCTTCATTGTGTGTTCTTTAAAAAAAAAAAATCCCCAAAACAACATGTGAAATCTAAATGGACTTAACCCACAATACATTCAAATAGAGGTTTATCATTAGTAGTGAACCTTTTTTTTTGAGGGGAGGATCATGAGTTCCTGAGAAAGTTATGAAAGCTAGAACCTCTGTTTTTATAGGATTTTTCAAAATAAAGAACTTAAATTTATCTATGTGTCCTTCCGGTGCTTTCCTGTCTAAGGTGACAGGTTTACAGTGTGAGGGAGAGAAGTCACAGTCTTCCTTGGGCAAATCACTTTTTCTAGGCTTTTGTTTGTAGTCATGGAACCAGCAGCTTGCTCGTAGCCTGTCCTACTTCTGTCTCTTTCCTCTGGGTCCACATTCAGCTTCAATCACTTGGGGCAGGGACATTGTGGGGGACAGAGGGGTGGCATGTGGGTGATAGAGGTTGGTGGGAGGAGAGCAGGAACATTTTCTGAAAATGTTACTGCCATTTAGGGCTTGAAGCATAGGTATGATTTGGAGTCCAACTTAGACTAACTGATATGCTGGTATTGTTCATGTCTGTTCATGTCTGGTTAAATGGCTTAGTTAGAGCACAGTGCTGGAGCCAAGTCATAGTTTTTTTTTTGTTTTTCTTAAAATTAATTAATTAATTTATTTTTGGCTGTGTTGGGTCTTTGTTTCTGTGCGAGGGCTTTCTCTAGTTGCAGCAAGCGGGGGCCACTCTTCATCGCGGTGCGCTGGCCTCTCACTATCGCGGCCTCTCTTGTTGTGGAGCACAGGCTCCAGACGTGCAGGCTCAGTAGTTGTGGCTCACGGGCCTAGTTGCTCCGCGGCATGTGGGATCTTCCCAGACCAGGGCTCGAACCCATGTCCCCTGCATTGGCAGGCAGACTCTCAACCACTGCGCCACCAGGGAAGCCCCAAGTCATAGTTTTGATCTCCTAGTACTTGTGTTGCTCGGACTTAGGTCATACTTCTGCAGCCAGCCTCATTTTGCAGCAAAGACACCAGATGAGAGAGAGTTGCTATATCAGAACATATCCATTACCTCTCTTGGAAAACCGACTTTAGTGTATTCTACAAATGGTGTGACATGGTTTTTGTAGAGGACAGTCAGCCTACTGTGAACGAATTACACTTTGATGAATGGCTGGGGGTGTATATGCATTTGCTGCTCATCAGACGTGTGTTTTAATCACTGGTTTGATTTCAGACTCCTGCTTTGAACTTGCTGTGGGAGAAGTGTTGCAGTGATAATGTCGTGGTTCGAACAGCCTGCTGTGAGGGTCTGGTAGCCCTTGTCGTTCAGGATCATGCGGAGTTCAGCTATGTTCTCAATGGGATTCTCAACCTGATTCCATCGACCAGGTGCTCTTTCCTTCATGTTTGATCAGTTAATGATTTAAATTTTTAGAAAAAAATTCATTCATTTGCCATTAAGGGTCACCATTCATCCTACTTGCCAGTTGTTTTTCTTTCCCTAAAAATGTCATGCAGTTGAAATTTCATATGTGGTGAGAACATGCTAATTTAAGCTCTAAAAGTTTGGGGATTTGTGGTCATTTGCTGTACTTAAGTTTTGAGGTTCTGCTTATTTTGTCATTGCTCTTTTTAAGGAATAGCTAAGTAGTTTATAACTCACAGTTTGCAGTACAAATTCCTGACTTATTTTAAGAAAGAAGGTTGCCCATAAGCACCATTCCACAGTGGTAAAGTTTATACACTATTGGCAATACTTGGTCAGCCTTTAGCATCAGTACATGAGTTAGAAAATAACAGCACTAATTTCTTTAAAAGCATTTTGTGGTTTAGATATGTCTTCCCCTGATTATTCCAAGTAAATAATGTTCTTTGAATTTGTTTGGAATGACCATATTTATTCCATTCACAGACTGAGGTTAATGGAATCCCAGGGATTAAAATGGGCATTCTGAGGTGGTCAAACAAGACTGTATTTGAACCATCCCATGGAAATGAGCATCTCTTGTAAAATACTCCCTGAAAAGGAGGTGCCGCTCTTTGCTTCAAGAAATGGTCTTGATCTATATGCCCTCAGTCTTGCCTGCTTTAAATAATTTGAGCTTCTGTCCCCTTCTCCCAACTCTTACCCAGCCCCCCCGCCTCCTTCTCAATGGGGTAACTTGTTCTCCTGATGTTTTTTACTCACCTTTACTGTGGTATCGTCAGAGCTGAATACTTAATCTTTTTTTCTGCCTTCTGTGGAGATGGAGTACAGCTGTAACCATCAATGTGTGGACAGTGCCTTCCTAGGCTTGAGGTCTGTTAGGTTAAGTAACCTCTGGCCTTTTAACCTTTCTTCACAAATCTTATTTTGTTCCCTTACATCATCTCTTTGAATCTTTTTGGAGCCTTGATTTTTTTCTTTATATTCTGCTATCTACATTTATAAGTCCAAGCCCTTTAGCGTGGTATACGTGCCCTTCCCAAACTAGTTCCCACCTTCTGTTCAACCTGCGTTTTCTGCCATGAACCCTCCTCTAAGCCATACATACCTGTTCCCTGTTCCCGAGCCTGTGCATGCTGTACCTCTGCATGGAATGTTCCTTCCCCTTCTCTTTCTGATATCATCTTCTTCATCCTTCAAGGCTCAGCTCAGATGTCACCTCTCCTGCCTAGATACTTCCCTCTTCTCAGCTGGGCTACTTGCTCTTTCACAATATATTTCTATTTTTAACCTGTATTTTTGTCTCTAGCACACTCTTCAGCAGTTAGTAGATGACCAAATCTTTCTGAATAAGTAAGGTCCGATCATGGCTGAAAACTTAACTCATTTTCTGTCTTTTTCTTTGTGTGTATGCCCACGTGCACATGCACGCACGCGCACACACTCAAACAAATGTTTTTAGAAGGATCCTATTGTATATCCATTAAAAAATTAGTTTTGAGGCAGCTTTTAAAAGGTTAAGTTTTTGTTTTTTGTTTTTTGAAAAATGTATGTATTTATTTATTTATTGGCTGCGTTGGGTCTTCGTTGCACTGCGCGGGCTTCTCATTGCACTGTGCGGGCTTCTCATTGCGGTGACTTCTCTTGTTGCAGAGCACGGGCTCTAGGCGTGTGGGCTTCAGTAGTTGTGGCACGTGGGCTCAGTAGCTGTGGCTCGCAGGCTCTAGAGCTCAGGCTCAGTAGTTGTGGTGCACGGGCTTACTTGCTCCGTGGCATGTGGGATCTTCCCAGACCAGGGCTCAAACCCGTGTCCCCTGCATTGGCAGGTGGATTCTTAACCACTGCACCACCAGGGAGGTCCTAAAAGGTTAAGTTTTAATGTGTCTCTCTTTTTGTAACTTATTGGTTACCCTTAAACAAGCCACCTAGATTTTGCCTCACCCTTTCTTTTAAAATGCAGGTAGTAGTATTAGTTCCTCCCTAAATATTTTCAAATGCCTTAAAATTCACAAACAGAACCTCCTTGCATTGTCTAGTTGTACTGTTTATATCTAAAAGTAAGAGTATCAGCAGCTAAAGGGGCCAAGGACCAGCTAATGTCTCTGACTAAGGGATAATTAGAGCAAGTTAAGTTATACCTTTAATTCCAGAATGTCCTATTAGAAAATTATGCTGGTGTGGGATATCCTTCACACATCAGTATAAGTCCATCATCACTATTGTAAACCGAAAAGCATAAGCTTTGCTGATAGTGGATCAGCATGTCATCTGTGTATATGAAAATTTGTCAGTAATATTAGATTTTTTAAAATTAAAAAATACATTTTTTGAATTAGCAACATGTTCACATGGTAAAAAATTCAAAAGGGCGTAGGAGGCAAATTCTCTGTCTTTCCTCTGTATCTCAGTTTTTCTCCTCAGGTAAAACTCTTAACAGGTCTTGTTATCCTTCTAAAGATGCTGTATGTACATGTAACTGAAAATTTATATGTACATGTTTTTTCTTAAAAAAAATTAGTAGCCTACTATACATAGTATTCCTTATTTTGCATTTTTCAATGAAAAAAATGTATCTTGGACATCATTCCTTACCATACATAAAGTGCTTTCTATTTTTTTTTCCGGCTGTATAATATTCCATTGTATGAATGTGCCGTAATTTACCAATTCCCTATTGTTTTCAATTATTTGCAATTATAGGCAGTGCTTCAATGAGTAATCTTACACATATAGGTTACCATTAGTTTTCAAGGGTCTTTGGAAATATGGCCAAGATATAGAAGAAAGCCTTGAATTTTATGGTAAGCAAATATAGGAATTTTAACAATTGAAGGATCCTGAAAAAACTTTTTTTAAAGTTTCTTAGAGTGTTCTTGTTGTCTAAATTGTTAGCCACAGGAGATGTAGACAGAGTAGATTCTGAAGCTAACCAATTTAACTTTTGCATCAATTTGATCGTGAAATGTGTTATATAAGTGCTAGGTTTTCTTTATTGTTGCCAGTAGAGGTAAGGATTATTTCTGAAGAATTTCCTTTGTTTTATTTCAAGTAGCAGAGCTTTGTGGTTTGTAGTGATTACAAAGACTATACTTTGCATTGTTTATGCCTTAACAAAAGCAAAATGAGAATCAACTTTAAGAAATTAAATTAAATTTAATTAAAAACAGGGACCCAAACAGCCCCTTCCTCCAAATGCTCCTCAGGGAATCTTCTGAGACAGAAAACCATCTTTATCTTTGGGATCTAAAAACAAAAATGACTTTGTCATTTCCCTGTGGCTCTTGGCTGAGACATTTTGGATCTTCAGTTTCCAGTGTTTAAATTTCTCCTTGTCTGTGGCTTTCTCTTCTTAAAATAGAGATTTATGGCAGTCTAGAGGCACCTTGGGAACAGAGCCACACAATGATTGCTCAGCTTTGATGCAGAAGAATGAGTCTAAAACTGTATTTTTTCATTTTGCCTACCTAGTATCCTAACATTCTTCAGAGGGAGAGAGAAAGAGGGAGAGGGAGAGGAAGGGAGGGAGAGAGGGAGACGGAGAGAGAGGGAGGGAGAGAGGGAGACAGAGAGAGAGGGAGGGAGAGAGGAAGAGAGAAAGAGGGAAAGAGGAGAGAGAAGCAGCATCCTTCTGTGGAATAGATATTTAGAAAATGTAGCTTCCAGAGCTTTCTCAGCATTGCAGTAAATATTGAAAGCTACAAGGAAAGATGAAGGAAAAGTCAGTGAGGTTCTCTCTCCTAGCCTTATAACCTGCTCCTTGGCTCTTTGCAGGTCTAGTATGTAAATTCCCTTGGAACATGTATGAAAAGCTGCCTCCTCTTAACCACCCCCCGCCCCCAAATCCAACCCACAATTTGAGAAACATTGGTCTAGAGCCTGCTACATTGTATAGTCTAACTTTGAATAAGACTTGACATTGGTAAAGCTCTGGTTGTCTAACTTCAGGGAGTGGCTGGGAAAGTGTCTGGCTCTGTTTGAGAGACTGTTCCCTTCAAAGGAATAGTTTGATGTCCAGAGTGTTCTCGGTTCAAAGCTGAGGCAACATGAAACAATTGTAAACTAGTTTTTATAGCTTCTGTAAACAAAGAAGTGGATTTAAGAGGTTGAAAATGTTCTTTTAATCAGTAAGGAAATTTGAAAAAAAAAATTATTCCCTAGGGAGGGTGAAGGAAAGAAGGGGGCTACAGAGAAAACACAGTAAGGAAATTATTATCACCAGTTAAATGCAAATTTTGAAATTAAATAAAATTAGGGTAAATGATATACATAGTAGTATGTCCTTTTCTTATCCTTTAAGGAACTGCTTGTTTTAAGTGTAGATTGTTTTTGGTTTGGTTTTTACATTGAGTTTATCCTATGATAAAGATTCTCAAAGCAAGGAGTTTCCCCATTTTTCTTTCCTTAGATCCCCGCCCCCTCCCTTAACTGCACTAGCTTCTAGAAAGCTCATGTAGCCATTGTTATAGTTGCTTAGTAACGGGATTGTGAATAAAAACAGTACTCTCCTGTGGAACCAGGTATTTAGTTTTCGATACTGAGATGTCATGACAGCCTATAATTTCAGTTCAGCTGCTTCCCCGACCCGCCACCCCTTCTTTCAAAAAATGTGTTTGGTGGGACGGTTATGCTCTAGATAAACTAACGCTTCATTTGTGTTCCTTTTGTGCTTTCAAACAGGGAAGGGACCTGCAATTTATGTATTTGGGGGAAAAATAAAATGTATTAAGGTGTGAGAGATTAAAGTCTATTTTCTGAGATTCCTAAAGGCTACTTTTTAATAAATCTCAAATAGGATATTAATAAATGCCCATAATGGGTCCCGGCTAAAGCTGCTGGATCCAGTGAGTCTTTGATCATGGATTGATGAGGGTCCAATTAGATTAAAAATGACTTTGAGAACTATTTGCAGTTAAGATTTAGGGTAATTTCATGAGAAAATTCTTATCTCTCAGGGTCTTTTCTTTTGTCGATGACCCTGTTCCTTGGAACACTTAATTGCTTTGTTATCATGTAGGAAACGGTTAGCAACCAAGGAGACGCTGTATTCATACCTTGTATTATTGAAGCTTTTCTGTACTATTTAGTTTCTTTCTCTTTATTTTATTTGGCAGGAGAAGAAGAACCAAAGAAGGATGCCTTTATGAGGTTTCCCCAAGGTTTGAGGAAGACAGTCTTAGTCTGCTTTCATTTGTAGCCAGGGAGTCAGAGAATTGTTCATGAATTTGAGATGGTTTCAGGGTTTATATCTACATTGGTATCATTGCTCATTTAATTTTAACTCTGATCTGACAATGACAGAATTCTTGGACCATGTCTGTTTCCTCATCTTGTCTTTTAAGTATTCTGCAAGCCTTTTAGCTTGTTTTCAGATGTTCTCTTTTCCTTTTTTTCGAATCCTTTTTCTTTCTCTAAAATTACAGAATCTCTCTCAACTTGTAGCTCATAACCAGAAAAGTAATTCTAGCCACTCTTCTCATCTAGGACATTCTGCCCTATTTCTCTTTAAGTTAACTGATCTGGTTGAAGGCTTTGTTTGTCACAAAATATTCCATTGTAAGAGTCATGTATTTATGCTAAGGTGTTTTTAGGTGATTTAAGAAAAGTGACTACTGAAATACATGTTACTTTTATAATGGAAAAGTGCTTCAGAAGAAATCAGGCTGTTTTCTGGTACTTAGAACTTTCCCAAGCAAAAACTCAATAGCATTATATCTCTTAGAGTTTTTTGAAAGAAACATTATTTTTTGTCATTTATGGGTCAACCATGGGTTCCACAGAACTGTTTTTTTATTTCCTCCCTTTCTTCCCGGCTCCATCTCTCTTTTCTCATAGAATTTTATTATAAATTTAGGAAATGACTTGATCATTAATCTAGTGTTTAACATTCTCTTATTTGCTGGTGACTTACTGTACTTAAAGCTGACCACTTACCCTTTCTAGTTACAAAGAGACTTGGCTACATTTGTACCATTTGCTCCCATGATACTCAGAATGCCCTCTTTTGGGATGTTTGTATAATTCTCTTCAATGCAAACGTTTGTTATTCTCATCCCTGGTCAAAAAATTAGTATGGGTACTTCCTTGCATCTCATATTTAGAATATTTCGAAACTAAAGAACCAAGCATTAATTGTAGTCTTTTCAAAAGGAGACCGAGCATACATGAGCAGTATTTAATGCTGTAATCAAATAAACCCCAAAGGAAACCTGAGATATGGTATTCATATGCACAGTAGTAATTGTGCTGTATTTACCTAGTGAAGAGCAATTTTTCTGGGTGGTTTTAATTAGTATAGTTTGTACAGCTTGACCAAAGATTTTTTTCTTTTCTTTTTCTCTGGAATATTCAGCATCATTATTGACCCACTCTCCTTCTTATGATGAGATCTGGGTTTGGCTCTTATGCCAGTGAAAATTGAGCTTCCATTTTTTTTAAAAAATTTTTATTGAAATACAGTTGATTTACAATGTTGTGTTAGTTTCAGGTGTACAGCAAAGTGATTCAGTTATATATATATATATATATATATATTCTTTTTTAATATTCTCTTCCATTATAGGTTATTACAAGATATTGAGTATAGTTGCCTGTGTTATACAGTAGGTCCTTATGGGTTAGCTGTTTTATATATAGTAGTGTGTATATGTTAATCCCAAACTCCTCTGTATATGTTAATCCCAAACTCCTCTTTTATCCCTCCCCCCTCCTTTGGTAACCATAAGTTTGTTTTCTATGTCTGTGAGTCAATTTCTGTTTTGTAAATAAGTTCATTTGTATCTTTTCTTTAGATTCCACATATAAGCAATATCATATGATATTTGTCTTTCTCTGTCTGGATTACTTCACTTAGTATGATAATCTCCAGGTCCATCCATGTTGCTGCAAGTGGCATTATTTCATTCTTTTTTAATGGCTGAGTAACATTCCATTGTATATATGTACGACATCTTCTTTATCCATTCATCTGTCGATGGACACTTAGGTTGCTTCCATGTCTTGGCTATTGTAAATAGTGCTGATATGAACGTTGGTGTGCATGTGTCTTTTCGAATTAAGTTTTTCTCCAGATAAATGCCCAGGAGCAGGGTTTCAGGATCATATGGTAGCTCTATTTTTAGTTTTTTAAGGAACCTCCATACTGTTCTCCATAGTGGCTGTATCGATTTACATTCCCACCTTTTTTTTTGCATTGTTTCTTGTCACTGCACTTGTAGCTCAGGCCTGAAGTTTCCTTTGCTCCCTCTTAGAGGGTTCTTAAGTCAGTTCAGTTTGTTTTGGCAGCTACCCAAGGAAGGACTTGTTCCAGCCGATCTTTACTAAAGGACTTTTGGCAGCAGGTTCTTGAGTGTGACAGGACTCTGTGGGCTACGAGTTACAGAAACCCACTTGAACTCGTTTGAGCATTAAAGGGTGATTTTAATTTTTTTGCTAAAGGGGTGTCCCACAGGACTTAAGAACAGGGAGGTACCTGGGCCTCAGAAACAAATTGGATACAGGCTGTGTGTCTCTTCTCTCTTGCTGCAAACTGACTTCTCTGCTTCCTAGTCTACAGGGCACCACCTGCTCCTGGATTAACATCTCTTATCCGTAAGAGATAGCCAGACTGAGGTTTGAATTTCTTGGCCACAATTACAGATTTCCAAGGACCAGCATGTGTGAGATGTTCACTCCTGGACCAGGAGCTGTGTATTAGTTTTCTAGGGCTGCTGTAACAAATGACTACAAACTTAAAGCAACAGAAGTCTATTATTCCACAATTCTGAAGGCCAGAAGCCCAAAACCAAGGTGTCAGCAGGATTGGTTCCTTCTGGAGGCTGGGAGAGTCAGTTCCATGCCTCTTTCCTAGCTTCTGGTGGCTGCTGGCAACCCTTGACGTTCTTTGGCTTGTGTCTGCGTAATTGCAATCTCCGCCTCTGTCTTTTCATGACCTTCTTCTCTGTGTTTCAAATCTCTTCTCTCCTTTCTCTGATAAGGATACCAGTCATTGGATTGAAGACCCACCCAGGATGATCTCATCTTAAGAGCCTTAGTTATATCTGTAAAGACCTTATTTCCAAATAAAGTCACATGCACAGGAACCAGGGATTAGGACTTAGATGTACTTTTTTTGGGGGGGGGGACAATTTAACCCTCTACAGGCTGTGTCTTCATTGTGTGAATATTCGTATGCTGGGATCCTTTCTATAGTAACCATATGAATGGACAAGGAGTGGTAATTCTCAAAACAGAGAGGAGACTGGGACATTATTACTGAAGATTGAACTTGGGGTAAAGCCATGACTCTGGAAACAGGTATCTCTCAGCCTCTCAGCTCAGCTCTAGCTTTGAAACATAATTGTACTTAAGTACAGGTGATGATATTCGCTCTGTGTTACTCTGACTGGGATCAAGGGAGGAGTGGGCACTTCCCTAGAGGTCCACTGGTTAAGATCTGTGCTTCCACTGCAGGGGGCACAGGTTTGATCCCTGGTAGGGGAACTAAGATCCCAAATGTCATGCCGCACAGCCAAAAAAAAAAAAAAAAAGATTAAAATGGGGTAGAGGGAGGAGAGATTGAGTGGATGGAGAGTCATTGTCAAAGATAACATGATTGTTTTATTGTGACGGCAAGATGCCACCATGTTTTCCATCATCATCATCATCATCATCATCATCATCATCATCATCATCATCACCATCCTCTGGAATATTTTTTTGAAAGCATATATTATCTCTCCAAACAGCAATAATGATAGCAGCAACCACTGCCTTGGTTGCCAAGGGAAGGGAGGTAAAGGAAGGAAACTAGCTTGGAGTGTGATACAAAAAAATAGCCAAGAAAATTTTGGAAAAAAATAGGTGTTACAAAGAGGAACTCTTTGATTTTTAAAAATTTAAAAGAAGATTTCAGAAGTAAGTAGAATAGTGTTATGAGCCCTCATGTTCCTATCACTCAGCCTGACAACCTTTAGCTCATGGCCAGTCCTGCTCCTCCATAATCTCATCCACTTCCATTCTACCATATTCTTTTGGAGCAAATCCCGGACATTGTATAACTTCTTCTGTAGATATTAAGTATATATCTCTTTTTAAAAAACATAACAGTAATGTGATTATTACACCTGGATATATGTGTGTGCGTTTGTGTGTGTGTGTGTAGTTTTTAAATGTCCAGTCAGTAGATTTCTAATTGCTAATAATATTTTTTAAACAATTTGTTTGAATAACCATCCAAATAAGAATTAATTGTTAATTCTTTAACATCTCTTTTAACCTATAGGATCTCCCCTTCACATATATCCATATTTCTCTGTCTGCCTCTCTCTTTCTTACAATTTATTGAAGAAACTTGGTTGTTTTCAGTGATTCCCACAGTATGGATTTTGCTGGCTGCTTCTCCATAGTGTGCTTTAACTTATTTCTCTGCATTTCCTGTAAATTTTGCTCTAGAAATTTGATGAGATTTAAGTTCAGTTTTTGTCGTTGTTGAGGCAGAGTGTCAGGGAGGGAAGACTTCTTCATAGGGGGCAATGTGTTCTTCCATGGGGAAGGACATAATGATGTTAGCGGTTTATGCTTAATGGCTAGATCCATTAATTCATTAGGAGATTCAAAATAGTGACATTTTAATTCTACAATTTTTTTCTTCACTTATTACTTGAAATATTGCTATAAAGAGAACCATCCTCGTATCTACTGTTTGGTTACCCGGTAGTACAGTTTGTATAGGAAGGGCAGGATATATACTTGATTTTTTTCTTTATTTACTAAACTTCAAAACAATCAGTTTTTTTTTTTTTTACGCATTCTTCAGTATTGAACAATTAGATTTTATTTTATAAAGAATTATAATGAGCTCATGGATTTAAACATAATTGATGTATTTCCATCCTCTTCCTTCTTTTTAAAAAATCATATTTTGAGACTTTATTATCTTTTCACTATTTTGAGTTTATTTTAGACCCACTCTTTTAGAAGCAGCTTGAGAGAGAGAGAGAGAGAGAGAGAGAAGGAGAGAGAGCGAGAGAGAGAGAGAGAGAGAGGAAGAAATTTTAGTAGCTTCAGAAGTCCTATTGCTATTTAATGATGTTCATATATAACAAATGAATTAAGAGGGAAGGGAGTGAAAAAAAAATAGCATCTTCCAAAGGGGTCTTCTTGCAGGTGCTCTGATCTTAAGTCACAGGAACCATCTAATATTCATAAGATCCTCTTAGGTGTTAATTGGTAGTGTGGTGAACTTAGCTGTATGGTGGGCAATCTTCAACATAGTAGTTAAACCTCTTTTTACCATACTGAATATTTCTTTTATTTTACTTATTCTGTAAGGAGCCTTAAGTTGGTTTTAATGTTGTTACTACATGGCTTAAGATGTATTAAAAAAAAAAACACCCAACAGAAAACACCTGCCTCCCTTCCCCCCATAGGATTATTTCATTGCTTGATAATGTAAAGGGTATTATGTTAACTTTATCTTCCCAGTATTTACAATTCCCTCATTTGCTAAATGTACAATCTCAGAGAGGACTATAAGCACAACTAGTAATATCATTCATATTAGCTTATTTAGTAATAAACTAAATAACAAACTTTATAATAATAAATATATGATACTGTAATTTCAGTGTGCATATGTAAAATCACATAATTATAGAACTAGAAATTACCTTCAAAGATCACCTCTGTATCTAAGCAAGACTATACCTTAGCTGTCTACCATCCATCTACTAATTAAACACTTATTGAATATCTCCTGTATACCTCTACTAGGTGCTGTGAGATCATGGTGAGGAAAGCAGACATAGTTGTTGCACTCATGATGCTTTTCGTTTAAAGAGAGAGATTGCCATAATCACATAGTCACACAATTATATATTAAACTACATTCAAACAAGAACACTGTGCTGAGAGTGACTTTAATGTGGGATATTGACCTTGTCATGGAGGTCAGGGAAGGCTTTGCTGATGAAGTGACACTTGATATGAGACTGAGGAATGAATAAAACTTTTCTAGGCAAATAGGAGTGGGTAGAATTTTCCAGTCACAGGAAGTAGCATGTGCCAGGTCCCTGTGGTGGGAGGGAAGATGATTAGTTAAGAAGGCCTGAAAAATTTCAAGAGCAAGAGGAGAGTGGTTTGAGATGAAGCTGGGAAGAGAAGTAGGGGTCAGACAATTCAGCCATCAGACATTCATGATGGCTAATCTACAGGATTTGGGTCTTTATCCTGAGTGCAGAGGGAATCTACTGAAGTGTTTTTATATGATGAGTATCAGTGGTTTCAAAAAGACCACTCTGGCTGCAGTGTGAACATAACATTAAAAGTGCTGGGTTTTGGATAGGCAAATAGAGTGGTACAGGGAGATGAGTTTAGGTGACTGTTACTGTAGTTCAGGTGAGGGATGATAGTTGCTTCCTAGAGATGAAGGGAAGTAGATGGATTTGTGAGATATTTAGGGAGTGAAGCATTTGAGGTGGATTGAATATGAGGATCACTGAAAGGGATATATCAAAGGTGACTCCTTGATTTCTGGCTTCTCTGCCAGGTAGATAGGAAACATTAGAAGACCAGGTATGTGGGAAGAACATGAGTTTGGTTTTGGACATGTTGAATTTGAGGCACAATTGAGACACTGAAGAGGGACTATCCAGTAGACAGTTGGATATGCCTTTTTTTGGTAATGACATCCCTCGAACATATTATACTATGAACAAGTTAGTCATAATCCTAATCAGAGCTCCTCCGCCTTGATTAAAAGTCTTCACTTTGATTTGTTAAATAACTTTCTGGGTACCTGTGTACCTCAAACACAGCCGGCCTGCTTGTCTAAGGGCTAATTCCAGATCCTGAAAATGTTCTCAGAAGTCTACTTCCTCGAGTTAACATGTTTTTGTGTCTGTGCTAAACTGTGACTGAAGGCAGGTTCTAAATAAAAGACACGGTGGTTATTTCATTATTTACTTAAATTTCTGCTCATACTGTATGTCTAGGAGATCAGGTTTAATCTTTTTGTGTTCAGTGGTCCTTCCTCACCTTGAGATTATAAATCTTTTTTCCTCTTTTTTTTCACTAATAAAAAAATAAAAGTAGTGCATACATTTTTGAAAACTCAAACAATGGCACTTGCAGGTAGTGAAAGTAGTAAGTGGTAAAATTTCTCCTTTTTACCATTTTCTCTTTCTTTTCTTCTTTTTAAAAAATTTACTTTCCTGTTGGGCCCTGGTGGAAACTAGGAAGTGACAGGCTGGAAAGGCTCAGGGAGAGTAGAGTGGCTCAGAGATTTCTCCAAATATTGGCCTTGGTTCCCTCTGGAGTATAGGGAAAGCTAGGGTGATCTGAAATCAGATCCAGGCACGTGGAATCAGGGACCAGCTAATTCCAGTGAAATTGGAGCCCCATATCTAGATGTGTAAAAAAGTATTTATAAGCCTATACATTCCATGTGTTTTAAAATTGGATATATTATTCATATGTATATTGTTCTAAAATTGCTTTTTTTCCACTTAATATGTGTTGGACATCTTTTCATAGATCTGTTTGCATCTTTATTAATAGCTGCAGACTATTCTATAATATGATTGTGTCATATTTTAAATATTTCTCTATTGGCAAACGTAGTTTTCTTCTTCCATTTCTTTAAGATAACAAATGCCTTGTAATATCTTCTTTTGGGCATATGTAAGGGTATTTCTATATGATAGGTTCTTACAAATGCAATTTATGGGAAAAAGACTGTTCATTTAAAATTTTTATGGACACTGCTAAATTGCCCTCCATAAAGTCTGAATGAATGTATGCTCAACCTGAAAATACTTATTCCTCATTCACTCATTAACACTGGATATTATGGATCGTCCTCTTCTGTGATCTGCGTATCTATATTCTCTGCTCAGTTTTCTATCATATGATCTGCCTTATTTTGTTGCTTTTTTTGTTTTATGTATATTAACCCTTTGTCATATGTGTTATAAATATTTCATCTCAGGTTATCTCTCATCTTAATTTTATGTTTTCTTTCCCCTGAAACCCTCCCCACTAACTTTGCTAAAGTGATCTGGAATTTTTATGACAGATTGTCTTTTTTTTCTCTCTTTTTTATACTTTTCCCCTCCAAAACCTCTCTTAACAATTGCTTTAAACTTTGTAGTGACATTTGAAAAATGTTAAAGACGTGATTGTAAATTCTTCTGGTATTCATTCTGAACAAGTTCTTTGTAGGCTATATCTTTCTACCACTTCAGTTCTTTCTTATGCTTTATCTTAAAAAAATAATAGCTTTATTGAGATATAATTCACATATTAAAACTATTCTTTTAAAATGTGCAATTCAGTGGTTTTTGGTATATTTACAAAGTTGTGCAATCATCCTGCATTATCTTTTAACTGGAGAACCTCTTGAAAATTTTTCAGAGTACTATGTCTGAAAAATATTTCTTTTGTCTTCATACATTATTCTTAGTCTTTTTGGGGAGGGGGTTAGATTTATTAAGTTACATAAACCTTTCTCTCATAATTCCATATACATTGCTTCATTTAGTGTTGCAGATGAGAATTCTGATGCCAAATTAAAAATGATGTCAGTCTAGTATTCTTTATTTTATAGATTTTATTTTATAGCTTAAAGTTCATAGGATTTTCTCTTTACCTATGGATTTGGGAAATGTCAGAAATTTTTTCAGGCATCTTGCCTAGCACTTGGTAGCCCTTTCAGTTTGAAGACTTAGGTCTAGTGAATTTTTCTTCTATCCTTTCTTTGATTTTTGCTTCTCTAAAGGTTATGTGTTCTTCTATTTTATTATTTTGATTTTTAGCACTATTCAAACTCTTGTAACCTCTTTCTGCAATTATACAGATTTCATATAAAATTTTTTAATTTTGTAAGAGCAGATCTCAGATTCATAGTAACAATGGCTTGAAAACAATAAAAAGAGGGTTTTGTGAAGAAAGATGGAAAATACTAGGATTTAGGCATTTAGGACTTAACTGTAGTTAGTTTTAGGAACATTCTAGGTTTTGGCATTCATGAACTCTGAAACTTCTGTTTGCATAACCTTACAAAGGGAAAAGCATTATAATCTTTATGGTACAGTTACCATATTAGATTATTACAATTTATTGAAAAAATAACCAGGTACTTTACTGACATAGTATTATTTATTCTTTAAAACAACACAGAGGTGGGCTTATTATTATGATTCTCTTGTACAGGTGAGGATGTTGAGGCTTCTGGACATTAAGTGGCTTGCCCAACATTCCCTATCTAATTAGAATTAAAGCAGGGATTTAAATACAAATCTGAAACCATCCCTCTCAGCCCACTTGAAATAT
The DNA here is from genome assembly GCF_028564815.1 of Eubalaena glacialis. Classification (NCBI taxonomy): domain Eukaryota; kingdom Metazoa; phylum Chordata; class Mammalia; order Artiodactyla; family Balaenidae; genus Eubalaena; species Eubalaena glacialis. Next base: position 70,988,889 of record NC_083724.1, read on the forward strand.
TTAAATAATTTAAGAAATTATTCTAAAATAATTGAATTTAAGGCAAGATGTTACTATTTGAATGGATCTACACGTGATTTGATTAATGCCATCATCTTTCAAAATTATAATGTATTCATGTTACACTCTTGCTTAAAATATAGTATGGACTCAATTATCCATACAGTAAAGTCTGGATCCACAAATAAAACAAGATGTAACTTAAAGGTTAAAAAACTGGAGTTAATTTACCAGCCTCAGTGGTTCTGGGAACTCCCTGGAATTAAATGCACATAGGATGTATGTGCTTTTCTCTGGGATTCTAGTGCTTTCATAAAGGGGTAGGTGACCCAAATTGGTTAAAAATCATAAGTCTGTTATCTGTCTTCTGTAAAACTCTAGTCATATGACAAATAAATCATTAGATAAGGAAAACCAATATAGTTTTACATGCAAAAAGAGATTATTTAATGAAGCCATATTTCTTGGAAGAAATTCAGTCAAAATTGATCATCTAAAATGAGTACCCTTTAAACTAATCATTAGGTCCAGAGTGGCCTTATGAGGTTACTAGGTGAGGCTTGGACTTTTTCCATCTCCATTTCAACCATACATAAATGGAGTCATTTTAGCTTAAATCAGACTTTAAAGCTGATTACCAGTTGTGTAAACATTGCAGACAAGAAGATAAGGAGACTTCTGAACACGTAGTGACCCTCTCACCAAGGTAAACCAGGGCAGACTCCTCTGATAGGTCTCAGTCGGATACTGGAATGTGGAACTGCTCACTGATTCAGTGATGATTAGAATTTGTCTACTAAATATAGCTACAGACCTCAGATTTCATGGTCTTGTACAAAAATCTAGGCACAGACCTGGGTCAGAGCCGTAGGGTTTTGTGTCATCCTGAAGACTAACTTTGAAAAAGCAAGACAGCAGCACTGAGGCCTGTGACTGAGGTTGGACATTCACACCCAGGAATAGGTTCTTGATAAATTGGTGATAGAGCAGTTACAGTTTCCATGCTGAAGGCTCTCCAGATCTCTGTAAAGGAAAGTGTGCAGAGTTGTGAAGAGCTGGGGCATATACTGGAAGGTAGCATTCCTTAAAGTCTGGGATCCTTAGCTACAGAATGGTTCTCATTCTGTAAAAGTGAATGGTGTGAAGAATTGCAGCGAAGGAATTTATTCTAAAAGTTTGGATGCTGAGGTATCTTCTTCCTAACCTTTAGAGGAGGAGGATTCTAGAAGCTCAGGGTGTCAACAGAGAAGGTTCTCAGAAGAATCTGAGCAGTCTCAAAGGAAGAAAATAAGACAGTACCTTGGTTCCCAAGGAGATATCATGCCATCAGACCTTCCTAAGACAACTGCACGTCATTCCAATTTTTAAAAAAATTTACTTTTTAATTTCTATTGAGTCACAGTGGAATTAACTAGCCATATTTCTGATGAAGGCAAAGTAGAATTGACACAATACCAATGTAGAGTATGTGAGAAAAGCTGAACCTCAGTGTGACGTCCAGCTGAGAACACACACAGGAAAGAGAATCTTAGGGAACAGGCTTCATGCAGTGTTGAGGCGTCTGTCTTCACCAGAGGATCCACACAGGAGAGAAACCATACACATGTGATATCCGTCACAAAACACTCATTCATGAATCTGCACTGCATGGTCGTAAGAGGATCCATGTGAAAAAGAAAACATACTGTTGTATAGATTGTGGGAAATGCTTCAACTGCAAGAGAAACCTCACTGCTCACCAAAGAATCCACTTAGGAAACAAACCATGTGAGTGTCTCCAGCAGTGCTGTGAAATAAATATATTGTACTATGAGCCACAACTGTGAGCCACATTTATAATTCAAAATTTTCTAGTAGCTATATTAAAAAGTAAAAAGAAATGGTTGATATTAACTTTAATAATATATTTTGTGTAACCCCACATTTCAAAAATATTATTTCAATATGTAATCAGTATAAAAAATTACATGATATTTTACAGTCTTTTTTGTGTTCTAAGTCTTTTAAATACAGCGTGTATTTTACACAACAGCACATCCCAATGTGGATTAGCCAAATTACAAGTACTCAGTAGCCACATGTGGCCATTGGCTCCTGTATGGGACAGTGAGACCAAACCTTTTATAAGTTGTAAAATTTTAAATGCCATAAAAGAGTACACTAAATAACATCTCACGTAATTGCCCCAAAAGATATCAATTAATTAAGTCCAGGTCTTGTCTTGGCTAGAGATAAAGTTAAAAGTGATTTCCTTTTTGTTTTTATTTTGAATTTTATTTTATTTTTTTGAACAGCAGGTTCTTATTAGTTATCCATTTTATACACATCAGTGTATACATGTCAATCCCAATCTCCCAATTCATCACCCCCCACCCCACCACCACTTTCCCCCCTTGGTGTCCATACGTTTGTTCTCTGCATCTGTGTCTCAATTTCTGCCCTGCAAATCGGTTCATCTGTACCATTTTTCTAGGTTCCACATATATGCGTTAATATACGATATTTGTTTTTCTCTTTCTGACTTACTTCACTCCGTATGACAGTCTCTAGATCCATCCATGTCTCTACAAATGACTCAATTTCATTCCTTTTTATGGCTGAGTAATATTCCATTGTATATATATGTACCACATCTTCTTTATCCATTTGTCTGTCGATGGGCATTTAGGTTGCTTCCATGAGCTGGCTATTGTAAATAGAGCTGCAATGAACATGGTGGTACATGACTCTTTTTGAATTATGGTTTTCTCAGGGTATATGCCCAGTAGTGGGATTGCTGGGTCATATGGTAGTTCTATTTTTAGTTTTTTAAGGAACCTCCATACTGTTCTCATAGTGGCTGTATCAATTTACATTCCCACCAACAGTGCAAGAGGGTTCCCTTTTCTCCACACCCTCTCCAGCATTTGTTGTTTGTAGATTTTCTGATCATGCCCATTCTAACTGGTGTGAGGTGATACCTCACTGTAGTTTTGATTTGCATTTCTCTAATAATTAGTGGTGTTGAGCAGCTTTTCATGTGCTTCTTGGCCATCTGTATGTCTTCTTTGGAAAAATGTCTATTTAGGTCTTCTGCCCATTTTTGGATTGGGTTGTTTTTTTAACATTGACCTGCATGAGCTGTTTATATATTTTGGAAATTAATCCTTTGTCCATTGATTCATTTGCAAATATTTTCTCCCATTCTGAGGGTTGTCCTTTCGTCTTGTTTGTAGTTTCCTTTGCTTTGCAAAAGCTTTTAAGTTTCATTAGGTTCCATTTGTTTATTTTTGTTTTTATTTCCATTGTTCTAGGAGGTGGATCAAAAAAGATCTTGCTGTGATTTATGTCAAAGAGTGTTCTTCCTATGTTTTCCTCTAAGAGTTTTATAGTGTCCCATCTTACATTTAGGTCTCTAATCCATTTTGAGTTTATTTTTGTATATGGTGTTAGGGAGTGTTCTAATTTCATTCTTTTACATGTAGCTGTCCAGTTTTCCCAGCACCACTTATTGAAGAGACTGTCTTTTCTCCATTGTATATCCTTGCCTCCTTTGTCATAGATTAGTTGACCATAGGTGCGTGGGTTTATCTCTGGGCTTTCTATCCTGTTCCATTGATCTATATTTCTGTTTTTGTACCAGTACCATATTGTCTTGATGACTGTAGCTTTGTAGTATAGTCTGAAGTCAGGGAGTCTGATTCTTCCAGCTCTGTTTTTTTCCCTCAAGACCGCTTTGGCTATTCAGGGTCTTTTGTGTCTCCATACAAATTTTAAGATGATTTGTTCTAGTTCTGTAAAAAATGCCATTGGTAATTTGATAGGGATTGCATTGAATCTGTAGATTGTTTTGGGTAGTATAGTCATTTTCACAATATTGATTCTTCCAATCCAAGAACATGGTATATCTCTCCATCTGTTTGTATCATATGTAATTTCTTTCAGCTGTGTCTTATAGTTTTCTGCATACAGGTATTTTGTCTCCCTAGGTAAGATTATTCCTGGGTATTGTATTCTTTTTGTTGCAACGGTAAATGGGAGTGTTTCCTTAATTTCTCTTTCAGATTTTTCATCATTAGTGTATAGGAATGCAAGATATTTCTGTGCATTAATTTTGTATCCTGCAACTTTACCAAATTCATTGATTAGCTCTAGTAGTTTTCTGGTGGCATCTTTAGGATTCTCTATGTATAGTATCATGTCATCTGCAAACAGTGACAGTTTTACTTCTTCTTTTCCAATTTGTATTCCTTTAATTTCTTTTTCTTTTCTAATTGCTGTGGCTAAGACTTCCAAAACTATGTTGAATAATACTGGTGAGAGTGGACATCCTTGTCTTGTTCCTGATCTTAGAGGAAATGCTTTCAGTTTTTCCGCATTGAGAATGATGTTTGCTGTGGGTTTGTCATATATGGCCTTTATTATGTTGAGGTAGGTTCCCTATAGGCCCACTTTCTGGAGGGTTTTTATCATAAATTGGTGTTGAATTTTGTCAAAAGCTTTCTCTGCATCTATTGAGATGATCCTATGGTTTTTATTCTTCAGTTTGTTAATATGGTGTATCACATTGATTGATTTGCATATATTGAAGAATCCTTGCATCCCTGGGATAAATCCCACTTGATCATTGTGTATGATCCTTTTAATGTGTTGTTGGATTCTGTTTACTAGTATTTTGTTGAGGATTTTTTTTTTTTTTTTTAATTTATTTATGGCTGTGTTGGGTCTTCGTTTCTGTGTGAGGGCTTTCTTCTAGTTGTGGCAAGCAGGGGCCACTCTTCATCGTGGTGCGCGGGCCGCTCACTATCGCGGCCTCTCTTGTTGCAGAGCACAGGCTCTAGACGCGCAGGCTCAGTAATTGTGGCTCACGGGCCCAGTTGCTCCGTGGCCACGTGGGATCTTCCCAGACCAGGGCTCGAACCTGTGTCCCCTGCATTGGCAGGCAGATTCTCAACCACTGCGACATCAGGGAAGCCCCTGTTGAGGATTTTTGCATCTATGTTCATCAGTGATATTGGTCTGTAATTTTATTTTTTTGTAGTATCTTTGTCTGGTTTTGGTATCAGGGTGATGGTGGCCTCATAGAATGAGTTTGGGAGTGTTCTTTCCTCTGCAATTTTTTGGAAGAGTTTGAGAAGGATGGGTGTTAGCTCTTCTCTAAATGTTTGATAGAATTCACCTGTGAAGACATCTGGTCCTGGACTTTTGTTTCTTGGAAGAGTTTTAATCACAGTCTCAATTTCATTACTTGTGATTGGTCTGTTCATATTTTCTATTTCTTCCTGGTTCAGTCTTGGAAAGTTATACCTTTCTAAGAATTTGCCCATTTCTTCCAGATTGTCCATTTTATTGGCATAGTGTTGCTTGTAGTAGTCTCTTAGGATGCTTTGTATTTCTGTGGTGTCTGTTGTAACTTCTCCTTTTTCATTTTTAATTTTATTGATTTGAGTCCTCACCCTCTTTTTCTTGATGAGTCTGGCTAATGGTTTATCAATTTTGTTTATCTTCTCAAAAAACCAGCTTTTAGTTTTATTGATTTTTGCTATTGTCTTCTTTGTTTCCATTTCATTTATTTCTGCTCTGATCTTTATGATTTCTTTCCTTCTGCTAACTTTGGGTTTTGTTTGTTCTTCTTTCTCTAGTTCCTTTAGGTGTAAGGTTAGGTTGTTTATTTGAGATGATTTTCGTTTCTTGAGGTAGGATTGTATTGCTATAAACTTCCTTCTTAGAACTGCTTTTGCTGCATCCCATAGGTTTTGGATTGTCGTGTTTTCATTGTCATCTGTCTCTAGGTATTTTTTGATTTCCTCTTTGTATTTCTTCAGTGATCTCTTGGTTATTTAGTAATGTATTGTTTACCCTCCATGTGTTTGTGTTTTTTTACGTTTTTTCCCCTGTAATTGATTTCTAATCTCATAGCATTGCGGTCAGAAAAGATGCTTGATATGATTTCAATTTTCTTAAATTTACTGAGGCTTGATTTGTGACCCAAGATGTGATCTCTCCTGGAGAATGTTCCGTGTGCACTTGAGAAGGAACTGTAATCTGCTGTTTTTGGATGGAATGTCCTATAAATATCAATTAAATCTATCTGGTCTTTTGTGTCATTTAAAGCTTGTGTTTCCTTATTAATTTTCTGTTTGGATGATCTGTCCACTGGTGTAAGTGAGGTGTTAAAATCCCCCACTATTACTGTGTTACTGTCGATTGCCTCTTTTACAGCTGTTAGCAGTTGCCTTATGTATTGACGTGGTCCTATGTTGGGTGCATATATATTTATAATTGTTATATCTTCTTCTTGGATTGATCCCTTGATCATTATGTAGTGTCCTTCCTTGTCTCTTGTAACATTCTTTATTTTAAAGTCTATTTTGTCTGATATGAGTATAGCTACTCCAGCTTTCTTTTGATTTCCATTTGCATGGAATATCTTTTTCCATCCCCTCACTTTCAGTCTGTATGTGTCCCTAGGTCTGAAGTGAGTCTTTTGTAGACAGCATATATACGGGTCCTGTTTTTGTATCCGTTCAGCGAGCCTGTGTCTTTTGGTTGGAGCATTTAATCCATTCACGTTTAAGGTAATTATCGATATGCATGTTCCTATTACCATTTTCTTAATTGTTTTGGGTTTGTTTTTGTAGGTCCTTTTCTTGTCTTGTGTTTCCCACTTAGAGAAGTTCCTTTAGCATTTGTTGTAGAGCTGGTTTGGTGGTGCTGAATTCTCTTAGCTTTTGCTCGTCTGTAAAGCTTTTGATTCCTCCATCGAATCTGAATGAGATCCTTGCCGGGTAGAGTAATCTTGGTTGTAGGTTCTTCCCTTTCATCACTTTAAATATGTGATGCCACTCCCTTCTGGCTTGTAGAGTTTCTGCTGAGAAATCAGCTGTTAACCTTATGGGAGTTCCCTTGTATGTTATTTGTCGTTTTTCCCTCGCTGCTTTCAGTAATTTTTCTTTGTCTTTAATTTTTGCCAATTTGATTACTGTGTGTCTCGTCGTGTTTCTCCTTGGGTTTATCCTGTATGGGACTCTCTGCGCTTCCTGGACTTGGGTGGCTATTTCCTTTCCCATGTGAGGGAAGTTTTCGACTATAATCTCTTCAAATATTTTCTTGGGTCCTTTCTCTCTCTCTTCTCCTTCTGGGACCCCTATAATGCAGAGGTCTCTTAGGCTGTCTTCATTTCTTTTCATTCTTTTTTCTTTATTCTGTTCAGCAGCAGTGAATTCCACCATTCTGTCTTCCAGGTCACTTATCCGTTCTTCTGCCTCAGTTATTCTGCTATTGATTCCTTCTAGTGTAGTTTTCATTTCAGTTATTGTACTGTTCATCTCTGTTTGTTTGTTCTTTAATTCTTCTAGGTCTTCGTTAAACATTTCTTGCATCTTCTCGATCTTTGCCTCCATTCTTTTTCCGAGGTCCAGGATCATCTTCACTATCATTATTCTGAATTCTTTTTCTGGAAGGTTGCCTATCTCCACTTCATTTAGTTGTTTTTCTGGGGTTTTATCTTGTTCCTTCATCTGGTACATAGCCCTCTGCCTTTTCATTTTGTCTATCTTTCTGTGAATGTGGTTTTTGTTCCGCAGGCTGCAGGGTTGTAGTTCTTCTTGCTTTTGCTGTCTGCCTTCTGGTGGATGAGGCTATCTAAGAGGCTTGTGCACGTTTCCTGGTTGGAGGGACTGGTGGTGGGTAGAGCTGACTGTTGCTCTGGTGGGCAGAGCTCAGTAAAACTTTAATCTGCTTCTCTACTGATGGGTGGGGCTGGGTTCCCTCCCTGTTGGTTGTTTGGCCTGAGGCGACCCAACACTGGAGCCTACTCTGGCTCTTTGGTGGGGCTAATGGCAGACTCTGGGAGGGCTCAAGCCAAGGAGTACTTCCCAGAACTTCTGCTGCCAGTGTCCTTGTCCTCATGGTGAGACACAGCCACCCCCTGCCTCTGCAGGAGACCCTCTAACACTAACAGGTATGTCTGGTTCAGTCTCCTATGGGGTCTCTGCTTCTTCCCCTGGGTCCCGATGTGCACACTAATTTGTGTGTGCTCTCCAAGAGTGGAGTCTCTGTTTCCCCCAGTCCTGTCGAAGTCCTGCAGTCAAATCCCATTAGCCTTCAAAGTCTGATTCTCTAAGAATTCCTCCTCCTGTTTTCAGACCGCCAGGTTGGGAAGCCTGTCGTGGGGCTCAGAACCTTCACTCCAGTGGGTGGACTTCTGTGGTATAAGTGTTGTCTGGTTTGTGAGTCACCCACTCAGCTGTTATGGGATTTGATTTTATTGTAATTGTGCCCCTCCTACCATCTCATTGTGGCTTTTCCTTTGTCTTTGGATGTGGGGTATCTTTTTTGGTGAGTTCCAGTGTCTTCCTGTCGATGATTGTTAAAAGTGATTTCTAGATAGCAAGACACAATACATGTTAAGCTCTTAGGAGAGTACTTAGCTTACAATAGGCGCTCTGTAAATATGAACAACCATGATTTTAAAAATATTACATTTTAAAAATTTAACAGGTAATCTTTATTTCTAAGATTTCTTTTTTGTTCCCAGGGAGTATCTTATTTAAAAAGGGCAGGGTAATTTGTGACAACGCGGATGAACCTGAAGGGTATCGTGCTAAGTGAAATAACCCAGACAGAGAAAGATAAATACTGGATGGTACCACTTATATTTGGAATCTAAAAAAAGAAGTTGAACAGATATTGTTGCCAGGGGCTGGGTGGGAGAAATGGGGAGAGGTTGGTCAAAAGATACAAACTTCCAGTTATAAGATGAATAAGTTCTGAGGATCTAATGTACAACGTAGTAACTGTAGTCAACAATACTGTATTGTGTACTTGAAATTTGCTAAGAGAGTATTTAGCGTTTTTACCAAAAAAAAAAAAAAAAAGGAACTATGTGAAGTGATGTGTGTGTTAATTAACTTGATTATGGCAGCCATTTTACAATGTACATGTAAATCATGTTGTACACATTATATTACAATTGTATTTGTCAGTTTTACCTCAGTAATGCTGGAATAAAATCCTGTTTCACAATTTAAAATAATTAATAACAGGCAAAAAAATAAAAAAGGGCAGGCCTTCTTTTTGATTTATTATCCTACTGCCTCTTACAGAGGATAAGGAGAAAACTTAAATTTCTGTTCCCCACTTCCATTAACTTTGTTTTAATGGGGGTTATTTTCTTTGATTGGTCCCCTGGCCCACTTTTTTGAGTGGCTGTTCCATTTCATATGTCTGGTTATTATTCATGGTCTGCTAATATTTATAAATGAAGGACTTGATTTTTCAGTGTGGGTAACTGATGTGGTCACTGCCTGCAGTTATGTGGGTTAGTGTTTCCTTTTTCCTGATTGATTTTCCCCCAAGTGCATGTATGGAGGTGATTGATAGGTTAGTGGTTTGATTCTTTGGCTCCACTTCTCCTCCTTTCAATGTGTTGAATCGGAGCTTGTAGGCCTATTCTTGGCTGTGCTATGCAATAAGCTGGGTGTGTGTGGATGGCTCCTGTTCAGTGTGGGTGGCAAGTGTTCAACTATTTAAAAGTGGTAGGATTAAGTACCTGATTAGAATATTCACTTTATAACATTTGACATGTTGTTATATTTCTTTACAGGAATACACATGGCTTGATAAAAGCCATTATGAAATTATTACAAATGCAAGCTCTTAAGGAAGGACATGGTGGAGAGAAGAATATTCAGGATATATATAATATTAGGTATGCCTTTTCTCCTTTCTTTTGAAACTTTTTTTTTTTTTGGTGAATTGTTAAATAAGTTATGAACTGAGACATGCTAATCCATTAAGAATTAGTATATTTAACTCAGCAATGACTGTGAGTCTTGCCCTCTCGGAAGTTAGTATTTCAAAGAGTCAGGATTGAGACAGAGTTGACTATTATATGCTGAGTATCACCAACGTGGCTTTCAGGGTTGTTTCCTTGGAATTGGAATCTTTTATCCAAAATTCAGGTCATTTGTTTTGCTCTGGGATATAGAACCATCTTCCCAATACTATGAAAACTGAAGAGTTCATTGGACAGATGTACTAAGAGCAGGAGGGGCTTAGTTTAGGCAGGAGGGTAAACTTCCTCACTATAAAAAGTAATAGGAGGACTATCCAAGGGTTATTACCCAGGGCAAGGTCAGTACTTAGGAGCATTGATTTGCCTTTTTTTTTTTTGTCATCTACAGAATGTAACATGGTAGAATTATTTTAAAAGAAAATATACACAGCAACAGTTATGTTGAAATATATTGGATTTTATGGGAGAGTTTGGATAAGGGAAGGCATCATGCTTACTTTTGAAGGTGACCTTAACCTTGACGGTCCTAGAAAGTCATTTCTTAAGAGAGGGGCTCCTTAATGAGCAGGGGATCCCAGAAGATGCCATGTAACCAGTGTATATTGTCCTGAAAACTCTGTTCAGTGATGCATCTAGAATATGCCTGTTTCAAAAGAATGAGACCATGAGACCATAAACGAGGGCACTGGTTCTGGGGGAAAATGACTTACATAGGCTATGGCGATCCAACAGGGAAAGTAAATCATACCTGTGAACTGTCATTGGCTTGAGCATACAAGACCTGCAGTTTTGAGCATTTGACACCACAGCTATCAGAAGCTGTGCGTGCCTCTCCAAAGTATAGTAATACGTGGTACCTATTACTTACGTATATTTATAGTACTTTCCTTTTGATAATAAGTAAACAGTGTCTCATATATTACAGTGATCTTTCCTGATTTTTTTTTAATGTCTTTATTGGAGTATAATTTTCCTGATGTTTTAGTGCTATTTATCATCTTTATTTTTATGAGCACATTATCGGGAGTTATAAGTCACTTTTTAAAAACAAGGTCAGATTTGCATTTTATATATTTTTTCTTAATTTAAAAAAAGTATTTATATATTTATTTATTTGGCTGTGCTGGGTCTTAGTTGTGGCATACGGGATCTTTAGTTGTGGCACACGGGATCTAGTTCCCTGACCAGGATCGAACCTGGGCCCCCTGCATTGGGAGCGTGGAGTCTTAACCACTGGATCACCAGGGAAGTCCCTCTTAACATGTTTTCTGAATGTTTTCAAAAACACAGAAAAGATGGAAGAATGTAGTACAATGGATTAGTTAATCCATTGTTAACTTATTAGTTAATAACTTGGTTAATTTTAAATTGGGGAAGCAAAAGGAAAATTATTTATTTGAAAATACTATGGAAACTTTGGGTGTGCAGGAGAAACTTTTCAAAATTCATAAATTTGCTTTTCTTTTTAAAATATGCATTACCTTAACCAGAAATGAGCCTAAGGAGTAGATGAGCAGGACTTAATGTTTCTAGATGAGTCGTACAAGCATCTGTGTTCTCTTTTTTTGAAAGAAGTTCAACCTCTTGGGCCAGAGTTCCAGGATGGGAAATAATTCCACTTCATTGTTGTTCAGTTGGAGTTATTTACCTATTTTAAAATAGGAAAGCTATTGAAGTTTTACATTTTTATATAACAGTTTTATTGAGAATAACTCATATACCATACAATTGACTCATTTAAAGTATACAATTCAATGGTTTTTAGTATATTCACAGAGTCATGTAACCATTGCAATAACCAGTTTTAGGACATTTTCATCATTCCCTCAAATTCCTCACCGATTAGCAGCAGCTCTATATTTTCCTCCACCCAGTTGGGTATTTTTAATTCAATGGTTCTCAACACTGGCTGCTCAGAACCACCTGGGTATGCCTAAAAACAAACAAAAATAGGAACAATGAAATACCCTAGGCCAACTGAATCAGGTTCTGTGCCATGAGGCCTAAGCTTTTGTAGTTTCAAAAAGGTTCCAGACAATTCTGATTGACAGTGAGTATAAGATGGTGTATTAGCGGCTGTCTACTATGCATTCTGATCACCTGAGACCTTGTTGAATGGCAGATTCTCTTTCCTTAGGTCTAAGGTGGACTCAAGATTCTTGTCTAACAAGCTACCAGGTGATGCTGATGCTGACACTGACACTGACGCTGATGCTGCTGTTTCCCCACCACACTATAAGTAACAGAGCTATGAGCAGCCTTAGCAGTTCCTGGGAGCTTGTTAGGAATGCAGAATCTCGGACTCCATCTCAGATTATCTGAATTAGAGCCCACATTTTAGTAAGATGTTCCAGGTAGTTCACAGGCACCTTTCAGTTTAAGAAGCACTAGTTTTGATGATGATAGAAGGAAATTTTCTGTCACACAGAAGAATCAGAGTTAGTGTCATTTTCATACTGATTGTACTCACTGTGTGCAAGTGCTAGACTTTCAGCTACCTGTAATGTTTCCCCTGTTTTCCTATTTATAATTAGTTTTCTCCAGTAGTTGGTTCTTTTAACTGCAGTCTTGTTTTCAGAAGACAATAGATGCAAGTTGTGGATAGGGAGCCTAGTTTGAGGAGCTGAAATCATACTGGATATATAAGGTTTGTCTGTAGAGTGGTGGCACATTAAGAGGACCGGAATCAATCACCTGAGTTGGCATAATCCAGTAATGTTTATGGAGGGCCCTTATGTGAATGGCTGTTTGGCACTATAAATCAGTAGAGTGTAATCGAGTGTATAAGAGCCTTAAGTTCCTCCAGGGGGGATTGTGGGCAGAAACACAGGAGAGGTGAGCCTGGAGAGCAGATTTCCCTCAAGAGAGCTATGATTGCCTGAGTCAAGCATAAAATTGTCATGCTGTTTTAGAATCTTCTTTGCCACATGTTGGTTAGCAATATCATCCAGCCTTGGAGAGGAAGGCTGATGAGCTCAGTATGAAAGCATAAAAAGGATATGAGAAGCTTAGAACTCCACTGAAAGGTGTTCCCTGGTTATGCCGTAGGATTGATTTAAAATGGAAGTAGTATGACAAATAATTGTAAGCTTTCTGGGCAGGAAACTCATCTGTGTTTTTATGGTATTAAGGACTCTGCTACTATACAGTTGGATTTTAAGTGTTTCTCACTTCTTTTTGTCCTAATAGCTGATTAATTTGAATTATAGTAAAACAGAATATGTGGTCATCTTATTTTTTATTAAAATTTTTTTAAAAATTGGGGTAACATTGGTTTATATTACTATTTCATGTGTACAACATTATATTTTGACCTATATACACTACAGCATGCTCACCACGAAAAGTTTAGTTTCCATCTGTCACCGTATAGTTGATCCCATTTATCTGTTTCTCCCTCCCCCTACTTCCTTTCCCCTCTGGTAATCGCTAATCTGTTCTCGGTATCTATTTGTTTGCTTTTGTGTGGTTTATTTTGTTTATTTATTTTTAATATTCCACATGGGAGTGAAATCATATGGTATTTGTCTTTCTCTGTTGGACTCATTTCACTTAGCATACTACCCTCAATGTCCATCCAGGGGTTGCAAATGGCAAGATTTCATCTTTTTTTATGGCTAAGTAGTATTCAATTGTACATATATACCACATCTTCTTTATCCATACATCCATCAATGGGTAACTTAGGTTGTTTCCATATCTTGGCTGTTGTAAATAATGCTGTGATGAACATTGGGGTGCGTATATCTTTTTGAATTAGTGTTTTCATATTCTTCTGATAAATACCCAGAAGAAGACATTTGCAAATCATATATCCAATAAGGGGTTAATATCTAAAATATGTAAAGAACTTGTACAACTCAACAGCAAAAAACGAAATAACCTGATTAAAAAATGGGCAGAGGATCTGGGTAGACATTTTTCCAAAGGAGACCTACAGATGGCCAACAGGCACAGGAAATGATGTTCAACATCACTGTATTTATTAGGGAAATGCAAATCAAAACCACAGTGAGATATCACATCATGCCCGTTTGAATGGCTATTATCAAAAAGGCAAGAAATAAGTGTTGGAGAGGATATGGAGAAAAGGGAACCTTTATATATTGTTGGTGGGAAGGTAAATTGGTGCAGCCGCTATGGAAAACAGTTTGGAGATTCCTCAAAAAATTAAGAATAGAACTGCCACATGATCCAGCTATTCCTTTTCTGGGTATTTATGTTGTCATTTTAAATGGGTCTGCCCTGAATTGCTTAAGTCGTTCCAGGTGGGGAGTGAAGAGAGAGGGAGATGTGAGGACCCAGAATGTTAGCCAGTGGCTTCCCTTGGTTCCTGTGACTTTCCTGAAGGAGGTTTAGAGTGGGTGTTCTCTTTGTTGAACCCAGAGCTCAGTGGCTCTCAAACTTCCTGTGCCTAAGAACCGCCTGGGGAGCTTGTTACGAGTACAGCTTCTCAAGCCCACTTGCTAGAGATTCTCATTCATTCAGTAGGTTTTGCAATGAGACTCAGGAATCCAGCTGCTGGGTGATGGATATAGGTCATTTGTGGATCATGCTTGAGAAATATTGCTTGAGCCCCTGGGAACTTAGTGGTACCATATATGAACTTAGTAGTACTTAGCTGCAGGGAACCCCTTGGGGTAGACTGGGAGGGATCTTGAGTGGTTAATCGTGTCTCCTGGCCTCTGTTCCCTATTAAGAGGGCAAAAGGTTTGTTTGCTCCTAACTTAGGCACTGAGGCACCAAATTCATCTTACTGCATCTACCATGGACATTAGAGAGTCCAAGAGCAGAACCAAACAGCAATTCTAATGGAAAAGCGATCCAATGAGAGCAAGCCAAGTGTGGACGCAAGTGAGATTTCAACCTCACTGCTCTCTGTTCAATGAGTAATTCCATGACCCCAACAAGTTAGTGTTCTGCATGGTCAGACAGTAGATGCTGGTAGGAACAGGAGGGGAAGACAGCCCTCAGCACCCTTCTACAAACCAAGGATGGTTTTTAGTGTTACAGTGCATAAGGAGTTCTTGCTCGGAGTTTTTCATATATGTGTCTGGAACATGCACTTTAACAAGGATTTGGATACAGAAGTGATCTACCCACCGTGCTTTGAGATACATCAGATTAGAGTGTGTGTAGCCAATAAAGTTCATTTTGCGTCACTGGACCGTTCTATAGTTCAGTGGCTTAAACAAGATTAAATGGGGATATTTAAATGGAGTTTCAATTCCCAGTGCCTTTTAGGATGGGGGTAAACTGGAAGAACAGTGAAGCACATTTGACTGCTGTGATTAAACAAAGAGCATATGTCAAGTGTAAAACTCTAGGCCCAGGATTCTCAATTCTGGTTGCACCGTTAGAGCCCTCTGAGGAACTTTTAAATGTATTAGTTGCCTGGGCTCTCCCTAGAATGAGTAGGGGTCAGCCTCAAGCATTGGTAATTTTTCAAAGCTTCCTAGATGGTTTCCAGTGTGCTGGTTCAACTGAGAACTACTGGCCAATTGTTGCAGTGAGGCAGTGGGGCTTCATTGTTGCCAGACCTTCAGATCTTTCAATATTAATAACATTTTAGATGAAATATCCTCACTAATAAATGTTGGAAAGCAATTCCAATTTTTGAAAATACAGGGTAGGCAGACCGAACACGTTTGCTCACAGGATGCAATCCAAGGGCAACAGTTTGTGACCTCTGGTTTAGGCATTTAACTGTTTTCAAAAACTTTAAAAGCCATTTTTTACCTGTGAACGATTTTTTTTTTTAACATTTTTATTGGAGTATAATTGCTTTACAATGGTGTGTTAGTTTCTGCTTTATAACAAAGTGAATCAGCTATACATATACATATATCCCCATATCTCCTCCCTCTTGCGTCTCCCTCCCACCCTCTCTATCCCACCCCTCTAGGTGGTCGCAAAGCACCGAGCTGATCTCCCTGTGCTATGCGGCTGCTTCCCACTAGCTATTTATTTTACATTTGGTAGTATATATAAGTCCATGCCACTCTCTCACTTCGTCCCAGCTTACCCTTTCCCCTCCCCGTGTCCTCAAGTCCATTCTCTATGTCTGCGTCTTTATTCCTGTCCTGCCCCTAGGTTCTTCAGAACCATTTTTTTTTTTAGATTCCATATATATGTGTTAGCATACGGTATTTGTTTTTCTTTCTGACTTACTTCACTCTGTATGACAGTCTCTAGGTCCATTCAACTCACTACAAATAACTCAATTTTGTTTCTTTTTATGGCTGAGTAATATTCCATTGTATATACGTGCCACATCTTTATCCATTCATCTGTCGATGGACACTTAGGTTGCTTCCATGTCCTGGCTATTGTAGATAGAGCTGCAATGAACATTGTGGTATATGACTCTTTTTGAATTATGGTTTTCTCAGGGTATATGTCCAGTAGTGGGATTGCTGGGTTGTATGGTAGTTCTATTTTTCATTTTTTAAGGAACCTCCATACTGTTCTCCATAGTGGCTGTATCAATTTACATTCCCTCCCTGTGAACAATTTTTATACTAATCAGTTAAAAAAAAAAAAAAAAGCGACTAGTAAGATATCCTTTACTTCAGGCTTATTTTTCCCCTGCCCTTTTTGTTTGGTCTGAATTTTCTTTTGGTTAGTTTGAACTCCACTTTTTAATAACACACTATGTTTAAGTTATTTCAACATTCTCTAACATTGACCATATGGGAAATGCAGCAGAGAACCAACATTTGCCTGGTATTTTGGTTGCAAGCAAAAATGACGAAACTAAATTTTTATGATTCATAAATTATTAGAGGCTCATTTTCTCGGTAATATGCCATTTTTTTCCCTTAATATTTTATCATGTACTTTTGCTTTTAATTTTTCCTCTGCATATTCATATTATGGCAATCTTTTTAAGATCTCTCTTCCCTCAGCTGAAGTGAGGAAATAGCTGTGAATTCATGAGCAGTAACTGCTTGTTCCAAAATTTGTGCATCATTCTGATGTGCCAGACAGTGGCTGACATGTACAAATATCAAATGTTGAGAATCTTATTTGTGGAAAGGGTTGGTCTGATCACCATCAATCTGTACTTTCTGAAATAAGGGACTATTAAATGTTTTTGGCAGATGGTGTGCTCTGAAATGGGTGATAAGGCCAATAGTGATGGATGGTGATACCCTGAGTAGATGAAAGTTATGTGCTCTATGTGTATTTGTGCATCTGTTTGTGCAGTGTTATGAGTTTATTTAGATGGAGAGTTAGTTTTAAGAACTTAAAGATGTGTGTCCGAAAGGCTGAGGTACTTTGTGATTCATACCGTTTTGGGTTTTTTTTTCACTTATCTCTTAAGGCAAATACATTCATTCCTTAGGGCCATCAAACAGAAAGGAGAGAAAGTCCCAAGGTAAATACTGACACAAAGTGCACTAAGACCAGTTTGTAGTTGTGGATGTCAAAATATAGCTCCAGTTTTAATTTTGATAACTAGCTTCTTCTCAGCATGAAGCCCTTTTTGCATTTTCTCTTATACCCATTTTGGTGTGTGAGATGGAGTCACTTGTGCGAAGAGTGCAGGAAGAGCATTTCTACATCTGGGGAAAAGCATGTGCCTAGCTGCTGCTGTGTGAGAGAGCCTGGTGCCCCAGGAGAACTAACAGGAGGCCGGGTGCCTGGAGCTTAGTGTTCAAGGGATGGAGAGGCCAAGACAGAGGCCCAGGGGAGATGGGCATGGCCTAGAAGATGCAAGACCATGGCAAAGACTTTGGGCTTTCTTTAAAGAGTAGTGGGGGGACTTCCCTGGTGGCGCATTGGTTAAGAACCTGCCTGCCAATGCAGGGGACACAGGTTCGATCCCTGGTCTGGGAAGATTCCACATGCCTTGGAGCCACTAAGCCCGTGCGCCACAACTACTGAGCCTGTGCACCACAACTACTGAAGCCCGCGTGCCTAGAGCCCATGCTCTGCAACAAGAGAAGCCACTGCAATGAGAAGCCCGTGCACCGCAACGAAGAGTAGCCCCCACTCGACGCAACTAGGGAAAACCCGCGTGCAGCAACGAAGACCCCACGCAGCCAAAAATAAATAAATAAATAAATAAATTTATTTAAAAAAAAAAGAGTAGTGGGAAGTCACTGAAGGTTTTATTTTTAAACTTATTTTGAAAGAATTTTAAAGTTCCAGAAAAGGTGCAAGAATAGTACAAAAAATTTCCATATGCCATTTACCCAGATTCATCAATGTTTTTACCCTTTGCCACATTTGCATTATCCGTCTCTCTATGTAATTAAAAAAATATTTGAGAGTAGATTACATATATTCAGTAGGGTATGCTTTCTAAGAACAAGGATATTCTCATATATAACCAGAGTACAGTTATCAAATCAAGAAAATTTAACATTGATATAATACTTTTATCTATGGTCCATATTCCAGTTTTGCCATTTGTTTTAATAATGTCCTTTCATACCTTTTTCCTTTTTATTTTTAGCGTATGGGCTCTAGTTTAGGATCATATATTACATTTAATTGTCGTATCTTTTTAGTCTTTTAAAATTTGGAACTATTTGGAAAATTTCTCATCCTTTTCTTTTATAACATTGACATTTTTGAATACTATAAAAGTGATGCAATGTCTTTCTCAGGATATCATATCTGGAGACACTGATGTCCATCTTGCCCCTCACTGGTGATTTTAATTTTGATTATCCCATCAAGGTGATGTCTGGTTTCTCTACTGTATAGTTATCATCTTCTTCTTGTAACTAATAAGCAGTCTATGGGGAAGATGCTACGAGACCATGCAAATATCCTGTTCCTTGTTAAACTCACAGCTGCCCACCCCCCATTAATTTTCACTGTGATAATTTCAAAATGGTGATTTCCCAACTCTACCACTCCCTTCAGATTTACTAGTGGCAGTGGAGATATAGATATGCTTTAGATGTGGACATGGTAGGAATCCCTGGGAATTCACTTAATCTATAGATTCTGAAGCCCCACCTCTATAGATTCTGATTTAGAAAGCTTGGGTGGGAGCCAGTGTGGGTACGTAGAATCCATGCATTTTTAAAAAGTCTCAAGAGATTCTGAGGTGGAAATAGGTTTGGAAATCACTGGACAAATGGTTAAAACACTGAACAACGTTATATTATTTCATAGTGACATTAGACAAAGACAGTTAACTTTCTTTCCTCCTACATTTGCATCTTTAAAATGGGCACAATTAAGATATCAACCATGGATATTGAGGTAGTAAATGAGATTCTGATTTGAACTTATTTTCTTTGTAAGGGAAATCCAAGTTATTATGATGATTTATATTGGCAGTATACTTCACATGATACATATGAATTTTTCTAAAATCGAAAGAGGTTAATTAAATTTAAAATAGTATATGGCTGAGTTAAGTTTGGAATATTTTTTAATGCCTTTTTGATTGAGATATAATTTGTATACCATAAAATTCACCCTTTTAAAGTGTACAAGTCAGTGGTTTTTATTATACTCACAAAGTTGTTCAACTATACCACTATGTAATTCCAGAACATTTTTATCACCCCCAAAAGAAGCCCCATACCTATTAGCAGTCTTTCTCTAATACCTCCTACTATAGATATAAAACACTGCTTACTTTTCTATCTGTGGATTTGCCTCTTCTGGACATTTCATATAAATAAAATCATACAATATGTGGCCTTTTATGTCTGGCTTCTTCCACATAGCATAATGCTTTTAAGGTTCATCTACATTGTAGCATGATTTAGTACTTCATTCCTTTTATGGCTGAATAATATTTCACTGCATGGATATATCACATTTTATTTATTCTGTAATATTTTTGTATACTTACCAAGTCCAATGAATTTTCAGTGTTTTTCCCTTTTACATTTATTTCTGGAGGTAAACTACTTTTCGTAAGTTCCTGAAAATAAACCTCCTAGTCTATAATTAAGAGTAGTTGTTATTGTTTTTCATTTCTATGCAAATTTCCTTATTGCGTTTATTGTTTCTTAACGAGATTGCTTAGAATCCTGTAACACTTGAAAAAAAATCAAGTGTTTTTTTGATTTTTTTTGACCATCAGCTATTGTCATATGTTTCTGTTGTCAAAATAAGCATTTTGCTTTTTGGGGAGCTGATTATTTCAACAGTTGAATATATTATCTAAAGGGATCTCCTGAGGTGTAGATGTTTGGTTTTATTTAGCATAAAGGAAGCATGACACCATTATTAAATTGTCTGTACTTTACAGTCAAGCTGCCATAGGGTTTGGAACCATTAGAATGCATTAATATGTTTTATTTTGCTGAAGTTACAAAAACTTCAGTAGTTGGGGAGCCACCATTTCTAGGCACATCATATTTAACTTTTTTTGGGAAATAGAAGCATAAGCAGGAGTTTAACAAGGCTGAATTGCAGTAATTACCTTAGGTATACTTAGCTTTAATTTACTAGCACTTACCCTTTTTTGTAGGGGAGGTCAGGACCTTCTTTGAGAATCTCATAGAAGTTTTGTACCTTCCCCTAGAAAATGTACACATGTACATGTACTCAAAATTTTGCATATAATTTCAGAGGGCTTGTGAATTCTTGCTTTAATGGATAAATGAAAATTTTTTACAGAAATTAGGAAAAAGAAGGTGGGAAAGAAGGGGGTATCAGTGTCAGATCTGTCCCTGAGAAAGCTCAGTAGAGTTGAGGATAAGAAAGAAGCTAGGGCAGTAATCAGGGAAGCATAGCCAGTAATACGTTCCAAGGGCCATCCGTCTTTTTTATTTTTCGGCATGTGGGACCTTAGTTCCCCAACCAGGGATTGAACCCGAGCCCCCAGAAGTAGAAGTGTAGAGTCTTAACCACTGGGCTGCCAGGGAAGTCCCCCATCTGCCTTTTTGCAGTTTGATTCTTTCTGTGGCACTGCATGTTTTGCTTCTGTTTTCACTTCGTCTTTTCTCTCCTCTTTCCCACCCAGTGAAGTCTTTGTTCACAGTTTATGGTTCCAATCACCTGGAGTTTACACTTGGGATTTAAAATCAGACCTAAATAATAATCTATACATATTATACAATCTTCCAGTTAGCAATTGCCACTAGAAAATATTTTATAAGTTCTTCTAATTGTGCATGCTTAATTTGAAAATTGGTATGGTAATTTGCTGATAAATGTCTTGAAGAGCATAAAATGTTGTAATTTTTGCCTTAGCCTATTTATCTTATCTCTAGTTTCCCGCCCGCCCCCCCCCCCGCCCCCCCCGCAATCAGGGATGTAACTTAGTAATAGACGTTTTGGACCCCTCCATATCTGTGTGTTGCCCCCCAGCCATCACCTTGTACCTAAAATAGTTCCAGACTTCTGACATTGGCAGACACCTTTGCATTAAAACCCTGCCTCTCAAAATAGGGATCCTGGGAAAGGTTCATTGTGAGGGCAGAACCATTGTGATATGAAGTCTCTTTTCAAAGAGATCTTATCTTTTCCCTATCTGCATTATAGACCTAAAGAAAAAAGAAAATTAGTCAAAAATGTCAAAATTGAAATAATTTTTGCTCCAAGTCTTCTTTTTCTGGAAAGGATGAAATGCATTGTCTTAAGACTCTATAGGATAGATAATGATTCACAATTATTGTTTAGTTTTTCTTTTTTATAGTAATATTCATTGTGGAATCTTAACAATTTTTATTATGCATTTTTTTTTTTTTTTTTTGGCTGAGTTGGGTCTTCGTTGCTGCGCATAGGCTTTCTCCAATTGTGGCGAGCGAGGGCCACTCCTCGCTGCAGTGAGCGGGCCTCTCACTGCGGTGGCCTCTCCTGTTGCGGAGCACAGGCTCTAGGGGCGCGGGCTTCAGCCGCTGCGGTGCACGGGCCCAGTAGTTGTGGCTCATGGGCTCTAGAGCGCAGGCTCAGTAGTTGTGGCACATGGGCTTAGTTGCTCCGAGGCATGTGGGATCTTCCCGGACCAGGGATCGAACCCTTGTCCCCTGCATTGGCAGGTGGATTCTTAACCACTGAGCCACCAGGGAAGTCCCTATTATGCATTTTTTATCTTAAAATCTGCAGAGCTTTTTTTTTTTTAATCCCACTTTGGCTTCTAACCAGCTCTTTCAAATCAAAATTCAGAGCAGGTAGAGAAATGCTTTTAAAATGCATATTTGATGTAGTAAGTGCTATGCGATGCTTCTGAAAGCGCCAGGGTCACAGCTGCATACATGAAAATGCATGGTGACTGCAGGCATTGTTTCCTCACACAGAAAAGGCAATCTGTGTCTATCGCTGAATTTAAGATGTAAATCAAATCATAGCTTTCCTACATTCAGAGATGTAGCAGAAAGGTTGAGGTGACCTAAAGGTTACAAATAACTTTTGCTTTTTGCCTACTACAAGACTAATTTTTTTTTTTTGCTCCCTCTTTTCTATTAAGATTGATGTATTTATACTTGGAAAGGTGAATCTAGTTACCTACCTTATTTTATCTTTGTCTCTGTGCTAGTCTAGTGGAACCACGAATTTATCATTTACTCCCTCCCCCTGCTCCATTCTGCTAAGATGCATGTACTACTCTGTGTTGTTGACAATGTTATTAAAGGGCAGGGAGCCCTGAAGTATTAGGTACCAACTCTGCATGCTTCCTCTGTGCTTTTTTTCTCCGAACAATGTGGACTTTGAAACAATGTACTTAGAGGGGTTGTGATGTTGGTTTTTCATGATCCATTCAAAGAGTTTAAAAAGGTGCTTTGGGGCAAGTGTGTGTTTGTTACATTTATTTTAGATGTGCGTTTGGCACTGAAAGGGAATCCTAAGAGTAAGAAGATAGACACCCAGCTTTCAAGCTGCTTATGCTCTAGTTTAAGAAAAAAATTTACCTACATGATAATCATAATAGTACCCCATTTATGGAATATTCTGTGTGCTAGTTACTGTATTAAATGCTTTACTTAAAATGGCAGTTAAAGCATTTACAAATCATGAAATGGGAAAGTGCCAAAGAACATACAACAAATTGGCTCATCTAGGGCAGCGAAACAACAATAATAACAACAACAGCAACAATAATAATAACCACACAGTGAAGGAGAAATTAGAGGCACTAGAGGCCAATGAAGGGTGACCTGATTGCCTGGTTTGTATTGATTTCAATTTTAGAAACAATGTTATTCTCTTTTAAGAAGAAAACAGAATCTACTGGATGTCTCAAGAGTTAGGAAATCTTGATTTAAAATTTTCTGTGGGCTTATTCTGGATATAGCACTGCATTTCTCTCTCAAATAAAAAATATAGGATGCTTTATTTCTTTGAGATAAAAATAGGAGACCTCTGTTTTGAGGCCTTAGATTTTATTGGACGTTGGCCTTAAAGCCGTTTAAGCTTGGCCTAGAATTATTAATAGTTGAGAGCCATCTTTATTGGTTTCTGCCTTTACAGGATTTGGTTCCACCTCTGGTCCCGAGCAGTACGAAGATTAGGGCTTTAATGGGTGACTTGGGTTCTATAACTTTAGCACTGGAAGGTACTTAGTCTGATTTCCTCATTTTACAGATGAAGAAACTTTGCCCAAGACAGGTTAATTCTCTTGCTTGAGATTACACAGTTTGTTGCAGAGACAGAATGTGAATTTGGAACTCTTGACTCTTTTAATTCAATGTTTTCCCTCCACTATTTCACGTCACCTCTCCACTTCTAGTTTTTCTTCTGAGACATGGTTGTGGCAACGTAACAGTGAATGATTTGGATGACGCTATGTAGGCCCTGCTTATATAAATAATAATAATGATTTCAGTGTCCCACATTTGTGTTTGTTTTTCATAATTGTAGACCTTATTGTCTGTCACTGTTTGCTTTACAAGTGATCAGGTTGATTGTACATTCAACCCATCTATCACTTTGAATAAAGTGTTTTAGGCAACTTACTCTTTATGCCTTGAATACCGGGTTTGGGTATAATTGACATTTTAAGGCATAACCCAGGTTTTGTTTTGGTGTTCTTTTGTACCACATTATTTCTTTTTTTGATCAACAGTCCTTCTAATGAAGAGCAAAATTTACTTTAAATTGTGGATTCTTCCATTTACCTTGACCTTTCTCAGTTGGAGGTACTTGAAAGAAGTGAGGTACTTGAAAGAAGTGGCTAACAAGCAGTGAGTGAGAAGAAAGAAAAGAAAAATCTTGAATAATCCATTAATTTAAGAATCAATCCTTGAATATTTCAGGAGTGAACTATACTTAGCCTTATGACATTTTTTTTTTAACATCTTCATTGGAGTATAATTGCTTTCCTTATGACATTTTAAATGCTCTAGTTATAATATTTTAAATGGAAAATAACTCTATTTTCTATCATACCAAATTAGCATGCATAATATTTAATGCTGTTTGTTTATTTTGGAACATGCTTCTATGTTTTGCAAAGGAATAATTTTACATTTGTTTTCCATTTTAAGTCTTCTAGTTTCTACTCTACCGTTACTCTTGTGCATCTAATGTTAATATTTGATGATTATATTTCCGTAAGAATCTTCAAATTTTGAGCTGGATCTAAATGCCATGATCGATTGATTGGAAACTTTTGGATCGATTGGAATGGTTGGAATGGTTTATACTGAACCAAAAGCAATCAAAAGTTTTGGATCGATTGGATCCAGCATGATCGATTGATTGCTTTTGGTTCAGTATAAAGAAGGATGAAGGTGGGATAATAGTCTTTTTGAATAACTCAGGGCTAGTACCATGTTTTAGTGAATTTTGTGCCTCATAGTGCTTGCCATTTTACCTAGTGCAGTGGTTCTTAACCAGGGACAACTGTGGCCCCAGGGGACACTTGGTAATGTCTGGAGACATTTTCGATTGTCATGTGCCTAGGTTGAATGTTATTAGCATCTAGTGGGTAGAGGTCAGGAATGCTCTTAAACATCCTATAGTGCATTGAACAATGCCCACAACAAAGAATTATCTGATTCCAAATGTCAGTAGTGCCAAGATTGAGAACCCCTCATGTATGGCAGTTGCACGATAAAGTATATTGAATTAAAAACTGTGTCCGTTCTATAAAGCATAAGGCTTTACATATTATTTTATATGTGTATTCACATACCAATTTGATGATTCACAAGGGAGAATTTAGCTCTTTGCTTCAAATTCATTCTTTGCTCAAAGTATTAAGACAAAATTTTGGCAATTATAATTGATTTTAGGTTAGTTGTACTCAGTTGAAATAGTATAATATTGGTAATCAATGTTAATCAGTAGTAATATTCAACGTTTTTAATTTGGACTTCCTTTCTCCCTCGAGGTTTTTAACTTCTCGGAATCAATATTGTGTATTATTCCTACAGTATTTCCACTTGGATCTGACATAATCAATTCTCTGGAAAAGTTAATTATCCAGATGTCTAAGTCAGTAATTAATCTGGATAAATCCCTATTTTATATTCTTCTTAATCTCATCTTTAGAGTTTTAAGTCTGAGATACTAAATAGAATTTGCTGAACCCCAGTGCTAGCAAAGCGGGCCTTCAACTTCATGCAACAAAGCAGAGTGGGTCCCACAATTCCAGTGAGGTAGAAGCTAAATTATAACAGAGTTGTTTGCTATATATGCATCATTCCTAATCCTACTTTAAAATTACTATCTCTTACCTCTGTTGATCTGATTTAATCTGGACAAGACTGTTTTTAAAAGGAGATAGATTCTTAACAGTTTTTAAACAGGAGATAGATTCTTGACAGTTTTTGGGGGTGGGAATTTGAGGGGTGGGAAGAGTTAGGGGGTGACTTATAAGGGAAGAGTATTGCAAAGCACTTAAGTGCTTTATGATCACACAAAAACTATGTGACAACTTGTTGGATTTTCTTCTTAAATAGTCATAAATGCCACCATTAGATGGAGGATTAATAGATGGTCATATCTGATGCTCCTCATTTCAATATGGTGCTTGTCAGAAGGAAAACCCATAGCTAAAATAATTGCAGTTGCTGTTCTTTCCTTTTTATTCATGTTTACTTGAACATGACCTACTGAATTTGTAATCTAAGAAGTTTGGCTGATGTGACATACCTGAGAGGCTTTAAGGATTTGTAATATTTGTGTCTTCATATCTGTAGCAACTAGAGCAGAAGCAAATTCTAGATAGGTTTAACTGCCAAAGAGTTTGGAATTTGGAAATGTGATTTTGATAGGATCTTTGAGTTTTGGCATAAAAAGTTGCTTGGAGCGATCCCTTAGCAATGGCAGTAATCTGATCAGTCAGAAATAGCCTGTGCTTTAAGCAACAGGAGGCTGCCAGCATGTGAAGTTAGTGTCTAATAGATTAGGTGAGGTTGAGGAGAAAATAGAGAGATGGTGTTATAATACCCAGAAACTGTGTAGTAGTGTCAGAGAGGTGTTTAACATGAGGGTTTCAGTGTGATGGATCTGCCATACTTTTCTGTTTAAGAGAGAGAAAAATCAGAAAACTTCCCAACTCCTAACCTCCCTCTTCTGTGGTTTTTCACTTGTACCGGTTTTCAATCTGGCAACACATTGGAATTGCTGGAAGAGTTTTTAAAAATTACTAATGCATGGGCTCCACTCCTAGCAACCCCAGTATAATTGAAGCCTGGGCATTTGTATTTTAAAAAGAGCTCCACAGATGAATCAAACTTGCAACCAAGGTTGAGCACCACTGCTTTATAGCAGTGCATCAGTATTGTCTGGAGAGCTATTTATTAGGTCTGGCTGAGGCCTGAGAATTTATTTTCATTTCTAACAAGTTCCCAGGTGATGCTGATATTGCTGGTAAGGCGATCCCATTTTGAGAACCACCAAGAAGGCTGTTTTAAAAAATCATTTGGGTGTGACTGATCTTTTTCTTTTTTTAAACATTGCTAGTGCTATATTATTGGGTTAAAAATTAAGATTAAAGAAAAGTATTATGCATATGATTCTTTTTATGTAAAAAAGATAGATGCATCTATATGCTTTGAATTTTTTTTTCAAATAGCATTTTTAATTTTTAAAAAAATTTGAAAAAGAATAGATACACGTATATGTATAACTGAATCACTTTGCTGTACACCTGAACTAACACAACATTGTTAATCAACTACAAAATAAAATTAAAAGTTAAAAAAATAAATTAAAAAAAATGAAATAATGCCATTTGCAGCAACATGGATGGACCTAGAGATGTTCATATAAGTGAAGTAAGTCAGACAGAGAAAGACAAATATTCTATGACATCACTTATATGTGGAATCTAAAAAACAGTACGGGGACTTCCCATCGGTCCAGTGGTTAAGACTTCACCTTCCAAAGCAAAGGGTGTGGGTTTGATCCCTGGTCGGGGAGCTAAGATCCCACATGCCTCGCATCCAAAAAACCAAAACATAAAACAGAAGCAAAATTGTAACAAATTCAATAAAGACTTTAAAAATGGTCCACATCAAAAAAATCTTAAAAAAAATAAAAAATAGTACGAATGAACTTATTTACAAAACAGAAACAGACTCACAGACGTAGAAAACAAACTTATGGTTATCAAAGGGGAAGGGAGAGGGGAGGGATAAATTGAGAGTATGGGATTAATAGATGCACACTACTATATATAAAAGAAGTAAATAACAAGGATTTACTGTATAGCACAGGAAACTATATTCAGTATCTTGTAATAACCTATAATGGAAAAAAATCGGAAAAAAGAGTATAGATATATACATATGTATATATGTATAACCGAATCAGTTTGCTATACACCTGAAACTAACAATAAAAAAGCCACATCAAAACTTTGTTTAGTACTTCATAGTTTAAAAAGCTAATGAATTTACAATTTCTAGTAGACTTTTTGAACTATTTAAAATAATTTGTTTGTGCTTTTTTCCTTTTTTTTTAAAACCCCATTATATGAGGATCCTTCACATTTCACATCTTTTATTTTATATAGTCTTTTAGGTATCTTAATCGATGTATCCCAGATAAAAGATTTGTCCTTGTTCAACAGAAATTTCAAGGATTTATAATTTGCAGAGTTTGTTATTTGATATGGGAGAAATATTTTCTTTTTTCTCACCTTAAGTATACTGGGGAAACACAGAACCATATACTGAGAAAAATGGGGGTAAGTGGGAACAGAGACGGAGAGATAGTGCTTATAGGTTGGGGCAGTGTTAGAGGAAATGGAACCTTCCAGGTTTGGAAAGAGATCAGCAAGAGGAGGAGGTGGCCAGTGATTTCCAAGAATGCAGGAAACCAGGGGATGGATATGAAAGAGCTACTGGATTGAGAAGCTTGGTCAAAGTCATAGAGCTATTAAATGGCAGAGTCTACTGTCAAATTTGGGTCTCTAAGACCCAGGTTTATTTTCTTTTCTGGAAAAGAATTAGATATAGGAAAAAAATAGTTCTAATGAGCCAACACTGCAACAAATGCAGCAAATGATAGTTTTGTGACAATTTTGAATCTAGATGGTAGTGGCTTTTTTGTAGCTATATTTGGATATTAAGAAGGTGTAGTCCTGAAATGACAGCTTCCAACGTGACTTTCTGTTTTTCAGAAACCATCCTCAGCCTTTGATCACTGTGCTTGAACACAGACCTGATTGCTGGCCAGTACTTTTGCAACAGCTGACAACTTTTTTCCAGCAATGCCCTGAAAGGTAATGTAAAATAAAATAAATGAGGGAGATGAATAGTATATGCTAATTTTAGAGTTTTTCTTTTAAGCTGCTTTGACTGTAATGTTTTCTCCTGAAGTAAAGAAATGTCTTAGAGCAGGATATAGTTTTCTATTTTCTTTTTAAGAGTAAGAGAAAAAAATCCTACCAGATTTACTGATTGTTGAAATATTGACTATGAGAAAAGCTATTATTAAATAAGCTAAGCATTGGTTAGTTGGGAAAGTTGATTGGAAATATTTGGTAAACTACTACATGGTACATATGGAAGACAGGTTCTTCCCTCTGGAAATTGATTAGTGAGTTAATCTCTCCATTAGAAACCAGTGCCAGTTGGGATTAAGCAGTCCTGCCAACTGGGACCAGATAGCTGCCATATGTGCAGTTAGTTTAGCTTCACCAAGGCCTTCTGCCTTCTGATGGTCCTCAAAGCTTTCTCACATCCTTATTACTATGGCACTGGCTCAGGCGGTCATCTCTTACTGTGGCTATTGCCACCTATTCCTAACTGGCATCTCTGCCTCCGATCTCGTCCTGCTCAAGGCCATTCTCTAAGCATCCATCAGGGTGACGCATCAAGAGAGCAGATCTTATTGCATCACACTCCCTTTCTTAAGTTGCTGCAGCTGTGATTTTCAAACTGCACTTACAATGTATAGGCTAAGCATGGAAACACCCTTGCACCCCTTCAGCTCTTTTTCTTATAGACTATTTTTTTACGTGTTGATATCTTATGGAAGCTTTCTATTGGAAAACAATAGTTTGGTCTCTGAAATAGTTGGAAAATCCCTGGGCTACAGGACGAAATCTATTATGTCATGCTAGGCTCTGTGTATGATCTGTTTCACCAATTTTATTTTCTCCTATCTTTATCTCATAATTTATGAATTATGTATTTCAACAATACACCGACTTGCTTTGGTTCCACACAGGAAACAGTGCTGTTTCCTCGCTTCTGTGCTTTTGCTTATTAGTATCTATCTTACTCTCTTGAATCTCATCCCAGCCCTTTTCTGACTAATACCCTAGCCCTTTCTTGATTAATTTTTCTATTTTAAATCTCTGTTGAGGGACTTGCCTGGTGGTCTAGAGGTTAAGACTCCGCGCTTCCACTGCAAGGGGCATGGGTTTGATTCCTGGTCGGGGAATTAAGATCCCACATGCTGTGTGGTGTGGCCACAAAACTAAAAAAAAAAAAATCTCTGTTTAGGTATTGTGTCTCCTAGGAAGTGTTTACTTACCACATGCTGAATTAGGTGTCTCTTCTACATGCTCCCTTAGTAACTTCAGTTGTGATTTCTAACATCATTATACTTACTGCATGGTCTTATAATTATTCTCCTCCATTAACTGGGAAACTTTCTTACTTTCTTGAGGGCAGGGACTGTGTCTCAGTATTCTTCATATTAATAATGCCTGGCACATTTTTGGGTGCTTTATAAATGTTGAATTTATATATGTATACACATGAGGCCCACAGATTGGTGGGGCCCAGGCAGTGGGTTGTAGAGTGCCTCCTAAAATATAATATCACTGCATGCTTAGTACGTCACACAAGGTCATGATGGGATGGTACCATTGTCCCATGTAATCCAATGCCTGAGTTACATTTACCACACTAGCTACATTCATGCGTTCTTGCTCTTGAAGGTCTTAGAGTGTCCTATACATACAATGTATTAGAACATTGTTTCTGAGTCTATAACTTCAATTTTAGATGGAATTTCCCGGCAGGATATACTGCTACAGGAAGTTATAAAGAGATATAGGGAACCTTGTAATCATCTGCCAGTGATAAAAGTCCATGTAACAATTGAATGAATACCTTAAAATAAACATTATTATCATCCTCTCTTCCCTCACCTAGGACTGCATTTTCAAAGGTAAGATATTAATATTTACTAAAAAAAGTCTTTGTTCATCCATGTCAGAAAACAAAAATAACAAATTTATAAACATTTGTTTAATGAAGTTTCTCTTGTTAAATAGATTGGGATACTTTATAAAAGATGTTGCTGCTGATGTGCCATATTTGTTATTAAGCTTGTTTTTAGGGTAATCCTTACAAATATCTCTCTTTTCCAATGCTTTAGTTAGTCAGCAAGTAATTAACTTACTTTTTGGTTGTTTCATTTCAAAGGAGTATTATATTGGAATTTGGAAGTAGTTCTTCTAATGATGTATGTCCAGATAGTCATAAGGAGAAGAGATTATTAATTGAGTTTGGTTTATTTATGGATAAGCTTTCATTGACTTATTCCTATCATTTGAGTTCTGGAGTGTTAGAGTATGCTATGTAGAGCTTTTTAGAAGTTTTAAATTATTTTATATTTATTTGCAAAGAATAATTACAGTTGTCTCATTTCTACTTTTGCACTATGAGACGGTTCTTTGCAGGATGAAATTGATCACTGCTTGCATTTTCAGCAGACTGTTAGTTTCTTGAGATTTAATTTTAGAGTAAGTTAACTTAGTTTTTACACTGTCATTTAGAAGGTAATGAAGGAAGTTTGGTAATTTAATAAGAATATAAATAGTGATTCACAACTATAGGAAGGAGACAAAATGTTGTGACAATAGCTTGTATTCTAACTCTTTCTGTGTTAGGAATTGTTGATTAGAGTAGCTGGGTTCACTTTTTTTTTTTTTTGAAAAGTCTACATGCTGTATAATTCCATTTACATAACATTCTGGAAAATGTAAAACTATAGAGTGGCAAACAGATTAGTGCTTTCTAGGGGTTTGTTGGGGGGAGGGAGGTAGAGTTAAAAAGGTGAAGTACAGAGGATTTCTAAGGCAGTAAAAGTATTTCATATGACATTGTAATGGTGGATACATGATACTATGCATTTATCAATACCCATAGAATTTTACAGCACAAAAAATGAACTTTAATATATGCAAATATATGTGTGTGTGTGTGTGTGTGTGTGTGTGTATGTATGTATATATATATCCCAGAAATGGAATGAAAGATCCCAGGAATGAAAAAAGGAATGAGCTATCAAGTCACACAAGGAATATAGCTGTATTACAAACTGTATTACAAATGTGGGAAAAAACCTCGCTGGAGGTGGTAGAGTAGAAAGGTGCTAGCCTAAATGTATGGGTTCACTTTTAATAGAATGTATCAACAAATGTCCTGAAATAGCAGTGTATCTTCGTGCTAGATTTTTGGGGGCATGATTCTCCAGTTAAATGCTGCACTGATTTGTAGAAGGCCTGTGGTGTTAAGACTTCACCATTATAGAACCGAGAATTGGGTAAATTGACAATGATGTCAGGGTCTTTAGGGCTGGATACTTCAAGATTATCTAGTCTAACACATAGTTTTTCAGATGAGGGAACTAAGGAGAGCAACATTAAATGACTTGCTCAAGGTCACATGGCTAGTGGCAGAGTTGGGCCCAAAGGCTCAGTGTTTCGATTTTCATTCCAAGTCTTTTCCCACTGCTTCTCCATCCTTGGTGAACATATATGAAAGCCTTGTGTGTAGATACATGCACAGTTGGTTGCATTTTTAAACATTCTTAATCACTTTGGGATTTCAGGTTATCTGTTTTATTATTTTCCTTTTTTCCTTAAGCCCTGTTAATTGCATACTCCACTGCAGTGATAGTAGATCATCAGATACCACATAGGAAATGCAAAATCTAAAATCAGGACAGATTAAGCCACAGAGATTTTTAAAAAGTATATTGTCCTAGGAAAGCTCAACATTATGCTCCTGATGTCAAATATTAACAGCATCTTGGAAATATATTTCTTTGTATGAACCTTGCCTTTCACCTTCAGCATTTCAAAGTAGGAGAAAACTGATAAGCTATTCATGGATGTTTTTGACACCTGGCTAGTATTTATTCTTTGGGGAGTACATTATTAGAGAGAGATGGAGGAACAATGTTTCTTAAATCTCTTTTCTGCTCCATATTCTAACCCATACATACATTGTCTACTTGCTTAATCTATGAAACTTTTTTTAGTTTCCTAAAGCGGGTGGTGTGATGAAGCCATATGTTTCATAATTATGAACTCACAAGTCTTTTTGTTTTTTATGGATTGTGTAAGTGTTTGTGCTCATGAGAAAAAAAAAAAAAATCCCTCCAGATTGTGAGCTCCATCAGAGCATGGATTTCATCTGTTTTTGTTTCTTGCTTGGTTTCTAGCACATAGAAGAGTGAATGGTATACTGTAGGAACTCAGAAATTTTGTCAAGCGAATAAATGAATGAATGAATAGATTAAATCTTATCAATTTGGTAACTTTTTAATTTTTATTAATGTTAATGGTGTTTTGAAATCACATTGCTGTGGGATGTATAGTATTATAAAATTATGTTGTCAGGCATAACTCAAATGCCATTTCCTCCAATAAGTACTGTACTTTATACCTTTCTTTTAGCAGTTTTCACTTTCTATTCTCTAGTCCAGAAACAGAGCTGATTGTCCCTGTTAGACTATATGCTTCTTAAGGCTAGATAATGCCTGGTTCATCTTTGTATCTTATCTAGTAATAACTTATGTATAGTCAATATGAAAAATATTAAAATTGTGATATTTAATCAATGCATGCTAATTGTAAATCTACTCTATAACTTAGTGTAAATGAATCGATTAATTTAATGATTGAGCATCTTTTTGAGGGCCTAGTGTGTACAGTTATTTGGGATGCAGCATTAAACAGAAATCCATGGTTCATGCCCTCATTGGCTTATAGTCTGTCAGGGGATGGAGATATTAAATAAATAATGACAATAAAGTCATTATCCTGTGCAAGCACGTAATGGGGATCTGACCAAGGCTAGGTATCAGGGAAGGCCCTCAGGAAGTCATTTTAAAGGGAGAACTGAAAGATGATAGAAATTAGGCAGAGGATGATAGAAATTAGGGAGAAAGGGGAGAGTATTATAGGTAGATAGAACAGCAGGTGAGAAGAAAGCCCAGATGGCTTGATTAGAGATCTGAAAGAAGTTTAGTGTAGTTCAGTGGAGAGTGGAGAAAAGCAAGAAATGAGACTGGAAAGAGGCCAAATTATGAAGGGTTTGTGAATTGGGCTAAGTACTTTATCTTAAGCATAAATTTTTTCAAGCTGATTAATGACATGATCAAATTTTTATATCTGAAAGGTCATTCTGGCATTTTAGTGTCTTTGGACTTGGAGTTATTGGGATGTATTGTAATCTAAATAGATCCGAAAGATTTGTAAAGTCTTCCTCCTCTGAGTGGGAAGAACTTAAGAGGAGGGACTTGACAAATTACTTTACTTCTTTCTGCCTCAGTTTCTGTACCTGCATAATGGGATAATAATATTTTTATTTCATAGGGTTGTGGTGAGGATTGATTGAGTTTAAAGGCATAAAGTGCAGTAACTTGCACACTCTGAGTGCTAACAAGTTGACAAGTAAATGTTAACTGTTATCATCATCTTCTTGGGATGTCTGTGTCTTTGTTTTACATAGGACCTCACCTGTCGAGTTTTTCCAAAAATGCACGCATACTCCTGGAAAAATGGATCCTAACATCTATAATTCTAAAAAGGTTCTCAGATGATTCTGATGTTCACCAAAGACTGGTCCTGGAGATGTAGATGCTATTCTAGTGTGCAAGTAGAGGCCCTCTTAGTCCTGGGCATCAAGCTTGTGGGCTCCAGGTGTTGAGTCATTCTCCCCAGTGTACAAAGAACTGTTTGGCATGGGTTTAGGTGGGTCATGGTGGAATAGAAGAGTCATGAAAAAAAGATACACTCAATGGTATCATAGTTTATGATATGTCATGAACTCTAAGTTGATGTTTGACACTTACTTGCTTGGTACTCTGTTTAACTCAGTTACTGGCTTATGCATTACATGACTTACTTGCAGGTCAGAAGTTTCATGTATCCAAATAATGGCACCGTTTCTATGGTATGTATATTGTGAACCATCCCAGTTACAAGAATATGCTAAACTCCGACTAGCTCTGCTCAAAGTCTTACTTCACCCCCGGGTTCTTTGTGACAAAGAACAACCATCAATATTGGAACAACAGATACTACAACTGTGTTGCGACATGGTTCCATGTTTGCAGGTAAGACCTTTCCTCCTCCTTCACTAATATAGCACCAGCATTAGTAAGTGGTGATTGTTATTGTTGTACATAAAATAGAGCCCATGTGATCTGGCAAACAGCTCTAGAAATGCTTGCAGGGTTTTGGAGATGATGAAGGAAACAAATCTAGATTTCACTTTAATATATACAGTGTTAACTAAATTCGCAGAAATATAAATCAACATAGTCCATTTTAGGATTAGTAGGAATGAAAACTATAAGAAAGACTTCTCAGGGAAAATAATTTTGCATTGAGTTTTTCCTTGTGCTGGAGACTGAGAGGGTTATAAGGAAAAAAAAAGTCCTCTTTGTGTAAGTTTGGAAAAAAGGCATCTCTCTGGGCAGATGCAGCCCTAGGGACGCAGGGCTTGACCAGCTGAGTGCTGGCTAGATTCCAGTTTTCACAGGTCCCCTTACAGTATATGTGGTGACCCTGATGGATCCTGCTCTTGGGAAGACCACAGTCTAGTAAGAGAGCTAAAACAAGTATATATATTCTTACAATTCAAAGTAGATGGATGAAGTATTTTATCCATGCAGAGGTATGGATAAAATGCTTAGGGAATTCAGGGTAGAGATAAATTTGAGCTAATGTCTCTATAACTACAGATTTAAAAAAAATTCCAGTTGCCAGCTTGCTGTGATTTGAGTGTAGTGATTCATGTATCCCATCCCACCATCTAGGTTTGTTGTTTGCCTAGAATCTGAACACCATGCTGCTTAGCTGATGGAGGGAATCTGTGATTATTTTTCAAGGTGATCACTTGAGGTCACAGATGACCTGTTTTAAGTTTGTGTTAGCAAGGAGTCACTAGAGTGACTCTTTTACAGCTCATAAATAGGCTTTCCTGTAATCAAGGCAGAGAAAAGTTAATTCAAGTGAATTCTCCTGTGGCTTTTCCAAAGCTTTTGTTTTGTGTGGGCAATAAAGCAATGTATAGGCGGATGTCTTGAACTAGCGTACAGTTTTTCCATACGATGCTTGCATTACCCTGTTCTGTGCTCTTTGGTAGATGTTTGCCTTCATCGTCATCAACCTATATTGACAAGCCTAAATACTTCTAGAAGTGTGCTCTGTGCAGTATTTCTGGAAATCTGTGGCTTGTTAATATAGTCAAGATAGGTGAGGAAAAAAGAGATCCATCATTTGGAACTAATGGGACTAGTGACATAAGTACATTTAATAACTTAACAAATCAACTTTATTGGAATGAAGAATTTGAGAGTTGGGAGGGGTCTTAGTGGCAATGTCATCCATTTTCCCACGGGTTATAGGTAGTTCTTATCCTCTCTGAGAGATGACCATCCCACAACTAATTAAATATTTTAATGATAGGAAGCATGCTATTTTGCAAGGCAACCATTTATTATTATTTTTTTTTAGCAAGTACTTCTAATTGACCTGTATTTTCCTAAGATTACCCATTAGTCCCCTTTCTTCTCAGAACAAAGCAAAATAAGCTTTTTAAAAAGCCCATCTGCATCCTATCTTGTGTTCTCTCTTCCTTCCTTTTCTTCCCTTTCATCCTTTACTCCCTCCCTCCCTCCTTTCTTTTCTTCATCAGTTTCTTTACTTCTCCACATGAAATGGTTTTGAGTTTTCACTGTTATTTGCAAGGAATTCTCTAGTTTATTGGTGTTGAGAATGTGTCACTATGAAATGTTCTTCTTAGAGCTGAATACAGTAGTATAGATGTGGTCTGATCCATACTGAGCATTTCAATACCATCATGTTAATTAAAAATTTTTTTCCTGAGAAATAGCTGTCAACCCTATTGACCCATAGGTCAATGAGATGATGGTCAGTGAAACTCCTGTTTCTTTTTGTTCTCACTCCAATTGTTCTTCCATTTTGTATTTATGGAATTGTCTTTTTCTGGACTTAACCTGCCTTGAACTTCACTGTTGACTTTGGTCCCAGTAGTTCTTTTTAATTGTGACTCTTGTCATCTCACATATTATTCATTGCACATGTTCTATTTCTACATAAAGAGAAACCATTACTTACAAAGTATTCTTATTAAGAATTTTGGTAATGTTAAAGATTAGAGAGCCTTTAATGCTAAGTTGCTGAGGTTGTCTTTCAAAAATTTTTTTTATAACGGAAAATTTCAAGTATGTACA
This sequence comes from Eubalaena glacialis, assembly GCF_028564815.1. Taxonomy (NCBI): domain Eukaryota; kingdom Metazoa; phylum Chordata; class Mammalia; order Artiodactyla; family Balaenidae; genus Eubalaena; species Eubalaena glacialis. Next base: position 71,025,493 of record NC_083724.1, read on the forward strand.
AAAAAATGCACTCAAGGAAATATATTGTCAAATAAACATGGGGCTTTACTTTGTTTTAAATTCCTTTCTTTTCTTGGTGGCCTTTTGCCTTTGCCATTATATATTTGCAAAAGAATGAAATAATTTAGCTACTGAACTGTTCACATTTATTTTTTATAACTTAAGTATTCTCTGCTGTCTCCTCCCCTTGATCTTTTAATAGTTTTTTTTCTTCTTGTTTGTTCGGAATTAACTTCTCTCTCTGTGTATAACTTACAGTCATTTTGGGTTATTATGGTGGTAACGACTGGTGAAAGGTACAGCTGGTTAACTGTAGGCTTTCCTCTTGATGAATTTAACAGACACAAGGCTCCTGATTGAAGCAGATGGTTCATTGTTTGTAATCTCTGGGAAATGCCAGTGTGTCTGTGAGCAGGACCATATCCTTAATACTAACTCCAGAATTTTGATCAGAACAGCTGGGTTTGAATTGAATTGGGATTTTCAAGAGCACCCAAGTTCTTCCTATCTAATACATTAGCCAGTTGAGAAGACACTACCATTTGAATGTCATCTTTCACTGCATCTGCCAAGTGTGGAAATGATGCTCTCAGTTAAGGTTGTCTGAGCAAATTTTGTTCAGATGAAAGGCTTAGCAGTGCATTAGAATAACACGCCAACCCTTTTCTTCCAGGTAGCTATGCTGAAATTATAGAAAGGAGAGTCCATTTGGAGAACTCAGAACCAACTTTAATTAATTTCCTTCAACATGTTGGTACTGTCATGCAATTTGTCTTTAAAAATCTGCACTTAGAGTTGTTAGAAAAATAAATGAAAAGAATTTGTGCCAGCCAGCAGTAACAAAAACAGTAGCAAATTGTGTTTTGGTTAGTGACAAAAGGAGAAAGCAGAGTTGTATGGTTTAACTCTCTCTGAGTTATATAAATTTCTTCATCCCTTTTAAGTCTTTATAGGTTTAGAGGAAAAAAAATTTATTGGTAAAGCTTCTTGTATAAGCTAAAATTATCCTTTGGTTTGTGTATTATTTTAATATCACAAGATTGTTTCTCAAACAGATAAGAGATTTGATACAGACGACAGAAGTGATGCTGTTTATCGAAGAAGTATATTTAAGCCTTTTGCGTCATCCTGTTTTCTGGAAAATTCAGCTTATCCAGATGACCCTTCAGCTGCTGTGTGTCTGTGAAGTCAGCTTAAACATAACTGGGGAATGCTCATCTTTAATTCACCTTTTAGAACACAGTGTTGAACTTCTGAAGGAGGTAAGGATAGTAAGAAGTTTTAATGTCAGTTATCACTTAAGTAGGTCTTTTAGTAGCAGGGTGGGTGTACTCTCTTACTTTCTTGCATATCAAAGGTGTTTTGATCTAATACTATTAGATCATACTAGTAATGCATCAATAGTACTACTATCATTTATTATAAAAATGAGTCATTAAATACTCTTTGGAGCATCAGTTAAGGGTCTACCACTGTGGTATTTTTTTCATTTATTCATGTAGAACACAAGTATTGAACACTTATATGCCACACCCTATAGAAGAATTCAGTTGACCCTTGAACAACTTAGGAATTAGGGGTGCCAATCCTCATATAACTTTACAGTCGGCTCTCCCTATCTGGAGTTCTGCATCCGTTGATTCAACCAACCGCTGATTGTGTAGTACTGTAGTACATATCTATCGACAAAAATCCATGTACAAGTGGACCTGTGCAGTTCAAACCCATGTGTTATTCAAGGGCCACTTGTACTTAGATCAAAAGGCCATTCTGTGACCTCAAGGGGCTTACAAACATGCAAATAAATAATTGTAGTACAATAAGGTAAATTGCTTATATGGGGGTATATTTAAAGTACAATGGGAGCACAACTTAAGGGAGGTAGGGCATGAGTTCAGATTTGAGGAAGTCTGAGTAGGAGTTTGCTTGGTACAAACCAGAGGCTGGGAAGGCATTCCAGCTGCTGGAACAGCATGTGCCCAGCCACAGAAACGTGAGCGAGCAGGCAGGCATGGCTTGTTCAGAAAAAAAGTGCTGAGTGTTGCCAAAGGATTAAGGTGTAAGAGATAAGGCTGGGCCTATCATGAAGCGTCTTCCATACCACACAAATGAGCTTACACCTTATCTTCTAGGCAGTGGCATGCTACAGAAGACCTTTCAGCAAAGAGGTGCCCTCATATTTTTGTGTGTGGAAGATCATTCTGGTGGGAGAATGGAGGAGGGTTTAGAGCAGAGCGACACTAATAGGGCAGGAAGTGAGGAGGGATGTCTTAGACTGCCAGGGCTGCCTTAACAAAATATCACAGACTGAGTGGCTTAAACAACAGAAATTTATTTCTCACAGTTCTGAAGACTAGGAAGTCCAAGATGAGGGTGCTGGCCAATTTGATTCCTAGTAAGGGCTCTCTCTCTTCCTGGCTTGAAGAAGGCTGCTCTCTCACTGTGTCCTCACAAAGCGGAGAGAGAGCAAGAATGAGGTCTCTATTGTTTCTTCTTATAAGAACACTAATCCTTTCGTTTTAAGGCCCCACCCTTATGATCTCATTTAACTAATTACTTCCTTACCCCAAATACAGTCAATTGGCACTTAGGGCTTCAACGTATGTATTTTGGTAGGGGGGATCTCAGTCCATGGCAGGGGCTAATTAGGGAAATTAGAACAGGAAATGAGAAATATAGGACATGAAATCAATAGGGCTTTGTGGTTGACTACATGGTCAAGGAGAAGGTCCTCGGTAGAGTCTCAGCTTTCTCTTTTGGGCAACTGGATGGTGCCGTTCACTTGAGAAATGGTAGCTGATGCTGAAGGGAAGATGATAAATTTAGTTTTAGATTTGCTTGGTTTGAGGTATGCATGGGTCATAGATGGATATATGGTTTTAGAATTCAGGATAGAAGCCTAGGCTAAAGGTATAGACTTGTAAATAGATTTCTACTTTGGGGTGGAAGTTTTAACCGTGGACTTCATGACAGGGCTTGGGATAGAATTCCAGGGGCTGTTAATATTTGAAGTGTACTGATAAAGAGAAGTCTGAGAAAGTACAGCTAGAAGGATTATATAACAAGCAGAAGAGACAGATGACCATTCCCCCTTTTGAGATACTCCATCCCATGTCATCTGTCTCAGACATGAAAATCAAGGGAAGGAATATCTCAAAAAGGGGAATGGTCAACAGTGTCCTGGGGAGAGGATTTAAGTATGGGATAGAAAGTCCCCTTAGGATCCAGCAAGTAGAAATTTATTGTTCATATTAGAGGAAGCAGTTTCAGCAGAGTGATGGTGATAGGAACCAAATTGGAATAAGGGAGTGAATGGTAACTGAGGAAACAGAGAAAGTGAGTGTAGATTTTGGTGGGAGGTGGGAGCCGAGGAAGGCTCAAGTAAATCTTTTGTAGTTTTGTGACTAGCATGGTTACATGGATGCTGGGACTTTATATATAATATTATATAATGATATATTTGTGTTATATTAATATTGTATATATTATCTAGTATAATAGTAATATATATAGCAATATTAAAAATTTGTGTTATAATATTATACATATTATCTATTAGATATAATAGTAATATATAGTAACACATAATATATGGTAATATATATGTTATAAATTATATAATTAATATAATAAAATAATAATGTCATTCCTATTCAGATGTTTATATCTATTATATATAGTTATACCTATTAGATATAGCTGTAATAGATAATATATTGATATATATTATTATACTAATAATACAAAAATATATAGAAAATATTATATAGATAATATTGTATAGTTAAATTACTTGGAATTTCCTGTCTTAACCATAAATGTAATGTACTTAACAGGTAAATCCCATAATGTTCCTTTGTGTTTGTGTAGATTTATGTGAGTAGTAGACAGTTTTTTACGGCAGACACTTTGCTATAGCAGTTAGGTGAAACAGACAAGATCTGTGACGTTTATATTCCAGTCAAATTGTTCAGACTAGAGTGCATAAAAATCACTAGGCAGATTTTATTAAAAATGCAGGACTTCCCTGGTGGCGCAGTGGTTTAGAATCCTCCTGCCAATGCAGGGAACACCGGTTTGAGTCCTGGTCTGGGAAGATCCCACATGCCACGGACTAATTAAGGCCGTGAGCCATAACCACTGAGGCCCGCGTGCCTAGAGCCCGTGCTCCTCAGCAAGAGAAGCCACCGCAATAAGAAGTCTGCTCACTGCAACGAAGAGTAGGCCCCGCTTGCTGCAACTAGAGAAAGTCCATGCGCAGCAATGAAGACCCAACACAACCAAAATAAATAAAATTGATTCTAAAAAAAAAAAAAAAAAAAGCAAATGCCTAGGGCCTACCCCTAGAGGTATTGAATTAGCAGGGCTGTGTGGGGCCCAAGCATCTGCATTTTAAACTAGTACCCTCAAATAATTTTCAAAATTTTTTTTTTTTTTTGCATGTAAGGCAAACATCCTTGTAAGCATCAAACAGAGCAAGAAACAGAACTTTTCTGGCCACCCCAGAAGTTTTCCAGGAGCCCAGTCCTAATCACAACCTCCTTTCTCCCCTGACTATCCTGACTTCTATAGTAGTAGCTTCTTTACATTTCTCTATAGTTTTACCGCCTATGTGTATATCTGTACATATCATAATACAGTTTTGGTGTGTGCATGTGTGATCTATCTTTTAGGTATCTTTTACACTAAAGATGGTCTCCTTCCATTCCTTTCCCTACCTCTTTTCTTATTGGCAGTTTGTTTACATATGGAAAAACCTGGCTTATGTGAGCTATGGAGTTTTGTACATCTTGAAATCTGCTGATTGAACCTTGTGGCTCACTTTGACATGTTTCCCAGTTAACAGGTAGTTGGCTATAGAGGCTTGATCAGATTCAGGTTTTTGTTCTGTTTTGTTTTTCATTTCTAAGACTACAGGGAATGGTGTGTTCTTTCATCAAGAAGCACATAATATATGTTGCTCTTCTTTTTATGATGTTGGTCGCTGTTGATGCTCAATGCCTAGTTCCATTAATTCATTAGGAGTTAAAGAAATGATGGTCTAATTCTATCTATTCTTCTTCATTTATTAGCTGGAATACTTCTATTAAAAGAAGTATTTTGTTCCATCTACTATTTGGTTATCCAGTGGTAGAGTTTATATAGAAAAGTTCGGATAAATGCTTGACTCTTTCCCTTTACTTACTAATTTCTAAAAGTAGTGTGAACTTATAGATTTAAACATATTTGATGCAATTCAATTTCTTACAGATAATGTCTGCATTAAAATTCAAATTGTCCTGTTTTTGGCCAGTAGGAATCTTTTTAAGTTGGCTCTTGAGTCCAACTTTAAAAATATTACTGATTTTTATTTATTTTTATTTTTGGCTGTGTTGGGTCTTTGTCGCTGTGTGAAGGCTTTCTCTAGTTGTGGTGAGCGGGGGCTGCTCTTCGTTGCGGTGTGAGGCCTTCTCATTGCGGTGGCTTCTCTTGCTGTGGAGCACGGGCTCTAGGCGCGTGGACTTCAGTAGCTGCGGTGCGCCGGATCTAGAGCGCAGGCTCAGTAGTTGTGGTGCACGAGCTTAGTTCCTCTGCGGCATGTGAGATCTTCCTGGACCACGGATTGAACCCATGTCCCCTGTATTGGCAGGCGGATTCTTAACCACTGTGCCACCAGGGAAGTCCCAAAAATATTATTGATTTTAATGTAGAATTACAGAATACTTTTATTTAGAGCAATGAAATGGTGTCTGTGGGAGAAGGTCATATTTATATTGTGTCTTCCTTCTGCCCAATATTTTAACAGTTTTAGAAGGAAGTAAAAAATATGTAGAACTGTTAAAATACTTGTGTTATGAAATTTTCTGTCTCCCAACTCTGTCCCAGTGTTTCTGAGGTGTAAAAAAAAGCCTAGGAAAATTAATTTGCAAACGTATATCCTTTAGGTCTATATACCCTTTAATTTGAAACAAAATGAAGTAGAATAAATCAATCTTCTTTAGAGGCTATACCTGTGTTCCTATATCACTGAGTTTATCAGCTAGATATTCAATTCAAATATTACATTAACTTTTCTTTTCCCCTTTGTTCTTATTCTACTTTTATATTGGATTTATTTCATTGCACACTGAAAATGGATGTATTTCTTAGGCTACTTTAGTTTCAGTATTTGGTCTTAGTTGAACTATGTTTAGCCTTATTTAAATGATAACTTAAGGTGCTTTCCATTTCAAGCAAAATATATGTACTATTTTTTTCTATAAATTTATTTATTTATTTACTTTTTATTTTTTGGCTACATTAGGTCTTTGTTGCTGCATGTGGGCTTTCTCTAGTTGCGGTGAGCGGGGGCTACACTTCGTTGCAGTGCGCGGGCTTCTCATTGCAGTGGCTTCTCTTGTTGCAGAGCATGGGCTCTAGGCGCGCGGGCTTCAGTAGTCGTGGCATGTGGGCTCAGTAGTTGTGGCACACAGGCTTAGTTGCTCCACGGCATGTGGGATCTTCCCGGACCAGGGATGGAACCCGTGTCCCTTGCACTGGCAGGCAGATTCTTAACCACTGTGCCACCAGGGAAGTCCCGAAATATATGTACTCTTAACAGAAAATGATATTGATTGTGAGGAGACTAGGTAGCTCTCAAAGTGAAGAGCGCTATACATCCCAGCTTTAGTAAGGCTGGGGACCCCTGTTCCCTAACACATTGCTATCAGATGATTCAGTCCCACCCACCTTTCTTCACTGTGTATCTCAGTTTACGTTGTCATATTCCTAGGAAAAATGATCTGATTGGCCCAGCTTGGATCAGTCAACTCTGAGCAGAGGACAGTGTAGGTAGGAAAGCCATGACATGGGATTGTGTGAGCTGGGCTGCCATCTTTGTTGTGTCTGCTTCAGAGACCTCTGATGTACCTCTGATGTAGTGTGGACTGCAAGGGTCTGCTGTCATTAAGACTCCTGTGACATCTGTGGTCCAGTATAAAGGCATTTCTTTACTTCTTCAGATAGGCTCTGAGTTAGCCTTGGTTCCCCCCAGAAGTAGACCCTAAGTTTCCTTAAAGGCAAAAGCAGAACGTGGGTTTCCACAAATGCAAAGGCTTATGCAACAGGAGTTCATTTGCAGGTGTGATCTCAGGAAGCAGGTGGGAGAGAGACAAGAAGAGTGAAATATTAAAGATGAGAGAGACAATGCAAGTATTATCAAGTTGGCCACTGCTATAAGCAATCAGTTGCTCGATATCACAGAATATGCTGAGAAGTGTTATGGAATATGTCTCAGAACCTGCCAGAAGGATCCAGAATAAAGGGGGAAGCGTTTGTCCCTGGGCTTCTATTGCCAATTTGTCAAGCCTATGGGGCTTTAACTTCCTGTACTTCTGGATCTCTCAGTGGCCTGGGACAGGAAGCAAGAGTTACTACAGCAATAGCTGTAGTATTTGAAGTAGCACACGAGATGTCCAACACAGGTTTTTATTAAAAGAGCTCATTAAATGATACCGTTCTCAGGTGTTGATTAAAAATCAGTCAATCACACAAAAAACTTGAACCTCTCAGAATTGTAAGCAATTTAAGATCATCTAGTTTAATCATTTACCATTACTTTTCCTTATTTTTGGTGTCTTGATCCTTAGTTCTTTTCCTTTCACCCTCTGTTCTGAACAGGCCAGTCTCACTCTTCCTAGAGGATGTCATTTTCATTTATGCCTTCATACCTTTAAGTTCCATTCCTTTAAAATGCTTCTAGTGCATTTCAGAACCCTGAGAAGCTACTTTGTGGCCCTTCCAGTGATAGCCTGTGTGAAAAAGGCTTTTCAATGATAGCATTAGTACAAGTAATAATTTGATTTGTCTCTGATCCTCTTGGTAGCTAGTAAATTTGAAATGTAAATGACCTTGCTGAGTTTTGCTTATTTGGTTGGTTTTTTTTTTTAAATGAACATGCAAAATTTAAATGCAATTGAGCAAAATGGGAAAGAATGGTGTGATGGTGTACACTGGAAATATATTGGTTTCAAAATGCATTTGTTGTCCTCAAATAGATAACAGTTGCTTCATTATTCTCAACTATATTTCAAAACAGTGAACACATATAGGCCCCAAGACACAAATTGGAATATATTCCATTAAAAAAATCCATACATTTTCTTCTTTTGCTAGTTGTTAAAAGTCCATAAACGAGCACATTAGAAGATTTTGCAGTTTAATTTCACTTTCAGATGGTATAACTAAGATGTAGATATACATTTATTAATTTGTCACAGAGTTGATAGCATTTCCAAAATTGTAACTTCGGAGTGTGTCAGACTAAGCTGTTTTCTCTTGAGTGTTTAACACATGACTCTACCTCACATTTTCTTTTTTTAATTTTTGTGGTTTTTTTTAATTTTTATTTTTTGCCTGTCCTCATGATTCATAGGTATTTCTGCTCTGCAGGCACTTCTGTAAATTTCAGAATGAAATAATTTTAGCAAAGTGTGCTGGGCCTTTCTTCTTTAGTTCCATAATACGTTGTAATTTTCTTTATTTAGAAACTTCAAGTACTATCTTATGCCACTTGCATTTTACTTATAAGAAGTTAATGTACATATCCTTTTTTTCTTTTTCATTTCATTTTACTTAGTAAAATTAATGACTTTAAGTTTCTATCGTTATTGCTTTGCTATATTTAAATATACTTAATAAATTACCGTAATTTAAAAATAATCTCTGCTTCTCTGGTACTGTTTCTTTTATTATAATAACAAGATTTCTTAAAATTTGTTAAGTATAATTTATTATGTAAGTTGTATAGATGAATCATGTCTGTATTAGGTAAGCAGACAATTGAGCTACTTTCCAGAAATGAAATATTCTTAAGTATTTCAGGTAGTGTTCAGTGGTTTGCAAAGATTGACTGTTTTGAAGACTACAAGTTTTTCCTCTGAATTAATTTGGTTTATAGTTTATTGCTTTTTGGCCAGATATAACATTTTTAATTTATATGTGACTGCTGTGGCCTTCAACAGTTCTTCCTTTAATACAGCAGGCTTACTGTAAATAATTTTGTAGGATAGGTTTATAATATTTCATGTTAAATATACTCTTCCTGGATACATGTTATAAAGCCTTGGCTCTGGAAACTTCTTCAACTCTTTACTTTTTTTTAGGATTTTCCTGTTGAACCAGTCATACTTGGAATAGCTTTACTACTACTACAGACTCCGGCAAGTCAGCAGAAGCCAATCTTAAGACTAGGTAAATAAAAATACACTCATAAGAGTAAAACGTTAAGTATAACACAAGTATTGGCAGGAGTCACTTGAACTACATTTCTTGCTGTGCTGTAGAAAAAAAGTCCTATATACTTTGAGTGTCCATTCTGGAATTTTTCTGTTTAGTCATTATCAAATAGAACTTTCTTTTTCTTATCCAAAAAGGTGTTTTGTGCAAGGTTCCGTATACCATAATTTACCAAGTATCTCAGCTGTTCGTTAGGACATTATGATCTAAACCATATGGCAGTGACATTGGTAAATATTTTGAAGGGCATGCCAGCTTATTCACACTTGTATAGCAAACAGAATCAATAGCATAAAACCCTTGAAGGAAAATAAGTGTTTAGCATTTGCATTTGTTTTTAAAACTCTGTATACCTGTACTATTCACAACTGGTGCCACATTGAATGATACTTAATGTATGATTATTCTATTAACCTGCCTAGAACAAATGAAAGATAACATTCTTCTGACTATCCAGTATTGACTTAAAGAAAAGTGAGGAATGGGGCTAAAGGGAGGCAAAAGAAGTTCTGTTTACGAATAATGTGGTAAAGAATCAAGGTGCCAGGTCTGGCAGATTGGCAAACAAGTCACACTTTTCAAATGCGGCTTTTACATTAATGTTGCCTCGCTTTAGTTGGGCCACCATAATCCATGTAGTAATGTAGGATCTTGTCTAAATTATGATGTATATGTTATGATGCCATGATATATTGATACATTGCCACTTTCATTTTTAGAAGGTGCTTGAGGTAAATACCGATTGTGTAGCTCATTCTTCTGGGCATTTTAATTCATCATGATTTTGAGGGTGAATTGCTCTTTCACTTACAATCTGTCTTGGAAATGGCTTTAGCACGTGGAGGGGACCCTTGGCTGTTTTAAGGGCTTTGATTCCTACCCTGCTTTTGCTTATTGGCCCTATGCTCTTTGTACCCTCCTCCCTAGGCCCTTTCTGAACTGCTTTTGCCGTTTTTTCCCTTACAGCAGTACGCACGACATCCTCCTATAGGTATAATTTTCTGGTCCAGTTACTTCTGACAGCCATAGTTTTGTTATTTTTTAAAAACAGCTTTATTGAGGTTAATTTATTTAACGTGTAGTTCACCATTTTTAAGTGTACAATAACGTGCTTTTTAAAGCAAATTTAGAGTTGTGCAACCAGCACCACAGTCTAGTTTTAGAACATTTGCATCAACCCCCCTCCTCCAAATTTCTTGTGCCCATTTACAGTCAATCCTCGTTCCCACCCTCAGCCCCCCAAAACACTAATGTGCTTTCTGTCTCTAAGTGTGTCTCTTCTGGATATTTCATTCAAATGGATTTTGTTTTTTGACCAAAAAAAAAAAAAAAATTTCAAAGCCACAGAGAAACCACATTCCTAATTCTGAAGCTATAGTCCTTTATTGTGGCTCATGTATGATAGGCTGATACAGGATCAAACACTCCAATACTTTTATTATTTGTTGGATAGAAGACTTTTTCTTTTGTAAACCAGTGTCTCTGATTTGAAGTTACTTTAGATAGATTGAATAAACCATATTGAAAACTATTGAGACAGTGTGTCATGTTGAAAAGTAATGAATAACTATTGTTTAGTAGATTGGGAAAGAGTGTTCAAAGAAATAGGATAACCAAGAGAATATTTGTTATTTCAAATTTAAAAAATGCACAGCGCTGATACAATGTTATGCTTCTTAATTATTAACACTGGCCTTGATTGTAAATAGCAATTTATAAAAATGCCTGGAAGATCCATAGTAAGGAATATAGAAATGTTTGTATTATATGAATTTCATGTTTTGTTAAAGATAATGGATTTTCATAATAACTGACAATTATGGATTAAGATTAACATTTAGGCAAAAAATGTAAATTAGTAGTGTCAGAGCCGCAGGGGTTTGTATTTCATGCCATGTTCAGGTTTGACTTCCAAGTGATTTAAAATATAATATTGGACTTCCCTGGTGGTCCAGTGGTTAAGACTTCATGCTTCCACTGCAGGGAGTGAAGTTTCCATCTCTGGTCAGGGAACTAAGATCCCGTATGCTGCATGGCACGGCCAAAAAATAAAAATTAAAAAAAATTATATATAGAACTGGTAATTCACTGACGTGATTTAAGGTTTATAGAATTTTTTTAGTGTAGTGGGGAAGTTAGTTGATTACTTTAATAATCTTGCTCTGCAGCCTACAAATAACATCTTTCAGTAAATCAGCGTTCATTCAATAACTGAAAAGACAGTATATTTATTCTTTAATTCATTCTGTTCATAGTCTGGGGAGACTATACATGTAAGTAAGTGATTGTACATGTGTGTATGTTTCTGATGTGTAAGTTGAGTTTCCATGTTAAAAACAAGAATATAAAAATGTGTTGGATTGTTATGCTGGTTATGGACTTTGAGACTTTGCTGATTTGCTTCTTAGCAATTACAGCTGAAGGACAGCCCTGCTTCACCTTATTTACTTCTGCGTCTCTTGATACAATTCTCAGCTGGGTTTGTAAGAGAAGCACACATGTTGATCTTGTTATCCACAGATCAGGAGCTCTGTGGTCTCTTGGTTCTGTTTGTTGAGGGCAGAGGATCTGACAGGACCTAAAGGCAAAAGTTGAATTTTAAAGGAATTCACATTGACCTACAAAAGAGTTGATTTTACTTTTTGACATATGATATGCATTATCTCTAAGAGTATCATCAAGTTTTCAATTATATACATTAACAGCTTATTTTAGCTAAGAGTTAATTGTTACGTTCTTTTTATTTCGAAAAGGATAAGGTTTATCATCTTAGTTATGTGTCTGACCCAATTGTAAAGGGGCAAGAAAACTTTTTGCATATTACTCTTAAACAAAGTAGCATTTTATTTGACTGTACTATTAATTTTAAAAACTGTAAATTGTTGTTTTGATAACTAGCTCTGAAGCTTCTCTCTTCTGCTGAGGGTCAGAAAATCCCAAAGTCCTCCTTGCTGTTAGTGATGCCAGTTCTGCAGATATTATCTTCTACTGCCTTGAAAGACTGTATATCCCCGGACGAAGAAGGACCCTCTAGGCAGCAGTTGGCTCTAAACCTTTTAGAAATGGTACAGCAGGAGTGCTACAGAGACGACCACCAAAAGGTAACGAGTTCGTCCTTGTTTCTCTTACATAAAGGTTAATTGGTAATGTGGGGTTTAAGTCACTGCCGATAATCTCACCTCCTAATGATGTATCTGTCTGGGTTTAAATTCTGTCATTGAACTCTACCGTTCTGTCAGGCACTGGTGTAGATGTTAGTATATTCTTCTGGACTGTGAGGGGGTGGTAGTCTGGCTGTGAAATAAGTTTTGGAAATGCTGTGTAATCTTTTTTGCTTGTTGAGTTGCCAGTGTACATTAGTAGTTAAAGGTCCTGAGGAATCCTGCAGAAAAGGAGCTAGTTCTATTTAACCTAGTGCTTCTCCAACATTTCTGAGCATGGAGCCCTTTTTTGTCATCACTGTCAATTAGTGCGGCTTATTGCTAGACCTGCCACAATCCATGGTGGGGAATCTCAATTGCCTGGAAGTTCTGGGATCTGTAAGAACTAAGAGGCTTTTGATGCCTCCTGTATGTGGCCCTACTCTGCTGTCACACTCCGTTCCTATCCCTGCCTGCGGGCTTCTTACCCCACTCTGCTTTGTCAGCCTCACTGTTCCTGTTAGAGTAATGTAGAGGTATTGTCAGTGTCTGGTTAGCGGCTGGGTTCTAGGCCTATATTCGTCAGCCTTTTTCTTTTCTGGTACTTGAGTTTTGCCTTCGGTAAAATGTAGTAGTATTCCCAGCTATGACTTTTATGGGGATTGAATGAGGATTAAAGAAGATAAAACTGGTGAAGCATCTTAAGTCGCCAGAGAGAGAGGCATTACATAAATGCAAGCTAGTGCCTCAGTTGTTCTGTCTGCAAAAGCAGAGATTCCTCTAATAATGTATCATTAAATGTTCTGGCAGCAAAAATCCAGGCATTGTTAGGGATTGCTGGTCCTGTTCCTTGTTTGATCATACAGCAGAAAGTAGCCTACAGGCAAATTGAATGTATGCTACAGTTTCCTCAATCCTAATTGTTTGACTAAAACTTTAAAACTTGAAATAGGTAATTGATTTGCATTAAGAGAAGGAAGTTCTTGCATCTGCTCTGACAGGACTACACACTGTGGCCAAAAATTTCCAATAGCCTTTTACCTTTACCTCTTGGTTTGCCCATAGAGAACAATACTTGGATTCTGAATGGGGATAGGGACAGGATACTATGTTTGAGAGTTCTGTTCCTTTAAATCATGAGTGATGTGTACTGAGGATCACCCTAAATCTAATGTGTAAGTACTCAGCTTACTATTTGTTCAGGTGTGAGTGAATCTTATTCATCAGCACTAATAGCTGGATTTTTCTCTTCAGCAGCTGGTGAAGAGGGAGGAGGAAGGAATGCTATTAGGGTATAAATGCCTCCTGATGCTAGTGTGCTGTTTTCTTGAGCCTTTGAGTGGATATGTGATCACCCTTTAAAATAATTTAAGCCACAGTGTACTGTTGGCTTTTCTTCTGCACCCGTCCGGACTCTAGATTCCAAACATACCTGTAAATTTAACTTGCCCCAAACCCTCCGAGTCTCTTCCTGAATCTTTGCTTTTGCACAGGATGCTCTTTTGTCTCCTTTGCCTGATCTACTCATTCTTCAAGACCCAGCCAAGTGTTCTCAGCCTCCCTGAGTCAGAATTCATTACTGTCTTTCCTTTGCATCCAAGTACTTTTAGCATTCCTCAGTTGTGTTGTGTCTTAATTTAGGGGGTACATATTTGTACCTTCGACTATGCTGTGAGCTCACTGAGGGAAGGAATCTTGGCCCTTTTCACACGTTGCCCTTATTTTCTAAGCATGTTAGTATTTAAATTGCAACAATTGTTGAACTTTTGGTATTTTTTCCACCCTAGGTGTTTCTGCATTATCTTTTTCAGCTGATTATAGATGGGAAAATTAAAAATACTTTAGCAGTTGTTAAACTGAATACTCTCTTTTCCACATACTTAAAGAAATAGGTAACACCCTAGCTCATTTGTCTTTGCATCCTCCACACCTGACCTATTGTTGGCCGCATAGTAGACATTCAAGAAATTTCTGTTCAATGAGGAATGTGTGCTTCTGATACGAATACAAAAGATCATTTTACTGTCTTGATTTATTACAGAAAGACTTTGTTTAAAATCACAGATTTTTGTTGTTTATATTTTTATTACTTATTTCTAAATTGGTGACTCCGACTTAAGAGTGTTTGGTTTAGAAATAAAGCATTTCTTCAGAAGTACAATTCTTCTGATAAATGAAACCAAGGGTAAATATACTGTACCATGTAGTTCTCTATTACCTATCCATTTCTGAAATGTTGATAACCATGAAATAAAACATATTTTAACTTGTCCCAATTTCTAAGAATTAAAAAAGATATCAAGCCAGCCATTCATCTCTTTAAAATAAAAGATTAACATAATCTAATAAGCTTTTATTTATTTATTTATTTATGGTGTATGAAAAACAGGATCCCTTTGTAGCTATTAAATGTGATATTTAAAACCACCTATTTGTGTTCTCCTAGGTGAAAAAATCAAACACTGGTTGTAAACTCTAAAGTCCTTAAAATCTTGCTGCCCCCTACCCCAAAGAATGTTGGGGGGAGGGTGGAGAAAGCACCAGTGTATGAGTCAGGGTCTAGTTAGGAGAGAGAAACCACACTGATAATTTGAACAAAGAAAAACTTAATACGAAAAATTGTTAACTAGTAAAAGGTGTTTAATTATTGAAAGCTGTAAATGAGGCTCTAAGGAATATTGCAATAACAAATGTAGGGAGCAGTTACTACTTCTAGGACTGAGGGAGAGTACGCAAGGATGGAACTAAATGGATCTCCCCACTCAAGGCTGATATCACAGCTTGTTGGAAAGATTGTAGTTATGGCCTGCTAGCTGGTGAAGTGTGCTGGGAGTGCCATAGGCCAGAGCTGGGTCACAGGAAGCCAACTGCTGGGGTCTCCTGTGTGCCCCTGGCAGCCATGGATGGGTGAAATAAAGTGGGAAAGAGACTTAAAAGCTAAATTCCTGCAATTATATAGTAGGGCAAGATTCAGCTCCGGAGAACTGTTTTAGTCAACAGAAAGATTTAGAGACGGTGTGACTGAGCTAGGATTTGTCATACATTTATTCATTGGTATTTTTTGATAACATACTTTATTCAAACTTAAATAAAGTACTGTGAACTTTATTACCTTGGAATAAAGCAGTGCCTAGTAGGTTTCATTCACAGTTGCTTTGAAGTAGTATATAGTCAGCAGAAAGCATTTTGAATATTTGCCTCTTAAAAAAATCAAAATTTGTAATAGATTGTTGTTGTCCTATTTATAGCTAAAGTTAACATTTATTGAGCACATGCTCTGTGTAAAAAGTTATGTGGGTCAACTCATTTCTCACAGTAACTTTGAAATAGTTTTGTTTTGCCATTTCCAGCTGTGTGGCCTTGGACTAATGGTTGAAGCTCTCCGGCCCCTGGCCAGATGGGCAACAAAGCCCCTGCTTCATGGTGCTGTTTATTAAGCATGTCTTACGTTCAGGCTCCATTTTAAGTGCTTTGCCATATATTAAGTCATTTGATTTTATCTCAAACTCTTTGAGGTAGCTAATATTATTGGTCTAATTTTATCCAAGAGTTAACTGAGGCGTAGAGAAGATAGGTAACTTGCCAAGGGTCATGCAGTGGGAGGCTGGTTATTTTTTAAAATAGATTTATTGAGATAAAATTCTCATACATATGCTTTACTCATTTAAAGTACACAACTCAATGGCTTTTAGTATATTTGCAGAGTTGTGTACACAACACCACAATCAATTTTAGAACCCTTTTATTACTCCGAAAAGAAACTACTCCCAAATAATATTCCATTGTATGGAGATAGCACGTTTTATTTTTCCATTCATCCGTTGAACATTTGGGTTATTTTAACTTTTTGGCTATTGTGAATAATGCTGTTATGAACACTTCTATACAAGTTTTTGTGTGGACATAGGTTTTCATTTTTCTTGGGTAGATACCTAGGAGTGGAATTGCTAGACCATATGGTAGCTCCATGTTTGATCATTTGAGGAGCTGCCAGACTTTTCCAAAGCAACTGCACCGTTTTACATTACCACTAGCAGTGTATGAAGGTGCCAGTTTCTCTACATCCTTGCCAACACTTGTTATTGCCTGTCTTTTTTATTATAACCATGCTAGTGGGTGTGAAGTGCTATTTCGTTGTGGTTTTGATTTGCATTTCCTTGATGATAATCTTATAATACTCATTTTACAAGTGAAGAAATTGAAATTAGGGAGGTTAATTAACTTCCCCTCATTACACAGGTAGTGGATGGTAGGATTGAGATTCAGATTTTGTCTGTTCGACAAATAGAGTTTAGATTTGCCTATACTCTATTGCCTCCACTTTGTTTTTTGTTTTTTTGTGGTTTTTTTTTTTTGCTGAACAGTAATTTATCATCTTTGTGCTGAACTTGGGAGTTAATAACAGCGTTTCAGATTTACAGGGAAACAGTAAATCAATAGTAAGTTGAAGTAAACTGGTTTCTTAAAAGCTTTTGGTTGGAAGTTAAAAGGAATTAGATCTTGTGCTTCTATCATTGTCTTTTTTTAAACTTTTTATTTTATATTGGAGTATAGTTGATTAACAATGTTGTGATAGTTTCAGGTGTACAGCAAAGTGATTCAGTTATACATATACATGTATTTATTCTTTTTCAAATTCTTTTCCCATTTAGGTTATTACATAATATTGAGCAGAGTTCCTTGTGCTATACAGTAGGTCCTTGTTGGTTATCCATTTAAAATATAGCAGGGTGTACATGTCAATCCCAAACTCCCTGACTATCCCTTCCCCCCACCTTTCCCCGCTAGTAACCATAAATTCGTTCTCTAAGTCTGTGAGTCTGTTTCTGTTTTGTAAATAAGTTCATTTGTATCATTTCTTTTTAGATTCCACACGTAAGCAATATCATACGATATTTCTCTTTCTCTGCCTGAATTACTTCACTCAGTTTGACAATCTCTGGGTCTGTCCATGTTGCTGCAAATGGCATTATTTCATTCTTTATAATGGCTGAGTAATATTCCATTGTATATATGTGTCACATCTTCTTTATCCATTTCTCTGTCGATGGACATTTAGGTTGCATCCATGTCTTGGCTACTGTAAGCAGTGGTGCAATGAACATTGGGTTGCATGTATCCCTTCGGACCATGTTTTTCTCTGGATATGTGCCCAGGAGTGGGATTGAAGTGTCATATGGTAGCTCTATTTCTAGTTTTTTAAGGAACCTCCATACTGTTCTCCATAGTGGTTGTACCAATTTACGTTCCCACCAACAGTGTAGGAGGGTCCCCTTCTCTCCACAACCTCTCCAATGAGATACCACCTTACACCAGTCAAAATGGTTATCATTGTCTTCTTAATAACATGGATACCGAGGATGGTGTTCATTGTCTTTTGGTGATAATTAACCACTACCAAGCCTCTCAACTCTTGACTAGATTCTTCATAGAGGTGTAGAGTTGAAGGACATTCTTTAAGGCTTTATCTTTTCCAGTCTTCTGCTTCTGGTCTGGTGAGTGATAAATCCCTTCTAGCAAAAACCGGTCCTACTTTTCAGTGTCTCTAGGTTTGTTTCCACATTCCCTCTCCTGATCAAATCCTGGCCCCATTTTTGTTAAGCCTGTTTTAGTCAACATTATAGATAACTGTTGTTCTTTTAAGTTAATGAAAATCTGTATTGTTCACCTGCATTCACGATTACTTTGTCAGTCCTCTTTAGACAAAGAAGTACTAGCAGATGTCTTATTGTTAATATTTAGTGTACCTGAAAGTTTTTATTAGTTTTTTTTTTTTAAACATCTTTATTGGAGTATAATTGCTTTACAATGGTGTGTTAGTTTCTGCTTTATAACAAAGTGAATCAGTTATACATATACGTATGTCCCCATATCTCTTCCCTCTTGCATCTCCCTCCCTCCCACCCTCCCTATCCCACCCCTCTAGGTGGTCACAAAGCACTGAGCTGATCTCCCTGTGCTATGCGGCTGCTTCCCACTAGCTATCTATTTTACGTTTAGTAGTGTATATATGTCCATGCCACTCTCTCACTTTGTCCCAGCTTACCCTTCCCCCTCCCCGTATCCTCAAGTCCATTCTCTAGTAGGTCTGCATCTGTATTCCCGTCTTGTCCCTAGGTTCTTCATGACCTTTTTTTTTAAATTCCATATATATGTGTTAGCATACGGTATTTGTTTTTCTCTTTCTGACTTACTTCACTTTGTATGACAGTCTCTAGGTCCATCCACCTCACTACAAATAAATAAGTTTCGTTCCTTTCTATGGCTGAGTAATATTCCATTGTATATATGTGCCACATCTTCTTTATCCATTCATCTGTTGATGAACACTTAGGTTGCTTCCATGTCCTGGCTATTGTAAATAGAGCTGCAGTGAACATTTTGGTACATGACTCTTTTTGAATTATGGTTTTCTCAGGGTATATGCCCAGTAGTGGGATTGCTGGGTCGTATGGTAGTTCTATTTTTAGTTTTTTAAGGAATGTCCATACTGTTCTCCATAGTGGCTGTATCAATTTACATTCCCACCAACAGTGCAAGAGGGTTCCCTTTTCTCCACACCCTCTCCAGCATTTATTGTTTCTAGATTTTTTGATGATGACCATTCTGACTGGTGTGAGATGATATCTCATTGTAGTTTTGATTTGCATTTCTCTAATGATTAATGATGTTGAGCATTCTTTCATGTGTCTGATGGCAATCTGTGTATCTTTGGAGAAATGTCTATTTAGGTCTTCTGCCCATTTTTGGATTGGGTTGTTTGTTTTTTTGATATTGAGCTGCATGAGCTGCTTGTAAATTTTGGAGATCAATCCTTTGTCAGTTGCTTCATTTGCAAATATTTTCTGAGGGTTGTCTTTTCATATTAGTTTTTTAAAAAGTAAAGGTTCGCAACTATTTTACGTCTGAAGATGATTTGCAACCATATAATATTCAGTTAAATGTTATTTTTCTGTGTTTTCTTCTCTCTTATTTTTTTATTGAGATATAATTCACCTGACATAAGCCTCTCTTTTATTTTTAAACACTTACTTTCTTCTCTAAAACACAGGGCCTACCAGCACTTTCACAGGTCCTCCCCCAGGCGGTGGGGCTAGGATTTGGTAGCTGGTGCTGAGAGAAAACCCTTGGTGGCACCTTTGCCCTGGGACTGTGCCAGTGGCAGCTGTCGCTCAATGGGACAGAGAGGCAGTTCTGTGATCTCTTATTCAACATTGTGCCTTTCTCCTCTCCTCATTGCTCTACCTTAGGAAAACAAACAAACAAAAAATAGAGCCTAAACCTGGACTAATACTTTAAGCAAAGTAGGATTACTTTTCTGTTTCACTATGTTTACTCTGTAATGTTGCTGCTTTTTACTCGAGTTATGGTTCATGGTGATTTCCAATTATTTTCTCTTATACTCATATCCAGCAATTTTATTTTTCTCTCCTAAAGATGACAAGGATAATATTTTTCTTTCCTCTGCAACTTTAGGCACTGTGCTAGGTGCTTTGTGGATACTATCTCATTATCAACTTCAATAATTTTGGCAGGAAGGTAGGCATTACTTCCGTATTACAAATGAGGAAAGTAAGGCTCAGAGAGTTTGCGTAACAGCTAATAGCTGGCATGGCTGCGCTAAAGTCCTGGTCTTTTAAATCTCAAGTCCAATGCTATTTGTCATTAGGCTAAAGAAATTGACTCTCGTCTTTAATGAATTCCATCTTCTTGGGAAAAAAATTCTTAGAGAGACAGGATTATAATAAATTAGGTATCATTTAATTTTAAAAATTCATAATTTTTAAAATAGCAATACATTAAAATGGTTCAAGAATTTTAAATGGTATACAATGAGAAGTCTCTTTCTCACCTGTGATTCTGTTTGTCCAGTTTCCACACTCTTAAAATAGAAAATGAAGATCAGTAGTTATTAATTTCTTCTGTATTTGTCTAAATACTTTTCTCTGTGTGTGTGTGTGTGTGTGTGTACACACACACACATATATATGCAAATACAAATATACAGTCTCTATGCTTTCCTTTAAAAAATTAATTCGTAGCATTTCAGGCACACTATATGTATCTTGTATTTTTCTGTGTGAGATCTTTTCCTATCAGTAAAGATAGAGCTTCCCTGTATGTTTTTATACTGGCATTTACTTTCAAATAAAGGTTATCTTCATTCTTAAGCATATACTTGAAATAACTGAACACCTATGTTCTCACAAAAACTTTTACAGCAATATTCATAGCAACATTATTTATAATAGCCAAAAAGTGGAAACAACCCCAATGTCCATTAACTGATGAGTGGATAAACAAAATATGGTATATCCATACAGTGGGATATTATTTGATAATGAAAAGAAATGAAGTATTGATATCAGCCACAACATGTATGAACCTTGAGAATATGCTAAGTAAAAGAAGCCAGTCACAAAAACCCACATATTGTGTGGTTCCTACTATATGGAAATGGTCAGAATAGAAACAGAAAGTAGATTAATGGTTGCCCGGGCCTGGGGGTCAGAGGGAATAAAGAGGGACTGTTAATGGGCACGGGGTTTCCTTTTGAGGTAAAGAAAAATGTTCTAAAATTAGCTGGTGATGATGGTTACACAATTCTATGAATTACTAAAATTCACTGAGTTACAAACTTTAAAAGACTGGATTTTATGACGTGAATTATATCCCAATAAAGTTGTTATTAAAATGTTTTATAAGGCTTAACTTTTACCTTTTATCCTTTCAACTGTTATTCTTATCCATGTAAGTCAGTCTCCAATAACAGGACAGTTATAATCTAGAAATTTCTAATTTGTCTCATTGCACTCTAAATGAATTGAATTATTTTTTGAGCAGGCAATATCTAATTCCTCATTAATGTCTGTGGCTTCTCCCGAGCCATTCGGGCACACAGCTCACATTGGCAGAGTTCTATCCAGTCTCTGACCCTGACTGCACCACTTGACTTCCATGAGGAGCCATTCCTCAGATTGACTTAAGTATAACATCTTCTTTGGGTATCATTTCAATTTAGAGCTGTCAGGCTATTTCTTCTTGCAGGAGTTATTCACAATTATTAATGAATTTCCAGGCTCCAGCTGAACCAACTCTGTTCCTATCAACAGACTGTCTGTTACAAAAATGAATTGTCCTCAGTCCAAGTCTGCCATCTGCCCTGAGTTGCCTCTTACTGGGGCCTGGAGCTGGGCAAATACAGTGTTTTCTTTCCATCTTCCCTCTCACTGGTAAATACTTCTTAAGTGGTAATGGCTTTTCCCAAACTCTGTTGCCTCTGGGTTTTGTATATTGACTCTTTTTTTTTTTTTCTGCCTTAACTGGGAGCGAATGGTAAACATGAGGAAAGTTGGTAATAAACTGTTCTAGAGTTCCACCTGACAACTATTTTCTTTTTGTGTAATCCCATTAGCTTAAATACGTGCAGAGAGGTTTTGGGCAGGAATGGAAAATTTTGTATTCATTTTGTTGGAAGGATTGATTTCTTACAATGAAATATAAAAAATAAATGAATGTCAGAAATGTATTCCTGACGGATAGATTTATCTCATTTATTCATGCCTTTTTTTGTGTTTACTTTTCAGCTCTCCTACAAGCTTGTGTTCCCCATAACCAGCATGTATGGTTCAATATTTACAGCCTGGAGGATCCTTGAAGTAATGAGAGAAGAGTCTGCGACAAGTGACTGGTTAGCTTCCGTAGAGTCATTGCTCCCTATTACCACAGCGATCCCTGCGCATGTTTTTCTTCTGCTGGCTTACCTCCTTGTTGAAGATAAAGGACGAAATCTTCGTCAAATACTGAAGGTCACTACAGAATTTGCCCAAGCTGATTCCTCTCAGGTAAAGCAAGAAAATAATGGAGCAGTAATGGGGGTAAAGCTTAATATTGGAATTGTAGATTATTCTTTCAATTGTGGATAATTTTTATCAGAGTTTTAGAGTACAGGTTGCTTTTTTTTTTTTGCTATCTTTATTTTCCCAATTTTTTCTTTTTTCTCCTTACTCTGAGTTGATGTCTACTTCATGATGCACATGTTTCTTTAATGAAAGCACACTTCAAAAGAGAATCTACACATGATGCTAATCTGTTATTTTTGTTATTGATGGATTTGCTAATTTGTAATGCTTTCATTAACTCTTGCACCCTATTCCAAGATGCATATCCCTTAGTTCTCATATCAATCTTTTAAGGTGGAAAAATTAATTAATTCAGAATAAATGGGCCTATGTAATAGGAATTAATCTCTTTTTAACTTCTTGCAATTTGATCATATTTTTATTCAGTCATTTAATAAACAAAAAAAATAGTGGGTCGTTGTTGGTTTTTTTTTTTTTAATTAATTAATTTATTTATTTTTGGCTGTGTTGGGTCTTCGTTTCTGTGCGAGGGCTTTCTCTAGTTGCGGCAAGCGGGGGCCACTCTTCATCGCGGTGCGCAGGCCTCTCACTATCGTGGCCTCTTTTGTTGCGGAGCACAGGCTCCAGACGCGCAGGCTCAGTAGTTGTGGCTCACGGGCCCAGTTGCTCCACGGCATGTGGGATCTTCCCAGACCAGGGCTCGAACCCGTGTCCCCTGCATTGGCAGGCAGATTCTCAACCACTGCGCCACCAGGGAAGCCCTGGGTCATTGTTTTATATGGTACTGATCAACATGCTGATCATGTACCATATAAAACATGCTAATCAGTACTATATAAAACAACATATTAAAGATATGTTGTTTAATAATAATATGTTTAATAAACATATTAAACATATTAAAGATAAATAATCATTTTTCCTATCTGCACAGTTCTTGGAGTATAATAAGATAACCATCAGACATTATTAATAAAACTCCCCCCCTTGCCTTTTAAAAACTAACCATATATTTAGCATAGACATCTGTAATTTTTTTTCTGTTGGATAGAATCTCTAGAATGCATTTCCTGTGAAGGGAAGGATTTCCTAACCAAGTAGGTATGGCATTTTTATTATCTTCTCTATCTTAGTGTCTGTGCTTGTGTTCTTTTTCAAGCATGGTGAAGAAAAAGTCCATCTCTTTATGGAGTGTTCCTATAGGAAAAAAATTTGGTGTTGAAGGCGGGATAAATATGTTTCTCTAGATAATGAAGTTAATGTATTTGCAATTCCTTTTTGTCCCCAACTTGTCACGCTCATTCCGTTTTGTCAAGTAGACAACTGCTATCTCACAAAAGTTTTCCCTCTGACTAGATTTCTCTGTCTAATTCTGCAAGTGGATCCGTAATGTATTCAGAGTACCTTTGTCTCACGGTGTATGCGTAACATGAAACACGTCAGCTTGCTTCCTACTTTATTTCTCCCTTCAGCTTCTGTAACAATCCTAATTCTACCAAATGCTTTTTATCACTGTTGACACCTTGTAGGATTATCTCTTTAGAATAGTTAATGCACAGGTAATGCCTGGAGATTATCTGAGGACATCATACCGTAGGTTACCTGACCTATGTTTGCCACTGGTGTAGAACGTGTGTTATATCAATATATGTATTGATACTTAGGAAATGCATTTAGTCTTTGAAATTCTAGGGTGATCCAGTATCCTTGTAAACACTTTTCATGTGTGCCATGAAATGGAAAAAGTTGGGAAGCACTGGGGTGACCATCCCGGTTCATTTATTTATTCAATAAATGTTTATTAAGAAGCAGTGCTATAAATTAAAGTCAATATGTTACACTTCTGTTGATAATTTCTAGGAAGTTTTTAAAGAAGTGAGAAAAAACACCCCGTGTAATTTTGCTTGTTAAGGTGAATGGTAGGGTAAAATGTTGAAATATAGTTACCCAAACTCATGCAGAAGCAAAGGCAATATAATTAATAAGAACTTACAAGTGGAGTTATTTAAGTCTTTTGAAAAGACTAAAAGAAGACTAGAAGTAGGAGGTAGTGTTCTTCACTTTTCCTTATGAAGTGACCATATCATATCATTTCTCTGGCCTTTAGCTACAAGGTAAAGGAGCCTGAAGAAGAGGATTGAATATTTCGAAAAAGCAATTCTCTAATTGTAACTGCTTGGTGTAGATTCAATTAGATGAGTTAGGGTTGAGATCTATTATTGGAGGAGTGTTTTCTATTTCTTTCATTAAGTTGACATGACTGCATGAAATGTATTGTTTCATGTGTGTTTGTCCTTTCTTACCTTATAAAAAGAAGGTATATTATGTTTAAGCAATCATTGGCTTAAATTCATGGGAGAGTCAATACTAAAGAAAAGTCTTAGACTACTAATAAGCAGATACTAAGTAAATAGGTATGTAAGAATAGGAATTTAGAGGCTGTCTTCTACCTCTGTTTTGGTGGTCACTTAACCTCTTATATAGAGTTCACTGGCCTGCAGTATTGTGTTTGTGTGACACCATAATTTATTGTAAGAATTCTACTGTAAGACCTTGTGAGAGAAAATATTTGAAAAGTTTGAAAGAGATGTGCCATATTTGAAGTGTGTTTAGTGTGATTATGATTATTATTATTCATTCTAAGGTATTAATAGAAATTATTTTTGATAGTACTTATTCATAGTAATGCAAGTTATCAATATCAACTAATACTTTTAGTGTTAATAATGATAAGAAAATATACTTCTTTAAAAATGTGATTATTCTTCTTACTTATCAGGTACTTTGATGGATCCCCTTCCCCAGTGAGTTTTCATCCTTAGTCCCTCACCGTCTTCCTTCCCCTGTGGCATGCGTTTTGTGTTGGGTTTAATATATTTAGGGCCATGGAAGTCTAATGGAGCTAGGTAGTCTGAAGGGAACTTGGCCTTGTGAGTACCATTTTAGAGTTAACTGGATACAGATGATGGTGCTAAAATAACTAGATAGTTACTCAAGGCCACAGCAATAAACTGACACTTGAAAAAAATAGTAAGGAACTTTTTTTTTCCATATCTAGAAACGCTGTCAGCAGTTACTGATAATTCATATAGTCTATCCAGACATCATGAGACTTAATTTGCAGAAGATACAAGCTCAGGTCAGGCAGCTCTCAGTAAAAATTAAGTGCCTTTTCTTTCTTGGAAGGAATGTCTTAGAGTGTTCTGGGGAGAGATCCAAGAATGAGCATCCTGTGTGAATTCCCATGGAAGTCGTGAAAGTTTTAAACACATTGATTTAGTTTAGAGAGAGATTTTCGTATCATAGTCTGTGCTTATAATATATGGGAACGCCATCTAATTCCTAAATTAGTGTTTTTTTCTGGAAATTGCAGTTGATGGATTCATGTGCTTTTCGGTTATGTTTACATAACAGTTCCTGCCTTTCTGATACTGTGAGTAATGTTTTTTTCCCCACAGTTTGATGTAAATCATTCATGCTGCCTTCAGAGATGCCTGAATGACAGTTGAAGCACATGGCTTCATGGCTCATAAACAGTAACGTCCTGTTGGGCTTATTCTTTCTTCTTCAGAGAGCTATTTCCTAACTCTGTGATTTGTCCAGATCTGGTCACATCTAGTTTGAAATCAGTGGTAGTGAATATAAACATAGGCTCTAATCAAGGGATAATGTGAACGCCAGGCTTAAATAAGGACATTTTCTAAATTTTAATTGAATGGGTTTTTAAAGGGCAATATCAAATCATATTTTGAACCCTTATTAAATGATTGACTAATCTATGAAACATGATTGTGGACAGTTTGGAAATGTCTGAGACTGATACAGCCTCCTTAAGAAGAGGTTAATAACCCTTAATCAACACGTGTTGATTGACTTCCTATCTCCCCTTTCAGGTGAGCCCAGCACAGTGACAGGTCACTAATTAAGAACCACGTCTGGCTCTGTGACCTGCACTGTGTGCCTCTATACAAACTTAACTGGTGATAGCACCAGTTCTGTACCACTTTCCTCAACCCATTCCATATACCTGATTGTATCTTACTTCTAAGACTCTCAGCCAGAAACCTTACTTTTTCTTCCTCTCTTCCTAACTCTCATTTCCCTTTTGGATTTTATGTTTAGTTCTTTGCCAACTCTGACCTTGGTTTCCAGTAATATCCCACCCACGTTCCTTCTGGCATCTTCAGGTAAACTTCTCTCTGTGTCTATGTGGGACTCCCCTGCCTTCCCCCAGTTCCCCACAATATTACTCTGGCCCCTGGCCCCTTGAGAAGAAAGGGATATTATTCATCTCTTAAAACCTTCTCTAATATCTATTGGCTTAGCTATATTATATTAGCTATATCATTGGCTAATTATTACAATATTTATTATATAATATTTAATATATTAAATATATAATTGTTATAATAACCACTTATTATATTAGCTATATTATTAACTATAGCTTCCCTCTAGCTATCGGAATTGACATTTCTCCATCTGAAGCATTATATCCTAGAGAATAATAGAGGTGTTGGAGGAGGAGGCTACTTTTCACATAGATACGTGATTCTGCAAAAGACTATAGGTTATTAAATGCTTAATAGTATGTCATATAAATAGATGTAGAGAGAACACCTGACAACAGATTATATTCTCTTTTGGAAATCCAGGCTGCTTGTTAGTGGTTTTAAAACCTAAGAAAAGGGCTTCCCTGGTGGCGCAGTGGTTGAGAATCTGCCTGCCAATGCAGGGCACACGGGTTCGAGCCCTGGTCTGGGAAGATCCCACATGCCGCGGAGCAACTAGGCCCGTGAGCCACAACTACTGAGCCTGCGCGTCTGGAGCCTGTGCTCCGCAACAAGAGAGGCCGCGATAGCGAGAGGCCCGCGCACCATGATGAAGAGTGGCCCCCGCTTGCCGCAACTAGAGAAAGCCCTCGCACAGAAACGAAGACCCAACACAACCAAAAATATAAATAAATAAATTAAAAAAAAAAAAAAAAAAACCTAAGAAAATATGTTTTCTTTCTCTTTCTACCTGTATTGTTAAGAGTTTACGGCAAGATTAAATACTTAGGCATCTGAATTGAACATTAACCATGAAGATGAGTAATTTCTAGACAGGCTGAGATGGTTTAAAGTAAGATCTTACAATAGCTTAGTATTTCAACTTCAGTGGAAGAACTCTAACTGCTACATGTAAGGCATAACAATTTCTTTTTCACTAGTTTATAAAATGGAATATGCCAAAGAGGAAAAGTTTATAAACTTTGACTTTAGAGAACCACAAGTTCCTTCCTTAAAATCTACTCTCACCGAGGAGCTTATCAAATTAAGTTTTGTGGAACCCAATGCCTCTTTCAAATCCTTGGTACTTGCTTGCTTTTCTCTTGTTTGGAATTGGGGATAGAGCTGTGTTTTTTTGTTTGTCTTATTTTGTTTTTGCTTGCATTTACAACTCTGAGGACTTTTACTTCCTTTTTACCTTTTGGTTGTTAAGTCTCACTAAAGGTCTTACTTAATGGGAACAATTGCAATCTTTGATAATTTTATTTTATCCTTTGTAATGTTTTCAGGGCTTATTTTTTTTTCCATTTGTGAAGGTGTACACATGTTTGAGCCATTTAAGTCACTTATGGGGATAGGTTCATGGCCCATGACTTGCTGGTCTTTTAAAAGTCATATATTATCAAATAGTAAAAAGTTGACTTTCAGGGCAGAATCCTGTGATAGTTCTACTCTGGGTCATAAGCCATATTTTAACATGGAAAATGAATAGGAAATGTGTGAAATTTAATGGTCTGTAAGTTACTGCTGTGAGAAAAGGAGAAAATATATTCTATAAAGGAACTTGCACAAAGAGTCCTTGGACACTTTGCACTCTGTTCTATTGTCACCGAGTTCTATGAATTGCTACCCCTGAAGTCAGTCGGCTTCCTGTGTTCTTCACACCAGCAAAAAGAAGCCAGAATGTACAGTACTTTTAATAAAGAGCTTTACAGATAAGAAATGCTGTACTACTATTCCCTTGCAGCCATAGCATTGATTATGCCTAGAGCAAAATTGGGATGAGCCTGTCAGCATGAAACAATTAGACAAAGAGAAACACAGATGAAAATAGAGGGTCAAGTATCTATTCCATCCTGTGGCAATATGTTTATTTCTTCTTTATAAACCCAACATAGATAACTATAGAATAAAATATTTTTAACTGGCATTTGAACCTTTTTATATTTTTTTCAGTTTTTTGCATGAAGCCTTGAGTTTATACTGAGGGAAGCAGTCCTGTGTCAATTTTTTACCTTTCTTGAGTTCCTGAGGGCTAATATTGGGCTGAGTTTCTTCTGAGAAGTCAACAGAGTATAAATTGCTTAAAAGTTCAACCCTATATCACTGTGACAGTCACTAGCTTACTAATATAATGAAACAAAAGCCATTTGTCTTGTTGTGTCACTGAACACTGAGTAACAGAAAGGATGGGGGTAGAGTTTGGTGAGGATGGGGCCTAGAACTGCACTTAGAACAGCAGAGTCTGTCTGCTCCCAGTTGAATATCAGTTAGCAGTAGCTTTGTCTTCAGATTAAAACCTGCTTGGAATGGGCTTCTGGTGTTGCTGAAGGACTCAGAGGGGAATAAATTTTGTGGTAACTTTGAATTTTGTAAAAGGCATGAGGAATTCTTCTCAAGGGGAAAAACACAAAGTCCACCATTGCCAGAATAAATTTTTTCTTATTTGGTCAGAGGGCAGGGAAGGAAAAGGGGGTGTTGGTCCCCTGCCTACTTGTATCGTGGCCAGACACCCCAAAGTGGAGCTGTCAGTGGACATCCCTTACCATTTATTCTTCAGCCCTTCCATAGTCAATCCTTCAATTCAGAGGAGAGTCTTAATCAAGGAAACATTTCTTTACATCTACAGAAGCAACCCATGTCAGCTCTCTCCAACGAGTTTTGCCTTGATTCATCAATAAAAATGGATAATCAAGGCTCATCAGACTTTTAAGAAAATTTAACAGCATGACTAACCAGAGCATCTCTTTCCAGAAGAAGAACTTGGGGCTCAGAGGATAATATAAAAACAATCCAGTACCTATGAGATGTTGGCAAGATATTGTATGTTTTTGTATTGTATATAAGATACTGCTGTGATGAAGAAGAAATTCAAGAGCAAGAGATTTTAGATATTAAAAACTTGGTTGCCACAGTACATAAATAGAGGCAGGATTAGTGATTTATAGAATAGCCAACTAAATATTTCAGAATATAGAAAAAATATGAAAACTGAACAAGTTAAGACATTGAAGGTCAATCTTGGAGTTCTAACATCTTTCCGTAGGAATTTCAATTGGAGAAAACTGAAGAGAAAATGAAGGAGAAAAACTTAAAATATGACAGAAAACTATTTCCTAAGCTCAAAAAAGATACAAAGATATAGATTGTTAGGACCCTCTGAAAGCCACACAGCACAAGTGAGAATAGATCAATATCTATATCCATGCCCAGAACTTCAAGAATAAAGAGAACATCAAAAGAGATTTTAGAGAAGAGTTGGAAAAGATGAAGTCATTTAAAATTAGATTGACCTTAGATTTTTTTATAGCAGCCCACTGGGTACTGGAATACATTGGTATATTGTCTTCCAATTTCTTGAGGAAAGTCACTTTGAACCCGGAATATTCCTTTCCATCATTTTACTTTTAACAAGTGATGGTAATAAAGGCTTTTTCTGATGGGCAATAATTCAAGAATATTTCTTGGTTACTGATTTTATGGGGGGAAAAGCCCCTCAAGAATGTGTTCTAGCAAAACTGAAAATGAATCCAAGAAAGTACAGAGAAGAGATGTTAAAAGGTGATCAAAATATCCAGTAAATATTACTTTAAATTAACCATAATTGTTTGTGTAAAATATGAAAAATAACTACCTGGAACAAAGTCCAAGCTTTAAAACATGGGAAGTGGTCAGAGTAGGTAGTGGGAATGTGATAGTGCGAAGAGTGAGAACATGCTAAGTAAGGGTGGAATTTTGTTTTTAAACTGAGTATTTTTTGATGTTAGTAGAAAAATAAGTTTAAATATGTATTTAAACCTTTATTAGTAACTAAAGGTGATTTATAACTTCCAAATAATTAATATAAGAAAAGGAAAACAATTTTTTAAAAAACCTAAAAAAGATGGCAAATATTAACATAAAATAAGATGGTAGGAATAATTCCAAATATTCCAGTTACCACAATTACTGTGAATGAATTAAATTCCCTTATCAAAAAAATAAAAGGGCTCATAATACTACCCAAAGCAATCTACAGATGTAATGCAATTTCTATCAAAATTCCCATGACATTTTTTACAGAACTAGACCAAATAACCCTAAAATTTATATGGAACCACAAAAGACCCAGAATTGCCAAAGCAATCCTGAAGAAAAAGAACAAAGCTGGAGGCATAACACTTCCAGATTTCAGACTATACTATAAAGCTACAGTAATCAAAACAACATGATACTGGCACAAAAACATCCATAGAAAACAAACAAAGCAGAAATATAGATCAGAACAGAAGAGAAAGCCCAGAAATAAACCCACACACCTATGGTCAATTAATCGACAACAAAGAAGGCAGGAATATACAATGGAGAAAAGACAGTCTCTTCAACAAGTGGTGCTGGGAAAGCTGGACAGCTACTTGTAAGTCCATGAAATTAGAACACTCCCTCACACAAGATACAAAAATACATTCAAAATGGTTTAAAGACCTAAATATAAGATGCGACACCATAAAACTCCTAGAAGAAAACATAGGCAAAACATCTTCTGACATAAATCATAGCAATATTTTCTTAGATCAGTCTCCCAAGGCAAAAGAAATAAAACCAAAAATAAATGAGTGGGACCTAATCAAATTTAAAAGCTTTTGAACAGCAAATGAAACCATCAACAAAATGAAAAAGCCTACAGAATGGGAGAAAAAATTTGCAAATGATGTGACCAACAAGGAGTTAATATCCAAAATATATAAGCAGCACAGACAACTCAATATTGAAAAAAACCAAACAACCCAGTCAGGAAACGGGCAGAAGACCTAAATAGACATTTCTCCAAAGAAGACATACAGATGGCCAACAGGCACATGAAAAGATGCTCAGCATCACATAATTATTAGAGAAATGAAAATCAAAACCTCAATGAGGTATCACCTCACACCTATCAGAATGGTTATTATCAAAAAGTCTACAAATAAATGCTGAAGAGGGTGTGGAGAAAAGGGAACCCTCGCACACTGTTGGTGGAGATGTAAATTGATGAAGCCACTATGGAAAATAGTATGGAGGTTCCTTAAGAAAATAAAAATAGAGCTACCATATGATCCAGCAATCCCACTTCTGGGTATATATTCGTAAAAGATGAAAACTAATTTGAAAATGTATGTGCACCCCAGTGTTCATAGCAGCACTATTTATGATGGCCAAGACATGGAAGCAACCCATGTGCTTATCAACAGACGATTTGCTTAAGAAGATGTGGTATATATACAGAATGGACTATTACTAAGCCATAATAAAGAATGAAATATTGCCATTCACAGCAACATGGATGGACCTAGAGAATATTATACTTAGTGAAGTAAGTCATAGGAAAACAAATACTATATGATATCGCTTATATTTGGAATCTAAAGAAAAAAAAACAAATGGAATCTATATACAAAACAGAAACAGATTCACAGAGATAGAAAATGAACTTATGGTTACCAAATGGGAGAGCAGGGGGAGGGATAAATTAGGAGTATGGGATTAACAAACTATTATACATAAAATAGATAAGTAACAAGGATTTACTGTATAGCACAGGGAACTGTACTCTATATCTTGTAATAACCTATAGTGGAAAATAACCTGAAAAATATGTATGTATAACTGAATTACTCTGCTCTACACCTGAAACTAACACAATATTGTAAATCAACTATACTTCAGTTAAAAAAATAAAGGCTCATATTATTAAAAAACACAATTCTATACTTTTTCTAAGAGACAAACCTTGAAACAAGTGACAGTTGAAAATGAAAGAGTGAAAATGAAAAGCTAGGTAGATTATTAAGAAAGCATAAGATGTGGTAATATTATCATCCAAGATAGATGATATAGAATCCAAGGTAAAAAGCCTTACACAAGATGAAGAGGAGTATTTTATACTGACAAATGGTAGAATCTCAAGTCAAATTTTATTTAGAAGCAGTTCCATTGAAATTAGGAAAAGTATGTCTGATGTCAATTTTACTATTTTTCTGGAGGTTCTGGCCATTGTTAATTCATGAAAAAGAAATAAAAGTTATATATGTGTAATAAAATAAAAACCCAGAGCTCCTAATACTTACAGACAATTAGAAAATACTAGAGAATTTACTGAAAACTTTTGCTTTTAGATTAGATAAGAGAGTTCAATATGGTGGTCAGATATCAGATCAGTGTACAAAACTGATTGATTTTCTTTACAAAAACAATAAATTAGAACATATTGGCAGTATATGGGAGAGAGATAATTTATAAATAGCATAAAACTGTACCTTGAAATACTAGAAATGTATAAAAACTCTTTGATGTAATTTATAAAATTTTACTAAAACACATATAATGGCTTCTAGTATAATACTTTAAATGTAGAATTCATGTTATAAATATTTACTATTGATTGATTTGAGGTTCAATGATCTTATGATTATAAGACATTTAGTTTTGTTTTTTTGCATTAATCACCTTTGTTACACGGATTCTGATTCATTACCTTAACTTCACTGCAGAAAGATATTCACTTAACCAGTTGCACGTATAGTGCCGCCAAGTCCAAAAGTGGAGTGTTTATCATGTTTGCCAGCTTGATCACATTCTGAGCTCTGTTGAGTAAGTCAGTTACAGGCCTTTTGATAACCTGGCTGATGCTTTGGAATGAATTGTTTCTTTTATTATCCTTAATTTCTAGGGCTAAATAGGTTTAAATATAGTCTACTCATTTAGAAGCTGAACCATCTTCTTGAACAAAGTAACAGTTAATAAAAGTAGCTGGCCAGATCTTCAATCTTGTGTGATTATTTTTTCCTCTTCTATGCTAGCTTCCATTGGCCCTTCTATACATAGGCAAATCACATTTAGCCAGATATTTCTGCCTAAATAGAACACGTACAGAGTCATGACTCATGTAAGCACGTGTCAAAAAGAGATTGAGATGTTCTAAGTGAATCAACATCAACAAGAATGCTTGCAGTTGGGATTATTGCTTAATGGTCAAAAATTACTCTTTTATACTTTTTTGTTTGTAGTGATCATAACTGAGAAATTCTGAAACCTAATTAAAGACAAGAATTTTTTTTAGTGAACCAAAAAGTAGGTTGTTGTATTCCCTTTATTTTGAAAAATAACATTTACAAAATGTTGAGAAAATCACACGTTGGTTGTTAGGTTTGAAATATTTAACAAGATTTACAAGGTTTGAAATATTTGACAAGATATACTGTTCATTTAAGAGCTTGAAAGGGCATTGAAGAATCAGTTATTTAGTAAATAGTCATGGAGAACATCTTTGGGGCACACATTTTAATTGGAACTTGGGATTCAAAAATAGTTATTGGCAAATTCACAGTGCATAGGGAAGATGGGCAATATACAATTAGAATGCCCTGTGATAAGTGGTATGATGCAGGGAAGCATACGGTTTGGTATGAGCCCAGAAAGCGGTGGCTAAGTCATAATAGGAGGTCTGCCTGGAGTAGGTGATTCATCAGCTGTTGCTGGACAAATACAAGTTAAACAAACATCTTTGAAATTAACTGGAAGAGTCTTATTGCCTGTTTCTATTACATATGAAGCACTACTTTTTATATATGACATTTATATGATCCTTTTTGAGTGCCACTGTTGGGCAAACAGTGGAATAAATAAATTTTTGGAGGTACTGGAGTAGTTTTTTACTTGGTGTACCATAGGTTCATTTGCAGTACTTTTATATTTTAGATTTCATTTTCTTGTTGGGAAGTAAAAGAAAGCCACTGACATTTTGTCACAATTATAGCTACTCTCTGATGGCTGTAATCGAGATGACAGGCCATGATTTGGTGGATTTAGTGGGAAAGGTTTACTCCAGAATTCTTAAAGTTGGACAACTATGTGAGCTCCCTCACCAGAAGTCTTGAGACTTATGCTCTTCCTTTGTCTTTTCAGCACATTGGAGTTCTACCCTACCAGTGACAATTTTGAGCTTTTCATGATAGATAGTACAATGGACACTTTGGCAAGTTTTTAGAATAGTTGATATAATGAAATACGGCATTCTGAAGTCAGTTTACTTCAAATGGGTTAGACATGGTTACAAATTCAGTGGAGCCAGACAAGTAGTTAAGAAGTGGGATGATTTCTATATGTAGGTTTCTGGTGAATTGATTGGACTTTTGGAGACCTTGTGTCTTGTCATGCTTGCTTATTAACATTCTTGTGGTAGTGGATCACATCTGTATTTAAGACAATTTGTATATTTCTTTTCTCTAAAGAAAACAAGCATATAAATACATGTAACCTGAATTTATCATATCACAAATAGCATTAAAGACAAATAAAGACAAATTAGCATTCTGAAGTGTCCTATAGTTATCTTCAAAGGAAATTTTCATTGGATTACAATTAGATTTGGAATTTATAAAAGGAATTCCTCAAGGTAAACTGTGTCTCACTTGTTTTTGCCTCCTAGTAACCTTGCCCACTTGCTGGGCTTTGATACTTGTTTTGTTGCCTGATTGAATTACTACATAAATATATTAGATGTATGTGCGCACCATCCTAGAACCAATAAACTATTTTCCAATATTGTCATGTGTTATCCAAACTAATTGATGGAACAGTGTGGATTCCAGGGACAGGGTTAAGGTTGGGTTAGATCATAGTAAAATCTTATTAAATGAAATCCTATTAATTTAGGGTTCAGGGTAATTTTATATAAGCAGAGTTAAAACATAAGCTGATGTTGATGCTATTGTTTTTAGGCAGTTTGAGTTTGCTCATTTGCATTAGTACAATGAATGTGCCAATTTAAAAATGATCAAATTATCTATTCATTAAGACACATCAGCAGGGACTGGTACTTGGCAACACTTGGCTAATTAGTTTGTTACAGTATATACGTGACAGTAATTGAATTTTATTTCTTTAACATTTTTCTCTAATCCAGTCTTGTCTACCTTCATTGTTTCTAGTAGTCTGAGTTATTAGTGATAATTATACTGGTGGCATTTTACGGTACTTATGTGTATTTAGTTGTCAAATTGTATTCAAGTTTTAATGATGCAATTTGATCTGCATTAAGTGGATTTATCATGGAATTACCATTTAGCTTGAAATACTGTAGATACCTTGTTTTTATTAGGTCCAATTTTATTTATCAAGCATTTTCAAGCCATTGATTTAGTCATTCAACATATATATATTATATACCTTCTATATGGCGAGTTCTGGCACACTAAGATGAAAGGACATGGTCTTTGTTTCCAGGAATCATAGATCCTAGTCTGTTGCCAGAGGCATTAAAAATTACTTTTCAGTACAAGGTGGTAATTGCCATTGTGGAGGTATGTAAGTGTCTCTGGAACATACAGGAAGAGGCCCACAAGTTTCCCTGATGCAGGGTAAAGGAAAGGCGTTCTAGCAGGATAGGGAGCATATGCAAAGACACAAATCCGTGGCAGGTCACAGTGGGGTAACGAGACAGCAAGTAGTACTGTATTAAACCGGTATATGTAGGGTGAGGGGAATTGATCCTGGAGTGGATACTGAGCAATTATTTGGAAGGAAGATCCTAAAGAGTCTTGCAGTCAGTCAGGAGATAAGAATTTATCTAAAGTATTGGGGTAATGAGACATAGAGGAGATGAAGTTATATAACAGGATGTTAGAAGTTTTGGTGGGGACCTTAAGATACCAAAATGAGTTTTGAGACAGAACACCCAGTAAAACTTGTAGAGTAGTAGGATTAAACCTCGATGTCTGAGTACTATTGCAGTTTTTAACCCGTTACTCACATCAAGGGTCTAGAAGTTAGGAAATGAAAAGTTAGGTGAAGAAAAGAGGGAGGATTCTTGGAGAAAGTTGCTGGAGTGCTGAGTCCTACAAGCGCCAGCCCCTTATCTCAAGCCTAGTGACAGAGATCGCAATGGAACCCCACATCCCCTCATCCAGCTTGATGTGAATCCCTTGCAATTGGGGTGGGCAGGCATATGCCATGGGTTGGTGACTGCCCCAAAAATCTAACAGGGAGTGATGTGCTGGCTAGCTATTGTGATAGTGGAAACAAAGAGAGAGCCACGTAGGGATTGACTTGCGTGTCTAGAATTTGTCAAAGCAAAAGATATATTAGTGTTTCCTGTGGTTAAAATGTGGGCAGCAGGAGCAAGAGAACTAGAGTGGAATTGTCTCAGCTCATTTTAGAGGTTTGCTTAAGGGGTATACAGGCCTCTGCTGAAAGAAGCAGGATTCCTAGAGGGTGTAGACCAATCAAACCAGAAGAGAGCATCTCGCTTGCATCGAAAGTCTAAACAGAGCTTAATCTGACAGGTTTGGGCTGCTTGCCATGGAGCAGTAGGAGAATCCCTTTGGGGCAGGAGAGCTGTAAAGACACTCCTAGCCCTGTAGCAAAGGAGTGCCGATACTCTTCCTCAGAGGAGCCTGCCCAGATTCAGAGATGGAAGGGGGAAGCGAAGCCTATCAGCATCAATTAAAGGTAGTAAGGTGAAGGGAACCCCTGAGAATTCCTGCAACTGTCACTACAGCTCTTTGCTGCAGAGATTCTGGACTTAACTTTCCTAATCTCATCAGCAAGGCAGTAAGAAATGTGTAGACGTTCTTAGGTTTAGGCTTCTGTGGGCATTGAATGATGCTGAACCACTTATGATAGCAGAGATTGCCAGATGGTTGGTTTTCATTTAACACCTTTTCCTTTGGTTTCTGTTTTTAAATCTTTTGTGCTTTGCTGAGGTTTACAATGGAAGTCTCAAAATTCGCTTTATCTAAAGCTTTTCTCGGTAATATCATATTGTCTTTATAATTAATGGTGCGTTGTTTAAATGTTGCAAAGCATAAAAGAAATTGCAATAACCGGTTATGCCCGTTCTGTCCCTTTTCATGTTTTTTGTCCTTTGAGACATCAGTGGAATTTCATTTAACCCACGTAGAAACGAGGAGCCTTATACACATTTCTGTTGCCTGGTGAATTCTTGGTACCTGACTTAAAGTGCTCAGTGAACATTTGATGAGTTCTGAG
Source organism: Eubalaena glacialis (assembly GCF_028564815.1). Classification (NCBI taxonomy): domain Eukaryota; kingdom Metazoa; phylum Chordata; class Mammalia; order Artiodactyla; family Balaenidae; genus Eubalaena; species Eubalaena glacialis. The sequence continues at coordinate 71,063,029 of NC_083724.1, forward strand.
TTATTTTTTGAAACCAGGGTGGGTTCAGGCAGTGGTCTGCAAAATTGCTGAAGGAAGTCAGGAATCTTTTTTAAAAAACAACAGAAAAATGAAGAATCACGCATGCTTATATTGGGTCGTCTTGAATCAAATCCTAGCTGAAGCTGTAATGACACATGCTGTTCATGAAAGACTTAATGTAGTCTTTCTAATTGGATGAATTGTCTTGTTGTGCAAAAACTGTTATTACACTGTGTGTGAAACCAACCATGCTGCAGGGGAAAAAATTAAATCGCCTGACTCAGAGGTCACTTGTGAATAGTAACACCAAGATCTATTACCGTTATTAGAGACTCTGGAGGACATTCACCCTTTTATGGTCTTTCAACTGCTGGAATGAAATATTTTAGTGGTAAACGACACCCTTCTGGGAAATCCTCCTAAAGATTCTTTTTTTTTTTTTTGCTTTTTGTATGTTTTAAAAAAGGCGGAGGGGTCTCAGGGAAAAAAATCACATTGTTCCTTTCAGATCACTTTCAAAATTTACTTATTTTGATTTGGTGTGATGACAGTTGCTTTTAAATGTTCCTCATTACACCATTCTTAATCTAAGTCTGTTAGTCCTACACTTTATCTTTCGTAACATGTCATGCACATTCTGTAATCTTTTCCATAGGGAAATTCATGATAGCATGCAAGCTCAGAGACCAGGATGTATGTGGTTCATGTCGAAATCTGGATTAAGCACTTTAAAGTACATGAAATGAAAAGTCTATCTGCTTATTTTGTTTATCTTCTTTTAAGGGTCTTTGAATGTATATAAGACAGATTATTTGAGTATATATTGTAGCTCTGCATGGCAACCATGCTGAGCGGTAATTTTAGGAAACACTTTAAGAAGTGAATGAATAGCTATTGATCTGAGGTGAAGCTGTATAACATAGTTATTAAATTGGGAACCAGAGTACCTTTCCAATAGATTACATTCATTATAAACTGTCAATCCATTTGTTATTGTTTATTACCACTCTGGAGCCTTCTGCTTTTTTGCTATACGGTTGAGATTAGTTTTTGTGGGGATAAGAAAGAAATAGGACTAGCGATCAATAGCTTTGCAAATAATTTGGATAGATTTTTTGTTAATTTTGAAGTCAAATAACTGACTTTTTCTCTTCCCGTTATCGGATTCCAGCATCTGTTTTTCTTCTTCTGAAGCTTCCTTACTTTATTGCCCCAAAGATATGGAACTGTTAGAGTGATGTGAATAGGCATATAAATTCTGTTGGACTTCTCAGTGCCTGCTTTTGTTACAGGTATTTTGATGGGTTCATTAAAACATATCTGTTGAAATGGGGGTTGGTAAGAAGGAATAGAGGGAAGAAACTACATTGTCAATAAGAATAATACATAGATATATGAGCTTCACCTGAAAATAAAAATAATTTTGTAAAATTGTAGATAGAAACGCTTTGTCAGGTTGCTAATGAGAGGCTTGACCTAGCTGCTGCTGCTGCAGCATCTTTGGGGATGATGAGAGATGCAAAATGCACTGTTGCTAGGCAACTCTCTTGGCTGCCTTTGGAGCAGGTTCATATGTGCTAAGAGCTAATGAATCCTCATGTCTGCTCTTTGAAACTGTTCAAAAGCCCATGAAGACATACCCAGACATTTAGCATTTACAAGTACCTGAACCATTCTTGCCATGCCATTTAACCATTAAAAACTAAGTTGACCATTTAGTGTGTATTGAATATTCCTTATTTTTTCAAGGTAGATCAAGATTTAAGCCCTAATAAATATGTTTTCAAAAAGGAGCTCAGTAAGGATGAATTAGTTTTGATCGATGTTAATTAAATTATTCTATATGAAGGCTTATTTTAAATATGAATGCTTTTTTCCCCCCAAAAGTGATAAGTTGTTGAAACTGGCCTTTTGTAAGCCTCATAGAAAGTTTTTAATTACACTGTCTTCATGCCTTGCTCAGCCCAAGGCCATTATTTCTGAAGATGATAAGAATCTGGAATCTAGAGCTAATTTTGTAGGTGGCTTGTCTAAAACTCCCTCTCTCACCCCCCAAAAAAATTCCTGGACAGTAGCCGTAAGACAAGTCACAGAACATGAATTAAAGCCTGATAAGGGGCATCCCTGGATCAGATAATGAATCTAAGTATCAATATTTGTAAGATCCCATCCGATCTCTAATAATACCTACCTCTCAGAGGTGTTGTAAGAATTACAAGATCCTGTGCATGAAAAAACTTTGTAAAGTGCCATATAAATGCTGTTTCTTTTTTTTTTTTTTTACAGTGAATTTCAAGGAATTGTCTGAAATGACAAGAATTTTGTGTTACTAGATAATTAACTATTATTCAGGCTTATTAATATTTTGGTGTAGGATATGGGATAATTGTAGTTAGATTTCTAGCCTATAACTGTTTATATTTTGATTGCATTAACCTGTGCTTTCTCTTAATGTCATAGCACCTAGTATAATACCATGTGATAGAAGGCACTCAATAAATATTTATTACTTAAAGTTTTATGAACCTCCTGTATAGAATATCTAAATTGAATTGTTTTTTGTAATATTGCAAAATATACTGGAGATTTGTTATAATTCTGCCTATACCTGTGTTCTCTCAGCTTTAAAATGAGAATAATAGAAGAATCCACCTTATTAAATTCATCAGGTGGATTAAATGAGATAATCCAAAGTATAATACCTGGTTTATAATCAGTGCTCAATAAAAGTTATATATTATTAAATTGTAGTTTATTTTTATAGCTTCTTTTATTTATTTCACAATTATTTATCTGCTACCTCATGTTCTGGGAGCAGTGCTATGCTGTTTTGCAAGATAGGCATGCTCCTTGCCCATCTGAGGCTTATTGTCATCCTTTATTCCCCAGTACCTGAAAAGAGAGACATTAACTGTTTTCAGTGTGCCTGTGTGTGCATGTGTGTATGTGTTTTTAAACTACATTTAGATGCATAAAGGGGATAGGGAATAGTGCTGTTCAGTAGGAATATAATATGAGCCACATATATAGGTTTAAATTTTCTGGTAGCCACATTTTTTAAAAAGTGAAAATAAATAGGTGAAATTAATTTAAAAATATGTTTGTTTACCTCAATATATCCAAAACTACATTATTTCAATATGTAATCAACATAATATTATTAATGAAATATTTTATACATATATATTTTTGGTACAAAACTTTCCAAATCTGGTGTGTACTTTACCCTACAGCACATCTCAGTTCAGACTCACCACCTTTAAGGGCTGATTAGCCACATGTGGTTAGTGGCTACTGTGTTGAATAGTACACAGGTAGGTACAGTAAAAAAAAAAAAAACAAAAAAACCCAATTCTCATTTATTTGATATAAATGTACTAAGTATTTAGAAATACTCTTCTCATTGGCTTTACTTGGCTAAAATAGCCTCACAGTCTCTGCAGTGAAATAGAAACCTAAAATAGTTAAGAAGAATAATTCTTTTTTTTTTAAATTGACCATAAAAAGTCTTTATTTACTAGGTTTACAAAGATCATAATTAGATGGTGCATTGATAAAAGGAAAGAAAAAGTGGAGAGTATTAAAGAAAGCAGTTGAAAGGATATTTCATCATATTCATTATAAAGTTATGGTATAATTAGAACAAATTCTTAAAATGGGGTTTTCAGGGTGGTCCTAAGAGGGCGATGGACTGTCAGGCAGATGTTTTTTTGGGTGGAAGTAGTCAGTCTCAATACTTTACAGTTTGTTAACTTTTTCTTCCTCCTTTAGTCAGTCTCAAGTTGAATTCAGCTCATGTTCATGAGTATTTGCTATACGTGTGGTCTTGGGCAAATTCAAAGAAGAATAGGAGCAGGGTTGCTACCTGTGAGGTGTTCACAGACTAGTGTGGGCAACACTCTTGAGAATGAATAACTATTACCCAAAGTATACTGAAATAAAGGTGTTTACAAAGCTAGGGCGACAAACAATACTTAGGATATTCTTTGCCCAGAAAGTGGCAAACGATTACTCTATTATCCTTAAACATTTTTCATGGTTGTAAAACATTATTTTTCGTGGTTAGTGTATGAATAGTTGAACCATCAGTTTGAAAAAGGAGAGACACATACAAGGTTCAGCAGGCAAGAAGGACTAGATTTGCCTTGAAAACTAAGCTGAGCAAGAAGGCAGGGGAGAAGCATGATCAGACTTTGTTCCCTGACATGAGCTGTCTTCTTTGGGCAGGAAATCTGCAGTCTGTCTCATTCCTCCACTGAGCCTTTGCTGGGTTCTAATGCTGCCTTGTTTACTTCCTACTCTTCTGCCTACTAGTCCTATAGCTTCTCGTCATTTAATAGCCAGTTCAGTCCCATCACATACTGAAATACTGCTGAAAATAACTTTAGTAAAACAACATTACTATATTAATTACATTTATTAATATAAATAAATAAAATAATAATATTTTATTTTACTAAAGTAATATTCTTGTAATATGTAATTGTAGTATGTATCCAAACAATATAGTAGTATGTACAAGTACTCGTAAACAAATATATTTGCCTTAATGCACCTTCTCCCCTCTGACCCCCCAAATATATATACACACATATGCACACAAAGCCATTATGTTATACTAAATATATGCTCCTTTGCAGTTTGTGTTTTTCTCTCATTAATACGTTATAGCCATCTTTCCATGTTACAGGTGTAATTTATGGTTTTTGAAGGATGCTGGTGTACTATGGTGTATCAACAGTTTAATGTACGTAACTGTTTCCGTATTGATAGATATTTAAGGTGTCTGTGTTTCTTTTTGTTACTGTTGTTGCCATTACAGATAATGTGGTAGCAGATGACTGAGGAATTCTTGGGCACCTCAGCCTTTTATGATAGCATTGTTCAATAGAACTTTCTGCAATGATGGAAATGTTCTGTAATCTGTTTTCCAAAATGGTAGCTGCTAGCCACGTGTGACTTTTGAGCACTTGAAATTTGGCTAATGTGACTGAAGAACTGGAGTTTTAATTTTATTTAATTTTCATTAATTTAATTTCAAATGTAAATAGCCGTATGAGGGTGGTGGCTACTGTGTTGGGCAGCCCAGCCCTAGAATCACTCCCTTCCTCTGAAAAATGAAAAGCAGTCATTATTATACTATTTAGTATTTGCAGTTATCAAAGATTGAATTGTTTTCTTGTTCTTATATCTTAATTTCTATCTATAGAAATTATTTTCTATGCTTTTAACCTTCAAAGTTGAGTTTGGCTTATTCAGTCAATAATGATGGAGATTTTAATTGTGAGTTCCTTGACTAGACTGTAAACTACTTGAGAGCAGGGACTGTCTTTTCTCAGTTGTGTTGTAAAGCCTAACACAGCACCCAGTGTGCAATTGTCCCTCAAATATTTTTGATTGTTAGGTGTATAACTCATAGGAGAGTTTACTGTTACTATTGATTGAGAAATATTCTAAAAGTTGTTCTTTTAAAAAATCCTACGTAACATTTTGTTTTCTTAATTGCTAGTTACTTTTAAAGCAGAGTATGAAATGATACTGGGTCAGGGGTCTCCAAGACTATGCCCAGGTTTGTTGATTTGCTTTAAGGACTCACAGGACCCAGTATTTAGTTGCAACCACAACTATGATTTATTACAGCTAAAGGGTAAAAGCAAAATCAGCAAGGGCAAAGGTTCATTGGGTGAAGTCCAGAAGAAACTGGGCACAAGTTTCCAGAAGTCCTCTCCCAGTGGAGTCACACAAAATGCACTTCATTCCTCCAGCATGGAATCGTGACAGCACATATGGAGTGTTGTCTAGTATGGAAGCACATTAGAGATCTGTGCCCAAGGGTTTTATTGGGGGCTGGTCAGCTTAGGCACAGTGTTGTATACTGTGTTTGTACAAACAGTTTAGGCACATTCCTATCAGTAAAGAATGGTAGGAACCCTCCCAAAATCCATTTTCTGAGACTCTCCCCAAAGGCTAACTTTGCAAGCAGGCTTTTTAAGGATGCCATTCTCAAGCCTGCTATGTTAACTCTTTTCTGCACAAATACTTACTTAAATCTTGATTAATTTGGGCTATGTTTTATATTTTTAAGTAGTAGGTCCTGACAATTTCCTCTCATATTCTCCTTTTTGATATTTGAGTATATCAAATATATACATATGCCTTAAACATCTCCTCAGTAGGTGGTTATCATTCTCTTATTGAGCACCTCTGGTTACAGAAAACTTAGTGCCTCCTGAGGCATCCCACTCAATTCTCTAAAAATTTCTCTTAAAACTTCTTTTCCATATTAAACCCAAATATGCCCTTCAGTTTGGGCCTTGGGATTACATGAAACAAACCTAGTTTGTCCTATATATGTTACCCTTTAAATATTCACAGGTAACTATTGTCTGTCTTCAATTCTTCTGTAGTACAGGAACACAGAGTTTTCTGTTTCTCTTTGCCCTTTTTTCTTTGTGGTTATAACAACAAATTCTATTTACAGTATTTTTTTTTTCCTGGCATATGTTTTCCACATTGTATTGGTGTTTTATAATATGGAGGTTTTTATTGTGTTTTGCTTTTTTTTTAGCTGATTTACTCTGACATGATATTGTATGTATATTGGGGGGAATCTTGTCTCCTAAATTTTATTGAATTTCTGATTTTAAAAAAAAATACATTTATGTAATGAGATTCCTAGATTAGAAGATTTTTAATGTTTTATTATGAAAAATTTCAAACATATTCAAAAGTGGATAGATAGTATAATAAACCTGATGAATCCATCCCTTAGCCTCAACAGTTATCATTCCATAGCTGGCCTGTATCTTTTGTACTCTCCATTCTCCAGTCCCCAACTCAGAACTGTTATTTTGAAGCAAATCCCAGATTAGAGCTAAACTTCTTAAATGAAGTTTGAAATTTTTCTGTTTAGAAACATTGTATCACCTTTTACTCCCCCATAATTGTGTGAGAATATCTGTTTCACTGTATGTTTACATTGTTTTAGAATTTAAAAATATTTTAAACTTTAGTATGTGAGAAAATTACCTTGTTATAATTTTCAGTTTTAAAAATTAATAGTGAGATTTAAAGTTTTTATTCACTCCTTTTCTTTTTCTCTTTGAGTTTTAGATATATGTGCTTTGTCCATTTTGGAGGGGGAAATCTTTATGTATCTTAAGAATTTTTGCATTCTTTATTTCAAGTATCAAATCACTGGTAAAAAATCGTGTGTGTGTGTGTGTGTGTGTGTGTGTGTTTTCTTTTTCATAGCTGACTGTTAGTGAGTGCTTTACTGTGTGGCAGAGATTGGGTTAGTCTGGGTGTAGAATTCTGCATTGGGACCCATTTTTCTTCAAAATCTTGTTTGGTTTCTTCCACTGCTTCTATAGGTTGCAGTGTTGCTGTGGAGAAATCCAAAGTTATTCTGATTCCTGAAATCCTGAGTATATATTTATGTGAACCTAATTTTTGTTTTTATTTTTCCTCTCTGGAAGCTTTCAGAATCTTCTCTTTGCCCCAATACTCTGTAATTTCAATGCTGATGTGTATTAGTGTGAATCTTTTTTCCTCTGTTGTACTGGATAACTGGTGGCTCTTTTAATCTGGAAATCCAGGTCCTTGAATTCTGGGGAATTTTCTTTGTTATTTTGTCATTAATTTCTTTCCCTCTGTTGACCTTGCTCTTTCTTTCTAGAACTTCTCTTGCTTGGACCTTGAATTCTGTACTGGTCTTACGTTTTTCTTATCTTTTGTTCCCCTATTTTCTTCTCTCTACATTTTTACTCCACTTTTGAGGAGAATTTCCTTAACTTTATCTTTCAACTATTGTTGAATTTTTTTGTTGTGCTAATATGTGTTTAAATTCAATAGCTCTTTTTGTTTTCTAAATGTTCTTGAATTGTAACCATCTTTACTTTCATTGTTTTAATGCATAGTGAGCTGTTTTCTTTCTAGAGGGCATGTAAATATTCACTTAACATTTCTTCTAGATTCTTTATCATTATTTCTCTTTGATATTTAATTCCTGAATCCATTTGGAATTTTTTTCTTACGTGGTAATGTGTTAGGATTTCTCCTCCCCGTTAATAATCAGTTTTATCAGTTTTTCTAAAAACCATTCATGGATTAATCATCATCATCTTTTTTTTTTTTTCTATCGGTTTGTACTGTCTGCTTCTATCATGGGTGTCACTGTCAGTGTTTTCTTACTAACATTCATCTCTCTAGTCTAATATTTTTCCTTGATGCAGAAGATTATGCAGGATAGGAGTTTACTAAATCTGTTTTCTGTCATTCCTTAACAATACACTGTCTACTCCAAGCAATTGAATGTCTTCTTATTCATTGTTGCAAGACATTTATATCAATCCTTTTTTATGTTTCTGGCTTTTTTCATTAATTTTACTTCATTCTGGGTGTGAATCTTTTTGGTTAATATAGCTTTCTAGTCAGGTCATTTGTTTACCATTATTCATGTAAACTCTATTTAATGTTAAGCCTTTCATTTGAGACTGAATTGGGACCTTATAAATACAATTCATGGTATAAAATATCTACCACTTATTTATACTTCAAAGGTTTTTTTGTCACTGAAGAAGGAAAGTGAGGATTTGGAGTCATACTTTATGTTCAGCCAATTTGTATTGGCCATTTAATCTTTTTTTCCCTCAAATGTAGTATGAATTGGCTCATGTTTACCATTGTCAGTCTTGCATAGTTTTTCATATTCCAGTAAATTGATCTGACTGTCATAGCTTTGGAATCCTTGAGCAATGTACTATTTTAATAAATTCAAAAGCATTGACTCTCTCTAGTTTTATTACATAGTTGCTTATCTCGCTGAGCTGTATTTAATTATATCTCATTGTTGGAGGGCATTCAGACTCCTCCTTTCAACTCCGACTTAAGACTCATTGCCAGTGACATATACGGTAGTAGAAATCGACTGTACTGAATTGAAAGGAAAAATACACACATTATACTTTACTTACAGGATATTGGCTTTTCACTTTTGTTCTACCAGTCAGACTACCAAAGCTTTAGATCTTACCATGATAGAAATGTAAAACCGACTTTTTTTTAGAAAGGAAATTTTATACTTGTAGGAATTCAGTCATTATAGTTATTTATAGCAAGTTGTTAAAATGTTAGCAATTGAAAGAAGTTGTGGTTATACTCCTTTTTCCCACTGGTGATTACATACTAATAGCGTGACTATTACTTTATAATTTAAGTCTTCTTATACCATGTGCTAAATACATAAATTGCCAGACTCTGAGAGATAATTAAATTCAGAAGACTAAGGAGGCTAACCTAGAAATTAAGTTTAGGTTGAGAAAGGTCATGATTATTTTCTTCCAGGTATTTCAGACTCCTCAAGTGATATGATACTTGACTTTATCCATTCTAGTTTGTGGTATCTCCTCTTTTTTTTCCATACTTTGGAGCTCCTGTGTTGCTGAACTTAATTTTCTATGTACTGGGAAATTCTTACCTGAGATTCTGAAGACGTCCTGGTAACATTTTGATATCCTGGTAACACTTACCTAACAGGTAAATTTTTCTGATTCAAAGTTAATTTGGTCAGAGTACTATCTTTAAGTACTTTTCTTTGCAAGTGGTAGGCTTTTAATAATTGGGTACCAAATGAAATAGCTGCAACACTATTATAAGATCCATCTTGCAAATAGAATTTGAGCAGATAAAGAAATTAGGAGTAGTTTATGCATTCTAAAAGCACTTACGGTATGCTGGAACCTGAGATTCAAAGGTGAGGAAGATGCCATCCCTACTTTTGGTAAGGCAAAGTGGCAAGTACCTGGGCTCTTCAGAGTTAAATTGCTTTGTTCTAGTGCTACCTCCAGTATGTACTAGCTCTGTTACCTTGAGCACATTATTTGGCCTTTACAACAAGCTTCAGTTTTGTTGTTTCAAACATGATGATAATCATGATTTCTATAAAGTGCTAAGGAGATCATTTACAGTCGCTGTTCAATAGATGTTAGCTGTTACTGTTGGAGGAGTCATTATGGATCAGATGCTCAGGCTGAACTGGAATAAGGCTAGAGTGAATATCAGATAGAAAGAAGATTGCCCAGTGGGGACAATATTCTAGATACCTATCTTCCCTTGACCTTATCTGACTCTCAAAGGTTAAACTTCAAGACCCTAGACCACTTATTTAATTATAATGCTGTGATATGAACCACAGAAGGAAAAAATTATATTGTGTTTACGTTTCTGTAATGTTGCTGCGTTTCTGCAGATTCCTTACAAGTAAAAGAAACGATTAGTTTTTCAGCACGTCCCTCAATGGACTGCTTTTCACTGTATTACTTAAATAATAAGTAGAAACCAAAGTAGACATGTCAAATAATTGAGGAAGGTGGAATTAACTAATGTTAAAAAAATCATAGTACATTATGCCCCTTTTTTGTAGAATAAATAATTTTTAAAAATGTCTTTCAATGTTAAAATTATTAAAGAATGTATTTATGCTTTTGTTTTTATATGTACCATCCTAGCATATTCACTCTTTGTTTTATAAAATTTCATGTTTTTCTGAATCACTGTGTAGTACACCTGAAACTAACACAGTATTTTAAATCAACTATACTTCAATAAAAAGTTTTTTTTTAATTCATGTTTTATCTTTTCATTTCTAACTTAACACATACTGTTATCTTACCACTGTTTTATAAATGGCAAATACACTTGTGTACATAGATTACTTCCATTTTTTCACAGGAGAGAGTCTTGTGCAAAGATGGTTCAGCACTTATCTACGGATATGTACAAAATATGATCTAAGAATGTGCTTTTGTAGTTCAGGTCTAGTTTTGTAAAACATAAGTCTAAAAAGTTAAAGAAAACCAGATATTGCTTTGGATTTTTGCCTCTTACTTCCATAAGATGATCATGCCTTGAATTATTTTTTTCACTGGTATCTTAATTTTTAATACTAATTTATAGCTATACCTCTTATGTAGTATTAAAGTATGAGTCTCATGCTTTTTAAAAAGAGGGTAGTTATAAACATTTATTATAGCTCTCATCTGAAAACTAAAATGAATAATAACAAAGCCCTTTGTATTTCTCAATTTATAAGTGGATAGCACTACTCATGATTTTCATTATAGAACTCTCTGAAAGATTATGCTACTTTCTGTGTAGCCTCATACAGTGTTGCCAACATGGATATTTTTCGTGGAATCCAGAGTTAAATTTTTCTACTCTGTTCTTTATGTGATTGACTCCAGGTAGGTACTGGTTCTTGTCTCTCCTGCTTACTTTTTCTGTATGTTTTGTCTGATTATAGGGAGAAGACTTACATAATAGCTCTTTATCCTATTATGTACAGCCTGGAACCTACTATCATTTTCATTTCCGCCAGAATAGAATAGAGGGGTGAACTGAGACGTTGACTTCCATCCTCATTCTGCCACCAACTAACTTTGTGATCCCTCTGTGCCTCACTTCCATCATCTGTAATATAAAGTCATTTACCTAAATGAACTCAACAAGACTCTTCTGACTCTTAAAAAACAATCCCATGGTTCTTTTTAAAATTGTGGTGAAAAACACGTAACATGAAATATACCTTCTTATCAAAATGTTAGGTATACTGTATACAATTTTTCATCTTGCAAGACTGAATATCTGTACCCATTGAACAGCAAGTCCCCATTTCCCCCTTCCCCCAGCCCCTGACAACCACGATTCTACTTTCTTTTTTTAAGACTGACTACTTTAGATAGTTATACAAGTAGAACCATGTGATATTTGTCCTTCTGTGACTGGCTTGTTTCACATAGCATAATGTCCTCAAGATTTATCCATACTGTAGTATATGACAGGATTTCCTTTTTTAAGGCTGAGTAATATTCCATTGTATGTATATACCACATTTTATTTATCCATCCATCCACTGATGGATATTTAGGTTATTTCCATCTCTTAGCTATTGTCAATAATGCTGCAGTGAACATGGGGGTGCTAATATCTCTTTGAGATCCTGATTTCAATTCCTTTGAAATATTTCAGTTATTTGAAACATTTTAAAATACTCATGTGTATTTTATTATAAAAACTAACAGTGCCAAGTTAAACAAGTCAAACAATTCAAGTGTATTTATATTCCATAAAATATTACAGAAAATTGTGTTTCAATAAAAAAGACTCTTGTTTCAGAACAGGCAGCTAATAGCAACTGAGCAGTTAATGTTTTTTTGTGAATAAATTTTAAAAGAGACTACTGCCTGTCCTGAATTCCCAGAAGTGGGATTGCTGGATCATATGTTAGTTTTATTTTTAATTTTTTGAGGAACCTCCATACTGTTTTTCATAGTGACTGCACCATTTTACATTCTACCAACAGTGTACAAGGATTCCAGTTTTTCTACATCCTTGCCAACACCTGTTATTTTCTAGTTTACTGATAATGGCCATTCTAGCAGGTGTGAGGTGATATCTCACTGTGGTTTTGATTTGCATTTCCCTGATGATTAGTGATATTAAGCATCTTTTCATATACCTGTGGCCATTTGTATTTCTTCTTTGGAAAATGTCTATTCAAATCCTTTGCTCATTTTTTTTAAATCAGGTTATTTGTTTGTTTATATTTTTGTTGTTGAATTATAGGGTTTCCTGATATATTTTGGGTATTAACCCCTTATCAGATATATGGTTTGCAAATTTTTTTATTATTCCATAGGTTGCCTTTTTTTACTATGTTTTCTTGGCTGTACAGAAGCTTTTCAGTTTGAAGGAGGCCCAATTGTCTGTTTTTGCTTTTGTTGCCTGTGCATTTGGTGTCATATACAAGAAATCAACGCCAGGAGCAAAGTTAGGAAGTTTTTACCCTATGTTTTCTTCTAGGAGTTTTATAGTTTCAGGTCTTATGTTTAAGTCTTTAATTCATTTCGAGTTGATTTTTGCATATGGTGTAAGATAAGGGTCCAATATCCTTCTTTTGCATGCAGATATCCAGTTTTCCCTGGATTTGTTGCAGAGACTATCCTCTCCCCATTGTATATCCTTGGCTTCTGTGTCATAAATTAATTGACCGTATATACATAGGTTTATTTCTGGACCCTCTATTCTATTCCATTGGTTTATATGTTTGTCCTTGTGCCAGTATCATACTGTTTTGATTACTGTAACTTTGTAATATGTTTTGAGGTTATTCAGGGTCCTTTGTGGTTCCATATGAATTTTATGATTGTTTTCCTATTGTGCAAAAATAAAATTCCATTGGGATTTTGACAGGGATTACATTGAATTTGTAGACTTTTATGGGTAGTATGGACATTTTAACAATATTAGGTCTTCAGGTCTATGAACACAAGATTTCCTTACATTTATTTGTGTTGTCTTTAATTTCTTTAAGCAATGTTTTGTAGTTTTCAATATTCAAGTCTTTAACCTTGTAGTTAAGTTTATTCCTAAGTATTTTATTCTTTTTGAGCTATTGTAAATGCGATTGTTTCCTTAATTTTCTTTTTGGATTGTTCATTGTTAGTGTATAGAAACACAACTGATTTTTAATGTTTGTTTTGTATCCTGCAACTCTCCTGAATTTATTTATTAGTTTTAATTAACTTTTTGGTGTGTGGAATCATTAGAGTTTTCTACATATAAGATCATGTTGTCACAGAGATAATTTTACTTCCTCCTTTCTTTCTTTTTTTTTTCTTTTTTGGCTGTGTTGGGTCTCAGTTGCAGCACGCAGGATCTTTGTTGCGGCATGCAGGATCCTCCATTGTGGTGCGCAAGCTCTTCGTTGTGGCACGCAGGCTTCTCTCTAGTTGTGGTGTGCAGGTTTTCTCTCTCTAGTTGTGGCGTGCGGGCTCCAGAGCACATGGGCTCTGTAGTTGTGGCATGCGGGCTCTCTAGTTGAAGTACGTGGGCTCAGTAGTTGTGGCCCGCGGGCTTAGTTGCCCTGTGACGTGTGGGATCTTAGTTCTGTGACTAGGGTTCGGACCCACGTTCCCGGCATTGGAAGGCGTATTCTTTACCACTGGACCACCAGGGAAGTCCCTACTTTTTCCTTTCTGATTTGGATGACTTTCATTTCTTTTTCTTACCTAGTTGTTCTGCCTAGAACTTCTGGTACTATGATGAATAGAAATGGCAAGAGTGGGCACCCTTGCCTTGTTCCTGATCTTAGAGGAAAAGTTTTTCGTTTTTACTTTTCAGTATGATATTAGCTGTGGGCTTTTCATAGTCATAGAGCCTTTATTATTTTGAGGTTATTTTCTTCCATTCCTAGTTCAGTGAATGTTTTTGTCATGAAAGTGTGCTGAGTTTTGTCAAACACTTTTTCTGTGACTGTTGAGATGATCATGTGATTTTATCTTTCATTCTATTAATGTAGTTTATAACATTGATTGATTTTCATGTTGAACCATCCTTGCACCCCAGGGATAAATCCCACTTAGTCATGATTTTTGATCCTTTTAATGTGTTGTTGAATTCCGTTTGCTAGTATTTTGTTGAGTCTTTTTGCATCTGTGTTCATTAGGGATGTTTGCCTGTAGTTTTCTTTTCTTGTAATGTCTTTGTCTGGTTTTAGTATGAGAATAATGCTGGTCTCATAAAATGAGTCCAGAAGTGTTCCCACCTCTTCAATTTTTAGGGACGAGTTTAAGGATTGGTGTTAATTCTTCTTTAAATGTTTGGTAGAATTCACATACGAAGTTATCTGGTCCTGGGCTTTTCTATGTTGGGAGGTTTTTGATTGCTGATTCAATCTCCTTCTTTATAATTGGTCTGTTCAGATTTTCTATTTCTTCATGATTCAGTCTTGGTGAGAAGTATATTTCTAGGAATTTAGCCTTTTCTTCTAGGTTATCCCATTTATTGTAGTATAATTGTATATGGTTGTCTCAAAATCCATCGTATTGTTTTGGTATCAGTTATGTCTCTTCTTTCATTTCTGATTTTATTTGAGTCTTCTGTCTTTTTTTCTTAGTCTAGCTAAAGGGTTGTCAATTTTGTTGATGTTCTAAAATACTAACTTTTAATTTTGTTGATTTTTTTCTATTATTTACTTCATTTATTTCTGCTTTAATTTTCATTATTTCCTTCCCTCTGCTAACTTTGAACTTAGTTTATTCTTCTTTTTCTAGTTCCTTGAGGTATAAGGTTAGAGTGTTTATTTGAGATACTTTTTCTTTCTTTTTTAAAATTGAAATATAGTTGATTTACACTATTACACTAGTTTCAGGTGTGTAACATAGTGATTCAAAATTTTTATAGATTATACTCCATTTATAGTAATTATAAAATATTGGCTAGATTCTCTGTGCTGTACAATATATCCTTGTAGTTTATTTATTTTATACATAGTAGTTTGTATAAACTTAATCCCCTATCCTTATATTGCCCCTCCCCCTTCCCTCTTCCCACCAGTAATGACTAGTTTGTTCTCTATATCTGTTAATCTGTTTCTTATTTGTTATATTTACTAGTTTGCTTTATTTTTTAGATTCTACACGTAAGTGATAACATACAGTATTTGTCTTTCTCTGTCTGACTTATTTCATTAAGCATAAACCATCCAGGTCCATCCATTTTGTTGCAAATGGCAAAATTTTATTCTTTATTTATGGCTGAGTAGTATTCCATTGTGTGTATATATATATGTGTGTGTGTGTGTATGTCACATGTTTTTTATCCATTCATCTGTTGATGAGCAGTGTGTTATTTAGTTTCCGTATATTTGTGAATTTTCCTGTGTTCTTACTAATATTTACTTCTAGATTCATTCCACTGTGGTAAGAAAAGATACTTAGTATGATATCAGTCTTCTTAAATTTGTTATTTTGTGACCTAACATGTGATCTTTCCTGGAGAATGTTGTGTATGCACTTGAGAAGAATTTGTATTTTCTTGCTGTTGGATGGAATGTTCTGTATATGTCTGTTAGTTTCATTTGGTCCATAGTGTTGTTCATGTCCTCTGTTTTCTTATTGATCTTCTGTCTGGATGTTCTATTTATTATTGAAAGTGGAGTAATGAAATCTACTATTATATGTGTTGGTATCTATTTCTCCCTTCAGTTCTGTCAATGTTTGCTTTGTATATTTGAGCATACATATAAGGCTCTGATGTTGGGTACATATATATTTATAATTGTTTAACTTCCTGGTGAATTGACTCTTTTATCATTATATAATGTTCGTCTTTGTTTCTTGTGACAGTTTTTGACTTAGTCTATTTTGTATGGTATAAGTTATGCTATCCTTGCTTTCTTTTAGAGGTTACTATTTGCATAGAGTATCTTTTTTTGTCATTTTATTTTTAGCCTATGTGTGTCCTGAAATATAAAGTAAATCTCTTGTAGACAGCATTTAGTTGTATCTTGTCTTTTAACTTTTAGACACTCTGTCTTTTGATTGGGGAGTTTAATCCATTTACATTTAAAGTAATTATAGATCAGGAAGGATGTAATGCCATTTTGTTAACTGGTTTTTGTCTGAATTACAGCTGTTGTGTCCCTCTTTTCCTCTCTTTCAGTCTTACTTTGTGTTTTGTTGATTTTTTTGTAGTGAAATACTTTGATTCCTTACTCATTATCTTTTGTGTATCTTCTATAGCTATTTTCTTTGTGGTTGCCATGGCACTTAACTGAAACCACCTTACAGTTATAATAGCCTATTTTAAGCTGATAATAACTTAACTTTAATTGCATGTAAAAGTTCTACTTTTTCACCCCCCCACACACTTTATGGTATTGATGTCACAACTTACATCTTTTTATGTTGTGTATCCATTAACATATCTTTATAGTTAGCTATTTATATTTATGTCTTTATCTCCTATTCTGGTATTAAAAGTGACATATTACAGTATTCTATATTTTTCTATACATTTACCTTTATCACTGAGCTTTATACTTTCATATATTTTTATGTTGCAGTCTAATGTTCTTTCCTTTCAACTTGAAGGACTTTCTTTAGCATTTCTTGTAAGGGAGGCCTAGTGAATGAACTCCCTCAGCTTTTGTTTATCTAAAAAAGTATTTCTCCTACATATTTGAAAGAAAGTTTTGCTGGATATAGTATTCTTAGTTGGCTGGGTTTTTTTGTTTGTTTGTTTGCACTTTGAATATATCATTCTGCATGCCCGTCTGGCCTACAAGATTTCTGCTGAGAAACCTGCTGATAGTCTTATGGGAGGGGTTTCCTTAATGATTCCATCATTTGAAATCAAATTTTTTAAATCAAGGACTTGAATTCTGAAGGAGGGAGAGAAAACATTGAGTTGTATGAAACCAGGAGGTCTCGAGACAGTGAATTATAGGGCACTTGCCAGCTTATTTTAAATTTAAGGTAAAGGCAGAGTATTCATTCTCTTGTTTTGCTTCCAGAGAATAGAAGACTCAAGAGCAGAGGAATCAAGAGCCCATAATGACATCTCAAGTAAATCAATAAATACACATACATGTCTTTTCATTTGGAAAACAACAGCTCAGACTTTATGCAAAAAATGTTTTCCACACATATATATCTATATCTGTGTTTTCCTAATGAAATAACACCTATTTTGTTTTTCCATTGATTTGAGAATTTAATATGAACTAGAATAGCCTCAAGATCTAAGTCTAAGATTATTTGCTGTAAAAATTTCCCACTTTGTTTTTTAATTTCTGAACTTACCAGAGAAAACTAAACACCCTTACATACTTCTTTAGGTCTGAGGATCATGAAGGAGGTGTACTCTTTAGCATAAGTAGAATACTTTATTTCTTTCCTGACAATATAATTAAAACATTTGTTAAAAGCCATATAATTAAATACACTATTTTGTAAAATGCCACTATATGTACTGATTGCCCTTCTCAGAACTAAGAATCTGTCAAAGTGTCTTGGTAGAGATCTTCCCAGAAGGAGTAATTCATTGAGACCTGTGCAGTGCAATCTAAGATAACCTTTTTTAATTAAAATGGGGAATTAAAAAGCCAATTCAAAAATTTGTTTCCTTTCGTTTGCTCAGGGTGAGGGTGCTGGAACTTCTGTTCCAATAGAGCCCCAGCAGTTGTTAAAAACATCATAAATTCTGGCTGTGTGTTGTGTGTCTGTAGCCATTACATGTGTAGCTCCAAATGCCGCTGTGGTATGTGATGGTCAGGCCCATTAATGAGTCAGTGTTTAACTGTCACTTTTTTCTTGGTAGGGTTATGAGGATTTTTTTTTTCCTTCTTGAGATTGGATTAAAATAGATGTCTTCTAAGCTTAGAAGGAACAAGTTTTCTAAGACTACAGCAGATAGAGGAAATTTATCTATTTCTGGGCAACAAACTTGTCAAATGCACTATAAGGAAAATAAAATTTTTTTGGCATTACATTTTGTGCCATCAAGTAGAGATCCTTGCTCATAATAGGTGTTCGCTTAATGATTTTAAAATATAGTTTTATATATTTATTAAAAAAAATAAAAATAATAAAATATACATATAAATATATATTTATAATATATAATTCACATGCCATTTAATTAATTCATTCAAAGTGTACAAAGTGACTTTTAGTATATTCACAGAATTGTGCAAACATAATGACAGATAATTTAAGAACATTTTCATCACCACCAAAAGAAACATTGTACGCATTAGCAATCACTCCCCATTTTCTCCTACACCTCTCCGATCCTAAGCAATTACTTTCTGTCTCTGTAGATTTGCATATTCTGGACATTTCATATAAATGGATCATATAATATGTGGGCTTTTGTGACTGGCTTCTTTTACTTCACTTGATGTTTTCATGGTTCATCCATGTTGATTCCTTTTTCATGGCAGAATAATATTCTATCATATGGTTATACTGTATTTTATTTATCCCTTCATCAGTTGATGGATATTTGGGTTGTTTCCACTGTTTGGCTATTATAAATTATACCTCTGTGAACATTCACGTACAAGTTTTTGTGTGGATATATGTTTTAATTTCTCTTGGGTCGGTACTTAGGAGTACAGTTACTAGATCATATGGTAATTCTGTTTAGCCAGTTGAGAAACTGTCAGACTGTTTTCCAAAGGGGCTGCACCATTTCACTCTCCCACTGGCAGTGTATGAAGGTCCCAATTTCTCCACATCCTTGCTAACACTTGCTATGGTTTCAAGCCATCCTATTGGGTATGAAGTCATGCGTCATTTGATTTTGATTTGCATTTATGTCGTGGCTAATGCTAATTGAGTATCTTTTTGTGTTTTTTTTGGCCATTTGTTTATCTTCTTTGGAGAAGTATCCTTTTAGATCCTTTGCTCTTTTAAAATTGAGTTATTTGTCCTTTATTATGGAGTTGTACGAATTCTTGATATATTCTGGATGTAAGTTCCTCATTAGATATATGATTTGCACATATTTTCTTCCATTCTGTGTGTTCTTTTCATTTTCTTTATAGCATCTTTTGAAGGACAAATATTTGTAATTTGATGAAATGTTTTGTTTTCTTTTGTTGCTCATGCTTTTGGTGTCATATCTAAGAAGGCTTTGCCTAACTCAAGGTCACAAAGATTTACTCCTATATTTTCTTTAAGAGCTTTACAGCTTTTGCTCTTACATTCAGGTCTGAAATCTATTTTGAGTTAATTTTTACATGTGGTGTGAGGAAGGGGGTCCAAATTAATTCTTTTGCATATGGAAATACAGTTGTCAAAATCAAACACCATTTTTCAAAGAGACTCTTCTTTCTGCATTGTATTTTCTTGGCCTTTCTGTCTAAAATCAATTGACTTAAATGTAAGGATTTATTTCTAGACTCTGAGTTCTGTTTCATTGATCTATATTTATATCCTTATGTCAGTACCACACTATTTTGACTGCTGTAACTTTGTAATAAATTTTGAATTTGGGAAGGTTGAATCTTCAAACTTTGTTCCTTTTGAAGATTGTTTTGGCTCTTCAGGATCCCTTGTTTTCAAATGAATTCTAGGATCAATTTCTGAATTTTGGCAAAGAGGCTACCTGGGATTTTGATAGGGATTGCATTGAATATGTAGATGTTTTTGGGAAATAGTACCGTTTTAACAATATTAAGTCTTTTGATCCACAAATGATTTTGCTCTTCTTATTTTATTGTGTCATGCATAGGGATTGAAGTATGAACGTGGAGGGAAATTTTTGTCCATTAACCCCCCTACATTACAATTGGCTTTAATTATTTTACATTGGAATAACCATTGAATATTTCACTATGCTACTCATTACAACTGTAAGCTTCTTTAGGGCAGGATATATATTAATTATTTTTGTATTGCGGAGAGTTAATGTCATAGTTGTTTAAGAAAAGCATTTTTTTAACACCAAAAACCCCTGTAATATGTATACGTGTATAAATGGATAGAACAAGGGCTCACAGGTAATTATAAAAGAGATAGAATATTAGCGGTACTATGAAATTACCATTAATAACAAATGGCTAACTGACATTTTTTTAGGCTTTTAATTCATATATATTCATAGTATTCCTTTGGAGAAAAATGAAATAATGATTGCTTTATAGATTGATTTCTTTTAAAAGGCATAATTTGTACGTTCTTTAAATTCATTTTAGGTACCAAATCTGATTCCAGTTTTGATGTTCAAATTAGGAAGACCACTGGAACCTGTGTTATACAATGATATCTTGTATACTTTGCCTACACTTGGTGTTCACAAGGTTTGTATATTAAGCAACTTACTTTGGGGCAAAAAGAAAGTGAGACATGAATTTTGTTTGTTGTCATGTGAAATTTTGACCCTTTAATTTTGCCGTGATCACTGCTTCCCTTGTTGGGCCAAACATTATTGTTACAATATTTAAGAATTAATTTTTAAAAATCATTTTTTCATCACGTTTTCCCATTGGCTATTGTCTGAGATTGGGTCTTTATGCCCCCAGAATTGCTAACTAGCTCCTCCCAAAGCTATCTCCAACCTCTGAGAAGATGGGTAATACTGTAGTAAGCTTCCGTTTCAGTCTTTATTTTATAATCAGAGGTTTTTAAGTTCCTTTGGTAACCTTGGGGTTATCCACATTTGCATTTATGAAACCAAAGTTTCTTCAATGTTTCCTAGGTGTGCATAGGACAAATTCTACGAGTAATTCAACTTCTTGGAACCACTCCTCAACTAAAAGCTGTCACTTTGCGCTTGTTGACTTCTTTGTGGGAAAAACAGGTAAGCTCAGATATACACTTGTATGAGTATTAAACATGTCTCTTTCACTGAAGAAAGCTAATTTTGTCATTATGCATGACACTGCTTTGATATAGTAATATTAGTGAGTGACATCAATGATTGCATTGAGAAGTTTTGATTTAATGTGGTGCTTTTGATCTATAATTCAGTCAGTTGTGATTGACTCTCAGAGAGAAATTGAGAATAGAAAATAATCTTATTTCCTTAATTCTGAAATTTATTTTTCCATTTGTGTGGAAAAAGTGATAGAAATATAAGTGATTAGAGCCTTTGTAATTAGAGTGAGATTTTGCCACTTTTTTCATGTTTTATGAAGTGAACAGTACATGGATCTGTAAGAAAATCCCCAGCAATCATAACAGCATTCTTTTTTTCTGATTAGATGAAACACATTATAATTTGCAATGCAGATGTAAGATTTAGAGGTGAAAATGCTGCATAAAAGGAGACAATTATTATTCAACTCAAGTTGTGAAATTACCTTTTTTGTGAAATTGCCTTCTTAGGATCGTGTCTATCCTGAACTGCAGCGTTTCATGGCCATGTCCGATGTGCCCTCTCTGTCTGTGGGCAAGGAGGTCCAATGGGAGAAACTGATAGCTAAAGCAGCATCGATCAGAGATATATGTAAGCAAAGGTAAGACATGCTTGACGCCTGGGAATGTATATCATGATATATTATTTTGCATTTAATTTTTTTATTGCAAGCAAGAAGTGAGGAAAGATAGGCAGAGGATGTTTGAGTAAGAATAAATGAATATGAAAGTCAAGTTGTCTGATTGTAAAATTCAGCAACATCAGACAATAACTTTGAGTAGCAGGCATGTCTTTTCAGGTCTAGACTTATATCTAGGTTTAGAGGCTATTTATATATCCTTTTCTGTGTAATAATTTAATGTTGTAATAAAACATATGATGTTACATTTTCTATTTTTCTATATATAAATTCCTGAAACCTAAGCAGTGGATTGTCGGTCAAACTGTTCTTTCTTATATTCTCCCTATGTTATGCTTGATTTTTATAAGATGTTTTAATAGAGAAGGCCTTATTCGTAACTCATTGAATGGAATTAATAGGAATTATTACAAGGAGGGAAATGACCTTGAATTCCTGTGTATGCTTTAGGGTTTAGGAAGACATGAAGATGTTAGGGAGATGACTCTGCTATTCTAGGTTATGGGTTAATAACTAGGCAGGAGGTGACAAGACTGAAATAACACTAAGCAAAGCTCCACCTTGCCAGATTTCTATTTTCTTGAATTAGGGTAAGGCCAAAATCTTAGAGAGGAAATAGATTTGATACATTTGAAATGAGTTATAATCCTGCAGTTTCATATATTGATTGAGCCACTGCACTGTAGAATTCTTGGAGCATCATTCTCACTTTTGTCAATGATGACACTGTGAATGGTACTTCCTGAAGCTGTGCAGTGAATGGGTTGGCCCAGATGCTGATAATGTGGATGATTTCGTTTCAAGTAAAATCTTGGATTAGAATGTATTTAGGCCTCAGCAGTTCTGCCTCTTTTCTAAGCTTCAGCCTTTTGGCAGCACAAAAAACATCTTAGTCTAAAGTTACACACGTGTTAACCCACGACTTAAGAGATTAGATTCTCTTGAGGTATTGGCATGGAAAAAATTTAGAGATGATAGCCGACATTTTAGTTTTACATACTTAAAGCTGAGGCTCAGGAGACGTTAAACATCAGACCAGATCAGAGTCTGTTGAAAACTTACTCAGTGAACCTTTCAGTTACCATCTCGAGATCCGTCAAATTTTTCCAGTTTTGTTAAATGATTTCCATTTGGCGGACAGTGAAGCAATAGAATTCAGTCAGGCAATTTTTTCAATTGATATTTTGTTAAATAGAGAGAAGTATTATATCGCTGAGGGGTTACAAAGAATGCAGACCTGAGCATTACTTTATGAAGTTAAAAGCATTCTGGGGATACCACAATATATGTGGGATAGAGGAAGGAGAGGAGGATGAGTGAGTGAATCCAGCATAGTACCTGGCATGAAGTAAGTGCTCAGTCAGTTATAATTCATATTATTATTATTTTTATCATCATTATCATTATCGTCATTATTGTGATAGGCATACCCACTTTAGTTTGTAATACTGCTATGACCAATCATCTTCTAATCTCAAATCCCTGGCTTTACTGATGATCTCAATAAGGTAAGTCAGTTCTTTTCACTATTATTATAGACTTGAGTTTTTGTCGATTCAGACAATAGGTTTTGTGATTCAGGGAGAATAAAATTTGTTAAGGAGTGTCTTCTTTTTTGGGTAATAATACCAAAAATGAGCCTGAAGTTACAGCAGAAATGATGAAGATGCAAATCTTTGAACAAAAGCATATGGTATTATTAGTTGAGGGTCAACGTTTGATAGGCACAAGAGTAAAGGAAAACATTAATGTTTTTGTTCAGGCAAAAGACCTTGGAGTAGTAATATAGTTCTTTGGCTTTAATCTTGTGTCTAAACTGTCATTTCTTGTAGGCCATATCAGCATGGTGCAGATATGTTGGCAGCTATTTCCCAGATGTTGAATGAATGCACTAAGCCTGACCAAGCTACTCCAGCAGCCTTGGTGTTACAAGGTCTTCATGCACTCTGCCAGGCTGAGGTGGGCTTTTTTGAGTTGTTTTGTATAATTTGGAAGAAAATAATTTACAAGGCATTGTAGTTACAAGGATGTAGGAGATTTTTGTTCAGAAGAGTGAAATAAGACAGTCTACTTTACAAATTCTTTGTAGAGGGGAGTCTTGAAACGTAGACTTTTTCTAGAGGCTAAAGAAAACCAGACTTTAGATTCTTCCGTGTTGTTATTTATTTTTGTTAATATAGAAGGAGAAGTATGCTTATAGGAGAACTCTTGAGTATATTTGCTTCTTGGTTTTGTGATTAGAGAGCCTTAGAAGCAGAGGAGGTAAGGAAATCGGCATGGGCCAGTGGCAGTTTTATAGCCAGCAAAAACTTTTGTTGGCTTGAAGATTGGCAAAGGATCCTTTCTTTCCTAATGATCAGACTGGGTAGGATGGACTGATATTAGAACCAAGTCTCTAAATCATCTTCTGAACTTCAGACAGCTCCCAAAACTATAGCACAGCAGAGGAAATCTTTAATCTTTTGGAGAAATGTGGTAATTACATCAAAGATCATTCATTGACCTAACAAAAGTTTTTTATGTAAAAAAAATTTTTATGCAGCCTTGTAAGCTGCTTTATTATTGTTTTTTAATGGAAGTATATTTGATTTATAATATCATATTAGTTTCAGGTGTACAACATATTAATTCAATACTTTTATAGATTATACTCCCTTTAAGTTATTAAAAAATAATGGCTATATTTCCCTGTGCTGTGCAATATATCCTTGTTGCTTATTTATTTTATGCATAGTATTTTGTGTCTCTTAATACCATAGCCCTACCTCCCTCCTCCTCCCTTCCTTCTCCCCACTGGTAATCACTACTTTGTTCTCTGTATCTGTGAGTCTGTTTCTGTTTCGTTATATACAGTCATTTGTTTTATCTTTTAGATTCCACATATAAGTGATAACATAGAGTATTTATCTTTCTGTGTCTGACTTATTTTACTAGGCATAATATTCTCTAGGTTCATACACATTGTTGCAAATTACAGAATTTCATTCTTTTTTATGGCTGAGTAATATTCCATTATGTATATTTGGAATACACACACACACACACACACACACACACACACACATCATCTTTATCCATTCATCTGTTAATTTAGAGGAAAGTCTTTCAGCTTTTCATCATTTCACCATTGAGTGTGATGTTAGCTGTGGGTTTATAATAACTGACCTTTATTATGTTCAGATATGTTCCTTTTACACGAACTTTGATGAAATTTTCTGTCATGAATGGATATTGAATTTTGTCACATGCTTTTTCTGTGTCTATAGAGATGATCATGTGATTTTTTTAAAAATTGGGGAATAGTTGCTTTACAATGTTGTGTTAGTTTCTGCTGTACAATGAAGTGAATCAACTATATGCATACATATATTCTCTCCCTCTTGGGCCTCCCCCCCCCCCCCCATCCCACCCATCTAGGTCACCACGGAGAACCGAGCTGAGCTCCCAGTGCTATACAGCAGATTCCCACTAGCTGTCTATTTTACACATGGTAGTGTATATATGTCAATCCTAATCTCCCAATTCATCCCACCATCCCTTCCTGTGTCCACATGTCTGATCTCTACCGCTGCATCTCTATTCCTGCCCTACAAAATGGTTCATCTGTATCATTTTTCTAGATTCCACATATATGCATTAATATACGATATTCATTTTTCTCTTTCTGATTTATGTCACTCTGTATGACAGACTCTAGGTCCAACCACATCTCTACAAATGACCCATTTTTGTTCCTTTTTATATCTGAGTAATATTCCATTGTATATATGTACCACATCTTCTTTGTCCATTCATCTGTCGATGGACATTTACATTGCTTCCATGTCCTGGCTATTGTAAATAGTGCTGCAATGAACATTGGGGGAGGGTACATGTATCTTTTTTTTTTTTTAACATCTTTATTGAAGTATAATTGCTTTACAATGGTGTGTTAGCTTCTGCTTTATAACAAAGTGAATCAGTTATACATATACATATGTTCCCATATCTCTTCCCTCTTGCATCTCCCTCCCTCCCACCCTCCCTATCCCACCCCTCTAGGTGGTCACAAAGCACCGAGCTGATCTCCCTGTGCTATGCGGCTGCTTCCCACTAGCTATCTATTTTACATTTGGTAGTGTATATATGTCCATGACACTCTCTCACCCTGTCACATCTCACCCCTCCCCCTCCCCATATCCTCAAGTCCATTCTCTAGTAGGTCTGTGTCTTTATTCCCATCTTGCCACTAGGTTCTTCATGACCTTTTTTTTTCCCCTTAGATTCCATATATATGTGTTAGCATACTGTATTTGTTTTTCTCTTTCTGACTTACTTCACTCTGTATGACAGACTCTAACTCCATCCACCTCATTACAAACACCTCCATTTCATTTCTTTTTATGGCTGAGTAATATTCCATTGTATATATGTGCCACATCTTCTTTATCCATTCATCCGATGATGGACACCTAGGTTGCTTCCATGTCCTGGCTATCGTAAACAGAGCTGCAATGAATATTTTGGTACATGACTCTTTTTGAATTATGGTTTTCTCAGGGTATATGCCCAGTAGTGGGATTGCTGGGTCATATGGTAGTTCTATTTTTTGTTTTTTAAGGAACCTCCATAGTGCTCTACATAGTGGCTGTATCAATTTACATTCCCACCAACAGTGCAAGAGGGTTCCCTTTTATCCACACCCTCATTGTTTGTAGATTTTTGATTCTGGCCATTCTGACCGGTGTGAGGTGATACCTCATTGTAGTTTCGGTTTCCATTTCTCTAATAATTAGTGATATTGAACATCTTTTCATGTGCCTCTTGGCCATCTGTATGTCTTCTTTGGAGAAATGTCTATTTAGGTTTTCCACCCATTTTTTGATTGGGTTGTTTGTTTTTTTGTTATTGAGCTGCATGAGCTGTTTGTATATTTTGGAGATTAATCCTTGTCAGTTGCTTTGTTTGCAAATATTTTCTCCCATTCTGAGGGTTGTCTTTTCATCTCATTTACGGTTTTCTTTGCTGTGCAAAAGCTTTTAAGTTTCATTAGGTCCCATTTGTTTATTTTTGTTTTTCTTTTCATTACTCTAGGAGGTGGGTCAAAAAAGATCTTGCTGTGGTTTATGTCAAAGAGTGTTTTTCCTATGTTTTCCTCTAAGAGTTTTATAGTTTCTGCTCTTACATTTAGGTCTTTAATCCATTTGATTTTATTTTTGTGTATGGTGTTAGGGAATGTTCTAATTTCATTCTTTTACATGTAGCTGTCCAGTTTTTCCAGCACCACTTATTGAAAAGACTGTCTTTTCTTCATTGTATATTCTTGCCTCCTTTGTCACAGATTAGGTGACCATAGGTGCGTGGGTTTATCTCTAGGCTTTCTATCCTGCACCATTGATCTATATTTCTGTTTTTGTGCCAGTACCATACTATTTTGATTACTGTAGCTTTGTAGTGTAGTCTGAAGTCAGGGAGCTTGATTCCTTTAGCTCCGTTTTTCTTTCTCAAGATTGCTTTGGCTATTTGGGTCTTTTGTGTTTCCATACAAATTGTAAAATTTTTTGTTCTAATTCTATGAAAAATGCCATTGATAATTTGATAGGGATTGCATTGAATCTGTAGATTGCTTTGGATAGTACAGTCATTTTCACAATATTGATTCTTCCGATCCAAAAACATGGTATATCTCTCCATCTGTTTGTGTCATCTTTGATTTCTTTCATCAGTGTTTTATATATAAATTTGGATTTTTAAAATTTCTTTTTCTTCTCTGATTGCCGTGGCCAGGACTGCCAAAACTATGTTGAATAATAGTGGCGAGAGTAGACATCCTTGTCTTGTTCCTGATCTTAGAGGGAATTCTTTCAGTTTTTCACCATTGAGAATGATGTTTGCTGTGGTTTTGTTGTGTATGGCCTTTATTATGTTCAGGTAGATTCCCTCTATGCCCGCTTTCTGGAGAGTGTATATCATAAATGGGTGCTGAATTTTTCAAAAACTTTTTCTGCATCTATTGAGATGATCATATGGTTTTTATTCTTTAATTTGTTAATATGGTGTATCACATTGATTGATTTGCGTATATTGAAGAATCCTTGCATCCCTGGGATAAATGCCACTCGATCATGGTGTATGATCCTTTAAATGTGTTGTTGGATTCTGTTTGCTAGTATTTTGTTGAGGATTTTTGTGTCTATGTTCATCAGTGATATTGTTCTGTAATTTTCTATTTTTGTGATGTCTTTGTCTGGTTTTGGTATCAGGGTGATGGTTGCCTCGTAGAATGAGTTTGGGAGTGTTCTTCTGCAATTTTTTGGAAGAGTTTGAGAAGGATAGGTGTTAGCACTTCTCTAAATGTTTGATAGAATTCGCCTGTGAAGCCATCTGGTCCTGGACTTTTGTTTGTTGGAAGATTTTTAATCACGATTTCAATTTCATTACTTGTGACTGGTCTGTTTATAGTTTCTGTTTCTTCCTAGTTCAGTCTTGGAAGATTGTACCTTTCCAAGAATTTGCCCATTTCTTCCAGGTTGTCCATTTTATTAGCATATAGTTGCTTGTAGTCGTCTGTTATGATCCTTTGTATTTCTGCAGTGTCAGTTGTAATTTCTCCTTTTTCATGTCTAATTTTATTGATTTGTATCCTCTCCCTTTTTTTCCTGATTTGTGTGGTTAAAGGTTTATCAATTTTGTTTATCTTCTCAAAGAACCAGCTTTTAGTTTCATTGATTTTTGCTATTGTTTTCTTTGTTTCTATTTCATTTATTTCTGCTTTGATTTTTATGATTTCTTTCCTCCTACTAATTTTGGGTTTTGTTTGTTCTTCTTTGTCTTCTTGCTTTAGGTGTAAGGGTAGATTGTTTATTTTAGATTTTTCTTGTTTCTTGAGGTAGGATTGTATTGCTATAAACTTCTCTCTTAGTACTGCTTTTCCTGCATCCCGTAGGTTTTGGGTCGTCATGTTTTCATTGTCCTTTGTTTCTTTGGATTTTTTGATTTCCTCTTTGATTTCTTCAGTGATCTCTTGGTTATTTAGTAGTGTATTGTTTAGCTTCAATGTGTCTGTATTTTTTTACAGTTTTTTTTCCTGTAATTGATTTTTAATCTCATAGTGTTGGTCGGAAAAGATACTTGAAATGATTTCAATTTTCTTAAATTTACTGAGGCTTGATTTGTGACCCAGGATGTGATCTGTCCTGGAGAATGTTCCATGTGCACTTGAGTAGAAAGTGTATTCTGCCACTTTCCAGTGGAGTGTCCTGTAAGTATCAATTAAGTCTATTTGGTCTGTTGTGTCATTTAAAGCTTGTGTTTCCTTATTAATTTTCTGTTTGGATGATCTGTCCATTGGTGTAAGTGGGTGTTAAAGTCCCCCACTATTATTGTGTTAATGTCAATTTCTCCTTTTATGGCTGTTAGCAGTTGCCTTATGTATTGAGGCAGTCCTATGTTGGGTGCATAAATATTTATAATTGTTATATCTTTTTCTTGGATTGATCCCTTGATCATTATGTAGTGTCCTTGCTTGTCTCTTGTAACATTCTTTATTTTAAAGTCTATTTTATCTGATACGAGTATTGCTATTCCAGGTTTCTTTTGATTTCCATTTGCATGGAGTATCTTTTTCCATTCCCTCACTTTCAGTCTGTATGTGTCCCTGGGTCTGAAGTTGGTCTCTTGTAGGCAACATATATACTGGTCGTGCTTTTGTATCCATTCAGCCAGTCTATGTCGTTTTGTTGGAGCATTTCATCCATTTACATTCAGGTTATTATCAGTATGTATGTTCCTATTACCATTTTCTTAATTGATTTGGGTTTGTTTTTGTGGGTCTTTTTCTTCTCTTGTGTTTCCTGTGTAGAGAAGTTCCTTTAGCAATTGTAAAGCTGGTTTGGTGGTGCTGAATTTTCTTAGCTTTTGCTTGTCTGTAAAGCTTTTGGTTTCTCTGTCGAATCTGAATGAGATCCTTGCTGGGTAGAGTAATCTTCATTGTATTTTTTTCCCTTTCATCACTTTAAATATATCCTGCCACTCCCTGTTGGCCTGCAGAGTTTCTGCTGAAAAATCCACTGATGACCTTATGGGGATTCCCTTGTATGTTATTTGTTGCTTTTCCCTTGCTGCTTTTACTATTTTTTCTTTCAATTAAATTTTGGTAGTTTGATTATTATGTGTCCTGGTGTGTTTCTTCTTGGGTTTATCCTGTATGAGACTCTCTGTGCTTCTGGACTTGGGTGGCTTTTTCCTTTCCCATGTTAGGGAAGTTTTCGAATGTAATATCTTCAAATGTTTTCTCAGACTCTTTCTCTTTCTCTTCTTATTCTGGGACCCCTATAATTCGAATGTTGGTGCATTCAGTGTTGTCCCAGAGGTCTCTGAGTCTGTCCTCATTTCTTTTCATTCTTTTTTCTTTATTCTGCTCTTTGGCAGTTATTTGCACCATTCTATCTTCCAGCTCACTTATTCATTCTTCTGCCTCAGTTTTTCTGTTATTGATTCCTTCTAGTGTATTTTTCATTTCAGTTATTGTGTTGTTCATCACAGTTTGTTTGTTCTTTAGTTCTTCTAGGTCCTTGTTAAACATTTTTTGTATTTTCTCAATCCATGCCTCCATTCCATTTCCAAGATTCTGTATCATCATCTACTATGATTACTCTGAATTCTTTTTCAGTTAGGTTCCCTATTTCCTCTTCATTTATTTGGTCTTGTGGGATTTATCTTGCTCCTTTGTACCATATTTTTTTGTCATCTCATTTTTTTTGATGGGTGCGGCTATGTTCCTGTCTGGCTGGTTGTTTGCTGTTAGGCTTCCAGCACTGGAGTTTGCAGGCAGTTGGGTGGAGCCAGGTCTTGATGTCAAGATGAGGACCTCTGGGAAAGCTCACACCAATTAATATTCCCTTGGGCCTGAAGTTCTCTGTCATTCCAGTGGCTCGGACTTGGTGCTCCCACCACTGGAGCTCTGGCCCGATGTCTGGCCTGAGAACCAAGACCCTGCAAGCTATGTGGTGTGGCAAAAAAAGAAAAAAAAAATGTAACAAACCAAAAGGAGCAGAACAATAAGAAAGAATAAAAAATAAAATAAAATTAGAAAAATAAAAATATATTAGAAAAATAAAAATAAAAATGAAGCAACAACAAAGCAAAACAGAACCTCAGCAGAAAAAAGAAAAAAAAAAAAAAAAAGGCTGGAAGAAGCCTTGGGCGGGTGGGGCTTAATGTCAGGACCTGCCTGGCTGGAAGAGGCCTTTGGGAGGCGGGGCTTAGGCTCAGGACTCATGCAGTCAGAGGAAGCCCCAGAGGGTGGAGGTTCAGGTCCAGGATCCCAGCATTCTTGCTGGGGCCTGAGCGGGCAGGCGACATGCTGGCCGTGTTCCCCTCCTATCCCCCAAAGGTCTCTCCTGATCCCCACTGATCCCCTCACTGGGAGTGGGCCCCTCCGAGCATGGGAATCCCTCCTATCCCACAGCTGTCCCTCAGGGGCTGGTCCCATCCCACCTCCACTTTTCCTCCCCACTTTCCCTCCCATGTCCTCAGGACCCGCCCAGCTGGAGGGGCCCTGGAGGGCAGAGGTTCAAGCCTGGGACCCCAGCAGACTTGCTGGGGCCTGAGCAAGTTGGGGAGATGCTGGCTGCATTTCCCTCTGATCCCCCAATTCCCCAAAGGTCTCTCTCCATCCCCGCTCATCCCGTCGCCCTGAGTGGGCCCCTCTGACAGTGGGAACCCCTCTCCTCCCCCAGCCACCCCTCAGGCATGCTGGTCCCATCCCATTTCCACTTTTCCTCCCCCACTTCTTCCCTCCCACGTCCTACCTGGTTGCGCAGGCATTCCTCCCATCCCCTTAGGTGTCTGAGGTCCCCCACCAGCACCTGCTAGGTGCCCTAGTTTTGAGGAGATGTGAACTCCACATCCTCCTACTCCATCATCTTGACTCTGCCCCTGATCACATGATTTTTATCCTTCTCTTTGTTAATGTTGTGTTCCACATTGATTTGCAAATATTGAATTATTCTTGCATCCCTGAAATAAATCCCACTTGATCATGGTGTATGATCCTTTTTATGTATCAGTGGATTCAGTTTGCTAATATTTTTTTGAGGATTTTTTAATCTATATTCATCAAAGATATTGGCCTGAAATTGTTTTTTTTTTGGAATGTCTTTTTCTGGTTTTGGTATTAGTGTAATGGTGGCCTCATAGAATGAATTTGTGAGTGTTCCATCCTCTTCAATTTTTTGGAATAGTTTGAGAAGGATAGGTATTAACTCTTCTTTATATGTTTGGTAGAATTCCCTTGTGAAGCCATCTGATGCTGGACTTTGCTGGGAATTTTTTTTTTTTTAATTATAAATTCAATTTCACTACTAGTGATCAGTCTGTTCAGATTGTCTGTTTCTTTCTGATTCAGCCTTAGCAGGTTGCATGTTTCTAGAAATTTGTTCATTTCTTCTAGGTTGTTCAATTTGTTGACATATAATTATTTATATGTCATATGTCCCTTATGATTTTTTGTATCTCTGTGGTATCGGTTGTTATTTCTCCTCTTCAATTCTTATTTTGTTTATTTTTTTCCTCTCTCATTTCTTCTTGATGAGCCTGGCTAAAGTTTATCAGTTTTGCTCATCTTTTCAAAAAACCAGCTCTTGGTTTCATTGATCTTTTTTTTGTTTTTAGGTCTCTATTTTATTTATTTCCTCTTTGATCTTTATTATTTCCTTCCTTCTGGTGACTTTGGGCTTAGTTTGTTCTTCTTTTCCTAATTCCTTTAGGTGGTAGGTTAGGTTGTTTATTTGAGATTTTTCTTGGTTTTTTGAGGAGGGCCTGTGTCACTATAAACTTCCCTCTTAGAAGTGGTTTTGCTGCATCCCATAGATTTTGGAAAATTGTGTTTCCATATTCAGTTGTCTCAAGGTATTTTCTGATTTCCTCTTTGATTTCTTCATTGACTGTTGGTTTTTTAGTAGCATGTTGTTTAGTCTCCAGGTGTTTGTTATTTTCCCAGTTTTCTTTCTGTAATTGATTTCTAGTTTCATACCACTGTGATTGGAAAAAATGCTTGATATAATTTATATCCTCTTGAATTTGTTGTGACTTGTTTTGTGGCCAGCATTTGATCTCTTCTGGAAAATGTTCCATGTGCGCTTGAAAAGAATGCGTATTCTGCTGCTTTGGGATGGTATGTCCTGTAGATATCTATTAAGCCATCTGGTTTATTGTGTCATTTAAGACTATGGTTGCCTTATTGATTTTCTGTCTAGATGATGTGTCCATTGATGTAAGTGGAGTGTGAAAGTTCCCTACTATTATTGTTTTTTGTCAGTTTCTCCCTTTATGTATGTTAATATTTGCTTTGTATATTTAGGTCCTACTGTATGGGTGCATATATGTTAACGAGTGTAATATCCTCTTCTTGTATTGATCCCTTTATCATTATATAATGCCCTTCTTTGTCTTTTGTTATAGACTTTGTTTTAAAAGTCTATTTTGTCTGAAATGAGTATTGCTACCCCCACTTTCTTGTCATTTCTGATTGCATGAAATATCTTTTTCTATCCCCTTACTTTCACTTTGTGTGTGTCGCTCTGAAGTGAGTGTTGTAAGCCGCGTATAGACAGGTTTTGATTTTTTATTCAATCAACCACTGTGTCTTTTGATTGGAGCATTTAGTCCACTGACATTTAAAGTAATTACTGACAGGTATATACTTATTGCCATTTTACTACTTGTTTTCCAGTTGTTTTTGTAGTTCTTCTCTGTTCGTTTCTTCTTCTGTTTGTTTCTTCCCTTATGGTTTGATGATTTTCCTTAGTAGTATGCTT
The DNA here is from genome assembly GCF_028564815.1 of Eubalaena glacialis. Lineage (NCBI taxonomy): Eukaryota > Metazoa > Chordata > Mammalia > Artiodactyla > Balaenidae > Eubalaena > Eubalaena glacialis. Next base: position 71,096,674 of record NC_083724.1, read on the forward strand.
GTGTTTCTTTCTAGTTTTTTGGTATCTATTGTAGGTTTTTGATTTGTGGTTCATGTTGACCTATAACCATATCTACTTATTTTTAACTGGTAGTCATTTAATTTTAAACATATTCTAAAAGATACACCTGTTTTTACTCCCCTCCCCTACATTTTGTGTTTTGTGATGTCCTATTTTACATCTTCATTTTTTTAATTGTAGTTATAATTGCTTTTACAATTTTTTTGTCTTTTAATCTTCATACTAGTTTCACATTTCATACTAGTTTCACATTTTTTGTCTTTTAGTCTTCATACTGAGGATCAAGTGGTTGATCCTCAGTCCTTACTATATATTTGCCTTTCATAGTGGGATTTTTCCTTTCTTATAAATTTTTACTTCTTATTATAGCTTTTTCTTTAACTTAGAAAAGACCTTTTAACATTTCTTTAGGGTAGCTTTAGTATTGATGAATTTTTTTAGTTTTTGCTTGTCTGAGAAGTTTGTTTTTATTTCAGCTTTAATTCTGAATGATAATCTTGCTGGGTAGAGTATCCTAGGTTGCAGGTTTTTCCCTTTAAGCACTTTGAATATATCATGCCACTCCCTCTGGCCTGCAAAGTTTCTGCAGAGTAATCAGCTGATAGCCTTATGGGGGTTCCCTTGTATATGACTCTGTTTTTCTCTTGCTGCCTTTAAAATTCTCTTTTTACAGACTTCCCTAGCAGTCCAGTGGTTAAGACTCTGAGCTTCCACTGTGGGGACATGGGTTTGATCCCTGGTCTGGGAACTAAGATTCCGCATAACACTTGGCATGGCCAAAAAAAAAAGTCTCTTTATTTTCTACTTTTGCCATTTTAGTTATGATATATCTTGGTGTGTGTCTCTTTGGGTTCATGTTGTTTGGATTCCCTCTGTGCTTCCTGTATCTGGATATCTGTTTCCTTGTTCAGGTTTGGGACTTTTTCGGCCATAATTTCATCAAAAACATTTTCAACCCCCTTTCTCTCCCCTCTCCTTCTGAAACCACTATAATGCCAATATTGGTATGCTTCATGTTTTTCCAGAAATCTCTTAAACTGTTCTCATTTTTTAACGTTTATTTTTCTTTTTGCTGTTCTGATTGGGTAATATCCATTATTCTATCTTCCAGATCATTTATGTTCTTCTGTATCACATAGTCTGCTATTCAGTGTGTTCTTCATTTCAGTTACTGTATTCTTCAGTTCTGATTGGTTCTTTTTGTATATTTTCTAGTTCCTTGTTAAAATTCTCACTGTGTTCATCTATTCTTTTCCCTAATTTAGTTAGCATTCTTATTACTAATACTTTGAATTCTTTATCTTGTAAAGTGTTTATTTCTATTTCATTATTTATTTTCCCAGGGGTTTTCTCTTGTTCTTTCAATCAAGACTAGTTCCTCTGTCTTCTTACTTTGCTTAACTTTCTCTGTCTCTGTGAAATTAGATGAAACAGTTACCTATTGCAGTCTTGAAGAGGTTTCCTTATGTGGGAGTGTCTCTCTACAGTCTGTGTGTGCCCAGTGCCTTTGGTGGGAGAGATGGATTTGACGTGAACAAAAGCCATGCATTTCCTCAGGGTATGCTGACAGTTATCATCTAGCAGGAAGTACAGTTGGAGATGGAGGAACCAGGGCCAGAGCCAAGTGTGAGGTGTGGCTTCCCCTCTGCTCATTGGCCATTAGCACCCTATCGGGGGCAGGGTCAGGTCCAAAGTTGATGGAGTGGAAGCCCTGAGGTTCGGGTCCAAGCTGTCTCTGTTCCCTTAAATGTGTTTGTCTCCCACTCCCAGCACTGTACCCTTGCCCCAGAGAGGAGGAGTGCTGGAGGAAGAGGGGCCCATGCCAGCATGTGATGGGCTGGCCACAGAGGTCCAGGCTGCCTCTAATGTGCCCCCTGTGCAGGTACCAATAATGACAGCCCCAGCTGTGTCTGAGTCTCTGCTGTCCCTCACAGCCAGTCACTACTCCCAGCCTCTGCCACCCCCACCCTGTTGAGAAGCTGTGCTGCAGGGTAAGCAGGGCTCCCTTTAGCACTGGGCATGTGTCAGGGTGTGGGTGCAGCAGTCTGGCTTCCGTCAGAGATCAGGACTACCCCTGATACAGTGCCTGTGTAAATGCCAGCCCACACTGTGCTCAGATGTTGCCCTACTTCCAAGTTTCCTCTGCATCTCAGTACTAAGATACGAACCCTCTCCCTGGTGACGGCAGCCCCTTCTCCAGTGTGGTAGAGTAAGCGGGACTGGAGCATTTGCTTGGCTCAGGCTAAGGCGTATGCTGGGGCAATTGCAGGAAACTGGGCAGCCACTGGAACCATCCTCAATCTGTCCTCGCCACCCTGCCTCAGGAGCAAGCCAGTCCTTGCATGTTCTTCACAGCCCTCCTGTTAGTTCCAACAGCTCTACAACCAGCCAAGGGGGCTTGTCTTCCCTGTGTCCGACACCAGGACTGGGGCGCCCAATCTATGGCTTGCACTGCCTGCTCCCCAGCAGGGGTCTCCTCCTATGTAATCTCCCTTTTCCTCTGAGTCCCCTCCCAGGGGGCACAGGTCCCTTCTCTTCCCTTCCAGATTCTTTGTGGATCTTTCTTATATCCTTGGTTGTATAGGAATCTTTCTGCCAGTTTCCAGTTAGTTTTCAGTGAGAATTATTTCATGTGTTGATGTATTTTTGATGTATTCATGGGGGGAGGTGAGTTCCATGTCCTTCTACTCTGCCGTCTTGATTGATTCTTTCCTAACCAATTTTTTTTGACACAGTGAACATACCTATACAGTTGTTGTTCTTAGTGAATGAGATTAAGTAGAATTCTCTTAGCTTTTGGTAATTATGGTTGATATGATGATAATGAATATAATATAATCATACAAGCAATGACTCTATTTAGTGTATATATGATCATGTCCTTGTGCTAAGTAAGCACTTTTCATTTCTGTTCCTCAACAACTCTTCAATATAGGGATTATAACATTTACAGATGAGGAAAATAGACCTCAGAAGGAGGTTAGATAACTGCTCAGTATCTTGGTGTGAGAATAATGTTCTTTTGGCTAAACACTTATTTTAGCAGGCAGTAAACATCATTATTGTTTAGGAAGTGATGTGTACTAAGGATAGTCTTTCAGACTGTGTACCCTGTAGTTGGTAAAGCTATTACGGTTTCATGGTAGGGTCCTATTACAGCAGGGATATAGTTCACATAATCACGACTTTTGTTTTTTACTGCTTCAGTCAGTCATCTGGAAATGGAAAGTATCACTTTAATAATTATATTACTTTCATAATAAATAATTCTACCATTTGGGAGTATTTCCTTTTTATTATTTTTTTTCAAACAAAAATCTACTTGTTTCTGAAATTAAGTTTTTCTTCCTAAGAAATTAAGTTTTTCTTCCTAATTACCACTAAGAAGTGGTAATTTTGTCTGTGATTCCATTATGTTCTCCACCCATCCTTTGCTATTCTAAGGCTCTGCTGTCTATAGATGCTTATTAACTCATAAGAAGTGATTTTTCTCATTTCACTTCTGTAAGATATCATCATTAACTGTAGTTAGTACTGGAGATATAAAAAATTGTTGCCTGATGTGGTAGAAAGCATCTTTGTTTTTAAGCAGACATACCATGTACCTCCTATATACCAGTTATTAGCTGTGTGTCCTCTGACTGATTTACTTAACCTCTTTGAGCCTTATTTCCTCAAATGAGGATAAAATGGGATTACAAACAAAAGAGACCTAGCATAATGTCTACCCACATAGGTGTTCTTTAAATATCAAACTTGTTCCCGAAAAATTGGTTATAGTCAATGCCCTCAAGGAGGGTCTAAGTAGTCTTTTTAATCTCTCCTCTAAAACTCACGTAATATATGATAGTGACTTAGTTTCTTTTTCCAGATGGTATCCTAACCCTTCACTGCTAAAGCTTTTGGTACTTTTTTCTATATTTAAAGGAGACCACTTGGGATTGTTGCATATGTAGCCCCAAATCCATTCCCTCAATCCAAACCACTACTCATAAAGATAATTCTGAGCCCACTATCAGACTATCTTATAGTCTGAATCCATTCAGGAGGCTATAACAATAACATAATCTGAGTGTCTTATTAACATCAATTATTTATTTCTCACAGTTCTGGAGGCTGAGAAGTCCATGATCAAGGCGCTGGCCCTTTCACTGTCTGGTGAGGGCCTACTTCCTGGTTCATAGCCAGCTGTCTTCCTTATAGACAGCTGCCTTCTCACTGTAATTTCACATAGCCAGAGGGGCAAGGTAGCTCTCTGTAGTCTGCTTATAATCCCTGGCATGAAGGCTCTACCCTCATGACCTAATCTCCTTCCAAAGACCCTATCTCCTAATACCACCACCTTGGGGATTAGGATTTCAACATATGAATTTAGGGGTGTGGGTACAAACATTCATTCTATATCAACTACCTTCTTATGTTCCATTGTCCTCTAGAGGAATTGAGGCATCATGTCTAAGTATTTTATTTAATAAAGCCTGTGTCTTAATTGGTACCTCAATACTCCTTTCCTTTGCTTGGTTAAAGGCATTTCTCTTTCTTATTGTGTTTCTCTCTTCCCACCCCCTCTCTCTTTTAATGTTATAAAATCCAAATCCCTTATAATATTTTTATCAAAATTCACTTTTAAGAAACTTCAACTGAAATGTTGCAAATGAGATAAGAATTTAATACGTTGTCCTTCTAACAAATAGATACTAGCCTCTTTAAATCCTTTTTGTAATAAGATGGGCATTCATAAGTCAAAAACCAATACCAGTAATCAGTTAACTTCATTTTATTACAAAGAATACTTATTTCTTTATCCCTTCTTTTTCATCTCTCTTTCTTGTCTAGGGGATGAACCCACTATTTTATTGTTGCTTACTAGTCATGAATAAGTGTTATTTACCATGTTTTCATTATAGATATTACAAATGTCTGGAGTTGTGGAATTTGTTGAAACTGACTGCATCAATGTTAATTTTGGCTATAAAAATATTCTTTTTTTATGTTTGGTAATGAATAACTTTATATTCATCTAAATAAGTAGAAATAATCTAGTCCCCCTTGATGGACCTTGCTTAAGCCTTTCCAAGCTTTTTGTGTGTGTATTCATTATTTGTGGAGCTGCTGCTGTTGTGTCCTGTGATGTGTGTTTAAGTTGTAAAATATACTCAATTTGGTGGCCCTTGCCAGTCCACATTTAGTAATTTTGGGCTAATCTTTTGGGTTTTTGCCAGCATGCTATCTACAGAAGCCAGGCTGCCTTCTATGAAGCTATTTATTCTGTCTTCTAATTGATATCATGTGTGAAGCACTGATGGCTGCCAAGAGTTTCAAGAATGAGAATATTCAGCATAGTTATAAGTCTTCTTCCCAGAAACATTTGGAAGAGATTTCTCTATTTCTCTCTAGATCCTTGACTATCAAGTATAATTAAGAATATAGAAAGACAGCCTAAAACAGTGAAATTTTAAAAACCAAAAAGAATAAGTAAATTGAATAACCCTATGTTTAAGAAAATATTTACCTCAGTTGGAAAACCATCCAAAATTAGCTTTTACTGGGCTTTCCCATCCTTGCCTTTGTATTATGAGTTGAGCTCTTTTTCCTAAGGTTGACAATGGACTCTTCACTTTTGAAAGTCATCATCATGAAATTCATTTGGGCTTGGTAGGATCAGATTAAGCCTACAATTACTACTGCTTAATCATTAATCATGGTCTCCATTGAGAGATTGAAAGGATGGATTCCATCTGAATGAAGACAATATATGGTCTTTTGTATCTGGCTTCTTTCACTTAACATATTTGTAAGGTTCATCGGTGTTATAGCATGTATCAATACTTCATTTCTTTTTATGGTCGAATAATATTTAATATGACTATCTTACATTTTATTTATCCATTCATCCGTTGATGGACATTTGGATTTTTGCTGCTTTCTGGTTATTATGAATACTTCTGCTAGAATATTTGTGTACAGGTTATTGCACGGACATATGTTTTCATTTTTGAGGGATATACACCAGGAATAAAATTGCTGGATTATATGGTTACTCTGTGTTTAACTGTTTAAGGAACTTCCAGAACTGTTTTCCAAAGTGGCTGTGCCATTTTACATTCACACCAGCAGTGAGTGAAGGTTCTAATTTCTCCCCATCTTCAGCAACACTTGTTATCTGCTTTTTTTTCTAACTGTAGCCTTCCTAGTGAGTGTGAAGTGGTATATCATGTGGCTTTGATTTGCATTTCCCTGATGACTAGGGATATTGAGCATCTTTTCCTGTGTTTATTGGCCACTTGTGTATCTTTTTGGAGCAATGTCTATTCAGATCCTTTGCATATTCTCTTCTCCATTGCTTTTAACTTCCCTGGTCAGCCAAGTTACATTTCACTCCTATAGGAATGATTAGTAAAACAATTTTGTCTTCTTGCTTCTAAGTAAAGGATACTGGGAAATCGTGAACACTTTTATGGGCCTTTTACTACAAAGAGAGCTTATCAAGCCATATGAAATATCAGAGAAAGACACATATGTTTTACTTAGCTATTTTGTCCACATATGACATTTTCTTTGTTTTTATGTGAAATTAGAGTGCTTTCAGCTGGAAAACTATTAGAGATATTTTAATAATAGTAGTAGTAAGCATCTATTGATTCATTGAGTGCTTTCTATATAGTAAGCACTATATACTACAATTGTTATATTTATTATATGATTTAATCTTACTGAAAAGAAGCTCACTATGTGATAAGGTACTGTTTTCTTCTGGGAGGCTGACAGAGGTTAAATAATTGCCCAAAGTCATCCAGCTAAAATGTGGTAGGGCCAGGATTCAAACACAGGTGTGCCTGAATTCAAAGACTATGTGTTAATCACTATTTTTTTAAACACAGCTTTATTGAGATATAATTCATATACTATCACTCTATGTTTTTGCTAGTCATGTTTGTGTTCAGTTGACCTTGTCATGCTGTGATATTAAATGGATAAATCTTTTTGTGAGCATTAAATTTGTGCTCTTTCCCTCGTACTTGTGTATTTCCTTTGCAATATGTTAATGCATAAGATTTTAAATTATTTAGGCTTTGCATAGAGATCCTAATGAAAAAGCTATTTGAGCCAAAATAGATTAATTTTTAGTGTTTTATGGGCTATTGTTAAATTTTATATTTTAAAGCTGTATTGAAGTGTTTCTGTCCTACTTTTAAAGACATTAGGTTTTTATAGCATCACATTTACTTCGGATAATGAAAAAAAAAAGTATCCCATATCAACGTCTCACAAAACCATTTTGATTTTTCCATTTTCCTTCCCATTGTATTTTCTTTACACATACATATTTTACACTTTCCATCTTCTCAATTTACTTTACATTTTACTAGAAAGATTTTTGATGAGGCTACAGGTTTTAATGGCTTAATTATTTTCCATTGAGTGAAAGTATCATATGTAATCAAATAATTCATTTTAGATTGGATTTTAAACTTGCTTCCCATTTTTCTCTCTTTATAATTAGTCTAAGAACTAATTACATATGTAAAGTTTTTCCTTTCTTTTGGATTATTTTCTTGAACTAAATATTATAGAGTTTTATGGATTTTTTATGATCTTATTAAATAGTTAGCTTACTTTTTAAGTAACTATCCATGTTTACTCGAGCATGCGAGAGAAAGGTGTAATGTAGCAATTTGTACCCAAGTTTCTGGCAGTATTATTTGTTACTAGAGAGAACAATTCAGTTATATCATCACTTCATTGAGTCTAGGGCAGCCTTTATTCTTGTTATGATCATTCTGCTTGTTACCAGGAGCTCAGGGTCCCTTTTACCCAAAGATTACAAGGAAAGAAAAGGTCTAAAATGAATATTCTTTCCTCACAGTGAATTTGTCCCATGTAGGCTTCGCTTTGGGGCTTTGGAGAACTATTAATTAAAGAGGGGCGGAAGTGGTTTAATCCATTATAAGTTGTAAAAAGTTAAGTATGTATTTTTACTAATTTTATTCTTAAATCATTGATGTATTGTTATTAAGAGTGCTTTTAAAAGACGTTTTTGAAATTCATCTTGTTGACTAGAGATCATATTTAAATCCATACTTTTTATTTTACACTTCTAAGAAAATGTTGTCATTGTTTTGCTTTGTGGCTTTATGGGTTGTAAGTGTAAAAGGGATCCTGTTTATCTCATAATTTCATAAAGTTTGTTGCCTGTTCCAGAAGACGTTCAAATAGAAGGGTTGGCAGCCTTTCAGCAGTGTTCTGCCAAGTTGTCGTTTATTCATTCTCTGATGAGTAGACGTGGCGAGGAGAGCAAGGGAAAAGAAGATGGCGCAGCTTCCCCCCAAGCCTGTGTCCACTGCAGCGCATATGTTGGGCAAGAATTCCCTAGGCAGGACACCAAAAACGTCACCTTTAAAATAAAAATACTGAAAACTGAAGCCAGGCTGTGCAAGGCTCTCTGGACATAAAGATTTATGAGACATTTTCAGCCTTCTAGGAGCTCACAGCCTAAGTAGGGGAGAGCACTGTGTTAAGTACACTAAATGTATTGATACTTGAAATTCAGAAATAGTGCAGAGGAGAGATACAACATCAAAGGAATACTTCTCTAAATTTTAAGCAGCAACATCAGGTGGCAGAGGGAAAGAATGTTTAGGACTAAAAGAAAGAGGCTCTACGGATCACTAGTATCTTTAGTTTTTCTTTCTTTTTATGAAAACAGTTGTATTGAGATATAATTCACATGCTATCCAACTCACTCATTTATAGCGTAAAATTCAGTCACTTTTTGAATATTCTGAGTTGTGCATCCATCATCACAATCACTTTTAGAACATTTTTATTACCCCAAAAAGAAACTTCACACTTTCCATACCCCCATGCCCACGCCCCCCCCCCCCCCAGCCATAGGGAGCCACTAATCTATTTTCTGTCTGTATAGATTTGTCTATTCTGGACATTTCATGTAAACAAAGTCATGCAATATGTGGCCTTTTGTGACTGGCTTTTTAAAAAATATTTATTTAATTAATATTTTTGGCTGTGTCGGGTCTTAGTTGCGGCATGCGGGATCTTTTGTTGTGGTGCGCGGTCTCTTCATTGCAGCATGCGGGCTTCCCTCTAGTTGTGGTGGTGGGTTTTCTCTCTCTAGTTGTGGTGCACGGGCTCCAGGGCACGCAGGCTCTGTAGTTTGTGGCATGCGAGCTCTCTAGTTGAGGCATGCGAGCTTCTTAGTTGTGGTATTCTGGCTTAGTTGCCCTGTGGCATGTGGGATCTTAGTTCCCTGACCAGGGGTCAAACCCATGTCCCCTGCATTGGAAGGTGGATTCTTTACCACTGGACCATGAGGGAAGTCTCTGTGACTGGCTTTCTACTTAACATAATGTTTTCAAGATTCATCCATGTTGTAGCATGTATCAATATTTCATTCCTTTTTATAGGTAAGTAATATTGCACTGTATGGCTATGCCACATTTTATTTATCCATTCATCAGTTGATGGACATTTGGGTTGTTTCCACTTTTTGGCTATTATGAATAATGCTGCTATGAACATTCATGTTCAAGTTCTTGTGTGAACATATGTTTCATTTTTCTTGGGTATATATCTAAGAGTGAAATTGCTGGATCATATCACTCTATGTTTAAACATTTTAGTAGCTGCCAACCTATTTTCCAAAGCAGCTGTACTGTTTTATATCCCATCAACATATATCTTTTCTTCTGCTCTCCCCAAATAATGCATATACTCCTAGGTAGGCACTGCCACTGAAGTATTATTAGCTGTTACCTTCATTCTTACTAGAATTACATAATGTGGATAGTCACTGAAGAATAAGAATACCGTAGAATATATTCTGTCATTTAGGAGGCTAGCTGGGAAAGAGGAAACAGGAGCTGCCCTAACCAACTTTTTCTTTCTGTCTCTGGGGCATTGTTGCCTTGCCACTTGAAATGATTTTGTCATCTGTCTTTGGTAGATTGCCTGTCCTTGTCTTAATAGGTATCATCTTTGACCAGTAATCAGTAACAATTCTGAATGGTTTAATGTTTACCATACTAGGGATGTTTGTCTTTATAAAAACCACTAACATTTATATAAATCAAAGTTTGAAAACTTATGGCCTATATTCTTTGATTATCATAGGATTAATATTTTACATTAATTCTAATATTAATTAAAAATAAAAATACAGGTATCTGCCCTCTCTTGATAAGAGAGGAAGATCTTACAGATCTTCTGGCCTGCTTTTCCACGTGGGCTGGATGACTTGGTACTAAGTAACATTTAACAGCCTCCTTCAGAGGAGTGTGCACTCTAATTTGCAGCACTTTCCTTGGCTTTTAGATTTACCTTATCTGCCTGACCCAGGTAGTCCTTGCAAGTGCGTCCCTTATTTTAATGTTACAAATAACTTTATATAAGTAATCTCAGTTTGTCTGTGCAACAACTCTCCCTTCTTCTTTCCAAACCACTCTTCAAAAAGGATGTCATATGATTGGCTAGTAAACATGGAAAAATGTCAACATTGTTGGTCGTTGGGAAACATATATACCAATGAAATCACTAATCTTAAAAAGAGTGACAATACCAACCATTGGAGAAAGTATGAAGTAATTTGATATCTCATACATTACTGTCAGGGATATAAAATGATACAACCACTATGAGAAAGTATTTGGCAGTTTCTTAAAAAGATGAACATAAACCTACCTTATGATCCAACATTTCCACTTCTAGATACTTACCTGAGTTAAATGAAAACATGTCCACAAAAAGACTTGTACAAGAGTGTTCATTTCAGCTTTATTGATTATAGCATATTTGGAAACAACCCAAATGGGTATTGTATTTGTACAGCGGAATGCTATTCAGCGATAAAAAGGAACGGACCACTGCCACTTGCCGCAAGATGGCTGATCCCAAAAGCATGCTCGGTGAAAGAAACCAGTCACAAAAAGTCTATACATCTCATTTTTATGAAATTCAAGGTTAGGCAGAATTTATCTGTGAGGGTAGAAATCAGCATAGCAGTTGACTTGGAGTGGGGAGAAGGGTAGACTAGAAAGGGACATGAGGAAATTTTCTGGATTGTGGTCTGTATCTGCACTGTCTAATATAAGAGCTGTTAGCCACAGAGACTAGTAAGCACTTGAACTGCGGCCAATTCAAATTATGATGTGTTGCCAGTGTAAAATATACAACAGATCGAAGCCTTAGTATGAAATAATATATAAAATATCTCATTGATAATAGTTTTGAATCAGTTACATAAAATGATAATATTTTGGATAGATTGGGTTAAATAAAATATATTCAAATTAATTTCATCTGTCTCCCTTTACTTTTTTTAGTGTGGTTACTAGAAAATTTTCAGTTGTGTATGTGGCTCACATTATATTTTTCTTTTTTAAAAATTTTATTTATTTTATTTTTGGCTGTGTTGGGTCTTTGTTGCTGTGCGTGGGCTTTCTCTAGTTGCGGCGAGAGGGGTCTACTCTTCGTTGCGGTGCGCGGGCTTCTCATTGCAGCGGCTTCTCTTGTTGCGGAGCACAGGCTCTAGGCGCTCGGGCTTCAGTAGTTGTGGCACGTGGGCTCAGTAGTTGTGGCTCATGGGCTTAGTTGCTCCGCGGCATGTGGGATCTTCCTGGACCAGGGATCGAACCTGTGTCCCCTGCACTGGCAAGTGGATTCTTAACCACTGCGCCACCAGGGAAGTCCCTGTGGCTCATATTATATTTCCATGGTCTGCATCTTGATGGGCATGGTGGTTACAATAGTGTATACATTATCAGGATTCATTGAACTGTTATATTTTAATAAAACAAAACTATAAAAGCTGCATTTTTCATGCTAGTGAATATGTTTGGCATTTGGTATCCATTATATTCTATATTGCACTTCACAATAATCTTGTGATGTAGGTGCTATTTGCTCATGAGTCTGGGAAGTCAAAGTAACATCCAGATTAACATAAATATGTGATAACATGGAGATTCAAATACTCTTTGGTTTAACTATACTTCTTGTGCTTTTCCACTCTATCATGTTGCTTTTCCACTTGTGATAAAAGTGTGAGTGTACTTTGGGAACAGTTTAAATTTTGCTCCTTCAGCCATTGATTTCTAAACCTGTGCTCTGGGTGGTGGTGAATGAGTCATAATATTTCTGAAAGATAATTCTTTAACTGCATAGGAATCTAATAACATTGCTTCTGATGTTTCAAGGAGGAAAATGACTTCCAGTCTAAACAAATTGCCCACAGTTGGAAGAGAAACAGCTTTTGGTGTGTGCAGAAATGAAAATCAATACATTGTACTGAAAAAGAGGGCTCATTCACTTTTAAGATTTTTCTCTCTTAAGTCCTGAGATGGGAATGTGAGGCAGTGCTAGCCCTCTGTTTTCTTAATCAGCTGTGAGTCTGTTGTAGCAAAAATTAATAGGCGTTGCAGGATCATGAAGAAAAGCTCTTTCATCTTTCCCAGCTCCAAGAGGGTGTTATATTTTCAAAGCGGAGTATTGTACAATTGAGCAATAGATAAGGAGGGGAGGGGCCTTTCCTGGGGATTCTTGACCGCTGGAAGAGTTCACTTCAGGCAATTTGTCACAGCAGTTATTTTTCCGGAAATACCCTATGCCAAGGTTATGTTTTGGCTATTCTATCCTCTTTTATTGATTTATTTTCTGAAATCATGGGGGAAGGTAGTTCTCCCTGCCCTCTCCCATCATCCCAACTCTTTGTCTAGCTGCTCCTTCAGTTCACCATGGGGTGGGAATGATTTTCCGTGGGACTCATGTTTTCAGTGGGATTGGGTTTGGAAGGTTTAGGGAGTTAGTGTCGTATAAAAATGACCAGTATAAATCCTGTATTTTGTTTAAGCATTTTTCAGTGTGACAAATATAATTCAATATGGAAATGTGATCCATTGTTCCACGGTAGTTTTTCTCAGCTATGTACAGTAAGGGTTCTGTAGCCTACTGTGGATTCAGTATTTATTACTTTCTGGAACCTCTTTTGTTGTTTTTATGTTTCGTTTGTGGGGACATTTGAAGGTGGATTGCCTGTTCGACCTTGCAGAGGAGTTGATTAAGTTTCGTTTGCTATGCATTAGAGAAGGAATTTGCTGGTCTTTTTGAACTGAGCTCTACATTATTTGTAGTTGGGGCATGTTTTTTGATGCCTTCAGTTCTTCCTGGGCATGAAAACGCTTTTTGTACATTTGTTGAATCTATTTCCATGCTGAGCTTTTTATGTACTACACAATGACTCTTTGCAGTTGAAAGTTGTAGTTTGGCTTTATTTTTAACTTTAAAAGGACAGCAGGAACTTGCCTTTTATTAAACATTTGTGGACATTATAACATTTACTTTGTCACGCTGTGAGTAGATTTTTAAATATGGTTTTTCATTTTCAAAATAAAATTTTAACTGACTGTGGTAGGTTTGTATAATGGAATGCTATTCAGCACACGTGTGAAATGTGTGGGAAAATAAAAATATTGGCTTTTTCTCTTTAAATAGAAAAGATTTAAGTCAACTATTATTTAATTGGTTGTTTTAATTTCTTTTTACAGACAGTATTTGTAGAGTATGAAAAGTTGAGCACTAATCAAAAGAGAAAATTTTAAATTTGAGGTCTCGAAATTTTATCATTTCCTGTTTTTGCTGTTATGATTCAGTCCTCTCTCCTCTGCTGTCTGCCCTTTGCCATACCCAGATTTGCTATGATCTTTTAGATACTTCACTGTGAACATTTTACATTCTCAACTTTCGAAGTTATGACATTTAAGAGCTCCTTCTCCCCGCCTGTTCATTATTTTAATCCCATTTCCTGTTTAGTTTGTGTTTAAAGAATTTTTGTATGAAAAGTTTTCCGTCTTGAATTGGAATCCTGGTCTCTGAGGATTATTAACTGATGTGAGTAGTCTGTGACCAAACAGGAACGCTGTTCAGGGTATCCAGCCGTGAGTTTCCGGCTCTCAGTCACAAACGCAGGGCATTCTTTCAAAGATCAAACAAGTTGGATACTAGGAGGGTTTTAATGATGCCAGTTAACATCAGAAGAGCTGGGCTCAGTGGTTGCAGATTGTGATCATCTGAATAAATGTCACTGAGCTAGAAATAATGACGTGACTAAAATCATGCTAATTGTGTGCCATTCTGCCATTCCAGTGAATCAAATATATTGATTTAAGCTTATACAAGGGGTGGGTCTTTCTTTGGGGGGTAAATGGGGACATGGGGTGTAGAGAGGGAATCATTGAAGGAGGGTTGTAGATTAAATGACATTACATGTTTGAAAGGCTCTATGGATTTTGAGAAGTGATTGAAAGCATTATTTTGGTACCTTCCAAGAAATTTGCATATACCCTTAAGTGACCTAGAATTTTTAAAAAGCTTATTCATCATATACCCATAAGTGAACCTAGAATTAAACTTTTATCAAAAATGGCATTGTTATCTGTGGTGTTTAAACTCATCTCCATGCTATATAAATGTGTTGATCTTACCCTCTCATTGCCCAAGATAAAATATCGCTGAGAGACTCATTTCCAGAAATACTGGAATGTTGCCAGATTAGTCTTCACTTTGATTAGATGACTAAAATCATGTGTTAGTGAAAGGCGTAGGAAGTATTGGGAATTAAGACAGTAAGCCTTTGGTAAATCTTTGCATAGGTACAGAATTACTCGGAATGCCTCTTTAACATGCATACAAATCTAGAAGTAGTATTTAAAGGAGATAATGTATACATTTTGTTTTAAGGTTCTTTAGTTTTAAGTTGGAGAGACTTTTCAGAGTTGACAGAAAAGGATTTGTTCAAGTCTGTGGACTGTACTATTAATTGGCTGTCTTTCTAATGCCTTTTTTAATGTTTTCAGTATATATTACTTATCTTTTGTGATTCAGATGACTTCATACCATATAGGACCTGTTGTCTGGCTTTTGAGCTTTATTAAAAGCTGGGCTTAGATCTTCTCATAGTAGTATGATGGAACCTGTTGCTCTAGGTTCTAATTCAACAGTTATGAGTAAGATATTCTCAGAGGTACCATTCTTTTGGCTTCAGAGCCATGGCACACTGCCTCTACTTATGTAAGTGGTCATTTGAACAATTAACTTGCTTAAACAATTGACAGGGTCATATGACTTTGATCTGAAATTGTCGAAAACAGGTCAAACAAAAGAATGTCATTGACTTTGTTTCATCATGTTACACCTACAGCTTCAGTTAGAGTGTATTTCCTTCTCTTTCACTTGTTTGCCTCAGCTACTCTGTCTAAGTTATGGACTTCATAGAAAAATGAATGGCAGTGATTTCTAGTGTGTAGAGTAAGGTCTTCAAAAGTTTTTGGATAACTTGAGCTATGAAATCAGAATCTCTAGAGATGAAGCCTAGGCTCTCTATTTTTTAATGAGTTCCCCAGTGACTTTGATATCCAGTGAAGTTTGGGAGCATTGTCAAGAGCAGCAGTCTCTAAAGTGTTTTGTGTATAAGCCCAGCCATGAGGTATGGGAAGAAGATATTAGACTATTTCTTATTTATCTTTTATCTCAAAAAATAGTAAAATTAGGCTCAAATAATATTTAATATATGGATTGATGGTTTCTTTACTTGCACTTCCATCAGATGGTCATGTATCACCTAGAGTAGCTAGGTATCCTAAAGGAAGAGTGGGAGTTCCACAGTGAAGACTGGTTGTACCATCATCTCTCCTTTGTTAGAATATGGCAATCCATTACAGTTTATACGTATGAGTTAAATGCATTTATAGGATATATACATACATACACACATACACATATATATAGTGTCATTTTATAGATATTTACATACATATATGTAAAATATATGTATATGTGTATGTGTGTATATATATACATATATATGTATATGGGGTTGTGTCATTTTCTTAGACACGCTGATTCCAGATATGGATTGTTGAGAAGTTTATCTGAAGCACCGTTAACCTTGACTTTATGGAATTTCTTCATTCCTTTACGTATGCCTGAGGACAACTATACACAAATTATTTGCCTTTTATTTTTTGAGCCATGTAATAGCTATATTTTTCTGACAACAGTGTCTTTTTAAGAAAGTTACAGCTTTATTGAGATATAATTCACATATCATAAAGTTCACTCTTTTAAAGTGTACAGTTCAGTGATTTTTAGTATATTCACAAAGCTGTTCATCAACCATCACTATCAAAGCATTTTAATTAATTAATTAATTAATTTTATTTTTGGCTGCGTTGGGTCTTTGTTGCTGCGCACGGGCTTTCTCTAGTTGCCGTGAGCGGGGGCTACTCTTCATTGTGGTGCACGGACCTCTCACTGAAGTGGCTTCTCGTTGCAAAGCGCGGGCTCTAGGTGTGCAGGCTCAGTAGTTGTGGCTCACAGGCTCTAGCAGAGGCTCTGTAGTTGTGGCACACGGGCTTAGTTGCTCTGCAGCATGTGGGATCTTCCCAGACCAGGGCTCGAACCCGTGTCCCCTGCATTGGCAGGCGGATTCTCAACCACTGCACCACCAGGGAAGCCCCTATCAAAGCATTTTTAAATCATTCCTGTGGTAAGCTGAATAATGGCCCCCAAATATATCTAGGTCCTAATCTCTGGGACCTATGAATGTCACGCTATATCATAAAGGGGACTTTGCATATGTGATTAAGTTAAGGACCTTGAGATGGGTAGATTATCCTGGATTATCTGAGTGGTATCCTAAATGTAATCACAAGTGTCCCTGTAAGAAGGAGACAGAGAGATTTGACTACAGAGAAGAGAAAGTGTGATGTGACAACTGAAACAGAAGAAAAGGTGATGTGATGATGTGAGGGAGGAATCATGAACCAAGGAATGCAGGCAGCTTCTAGAAACTAGAAAAGGCAAGGAAACAGATTCTTCTCCAGAGCCTCTAGAGGTAACCTTGAATTTTACCCTCATAAGACTCACCTGGACTCTGGCCTCCAGAACTGTAAGAGAATCAGTTTATGTTGTGTTAAGCCACTAAGTTTGTGGTAATTTGTTACAGCAGCCATAGGAAACTAGTACAACCCTCAAAGAAACCCCAAGCCCATTAGTAGTCACTTTCAATTCCCATCTTCCTAAAGTCCTTGGCAACTGTTTTCTGTCTCTATGGATTTGCCTATTCTGGACAATTCATGTCAATGGAATCATATAGTATATGCCCTTTTGTGTCTGGCTTCTTTTACCTAGCATATTTTCAAGTTTCATTAGAACTTCATTCCTTTTTATGGCTCTATAGTATTACATTGAATGGCTGTAGCACATTTTGTTAATCCATTCGTCAGTTGATGGACATTTGGGTTGTTTCTACTTTTTAGTTATTATGAATAATGCTGCCATGAACATTTGTGTACAAGTTTTTACGTGGACTTATGCTTTCAGTTCTCTTGATATATATCTAGGAATAGAATTTCTGGGTTTTATGATAACTATTTTTAACTTTTCAAGGAACTGCCAAACTATTTTTCCAAGTGGTTGTACCATTTTACATTCTTGCCAGCAATATGTGAGCGTTCACATTTGCCACATCGTTATCAACATTTGTTATTGTCTGTCTTATTATAGCCATCCTATTGGGTATGAAGTGGTATCTCATTGTGGTTTTGATTTGCAGTTTCCTAATGACTTATGGTGTTGAGCATCTTTTCACGTGCTTATTGGCAGATTATATCATTTACAATATTTTATACTGAGATTGAGTGTGTCCCTAAAAGATATTTGTATTACATAGAGGTTTAAACGGTTTTGAACTTAAACATGTTTTATTTTTTTTAGTAAGAACAATTGTTTTAGATTTTCCTACTTTGCATAATATTTTCATTCCTGTAGTTCATGTGTATAAAATAAATATATATATATGCTGGTGTGCTGAATTTTTTTTTTACCAGTAGAGATGTACAAATGATCATGCTTATATGTCACTGGTCTAGAGGATGCTCCAGTGGACCTTATGTTAAGATGTCTTACAAAGGTGGCGCAACAAGCCATCATTATGAAGAGATCTACTAAAGACAACTCTTTTTCTCAGATTTTGTTTTGTTACATGATATGAAAATGCTTTGAAGGAGTAGGGACCTGACTCTAAAAGAAACTAGGATATATCATTCACTGAGAGGAATTTAATGAGTAGTTTAGGAACAAATATCATTATGTAACAACCACAAAAACAAGGAAAACAGCTATTCCATTTATTGAGTGCCTCTTGCTGTCAAGGCACCTACACTAAGTATATGACATACATTATTTAATTATTACAACATCTCTATGAGTTTGGTGGTCTTGTCCTTATTTTATACGTGAATAAGCTAAGACCTGCAAAGTACAAGTAATTTTCCCAAGGGCATGGAGCTAAGAAGAGGTAGAGCTGGGATTTAAAAACAAGGCTAATCCCTTGCCTTTTATTCTGTATCATATGATGTAATTAATTTGTCACTGCTTTTCCCATCCCCCACTCCCTTGCCCATTTCTACCCCTAAAGGGAGGGAAAAGCTGTAGCCTAATGCCACTTGGTAAATAAAAGGAGCTGAAGAAGAACAGCTTAGAGATATAGAGAGCAAGAGAGTTTGCATTTAACCACAGAAAACTAAAGAACTGCTTAGGATTGGCTAGGGTTTAGAGTCAGCAGTTGCAGAACAGTATTAAAGAGGGGCCTGATTCTAAGTTTCAGGTGGAAGACGTCCTTGGGCCAGGCAACACAACCTGCTTTCTGATCCAAACCTATGGAGGAAAGGATAAACTGACCGTTTTTATTTATATTTATTTATTCAACTAAAATTGTGTGTCTACTGTGCACAAGGCACCATGTGATGCTAGAGATACAATGATGTAAAGGAGAGACATAGTTCTTACCCTCAGGAAACTTTCATTCTAAGTTGGGGGCCCAGAGCAGATGATACTTTACCATTTGTGGTACAGCTACTTATTTGCAGTTGTGATAAATCCTACAAAGCAGGAGTATAAGTTCTGTTAGAAAAGTTTAGTGAATTTAAGGTAATCTAAGAATGCTAGTAAAATTCTTATTATTAGGGGGACATTTCCTAGTTAAGTTAATAATGAAGTTTATTGAGTGATTTGTTTCTCCTTTGTGAAATTTTCCTACCCATTAGGTTTGTGTCCTTCCCTCTTTGCCCCACGGCATCCCTCTGTATTTAAGCATAACTTACTATAAATGTTTGTTTCCTTGTTTATGTTTCTGTGAGCTACTTTGGGGTGTAATAAGCTCTTTTTATTCCTAGTTCTTAACAGCTTGTTTATGAGACCTCTTGCATTGCCCAGGAAAGTTATAATTTCATATTTTCTATCCCAGTGTCTCAATGAATTTTTACTTTTAGAATATGAATATTGAGTTTTTACAGTATTTTTTCTTGCACAGCTCGTTTGTTGTTCAAAATTAGAAGAGAAGGATAAGCAAAATTTGAAACAAAAAAATTGCACATAATGTCACTATCCAGACATAACTCTAAACAATTTGCTATATATAATTTCATACCTTTTTCTATACGTACGTGTATATCTATGGATTTTTAAAAAATGAGATTGTATTGAGCATACTGTTTAGTATAACCTGATTTTTTCATCTTAATATACTGTGTACATCTTTTCCTGGCATGTGTACACACGTATTTTTTATGCCTACGTAGTATTTCATTGTACATTGCATTTTTCATACTTTTAGCAATCTTCTATTGATGGATATCTTGTTTGTTTTCAATTTTTTTTATCATCTTCAGTGCTGTGATGATCATCCTGAGAGCTATCCTTAGCACTCACCTCTAGTTATTTCTAAGAATAAATTTTTAGAAATGAAATTGCTATCCCAAGGGTATATAATTACCATCTGTAAAGATTTCTTCCTGTTGGACTCCTCCCTGCATTATATGGTAGTGCTGCTTTACCTATACTTTTTTCTACATAAGATATGAATTATTCATATATCTTGATATTTGTTTTGAAAAACATGGTTAATTGTTATAACTTAATTCTTCATTCTTTCACTTATGTACTAAATGTGAGCCCTGGCTGTGGGTTTGTCATATATGGCCTTTATTATGTTGAGGTAGGTTCCCTCTATGCCCACTTTCTGGAGAGTTTTTATCATAAATGGGTGTTGAATTTTGTCAAAAGCTTTTTCTGCATCTATTGAGATGATCATATGGTTTTTCTTCTTCAATTTGTTAATATGGTGTATCACATTGATTGATTTGCGTATATTGAAGAATCCTTGCATCCCTGGGATAAATCCCACTTGATCATTGTGTATGATCCTTTTAATGTGTTGTTGGATTCTGTTTGCTAGTATTTTGTTGAGGATTTTTGCATCTATATTCATCAGTGATATTGGTCTGTAATTTTATTTTTTTGTAGTATCTTTGTCTGGTTTTGGTAACAGGGTGATGGTGGCCTCGTAGAATGAGTTTGGGAGTGTTCCTTCCTCTGCAATTTTTTGGAAGAGTTTGAGAAGGATGGGTGTTAGCTCTTCTCTAAATGTTTGATAGAATTCACCTGTGAAGCCATCTGGTGCTGGACTTCTATTTGTTGGAAGAATTTTTTTTTAATAATTCTTTTTTTTTTTTAACATCTTTATTAGAGTATAATTGCTTTACAATGGTGTGTTAGTTTCTGCTTTATAACAAAGTGAATCAGTTATACATAGACATATGTCCCCATATCTCTTCCCTCTTGCATCTCCCTCCCTCCCACCCTCCCTATCCCACCCCTATAGGTGGTCACAAAGCACTGAGCTGATCTCCCTCTGCTATGCGGCTGCTTCCCACTAGCTATCTATTTTACGTTTGGTAGTGTATATATGTCCATGCCACTCTCTTACTTTGTCCCAGCTTACCCTTCTCCCTCCCCGTATCCTCAAGTCCATCCTCTAGTAGGTCTGCATCTTTATTCCCATCTTGTCCCTAGATTCTTCTGACCATTTTTTTTTCTTTTTTTAGATTCCGTATATATGTGTTAGCATACGGTATTTGTTTTCCTCTTTCTGACTTACTTCACTTTGTATGACAGTCTCTAGGTCCATCCACCTCACTACAAATACCTCAGTTTCGTTCCTTTTTATGGCTGAGTAATATTCCATTGTATACATGTGCCACATCTTCTTTATGCATTCATCCGATGCTGGACACTTAGGTTGCTTCCATGTCCTGGCTATTGTAAATAGAGCTGCAGTGAACATTTTGGTACATGACTCTTTTTGAATTATGGTTTTCTCAGGGTATATGCCCAGTAGTGGGATTTCTGGGTCGTATGGTAGTTCTATTTTTAGATTTTTAAGGAATGTCCATACTGTTCTCCATAGTGGCTGTATCAATTTACATTCCCACCAACAGTACAAGAGGGTTCCCTTTTCTCCACACCCTCTCCAGCATTTATTGTTTCTAGATTTTTTGATGATGACCATTCTGACTGGTGTGAGATGATATCTCATTGTAGTTTTGATTTGCATTTCTCTAATGATTAATGATGTTGAGCATATTTTCATGTGCCTATTAGCCATCTGTATGTCTTCTTTGGATAAAAGTCTATTTAATTCTTCTGCCCATTTTTTATGTTGTTTGTTTTTTTGTTATTTAGTTGTATGAGCTGTTTGTATATTTTGGAAATTAAGCCCTTGTTGGTTGCATCATTTGCAAGTATTTTCTCCAGTCCGTAGGTTGTCTTTTTGTTATAGCGATGGTTTCCTTTGCTGTGCAAAAGCTTTGCTTTTAATTTTTTATCTGCTGAACAACTTTTCAGCAGTTTTTTTGGGGGGGTGGGGGGGTTTAAGCTATTTTGATTGAATTTCTGTCATTTTTCTTTTTTTACTTTGGAGTCTAAATTCCATTTATCTGAACAGGGGAAGGAACTGGCCTTTTTAACAAAAAATCCCTCTGGTTATTTGGGGGAATAAAGCACTAATTTTCTTGTCAAAGGATATTTCTGACACATTCTTACTGTCAGTTTGCTAGTTCATGCCAGGAGAGTGTCCAACATGAAATAGATAATTAATCCAGACAGAATCTAGCAAAAATGAAAACTGAACGTCCCTGCAGGGAGCTCTTTTGTCATTCTTTCTGTTCCTGCAGAGAAATCAATGGAGTTTACATTGGAAGATATTGTTCCCTGTAGGGGGAGGTGTCTCAGGGAAGCTGCAGCTTCTGACATGGCGGAATAAAAGAGAAACCTAAAATCCCAGGCCGCTGAGTAGTGATTCCCTTGGGTGGCTTGATAATCTAGATCAGTCTGTTTAGTAAATGCCTTTCTGTTTTTACTTGTAGCGCTTATACAGTTCCAAGCCTCTTCTATTCAGATATTAGAATTATAAGTCTGTACTACAAACTGCCAAACAGTTTTTCTGTCATGCCTCCTTTAGAAATGGCATTGTGATATTAGGGATTGTTAGTATGAGAGTAGCTTTACCACATCAAGTACACATACTTTTGATTCATTAAGCCACAATTTGGGATTTAGATATGTGCCTTTACACTATTTGCCATCAACAGTACAGAAGTTGAGCAACTCTAATCATCAGAATTACTGTCCTTTAGATTATAAGGGACTTGAAAAAAGGCAACTCAATATTTATTCCTATTTTTTTTTATAACACTGCTTTGATAATACACTAGTCTCAGACATTAAAAGACTGTGAAATTGCTTAAATAAACCTGTGCTAGTAATTTTTTTATACCTATAACCTATAACCCTATATTATTAGAATAAGAAAGAATGTTATTTTTCCCATTGTTTCTGCTCCATTGATTATGGCTCCTTAAACTCCCTCTTATCCCATGTTATTGTATTTTGGTAACAGAAGCATCCTGTTTTATGAATTGTGTGTGCTGAATTAGCTTAAGAGGGCTTCACTGCATGGTGATGACTTGAGTCCTCTAATTGTGAAGGCAGTTTCTTTTACCTTCATTATGAAAAGGGCAAATAAGGCGGTTTTCATAGCCTAAATGTTTTTAAAAAGCTTTCCCTCTGTTGGAGTAAAGCATCAGGACAAAAGGAGTAGGCTCTTCTTGGGAATTTCTAGAAATACCTTTTGGAGGTAAAATTAGAAGATAGCTATCTGTTCCTCTGCGAGGAAACAAATTCATTCTTACAGCTCAAGAACTGAAGCAAAGACTCTGATTCTTTTGCGATTCATTATTTTTTCCATTGGCAAGCTTCTTTTACACTGTATAAAGCACATTTGCATACAATTGCCTCAGTATTGCCTTTACCGTTAACCTTGTGCTATACATAGAGCAGGTGTTAGTAATATTATTTCCATTTTGCAGCTGCGGACACAGATTGAAGGAGATTAATGACTTTGCCATAGTCCCACAGCTACCAAATGGGAGAACCTGGGGTTTCTGACTCTAGTCATGTGCTCTTTACAGTATATCATGTTGCATCGGATCTTCGTAATCTGTGCTATTTAGTGTCGCTAAGGTTCCTGTGGAAGAATAACATGGAAAAAGTATCATTCTCCCCAAGAAACAAAAATGGCAACAAAATATACATAACGTAAGCATTCAGAATGGAATGAATTCTCCAAAGTCTCATTGACAAACTAAGCAAGATGTTCTGAGTCATTTGTCGGTAAATATTCATATGCTATATATGCATAATACCTAGGTATTGTTCCTTCTATTTTATTTGTTTTTGCTTGCTTTGCCCTTACTGTTGAATTGTGGACTTAGTATTGTAAGCTGATAGTTTTCCTTCTATTTTATTTGTTTTTGCTTGTTTTGCCCTTAATGTTGAATTGTGGATTTAGTATTGTAGGCTGATAGTGTTGTAGGCTGATAGTTTCTGTGGATTTAGTATCATAGGATTTAGTATTGTAGGCTGATACTGTTGAATTGTGAATTTAGTATTGTAGGCTGATAGTTTCCTGTGGATTTAGTATTGTAGGCTGTTAGCACTTTTAAGATCTTAATGCACTGTCTTTTCTTCTTGTTAATTTTGAAAAGTTTGTTATTACTCTAAATTGCTCCTTTGTAGATAGCCTGTATTTTCTCCCGTTTATCTCTGAAGATTGTCTCTTTGCCTTTGGTTTTAAACAGTCATATCATAATGTATAGACATATAAACTTATTTTTAGTGTGGCTTATTTGATTTTATTTTTCTGTGCAAATCATTTGGGTTATGTATTATGGGAGTGCTTTTTGAGAGTGGTCCAGGTGCCCCCAGCTCACTGCCATTTTTTGTTAATTTCTCAGCTCATTGATTTCTAGTCCAACCATTACACTAGGGTGCAGCCCTTCAAGGGTGCTGGTTTTATCTGGGGGTCTCAGTTCTGACTCCCTTCCATCTATAGGATAAAGGCAGTATCTCCTCTTACCATGTGGACATTTAAACTCAAGCTATTAGGTTATGGAAACTGACAACTTCCTTTCAATACCACAATGCAGGTATTTCCCTCTATGTTTCTGGCACTGGGTAATTAACCCCACCCCCATTTTTCCTTTTCGGCTCAGCTATATATAAAAGAATTTTCTTCTTTATCAGTCATTTCAAGTATGGCCCATCATGTTGTTGGAGCCAGAAGTCAGTCTATTTTTTGAAAACAGACAAGTCATTGGGTAATAAACAGTAGAGCTGAAACAAGCCAGTAAAGACCAGGAACATGAGCTTGACTAATCTGATATAATACGACAGATTGCACAGGTCAACAGGCTGGTGGATCAAATCCACAGGGGTCTAGGAGATGGACATAGCAAGATAGTAATAGGTTGAATCCAAAGCCCTCAGGGCTGGAAGATCTCTAAGATCTAGTCAAGAATAGCCCAGGGTTGGGAAGGTCAAAGGAAGCAGCCTTCTTTATTAGAGGCTTCTCTGCTCCTGATTATGTATAGGCAAGCCTGGATTTACGTATGTTCCCTGCAGGTATACCTTGCTTACATTTAAGGCACAATTCATGGCTGGAATTCTGGAATATCTTCTCATATTCCACATGTAGAGTACCATTTCAGGCACTGGTTTTCAAACTTTCTAGGAAGAAGACTTTTAAAAAAATAAGTAAACCTTTGAAAATACTTAGAGGATATAGCCTCACTCCCCACCCAACATCCATGGACAGGGCAAGCCCTTTTTGTACTCCCATAATTGGTGGCCAGAGATCTTTTTTGTTGATCTGCAAAGTGCATCAGAACATGTATGAGACCATACTTCCTCCTGGTATTTTGATTTACAGAAATGTTTGAATGACAAAGCTGTTGTTAGCAGACCTTACATCTGAGCTACAGTCCTTTTTCCCTCGTGCCTGCACGATATTTCTTTCTAGATGTCTTTCCATCCGCTCCAATTAAACATATCCATCCCCCATCTCCTGCAAAGGTGCTCCTTCTTCCGGTTTCCCCTCCATTTAATTATGTTTCTTTTTATTCACCCAGGTCTCTAGGCCCAAATCATCTCACTTCATTCTCCAAGTCCTTTTAATTCTTTTATTCTCTATCTCAGATTTACCATTCCTCAGGCTCCAGTACCATCAGTAGTTGATAACTACTAATAATCTGATATAGTTATTACTGTGGTAGGTGAGTGGGGGGGAGCGGTGGTTGAGAACTGTAAGATGTGGTCATTGTCTTTACAGAACTTAATATCTACTTGAGAAGACAATTTATATTCACAAAAATAGTGAACAATACCAGGCAGTATGGAATTAAATGCTAAGTTGGGTAGTACAGAGTTTTAAGTGCTAGAAGTTAGAGGAAAGGAAGGGATAAAGTGAGGGCCTGAATTGTAAGAGAAAAGTTAATTGTAGAATTGAGATTTGAACTGTCTTGGAACAACGTAGGTTGGAATTAGATAGGAATTTAAAGTGAGGAGAAAGCGTGGATAATTAGTGAGTATATTGAGCATACGATTTTTGGAAAACTTTTGAGGCTCTTTATGTTAGGGACTACTGACAAATAGGAATTAGAGAGGTTCATGACTGCTTTGAGTTTGGCTATAAGACTATCAGAAGACTCTTTCAAAAATAGTATTTGAATTTAGTTTATTCCCCAACTCAGAAATCTCTGGCGGCTTCCTTTTCCTTTTGATTCTGATCCAAACTGCTTTGGTATTCTAGGTACTCTTTGATCCATCAGCCTTGCTTCACCAGGACTCGTGCTTTTTATGTCTACAGCTTGCTTTATTTGTGTTTGACTTATGCTTTCCATTTCCTTGTGGGATGTCTGCCTGATTTCTTTCCATTCCTTCTTCAAGTCCCATCTCTAGACTTTTTGCCTCCTGATACTGTAATGACTCCCACCCACTGAAATAGCTTTCCTCCCTGGGTTCCTCCTGAAACTGTTTTCTGTTGAAAATAGTTCAAAATCTAATCATGCACCTTTTGTTTCCCAATGATTTAGAATTACAGACATTTCTCTTCCTTTTTGATACGGTGGTAAGTTCTTTGAAGGGTTAGATTATGTTTTGTATTTTATTGTTCCTCTTAGTGCTGTATGCTATTCTGGGTATATACTCGATGTTGAATTGATAGCTTTTAAAGAATTGGTTTCTTTTTTATTTCAAATACTGATGATTTGTAATATTAGAGCTACTTTGTATAAATGTACCTACTGTCATGCCTGACAGTACTGCCCTTAGTGAATGCTAGTGGAATCCAAATTTGTAGTGGATCCCAAGTCAAAGAACATTTTTCTGTTGTTTCACGGAAAGTGGAAAATAAGAGCAAAAGCACTGAATCCAAGTTTTCTGAGATACTCTTTCTGCTGTTTTCTTTGAGTCTCTCCTTAATCTGTGTCTTTAAATATATATTATTCATTTATCTTTGACATCTTTTCACTTGTTAACTCATGTAGTGTTTCCTAAATAATTTATGTTTGTAGATGAAGATAAATTGTGTGTGTTAATTGAAGCTTAAGAGAAGAGATTGTAGTGGTTTAGAAAGATTAATCCTTGTTAAACTCTATCTGATTGATCTGTGTTGCCACTCTTCCTGCCTGAGTTTTAAAATTTTAATCAAATATCTGTAAGTGAAGAAATCATCCATTGTAGTTGGAATTGAACTTAAGAAGATATTTGAATATCCTTAAAACCAGATCTTGAAATGGCTTAAGAATACTTGGTTTAAGGGAATTGGGTCAAGCTAACAATAACATTTTTGTTAGTTTTATTTTAGCATTTAACAGCCTCTTAAAAATCTGAAATTGCTTTTTAAACAAAGTCTTAAGTTATTATTTTAAATAATAAAATTATTCACCTACCTCATTTAGAAGTTTGTAAGATGATTTGAGAGTGTTTGATTTATATATGCTAACATCCCGATTTTCTGAGTGGTGATACAGTTTCAGCAAGACTGGAAAACTATGAGAACTGTGAATACCTGGATTTAGAAATGTTCTAGCATTATCTTACCCTTCTTGGTTTCAGAGAATGGCTATTCAACAATGTTTGTAGCTAACCTGGAGTGAATTTTGTGTGTATTTGTGCATGAAGGAGAGCGACAAAGCTTTGCTTCTTTGGTTAACCAAAATAAAGTAAAAAAGCAGTTGTGTGAGGCAGGCTGGATCTTCTTCAACAACAGTTTATATTAGTTTAAATAATTTCTTTTGAGGGGTGTTGATTTATCAGATCTTAACTGCTAGGAGTGTTCTTGTTCTTAAGTTTCCTTATAATGAAAGACAGTACTCTTTACTAACGGCGTCATATGAGCTGGGATTTTGTTAGGCATTGACTTTTGTATTTGCTTCACAGGTGGTTTGTATTCGCTCCACTTGGAATG
Organism: Eubalaena glacialis; assembly: GCF_028564815.1. Taxonomy (NCBI): domain Eukaryota; kingdom Metazoa; phylum Chordata; class Mammalia; order Artiodactyla; family Balaenidae; genus Eubalaena; species Eubalaena glacialis. The sequence continues at coordinate 71,124,413 of NC_083724.1, forward strand.
CTCTCTCCCCAAAGCTGAGTTGTGACATGAGACCTCTCATTTTGAAGACCCTCAGTGAACTGTTTTCTCTGGTTCCTTCCTTAACAGTCAATACAGCTGAATATGAGGTATGCATTCAGAGCTCAGTAAATTGTCTGTTTCTACATTGGGAAGACATGTGCTTTATCATAACTTTTGGAAAAAAATATTCGTAATCCTTTGTTTGCCAAAAATCATTTAGCACTTTTTGTTCTGTGAACATGTTGATATCTTTATGGACTCCTAGGAGTAGGAGGATATCCACCCTTATCAGTCCTCTGTCTTTGAGATTTATTTACGTGAAGGATGCCAAGTTTTTATTATGAAAGTATAGTCAAGATTTTTAAAAGCCCGTATGTTAAAATAGTGTTTCTAAAATAATGGAATTCATGAGGCCAACAGTTTAAATGCATTTTGTTGGTGTTTTAAATTCTAAAAAGTGTTACAAAGGCTTTAGTAAGGCAGGGCAGACTTCTCAGTAGTATAGACATAGTGTCATTTGTGGTTTTTTTCTAGCTTAGGCATAGAGATTTGATTTTTTACGTGTTAGTTTACATTTTCTATATATAGCTTTGCTTTTCATGTATACTCTTCAATGAAGGCGATTGTAAAATCAACCTGTCCTAGGAGAGGAAAATAATTTTATGAACTAGGCAGTGTTTGTCATTGTAATGAATTGAAACACTTGGTGGAAGATGTTTTGCTATAAGATTGATGTATTTCTGTTTAACATTTTCTTTGTTATCTCTTCTTTGAATGAAATGAGAGGGTGGCAGATTCATTTATATCTCCACTTTTGTAGCCATATCCCCTTTCAAGCTCACCTTTTTATTGACTTTTCCTTCAAAGAGCCTCAATTGATTTCCACTTGAAGTCTTGGTGAACCTTTAGTTTGATTTAGTGCTTCACAGACTTTGATAAACTGACCCTCTGTAGGATTCCAAGAATAGTCCCTTACTTGTTTTAGATCACATGATAAGACAGGATTGTAGGATAATACTTCTTCTAATCATTCTAAATGCTACACAGTGAATAAAGTCAAATTTGTCCTTACCAAGGACACAATACCTAGCATGGTACATAATGTATATTCAGAACCTAGTTGTTGAATGAATGAATGAACCAATACAGGATATTGTGAGTTTATTCTCACATTTGGGCTTTTGTTTTGGGGTATTAAAAAAAGAATCAATTCGAGACTCCTAGAGTATATAGTTCACCAACAGTCTTTTTTATGGCCACTGTTCGTGGGTACATACCCTATGTTGTCAGAAAGTCTGCCAGGCTACTGATAAGGAGCCCAGACTAAAACACAAAATAAGGACTTTGTATGCAGTGATACGTATATTTATTTTCTGTCTTCAAGGGCTGAACTCATATACCTTTGTATTGCTTGTTCTTTCAGTTTTTATTACATTGAATTTATGAAGTGGCTTGTGTGTTTTTTGTTTGCTTACATTGGTAAGCTGTAAGTTGTCTTTTGGACTATTTTTTTCCTTCAAATTTTACATTCCTTTTCAGTGACATTTTATTTTGGTTTATCTTCATGCTTATAATAACATTAGGATTCCTCTGTTGTTCAGATAGATGGCTTTGGGACCATTTTATCCATCAGTTTCCTCCTAGTTGGGAGATTTCTTCAGTGACCAGAGCCCACTTGGCAGCAGAAGTAAAGAAACGTAGAGAAGACCCCTCTCCAATCTGTCACTCTGTCTCTCTTTCTCTCTCTGTCTCTCCCTTTCTCCCCACCTCCCCCACTTTCTCCCTCCTTCCCTTCCTTTCTCCCTCCCTCCTCCTTTCTCTTCCTGTGTGTGTTTAAATAATTTGTTTTCTATTAACTGCTTAGAGTTTGTTTGTATGTAAGCCCAAATTGAATATAGTTTTCCCAAAACATTTCTTAGGTCATTGCTATCCCTAGTCACCTCAAATGCCTTGTGTTTACCAAAAGTGAAGTCCAGTTTCTTTATATGGAGCCAATAAGGTCTTTTAGAATTGGCCTCATTCTGCTTTTCCGCCTCCTGCACTCCAGGAAAACCAAACCATTGTAGATTCCTTCTCCACTTCCAAATTTTTCTATTGCTTTTCCTTTGTTCATGTTGTTCTCTCTGTCTAGAATTACTTTCTTTTTCACCGCTAATTTTAAAGTCTATTTTAGGAAATAAAGAATTGGTTTAAGTTATCCCATCCTTTGAGAATTTTTCTTCAACAGGAGTCTATTGCTCCCAAAGTTCTTTATCTATACTGTCTTAAGAACATTTATTTCTATTTTATACTACAGGTATATGTATACATATATTTTCTCCATTAAAATATAAGCTTGTTGAAAATAGAGTCCATGTTTCAATTTGTATATTTTCTGAATTGCTTTGCAAAGTGCTTGATAATTCATTCATTGACTCGGAATATATTTATTAGAACTGTGCTAGGCCTTAGAGATACTAATAAACAATAATAGACACTATTTTAAGTAGTTATTACATTCCCCAGAGCTCTTCCAGTTACTTTATGTCAATTAGTTCTAATATCTGATAGGAAGTTATTATTTTTCATTTTATAGCAAAAGAATCTGAGGTTTTGAGAGGTCTATCCATTCATTAAACAAATATTTATTGAGTATCTGCTACATGCAAGACAAGTAACTGAACCAACACTGTAGTTTCTTTTTTTTTTTTTTTTTAAATTTATTTATTTATTTATTTATTTTTGGATGTGTTGGGTCTTCGTTTCTGTGCAAGGGCTTTCTCTAGTTGCGGCAAGCGGGGGCCACTCTTCATCGCGGTGCGCGGGCCTCTCACTATCGTGGCCTCTCTTGTTGCGGAGCACAGGCTCCAGACGCGCAGGCTCAGTAGTTGTGGCTCACGGGCCTAGTTGCTCTGCGGCATGTGGGATCTTCCCAGACCAGGGCTCGAACCCGTGTCCCCTGCATTAGCAGGCAGATTCTCAACCACTGCGCCACCAGGGAAGCCCAACACTGTAGTTTCTAAGTGAAAGCTGTTTTCTAAACCCAGGACTTTCTGGCTCCAAGGCTATATTTTTCCATTATACCATGTTGTCAGTCCCTGCCTTCTGAAAGCTCAAAAGTTGGTAAAGGATATAGACATAAGCAATAATAATTATAATAACATTTGTTGAGTACAGTTACTCAAAGGGCTACGAGAGTGTGGTGGTGGAAGTGACAAGCATTCTTAGGAGAAATCTAAGGAAACCTTATTTAGTTGGTGCTATTAGACTAGGATCGTGAAGAATTAATAAAATGTTGCTTTTCATTGATGTTTTTAAGAGAATATGCAAACACAAGGAGGTATAGAAGAACCTCATATGATTTAGCAGGGCAAGAAGTTAGATGTGGCTGAAATTAAGAAGACATTGAGTGTTGGAAGACAAATGGCTTTTTATGCTCAATTATTTATTAAATATTTGTCATTTGAGGAATTGGGCTTTATATTCTTTATGTACTGGCCTTTGAAATGAGAAGGACAGCCACTGCTTTAAGGAGTGTACAAGCTAGTAGGGAGTTGACCACATACACAGATAATCACATTAGATGCTAAATTGTGCCATGTGCCATATGGCTGCTTAGAGAAGGGAGAGCTCTCTTCTGGGTAGGGGGTTAGGAATAGAGGCATGAAAAAGGAGAGTGACATTTGTACTAAGACTTGAGAGGTCAGTAAGAAATGGTTAGGTTTCTAAATTTAATAATCTTAAAATCTCACCTCATTTAGCATATCCATATGTTTAGAGGATGAGTCTGAGTATTTTCATTTTATGAATGATGGATAAGTACAGATTAGGTCAGTTACTAGTGGTATAATTTTTAAAGAGATTTAATTTCCACATTTGCTACTTCAGATTGTTTACTCTCAATTTTATCTTTGTCTTAAAATTTTATTCTGTTGTTTGTTGATTTTTCAGAATTTTAAAGTTCAAGTCCTCAGCTTCCTCTGGAACCACACTCAAAACAAGGTACTGTCACAAGGGCGTCAGTGAAACAGAGCCAAGCTGGGGAAAGAACTGTGAAATAAGACTCTTAGGATAAAAATATAACTCCCTTGAAATGATGCCTTCTTGATTTTAAAAGAATTGTGACTATTAATAAATTTAGGTTTTAAAAAGTATTCTTAAATTTATGCCAGTTAATACATTTTCACCATAAAATGCACTTGTTACTTTGTGGCACTGACAGATATGAAGAGGGACTGTTGCCATTGTCTCTCCTTTTAAAGGTCCTTCCTCTTTCCTGCTTTGCCCCTCCCCCACCGATAAGCACATCAAACAAAAAGTCCGCTCCATTTTTTGTTTGTTTGTTTTTGGTTTTTTAAAAATTTTTATCGGAGTATAGCTGATTTACGATGTTGTGTTAGTTTCAGGTGTACAGCAAAGTGACTCAGTTATACATATACATATAGCCACTCTTTTTTAGATTCTTTTCCCATATAGGCCCTTACAGAGTACTGAGTAGAGTTCCCTGTGCTGTACAGTAGGTCCTTATTAGTTATCTATTTTATATATAGTAGCGTGTATACTCTCCATTTTTCGAATGTCATTTCCAATCAAGGGGTATAGAGCAGAGGGTGTTGGTGATGTTCCACCTGGCTCATGAGTGAGAAAGCTTAGATTCCAGAAGGCCAGCTCTCCCGGGCAGTAGCCGAAGACTCAGAGTCCAGTTCCAGGCCTATCAAACTCTATACCCTCGTACTCCTTCCGCTAAACCGTACCACCTCATGGGGACCTGAGCAATTAGGAGTTATTTTATGTTTAATGTCCCAACTAGGATAGAAATGTGGTTTTTCTGATGCCTCTGTCCAGTGCTGTTTTCTCTCTATTTTTAATTGGGACGTACTAAGCAAGGCTTGAATACCATTTCCAAAGCACTGACTATAGAACTTTGAGGTTGGTCAGGGAAGATTTTCTTTCTGCCTCCAGAGTTGATGTTTAATATATGTTGTTTCTTTTGTTTATCTTACTTTTACTCTATCTAGGACCCAGTTGTAGCAAATGCTGCATATAAATCTCTGTCACACTTTGGTGCCAGGGAGCACACCATTCTTCATCTGCCTGAAAAGGTAGGTTTTTCTGCTTTCTTACCGGTATCTCTTTACTGCTACGTTTTATAACTTTACTTATATCCCCCGCTTAGGGAATTCTTACCTGTAACTCTAGATATGTTGTCCATAAAAGATAAGAATTTATATTTATAATTTGTTTCATCTGTAGTAGATTGTAGAGGTCTTAGACTTCATAGATAATGAACTGAAGCAGATGGAAGGTGAAAATGAAATCTCTATAAGGTGACTCGGTGTATGACTGCATTGCCCTGTGCCCAGGGCAAGGTCTGTGTCACTATAGGAACCACCTTACCCAGTTAGTGCACCGTCTTGAACTTCACATCCAAGCACGGCCTGCACAGAGTAAGGTTTCCTACCACCTGGGCAGCCAGAGATCTCTATTTGTGATACAGAATTGAAGTGCCGTCTGAAAAAAATCTGCTATTTATTCTTTACTTTGAAATGATATATAGGTTAGTCCCAGAGAACTGGATGAAGAAAGTATCACTCTCTTTTAAGGGTTAACACACTGTGTGATATTATCTTAGTTTTTAGACTAAACTGAAAACATACAACCTTTTCTACTACCTACCTAGTATAACCAGCTTTAAATTATCAGGTTATATTAAGGAGTTAAGTGTATGATTTCTTTCTTTTTTAAAAAAAATTATTTATTTATTTAATGGCTGCATTGAGTCTTTATTGCTGTGTGCGGGCTTTCTCTAGTTGCAGCGAGCGTGGGCTACTCTTCGTTACAGTGCATGGGGCTTCTCATCGTGGTGGCTTCTCCTGTGGCGGAGCACGGGCTTTAGGCACGAGGGCTCAGTAGTTGTGGCTCGCGGGCTCTAGAGTGCAGGCTCAGTAGTTGTGGCGCATGGGCTTAGTTGCTCCACAGCACGTGGGATCTTCCTGGACCAGGGCTCGAACCCGTGTCCCCCTGCATTGGCAGGCAGATACTTAATCACTGCGCCACCAGGGAAGTCCCTAAGTGTATGATTTCACATTTAGTGTTACTGCTAATTCAAAGGCATACAAATGGTTATTTAATGCCGTTAGAGTGTAAGGAAAACATTGTGTTAGAAGAAGTTATGCGTAACATTACCCAGAATGTCCTTGAGGTGAAGTGGCAAGTTTTGTTGTGAATTTCTTGGGATCCTCAGGCATTAAAATGGGTTGACTTTTTCTTCTGGGTTGAGCTTATACAGAGATTAGATGCCAGTAGGAACCAGGCAAACTTCTGTTTATTGAATTGAATTGGAGGGACTGAAGATAGGCTCTTGTAAAACCTAATCCTAAGTGAGGCAGGATTTCCCGTGTCGCTGAGAACTCGAAGACAGATCCGCCAGTTTGTTGTGCAGTTATCACGAACAGGAAGCCTTAACAAAAGATGTCCTATGACTCGTAAAATTTAAAAAGATGGGATTTCAGACTACACCATGGTGACTAGCAGTACCCATAGCTTCTGAAAAAAAGAGAGAGAAAGGTAAAGAAAAAGGAAAAAATTACATGTAAATTTGGTATGTAAACTCCTACCAATAGATTAGCTACACTATCTGGAAAGATGCTTTTTCTTATTTTATATATATACATATATATATATATTTTTGGCTGCACTGGGTCTTAGTTGCAGCACGTGGGATCTTCATTGCCGCGTGTGGGATCTTTGTAGCGGCACGTGGGTTCTTAGTTGTGGCATGCATGCGGGATCTAGTTCCCTGACCAGGGATCGAACCCTGACCCCCTGCACTGGGAGTGCAGAGTCTTAACCACTGGACCACCAGGGAAGTCCCTATATTATTTTAAATAAGCAATTGGTAATTTAGATCACAACATAATGATTACCTTTATTTTTAGCTATTATTACTGAAACATTCCAGCTGGAATGATAGCTTTTATTAAATAACTCCCATATACTCTTGACTGTTTAGTCTCTACCTCTTTAAATATTGTTATGTTTCTATTTTATCCTACTTGAGGGTTATGTTTAGTTTCTGGTTGTGTTTGTTAGAGTTATTACTCAGCTAAGTGCTGTACGCAGTCAAATATTAGATACTTTCTTAATCTAACTCTTCTATATCCTCTGATCCCTGAATAACCATAAATAGCTCTTTATACCTTCCAACATAAAGGGTAGTGATGTACTATATATGCTTGGGTTTTCACCAGCAGAGCGTGAAGAGCTGTAAAGGAAGTCTCTAAGACTTATTTTAGCCATGCTTTTCAGCCTTTTTTCTGCCCTAACTCCCTTCTAGGATGTGATTCCCTCCCATATGTAACAGAGGTTCACTACCGTGGATATTCTTAACTGAGATTAAGATGAGAGGACATATGGTTTAAAAGAGTCTACCCCACTTCAACCCCCAGTTTCTGATATAGAGGACCTTCCTCCGCATGGAGAATCATTACTTCCAAGACCACACCATGCATTGTTCTTCTTCTTTTTATTAATTACTGATTTTCAGTTTGGCTGTTTGAATATCTAAGAACTAAAAGTCCAGAAAATGGTCAGTATGTTCATATTCCAAACAAGTCCCTGAAGGCTAAGGGTGCAACCCAGTCAGATCCCACCTCTGTTTTATAGATAGTGGCAGTGATGTGAAACTGTGGCTCACTTTCTACAAAAGCATACTTTCAACTGTTTCAAAAGTGTCTGCCAGGTAGGGACTTCTCTAGTTAAAATCTAAGATTCCTCCTTGTTGTCAGAGTTTACTCACTCTGCACCAAGGGCAGTTTGGTTTACTCACAAAACTGAAGGCTACTTGTATACCTTTCCAGTGAAAGGTGTACATGTTCTCTTTTTCTATTTGTGGAAACTTGTGAAATAATCTTTTAACAGAACATACGGTGAATTTCAAGTAGAAATTTTTGTTTTAAAAGATACAGTTTTTTAAAAAGAAACATTTTAAAAAAAGATATTATCCACATGGTTACTTTTGTGGATTATAATTCAACTACTTTTGTAAGTACACCTTTAAATTTATTAAAGATTTCTTGTTCATTGCTGCATCAACTTAAACTGTGAAACTTGTTGAAAGAAAGCTAACGAGCTGGTAAAACAGAAGGCATTAAAGGAGTGACAGACATCAGAAGGAAGATTTAGGGTTAAACGAAACAGTACCATCTAAGGTAAGATGGAAAATGTCAATGGAGAGTAGAGCTGAATGAGATATCATGTGAGTCAGGGATTTGAATAGCAGATTCATTAACTCATCTTTCTTGTCACTGGTTTGTTATTAGGAAGTTTTGTGGGATTGTTGATGATAGACACTTAACACTTGCATTGGTTTAGTGATTATTTATTGGACATATACTAAGTGCTAGGCTGTCTTATGAGCTGGGAATGTTGAATGAAACCATGTGTGAGGTGAACGTGATAACCACTACACTACGGAAATAAGGCCGGTGAATGAATCCATGTGTTTGTTGGTTTGTAAAAATATTACTGTTAATCACTTGAAACATGCAAGTCTAAAGCTGGTCAAAAAATTTTGGGGGGGCTTCTTTGAGGACCTGTTGATTTCAGTGTTAAAAAATAGACATGAATGATTTTTCCCTTTTAGTTTGTATTTCTTTGTCTTTTTAGCTATTTATCCTTCTCCTTTGCCTTCTTTAGTGCCCCCTGACATCCCCAAAATGAAACAAAACAGAAAAACAAACCAAAAAATCTATAAAGAATTGTTTTTCTGGTAAAACAGTCAGTAATGGATAAACATTTAGGTTGACTCTTCTCTCTGACTTGGGTTCTTTAAAAAATACTTGGCTGCTTAAAAATTAAACTTTTTATTATAGAGCTCTTAAGATAGATTGTGTTGTTGATTTCTGGAGTTAATTTGAGAAGCGAGTAATATAAAAGAACTTATTATGCACCTTGGGTTGGTATTAATGTGGTGTAACCTGTTCCGCTTTGATTTAAGCGAATGTCATTGCTTTCATCAGGAGCTGTTTCTCTTTTTAAATGAATTTATGCAGATACTTAATGAGTTCCAAATAAATCCTCTGTTTATGCACAAACTCCTGGATTTTCTTAGGTTGCACACACAGAAGCGTGGTTGAAAGGTTATCTGGCTCAGAAAATGTAGCAAGTAAGGCATTTTGTAGGCTAAGCTTTCCAATATTCAACTTAAAGCAGATTTTAAAAGTCATTTATCATTTTATATTTGGCTCTCCCTTTAAGTTTCTTCAACAAAGCTTAGCTATAATTGGAAGGGTGTAGTTGGTGTGTGTATGTGCATGCGTGTGTGTGTGTGTGTGTGTGTGTTCTAAATAGACAGTTTTTTACTGGATGTTTGAGTAGCTAATGTAATATAGTTAGCAACATTTTATAATTTTAACAAGTATTTTTTCATATGACTTCCCTTGATTTTCCTTAGTTGTACTCATGTTGATCTTATTCACTTGTTGCATACAAACCAAGGGAAGACTGGGACTAGCATAGGGAAGCTGGAACAAATACTTCTTTAAGAGATGAGCAGAGGAGTAGGGAAATGCCATGAAACCAAAGTCTAACAGTAAGTGCTACTTGGTTCAGGAGAATCAGCTCACCTTTGAAGAAACAAAATTGAAGGTGTAATCATTCCATTATAAGTAGGTAGAGTATATCATCTATACTTAAATTACAGTACATTGGGGCTTCCCTGGCGGCGCAGTGGTTAAGAATCCGCCTGCCAATGCAGGGACATGAGTTCTAGCCCTGGTCCTGGAAGATCCCACATGCCGCGGAGCAACTAAGCCCATGCACCACAACTACTGAGCCTGCGCTCTAGAGCCCGTGAGCCACAACTACTGAGCCCACGTGCCTAGAGCCCATGCTCCGCAGCAAGAGAAGCCATGGCAATGAGAAGTCCGCGCACTACAACGAAGAGTAGCCCCTGCTCACCGCAACTAGAGAAAGCCCGTGAGCAGCAACGAAGACCCAACGCAGCCAAAAATAAATAAATAAAATTAAATTTAAAAAAATTACAGTACATCTCTAGTGTCTTTGTTAACATATATGTGTATGTAAGATGCAGACATATGTTGTTTATCACACAGCAGATAAATTAATATAGGGGTGCAGTTATGTGAATGCAAAATTAGACAACTTAAGATGGATGAACGGATCTTTTTTTTTAAATCCCCAACCTAGTAGGTCTTCTTTAGTGGCTCTCGGAAATAGTGATGGCCTGGGTGCTGTGACTCTTTGAGCAGTTAAACTGGATAGGCTAAAATGTGTGCAAAAAAGATCAGATTCCTTTTATACTACATAATTCTGGAATTGGGAGCATTGGTCATCTGGCCTAGTTCATCCACCAGCTGAGGTCCCTCTGAAGGTGGTGGCAGCTTCCGCCTCTATTTCCTGTGCTTCCGCTTGTGCCGCTGCCTCTTCTGCTGCCCCTCGTCCAACCCACACTCTCCCCTCCCCTCCCCTCCCCTTTCCTCTCTTTCCTATCGCCTCCCTTCCTCCCTTTCTCCTTCCTTTCTTTTTAAATAACTTTACTGAGATATAATCCGCATTCCATACAATTCACCCATTTAGAGCATGCAATTCAAATGGTTTTAGTGTATTCAGAGAACTGTGCAACTAATCACAGAGCTGCCACAATCTAATTTTAGATCGTCTTATTAGCAATCAATCCCCATTACCCCTTTCTTTCCCCCCAGCGCTAAGCAACCTTTAATCTACTTTCTGTCTTTGTAAATTTACCTGTCCTGAACCTTTCCTATAATGAAATTATATAACATGTGTTCTTTCGTGACTGGCTTCCTTCACTTAGCATAATGTTTCCAAAGTTCATTCATGTGGAACACATATCTGCACTTCATACCTTTTTATGATTGAATAATATTCCATCGTGTAGGTGTGCCGTATTTTGTTTATATGCTCATGGACATTTGAGTTGCTTCCATTTTTGCTATTACAACTAATGTATTCACATTCGTGTGCAAATTTTGTGCGATCATTTGTTTTCACTTCTCTGGGTCATATACCTGGGAGTGGAATTGCTGGGCCATACAGTAACTCTGCATTTCACTTTTTGAGAAACTGCCAAACCGTTTTCCAAAGGGGCTGCACCGTTTTACCTGCCCACCAGCAGTGTGTGAGCGTTCTGATTTCTCCACATCCTCACCATCCCTATGAGTTTTCATATTAGCTTAAGTGTTTACCGCTGGCTTCCACCTCCCCGAGTCTCCTATCACTTGTGAATATGACATGTAGCAGAGCTTCCCAGTGCTCTGATGCTCTGGTGCAGTATCTGGTGTTATTCATGTAGTCTCCAGCTGTAAGCATTGTTGTCTGTTTCACCCCGTATGCTGTTCAAATATTATTTTCAATTTGTACTATGATGTGTAAAAAGTCAGGAAGCAAGGTAAACAGACCCAGAACCAACTCCTTTTTTTGAAACTTTTTAGGCAACTAGGACTAGTTAAAATCTCTAAGATACCTCTTGATGATACCAAATGTGGCAAACTCCAAGTATATACACAGACCAGAGACACTCAGAAAACCCTGCTTGTCAGAACCAAAAGGTTTGCAAAGGTGCCAGGATTTCTCTGGTGTGCGCTGATATCAACAAATGCAGGCATGCCCTCTGCGGAGCATGCATCATTGTTATTTATCTCTGTAATTATGGCCGGCTCAGTCCTCTGAGAATTAGATCCTCAAGACTGAATCAGAATTAAATCTTGTCTTGGAAAGTGGTTGGTGGTCAGGTTGCTTTCACTCCTTCACTAGTGAAAAGAACGCTAGTTATGATTGAAAGGCTTCATCGGAGTTGAGGTTATTGTACTTGAGAAACATTTTATCTCTGTTTGCTTTTATCCCCCTGCAAGAATACTGACTCAGTGCAGTTCCTAAACGGAACAGTGCTTTGGGGACCTATGAAAAAGGCAGTCTGCAGGAATTGTTAATTATTTCTAAAAATAACTCCGGGAGACAGGCTAATGGTAATGATTGGGTTCTGCCACTTTATGGTTATAGCAACCACATTTATGTATTTTGATTTCCTCCCCTAATGCTTAATTATCTCCATGTGGGCATTATCATGGTGTGTCATTGAAAGTATTAAAAATTTAATTAATTGCTTGACAGTTATAGCTTGTGGAAACTACAATAGTGGTAATCTTTTTACATTTTTAATTTTTGGTTCAAATAAACCTAACTAATCACAGAGTAACCACAAAATCTTCAAATGGCAAATTAGACACTATAAAGTATAGCTACCAACTGCAGATTTTAGTGTTTTTATATTCTATAGCAACAAACTGCCGAGTCTAAAAAAAACGTCAACTAAAGCATTCTGTGTCTTCCTGATCTCTACTATGTATATTCTACTAGAAGATTTTAAGCTTTGTCATAGAAATATGGCTGAAATCACAAATTTTAAAAAAATGTATTCAGACAAGGCAAATATTTAATTATAAACTACTGAAGTTCAATATATTGAATGTGTGTTTGCATTTTATTGTCAGATGGTGTAAAAATTTTATTAGTTTTCTATAGTAATCATTGCTTAGGTTGGTTTATGGCGATTTTCTTACTATATTACCATTAGTTCTTTACGTGGATCTAGGAGTGTATCTAATAAGATGATTAGAGTTTACCATTTAGTTAATCTGAAAATGAATAGATTTTTAAAATTAATTTTAATGGTCTTTTGACATTGTAGAGCAATGAGTCTAACTTAATTTTTTAAAGGACAAGGAAAAGATTTTACATAATATTTTAGTATCGCCTTCTCTATCATTTCAGATAAGACCAGAAATCCAAATTCCTGATGACCTAGATGAAGATGAGGAGGGTGATGAAAAGGACGTGGATCTTTCCATTCCTGGTTCTTGCTATCTCAAACTGTTGTCACTTACTGCTCCTTCCGTTTTACCAGGTGACTCCTATTTTGTGTCAGGGAAGCTAGCAGTTTTTTTAGTGATTTTAACTGTCTGATTAATTGTGCTCTTTTGTGATGTACACATATTATAGCTTACTTTAATCTTAAATACTTATTTTCTATGTGTCTTATAGGGACTGCTTGAGGTAGTATGGTGTTCAAAACACACTGAAAAATGTTAGACTCAAGTAAAAATAAACTGGAGAACTAGTTTAAACAACCATTTTCACTGAAAAATTTAAATTCATCTCAAAAGTTAAATTTATTCTACAAGGCAAATTTGCAGTGGGACTTTAAGTCACTGATTCAAATGGTTCTTTAGCTTATTTATATAAGATAAGTGAAAAGATCATTAGGATCTTCAGAAATTTCCTGGGTTGTTTCATCATTAGAAATATATTCTTCCTAAAGAAATGGTGGTACCAGTATTTGAGAGCTATACATTAATGCTTTTAAAAAATAGATTAACTTGTATGGTCGTTCAGCTTTGATATAAAGCGTACAGGACCTTGACATTTTAAAAAATTATTCTAATTATACCTAATTATTCTAATTCAATAGTAGCCAACATTTTCCCAAGCATGCGTCTATTACCATATTCTGTCCCAAATCTACCCTGAATGTTCATGGATGTAAAAATTTAATTTCTGAAAATTAAGTTCAATAAACACAAGAAATGTCATCTTTATCTTCTCAGTCATAATCTCAGTAGCCTGTAATGTTAGAAGTTTTTATCCTTGGTTTCATCCCACATGGAGATTTCTAAGGAATTCAGCCAAGTATACACTAGTATTTCTTGCTAGACAAAGCTCCTGTCCCAAATTCCTGCCTCCTTTCATTAGAGAAAACTGAACGGTACAACTTAAACAGAGTTAACCTTTTCTTTTCTCCTGATGTCCAGAACAAGCCTTAAGGACTTGTTCCCTTTTTGTTTCTCCTGTTCGTCCCCACTTCCTACCTGAAGGCTCTTCTGAGTCTAGGACCTCCCCTGCGGTTAATAGTAAGTCCAAGGAAGAAAAAAGCCGTCAGTTATCCAAAGTTCCTCCTGTATCCCAGAATAACCTTAGAGTTCAAAGTCCTCTTGGGCTTTTGCATTCATGGTATTTTACTTTCATTTAAACTACTCTCAGGGCTGGAATTATTTGATAATCCTTAATTCTCTGAAGAGCTTGACTAGTAGACAAATTTTCATTCCTGGGTTAGTCTTCGTGCAGATGTGTACTTATCTCTTGACATGTATCAGCTTTTACCAGAATAGGATGTCTTCTGAGAAAGCATGAAATTCTTTCCTCACAAATGCATGATTCTTAGGTCCATTCTGAAAAGTCTATACTCCTCCCAAGCTTGAAGCAGTCATACATGTGCATGTACATACAGGAATTGAAATGTATGACCTGCAGTTGGATTTTACGCACACTTTTCATTTAGATGATGTGTTGATCAGGGTCTTCGCAGGAAATTCAGAGGGAGTAATTGAGAGTTTAATAAAGGGACTGCTTAAAGGTGTGTTGTCAAGGTTAAAGGAAATTCACAAGCAATGGTGAATCATCTAAGAATGGTTAATGTCCCTCAGCCTGAAGAGGTAAGAGAAGGGAGCAATTAGGAGAATAAGAGAGAGCTTCTGTGTCATAAGAAGCTCCTGAGTGGAGCAAGGCCCTTCAAAAGAGGGATGCAGACAACCTGGAGCAGTCCTGCAGGAGGGTGTCTGGGGAGTACATGCCCTCACCTCTGTTTTCACCCTGTGATCTCCTGCCAGTGTCTCCCATTGGATGAAGCCAACTAAAAGCCAGAGGACAAGGGAGTCTGATGATGCAGTTGTGAAAGGTTATTCTTCCAGGGCACAGAGTAGGGTTGAGAGGGTGGATCTGGAGGGGTAAATGGAAAACATACTACACAGGTGTTCTCTGGGCTTTGAATGGAGAAGCTTTGTTGCACCTAGGAAAGTTCTATATAGGAATGACAGAACTGGGTACATAATACATGTTCCAGTGAGTACTTCTGCCTTTAATTTAATCGTGGTCATTTAAAGGAGACTTTTAGACCTATTCAGAATGAAATTCTAGTTTAGGTAGGCAGACTCTTGCTTGCTTGCTTGCTTGATTTATTTATTTATTTATTTAGTTAGTTAGTTATGCTATTCTTGTCAGCTTACATTCTTTTTATGTATGTATGTATGTATGGCTGTGTTGGGTCTTCGTTTCTGTGCGAGGGCTCTCTCCAGCTGTGGCAAGCGGGGGCCACTCTTCATCGCGGCCTCTCGTTGCCGAGCACAGGCTCCAGACGCGCAGGCTCAGCAACCGTGGCTCACGGGCCGAGTCGCTCCGCGGCATGTGGGATCCTCCCAGACCAGGGCTCGAACCCGCGTCCCCTGCATTGGCAGGCAGACTCCCAACCACTGCGCCACCAGGGAAGCCCCGACTCTTGCTTTTTGTTCCTATAATAAGAGGCACCTGTGGTGGTTTCCTTTTTTGTTTTCCATATGATTTGTTTAGCTTTAATTTTTGTTGTTTTTGTTTCTGCATTGGGCAACCTCTAGTGGTCCTTAGGAAAATAACACTTGAATATAAACCTATAGTGCTAATCAGGTATTTTGTTTGGATACCCTATTGTCTTCTGATCCCACATTACTGCATTACCTTATAATAAGTGAAGATGTCAAGCAATAAAGAGCTTGGGCTTAATTAGAAGGAACACAAACAAAGAAATAGTGAATTAATTTTTTTAAATAAGTGTACTGATATTACTGCAGAATGGTGGATAGTCATAAAGGGCCTCTCTGAAAATATCTAAATGACAGGAAGGAGCCAGTCAGGTGGACACTGGGGATTAGTGTGTTCCAGGTGGAAGGAATGGCAAGTGCAGTGGCCTTGACTTAGATATGAACTTTGTGTTATTGAGGAATGGAAAAAAAGCCGTGTGGAAGTGTGTCTTTAACACAGCTAGGAAGGAAGGTGGGTGGTAGAGATGAGGTCACAGGGAGAGTCAGGGGCTAGGTCATAGAAAGCCTTGATCATTGTCAGACGTCTTGACGTTATTCTATGTACAGTGAAAAAGCATTGAAAGATGTTAGGGAAGGAAATGACATAAAACTCTAGCTTCTTTCTGGGTAGAGGATGGTTTAGAGGAGTGGTCATGAGGAGAAGAAACCAAGAACTAGTTTTTAAATTTATCCAGATGAGGAAGAGAGAAGATAATGACTGGGCAAGTAGCAGTGAAAATGGAGAGAAACGGATGGATTTGAGATATATTTTTAAAGGTAGATCTACAAGGACTTGCTACATATAAGGAGTGTGAGAAAGAGAGGAATTAAGAATGACTAAGTTTTTAAGCTTGAGTAACTGGGTGCCATATTCTGGTTTGGGGAAGACTAAAAAAGTGCTGGGAATCAAGAATTGTTTTTTTACTTTGTGAAATTTGACCTGAAATATAGCTAAGTTGTTGTTGTTGGTGTGTGTGTGTATGAGTTAAGAATGAATGTTTCTCTTCTAGCATACTATATTCACTCTACTTTTGGTCTCCTTTTATTTCTTTCAGCTTTGGAGGAATTTTTTACATCACTTGTGAAACAAGAAATGGTGAATATGCCCCGTGGGGTGTATCACTCTGCATTAAAAGGAGGTGCTCGCTTAGATCAAGGAAAGACTGTAGCAGGAATCCCCAATTTTATGTTGAAAATGTATGAAACAAACAAGCAACCAGGTTTGAAACCTGGCCTTGCAGGTAAGCACAATACATAGTATCAAGGTACAGGATTTTAATGTGATGATTTAAGTTTCTCTTCCAAGTAGGGTATAATAGGGCATGGAAAGGCATTGCTGCTGCTACTAACGTCTAGACACAGCTGGATAAATTACAAAAATGAATCACATTTTAAAGCCATCAGAGAACTGTAGAAAAAAAGACATAGATAAAACAAAGAATAGACTGAAATTACGGAATGGAGAGAACATTTTAGATTGTTCCCTATGGACCTGTTCCACCCCCTGGCCCCTACCCCATGGGAGATATTCACTGATTCTGGTTGTGGGCTGGGATTGGGTATTGGCCCAGGAAGAGGCCTGTTGGAGGATAGAGAAACCAGTAAAGCTTTTAGTGGTTTCATGGGACTAGGCTGATGTGATGATTAATTTTATGTGTCATCTTCATTGGGCTAAGTGATGCTCAGATAACTGGTAAGTATTATTTCTGAGTGTGTTTCCAGAAGAGGTTAGCCTTTGAATCAGTAGACTGAGTAAAGAAGATCACCCTGAGCAGTGTGGGTGGGCAACATCCAATCCACTGAAGACCTGAACAGAACAAAAAGGTAGAGGAAGGGTGACTTTGCTCTCTTTGCTTGAGCTGGGAGATCCATCTCCTCCTGCCTTTGGACATTGGTGTTCCTGGTTCTTGGGCTTTCTGACTCAGACTGAATTGCACCACAGGCTTTCCTGGTTCTCTAGTTTGCAGACAGCAGATCATGGGACTTCTCAGCCTCAAAAATCTTGGGAGTCAATTCCCATAATAAATCTCCTCTTGCTTATCTGCATATCTGTACCTATATATATCCTGTTGGTTATGTTTCTCTGAAGATTCTAATACAGGTGACAAACTGGAGATTTTCCTCATAAGCAATTTGGTGACTTTTGAGTTTGCACTGAAAGTTAAAGAACTAGGCTGATGCTTCTGAGAGGCAGTGAAATCTCCAGTCTTGTGGTGCTTAGGAAACAAACACTGGCTAGGAGAATGGGCCTGAAAACAAAGCACACAAGTAGTGAATTGATACTGAGATCTACAGCTCTTTTCACCTGGATGCACTTACTAATTTTGGCCTCAGATAGAGGCTGAAATTCAGGCTTGACCTTAACAGGAGACTGGTGCAGGAGGCAGAGAAGCCAACAGAGATCATGACATTTATGTGGTAACCTGAGTGACAAGACTGGGGACTTGAGACCCTTCAAACACACAGCCTGTTTCTCCCTTAAGATATTTGTCAAATTTTGCAGCTTTGTGGGAAGTTAAAAGCTAAGCTGAAAACTTCTGAGGACAGATCCAAATCTCTGATTCTCCCATAATCTTTCTGTATTGAAGAGTCAAAGACCAATTAGACTGTCAGTTGAAAATCTTGAGGAGGCATGCCTTAGGAACAGGGTTAAACCAGAGGTAGACTGAGATTTACCAAAGCTATAGTCAAGCCTAACTCAGTTAAATCCCTCATTCACCTGAGATGATCTGTCCTTCACTCTCTCTGCCTAACAGAGGAGAAAATCCTCTGATTAAAAAAATAATAATATCATTTAGAATTTCTGTGGTTCTTTCATATACTGTCCACTGAAAAAGTGCTAGACATGTGAAAAAGGAAGAAGCTAGAAATGAAGGGAATATTTCATGGAGATAAAGAAGTCAGTCCATTAGAAAAGTATCACAATTCTAATCAATGTGCCAAAATAACAGAGTTTCAAACTATACGACAAAAATTAGCAGAACTAACTAAATAGACAAATCCACAATAATAGCGGGAAACCCTTAAACAGCTTTATCAATGGTGTGACGAACAAGCAGACAAAAAAATCAAGTTCACAAAATATATGAATAATACTATGAACAAACTTTATTTAAGTGACATATGGAACATTGTATCTTATAGTGATAGAATTTGTATGCTTTTTAACTGTACATTGGAAACTCATCAAAATGGTCATATGGCAGACCATACATTTCAACAAATTTCAAAATATTGAAGTCATTGAGTATGTCCTCTGATACAATGGGATTAAGCTAAACTAAATAACAAAAAGATAACTAGAATTTCTCCACTCGCCTGGAAATTGAACCGTACACTTATAAATCATTCATGGATCAAAGAAAAAAATCAAAATGGAAATCAGAAAATATTTTGAACTGAATGATAATGAAAATATGCCAAATTACAACTTGTGGGATGCAGCTAAAACAGTGTTAGAAGGTGATAAAAACTCTCCAGAAAGTGGGTATAGAGGGAACCTACCTGAACATAATAAAGGACATATACAGCAAACCCACAGCAAACATCATTCTCAATGGTGAAAAACTGAAAACATTTCCTCTAAGATTAGGAACACAACAAGGATGTCCACTCTTGCCACTATTGTTCAACATAGTTTTGAAAGTCCTAACCATGGCAGTCAGAGAAGAAAAAGAAATAACAGGAATACAAATTGGAAAAGAAGAAGTAAAACTGTCACTGTTTGCAGATGACATGTAGTGTACATAGATAATCCTAAGGATGCCACCAGAAAACTACTAGAACTAATCAATGAATTTGGTAAAGTTGCAGGATACAAAATTAATGCACAGAAATCTCTAGAATTCCTATACACTAACAACAAAAGATCAGAAAGAGAAATTAAGGAAACAATCCCATTCACCATTACAACAAAAAGAATAAAATACCTAGGAATAAAGCTACTGAAGGAGGTAAAAAACCTGTACTCAGAAAACTGTAAGACACTGATGAAAGAAATCAAAGATGACACAAACAAATGGAGAAATATACCATGCTCTTGGATTGGAAGAATCAATATTGTGAAAATGACTATACTACCCAAAGCAATCTACAGATTCAACGCAATCCCTATCAAATTACCAATGGCATTTTTTACAGAACTAGAACAAAAAATCTTAAAATTTGTATGGAGACACAAAAGACCCGGAATGGCCAAAGCAATCTTGAGGGAAAAAAATGGAACTGGAGGAATCAGACTCCATGACTTCAGACTGTACTACAAAGCTACAGTCATCAAGACAGTATGGTACTGGCACAAAAACAGAAATATAGGTCAATGGAACAGGATAGAAAGCCCAGAGATAAACCCACATACCTATGGTCAACTAATCTATGACAAAGGAGGCAAGGATATACAGTGGAGAAAAGACAGTCTCTTCAGTAAGTGGTGCTGAAAAAACTGGACAGCTACATGTAAAAGAATGAAATTAGAACACTCTCTAACACCATACACAAAAATAAACTCAAAATGGATTAAAGACCTAAATGTAAGACCAGACACTATAATAAAACTCTTAGAGGAAAACATAGGAAGAATACTCTTTGACATAAATCACAGCAAGATCTTTTTTGACCCACCTCCTAGAGTAATGGATATAAAAACAAAAATAAACAAATAGGACCTAATGAAACTTAAAAGCTTTTGCACAGCAAAGGAAACTATAAACAAGATGAAAAGACAACCCTCAGAATATATTTGCAAACGAATATTTGCAAATGAGAAAATATTTGCAAACGAATCAACGGACAAAGGATTAATCTCCAAAATATATAAAAAGCTCACGCAGCTCAATATTAAAAAAACAAACAACCCAATCAAAAAATAGGCAGAAAACCTAAATAGACATTTCTCCAAAGAAGACACACAGATGGCCAAGAGGCACATGAAAAGCTGCTCAACATCTCTAATTATTAGAGAAATGCAAATCAAAACTGCAATGAGGTATCACCTCACACCAGTTAGAATGGGCATCATCAGAAAATCTACAAACAACAAATGGAAACACAAGAAATAAAGAAAATAAGCAAAGCCAAAGGTGATTCTTTGAAAAGTTTAACGAGGACTTCCCTGGTGGCGAAGTGGTTAAGAATCTGCCTGTCAGTGCAGGGGACATGGGTTCAATTCCTGGTCCGGGAAGACCCCACACGCCACGGAGCAACTAAGCCCGTGCGCCACAACTACTGAGCCTGCGCTCTAGAGCCTGTGAGCCATGACTGCTGAGCCCGTGCACCACAAGTACTGAAGCCCACGGGCCCTAGAGCCCACGTGCCACAACTACTGAGCCTGCGTGCTGCAACTACTGAAGCCTATGCGCCTAGAGTCCTTCCTTCACAATAAAAGAAGTCACTGCAATGAGAAGTCCGTGCACCACAACTAGAGAAAGCCCACGCACAGCAACGAAGACCCAACGCAGCCAAAAATAAATAAAAATTAAAAATAAATAAATAAATAAAAAACGCTGCTAGTTAAAAAAAACGTTTAAGAAAATTGATAAAGCTGTTGTAAGGCTGGACAAAAAAATAGAGAAATATAGATCACCTATATCAGGAACAACAAAGGAGACATCACTTCAGGCCCTACAGCATTCAAAACATTAAAGAATATTTTGAAGAACTTTTAGCCAATGAATTTCACAGTTTAGATGAGATGTAGAAATTCGTCAAAATATAAAACTTTGCAAAACTGACAGAAGGAGAAATAGACTATATGAATAGTTTGATATGTATTAAAGAAATTGAATCTGTAACAACCTTCCCACAAAGAAAACCTAGGTGCAGATGGCTTCCTTGGTGAAGTCCTCAAAAAAATTAAGGGAGAAATAACAGTGGTCTTTATAAACTTCAACAGAGAAAAAAAAAAAAAGAGAACACTCTTGATTGAGATCAGCATAATCTTGATACCAAGTAGAAGAAAAAAGTAGTAAAGGCCAGTCTCTTCCATGAACATAGTTGCAAAAATTCCCCCAAAGTATGTTAGAAAAGGGAGGAAAAAAAGGAGAGTGAATGTATGTGAGTGCAGGTGTGAGGGAAAACTAGTCCACTTATGGGTAGAAACTAAAGGAACCCATATTATCAGGAGTTCACAAAGACTGACATGCACAAGCATTTCGCTTTCATTGAAATTTGTTTTTAAAGAAAAGCTTAATAGAATTTCTAGAAGTAACAGTTCACAAAATTTAAAATAAGACATGATTTGAAATTTTCTCATTTATTTACAAATGAATAAGGCTTGTCAGTAAGTGATCGTTTCAGTTTGTAATTTCTTTTTTTTTATTCATAGTTAAAAATCATAATTTGCTTAGCATATTCTTTTAATTTCTAAATCTCTCTATACAGGTTGATTGAATATGGATTACTGAGAACCTAATTAATGAGTTTTTTCCATAAGCAATGTTTTTATTTTTTATTTTTCTTTTAAGGTGGTATGCTATTTTGTTATGATATTTCAATGTATCAGAGTAAAGATGGCAAACCATTGAATAGACTGATGGCCAATAGAGGGCGAAGTTTCAAGCAGACTTCACTCGCTCTAGTGCATGAGGTAGGTGCCTTCCCATACTCTGTAACAGGTTCTTCTTGCTTATATATGTTTTGGGGTTTCTCTCCTTCACTTTATGCCCATGAAATTTAGTGTGTGTTTGGGAATTATTTTTCTCTTTATCATAATTAATTTAAGTGGCTTTTAAAGACAACCAGAATAGTTGAGCCAACTGAATACTAAAATATTTTGAGGTATTTCTCAAAGAAACTGGCATGCTTCCCCACTGCTCAGCCTATTAGGGAGTAGTATCTTGGAATTTGGTTTATTTCATCAGTATTTAACTTCCATATTTCAGAATAAATACCAATTTATTATTTAAAGAAATAATTTTGCCTGTTTCTTAATTGTGATCCTTTGAAAGTATGTAGAGCACCAGTGTTTATATTTTGTGAATGTTGGGAATTAACAGTAAATAATATTGTTTAGGGCAAAAAAAAAAACCTTTGGTTTTAGTGTTTATTTAATTTTTCTTTTGGACCACCCTTTTAAAATAAAGTTACATTATTTTTTGCTTGAAATCTGATCGTTGCAGATGGTACCAATACGAGAGGGAAGAGGGAAGTTGTAAAGCACTTGGGAAATTTGTTTTTTTGTTGTTTTTTAAAATTTTATGACAGTTACTCATTCAGGTATATATAAATTAAAATGTATGAATGAATAACAAAACAAAATATCACAGCAAAGAGGTTTATTTTACATAATTTAAACGTAAGTTATATACAAATTATAGATGAAAATATATAAATTATAAAAATTTTAAAGGATATGAGGTAAAAATAGTGCTTCTACAGTATGTTTGTATTAAATCTTATTTTGAGACATAATTTATAAATCTTGGCATCACTAATTTGATTTGATTATATTCTGTGTCATACCAATTGCCACCAATTAGCATAGCCAGATTTTTTGTTTATTTGTTTTTTGGCCGTGCACGTGCATGGCACGAGGGATCTTAGTTCCCTGACCAGGGATTGAACCCGTGCCCGCTACAGTGGAAGCGCAGAGTCTTAACCACTGGACTGCCAGGGAAGTCCCAGCATAGCCAGATTTTAAAGACCCACCTCTATCCTAGCCACCCATATTAGTTTTATATATTTAGTTAGAATTGAAATTATGTAAATATTTGGTTCAGAACCTTTTTTGTCTAACACAGTGTCTTTATTTAACTAAGGAAGGAAGAAAGATCTGGGGAGAGCAGTGTTTCTCTGGGAAGAAGAGAGGTTTAATTTCATAAAAGAGGAAAAAGCATAGGTAATTTCTAGATTTGTTCTCCCTAGCATATTATTTGTTGGTATGGAGAAGAGAGAGATTTGGTACCTTTTTGGGTTTTAAAGCTGTGTACTTACGTGGATAACCAAATTGTTAAGTATTAATGGAAGCCTAATTTTAAAAGTACCATCAGAAAAGAAACAAAAAAAGTGTTAATGTGGAGGTAGCAGAAGATACCTAATAAATTCAGAAAATGGAATCAGAACTTATGAGGTGTACCTTAGATGTGAACAGAGAAAATATTTGGGTTATGATACTTGTTGCTTGTATTTTAGAATGCCTAGAAAATTTCAAGAGATGAGAAAAGATCATAATTTTATGAGTCAATTGGAAGACACATTAGACAGAATTCTGCCAAATCTATGGTAGGATTTTGTTTGGATTCATTTTCTGCTTACTATAATTCATTTTTTTAAAAAAGAGAGAATGAGCCATGCAGTTTCTCAGACTGTCTGACAACAAATAATAAGAATTTTAAGAACTAGTTAATAAGTATAACAATTGCAATAATAATAGCTAATAACCAGCTCAGACACTTCAAAATTTGCCATGCATATATTAATTCATTTAATCTCTATATTCACACTGTGAGGTTGGTGCTGTTAATGTGCTTGACACAGGTAAGTAGAGGAGCCTGGAAATTGAACCCAGGAAGTATGATTACCCAGTTCTTGAACTACCCTGTACCATCCCAGGGCAGTCAGAGAACAATTTTAAAATACCTTTGGTTTTTTCCAGGATGACTCTAGTATTTCCTAACTCTCCTTCTTTCTTCTAGTATTTCTTTTGTTGTAGTCCCTTTGGTATTTTTCCAGCTGAAGTTTCTTCAGACTTTGCTTTGGTTCCCATCACTGCTTTGTTCTGAGTCTTTTTGTTTTTAAAAAGCCTGTCATCATTGTTTCAATCTGTGTATTAATTTACACATTGATGGACCTTTGGGTTGTTTCTACTTTTTCCAGATTATGACTAAAGCTGCTATAAACATTATCATACAGGTGTATGTGTGGACATCTGTTTTCATTTCTTTTGAGTAAATAACTACCTAAGAATGGGATCGCTAGGTCTTTTGGTGAGTGAATATAAGAAACTACCCGACTGTTTTTCTAGTGACTCTCCCATTTTGAGTCCCCATCGGCAGTGTAAGGGAGTTCTGGTTGCTCTGCCTTCCTTGCCAGTGCTCAATATGGTCAGTTTTTTAAATTTAGCAGTTCTCATAGTGGTTAGTGGTTTCCCTTTTGTGGTTTTTAATTCGTGTTTTTTTTTAATGACTGCTGATGTTGAACATCTTTTCATGTATTTATTCACCATTCATATTTTTTTCTTCCATGGAGTGTTCTGTTCTTTTGCCCATTTTTAATCTAGGTTTTTTGTTTTCAAATGAGAGTTCTTTATATACTCTGGATATAAGTTTTTTAAATTAGAAATGTGTTTTGCACATGTTTTTACCTACTCTGTAACTTGTCTTTTCATTTGTCTTTTGAAGAGAAGATCTTTAATTTTGAAGAATTTATCAAGTTTTTCTTTTTATGGTTCTTGCTTTTTGTCCTACCCCAAGTCTCAAAGTTTTTCTGCTTTTTTTTCCCGTGTTTTCTTTTTTTAAATTTTTTTTTAAAATGAGGTATAATTTATGTACCGTAAAATTCACTCATTTAATGTGTGCAAGTCAGTGGTTTTAGTATATGCACAGAGTTGCGTAGCCATCACCACAATCAATTTTAGAATATTTTCATCATAATGAAAAGAAACTCTGTACCCATTAGCAGTCACTCTCCATTTTCCTCACATCCCAGCCTCCAGCAATCACGAATCCACTTTCTTTCTGTGTAGTTTTGCCAGTTTTAGACATTTTATGTAAATGGAATCATGCAATATGTGTGTTTTTTGGTATGGGTTTTTTTACTTAGTATAATGTTTTCAAGATTTATATGTACTATAGTATGTATCAGTAGTTCATTCCTTTTTACAGCTGAATAATATTCCATTGTATGAATATATCATATATAGTTTATCCATTAATCACTTGATGGATCACCTAAGTTTTCTTGTAGAAGAAGCTTTATGGTTTAAGATTTACATTTTAGCCTATGATTATTTGAGTTAATTTTTCATAAGGTATGAGTTATACTTGTTGAGTGTACCATCCTTTCTTCACCTAGGCACCTTTGTCAAAAAATCATTTGTCCATATATGTATGGGTCTATTTCTGTACTTAATTTTGTTTCATTGTTCTAAGTGTGTAGACAGTCATCAAAACCACAGTTTCACTACTGTTGCTTTATAATAAGTCTTGAAATCAAGTAATATGAATCTTCCAATTTTGTTTTAAATTTGGCTGTCTTAAGCCCTTTGCTTTTCCACATAAATTTTATTTTATTTATTTATTTATTTATTTATTTATTTATTTATGGCTGTGTTGGGTGTTCGTTGCTGTGCACGGGCTTTCCTTAGTTGTGGCGAGCGGGGGCTACTCTTCGTTGCGGTGTGTGGGCTTCTCATTGCAGTGGCTTCTCTTGTTGCAGAGCATGGGCTGTAGGTGCATGGGCTTCAGTAGTTGTGGCGCGCAGGCTCAGTAGTTGTGGCGCACGGGCTTCAGTAGTTGTGGTGTGCGGGCTCTAGAGCTCAGGCTCAGTAGTTGTGGTGCATGGGCTTAGTTGTTCCGTGGCATGTGGGATCTTCCCGGACCAGGGCTCGAAACCATGTCCCCTGCATTGGCAGGCGGATTCTTAACCACTGTGCCACCAGGGAAGCCCTCCACATAAATTTTAAATCAGCTTTGAGAAGCTACAAAAAAAGCCTGCTGTAATTTTAGGTAGAAATGCAAATTGAATTTGTAGATCAATTTGGGAGAGAATTGACATCTTAATAATATTAAGTTTTTCAACCCATACACAAGGTATATTTCTCTATTATCTTAGATCAATGTTTTATTGTTTTCTTACTACAAATCTTGCACATATTTTGTTAAATTTAATAAGTATTGCATATCCCTAAGTATTTTTATGCTAGTGCAATTAGACTGTTTTTTGGTTTGTCTTAATTTCCAACTGCTCATTGCTAGAATATAAACATGTAATTGATACTTTTTTATGGCCTTTCTAAACCCACTTATATATTCTTGTAGCTTTTTTGTAGATTCTTTTTGTTTTTCATTGTAATGTTGTCTATGAATAGAGATTGTCATACTGTTTTTCTCTTGGATCTGTATGCCTTTGATTTCTTTTTCTTGCCTGATTGCACTGTGTAGGACCCTTTGGTGTGGTTGAATAGCAGTGGTGAGAGCAGAAATCTTATCTTGTTAACAGTCTTGGGAGAAAGCATTCAGTGTCTTAACATTAAATATGATGTTATATTTAGTTTATTTTAGTGTAGAGATTTTGTAGATATCCTGTATTAGGTTGATGAAGTTTCCTTTTATTCCTAAATTGCTAAGGGTGTTTATTACAAATAGATGTTGAATTTTGTCAAATTTTTTTTCCCCTACATTTATTGAAATGATTGTATACTTTTTTGGTTTGTTGATATGATGAATTATTTTGATTGATTTTCTAATGTGAACCAAATCTACATTCCTAGGATAAACTCCACTTGATTATAATGAAGTATCCTATTTATTTATTGCTGAATTTGAATTATTATTGCTAATAATATTTTGTTAAGGATTTTTGCATCTTTGCACCTATGAGGGGTATGGTTCTGTAGTTTCTTTGTAATACCTTTGCCTGATGTGTTATCAGGATAATGCTATCCTAATAAATAATTTTTCCTAAAATGGGCAGTAGAATTTTCTAGTGAAAATTCTGGGCTTGGAGTTTTCTTTAGGAATGTTTGTAACTATGAATTCAATTTATTTAATACTGAAACTATTTATCTATCCACCTATCCTTACTAATCCTGAAGTGGGGATTTGGGTGGTACAGCATACATGACAATTAGTGTGTCTCTCTCCTTTTTTTAAAAGAAATGAATGAATTAATTAATTAATTAATTTATTTATTTTTGGCTGTGTTGGGTCTTCGTTTCTGTGCGAGGGCTTTCTCTAGTTGCGGCAAGCGGGGGCCACTCTTCATCGCGGTGCGCGGGCCTCTCATTATCGTGGCCTCTCTTGTTGCGGAGCACAGGCTCCAGATGCGCAGGCTCAGTAGTTGTGGCTCACGGGCCTAGTTGCTCCGCGGCATGTGGGATCTTCCCAGACCAGGGCTCGAACCCATGTCCCCTGCATTAGCAGGCAGATTCTCAACCACTGCGCCACCAGGAAAGCCCCTCTCTCCTTTTTTAAAGTGTAAATTTTATAAAATCAGGGAGTTTGTTTTGGTCATGTGTCGTTCCGGTGCTTAGTATTCCTGGCACATAGTAGACACTTTGTAAATGATTTTAATCCTTTTGAAACTTGGATGTGTCCTATACTTTATATGTGCATTTAGTGGGATCATTTCCTTTTTCCAGAAATGTTGCTATTAAATTGATGGTGAATCTAATAATTGTTGAGGTCTTACTAAGAAATGACATTATTGTCATTTGAACAAGCTATTATATACTGTTGGTGTTGTTATTCATTTATATGGTTTAGCCTCCCCTCTCTGCCAAAGGTTACATATACCTATAGGATATTCTATGGCCCTAACGCATACAACTATAGATGGGTGAGTGAGTGAATGAATGGATAAAAGAACATGGTTTTGAATGTCCAAGTGCTCTGCTCTTCATATTTTGAAGTGTATTTTGCTTTATGTAATTGTCAATATTTCTCAATAACTGTGTTAGTTAAATCAAGTATTTTCAGTGTCATGGAGAACTAGCTATTTAATCTGTGATGAATTCTTTTGGAAAGCATTATATCCCCTTCTTTCTAAAAACTGTTTTTGTTTTTCATTGACTTTTCTTAAAGTGAAACTCTCCCACGTTATACTTTCAGAAGGTTCACAGATCTAAGTCTGATTTGGGTTTGACCTGACCTACCAGGAGCAGTTCTGTATAATCACTGTCCTGTTTAGATTTCTCTAAAACTGAAGTGCCCTCTCTCTCTTTGCTGCTTTGAACAGGGGACAACCAGGGGTCATTTCAGATCTACTAGGGCTTCTCCAAGTTCAAGTGACTGTCCTCTTCTGCCCTGATTTATAACTACTTCTCATCCTGAGACTAACTTGGCTCCTGTTGATGAGGAAGCTGAAGGTGAATGACAGTTTCTTTCCCTGAAAGTTGCTGCCTGTCTTGTCATCCTTTGGCATTTCTAACTCTGACATGATACTCTCACCTAAATTGGATGACACTGATTTGTCCCTGGATGAGAATGGCAGCCTTGCTTCATTATTTCCTCCATCTTTGGGCACATGCAGATTTTCCTGATCCTGCCGCTGCTACCCAACCATATTTCTGCCTCAGCATTAGGTAATGAGCTCTTTTTCATTTTTATTTCAGAGAAGCCTTTATCAGGCTTATTGGCAGCACTACTCTGAATGAAATCTTTTTTCTTCTTTCTTTCTTTTGAAATTGATCATCATTTGATTTGTTTTGCCTTATAAATTAATTTTTTTCTTCTGCCTTCTTTACATTTTTTCCCTAGATACCCAAAAGTACATGTGGTATAACCCATCATTTGCCCTTTTCTTTCAGTTCCTTCTTTATTTAAAAATATATTTCTTATGAAAAACATGGAGTATGTTAGCACTCATGCAATATGAAACAATTAGATGAAAATTTTGAATAATAATTGTGAGAAGTGATATCTGTGCTTATTACACATTCCCCTTAGAAAACACTGTGAAAAGTATGGTTTGCTGTATTTTAGAAACTCCATAATTACCATGTGATGTGAGTTGTTATGGTAACAGGGTTTTCCCCCTTCCTATTAAATAACAGAGTAAATGGTTGCTTGAGATGTGATTGAATTGTCAGCTTTCAAGCTAATGTTATCCTCATGGGAAGGGGGAGTGGGGGGAGAGGGGAAGAGAGAGATAGATTGAGCTGGAGAGAGAATGAGGGAGGGACGGAGGGAGGGTGGAAGGAGAAAGAGAGTTTTAAATGTCCAGAAAGCACCTACAAAGTGATGAGTGTCATTTTACTTTAAAAATGTGTCCTCTGTAAGCCCTCCCTTTTTGTCTTCCAGTCGCTATTTGTCAGGGGACAGGAATAACAGAAAATTTATACTGTGCAAACAAGATTACTATTGACAGACAACTGAAGCCTATGATTTCTTATTTATAAACAGTGGGACATTGAGTGGCTTTGGGGGTCTCTAACACTAAGTACAAATGGTTTTTCTTCTGGGAATGTGGGAAGAGTGTGTGTATGTCACAGACCAAATGTAGTGGCTCAGTGTTGGTGTGTCTGGGTAGCAACTGCAGTTAAATACTTTTATCCTTTTGATAATGATATATACATCTGGGAAACATGAATATGCCTTACTTTGTGAGATCGAGGTTTTAAAATCAATAACAAACACTTTACCTGTTGATTTTTATGTGCTGCTCTACCTTATCCCATTCTAGTTTTACAGCCAAACAGCCTCACCAAAGCTTGTCTTACTTGATTTAAATTATTTATTGAAGTGCTGTTAAAATGGGTATTTTCTTATAAATGAATAATTGTATTTGTTAAGATCACTCAAGAGGCAGAAAACATTACCAAATTTCTGGGCAATGTATTCTGAACAGTAAATTATCTAATTAGGTAGCCATGTAGCTCCTTCAAGAAAAACATGCATCAGTGAGGAAACAAGATCTCCTTCTTCATTCTGTCTTTTGACATTCCTGCTACATTTATGAATTGTGTTTCTAAGCAGGATATTTCTGTTGAGCGAGTATTTCACGTATATGTCATTAGAACTTGTAATGATACAAATTTAAAAGTTTCGTTAGGAAATTTCAAAATACAAAGTTTATAATACCCGCTTTAAAATTTCGCCTTGTCAGTCACTGTGTTTTTAATCTGGAATGAAACATTTCCCAGCCAGAACATTTTGGACATGTTTTGTAAAATTTCAAATAACTGTATCCTCAACAACTTGTGTTTGTGTTTAGCCGTGCCTACTAAAAAAAGTTTTCTAACATTGTGTTTTTACACATCATGACTTTCTGTGATTACTTGTTTATGACAGTGTGGTTTTCACATGACAAGATTTTGCCTTAAAGCGAACACTGTACGTTTAATTGGTTAAACTCAGCAGGTACTTAAGTGAACACTTAAGTGCGAGATACTGTTGTGGGTTTCATGGGAGGGATTCCGGGATGAATAGGATATGATCTCTGCCCTTGGGATTGTATGAGATTAAGGTCCATGAACAAATAATCTAAGATGGAATCTGTTGAGTATAACAGGAGAGGCATATAGTGTACTTGCAAGCGCAGGGATGGGAGAAATTATTTCAGAAAGTAGAGGTGAGAGGAAGACTGGGCATTCAAAGCAGCGGAAGCAGTCAGTGAATGCAAAGGTCTTGTAGAGTATAGGACAGGCTTGGGAATTGGTTTATAACCCAAATCAACCAGAATACAGGTTAAATGAAAGAGAGGAGCAGAAAATCAAGTGGGGAAATTGGATGAGGATCTTAACCAGCAGGGCAGCAGAGTTCTCACATAACAACAAATTCTTTCTTTCTTTCTTTCTTTCTTTCTTTATTTTTGCCGCTATGAGTGGCATGTGGGATCTTAGTTCTCTGACCAGGGATCGAACCCGCCAGGGAGGTTCCTACAACAAATTATTTCTTAATTTGATTCTAAAATACTTTGGACATAGCACAAAAGAATTTGGACTTTATTCTTTAATGAACCATCAAAGGTTTTTGAAAAGAAGTTCTGAGTTAATGTAATAGTAGCAACACCATTCAGGATGTATTAGAAGGAGGAAAGATTTTAGACTGTTAAGAGATCAGTTAGGTGGCCTCAGTAATGAAGGCAGGAATTAGGACTCACCCAGTGAGGAAGAAAGTAGGGACAAACATAGTAAACATTTTAGAGGTAGAGATGACAGTTGAGTTGGGGGCAAGGGAGAAGTCCAGGATAAATCAGAAATTTCAAACCTGGTGATTGTAATATTGATAGGAAAAGGAAAGATAAGAGAAAGAGTGGATTTTGAATGATGACGACAAAGAAGTATACAGAGGGTATTAGATGGTGGGAGGTGAATGTTTGAGAAGTGTATGTTCTAAAAGTAGCCATTTTCAAACTATGTATTTTAAATTTTATTGAGTTATAGCATACAGTAGGTTTCTCCCCTTTTAGTGTATAGTTCTATGAATTTTGAGACATGAACACATTTGTCTAATCAGTACCACAGTCAAGATGAGAACAGTTCTATCACCCGAAAATCCCCCCATGCTCCTTTGTAGTCAGCTCCTCCCCCGCTCCCCCATCTCCTGACAACCACTGATCCTTTTATGTCCCTCTAGTTAAAACTGTGTTTTAAAGAGTACTAGGGACCACCACAAAGTAGACTCAGATGATCAAGAGGGCTGAACGCCAAGCCCTCAGCCTTCATCCTTACATCATTTACACACATTTTGCTTCTCTGTTTTCTGTTTTATATATTGGCATTTTACTTAATATTTGGGGTGGGGTGGAAAAATTACACAGCTAAATACTCGAAAACTTTTATTCTACAGTGTTACTGCTACCACTCAAGCCACCATTATCTCTTACCTGGATTTTTGCAGGAGCCTCTGAGTAGATTTCTCTGCTTTGACCTTTGCCCGCTACAGTCTGTTCTCAACAGAGCAGTCAGCGTGATCCTTTTACGATGTAGATTAGATCGTGTCATTTTTCTCAAAACCTTATAATGGCTCCCCCTTTAGTAGGAGTAAAGGCAAGTCCTGAGAAGTGACCCAGAAGGCCCTGCTTTCTCCTGTTAATTCTCCAGCCTTCTCTTTTTACACTCTCCTCTTTGCTTACTCTATCTGTGCTAGTTACCCTGGCCTCCCTTCTGTTCCTAAAACAGGTCAGCCACAGGCTCACTTTAGGGACCTTTGCCTTACCTTGTGGTTTTTTTTTTTAATTGAGGTAAAATTCACATAACATCAAACTAACCATTTTAAATCTTAAAGTGTACAATCCAGTGGTATTTAGTACATTCACAGTGTGCAACCATCACCTCTGTCTAGTTCCGAAACATTTTCATCACCCTCAAATGAGACCATGTATGCATTAAACATTCCCTCCCACTTCTTCCTCTCCCTGCCTCCTCCCCACCCCTGGAAACCACTAACTTGCTTTCTCTCCCTATGGATTTACCTATTCTGGACATTTAATATAAATGGAATCATATAACATGTGACCTTTCGTGTCCGGCTTCTTTCACTTTCACATCATGTTTTCAAGGTGCATCCACATTGTAGCATGCATTAGTACTTCATTCCTTTTTATGGCCAAATAATATTCCATTATGGATTTATCATATTTTGTTTATCCATTTATTCATTCATGAACATTTGGGTTATTTCCACCTTGCGACTACTGTGAAAGTGCTGCTTGAGCATTCACGTACAGTATTTGTTTAAATATGTCATTTCAGTTCTGTTTGGTATATACCTAGGAGTGGAATTACTGGGTCATTTGATAATTCTATGTTTAACTTTTTGAGGAACCACCAAACTGTTTTCCACAGCAGCTGAACCATTTTACGTTCCCACCAGTACTTACCTTTGTTTTTACATCTTCATCTCCTTCAAGTTTTCACTCAGGCTTCATCTTCTCAGCGAGATACCCTGACCACCCTGTTTAGTCCTGTGACCTGCTCCTGTTCCCACTCTTGTCTTATTATCCTTCTTTTCCCCCTTTACCCTACTTGCGTATTTCCCTAACGTAGTCTCTTTTTTAGGCACGTGCAGTAATGTTTCGTTATACTTAGTACTACCTCTCACACATAGAAACTCTTACTCTTCCCTAAGTCATAGAAGCTGCTCACCTCAGCAGTCCATTAGACACCTGTCATTCACTGCAAGGGTATACATAGTTAGCCTTAGAAAAACTGTATTTCGTGTGTTAATTAAAACTTGGTGCACGGTGGTTGAGAACCCTGCTTTATCATCTGTTGAATAACAGGGTTGAAACTTCATGACTGGAATTACTTTGTTGATTGGGCTTCCTTCAAAGCCATCTCACCAGTATAGCAAATTATACATGATTTTCATACTTTAATAATGCAAATTATATTTTTCAGCCTAGCAGCATTAACCTCTGTGGGGTGGCTGAACACATCCTAAAATGTGTTTTTGTTAAACATGGTCAAGGAAGTCTTTTCTGCCTGTAACACAACTGGAGAGTAAGGGCATGACTATGTTTAAGCTGTTTCTCTAAGTCTCTCTTCTGTAAGGGAAAGAGCTAGAAAGTGCATTTTTAAAGAGATTTAGTCACAGCTAACTCCACAGAACACAAAGACTAGGTGTAATCTCATAAAACCTGGGGAGTTCAGGCAGGTGTCTAGGCTCAAGCATGACTGCTTCCCTGCACCCACCTTCAGATGTGGTCTGAACAGCAGCAAGAGGGTTAGCTTTAACCTTCGGTTTATAGCTTCCTTGTAAATAGGTTTCCTGGCATGACAGTCTTTGTTCTTAGAAGCTCAGCATTTGATTTGCTCATGTTCCTTTACATTTTTTCATATTACTTTCTTTTTTTAACTCCAGTTTAAGAAGCCAGTTGAGATCATTGTCTTTCCAAGAACATCCAGTGCTCTTTTTGCCAATTTGCTGAGACTGTGGATATTCTCAGTTGTGCAATGATGTCCATGGATTATGTGGCAGCAAAATTTTAAAATATTTTGAGGTTCTGAAGTAAGAGATAAAAGTTTTGGTTGTGGTGTTTGTATCCTTTCTGTGAAATCCAGGTCTCAAAGTGGAACTTAAAGATAATTAATGTGTTTTTTGAAAAGGGTAGGAAAAAGCTAAAGGGAAGTCCCCACATTTTGGAAACAGGGAGCAAGGCCAAGGACTAATTAATGCCTCCACAGCTTCCTGGATAACAAGAGAAGAAGCAGGAATTGGTAGGCCCCTTCCTTCAAGGAGTTTTGTTAGCATGTTGACAAGGCTCCCCCTACCCTACTCGATAGAGTGAGTACTTAATCAGAAAAGCAAGAAATCTGACTTTATAATTTTTTTTAAAAAAATTTTTAATGAGTTTTTAAAATTCATTCATGATCTGAGTATCTTTTTCATACAGTTTGAGTATCTAATTTTTAAAAAAGAAGCAGTGGGATGAGGAGTGCTAGATTGCAGACAGACTGATCTCTTTGTTCCCATAGATGCTTCATAATTTTGCCTTATAATCTATTTGTGTACATTTCTGACTCTCCCTGCGCATTTCTGAACTCTGTGCAGATACTGATGGATTTATAATCCTCACATCCTTCCAGAGTCCCTTGCGTATAGTAGGCCCACACTAAGACTGGGATTAAAGAAAATACCAGAAGCCATGGAAACCAACTGTATTCAGAGAGGCTGTTCTCTTCCCCATCACAAAGCACTTGAGAAAATTAATTCCTATAATACAGTAAAATCTCTTTAAACACTGTAGTTATCATGATTCTGGGGTAATTATGTAGAAATTTGTCCTTTTTGTGTGTTTGTTGTTGTTTTTTGTCTGTAAGACACAGACTGAAGTTTCCGTTGTTTGAGTTTAGATGAGATGAGTTACAGGAAACGTGAAATGTGATGCACTGTGTCTATTTTTTCTGGAGTGATCTTTCTTTAACAGAAGTAGACCTTGGGAAGATTTGTCGCAAGATAGCAGTATACTAATAGGTAGAAACAGAAATGACTATGAAAACCAGATGTTTTGTCTGGGCCTGTCTTCAGAAACAGGATTTCGGTGTTGGCATATATCATTTTTCTCTTGTTTACCCACACTGATTAAAGGGCATTTATCTAGTGGTGTGCACAATTGCTGTGTGCGGGACTCATTTGCATGCTCTTAACGTCCTGGTTTCTACACAACATGATATTTCTGTTGGCAATTTAAGTTTATTACTTCAGAAATTGTCATATTGGAAGTCCAAGATGTGAGCAGTATTTATTTTTATTTAAAATTACTAGGGGGGTTTGTTAGACAATACCTAGTTTCCTGACATTGGCAAGAGGCTTTACAGAGTTTCCCCCTGATTTTCGAGGACATATTTGTATTACACATACATCTTAACTTGTTATTATTGTAGGATTTTATTTGCTTTAATTTAGAAAATTCCAGGCTTATTGTGTTTTGTCTTTACAGGACTCTAAACTCCCCTCCTTTGAAAATATCCGAAAGATCTTATTTGTGGTTCTGATCCTAGACTGATTTGGTTTGTTTTAGAATCCAGACCATAGAAATGAAGGGAAAGAGAGAATTGATGATACAGTTTTCATTTTATTCTGTTTTAATACTGTGCAGCCTAACTTATGTCATGGTACATTTTTCCCACAGGTTCACATCCAGCTTTCCGAGTGGCACCGTGCAATTTTTCTCCCACAGGCCTGGCTCGCATATATGACTCGTGCTTATCATGCCATTTTACAGGTAATGAAACCATGGGGTGGCTTGCTCTAGGGTGTGTCTCTTTCTTAAGGTTTACTACAAATACGTATTTAGTGTAAGAGCACTTAGGAAAATAGCACTATCAAAAAGGCAACGGTTATTTTTGCTCGTAAAAGAATGTGAGGCATGCATATATAACGGCACTTAAATTTTAAATGTGATGCCGGCCCCCCCCCCCCCCCCCCCCCCGCCAGATGTGTGTTCCATCCAGAGCTGCCTCTCGAGTGCTCCTCTCCGACGTCCTGCTGCTCTGTGAACACCTCTCCTTGTCCCAGATGTCCGCCGTGGCTGTCCCACAGCACCTCAATTTGAGTGTGTCCCAAACTGAGCTCATCATTTCATCCTGTACCTGCGCCCTCTCGAGCTGGACTTGCTTTTACATCTCCAGCTTTGTCTCTCAACCCTTCCCCTGAATTTTCGGCCTTGCTCAATTTCTTTGTTTTCCCAAACTCAGCATGTCTTCCCTAACCTCTTGGCTTTTACCTACACTGTTCCTTCTGTTGCAAGCACTGCCATTCCCTCTCTGCCTATTCAAGGCTGGTTTTGCAGCTTTTCCCTTTTTCTCAATTCCAGGAGTAAGTTTCACTTTGGATTTATAGTTGTCATAGTCGTGAAAGGGGCACATGTTGGAATGGCAAATTTCTACTTGTTTTTTACATGGTTTTATCTGTGTGCCTTCCCTCTCTGTGTGCCTCCTTAGAACCCATGCTTCCCTTTTCAAAGCCCTTATCACCCTAGTTATATGTCTGGGGCCTCCCTCCAGTTGGCTCTGTTCCTTAAAGCCAGAAGCTGTGTTTTCCTCTCTGTTGTGTCTCTAGAACCTGACATGGTGTCTAAAACATAGTTAGTGCTCACTAAATAAATGAATTACACTCAATTTGACTTCTTTTATTCCAGTAATATTATAAGTTATAGCTTGTGAGTTTTTAAAATTAGAAATAATTTTTAATCAGTTTGGGAATATATGTACATTTAATAACGTAAGGAAAAAACTACTAACTCAATCCTTTTTCCTAGCTTAAAATTCTCTGTTAAGGATGATAGAAAAAATCTAAATTACTTAAGTAATTTATGGCCCAAAATAAGATTTTCATGAAGGCTTAGGAAATGAGGTGTTATGGTTAAAGGTAACAGCTGTCCTAAAGGATAGAGGCGGGGCTGGAGGAATGACTAAGCATCTCAGCATTGATGTTCTCAAATTAAAACCTTGCTACAACATATTCATTCTAGAATTTATAAAGTACTAATGCATCTTCAGAGATTCTGGTTCACTGGAACTGAATAGGAGATCAGGAATCTCCATGTTTACCAAGCTGCCAGGCGATTTTAATTCAGTCTATCAACCCTACTCTGAACAACAGTGTTTTAGATGGTTCGCCAAACTAAACTGGTATCTGCATTTTAAAGACATTCCCTTGGAACCATTGTTCCCTTTTGCTTGGCTTACACACTTTTTTATCCTCAGCAGCATCTGGCCACTTTGTTTTGAGTAGATGCATAAGTGAATGAATGAATTACCCATACACACCCTTAACCAATTATAGTTTTTATTCAAGAAGAATGAGATTGCTCATCAGAGTATGCACTTTTTCGCACACTCATTTTTCCCTTTGTAATTGTGCAGTGTTTTCCTTCACCAAACATTTATGGAACGTCCTTTACTGGCCAGGTCCTGTGCCGGGTGTGTGGGGTAGAAAGAGGAATAAAGCACTCCTTCCTGTCAGTGAGCTCCCGGTCCAGTGCAGGAGACTAACGTGTCCACTAGCAATGCCAGTACAAATCTTTGATGCTTTAATAGAGGATGTACTCCAGTATAGGCACCTGGAGCCGGCAAGAGCAACTCCTCCTGTAGCATGTACTGAGAATTTTATTTAGCTCTTAGCATAAAGAAGGCGAAATTGAATAGGATTATGGTATAACATGCAGGTGACAAGCAACTGATTAAAAAAAAACCCTCGGTGGTTTCTTTTTTTTAACAAGAGCTACCATTTATTAAATAAATAGTGTCTGTCCAACATTTAATGTATAGTATTTCAATTCATCTTTACAGAAGCTCTTTGAAGTGGATGTTGTTAACCTCATGTAGAATGGGATTATAGATGGGGAAGCAGGGTTAGCTAGGAAAGCAAAGCAAACTGCACAAAACCTAACAGTCAGTAAATGAGAGAACTGGAACTTAACCTGGATTTGTCTGATTTCAGAGCCTCAGCCTTGGCCACTGCATCGTGCATTTTCCCTAACACCGTTCATTAGTTGTTATAAATAATGCAAATTGGTTTAATATTTTAGAGGACAGATCAATTTATGAAAAGCCAGCTGAGTATTTTTAGTAACGCAAGTCAATTATTCTGCCTTTCTACTGTTGTAGGTGATAGTGTGTATCTTTATTTATTTATCACTTAAAATCTCTTTCCTTTGGGTTTGTAATAAGTCTAGTTCCATTGAGAATTGGGGATTAAGAGGTGAAACTCAAAGTAGGGACTATAATAAGATTTTCAGTATTATTTGAAAAGTACAGCAGTGCTTTTTAGGCTATCACTATTATTTGAAAGTATGCTGATGCATTTTAACTGTTCAACAAGTCTTTTTAAATGAGCCCACACACTTAAACAGAATTTATGGGATCTTAGAAGAATTAGAGCAACTGCCAAACTCCTCATCTATATCAAGAATTTCCGTCCTGGAGGATAACTCCTCGTTCAGTACAGGAGGTATAGTTACTTCCATCTGGTGTTAGACATATTTCGTAGCATTAGACTAGAGCATCATTTAGAGGAGCCATGTTTTATTCAATAAGCCTAGGAGATACGCTAAAAGGTGCATTCTACGTTATTTCCCAGAGGTTGACTATAATGTGAATGTTTGCAATTTGAACACTGCTAGTGGCTTTTGCTTAGGCGTCAGCTTCCAGCCTTATCTAATTTTTCCACAAGAACGTCGGATTTTGAATTATAAGCATATCAAAGTGGTTGACATGGGGAGGTATTTGGATTTCTTCCCATTAAGTTGAAAAATGCAGATACGAGTTGATTGACAGTTCCAAGTCCATTTTGGTAAAGTGCCCTCTACAAGTCGGCTTTACCTTGCTGCCCTTGTGGGATGCTGAGGAGGTTAAGGTCTCCAGCCTTTGGTTAAAGGGCCCTTAGGAACTCTGAATATGACCTCATACAGGACAGAGGGGTTAAAACAGGTTGACTGCAGATAGTTGTTTTCTGAGTTGGTCAGCTGGCTGCACAATAATCTGAAATCAAAACCAGTCAGGAATTGTGACCCCTGGTAGATTACTCTTTGACCATTTGTAAAGGTTGTTTGTTTGTTTGTCTTTAATGTGCAGGTTTAGAGTTAGGTAAAATTTGCTCACTGTAATCAGCAAGCTTGTGGTTACCTAGACTGAAGATTTTTTTTACAAAGGAAGAGGAATAGATAAATTAATAATTGGAATCTACAGGCAATCCAAAAAACTCAGTTCAGGACTTCCCTGGTGGCACAGTGGTTAAGAATCCGCCCGCCAATGCAGGGGACATGGTTTGAGCCCTGGCCCGGGAAGATCCCGCATGCCGCGGAGCAACTAAGCCCGTGCGCCACAACTACTGAGCCTGCTCTCTAGAGCCTGTGAGCGCAGTTACTGAAGCCTGCACGCCTAGAGCCCTTGCTCTGCAGCAAGAGAAGCCACTGCAATGAGAAGCCCACGCACTGCAACAAAGAGAAGCCCCTGCTCGCCACAACTAGAGAAAGCCCGCGCACAGCAACGAAGACCCAACAGAGCCAAAGATAAATAAATAAATAAATATATTTTTTTTAAAAATCTCATTTCAGCTTTTTCTCTCCCAGTGAGTGTCCCCACCCTACCCCCCTCCTTAACCACAGCTGTTAACCAGAAGCAGAGGTAACTGAGTTAAATGCCATTGGATCTCTGTTATCAGTAGGTGAAGAATTGGATGCAAAGTAGAGCTGAATAAATAGCCTAACAGGGGCTGGGTGGAAGGAATTAGAGACATTTCAGAAGAGGAGATTGAGAAGAACCGAGACTCTGAGAAAGAAAAAATGAGAAATTTACTTAGTCACTATAGAATAGTTGTACTGGTTTATGGCTACAGGAGAGATCAGAAAAGTAGGCCTTCTCAAGAGGCTGCACATATACTGGCCTTTTTGTGTTTTGCTTATTTCTGAGCAGATTTTTAACCTTTTAATTTCTTATTTGTCTTTTTTGGGAAAGCATTATGGAAAGTAAATGTTTTAGGAGGAAAGAGGCATGATTTAAGAAGCGTAACAAACAGAGAAGGCAATAAACATGATTTTCTATTTTGCCTAGCCTCTTGGGAGGCTGCTATCAATATTAAATATTAATATCAGTATCTTGCCAGTTTGATCACCTCTGATACCTTGCTCCAAGAGACAGAGGGAGAATGAAAGGGTCAGGATTCTATCATTGAAAACACAGGGATGGGGATGAACATGATTGAAGTAAATAGAAACTATGAAGGATGTGAACAGAATACCCATCAGATCTCAGAGTGCCTGAACTGGTGAGCCCCAGGGCACTGTGTGCTGGAGGTTGTGCAAAATACAGGGACTCCTTAGATGGATAAAACCATCCTTGTACTCTTCAATGAGCTTACAGGCTAGCAACTGAGAATATATGAGAGAAATACAAGGACATGCAACTTTATAGTCTGGATATTACATTTTGGGGAACCTTTTACTCTTTGAGAGTGTACAGATTAAAAATATGAATTATTTCAAGAAGGATTTAGATATATTCGTGAGAGAATAGATTATAAGAAGATAATAAGGGGAGTTTGTTTGTTTTTGACAGCAAACCTGGTAATGGTAGCAGTTATTTGGTACCAGCCACTGCACTAAATAGACACTTTTCCACATTATTTTATGTGATGCTCTAATACCATGAGTTAGGTGTTTGCTATATTTTACAAATGGAAATTGAAGCTTAGAGAGGTGAAGTAACTTGCCCAAACTTACACAGCAAGTAAGTGGAAATGGCATTAGGTCAGGACATCCTGATTCCAGAGCCCACATCCTTAACCTAAAGCTATATTGCTTTCCTCTCTAGAATATATAGAGAGATTAATTTTTCTCCTGTAGAGCACACCTTAGAACTCTAAAATCAATAAGAAAAAGGCAACCAATAGAAAAATGGACAGAATAGGAAACCCAAATAGTCATTAAACATCTGGAAAGATGCTCAGTCTCAGTAAACAGTAAAATGAAAATTAAAACCATAATGGGCCCCATTTTACACCTCCCAAAATGGTAAAAATTTAAAAGCCTGGTAATTTCAAATGCTGGTGAGGATGTGAAGCAGCCAGGACTCTTATTTGCCGCTAGTGAGAATGTGAGCCGCACGACCACTTCTGAAAATGGTTTGGTATTAGTCAGTAATGCAATGTGCAGTCTGAGTTCTTGTTCAGTTCAGGGTGTATCAATAAACCAGAATTTTAATTACATTTAAATAATGTAATTGGTGATGGAGTAGAGGGGAAAGCATCTGGTCAAAATAATCCTGAGTGTAAAAAAATAGAACAGATAATATATATTTGAAGGCTTTGCCCTTAAAGGGATGATGACATTAGCTATATTTTTATTGCATGGTACAGGTTGAGAGTTATATCTATAAGTTTAGTCAAGAAATAGAAATGTAATGTGCATCTGTTTGAGAATAACTTTTGTTATACATTACCTAAATCTTAAGTGTTATATACTTCCTACTCATTTCCACCATTCTGTTAGAATACTGGTACCCAGACCCCAATCTTAGTATCATGTCAGTTGAAATTGTCAGCTGCTGACACAGGCAGTTTTTACGATATAGGGGATTTGTTGATTAGGACCTATGGACTTCAAACCTGCTTTTAATAGA
The DNA here is from genome assembly GCF_028564815.1 of Eubalaena glacialis. Lineage (NCBI taxonomy): Eukaryota > Metazoa > Chordata > Mammalia > Artiodactyla > Balaenidae > Eubalaena > Eubalaena glacialis. The sequence goes on from NC_083724.1 coordinate 71,166,041, forward strand.
TATCCCCAAATGAAGTGCTCTGCACTAAATTTGCCAAACATACAACTTCTCCAGGATATACTTATTTGGTGAATGTGGAAATCCCTGAGCAGTGATATAATTCTCTCTCCTCACACATCCTCTGTCAAAATCTGATATCTTATCAGGAACACCTAAGGCCAATTGGGAAAGGATTGTTACCTAAGTGTTTTCCAAAGAAATTTTAAGATAATTTTGACCATAGAGTTTGCATGCTGATTGATGCTGCGCTTGTTGCAGGGGAGGATAGGAGAGCTGGAGTTGCAGTTAAAACATGGAAAAGAAGGACCTGAGGAGGTGCAATACAAAAAAAGCACAGCCTGGCTCTGGTAAGGGATGGCTTTCTGTGCTCATTATTTGTTATGGGAAATGAACTGTGAGGGAGAAGGTGACCACTTTAAAGGCTTTAATGTTGGAATTTTAACCTCTATATGAGCCTGAAGGGCAAAGGGCTGAAGATGTGATAGGTGTATTTTCTATTTCCTCCCCAGATCAAAGAAGGAGCGCTTTATTCATGGTTTTTAAATATTTTTATTGTTTTCTAAAGCAGTGTGAAAATGGTTTGTTTTTCCCTTTTTCTCTATAATTGATTATTTTATATGCTTTTGAATGAAAATTGAGTTTTTCCCATTTAGTCAAGGAATACCCTTCCACTCCCCTGATCCTCCCTCCCCAAGACATCTTCATTATTAGGAGCAATTTTACCATGTCAAGGCTTTAATTTCTTTGGCAGATGTCCCCCAGTGAATTCCCACTATATTATCTAGAAATGTGTAAGTGCTGGCACATTAAAAGCAATTTAAATTGTTACATGGGTTGTGATGAATACCTTGTCAGATTAATGTCGCAGCAGCCTAAATCTAAGTAAAGTGCCCAGAATCTAAATAGCTTTGCCTGTAGCCACAGGTTTCTTTAATATAAAAATCTGTTCAAAGGTTACTTGGTTTCAGTTTTTTATTTACTAACAATTGGCACATGTAGAAAAGCAGAAGCTGTGTGTGTGTGCGTGTGCGCACATGTACACATTTATGGTTAACTAATTCTATTCTAAGTTACATTTCCTAGATTCATTTTAAAAATAGCAATGCAGTTTAAAACGTTATGACATTGGATTTAAGATTAGAGATTAAGAATTTGGATTTCGCTTCCTATTTGCTATTTTCCTTTACACATAGTTTTAATTTCATCTTCTGAAAATGATAATTTGGGGAGTGGTCTGTTAGCAGTACTCTTCCAAATATACATGGTGACATATGGAATGAAGGATGTGAGAGAGAGATGGAAGTCAAGGATAACTCCAAGATTTTGACTGTGAATAACTAAAAGTATGGAGTTCCCATTTACTAAGATGGGGAAAACTATAGAAAAGCATGTCTGTCTAGGGTAGAAATCAGGTTTGAGACTTGCTAAGCCTGAGATACCTAATTAGACCTGCAGTTTGGAGATATGAAGTAGGTTGTTGACTATGAGTCTAGAGGTCAGGGGTAAAGTCAGGGCTGGATATATAAATTTGGGAATCATCATCATATCGACTGCATTTAAAATCACAGTGCTGGATGAGATCATCTGGGGAATGAGTAAAGATAGAGAAAAGGTCAGAGGACTGAGCCCTGGAGCACTTCAACGTTTAGAAATGGGGGACATGATGAGGGAGCCAGTAAAGCAGATGGAAGATTAGTGTTGTAGGAAGAAAACCAAGAGAGAATGGAATCGTAAAAGCCACCTTAAAAGCTGAAGGAAGAAAGTGTTTCAAGAAAGGAGCAACCGACTGTGTCAAATGCTGCTCTGAGACTACAAAAGATGGAGACTGAGAGCTGAGCATTAGATTTGGCCTCTTGAAAGTCACTGGTGACCATGAAGGAGCTGTTTTGTAGGAACAAAAGCCAAATTATAGAAGGGTCTAGAGAGTGGAAAGAGATAAACTGGAGTCATAAGTATAAGCTACTCTTCTAAATGAGTTCTGATGTGTGAGAAGCAGTGGAATGGGGCAGTAGCTGGAGGGCTTCTTCTTTTAAGATGGTAGATATTATAGTGTGTTCACAAGCTAAGGGGAGTAATACAAGTGGAGAAGGAAAAATTGGTGATGCAGCAGAGAGAAGGGAAAGTAGGTAAGAGGAGGGAACTAATGGAGGGTGTGGCCCTAGAAGTACAGGCAAGTCATCATCTGTCAATATTTCACGTTGACCAGTAAAAGAATACACTGAATGCACTATACTCCATTTAGGGAGACCAAGATTGGACAATACGTTTTAGAGAAGTTTACTGTCAAATGGTTTTATAAAGTACAAGTTTAAGGAGCAGTTTGCAACTATCTGAAAAACTTGGTTCTTAAGAATGACTCATTCTCAAAGAGTGCTGAATAGCTAAGATTTTATTATATTTCAAATGCAAATACAGTTATATTTGCAAAACTTTTATGATAGTTATAAAAACTTTGAATTTCTGAAACTCAAAATGTATAGTGAACATGTTTATGATATCATCTTCAGAGTATAAATTTGGCAGTCAATGATTGTTTTTCACTTTATCTCAAGACTCTTATATGAAAAAAACTGTGAATATTTTAATTGAACATACCTTCCTTTAAATCCACAAATCTAAGTATTTTCTTTTAGTTCAATTTTATAACCAACATTTGTTTTTTTTATTGAGGTATGATTGACATATAACATTATATTAGTTTCACGTATACCATAGCGAACATTTTAAATTTTATTTTGTATACATACATAGTGACAATTCTATTATCTACAATTTGGAAGCAGTAAATTGCTATTTTGGTGAGCTCTTGTGCAGAAAAGAGAGAATGTTTCAGTCAGTTCAGGCTGCTATAACAAAAATACCATAGACCAGATGGCTTAAACAACAGAATTTATTTCCTACAGTTATGGAGGCTGGGAAACCCTTAATCAAGGTGACAGCAGACCTGGTGCTGGTGAGGGCCTGCTACCTAAGTTTGCAGATGGCTGCCTTCTCCTCATAGCTTCACATGGCAGAGAGCAGAGAGAAAGCAAGCTCTCTGGTCTCTCTTCTCTCTTCTTATAAGGACACTAATTGCATTCATGAGGGCCCCGCCCTCATGACCTCCCAAAGGCCCCACCTCCAAATACCATACATTCAGAGTTAAGATTTCAACATGTGAATTTGGGGCAGCGGGACACAAACATTCAGTCCATCACAGAGAATAATATAAAGGACACTTGTATACCCAGCACTCAGTTTAAGAGATGACACCGTGAAAACACTGCCTATACATTAGTTGCATTCACCTCCTTCCCTGCATCTACTAAGTAACCTAAGGACTAGGAAGATGAAACTGTCTTGGAAATGAAGCCCTTATGACAGTTCTTTCACCTTACACTAAAATTCTACATGGAAGTTTTAAGATCTGGAGTCATTGCCAGAGGTTATTATTAATTGATGAATAAGCAAAAAGATTGGTTTCTTGCTCTACTATAAACTCTCATACCTATTTTCCATCTGTATCACAGGGTTCGAGACATGTTGACTGATGAGGTCACCAAAGCAGCTGCAAAGTAAGATCCATTTATTCTCTTACCAGGAATTTTCTATAAATAGTTTTTTTCCTCACAGGTACGAACAATTTCTCCTTTTCTGGCATTTCATTACTTTAAGGATTTAAAGGACTTTTCAGTTATTTTTTAAAAAATCAGTTGTTATCCTTTCTCTTATCCAGTTAATTCTTACTACATGTCTTTCTGTGAAAATATGGAGGAACCAGTATAGGCACATAACTTTACATCAAAGTTGTGCCCATGCTGTACACCTAACAAAATGCCCTGTGCTTTGGCTTAGATTTAAAGGATTGTGATTTAGTACAGGGGAAAAAAAACTTTGCTAATGTGAATTATGTCTATTTTACAAACAGATGATTAAATCTCAACTGTGAACCGGTAAATAATTTAAGGTAGTACCTCCTTTTTTTCTCCTGGTGTTATTGGGCTCAGGGTAGCTAAATATTGAATTTTTTAATACTAAAAACTAATGTGAAGACCCAGTAAAAAAGCAGTTTCCATCATATCCTTATGGTTGTTTTAACAAAAATAACTTGAGTGTTGCTACCTTGAGGTTTTTTATTTATCTTAAGCCAACTCTTACTAAGAAAATTATACCTTAGTGAACTTGCTTGAACAGTCTCTTCCGGTCCCTTTGTTAGCAAGCTGCCTAATTGTTCCTGGTAGTAAGTTACATGTCAGTTACATACACTTCTCCTTTTCACTATTAGCCTTAGCTTGCTGCTGTTTGACTTCCTTTCTTCTTATTCACCAAATAATATAGATATACCTTTGACCCAGAGAATTTCATATGTATTGAAAGTCTATATTATCTAGAAATATTTAACTACAGTTTATTTCTCTCATGTCCTAGAACCTTCTGTAGCTACATAGATTTTGCCTAAAAAACAAAAACCAAAAAACACCACCTACCTTAGAGTTTGCTTTCCACCAGCAATTTCTTAAGCAGGTACTTTGCTCTAAAACCTGATCTCAATACCTGATCACTACTCAGCATCATGTCTTCTGAATATAGTGGTAATCCTCCCCTACACTCAGTTCCGTGAGAGGCAATGGGAAATATCTGTTGACAAAATGAAAACTAAAGTACAGAGAGGCTTTGATAGGGACTCATTTGTGTCTGTTTATCTAGTTTGGTGAATTGCAGATACAGTGGGAGAGCACTCAGCTGCTTATTGGAGGGGAGGAGGTGCTGGGATGGGGGGCTGCCTTTGATCTTTACCTTTCATAGTTTGTTCTATTATGTAGTCTACTTAGTTCCTGTTAAAAACAGTGCTCTGACATTTGCAACAAAAGCTCAAATGCTGAAGAAACTAGTAGCTTTCTATTAAAACAAACTGTAATTTTGCCTCTCCAGTAGTTTTGGCAGATTCCATTCTAAAATTGTAGTTCACCAAGACTTTAATCTTAGATTTGCAAAGCATCATTTCATGACTAATACCTAAAAAGAGTGTGTTCACATTCTCAGTGGTATGGAGTAAAAATAATTTATGTTCTCATGGTGTTACCTTTTCATCAAAAATTTCCAAGTATTTTATAGACCTTATCTTATTAAAGCAATCCTGACAATACTAGGCATGACAGCAAGTGAGCAGGAGATAGTTAAGGTCCAGAGGCTGAGAGATTAATGATAGAGCGGAAGAAAAAATCACTCTGCTGCCTTCTCTTTACTTTTTCCCACTGACTTCCTCCAATCATGTGAGGACCGCATCACCATCTCCTGCCAGCTTAGCCTTCTATTCCTTGGACCATGGCTGCCACAGGCTACTTTGGGCCAATGTAGGGCTTATTTTGTTCTGAGGCATAAATTAAATGTAGGAAGTAAAACACTAGTCACAGGATTAGACTGATTTGCTCATTTGAGAGCATTTTTAAAAGCATCAGGGATAGGACTAAGAATCAGAACACAGATAAAACCTGATTATTGATGTAAATTTATTTTCATTGTTAATAATTAAATAGATTTGAACCTGAAGATAAAAATCCCCAAAGGATTGGGTCACTTTACTAATATGTAATGTAATACTTTGTCCCTAAGAAAGCATCATTGTAGCTCATCCTTCCTTGAGCTTTTTAATTAGGTTAATGGCATCTGTTTGTTTCAAAGGACAATTTAATTAAAATGTCAGTGGTGTTGCCTAGATAAATACTGCACTGATGCTGACATGTTATTATGCAAATTAGTCACTGCTACTTGACTGGTAGGGGATAGTTATGTGATCAACAAGGTGAAGAGTTTTTGCTGAACCTATTCTAGAGTTTCACCTGGCCAGCTCCTCCTTGAATTTGTCTCACTGTGTATGTATGGAGTGTCTTCTCTCCATAACTCACTGCAAGGCATGTGGGGAATGAAAAGATGTTCAAGAGCTAGTCACCGGTGGGAGGGAGACGCAAGAGGGAGGAGCTATGGGGATACATGTATATGTATAGCTGATTCACTTTGTTATAAAGCAGAAACTAGCACACCATTGTAAAGCAATTATACTCCAATAAAGATGTTAAAAAAAAAAAAAGAGAGCTGGTCACCGTACCTTTATGAAATGTGTAACTTGGCCTAAGCGTGCATTGTGACTGTGGACTAGTTTTTCCTATTCAAAGATTAATGTCCAAATATGCATTTAGTCTGCATCCAAAGATCTAATTACCAGTGACTTTAAATACGTTTTACCCCATTTTACAAGAACAATACATGCTCAGGAATGTCAAGACCAGAGAAACTTTTGAAATACAGTGATTTGGGGCACTGTTTTAAAACTGAAGCTAAATTCTCTTTCAGAATTTCAGGGTTAAAAAGACACTTTTTATGTCATCTTGACTAATATTTTTGTTTTAAAAGATTTTGATACCCAATTTCTGTTGACCATCTAAGAATTTCTCCAGGGTGATAAATTCACTGAGAATTTAAAACTTTTTTTAATCTTACTTCAGGGATTCATGACCACTTTGTAGCAGAACAGGCTTCAAGGTATTCTCAGTTAAAGGAAAGGGAGAATATTAAAATAAAGGATTTAATTTCGATTTTGTTAAATGATTTTCTGGCTAGGACACCTGGGCATGCCCACATCTTGCCTTGCTTCCTGGTGTTTTATTGTTAGCTATAGGAGTTCCCAGTAATCCTCACTGCAAAACTGCTTCAACCTCAAGTCTTCCTTTCTGTTTTCTCCCCTTGCCCCATCCCTCAGTGTAAATGTTGTTGTCTTATCAATGTATGACGGGCCTCATGGAGGAATGAACTAAGAAGAGATGAACAAAATGATCAAGAGTGCAGAGCAAGCCTTCACTGAGCTTAATCACCCCAGAGTAGGAGAGAGAAGGAAGGAAGGAATGGATGGATTGATAGAACTTGATAATGGCAAGTCCTGAGTTCCATTCTTACCAAATGGAAACAAAAATGCAGGAACACAGGTGTATACTAACCTTTTGATACTCACTAACTCACATGTTCAGTCATGACTGTGGCCTAGGGCCAGAGACAATAGGCTTGCATGGGGAGCAGGGCTGGAAATCTTCCTCATCCCGCCCATCTGTTCTATTTCTGCACCAGGGTAAGCAAGGGAGTAGTTCTTGGATGTACACACTGATTAAAGTTCAGGTCTCAAGTCCAGGTATGGGGAAGCATTCTCTGCATTTATGGGAACCCACAATCGTAGAACTCCCTGAGAACTGAACTATCCGATGGTAAGGGTGCTGTGTTGCCTGAGTTCTGTTACGATGAAGTCAGCAAGCCAAGAGCATCTCATCAGTGTCCCACTGGGGATTTTATTCTATAGGCTCACTTTGGAATTATGGAATAATACTAAATGTACATTTTCCAGTGGTAAGTGTATTTAAAAGATTCAGTTTTCTTGGTACCAAATTCGTAAGTCAAACTTAAGATTTTATTGCCAATATTAGAAAACTACCATTTGAGTGATATAAAAAGACAACTCTCTATCCAAATAGTCTAAAAACAAGCCTTTTTTGCATCTTATCTAGGGTTTCTGAATTATGTTACAGACTGACTTTAAGGTTGCTGGCTTTGGCATATTAAGAGAAAGAAGGAGAAAATGATAATGACGGAGGAAAGCCGCCAGTGTGTCGAGTTGCTGTTAAAGTATGCCGTCTGAAGTGGTTCACTAGAAGCTGATTCCACACACCAGTGCTTTAGAAAAGCCAGGGGCCAGTTCCATTCTGCTGGGCTTATTCACACAACTGTCCTTTGCTGTGTTTCCAAAACAAATCAATACATTTTTATATTGGCCAAAGATGACACCGAAGAAGATGGCTTGGGAAATGTAAGGTCTAATGATGAAATAAAAATTTTAGAAAGAGGAAGCTTAGATGTATGATCTTATTGAATTTTTTAAGTTACCCAAAGTATAATGACCATACATGTATAAGAAGAGTTAAAAATCAGCACTAGTGTCAGAAGGAGGAAAGAAGCTGCTGGCATCAGGGAACCAACAGACCAGTGTTTACAAGCCTCTGTGAAGGGATGGAAGTGCTTTTTGACCTCATCTGCCCTCCCTATAATAGCACCTTCTCTTCTCCTGGTTAATGCCCCCAAATCGTCTCTTGGATTTTTTTTCTTTTTAAACAGAGACAGCCCAGTGGTCAAAGGCAACGCGCTGTTAGCCTTAAGCAGCCTTGCTGTCGTCGTTTCCAAACATGAAGCCAGCCTCTCCTCAGACTCTGAGGGGGTCCTGGAGGTGAGTTACGGGTGATTAGAACCAGTTGGCCTTTGGTTGTGTAACGTGTGAAAAGTGAGACTTCTGCTAAAGCCTGGCCCTGAATTTAGGAGGTTATATTCATTGGCTGTGCTACCCTATGCATCTTTATACCGTAAGCCTTAGTGTCCTCTAAAACACTTTGCTGCTTTTCTGTTTTGCTTTCTCCATCACAGTTAAGTGGTCATTTCCATTTGAAGGTACCAATTTTATGCAACAGGGCTTGTCTTTTTGTGATTACATCATGGTAACCAATCTTAGGAGGTTAACTAGGCTTACTGAAAGTGAACAGTGATGTCAAAAACATGATAAATAAGCAGTGTTTACTGACTGAAAAAAATTGCACTTTGCATTTTAATTGTAGATGTCAGTGACAAAGTGCCTATTCATTTTTTGCAAGGCATTTATTTCTTAATTAAACATGTGGCAAGCTGGCCAATGTTGATTTCCAATGTACTTTTTCAGATAATTCATATCTGTCAAAATAAAAAGGCATGGATTTATTCTTCTTTTAAGCCCCGTTTTCTGGTAGCTATCATTATCTGGAGACAATATAGTCAAGTGGTTAAAAAACACAGGCTTTGGAGTAGGAGAGTCCTAGATTTAAATCCTAATACTTTCATTTACTAGCTCTATGGCTTATTGTTGGTAACCTCACCTTTCAGAACCTATTTCCCCATCTGTAAAATGGGGATAACAATACTTACCAGATAGGATTATTGTTAGGATTAAATGAAGTAATATATGTAAGGCACAGTGGCTGGTAAATAGTCAGTAATAGTAACTATTATCATCAGCATCAGTATATACTTCATCACTTCTTGCTGCAAAAAATTGGGCTTTATTCAATGCTATTCAGCCTATCTCTGTCCCCACAGAGTGCCTGATGGACCATTTGTATTCTTTTTTCATGGTAGGGTTTTTTGGTTCTTTTTTGGTGGGTTCTTTTTGGGCAAGAAGCCAACTCTAATTTAAATTAAAAAGGAACTAGAAGAATAAGGAATCTGGAATCCCATGGAATTGAAGGCAAAGCTTAAAAACTGAGTTGGGAGAAGAACAGGAGGCAAGCTGGGGAGTCCACGCACAGGTACTGATGAACCATCTCAGAAGACTACCCCTACTGGGATGGATCGGCTATAGTCATTCACTGTCTTTGCATCACTCACTTAAGATTCGGAATCCCGTGGGTCCCATGCCTACACCTTCAGCAGAATAGGATGAGTAGCTTGATTGAGCATTTAACCAAGCTTTAAATCGTGGAGGAGGGAATTCCCCAAAGGGTGCTATTACCAATAAACAAGAGAATAATGCTGTGTGGCAAAAGCTACAAATGTGTATTACATGTGGGGAAGGGAAGGAGGCCAAGGAGTTATTGCATGAAGGATAAAAATGTAGTTAGTTACCATATGAAAATTTACCTTTAAGCCCAGAATCTTATTTTAATAATGAGAAAGATGAAAATTTTTTAGAGTGGAAATGTTTCATATCTTTGAAAGAGCCGTGGAATACTTTAGCAGAGGCAACATGCTAGGTAGACCTACAACCTAAAAAGTAAACATGCCTTCCTAGGATCCCTTCGTTTTGGTGTTATTTATGTCACACTACCAGTTGTACAGGTCATTTGCCCCAGTAATAACTGGAGGTCTAGCTCAGAGTTTGAGCTCTAGGCCCTTCTATTCTTTATTCCCACAACCTTTGTCCTGTGCTATGGCACACAGTACACAAAACATTGAGAAGCCTCACAAGCCAAAGATGGGGCTTTGCTTTTATTCTTGATAACCTTGCCTTTGGCTATTACTCAATATAAACTCAAGATGTCATTATTTGATTAAAGTTGAAGTTTTCAAACTTCATTCAAACCTGCATTTGACCAACAACTAAAGATCTTAAGAAGAAGGTCTTGTCTGATTCAAGGAATTAATTCCAAGGTTTCTTAACACTGCATTGACCTTTATAATTTGCACCACTTGTGTGTTACCATGTGAGTTAATGAATGTTTTTTGACATCCATGGTCATGAATGATTTTTTTTTTAATTTTCTTTATTCTTTTGGCCGTGTCAGGTCTTAGTTGTGGTGCATGGGCTCTTCGTTGCGGCATGCAGGTTTTTTCTCTCTCTAGTTGTGTCGCGTGGGTTCCAGAGCATGTAGGCTCTGTAGTTTGCGGCACGTGGGCCCTCTCGTTGAGGTGCGCGAGCTCAGTAGTTGTCACGCACGCAGGCTTAGTTGCCCCGCTGCATGTGGGATCTTAGTTCCCTGACCAGGGATCGAACCCGTGTCCTCTGCATTAGAAGGCGGATCCTTTACTGCTGGACCACCGGGGAAGTCCCTCATGAATGATTTTTTTTTTTTTTTTTTTTTTTTTTTTTAAAACCAAGTTCTCTTTTTACTGAGCTGGGTTTTGTTGTTGTCATTGTTTTGTTTTTTGCATTCTCTTTCCTCTTCTTTTCCAAACTGAAGATCATTTACGTTTTCTTACTTACTTGCCTAGGCAAATGTGACGATTCTTGAGTGGTAAGTATAGTGATAGTAAGCAGAAATGCTAGAGATGGTAAAAACATTTTGTCAGCTGCTTTATTGAAATGACAAGTCAGAAATGAGAAAGTTTAAGTTGGTTTCTCTGCACATCTCTTCCTTTAACCACCATGTTACCCTCACTGAACACGGGAGAGCTCTAAGGAGCTCCCAGATCTGTTCTGTTTTGCAGCCCTCATCCTCTCACCTCTGCTAAGTCTTGTATGAAAGGTAAGTCTTATTCACGTTGGGGCACAGGTGAGGATGTGTATTTGTCAAATACCTATCTACTTCATGCAGTCCTGGCAGGTGAAGTTTAGTTTTTAATAACAGCACTTCATTCTTTCATACAGAAGGAGGTTGTAACCTGGTTCTAGAAATAAAGTTTAGGTTTTTTCTTTTTTCCCATTATCATTTCATGTTTCCCTTCATCTGCAGGTTGAACCTAATTTCCTTTCAATGAAAGCATGGGTTTCCATGGTGTTTGATACTCTTCTGGTCATTGTCGATAGCCATTACCAACCCAGAGGACAACTTTTCTCCTGGTTTTATTATGTAAGTTCGAGAAATAAAAAATAATTAGAAAACTCAAGAGTTGATTCTTATATCAATTGTTCATGCGAAATCCATGATATAGTGTAAATCTTAGCCTTAGCTATACATTAGATATAAGTCTCAGCCTTGGCTGTACATTAGAGTCACCTGGGGAACTTTAAATATATATATATATATACATATTGAAAAAAGAAATACTGATGTATAGGCCTCACCTCTGATGTAATTGCTTGGGAATGGGTCCTGGGTATCAGCGTTTTGGAAGCTTTCTAAGTTATTCTGATGTGTAACCAGAGTCAAGCGCTACAGTTGTAGTAAAATAAACGTTGGCTGAAGATGGAGGACCATGAGTTTCTGGTCTTAGTTTTTTTCATTGCAGAGTATGTGACCAGGGGAAGTTCAGTTAATCTGTCTGGACCATTGTGTCCTTGTTTATAAAATGAGGTGATTGAGCAATATTAGCTACAGTGATTGTAGCCCCAGCTTCACCTCTTATTAGTTTTGTGACTGTTGACCTGGCACTTACTTAACCTATCATCTTATTTTCCCTTCCTGTAAAATGAAGGTAAAAATGAATGCTTTGCCAACTTTATAGAAGATTGTGAGGATCAAATTATATAATCTACAGGAAAATGTTTTGAAAATGTGAAATGCTCTATAAATACAAAGTAATATTGTTGATCATAAAAAAGCACCTGTTACTTAGTCATTCTCTTTCTTCATGCTTATATGCTAAGATCTGAAGCAAATTGAAAACACACTTTGTTGGTTTAGGTTTCATTTTCCCTTTATTGGCTGTAGTGCATGCTTTATTTCTGTATCTGCATGGAATTATTTTGGTTCTGCCTTATCACTATCCATTGCTTAGGGAATTATAGGGATCATGGGACAATCAGCTGAGTGGCAGAGGATTACAGTTGATTTGAATAAAAATATAGCACAAGTCCTGAACTGTTGCTAAGATCACGATTTTAGCCTGAAACTTCATTGCCTTAGGTGTTCTTTGTACAACATTTTGTGTGCCTCTGTCCTCCTGCCCTTAGGAGGACCTGGTATGTATCCATCTGGGGCTTAGGGTCTGGAACTAGATTTTTTTACTATACTTGAGGACAAAAAATGACTTACTAGATAACGTAGAATTAAATTGGAAGGTAGATTTTGCTCAAAGAAGTACTTTGTTTACGATGATTTGTTTTCTGTCAGAAGTTTTCTTATTTCTTTAATGATGGATGAAAACCTTGTTAACTTATATGGAGGTCTTTGCAGTAGCTGTCTGGTTCAGATATTCAGCAGGGCAGGATATCGTATTAGACTTCTAATAGCGCTGCTTAGTTCTTGCAATCCAATAAGAATAATGTCTTTACTAGCCAGCTCGGGGTTGCCTCTTACCTTTGTGATTCTTGCATTATTATACTTTTTCAAAGCCCTGTTTCAAAAGCTACTTTCTTTATTTCCCTTGTCTTAGCAGCTGGGTCATTTTGAGTAGTATCGTCATTGTAATAGTGCTATATTAACTTAAAGAATCCCTTAGTTCATGTTTGCTTTTTATCCTTAAAGTACTAAAGCTTAGAGAGCAAACGAGTATAGAATTAAGAACACTTTTTAATGTGTTTTGACTGCAAGGGACAACACGGCCTTTATGGTGTGTCTGAAAATTTGAAGTGGGTAATACTGAGGAATGATAAACGGTCTTTCTTCCCCACTTGAGACATATTTATAAATTATATAATGTCTGGTGGAGCTCTCTAACACAGGACTCTTGTTGAAGCTGTTCATATTCAGCTGCCCTGTCATTTTATTAGCGTTGTTATTCATTTCTTTTCCCATAATTACATATAGGAAAGGAGCATATAGAGCTCTCCGTTTCATTTTGAATAGCTGGTTATTGCTTTGTAACCGGAGGCTTTTAGGATTTCAACTTCCTTTTTAATTAAAAGGAATTAACCCCCTGTAGGAAATAATCCATCTACTGGGAAGCGTTCCCACCAAAAATTTTGGGAGATCTGCCAATAGATCCCTGTGCCAAACTTACACTTATCCTTCTGTAACTAAACTTGAACTGCCCTCACCCTAACCCCTTTTCTTTTCTCTCCCAGAAAACTCCTGTCTTTCTGGACATTTATAATGTGGCTTGGTGGTTTCTGCAAGCTTGGATAGCTTCACTTGGGGTTTCTCATTATATACACATGTGGGCTTTGAAAACACTGATATTGTTTCAGGCTTTATAGTGAGGGAATTCACACCCTTTAAAAGGAGACACTTAAAATTTGTTTTTTCAAATTTAAAAGGGTATTATTAGTCAACCAATTGCTTAGTAGCAAATTGTTTTACTAAGAGTAAGAAGGTAACCCGTAGGTAAACACAGAAATAGATTTATTAAAAAAAATTTTTTTTTGGGTGGCAAGGGTGGATTTTGGAGAAGCTTGCATTGTTGTATAGCGCTTTTGTGATAGGTGTGCGTCCTTCATGTTTTAAACAAAAGGCCAACCCCCTGTTTTCTTTCTTTGGCATGTCCTAGAAATCCTATTCTGGTGAAAACACAGCTAGTGCCATTGCACGTTCTGCGGCCGCCACGGCTTTGTCTCTCCTTGTGCCAGTTTTCATTATCTCTTGCAAAGAGAAGGTTGAGGAAATCCTGAACATGCTGACTGCCAGGTTACCTGGGAAACCAAGTGCTGATGAGTCTCAAGCCGTGCAAATCCACATGGGCCTTGCTTTGGGGATGTTTCTCTCTCGCTTGTGTGAGGAGAAACTCAGGTACCGTTTATTAAAATATTCCTGTTTTTCCTCTTTGTGACTTATGTGGAGGATTTGTCCCTCTCTCTCCCCCTTCCCCCGACCCTCCCTCTCTCTCTCTCTCTCTCTCTCTCTCTCTCTCACACACACACACACACACACACGTATACACACACATTATATCTGAGCAATTTGTGGTGCTCAACTTTTTGAGACGTGCAGCTTGATCCTTTATTCTCCTTTATGAATGAATTTGTCTCTCTAAAATACCATCACATAGACATTAATGTGTTTTAAGGGTTCCTCTTTTTAAAGTGATTGATTACTTGAAAATCATTTCATGCTTAGATGAAAGCCATGTGTAATAGACATGAGGAAAGTCTAATCATATGGTGCTATAAATTTTAAAAAGCTTCTTTTTTTCCCTCTGGTTTATAAGGGTGAAAGTAATTACTTATTCTTTGTTGATATCACTATAAAACGGGAGGAAAAGATCGGGGTACCCCTGTGCCTGAGGGTGCGGGAATCACTGAATCACCTGAGAACTGCATGTACCCAGTTTTAAATATTGCTTTTATCCTGCACCCTGGCTACATTTTTGTAATCCTTAAAGAGTCTTAATCTCTGCATATTATACTGTGTGCTTTATTCAGCTTGATTGCTCATTTTTAGACTGCTAGCTTTACTCTTGAATGGAGCTAATAGAATATCAAAGACCCAGGTGGAAAATTCCACTAAGTGGGAAAGTTTTCTGGTGCACGAATCTACTTTAGTTTTGTTGCTCATTATATTTATTCTTTATTTTATTACCGATCTTAGAATTTTATATATCCAGATTGATTGTACTGTGGTACAACATGAGTATTTGGGGATCATGAATACTTAGATGTCACTGATTTGGAATTTCAGCCCCATTTTCCTGCATTGGAAATAGTAGGGATTGTAGGGAGAGGCATTCTGTTCTGATGTTAGCTGTCCTTAAGCTTCCCTAGTTGGCAGAAATTGTCTGTCCAAAGGCAAGAAATGGTGTTGATGTGGGTAAATTGGGTGATATTATGCTATATTTAGATTTCTGTTTGAAACCAGTGGTTAAGTTTACATTTGTAATTTACATAGTTTTGTGCAAACATCCATATGTGAAACCTTTATGAGAACTGCTATTGATCTAGGGAAATACTGTATTTCAGATGATCATTTTCAGCCCTTGGAAACATCTGTTGGATGATTGGGAAGATTGGCTTAGTCTTTGTGATCATAAATGAAACATTTCCAGAATATTCATTTTGTTCTATTCACCAGTATTAGTATACACAGGCCTGGTTCTGGACGTGAACAAAAAGCTGCCCTTTGCATGTGAATTGACTGTTACATGTCTTGTGTGTGTGTGACAGAACACAGAGTATTTTTACAGACTTAAAACGTGAAAGTGATTTTTTTCCCCCCTTTGCGTCTATGCTACAAATGGCGGTCTCTTCACCATCTGTGTTCATGTTCTTTCTTCAGTATCTTTTCAAGCTACTTGTTTTACAACTAAAAATGAGCCATGGCAGTTTAATTCCAGGCAACTCATTTCATCCTATCCTGGCTCTGGCTCCCTTCTTCCTTAGTTTAGGAGGAGATGCTGCTGGTTTTAGGGCTTGACAAGCTTACATTTGTGGTTAATTTAATTATGCTACCTGGAGAAACCTATGGTGATTCCCCTAAAGCATCCTTTCTGGTTCCTAGATTGCCTTCCACCCCTATCTACCCTACTTGATTTTGCACCTGCAGGAAACCCTGGGGAAGGACACCAGGAAGCTCTTCCTGAGGCGGACTGCCCACAGAATAACTGCAGATTTTAACTTTGCCATAATGATCCTGTATTTGATAGCATTCTCCTGCTGCCTGGTGTGTTAGTACTGCAGCCATTAATATAATTATTCATGGTTCCCACCTTCCTAATTTCATAGAGCAGAGGAATCTGAAATATTTGCCTTTTAGTACTAATAAATGTTTTACTAGATAATGACAGTCTCACCAGATAATGACATTTTTGGAGAGAATTTCTATTTTTCTAAAATTAAAGTAAGTGTTTTGAGGACTACTAACTCTGAATAGTCAATGACATCAAATAAGTGGCCCAAAGTGGCCTCTTAGGAGAACAGGATTAGGACAATATCTTGGTCTCAAGAATGAAAAATCATTTTGTAGAAAGGAATTTTGACATTCAATCCATCTTTCTTTTTATTTTATTTTATTTTATTTTTTGCTGAGGCTTATGAAAAATCTCCTGAATTTAAATTCCAGTCTAGAATTTATTCAGAAAAGTATATTATTCCAAAGCTTGCTTCTGTCATAACTCCCAGAGGATACTAGTAGGATCTCTTTAGCATTTGTTTAGGATATTTAAGTACATTTTACTCCAGAGAACAACTATAATAAGACTTATTTAGTTAAAGCTATTAAAATTGTGTGTACCTGTGTGCATGTTTTCTCATTGCAAAATGTACTCCTTCACCTCAGGCAAAACCACTATAGTCTTGGTTGGAGAAGATATTATTTAAAGTGCGCTCCGGCTGGCTGGCATTCCTGGGGCTGCATTCCACTCAGCATGGCCTGAGGCAGCAGCAGGAGAGCTGACATGTAGGGACCCCTTGATAATAAAGTGTCGGTGATGAAGCCCACAACTCTGCCTGAAAAAACAGACGTAGACCTACCTTTTAAGTTTTATTTTACTCTAAAAGTCATAGTTCTCACCAAGACAATTACAAAAACCACCTCAATTACTGTATAAAGGCAGAAAAATATAGGGCTGGGTTTTTCCCCCCCCTTTAAAAAAAAAAAAAAGAATAGAAGTGAAAACCTCCATATTTGAGACATGAAATCAGAAGTTATAGTCTTTTCAAGAAAGATTTGGAATGATTATTGATAATATCAGCTTAATGGATTAGTAAATATTCTGAAGAAAATCACCTTAGCATTCCTAGAAATAATTTTTTGGAATTCTGAGCTTTGTTCTTATTTTTCAGTGATTTTAAAATTTGAATGAGCTGAGAAAATGCAAAAGTAGCAGTTTTAGGGTTTATTGGCTTGCAAGTGATTATAATGTACAGAAACCCAATTATTGAATAAATTCTCTGACTCAGTTTCTCTGTCTACAAAATATATGTGAATCATATTTGCTACTTTTATATATTTTTTAAAGAAATGCATTTTCAATAAAATATTGAGAGCAAAATATTACATAGTAAATATTTTGGACAGTTGAATGATTTTAAATAATTCATTTTTCCCTCTTGGTCTTTACCCAGTGATATATCTGGCCAACAGATGAACCTTCTTCTGATGAAGTCTTTGGATGCCCTGGAAAATTGCTGCTTTGACACTAGTCTTGAATACAAGTATGTTGATTCCATTCCCTCTCTGATACTCAGAGATTGGTTCTTTCTTTGCCATAAATTTTACATTCTATGGTGAAATATTTGTAGGACCTAGTCTTGAACTCCTTTGTGTAGAGATTTCAGTAATAATAAAAAAAATCTGTAATTAAAGCTTACTTGTTCTGAAACCCATGTTTTAGAAATAGGCGGTTTGTTTCCATACAAAGCAACAAATGTCATTTTGTGGCTGTCGTTAAGTTACCCATACCTTAGATTCTGTCTTGTACTTTACCATATGAGGCGTCTATCTGGGGACTTGTATGTATGACAACCTTTTTAAAATCTGTTGAAAATATTCTTTCAATTTGATTTGACTAAGAGAGTCTTTGACTCATGATTTGGATTTCCCTATGAAATCCAATGTCAGAGGAATCAAAATAGAAACAAGCAGAGGTTACACCAGAGGTTCCCAACCTCCTCAATATTAGTAGATCCCTTCTCCCCCCAAACTTCATGCTTTTAAAATATTTTGTCTGTTAAACTAAATATCATAAGAGTTAATTTATTTTCTCATTCCAGTCATGAAAAACAACAAAAACAAAAAGGAATAATCAGAAAATACAATACAAAATGGTGTTAAACATACTCATTTAGTGAGACATTGAATGTTTTAACTCATCCATGTGGCTTGTGTGGGAAAACATTGTTTTATTAGGCCTTCTGAAATATTGACACCATTGAGAACCTGGATTGTACCTTTTTGGACTTCCCTATATTTTGGGACTTCAGGTTTGGATCTTCTGGGGTTGAAGTTACTAGGAAACTCAACAGAGTATAAGCACTAACCTCCAATTTATTAACTCATTTACTTCATGCTATTATGGGCACTGTTCAAATATGAGTTAAATCAGTGTTTACCAAAAAAATCAGTGTTTAAATTTCTGGCCTTTAGGAACTTATGATGTAAAGTTACATTCATGGATGTAGCCTGTTCAGTTCAGACTAACAAAAGCATAAATGGTAAAAGTACTGCAAGTATCATGTATTTCATCATGTGTAAATAAAGTCAGATCTTCACTTAGTAGGTGGTAGTTATGAGATCTTTCACATGCAGGCTAAGGTTGGATAAGAACGCTTGAAACGCACTCACTTTATCACACTTTAAAGTTGAACACGTCAGAGATGAAATGACATGTTAAGAGTGTGGTTTTGAGTATGGGCAAAGAAAGAGTTCGGTGGCATGATTCAAGTCTCTTAAATTTAGAAAATGATTAATGGAAGGGATAGGGTCATTTAACTGTTTGGGGGGCCGGTGAAGAGTTGAGTTTTTTGAGCCTAATTCATGTGTTGGTGGTGCTGCCTTTACAGCCAAGGAGTAAGGTAAGTTTCTGTCCTTTCCTCTCCCCTCTCCCCCTCTTCCTTCTTTCTCCTGCCTTCCCACAAAGGTGTCCAACATATCTGTAGCTCAGGGTATTATAAAGCTGGGGAGAAAATTGTGCTAACATGCTGCACACTTTCAGCCAGCTGGAACAATCAGGAGTGACTCTCACGTATCAGCTCCATGAGTTTGCAGGAAGGTTGTTTGAGTGAAGGGAGGGCCATGCAGATAACTGAATTATCCAAAGTATGGGCATTTATGCATTTACGACCTTCATATGTCTAAGCATATGTAACTTTAAAATTAACTTTTTATATTAACAAGGTTCTTGTTTCTTCATTCTTACCTTCTTTCTTGATTCTTACCTTCTTAATAAGCAAATGTGTTTGGGAGAAGGAAAGGTGGGCCTCCATAGGGGATTGAGCCTGCAGATTCAAGTAGAATAGGGTCATCAGAAATTTCCTGTCCATTTAGTAAAATCTTGCTTGCCTTTCGGCGCCAATTAAAAGCCCAGGTCCTTCAAGAAACCCTCCCTCTATTCTCTCCAAACTCTGTTTTTCCTAGTTAATGAGGTTTAGTATTTTGTCATTTCTAATGCTTTGTGGGTGTCCACGCTTAGGTAGTTCTCTCTTTGGTTTTGGGTTCCACTAATACTTACTGAGCAGCGCCATATTTTGCTAGGCCTTTTCACATCCGCTTCTCATGTAATTAAGCCCTGATTACAACCTAAATATTGATACTAAAGCAGGAGTCACCATCACTTCAGTTTACAGATGAAGAACGTGAGTCTCAAATAGGAGACTGGTTCAAGGTCACGCACTAAGTGGCAGAGCCAGGAGAGAAACCTAGGTAGTCTGACTTCAAAGCCAGCTTGCTTTCTCTTGCTTAGCACAGCATGGAGAACACATTTCAGTAGAAAGAAAGCAGTTTGACACTTGACAGTGTGGTGTTGATTATTTTTTCTGACATGTGGATGTTGCCTATCATTAAAAGCAGAAGAGAGATTCTAACTAGGCCCAGACCTGGTTCATAGCATAAAGTATTCCCCCATCCAATGAGCTTGCAGGAGTCCGGGGCAGTCCTCTCTCACCTGAAATATCGGAGGCGTTACCCAAAGGTAGTTAATAGATCTGGGAGCGTGCTACCTCAAGTGATAGAATTCACCCACAGCAAATTTACCACGCTTCCTTGGTTTAATGGATGTGTCCCTGCTGAGAGAACCGAGCACCTGGTCTGGTGTTTGGGGTCCTATCACTTACATTTTGCTGCCATCTAGTGGTACTTATTACACCATTTCAATCTTCACAGCCATAACTAGTCATGTTATCCATCAGTGACCTGAGCATTGGTTAATTACTGTTGAGCTTTTACAAATATGATAACATTTGTATAGCACTTTGTAAAGGGCAAAGCACTATACAAATGTTAACTGTTATTAGAACTAATTATTAGATGGCCTAGTACTTAATCTGCAGAATAGCCTACAATAAACTAGGGAATTGAAGATTCATCTCTGGTTAATTTTAGAAAAATATATCATGTCCCAGTTGATATAGCAACACACATATCAGAATTATGAGCATAGCTTTTAAGACTCAGAATTTCCTTTGCCAGTGATATTTTAATACACATGGATAAGAGATTCAAATAAGTAATGACATAATGGGGCATATCATCCTCTTTATCATTTGTTAGTATTCTTATAGGAGATTTATGTTAGCAATTCCAAAACCTCAATTTTATATCTAACACAATTTATTTCATCTGTTCAGGACACCAACACTTAAGTCCTTTTTCTTTTCAATGGACAGAAAGATGTGAAAGCTATCTCTGCCCAAGTTATTCTTGGTTTAGAGCTGGTAGAACAGTGAAGCTAGAATGAGGAAAATGTGTAGAAATGCTGAACTAAGCGCCAGAAGAATCTTTAAGACTTAGGACAAAAGATACACACAGTAAAATGTAGAAGATTTGGAAGTCAGAAGGAAACATCAGGAATGAAGCTTTAGGACTACCTTCTTGGTACATGCTGGAACAAATTAGACAAAGTAGAAGGAAACAGTTCAGATGGTCAATAGATGCATACAATCTAACGTATTTTTATTGGCACCCATATGTACTTAGTTAGACTATATATTCGTATATCATAACAGTCAGCTAATAACCAAATGAATAGAATCGTTAGTGACTGTTAACCTTGCCCAAGAATAATTCTGCTGTGATAACTTTAGGTAAATGTAAACTAGAAACTGGGATGTCTTTTTCTAGACCTTTGTGCCCATGTGCCTTGAAATGGTGAAAGAGGAGCTTCAGTCCAGGGGATAGAGATTTTTGTGTGCCCAGAATAGCCAGAAAAGCAAGACCTGTCTATTATTTGAAAAAGATGAACCCCAGTAGTTAAGTGAGCCTTGAGAAGAATCTTTTTTCCTCATAAACCTGACACCTCTTTCTTAAATTAGTCTGGCAAAAAATAGAAATCGAGTTTTCTTGATTGAATCTTGGATGATACATTCAGTGAATTTTACCACTCATAAATTTTGCCTCCAACTGAACAGGAAAATCAAGCCTTGGGTTTTTTTGGGGGGGGTTTCCCCCCTATAGATTTTCTCTCCACTTTAGATTCTCTTGAAACTAAAGAGAATTTGGTCAGTTCTTCAGCATTCAATAAATGTTGGTTGAATGCCTCTCCCTGTCACGCAGTGTTACTAGGTGCCACAAATACTGTGGTGAGGAAAAAACAGAAAAGGTACCTACCCTCATGGAGCTTGCAAGCTAGTGAAGGACGTGGTCAGTAATCAAATCAGCTCCCAGATAATCTTCATCGGAGTATATCATTAAAATTGTTTGAAGTAAATTAGTGCAAGGTACTATGGGAAAATACTAAGGAGGTTCCCTGCTGGGCCAGGGCAGGTATCCCTGAGGAAGTAACATTTGAAATCCTAAGCATAAATAGCAGTTACATAGTTAAAGAGGGAGCACAATTTAAATTTTAAAGTATTAAATGATATTTGTCTAACTATATCTTTGGTCTAATTTCAGGTTTTCATATGCATCAATATAGAAAGATGGCCAAAAAAAACCTTTCCTCTAGAGTCTAAATGAAAACAAAGACTTTAAATCCATTCTAATCAGCAGTAGCCTTTCCTCTTTCAGAAATGTGATTTGTCTCAAAAGCACACAGTGTTCAGATGTTAGATGCTGATTTAACTCATTGAAATATGCATTATTCTAGTTGAGCTGGTTGTTAAGTTCATGTAAGTGGGAACAGCAGTTCTGCCTGACTTGGATTATTGCTGCAGTAGCTTCCTGGCAAAGGATTTTCTAATGCCAGATTGTTGTACAACAGAACCTAGGAAAACACACCTGAGACGTTGCCTTCTCATAAGCATTCCATCATGGCATCACACAGGGTGCCGGGAGGGGCCTGGGTTTGGCAGTTGGAACAGAAGGCTGGAAATCAAAAAACCCTGTCTTCTGTCCATGCTCTGCTGGAAACTCTCTGCATGACCTTGAGCAAATCCTGTAGCCTCTCCATCCTCTTGGGTATCTCTTATCGGATGTGGAAGCTCCGTTGGCACAGAGGTGTCAGGGGAAGTAACTAACATGTTCAAGAAACTGTGTGAAGGTCTTGACGCCAGCCAAAGTGATAGATGCTATATAAGAGCAAAATGACATAACATACGGGCATTGAAATATGTTATTGGAGAAATGCCCTGGAATGTCTTCTTAAGCAGTAGATATCAGGAAGAGAGGCAAGCCAAACCAGAGTGAGGATGATTTCTGAAAAAGTCAGCATTTCCTCAACTTGAAAAACAACAATGATGGTAAAAACTTTTTCAAAAGAGTAAAAAATTACCCCCAACCCACATTTATCTTATCACACTAACTAGAAGTTTTCTGGGAGAACAATTCTTTTCTTTAAATGGATATGTATTCTTTCAGGAGAACTGGGGCACAAAGCCCAAGATTCCAATTGAATTGTCACATGGGGTAACTTTTGACAAGCCTGTCATTTGTCCATTTTCTCTTCTGACCCAGTGGTACTCGGAGGGATCAGAGGGGAGAAGAGGATTAATGTCATTGTGCACAGACAAATACACAGTTTCTTTGAGACAGAAATTCCACTTGTTGAAGTTGACTAGGAAACATGAAGCACTTAGCAGTACCTCGTAATTATGCCTTGCATTTATCCGCCCCTCCTCCCCCCGTTATTAGTCAGATGGCCTCAGCTCATATCCTGAAATTTAGGCTTTTCTCTCCTTATGCAGTTAATCATAGTGCACTCAGCATGATTGCGGGGGGGGCAGTCAGTGGAGAGAGGACCACAGCATTTCTCTAAGTGCAGGGATAGAACTGGTTTGACTAATTTTTATGCCTCCTTCTCTTACAGAGTTTAAGTCAAACTATTTCATGTATTTATTTGTTTCCCCATTGGGTACATAGCACTGGCATGGGCCACGGACACATTTTGATTGGGGGGGGGGTGTTGGTCATGGAATACACCTGTACACCAGGCAGCAGAATTAGAATCCAGCCATCTTACCTCGGGCTGTAGAGCACTGGTAACTCCCATGATAAGTGAACAGCAATGGCGTGGATTTCTTACGATTTTCACTCATCTTTTTTTGGCATCCAAGCACGGGCTGTATACTGGGAGTTGGACTTGTCCTGTCCCTCATGAGCCACAGCAGCCGAACAGAGTCGCGAGTTCACGTGGCGGCCTCGCTTCGGAAGCTCTCCGTGTACCTAGATGACAGCGGGGGCCAGAGCAGAACCTTTCAGGAGGTAGGAGACCAACGTTCCAGTTTCCTTCCCTCTCCTGGCTTTTGTTTTCCTCTTGCTGCTTATTTTCTACTTCTCCTGTTTTGGTAACTCTGAAATTAAATCCTTCCTCAGTTTCAGCTGGGCTAAGGAGAAAATCTGAGTGGCAAACAACCTACATTAGATCATAAGGTTTTCAAATAGTGCAGCTATTTAAATCAACTTAGACTTACATGTGGCATATAAGAGCCTTTAGTGAATACAAAAGCCTAACTCAGCATCACTAGAAGGCAGTTTCTAAGAAGAGCTGCAATTTCTGGAGGACGGTTAAATGGAGAATTTTTAGAATTAGGCTCCATCCAAGTATAACTTTAAGAAATGGCCAGGAGTAAGCTTAAGAAACTGCGGATCGAAAAGGCATTTGATTTTTTTTTAATGTCAGTAAGCATGAAAAATTATTGAGGAAATTCCCTTTACCACACTTAATGAAAAGATTTTTCTGTGATGGTGCAAAAATATGCAGAAATGGGATCCTGGGCTCTGGTCTGTGTGTTGACTGCGTCGAGCAGGACGTCTGAGGCCTGTGTGTCTGTGAGCCCAGGTGAAGCCGCGCCGCTGCGGGGCTCTTCTCTCTGGGAGGAGCCTGGGCCGACCTCTTGGCCTCACCAGATTCCCCCTCTCATTAGAGCAGATCCTATTTTCCCCCAGCCTGCCCACGAGCTATTGATGAGCACATAATGGCTGCTGTGTTTCCCCGCTCAGCTCCTCTGCTTTCAGCAATAGGACTTGTTGAATCAGTGAATTTCTTTGGGGCACAGAGGGTTGCAGTTTTGTTCTAAGACATGCACCACATTTCCATTTTTAAAGCAGTGCAGCTCACAGTTGGAAAGTACATATTTTTTTTTGTTAAGCCGAAGGAGAAAATGTTACAACCACGGAGCAATTTGATTAATAAATGAAAGCAAGGTTTTTATAATTGATGCATCTGTCTGCCTTGATGGTTTGATTTAGAAGGCCTCGAGCAAGCAGTTTTGGTTGTTCCTCCCCTCTGATTTTTATTATCCAATTTCTACCTTAGAAACTGCCTCTTTTTTTCATGCTGTATCAATCAGTGTGAGGAGTTGAACATTTCTACTTTGTCTTAACAGCATCTTTGTTGAGGAAGGGATTCATCATGAAAATGCAAGGTAGCAGGGAGGGATGAATAACCTTGATTTGGAAAAATGGAAGCTCAAATAGTTGGAGTGACTTGCTTAAAGTTACTTAGCCAGTCAGTGGTCAATTTGGGATATACACTCAAGTATTGTTTCTACTCCCAACATTTTAAAAGAATTTATAATTTGTTCATTTATTCATCTATTTATTTATTCATTTGCTTATTAAAATCACACCAGTGCTCTGAAGTGAGTAGTATTATCCCTATTTTACACAATTTATCTGACTCTAAAACCCACCTTCTTCGTCCATCATGCTCCACTACTTCTACTAGGGAATCTTAATGTAGCAGCGTTTCACTGCTTTGAATTTCCTCTCCGGTTTGGCCTTGGATCAGAGCATACGGCCATTAGTAGTATCCACTGGTGATGAAAATCTACTTCTACTGTTGAGGGAACTTCTTGATTTAGCGTCTAAAGACCCGGGTTTGAATATCGCCTCTGTCACTTCCTAGCTATGTGTAATTGAGCCTCGAAGATTTTATCCAGAAGGTAGCCATAACGACCCCCATCTCATAATATTGTTATGAAATATAAGTTAGGCAGCAAAACAATGCCCGGTCTATAGTGGGTATACTCGAATCCAATCCTTATCCCGGGGATAAGTTTCACAGAATATTCGTGTCAACTAAACCGTGTTCTTTTATTTCCCCTCACGAAGACACGTGTTTCTGCTGTCTTTTCTTCTCAGGTCCTTGCCTATACCCTCAGCTGTGTATGTACATCCGCATTCAGTGCCGGAATTATTGAGGCTGTGGAGGCTGAAGATATTATGAATAAGCTTCGACTGTTAGTGGAGAACAACCAGCAGGTTGGAATTTCTGGTTATTTCTCAGTGGGTCTCAGGCTGCTGCCAAGTCCTAATTCTAATTTACTCTGGATTAGACTATAATGTGGTATGTTTTGTGCCCAGAACTGAGGAACTTCTAACTCTTGTCTTGTCCACAGCTATAGCCAGTATCCACAGACATCTTTTTCTCTCTTTATCCCCTATAGACATTTTTTCTTTTTTGGTCTGAGTACGAAAGTCTTTTCTGTCTCTCCAGCTATTGCTCTGTATTTATAAAATCTTAAAACACGTGGCTAGGGAATATAAGAGTTATGTAAGGCTAGAAACAAAAATTCGTAACGATAGGAATACATAGAGTAATCTGATAAAGTAAAGCCTCAGCAAGTTCAAGGCAGAGAAACTCTGCTCATGGCTAAATATATAGGAAAATTTAGATTCCTGCAATTTAAATGAAATACCCTTAAAATATTCCCTCTGAAATATTAGTCAGCCTTCAAAAGGAAGAAAATTCTGACATACACTATGACGTGGATAACCTCAAGGACGTTATGCTAAGTGAAATAGGCCCGTCACAAAAAGACAAACACTGTATGATTCTGTTTATATGAGGTATTTAGAGCAGTCAAAAGCATAGAGACAGAAAGTGGAATGGTGGTGGCCAGGGGCTGAGGGAGGGGGAATGGGGAATTACTGTTTAATGGGTACAGAATTTCAGTTTGGCAAGATGAAAAGAGTTCTAAAGATGGATGGGAGTGATGGTTGCACAGCATTATGAACGTACTTCATACCACTGAACTGTACACTTAAAAATGGTTAAGATGGTAAATTTTATGTTATGTTTATTTTACCATAATTTAAAAAAATTGAAACAAAAATGTTCCCTCTGATCACACAGGCTCTAGAATTTCCCTGTTTGTATTTTGTTTGCTCAGTTCTTTGTTTTTTAGATTTCTTCAAAGTCTTAATATTGGCCATAGTGGGTTACTGCAGGATTCAGTCCAGGTTTTAAGCCTGTGTTGTATTGTATTGTTATTATTTTATGGTTGTATGCCTGCTCACTTACAGTCAGGATAGATTTTGCATTGTGAATCAACTATACTTCAATAAAAAATAAAATTAAATTAATGTAAAATCAGAAAAAAAAGAGTAGATTTTGCAAACACCAAAATATAGAAGTTTGCATATGCTATGCTCATTATAGGATATTTTCTCCTCCTGTTTGGGGGATGACTGGGCTTGGGTGATTTACCTTGGTGTTTTCACCCTAACCCCCTTCTTAGAATTTGGATTGTTTGACCCAAGTCAATCAGTAGTGCAGTATTCTTTTCCTAAAATAAACCACTCACTGAAGCCGAATTCCATACAATTAGACTGCAGTTTCTGTTGCAGACCAGTGTAGATTTTAAAAATCTGCAAATCTATGATTTTCAGATGGCAACAGAATGTGTCTATAGGAAAGGGAGCCCTTAAATGTGCTTGTTTTGCTGTATATGAACATTCCTGATCTGTGCCATTCTTCTTTTTTTCTTACCTCTTCTTTTAATTTATTTTTAACAGACTTCAGGTTTTGCCCTGGCGTTAGGAAACATAGTTCATGGTTTGTCTGTGTGTGGACATGGAAAAGCTGAAGACCTGGGCAACAAACTGCTCCCTGCCTGGATCAGAATTGTTCTAACAGAGGTAGAAGGACCTCCTGCATGTTATTTTATATTTTTATAAAGGAAAAAGAGCTACTTTATTGGACCATTTATAGGTGCTGCCAAGATATATAGCTTCACCATAAAAGAATAGGCAATTTCAAATGAAAGAGACACATGTACTTTTTTTTTCCTTTTTAATTTTATTTTATTATTATTTTTTTATACAGCAGGTTCTTATTAGATATCTATTTTATACATATTAGTATATACATGTCCATCCCAATCTCCCAATTCATCCCACCTCCACCACTACCACCCGCTCCCCCGCCTTGGTGTCCATACATTTGTTCTCTACATCTGTGTCTCTATTTCTGCCCTGCAAACCGGTTCATCTGTACCATTTTTCTAGATTCCACATATATGCATTAATATACGATATTTGTTTTTCTCTTTCTGACTTACTTCACTCTGTTTGACAGTCTCTAGGTCCATTCACGTCTCTACAGATGACCCAATTTTATCCCTTTTTATGGCTGAGTAATATTCCATTATATATATGTACCACATCTTCTTTATCCATTCGTCTGTCGATGGGCATTTAGGTTGCTTCCATGACCTGGCTATTGTAAATAGTGCTGCAGTGAACATTGGGGTGCATGTGTCTTTTTGAATTATGGTTTTCTCTGGGTATATGCCCAGTAGTGGGATTGCTAGGCCATATGGTAATTCTATTTTTAGTTTTTTAAGGAACCTCCTTATTGTTCTCCATAGTGGCTGTATCAATTTACATTCCCACCAACAGTGCAAGAGGGTTCCCTTTTCTCCACACCCTCTCCAGCATTTGTTGTTTGTAGATTTTCTGATGATGCCCATTCTAACTGGTGTGAGGTGATACCTCATTGTAGTTTTGATTTGCATTTCTCTAATAACTAGTGATGTTGAGCAGCTTTTCATGTGCTTCTTGGCCATCTGTATATCTTCTTCGGAGAAATGTCCATTTAGGTCTTCTGCCCATTTTTTTGATTGGGTTGTTTGTTTTTTTTAATATTGAGCAGCATGAGCTGTTTATATATTTAGGAGATAAATCCTTTGTACACTGATTCGTTTGCAAATAGTTTCTCCCATTCTGAGGGTTGTCTTTTCGTCTTGTTTATAGTTTCCTTTGCTGTGCAAAAGCTTTTAAGTTTCATTAGGTCCCATTTGCTTATTTATGTTTTTATTTCCATTACTCTAGGAGGTGGGTCAAAAAAGATCTTGCTGTGATTTATGTCAAAGAGTGTTCTTCCTATGTTTTCCTCTGAGAGGTTTATAGTGTCTGGTCTTACATTTAGGTCCTTAATCCATTTTGAGTTTATTTCTATGTATGGTGTTAGGGAATGTTCTAATTTCATTCTTTTACATGTACCTGTCCAGTTTTCCCAACACCACTTACTGAAGAGACGGTCTTTTCTCCATTGTGTATCCTTGCCTCCTTTGTCAGAGATTAGTTGACCATAGGCGTGTGAGTTTATATCTGGTCTTTCTATCCTGTTCCATTGATCTATATTTCTGTTTTTGTGCCAGTGTCACATTGTCTTGATTACTGTAGCTTTTTTTTTTTTTTTTTTTTTTTTTTTTTTTTTTTTTTTTTTTTTTACTGTAGCTTTGTAGTATAGTCTGAAGTCATGGAGTCTGACTCCTCCAGCTCCCGTTTTTTTCCCTCAAGATTTCTTTGGCTCTTTGGGGTGTTTTGTGTCTCCATACAAATTTTAAGATTTTTTGTTCTAGTTCTGTGAAAAATGCCATTGGTAATTTGATAGGGATTGCATTGAATCTGTAGATTGCTTTGGGTAGTATAGTCATTTTCACAATATTGAGTCTTCCAATCCAAGAACATGGTATAGTTCTCCATCTGTTTGTGTCATCTTTGATTTCTTTCATCAGTGTCTTATAGTTTTCTGAGTACAGGTCTTTTACCTCCTTAGGTAGGTTTATTCCTAGGTATTTTATTCTTTTTGTTGAAATGGTGAATGGGATTGTTTCCTTAATTTCTCGTTCTGATCTTTCATTGTTAATGTATAGGAATGCAAGAGATTTCTGTGTATTAATTTTGTATCCTGCAACTTTACCAAATTCATTGATTAGCTCTAGTTTTTTGGTGACATCTTTAGGATTATCTGTGTATAGTATTGTGTCATCTGAAAAGAGTGACAATTTTACTTCTTCTTTTCCAATTTGTATTCCTTTTATTTCTCTGATTACCGTGGCTAGGACTTGCAAAACATAAAAATATATGGTTTTTATTCTTCCATTTGTTAATATGGTGTATCACATTGATTGATTTGCATATATTGAAGAATCCTTTCATCCTTGGGATAAATCCCACTTGATCATGGTGTATGATTCTTTTAATGTGCTGCTGGATTCTGTTTGCTAGTATTTTGTTGAGGATTTTTGCATCTATATTCATCAGTGATATTGGTCTGTAATTTTCTTTTTTTGTAGTATCTTTGCCTGGTTTTGGTATCAGGGTGATGGTGGCCTCATAGAATGAGTTTGGGAGTGTTCCTTCCTCTGCAATTTTGGGAAGAGTTTGAGAAGGATGGGTGTTAGCTCTTCTTTAAATGTTTGATAGAATTCACCTGTGAAGTCATCTGGTCCTGGACTTCTGTTTGTTGGAAGATTTTTAATCACAGTTTCAATTTCATTCCTTGTGATTGGTCTGTTGATATTTTCTGTTTCTTCCTGGTTCAGTCTAGGAAGGTTATACCTTTCTTAGAATTTGTCCATTTCTTCCAGGTTGTCCATTTTATTGGCATAGAGTTGCTTATAGTAGTCTCTTATAATGCTTGGTATTTCTGCAGTGTCCGTTGTAACTTCTCCTTTTTCATTTCTAATTTTATTGATTTGAGTTCTATCCCTCTTTTTCTTGATGAGTCTGGCTAATGGTTTATCAATTTTGTTTATCTTCTCAAAGAATCAGCTTTTAGTTTTATTGATCTTTGCTATTGTTTTCTTTGTTTGTATTTCATTTATTTCTGCTCTGATCTTTATGATTTCTTTCCTTCTACTAACTTTGGGTTTTGTTTGTTCTTCTTTCTCTAGTTGCTTTAGGTGTAAGGTTAGATTGTTTATTTGAGATTTTTCTTGTTTCTTGACGTAGGCTTGTATAGCTATAAACTTCCCTCTTAGAACTGCTTTTGCTGCATCCCATAGATTTTGGATTTTCGTTGTCAAAACGAAACACGTTGTCGTGTTTTTGTTGTCATTTGTCTCTAGGTATTTTTTGATTTCCTCTTTGATTTCTTCAGTGATCTCTTGATTATTAAGTAAGTATTGTTTAGCCTCTATATGTTTGTGTTTTTTACGTTTTTTTCCCTGTAATTGATTTCTAATCTCATAGCATGTGGTCAGAAAAGATGCTTGTTATGATTTTAATTTTCTTAAATTTACTGAGGCTTGATTTGTGACCCAAGATGTGATCTATCCTGGAGAATGTTCTGTGTGCACTTGAGAAGAAAGTGTAATCTGCTGTTTTTGGATGGAATGTCCTATGAATACTGATTAAATCTATCTGGTCTATTGTGTCATTTAAAGCTTGTGTTTCCTTATTAATTTTCTGTCTGGGTGATCTGTCCATTGGTGTAAGTGAGGTGATAAAGTCCCCCACTATTATTGTGTTACTGTCAATTTCTCCTTTTATGGCTGTTAGCATTTGCCTTATCTATTGAGGTGGTCCTATGTTGGGTGCATATATATTTATAATTGTTATATCTTCTTCTTGGATCGATCCCTTGATCAGTATGTAGTGTCCTTCCTTGTCTGTTGTAACAGTCTTTATTTTAAAGTCTATTTTATCTGATATGAGTATTGGTACTCCAGCTTTCTTTTGATTTCCATTTGCATGGAATATCTTTTTCCATTCCCTCACTTTCAGTCTGTATGTGTCCCTAGGTCTGAAGTGGGTCTCTTGTAGACAGCATATGTACGGGTTATGCTTTTGTATCCATTCAGCAAGCCTGCGTCTTTTGGTTGGAGCATTTAACCCATTCGCATTTAAGGTAATTGTTGATATGTATGTTCCTATTACCATTTTCTTAATTGTTTTGGGTCTGTCTTTGTCGGTCTTTTTTTCTCTTGTGTTTCCCAAGAAACAGGGCTTAGAGAAGTTAGAGAAGTTCCTTTAGCATTTGTTGTAGACCTGGTTTGGTGGTGCTGAATTCTCTTAGCTTTTGTTTGTCTGTAAAGCTTTTGATTTCTCTGTCGAATCTGAATGAGATCCTTGCTGGGTAGAGTAATCTTGGTTGTAGGTTCTTCCCTTTCATCACTTTAAATATATCGTGCCACTTCTTTCTGGCTTGTAGAGTTTCTGCTGAGAAATCAGCTGTTAACCTCATGGGGATTTCCTTGTACGTTATTTGTTGTTTTTGCCTTGTCACTTTTAATAATTTTTCTTTGTCTTTAATTTTTGTCCATTTGATTACTGTGTGTCTCGGCATGTTTCTCCTTGGGTTTATCCTGCCTGGGACTCTCTGCGTTTCCTGGACTTGGGTGTCTATTTCCTTTCCCATGTTAGGGAAGTTTTTGACTATAATCTCTTCAAATATTTTCTCGGGTTCTTTCTCTCTCTCTTTTCCTTCTGGGACCCCTGTAATGTGAATGTTGGTGCATTTAATGTTGTCCCAGAGGTCTCTTAGGCTTTCTTCATTTTTTCATTCTTTCTTCTTTATTCTCTTCTGCAGCAGTGAATTCCAGCATTCTAACTTCCAGGTCACTTATCCGTTCTTCTGCCTCAGTTATTCTGCTATTGATTCCTTTTAGTGTATTTTTCATTTCAGTTATTGTATTGTTCTTCTCTGTTTGTTTGTTCTTTAATTCTCCTAGGTCTTTGTTAAACATTTCTTGCAAGTTCTCGGTTTTTGCCTCCATTCTTTTTCCAAGGTCCTGGATCATCTTCACTATCATTATTCTGAATTCTTTTTCTGGAAGGTTACCTTTCTCCACTTCATTTAGTTGTTTTTCTGGGGTTTTATCTTGTTCCTTCATCTACATAGTCCTCTGCCTTTTCATTTTGTCTATCGTTCTGTGAATGTGGTTTTCGTTCCACAGGCTGCAGGATTGTAGTTCTTCTTGCTTCTGCTGTCTGCCCTCTGGTGGATGAGGCTATCTACGAGGCTTGTGCAAGCTTCCTGATGGGAGGGACTGGTGGTGGGTAGAGCTGGGTGTTACTCTGGTGGCAGAGCTCAGTAAAACTTTAATTCACTTGTCTGCTGTTGGGTGGGGCTGAGTTCCCTCCCTGTTGGTTGTTTGGCCTGAGGTGACCCAGCGCTGGAGCCTACAGGCTCTTTGGTGGGGCTAATGGTGGACTCTGAAAGGGCTCACGCCAAGGAGTACTTCCCAGAACTTCTGCTGCCAGTGTCCTTGTCCCCGTGGTGAGCCACAGCCACCCCCTGCCTCTGCAGGAGACTCTCCAACACCAGCTGTTAGGTCTGGTTCAGTCTCCTATGGGGTCACTGCTCCTTCTCCCTGGGTCCTGATGTGCACACCACTTTGTGTGGGCCCTCCAAGAGTGGAGTCTTTGTTTCCCCCGGTCCTGTCGAAGTTCTGCAATGAAATCCCGCTAGCCTTCAAAGTCTGATTCTCTGGGAATTCCTCCTCCCGTTGCCAGACCCGCAGGTTGGGAAGCCTGACGTGGGGCTCAGAAACTTCACTCCAGTGGGTGGACTTCTGTGTTATAATTGTTCTCCAGTTTGTGAGTCACCCACCCAGCAGTTACAGGATCTGATTTTATTGTGATTGCACCCCTCCTACCATCTCACTGCAGCTTCTCCTTTGTCTTTGGATGTGGGGTATCTTCTCCTTTGTCTTTGGATTTGGGGTATCTTTTTTTGGTGAGTTCCAATATCTTCCTGTCAATGATTATTCAGCAGTTAGTTGTGATTTTGGTGTTCTCACAAGAGGGAGTGAGCGCACTTCCTTCTACTCCGCCATCTTGAACCAATCTCCCCCAAGACACATGTATTTTTAATGCCTTATAAATGATACATCCTGTTAATCATTATAGTTGTTTTTTTTTAACTGGCTATTTTGTCAGTGTGTTAATTTTAAAACAACACTGTGGTTTTGAAAAATAAAAAACGATAAGAAACCACCTAGAATCTAACAACTTTAACCTGTTACTTTATTCAAGTCTGCTGCCGTTCTTGGTTCAGTGACACAGGTTTTGTTGGCCCTACAAATTTAGTACCATTTTGGCCAGTTGTTTCTCTATGATATAATTTTTATCCACTTCAAACCCAAGGACTGTTTCCCTCTTGACATACTCTGATGCTTTGTTTTCAGGGCACCTCCACAATGCTTTGTTTGGCAGCTCTTCATGGCATGGTGGCCTTGGTAGGCTCTGAAGGGGATGTAATGCAGGTAAAAAAAAAAAAAAAAAGTGGGTCGGTGGGGGAAGAAACCTAAATGTGTACATAGTCACAGCAAGAAAAGAATACCCAATATCTCAGTATGCTAAGGAAAGAACAATATATGATCATGGTATTGTTTACACTGGGCTTTCTAGTGCCTTTATATATGGAAAATTGCTCTTGGTCAAGAATTCTTTCTATAGAGATATGTTCCTTATTTTATTTGGTTTGTAGGAATTAAACCTATCAACTTATATACTTTCTACAAAATTCTCTGAATGAGAAAAGTGATTGGATCCTAAGAAATTTAAAAAGCCATTCATAAGAAACTCTGTTTTGCATCTGTGATGTTTAAGTTTACATCTATGTAATTATGCTTTCACTTTAAAATGTTTTGTGTAGTGGACATATGTATATGTAAATTTACAAGTAATTCTAAGGTGTTCCTTTGTTCATACAGTAAAGGTTTATTACGTGACTGCTACATGCCACACTGAACTGGTGCTAGGAAATCAGTGATTTCATAAAGCGTGGGCCCTGCCTTCAATGAGCTCACAGCTTTTGTTTTTGAAATATAAGGATATAATGATAAATTATTTCACAGCTTAGATGATGATAACTCATACACTGGGAATATCATTATCTACTTCTGGGGGGATGCGGGATGGGTATTTCTCCTTTTTCTTTCAGCTGAAGTCGGAAGCCATCCAGTCCTCTCATTTTCAAGGCAGACTTAATGAAGTCATTAGAACTTTAACTCAGGTGAGAAGGGGAATTTCAGACCCTTGAGTGGGAAAACAGATATTCCCCTTTGTGGTCTTTTTTCTTTTTCATGATATAAACTGTTTTACTTAGACAATGGGAAAATCTCTGGTTATTCATGGTGAGTTCAAGGGTCATTGAAGAATGGCTTACGGCCCTGCATAATTTGCTGATCAACACACACCACCTCTGGAAAAAAAGAAAGCTGGCATTTTTGAGTTAAGTTGGCACTGGTTTCTCTTAAAAATTAAAACCTGACCTTGCAAAGAATGTCAGGCCCTCCAGACAAGGAAAAGTGGAAGACAGTCAAAGGGCAGGGCATGTATCTAAGCAGAATGGTCAAGAGGCACTAGTTCAGATGTCGCTGGTAAAAGTATTTGGGTAAATTATGGTCAGCATTCTCCTTGGCTAAAGAATAAACATGTCCATCTGCTGAGAAATGATTTTATATTTTCAGATTTTTATTTTTAAAAAATCATGATGTTCATCTTAAAAGTACAGGATGAAAGAAGCTGAAAAAATATCACTGATGTTCCTCCCAACCTGAAGCAGCTGCTACTAATATTTGGTCATATTTCTTTTTAAGCATTCTTATTTTCTCTTCATAGTTGTATTCTTATCATATGTAGAACTTTGTATCCTAGGCTTTTCACTTAGCATACTTGTTTTCATTCTTGCAAAATATAGCTGGTTATAATACTCACCACATAAAGAAGTTTTAGGAATTCATGCTCTTAAAAGCAAACAAATTTCTGAACAGAAGAAACTCTCTTTTGCATGTATGAATATGAATATTCTCCAAAAAAAATTCTACTGAAACATAAGTTGCTGTAACTTGGGGAAAAAACTATAAATGAAAACTATTATTTAAAAAATCTTATTATGAATGATAAAACAGTAATAGAGCATTATTCAAAGAAGAGAACAAAATAGTATCTCCTTGTACTTTTAAAGGTATTTTAGTTTTAAGCAACTATCACCTCTTTTTACTTTTCGGATTTTCTTTTCTCATTTTTTGAAAATTCTTTTAGACCAGTCTGACTCAGTGAAACCTGAGACAACCACTGGTACCTTCTATCATGACTGATAGATTCATTCATTCGTTCATTCATTCAGCAACACTTGTTGATCACCTCTATGTCCCACGTTTAGTATACTAGACAGTTGATAGTACATCTTGTATATCTCATTACCAGCCAAGCCACCACCTCATAAAAGATTAGTGACCTCCTGTGAGTGTCCTTCTATTGAATAGAATTTGGATCTTGCCCCATCATTGAACTGTTGCATTTCATTCATAGGTCATCAGTGTGTCTGGGGTGATTGGTCTTCAGTCAAATGCAATCTGGCTTCTAGGACATCTTCATCTGTCTACTCTGTCCTCAAATCAAAGTAGAACCTCGGGTAAGATTGGAGTCATAGAACACTGGAACTGGAAGGAGGGATTGCTGACGTGGGGCAATGTACTTTGTTAAGAGAGTTAATTTTCACAGCTACCCTAGCACAGTAATATCAGTGGTGGATATTACTGTCCCTCTTTTACATCAGAGGAAAGTGGACTGTGGAGAGGTCTCCTGACTTGCCCAGGGTCACATAGCAGTAAATGGTAAACATGTGGTTTGAACTGAGATCTGTCGGCCGCCAAAACCCGTGCTCTTTTCACTCGTTCTCTCTGCCTTCCTTGGAGATCAGTTTAGACATTGAGTCTAACCCCATATTTTACAAATGGAGAACCCGAGGCTCAGAAAGATTACATGACTTAGGTACAAGCTTAATGAGAAATCCAGAAACTAGGATTCAGACCCTTAAAGCTTGGAACAGAGTTCTTTTTATTTTACTAGATATAATCATAGTTTGTATAATATTCATATTTCATTAAAAAACTCTTCATATATGGCTGGAGTTCTTCTAGCCCCTGGTTTTGAGAAAATAATTGGGTAAGTACTTTTAAAGATGTATATCTCCTTGTCCTTGGAATTAAAATCCTAGGTCTTAATGTAACAAGGCTTTTTCTATTTCCAGCTTTTTAATAAAAGCAATAAAAATATTTGTAATTCCCACATGATTAACTTATGTATGTACTTGGAGATCTTCTGGGGAAGGCATCACTGTAATGCACTGGGACCTGTAGCTACTCCTTGCTCTTTATAGAATTTTGACCACTAGCTCTCTTGGACTCATGCCAGGGAGGTTTAGGTACCAAAGATTCCTCATTAAAACCTAGTTTCACATATCCCCTGACAGGTAGTCTACAGACAGCATTACCTTGGGCCACTATAATTACTGTCTCCCTCACTTTCAGTCACTCCTCAGCTATAGAAATAGGACATGGTTCCAGAGCATTCCCAACGTAATGAACTTTAGACAACTAGAAGCTGTCATATTAGAACTGAAAAAAGAAAAAAAAAGTAGTCATATTAGAAACCCTTGGTATTGCTAGTTTTGAAGGGCAGTGCTCTCACAAGGTCCTGGTAAAATAGCATGTGTATGTCACGCTTTTGCTTTTTCACATAGGCTTTTAATTGTTATACTGTGGAGTACACGGTCTGGCCCACATATACTGAAGGCAGGTCGTAGTGAATCATCTTATACCCAGGTTCTTTGGAGCAACATGATTGTGTGTCTGGAAAAGTTGAGCCATCTATCCCAGTAAAAACCATCTCATGAAACAATTATGTGGAACTGGGAGGAAAAGAATCTGGGAAACTCCCAGGACTCAACGAGCATAAATGTCACTCCTTCACTGTTCCAGGTCAGCAGGCACATCTGGTTATTTGCACGTGTTGGTCACATAGAGGTCCCTGCCTTATGAAGTAAGAGACTGGCTGATATTAATGCTGATTGATGTGTTTCCATAGTTCGTATATCTGACTCAGGGTGCCCTGAAATACCCCAGAGAATGGTGGTCTCATCCTAGAAGCCCAGTAGACTCCTTGCTGACACAGAGGAGGTCACTGGATTGCGGCTCATTGATGTGCCAAAGCGGAAAAGGGTTTTTTTAAACCACTTCAGTACAATTTTTGTCCTCTGTGGTTTTTCAGCCTCCTCTAGATTTACCACCATTTTAGATTTGCTTGCATAGCCTAAGTGATGACTTCAAGGCCAGTCACTTAACCTAATAGAATTAGTTGCAACCACAGAGTATTGTTCTGAGATTAATGGCATAAACACTTCTGCTTTGTCTCTAGGTTGATATGGCAGCACGAGATCATTATCTTTCCTTCATTAGTCCCACCAGTTTCATTGGTTAATTTGATCATTTTCTGTCTCCACAGTTCCTACTGACTATAGCTATTTGCCTGAAAGCAGTTTTATTAGAGCAGCCATTGGCTTCTTCATTACAGGAGGAAAAAAAGGCAAGTGAGCACATTTCTTGAACTCTATCATACTGTCTACGTGTCAAGTTTGTGTGCCCTCAGCTTGCTTCTGTAGAATTAAACAATACAAATCTGAAGGGGTGAATAATTTCTCCTGCCAGATCATCTTTGCAGTAGAGATGACTAGGAGACCAACTACACTAAGTGGTACATAAACATACACACTGTGTGTGCTCTTGGAACTACCATATCTGATCTTGGGGGACATGTGAATATCTTAATCTTCCTTTTGGCCATTTCGAAAGTATAAGCGCACATTACTTTTCTTGTCAATTTCAAGTGAGTGTGACCTAAAAAGAGAAAACACACATGGGTACAGTTTGTATTCCAGGACCAGACTTGGAGGTAAGTCTTCTCCCTGAACCTTGTGTGATCACTTTGTGTTGTTGGAATCACTGGCTCTAGTTCTTAATTTTAGCTTATGTTCTTTTTCTCTGCAACAGTTGTCCCTTTGTGATTCTTTGTTGCTGCCACACACAACGTAAAGACAGAGATTGAGTGCCTTTTGTTTTTAACTGGAGCCAAAATAATGCCACATAAATTATTAAATAAATGCTCTTTAATGATACACACCTACCATTTCGTGCTATGAGGAAAAAATGGATCCGAAATGAGCATGTCATGGCTCAGGAACCAGTTTTATGTAATATTCTTTCATTGATGTGTGCTAGTTTCATTCTTCGTTGGGTTGGCTGTGTCAGTCTGGGCAAAATCAGTGCCTGTATTACAACAAGACCATCCCAGTTTTAGGGGAAAAAAAGTTTTTAAACCAATTAAAATGAAGACATCTGGAGACATCTGAAATCATTGATTAGTGAAGGTCATGGAAGGATAAAATCTCACCATTGGAAGGGACATTAAAAGTCATGTCCGTTGTCTAAGTTTCCACTGGGTACAGAAATCCCTGGAGCTTCCAGATTGTAAACTACTTTCATAGGTTGGACATGAATTCCCTTAGTTTCTGCAGTTCTAGAAATTATGCATAATATTATCCTCGGGTCGTGACTTAGCATAATTTGCTTTTACATATCCTCAGTAAAAATTGGTATAAGGTTATGTCATTGTTGTACAAGATATGTTTATATATGAACATGTCATACATATAATGTGGAGTTAATTGTTTATATTGCCATAAATTAAGTCTTTTTAAAGTACAGAGATGTCTCCATTAGGAGGAAATTGAATTCTTACTAAAGGAGCATCTAAAATTTCCATGGCTAGAATAATTCTAGGAACATATATTTTTGCTCTATTTTTTGTTAGTTTGCTCACTGATATCTTATAAAATTTTTAAATGATGATAATGTGAGATATTTCCATGAAAAATAAAACTCTTAAGACCAAATGAAAGACATACTCTTTTTCTTTTCTAGTGACTAAAATGTCATTTGGCTCCCTAGATTCATATTTCTTAGCAGAAATGAATTTTCTCTGAATCTTGTGGAAAATTCTGTTAAATGTAACATTTTTATGATTATGCAGTCATGGTACAACAGGAAGTATTCTGTTCTAAAACTGAAAAATCAGGTGAAATTGACATCAGAAACGTTATGTAAAATCTTACTATTAAAGCTATTTTAAGACAAATAAATGAAGTATTTAAAAAATGCCATATTACCAGTCACATTTTTGGCATTCTCAGGTTGTGGGAGAGGGCTGCCTTCTTGTCAGGTTTGCTGACTAGATTCAGAGGAAAATCCATTCAGCCTTACCCATTACTAATGATGACCCCAGAGGAGTGGAGGCCGTGGGAGGCTGACCTCCGCCTTGGAAGCCCATTTACAAAAACAAAACCAGACCCTGCTCTATGGGTCTAAATGGGATGGCCAAATGCGGAGGTGTGCATGCAAACGAGTGTTTTCTTCTTCAATATGCCCAGCTCATTTGAATTTTAATAACTCCCTTCTGAAGCAGCTTTTGAGTTTAAATGTCTGGGTGTCACTCATCAGAGCCCAGTGGCGCTGCTGATAGGAAGGATGACAACTTTGGTGAGCTCTTTTGAGGAAGAAATGGCTTGAGAGAATAAAAATCATGCTTGGCATAGGCAGAAGAGAGAAAACTTCAGGGATAGCATGGCTTCGTTGCCTCTGTGTCCCATTTAGTAACTCACAAGAGTAAGAAAAATGTGATGAGTTATCCCTGATTCACACATATGCCAGGTTGAGATTGGATGTCATGATCTCAGTTTTAGCCAATCAGATTTGAGATAGTGAATATATTAATCTGCTTCAAATGTTTAGGGCTTTTCTCATTCTACATACTCACTTAAGTACTCATACAACAGAACATACCATATGTTCATAGCATCCATTCCTTCATACAGGCCTACATTTTAAAACCATGCCAAACAGATAAAATTCCTTCCAATTTTAAAAGACTGCAGTTAATAGTTTTGAATATAACTGGTTTTTTGCTATACCCTATAACATTTTCTCTTCTTCCCTAATAGCCCCACCTTCTAGCAGATGTAATATTCCTTAACCCTTGTCATCATCATAATCTATTCTATGGACATTTCTTGGCTGTGCTATGCTTAAAATTTGCTTATAATCTAATTCCGCCTGTCATAGAATTATTTTTTATCTTAAGGGCCTCTAAATTTTGATTCTTATTTTTGCTTCTTTTCTATTCATTTATTCTTTTTCCTGATTTCTGATCTTTGTTTTTTCTCAACCTCATAGCATATTCAGATTTCATCAAGATTTTACCTACTTTTTAAACAAAACACTTAAAATGTATTAAAAGTACTTAATAAAAGTAATCATTTATTTTTGGCGATAACATTTAGGTATTTCTACCTAATCATTTAGGATTATTTTTCTTATCATTCTCTTGCTGGGGAATGTGACTTTCTAAGCTTTAATTTTTCTATTAGGCTTTAAAGTTTACAATAAGAAGTATTAATTCACGGAAAGTATATTTAAATCCTTGTAAGAAAGTCAGTATGAATGGCATTTCCTTCTTGATATGGATTCATTGGTCAGCGATTTGAGTGTATAAGTGTTGGGCTTGTACATATACTATAGATAGGTAGATTCTCAGTTGATCATTTTTGGAGTACTAGCATGAGATATAATTGTTGATGAGTCTAGCCAAGAGAGCAGAATATAGAATAAATGATATGAGAAAGCTGTCCTATTTTTCTGATGAAATTATGGAGTTGGTTACCAAAAGTATGTTATTTTTAAGTATTTTAGTTTGGTAATAGTTTACCTATACAATTCTTTTAAAAAAGTTATTAGAAATGAATACATGTGTATAACACTAAGTTCAAAAATGGTATGAAGAAAAAGAAAGAATCCCCTGTAATCTCACCACCTAGAGATAGCCTCAATAGATATTCCAGTGTATGTCCTCTAGAATGTGTGTGTGTTATATTATATTGAATCATAAAATGTATATTATTTTATTGTCTTTTTAAAAAATTTAACAAGTTTCCATGTAAATTGACATAATCACCACTCATCCCCTGCAAAAGAAGGGTTGAGGAAGCATGAAAAGAATCCTTGCATCACTTTCTAGACAGGTTTTAATATGATATGTTTGGGGAGTATTTAATTTCTGTTTTTTGGTTGTAAACATCATAAAAATATTTGAAAGGAAAAAAGTCACCAATTATCCCATGACTTTCTAACAGCTACTATCATTTAAAAATTTTACTTTTTAATTTGTTCCTGTTATGCACACACAATGTTTACATATTTCCCAGTATACATAAACTTTGTATTTTTTAACTTAATATTATATTGTAAACATTTCCCTATTTTCCATGTATCTCCATAATTATCATTAAAAATGATTACCATTATCATTAATAATGATAATGACTGACTGTAGAATGTTCTATCAAGTCGATGAATCATCACTAACCCATTTCCCTATAGATCATTCAAAAATTTTCCGTTATAGAGAACATCCTTGTGCATATATCTTTCCTTAGGATAAATTGTCAGCAATTTATTAGTGGCCAAGAGTCTGAGGATTTGATGACTACAGGGATGGCATGGCCTCATTGCCCCTCAAGAGGACTGTAGCAGATTTCAGTACCTTGGCCCTGTCTGAGTATCACAGTACAGCAGCATACCATAGAGGTTAAAAGCATGGGAGCCAGACTGCCTGGGTTCATACCCCACTTATACTGCTTGCTGGCTATGTCACTTCAGGCAAGCTGCTTAAGTCTGTAATCCTCAATTGCTTCTGTAAAGTGGAGAAAATAATTGAATCTTCTTTCTAGAGTTTTTGTAAGGATTATGAGTTTATGAGCCATCCTCAGGCTGACGAGCTCGTTGTGAAGAGAGAATATAAAACATGGGACTTCAATCACAGTGAATGCAGCTCTGGGTGCCGGGATAGTCAGAGGTGTTGGCAAGGAGAGGAAAGGAAGGCACACTGGCACAACTTCCAATCAAGCAAGAACAGCAATGGAAGTGAAGGCACTTGAGGAAGCTCAGGTTGGGAGTTCTGTGTCTTTCTGCCTGTGTCCTTTTTTGCATCCCTGCATCCCTGGTGGTGACTCTCTGGTGTCTGCCACAGGCAGGGGAAACCTTCAGTTCAGGAGGCAAGAAGTCAGAAGTCAAGGCGTTGGTGGGGTGGGTTCTTTCTGGGGGCTCTGAACAAGAATCTGTTCCACGCTTTTCTCACAGCTTCACTTTATGTAACAGTGCTTAGGAAACAAAGAATAAACCCTTTCTAGTTATCATATTACAAAGCAAACCATCAGATAGATAAACAAATGACTACAATAAAAGCCAAGCAGGTATAAAATGATACTTTAAGACTACTTTAATTTGCATTCATTGTCAGAAGGAATGAACATTTTTGTATGTGTTTACTATTTGAGATGTCGTTCCTTTTTTTTTTTAATTAAATGTTAGATGTGCTTTAAAACTTTTTTTACTTTTTATTTTAAAATAATTTAAAACTTACCAAAAAGTGAAAACAGCCAGATCACTTCTATATTCCTTTCACCCAGAGACCCTATTCAGGTTTCCCTGACAGCCCAAATGATGGCTTTAGCAGAACAAGAATTTAATCCAGAATGTCACACTTGTCATCTCTTTGGTCCCCTTCAGTCTGGAACATTGCCTCGGTTGTTCTGTCTTTCATGACTTTAACATGTTTTAGGATTAGAAGCCAGTTGTTTTACAGAGCACTTTTCTGTTTGGGTTTGCCTGGTGTTCCTCACATGAGAGGTCAGTCACCTTTGGCAAGAATGTTACAGCCCTGGAGCCCTGCTCTGCTCACTGCATCCCTTCGGGTGGTACATGATGTCTGTCTTC
This sequence comes from Eubalaena glacialis, assembly GCF_028564815.1. Taxonomy (NCBI): domain Eukaryota; kingdom Metazoa; phylum Chordata; class Mammalia; order Artiodactyla; family Balaenidae; genus Eubalaena; species Eubalaena glacialis. The sequence goes on from NC_083724.1 coordinate 71,209,050, forward strand.
CTCCACCAAAGTGATGCTGACTTTGATCACTTGGATAAGGTGATCTCTTCCAGGTTTCTCCTCATTAAAGTTCCTCCTTTCCTTTTATCATCAAGAAATATTTTATGTGGAGATTTTTTGAGACTTTATGAATATCCCATTTTCATCCTACTTTCACCCATTAGTTTGGGTATCCATTAATGTTTTCTTGACTGAGTTATTACTCTGATGATTGCCAATAGGTGATTCTTAAAATTCCATTATCCCATTTACACTTTTTGGTAGGCTTTCTTCTGAAAGGAAAAGCTGCCTCCTTCCCTCCCTCCTTCTTTCCTTGCTTCCTTTCTTTTTCTTTCTTCCTTTCTTTCTTTCTTTCAATATGGACTGCTGAACTCCTATTATTCAATTATTTATTATTCAGTTATTCATTATTTTGATCCTCAAATTGTTCCAGACTAGATCAGTAAGAGCCTCTTTAAGTTGACTCTTGTGTCCTTTTGAGATAACCTCATCATTCTTTGAGTACTTCCAAAGATGTTCTAGGTTCATCTTGTATTATCCTTAGCCTTGTAATAGCCAGGTAACTCAAGTTTCTTCTCATGGAGAAAGATATTTAGAAGCCAAGATCTTGGGTACAAATTACTGCATTGCTACTGTGGTAATCACTGCTCCTAGGCCCTTTCAGTGGACAGTTTGGAAATTCTCTTTCTCTCCCTCCCTCCCTCCCTCCCTCCTCCTCTCCCTCTCTCTTTCTCTTTCTCTTTCTCTTTCTCTTTCTCTCTCACGTATTGTCTATATTTATTTTTATATCTAGCTATATATATTGAAAAACTTGAGTTCACACCAATATCTCCAATTCGACATCACAGGCTTCCTTCTGCATTTCCTTCTTCTTATTTGTAACTTTCTTCTCTGACTTTAAGAAACCTGACTCCCATTATTCTCAGTATATTTGCCACAGTCCTGCTAAAGCTGGTTTCCTCTCTCCCAGGTCCTGATTTCCACTGAGCAGCCACCCTGCTTGGCAGCCTTCCTGGTGCTAAGGGGCTCAGGGATGTTTCTGTTTCTGATAACACTGGATGATATTGAAGTACTTGGTCCTAAGACAGAACATCCTACCGACTCTTAGTATCTGACTGACGTATTGGAATCATCAACTGTTTTCAACAGCTGTCTTGATTATAGAGTGGTTTCTGGCAAGGGGCTAAGCATCTGTTAATCCCTCAAAATATGCCATGCTGTCATTATGTCTACCTGTGTTTTCTAAGGACTTTGTCTAGAAAAATTCGACTCATCCTTTCCATCTTGTTTTAAACATCCTTTCCTCAGTGGAGGATAAGACAGGATTCCCTGATGTTCCCAGGTTAGTATAGATTTCTTATGTGATACTTTATGTTTTTCATAGTACTTTACATATGTGTAATTATTTGCTTAATTATTTGTGATTCTTTGTTTAAAGTCTGTCTTTCCCATTAGACTGTAATTTCCTCAAGGACAGGAAGAACATGTGGGTTTTATCCTAAATGCTTAGTACAAAGTACTTGGCATGTAATAGTTTTCAAGTATTTGTTGATCTACCACTTTAAACATATATATATATATATATATATGTGTGTGTGTGTGTGTGTGTAATCATATAATATATATTATATATGTGTATATACATATATTATATATATTGCTTCTAAACAACGCTAATGATGGAGAAGGTAAAGACATATCCACACCATACAAGCGACATGCTGGTGATGGGGAACAGACACACCAGTGGCTGTTAGCCTACTTGTTACCAGACATTTCCTATAGGGGTTACACATGTGCATTGTGGCATTGAGATCTGATCCTTTGTGTAGCCAGAGTATGTGTGAAAGTGGGTCCTGTTGTAATGCATTATGTTCGGATATGCCATTTACATCAGGGTTCTTTGAGGCTGTCAACTGGATGAGGGATTTAAAACAACTTTGTGGCCGGATTTTAAAACATCTGGATCCTTTTAACAACTACTGTTAGGTCTTCTCAGTTCCAAATCCATTGTCTATAAAGCATTCCAGTATTTCTTTTTGTCTAAGGCACTTGGGTGAAAGATAGAGCGCTGTAGTAAGGGAACTGATCATTCCCATAGCCTAGATTTGGATTCTTGTGTCCAATGCTAAAGATCTCTGGGGAGGGGACCATGTGACTCTGTTCTCCCATTTTGGGACTCCCTCTCTCTCCATACCTCCCCGCAAATGCTTAGAACTACCAGGTATTTTCTCCATTCCTAACAGCTGCTATAATTTCTTTCATTCCAGTTAGTTTCAGAATTAGTTCCCTGCAAATATAGTGGAAAATTTTGTGTGATTCTAGCTATGCTAGTCCATACTGATTCTCTGCTTTTTTAAAAAGTGGAAAATGTATTGCATTATAGCACTTACTTGATTTTCGCCCCTGTGCTCCATTTTACAAGTTCTCCTTGTTTCTGACACTTGCTTGTATATTAATTAGGTCAGTTCTAAAGAGTACGGAAGCAACATGTAAAGTGTTTAGATAGTGAAGTGCAGTTACTGGTGAAAGTTCTGTTGTCCTGTCAAGAGAGAGCTTGTTGTCTAAGCAATAAAGGATCTAGAAAATGGCCATATTTTACATTGGGTCCTGGTATTAGAAGACAGGTTGAACGTCTTTCCTGATTCTCTAGATCCTCTGGAAACTGCAAGTTTTCTGTAGTGAATTCTGTAGAAGGACCTGGAATATAATTTTATATAGTTTTAAAAACACTTGATCTGAGAAAAAAATTTAGTAGAAATCTGCTTATGAATTAAAGATTTCCAATATATAATTGGATTTATATCCTTAACAGGAGTGAAGAGTAATTCTTTTTTTTTTTTTTTTTTTTTAGAATAATAAGCTTTTCCTACCTGGTAATGGCATTTCTAGAATATAGAACATTATTTTTATAAATTTATTTATTTTATTTATTTATTTTTGGCTGTGTTGGGTCTTCATTGCAGTGTGAGGGCTTCTCATTGCGGTGGCTTCTCTTGTTGCGGAGCCCGAGCTCTAGGCACACAGGCTTCAGTAGTTGTGGCTCGTGAGCTCTAGAGCGCAGGCTCAGTAGTTGTGGTGCACAGGCATAGTTGCTCCGTTGCATGTGGGATCTTCCCAGACCAGGGCTCGAACCCGTGTCCCCTGCATTGGCAGGCGGATTCTTAACCACTGCACCACCAGGGAAGCCCAGTGAAGAGCAATTCTATGCCCAGATATTTACTATACTATCTACCAGTTCATTAGGCTATTTCTATGAATCGTGAGCCAAAAGGCCCCCCAAAAGCAGCTTAAATTTTGTTGTCATTGTTGTTTCGTGAAATCAGAGACTCCAATTTGCAGCCAACTTTGTGTGTGGACAGCTGCCACATGTGGATAATCAGTATAGAGTTATGTGAATACCCAACCAGTTAATTCCTATCACAGCATTTTAATTTTTATCACATCTGATTTTTCCTTGTCTGTTTGTCCTCTCACTAGAGAGTATAAGCTCCTTGAGCATGGTGACCTCTTCTGCCCTGTTCAACACTGTCTCCACTGTCTGGTAGCTAATAGATACTCAGTTGAATAAATGAATGTGTTTATGAATATATTTACTTTTTTGGTCAGAAATTCTTCTACTTGTAATAGCAATGGTTAACTCCCTGATAATATGTCCTATACTCCTAGTACTACATCACAAGGTGGAATAGAAATAAAGCTTCAGTTACTGGTAACACAGCATAGAAGAGTGGCAGGTGTGTTGAGCTTTTAACATTTTCAAAAAGCAAAAAAGTGTTGGTTGGAGGGGAGAGAAACAGCACTGGAAGACACACAACTAGTTTTATTATACTTTCCCAAGTTGGCAGAGGCAAAGGTAAGGAGATAGGTTTGTTGGTGGCTACCTAAGAAAATATGCTGATTCTTGAGATAGCTGTAGAAACATCAGAGAAAGGCGTGCATTAGAAGTATGGGTTTACTAGTCATCAACACATAAGTAGTCTGTGAAATTATGAGTAAATGAGCTTAGGCAGTGATAGCAATTATGTTAGGGTGCTTTTTATTACAGAAAACAATGACTCGCTTCAAGTGACTCAGTATTTACTGCAAGGATTCATAGGTTTCCCAGAAATCTAAGGACAGAAACTATTCTCAACCCTCAGGGTATCAGGAGCAGAAAGATCCAGGCATCAAGACTTTACCTTGCTTTCTGTCTACCTGCCCAGGGCTGCACTGTATCAGTCTCTTCCATGGATTCTGCTTTTCTTATCAAAGACTGCTTCATCCCTTTCTCTTCTTCTTGTGCTTGTGTGTGTGTGTGTGTGTGTGTAAAATACACATAACATAAAATTTATCATTTTAAAGTGTACAATTCAGTGGCATTTAGTACATTCACAATATTAGGCCACTGTCTAGTTCCAGGACATTTTCATCACCCCAAAAGGAAACCTTGTACTCCCTGAGCAGTTGCTTCCATTCCCCCATTTCCCCCAGCCCCTAACAGCCAAAATCTGCTTTCCGTCTCTGTGGATTTGCCTATTCTGCATATTTCATTTAAATGGCATCATACGCCATATGGCCTTTTGTGATGGGCTTCTTTCGCTTAGGATAATGTTGTCAACGTTCATCCATGTTGTGGCAAGTATCAATATTTAGTTCCTTTTTTATGACTGAATAATATTCCAGTGCATGGATATGCATTTTATTTATCCATTCATCAGTTGATGGGCATTTGGGTTGTTTCTACCTTTTGGCCATTATGAGTGGTGCTGCTATGGAGATTTGTGTACAAGTTTTTGTTTGAATACCAGTTTTCAATTCTTTTGGGTATGTACCTAGGGGTGGAATTGCTCGGTCATATAGTAATTCCGTATAGTTTTTTGAGGAACTGCCAAACTGTTTTTCCACAGTGGCTGCACCATTTTATATTCCTACTAGCAATGTGTGAGGGTTCCAATTCCTCCATATCCTTGCCAACATTTGTTCTTTCTCCATTATTATTATTATCATTATCATTATTATTATCATCCTATTGAATGTGAAGTGATCACTTGGTTTTGATTTGTGTTTCCCTAATGACTAATGAGGTTAAGCACCTTCAACTACGTGTTGGTATATATTCTTCGGAGAATTGTCTGTTCAAGTCCTTTGATCATTTTAAAAATTAGATTGTCTTTTTGTTGTTTAATTGTAAGAATTATTTGTGTATTCTGGATACTGGACCCTTATCATATATACAATTTGCAAATGTTTTCTTGCATTCTCTAGGTTGTCTTATCAATTTGTTGATAATATCCTTGGACACACACGTTTTAAACACTGACAAAGTCCAATTCATCTTTTTTCCTTTTGTTGCTCATATTTTTGGTCATACCTAAGAATCCATTGCCAAATCAAAGGTCATGAAGACTTACCTCTATGTTTTCTTCTAAGAGTTTTACAGTTTAATTCTTATATTGTCATTGACCCATTTTAAGTTAAGTTTTGTATGTGGTGTTAGGTAGGGATCCAGCTTCATTATTTACATCTGGATACCTAGTTGTCCCAGCACCATTTGTTGAAGAGACCCTTCTTTCTCCTATTGAGTGGTCTTAGGACCCTTGTCAAAAATCAGTTGACCATAAATGTTTGGGTTTATATCTGGCCTCCCAATTCTATTCCATTTGTTATATGTCTATCCTTATATTTGCCAGTACCACACTGTTTTGATTATTGTAGCTCTGTAGTAAGTTTTGAAATTGGTATGTGTGAGTCCTTTAAAATTTTCTTTTTCAAGATTGTTTTGACTATTTGGGCCCCCTTGCAATTTCATATAAATTTGAGAATCAACTTTTCCATTTCTGCAAAAAACGTTGTTGAAATTTTGATAGGTATTGTGTTGAATCTGTAGATAGCTTTGAGTAGTATCATCTTAACAATATTAAATATTCCAATCCATGAACTCAAGATGTCTTTCCATTTATTTAGATTTTCTTTTACTTCTTTCAGCAATGTTTTGTAGTTTCAGTGTGTGTGTCTTTTACCTTGGTTAAATTTATTTCCCGATATTTTATTCTTTTGGGTACTATTGCATGTGGAATTGTTTCTTAATTTCCTTTTCAGATTATTCATTGCTGGGATATAGAAACACAATTAATTTTTGCTTGTTGATCTTATACCCTGTAACTTTACTAACTTCTCTTTTTCTGTGTGTAGGATCATGTCATCTACAAATAGAGATAGCTTTACTTTTTCCTTTCCAATCTGGATGCGTTTTATTTCTTTTTCTTGCCTAATGGCTCTGGCTAGAACATCCAATACAAAGTGGTGACAGTGAGCGTCCTTGTCTTATTCCTGATTGTAGAGGAAAAGATTACAGTCCTGCACCATTGAGTATGATTTTCACTGTGGGTTTTTTCACAAATGTGCTTTATCATATTAAGATAATTCCATTCTTTTCCTAATTTTCTGAGTATTTTTTTGTCATGAAAGAATGTTGGATTTTATCAAAAGCTCTCTGTGTCAATTGAGATGATCATATGTTTTTCCTCCCTTCATTCTGTTAATGTGGTATATATTATTGATTTTCTTATGTTGTATGACACTTTTATTCCTGGGATAAATCCTGCATGGTCATCATGTATAATCCTTTTAATATGCCCTTGGATTCAGTTTACTAGTGTTTTGTTGAGAATTTACACATCTATATACGTAACAAAGAGTGGTTTGTAGTCTTCTTTTATTGTGTTGTCTTCGTCTAGCTTTGGTGTCAGGCTAATGCTGGTCCCATAGAATGAGCTAAGAAGTATTCCCTTCTCTTCTGTTTTTTGGAAGAAACTGAGAAGGATTGGTGTTAATTCTTCTTTAAGTGTTTGGTAGAATTCACCAGGGAAACCATATGGTTCTGAACTTTTCTTTGTTGGGAGGTCTTTGATTACTGATTCAGTCTCTTTACTTGTTATAGGTCTGTTCATATTTTCTATTTGTTCTTGAGTCGGTTTTGGTAATTTGTGTGTTTTTAGGAATTTGTCCATTTCATCTAGATTATCCAATTTGTTGCACACAACTTTTTCGTAGTTTTCTCTTATAATCCTTTTTATTTCTGTAAGGTTGATAGAAATGTCACCACTTTCATTTCTAATCTTGGTTACTTGCATCTTCCTTCCCAATCAGTATACATGTTATTTAATTTTCTTGTCTTATTGTGTAAGCTAGGTCTTCCAATATAATATTGAAATGCCATGGTGAGAAGAGACATCCTTGCCTTGTTCCTAATCCTAGTGAGAAAGCCTCTAGTTTTTCATCAATAAGTATGATGTTAGCTGTTTTTTTAAATAGATATGCTTTATCTAGTTGATGAAGGTTTTTTTTTCTATAGATATGCTTTATCCAGTTGATGAAGTTCCCCTCTATTCCTAGTTTACTGACAGTTTTTATCATGAATGGGTGCTGGATTTTGTCAAATGCTTTTTCTGCATTTATTGATATATATTCATATGATTTTTCTTCTTTAGCCTACTGATGTGATAGATTACATTAATTGATTTCCAAATGTTGAACCAGCCTTGCATACCTGGGATAAGTTCTACTTGGTTGTGGTGTATAATTCTTTTTATACATTGTTGGATTTAATTTGCTAATATTTTCTTGAAGATTTTTGCATCTATGTTCATAAGAAATATCTGTAGTTTTCTTATGTCTTAGTCTGGTTTTGCTATTAGGGTAATGCCGTCCTCATGGAATGAGTTAGGTAGTATTCCCTCTGCTTTTATCTTCTGAAAGAGATTAAAGAGAATTGGTATAATTTCTTCTTTAAATGTTTGGTAGAGTTCACCAGTGAACCCATCTGGGCCTGTTGCTTTCTCTTTTGGAAGGTTATTAATTATTGATTCAGTTTTTAAATAGACGTAGTTCTATTCAGATTGTCTGTATCTTCTTGTATGAATTTTGGCAGATTGTGTCTTTCAAAGAATTGGTTCATTTCATCTAGGTTATCAAATTTGTGGGCATAGATCTGTCCACACAGAGCCTCCAGCATTGCATCAATTGTAGTTCAGATTTTCTTACCCCAGCACTGTTCCTGCAGCATCCACTCATGAGTCTCTGCTCTGATAAGCCATGACTCCCTGTATTCATCTGTCTGTCTCTCTAGTCTTAGAGGCAGCAGTTTGCCCTGTGTTCTTCCCTTTCTTAAGGATCCAAGAAGAGTTGTTGATTCTTCAGTCTGTTCAGCTTTTTACTTTTATACCAGAGTGGTAACTTCCAACCTCCTTACATGCAGAACTGGAAACCAAAAGTCTCTCCTTTTTTTAAACTTTTTTTAAATTATAAAAAACATATAACATAAAATTTACCATCGTAACCATTTTTAAGTATACATTTACATAGTGTTAAGTATATTCACATCATTGTGAAACTAATCTCCGGAACTTTTTCATCTTGCAAAACTGAAACTTTGTACCCACTAAGCAAATACCTACCCTTTCTCCCTTCCCTGACCCGTGGTAACCACGATCCTACTTTCCATATCTATTAATTTGACTATTTTAGATGCCAGGTATAAGTGGAATCATACAGTATTTGTCTTTTTGTGACTGGTTTATCTCACTTAGCACAGTGTCCTCAAGGTTGAGGACATGTAGCATATAACAGGATTTCTTTTCTTTTTAAAGTTGAATACTGTTCCATTCTATGTATATATCACATTTTGTTTATCCATTTATCCATCAATGGACATTTGGGTTGCTCTTGACTATTGTGAATAGTACTGCTACGGAGGAGCTGAACCAAGATGGCAGAGTAGAAGGACGTGCTCTCACTCCCTCTTGTGAGAACATCAGAATCACAACTAGCTGCTGGACAATCATTGACAGGAAGATACTGCAACGCACCAAAAAAGATACCCCACATCGAAAGACAAAGGAGAAGCCACAATGAGACAGTACGAGGGGCGCAATCACAGCAAAATCAAATCCCATAACTGCTGGGTGGGTGACTCACAGACTGGCAAACACTTATACCACAGAAGTCCACCCACTGGGTGAAGGTTCTGAGCCCCACGTCAGGCTTCCCAACCTGGGTGTCCGGCAACGGGAGGAGGAATTCCAAGAGAATCAGACTTAGAAGGCTAGTGGGATTTGTCTGCAGGACTTCGACAGGACTGGGGGAAACAGAGACTCCACTCTTGGAGGGCACACACAAAGTAGTGTGTGCATCGGGACCCAGGGGAAGGAGCAGTGAACCCAGGGGAGACTGAACCAGACCTACCTGCTAGTGTTGGAGGGCCTCCTGCAGAGGCGGGGGGGGGGGGGGCTGTGGCTCACCGCGGGGACAAGGACACTGGCAGCAGAAGTTCTGGGAAGTATTCCTTGGCGTGAGCCCTCCCAGAGACTGCCATTAGTTCCACCAAAGAGCCCGGGTAGGCTCCAGTGTTGGGTTGCCTCAGGCCAAACAACCAACAGGGAGGGAACCCAGCCCCACCAATCAGCAGTCAAGCGGATTAAAGTTTTACTGAGCTCTGCCCACCAGAGCAACACCCAGCTCTACCCACCACCAGTCTCTCCCATCAGGAAACCTGCACAAGCCTCTTAGATAGCCTCATCCACCAGAGGGCAGACAGCAGAAGCAAGAAGAACTACAATCCTGCAGCCTGTGGAACAAAAACCACATTCACAGAAAGATAGACAAGATGAAAAGGCAGAGGGCTATGTACCAGATGAAGGAACAAGATAAAACCCCAGAAAAACAACTAAATGAAGTGGAGATAGGCAACCTTCCAGAAAAAGAATTCAGAATAATGATAGTGAAGATGATCCAGGACCTCGGAAAAACAATGGAGGCAAAGATCGAGAAGATGCAAGAAATGTTTAACAATGACCTAGAAGAATTAAAGAACAAACAAACAGAGATAAACAATACAATAACTGAAATAAAAACTACACTAGAAGGAATCAATAGCAGAATAACTGAGGCAGAAGAATGGATAAGTGACCTGGAAGACAGAATGGTGGAATTCACTGCTGCTGAACAGAATAAAGTAAAAAGAATGAAAAGAAATGAAGACAGCCTAAGAGACCTCAGGGACAACATTAAATGCAACAACATTCACATTATAGGGGTCCCAGAAGGAGAAGAGAGAGAGAAAGGGCCCGAGAAAATATTTGAAGAAATTATACTCAAAAACTTCCCAAACATGGGAAAGGAAATAGCCACCCAAGTCCAGGAAGCGCAGTGAGTCCCATACAGGATAAACCCAAGGAGAAACACGCTGAGACACATAGTAATCAAATTGGCAAAAATTAAAGACAAAGAAAAATTAGTGAAAGCAGCAAGGGAAAAATGACAAATAACATACAAGGGAACTCCCATAAGGTTAACAGCTGATTTCTCAGCAGAAACTCTACAAGCCAGAAGGGAGTGGCATGATATACTTAAAGTGATGAAAGGGAAGAAGCTACAACCAAGATTACTCTACCTGGCAAAGATCTCATTCAGATTCGATGGAGAAATCAAAAGCTTTACAGACGAGCAAAAGCTAAGAGAATTCAGCACCACCAAACCAGCTCTACAACAAATGCTAAAGGAACTTCTCTAAGTGGGAAACAGAAGAGAAGAAAAGGACCTACAAAAACAAACCCAAAACAATTAAGAAAATGGTCATAGGAACACACATATCGATAATTACCTTAAACATGAATGGATTAAATGCTCCAACCAAAAGACACAGGCTTGCTGAATGGATACAAAAACAAGACCCATATATATGCTGTCTACAAGAGACCCACTTCAGACCTAGGAACACATACAGACTGAAAGTGAGGGGATGGAAAAAGATATTCCATGCAAATGGAAATCAAAAGAAAGCTGGAGTAGCAATACCCATATCAGATAAAATAGACTTTAAAATAAAGAATGTTACAAGAGACAAGGAAAGACACTACATAATGATCAAGGGATTAATCCAAGAAGAAGATATAACAGTTATAAATATATATGCACCCAACATAGGACCACGTCAATACATAAGGCAACTGCTAACAGCTGTAAAAGAGGAAATCGACAGTAACACAGTAATAGTGGGGGACTTTAACACCTCACTTACACCAATGGACAGATCATCGAAAATGAAAATAAATAAGGAAACAAAAGCTTTAAATGACACAAAAGACCAGATAGATTTAATTGATATTTATAGGACATTCCATCCAAAACAGCAGATTACAGTTTCTTCTCAAGTGCACAAGGAACATTCTCCAGGATAGATCACATCTTGGGTCACAAATCAAGCCTCAGTAAATTTAAGAAAATTGAAATCATATCAAGCATCTTTTCTGACCACAGTGCTATGAGATTAGAAATGAATTACAGGGGAAAAATAAAAAACACAAACATATGGACACTAAACACTCCATTACTAAATAACCGAGAGATCACTGAAGAAATCAAAGAGGAAATTAAAAAAAACCTAGAGAAAAATGACAATGAAAACTCGACAATCCAAAACCTGTGGGATGCAGCAAAAGCAGTTCTAAGAGGGAAGTTTATAGCTATACAAGCCTACCTCAAGAAACAAGAAAAATCTCAAATAAATAATCTAACCTTACACCTAAAGGAACTAGAGAAAGAAGAACAAACAAAACCCAAAGTTAGCAGAAGGAAAGAAATCATAAAGATCAGAGCAGAAATAAATGAAATAGAAATAAAGAAAACAATAGCAAAGAACAATAAAACTAAAAGCTGGTTCTTTGAGAAGATAAACAAAATTGATAAACCATTAGCCAGACTCATCAGGAAAAAGAAGGAGAGGACTCAAATCAATAAAATTAGAAATGAAAAAGGAGAAGTTACAATGGACACCGCAGAAATACAAAGCATCCTAAGAGACTACTACAAGCAACTCTATGCCAATAAAATGGACAACCTGGAAGAAATGGACAAATTCTTAGAAAGGTATAACCTTCCAAGACTGAACCAGGAAGAAATAGAAAATATGAACAGACCAATTACAGGTAATGAAATTGAAACTGTGATTAAAAATCTTCCAACAAACAAAAGTCCAGGACCAGATGGCTTCACAGGTGAATTCTATCAAACATTTAGAGAAGAGCTAACACCCATCCTTCTCAAACTCTTCCAAAAATTGCAGAGGAAGGAACACTCCCAAACTCATTCTATGAGGCCACCATCACCCTGATACCAAAACCAGACAAAGATACTACAAAAAAAGAAAATTACAGACCAATATCACTGATGAATATAGATGCAAAAATCCTCAACAGAATACTAGCAAGCAGAATCCAGCAGCACATTAAAAGGATCATACACCGTGATCAAGTGGGATTTATCCCAGGGATGCAAGGATTCTTCAGTATATGCAAATCAATCAATATGATACACCATATTAACAAATTGAAGAATAAAAACCATATGATCATCTCAATAGATGCAGAAAAAAGCTTCTGGCAAAATTCAACACCCGTTTATGATAAAAACTCTCCAGAAAGTGGGCATAGAGGGAACCTACCTCAACATAATAAAGGCCATATACAACAAACCCACAGCAAACATCATTCTCAACGGTGAAAAACTGAAAGCATTTCCTCTTAAGATCAGGAACAAGACAAGGATATCCACTCTCACCACTATTATTCAACATAGTTTTGGAAGTCCTAGCCTCAGCAATCAGAGAAGAAAAAGAAATAAAAGGAACACAGATTGGAAAAGAAGAAGTAAAACTGTCACTGTTTGCAGATGACATGATACTATACATAGAGAATACTAAGGATGCCAACAGAAAACTACTAGAGCTAATCAATAAATTTGGTAAAGTTGCAGGATACAAAATTAATGCACAGAAGTCTCTTGCATTCCTATACACTAATGATGAAAAATCTGAAAGAGAAAGTAAGGAAACACTCCCATTTACCATTGCAACAAAAAGAATAAAATACCTAGGCATAAACCTACCTAGGGAGACAAAAGACCTGTATGCAGAAAACTACAAGACACTGATGAAAGAAATTAAAGATGATACCAACAGATGGAGAGATATACCATGTTCTTGGATTGGAAGAATCAATACTGTGAAAACGACTATACTACCCAAAGCAATCTACAGATTCAATGCAATCCCTATCAAATTACCAATGGCATTTTTTTATGGAACTAGAACAAAAAATCTTAAAATTTGTATGGAGACACAAAAGACCCCGAATAGCCAAAGCAGTCTTGAGGGAAAAAAACGGAGCTGGAGGAATCAGACTCCCTGACTTCAGACTATTCTACAAAGCTACAGTAATCAAGACAATATGGTACTTGCACAAAAACAGAAACATAGATTAATGGAACAAGATAGAAAGCCCAGAGGTAAACCCACACACCTATGGTCAACTAATCTATGATAAAGGAGGCAAGGACATACAATGGAGAAAAGACAGCCTCTTCAATAAGTGGTGCTGGGAAAACTGGACAGCTACATGTAAAAGAATGAAATTAGAACACTCCCTAACACCATACACAAAATAAACTCAAAATGGATTCGAGACCTAAATGTAAGACCGGACACTATAAAACTCTTAGAGGAAAACATAGGAAGAACACTCTTTGACATAAATCACAGCAAGATCTTTTTTGATCCACCTCCTAGAGTAATGGAAATAAAAACAAAAATAAACAAATGGGACCTAATGAAACGTAAAAGCTTTTGCACAGCAAAGGAAACCATAAACAAGACGAAAAGACAACCCTCAGAATGGGAGAAAATATTTGCAAACAAATCAACGGACAAAGGATTAATCTCCAAAATATATAAACAGCTCATGCAGCTCAATATTAAAGAAACAAACAACCCAATCCAAAAATGGGCAGAAGACCTAAATAGACATTTCTCCAAAGAAGACATACAGATGGCCAAGAAGCACATGAAAAGCTGCTCAACATCACTAATTATTAGAGAAATGCAAATCAAAACTACAATGAGGTATCACCTCACACCAGTTAGAATGGGCTTCATCAGAAAATCTACAAACAACAAATGCTGGAGAGGGTGTGGAGAAAAGGGAACCCTCTTGCACTGTTGGTGGGAATGGAAACTGATAACAGCCACTATGGAGAACAGTATGGAGGTTCCTTAAAAAACTAAAAATAGAATTACCATATGGCCCAGCAATCCCACTACTGGGCATATACCCAAAGAAAACCATAATTCAAAAAGACACGTGCACCCCAATGTTCATTGCAGCACTATTTACAATAGCCAGGTCATGGAAGCAACCTAAATGCCCTTCGACAGACGAATGGATAAAGAAGATATGGTACATATATATAATGGAATATTGCTCAGCCATAAAAAGGAATGAAAGTGGGTCATTTGTTGAGACATGGATGGATCTAGAGACTGTCATACAGAGTGAAGTAAGGCAGAAAGAGAAAAACAAATATCGTATATTAACGCATATATGTGGAACCTAGAAAAATGGTACAGATGAACCAGTTCACAGGGCAGAGATTGAAACACAGATGTAGAGAACAAACGTATGGACACCAAGGGGGGAAAGTGGCGGGGGGGTGGGGGTGGGAGTGGGATGAATTGGGAGATTAGGATTGACATGTATACACTGATGTGTATTAAATTTATGACTAATAATAACCTGCTGTATAAAAAAAAAGATACTAATAGGGAAGGGCTCTAAGACACATCAATAAGTGAGAAAAATAAGGTGTAGTAGAACAGAGAGTTATAATATGCTGCATTTGCATAAAAAATAATGATTTTTCTGCTTTTTGAACTCTGAATAAATTATTATATAATTTTGAAAACAAAACAAAAAAATAAAAATAAAAAATAAAGTAACTTTTACTGTCAAAAAAAAAATAGTACTGCTACAAACATGGGCATGCAAATATCTCATCGAAACTCTACTTTCAGTTCTTTTGGAAGTGGGATTGCTAGGTCATAAGGTAGGTCTATTTTTAATTTTTTGAGGAGCCATCATACTGTTTTCCATAACAGTTCTTCTATTTTATAATCCCACCAGAAGTTCACAAGGGTTCCAATTTCTCTACATCCTCACCAACACTTATTTTTTTCTATTCTTTTTTTTTTTTTAATAGTAGCCATCCTAATGGCTATGAGGTGATATCTTATTGTGGTTTTGATTTGCATTTCTCTGATGATTAGTAATGTTGAACATCTTTTCATATCTTTGTTGCCATTTGTGTACCATCTTTGGGAAAATGTCTTCAAACTCTTTGCCCATTTTTATATGTTTCTCCTTTTCCCTTTCCCTATGCTTCTCCTTTCTTGACTATTTGACCTTTTATTGACTCTGCTTCTGGTTCTGCTTCTCCCTGTTTTTCAACTCCTACTAATTGTTCTACTTTTCTTGCTGACTCTGCATGTGCTTCTCCTTTTTCCTATGCTCCTCCTTTTTGTAGCTGTTTTTCCTTTTGCTGACTCTGACCTACCTCTGCTTCTCCCTTTTTCAGAGTCTGCTGATTCTGTTACTTTTTCTGCCTCTGCTTCTCCTTTCTGTGGCTGTTTTTCCTTTTGCTGACCCTGCCCCCGCTCCTGCTTCCCCACTTTTCAGGGTCTGCAGATTCTGCTGCTTTTTCTGCCTCTGCTTCTTCTTTTCCTGTGCTTCTCCTTTCTGCAGCTGTTTTTCCTTTTGCTGACTCTGCCCCCGCTTCTGCTTCCCCGCTTTTCAGGGTCTGCTGATTCTGCCTCTGCTTCTCCTTTCTTCCTGTGCTTCTCCTTTTTCCTGTGTTTTCCCTTTTCCCATGCTTCTCCTTTCTGCAGCTGTTTTTCCTTTTGCTGACCCTCCACTCACTTCTCCTTCCCTATTTTCAGCATCTGCTGATTCTTCTACTTTTCTACTGCTTTTTCTGACTCTGCTTCTCCTTTCTCCTGTGCTTCTCCTTTTTCCATGCTTCTTATTTCTGCAGCTGTTTTTTCTTTTGCTGGCTCTGCCCCTACTTCTGCTTCCTCACTTTTCAGGGTCTGCAGATTCTGCTGCTTTTTCTGCCTCTGCTTCTTCTTTTCCTGTGTTTCTCCTTTCTGCAGCTGTTTTTCCTTTTGCTGACTCTGCCCCCGCTTCTGCTTCCCCGCTCTTCAGGGTCTGCTGATTCTGCCTCTGCTTCTCCTTTTTTACTGTGCTTCTCCTTTTTTACTGTGTTTCCCATTTTCCCATGCTTCTCCTTTCTGCAGCTTTTTTTTCCTTTTGCTGACTTTGCCCCCGCTTCTGCTTCCCCGCTTTTCAGGGTCTGCTGATTCTGCCTCTGCTTCTCCTTTCTTCCTGTGCTTCTCCTTTTTCCTGTGTTTTCCCTTTTCCCATGCTTCTCCTTTCTGCAGCTGTTTTTCCTTTTGCTGACCCTCCACTCACTTCTCCTTCCCTATTTTCAGCATCTGCTGATTCTTCTACTTTTCTACTGCTTTTTCTGACTCTGCTTCTCCTTTCTCCTGTGCTTCTCCTTTCTCCTGTGCTTCTCCTTTTTCCATGCTTCTTATTTCTGCAGCTGTTTTTTCTTTTGCTGGCTCTGCCCCTACTTCTGCTTCCTCACTTTTCAGGGTCTGCAGATTCTGCTGCTTTTTCTGCCTCTGCTTCTTCTTTTCCTGTGCTTCTCCTTTCTGCAGCTGTTTTTCCTTTTGCTGACTCTGCCCCCGCTTCTGCTTCCCCGCTCTTCAGGGTCTGCTGATTCTGCCTCTGCTTCTCCTTTTTTACTGTGCTTCTCCTTTTTTACTGTGTTTCCCATTTTCCCATGCTTCTCCTTTCTGCAGCTTTTTTTTCCTTTTGCTGACTTTGCCCCCACTTCTGCTTCCCCGCTTTTCAGGGTCTGCTGATTCTGCCTCTGCTCCTCCTTTCTTCCTGTGCTTCTCCTTTTTCCTGTGTTTTCCCTTTTCCCATGCTTCTCCTTTCTGCAGCTGTTTTTCCTTTTGCTGACCCTCCACTCACTTCTCCTTCCCTATTTTCAGCATCTGCTGATTCTTCTACTTTTCTACTGCTTTTTCTGACTCTGCTTCTCCTTTCTCCTGTGCTTCTCCTTTTTCCATGCTTCTTATTTCTGCAGCTGTTTTTTCTTTTGCTGGCTCTGCCCCTACTTCTGCTTCCTCACTTTTCAGGGTCTGCAGATTCTGCTGCTTTTTCTGCCTCTGCTTCTTCTTTTCCTGTGCTTCTCCTTTCTGCAGCTGTTTTTCCTTTTGCTGACTCTGCCCCCGCTTCTGCTTCCCCGCTCTTCAGGGTCTGCTGATTCTGCCTCTGCTTCTCCTTTTTTACTGTGCTTCTCCTTTTTTACTGTGTTTCCCATTTTCCCATGCTTCTCCTTTCTGCAGCTTTTTTTTCCTTTTGCTGACTTTGCCCCCACTTCTGCTTCCCCGCTTTTCAGGGTCTGCTGATTCTGCCTCTGCTTCTCCTTTCTTCCTGTGCTTCTCCTTTTTCCTGTGTTTTCCCTTTTCCCATGCTTCTCCTTTCTGCAGCTGTTTTTCCTTTTGCTGACCCTCCACTCACTTCTCCTTCCCTATTTTCAGCATCTGCTGATTCTTCTACTTTTCTACTGCTTTTTCTGACTCTGCTTCTCCTTTCTCCTGTGCTTCTCCTTTTTCCATGCTTCTTATTTCTGCAGCTGTTTTTTCTTTTGCTGGCTCTGCCCCTACTTCTGCTTCCTCACTTTTCAGGGTCTGCAGATTCTGCTGCTTTTTCTGCCTCTGCTTCTTCTTTTCCTGTGCTTCTCCTTTCTGCAGCTGTTTTTCCTTTTGCTGACTCTGCCCCTGCTTCTGCTTCCCCGCTCTTCAGGGTCTGCTGATTCTGCCTCTGCTTCTCCTTTTTTACTGTGCTTCTCCTTTTTTACTGTGTTTCCCATTTTCCCATGCTTCTCCTTTCTGCAGCTTTTTTTTCCTTTTGCTGACTTTGCCCCCACTTCTGCTTCCCCGCTTTTCAGGGTCTGCTGATTCTGCCTCTGCTTCTCCTTTCTTCCTGTGCTTCTCCTTTTTCCTGTGTTTTCCCTTTTCCCATGCTTCTCCTTTCTGCAGCTGTTTTTCCTTTTGCTGACTCTGCCCCCATCTCTGCTTTCCCCTGTTTTGGTGTCTGCTGCTGCTGCTTTATCTGCTGATTCCACCCCTGCTTTTCCTTTTCCTGCTGATGCTTTTCCTTTTGCTGATTCTGCTTCTCTTTCTGCTAATGCTGATTTCCCTTCTGCTGCTTATGTTGATCCTGCTGCTGCAGTTACTTCTCCTTCTTGGTCTGCTACTTTTTCATACATCATTTCTGACCTCCTTGTAACTTCACTTCTATATGACCCTCAATGGCTACTCCAACCCTGGCTTCACCTTATGGCTGCACTCAGAACTGCTAGAGTGTCTCATTTTTTTCAATTTCAAATTACCTCCCACCTGAAAAAAAAAATAAAAAGAAAAGAACATGGTGCTATGTCACAGATAGCTGGTTAACCTATGGATTAGCTGTTACATCCGGTGCTCACCTGTGGAGCAGTCAGCCATGGCACAGGCTGAGGAGAAGAAGAAGCAGGGATCACATGGGACAGAATGTACCATTTAGAGCCACAGGGACTGAAGGTAACCAATTCTCCTGAGAAGGAGATGGACCTGAGTGGCAGTAATTGTCCCCTCTTCTGGAAGTGGGTTAAGGAGTGAGTGAGCAATAAGGCAATAATGTAGAGTAAGTTACTCTTTGTAGGAAGCTCGATGAAAAGACATGAGAGAGCATGGAAGAGAGTTAAGTAGCAATGTGGAATATTCCTATCCAGACAAGAGGGAAAGACTGGAGACAAATAAGAGAGAGAAGAACAGAGGGAGCAAAGTTTCTAGCAAATGGGGTTGACTTTAAGGGCACAGAATTGAAAGGTTGAACACAATTGAAGCTGTGATACCAAATTCTTTGAAACTAGTAGAAAGGAGGGAAAGTTGGCATGTTCCAGTTGCATGATGCTATTGAGGTGTTTTATTATTTTTTTCCTTTCTGTTGCAGGTCCTGAGTCTGTGCCTCCTTCCCTTCTCAAAGTTGTGATGAAACCCATAGCAACTGTTGGAGAAAGCTACCAGTATCCTCCTGTGAACTGGGCTGCACTCCTCTCTCCACTTATGAGGCTAAACTTTGGTAAATATCATGTTTTTAGGTCTTCAGACTCTGCTTTTAGGATGTGACCTGAATAGAAAATTAGATTGTGTGTCACAATTGGTAGTGACTGGATGGACGTCTGGGTACTTGAGGTTTGTCTTCTTGGATGGGACAGCTGGGTTATTTTCATTGCATCACTTTCTAAATAGCTGAGGGGGAGGGGAGGAGGTTTGAAGACACAGACCAGATGTACTCATCAAAACAATACTCGACTGAGATGGTGCATGTCGCTGGGTGTGTGGTGCAGGTCCCAGAAAGCCTGGTTTGATGGTTATCAAGCTGCATTTTCAGAACTCCAGGTTTCAAGGAAATGCCCTATGGGATGCTGTATTAGTTTTCTATTACTGCTGTAACAAATTACCACAGACTTAGTGGCTTGAAACAACACAAATTTATTATCTTATAGTTCTGTAGGTCAGAAGTCCAACATGGTTCTCACTGGGCTAAGATCAAGATATCAGCAGAACAGCATTCCTTCCTAGTTGCCCAGGGGAGTGATGTGGCCTGAATGTTTGTGTTCCCTGAAAATTCATATGTTGAGAACCTAAACCTCAATGTGATGGTATTAGAGGGTGGGGCCTTTGAGGGTGATTAGGTAATGAGGGTGGAGCCCATGAATGGGATTAGTGCCCTTATAAAAGAGGCCCCACAGAGCTCCCCAGTCCCTTCCACAATGTGAGGACACAGCAAGAAATCAGCAGTCTGCAACCTAGAAAAGGGCTTTCACTGGAACCCAACCATGTTGGCACCCTGGTCTTGGACTTCCAGCCACCAGAACTGTGAGAAATAAATTCCTATTGTTTATAAACTACCCAGTCTGTAGTGTTTTGTTATAACAGTCCAAACAGGCTAAGACAGGGAGAATCCATTCCCCTTCCTTTTCCAGCTTCTAGAGGATGCCCATACTCCTTGGCTTGTGGCCCCCTTTCTCCATCTTCAAAGCAAACAACAGAGGGCTGAAGACCTCTCATGCTGTCATCTTTCTGGTTCTCTGAAGACAGGAAAGGTTTTCCATATTTAAGGATTCATGTGATTAATGGGTCTATTTGAATAATTGAGGATAATCTCCTTATCTCAAGGTCTTTAACCTTAATCACATCTGCAAAGTTCCTTTGCCATACAAGAGAACATATTCACAGGTTCTGGGGATTAGATATAGGCATCTTTGGAGGCCATTATTCTGTTTACCACAGGTACTTTGTGGTGAGAGGCAAAGGGAATGCACACCTCAGTTTGTCCATAGCAACCTCTATTATGGAGTTAGAGTATTAGCATAGGCAAATTTAGCTGCATGTATTTGCCCCCCCACCTCCAAAAAAAAAAAAAAAAAAGAGGGAGAACAACTTTAACAGTGCTGTAAATTGTATATGTGTTTGTATTTGCCATGAGTGCTCTTTTACAGTAGGTGCTTACTTACATATGATATACAAAAAGATTTGTATACTATAATTTATGTACAGTTTAAGGGATAATCAAAGATTATTTTGACTGAACACAATTTTCATTTGAACGCTTTCATTTGAACCTAATCCTATATAAGATATGATCTCACCATACTATGCTTCCAGATCTCACCATACTATGTTTCCAGAAAAATATGTTCCCCTGCCCCTCCCCTGCTTTTGTGTGCTATAGTGAAGATGTTGGTGTTTTAGTAAAAATCCTTAGTAAAAAGAAGAAAAGGTCTGGTTGGGAAGATGCATCTGCCGACTGGGATCAGGCTTAAAAAGACTGGGTCACTAGAGAATGTGGATCCATCTCTAAGTCCTTCCAGATTTGTCTATATGCTGAACGTAAGATGGAGAGGAGAGAAAAACAGAAACAATAGATTTTTAGCTAGAATTTTCTCAAATTTTTAATAGTATTCGAGTATTTAGGTTTGTCTGGACATCATAAGAGAACTTTCCTGAGCTATTTCAAGATCCTTGCCAGTTCCAAGACTCAGGCCTCAGATACAGTGGGTTCGTTCTTTTGCTTCGTAACTAAAAACATCTCTTGAAATACCTTATAGTTTGCTGAAGTTCCATCACCTTTAGACATCACACACAAGTTCTTTTACCTTTAGATGTCTGATTTGAGACATTGAAGCCTGAATATGAGTTAAAAGAAGCAGCTATATTACAGATATTTTTTTCCTTTCTTCTCTTTCAGGTGAAGAGATTCAGCAACTGTGTCTTGAAATTATGGTGACCCAGGCTCAGTCATCCCAGAATGTAGCTGCGCTGTTGGGAATGTGGGTGATGCCGCCACTGATCCATGGTCTGAGTGTATGTAGTAATTAAGGATGCTGAGCAACTGGAGGATATGGTTCTTTTGGGGGAGATCAACATTCATTTGTGTGTGAGCTTTCAAAGTCAAGAGGGGACAAATGGGATTTCACAAAGAGTGAGGGCTTGACATAGCTGGACAGCAAATTGGAAAATTGTGGGACACAGAACTCTGCCATAGCCATCACCACTCATGCTTTCAGCTACCATTTATTACAAGAAAAATGGACAGTGATGACTAGAGATATTAAAATTCCTTTCTCAAGACCATACAGGTAGAAAGTTGTAGAGTTATTGGAACCTGGGTTTGTTTATATGATATGCAGTCGTTTCAGCGGGTATTAAAAGAAAGGCAAATCCACATGCACTGGATAAATGATCCCTCCCTTTTACAGAAAGGCAGCAATTAAGGCGAGCCTTGAAGGCTTGGTAGGATTTCATTAGGCATCAAGTTAGAGACACAAGGGGATGTAAGTGGGAAGGTGTATGTGGAGAGAGTAGAACATCTCTGCCAATGGTGTTCAGCTTGAGTAAAGTGCTGAGGGAGAAGTGATCTAGCCTGGTATTTATGATAGAGGGGGCCAGCACCTTCCAGGGTATAGACTAAGGGTAGGTAGGAAGATTAGGGTGAGATTATTTAAAGAGGTGAAATTAGTAAAGATGTTTAATTTTGGGTACATTTCAAGGTAGGACCAAAAAAAAAACCACATTCCATGATTCCTTGGAGGTTTACCAATTAATTATAAGCTAAATGATCTCCTCTTTGTTATTCTTCTATTCTAGGAGGCTTTAATTCTTTGAGGATAGTGCAAAACCCTCTTATTATTTTCTCAGTCTTTTGGCTTTAGTCTCTACTCTGTACCTTTTTTTTTTTAAGCTTTCCTACATCTCCTGATTCTTTTTAATTGAAGGTCAGTGTTACTGAGGTCTGCATCCTTTCCATCAGCTGTTATTACCTGTCTACTCCAAACAGCTCCCATTTAGCTACCACTTAATGAGCACTTGTTATGTACCTGCTACTGGTAAGCACTCAATGAGTACATTCAGACATCAGATTTAATCTCTCTTCAACCCTGACAGGCCAATTTTTTTTTTTTACAGCTCTATTGAGTTATAATTTATATTCCATAAAATATGGCTATTTTAAGTGTATAATTTGATGAGTCTTAGTACATTTATATATTTTCATCCATCACCAATAATATTTCCATCACCCCAAAAAGTTCCATCGTGCCTACTTATAGTTAATCCCCACTCCCTATCTCAGACTCAGGCTACCACTGTTCTTTTCCTCTCTATAATTTTGCCTTTTTTAAAGAACTTTCATATAAATTTAAATTTCATATAAACTTTAGAAATTCTTTAGAATGGAATTGTACACTATTATATCTTTTGTGTCTGGCTTATTTCACTTCTGAGAAGTAGATTTTATTTCCATTTTATAGGTTGATAAACTGAGGCAAATAGAGGTTAAGCAAAGTTTACATAGCAAATAAATGGAAGAGTCCGGCTGACTCAAAAGCCTGTGTCTTGAACACTGTTCTGTTAATGCTTCCTTCCTTTAGAATCATCTATAATTCTAACAGCCTGTTTTTTTGATCTCAGACATTTTTCTAGGTTTTAGTTATCCTTCCATTTCTCTTTTAGATGTCCTATTTTTTTTTTTTTTTTGCATTTGTCCTTGATTAGGAACCTTTCTTATTATCTTTGTTAATTAACAAATTAAGGTTGTAAATTCATTTTTTAAATTATGTACCTGCTCATTTAAAAAATGATCTGAAATGGCATGTTTTTTAACGTGAAATCTTCTGTAACTCATGAAGCTACATTGATTTTTTTTTTTTGAAATTTACTGGTTTTTGTCAGATTTTATTTTTTAAAGCACTTCTTTTAGACTTGCTGCTCCTTGAGTATCATACTTAATGTTTCTAAGAATTTTTGAAGCCTGCTTTCTCAAAGTCTGTGGCTATCATTAACTATGCCCCTTCTTAGCTCTCCTGAACTCTAAGATGCTATGGTCAGTTCCACATGCTCGGCTGGTTCTTCTTTGCTCAGAAATGGCCCCAGAATGCCAGTTTCCCCTCATTATTTCTTTATTCTTCCTCAGAAGAAGAAATGAATAATATTAGATATTCTGTTTAGTTGATTTCCAGCAGTTGAGCCTTCATCTTCGGGAGCTTTTCTTGCCAAAGAATGTGACCTTTTAAGACTGAATAGCAACTGTCATGTTCTTTTAGAAGTAGCATTTTATTCCCCTCGCTGAAGAGATCCAAGGTTTAAGCTGAGTAGTTCACAGATGGATTGGCAGATACCATATATCCACATGAGTCACCCTGGATCAGGAGTCACCGCAGCCGCTAAAATTACATGCATCGGTGGTCCATTGGACCATGAAGCTGTGGGGAAATGAGGGTCTAGGAAACAACCTGAACTTTTTATCTTTCACCTGAACCTTTTATCTTTCAAACACGGTGATGACCTAGAGGTTTTGAGCATTATAAACCCAGACTTGCCTGTTTACATCTGACCTCTTCTGTTTTGCTTTCAGCTGAATATCAAGAAATACCTCCTGCTATCTGTGCCTTCGTGGATAAAACACGTCTCTGATGAACAGATCGTGGGTTTTGTTGAAAGCTTAATGGTGACAGTTTTTAAAGCAGCTTCCCCACTCTACAAACCTGAGTTATGCCCGAGTGCCTTACAGGGTCTGAGCCAGGCCATGAAACAGCCCAGCCCTGCCTACCACCTCTGGAGTCTGCTCAGCAAAGCTACTGGGAAAATTTTTGACCTTCTGCCAAATAAGATTCGGGTGAGGAACAAAAATATTTACATTCCTGACAATTTATGTTTGGGATTTTTTAAAGCCTTTTGGCAAAGCAGGGAGGTATATGTTTTAAGAATGTGGTGGGAAGGCTAGCAAGAAATAACCACATTCTTCACTAAGAATGTTTGCTTCCAAGATCTAAATTGAGGTTGAATATTTAGAACCAAAGTTTTGAGCATGCTCAGAAGCAGGTTAACCAGTGCGGCACCAGGAAGTTTGCTCTTAGGCCTTTTACCAAATGCCTGTAGAAGGTGAGCACATTCAGAAATCTTTACACTTGGGCTTCCCTGGTGGCGCAGTGGTTAAGAATCAGGCTGCCAGTGCAGGGGACATGGGTTTGAGCCCTGGTCCGGGAAGATCCCACATGTCGTGGAGCAACTAAGCCCGTGTGCCACAACCACTGAACCTGCGCTCTGGAGCCCGTGAGCCACAACTACTGAAGCCCACACGCCTAGAGCCCGTGCTCTGCAACAAGAGAAGCCACTGCAATGAAGAGTAGCCCCCGCTCGCTGCAACTAGAGAAAGCCCTGGCGCAGCAAGAAAGACCCAACGGAGCCATAAATAAATAAATTTTAAAAATTAAAAAAAAGAAACCCTTGTACTTTACACCTGGAGAGTCCTTGGGCGTATTGTCCGACCCACTGTTTACATCAAGTGACTTAATACTAGCCTTGCCTCTCCCCCAACAGACTTCTGAAATGTAGTACAAAGAAGTTAAAAATCCATTCGGAATGATGGGTTCTGATAAGGAGAAAAAAGTACAGTCAAACGAAATACACGCAATAACAGGAAAGATGTTTTTTAAATGATAAAAATTGGCCACGAGTTTTGGCTTGGTTAAAATTAAAATCTCATCAGCTGCTGTTCGTGGAGATAAGCAAATCTAATGATTTTGTCAGAACATTGAGAATATACGTGTTATTTTACACTGTATTTTGACATGCTTTGGATTTTTCTTTACCAGAGAAATGATCTAGAGCTGTATATCACTGTAGCAAAATGCCTCTCGGAAATGACAGACGATGAAGCCAATCGGGTTGCCCAGATTACTGAGGTAATAACATATCTATGTGTTTTTTTATTATTGAGGTGTAAATTACAATTGAGATGATTATAGTATCCTTTTGGCTGAAGCTAGCTTTGCTTCATATTTGTTTGTTACTGGCTAATTTCAGGAAACTATCTTTTTCACTGTGGGGTCTCATGTCCAGCCTAGTACAGTTGGATATGTAGTAGTATATAAATGGATAGATTAATGAATAACTTTTTAACCTAATTAATCCCACTTCGTCAAGAACATTTTAGTGTTACTGATGAGCAAAAATAAGTACAGGACATCTTCAATACAAAATCCACAAGAACGGAAATATTCTGACCAAAGAACTTTCTGGTGCATGGTAGGCACATTTATTTTCCTTCACCTGATACTTACCCTTTTGGAATGAAGAAAGGTGGCTGATTGAAAAACAAACACTGTTATCACTGACACAAGATAATTACCAAGTACCTCTCAGACCCATACCGAATCAAAGGATGAATAAGCAAAAAGTAGCATAAGAGTAAAGTTTCCAGATTTAGAATATAATACAAGATACCTTGTTAAATTTGAATTGCAGATAAAAAATGAATAATTTTTTAGAATAAGTACATCCCAATGGGACCTACTTATTCAAATGGCATCCCTCCGTACCAGGTAATACCAGAGGTCTAGAGGACTGTGAGCCCTCACATCGTGGGTGGTCATCTTATCATTTATTTCACTATATGGCAGGTTGGCCTGTTAAGTTGAATCCTTGAATCCTCTGCATGGTGTAGCTGTGATTCTCAAACTGTGGCCGACGGACCCACAATATCAGCCTGGCAAGTGATGAGAAATGAAAATTCTGGAGTCTCACTCCAGACCTACTCAATCAGAAACCCTGGAGGGAGGCCCAGTGGTGTGTGTTTTAACAGTCCCTCCCAGTGACTGTGGTTCATCCTAAGGTTTGAGAAGCACTGTTAGAATATTTGGAATATCGGCGTTTTGGAGATTAGTTTGTTTTAAGCAAGGATAAGCAGTATAAGGAAATGCTTGAGAGAGTGGACTCTGGAGCCTCACTGCCCCGGTATGAAAGCCAGTCTCTCATTTACTAGCAACGTGACATTGGTGAAGTGTCATAACCTCTCTCTGCCTCGGTTTCCTGATCTATAAAAGGGAGATAATAGCGCCTATTAGGGTTGTTTTGAGAGTTAAATGGCTTAATCCATGTTAAGTTGTTGGGAAAGTGCCTGACCCAAGGCAAGTGCTCAGTAATAACTTATTATCATAATTATTATGTTCATGTAATTTATTACAACTTGTTATATTCATGTTACATTGTTCGAAGTAATTAATATAATTTACTTCGGGGTACCTAGAGCTAAAAGTTGCTGTGTTATTCACTTGGGTTTCTAAAGTGCCATTCAGAAGATTGTCACTAGAACATTCTAAATCCTGTTCTGGTGTCCCCAAAAGAGTTAATGTGTTCCGCTGAGCCCTATGTTTTCTATTCATTTCTAGAAAGAACACAGGTAAGAAGAAGGTACAGGTGAAGAGCTCAGAATCCTTGGGTTTCAGCTCTTACTCTGTGTGGCAGTAAGCAAGTTGCCTAACTTCTGTGCTTCCGTCTCCTCATCTGTAAAGGAGGGATGATAATAGTAATCTATTGCTCAGTGTTAGAATTAAATGCGTAATTCAGTGGTCCTCAAACTTTTTGGTCTCGGGACTACTTTAGTCATTGAGGACTCCAAAGAGCTTGTATATATGTGGCTTATATCTGTCAATATTTACCATGTTAGCAATTAAAACTAGAAAAATTTAAAGATATGTACTTAAAAGTAATAATAATAAACCCATTGCATCTTAACATATGTAAGAAAAAACTATTTTCCAAAAAACAAATTAGTGAGAAAGTGGCATTGTTTTACATTTTTGTAAGTCTCTTTATTGTCTGGCTTAATAGAAGACAGCTGGATTCTCACAGCTGCTGCTTCATACACTCTGTTGTGATGATGTTCGGGTGAAGTATGTGAAGAAAATCCAGCCTCACACAGATACGTAGGTGGAACGGGGAAGAGTGTGTTAACAGTCTTTTCTGATGATTGGGGATGTCTTTCTCTGATACTGTACCAAAGCTCAGCAGGTGTTGGTTTCTTATAGGTTAGATGAAATGTGGAATCTGAAACCATATCAGTGAACTTCACATACTCTGTTACATTAAAATCCATTGGTCCATTGCACTCTGGGTCTTTTACCAATGCATGATTTTGTAAGATATTATTGCAAGATTTGTAAGATATATTGGTCATTTGGAAAATACTGAGTCACTAAATTTTGAAAATCTTCCAAATGTTGGTACATTTCATTATAAAATATCAAGACATCACATTTGTCAGTATCACCGGCAACTTCATCAGAAAAGTCTTTTACGTATCTGCTACTAAAGTCATCGTAGCAGATACAGATTTTCCAAAAAATCTAATTTTCACTTAAAAGCTCACATTTTATCATTGGCAATAAATACTGTCAAGTATTTTCCTTGAAGTGACAGTCTTACTTCCTTCACTTTTAAAAAATAATCAAATACTCAGTTTTCATAACCATAGTTTGTCCGTCAATTGTTCTTTTCAACTAAATGGCGTTCCATGAGAAGAGTGGCTATTTCAGCTCACAACTCACTCTCACAACTTTCTCCTTGAGATGACCATCACACTTGGGGCTGCAGCACAAGTCTTTGATGCATACTTCCCATTCGGTCATACAGAATATTATAAAGATGTACTCAAGGGCAGAGGTTTAACAAAACTAGTAATTTTTATTGTTTACAGGATATTTTAAATGAAACTAGCTTTTTAAAAAATTGCAAGTGTCAGTGAAAAATACAATGAACATTACTACAGTTTGGGGTCTTATTATGAATATAGTTTGACCTCACAGACCCTCTAAAAGGGTCTTGGGGTGCCCCATAGGTCTGTGTACCACACTCTGTGAAGTGCCAAATTAACACAGGTTAAGTGCTTAGAATGGTGCCTGGCACATGATAAGTACTGTATTTGTTAGTTATCATTGTTATTATTATTATTTGTGTATCTTTACTAAATATCCTCACCAATTAACCCCTGAAATCATTTATGGTTTTTATGAGAAAACAGGAGGTGACATTACAACCATCTGTCTGTAGGTACATTTTAACATAGCACGCAGGCAGGTAGGTCACACTGTGCAGGAAACGAACAGTTTCAGCATTTGGAATGGTAATCAACTTCAAACTCACCCTTTCTCTTTTGCCCTTGCCCCGAGGTTCTATAACAATCTCAGTTAATTTAATAGTAACTGAACAATTTGCTTTTTTGCAGAACAGTCTAGAAAAGGCTGCCTTTGTCAGACTATACTTGATCTCTCAAGGACGATTCCCCTTGATGGGCTTGACTGATGTGCTCAGTGTTGCTATTCGGCACCATGAAAAAGACACACTGGCCTGGATGATACTGCACAGCTTATACCAGGCACGGATTGTGAGCCACGCCAACACCGGTAAGGCCAGCTGGGGGCGAACATCAGGAACAGAAAGATGTGCCTACCATCTTTTAGGTTGTAATTGTTTCCTCAACTTAACTAGTTTAGTGCTTCTTGACACAGGCGAGGCCTTTTTACCCCAAACGAGTAGCACCTTGGATAGAGACGAGCTATTACAGCTCACAACATCAACTCTTTGGAGGTGGGAATGAATTCTACTGGTGACTTTTATCTTGTCTTTGGCCCTCCAGGCCCTCAGAGACATAAACAAGTTTATCAGGTTGATTCTTCCTGCTTCCTTTCTCAAGCAGATGGATGCTGATTGATTCTCCCTGATGTTTTCATGAAAATGGCTTTTGGGTGGTCATTTTACAAAGAGAAAAAGAAAGCAGCAACAACAAATTAGTTATTCTATAGAAGAACTTCTCAGGGGTGAGAAGAATAAAATCTGGACACCCTTACTACATCCTCAAGCCAGAAGCTTCAGGCCTGAAGCTCTGCTAATGAATGGTGCAACTTTTAGACCATTTTAGACATTTATACTTTAATAATCATCTAAAGAGGGAGCTCCCTCATTTCTCCTCCATGCCTTTGGTCATATGCTTAAAATGTCTCAAGTCTACATTCAGGTCCTGAAGGCATCTGGCTTCAGCAGATCAGATGTGGCTGGGAAGCCCTTGTGACCCATCATCCCCATCTCTTGTATCTTGAAGGCTTTGAGAGAAAACTGACAAATACAATTGTAATACTCTTTGCAAGACTGTGTAGGAAATTTTGATTCATCCTCCTCTTTGGCAACTGAGAGAGTTGTCTCATGTCCACAGTAGCGCCAGCCCAGTGAAAAGTGAACCTGTGATGAGAAATGAGATTTTTTACTCTAACTCAAAAGTGTATTTATCAGGCAGAAAACTAGTAGGTATTCCCTATTAAGCATGAAGATACATGAAGGAAACAAATTTGATATTGCCTTTGGTCCTAACTAGCTGGCCTTCAAATTTAGTTCCCATTTTCCTCTCATGCACTAAATTTTAAGACGTTTCCAAGTAGTCTCTGCTGTGCTGGGAATCCTCATTTTTTTAAAGGAAAAATTAATATTTATGTTGATGTTTGTTCTCCAGTTAGCCTGTAATAGCTGGGTTTTGTTTTTTGTTGTTTGTTTGTTTTTAATGTCTTTAGGATAGGTATTCTTTATGATTTTTGCATAAATTGGGAATATTTAAGCAAGGGAGGACTATAAAAACAAAGTTATCAAAGATTTAACACTACTAACTAGTTGGCATGCCCAGTTTCTCCTAGTGTTTCATGTTGAGCAACTCCAATAAATGCATTTCACCATTTTATCACAGATTTGAAGAATAAATTAGCTTTTAAAAATAAAGACCAAAATATGGTCATCTGATGTGAATAGTATCAAAAACCCTCTCACGGGTGAGCACAAGTCTCAGGTACCATAAAAGGACTTGAAACTGTCGCACAGGGTCCTCGGCGGGTGTTCCGCTTTAGTTATGATGGTAATCGCTGATCTGTTTTTCATTGCAAAGGAAAACCAAGGTCTGGTAAGAAATATCCTTTTGTTTCAGGCGTGTTGAAGAGAATGGAGTGGCTCTTGGAACTGATGGGTTATATCAGAAATGTTGCTTACCAGTCAGCGTCTGTTCAGAACGTGGCTCTTAATGAGGTACAATGTAGAGGAGTCATTTGTGGCTTCCTTAAAATACAGAGGATATTTACTCTCCCAAAAGAGGAACAGGTTGCTGCTTGGATCTTTCTTTCCTTCCTTCCTTTTATTTTTGTGAAACAAAGATGACAATTATCTGACGTCACAAGGAAACGGATGTTCTTACCAGGCTCTAGGAGATGCCCATGGCTGCCCTTTGAAAAATATTTTCAACAGAACACGTTCCTTGACAGGCAGTACACAAAGGATTCTAGCTGGAGGGGGAAACTGGGATCCTGTGTACTTGGGCTGGACCCCACAAAGACTGGGGTACAGGGCTCTGGCCTCTGCACTGGCCCAGAGCATGGCTTCAAACACCTGGTTTGAAGGGGTTCCTGAAGTGTATGCAAGTAATCTGTGTTTGTGCCAATACTTACATGCACATATTGGAGGGAAATTTTCACCCCACCTGCAAAATGACCTATGACCCAGAAAAGGTTAACCACCACTAGTACTGGGTGAGTAAAACAAAAAAAGATTAATAAAAAAATGAAGGACAGCACTTTCCTACTCTCCTCATTTTCTTGACTCAGCTGCCCAATGTGCATTTTTTTTTAGTATTTTTCCATAGCCATGTTTCATGGGTCTCCTGTTTGCTGTGTGAGCAAAATATGCATAACCTGGGATGTTGTTTGATATTCTCCCCAGCTCTTCTGCAGAGTTGTGTGTCTTTTTGAAATTTTCATTAGTGAGATTAGGCATTTTAAGAGATTGAGGGGTACTTTTAAAATTTTTTTTTTTTGAGTTAGCATAATCTTTCCTCTTCTTCTTCTCATTTCCAAAGTTTGTATTAACCCTCTCTGCTTTCTTACAAAATCTTTTGAAACTTAGAAAATACAGTTAAACAGAAAGAAGAATAATTTAAATCACAGTAGTACAGTAACTCAGAGGTAGCCCTTGATACCACCATTTCTACAAGTGTCTAGATTAGTCTATAAAATCTAAATACATGGATTCTAAACAGATTTTTTTTTAATGCACGTGGAGAGTCATTTGTTGTTTCTGTTTAAAAACAGAATACACTATACATATTTTTGAAAATCAGTTTTGGCCACATAATAATAAACCTAAATATCCCTGTCTGTATCTCTCTTAATTAATTTTTAAGTCTCTTTGAAAACACCAAAACAGAGGAATGTTTGGATCTCAGTATGATTAGGTGTTAAATAAACTGTTTCTCTTGAAATGTTAGAACACTAATAATGAAACTATTGGGCCTTCTGTCTTCACAAAAGAGGATCCTTCAAACCTTCTGAAACCCCAAAATGTCTCTTCATTAAGCATGGAAATAGTTTGCTATTCGGTCCAGTCCCTCTTCTGGGGTAGGGGTGGGGCAGGCGGAATGTTTGAGTGAAGGGGAAGGTAACATCGCCTCATGATAGGGGCTGTGTATGTGAACATGTGTTACTTTGCATTGTTAAAGCATGTGACCTGACCTTGTTCCTATTTCTACTGTAGGCTTTGGATTTCTTGTTGCTGATATTTGCAACAGCAGTGGTTGCATGGGCAGACCACGCTGCCCCTCTGCTCCTTGGCCTCAGTGCCAGTTGGTTGCCATGGCATCAGGAAAATGGTCCAGCTGGGCCAGCATCAAGGTTCCTTGGCAGGAGTCCCTTGCACAGGGTCACTGTGCAGGAGGCTGTCACTCTCCTTCCCAGTAGCATGCCTCTTCTGCTGCAGAAAGAGCCATGGAAGGAACAGACCCAGAAGGTGAGGTTGGCAGCTACCTGCTTGTCAGGGCAGGCGGCCATTTTCTCTTCAGCAGTTTCTGCTGTAGAATTGAGGTGGGAGTTAAGTGAAACCTGAGTCACACTACAGGCTTTCCTACTCAGCCTCGAATCTCAGCCAGATGCAGAGCCTCAGGGATTGAGGCTAGCCCAGGCTCAGGGTAACCGCTGACTAAAAACAACAGTGACAACAGCAACAACTTGCTTACAGTTAGGGGTGAGGTGGAAAGAAAAGCTTATACTTGCCTTCATTTATTGAAGACACATGTGTTCTTGATCCTGGGGATAAAAGGATGAATAAGTCTCTGAGAGCCCAGAGTTTCAGAGTGAGGACAGACAGGAAGGCCAAGTTCAAGGTTGCAAGATGGTATGATAAGGATACAGTGGTGATGAGCAAGGGAGGGGGGTGATCAACAATGTCTGGGGATGGGTCCTGGAAATCCTCCAGGGAGATGCGAATCTGGAGTATCCATCTTTTACCATATTTAAGGTTCCCCACAGCTCATTCCATGCGATAGGCGTGTTCCAGGTGCTTCTGGCCTGCGCGAGATACCGTGGGGAGATTTGTAAAGGCCTAATGTCATCACCTTTGCCCTCAGGAAAACCCAAACTATAGGAAGTACCTTTTGGTTTTTAATACTGAGTTTCCCCAGGCTACTAGCTGTCGTGAAGAGCATATGAAAATACGGTACATCCTTTATTTCTCATTACGTGGCTCTGACCTGTCTTGAATTGTTGACTGAAAGATATTTTTGAATCCCATTTAATCAAAACTGGATTTTTACGAGGTTGAAAGCTTAAAGCCAACTTTGTGTGGCTTACTCTTAAAATCTGAACATTAATCTTTAAAAATATTTCTGAGCTTGTGGACCCACAGTTTAGCCATGAACTTCACTGAGCATCTCAATTAAAATGCCTTTGTTTTCTTAAACCTGATAAGCATTAGTATTATTATCCCAAATTTTGTGTTTTCTTTTTCATTTTAAATGAAAATAAATTTAAATGTGGTATCCTATCCCCTTATTTCTGGCCTGGGACACCCTGTTCGTTTTGGACTACAGTATAGACATCCCGCATCTATTATGTATTTGTAGTACCTGATTTATTTACTTACCAGTAGGATATGATAAAACAAAATTGAGGAAAAGAAAATAAACAAAGAAAAACGTTTTAATTAAAGCAGGGAATTAGGAATATTTTCTTTTTCTAGTCCAAGGTTAAAACTCCTAGTACCTACAACTAGTGTATGTGTTTTTCAATGAGTTGAGATTGGCAACATTCAGTCAACGAAATTATCCGGTATCTAATTCAAAAACAATTTTGGCTGCACCTGGGAGATCAGTCAAACTCATGAGTACTATGAGTTTCTACCTCATCTGCAGGATTTATTTGCAGCTAATACGCCTGGGTCTACCTAGTAAATTGTTTTATGCCTTTTCTCTTGCATTTCAACTTTGTTTCATATCCATTTGGGCACAAATTGTTCTTAGCCACAGAAACATATTTTAGGAACAGGGGCTTACATCTGATGTGTTTCCCCATTTACCACCCCACCTAGGAGCCTAGGCCTGATACACACAGAACCAGGTGGCAGGCAGCATGATATGAAGAAGGAGTGTGAGGCTTTGAAGCCAGGTGCACTTGGGTTCAGACCTTGACTCTGCCATTCATTGGGAGTGGACTTGGGCAAGGTTCTTAACCTCTCTGGGGCCTCTCAGAGTGATGAGGCGGAATGTTCATGGCACACAGGAGGCCCTCTGGGCCCATGCCTACCCCACTCTTAAAAGCTATAGCAAGTCCCAGGGTAATCAGCAAAGGAAGGAGGTTTGACTTCGCTGGGTCATTTAACTAAATGAGAGCCTTTTCCAACTTTCCCATCTCTTGTGCCTGGTCCCGTCTCTGCTCCACTCTCCCAGCCCAGGCAGGTTATTGTCCAGGGACTACTGCCCTGATACTCATATGTGCAGGCCCAAGGGTTTGAATGATGTCTTACTGATAGTGATATTGTTTTCACTGATACCATTCTTCATTTTCACTCTAGTTCATTGACTGGCTATTCAGCATCATGGAAAGCCCTAAAGAAGGCCTCTCAGCAAAATCCAGGGATCTTTTAAAAGGTACCACTTCCGTGCTTTATGCCCATCCAGTGTTGTCCGTGCTGCAGAACAGCATCCTAGCGTATGTTGGCTCCTGAAAGGGCTTGTCTTGGTTCAGTTTAGAGAAGTAATATGAAGCTGTCACCAGTGTGGCGTTCTTGAATTAGAAAGTGGTTAAAAAAAGTTGCATTGCCTTTAGATTTAATTTTTATTTAAATGGTTTTTAAATGTTTTTTTACAATCATAAAATATGACTTAAAATTTAGAAAATTCAGAAAAGTAAAAATAAGCAAAGAATCCAGACTCCCACTGCCCAATGACAATTTTGATTGTTTTTCCTAAGTTTTTGCTCCCTCTGCGTATGAGTATTAACGTTTTTATAATCATAGCCAATTGAAAAATGTACATACACACTTTGAATACTGCCTTTTTTACTTTAAAATTATTTTAAAAGCATTTTAACCCGTTCTTACACTGGCTTCATAAGTATTTTTAATGGCTGCATAGTATTTTGCCAAGGGAATTGGACATTTCCCATGCTTCCAGGCATTTAGATGATTTTCATGTTTTTTATACATCTCCATTGACTGTTAAACTATGACTGTGGGATCCACAAATATAGATGATCTTTCTGTGAAAATTATTTAGATGTTTTTACTCAAATCTGAAAAGTCTTCTCGGCATTGGCTCTGTGGTCCAAGACAGCTTGTTCTGTCATCCACATCTGGAGACTTGGGGGTCTGGATCCTCCCAGTGGCTGCTGTTGATGCCCCTGACATCCTGTAAGCTACTACACTGAAAAGTCTCACCTTGGGAAAGTTGCCTGCTGGCCTACTCTTGTGATAATTGACCATATTTTGCTTTAAGTATGGTATAATCTACTGATTGCCTAACAAGCGAGAATTATCAAATGTGTTGGTTCTTGTCCTTCTCCCTCCCTCCAAAGTAGGTGGGAGGGCCTGTGTAGGACGGTGATTCTGATCAACCACAGAACTTCACTGAGGATCAGGGCACTGGTCTGACATATTTTCACTTGACCATTCCCTAGAGACTTGCTGCTAGGATTTCCTCCATTTATTTTCCTTGAGGAGTTTGGACTAATTTTTAATGGCTATGGGTCCATAATTCCATTGGTTGTTCCCAACATACACTGTCTTAGGTCATGAAGATAACAATTGATACCGATGAGGAAAATAGTTATTTGGGTCAAAGAAGTACATGTTCACTTGATCGTGTATTCAAGGGCTTACTAGAGTCACAATTATTATGTAGCTCTGGCTTACCCTCATTCCCTCACACTATTATATTTTTTTTAAATCTCAATATATTTACATTAGTATTCTAAAATAAGATATGTAATAAGTTACCTAGAGGGGTTACACATAACTTCCCTACTTTAAATCGATCTCTGAGGGACCCATGACAGCTAAGGTGTGTGTTCAAATATAGTTTAGTACAGTCATACTTGCTCCATTGAGCCCATGAACCTAACTTCATTACAGAATCAGGTTTTTTGTCTTTACCTTTTTTTTTTTTTTTAAATAAATTTATTTATTTATTTTTGGCTGCATTGGGTCTTCGTTGCTGCGCGCGGGTTTTCTCTACTTGGGGCGAGCGGGGACTACTCTTCCTTGAGCTGCGCGGGCTTCTCATTGCGGTGGCTTTTCTTGTTGCGGAAGCACGGGGGCTCTAGGTGCGCGGGCTTAGGAGTTGTGGCGCACGGGCTTAGTTGCTCCGCGGCATGTGGGATCTTCCCAGACCAGGGCTCGATCCCGTGTCCCCTGTGTTGGCAGGGGGATTCTTAACCACTGCGCCACCAGGGAAGCCCTGTTTACCTTTCAATTAAACTTTTTTAGTGGAAAAGTGATATTCATGTAGAAAAGTGCACAAGTAGATTTTTACAAAGGGAACACACCTATGTAATCAGCACCCAGATGAAGAAAAAGAGCATTGCCAGCATCCCAGAAGTCAGTTTTTGTTTTAATTATGCAGAATTTCCCACTAACTGGTTTCAAAGTAACTTAAAAAAAAAAAAACCTTTCCTCAACCTTTATTAATCGTTTTCTTCCATTAAAATTCTGTCTAAGGCTTGATAGGAATTCTTAAAGATTAGCTGAGTGAGAACAAGCCAAGTTCTATTGACACCTTTTTGATCTAAATGACTTTTTCAAATGCAACTCCACCAAATGCAACAGTGCACTTTATTTTTTGTCCCCTTAGCCACCCTGCTGTCCTTGAGAGTTCTCCCAGAGTTTAAGAAGAAAGCTGTATGGACCAGAGCGTATGGTTGGTGAACAGTTTTGCAGTAGCCAGCAGCATTCTCAGCTGGATGAGGAAAACCATACAGACAGAAGGAATTTTTCAGAATTCGTGTCTGGGCTTACTGAGACATGATGCAGAGAGCTGAAGGTCATGAAAGGGTGGCCACACAACCAACAAACAGCTTGAACCGTCCATGCCAGGACAGGGGCCACTGCTTCAGTACCCAGGCCATTTGAGACTGAAACAAGAACTTGGGTTTTCTTTTATTTGGCTAGACTTCAATCTAAAGATTTTTTGTGAAAATCTAATTATATCATCTCCTCCCCACTAAATTCTAGTAAAATAATCCTGTTAATTTTGTGCATGTGACTTTTGTTTTAAGGCATGGGGAAGGTTTTGCTAGCAAAACCAAACTGTAGCGGTGACAGTGGAATCTGATCTGTTTCCCATGAAGTCTCCAGAGGATATTCATTGACTCAGTGAGTTAGACATGTTTTCTTACTCTTATTGCTACAACACTCTCTTGGAACTGCTATACGCATTTAAATAATAAGCATGGTGTTAAACGTTGCTAAATCAGACTTGTAAGTGGTGGCTATAATTTTTTTATGCTTGAGTCTCTTGAATGCAAGTGAAAGTTACCCAATTCAAAATAAGGAGGGGAAGGTGTCTTTCTTTGCTCATAGGTGTGGCGGAAGCAACATGGGGTGGACTCTGATTCAGCTTGAGTCATGTGAGTCCTTGGGTGCGGTGGGGAGGGTTCTACTTGACCAGGCCTGGGCCACATGTCCGTCCACCTGAACTGGGTTCCCCCAGAAGAAAAGGTGATAGGATGCTAGGCAAGCAAAAAATGGCAAATATCTCCTCCAAACATCGATCTTTTTTTTTATAAGTACAAACCTCTGTCTTAATCAGGGTGACTGGTGGCCTAATGCCAAGTAAATGAAGGAATGTGACAGCATCCTCA
This sequence comes from Eubalaena glacialis, assembly GCF_028564815.1. Taxonomy (NCBI): domain Eukaryota; kingdom Metazoa; phylum Chordata; class Mammalia; order Artiodactyla; family Balaenidae; genus Eubalaena; species Eubalaena glacialis. The sequence continues at coordinate 71,246,529 of NC_083724.1, forward strand.
AGGGTTGCATTTTACTCAGGGGCTTAGAATCAGCCAGGAATTTAATTTGCTCTGATTGCTAATTATTGTTCCTTCATGCAGCCATTAATCAGGGCTGTCTTTAGCCAATCATACAAACATACTGATGTATACGTATATGGGATTACTGGGGAGAAAATGTGTGCCACTGGAATAATATACCTTCGTGCTTATCATGCCACAGCAGTGTCATGGAACTTTGAGTATTCCTGTGTGGCATGTACAATACCTTCATGTTGTCACCAAGCATACCTACCACTTAAGTTAAAAATAGCTCTACTAATTTTATTTTCCAAATATATGGATTTATGATTCCAGGTTCCAAATATTTGTGGTTCGCTGTGTAATTCACACTGTTTCCAGGTCACAGCTCTTTCTTTTGCTGAACTCCATGGGGTGCCGAGATGCTTACAGAAAAGGAGGAAGGGAAGGCGAGCTCTCAGGTAGTACACTTAACTACATCACCAAGTATTTCATCTCTATTACTTCTTTAGAGGCTGAGCTGGAGGGAAATGAGTTTGAAGGAAGCAGAAGCATAGAAAATTTACGTGAGAAGCCAGCTTCTGTCTCCTTCCCACCCACCTTGGCTTTCTCATACTACCTACCAATGAGATGTTGACATTCTTCTAACACTTATTACTAGTTGTCAGACTATATAAGTGACTAGAGTTTCACTTGTATTATCTTATTTAACCCTTGCAACAATACTGTGAAGAGGCATTATTTTCTATTTTTAAATGAAGAAAACACATCTAATAAGTGGCAGAGCTACTACACCTGGAACCAAGGTCCTAGAACCCCAGGTCCAATGCCCTTTCTACTGCATCAGGCTCATCAGCACCCACTTTCAGATGAAAACTCCTACCAAGTATTAAGCCTCATTCATGCTTAATATAGATTGCTGGAACTGATAAAAGAAACACCCCTGCCTTGTATTAATAAGCCTCTGGAATTGGGAAGTTGGGAGTTACAGTGTAAAGGAGCAGGTCTTCATGGGTTGAAGGACATTACATTCCCGGGCCAGCTAGCAAATGTGGATGGCAGTAAAGAATAGGGAAGAGGAAATGGGCACTGAAGAACTACTGACGCGTTTCCCCCCAAATCAGTGGGCAGACTTGCTGATGCTCAAGGAGAGGGATAAAGAATCAGCCCAGCCTTCCAGACCCAGACTGCCTTTTTCAGTTTGGCCCAGTTTCTTCTCAGTCAGACTTTGTCATTGCTCCTGCCTTGACAAGAAAACAGAATAGTACAAAAGGGAGGAAATAAGATCTACCTGTATCCTCTCTTCCCTAGCTCCCTCTTTTTGTTTTCAGCAGTTTTGTGTTTAAGGGTCATAGGATTTTCCTATTCATAGGATTTTCCTATTCATTCCTATTCATTTGGACTCCATAAAGAGTCCAAAATGTCAAAATCTAAATTTGAAGCTGTAAAGGTTCTAAACTCTATTCTAAGATGTAGGTCACTGGCATAATAAGACCCTTTCTCCTGGTTACCTGTCTGACCTCCAGTAAGAATTAAGATATTCCCTTGGGATATTTCAGTTTGCTCTCCAGAAACCAGAAGTCTCTGCTTTTTTGAGACCAGACGTTCCAAACTATATACAAAAGGAAAAGTTTCCTTATAAGTCATCTTCTGTTAGTTTTTGAAATCACAAGTTGTCAAGACAAATAGCATGCTAGGGTATACTAACAAATCAATGTGTGGGATTAAGGCTATGTTGTGTGTCTCAGATGTGTCCAAACACTGTGACTCTTCACTTGAAGAGTGTACATTTGGAACAGATGTTGAGATCCATGCAAGTGCCTAAAATCTTTGTGCTTTATTTGTAATGTAATGGCTCCATGGTAACCAAGAGGCTGTTAATCACCTTTTTTTTTTTTGAAGTTAATTGCCACAAGTTAACTTCTCCAAAATGATTTTAACCAAAGATGATATTATAATAATATAAGGAGTAAAACTTTGTTAAGGACTTAACTACTGTCTTGAAACATCTTAGTCACTTTGAAAGTAAGCAGTAGTTTTAGATTTTTGGTAAACATTTTAGCAAATTGCTGTTTTAGAAGAGAAATCTGACCATGTGGTTAAGAGGATGGGGCCTTCATTAAGGCCAGAGTTGTAAGCTAGGTCTTTAGGTCTCTGACCTCAACCAGCCTATTCATAGCTGCAGGCATTTCAAATGGAACCAGAGGACAGAATATGGCTGGGACAGTTCACATCCTTCACCACTCTTATGGAAAGATACCTCACAGCATCATCTTCATGTATAAATGTATATCATCACTGCTCTGGTGCTGGATATATGCTTTTATATTTTCTGGAAGGAAACGCTTTATTCTAATCCTAGAAACTTTAAAGTCTCATCTTTTTAATGTATGACACATAAAATATTTATGAAGTTGTGAGTATGCATGTAATCTGTTAATCTTCATAAACCAAAATTCTTTGAAATTGCAATTTAGAAAGATCATCTGATTCTTGTCACAGGGAACTTGTGAAATAATGTCCAGCCAAACTATTAGAAATGGAACTGAATAAAAATGACATTGATGACTCCCTGACTTTGGTTTTATTTTTTGTATGAAAGAAATAACCCACCTAACAAAGTAGTTGTGAGAGTTTAAAGAATAAAGAAATATGCTGTATAAATACTAAAATGTAAAAGAAATGCTTTCACTTTTGTATGTTTCACTAACAATAAATAGTAGCTATAATGCTTGAAACAGGCCTGACAACATGTATGTCAGGACTTGGGAAGATAATGGAAATTTCTTAAGTAAAAAATTATTATCCTTAACAATTAATACATTCTAGAAGCAAGTAGCACATTAAGGAAAGATATTTTTGTAAGTTTTTTTTTTAAAAACCTCTTTATGTGTCTTCTGAACATGAAGCACCCTTTGAGATAAATCCAAAATAACTGAACCATCACCTAGTTAATCTGATATATTTCTTATAGTTTTTTTTTTCTGGATGTAGTAGTAGTAATCCATAAAGTCATAGTTGCACAACAACTCAGAGTGTCTACTATGTACCACCATACAAGGTTCTGGGGTACAAAGTAAACAAGACATGATATTCCTGCCCTTGTGGAGCTTACATTCAGAAAATATAAATCAGTAAACTGTCATGTAATAAAGAAAAGCATTCCTACTTCTGTATGGCCCTTTATAATTTACAGAGGTTTACTTTACCATATTTCATTTGCTCTTCACAACAGCCTTGGGCAGTTAAGTAAACTGGGACTCAGAGAGTCACTCAGTTAGGAAATACTGGGGCTGGATTTGAAATCAAAACCAGCATTCTTGAGAGGACTGTGCAGGATGGCGGAGTAGAAAGGCCCTGAGCTCTCCTCCTCTCACAGGCACACCAAAATTACAACTATGTGCAGAACACCCATTGATGAAAAAGACCAGAACCTACCAAAAAAGATCTTTTACAACTAAAGATATCAAGAAGGAACCACAATGAGATGAGTAGGGGGAGTGCAGAATTGTGATATAGTCAAATCTCATAACCCCAGGTGGATGATCCACAAACAGGAGAATAATAACAATTGCAGAGTTTCTCCCGAAGGAGTGAGCTCCCTAGCCTGGGAGTCCTGCACCAGGAAGACACAGCATTTGGCTTTGAACGCCAGCAGGGCTTACTTTCAGGAGTCCCAGAGGGCTGAGGGAAATAAAGACTTCACCCTTTAGGGGATCACACAAAATCTGACACCCTCCTCGACCCAGGGCAGAGGCAGTAATTTGAGAGGAGCCTGGGTCAGACATACCTACTAATCCTGGAGAGCCTTGCAGAAAGGCAGGAGGCAACTAACTGCAGCTCACCCTGGGGACATAGACACTGTAGGCAGCCATTTTTGGGAACTCCTACCATGTGGACACTGGTGCTGGCAGGTGCCACTGTGGAATCCTCCCTCTACCTTATTAGCCCCAGGGCCCACCCCACCCTTTCCCAATAGTCTGTAGGCACCAGTGCTGAGACACCTCAGGCCAAGTAACTAATGAAAACACGATGGTCCAAAACCAGTTGGATGCAGCAAAAGTAGTTCTAACAGGGAAGTCTATAACAATACAATCTTACCTCAGGAAACAAGAAAAATCTCAAATAAACAATCTAACCTTACACCTAAAGCAACTAGAGAAAGAACAAACAAAACCCAAACTTAGTAGAAGGAAAGAAATCATAAAGATCAGAGCAGAAATAAATGAAATAGAGATGAAGAAAACAATGGAAAAGATGAATGAAACTAAAAGCTAGTTCTTTGAGACGATAAACAAAATTGATAAACCTTTAGCCAGACTCATCAAGAAAAAAAGGGAGAGGACACAAATCAATAAAATTAGAAATGAAGAAAGTTACAACTGACACCACAGAAATACAAAGGATCATAAGAGACTACTACAAACAACTATATGCCAATAAAATGGACAACCTAGAAGAAATGGACAAATTCTTAGAAAGATACAACATTCCAAGACTGAACCAGAAAGAAACAGAAAATATTAACAGACCAATCATAAGTACTAAAATTGAAACTGTGATTTAAAAACTTCCAACAAACAAAAGTCCAGGACCAGATGGCTTCACAGGCAAATTCTATCAAACATTTAGAGAAGAGCTAACACCTATCCTCTGAAACTCTTCCAAAAAATTGCAGAGGAAGGAACATTCCCAAGCTCATTCTACAAGGCCACCATCACCCTGATACCAAAACCAGACAAAGGTATCACAAAAAAAAAATTACAGGCCAATATCACTGATGAACATAGACACAAAAATACTCAACAAAATACTAGCAAACTGAATCCAACAGTATAGTACAAGGATCATACACCATGATCAAGTGGGATTTATCCCAGGGATGCAAGGATTCTTCAATATCTGCAAATCAATCAGTGTGATACACCACATTAACAAACTGAAGAATAAAAACCATATGATCATCTCAATAGATGCAGAAAAAGCTTCTGACAAAATTCAACACCCATTTATGATAAAAACTCTCCAGAAAGTGGGCATAGAGGGAACCTACCTCAACATAATAAAGGCCATATATGACAAACCCACAGCAAACATCATTCTCAATGGTGAAAAACTAAAAGCATTTCCTCTAAGATCAGGAACAAGACAAGGGTGTCCGCTCTTGCCACTACTATTCAACATAGTATTGGAAATCCTAGCCACGGCAGTCAGAGAAGAAAAAGAAATAAAAGGAATACAAATTGGAAAAGAAGAAGTAAAACTGTCACTGTTTGCAGATGACATAATACTAAACACAGAAAATCCTAAAGATGCCACCATAAAACTACTAAAGCTAATCAGTGAATTTGGTAAAGTTGCTGGATACAAAATTAATGCACAGAAATCTCTTGCATTCCTATACACTAACAATGAAAGATCAGAAAGAGAAATTAAGGAAACAATCCTATTTTCCATTGCAACAAAAAGAATAAAATACCTAGCAATAAACCTACCTAAGGAGGCAAAAGACCTGTATGCAGAAAACTTTAAGATACTGATGAAAGAAATCAAAGACGACACAAACAGATGGAGAGATATACCATGTTCTTGGATTGGAAGAATCAATATTGTGAAAATGACTATACTACCAAAGCAATCTACAGATTCAATGCAATCCCTATCAAATTACCAATGGCATTTTTCACAGAACTGGAACAAAAAATTTTTAAATTTGTATGGAAACACAAAAGACCCTGAATAGCCAAACAATCTTGAGAAAGAAAAATGGAGCTTGAGGAGTCACACTCCCTGACTTTAGACTAAACTACAAAGCTACAGTAATCAAGAGAGTATGGTACTGGCACAAAAATAGAAATATAGATCAATGGAACAAGATAGAAAGCCCAGAAATAAACCCATGCCCCTATGGTTAATTAATCTACAACAAAGAGGCAAGAATATACAATGGAGAAAAGACAATCTCTTCAATAAGTGGTGCTGGGAAAACTGGACAGCTACATATAAAATAATGAAATTAGAACATTCTCTCACACTATACATAAAAATAAACTCAAAATAGATCAAAGACCTAAATGTAATGCCATACACTATAAAACTCAGAGGAAAACATAAGGCAGAACACTCTTTGACATAAATATCAGCAGTATCTTTTTTGATCCACCTCTGAGAGTAATGAAAATAAAAACTAAAACAAATGGGACCTAAGTAAACTTAAAAGCGTCTGCACAGTAAACGAAATCATAAGTAAAACAAAAAGACAACCCAGAGTGGCAGAAAATATTTGCAAAAGAATCGACCAACAAGGGATTAACCTCCAAAATATACAAACAGCTCATACAGCTCAATATCAAAAAAACAACCCAATCAAATAATGGGCAGAAGATTAAATAGACATTTCTCCAAAGAAGACATACAGATGGCCAAAAAGCACATGAAAAGATACTCAACATCACTAATTATCAGAGAAATGCAAATCAAAACTACAATAAGGTATCACCTCACACTGGTCAGAATGGCCATTGTCAAAAAGTCTACAAACAATGCATGCTGGAGAGGGTGTGGAGAAAAGGGAACCCTGCTACACTGTTGGGGGGGGGATGTAAATTTGTACAATCACTAAGGAGAATAGCATGGAGGTTCCTTAAAAAACTAAAAATAGAGTTATCATATAATCCAGCAATCCCACTCGTGGGCATATATCTGGAGAAAACCATAATTAGAAAAGATATATGCACCCCAATGTTCATTGCAGGACTATATACAATAGCCAAGACATGGAAGCAACCTAGATGTCCATCAACAGATGAATGGATAATGAAGATGTGGTACAAATATACAGTGGAATATTACTCAAACCATAAAAAAGAATGAAATAATGCCATTTGCAACAACATGGATGGACCTAGAGATTATCATACTAAGTGAAGTCAGTCAAACAGAGAAAGACAAATATATGATATCGCTTATATGTGGAATCTAATTTTTAAAAATGATACAAATGAACTTATTTACAAAACAGAAACAGACTTACAGATATAAAAAACAAACTTATGGTTACCAAAGCAGAAATGTGAAGGGGGAGGGATAAATCAGGAGCTTGGGATTAACATACACACACTACTATATATAAGATAGATAACCAACAAGGACCTACTGTCTAGCACAGGGAACTCTACTCAATATTCTGTGATAACCTATATGAGAAAAGAATCTGAAAAGAAATGAATATATGTATACATATAACTTAATCACTCTGCTGTTCACCTGAAATTAACCCAACATTGTAAACCAACTATAATCCAATAAATTTTTTTAAAAAGACACATTGTAACTAAAATGGCAAAAATTAAAGGTAAAAAGAGAATATTAAAAGAAGCAAGGGAAAAGCAACACATTACATACAAGGGAACCCCCATAACACTATCAGCTGATTTTTCCACATAAACTCTGTAGGCCAGAAGGGATTGGTACAATATATTTTAAGGTGATGAAAGGAAAAACCAAGAATACTCTACCAAGCAAAGCTCTCATTCATATTTGATGGAGAGATCAACAGCTTCACAGACAGGCAAAAGCTAAGAGTTCAGCACCACCAAACCACCTTTACAAGAAATGTTAAAGGAACTTCTCTAAGTAAAAAAGAAAAGGACAGGAGCTTCCCTGGTGGCGCAGTGGTTGAGAATCTGCCTGCCAATGCAGGGGACACGGGTTCGAGCCCTGGTCTGGGAAGATCCCACATGCCACGGAGCAACTGGGCCCGTGAGCCACAATTACTGAGCCTGCGCGTCTGGAGCCTGTGCTCCGCAACAAGAGAAGCCGCGATAGTGAGAGGCCCGCGCACCGCGATGAAGAGTGGCCCCCGCTTGCCGCAACTAGAGAAAGCCCTCGCACAGAAACGAAGACCCAACACAGCCATAAATAAATAAATAAATAAAAATTAAAAAAAAAAAAAAGGACACAACAAGAAACATGAAAACCACGAAAGGAAAAAGCTCACTGGTAAAGGCAAACATATAGTAAAGGTAGGAAATCATCCATGCAAAAAGCTAGTAGGAAAGTTAAAAGACAAAAGTAGTAAAATCATCTATATCCACAATAAGCAGTTAAGAGATACACAAAACAATTATATGTAAAATATGATATCAAAAAGAGTAATTTTGAGGGGAGGAGAGTACAAATGCAGGATTGTTAAAATGCATTTGAAATTAAGAGATCAGCAACTTACAACAATCACATGTCTATATAGATTGCTATATATAAACCTCATGTTAACCATAAACCAAAAATTGATAATAGATACACACACAAAAAAGGAATCTATACATAACACTGAAGATAGTCATCCAATCACAAGAGAACAAAAGAAGAAGAAAGGAATAAAAAAAGACCTACAAAAAAACCCCAAAACAATTAACAAATTGGCAATGAGAACATACATATCAATAATTATTTTAAATGTAAATGGACTAAATGTTCCAATCAAAAGACATGAAGTAGATGAATGGATACAAAAACAAGACCTGTATATATGCTATCTACAAGAGACTCACTTCAGATCTGAAAGTGAGGGGATGGGAAAAAGGCATTCCATGCAAATGGAAATCAAAAGAAAGCTGGGGTAGCAATACTTATATCAGAAAAAAAATAGAGTTTAAAATAAGGACTGTTAAAAGAGAGAAAGAAACACATTACACAACGATGAAGGGCTCAATCCAAGAAGAAGATATAACAACTGTAAATACATATGCACCCAACATAGGAGCACCTAAACATAAAACAAGTATTAACAGATATAAAGGGAGAAATCGCCAGTAACACAGTAATAGTTGGGGACTTTAAAACGCTACTTACATCAATGGACAGATTATCCAGCTAGAAAATCAATAAGGAAACACTGGCCTCACATAACACATTAGACCAGATAGACTTAATCAATATATAGAGAGAGCATTCCATCCAAAAGCAGTAGAATACATATTCTTTTCAAGTGCACATGGAACATTTTCCAGGATAGATCACATGCTAGGCCACAAGTCTCAGTAAACTTAAGAAAACTGAAATCATATCAAGCTTCTTTTCTGACCACAACACCATGTGACTAGAAATTGACTACAAGAAAAAAACTGCAAAAAACACAAACACGTGGAAGCTAAACAATATGCTACTAAACAACTAATGGATCACTGAAGAAATCAAAGAGGAAATAAAAAAGTATCAGGAGACAAATGAAAACAAAAACACAACAATCCAAAATCTATGGGACATGGCAAAAGCAATTCTAAGAGGGAAGTTTATAGCAATACAAGCTTACCTCAGGAAACAAGAAAAATCTCAAATTAACAACACAACCTTACATCTAAAAGAGCTAGACAAAGAAGGATAAACAAAACTCAAAGTTAGTAGAAGGAAAGAAATCATCAAGATCAGAGCAGAAATAGAGACTAAAAAAACAATTGAAAAGATCAATGATACTAAGAGCCGGTTCTTTGAAAAGATAAACGAAATTGATAAACCTTTAGCCAGACTCATCAAGAAAAAAGGAGGGTGCAAATCAATAAAATCAGAAATGAAAAAGGAGAAGTTACAACCAACACCACGGAAATACAAAGAATCGTAAAAAACTACTATGAACAACTATATGCCAGTAAAATGGACAATCTAGAAGAAATGAAAAAAATCCTAGAAACATACAATCTCCTGAACTAAGAAGAAATAGAAAACTGGAACAGACCAATTACCAGTAATGGAACTGAATCAGTAATTTAAAAAGCTCCCAGCAAACGAATGTCCAGGGCCAGAGAGCTTCACAGGTAAATTCTACCAAACATTTAGAGAAGAGTTAGCAACCATCCTCCTCAAACTATTCCAAAAAATAGCAGAGGAAGGAATGCTTTTGAACTCATTCTATGAGGCCAGCAACACCCTGATACCAAAACCAGATAAAGACATCATAAAAAAAGGAAATTACAAGGCCAATATCACTGATGAACACAGATGCAAAAATCCTCAACAAAATATTAGCAAACCCAATCCAGTAAAACAGCAAAAGGATCATACACCATGACCAAGTGGGATTTAACCCAGGGATGCAAGGATTCTTCAATATCTGCAAATCAATCAATGTGACACACTACATTAACAAATTGAAGAATAAAAACCACATGATCATCTCAGTAGATGAAGAGAACACATTTTAAAAATCCAGCATCTATTTATGATAAAAACTCTCCAGACAGTTGGCATAGAGAGAACATATGTCAAAATAATAAAGGCCATATACAACAAACCCACAGCTAACATCATACTCAACAGTGAAAAGCAGAAAGTATTTCCTCTAAGATCAGGAACAAGTCAAGGATGCCCACTCTCACCACTTTTATTCAACATAGTATTGGAAATCTTAGCCACAGCAATCAGACAAGAAAAAGAAATAAAAGGAATCCAAACTGGAGAAGAAGCAAAACTCACTGTTTGCAGATGACATGATGCTGTACACAGAAAATCCTAAAGACACCATCAAAAAACTACTAGAGTTCATCAATGAATATGGTAAAGTTACAGGATACAAAATTAATATACAGAAATTGGCTGCTTTTCTATACACTAACAATGAACTATCAGAAAGAGAAATTAAGGAAACAATCCCATTTACAATCATATCAAAAGGAATAAAATACCTAGGAATAAATTTCCCTAAGGAAGTATCATAAAAGACCTTGGAAAACTATAAGAGACTGATGAAGAGATTGAAGATGACACAAACAGATGGAAAGGTATATTGTGTTCATGTTTTGGAAGATTTAATATTGTTAAAATGACCATACTACCCACCCAAGGAAATCTACAGTTCAGTGCAATCCCTATCAAAATATCCATGACATTTTTCACAGAAATAGAACAAATAATTTTTAAATTTGCATGGAAACACAAAAGGCCCCAAATAGCCAAAACAGTCTTGATAAAGAAGAACAGAACTGGAGGAATCTCACACCCTAACTTCAGACTATACTACAAAGCTACAGAAATCAAAATAGTATGGCACTGGCACAAAAACAGACACACAGATCAATGGAACAGAATACAGAGCCCAGAAATAAATCCATGCACTTACGGTCAATTAATCTATGACAAGGAAGGCAAGCATACACAATGAAGAAAAGACAGTCTGCTCAATAAGTGGTGCTGGGAAAACTGGACAGCAACATGTAAAACAATGAGATTAGAACATTTCCTCACACTATTACAAAAATGAGCACAAAATTGATTAAAGACCTAAACATAAGATTGGAAACCATAAACTCCTGGAAGAAAACATAGGCAGAACGCTCTTTGAGATAAATTGTAGCAATATTTTTTTGGATCTGTCTCCTAAAGCAAAGAAAACAAAAGCAAAAAATAAATAAATGGGACCTAATTAAACTTAAAAGCTTTTGCACAGCAAAGGAAACCATTGATAAAACGAAAAGACAACTGACTGAATGGGAGAAAATATTTGCAAATTATATGACCAATAAGGGGTTAATATCCAAAATATATAAACAGCTTATACAACTCAACATCAAAAAAAAAAAATCTGATTAAAAATGGGCAGAAAACCTAAATAGACATTTTTCCAAAGAAGACATGCACACGGGCAACAGGTACATGAAAAGATGCTCAATATCATTAATCATCAGGGAAATGCAAATTAAAACCACAATGAGATATCACTTCACACCTGTCAGAATGGCTATCATCAAAAAGAACACAAATAACAAATACTGGCAAGGATGTGGAGAAAAGGGGCACCCTCGTACACTCTTTGTGAGAATGTAAATTGGTGCAGTCACCATAGAAAACAGTATATCAAAAAACTAAAAATAGAACTGTCACATGACCCAGCAATTCCACTCTTGGGTATTTATCCCCCAAAACACGAAAACACTAATTCAAAAAGATTAATGCATCCCAATGTTCAAACCAGCATTATTTATGATTGCCAAAATATGGAAGCAACCTCAGTATCCAACAACAGGTGAATGGATAAAGAAGAGGTAGTATATATACATATATATACATATACATATATATATATATATATATATATATATACACACACACACACACAATGGAATTCTATACAGCCATAAGAAACAATGAAATTTTGCCATTTGCAACACCATGGATGGACTTGGAGGGTTTTACGCTAAGTGAAATAAGTCAGCGGGACTTCCCTGGTGGTCCAGTGGTAAAGAATCTGCCTTCCAATGCAGGGGACCCAGGTTTGATCCCCAGTTGGGGAACTAAGATCCCACATGCCACAGGGCAACTAAGCCCGTGCGCCACAACTACTGAGCTTGCGTGCTTCAATGTGAGAGCCCGTGTGCCGCAAAAACTACAGAGCCCACGTGCCCTGGAGCATGTGCACCACAACTAGAGAGAAGCCCGCACACCACAATGAAGACCCGATGCAGACAAAATAAATAAATTAAATAAATATTAAAAAAAAGTAAGTCAGAGAAAGAAATACTGTATAATATCACTTATATGTATAATCTAAAAAATAAACTAGTGAATATAACAAAAAAGAAACTGACTCACAGATAAACTAGTGGTTACCAGTAGGGAGAGGGGAAGGGGGAGGGGCAAGATAGGGGTAGGGAATTAAGAGGTACAAATTACTATGTATAAAATAAGTAAGCTATAAGGATATTGTACAACACAGGGAATATAGTCAGTGTTTTATAACTATAAGTGGAATACAACTTTTAAAAACTGTGAATCACTATATTGTTTACCTGATAGTGTACATCAACTGTACTTCAATAACAATAACAACAACAACAAAACAGTGCTCTTACCTCCAGAACACATTATGTATCACAGGACCCCATGGTTCAGCTGAATACCATGAAGTAAGTACACAATGGATGCCTACATTTATCTGATGAATTAAAGCATATTTTTACTAGTTGATTTTCACATAGAATTGACTGGAACCTTTTTTAAGATGAGATTTAAAATTCCAGCTACGCTTAGCAAAGATAGACTAATTTGTTAATAATTCCTATTTAGTAGGTTTAAAACTATATAAATATAAGAAAAAATGAATGCCATTATCTCAGTTCTACAAACAGAGAACTATATTGTATGGTGGCTTTTATATAAATAGTTCTTATTAGCAGTTTTCTGTCCAAAGCTGAAATACTTTATACTCAAAAGCAGTGGTTGTCAAACTGTAGTGAATATGAGGCTCATTTGAGGAGCCTGTCAAAATGCAGGCTCCTGAGCTAATTACCAAAGCTTCTGATTCAATAGATCTTTAGTGGAGCCCAGGAATCTGGATTCTAAGTAGGCACTCTTGTTAATTCTGTGACTGTTGCTCCCTGGAATTACTTAGAAAAACTGCCCTGGAGAAAGGTGCCATATCAAAATTAGCTTATCACTTAGACCCAGAAGAAGAAAGTAAAAATTATCTGAACAAAGGAACACATGATGTTTTCAAAGCAAAAATTAAACCAATGAGAGGACGTTGTTAGGGAAAGGGGAGATAGCTTTTAATTTTAAGTCACTTTAATACTTCAGCACAATAAAATAAAATGTGACTGTGTTTTCTCTGTACATAAATTTAACTAAATGTAAGATTCTTTCTCTGGAGAAACAGATATTGATGATATTATCTCCTTCAACTTTTGAAAGAAATGTAGATTCTTGTAAGTGATAATCTGCTCAAGATAGGCAGATGTAGTTGAAAAACAAACCAACAAAAAAAGTTAACTTCTCTTAGGGAGCTCAGTGAGACATGGTACATTTTTTGACAACAAACTTGCATACAAGAAGCCTGGTAAAGGTTCTATAATGTTGCGCTGTGCCTGACATATGGCAGGTACAAAATAAGTTTCTTGAGTAAACACAGGCATATGTATACAGCCGACTAGGAACCAACTCATTCTACTAAGGTTAACATTTTTATTGAATGAAAATCTAAGACGAAGATAAGAATGTTTCCCGAAAAGCATACTGGAGTAAAATAAAACACATCTATACCGAATGGACGTGTTTTGAAGTGCTAGTTATTGATTTTCATTCAAGTACCTTCTTAAAGGAAAATCTCAATGACTCTGATGATATTACTTGTGTGTTCTACTTGTATTTTTAGGTAGACTTTTGCTGAGTGATGAAATAAATTCTCCAAAGCAGTTTTGATTCAGTTCAATTTTATTCTTTTTTTCTTTTTTCTCAGCACCAGAAGCACTGCTGATGTAATCAGTATTCCTTAGCTAGTGTTACTTGGAACTTCAGGCAATGTGACTTGGCATTTGAAACTCCAGAGACAGATAATTTAAAAAGTTATGTCTCATGCTTTCCAAATATCTAATGGTTCCTATTTCATCTATATTAATTAGATTTCAGAAAGTAAGACTTTGATGACAATGAACAAAATGAAATGAAGATTCGGTGCACATGGTTAAAACAGATAGCTGAAGACATCAGCTTTGCAATCTGGGTAACACCCGATTAACTAGATGTTTACTGTCTCAGCTTCTTAATCTGGGGAACACAAATTTGAGTGAGAAAAGAAATTGCATCCTTATTTTCACCAATCTCTATCAGAATGTATTTCTTTCAATAATGAATACAGTCAACCAGCCACAGTAATAATAACAATTGGGACTCTGTCACCAAACGAAATCACAGATTTTTTAACGTTACAATTGTTGCACATATATCAAATTATTGTGACTCATCAACTCTACTCCAAAATTACCATAATTATAAATTTACTGTTTATTTTGGTTTTCTACCTCAAGAAGTAGGAAGGTTCTTAAGGTAACCTGGTTTAAAAAGTAAAGTTATTACTTAGTAATGAAATTTTAATTTCTTATAATGACCCCATAAAGTTTAGTTTTTCTACTTCTTTCTCTTCATTTTAGTGAGATATATTTCATGTATAATCATATATTTCAGCAATGTAGGTAGCCATCTTTATTGGGAGGAAGCTAGACTAAGTCATCTAAAGTTTGCAAAGGGGTTCTGTTCTCTTTACCCACTAAAGCTTTCATTTTTTTTAGTTTAGGCATGAAATAAGCAACATTAAAAGCAAAATAGAGAAGGGGGACCAAGATGGTGGAGTAAGAGGATGTGGAGCTCACCTCCCTCCACTAAAACACATCAAAAATAACTCTATATGTAGAACAATTCTCATGCAAAACTAACTGGAAACTGGCAGAAAAACTCCTATACAACCAAGGCTGCAAGAAAGATACTTACATAATAATTGGGTAGAATGGGAAGAAAAACATTGGGCTGAGACCTGTGCCCCTGGGAGGGGACTAAGAGGAAAATGGAGATTACACAGGCAGACGCTCACCTTTGGGAGTAAGATGGAAGAGCCACGACTGGGCATCCCAATCCTGGGGTCCTACATGGAGGAGACAAGCCCCCTTGGCTGCTTGGAGAAATGCTAGGACAGATAGAAAAGCTGGAGAAGCCTAGACTCCACTCGTGAGGAGTGCACAGGGGCTGGCTTGCCAACAGACAGAGCTAAGAGAGGTCTGCCTTAGTAGTTGCTATCTCATCACACTCCCCAGTCCAAGCTGAGTGATTGGGGAGTGTGGTGAGGTAGCACCCACTCCATGACACAGCTTGGCACTGGATCTAGGGCAGCCAGTTCCTGGGAAAAGACTCAACCTAGGGATGCAGAGGTGAACTGGGGGGCATGGGATGAGGTCCAGCTGGTGCAGCAGCAGCTGTTGTTGGTGCTGACTCAAACAGCACCCCAGAAGCCCAGACTTCTGACAGCAGTGCAGCTGCTAGAATTCCTGTGACCAACACACCATGATCCCCAGTCCAGCTGAGCAAATGCTCTGACACTGCCCACACCATGCCACAACATAGCACTAGATCTGGAACTACCACAACAGGGGAAAAGATGCACCCTTGGGTTGTGTCTGAGCAGAGCCAGAGACACCTACATAGGTAGTGCATTGTATCTCCGTAAGTACATAAGCCCCACTTATTTCAGCACTCCCCTCCTTTGGGGCAAAGGCCCCAGTGGAGGGAGAAGGAAAAACACAACATTTAAAGAGAACAGAACCAGCTCAGGCCCAACCCTTAGGGCTTCTGCTCTAGCAACTTGGGAGCAGACCCTGCCCATGACAGGGCACTGATGGCCAATGAGCAGAGAGGAAGTCCCACCTCACACCCTGCACAGACTCTAGTTCCTTCAACACCAGCCACACGCCCTACCAAGCTGATAGTGACCAGCACACCCTGAGGAAAGATGTGACTGGTGTCCACACCAAAGACACTGGGCACACACAGTCTATTTAGGGACACTCCCACATAAAAACGCCCCTTCAAGACCATAATAGATAAATGTTCCACCAAAATTCATAGAGACAGAGATAGCTAAGTGAAATGGAAGAGGAACTACACTCAATTGAAAAAGCCCTGAAAAAATAATGAAACAGATAATCAGTCTACCAGACAATGAGTTGAAAACATTGGTAATAAAAATGATAACTGAATTAGGAAAGAGAATTGATCTAAGCACAGATCATTTTAACAAGGAACTAGAAACTATAAAGAAGACCCAATCAAAAATCCAATCAAAAATAAATAATTCGGGCTTCCCTGGTGGCGCAGTAGTTGAGAATCTGCCTGCCAATGCAGGGGACACGGGTTCAAGCCCTGGTTTGGGAAGATCCCACATGCCGCGGAGCAACTAGGCCCGTGAGCCACAATTACTGAGCCTGCGCGTCTGGAGCCTGTGCTCCGCAATGAGAGGCCGCGATAGCGAGAGGCCTGTGCACCGCGATGAAGAGTGGCCCCACTTGCCGCAACTAGAGAAAGCCCTCGCACAGAAACAAAGACTCAATGCAACCAAAAATAAAAATAAATAAATAAAACTATTTTAAAAATCCTGTATAAAAAAAAATAAATAATTCAATTACCTAGTTTTGATAAAGCACTCTAGAAGCACTGAATCTCAGACTAAATGACACAAGAACGCATAAGTGACCTGGAAGATAGAGTAATGGAAATCACCCAGTCAGAACAGCAGACAGAAAGGCAAATGAAAAAAAAAACAAAGCAACACCCAAGATCTATGGGATAACATAAAAAGTGCCAACATTCACATTACAGAGGTTCCAGAAGGAGAAGAGAGAGAGAAGGGGATCAAAAACATATTTAAAGAAATTATTGCTGAAAACTTCCCAAACCTAAAGAAGGAAACAGATATCCTTGTACAGGAATCACAAAGGGTCCCAAACAAGAAGAACCCCAACAGACTCACACCAAGACATAATAAGAAAGGCAAATATATAATAAGGATTGAAGATCACTTGAATAAGTCAGTATATAGATTAAAAACTAAAACTTTGGGGGAGGAGGAACCAAGATGGCAGAGTAGAAGGATGTGCTCTCACTCCCTCCTGCGAGAACACCAGAATCACAACTACCTGCTGGACAATCATTGACAGGAAGACACTGGAACTCACCAAAAAAGATACCCCACGTCGAAAGACAAAGGAGAAGCCACAATGAGACGGTAGGAGGGGCGCAATCACAGTAAAATCAAATCCCATAACTGCTGGGTGGGTGACTCACAGACTGGCAAACACTTATACCAGAGAAGTCCACCCACTGGAGTGAAGGTTCTGAGCCCCACGTCAGGCTTCCCAACCTGGGGGTCTGGCAACGGGAGGAGGAATTCCTACAGAATCAGACTTTGAAGCCTAGTGGGAATTGATTGCAGGACTTCGACAGGACAGGGGGAAACAGAGACTCCACTCTTGGAAGGCACACACAAAGTAGTGTGCGCATCGGGACCCAGGGGAAGGAGCAGTGACCCTGGCGGAGACTGAACCAGACCTACCTGCTAGTGTTGGAGGGTCTCCTGCAGAGGCGGGGGGTGGCTCTGTTTCACCGTGGGGACAAGGACACTGGCAGCAGAAGTTCTGGGAAGTACTCCTTGGCGTGAGCCCTCCCAGAGTATGTTATTAGCCCCAGCAAAGAGCCCAGGTAGATTCCAGTGTTGGGCTGCCTCAGGCCAAACAACCAACAGGGAGGGAACCCAGCCTCACCCATCAACAGTCAAGTGGATTAAAGTTTTTCTGAGCTCTGCCCACCAGAGCAACACCCAGCTCTACCCATCACCAGTCCCTCCCATCAAGCCTCTTAGATAGCCTCATCCACCAGAGGGCAGACAGCAGAAGCAAGAAGAACTACAATTCTGTAGCCTGTGGAACAAAAACCACATTCACAGAAAGACAGACAAGATGAAAAGGCAGAGGGCTATATACCAGATGAAGGAACAAGATAAAACCCCAGAAAAACAACTAAATGAAATGGAGATAGGCAACCTTCCAGAAAAAGAATTCAGAATAATGATAGTGAAGATGATCCAGGACCTCGGAAAAACAATGGAGGCAAAGATGGAGAACTTGCAAGAAATGTTTAACAAAGACCTAGAAGAATTAAAGAACAAACAAACAGAGATGAACAATACAATAACTGAAATGAAAACTACACTAGAAGGAATCAATAGCAGAATAACTGAGGCAGAAGAATGGATAAGTGACCTGGAAGACAGAATGGTGGAATTCACTGCTGCTGAACAGAATAAAGTAAAAAGAATGAAAAGAAATGAAGACAGCCTAAGAGACCTCAGGGACAACATTAAATGCAACAACATTCACATTATAGGGGTCCCAGAAGGAGAAGAGAGAGAGAAAGGGCCCGAGAAAATATTTGAAGAAATTATAGTCGAAAACTTCCCAAACATGGGAAAGGAAATAGCCACCCAAGTCTAGGAAGTGCAGAGAGTCCCATACAGGATAAACGCAAGGAGAAACACACCAAGACACATAGTAATCAAACTGGCAAAAATTAAAGACAAAGAAAAATTAGTGAAAGCAGCAAGGGAAAAATGACAAATAACATACAAGGGAACTCCCATAAGGTTAACAGCTGATTTCTCAGCAGAAACTCTACAAGCCAGAAGGGAGTGGCATGATATACTTAAAGTGATGAAAAGGAAGGACCTACAACCAAGATTACTCTACGCAGCAAGGATCTCATTCAGATTCGATGGAGAAATCAAAAGCTTTACAGACAAGCAAAAGCTAAGAGAATTCAGCACCACCAAACCAGCTCTACAACAAATGCTAAAGGAACTTCTCTAAGTGGGAAACACAAGGGAAGAAAAGGACCTACAAAAACAAACCCAAAACAATTAAGAAAATGGTCATAGGAACACACATATCGATAATTACCTTAAATGTGAATGGATTAAATGCTCCAACCAAAAGACACAGGCTTGCTGAATGGATACAAAAACAAGACCCATATATATGCTGTCTGCAAGAGACCCACTTCAGACCTAGGGACACATACAGACTGAAAGTGAGGGGATGGAAAAAGATATTCCATGCAAAAGGAAGTCAAAAGAAAGCTGGAGTAGCTATACTCATATCAAATAGACTTTAAAATAAAGAATGTTACAAGAGACAAGGAAGGACACTACATAATGATCAAGGGATCAATCCAAGAAGAAGATATAACAATTATAAATATATATGCCCCCAACATAGGAGCACCTCAATACATAAGGCAACTGCTAACAGCTATAAAAGAGGAAATCGACAGTAACACAATAATAGTGGGGGACTTTAACACCTCACTTACACCAATGGACAGATCATCGAAAATGAAAATAAATAAGGAAACAGAAGCTTTAATTGACACAATAGACCAGATAGATTTAATTGATATTTATAGGACATTCCATCCCAAAACAGCAGATTACACTTTCTTCTCAAGTACACATGGAACATTTTCCAGGATAGATCACATCTTGGGTCACAAATCAAGCCTCAGTAAATTTAAGAAAATTGAAATCATATCAAGCATCTTTTCTGACCACAACGCTATGAGATTAGAAATGAATTACAGGGAAAAAAACGTAAAAAACACAAACAGATGGAGGCTAAACAATACGTTACTAAATAACCAAGAGAACACTGAAGAAATCAAAGAGGAAATCAAAAAATACCTAGAGACAAATGACAATGAAAACACGATGATCCAAAACCTGTGGGATGCAGCAAAAGCAGTTCTAAGAGGGAAGTTTATAGCTATACAAGCCTACCTCAAGAAACAAGAAAAATCTCAAATAAACAATCTAACCTTACACCTAAAGTAACTAGAGAAAGAAGAACAAACAAAACCCAAAGTTAGCAGAAGGAAAGAAATCATAAAGATCAGAGCAGAAATAAATGAAATGGAAACAAAGAAAACAATAGCAAAGATCAATAAAACTAAAAGCTGGTTCTTTGAGAAGATAAACAAAATTGATAAACCATTAGCCAGACTCATCAAGAAAAAGAGGGAGAGGACTCAAATCAATAAAGTTAGAAATGAAAAAGGAGAAGTTACAATGGACACCGCAGAAATACAAAGCATCCTAAGAGACTACTACAAGCAACTCTATGCCAATAAAATGGACAACCTGGAAGAAATGGACAAATTCTTAGAAAGGTATAACCTTCCAAGACTGAACCAGGAAGAAATAGAAAATATGAACAGACGAATCACAAGTAATGAAATTGAAACTGTGATTAAAAATCTTCCAACAAACAAAAGTCCAGGACCAGATGGCTTCACAGGTGAATTCTATCAAGCATTTAGAGAAGAGCTAACACCCATCCTTCTCAAACTCTTCCAAAAAATTGCAGAGGAAGGAACACTCCCAAACTCATTCTATGAGGCCACCATCACCCTAATACCAAAAGCAGACAAAGATACTACAAATAAGAAAATTACAGACCAATATCACTGATGAATATAGATGTAAAAATCCTCAACAAAATACTAGCAAACAGAATCCAGCAGCACATTAAAAGGATCATACACCACGATCAAGTGGGATTTATCCCAGGGATGCAAGGATTCTTCAATATACGCAAATCAATCAATGTGATACACCATATTAACAAATTGAAGAATAAAAACCATAGGATCATCTCAATAGATGCAGAAAAAGCTTTTGACAAAATTCAACACCCATTTATGATAAAAACTCTCCAGAAAGTAGGCATAGAGGGAACCTACCTCAACATAATAAAGGCCATATATGACAAACCCACAGCAAACATCATTCTCAATGGTGAAAAACTGAAAGCATTTCCTCTAAGATCAGGAACGAGACAAGGATGTCCACTCTCACCACTATTATTCAACATAGTTTTGGAAGTCCTAGCCATGGCAATCAGATAAGAAAAAGAAATAAAAGGAATACAAATTGGAAAAGAAGAAGTAAAAGTGTCACTGTTTACAGATGACATGATACTGTACATAGAGAATCCTCAAGGTGCCACCAGAAAACTACTAAAGCTAATCAATGAATTTGGTAAAGTTGCAGGATACAAAATTAATGCACAGAAATCTCTTGCATTCCTATATACTAATGATGAAAAATCTGAAAGAGAAATTATGGAAACACTCCCATTTACCACTGCAACAAAAAGAATAAAATACCTAGGCATAAACCTACCTAGGGAGACAAAAGACCTGTATGCAGAAAACTATAAGACACTGATGAAAGAAATTAAAGATGATACCAACAGATGGAGAGCTATACCATGTTCTTGGATTGGAAGAATCAATATTGTGAAAATGACTATACTACCCAAAGCAATCTACAGATTCAATGCAATCCCTATCAAATTACCAATGGCATTTTTTACGGAACTAGAACAAATCATCTTAAAATTTGTATGGAGACACAAAAGACCTTGAATAGCCAAAGCAGTCTTGAGGGAAAAAAACGGAGCTGGAGGAATCAGGCTCCCTGACTTCAGACTATACTACAAAGCTACAGTCATCAAGACAATATGGTACTGGCACAAAAACAGAAACACAGATCAATGGAACAAGATAGAAAGCCCAGAGATAAACCCACGCACCTATGGTCAACTAATCTATGACAAAGGAGGCAAAGATATACAATGGAGAAAAGACAGTCTCTTCAATAAGTGGTGCTGGGAAAACTGGACAGCTACATGTAGAAGAATGAAATTAGAACACTCCCTAACACCATACACAAAAATAAACTCAAAATGGATTCGAGACCTAAATGTAAGACCGGACACTATAAAACTCTTAGAGGAAAACATAGGAAGAACACTCTTTGACATAAATCACAGCAAGATCTTTTTTGATCCACCTCCTAGAGTAATGAAAATAAAAACAAAAATAAACAAATGGGACCTAATGAAACTTCAAAGCTTTTGCACAGCAAAGGAAACCATAAACAAGACGAAAAGACAACCCTCAGAATGGGAGAAAATATTTGCAAACGAATCAACGGACAAAGGATTAATCTCCAAAATATATAAACAGCTCATGCAGCTCAATATTAAAGAAACAAACAACCCAATCCAAAAATGGGCAGAAGACCTAAATAGACATTTCTCCAAAGAAGACATACAGATGGCCAAGAAGCACATGAAAAGCTGCTCAACATCACTAATTATTAGAGAAATGCAAATCAAAACTACAATGAGGTATCACCTCACACCAGTTAGAATGGGCATCATCAGAAAATCTACAAACAACAAATGCTGGAGAGGGTGTGGAGTAAAGGGAAACCTCTTGCACTGTTGGTGGGAATGTAAATTGATAACAGCCACTATGGAGAACAGTATGAAGGTTCCTTAAGAAACTAAAAATAGAATTACCATATGATCCAGCAATCCCACTACTGGGCATGTACCCAGAGAAAACCATAATTCAATAAGACACATGCACCCAAATGTTCATTGCAGCACTATTTACAATAGCCAGGTCATGGAAGCAACCTAAATGCCTACTGACAGACGAATGGATAAAGAAGTTGTGGTACATGTATACAATGGAATATTACTCAGCTCTACAAAGGAACGAAATTGAGTCATTTGTTGAGACGTGGATGGATCTAGAGACTGTCATACAGAGTGAAGTAAGTCAGAAAGAGAAAAACAAATATCGTATATTAACGCATGTATGTGGAACCTAGAATAATGATACAGATGAACCAGTTTGCAGGGCAGAAGTTGAGACACAGATGTAGAGAACAAACGTATGGACATCAACGGGGGAAAACCACGGTGGGTTGGGGATGGTGGTGTGCTGAATTGGGCGATTGGGATTGACATGTATACACTGATGTGTATAAAACTGATGACTAATAAGAACCTGCAGTATAAAAAACAAACAAAAAAAACAACTAATACTAAACTTTCTTTGGGTTATTTGTATGGAAATATGTTAATATAAATGTTTCAGATATTACATGAAATTTCTAAAAATCTTATATGTTCTGTTATAATGTTATAAGTCATAATTCTAGTTATTACTTTAAAATGTATATCTCAGAAATAACTAAATTTCCTTGTCAATTGCATTATTATGAACTTTCATCAAATCTTTAACTGTGGTCATTTTTAAGTGTTTTGTCATTTACAGACAGTTCTGGGTGTACTCTGATGCTTTTGCAAAAATGTTCCTATAAAAGGGTTTCATCTTCAAGGAATTCATGGAAAAGACTCTGACAAGTACAGGTTTCTGGTAACTGACTATACTGCTGAACTGAATGAATAAGCATTTTCAGAACTCTAATGGAAAACTGATGAATTCATAAAAGTGCTAACAAAAGATCAAGATGAAAAACAAAATAATTACATGGGACTGAGTGAACTGATGAGGATGATTATAATTTTTGTGACTTTCTGTTTGAATAAAAAAAAAATCCCACAAGGACTCAGAGGGAAAAAATATACAAAACAATTTTCACTGCAAAGTAACGGAGCTGTTACAGTGGAGGATTACTGGACTGAATGTCAATATTATGACATAGTATGAGTGTGTTTCGTGTTTGGTAATTGCAATCATTGTTGCTTTTGTTGTGGTCATCCATTTACAATGCTTGGTGTCAGTTTATTTATCTCTTGTAAAAATTAAATACAGTGTGTGTTTGTAAAAAAAAAAACCTAAAAATTTGTAAAGGCAATTATAACTACAATAAACAGTAAAGGGATAAGCATGAAGATGTAAAATATGGCTTCAAAAACACAAAATGTGGGAGAGGGGAGTAAAAAATGTAGATCTTTTAGAATGTGTTTGAACTTAAATGACTATCAGTTTAAAGTAAGTAGATATAATTATGAGTCAACATAAATGAACCCATAGTACCCACAAATCAAAAACCTACCAAAGATACACAAAAACCAAACAGAAAGGAACTTAAGCACACTACAAAAGAAAATTATCAAACCACAATGGGAGAAACGAAATGAACAGAGAAGAACTACAAAAACAACTGGAAAAAAGTAATAAAATGTCCATAAGTACATACCTATCAATAATTACTTTAAATGTCAATGGACTAAATGCTCTGATCAAAATACACAGGGTAGCTGAATGAATAAAAAATAAGACCTTTCTATATGCTGCCTACAAGAGACTCACTTCAGGGTGAAAGACACACACAAACTCAAAGTGAGGGAATGAAAAAGATATTTCATGCAAACAGAAATGACAAGAAAGCAGGGGGAACAATACTCATACCAGACAAAACAGACTTTAAAACAAAGCTATAACAAAAGATCATGAAGGGCATTATATAACGATAAAGGGATCAATACAGAAAGAGGATATTACATTCATTGACATATATGTACCCAATACAGGAGCACCTAAATATATAAAGTAAATACTAACAGACATAAAGGGAGAAATTAACAGTAACACAATAATAGTAGGAGATTTTAATACCTCACTGACATCAATAAACAGATCATCCAGACAGAAAATCAATAAGGCAACAGAGGTCTTAAATGACACAATAGACTGTTGCACTTAATTGATATCTACAGGACATTACATCTGAAGAAAGTAGAACACACATTCTTTTCAAGTGCACAAGGAACAGTCCCCAGGATGGATCACATACTACATCACAAAACAAGCTTTAACAAATTTAAGAGGATAAAAATTATATCAAGCATTTTTTCTGACCACAACAGTATGAAACTAAAAATTAACTACAGAAAGAAAAATGAGAAAAGAACAAAGATGTGGAGACTAAACAACATGCTACTAAAAAACCAATGGGTCAATAATGAAATCAAACAGGAAATCAGAAAATGCTTTGAGACAAACATAAATGAAAACACAACTTTACAAAATCTATGGGATGCAGGAAAAGCAGATCTCAGAGGGAAGTTCATAACAATACAGGCCTTCCTTGAGAACTAAGGAAAATCTCAAATAAACAACCAAACCTGCCACCTAAAAGAATTAGAAAAAGAAGAACAAACAAAGCCTAAAGTCAACAGAAGGAAGGAAATAATAAAGATCAGAGAGGAAATAAATAAAAT
Organism: Eubalaena glacialis; assembly: GCF_028564815.1. Taxonomy (NCBI): domain Eukaryota; kingdom Metazoa; phylum Chordata; class Mammalia; order Artiodactyla; family Balaenidae; genus Eubalaena; species Eubalaena glacialis. The sequence continues at coordinate 71,271,935 of NC_083724.1, forward strand.
AGAGGTTAAAAAAAAAACAATAGAAAAGATCAATTAAACCAAGAGCTGGTTTTTTGAAAAGATAAACAAAATTAATAAACCTTTAAGCCAGGCTCACCAAGAAGAAAAGACAGAGGACCCAATAAACAAAATAAAAAATGAAAGAGGAGAAATAACAGCCCATATCACAGAGATACAAAAAAAATCATTAGAGAATACTATGAACAGTTATATGCCAACAAATAGGACAACCTAGGAGAAATGGACAAATTTCTAAAAACATACAGCCTGCCAAGACTGAGTCAAGGATAAACAGACAATTTGACAGACCTATCACTAGAAGTGAAATTGGATCTGTAATAAAAAACCTCCCAGCAAACAAAAGTACAGGACCAGACTGCTTCCCAGGGGAATTTTACCAAACACATAAAGAAGAATTAATACTGCTCTTTCTCAAACTATTCCAAAAAATTGAAGAGGAGGGAACACTCTCAAATTCATTCTATGAGGCCACCATTACCTTGATATCAAAACCAAGGACACTACAAAAAGAAAGACAGAAAATTATAGGCCAATATATTTGATGAATATAGATGCAAAAATCCTCAACAAAGCATTAGCAAACCAAATCCAACAATACCTAAAAAGAATCATATAATCAAGTTGGATTATTCCAGGGTCACAAGGATGTTTCAACATACGCAAATCAATCAATGTGACACACCGTATTAAAAAAAAGGAAAGATAAAAATCACATGATCATCTCAATAGACATAGAAAAAGCATTTGACAAAATTCAACAACCATTCATGATACAAACTCTCACCAAAGTGGGAACAGAGGAAACATATCTCAGCATAGTAAAGGCCATTTACAAGAAACCCACAGCCAGTGTAATACTCAATGGTGAAAAGCTGAAAGTATTCCTTTTAAACTCAGGAACAAGAAAAGGATGCCCACTCTCATTGCTTCTATTTAACATAGTATTGGAATTCCTAGCCACAGCAATCAGACAAGAAAAAGAAATAAAAAGCATCCAAATTGTAAAGAAAGAAGTAAAACTGTCACTATTTATAGATGACATGATACTATATACATAGAAAACCCTGAAGTCTCCACCAAAAAACTGTTAGAATAAATGAATTCAGTAAAGTTGCAGGATACAAGGTTAATATACAAAAATCTGTTGCTTTTCTATACACCAATAATGAACCATGAGAAAGAGAGAGCAAAAAATAATCCTGTTTAAAATCGCATCAAAAAGAAAAACACCTAGGAATAAATTTAACCAAGGAGGTGAAAGACCTATACTCTGAAAACTATAAAACATTGATGAAGGAAAATGAAGATGATACAAAGAAATACAAAGATATCCTGTGCTCTCACATTAGAAGAATTAATATTGTTAAAATGGCCGTATTACCCAAAGCAATCTACAGATTTGATGTAATCCTTATCAAAATACCCATAACATTTTTCACGCAACTAGAACAAATAATCCTAAAATTAATGTGGACCCACAAAAGACGCCCAATTGCCAAAGCAATATTGAGGAAAAAGAACAAAGCTGGAGGTATCACCCCACAGGACTTCAGACTATACTACAAAGCTACAATAATCAAAACATCATGGTACTGGCACATAAAAGACACATAGATCAATGGACAGAACAGAGAGCCCAGTTATAAACCTATGCAGTTATGGTCAATGAATCTATGACAAAGGAGGCAAGAATATACAGTGGAGAAAAGACAGTCTCTTTAATAAGTGGTGCTGGAGAAAATGGACAGCTACATGTAAAACAATGAGATTAGAACATTTCCTCACACCATTACAAAAATAAGCTCAAAATGGATTAAAGACCTAAACGTAAGACTGGAAACTATAAAACTCCTAGAAGAAAACATAGGCAGAACACTCTTTGACATAAATCAGCAATATTTTTTGCTTTCTCCTAAAGCAAAGAAAACAAAAGCAAAAATAAACAAATGGGACCTAATTAAACTTAAAAGCTTTTGCACAGGAAAGGAAACCATCAACAAAATGAAAAGACAACCTACTGAATGGGAGGAAATATTTGCAAATGATGTGACTGACAAGGGGTCAATATCCAAAATATACAAACAGCTCATACAACTCAACATCCCAAAAAACAATCCAATCAAGAAATTGGCAGGACTTGAATAGAGGTTTTTCTTTTTTTTTTTTTTTTTTGAGGTTTTTCTAAAGAAGACATACAGATGACTAACAGGCACATGACAAGATGCTCAACATCACTAATTATTAGAGAAATGCAAATCAAAACCACAATGAGACATCACCTCACACCAGTCAGAATGGCCATCTTCAAAAAGTCTACAAATAACAAATGCTGGCGAGGATGTGGAGAAAAGGGAACACTATTGGTAGGAATGCAAATTGGTGCAGCCACTATAGAAAAGAGTATGGAGGTTCCTTAGAAAAATTAAAAATAGAACTACCACATGACCCAGCAATTCCACTCTTGTGTATATATCCAGAAAAAACGACAACACTAATTCGAAAAAATACACGCACCCCAATGTTCATAGCAGGCAGCACTATTTACAATAGTCAAGACATGGAAGCAACCCAAATGCCCACCAACAGATGATTAAGAAGATGCACTATACATATAAAATGGACTATTACTTAACCATAAAAGAATGAAATTCTACCACTTGCAGCAACATGGATGGACCTGGAGAATATTATACTTACTGAAGTAAGTCAGACAGAGAAAGACAAACACTATGATATCACTTATATGTGGAATCTAACAAATAATACAAATGAATGTAAATGCAAAACAGAAATAGACTCACAGACATAGAAAACAAACTTGTGGTTACCAAAGAGGAGAGGGATGGAGGAAGGGACAAATTAAGGGTATGGGATTAACAGATACAAACTACTATATATAAAACAGTTAAGCAACAAGGATATACTCTATAGCACAGGGAATTATACCCATTATCTTATAACAACCTATAATGGCGTATAATCTGCAAAAATACTGAATCACTATGCTGTACACTGGAACTAACATAATATTGTAAGTCAACTATACTTCAATAAAAACAAAAGCAAAATAAAATGTACAGCTTCTTAAAAGGATAATTTTAATACTTATTTTAAAATTCCAAATATATTAACTTTATAAAGATATCAACTATCTTTATTAATACTCAATTGTTTCTTTTCATATGTTTTATTTAGTGGAAATAAGATTACCCATCTTTTATAATTACATTTCCATTACCTGGTTCTTACTGTCACAAAATATTTAGTACCCTTTTTATATAGTTATTGGATAATAAGATTCTATAATTCTCTCAAGAAAAGTGAATGATATACTGAAGGTACAGAAATTATTCAATTAGTCAATTATTCACGTATATTTTAGAACTTCAAAGAAAGGAGCATTTTTCAAGAGTATAAGTGATGACATATATGACTTATAGCAATTAGCAATAATAATTCAGTAATAAATAATCTGAAGCATCACTGGTTCTCAATTTTCTTGCCTTATTTAAATGATTTACTATATTTTTGTACCTTTTATCTCCTTTAAGGTATGTATATGGCTTGATTAGATTTTTTAAAAAAGGAATATGGGGCATTATTTGTGAAAATGAAGGTCTATTCTGTTTTCCTCAGGGTCCTCTTTTAAGCCATCAAAGTCTAAATAACTTGTGTAATATTAACAAATACTCTTTCAGGGTTTGGAAAAATGCTTAATTTTCTAAGTGTGTCTAATGTTTAAGGTGGGGTTAACTCTGGGGACAGTGACATCTGTCTATAAAATAGGTTATTCTAGAAAAATACAGAACATATTACACATCACTCCCCTCCCACAGATCAGCTGCTACTTGGGAACTCAGAAGTGAAAAGAAATAGATGTAAATAGATGTAATTTAGGTTAACAACTTTGGTTTCTTAGTTTAACAGAATCTACTCCAGTTAAAATCTTATTTCTCATTAACCTTACAGGAAAATAATCAGGCTTCACACAATATAAACTTAACTTGTGTAAAATTCACAGCTTTGGTGAAACAGGTCGTGAAGAGTATACATACTAAAAACAACATGTGAGAAACACAGACTGCTGTATATGTCAAGAGTTTTGGGGAGGAGAGCAATTATTGCATGTCATGGATTTTTATGAAATACTAGGTATTTTTCCACCTGTGTTGTGTTTACTGCAGCTGAATCCACAGCCTCTCCTTTCTTATGTCACATCAGAGTGCCGTGCTTCACATTTTCTTCTTTTTAATGGGAAAGACTCTGAGGATGTCTCTTCTTTCTGAGTAAAGATGACTGTAGGTAAAATACATACCTGATGTGGAGAAAGAAATGGCAAAAATTAAGACTGATTAACCATCTCTGTGGAAAGAACCATGGTTTTGAAATATAGAGTGCTGCCTGGAGTCCAGGGAGAAGACACTTGCAAAGGAGACTCAAAGAAGGAATACTTAAAGAGTGTCCAGATTTTCTGCAGAAGGGGAAGTAAAGCAAACTCTTCCATCTTACTGTTCTGTTTATTGCAAGGAAGGAACTTTTCTTTAGCTCTCTCCATTTCCCCTAAAGTTTTACATTTGTCTTCTCATGTGTTGTTCTTACATACCTGATAGTTGTTATCTTCTAGAGGTAATAATTATCTTAAGGACTTGTGAAGGTTAGACCTGGAGAAACTAAAATTCAACAACAGAAGCCTGTTTCCCAATTTCCTGGACAAATTAATTAATTGATTAGATTTTCTCAACTGTAAGTTTTTGTCCTATATATTTTTCTTGAGCCTTTAGCACCTACTCCCACTTGCCTGCTAGGAAATGCTAGCACATAAGGGCAAACAAACAGGAAGCAAAACAGATATAAATGGGAAATCCAGAAATAGCCAAGTTTACTTAGTTTGACATCGAGATTTTCTTTGTAGATGCTTGTGTTTGTGGTGAAAACTTTTATATTTCATACACAAAGCAGTTACATTTTCTACTAGTAAAACTGTTCTTGTTCATACAGTGCAAACAGTGATATATTTGATTTCATGATGACCTGCAAAAAGCATTATAACTTCTAAATACTTTACTAACAAGGTCTAGTTCGTCATGTCAGCCTTCTTTTTCCATCTCTCCCATGTTTACAGACCCTTCTACTAAGGTAGATGGCAGCACAAACCAAAAAGCACAGAAAGAATACAAAAACAAAACAAAACAGAAAAGCCACTTACCTATAAAGAGCATCATGAGATATATTTTCAGCACATATGGGAAATAGATGGATAAGTCAAAGGGCAGCTTTGTGGAGTAAGTGCCAAATGATTCAAAATAAGGCAGTGACTGATAGATGGCAAATGCTGTTTAAAGAAAAAAAGGAATCATGAAGGTTTCCCTCCTTAACTTGCTACAGGGATGTGTATATATGTATGCATAGTTGAAGGATATTCTGAATTTGATAATGACCATTTTGTGATAATTGCTGAATCCTTTTGCCAAAGCTATAGTTTGATATAGAAATCCGCTGATCAGATTGGCAAGGCCATTACAGCAATGTGATTTGTTGAATTTTGTCCATTTTTAACTTTATTATGCCTACACAAAAACAGTTTACAGTGTTTCTTTTTTTATTGAGGTATAGTTGATGTACAATATAAGCTTCCGGTGTACAGCAGAGTGATTCACAATTTTTAAAGGCTATACTCCATTTATAGTTAATATAAAATATCAGCTACATTCCCTGTGCTGTATAATATATCCTTGTAGCTTATTTATTTTATACATAGTAGTTCGTACAGAAAATTGTATCTCAAAATACCTGTCCTCTTAGCCACAAGTAGGGGTTACAGACGAATGAACATGGAAAATGCTTCATATATTCTCCTCTTGGAGTTTCATAACACACATTGGTATAGCAGAGATTCTGTCAAGTTCTGCAATAAAGAAACTGGTTTCACCCATTTCCTCAGCTTAACTGGTCTCGGAATAGCTCTTTCTTCCTCCCCATCCCAGCAGTACTTAATAAAAATTCTGAGGAATCGTGTGAGAAATGCTGGCCTAAGTTATTTTGAGGGAGGAGGCTCGTGTCAAATAAAAAGAGATGGACATTCTATGAAATTGTGTCCCATGTATAGACTTTGTATAACATTTCATGGAATAAAATGATAATGTACTATGGTTATATAAGATGTTCTCATCAGGGTAAGCTGAGTGAAGGTACATGGGAACAATGCACTGTTTCTGCAACTTATTGTGAGTCTAAAATTATTATTTTTTAATTTCCTTTTTTAAAAAGACAGAGGAAAACCCAGGTGCCCACAGCTGTTAGAGCCAGAGAGTGGAATCGGCACAGAGTCTGCAACTGACACTAAAGCATGCCATCTAAGATTTCCATGGGCAGCACCTAAGTCTCTGGCATTTTATTAGTATAGTTGATTTGATTATGAATATGAACTTGGTTTTTGTCTTATATTATCAGATGGGAAACTATAGTTATTAAAAGATATTAGAATTATCAAAAGTCAAGCAGGTTTTCTTAACTACATGTTTTTATACTTTGGGACATTTGAAATATATAGAAATATATAAAGATAAAATTACTACGCTCTACCACCCAGAATTAATCATTATTGATATTTTGTTATACGTGCTTTCAAAATTTTTCTGGATATACTTTGTTTTTTAATTGCAAGAATAAGTTTATGAATCTAATTTTAATAAAAGAATGTGCATTTTATGGCAACTATATATAAACATGGCTTTCCTAAGAAAGGAGAATGCTTACAATTATAGAATAAAAAGAAAAGTTTCCTATATATTTACTCATTGCTATTTTTAGGAAAATATTAGTCATACTTCTACTTTATTCCTTTATATATTCTTTATAGTATTTTTCATATTATCTAACAAATGAATGTACTTAATAAATAAATGTTTCAATGAGTGATGGATTTTGTTCTCAAATAAATGGCCAATCCATTTTTTATGGTTTTCAAGAAGATTATTCCCTAGATTCTTTTGGCATAGTCTGTTTGGAAACAAAACAGATTTTTAAATTATATCTAATGTGATTTACTATGATATAAGCTCCTTTTCTCTGCTCACGGGTAGACAGACAACATGTGATTATATCATATATACTTTATAATTATTGCCAACGTCACCATCATTTTATGTTAAATATTTCTGTATGTTTTCCCTTAGTTACTTAACATGTGCTCTCTTAATTTCTTTATGCCTTTGGTTTTCAAAAACTTGTATCATGTCTGTTTCAGAGTTCCTTACCAGTCTGCTAAATGCATTACAGAGGGAAGCAAATATTCCCCAAATATCCTCAAGCTCTTTGCAAAATGATGCTTTTAATTATTTGATTTTAAGCTTTAGGTTTACATTTAGGCTAAGTAATTAGCCTACTTCACATTGTATTTAATAATTAATTGTTTCTTGAGCATGTATACTGGGTGCATAAGACAAAGGAAGAAAGAAACAAAGACAACTCCAGATCCCCATGGAGCTTAGAGGTTAGACAGGGAAATAGACATTAATCAAAGAATCACACAAAGGTCTAATTACAACTAAGATAGGTATTACAAAAGAGATTCATTGGGGGAATTAATGTTGATGAGGAAATTGAGGAACGCTTCCCTGAGAAACTAATGACTCATCTAAAGGTAGAGTTAACTGTCACTGGCAGAGAGTAGGCAGCATGGTAAATGGTAAGTGGGAAGGCTAGCCCAGCCAAGAGGGAACTGAATTTCTATGCATTACAAATAATCACTGAGTCATTAAATGTTAAATCCCCTTTGGATGAGTAAACAGACTTAGAGAGGTTAAATGATTTACCCAAACTCTGCAAGTTAATGAAGTTAAAGGCCCTCAGATGTCCTCATTCCTCATCCAATATTTTGTCTACTGTGCAGAGCTGCTTCCCCCTTAACTTTACTTTTTAATGTTTTGCTTCTTTGCATCAAGGGAAGTATGCCAGGAAAGATAACACTGAGTCAGCTGAACAGTAGCAAAAATAGTAACTTAATCATCAAAAAGTTTTGTGAATCATTATAACAGGATTGCTTTTGTCAGTAAGCAATACAGAAAAGTCACTCTTTTCTTACCTTCAGCGAGAACACACAAAGGATAAATCGGCATCCATAGTGTTTGACTGAGCCATGTCAAGACAGCATAGGATATTCCAATGACTGATAACATGCTGTAAGTGTACCTGAAAGGAGACGAGTTCGCTCATAAACATCATTTGCTGCTGATGTCTGGGAAATAGCAGGAGAAGAAAATACCTTACTGTGTAATTGAATACACAGATAAAACTGGAGAGTACACAAATTCCTTACTTTATTTCATGTAATGTAAGCAGGAGAAGAGGTAAAAAATGGAGAGAGAGGAACCATGTCAGTCTGGCTTATCTTATGGGGTGGATCATGGATAATTATAGAGGGAAGAGAGAAAAATGTAACTCTTATCTCCCAGCAAATTACAGTTACAAGTTTCCTCAAATAGTGACTTCAATTTCACTCAGAAGCCAAGCCCATTTTATGGAGAGGCTAAGTTTTTAAGACAGACAGACTTGTAAATATCTAGGTAATGAATTTAAAAAATAAAAAAAAATATGTGCCATCTTGTGTGAATAATTAAAGAACTGGCCTTAGGAGCTTGTTTTGGGTATAGGAGGTGGTTTTAAACCTGCCTTTATGATGTAATAGATGAAGGAGTCAAAATCTTTTCATTTCTCAAGCTTAAGCATACATCAGAATCACTCAGAGGGCTTGCTAAAGCACAAATCGTTAGGCCCTATCTCCAGAGTGTCTGATTCAGTGGACCTGAGAATTTGTATTACAAACAAGTTCCAGGTGACGCTGATGCCACTGGTCCAAGGACCATACTTAGAACTACTGGAAAAGGCAGTGCATACATATGGCAAAACAAAATTCAAAACCTTGAAAACATGAATGCAGAAAAGTAAATCTTTCTCTCATTCCAGGACCCTAATTCCACTCCTCAGAGGCAATGACCAATGCCAATTTCTCATATATTCTTTCCAAAATATGTTTGCATATACTTACCTATGTGTGTATATACTATATATAATATACATCAGCAGTGCAAGCACTCACCAAACATAGCATGTTATCAAACTTTTTATTCTTTACCAATATAAGGGAAAAATGGTATCTCACTACTTTGATTTTTTTCTCTTATTACAAGAGTAGGTAAGAATCTTTTCATATGTTTAAAAATCACTTCTGATGAAGTCCAATGTATCTCTTTTTGTTGTTGCTTGTGTTTTTGGTATTAAATCTAAAAATCCATTGTCAAATCCAAGATCAAAAACATTTACCCCTATGTTTTCTTCTAAGAGTTTTATAGTTTTAGCTCTTCCATTTAGGTTTTCAATCCATTGAGTTAATTTTTGTATGGTGCAAAGTAAAGGACCAAATTCACTCTTTTGCATGTGGATATCCAGCTGTCCCAGCACCATTTGACCAAAAGACTATTTTTTCCCCATTTAATGACCTTGGCATCCTGTCAAAAATCAATTGACCACAAATTTGAGAGTTTATATCTGGACTGTCAATTCTATCCCACGATATATCCTTATGTCCGTTATCACACTCGATGTGTGCAACTTTGGTTGCTTTGTAATAAGTTTTGAAATTGGGAAGTGTGAATCTTCCAACTATGCTCTTCTTTTTTGAGATTGTTTTGGCTACTCTGGGTTCCTTGGGTTTCCATATGAGTTTTAGAATCAGCTTCTCAACTCCTGCAAAGAAGCCAGCTGGGATTCTGATAAGGATTGCATTGAATCTGTAGATCAACTTGAGGAGTGTTCCATCTTAAAAACGTTGTCTTCAACCCATAAACACGGAATATCTTTCCATTTATTTAGATCTTCTTTAATTTCTCTGCACAATGTTTTATAGTTTTTAGAGTACAAGTTCTGCCCATCTTTTGTTAAATTTATGTCTAAGTACTTTATTTTTTGATGTTTTGTTTTCTTAATTTTATTTTAGGATAGGCCATTGCAAATGTGTAGAATACAATTAATTTTTGTACAGTTGACCCTTGAACAACACAGGTTTGAACTTCACTTATATGCAGATTTTTTTCAATAGTAAATACTACAGTACTACACTATCTGGGGTTGGTTGAATCCAGATGCAGAACCTAAGATACAGAGGAACCCTCTATACAAAGGGCCAACTATAAGTTATATGTGGATTTTCAACTGTGCGGACGGTCAGCACCCCAACCCTTACGTTGTTCAAGGGTCAACTGTATATTAATATTGTATTCTACAACTTTGCTGAACTAGCTTATTCTAATATTTTTTAGTGAATTCCTTATGATTTTTTATGTACAAGATCATGTCATCTGCCAGGAGAGATAATTTTACTGCTTCCTTTCCAATGTGGATGCTTTTACATCATTTTCTTGCCTAACTGCCGTGCCTGGAACTTCCAGTACAATGTTGAATAGAAGAGGCAAGAGTAGACATTGTTGTCTTGTTCCTGATCTTTGGAAGAAAGATCAGTCTTTCATCATTAACCATCACGTTAGCTGTGGAGTTTTCACAGATGCTTTTATCAGGTTGAGGAAGTTGCTTTTCAAAAAGTCATTCTAGGGTAAATTGGGAAGATAATTCTGCCCCCATTTTACAGAGAAAAAAAATGAGTTTTAGAAAGGTTCAGTACTTAGGAATTTCACTCCTAAGTTAAGAGAAATGAAAACATATGTGCACACAAAAGCTTGTACATGGATGTTCACAGCAGCATTCCTCCTGACCAAAAAGTAGAAACAACCCAAATGTCCACTGACTGATAAATGAATAAATAAAAATTGGTATATCAATATAATGGAATATTATTCAGCCATAAAAAGAAATAAAATAGTGATACCTGTTAAAACATGGACAAACCTTGAAAACGTTATGCTAAGTGAAAGAACCCAGTCACAAAAGGCACATATTATATGATTCCATTTATATGAAATGTCCAGAATAGGCAAATACATACAGACAGTTATGTTAGTGGTTGCCAGGGCTGGGAGGAAAAGGGAATTGGGTGAGACTGCTAATGGATTTGGGGCTTCTTTTGGGGGTGATGAAAATGTTCTCAAATTAGATAGTGGTGATGGTTACACATGTCTTTGAATGCACTAAAATCGACAAATTTTATACTTTAAAAGGGTAAATATTAAGGTCCATGAATTATCGCATTGCTGTTATTTTTAAGGTTGTGTGATTTGCCCAAGATCATATAGCAGGTAAGCAGTGGAGGTGAGGTTCATCCTGAGATCTTCCACTTCTATGTCCAAAAGTCTTTCCATCACATCACGATACCACTCTCAATGCCAAAACCACTTTGTTCTCTAATGGGTCTACTGAGCTTATCTGAGACTGAATCGACACTGAAAGAGTTGGGCAAACCAGAGAATGAAACATCAGAAAGCCACAGTCCCAGATGAGGCTCCATGTCTCATAAACAGAAAGTCATGGGCTACAAAACTCCCTGAAGTTTGCCCTAAGTCCACAAATCTTTCAGTTAAAAGTGAGAAATAACTAAGTTATATATAACAAAGAATTATAGTCACTTTAATTCAACAAAATATTTCATTAAATTCATTCTACTTAGAATATCTTAACTCAGCCAAGTTATTGACAATATAATAAAGAATTTATATAACCTCAGCTAAAATGCTAGGGTTCTTTTGTTACCCATCCACATTCAGATCTTTCAAGCAGGAGGGACAGTTCTCATTTGCGAGAGCTTGAAGTAGCAGTTAGGAGCCTCTCCAAAGTGAGCCACTGAGCAAAGGGCTAAGCAATTTTACACCACTGCTGGTAGAGATAACACACAAAGTTTTAGAATTAGAAGGAAACATAACACCATCTGGAGCAAGGGTTCTTAACCTGAGGTCCAAGGATTCCCAGTGAGTCCATGAAAGAATTTCAGTTATTTGAACCCGCTGGAATTGTATACAAATATGTTTGTGGAGGTGTGTTTTTTCCCCAGAGAGATAAGGCCCTATATTTAAAATATTCTTGAATTCTAAGAAACCAACTTTGTAAATTGTGACTATGATAGAATAAAAGTCTTGCTTTGCTTATTAAAGTAACACATACCAGAGCAATTGCAAAGAACGCCTTTCATTAGCAACAGCTGCGAGGTTTATTCCAAATTGGTGTATGCCAAGTCTTCTGCTGGGAACCTGATGCAATGATTTGCTCTTGATACCATGGTAGGTTTCCATTATCTTTGAAATGCCCATTACATAAAGCACTAAAAATACATTTCCATATCAAGATAAAATAATATGAAAAGGGGTTATGTATTTCTCTCTCATTCAGAGTAACCAAATGTAATAAGCAGCTATTACTGGCTTCACTGTAGAAAGCAATTTGGCTTTGTTTTAAGAGATTATTTTGCCTCCTTACCTAACCATATCCAATAGATTCCAAAAGATGAATAAAACACACACCACGTATTTCTCTTGGACTTCCTCTTGACTGGTGATCACCACAAAGAGGATGATTATTCTCTCAGTGAGCTAACAAAGAAATAGCAAAGTCAAGAATTAGGATCATCTGTTAAGCAGGTAGGTAATTTTCTAATTTTAAAAACTAGATTTCCTCTTAAAAGTATGCTTTAACTATAAATATATATACTACACAGTTAACATGATCTCTGAGGGAGCAGGGTTACAGATGAATTTCATTTCCTCCTTTTTGTTTTTCTACATTCTCCAAATTATATGCAATGAATAAAAAGATAACATATTTCATCTGAATCAGGGCATGTCCCTTCCTGTGATACATGCACACATGGTTTTTACTCACTTTGACAAGCTTTTATTGAGTGTCCACTATGTATCAGATGCTAAGACTACATATATAATGAAAGCATGGTCCTTGCTACACAGGGTAGCAATGGTAGGAGAATGTGGGGCAGTAACTATAACACAGTGTGAATAATGCTGTCATTTAAAGGGCTATATATGGGAGCACAGGGGAGGGAGATACCTGTCTGAGAAAAAGATGCAGAGAGATTTATGGAGGCAACATTTCAGTTGGATCTTGAGGAATGGACAGGGGTTTGTCAGGTAGACTGCATAGGAGAATGGGCATCCTAGGCCAAGGCAGCAGCCTGAGCAAAGAGGCAGAGGTGTGAAAACACACGGTGTGCTGGGGAGTAAGGAGAACCCCTGGGGGCTAGAGAGGAGGTGCACAGAAGGGAATCCTAGGAGATAAAATTGAAAATGTGTTGGGGGCTGGGATGTGAAGAGTTTTGAATGACAAGCTGAGAAATTTCCATTTCATCCAACAGGGAAGCCCCCGTAGTTTTGGGGGGTTTGGGGGGTTGTGCTTTGTTTTTTGTTTTTTTTGGTGGGGGTGGGTGGGAGGTGGGAGAAAGGGGAAGCGAAATAATATAATCCTAACCCACATAAGCTAGTGGAAAATGAAAAGAATTCAACAAATTCATATTTTTCCAAGTCAGTAAGCATCTATAAATCATTTAGAATGCACACACTTATGGCTCAGCTCCAGTTACTGACCTCAAAATATACATTCCTCTTTCCATTCTAAATATAATGTGCCTTCTTATGCCATATTAATATACTTTGTACACTCTGCATTTTTTGTTTGTTTTTAATAGAACATTTTACTTTCCTCACAATGGTCGAAGGAAAATATACCTGAGATTGAGGGAGCATATTAGTGATAAAGGAAAGACGAGGGCTGCTTTGTATTTTTCAATAGCTGTCTTTATTTTTAAAGCGGATCAAGGACTAAAGACTGGGATAATCTATGACTTAGAATCATAGTGTTAGTCCTGGAAAATCACCTAGTGCAGAGAAATCCAGTATTTGCCAACATTGGGCCACATGATCAGAAATCCACATGCAGAAGCTGTATCAGCGTGTTTATAACCACATTGGTGAGTCAAGAGGGCCCTTGCTTGGCTAAGGAACTTAGATATGATTCAAACCTTAGTCAATCAATGGAAGCTACCTACATGGCTGTTTTTCTTTTGTCAGTCTTTCTTTACAATGCCCTAGTTTCTTGATTTAACCGTATTTATACAACGAATTAGACTTAACTGCAATGATAATTACTGAATGATCCAAGCTTGCTGCTATGACACCCGGCAGCCTTCGGATACAAGATCTTAGCAGCAAACAAGTATTTAGGCACTGCCTAATCCTACATTTGATCAGTGCCTGCTAATTAGGAAAATTATCTAATTTTTGACAAAAATCTCAGGAGATACACACATGAATGCATACACACATATTTCTAATTACATGGCTGACTACTGAAAGAGAGAACATAAGCCACCTTTTGATAAGATGGCTCTCTAAGGGCCCTGCTAGATACTTGCCCAACCCCACCTTTTTACAAATAAGGAAACTGGGAACCAGAGAAGTTAAGTGACGTGCCCAAACTAGTGGCAGACCTGGAAACATATATATCCCAAGTCTCCTGGTTTCCAGAGTTGTAGGCAATCCCTGATGTCAGGCTGCCCCTCAACTGATGAGTAGGGAGGGAAAACTCTCCTAAAAGAGAGAGACTGGAGCTGCACAAAGAAACTCACTCTGTTTAAAATCATCACGTGAGGGACTGTGGCATGTTAGTGACGGTAACCTGATTGCAGAGAAATCAGCAATCAGCATGCCCCCCAAAACACAACCACATACATACAGGAAGGTATGTGAAGGCCCTCCCCCCCATACGATGTCAGTCTAATTAACAAATTATCTGATGGTTATTTAACTCTAACTTGACCATTCAATGGCAATATAATGGGAGAATTTAGGAGGCAATATTCTTAAATTGGTAAAAAGTCAATATTTATTAGTTACTTTGTGCCAGGTTCCAAACACACGCCATCTCATTTAATCTGCATAACGACCCTAAGAAGTGCTATTGTTATTATCTGCCTTTTACAAAGGACACTGCATTTTACAAAGTGAAAGTGACTTGCCTATAGATATGGAATCAAAGTCTAGACAATGTCATTCTAAATTCCTTGTTCTGAAACACTAAGACATTTTCACCTTTGTTATTTTATGGGCTACACCCTCGCATAATGTCTATGTTATAGTCTATTCTCAAAAAAAAAAAGCCTCTCCTGAAAAGTTAAACCTTAAAACAAGAACGTACTTGATTTTCTAAATCAACACCAAAATAATTTTGAAGAATAGACTTTTAAAATTTATTACTTTTCTTTACATATAATAGTTTGACCAGTTATTTGGAGCTTTACACTTGGGAAAACTTAGCACTTTGTCATTTTAAACAAATCCTATGAGAACATGACAATTACTAATGAATGGTCTTGTAATGTTTAGTGCAACTCTAACAGGCAGAATAAAAGCACAGTAAAAACACTGTAACTTAGGCCAAATTAAACATAGTGGTAATGCGGTTAACTCAAAAATTTGGTAACTACAAAATAAAAATATTTTGCATTTTTATGTTCTATTTGGGAATCCTGAACTCCAGATTAAGCAATGACTAAAACTGTTACTTTATAAATGGCATCTAGCAAATTAGTTATAAACTACTGAAGTAGTAAAAAATCATACTTCAACTAGAGAGAATTTCTACAATCTTAAAAATAAATTAGTTTTAGCCTCAAAGACTATTATATTACTAAAAGGATAACCCAAACTATTTTAAATCCTGTAAACTTTTGTTGAGAACTTCAGAAACATACCCTTAAATATTCAAATCACCACATTCTTCTGTAAGACAAAAGCATCTAAATACTATTTATATATTTTTACTTATTCATCAATCAATAGATATTTATTGAGTGCACTATTCTGAATCCCGGGGTGTATAACACCGTGAACAAGACCAAGTCCCAACCCTCATGGTATTTATGTCCTAGTTTGTGAGATAGACACTGTAAACAAATGTAGCATAATAGTGGAGTGTTCAGGAAAACTAGCCCAAATCCAAATTTTTGCTCCACCATTTACAATTTATGTGAACGTGGATATGTTATTTAACTTTTGTGTTAAGTAATTATGCTGGAGATAAAAATAAGCATAATTTAATGTAGTGATTAGTATATTTACAGGAAAATACATTTTCCTATATAATCAAGACTATCAGTGAATAAAAAAGTTAATCTCAGCATCTTTAAAATTATACTGTGAATATTGCTTTATAACTATCACACCAAAGAACTCCACTGATCAAATGCAAAAAATACCAGACAAGTCGAAAATCTTACATACAGAGTGAATTGTACGTAATAATTCATTATGTACAGAGTGAATAATTCATTCTCAGGGAGCATCAATGTTTTGGGAATCTCATAGCACAACACTATCCGCAGTACAGTTTTATCTCTAACAATATAAACATGTTCCCAGCTCAAAACTGGAGAGAAAATCTATATGACTTTATGGAAAAAAAATAATTAAATCTAGCAATGCAAAGAAGCACCTGTGTCATGGATTAAAAGAAATTAGGGTGAAACTCTGCTGTTTTCCTAAAAGGGTTTATTTTAAGACACTCTCCTTGGGTATATCCTTCATATGTGTTCTTATGAATCTGTGACTGTGAAATCTTTGGAATGATTTTCGGCAAGCAGACCCCTGCTTGTCCTTATCAGAAATAGGATGTGATATCGGTAAAAATAAAAATTGTTCTGGCAATTTGGGCTCACAAATGGAAGTTCTGTAGGCATGATAATTTGGGGGTAATAACTCCCAGTGTTTTGATTTATGGATTTAAAAAATTGTGTAAAATGAAGACACGTGCAGCGACGTTTATTGGGATGCAAAGGTAAGGAGGCAGAATTTAGCCATTTTAATTCAGTTATGTATGAAGTCTTTGCATTTCAAGCATTTCTCAAAAGGTAAAGGAGTAAAGTGGATAACTCTGAGGGTTTCCTAAAGGCACATCAGCCTAATGTCATAATACAAAGGTTAGTTTTGTGGATATTTTCCCCTCTCCTTGAGTTGAAACATACTAAAGCTGTATCAATAAAAACCTCTTTCTCGGGCTTCTGCACAAGCGAAGTCAGAAGAAAGCCCTTCAAAATCAATATTTCAGGGTTGGTGGTATTTCCGCTCCATAAAAGCAAGTTGTTTTGATTAAATATACTAAAATAGTTTCCCAATTCAACTTTTTTTTAAAAAATCAAGCTAATAAAATACGCAAGCTCGTTTGGGAGCAAGGCGTTAGAGAGGAGAGATGCCGAGTTTTCACTTATCACTTTTAATTATAGTTATATTCTACTTTTGGACCTTTTTTACTTTCCCATTTTATAAATTAAAAATACCAAAAGTTTACTTTATTTCCTGATATAATTTTAATTGGCATGTAATTGTTTCCAAAAATGGATGTATATAAACAACTATTTATGTTATCGTTTTGCCCTTTTCCTCTAAATTGTATCTTTAAAAAATACATAAACTATACATCTCTGTGTTAACTTACTATAGTCTTATTGTCAATGGGCTCCCCCCCGTTTCTTTTAGCAATTGTAATATTAGAAAATCAAGTGGCTTTTCCCTAACTGTCAAAATAAAGATGTGTATAAAACATTTTAAAATGTACAGAAGAAAACACAGAAAACAAATATACCCTCCTAAACACACACCACCGTCATTTGATACATGTGATTCTAATTGCTCAACTAGCGAAGAGTTCCTACCGCTTTTGGGAATTACTTATCTTGATATTTTGGAAGACCAGTTCCCAAAAAAGAGAATTCCGTTGTGACTTAGCAATCTCACAAAGGTAATGTCAAAATAACATCACAAATGAGCGGACTTGTTTTTCAACCTACTTGAAAGCAGCTAGACACCATGCATTTTTCCAGATACTATATGCAATCAGCTATGATTAGCCACATTCTTAACTAGTTTCTTCACTTAAAAGTGGGGAAACAGGAAAACCAAGAATAATTACACAACTTTAGACTTTTGTTTGGTTATTTTAAAGTTAGGGGCCTCAGAGTCATCTTATAATGAGGGAATTCTTCTAATTATCTGCAGAATTCTAATAAAAGAAGGGGGCAGAAAATGAAACTTTGGACCCGATGCTGTGTTCTTGAAGCTTTTTACAATACTATGTCCATTCTGAAAACCATAGAAAAGATAGTAAATGAATAAAAGAAACAGGACAGGTAAAATCTCAAAGAGATAAAAAGAGGAAGCCAAACACCACAACAAAAATTAACAATAATCAGCTCAGGATGAGAATGGTAATTGTCTTCGCTACTATGATGATCCCTGATTGCTCCTGACAACACAAACTTAAAAATCATTTGAGCCCCATCAACAGTAGACTTTGCCACCTCACCTTTAAATAAAAAGTGTCAGTGTATACTTGTCATTATTTTTTAATTACCAAACCAGGATATATTCTGATTACAGTGATCATACTTCCATAAGCCACTACAGTTTCAATTAATAGTGATTAAAATCACACTTAAATATTCTGGAATTTCTAGGACTGCAAGAAATCAGATTTCTAAGTTGTATAATACTTTCTATTTTTGGATAAGCCTACATACTTTCAGAAAGCATAAAATATATGCATATTTCCTAGACATATTCAAGATGCTCTTCTTTCTTACAAATTTAACTGTCCTGTTTCTCACTTGCATTTCCTTCTTTGGAAATAACTAAAATAACACTACTGTTAACTTTGAAACTGCTGTTTTACCATAAAATTAATATTATCCAATTTAGCCTAAAAAAGTACAAAATCCAAAAAAGTATGCCAAAAGAAAACATGACTTAGATTCAGATAAATTTGATCATACTCCAAGCAAAATAATTCCATATGACAGAATACAACTTTCATTTAACCTGGGTTGTTAATTCTGTTCTCTAAAATTAGCATTAGACGATGCTATATGCATCTTAGTTGTTAACAAATAATAAATACCTATAAATCTTTTCCTAAATAATATGCTTCTTCTGGGACAGATGTGTACCCCTTTTTATTTTGTAAGGAAATACATTTAAGGCATTTCCATCTAGGTCTTGGCTAGCTGACTACTCTGTTACTAGTTTGTACTCTAAATATTGCCCCAATTTTTATTTTACATTTGATATGTCAACACTGAAAATGTCTTCATCCTAATGAATACTATTTCTCTACTTTTACTGAATAAGCAAAATTTAAAATCTCCCATGAACTTGCAATGCTGAGTTCTTGATAGGCTCCTCAAGTTTATACTCCAATTTTCATCTTTTAAACTTTCATGGTATTTTAAGCAAATTTTAATACAAGGATCTATGCCACTCCTTCAATCAACAAAATTTAAGGTGTATGTTTCTGTTATAAGTACTTTGCTAGGTGCTGGCAATACAATCAGATTCTGATATTTCAAATATTTTTACAATGCAAATTGGTCACATTTTGTTATCCATTTTTCCAATTTATTTTGCAAATAGTTAAAATTATACTCATGTAAATACCTTTTCTGTAAATTTTAAACATATGCTCATATAGTCACTTAACCCTTATCTCTCCTTATGGAAAATACCACTTTTTTGTTTTTCTTGCCTTAATTCAGCAATGATTTCGTATACTAAATATCTACCAGTGACTTTCCCACCTTCCTTCAACCTGCCTTTAAAAGGAACAATGGTCATCTAGGGCTAGAGACAAATGATACCTAAAATAACAGCAATAGCAACCAGGTATTGTATTCTTTTTTTTTAAACATCTTTATTGGAGTATAATTGCTTTACAATGGTGTGTTAGTTTCTGCTTTATAACAAAGTGAATCAGTTATACATATACTTATGTCCCCATATCTCTTCCCTCTTGTGTCTCCCTCTCTCCCACCCTCCCTATCCCACCCCTCTAGGTGGTCACAAAGCACCGAGCTGATCTCCCTGTGCTATGCGGCTGCTTCCCACTAGCTATCTATTTTACGTTTGGTAGTGTATATATGTCCATGCCACTCTCTCACTTTGTCCCAGCTTACCCTTCCCCCTCCCCGTATCCTCAAGTCCGTTCTCTAGTAGGCCTGCGTCTTTATTCCCATCTTGCCCCTAGGTTCTTCATGACCTTTTTTTTTTTTTAGATTGCATATACATGTGTTAGCATACAGTATTTGTTTTTCTCTTTCTGACTTACTTCACTCTGTATGACAGACTCTAGGTCCATCCACCTCACTACAAATAACTCAATTTCATTTCTTCTTATGGCTGAGTAATATTCCATTGTATATATGTGCCACATCTTCTTTATCCATTCATCTGTTGATGGACACTTAGGTTGCTTCCATGTCCTGGCTATTGTAAATAGTGCTTCAGTGAACATTGTGGTACATGACTCTTTTTGAATTATGGTTTTCTCAGGGTATATGCCCAGTAGGGGGATTGCTGGGTCATATGGTAGTTCTATTTTTAGTTTTTTAAGGAACCTCTATACTGTTCTCCGTAGTGGCTGTATCAATTTACATTCCCACCAACAGTGCAAGAGGGTTCCCTTTTCTTCACACCCTCTCCAGCATTTATTGTTTGTAGATTTTTTGATGATGGCCATTCTGACCTGTGTGAGATGATACCTCATTGTAGTTTTGATTTGCATTTCTCTAATGATTAATGATGTTGAGCATTCTTTCACGTGTTTGTTGGCAATCTGTATATCTTCTTTGGAGAAATGTCTATTTAGGTCTTCTACTCATTTTTGGATTGGGTTGTTTGTTTTTTGATGTTGAGCTGCATGAGCTGCTTGAAATTTTGGAGATTAATCCTTTGTCAGTTGCTTCATTTGCAAATATTTTCTCCCATTCTAAGGGTTGTCTTTTCGTCTTGTTTATGGTTTCCTTTGCTGTGCAAAAGCTTTTAAGTTTCATTAGGTCCCATTTGTTTATTTCTGTTTTTATTTCCATTTCTCTAGGAGGTGGGTCAAAAAGGATCTTGCTGTGATTTATGTCATAAAGTGTTCTGCCTATGTTTTCCTCTAAGAGTTTGATAGTGTCTGGCCTTACATTTAGGTCTTTAATCCATTTTGAGTTTATCTTTGGGTATGGTGTTAGGGAGGGTTCTAATTTCATTCTTTTACATGTAGCTGTCCAGTTTTCCCAGCAGCACTTACTGAAGAGGCTGTCTTTTCTCCATTGTATATTATTGCCTCCTTTATCAAAAATAAGGTGACCATATGTGCATGGGTTTATCTCTGGACTTTCTATCCTGTTCCATTGAGCTATATTTCTGTTTTTGTGCCAGTACCATACTGTCTTGATTACTGTAACTTTGTAGTATAGTCTGAAGTCAGGGAGCCTGATTCCTCCAGCTCCATTTTTCTTTCTCACGATTGCTTTGGCTATTCAGGGTCTTTTGTGTATCCATACATATTGTTAAATTTTTTGTTCTAGTTCTGTGGAAAATGCCATTGGTAGTTTGATAGGGATTGCAGTGAATCTGTAGATTGCTTTGGGTAGCATAGTCATTTTCACAATGTTGATTCTTCCAATCCAAGAACATGGTATATCTCTCCAACTGTTTGTATCATCCTTAATTTCTTTCATCAGTTTCTTATAGTTTTCTACATACAGGTCTTTTGTCGTCTTAGGTAGGCTTATTCCTAGGTATTTTATTCTTTTTGTTGCAGTGGTAAATGGGAGTGTTTCCTTAATTTCTCTTTCAGATTTTTCATCATTAGTGTATAGAAATGCAAGGGATTTCTGTGCATTAATTTTGTATCCTGCTACTTTACCAAATTCATTGATTAGCTCTAGTAGTTTTCTGGTGGCATCTTTAGGATTCTCTATGTATGGTATGTCATCTGCAAACAGTAACTGTTTTACTTCTTCTTTTCCGATTTGGATTCCTTTTATTTCTTTTTCTTCTCTGTTTGCCATGGTTAGGACTTCCAAAACTATGTTGAATAATAGTGGTGAGAGTGGACATCCTTGTCTTGTTCCTGATCTTAGAGGAAATGGTTTCAGTTTTTCACCATTGGGGTACTGTATTCTTAACTAAGTCCTAGAAACTTATCCAACCCATTTTCTCAGTTATTCCAGAAGATACATGTTATTTTTACATCACATGAGAAAATGAGATTCAGAACAATTACATGACTTGTTTAAATTCATACAGCTATTAAGAGGTAGAACTGGAATTTAAATCCAGGTCTGTAGAATCCCCAGGTCTATATGATTAGATACTACACTACATAAACGTGAATGATCTCTCCTTTCCAATTGTATTCAGTAAAAGTGGCAGAATGAACAAGAAATGGCTGGGGAGTATTCTAATCTCTGGACATGGGTGAAGGGGACTTTTTTTTGGAAAATCTATTATTTTCCAGGCAATGTGTGTGGTGTCCTTTTCCCTACACAGCCCGATGATTGTGGGTAATATGACCCCACAGTGGGAGGCAGAGGAGCCAGGCACCAAACCCAAGTCTGAATGGCTCCAATCCTATGCCTCTCTGTCCTATACTGCTCAGGGCTGAGGCATAGTGAGAGTAGGAAGTGGATGTGAAATCTCATCCCAGCAGAGCATCACTGCAGTGTTGCACAGAGCGACAAGCATCATTTCCCTGAATGTTTTCCAACTGGCTATTATAAGTGTGCAATGTTTTAGGATGAGGTAAGTTTTTTATGGAATTCTCCTTGTTAGTGATGTGGGTTGCAAATTAGCAAAGGTTGGCTTTTTCACTGCCATAAAGTCAACAGAGGCTATAAATAGAACAAAGTATGCAACAAATTCTATAATACAAATAATGCGATTAAAACCTACCTGCAGAAACCTAGGCAGAAGATGGTCTGATTCAATGCCAACATATATGTGCAGCAACTCCAAGAGGGAAATAGATTGGCAAAGTCGCATGACAAGTCCAATTGCATAAAAAGTGTCAACCATTGAATCTGTGTCCAGTGAATTAAAAATAGACATGGTAAGTAAAACATAGATCACAACCCAAACCTATAAAGCACTTTGAAATACAGTTGAGACTCCTTACTTCCTTTTTCATAGTACATGTGAGAAATTTCCTAAACAGATTACTAAATTACAAAGACTATGTAACCAAAGAAAGCACTTTATATCATTGTACATTTTAATTGCTCCTCTTCCAGAAAGGATTTAAAACTTGAAAAAGAAGGCTCCATGGCCAAAGCTAAAGCATTTATTCCCCATTTATGTGATTCTAAAGCAATCCCAGCATAAAAGTATACAGCTAGACTCTAGACTACACCAGTGAAAACAGGTTGGAGGTGAGTTTATTAAAGAAGCTGCGGTGCCCACACCTTATCCATTGACAAGAAAATGACAGAGATGAGAAAATACGATTTCAGAGAAGCTTTATGGAAATGAGATTAATGATGCCATGATATCAAATAACATCTTACATGTATCTAGCATTTATGGCTCATACATATGTAGTCAGTGCTTTCTGGATTTCTGTGAGTTTTAAACACCGGAACTTGGGCCCATTGCAGAGGGCCCAAAAGAAATACTGCATCTGGAGAGAGCTGAAATGGAAGGCAAACAAATGTTCCTCTAAATAGGATAAATGTGTTGGTTTAAATTTTAAAATGAAATCCCGCCATGTTAAGAATCTTCTAGGGAAGTCTTTGTTGTCTTCACTCCCTAGTGATCATTCACATGATAATACTTTATCAAACACAAAGGGTGTCTCTTCTCAGCAGCTATATGAGGTAGACATTATTATCATCCCCATTTCGTAGATGATTCCTGAGGCATAGACAGTCCATGCTCTTATCCATGGCCCTGCACTTGCTATAAGAGAATTATCAGTCACACAGCTCCTTGAAGGAAGAAAGTAGCAGACGTTACTAGTCCAGGTGCTTGAGTGCTGTTGAGCTACTTAATTTATACATTGACTCAGGAACTGTACTGAACCCCACATAGTTCTTTTCAGTCTGCCTTCCATATGAATGGGTTGTGTTTCTTTAATAATACGTAGCTTCTATAATTATAACGGCAGGATAACAATTAAGAAATAAGTACACTGCTGACTAAGGCATTTTTCCTACTGGAAAGGCCAGGCAGCATAAGAAAGAGTTCATGCCTTGTTACTCATGTTGTGAATGACCTATAATATGCCCTCAAAGCCACAGCTAACTTCCAAGGTCTAGAAGTGATGTTTTTTCCTAAAAATATAAGGGGAGTTTTCCTAAGCCCTGTGTTTTCCTCTGCTTGAGGACTCCCAACACTCAGAGTTGAAATTCAAGCCTCAGGCTGTATCTTTGGAGGTTCTTAACAAAGGCAAGAATTTATCTGTAGATTTGCAGTAAGGAAAAGCAACATAAAATGGTTTATGGTGCCACAGAAGTAGATTAATTTTCTTATGATACAGATGTCTGAATTGATGAGCACAGCATGACTTTTCCCAGATATTTCCTAGACGTTTGTTTTTAGCTGAAACCAGCAGTTGCTCAAATTGTCAAGTTATGCAACAGTTGTAAACCGTGATGACACTTACCCATGTGGGGATGGAACATGAAAAGAATGTTATTTTGACAGTCAGAATGTTAAATGACAGTGATTCATTTTTTGGAAAACTGAAATGCATTTAAAATCTTTACTTTTTAGGAAAGTGGAGGAAGCTTATGACTGAAACCATTAATGCTAACTCCCATATAGGTGATGAGTCATCTACAAAGTGTGTCATTTTCTTATGGACACATTGCTCTTTAAAGGGACCAAATAGAAGCCTGGAGAATATAAAGTTTGTCTTTCATTTGTTAGTATTTTCCAGTTATCTGAAACCTGGGGAATAAAAAACAAGAGAAGAATTGGTTAATTACTGATTTGTCTGCAAAAAATGTTTTACTGGAATTTACAGATTTCCACAACACACACCAAATCTACTAAGGTTTGGTGCAGAACCAAAAAGGAAAAGTGAAATGGCACCACCCCAATGCCGTGTCTATGTTTTCAGGGCAAATGCCTACTCAGAGGGAAGCCACATACCTTTCCCTCATCTTACCTCCCCCCCTCCTCCAAAAAGGTTTTGGTTTTTGCAGTAAGAACAAAGTACGCTTACTGAAAAATATGGTCACTACATTTTAGAGAAGTGAAGGCTATTAGGTGCAGTTCATAGAAGTTAAAAAATTATTATAACCAGGACTAGGTGAAAATGAGGATTAAAAGTTAAAAATCCAAAACTGTTTTGGGCTTTTACCTTTTCCAAATGAAAAGAATCTGACTGTCATATTTGTGAATATCCATGAGTGGCCACAGAACTGGATTAAGTAGTAGATGAAAAGATAGGCATTCTTCCTATACCTACAATAAATACAGGAAAATACTTCATTTAAACATATTAAACACTTCCTTTATAATCACCCTTTCAGCATTATACACATCTTCTCACTAACTTACTGGCCAATCTGAGCAAGCAAGAGACAACTATTCCATATCAGTCTTCTATTTGGTTACCCCTCTAAACCCCATCAGATTTTGAAAGCACACACTATCTGCTAAAGTGACCATCCTGAGTTTGTTTAAAGACAAATATGGTTCTATTTCAAAATCCACTTTCATCTTTGATAAACCTCTAACCTTGCTGCTCCCCAAGGGATAAAAGTAAGCATTGCAAAGTAGGCTTTGAATATTTTTGAAAAGAAAATATGGATGGAGAGGGGCTGATGTGGTCGATATGTGTCCCTGCTAAGTACAGAACTTGAACTTGATAACTAGTTTATAGTTACAAGAGGGGAGTAGCAATGGTGGCATTCCCAGGTGGTGGATAATTCCGTCATTGGACACACCTGACTTCTGAATGCATTATGTGATTGGGGACAGTGTCTCACCACCGCCTATTATATTTCGCAAGAGCAGATAGCTTCCTTCACCAGACACACAGAGAAAGCAGTTTAGTCACTTGGGCCTGATATGGGAAGTCAAGCTGGCTTTTAAAATGGGTTGCTGGGGAGATGACTAAGAGAAGATTGACAGATACACGTTTGAGGGAGCTAGAGAAAGCACCGTTTGAAGCGTTGCCTCTGGTTCGGAAAAGCGGTGGGAGTGGCCCTGCCCAGGGTAGACAAGATTTTTCTCCTAGTTGGAGATGTGAAACCTCTGGGAAATAAGGCAAATTAGTTGGGAAGCAGATACAGTGTAGCTTGATGATTTTACTTGGGCACCCCTACAGATGACTCAAGTACTACTAAATGAGTGGGAAAGAGGAATTCCTCCCTCAAACCTACAGCAGAATCACATGGCGCGTGGGTTAAACATACACATCCCAGGCTCTACCCTCATACCACTGAATCAGTTTTTCTGGAACTGGGCCCTGAAATCTACACGTGTGATTGGTGTTTCTGCAGCAGGTAGAGAAAGTCAAGGGAAGGGCTCCAGGTCGGCGGAGGGGGAAGAAAGAGAAAGATGGCAAGAGAGCGCACAAAAGGAAGGGTGGCCACGCAGCCTGTCCTTCCCATTTCCTCAGCTATAAAATGGGGGAAATAACAGTTACTCCTAGGGTTGTCGAGACAACTGAATTAGCTAATACCTGTCCAGAGCCCCAGGGAGTGTGGGGCGTAAATTTGCTCGGGCGCTGGCCGATGCTCCCCCAGCTCATCAGTATCGGCACCACCCACCTCCCCGTTCCCCACCCTCACCCCCGGCGGCCCCTCCTCCCGCACCCCCTCCTCTCCCTCCTCTGCCGAGCGCCCTACCTGGGCTGCAGCCAGGCGGGCAGCTCCACGGGTCCCATGGGCCGCCGTCTCCAGGCCCTCCACGCCGACCGGGAAGGAACACCCGCCGGGAGCGCGGGAGGGGCGGCCGGGCGGCCGGGCGCGGAAGGGCGGGGCCTCTCCTCACGCAGCAATTAACCAAAAAAAAAAAAAGTTCCTGAAGTTCCTGCGGCGGCGGGAGCCAGCGGCACCACCACTGGCACGCCGAGGCGCGGCAGGTGCCCGAGGCTGGGCCGGCCTGGCGGGGGCCCTAACACACCCCAGTCCCAAGTAGGGTGCACCAGGCTGCTTACCCGGCTTCCTAATCGTTGGGTTGAGACTCCGTTGCAGCCTCGTAGAAATGAACGGACCCTGACCCCTGACCCCGGAAGCGTGCAGTCAAGCCATCCCAAAGCCTCCTGGGATGCGTGAGCCCCAGGTGGCGCCTCTCATTACCCTCACCTGTGAGAGCGGTTAGGCTAGGACGATTGTGAGCACGCCTTCCCTAACACCTTTTCGGCCAAGAGGCCTGATTCCGTCACTATCAGACATCCTTGCCCTCTCATTTCTCCTGGATCCTCACTGATGCTTGCAAATCCTTTTATTCACGTTGTGTTCATCTCCCTATCCTTTGCCCAACCCTCAGAAACCTCCTGATCACTCAGGCCTATGGCATCACTCTCTCCTTCATGCTCTGGTGACCCACTTCCTACTTTGCTGATAAGATCCAGACCATCTCCCAGCTTCTCTGCCCTCTAAGGGAAATATCCCCAAATAAATTTAAAACAAAACAAACAAAAAGCCAAGGAAGCACTTGCAAGTAAGCAGGACCATATACCCGATTTGGGGAGTTGGAAGGTAGTATCCCCATTTTAGCTAAAGGGAGTTGAACCTTTAAAAAATATGTTAAGGTGCTTGCCACCGGTCACATGACTGATAAATGGCAGTATTAGAACCTCAAGGTTTTTGTTTTTGTTTTTCCATTAGGCTAGCTATAGTTTCCTTCCTCCTGGGCCATTCTGACCTGGTACCTCATCTCTCCATTTCTCTGCACCTTCCCTCACCTCCTGCCCTGGGTCAGAAGTTCATCCCTCTCCTGCATTCACCAGTCCCTTCTCAAAGTCATTCCATCAGTTATTACCCACAGCTGCTTCTTGCATCTCCATCCTGTCCTTTCCACTGGCTTTCACCACAGTTTAGGAACATCTTCAAATCTCTCCCACCCTAGAATTAAACATTTTATTCTTTCTGCTTCTCTCTGGATGTAGTTTTCTCTCTCCTTTTTCTCATAACTCCCTGCCTGCTCTCATAATCAGATGCTTCTTTATTTCTTACCATCTTCCTGGTCCGTAACACCTTACTGTTTAACTTTCCTTCCCAACTCTCTCCAGAAACTGTTCTCTCAGGGAGGCTGCCTTGATTTCTTCCCTGAGTCCCCATTCTGCACTCACTGTGTAGATGACCCCACACAGTTCTTTTTTTTTTTTTTTTTAGAGGTTTTCTGGCTTTTATTTTTATTTATTTATTTATTTATTTATTTTGGCTGTGTTGGGTCTTTGTTTCTGTGCGAGGGCTTTCTCTAGTTGCGGCAAGCGGGGGCCACTCTTCATCGCGGTGCGCGGGCCTCTCACTATCGCGGCCTCTCTTGTTGTGGAGCACAGGCTCCAGACATGCAGGCTCAGTAGTTGTGGCTCACGGGCCTAGTTTCTCCGCGGCATGTGGGATCTTCCCAGACCAGGGCTCGAACCCGTGTCCCCTGCATTGGCAGGCAGATTCTCAACCACTGCGCCACCAGGGAAGCCCACCCCACACAGTTCTTGCTCTTGGGGAGCATTTGATGTAAAGAGGAAACTGATTTACAAGCAAACACTGGTGGCTAAACAGTTATCAACGTCATCAGTGCCCAGGCCGAGCAGCGAGAGAGGAATAAAGTCCTGGATGGCCTGGAATGGGGCGAGAGGAGAAGGCAGGAAGCGACCCTTTATCATAAAACAGAGACCCTGCATCTACATCCTCCCCTCTCCTCCCCTTCCACAAGTCTACTGCATTTACCAGCTTCACCTCTCCTCCCTGTGCCTCTGCAACTCTGCATGGTAGACTTTTCTCGCCTTCTGTCCTTTCTCTCTCTCTAGTCGGCTCCTCTTCTCCAGCTCTATTTCCTCTCAGGTCTGCCCTGGGCCATCTTTTCCCTTTGCCACCATGTTATTCCTCAGCACAGACATCTCCCCACACGGCTTTATCTCCATGCAGATAATGGCTGACTCTATTATCTTCAGCCTCTGTTGCTTTTTTTTTAATGAACACTAGCTCTGGCCTTTCAACAGCTTCTGGATATTTCTGCATGAAAATCCCATTGTAACTTCCAATTGAATCTATTTAAAATAAGCATACTGTCTTTCTTCCCATATCATTATCTAATTTCCTGCAGGGAGACCACGGTTTTCCTAGTCATTCGGGTTTAAAATTTAGGAGTCATCATTAAGTCTCCCCATCCAATCTAATTCTATTGATAGAATTATTCTGTTGAGATCACTAGCATTCCACTTCTGTTCCTTATACCCAGAACCCGGGTAAAGGAGACACAAAAAGAGCTCCTTTTTACTGCCAAAGAACAAACTAGAAACAAACAAAAAACCTTTCAAATCAAGAAGGTAGGGAATTCTACCTTGTTTTCCGAGGAATCAGTGCAGAGGGAGCTTATGAGAGAACATTTTGAATAGGAAGTGCATTTCTCCCTTTTCCTTGGCAGGTCCTCAGGGCAGGTCCTCTTCAGGTCCTGCCAGCATTACCAAGGCAGACTTCACCAGCCTCCCTGCCTCCAGTTTCTCCTCCTTCTACCCAGACTACCATACATTAGTTGAAGCCTGCTGGACGTATTTCTTAAAACACAGTCCTGATCCAGCCATTTTTTTCTGGTCAAAATTCTTTGTGGTTCTCTGTTGCCTGCTACAGTCATATCTCATCTTGCCTCTAAGCTGGTCATATGCTGACATCTCATACCACCCTATCCCCCACCAATTACAGCAACTCACCATTCCATGACCACACCAGGCATTTTCTGATCATCATGTGTACCTATGTGAAACTTTTCTCCTCCTTTGAATTTCTCTTCTACTTCTTCCCCTTCAGCCCAAAGTTCTACTCATTCTTTAAAGCCCTTCCCAGAGCTTCTTCTGGGAGATGCACTGGTCTAATGGATGTCTATGATGGCACTTACTTACCTTAAGATATTTTTACTTGGGTTCCTGCCTACTCAACTAAATTGTGAATTCCCAGAGGGCTCTACCTCTTACTTACAGTAAGAATTTGACATACTTTAACTTCTATGAACAAAGTCTCTTTTGCCAAAACTACATGATTCTTGGGAGCATTGAATAGGAAAATGTATAGATGAAAATGTATAAAAGTACCTAGTACAGTGCTTGGCATGATAGGTATCCAAAAATGTCAATTATCTACTTGTACAAGAGAAGTCAGAGGTCGGGATAGTTCAAGTAACTCAAAATTAACATGTTCTTGCCTTTAAAAGGAACTTTAACACTATTTGAATATGTCAGTGTTGTTTTCCTTGGGAAAATGTTTAAATTTGTTTTCATCCCTATGAACACCATTTGGGAAACTAAAGCCTTGAAATATATTTCATGGCAGTAGCAGATTAGCTCAAGATTTTTTTAAACCATACATAAAATGTAATAAGCTACACTATTTCACAATGATCTTCAGAGAAATTAAATCCAGTGGTTGAATATCCTGAGTTTGGACATTTAACCATCCATCTATCCATCATCCTGTTCCTGCATTTTTTTCCCTCCCATTCCTTGGCAATCTCATTTTTGAATGCCAATACTTTATGTGATATTCACTGAGAGCAGAGATTCTGGAAAAGTGCCCCATTGCCCCCTTCTTCTTCCATTACCTACAAAGGGCACTATAAGGAAACAGTTATACTCTGATAACTTTCAATTCTAGATTTCCTTTTTATTTCAACCACCTGGAATTTTCAGGGATCACAACCTCTCTCTCTTCCCACTCCCAATCCCATAGCAGAGTTTGGAAATTTCACAAGCTGCTAGATCCATACATAACCCTGGAGATTATGTAGTCCAATCTTATTGTTTCACAGGAACCAAAACTCTAGTTAAAGCTAGGCTGAGATCTCTTTCCACAGCATTGTGCAAAATTTCAGCTGTATTTGCCCAGTTATCTTATCTTACTTGGGCATTAATCATAAATAGTCATCTATTGTAATCTTTGCCTGGACACGCTCTCAGCCTCTATTACCACTCTTTTCCAGCTGATCCAAAGCATTGCTTTTACTTCTCTGCTAGAACTTTAACTATTCATCCTTTAAATGTCTTCTCCCTTTGCGACTCCATTTAGAAGACCAAACCCTGGACTTCTTGGTCATCATTATTCCCCAATCTATCCTCTGTCTTATTCCAAGACAAATGTGTTCAAGTGTGTAATTGGTTCATTCAGCCATGCAGGCGCCATTATAAAATCTCTTAGTTCACATGATTATATTATTGATTATAAGCTATATGTGTTTTACAGTGCTTTCTATGAGTTATCTCACTTAATCCTCAGAGCAACCATATGAGGTGGGTGGGAACTGTCTTTTTTTTTTTTTTTAAAGGGAGGAGATATGGGGATATATGTATACATTTAACGCAAATTAAAACCACAATGAGATATCATTACACACCTATGAGAATGGCCAAGATTTAAAAGACCCACCATATCAAGGCTGAGAGGGAACTCAATCCATCCCTTTGCAGCCTTCCTACAACCAGCCCAAATCTCCTAAGGCAAAAGGATGCCTCTAGCAGGCTAGGAGGAAAGTGACATACAAAGAATTGCAAAAGAGAAAGTCACATTAGTATAATTCCAAACTGTTATTCCTGTTATATACAGATAAGATTTTATTTAAATTCACATACAATTTTCATTTCTATTTATTCTTGTTCCGTGCCATTGTCTATGATTACTGAAAACTGCTTTTCTTAGAATAATTCATTTTACAAACTACTTAGAGGAGTCACCCACAGAAAAACAACTTAATATGGTAATTTTTGAGATCAGATTTAGTTTTATAATGATGGAAACATTATTTGGGCCACAAATATAAATACTTTCAAGATCATTTTTATATTGATCTCTTTAGATAAAATTATTTTTGTTTCCATTATATCCAAATCACTTTAAAGGCAGGGTTGCTTTTTGATAGTCTAAGGTAAGAGATTTTAAAAATGAATTAGGCTTTAAAAATTTAAGACTTTTTGACTGTATCATATGTACACAGAGTCAAGAAACAAAACAGCAACATCTTTTGTCATCATTTTTTGAATAAAGAAATTACAAAACAAAAGAGATAAAGTCAAAATAAACAATCTAAACACTTATTAATTCATCTAAAAATTATTGAATTTTACTGGATGTTTAAATAGATGAGCATAGCTCATATTGTGCGTTTATGTAGCTTAATAATGGTAGGAAATGCTGATCCCAAAAGAAAACTGACCAGAAAAATTCCTTCCTTGAAAAATGAATTTCGGAAAAACAAAGGTCTTGCTTCTCAGATTATTTTATTCTATACTGCCTTCTCAATGTTGGCTATTCTGTTAGTTGAGGGGGATTAGATAAGAAGATCATAGAGATCTCCATGATCTGGTTCTGATATTCTATAAACTCACAATTTATTCTGTATCTCAAATACATATTTTCTATAAATGCTGTCCCTAGAAAAGCCATCAGCTGTAAGTGATGTCAATGTTCGTACTTCTTTATTCATGCATTGGTTTGATACTTTCATTTTGCTGCTTGTGTATACTTTCCACAGAATTAGTGTTTGTTTATCAAAATATATTGTGCTTGACCTTGTGCTATGTGAGCTCTTATTGGCTGTTTGGGAGACTGGATGAACTTAAAGACAAAAAGACACATTCTCCTTCCTGAAGGTGTTTCTAAACCTCAAGGTATTTTTTTAATTTTTTTTTTATTGAAATATAGTTGATTTACAATGTTGTGTTAACTTCTGCTGTACAGCAGTGACTCAGATATACACATTCTTTTTTATATTCTTTTCCATTATGGTTTATCCCAATATATTGAATATAGTTCCCTGTGCTATACAATAGGACCTTGTTGTTTATCCATGTTACGTGTAATAGTTTGCATCTGCTAATCCCAAACTCCCTCAAGGTGTTTTTAAATGGCTGGGGGTTTTTTTGTTGTTGTTGTTTTCTTAACTATGCTCAGAAACAGAAAGAAACAGTTTCAGGGAGCAAGGAATTTTCAGTCAGAAGACCCGGGTTCAAGTCTAGATTTCACTTCTGTGTGATGTTGGACAAGTAATAATGCCTTTCTGAGTCTCAGTTCCTTTATTTATTTATTTTTAATAAATTATTTATCTTTGGCTGCATTGGGTCTTCGTTGCTGCACGCGGGCTTTCTCTAGTTGCGGCGAGCGAGGGCTACTCTTCGTTGCGGTGCTAAAGCCTCTCACTGTGGTGGCTTCTCTTGTTGCGAGCACGGGCTCTAGGTGCACGGGCTTCAGTAGTTGTGATTATAGTAGATTATAACTTATTATAATCTACATTGAATTAATATTATACCACATCACATATATTATAAAAACACTTAAAGCAGAATTCTTCCATTTTTCCTTGCCATTAGTTCTGCTATTTCTATATTCTGCCATATATTTTACTACTACATATACTATAAATTCCACAATAAATTTCCATTTTTTAGAAAGTTAATTATCTTTCAAATAAATTTTAAATAAGGAGGAAAGACCTTTATCTTTACTACATATTTACCATTTTTTGCAATTCTTCATTCCCTCACATAGATTCCTATTTTCTATCATTTCTCTTTATCCTTAAGAACTTCTTTTAGTATTTCTTCTAATACAGGGCTTACAGCAATGAATTCTCTATTTGTCTATTTGTCTCTATTTCACCTCATTTTGAATGATATTTTTACTCTATATAAAATTCTATGTTTCCACATTTCCTCCTTTTAATTTCTTTCACTGTTAGTATTTTTCGCTCTAATACAATTAGATTGCATCTAATTTTTGTGGACCTTGTGAACCAGGGCAGGTGTGATATAAGAAGAACTTGAGCCTAAATATGTATATATTTTTTATTACTTCATTTCTTAGGTATAAAATAATTTCAGACTGTCTTGCCATTGTGGTGCCCTTGGTGTAAAGATCTGCTCATATTTAACAGACACTAAGGTGTGTATGAACGAAGGTTTGGGAGTTTTATTCTAATTCTGATGAGGTGTAGAGCTCAAGGCAAATTATTTACTCACATGCAGCCATTTTGCTTCATTTGTAAAATGAAGTAAATAAATTGACTTATGTTTATAAGAACTGTGACCAAAATAAGACCAGATAATGATATTCGTAATTATAATAATCACAATGATAGCTAAATATATCGAGGGCTGACTATTGCTAGTCTCTATTCTAAACACCTTATGTGATTTAACTGATTTGCTCCTCCAGCAAAGCTACGATGATGTAATATTAATTATTTCCATTTTACAGATGAGGAAACTAGAATACAGATAATTTTAGTAAATTATCCAGGATTTTAACACTGCCAGTAAGCAGTAAAGCTAAGATTTGAACTCAGGTGATTGAAAACTGCCTTTACACACATAACTGGTTTTCAAATGCTGAATTTAAAATTTTGCTTCAAAATCTCAGGAGGCAGAATTTACTAAACAAACAGTACATTGGCTGGTCTTTACACAAATCTAAAATCTGTCCTGGGTTCCAGAGGAGATGTTTTCCCCTCCAACCTAATTTAATTACATCTGAAGCTATTTAGACATCCATCCATCACCATCATATTTACCCAGACAGCTGTCACATTAAAGTAGTTGAATCTATCACCCTCAACTCATGGCAACTAATAGACCCTCCCTCTCCCTTGACTGTGACTTTTGCTCCGGCTGTTGCCTTATCTGCCTCCTTCTATTTGCAGCCAAGCTGGCATGCTTTTCAGACCCTGTCTGCCCGGGTTTTCTCCTTCACTTGACGTTGTTAACCACTGCCTGCTTCTTTAAACCCTCTGTGGCCACTGCTGTCCTCTACCTCTGTCCTGTCTCTTTCTCCCTCTTTGGATCTTCGTTTCACGCTTTACATCTATGATAACCTATAGTGATTGTTTGTATGTCTGCCTCCCCATCACACTTTGAGCTTTCTGAACATGGGAATCCACGCCTTCGCTGCCCACCACCTCCACCCCACCATCTCAACCTGGCAGGACACCAGGTGAGGAGTAGCTACTCAGGAAATGGTGTTTAATGTTATTTGAAACAGCTACAATTGAGAATGTTGGCAGGTAATCCCATAACGACTCCTTGGGGATGGTAAAGAATCCTATTCCAGGAAAATGAAGGGAAGTTTTTCTCCATGTCTGGGAGATTGTGCATGTTTAAAGACCCAGGGGAAGAATGCTATGGAGCATAAGTGATTAAATTTATTTAAGAAATGGAGACAGGAAACTCCCTGGAGCGGCATTGTAGGAAGGACTCCAGGGAATGCACAGGAGAGGGAAGTGACCTCACATTCTCAGCTCTACTCTTCCTGAACTAAAGTTCCCTCTCTCTCAGAGAACAAATGTGATAAAAAATTTCCTTGCACGTCAGAAACATTTTAATAGGAAAATTATTAGCTCTTTAAAAAACATACTGTGTTGAAGACCTTTGGTGATTAGGCTTTAACATTTTTGGCTTTGGAGATTTGAAAGCTACATCAAAATGGGATTATTTCACCTTCAAGATGTGTGTGACCTCAGTAAGGTACAAACCTGAATTGGACCCACCTGCTGGGAGGCTAGAGTGCAGACAGAGCTGTGTGAGCTTAGCTCCCATGGTGCATCAGCCTCAAAGGGGGCTTACCATATTGTATGGACCTGCCATTTGTGTGTAGATGGGAACAGATATACGATACTGGTGTTTGAGTTTTGCTGAAGGTCTTGAGGATACAGTCCTCACAAATGTCACAGTATATTTTATTTTATTTTTTATTTTTTAAAAATTTATTTATTCTATTTATTTATTATTAAATTTATTTATTATTAAATTTATTTATTTATTTATTTATTTTTGGTCTTCGTTGCTGCGTGTGGGCTTTCTCTAGTTGCGAGGAGCGGGGGCTACTCTTTGTGGAGGTGCATGGGCTTCTCATTGTGGTGGCTTCTCTTGTTGTAGAGCACGGCCTCTAGGTGCACAGGCTTCAGTAGTTGCAGCACACAGGCTCAGTAGTTGTGGCGCACGGGCTTAGTTGCTCCACAGCGTGTGGGATCTTCCCGAACCAGGGAGAGTATATTTTAAAAGAAGATAATGTTGATGGGTGAAGAACTGAACAGAAAAATCTTCAAAATGATAACTAAACTATAATGATGTATTGTCAAAATTTGTTAAATATCTTTTTAAAAATCATTGGAATATAAAATGGATAACCAACAAGGACCTCCTATATAGCACAGGGAACTAGATATTGATAAGATTACTCAATTTCTTATAATAATCTGTAAGGGAAAAGAATCTGAAAAAGAATAGATATATACATGTATAACTGAATCACTTTGCTGTACACCTGAAACTAACACAACATTGTAAATCAACTATACTTCAATAAACACAAAACAAAACAAAAAAACAAACAAAAAATCATAGAAATACAATGGTCAAGCTGCAGTTAGTACTCAAGAGAACTTTTTGGTAAGGAACTCATCCCTTGAAGCTCTAGCTTCCTCATCTGTAAAGTTCTAACTTCACAGCACTGTGGTGGGAATAAATTAGATTTTGTTTGGTGTGTATTTGTGCATATAAACATAAACACTTAGCCCAGTGCCTGGCCCACTATTATAGATGAAATTCAACAAATTATTTATTAAAATATATACTTTACAAGTATGATACACCCACTTTGGTGACAAAATATTTCTGCTGCTAATCAATAGGAATTGACATGTTAACTCTTTCCTCATCTAACAGGTATTATCTTATCCTGACAGAAGTTATGGTGAGATAAACATCATCCCTCTTAAAATAAACTGGTCACTTGTTTTTTAAATATTTTAGTTGATTAGGTTTTGTTATGCTTTTAAAAATCTAAGTGGCAAATAATGCAAAAATAGTTTCTTAAATTGGCTTGAAATCTAATTTTTGATAGGATATTTCAGGTTCACATTGTATTTAATTTTTCACCAAGCATTTTTATATACAGTATATAAATCCATATGTGGAATATATTCTCTACTGAATTCACTGGCAAATAAAGAAAAGCTTTCAGAGCCTTTAAAATGTGCCAAGAGAGGCCGCACAGCCGCCGCCGGAGGCCCCGGAGGCGGCCAAGCCTGATGCTTCCGAGAAACCGGCGGAGGAGGCCACAGCCGAGTCAGGTCGGGTGAACGGTGGCGAAGAGCAGGGCACCGGCAAGCGGGAGGAAGATAAGCCGGAAGATCGGAGCGGAGACGAGACGCCGGGATCCGAGGCGCCGGGTGACAAGGCCGCAGAGGAACAGGTTCAAAGTCTCCACCACCCCCGGAAGAAGAGGCAAAAGATGAGGAAGAGGATCAGACTCTTGTGAACCTGGACACGTAAACTTCGGATCTCCATTTTCAGGTGAGCAAAGACCGCTATGGAGGGCAGCCACTTTTCTCAGAGAAGTTCCCCACGCTTTGGTCTGGGGCAAGAAGTACTTATGGAGTGACAAAGGGGAAAGTCTGCTTTGAGGCCAAGGTAACCCAGAATCTCCCAATGAAAGAAGGCTGCACAGAGGTTTCTCTCCTTCGAGTTGGCTGGTCTGTTGATTTTTCCCATCCACAGCTTGGTGAGGATGGATCCTCTTATGGTTTCAATGGACGAGGACTCAAGGCAGAGAATGGGCAGTTTGAGGAATTTGGCCAGACTTTTGGGGAGAATGATGTCATTGGCTGCTTTGCTAATTTTGAGGCTGAAGAAGTAGAACTTTCCTTTTCCAAGAATGGAGAAGACCTTGGTGTGGCATTCCGTATCAACAAGGAATCCCTGGCTGACCGGGCCCTCCTACCCCACGTCCTCTGCAAAAATTGTGTTGTAGAATTAAATTTTGGTCAGAAGGAGGAGCCCTTCTTCCCACCGCCAGAAGAGTTTGTGTTCATCCATGCCGTGCCCGTGGAGGAGCGCGTGCGCACTGCAGTCCTTCCCAAGACCATAGAGGAGTGTGAGGTGATTCTGATGGTGAGACTGCCTGTATCTGGAAACACCCAGTGGGCACTGAAATACACAAAAGAAAACCCTGAGAAAAGATACAGTGTCCTGGGAGCTGAGACTGTGCTCAATCAAATGAGGATGAAGGGGCTCAAGGAGCCACAGATGGACCCCAAAAGCCGAGACCTTTTAGTTCAGCAAGCCTCCCAGTGCCTTAGTAAGCTGGTCCAGATTGCTTCCCGGACAAAGAGGAACTTCATTCTTGATCAGTGTAACGTGTACAGCTCTGGCCAATGGCGGAAGCTATTGCTGTTCAAGACTTTCTCTCGGAAAGTGGTGGTGGTCGTCCCTGGAAGAAGAGGCTGCAGCTGAGGAAGGAAGTGGAGGGAGACGATGTGCCTGAGTCTATAATGCTGGAGATGAAAGGTGGGCTAAACTCTACAAGTTAGGGGTCCTGTCCTTGGTCCATGCACACCTCACTTAAGGGCCTCTTAGCACCTGGGGGATTCTCCACATGTAAAGTGTAAATCTGTGGAATAAATTAATGGGTGTGATCACTTGAAGATTAATGAATGAGCAGAGTGAATGGTTAAAAAAAAAAAAAAGTGCCAAGAGATGTTTCTGAGGACACATACAGCTTTTGATGTATACACAGGAGAGATGTGAACTCTTAATTTAGCAACAGAACTTTTGAAAGGTGGAAGCGCTAAGAGATCACAAAAACCAAATGGCTACTCCCAGGGGTACCATTTCTGAGGAGTGAACTTTTCTGAGAA
The DNA here is from genome assembly GCF_028564815.1 of Eubalaena glacialis. Classification (NCBI taxonomy): domain Eukaryota; kingdom Metazoa; phylum Chordata; class Mammalia; order Artiodactyla; family Balaenidae; genus Eubalaena; species Eubalaena glacialis. Next base: position 71,310,568 of record NC_083724.1, read on the forward strand.
GCTCTTTCTCTCTTCACTCAACAGGGTCAGTAAGATGCATTGGCTCTCTTAGAGTAGTGAGAGAGATGAACAAAGAGAAAACTGATTGTGGGAACAGGGGAGACCACAGACTGTGGGAGAAGTTCACAGTTGAAGGGAGGCCACCGCTGGCCATGAGATGATCTGAGTCAGTGTGTGGTCACTGAGCCGTGAGAACCAAGGTGACTGTATTCCTTTCCTAGGGCCGTAACAAAGTACCACAAACTAGGTGACTTAAAACAACAGAAATGTTTTGTCTCACAGTTCTGGGGGCTAGAAATCCAGAATCGAAGTGTTGGCAGGACCATGTTCTATCTGAAGACTGTAGAGAAGGCTCCTTCCTTACCTCCTCCTAACTTCTGGTGGCTCCTGGCAATCCTTGCCTTGTAGGTACATCGCTCCACTCTCTGCGTCCACCTTCACATGGCCTGCTTCTCTGTGTGTCTGTGTCCAAATTTCCCTGAATAAACTGATATTGAGAATGTGGCCTCAAGCCTCGCATAGACTTGAAGACAACACTGAATGAATACACATCAGTGATTTATTATTTATCATTGCTGGGCTTAGGTGGAGAGCAGGAAGTCTAAGAAGGGGGAGGACTTTCTGTACCTGTCAGTGTGTCGGGTCTGGTAGGAGTGCATCTCAGGAAGTCCTGCCCCACCTTTCTCCCTTTCCCTCACTTCTCCTTATCTGCCATCATCTTTATCCCAATGCTTTCCTTTGTTCTCCTTCTCCTATGAAATCACGTGTAATGTCCAGAATAGACAGAAGGCATGCTCAGGATTGGGATGATGGCTAGGGTGGAAGGTGTGTTCCTGTCCCAGATTAAGTTTAGGACTTATTGAGAACAGAAATTGCCAATTTTGTCATCATGGTCACAATCTTGTTTTATCAGCTGATAGCCCTACTATCAGCTTCCTTCTGCATTGTGAGGTTATCATAAAGATCATTTAAGATAACTATTTTCTCTGTCAAATGAAGCAGTTGGAAGATTACCCTTTGAAGAAAGTTACAAAAATACTAAATTTGGGGAGACCTTCAAGATGGTGGAGGAGTAAGACGTGGAGATCACCTTCCTCCCCACAAATACATCAGAAATACATCCACATGTGGAACAACTCCTATAGAACACCTATTCCTACAGAATGCTGGCAGAAGACCTCAGACTTCCCAAAAGGCAAGAAACTCCCCCACGTACCTGGGTAGGGCAAAAGAAAAAAGAAAAAAACAGAGACAAAACAATAGGGACGGGACCTGTACCTCTGGGACGGAGCTGTGAAGGAGGAAAAGTTTCCACACACTAGGAAGCCCCTTGACTGGCGGACACAGGGGGTGGCGGAGGGGGGAAGCTTCGGAGCCACGGAGTAGAGCGCAGCAACAGGGGTGCGGAGGGCAAAGCGGAGAGATTCCCGCACAGAGGATCGGTGCCAACCAGCACTCACCAGCCCGAGAGGCTTGTCCGCTCACCCGCCGGGGCGGGTGGGGACTGGGAGCTGAGGCTCGGGCTTCGCTCGGATCCCAGGGAGAGGACTGGGGTTGGCGGCGTGAACACAGCCTGAAGGGGGCTAGTGCGCCACAGCTAGCCGGGAGGGAGTCCGGGAAAAAGTCTGGAGCTGCCGAAGAGGCAAGAGACCATTGTTTTGGGGTGCCCGAGGAGAGGGGATTCAGAGCACCGCCTAAATGAGCTCCAGAGATGGGCGTGAGCCGCAGCTATGAGCACGGACCCCAGAGACGGGCATGAGATGCTAACCCTGCTGCTGCCGCCACCAAGAAGCCTGTGAGCAAGCACAGGTCACTATCCACACCTCCCCTCCCTGGAGCCTGTGCAGCCCACCACTGCCAGGGTCCCGTGATCCAGGGGCAACTTCCCCGGGAGAACGCACGGCGCGCCTACGGCTGCTGCAACGTCACGCCGGCCTCTGCCGCCGCAGGCTCGCCCCGCATCCGTACCCCTCCCACCCCCCGACCTGAGTGAGCCAGAGCCCCCGAAGCAGCTGCTCCTTTAACCCTGTCCTGTCTGGGTAAAGAACAGACGCCCTCAGGTGACCTACAGGCAGAGGCAGGGCCAAATCCAAAGCTGAACCCCGGGAGCTGTGCGAACAAAGAAGAGAAAGGGAAATTTCTCTCAGGAGCAGCAGATTAAATCTCCACAATCAACTTGATGTACCCTGCATCTGTGGAATACCTGAATAGACAACAAATCATTCCAAAATCGAGGCAGTGGACTTTGTGTGATTTTGTCTGTATAGCTTTTCTTTTACCATTTGTCCTAGTGTTCTATCTGTCCGTTTTTTTTTTTCTTCTTAGTATAGTTTTTAGCGCTTCTTATCATTGGTGGATTTGTTTTTTGCTTTGGTTGCTCTCTTCTTTCTTTCTTTCTTTTTACTTTTTTTATTTTTAATAATTTAAAAAATTTTTTAATAACTTTATTTTCTTTCCTTCCTTTCTTTCTTCCTTCCTTCCTTCCTTTCTTTCTTTCTTTCTTTCTCCTTCCTTCCTTCCTTCCTTCCTTCCTTCCTTCCTTCCTTCCTTCCTTCCTAGACATGGACAGATAAAATAATTTGTAAGGCTGAAAATTCAGGGGTAGTGATTTGCAATCAAACTTCTAATTGTGGTCTTGGGGACATACGAAGGTTCATCTTTACGGAAGAGGAGCCCAAGTGAGTGAGATGGCCATATCTTTCAAGTGGTTGTAAGAGGCCACAAATGTAAACAGAAAACCTTTACCTCAAATATAAAATGACATCAGGATCCTAAACTAAGCAGTCCTAACTACAGGGCAAGTCAGCACCTGCTTCACCATGAATGAAAGGGGAACTTCCATCTCTTTGTATTTTTACTGTCTACCCTCCACATTAATGTGGTACGTGTGCCTGCCTTTGCTTAGCTAGCAGTGGAAAACCACTTCCCCTCTCTGTGGCCTTGAAAATGACGACCACATGTTGTTCCAGTCTTTTCTCTCAGTTTTTTTTTCAGGTCTTAACTCATGATTGCCTTCTGGGTTTCCGTGATGGTGAGGGAATGTTTTCAATTGAAACAAGAGTTCCTGCCAAAACGAAAGAACATGAAAACATGATTCTTCATCACATATTTGGTAAATCCCCTGCTCTCCATTTGAAAATCAGAATTTGGGGGTTAAATTACAAGAGCACTTTCAAGTGCTGCTTTTTAAAAAAACTGTCTATCTGAAATCACAGGCAATCTTTGTATGAGCGTGAGTATTAAGACTGTTTAAATGCAATTTATTGAGGAAGACTTTTGAATGGAACCATTTCTTTCTCCATTAACGAATGTACTGAAATAAACACTGTAATTAAATCATCGTTAAACTATTATTATGAAATGAGCTGATTACGTTAGAGCATTCTAAGTTGTGGTCGCTGGTACACATTTTAAAACAAATTCTTTTTACTAATGATAAGAAAAGATGACTCTCAAGTTCTTACGTGTTAAGAATTCCTTTGATGGTACCAGGAAATTCTAATCTTAGAATAACTTATTTTTTCCATCAATTCCTTCATTCCTGCTTATCATCAACATGAAAGTCGGCTTGTATTTAACATAATGGAGACATGTGTGCTAATGAAAACTTTAGCTTTCCTCTTTTCAGTCTTATGTATTTTCTTTTTACTAAGGCTTAATCTGTGTTTGAGTAGAGGTGAGTAGCCGATGTAGCCAATGGTAACAATAGCTAACATTTGTCTGGCACTTCCTGTGTATAAGGAATTGTGCTAGGGACTTACATATTAAATCTTAGAGATAGATCATTTCATTAGCCCATTTTTAATTTATTTTTTTAATTGAAGCATAGTTGATTTATAATATTGTATTAGTTTCTGGTGTATAGCAAAGTGATGCAGCTATACACATTTATATACATATTCTTTTTCATATTCTTTTCCATTATGGTTTATTACAGGATATTGAATATAGTTCCCTGTGCTATTCAGTAGGACCTTGTTGTTTATCTATCTTATATATAGTAGCTTGTATCTGCTAATCCGAAACTCCTCATTTATCCCTCTCCCCGCTTTCCCCTTTGGTAACCACAAGTTTATTTTCTATGTCTGTGAGTCTGTTTCTGTTTCATAAAGAAGTTCATTTGTCTCATATTTTAGACTCCACATATAAGTGATATCATATCATTAGCCCATTTTTAAATTGATGAAGCTGAACCTCAGAGAGATTAAGAAGTTTGTCCAAAGTCACATAATTTATGTGCTGACATAAATATAAGGATTGTTATATAGATATCCTTATATTTATTTTAATCCAGACCTTTTGCTTTAAACCTATTAAAAAACAGCACGAAAAGTCCTTTACATTCAATTATACTTTTTTTTTTCAATTATAATTTTAAAGAGAGGTGGAAACCAGGTAAAATGGGAAATCTTTGAGTGATAGAACTAAAATTCATAGGCTCAAGCCGCTTCTGTTTGCTTCACCAGATAGGGAACCTAGTCATGGGTGTCAAGAAGGACTCATCTCCATTCTCTGCACTTCAGCCACTCTCTCATAGCTCTGTGACTACGGTTATTATCTTGCCTTCTACCTGTCTTCTCCAATGAGACTGAGCTCCCCGAGGGCAGGCACAGTGTCTTGAATGTCTTGCATATGACAAGCTGTCCAATTCACATGTATAGAATGAATAGTGAATAAAGAAATGTGCAGGAAGTTAAGGATGCTCAGTTGTCCCTCATAGGAATGTGTACTAAATACAGTCCCCATCTCCCTGTTAAGAAAGGAAGAATTACTAAATAAAACCATTGTCTGAGCCTATTAAAGTTTTGCATATCTTTGAATCTTGCCTCTGCTACTTATTAACCCCTTGACTTAGAGTAAACTATTAAAGTTTTTAGTACTCAGATCTCTAATCTGCTCTTTGGAGAGCCTATTTTTTGGAATTAAAATGCTGTATTGAGAAAGATGTGATATATGCAGAAGGTATTAAAACTAGATGGTTAGTTATTTTGGCCAGGAGGGAAATAATATTACAATTAGTTAAGGATCATTGTTTTGGAGCACCTGCAAACCTTGTTACTGCATGATCAGACCTGGGGAAAAATCTACGAAAATATATTTTCTCCTATTTTGGTCAGTTAATGGTGGGCAAGGTCACTGATAGGCCATCCTCTATTGGAGGCAAAATGTGTTTCACACACAACCAGGTAGGTTACCACTTAGTATCACAGCCAGGTGCATTTGGACAATGGATTCCACCGGGGCAGTGTTCTCCAAGTTGATCAATGACAGCAGTTTATTAAAATCAACAAATCAGAGTTGCAAATTGTTCTCCCACTGCTTCCCTCCACTACTATTTTCTCTGAGTGATTACCATTTATCACTTTCAGCAAACCAAAAGGAAAAAGAAAGGAAGAAGAAAAAATCAGGAGAGTTTTTAGACTTGTTGATGAAAAATGTGTTACCGATGAGTGAGATGATGTCTCCTTGGAAGTTATCACAGCTTAATAATCCATCACACTTGCTCAGAACCTTCAAAAGGCTTTTTGGTACTGTCTCAGTGTCTCTCAGTCACTCAGCCTGTGGGCTGCTTGTGTTTTTCTATTCCCAAGTGATGATCAGAGAGGGAAGGAAGATAGAAGAGGGAAGACAGGTTCATTAGGAACTGGTAACAGCTCTCTGTGACAAGACATCTAAAAATGGAATGCTGTCCCTGTCATCTTTTTCATTGTGGTGTTTATTTGCTTGAGCTACCACGGAATGGGAAGTGAGAGTCAGCCTAAAAGTCCAGTGTGGGGCACCAAACCTAAAGTGATTTCCAGTGGGAGGCTGGGTTCAGGCAACAATGTCTGTGAAATTGTATGATGAAAGACAGAAACTTTATTGCACGTGGAGTCAGAGTATGACATGTCCAGTCCATTTTTTTCTTTCTAAAAATACATTTGAGATGTGGCTTCATGCTAAGTTCTGTCTTTTTGGCCAACCAAACATGCTGTTGTTTTTACTGACATAGAAGAGAGTAATTGAGCTATCTGGGATTTTGTGCAAATTTTATGAAATTCTACCTTGGCATAAAGATTGCGGTGCTTTGTAATAAAGGCTCCCATATTTCAGCAAGGGAAGACAGATGGTAATTGTCTGTAAAGAGAAAAAAAACACCTTCCATATTTAAGCTCTTACTTGTGCCCAAAAAGTCCTACACAGATAGCGACGCAGAATGAAATTGTCCACCACCACCCCTTCACACATGCCTCCCCAAGACAACTGACCCTGGGGTGAAACCAAGGGTTTAGGATGAAGCAATTTAAAAATGGAACCTTCTTTGTTGATCATCATAGAAAGCATTATAATGAAGCCCAGAGAGGCTGAGCACTCTTGGCTTAATAAGTCCAATGTTATTAGGCCCTAAGAAGTAAGAACAAAGTTAAGTAAATAGAAAGAAAATGAATCTCTCATGCAGACCACATTTATCATTTCAGGGGTAGGGTGTACAGTAGAAAATTAATCCATGGGATTCAACTATGTTGGATTTTAGGAGAGCTCAAGTTGCAGCCCAGGGGAAGAAGCTAATATTGAATATTATCTCCCTCCCCGAGTGTGGCTCCCCTTCCTCAACAGATGCTAAGATCCACACAGAGGCCAATTGGTCTGAGGCCTAGTCCCCAAATGTATTCTTGTCTTTTAAACTATTTATAAAGTTTACAACAAATATGATAGAAGGGTTGATTTTAACAGACTCTGAAGATCTTTATGGCATTTTTAGTTGACTGGTTTTCATCTTGGCTTCATAGCAGTATTTCAAGGAAAGTTGAAGTTGTCTGTGCCCCTGTCTACTGCAGCTAGGGGAAGCTGAGGTGGGAGAGGGGACCCTCTTTCATGACAAAACCTGACAGAAAAGTTGATAAACTTCCACCCCACACACAGAAGTACCTAGGGGAGAAGACAAGGAGGTATTTCATCTTCCCCTGTATGATGTTATGAAATATGTCCCTCCCCAATTTAAATGCTGAAGTCTTAACCCCCAATACCTGAGAATGTGAACTTATTTGGAAATAGGGTTGTTGCAGATATAATTAGCTAAGTTGGAATGAAGTCATTTACTAGAATAAGGTGGGGGCCCTAATCCAATAAGACTAATTGTCCTTACAAAAAGTGAAAATTTGGTTACAGACATGCACACAGATTTCTCAGCATATAGAGATGAAGACCGAGATCAGGGTGATGCAGCAGAAGTCCAGGAATGCCAAAGATTCCTACAAACCACGAGAAGTTAGGAGAGAGGCACAGGGCAGATTCTCTTTCACAGCCCTCAGAAGGAACAGACCCTGCCAACACCTTGATTTCCAACCTCTAGCCTCCAGACTGAGAAAGTAAATTTCTGTTGTTCTAAGCCACCCAATTTGTGGTACTTTGTACAGCAGCTTTAGCAAACGAATACAACCTGCTACCAAAGTCTGAATTTCTCCAGGGTTAAGAGATAGTCATCTGCAGGTGAGAGAGGGGACATTGACTAAAACTGTCACAGCCTCACTAGATGAGCCAGAGAGCAGGGTACATGCCCTACCCCATTAGTTGAAAGCTTGGCAATACCTGCCACTGAATGGGAAAGGCTTCTCGGTGCTCCTAGGAAAAGCAATTGAAATGCAATCAGACAGGAACAATACTCTGTCTTGTATAGAAATAGATTTATACCTTGCATGTATATAGAGGATGTTAATCTCTTCAGATGACTTCTTGTGCCCAGCCTGTCATCCATAGTCCCTGCTTTAGAGACCCCCTCATTAGCTTTATGGTGAGCTGAGAAGAGGTTCTAGGGTTATAGGGGTGTTTTATTAATAACACCAACTGTTGTTTCTCAGTCTGATTAAGAATTATAATTTCATTCATTTCAAAAATTAATCCAATGATGACGGCAACATTGGAATGAAGTTGTGAATATGAAGAGAAAAGAGCATATTAAGGCTGAGAGGATTATGCAGAACTGAATTCCCATCATATGTGTCTATAAACTGACCCCTTCTCAGTCCTAGTTCAGGCCACCATCCCCTCGTGCTCAGACCCTCAGTAGCCTCTTGACCTCCATCCCCAACCTGCTCTAATCCACCCCTTCCAGCTGTGACAGAGTCTCCTGTCTTAAAGAGATCTGACCAGGCCACTCCTCTCCTTAAATACCTGACTCTCCAGGCCCTCAGCATCTATCCCAACTTAAATTCCAGCTTCATTTCCTTCTCACTCTTACCCAATACCTATTACACTGTCCTTCATGACATTCCCTGAACAGGCCATGTGTTTTCATGACTCTTCTTTTGTTCAGATCGCTCTTTTCTGAAATGTTCTCTCTCCCATTCTTTTCATTTTTAAATGTTACAATCTCTTCAAATCCAAGTTCAAATATTTTCTATGTGAAGGCTGCTCAAATCATCAGACAGACAAATCTGGGCTTCTATAGGAAACTGCTCATTATGTTAAAATGACATTTATCATCATGCTATCATTTTTAGTCATAGACTTATCTGTTTCTTTCCTTGAAAATGAGTTTCTTGAGGATAACATTTGTACCTTGTTTCTCGATGTAAGCCCAGTGCTTAGCAGTGTCTGGTGTGGTGAGGTTGTAGGAGGGTTCATAAATCACTGACCTTGGTTAGTGTGTAAACAGCAGCTCACACAGGAAGAACAAGGAAAAAAGCAGTCAGGTAAGTACCTCTCCTCACGTCTAAGGATGGGCAGACCTACCTGCAGACCTTCACGAAAGTTAGCGTGAAGGAATGTGTACATGGGTTACTTTCAAAGGCAGGAGAGGTCAGTGAGGGAGTGGGTGGGTTTCTAGTTTATTTTCCAGTCCCCTATAACTCTATTTCAAGGCTCAGATAACAAACACTTTAGAAGTTCACCTGGCTTCAGGCATGGCTGAAACAATATATTCAGGGATGTGTCTTCATCTATCTTTCCCTTCTGCTGTCCTTTCTGGCTTTATTCCTCAGCATTTCTTCCAGTGTGGGACATGTCAGGCTCCCCAGAGAAGAGCACCATCTAAAGGTGTGCAGAACATAAGCTGTGCAGCTGGCCGTGGCAGTCCTGGTTCCAAGCTTACACTGAACCAGGCGCCTGCTACCACAGACAGAGACTCCTTTTTCCTCAGCGTTCCAGCCGGAGTTCTGCTTGTCACTCTCATGGCCTCTGCTTGTGTCACTCAGCTCCTCCTGACCAGTCACTGTGGCCATGGAGATGCCAGTGCTCTCAGTGGCTCAGCTTGGGTCAGAGGCCCATTCGCAGAGCTGGGCATGGCCCCAATGCCACAGCTGTCAGCGGTGGTCCTAGATGCTAAGCAGGCCACAACAGATGTCCAGTGTAACATATAAACAGCAGAGCACAGTTCAGGCCCATCACAGGAGATGGACAAAGACTGACTCTTCTTCCTGTTCACCCTTTCCTACAATCTGTTTTACCCATCTTTTTTTTTTTTTTTTTTTAATTATTATTTATTTATTTATTTATTTTTGGCTGTGTTGGGTCTTCGCTTCTGTGCGAGGGCTTTCTCCAGTTGCGGCAAGCGGGGGCCACTCACTATCGTGGCCTCTCTTGTTGCGGAGCACAGGCTCCAGACGCACAGGCTCAGTAGTTGTGGCTCACGGGCCTAGTTGCTCTGCGGCATGTGGGATCTTCCCAGACCAGGGCTCGAACCCGTGTCCCCTGCATCGGCAGGCAGATTCTCAACCACTGCGCCACCAGGGAAGCCCCCATCTTTTTTCTTGACATTTCAAAGATTTGTAAAACAATTGGTCTTGTTTCTTAAATAACCTTGCAGAGACCACTTATAGAATGTTGAAGTTGGAATTTTAGAAGTGTCTTACTTACAGTTTGTAATCAGAGATGCTGAATACTCTTTTCCAATATCTGTCAATATGACTTCGGTAAAAATGACACTCATTTATATCCCAAAGGACTTGCTTTTTGTATGAGATTTTGGGAAGGGTGCTCCTTAAGCTCACTTAATTTTATGTAAGAAATTTCTACAATTTTTACTCACGTTGAATTAAGTTATACATTGGGCATCTTCCACAGGCAAGGCCCTGTGCTAAACCAAGTCATACATTCTGGACATTTATTTCTCAAGAGTTTGAGGTATGATTATCTCCAGTTTGCATAACTTGCCCAAGATCATACAGCTAGAAAGTGTCAGAACCCTCATTAGCTCTCAGGTTTATAAAACTCCATGTCCTGTGCTTTTTCCACTACAGCAAACTTTTTTTTTTTTTTTTTTAATATTTGGACTTTTAAATTCACAGATTTCCACTTCTTGCATTTCTGGATTAGTAAGTCATTTTCTGCTTTGAAAACTGTTTGTTTTACCTCTGGGTTTTCATAAAACAGAAAAGGAGCCAAGAAATTAAAAAGTGAAAGGAAAGAGAAATTTGTTGTGTATTTCCATTAAACAACACAGGCCAAAGAGGGAAGAGATATGGGAACATATGTATATGTATAACTGATTCACTTTGTTATAAAGCAGAAACTAACACACCATTGTAAAGCAATTGTACTCCAATAAAGATGTTAAAAAAAAAAAACCAAAAATAACACAGGCCATTTTTTGTTCTTAGACATTCCTATGAGATAACGAAAGCAGCTGGTGTAAGACTTGAAATGGCAACTGCATACAGAACTTTCTTGCTGGTACAAGGATAAAAACATAGTGGTCGAGAGAAGGAAATGCAGCCCTGCCAGGGAAAACTATGACTCACGGTTCAGACAATTGCCTCCTAAAACCTGAAGAGAAAATAGTTTCTGTAGAGTCTGGCGAGGGAGCAGATGGGAATTTCCTACTTATCTCCCTAGAGCAAGGGAGAGGAAGTCCTTTTATGAAACGGTGGGGATGGAAGGGAGACAAACTTCTTGAGGGAAGAGAGCAGCCCTTTCTGCAGAAGGTCCTCATAGGCGTTTGGAGCAAAGCCAGGAGCTAGAGCCACTGGGCCATAGAGCTCCTCGTGCTCTCTTTAAACCACAAGATCAGTGCTATGTTGTTGGATAAAAATAACAGTTTGACAGGTAGTAGATGATTACAGGTAGTTGAGAGTATGGTGTCGGGTTCCAAATATGTCTCTGTACTTACCAACTGTGGACTTGGGCAAGTTACTTAAACTTACTGAGCCTTGGTTTTCTTACGTGTAGAAAGAATACAGTAATACTTTCCTCCTAGGGAAGAATCCTCTCAGAAGGATTAAATAAGATGGTATATATTTATAACACGTTTAGCAGAGTCCCTTGCAGAATGTATGTCCTTAAGAAATGTAGCTATTATTGTTGTGTTTGCATTATGCTATTATAGCAGATGTTTGCATCTTAAAGACACAACTTAAATATAGTTACCTTGATGATTCCTCAAAAATTAAATATGGAATTACCATATGATCCAGCAATTCCACTTCTGGTTAAACTCGTGTCTTTATGTAAATTACCCCCATGCCACTTTGCTCCTGAGGTCTAAAAGGTAACTAATGCAACAAATTCAGGTTACCATGTTCAATTAGAGATTTAGAAAAAAATACAAATACCTGGGAGTCAAACAGGTATTTGTACACCCATGTTCAAAGCAGTATTAATCAAAGTAACCAAAAGGTGGAAGCAACTCGGATGTCCATCAATGGAGGAATGGATAAACAAAATGTGGTATATACATACAATGGAATATTGTTCATCCATAAAAAGGAAGGAAATTTTGACACATGCTACAACATGGCTGAAACTTGAAGACAGTATACTAAGTGAAATAAGTCAGTCACAAATGAATAAATACTGTATGAGTCCACTTATACGAGGTACCTAGAGAAGTCAAATTCATAGAGACAGAAAATAGAATGGTGAAAAAAAAAGAAAATAGAACGGTGATTACCAGGGGTAGGGGTAGGGGGAAATGGGGAACTAGTGTTTAATGGGTACAGAGTTTCAGTTGGAGAAGATAACAAAGCTCTGGAGTTGAATGGTGGTGATGGTTGCCCAACTATGTGAATGTACTACTGCTACAAAAATGTACACTTAGAAATGGTTAAAATGGTAAATTTTATACTATTTATAAAGTGCTCTGGGCTTTTTTTCCAGAGTTTTAGCATGAGAGGATATTGACCAACTTCTTGGGCAACCTTTTAAAATATGAAAGACTATTGCAGTGTGACATAAAAGCCTCTTACAATCTAACTGCTGACAATGTTGAACTTAGACCGTAAGATAATTTTTCCTTTCTGAGGGCCTATTGATTTAATCTTATCTTGGACTCTTATTAAGAGATCTTAAGCCATCAAACAAAGTATGTTGATTCTGACAAAGGGACACATGATGCCTTGGCTCCATTTTACTTTTTATTTGTTTTCTTATATATTTTTAAGAACCTAATGAAGCATAACTGACATCCAATAAACTGCATATTTAAAGTGAACACTTTGATTGGTTTTGACATATATGTACACTCCTGAAACCATCGACAACAACACAGAGAACATATCCATGTCCCCCCAAAAGTTTCCTCATGTCCCTTTGTAGTTTCTCCCTCCATCTCGTTCCTCACTCCCACCACCCCCATCTTCAGGTAACCATTGATCTGCTTTCTGTCATTATAAACTAGTTTTCCCTTCTAGAATTTTGTATGAATGGGACAATACAGAATGTACTCCTTTTTTTGGTCTGTCTTCTTATACTCAGCATAATTTCGAGATTTATCCATGCCATTGTGTTTATCAAGGATTCATCCCTTTTTATTGCTAAATAGTATTCCATTATCTGGATATACTACAATCATTTTTTAATCATTCATTTGTGATGGGCATTTGAGTTGTTTCTAATTTGGGTATATTACAAGTAAAGCTCCTACAAACATTCATATACAAGTCTATGCATAGAAACATGCTTTCCTTTCTCTTTGGTAAATAACCGAGTGGAATGGCTGGGTCGTATGGTAGGTGTATGTTTACCTTTTTTAGAAACTGCAGAATGATTTTCCAAAGTGACTGTACAGTGTTTTATTTCCACCAGCAGTGTATGAGAGTTCCAGTTGCTCTACATCCTTACCAATTATTGATAGGGTCAGTCTTTAGCCATTCTGGTAAGTATGCAGTGGTGTCTCATTGTGGCTTTAATTTGCATTTCCTTAATGCCTAATGATGTTGATCATCTTTTCCTGTCCTATTAGCCATCTGTGTATCTTCTTTGGTGAAATGTATTCAAGTCTTTTACTGGGTTGTTTTACCATTTTTGAGTTTTGAGAGTTCTTTATGCACAGTTGTTAAGTCCTTTATCATATATGTGACTTACAAATATATTCTCCCAGTCTGTAACAGGTCTTTTAATTTTCTTAAGAAGGTCTTTTGAAGGGAACTCCATTTTTTTCTTATTCCTAGGCTACTTGTTGGGGGATATAATTTAAATAATGCATTTTGAGTTTCCTAAGAACACCCTACACAGGGAATTATAAAGTAAAGCAAAAATTTTGAAACAGAATGCCAACTGAAGCCAAATTTACTGATTTGGTGATAATTGTTTGATGGGAACAAGTTTTTGGAGTACTATCCATCAAGTCAATTAACAAATTAAGTGATTAATGTAGTCCTGCTAAATTAAGAGTACATTTCTGTGCTGGCAATTCTAGTCCAATCTCAGAGTCTGATTGTTTTAAACTAACTATTCTAAGATATTTTAGACAATTAAACTGATATTTATAAAGCAACAATTAACATTGAGAAAAAAAAGGATAAATTCATAAAACAATTTCTTTTTCAGGCTCAATAAGCATCGGTACAACAGATTTAGAGAAAACATTTGCAATTAGCAAGACCTGGTTCTGGGTGCCCTTCACCTTCCGACTCCACTACCAGCTGTTGACTCTCTGTCTCATAACTAGACTAGTCGACCCAGAAGTCCGTATCAGTGAGGGCCTTGCCTTCTCTGCTGGACAGACCTCAAGTGTGTCACATACAGAATTGGACCAGGATGGCTGCTGGACATTCCTCAGGAAGGGTAGTGGCTATGGTAGGTCCTCATGTAATCAAATGGGCTCCTGTGTAATTAAAAACCATTTCACATTCATTATCTGATCTAAACCACACACATACACACAAGCACACAAAAAAAAACCTATGAAGAAGGCTTGCATGTTTCCAGGTACTGATTAACTATTCATCTATCTCTTTGGTACGGTATTCATTCAAATATATCACCCATTTTTATTGGGTTATTTTCTTATTGTTGAGTTTTGAGAGTATTTTTTAATATATTCTAGACACAAGTCCTTTATCAGATATGTGATTTGTAAATAGTTTCTCCCAGACTGTGGCATGTTCTTTTCATTTTCTTAAGAGCATTTTATAAACAAGTTCCTGCATCAGATATATCTCAGGACCTAAAAGTGCCTAATGACACCCAAAATTCCTAAATACCAGCTTTGTTAAGTGCGAAAAATACCATACAAATGTACACTGATATTACCCTGTATCTACATGTCCATATGGTTAGGCAATATTTACGTAATATTTATGTTAACCAAGATGTTTGCCAGGCCCTTCAAACTGCTTAAGAGCAGATAAAACTGCTCTACCCCCTAATCCATGTCCTCTCCACGATTTCCTTGGGAGGTAGTTGGGTGGAGGTGGGAAGTGGCTCTGTTGTCATGGCTCTGCCTTCTGTCCCCACTGATGTGGTTCACGTATGGACATCTAGCCACCGTCTGCTTGTTTCCCCATACCATTTCAACCCTGGACACTCTATGATTTCTACACACACGGGGACTTTGTGTGGGTAGCCACCTCTACTGAAGGTTTGAAGAAGACGGAGGACAGGATTTCATCACATCAGTGCACATAATTTCAAGTTGCCTGTGAGACATCCTTGTTCTTAAAAGTCCTTTGTTTGCCCTCATCAGAAATTTTTCACTGCTGCCTTATTCCAGGGAGCATCAGAGCTCCAAGACCATTGGCTGTGTTTCTCTCTCTTTCCTCCTTAAAAACAGACACACAAAAACATGCTATTGATGTTGTGCTGTCTTTTG
Source organism: Eubalaena glacialis (assembly GCF_028564815.1). Lineage (NCBI taxonomy): Eukaryota > Metazoa > Chordata > Mammalia > Artiodactyla > Balaenidae > Eubalaena > Eubalaena glacialis. The sequence continues at coordinate 71,325,575 of NC_083724.1, forward strand.
TGTTGCCATGCCCACAACCTCAAGATCTCACCTTGTATCTCAAGAGGCCCATTCGATATTTTTCTAAACAAGTGCTTTCCTAGGGAGGTATTCTGGTGCCAGCTCAAATAATCACTTCACTCCTCATATGTAGCTATTTATGAAGATATGCTGCCTTATATGTGGCATAGTGGTTTAACATACGCAAATACTCAAACATGCGGTTTTAGGTTAACCTCCGTCATTCTTATTAGAATTAATATTAATTGTCATTTATCCTCTACCATGATGAACGTACTTTGGATATTCTGGATGGAGCAGAATGTTCAGCAGTGGCACAGTTATTCACAATTCTGCAGAAGAAGCCTCTCCTCTGTCCTCTGGTCCTCTGGACACACACAGAGGAGGCCTTTCCAGGGCTGCCCCAGCCTCTCGCTTTCTCGGCCAGTTTAGCTGTTCGGCCCGGGTGAACTTCTTTTTTAATTTTTAAATTTTTTTACTTTTTTTTTTTTAACATCTTTATTGGAGTATAATTGCTTTACAATGTTGTGTTAGTTTCCGCTGTATAACAAAGTGAATCAGCTATACGTATACATATATCCCCATATCCCCTCCCTCTTGCGTCTCCCTCCCACCCTCCCTCTCCCACCCCTCTAGGTGGTCACAAAGCACTGAGCTGATCTCCCTGTGCTATGCGGCTGCGTTCCACTAGCAATCTATTTAACATTTGGTAGTATATATAAGTCCGTGCCACTCTCTCACTTCGTCCCAGCTTACACTTCCCCCTCCCTGTGTCCTCAAGTCCATTCTCTACGTCTGCGTCTTTATTCCTGTCCTGCCCCTAGGTTCATTAGAACAGGTTTTTTTTAGATTCCATATATATGTGTTAGCGTACGGTATTTCTCTCCTTCTGACTTACTTCACTCTGTATGACAGACTCTAGGTCCATTCACCTCACTACAAATAACTCAATTTCGTTTCTTTTTATGGCTGAGTAATATGCCACTGTATATATGTGCCACATCTTCTTTATCCATTCATCTGACGATAGACACTTAGGTTGCTTCCATGTCCTGGCTTTTGTAAATAGAGCTGCCATGAACATTGTGGTACATGACTCTTTGAATTATGGTTTTCTCAGGGTATATGCCCAGAAGTGGGATTGCTGGGATGTATGGTAGTTCTATTTTTAGTTTTTTAAGGAACCTCCATACTGTTCTCCATAGTGGCTGTATCAATTTACATTCCCACCGACAGTGCAAGAGGGTTCCCTTTTCTCCACACCCTCTCCAGCATTTATTGTGTGTAGATTTTTTGATGATGGCCATTCTGACTGGTGTGAGGTGATACTTCATTGTGGTTTTGATTTGCATTTCTCTAATGATTAGTGATGTTGAGCATCCTTTCATGTGTTTGTGGCAATCTGTATATCTTTGGAGAAATGTCTATTTAGGTCTTCTGCCCATTTTTGGATTGCGTTGTTTGTTCTTTTGATATTGAGCTGCATGAGCTGCTTGTATATTTTGGAGATTAATCCTTTGTCAATTGCTTCATTTGCAAATATTTTCTCCCATTCTGAGGGTTGTCTTTTCGTCTTGTTTATGGTTTCCTTTGCTGTGCAAAAGCTTTTAAGTTTCCTTAGGTCCCATTTGTTTATTTTTGTTTTTATGTCCCTTTCTCTAGGAGGTGGGTCAAAAAGGATCTTGCTGTGATTTATGTCATAGAGTGTTCTCTATGTTTTCCTCTAAGACTTTTATAGTGTCTGGCCTTACATTTAGGTCTTTGATCCATTTTGAGTTTATTTTTGTGTAAGGTGTTAGGAAGTGTTCTAACTTCATTCTTTTACATGTAGTTGTCCAGTTTTCCCAGCACCACTTATTGAAGAGGGTATCCTTTCTCCATTGTATATTCTTGCCTCCTTTATCAAAGATAAGGTGACCATATGTGCGTGGGTTTATCTCTGGGTTTTCTATCCTGTTGATAGGATAGAAAACCCAAATATATCCATTGATCTATATTTCTGTTTTTGTGTCAGTACCATACTGTCTTTATTGCTGTACCTTTGTAGTATAGTCTGAAGTCAGGGAGCCTGATTCCTCCAGCTCCGTTTTTCTTTCTCAAGATTGCTTTGGTTATTTGGGTTTTTTTGTGTTTCCATACAAATTGTGAAATTTTTTTGTACTAGTTCTGTGAAAAATGCCATTGGTAGTTTGATAGTGATTGCACTGAATCTGTAAATTGCTTTGAGTAGTATAGTCATTTTCACAATGGAGCCCGGGCAAACTTCTTTAGCATCCCCTTGGCTGCTCTAGGCATGCCTTTCACTCTGCATTTTGATGTACTGATCTTGTTTTTGACTCCTAGGCAAAAGGAAGCACAGCTGTGGAAAGGCTTTTGGCAGAACTGGGGTGTGGAGTCTCAGACTGTGGGGAGTTGGGGAGAGAGGGAAAGTTATCATTTTATGGAACCTTGCCTGGCTTGGGAGGACAACAACAGCAGCAGACCCACCAGGATGGCACTTCTCTGTCCCACAGCTGGTGTTTTACCCAACTTGAGTCAGAAGGGGGAGCCCCGAGTTCATTGTCTGCACAATAGTGTCTGCTCTGAAACTTTTGACTAACATTTCTTCTCAAAGCTGAATCCCTTAAAGGGAACACAGACTTCTGTGCTGCTCTAGGAGAAAACTCTTAGATACAAATAATGTTGTATATGATTCTTCCCTTTGTAATTCTTTTTTAACCTCCACTCACTAGCTATATGAGTGGGGGCAGTTACTAAACCCCTTGGAGACTTAGTTTTCTGTAAAAAGCAATAATGGAATTGTGCCTACCTGAAGGGTGCTTGTGAAGAGGACTAAATCCAGTTACATAGGTAGGAGCTCAGCTCAGTGTCTGGATGGTAGCTGCTAATGACAGGAACAATCAAAAATTCAGATTCCCAAAGGGTTCACTACAAAGACAGAAACCCAGCCACGCTGGCCAGGTTCCAAAGAGCTCCTAGGCAAACTTTATTTTCTCAGGGTAAGCCCTGGAATAAGTGAGTGCCCCGTCTCTCCCACCTGAATTTCCCTTTCTCCCATGCTTCCTGGTTTTTCACTTGGCCTAAAACAACTTAATCTGCTGCACCTGTCTTGGATTTGACTTTAGAGAGTATGTAGCTTCAGAGATGCAGAGCAGCAGAAAAAACAGATAGGATAGTCCTGGAATTCTGTATGAACAGGGAAGGGGGAACCAGGAGCAGACTCGCTTTTCTGAAAAAAAAAAAATGGGGAGAAAACCTAGCCAGACAGCAGGGGTATCAGGCAGAGTTCTTTCTCCCTCTGGTGTCTGTACCCTGGAAGCCGACAGAGACCCCAGCTATCCTAAGACACCCATACATCTTGGCTGTGCCATGATGAGTAAAATAAAGGGACTGCTACTTAACAGTGTCACAGAAGTGCCTGGGACTTCTCACTCTTAGGCTTGGCCAGAGGAGGGGGATGGGCACGTAAATATTTTAAAATCCTGTGGGGCATGGGGAGGGAAGCAGAGCATCCCACAGATAATAGGGATGAGTTTAGGACAAACACAAGAGCCGAAGTATTCCCCTGGTTACCCTGACAGCCAGTCAAATTCTAACTTTAGGGCCAAAGAGCCTGGGGTACAGTGTAGAAGCAGTAGGCACCCCTGCTTCTAGTTCCACAGTCACTTACCTGGCTCTCCCATTTTAATTCTGTAGAGGCTCAGGCCACATTTCTTCTCCTAAAATCCCATCCCCTTATCATCTTTTACCTTGTATATTCCACGTGGCTTCCTTGTATTTCAAATTCCTTGAAGGCAGGGCTCAGAAATTCTACTATTCTGCAGGCTCATTTTACAAAGAACATCTCCTAGGTGCTCTGCAATTTTTAATATGATGGTTACATAAATCAAATTGAAATGAAAGCTGCCATGTTGACTTTTGTTTCATAAAAAGTTTATTTCCCATGGTAAAAGTTTAAATAAATAAATAATGTATAAATTAATTTTAAAAAAGCTTAAAGTCTTTAACTGTCCTTTCAAATCCAGTGCATTGCCTGTCCGTTACTTAAAGAACCTCCGCTGGTTGAAGAGCCTGACATCATTGGCAACATTGTCCGTTCCCAGAGCCACAGGGGGGAGATCTTCAATTGTGGAGGTAACCTGTAAGGCGGTTAAGGAAGGAAAAGTTCCTGAGGATTTCCACTCGCACTACTGTCCAGGCACAGTTGCTGTACTCCTTGGACTTCAGGTACTGCACGATCTGCAAGTAATATTTCTTCAGGTGAAGAATGGTCATGTCTACCCCGGTGAAGTTTTCCTTCTCCATTATTTCCTCCAGGATTGTCTCCAGACGATCCATCTGCCCATAGACTTCCACAAGGAGGTTCTCAGTGATGGTCTCAGTCCAGCCGGTGCTAGAGAAATTTCTTCTGAGAATACCAAAGATCTGCTGGAGCATCTCATAGATGACCAATACGGCGTCTTCCTTCCGGAACTGCTGTGGTTGCTTAATCTCCTCAGGGACCTCGAAGTCCATCCTGTCCTCGAGGCAATGTTGAGGCATTCCAGGTAACTGCCGCAGGAGTTTCTGACATGCCAAATTGCTGCTCCTTTGTTGGAATTGAAGCAATCTGTAGCTCATGGAAAGAGCTGTGGTGGAGAAACACAACAGGAGAGCAATTTGGAGGATGCACCTGTGGGTCATGATGAAAACAGGAACAGCGTTACCTAGTCAACTACTAGATGCTGAAGCGAAGTCTTCAAGAGTTTGCAGTGTGAATGTCCTTTCTCCATGAGTGTGGACTACTTATACAGGACGGCCCTCCACTCTTTCTGTTGGAGAGGAATTTCCCACTTTCGGTTCTCCCTTTCAGTTTTCCTATGTCACTTAACTTAGTAGTTGTCTCTAAAATTCTTTTTCTTTAAGCTCCTTGTTATTTTCTTTTATATATATTAGGGGGGAAAAGATATACAAACAGTGAGGATTTCTAATGTTTTGTAAAGTTTCAGTGAATTGCTAGATGCTAAAGAAAAAAATAAACCAAATCATTTTGAACTTGACTATTACAGGGTTCTTTCATTTGGAAAGGATTTTTTCTTTTTCTTTTTGCATATTTTGAGATTTGGGAGGTGGTCTTTGTAAGAGAGTTTTCTTTTTCCTAAGAATTAGGTTTAATTCCCAATACACTATTACAAATCAATAAATACATGCAGTTTATTATTTTTAAAAAGACACCTATTTTTCTTCTATCTAAAATAGAATGATGTCAAACTAAGTTGATCTGAATTTTTTTTGTAGGGCCTTAACCATAAGCAGTGAGACATCACATAACTTTTTCAGCCTTAATTTATTGCTTTATCTGGCAATCTCAGCTATCCAGAATATAACTGAAAACTAGAAATTAAGTAATATCTCTAAGCAGGCAAAATGAATGTTACATGGGCCATGCATAAAAGTCCATGGTTCCTTTTTAGGGGGCCTTTGTGACCATTATTGAGGGCCAATGTATTTTTTGTACATACTTCTAGCAATCTAAATGTCTGATTTTCCATTTGCCTGCAAATATATACCTCATATTAAAAGGAGGTCCAGAAGGAAAATAGAGGAAAACAATCAAGTAATCAGGGGATTTTACTATTGAGACAAGTTGTTCTAGCTCAATATTTCTGAGACCATTTTTGAATTCGAGTTTAGTAACTGATTTTGATAAGAGAGGACTCAGTAAAAAGAATCAAATTATGATTTTTTTGTCCTGCTTATATAGAAAGGGAGATGTAGAGTACATTTTTAAAGATTTCAAGACAAAAATAAGTTCTAATAATTATGATATTTAAAGTAATAACTTCAAGTTTTCAGGAAACCTTGCATTATCTTTCAGCCTGAATTTACTAAATCCACACTGTGGGCAACTGTAGCATGAGCTGCTGCAGACTGTAATCCTCACTCTCATGGATCATACAGTTTAGCAGTGGACAAGAACATTTATCAAAGAAATACACAAAACTAAAAATGCAATGGTAAAAGTGTTACAGAGGAGGGGTAAGTGATATTGTGGGTACCTATGATATAAGGGGACCTATGATATAAGGACATAATATAGTAGAAGAAATCAAAGAAGACTGCCCTGAGGTAATGACACTGGAGCTAAAATCAGAAGGAAGGTCAGATGGGACTGCATGTGCAAAGGCCCTGTGGTGGGAGGATGCTTGGTAAGGTAAAGGACTAGACTGAAAACCACAGTGATTTTCAAGTCAGAGAGTGGTCAGGGAATGTTTGTACCTGGATTTTTCCCCATGATAAGAAGATAGCTGGGAGAACAAAAAAATAAACTCAAAATGGATTAAAGACCTAAATGTAAGGCCAGACACTATAAAACTCTTAGAGGAAAACATAGGCAGAACACTCTATGACATAAATCACAGCAAGATCCTTTTTGACCCACCTCCTAGAGAAAGGGACATAAAAACAAAAATAAACAAATGGGACCTAATGAAACTTAAAAGCTTTTGCACAGCAAAGGAAACCATAAACAAGACGAAAAGACAACCCTCAGAATGGGAGAAAATATTTGCAAATGAAGCAATTGACAAAGGATTAATCTCCAAAATATACAAGCAGCTCATGCAGCTCAATATCAAAAGAACAAACAACGCAATCCAAAAATGGGCAGAAGACCTAAATAGACATTTCTCCAAAGATATACAGATTGCCAACAAACACATGAAAGGATGCTAACATCACTAATCATAGAGAAATGCAAGTCAAAACCACAATGAGGTATCACCGCACACCAGTCAGAATGGCCATCATCAAAAAATCTACACACAATAAATGCTGGAGAGGGTGTGGAGAAAAGGGAACCCTCTTGCACTGTCGGTGGGAATGTAAATTGATACAGCCACTATGGAGAACAGTATGGAGGTTCCTTAAAAAACTAAAAATAGAACTACCATACATCCCAGCAATCCCACTTCTGGGCATATACCCTGAGAAAACCATAATTCAAAGAGTCATGTACCACAATGTTCATGGCAGCTCTATTTACAATAGCCAGGACATGGAAGCAACCTAAGTGTCCATCGTCAGATGAATGGATAAAGAAGATGTGGCACATATATACAGTGGCATATTACTCAGCCATAAAAAGAAACGAAATTGAGTTATTTGTAGTGAGGTGAATGGACCTAGAGTCTGTCATACAGAGTGAAGTAAGTCAGAAGGAGAGAAATACCGTACGCTAACACATATATATGGAATCTAAAAAAAACCTGTTCTAATGAACCTAGGGGCAGGACAGGAATAAAGACGCAGACGTAGAGAATGGACTTGAGGACACAGGGAGGGGGAAGTGTAAGCTGGGACGAAGTGAGAGAGTGGCACGGACTTATATATACTACCAAATGTTAAATAGATTGCTAGTGGAACGCAGCCGCATAGCACAGGGAGATCAGCTCAGTGCTTTGTGACCACCTAGAGGGGTGGGAGAGGGAGGGTGGGAGGGAGACGCAAGAGGGAGGAGATATGGGGATATATGTGTATGTATAGCTGATTCACTTTGTAATAAAGCAGAAACTAACACACCATTGTAAAGCAATTATACTCCAATAAAGATGTTTTAAAAAAAAAAGATAGCTGGGAGACAGGATTATTATGCATTTTCAAACTTTAGTGCACTTTATTTGTTTGAAAGAATTTAATTAAAGTTACTAAATGTTTAGCCTTTCGTTTTATTCACGTCTAAATTTTTTTCTATAATGACCATATGTTACTTGTGCCATTAGAAAACAAAAAGCACCTAGTTATATTCAAAAGCAGGACACAAAATTGTACATACTATGCAACTATGTAGAGGTATGTAGAGAAAAAAATTAATAAAAGGAAATATACCAATATTTTAATAGTGATTGTTTGATTTGTGAAACTAAAGGGTGATTTTTTTTTTTGCGTGGTTTTTCTATTTTCCACAGTGAATGTGTTCTTTCATTATTGATTAATCTACAGTAAAGAAACAATAAACCCAGCATTTCTGGTTACTCTGTGTCTTATGTGGGTTTCATTCTCTCTGGCCTTTTGATCTTTGCATACCAGCTCTGAACAGAATGTCAGCCATCTCATGAGTTCTGCACAATGGATTTTGGAAAAAGCAAAATCATCTCACAGCTGTTCCACTTTTTTGTTCTTTTTTAATGTATTTATTTTTGGCTGTGTTGGGTCTTCGTTGCTGTGAGCGGGCTTTCTCTAGTTGCAGTGAGCAGGGGCTACTCTTCATTGTGGTGCGCGGCCTTCTCATTGTCGTGGCTTCTCTTGTTGTGGAGCACGGGCTCTAGGCATGCAGGCTTCAGTAGTTGTGGCACGTGGGATCAGTAGTTGTGGCTTGCGGGCTCTAGAGCTCAGGCTCAGTAGTTGTGGCGCACGGGCTTAGTTGCTACGTGGCATGTGGGATATTCCCGGGCCAGGGCTCAAACCCGTGTCCCCTGCATTGGCAGGTGGATTCTTAACCACTGTGCCACCAGGGAAACCCCCATATATGCAATTTAAAATTTTCTAGTAGCCACATCAAAAGAGTAAAAAGAAACAAGTGAAGTTAATTTTAACTGTATATTTTATTTATCACCATATATCCAAATATTTTCATTTCAACATGTACCAATATAAAATTATTAATGAGATAGTTACATTCTTCTTTTTCACACTGCCTTCAAAATACTTTTACAGTCATAGTACAGCTCAGTTGGGACTAGTCAAGTGCTCAGTTGGCCGCATGTGGTCGATGGCTACCATGGTGGACAGCACAGCTGAAGACAGAGGGGGCAGCACGAACAGAGCCAGGAGAATGGACGAGTTTGCAGGGAGCACATAGAAGGAGCTTCAAATTGTGGACAAGCTCTGTGCTGAGTCAACGGGATTGAGGGTGGAAAAATCAGCTCGAGATGTATTGTGGAGGCTCTTGAATACCAGAGTGCGGCGTTTGTACTTAATTCAAGAGGTCTTCGGGCAGAGAGGGCACTATGTTTTGCTCTGGGCAGAAGAATAGGCAGAAATGTTGGAGGTGAACTGAAGCGGGGAAAAGTCCCACCCAGGGGCTCTCATGGCTGTAGAGGCTGAAAATAAAGATGATAGCTAAGGAATTGGAAGAAGGGGGGTGGATACAGAATTATAAAAAAAAGAATTCTTTTTTCTGGTTTCTTCCCTTTGTCTTCTTTCCAATTTCTGCTGTTGTGTTCATGAGGTGCTTCCTAATACTTCTCTTCCAATTGCCTTTATGAAGTTTCTCCTGAGGATCGGGTGATACTCACTGCAGACGTCCACTTATGAATGGGTTAAAATCTGTTCCTTTGGAAGACACCATCTTTCTGTTTGTGTGTTTGTTTCATTTCCCCTAATTTATTTGAGTTTTATCAAAATAACCAGGAAAATTCATATAGCCTTATCTCTGTCAGGGAGATCTATTTTTTAGACTGGCCTAATGTATACCTGCATTGCAAGAATGAATGCGCTGGCCCTTTTCTTTCATCTTGTCCTCTGTTGTTGGAAGCCATTTTTCACTTCCTCCCTCTGTGGAGACTTTTCTTCGTGCATTCTCTCCTACCAGCTTTCTGCGGTCCAGAGAACTACTTCCAGTCCCTGTATCAGTTTCTTCTGGTTAATGAGGTTTTTCAGAGAGGCAGAGTGACATTTAGAAAGTAAAACTTGAGTGATGTTTCTAGCCATTTGACATCTTTTGAATTTGGAACTGCTTTGCTATAAACCTCAGAAACAGAAAGAGTTTCCTTCTCTTTTTTGATACAATTATCTATGGAGGAAAACTATGTCTCTAGAAAGCAAAATTACAGTTGTCTTCTCTCTTGCTCATCTCTTCAAGTACTTTTTCAACAAAAAAGGCCCTATAAAAAATGATAAATTAGACAAGATGAAGAGTTAGCGAGAAGTTCGTGAGCAGTGGCAAAACAGAAATTAAGGCAAAAAACAATCTTTCAGGGATATCTTGGAAGGGGCAACAACGTGTATATTAAGAGAGTGTTTTGATACATAAGGGGAGAATTCCCCATTCCTCCTTCTAAAAAAAAAAAAGTTTACATAATATACATAGAAAGTCATGCACAAATGTCAAGTATACAATCAACAAATCATAAAATATAAACTTCTGCACACCTTTGAAACCACAAACTAAGTGAAGACATAAACACTACCTGGCCCTTTTCCCCTCCCCCATCACATTCCAGTGCCCCTCTCTCCTCCCCCATCACTAAGCTCCTCCCCCAGCATCACTACTGCCTTTTAACAGCCTAGATTCTGCCTGTTTTTGAACTTTGTATGAACGACTTCTTTCACTCAATAGTACGTCTGTGAGATTCATCTATGTTTTTGTGTGCAGTTATAGTTCACTAATTTGCAGGAATGTGTCATATCCATGTAGAAATGCCACAGTGTTTTATCTTTTCCACTACTGATAAACATTTGGAATTTTTTCCTCCTGATTTTGTCATTATAATTAATCTTGCTATGAAAAACATCGTTTGTATCTTTCGGTGCACATTTGTGCAGCCTTCTGTTGGCTATATGCCTAGGATGAAGTAAACAGGTCATAGAATATGCATATGTTCAGATTTAGCAGTTAATAACAAACATATTTTCCAAATGTTTGTACCAATATATATTCTCACTATCAATGTATGGGATGTCAGTTGCATTACACTCTTGCCAACACTTGGTATTGCCAGTCTGCTTAATTTTAGCCATTCTAGTTATGCATAGTGATATCGCATTACAGTTTTAATTCGTATTCCCTGATTATTAACAAGGTTCAGCACATTTTCATATGCTTATTGATCATTTGGCTATTTTCTTCCTTAAGGGTCTATTCAAATCTCTTGCTGACTGTCTCAGATATTTTTTTCATTATCTACAGATGATGTAATTGTGTACATACAAACTACAAAAGAATACATAAACTATTAGAATTTTAAAATGAATTAAGCAATGTCATTGAAAATAAGATCAATATTAAAAATCAATCACCTCTTTTTATACTAGCATAAAAAATTGGAAAATGACATTTAAAAATGATACCATTGACGGGACTTTACTGGTGGCACAGTGGTTAAGAATCCGCCTGCCAATGCAGGGGACACGGGTTCGAGCCCTGGTCCGGGAAGATCCCACATGCCGTGGAGCAATTAAGCCCGTGCACCACAACTACTGAGATCTTGTTCTAGAGCCCGCGAGCCACGACTACTGAGCCCACCTGCCACAACTACTGAAGCCCGTGCACCTAGAGCCCATGCTCCGCAACAATAGAAGCCACCGCAATGAGAAGCCCATGCACTGCAATGAAGAGTAGCCCTGCTTGCCACAACTAGAGAAAGCCTGCATGCAGCAAAGAAGACCCAACACAGCCATAAATAAATAAATAAATATTAAAAAATAAAAAATAAAATAAAAATGATACCATTGACAATAACATAAAACGTCTACTACTGGGAAACTGTCATAGCCAGGAGGAGCCTAAGGAGACATAGTAATTAAAGGTAATGTGGCATATTCTAAATGACATCCCAGAACAGAAAAAGAACATTAGGTAAAAACTAAGGAGATCTGAATAAAGTGTGGACTTTAATTTTTTAAAAAACTAGCATTGACAGGGCAAGTTATCTTCACCTTGGGCCTCTAAGTACAAGTCTATAGTTGAATTTTTGATTCAAATAAGATGGCCAGAAACCAATGAAAAATATAACGTTTTTTTTCTCTTACACTGAGGTTGTGTTTTTTTTTTCACCTTGACCATCAATGAGGATTAAGCAACTTCTCCAACTTATTCTTTTTGTAAGTGAGCAACGGACATGTAAGCCCGTGATGAGGCGGTGAGCATCAGTGAGAAGGGAAATCAGAGTCTGCAATAGGAGACTGCCAAGGCCAGCCTCCTCCTGAAAGACACACATTCATTTAGTGAACAAATATTTATTTAGCAAACATTTCTTAACCACTTCATAAAGAAAAAAAAACAAATATTGCCATTTCACTGGACTATTTTAAAAATGTCTCTCAGTAAAGTTTTGCTGCTGGCTTGATTATATATCTTGCGCAGTCTTTCTGAGGTTTATTTCAACATATTTATGCTTTATTATTGTTGCAAGTATGAATGAAATGATTTTTTCATTACATTTTCTAATTTTTAATGGACTAATGTTTCGTTACATTTTCATACACACACACACACACATGAAAATAACTAATATTGGTTTTTTATCCAGCCAACTTTGCAAACACTATGTCTAAATGTTTTTGGTTGATTTTTCAAATTTTTAGATAAACAAATACATTGCCTGCAAGTAAAAAAATTAAAGGACTGAAAATCTCAAGTGTGATGACCATATGGAGCAACTGCTGTTTGGTGTGTAAATTTGTACAACTACTTAAAAAACATTATCTAGCAAAGTTGAAGATATGCATGGCCTATGACCCAGTAAGTCGACTCTTAGCACTTACCCTGGAAAAAAATCATGTAAATATGCATCAGGATATAAGTAAAGAATATTCATAGCAGCATTATTCATAATAGTCCCAAACTAGAAACAGCCCAAATATCCCTTAAAATTGTATGGATAAATATGTTGTTATCTGTGCTTATAAGAGGGTTGTTAATAACAATGAAAAGTAAGAACCACAACTGTATGGACAAACAGGGATAAATCTCACAAACACAGTGGTGAGTGAAAGAAACTCAACTCCAAAGCATACATATTCCATTTATATAAAATTTTAAAATAGGCAAAAGTAGACTGTATTTTAGGGTAAAATTATAAAGAAAAGTGAGGAAGTGATTACCATAAAATTCAGGATAGTGGTCACCTTTAATGAGGAGGGTTCATGAAGGGGTGCACAGGATTGTGATCGGTGGTGAGGCTTCCAGAATGTTGCAAAATCTGAGTGTTTTTATTGGTTGGTAGTTACATGAGTATTTGCTTTAATTATTCTAAAATTTGTGCTACTGTTCTGTGCACTTTTGTGTATGATTGTTATACTTAATAATAAAAGAGGTTAGTAAACAAGAATCAAAACTGTGCACGTATACTTACTCTTGTCTAAATCATTTAGCTGATAATCCTGAACAATAGCAACCACAAGAGTATAATGTTTTCCCATACTTCTTACTTGTCTAAATTATAATGAAAATAAGCAGAATTGGACAATAGGAAGAAGACGAACAGAAATTCAAACTCACTCTGAGCAGTAAGTATCCTTTCAATCTGGTATGATAAATGTATATGAGTGGCTCTCAAAGTGTGGTCTGAGGACCCCAGGGGTTCCCAGATACTCTTTCTGCGTCTTCAAGATCATCCCTTTTCCAACTGCATGTCTGTGTGAGACTGGATTTCCTTCAAACACTTGAATCAGAGCGATGCATCACAACAGATTGAATGCAGTGCAGATATGAGAACCCAGCTGTCTTCTATTAAGCCAGCCATTAAAGAGATTTGCAAAACTTTAAGACTTTTTTGTTAATTTTTTTTATTTTGGAAACTGTAGTTATTTTTCATAAAAGTGTGTTTTTATGTTAAGATATAATAGGTTTTTGTTATTTTTAAAAGAATAAATATTTAAAGCATTCTCAGTTTTAATTTCTAACATGGTAAATACCAATGAATGTAACCTGTATAAATACAATCTCTTTGAGGTCTCAATAATTTTCAGAGTATCAGTGGGTCTTGAGACCAAAACATTTGCAAACTGCTGATGTTGATAATATTTACAAGTACCTATTTGGGTGGTTAACTAAAGATGAGTATTATGGGTTTACAATAACATTCGTCTTTTTCTTTATTGGTTGTTGTATTCAAATCGCAGGATAACAAATGTGACACTTTTTCCTGACCTTGGGTAGCAACTGTGGTGTGAAATTACATTTGGAGTAAAGTCCATCGAAAAAGGCTGAGGCTGGGAGGTAATGAGGACACAGAAGAGGAGGAAGAGCTTGGTTCCAAAACAATACTCTCCACACTCATCAGCGGTAATCTCACCAAGTCCTAATTTCACTGGAGAAATTTTGCTCAGCGGCCTAGAGAGTTCCTGTGAAACTTAGGGACCACGGTGGAGAAGTCCGTAACCAGCCTGAGGGAAGAGCCTGTCTTCCCAGTCTTCCACCTGCGGCCTCGCTCTCACCCTCACTCAGCACCCGAGGCTGATTCTGCCCAGGCTGGGGCTTCAGGCCTCCGACCTGCTGTGAAGAGGTTGAACATGCAGATAAGATCTAAGTGCCACTGGTTTCAGCCTCTTCTCTCTTCCCCTTTCTCACACCCTGGATGTCTTGTCACAGGCCTTTGACTCGACTCATTCCACAGTTTTTGTCCTGGTCACTTCAGCATGCAGCTGGGACTAGGCCACTTGTCTCGGGGCTGGTTGTGCATGTGCTGGGGGAGTTCGCTAGAACTAGGCAGGGCCCCGACACTCTGCACCCCCCGTCACCCTCAGAATGCTCCCATCAAAAGGTTGATGGCCCAGGGACACTCAGGAGCTGCCCATCCCGTGTCTCTCACTGTTTGCTGCCAGGACCCCGCTGCTGCTGGACACTCCAGATTGGCCCTCTCTGAACATGCCCCCGTCTGCATCAAGCCTGGGTTTACTTTTCCCTTCAAATACCAGGCCATTCTCTGAGCTGGACTTACTTAATTCTTACAATCACTCTCAGGGGTGGATTGAGCCAGGCCAGCCTAAGGTTGAGAAGAGAATTAAATGGGCAACACATTTCCAGCAGTTGCTGAACACGCATCAGCTGCCTTCCCTCTGTTAACACGTGGGCACGTCTTACTGTATGTGTTCTGTGTGAGTTTCCTGTCTCTGAAGCAGTTTCTGAATCTTCTTTAAAGTGAAACAGAGGAAAGCAAAACCCTCTACGTAGTTCAAACTTACAAGTAACTTGAGCTTTCTTTCATCATCAGGGATTGTGTAATGAACCGGGGAATGCAAAAATAGCAATGAACTTGAGGCAACAAGGAAACTAAATGCAAGTTGCCAAATTGGATTTGGAGATTGAGGCTGGGATTCCCCTCTGGCCTGACGTCTTGGCTGAGTTGAGTGCACAGAGCAGAGGATTCCTCTGACTGCCTGCAAGATGCCTGTGTCATTCTGGTGGAAATTTTTAGCTCCTAAACTCAAGGGATAAGCAAGAAACCAGTGAGGGAAGGGACGTCCTTGTAGACAGCTGGCGTGTGAGCCAAGTATGAATGCTTCTGTCTGGAACTCTGGGATGTTTGTTGCAACACGCTTGGCCCAGTCATCCCAGTGAATGGCTATTTCTCCTCTCCCTTGTGCAGTGGTTGAGCTGGCACTAAAATGCCTCCTGAACAGCTCTCTTGGAACTGCCTCATCTTCCTGACCACAGACCCAGAACATCAGGAACTAATCTTCTAACCAGATTCAAATAGAAGAGCTAATAAGTAAGGGCCACTTAGTAACTGCCTGGTACCATTCTGAGCACCTTACATAAATTAAAGCAATTAATCCTCACCACAGTTTTATGAAGTGGTTTTATGATGATCTCAGTTTAACAGCTAAGGAAACTGGGCCCAGTTCTCCCTCCCTCTGGTACGAAATTTAACAATAGCATCCTGGTCTCCAAGTTTCAGCAGGAACATTCAAGGCCTGGTGTAACTTTCCCATCTCTCATTTCAAGATCCCTGGTAGGGAGGAAAACTTGGTCTTGTTCCTAGCCCTTATTTCTTTTTTATTTCTTATTTTTTAAAAATGTCCAATTTTGTCAACCCTTTGATTTAGCTCTTGCTTCCAAATGGCCTGCACAGTGTCTCTGGCCCTTTTCTCATTGTCCAGTTCTTTAAGTGTCTTTCTATATCCATCTATCTGTCCTAAAGTACCCATTCTTTGATAATGTCTCTCCATTTTACAACGCGGCTCCAGGCCTATGCGTTTGCCTTGCAAATACAGTGCTTCCATTAGAACACTTATCATTCTGTTGTGTAACTGATAGCTAATTTTTGTCTCCTCCAGCAGATTAGACTTTTAAGTCTGAATTTCGTATGCCCAGTCATTAGCATAGCGCCCAGCCCATGGTAGGAACTTAAGTATTGTTGATTGAATAAATGCTATGCTAGGAATATGTGCTTTGATGAGCTTCTGACTATCAAATTGCAAGGGGTTGTCTCAGCACTGTTTGCTGAGGGTTCATTTCATAAGTTCTCCTGACAAGAATTCAAGCACCTGATATATTCCTGAGCACATTGCTAGGCAATGTAAACAAAGGGAGAAAAATAAAAATCAAAATAGAATACAGATTGGGATTGACATATATACACTAATATGTATAAAATAGATAACTAATAAGAACCTGCTGTATAAAAAATAAATAAAATAAAATTCAAGAAAGAAATAGAATACAATTTGTTTTGATAAAACTTAGATACGGTTTTAGACAAGTTTAGCTCCAATGCATGAGGATCTTCTTAGACTCTTTACAGCATGGTGTGCCGTCCAAAAGAAATAGAACTTCATTATCAAAAGTCTCTAAAGAACAATATAGGTCCTCACTGAAGTGTCTTGAAGAGAGAGCAAAGTGGGAAATTATGTCATAAAACTATTCAGTAAAACATGTTTAGTTCCTATTTTAATAGGACATGGAAAAGATGGAAAGTTAATCAATTCACTTTACAAGGCTATTATAACCTGGTTAACAAAATCAGAGGAGAAAATCATAGGACATAGTTACTTATAAACAAGAAGATAAAAATACCATGTTAAATACTAGCAAATCAAACCCAAATGTATGTTATAAGCAAACAACTGGAATTTATCCAGGACATTAATGATAAATTCGAGACAAGAAAATCTCTTCACATAATTCACTACATTAGCATGCAACAAAGAGAAAAAAGCAAAACAAATCTCTATAGGTGCACCCAAACCCCTGCATTCATTAAAAAGCTATACCTTAGCCTACTGAGGCTTGAAGAAAGAGGTTAAATCTGATCAATGTTATTGTATCTATTAGAAAGGCTTTCTGTTGTAAGTAACAGGCAACTCAGATAATAGAGACTAAAATAATGAAGGCAGGTACTTATCTCAGTGTGGAAGTCTGTAGGGTAATGATTGCAGGGTTAGATCAGCAGATCAAAGATGTGAGGGTACTGGACTTGCATCTCTGTGACTCTCTTGATCTTTTTGTGATCATGGTCACAGGACGGGTACAGCGGTCCCAAACATCAAACATTTACAAGAGCTTCCCTGGCAGAAAGAGAAGAATAAGAGTTGAAATCCTTTCTAGAAGTCTCCAGCAGACTTCCCCCAAATCTCATTATTTAGACCTGTGTCACGTGACTATATCTAGCTTACATTTGTCTCTCCCTCCCCACTTTTGATTATAGACTGAGACCCAAAGCAGCAAGGAGAACCTGTAAGGTTGTGACAGAGAGATTATGCTATTTTTCAAATGGCTTAGCTAATTTCCCCAACACTCACTTATCCCACTGGTTTGAAATGCCACTTTTATTATGTGCAAAGTTTCACTCAGTTTAATCACCTTATCTTCAACATCTATTCTGTTTTCTTGATCAAAATGTCTATTCTTACAATACCACCACTTATAGCCTTAGAGAATCATTTGATAGTTCATAAGGTTATCTGTATCTTTCTTCCTTTCTTAGATTTCCTTAGATTTTCCTGTAAATGATTTCTTCTTGATAAATTTTACAGTCAGCATGTCAAGTTCCATCTAAAAATCTTGTTGAGGGATGGGTTAGGAATGCATTGAATTTATACATTAATACCCAATACAGCAATGTAAAACTTTGTGATCTATTTTTATGTACTAATAAAGAAAAATCTCTAAGATCTATTAGCAACTAAAAATAAATAAGTTAGATACTGATGTACATGAAATAATAAAATTTATGTAATATACACTAAGTATTTCTGTATGTATAGATTTACTAAATACATGGGGAAACGTCTAGGAGGATACACATTAAATTATTAACCATATGGGATTGGGGTGGATCCTCCAAGAGGTCAAGGGTAGGCTTTTATTTGTATGAATTGTTTGAAAATTTAACAATGACTATATACTCATGTGTATTTTGTAAATATAAATAAGCTTAAGAAATCCTCTTTCGTTCTTTAGAGTCACACAGCTACTTGTTCTCACATCTCTCTTAACTGTCTCTCTGCAAACCCCTGCCTGCCTTGCTCTTCTTGCCTCCCTTTGAGCAGTTTATTAAGACTCTTTTCTCCTATGAGTAACTTCAGTTGTACCTCTTCATCCATAACCCCAGTGAACCCAACACTGACCGGTAAGAAATCCAAATATGTCATCTCCTTTACAGGGACTAAAGAAGGAACCAAGAGTACTTATACTTGAATATTTTTCTTCCTGTTATATAGATTTTGAAAATGAAATATTCATTAACAGTAGAAGGCAATGCCTGATACATGTTTTATGAAAGAAGCTACAATAATTTAGAGCAAGGAGAGAATGATGACAGCTCATAATCTGAGAAGTTTCTGTGAGGCCCTTGGTTAGATATTCTTCCTGCATTTATCTGTGATGAAATAACTTCCTTAATACTGCCTTCATTTTTCTCACTACTGAATAGGGCTCAGTCTACCACTAACTCATCACTCACATTACCCTCTTCATGATCACCAAGGACCTGGTTGACAAGTTCAGTAGACTTTTCTCAATTTTAATAACAGCAATAAGAATGATCTGTTTTGGGGGCCAAGTATTGCTCTGTACTGCATGCATTATCTCATTTAATCAATTCAACAATTCTGCAAGGAAGGTATTATCATTCCCATTTTGTAGAGAAGAAAACTGAGACTGCTCCAAAAGGTTAAGTATATTTCCCAAAGTCACACAGTTAATCAGTGGGAAGCCAAAATTTAAACACTGGTTGAGACTCTGAACAAATCCCATACCCTTACCCACAATGATATAATTCTTGGGGTCTATTCAACACTTAAAAAAAATTTTTTTTAACTTAAATTGTGGTAAAATGCACAGGCATAAATTTACCATCTTAACCATTTTTAAGTGTATAGTTCAAAACAGTGTATTTACATTGTTGTACAACCAATACCCCAACTACTTTCATCTTGCAAAACGGAAACCCTATACCCATTAAATAACACCTCCCCATTGTCCCCTCCCCCAACCCATGCCAAGCACCATTCCACTTTCTGTATCTATCAATCTGGCTACTCTGGGTACCTAATACATTTGAAATTATACAGAATTTGTCTTTTTGTGACTGCTTATTTTATTTAGCATAATGTCCTCAAGGTTCATCCACGTTGTAGCACATATTAGATTTCCTTCCTTTTTAAAGCTGAATAATATTCCATTTTTATGGATATATCACATTTTGTTTATCCATTCACCTATCAGTAGACACTTGGGTCCTACCTTTTGTCTATTTTGAGTAATGAGTGTACAAATGCACAAAATGAACATGAGTATACAAATATCTCCTCGAAACCCTGCTTTCACTTCTTTCGGCTATATACCCAGAAGTGGAATTGTTGGATCATATGGTAATTCCATTAAATTTTTTGAGGAACTGCCATACCTTTTTCCATGACTGCTGCATTTTACATTCTCACCAATGGCACACAAGGGTTTCAATTTCTCCACATCCCTGCCAACAGTATTTTTTACATAGTAGCCATCCTAATGAGATACATCATAATATACCTCATTGTGGTTTCATTTTACATTCCCCTAATGATTACTTTGGTTGAGTATCTTTTCATGTCCTTGTTGGCCATTTGTATATCTTCTTTGGAGGAATGCCTGTTCAAGTTTGTTGCCCAGTTTTTTAAATTAGGTTGGATTATTTTGTTGTTGTTGTTATCTATGCAAGACTTTTAACACACTTTTATCCCCCTAAAGTCTTGTCCTTTGCCTTCTGAGGCACTGTAAGTTCCCAGTTAGCTTCTCTGTTTGACCAGTTCTTTCTCCCCAGCTCCTGAAATGTAGATGCATTAACCAAAGATCAAGAGGCATCTGAATTTTTTTCTATAATGACTGCAACAAACTCAGAGGTGAATAATTAACAACAGTAACAAATCTCTTACCTTTAGTGATTCCTACGTGCCAGGTATTTTGCACCCATTATTTATTTAATCTCATAAATCTCTGAGGTAGGTATTATTATTAACCCCATAATATAGCTGTGAAAATTGAGCCATAGAAAGTTCAGGCAACTTGCCCAAGGACCAGCAGTAAACAGTGGGAAAGGCTAAGAAGGGTTCCTGTTAGCAAGAAACCTGTGTCCATAGAAGAAAAACTAGCATGCTAGAGAAAATCAGAAATAATGCAGTATTCATAAAAACGCTAATTGCTATGTCAACACAACGACTATTTATATGGATTTACTTTTTCACTTTTATTAACAACCTTTAGGACCTCCCTGTACTGCCCTGCAAACAGGATAAGACATTATGAGAGGGGAAGTCATGATCACTGCTCTAATAGATCAGTTACTCAGCATCATTAAAATATTCCTCTGCTCAAAGTTCTGGACTAGGTGATTTGGGTTAAAAGGATCTAGTATTTCCTTGCCCGTAAGGAACTTACCATCTTTTGGGAAGACATGAACATGGGAAATGATTAGCGTAATGAATGATCATCCAGATCAGCTAACCATTTTAGAATGTACAATTCAGTGGTATTTAGCACTTTCACGATGTTGTGCAACCATCACCACTATCTAGGACTTTTCATCACCCCAAACAGAAACTTCATACACACTGAGCAGTTGTCACTCCCCATTCCCCCCTCCCACTCAGCCCCTGGCAACCACAATCTGCTTTGTGCTTCTATGGATCTATCTATTCTGGATATTTCGTATGAGTGGAATCAGATGATCAGTGATATTTTGTGCCTGGCTAACACTTTGCATAAGGTTTTCAAGGTTCATTCCTATTGCATGTATCAGTACTTCCTTCCGTTTTATGGCTGAACAATATTCCACCATATGAATATACCACAATTTGTTGATCCATTCATCCATCAACAGGCATTAGGGTTGTTTCTACTTTTGGGTACTGTGAATAGTGTAGTTGAGAAATTTTGTGTACAAGTTTTTTTTTTGAATATGCGTTTTCAATTCTTCTGTGGTATATGTTTAGAAGTGAAATTGCTGGATCATATGGTAATTTTATGCTTAACTTTTTGAAGAACCACCAAACTGTTTTCCACAGAAGCTGAAACATTTTAAGATTCCACCAACAATGTATGAGGGTTCTAATTTCTCCACATCCTCACCAACACTTGTTATTTTCTGTTTATTTGATTATAATCATCTTAGTGTGTGTGAAGTGGCATCTCCTTGTGGTTTTGATTTGCATTTCCTTAATGACTAATTATATTGAGCATTTTTTCATGTTCTTGTTGGCCATTTGTGTATCTATTTTCTTTGGAAAAATGTCTATCCAAGTCCTCTGTCCATTGTTTAATTAGCTTGTTTGCCTTTTTATGGTTGAATTGTAAGACTTCTTTATATATTAGACCCCTCTTAGATATATGATTTTCAAATATTTTCTCCTATTCTGTAGACTGCTTTTTCACTTTCTTTATAGTGTTCTTTTTCTTAATTTTTGTCCGTGCTGCACAGCTTGCAGGATCCTAGTTCCCCAACCAGGCATTAAACCCAGGCCACAGCAGTGAAAGCGCGGAGTCTTAACAACTGGACCGCCAGGGAATTCCTTATTGTGTTCTTGATAAACAAAAGTTTTTATATTTCATGAAGTCCAATTTATCTATTTTTCTCTTTTGTTGCTTATGCTTTTAATGTCTTATCTAAGAATCCTTTGGCAAATCTAAGGTGATGGAGGTACATTCCTATATTTTCTTCTAAGAGTTTTATAAATTTAGCTTTCACATTTAGACATTTGACCCACTCCCGATTTTTTTCCTCTATGGTGTGAGGTTGGGATCCAACGTAATTTTTTTGCAATGTGAATATCCAGTTGTCCCAGTACCTTTTGTTGAAGAGACTATTCTTTCCCCATTGAATGGTCTTGGTACCCTTGTCAAAAATCAATTGACCATTGATATATAGGTTTAATTCTGGATTCCCACTTTTATTCCATTGGTCTATATGTCTACTTTTATGCCAGTATCACACTGTTTTGATGACTGTAGTTTAGAGTATGTTTTGAAGTCAGTAATATGAGCCTTCCAAATTTGCTCTTAGTTTTCAACATTGTTTTAGGTATTCGCAGTCCCTTGAAATTCCATATGAATTTTAGGATTGCAAAACTGGCCATTGGAATTTAGATAGAAATTGCATTGAATCTGTAAATCACTTGGAGCAGTTTTGCCATCTAAACAATCTTAAATCTTCCAATCCATGAATAAGGGATGTCCTTCCATTTATTTAGGTCTTTGTTATGGACTGAATTGTGTCAGCTTAAAATTTATAAGTTGAAACCCTAACCCCCAATGTGACTGTATTTGGAGATAGGGCCCTTAAGGAGGTTATTAAGGTTAAATGAAGTTGTAAGGGTGGGGCCCTAATCTAATAGGTTTGGTGTCCTCAGAAGAGGAGAGATGCCAGAGATTTCTCCATATGTGCTTACAGAGGAAAGGCTACATGAGGACACAACAAGAAGATGGCTCTCCACAAGCCAGGAAGAGAGGCATCACCAGAAACCAACCCCAATGGCACCGTGATCTTGGACTTCCAGCTCCCAGAACTGTGAGAAAATAGTTTCTGTTGTTTAAGCCACTCAATCTGAGATATATGGTTATGGCAGCCTTAGCTGATTAATACCGCATTCTTTAACTTATTTCAGCAATGTGTTGTCATTTCCAGTATACAACTTTGTACCTCCTTGGTCAAATTTATTGCTTAGAATTTGATTATTTTTGATGTTATTGTAAATGGAGTATTTTCCCTTAATTTCCTTTTTGGATTGTTCATTGCTAGTATATAGAAATACAACTAATTTTTCCATGTTTATCTTGTATCTTGCAAACTTGCTGAACTTGCTTATTAGCTCTAATAATTTTTGTGGGTAGCTTCTTTAGATTTTTTAATAATAAGATCATGGCATCTGTGATATAGAATTTTATTTCTTCCTTGGCAAATTGGATATCTTGTGTCAGTCACTTTTATAGGGTAGTCATCTTCAGTTAAATGAATTAGGAGTTACCAACCCCTATCCTTGAATCCTTTGGTATTCCCTCACAGTCTGGTGAATGGTAGTTTGTTTCCTACTATCTTCTCCTATCTAATCAGGAATTGATTGTAAAATTAGGCCATCTACTAATAAGAATCCGTTTTCAAATTGAATACTAGTGATTCTGAGTCCAAGAGGTGCTGATGTCTCCTCATTCTCTTTATTTTTCAGAGGTATGCCACCTGAAAACCTCACCTTTCTTCTCCTCAGGCCAGCTGTCTAGAGACTATAAACAACGTGAATGCAGGAGTAAAATCTTATTTAACTTCGTGCTCTAGCACCTGGTATCACAACTAATATAAAGTACAATGTAGGAGTTCGAACAATATTTGTTAAGTGAATAAGAATAGTGATGATAAAAAGTATTACAAGTAGCAGGGGGACCTTTGAGATGGGGGAGGAATAAGACGTGGAGATCACCTTCCTCCCCCAAAAGACATCAAAAATACATGTATATGTGGAACAACTCCTACAGAACCGCTACTGAACACTGGCAGAAGACCTCAGACTTCCTAAAAGGCAAGAAAATCCCCACATATCTGGGTAGGTCAAAAGAAAAAAGAAAAAACAGAGACAAAACAATAGGGATGGGACCTGCACCTCTGGGATGGAGCTATGAAGGTGAAAAAGTTTCCACACACTAGGAAGCCACTTTACTGGGGAAGACGGGGGGTGGGCCAGAGGGAATCTTTGGAGCCACGGAGGAGAGTGCAGCAACAGGGTTGCAGAGGGCAAAGCGGAAAGATTCCCACACAGAGGATTGGTGCAGACCAGCACTCACCAGTATGAGAGACTTGTCTGCTCACCAGCTGGGGCAGGTGGGGGCTGGGAGCTGAGGCTCAGGCTTCAAAGGTCAGATCCAGGGAGAGGACTGGGGTTGGCTGCATGAACACAGCCTGAAGGTGGCTAGTGCACCACCGCTGGCTGGGAGGCAGTCCAGGAAAAAGTCTGGACCTGCCAAAGAAGCAAGAGACCATAGTTTTGGGGTGCACGAAGAGAGGCAATTCCTTCCCTGTGTGCCCACAGAAGGCAGAGTACCGCGTAAGCGAGATCCAGAGATGGGCACGAGCTGCGGCCATCAACTTGGACCCCAGAGATGGGCATGAAATGCTAACGCTGCTGCTGCTGCCACCAAGAATCCTGTGTGCAAGCACAGGTCACTATCCACACCCCCGCCCCCCGGGGAGTCTGTGCAGCCAGTCACTGCCAGGGTCCTGTGATCCAGGGACAACTTCCCTGGAAGAACACACAGTGTGCCTCAGGCTGTTGCAACACCATGGTGGCCTCTGCCACCGCAGGCTCACCCTGCATTCCAGTTATGACTACCGTACGCCTCCCTCCCCCTGGCCTGAGTGAGCAAGAGCACCCTAATCAGCCGCGGCTTTAACCCCCTCCGTCTGGGCAGGGAGCAGATGCCTGAGGGCAGCCTACATGAAGAGATGGGGCCAAAACCAAAGCTGAACCCCAGGAGCTGTGTGAACAAAGAAGAGAAAGGGAAATTTCTCCATGCAGACTCAGGAGCAGTGGATTAAATCCCCACAATCAAATTGATGTACCCTGCATCTGTGGATACCTGAATGGACAACGAATCATCCCAAAATTGAGGCGGTGGACTTTGGGAGCAACTGTAGACTTGGGGTTTGCTGTCTGTGACTGATTAGTTTCTGATTTTTATGTTTACCTTAGTTTAGTTTTTAGCGCTTTTTATCATTGGGGGATTTGTTTATTGGATTGGTTGCTCTCTTCTTTTATTTAATTATTATTTTTTTATTCTAATAATTTTTAAATTTTTATTTATTAAAAAAATTTTTTTTCTTTCTTTTTTTCTCCCTTTTTTTCTGAGCCGTGCGGCTGACAGGTTGTTTGTGCTCCGGCCTGGTGTCAGGCCTGAGCCTCTGAGGTGGGAGAGCCGAGTTCAGGACATTGGACCACCAGAGACCTCCCAGCCCCATGTAATATCAATCGGTGAGAGCTCTCCCAGATCTCCGTCTCAACACTAAGACCCAGCTCCACCCAATGGCCAGCAAGTTCCAGTACTGGATGTCCCATGCCAAACAACTAGCAAGACAGGAACACATCCAGACCCATTAGCAGAGAGGTTGCCTAAAATCATACTAAGTTCACAGACACCCCAAAACACACTGCCAGATGCGGCCCTACCCACCAGAAAGACAAGATCCAGCCCCACCCACCAGAACACAGGCACCAATCACCTCCACCAGGAAGCCTACACAAGCCACTGAACCAACCTCACCCACTGGGGGCAGACAGCAAAAACAATGGGAACCATGAACCTGCAGCCTGTGAAAAGGAGATCCCAAACAAAGTAAGTTAAAAAAAATGAGAAGACAGAGAAATATGCAGCAGATGAAGGAACAAAGTAAAAACCCACCAGACCAAACAAATGAAGAGGAAATAGGCAGTCTACCTGAAAAAGAATTCAGAGTAATGATAGTAAAGATGATTCAAAATCATGGAAGTAGAATGGAGAAAATACAAGAAACGTTTAACAAGAACCTAGAAACTAAAGAGCAAACAAACAATGATGAACAGCACAATAAATGAAATTAAAAATTCTCTAGAAGAGATCAATAGCAGAATAACTGAGGCAGAAGAACGAATAAGTGACCTGGAAGATAAAATAGTGGAAATAACTACCATAGAGCAGAACAAAGAAAAAAGAATGAAAAGAATAGAGGACAGTCTCAGAGACCTCTGGGACAACATTAAACACACCAACATTCGAATTATAGGGGTCCCAGAAGAAGAAGAGAAAAAGAAACGATCTGAGAAAATATTTGAAGAGGTTATAGTTGAAAACTTCTCTAACATGGGAAAGGAAATTGTCAATCAAATCCAGGAAGCACAGAGTCCCATACAGGATAAATCCAAGGAGAAACATGCCAAGACACATATTAATCAAACTATCAAAAATTAAATACAAAGAGAAGATATTAAAAGCAGCAAGGGAAAAGCAACAAATAACATACAAGGGAATCCCCATACGGTTAACAGCTGATCTTTCAGCAGAAAATCTGCAAACCAGAAGGGAGTGGCAGGACATATTTAAAGTGATGAATGGGAAAAACCTACAACCAAGATTACTCTTCCCAGCAAGGATCTCATTCAGATTCGATGGAGAAATTAAAACCTTTACAGACAAGCAAAAGTTAAGAGAATTCAGCACCACCAAACCAGCTTTACAACAAATGCTAAAGGAACTTCTCTAGGCAGGAAACACAAGACAAGGAAAAGACCTACAAAAATAAACCCAAAACAATTAAGAAAATGGTGCTAGGAACATACATATCAATAATTACCTTAAATGTAAATGGATTAAATGCTCCAAACAAAAGACATAGACTGACGGAATGGATACAAAAACAAGACCTGTATATATGCTGTCTACAAGAGACCCACTTCAGACCTAGGGACACAAACAGACTGAAAGTGAGGGGATGGAAAAAGATATTCCATGCAAATGGAAATCAAAAGAAAGCTGGAGTAGCAATTTTCATATCAGACAAAATAGACTTTAAAATAAAGACTATTACAAGAGACAAAAAAGGACACCACATAATGATCAAGGGATCAATCCAAGAAGAAGACATAACAATTGTAACTATTTATACACCCAACATAGGAGAACCTCAATACATAAGGCAAATGCTAACAGCCATGAAAGGGGAAATCGACAGTACACCATCATAACAGGGGACTTTAACATCCCACTTTCACCAATGGACAGATCATCCAAAATGAAAATAAACAAGGAAACACAAGCTTTAAATGACCCATTAGACAAGATGGACTTAATTGATATTTATAGGACATTTGATCTAAAAACAACAGAATACACTTTCTTCACAAGTGCACGTGGAACATTCTCCAGGATGATTATATCTTGCATCACAAATCAAGCCTTGGTAAATTTAAGAAAATTGAAATCGTATCAAGTATCTTTTCTGACCACAATGCTATGAGACTAGATATCAATTACAGGAAAAAATCTGTAAAAAATACAAACACATGGAACCTAAACAATACACTACTAAATAACCTGAAGAAATCAAAGAGGAAATCAAAAAATACCTAGAAACAAATGACAATGAAAACACAACGACCCAAAACCTATGGGATGCAGCAAAAGCAGTTCTAAGAGGGAAGTTTATAGCAATACAATCCTATCTCAAGAAACAAGAAAAATCTCAAACAATCTAATCTTACACCTAAAGGAACTAGAGAAAGAAGAACAAACAAAACCCAAAGTTAGTAGAAGGAAAGAAATCATAAAGATCAGATCAGAAATAAATGAAATAGAAATAAAGAAAGTTATAGCAAAGATCAATAAAACTAAAAGCTGGTTCTTTGAGAAGATAAACAAAATTGATAAACCTTTAGCCAGACTCATCACGAAAAAGAGGGAGAGGATTCAAATCAATAAAATTAGAAATGAAAAAGGAGAAGTTACAATGGACACTGCAGAAATACCAAGCATCATAAAAGACTACTACAAGCAACTCTATGCCAATAAAATGGACAACTGGGAAGAAATGGACAAATTCTAAGAAAGGTATAACCTTCCAAGACTGAACCAAGAAGAAATAGAAAATATGAACAGACCAATCACAAGGAATGAAATTGAAACTGTGATTAAAAATATTCCAACAAGCAAAAGTCCAGGACCAGATGACTTCACAGGTGAATTCTATCAAACATTTAGAGAAGAGATAACACCCATCCTTCTCAAACTCTTCCAAAACATTTCAGAGGAAGGAACACTCCCAAACTCATTCTATGAGGCCACCATCACCCTAACACCAAAAGCAGACAAAGATACTACAAAAAACAGAAAATTACAGGCCAATATCACTGATGAATATAGATGCAAAAATCCTCAACAAAATACTAGCAAACAGAATCCAACAACACATTAAAAGGATCATACACCATGATCAAGTGGGATTTATCCCAGGGATGCATGGATTCTTCAATATACGTACATCAGTCAATGTGATACACCATATTAACAAATTGAAGCATAAAAACCATATGATCATCTGAATAGATGCAGAAACAGTTTTGACAAAATTCAACACCCATTTATGATGAAAACTCTCCAGAAAGTGGGCATAGAGGGAACCTACCTCAACATAATAAAGGCCATATATGACAAACCCACAGCCAACATCATTCTCAATGGTGAAAAACTGAAAGCATTTTCTCTAAGATCAGGAACAAGACAAAGATGTCCACTCTCACCACTCTTATTCAACATAGTTTTGGAAGTCCTAGCCATAGCAATCAGAGAAGAAAAAGATAGAAAAGGAATACAAATTGGAAAAGAAGAAGTAAAACTGTCACTGTTTGCAGATGACATGATACTATACGTAGAGAATCCTAAAGCTGCCACCAGAAAACTACTAGAGCTAATCAATGAATTTGGTAAAGTTGCAGGATACAAAATTAATGCACAGAAATCTCTTGCATTCTTATACACTAACAATGAAAGATCAGAAAGAGAAATTAAGGAAACAATCCCATCCATCATTGCAACAAAAAGAACAAAATACCTAGGAATAAACTTACCTAAGGAGGTAAAAGACCTGTACCCAAAAAACTATAAGACACTGATGAAAGAAATCGAAGATGACACAAACAGATGGAGAGAGATACCATGTTCTTGGATTGGAAGAATCAATATTGTGAAAATGACTATACTATCCAAAGCAATCTACAGATTCAGCGCAATCCCTATCAAATGACCAGTAGCATTTTTTTACAGAACTAGAACAAAAAATCTTAAAATTTGTATGGAAACACAAACGACCCCAAATAGCCAAAGCAATACTGAGGGGAAAAAATGGAGCTGGAGGAATCAGACTCCCTGACTTCAGACTATACTACCAAGCTACAGTAATCAAGACAATATGGTACTGGCACAAAAACAGAAATATAGATCAATGGAACAGGTTAGAAAGCTCAGAGATAAACCCACGTACCTATGGTCAACTAATCTATGGCAAAGGAGGCAAGGATATACAGTGGAGAAAAGACAGTCTCTTAAATAAGTGGTTCTGGAAAACTGGACAGCTACATGTAGAAGAATGAAATTAGAACACTCCCTAACACCATACACAAAGATAAACTCAAAATGGATTAAAGACCTAAATGTAAGATCAGACACTATAAAACTCTTAGAGGAAAACATAGGAAGAACACTCTTTGACATAAATCACAGTAAGATCTTTTTTGACCTACCTCCTAGAGTAATGGAAATAAAAACAAAAATAAACAAATGGGACCTAATGAAACTTAAAAGTTTTTGCACAGCAAAGGAAACTATAAACAAGATGAAAAGACAACCCTCAGAATGGGAGAAAGTATTTGCAAACGAATCAACGGACAAAGGATTAATCTCCAAAATATATAAACAGCTCATGCAGCTCAATATTAAAAAAACGAACAACCCAATCAAAAAATGGGATAAATAGACATTTCTCCAAAGAAGACATACAGATGGCCAAGAGTCACGTGAAAAGCTGCTCAACATCACTAATTATTAGAGAAATGCAAATCAAAACTACAACGAGGTATCACCTCACACCGTTTAGAATGGGCATCATCAGAAAATCTACCAACAACAAATGCCGGAGAGGGTGTGGAGAAAAGGGAACCCTCTTGCACTGTTGGTGGGAATGTAAATTGATACAGCCACTATGGAGCACAGTATGGAGGTTCCTTAAAAAACTAAAAAATAGAATTACCATATGACCCAGCAATCCCAATACTGGGCATATACCCAGAGAAAACCATAATTGAAACAGACATATGCACCCCAAGGTTCACTGCAGCACTATTTACAATAGCCAGCTCATGGAAGCAACCTAAATGCCCATCAGCAGATGAGTGCATAAAGAAAATGTGGTACATAAAAACTCGGAGAACCTGAATAAAGTATAGACTCCATGTGATAATAAATATATCAATATTTGTTCCTTATTTGTGACAAATGTCCCTTACTAAATGTAAGATGTTAATAATAGGGGGAAATGGAGGTGAGTTATATGAAAAGTCTCTGTACTATCTTTATAATTTCTCTATAAATATAAACTATTCTAAAATTAAAAGTTTATTAAATAATTTAAATTTTCTAATAAAGAAAATATACCATTTTAAAAATGAAAAGGTAACTTGTAATTTGGGAGAAAATACTTACAATAAACATACCTAATAAAGGATTTTTATCCAGGATATAGAAAGGCCAACTACAAATCTGTTTATTAAAACAACTCATCAATGGCTATGAAAGTGTATTGAACATCATTGGTCACTGGGAAATGCAAATGAAAACCACAATGAGATACCATATTACACTAGCCAGAATGCCTAAATTTAAAAGACTGACAATGTTTAACAAGGATGTAGAGGAAGTGGCGTTCGTTTTCTGCTGGAATGTAAAAAGTTATAATCTCTTTGGAAAACTTTATTAAAAATTACACATATATCTCAGATATTCCGCCTCTTGGCATTTACCTGTGAGAATGAAAACATGTCTACCAAGAGATCTTTTTTACAAGAATATCCATGACAGTTATGTTCATAGTAGCTGAAAAGTGCAAACAATCCAAAAGGTCATCAACATGAAATGCGTAAATATCATTTCTTTGCATGTAAATTTTATGTAAATGTATAAGGTACAAAAAAGCAGGGTTTATCTTTGCTTCCTCACCTCTGTTCCCTGAGGGCAAGCACACAAACTGGCATGTGGATGCTCACTTTTACGTCTTAAAATGAATAAAGTATTTGTCATTCTAATCTTCATCTTCTGTCTTAAAAACCTAGATTGATTGGGTTTTCATTATAAACGTTCAAAAGAAAATTTTGCTTCTAGAAAAATTTAATAGCTAAAAAGAGAATCAGCAAAAGATTAAGATGAACATGTTGTTAAGCATGTAAAGGTAAGCATGTTGTTTTATAGAAATATTTTAAATACCACAAAATGACAGTATAGATGGATTGAGACAATCAGTGCATAAATAAAAGAGTAAGTAAATAAATGTAGCATGCTTATCAAAAGAATTATTCCTTTAGTCTGGATTTATTTTTTTCATGTACAGTTGTGATAATACTAAAAAATCATCTATCAAATTTAAGGCAGTGTATTTCACACTGAAAGCAGTCTTTGAAGGGAGTAAACTTTTTTTGTTTTTTTCAGTGAAACTTCTGGGCTCTTTCCTTACCTGCTTTTAAAAAGGAAATTACCTAAAGGCATAATTTTCATTAGGGTTCACTCTTTGTGTTGTACATTCCATGGGTTTTGACAATGCATCATGACATGTATCCGACATTATAGTATCATAGCAAAAATGTGGTCCACCTGGTCATCCTCTCCCCGCACCCCAAGCCTTGGCAGCCACTGTCTTCATAGGTTTGCCCTTTTCTAGAATGTCATATTGTTGAATCATTTAGTATGTATCCTTTTTGGATTGATATCTTTCACTTAGTAATATTTATTTAAAGTCCCTTCATATCTTTTTCATGGTTTGATAGCTCATTTCTTTCAGTGCTGAATAATATTTCATTGTCTGGATGCCTCACAGTTTATTGATCCATTCACCTACGGGAGGACATCTTGGTTGTTTCCAAGTTTTGGCGATTATGAATAAAGCTGTTATAAATATCTGTGTGCAGGGTTTTGTGTGGACATAAATTTTCAACTCATTTGGGTAAGTCCCAAGGAGCACAATTGCTAGATTATATGGTAAGAGTATGTTTGGTTTTGTCAGAAACTGCCAAACTGTCTTCCAAAGAGGCTGTACCATTTGGTATTCCCACCAACAATGAATGGTCCTGTTGCTACCCATCCTCACCAGCATTTGGTGTTGTCAGTGTTCTGGGTTTTAGCCATTCTAATAGAAGTGTAGTGCTATCTCATTGTTTTAATTTGCATTTCCCTAATGATTTATGATGTTGAACAACAGTTATATGCTTACTTTCCATCCACATATCATCTTTGGTGAAGTGTCTGGATATTTTGCCCATTTTTAATTGGTTTTTTGGTTCTCTTCTTGTTAAGTTTTAAGAGTTTTTGTACATTTTGTGCAATAGTCCTTTATAAGATATGAGTCTTTATAAGGCTGTGGCTTGTCTTATTCTCTTGACAGTGTCTTTCACAGAGCAGAAGTTTTAATATTAATGAAGTCCAGCTTAATCAATTTTTCTTTCATAGATCATGTCTTTGGTGCATCTAAAAAGTCATTGCCAAATCCAAAGTCAAGTATACTTTTGCTAATTTTTTAAAAACAAGATTAATGATGAAGACAATAGCTCTTGATTTCCACTCTGACAAGTCTACTACAAAGTAATATTATTTACAACAATGATAAACTACTACTGTAGCCTAATAATGACTTAAAATAAATCAAATATTTTAAATGTTCATGTTTTCTGCCATTTCATACATTCTTCAAAAATAATTCTCAGAAAACATATTGTGAAAACATATTGCAAAATCATAGAAAAATGCACAGAGATATTAAGCCACACTTTCCTCAAAGTACCACCTTATTTCTCTCCTCCACTCACAAAAAGTTCCCAAAACAGTTGTCTGTACACAGTACCCCTAAATTCCCTTCTTGTGCTTCCTCTTCACTTACTCCCTTGTGGTTTCTGCCCCATTAATTCTACTAAACCAGATCTTGCTAAAGTCACCGGTGGCATCTGTTTTCAGGTCCGCTGGGACAGGTCAGTCCTCACCTGCCCTGTAAGCACCGCTCTGTCTCTTAAACACACTTCTTCCCTTCAGTTGTCTCTCCCCTATTCATCCCTGTGTCCTACTAACTGCACTGCCACTCTGTCTCAGTGCATGTTGTAGACTCTCCTCTGCTTGACCTTTAATGGTGAGGGTCTGCAGGATTAGGTTTAGGTCCTCTTCTCATTGTCCATTCTATTTATAAGTGATCACATCCATCCCCATGTACTCACTACCAGATACACAGTAAAGAATTTCAATTTAGTACTTGCACCCATGGCATTTGTTGTTTATTGTAGACACACTTGCCCAACAGCCAGTAAAGGCTTCTACAGTTACATACCTCCCAGGCATCATAGAAAGGATATCTATCTTTTTTCCCCTAAAAATTATCTGTATCTAAGTCTTCTGATGTGAGAACATAATTTCCCCTTACTTCTTTTTGTATTTTTTAATATAATTGAAAATTGTAAAAAATATATTTATGTTATTTTTATGTCTCTTTCTCTATGACCGAAAGTTTCAACACAGAAACTACCACATTAGATTTATTCACCTGTGTTTCTTAAAGGCAATTCTACAGTCTGCCATTTTGATACTCGATTAATACATAAGACATGAACTAAATGAATGAATGAGTAGCTAAGTATTACGATCCATTCCTCATTTTCTTTTAGGAAACCAGGAATTGGATTTAGGTGTAAAGAATAAGCAGACTCAGGGAGTTTTCTTTGGTAAGAATTTAATAAATAAAAAATGCAAATTTAATAAAATGGAAAGGTGAACATATTTTCTAAATCTTAATACAATGTAAAGACAAATATCTTTTATATGAAAACATAAATATGATAATATACAAGAATAAACCTAAATAGATAAATAAACAATAAATAAATAAATAACATCAGGGCTGTCATCCCTTAGGGACTAATGACCCTGGAGCTGAACTTTTTAACATATCCTTGCTTAATACTACTGACAAAAAATTTGCTTAATTAATTCAATAAATTTTGTGGCTAAAGCAGAAATGAGAGCCTCTTGAAGTGATCAAAGGCATATGTGCATGGGTGATATGGCATCTCAGCCAATGAGAATCATTTCAAAGTGACCCCAGGTCACCATCCATAATTCTCTCTTTTTTTTAGATTTATTTATTATTTATTTATTTATTTTATTTATTTTTGGCTGCGTCGGGTCTTAGTTGCGCCATGCAGGATCTTCATTGAGGCATGCAGGATCTTTTGTTGCTGTGCGCAGGCTTCTCTCTAGTTGTGGCATGTGGATTTTCGCTCTCTAGTTGTGTCACACAGGCTCCAGGCTACGTGGGCTCTGCAATTGTGGCGAGTCGGTTCCAGAGTGCATGGACTCTGTAGCTTGTGGCACGCAAGCTCTCTAGTTGAGACGCGCGAGCTCAGTAGTTGTGGCACACGGGCTTAGTTGCCCCACAGCATGTGGGATCTTAGTTCCCTGACCAGGGATCGAACCCACATCCCCTGCATTGGAAGGCGGATTCTTTACCACTGGACCACCAGGGAAGTCCCTCCATCCATAATTCTTAACCTTTCTTGCAAGTTGGTCGATGAAGAGAAGGATCTCATGATTTCCACTCTGACAATTTCCCAGGCACAGTCACTGTATTTCTTCTCTTCAAGGTAGAGATGGATTCCCTGGAAGTACCTCCTCACGGCCAGTGTAGGGCCCGTCACTGCCAGGGCAGGTTCTTCCTCTCCCATCACCTGCACCAAGCAGGCGTCCAGGTCCTCCAGCTGCTGATGGAGTCCAGTGCGGAGTTTGTCCAGGAGGGAGGTGTCCCAGGCAGCAGAGGAGCGCTCTGTGTGGAAGAGGCGGAAGATCTGCTGGAGCATCTCGTGGAGGACAGAGGTGGCCTGGGCCTTCGGGAGCTGGCTGCCATCTACCGTCTGCTGGGGGAAATCGAAGTCTTCTCTGTCCCTCAGAAAGAAACGAGTGGAGATTCTCCTCATTTGGCCCAGAAGCATGAAGTTCTTCCTGCTAATCCGCACGTGGTTCTGAGACAGGTCACAGCCCAGAGATCCACCCAGGCCGTAGCCGATCATCACCACGGCAGTCAGTAGAGAGAGCACGAAGGCCATGGGGCAAATGAGGCTGCTGCTGGCCTGGCTGAGACGGGCATCTGGGGGAACCTTGCGGGTAGGTTCGCTGATGACATTCTTTCTAAGCAAGACCATTAAACAAGGAACATTTCTCTACACTGTTTTTTTTTTATTTATGTATTCTCCATATGGTCTAAGACGATGTCCTCACTCTAAAACATTCATTTTGTAATAGAAGTTTAATTTTCCCAGTAAACTTCAGATATGTCCATCCAAATGGGTATTTATCAATCAAATAAGAAATATCTTTGTCTTAAAGTCAGAAGTGATGTAGGTGTGTAAATACATCCTCTCTCTCTCTCTCTCTCTCTCTCTCTGTGTGTGTCTCCTTTTCATGCATAAATATTGCTCTTCTCTGTTCCAGGAACAAATTTTTAACCTTGATCTTAGGCTCCATTTTTACCCTCTTACTTTACATCGGAAGGCAGGCTTCCTCAGTCCTTATGGTTTCTGTAGTTGCTTAGGGATTTACCAGACCACCTCTGGCAACTAAGCTTTTTGAAACAAAAAAAAGCTTATTTACTGTTTGAGTCACAGCAGAAGCTGATGATTATAAGTGAATATGCTTGTCTGATGTTTCTCTTCCTTCTAGAATGCGTTCGTGCAGGTGCATGTGGTCATGCTGCAGGGGACCAAAAGGTCAGGACTATTACAGACATCACCCTTTCTTTCCACCATTTTCTTACTGGTGACCTATAGTCCTCCACAGGCTGGGCCAGTACCCCCACCAGGAATCCTGGCTCTTTTCAGAGAATATGGGTGTGGAGATCCTAACTCCAAGACAATTGTATTTCCCCAGCAGCACCTCACTCACAAGGGAGAGATCACTTCTAGTCACACCCTCTCCCCTAGAGTGACAGAGCCTCCTTATTAACCTCCTGGACTCCCTCCCTGAGGGCAGCCTCACCACATCCCGAGGACTTTAAAATCTCTTTTCTGTGGAGGGGCTTGTTTATTTGTTGGGAAAATAATTCATCTTCCAGGACCCTCACCCTTGCCCCTGGAGTGTTTGTGTGAAGGACCCTAGTCCTCAATGGTGACCTTCTCTTCTCCTGACCCATGTCCCCAGGTATCAAAAATGTCAGCAGCCCTCAGAAGCTGAGAGCAAACGTATGTTTCCTCTAAGCAGGTAGAAGAATTATCCATTTCTAATTATTTCATCTTGAGCAGACACATAATTGTAATTTTGCCAAGTATAAATTTTATTATTGAATGCTTTTACTTAAACTGTTGAACACTTGTGATGCTCAGAGTTTCTGAGCTGGGGACAGGAGATTCAATGATGAAGTTTTCTCTCATTAGACGCTTATGTCACAGAAACCAGTGACCTTCAGTTGTTCAATCAGTTGATGCCACTGGGCTTCTCTGTTCCCCTCTGTCTCCCTCTGAGAATGCAGGGCAGTGAGGCCCAGGCTATTATGTCGGGGAGAAATAACCTTCCTTCCTTTATCTGTGTGTAATTTTTCATTTAAAATTTTGTAACTTCTTTTCCATTAGTGGCTAATTGGACAAGATTTGTCTTGCTGCTCCTGCATTTAGTTAGTTCTAATTCATGATGAGGTAAGAACAATAAAGGAAAGTAAAGAAAGGCAAAGGGGCTCCGGTCTCTATCATTTTCAAACTTCAGATATTTTGTTTCTCATTGCAACTTTCTCTAGAAAGTAAAATTTGAGAGTTGCTTTGTGGACAAAAAGAAAACAAATGTAAGTCTGATTGTCACAATAGTGAAAGGAGGAAAGTGATTTTCTGCTGATACAATGGCGTATTCTAACTTAGGAAACTTCAGTGCAGCACAGCGGGGGATGAGGCTATGGCAGAGGGGAAGGATGAGGTCAATATGAATAATAAGCAGGAACATGGCTACTTCTTCCAGAAGCTCAAAGAAGACCAAGTCTTGGGTCAATTGACTGCCTTCAGCTTGGCAAGACCAGCCGCCTGATTTTTCTTTCATTTAATCCACATGTGATCAGTTCTGAGGAGAGAGGGAAGAAGTCACACTCACAAGAGACTGACAACTGGAACCCCAGTTGTGAGAACACTAACCGTCTCTGGCAGGATCGTGGAGATCGCGATCTTGCTGAGCATCTGTCTAGGTGATAAATCCACTCAGGCAATGAGAAGAGTGTTTTGAGAAAACTAGAATTAAAAGAAGGGAATTAGATGATTCCAAAAGTTCCTGATCTTAATCTAGATACAGTGATCATGATATTAAAAAATAATAAGTGAATTGTATTGCATAATTATGGACTAGTCACTTTCTAAGTTTCTTAAAATATTAACTCAATCTTCTCAATAACCCTATTTGGATTCCATTCACTTATGTGGGATGAAATGTCAATCTGGACGGATGAACGCTTTCAAATGTACCAAAGATCCAAGGGCAAACCTTAGGGAGAGTCTTTATAATGACTTGTCTGGAAGAACCCAGTAAAGAAAGGGAAGGATAGAAATGGAGGTGGAATTTAGGGACCAACGAGAGGCCATTGCATGAAATCAGTAGAGGGAGGAGAGTAAGATGACAAAGGATCCTTGATTCCACTTCAGATGCCAAAGGATTGCTGTCTGTTGTTTTGTAGGGCAACATAGGGTGTGGTCTGAGTCAACTAAGAGGACTTCTAAATTCTGAGGAAAAATACACAAAATCCCTATTAAATGGTTGGAAGGGAGTAGATTTTTTTGCCAATTGAAAAAAGAAGTCTAAGATTTTATGAGTGATTAACTTTTGAGTTTTCTTGTGACTTTAAGAACCAAGAAAAAGCACCTAAGAATCTCCAGCCATATGAGCTCTGACTTTTCTCCATTAGGACCTTACTCTTCCCAGGAGACCACTTCAGGTCAGCCTCCTGTTCTCATTCTCAATGAAGACACATCCATTTCTCGCCTCCAGCCCAGATGGGACATCCTGTTGTCTACTGATAGAATCCAGTGAAGAAGCTCTTCTCTTTATTGTTCCAGCCATTGGTTCAGATGTGGGTACTGAGGAGACCTTATGTATGACTAACACGGAAGAGCATATGCCCTTCCTAGACAGAAGCAGCGAATGTTTTTAAAGGGCTCCTTAGCAGGGAGAGTCTGGCTTGATCTCCAAAGTCAGCTACACTGCCTTGTATATTTGTTTTTATTTATTTTTCTAGCCTCAACCTATTAAAAATCATAAAACAAAACTGTAGGGTAGGAATAAAAATATTATTAAAAACAGCATTAATTAATAAAATGAAATTTTAACAGTAATATAGGAGTGTTATTTGCTTATTTTTTGGACCCTAATTCTCAGGAATGTTTCCAAATCTTTAAATGTACCTACTCAATGCAGTTTGCACCAACTGGAAGGAGAAGAAAGATAGTTGATTCATGAATGTCCTCTTTGCAAAATGCCTAAGTTAAATAATTTTTCACAAAAATCTTTGTTTCTTTTAGAAATTGTAGTAAGTATGCACATTATTGATGTACATCCTGCTGGGAAGCCTGTACCCCACTGGTTGCTGAATGTATTAAAATCCCTGCCTCTGTCCCTTCTATTTAAGTATTTTTTTATTTTATTTTTTTTGTTGTTTTTCAAAGACACTATATCAGGATTCATTTCAAGAGGTCCTTGGATTGCATTGTCCCCAGGAATATCTTTCCCTGCTCTGTGATAACTTGCTGGGTCCTAAGGAGGAAATAAGTTTGCAGCTGGCCATGAGTAACCTTTGTCCCTTCCAAGACTCCACAGGCTGCTGTGGTATCAGCGTCACCCATGCTGGGGACACTGCTAGTGGCCAGGCATTTTTGCGATAACCCTGTGCTCTCAGCATCCACTTCATCTTTTCATTCTCTGAAAAGGAGAAATACTTGCCTCAGCGCGGCTCATCTGTATTGTTCCATGTCCTGAGGACCTGCTGCTGTTCCAGTGAATGCTTTAAACATCTCTGCTGCTGACTTTCCACTCCATGTTTTCTGTACTTTGGGCTTTTTGAGCAAATGAGATCCTGAACAAGGTAAGCTCCTCCTAGTGCAATCAGCACATGGAAGTGTCCAAATAGAGGCACAGATGAGCTCCTGGATTCTCTACCAGTTCAGTGTTGGGCAGGGTTCCCTCTATTTACTGTGTTTCTCTGAGAGGCTGGACAGTCTGGACCTGCATTCCTTGGCAGCTGAAGAGGGTAGAGTCGTGGCTACCTTCACACCCTCACTCCCTGTACTCACAGGATCCAGCTGTTTCAAGCTGGCGCTGCACTGAGATCGCCTGTCACAGCTCCAGGGGACCATGGATCCCTGTGCCCCTTCTCCAGTCATGCTGCGAGGGACCTATGTGTGCTGTGTTAAGTCCTCCCTAAGTGCAAGATATTCTGCTAAGTGCTTTCAAATTTTGTAGTTCATTTAATACTCACAATAACAACTGTAAGAATACTTTTACCTTACTTTATTTTTGAGGAAACTGAGGTTCAGGGAAGTTAGGTGGTTTCCTCAGGATCTCACTGATGTCCTGGAAGAATCCTTTATCATATATTATAAATAATTAAGTTTCATCTTGTGCGGTTCTCAAAACCTTTGCTTTCTTCTTCAATGCTTTCTGAAGATCCTTTTTCCCTGGTTCACTCCTAACTGCATTAGCCACTCCATCTCTGTGCCCTTTGCAGGCTCCCCTTCTCTTTCTCAGCCTTAAAAGTTGAAGGTCCTCCCTCATAAGCATCAGGTCATCTCATTCTAGACCCTTCTCTTAAGGAACGACATGACATACGTTACCATACCCTGATTTGCACAGTAATATCTCCAAGATGTACACTGTTGCAGATTCCAGAACCACATATGCATCTATGAATGGGAACTGTTTTTAGATGTTTGTCAGACACTTTATAGTCTACATCTGCTTTTCCCCTTCTTGACAGTCCTCACTCAAGCTTCTGGTGAGAGAATCCCTTGTCCTCTATTTCTCATTGTAACATGAAACATAATTGAAATTCATTAAGTGTGATTACTGTTTCTATATCTTTCTTTTCCAGACTGAAAGCTCCAAGAAAGTTCCAAGGCTTTGTATTTGCTTTTTTTTAACCTCTGTATTCTCAGAACTATCACCAAATCTGACAGAGAAATATGCCGTTTTAAAATATAACCAATTGGAAAAAAAAAATGAATGAGTGGCTTGAATTCATCATCCATTTTTCAATATGGGTTGCAAATTTAGCTATTTCTTTTTGCAAGAATAGACATCCAAGATGTCTTCTGAGGAATTATTTCATAAATTAAACAAAAAATAATTTGATATAAGATAAAGGTGAACAGGGACTTCCCCGGTGGTCCAGTGGGTAAGACTCCACACTCCCAGTGCAGGAGGCCCATGTTCCATCCCTGGTCAGGGAACTAGATCCCACGTGCATGCTGCAACTAAGAGTGCACATGCTGCAACTAAGAAGTCCGCATGCTGCAACAAAGTTTCCCGCATGCAGAAATGAAGATCCTGCGTGCCGCAACTAAGACCCAGCACAGACAAAATAAATAAATACATATTTTTTAAAAACAGATAAAGGTGAACATATTTTGTTATTATTGAATATATTATAAAGTTGAACACGATATTATATGAACAAAACAATTTTAAATACCACACATAGTATTACTGAGATAAAGTAGATGAATGAATATCTGAATACATTCCAGACCTTAGCACATTAATTACTGTTATTTTAAACTCCTGGTCTGAAAATTCCAAAATCTCTATTATTACTGGCTCTAGTTCTAATGCTTGCTCTATCTCTTCCAACTGTGTTTCTCATCTTTTAGTATGACTTGCACGTTTCTGTTGAAAGTTGAACATGATGTACTGGGTAAAATGAACTGAAGTACATTGGCCTTTAGGGTGAGGATTTACACTTACCTTGCTAGGATTTGGACCATGTTTATGGTTTGCCATAGCTGTAGGTGTTAGAGGCTAAAATATCCTCTTGTGTCCATGCTTTTCTCTCCCCTGTTGTCTTTGGGTTTCCCTAGAGGCTTCTTCTTAAAGTCTGACCCTGCAGTTCTCTTCTGTTGTAATCCCCTGTTATACAGGAACCCTGTTGATGTGATGGTAAGTATGCGGGAGGGGGAGCGCTCTATAATCCTATGATTATGTATCAGTTTTTGGTGAGTCTGTGCCCCTGGGCTGTGACCTTCACAAGTGTTTCTCAGATTTTTACCACCCAATTTGGTGAGGCAAGGAAGTTAGAGGGATTTGGAGTTAAAGGTATTTCCCTTCCCCCAGGTGGGTTAGGCTCTGGTAAAATAGTTTCCCTTGAGGGCAGACCTTTGTTAAAGAGAATACACTACTCAGAGTATTTCAAGATGACTACTTTTCTTTCCTTCTGCTAGAAAAAAACAGGAGATATTTCTCTGATTTTCACAGTGAGAACCTGGTGGGATTCCTACAGGTAAAACTCACAAAAGTGTGGGGCTCCACTAATTCTGGACCCCTGGAGTTTTGAACTCTCAAGCTCATCCACTAGGATCCTCCAGCAATTCTTCAATTACAGTTTAAGTGTTCCTACCAAAACTCGTTCCACCTGCAGCCTTCTGCCCCAGGTAACCAGGGATTCTCTGAATCTTCCTTTCTCTCAGGCTATCAGGGAGTGGTTTGCCCTGTGACCTCAATTTTTGATGGATTTAAGAAGAGTTGTTGTTTTTCAATACATTCTGCATTTTGTTGTTGTGAGGTCAAGAATGATGACTTCCAGGTGGGTTACATGTTGAACCAGAAACCGAAAGTTCCCCCAATATGTGAATACATTCACAACATCAGTATAGCTCTCCCTTTAAGAGTAATGCCCATAGAGACATACATTTTAACAGTAATTTTGAACAATTTAACTCAATGCATTTCATGACTAAAACAGAAATAAGAGTCCTGAAAAGGACTGAACATATGGGTACATGACTTAGTGTATAAGGTACAGAGAATCATTTCCAGGTCCCTTTCCTTACTTATTTTCTTTCAATTTTTTTTTTATAAATATATTTACTTATTTATTTATTTTTATTTTTGGCTGCATTGGTTCTTGGTTGCTGCGCGCGGGCTTTCTCTAGTTGTGGTGAGCGGGAGCTACTCTTTGTTGCGGTGCGCGGGCTTCTCATTGTGGCGGCTTGTTGC
Source organism: Eubalaena glacialis (assembly GCF_028564815.1). Taxonomy (NCBI): domain Eukaryota; kingdom Metazoa; phylum Chordata; class Mammalia; order Artiodactyla; family Balaenidae; genus Eubalaena; species Eubalaena glacialis. The sequence continues at coordinate 71,367,735 of NC_083724.1, forward strand.
AGAACACAGGCTCTAGGCACACGTGCTTCAGTAGTTGTGGCATGTGGGCTCAGTGGTTGTGGCTGGCGGGCTCTAGAGCGCAGGCTCAGTAGTTGTGGCGCATGGGCTTAGTTGATCCGCGGCATGTGGGGTCTTCCCGGACCGGGGCTCGAACCCGTGTCCCCTGCATTGGCAGGCGGATTCTTAACCATTGCGACACCAGGGAAGCCCTTCTTTCAAATTTTTGATGAAAAGAACGATCTCATGATTTCTACTCTGACAACTTCCCAGAGTCAGAGTTCCTCTATTTCTCCTCTTCAGATTGAGAGGGATTCCCTGGAAGTAAATTGTTCATGGCCAGTGTAGGGGTCTCCATTTCCAAGACAGTCTTCCTCCCCCATCACCTGTACCAAACTGGTGTCCAGGTCTTCCAGCTGCCGATAGAGTCCAGTGGGAGTTTGTGCAGGAGGGTTGTGTTTCAGGAGCGCTGTGTGTGGAAGAGGTTGAAGATTAGCTGGGACATCTTGTGAAACTTGCCACCATCTGCCATCTCCCAGAGGAGATGTCCTTCAGTCGGAATAACAGGGAAATCCTTCTCATTTGACTCAGGAGCATCAGGTCTTCCTGTGAACCAGTCCATGGCTCTGAGGCAGATCCCAACCCAGCCCAGGGGTCAGATGCTGATGCAGCTAACAACCAGGAGGGCATCACAGGTAGTGGGCATTAGAAACCTTGGGGATGCTAGCAGCCTGAATGAGGTGTGTGTCTGTGTGAGTTTCTCTGAAGGGCTTTCTATATAAGTCTCTCAAATTCAGAACTCAGTAGTTATCATTTTTGGAATGTTCCTGTACACTTTTTATCTTTTTTTTCCTTCACGTATGCTCTAGACTAGAAGACATCAATAATTTATATCATTCTTTCGTTTTTCTTAGTTTACATTGAATTTGCCTTAAGAAACTTCAGATGTTTCAGTATAAGTGGATTCAAATCTTTCCAAAGACGAAAGTCTTTTTGTTAAACTCAAACTTATGTCTACAGTGCTTTCTTGCTAACAACAGCACTTCACCTCTGGTCCTGGGCTCTGTTTCTGCCCTCTTTATTTTGCATGTCAGCCAAGCTGCCTTGTTCTTCTGGATTGGTCTTCTTGAAAATGGATTTATTAGACCTGTGTGACAAGTAACATCTTGTCTACATCTTGTGCACCATTGTATCATTAGCACAGAGTTCATAATAACGTCTCAAGATAATTAGTAACAAATAATATTCTCGTTTTTTTCCATCAGACTTCACATCAGAAGCTTCTATTAACCTCCCATCAGAACCTTATATTAAAGCAATTAATAAGCATCATTAGATCATTCAGTACATTTTTACTGAGCCTCTTGATTCACCATTCCCATGTCACAGTGAAGATGCAGGGTGGTGAAGATGTAAGGCATATAATGCTAGAGAAAAGTTTTCTTCTTTTCACTGCTGATTTCAGAGTCTTAATTTTATATGTTCTTTTTTCAGTCAGTATTGTTCTGGGCAACAGTTGTCTTGCTGCTTCTGAATTACTTTCTATCTCATTTTGAAACAGGAACCAAAACAGAGAAGTAAAAATGGAAACATAAAGGGGTCCATACCACTATTTTCCATAATTTTCAATATGTCATTGTTTTCTTTCTCTGTTCACCTTTCTTAGAAAGCTGTCATTGGCTTTGGATGCACTGAGGTAAATGGAAAACAAATGCAAAACTGACTATGATGAGAGTGAAAGAAGTAAAGTGACTCTCCAGGTGAAAAAATGACAGTGGGAGTTCCCCTCTTCTCTTATTACCCTCCACCGACTCCAATATGGTTCCGGCTGATTTATTCCACCAAATCAGCTCTCACTAAAGTCAGTTCCTTCTGTTTCCCATGTAGTGGATGACTTCAGTCTACAGAGCAGCTTATTGAAAATCAACATAACATTAATCAAGATGATGATAAATTTTCCTTGTAATTACATATGTCATGATTTAAACTAAATAAAATGTTAAACATGAATATGAGTTGTAAATACATCAAATCTATGTGATCTCTTCAGAGGCAAAAATGTTTCAAAAAGGGACAACCACGCAGAGAATAAAATGATCTACCTTCTACTCTAGGTCCCACCCTATGTCTCTCCTCCAGTTCAGATGGCAAATATCTCAAACCTATTTTCTATATATATTGTCATTATCTTCTCTTATTCATCCTTCCACCCTCTCCACAATGGTTTTTGCTGATTAATTCTCCCAAAAATGCTCTCACTGAGGCGGCCAATACTGTCTCTTTTCCCAAGTAGGGGGTAGTTTCTGTCTACAATTTAAATGAATGCATTGAGTCTTCTAAGCAGTTTCAGCCTTTTACACATGGTCTTCTCACCGTTCTCTCTCTCGTCCTGTTAACATATGGCCATTCCACTTCGCTTTCCTTTGCTGCTCTCTTCCCTCCTGTTTAAGGTTAAGGTCATAGGACTCAACTTTAAGTCCTTTTCTCATTGTATTCTCTCTTCCATTTGAACACTTCTTCTGTTCCCATGCTTTACACTTCATGGAATTACTTGTAAATTGCTAAGTACAATATCCAGTGGACATTTGCAGTTAGATACCTACCAGTGAACGGTAGAGAACATCTACGACTTTTGTTTTAATATCCTCACATGGCTTGATCCACCTTCAGCTGAGAGAATTTCATTTTTTGCCCTTTTTCTCACTATAGCATTAAACCTAACTTATATTAATTTCTAATATTAGTATTAGTTTAAACATAATTAATATTTAATTTTCAATTAACTGATTATTGTTTTTAGGTTCCTTTCCCTACAAAAATCAAGAGACAAAAAAGCAGGATTGGATTCATTATGGTCACCACTATATCCTGAGGGCAACATACAACCTGGCTTAGATGAAGTTTATATTTACTTCTAACTAGAGTATCATAATGACTCTAACTAGCGTATCATATCATTTACATAATGATGTAAATGAACTGCACCATTCTTTAATCAGGTTGCACATTCAGGCTCGGTGTTTCTTTTTTAAGAATAAACAAATATAAAAAGTTTTCTATGGTGAAAATTTATTTAAAGCACAAAGCAAAAAATAAATAGACTAAATACAAAGAACGTGTTTTTTCTCTTAACCACAATTTAAAGGTGCACATAATATTATACAAACAAAAAACAAGTTAAAACTTTAAAATAGTTAAATAAATAAATTTTTAAATAGATAAATAAATCATCTGTAAGGAACTAGTGTCTGCGGAGTTGAACATGATGTTGCTCAATATTCCTTAAAACATTTGACAGATTGATTCAATTCAGGGCATGACGAGAGCAGAAATGAAGTCTTTGACATGGCAGCACAGGTGGAAGTGTGGTCTTGTTAGGCAGTGAGAATCATTTCCGTGTTGAAGCAGGTGTGTGTCATTCCTTCCTCCTGAGTCTTTCTTGCAAGTTTGTTGATGAAGAGAAGGATCTCATGACTTCTGCTCTGACAATCTCCCAGGCACAAGGGCTGTATTTCTTCTCTTGCAGATAGACAGTGATTCTGTGGAAGTATTTCCTCACAGCCAGGATGGAGTCCTCCTTCAGCAGGGGAGTCCCTTCCAGCCCCGCCTCCTGCATCAGACAGGCTTGCAGGTCAGTGAGCTGCTGATAAAGTGCAGTGCAGAACTTGTCCAGGAGGGTCTCATCCCAAGCGGCAGCCGAGCCCTCCGTGCTGAAGAGCTGGAAGGTCTGCTGGATCGTCTCATGGACGACAGCGATGGCTTGAGCCTTCTGGAACTGGTTGCCTCCAAACGCCTCCTGGGGGAATCCAAAGTCATTTCTGTCCTTCAGGCAGGAGAAGGGGGAGATTCTTCTCATTTGTTGCAGGAGCATCAGGGCCCTGGTGTTAGCCAGGCTGCGGGTCTGAGGCAGGTCGCAGCCCAGAGAGCAGGTGGAGTTGCAGCTGAGCAGCACCAGGGCCAGGAGGAGGGACAAGGTTGGGGCCATCGGGGACCTTGTAGATGCTGCCGGCCTGGCTGAGGTGGGGACTCTGTGAACCCTGCTCTCTAGGTTCTCTGAAGACCTTCCTTCAGGCCTGGGTCTTAAATGGGAATGAATTTGTTTCCATTTTCTGAATGTTCCCTCTTACTTTCTACTTCTGTTTTTGCTTTTCATTTTGCACTCTCCAGATAGGTTAGGGCAGCGTTTCTCAACCACTGTTTTTCATCCTTGCCTCCCCTTCGCCTGCCCACAGAGCCTTTTTAGATATTATTTTTCCATATGGCCCCCCTATGAAAGTTTGATACACAGATATACTGTGTCCATCGATATGTACTCCATGCATATCTTTACTTTATAAATAGAAAAAGAAAGTGAAAAGTTTATTCTTTTTATTCGATGCAAGGGTGAGTATGACAAAAAAAGTTTAGGCTAAAGATTAACTGTAAAAGCTACTGCAATTAATTTAACATTTCGGTTAATTGTGCAGAATGACTTTTAATGCAATACATTTACTTAATAAATAGGAATGTATCAAATTACATATTCAATAAAAATTTATACAAATACTTCATAAGAATACCAATGTATAGATATATTTAAAAATCTATCAAAACTGCTAAAACCATTGAAAATTTAAATGATTTTCTTAACATTTATTTTTAGGTAATTATTAGTTTTGATTCATATCATAAAATGATTTCTAACTTCACTAGCTGCTAGATATTCATCTAGATATTGTCAACAACTTTTTCTCTTTAGGACTAGACATAATTATTGATCTCCTAGGTAACTTTTTTAGAATTAAGTAATAAAATACAACCTATTTGTGCTTAATTCCCGATGCCCACGTCACACTGAGGCTCAAACATAAGCAAAATCCACAAGACAGACAAGGACAGCTCATAAGTAAGCAAAGGCCACCTCTCACCTTATGACTTTGAGTTCAAGCATATGATGGAGAGAAAGTCCTCTAATGAAACATCAAGCCACAATAGCTTGTAGCACTGATCCTGCATATTGTGTATCTTCCATGCACTCAATGTCAATGCCTCTCATCTCATACACAAGAAAACCCAAAGAGAAAAATGAATACAAAGGAATGAGATTTTGCTGGATACGGTTGAGCTTTGGAGTGCCACCCACCATTGTAGTAGCTAAGATTTGTTCGCACCCCTAAGAACTAATGTTTGCACCCATGGGAGCAATCTGCTCCCCAATGAGAATGCATGATCTAGGAATCATCATCAATTTGAATCTTTCTCTGTATTTTTGCACTGAATTTCGGATTCCCCAAAGGACTGTCCAAGGTTCCAATCCAAGCCTATTCTTTTCAAACAAAAGAAAACCATCTTTGTAATTAATTGAGAACTGGATAAATATTGATTGGTATCATGGAAAGAATTAACTTTCAACTCTGATCATGAATTCTTTTATTTTGCAGTGGATGTTCTGTGGCCTCAGCCCTCTCCAATTCCGATCTTTCAATAAATAATAGGTATGTGGCCATCTTTGGCAAATCAGCTCTGTAGCAACTGGGCTCTGTCGTATTCTCTGTGGTATCCTCGGCACCAGGCCCAGTGTAATCACGCCACAAGTCATTTTAACCAAAGCAGTTTCTCAGATGTTTTCCTTCTAATGGAAGGCAGTTACGAATGACCAAGCTATTTTCATTTATCACGGTCATATTTGCCATGATTATAATAGACAGTGGATAGTAGTTCCACTCTATTCCTACTGGTATCAGTCATGCCTACTGAGTTTGTTGTTAAAACCACTAGGATTCTCTTCCCTTTAAGGTGCATATGGCCCTGGGGATTCAAGTTGTAAGAGCAGCACAATTTTCAGCCTTTGCCCGGCACTCTATTAAACTCAGGAGGATGGCCTCGTCGCTAATTTGTCCTCTACTAGGTCATGACAGAAAATAACCAGCTTGGTGTCACATACAGAGCCACGTATCTGAACTCAGACTCTCCCTGATTCACACAGGTCACAGCAACCAGACAATTAACCACGTTACTCTTCGGTGGATCTTTACAGATGTGGCAATGACTACCTACATACTGAGATTCTTTGGAGACTCCTCACAAAGACTGATGAACGATCATTTTCATCCTGTGTCTTCATTCCCTTCCAAGGGACGATGGGGTCCATTTCAGTTTGATTTCCAAATTTTGACACATAATAATTAAAGCATTACTGCAGGTTGAAAATCAAGAGTTTGGATTCTGAGTCCTCGGTCTGCTCTTTTGGCCTGATAAATTGCTCATTCTTCTTTATTTACATGAATATATTCTCTCTTCTGGATGCCAAGACATGTAGCCTTCAATGCCCTTTCTGGTCTGAATGTTTCCGTCCCCACGAAATTCGTGTTTGGAAGTCCTAACCCCCAAAGTGATGGTATCAGGTGGTGGGCACTTTAGGACTTGATGAGGGTGTGAAGATGGAGGCCTCACGAATGGAATTAGTGCCCTTATCAAAGAGGTCAGAGATAAATGCCTCCCTCTCCTGCTGTGTGATGATACAAGGAGAACTCTGCAGTGTGAGACCTGAAGCAGGCTCTCACCAGAACTGGACCACGCTGACACCAGATCTTGGATTTCCAGACTCTGGAACTGTGAGCAATACATTTCTGCTCTTTACAAACTACCCAGTCTATGCTCTTTTGTTGAAGAAGCCCAAATAGTAAGACATGACCTGACTTATTGTGTCCTCAGAATACCTCCCAGGAGTCTGTAAAGTACCTAAAGCGAGAGACACCATCTTACCCAAGCCCGTTTCCTAGACAGCTAGTCCAGTCCCTATCATTTCCAGAGCTCAATCCATACTCCTGAAGGGACCAGTGATGATGGTAATAGGAGAAGGAACAATACCAACATATATTAGATAGATATGATATGAGAGGACGATAATCTACAGAGACTTTGTAAATTCTTCATGGTTCTACAAGGGAAGTGATAATGGAATATTGTGTGAGATTTTTTTTAAAGATCATTTGCAGGAATATTTTCTTCTTCAAGTTTGCATTTTCAATACTTAGAAGAGCAGGATGAGAATCACGGGCCTGGACGCAAATGGGAGAGTCGCTCTCCCCTTTTTCTTCAGTCATCCTCAAGTACTTGCAAGGAGCTGCCTGATCATACTTTTCTCGTCTCCCTCAGGCAATAAGGAAACAACTTGTGTCTACATTCGTGGATATTTTCCTCGTAGGCTATGCCTTTGGGCATCAACTTGAATGCTTCTTTCAAACAGTCTATGATGCTGTGAACTCTGAGTGACATCCGTGTCATCTTCCCCAAGCTGAACTTGTGGAATAAGAATTTGGGTCTGATTGTGGGTGTGTTGTTTTTTAGTTTTCTTTATTTCAGCAAATGAACAATAAAAATACATGAAATCATAATACCACTGAGTCTGAGAATAAACATCCAAACTTGACTGTTTTCTTTCTTTTAAGGCAGAACTAGAGGATGAGATTTTTTTTAACTTTTTATTTCATAGTGGAGTATATCTGATTAACAATGCAGTGCTAGCCTCAGGTGTACAGCAAAGTGATTCAGCCACACGCATGCATGCATCCATTCATTCTCAAACTCCTCTCCCATCTAGGTTACCACATAATATTGAGCAGAGTTCCCTGTGCTACACAGTAGGTCCCTGTTGGCCATCCATCCCAAATATAGCAGTGTGTTTATGTCAATCCCAAACTCCCCAACTATCCCTCCCACACACCCTTCCCCCCGGTAACCATAAGTTTGTTCTGTTAGTCTGTGAGTCCATTTCTGTTTTGTAAATAAGTTCATTTGTATCATTTTTTTTAGATTCCACATGTAAACGATATTTCTCTTTCTCTGTGGGTCAGATTGTTTTTTTTGTTTGTTTTTTTTTTAAATTAATTAATTTATTTATTTTTGGCTGTGTTGGGTCTTCGTTTCTGTGCGAGGGCTTTCTCCAGTTGCGGCAAGCGGGGGCCACTCTTCATCGCGGTGCGCGGGCCTCTCACTATCGCGGCCTCTCTTGTTGCGCAGCACAGGCTCCAGACGCGCAGGCTAAGTAGCTGCGGCTCACGGGCCTAGTTGCTCCGCAGCATGTGGGATCCTCCCAGACCAGGGCTCGAACCCGTGTCCCCTGCATTAACAGGCAGACTCTCAACCACTGCGCCACCAGGGAAGCCCGGTCAGATTGTTTTTTAATGAAGTGTGTGCAAGCAAGAACATTAGTTGTTCCTCTCCACCCACACCCAGAACTTCATTAGGACAAATAGTGTAAAGCTATTAGGACTTTACAGGTGGTCTTATGCACTGAACTTGTCTCCTCGTCCATTAATCATCCAATAATTTCCCAACGTCTTTGCAGTGAGATTTCCACAAGGATAAATCCAGGCCATGTAATGTGAGGAGAAGTGCTCTTGCCCTGTATAGTCTTGGCCCTTGAAAACCTCCCATGTGATGCACCAGACTTTTTTCCCTTTACCACTGAGAGGAATAGACTCAAGTACTGCAGAAAAATTTGGAGTCACCTGTTGATGATGGAAAAATCCACAAAACAGGGGGTACCCATGTCCCCGAATCACTCTTTGGAGAGCAACTTAGAACATCCATCTGATCAGGAATGCCTGCCTTGTGTCCTTATACCAGGGAAAGATAAGACTCTATTATGATCAAATTCCTGACAGCATTCCGTTTACCTGTTACAGCAGTCAGCATTAAGTTAACTGACAAATATCTCTTAACACCACACTATCCAAAAAACCTTTCTATACTTCGTGTGTTGAAAATAGCAAATACCCCTCCCAAAACTTAAAGTGATCTTTTAAATTACGTTATAAAATTATTCATACAAGAAAAGAGATTGGGACTTCCCTGGTGGCGCAGTGGTTGAGAATCTGCCTGCTAATGCAGGGGACACGGGTTCGAGCCCTGGTCTGGGAAAATCCCACATGCCGCGGAGAAACTAGGCCCGTGAGCCACAATTGCTGAGCCTGCGCATCTGGAGCCTGTGCTCCGCAGCGGGAGAGGCCGCGATAATGAGAGGCCCGCGCACCGCAATGAAGAGTGGCCCCCACTTGCCGCAACTAGAGAGAAAGCCCTCGCACAGAAACGAAGACCCAACACAGCCATAAATAAATAAATTAATTTAATTAACTAAATATTTTTTTAAAAAAAGAAAAGAGATTGTGTTCTTCTGTCAAAACCTTTTTTAAAATCATGATTTTCATTTCAGACATTTTTCAGCCTGTGAGGAAACACAAGTCGAGATTGCTTTGGACTTGAACACTAATGTAATTGAATGAAAAGTGTCACGAGTGTAAAAAATATTCTGTATTTGTTGACATTTCTTTGAGGATTCTCACATAAGGGAAAGGCACCTTTCAATTTCCACTCTGACAACCTCCCAGGCACAGGGGCTGTATTCCTTTGCCTTCAGGTAGACATGGATTCCGTGGAAATACTCCCGGGCAGCAAGTCCCAAATCTCGACAATCTAGATTGTCTTTTTTCAGCTGCTCCAGTCGGTGCAGCCTCAGATGAAGGCTAGAGAGAAGTTTATCGAGGAGGGTGTTGTTCCAGGCAGCACGGCTGTCCTCCGTGGCGAAGAGGTTGAAGATCTGCTGGAGCATCAGATGGTGGTGACAGGTGCCTTGAGTCATCTGGATTGGGGTGATATTCTCTCTTTTCCAAGGAAATTTGAAGTCGGTTCTGTCCTTTAGGCACCACTGCGAGGGGATCCTTTGCATCTGTTCCAAATGTTGGAAGACTTCCTTGTTTTCCTGGCTATGGCTTCTAGGCAAGTTCCAGCCAAGAGAGCAAGCAGGGATGGAGCAGAGCATCACTCCTGCCACTAGCAAATAGATCTGGGCCATTGAGAATGAGTGATTCACTAGATGGCCGCCAGGGGGCGCGCGGGCACCGCCAAACAATTAGTGGGACGCTTCCTTCCCTGGAACTGTGGACAGCGTCCTTCCCTAGGCGGCCGGTAGAGGGCGCAGGGTTTGTTTGGGAAACGCCGACTACCGAGTTTGCAGTCTGCGGCTGTGTCCTGCAGCTCGAGAGACAGGGCGAAACGTAGACACTGAGGCTGCTTTAATAGTCAGCATAGTGCGCGAAACACCTTCGTTTTCTCGGTGCTGAGTGTTGAAGAGGAAGCCTTGTCGCGGCCCGGCCAGCGACATTTTTGTCTGGTTGGGAACCGGAACCTTGCATTTTCGGGGCTTCCCCTGAGTTTTGCGCTTTATTTTCTCACAGAAACTTGAGCGAGGCAATTTTGGGGAAAGAAGCCTTTTTCTGAGCGGTCTGAGGTGGGGAATCAGAGCGATTCCCAGCCTCAGAGAAAGGGGAGCCGATTTTACAGCTTCGGGCTCGTTTCTGGCGCGAGGCAGCGAAGGCTCAGAGAAAAGGGAACGCGGCGGCGGCGATGGGACGACAGGACGATGTTGGGGACGCCCTGGGGGTGAGTCGGAGCGCGGCCACCACCGGGGCCGAGGACGCGGGAGCTGAGCGCCCCTGTAGATGCTCTGGACTTCATGGTGTCTTTCAAGGATACAGCGTTAAAGTGAGGGAGAAAGTACTGAATATCTGAAAAGTAGGAATATTAAAAAACTCACAGCATTTTATTTTTTATATTTTAAAATTAATTTTATATTTAACTTAATTCATATCATATTTAAATTAAATACTTTAAATGTTTCATATTTTTATAATAAACTTATGTTAAAATATTTTCAGTATTAAGCATAGAATATTAAAATATATTTTCATATTCAAATACAGCATTTTATTAAACTTTATTTAAACTATTGTCTTTATACTAAAGTATTTAATATAATTAATTATTTGTTTATTTATTTTAGGCTGGGTTTATTTATTTTAGGCTGGGTTCAGTCTTCGTTGCGGTGGGCGGGCTTCTCATTGTGGTGGCTTCTCTTGTTGAGGAGCGGGGGCTTTGGGCCCGCAGGCTCAGTAGTTGTGGCTCGCGGGCTCCAGAGCACAGGCTCAGTAGTAGCAGCACATGGACTTCGTTGCTCCACGGCATGTGGGATCTTCCCAGACCAGGGATCGAACCCGTGTCCCCTGCGTAGGCAGGTGGATTCTTAACCACTGCGCCACCAGGGAAATCCCAAGTATTTAATGCAGTTTTACTTTTCTACCTTTAATGGAAGCCAACTCATTAATGTTTTCAAGATTACTTTTTCACTTGTTTTTAATTGAGGGAATTACCATGTTTGACAATTTCTAATGACCCCGTGATAGTCTTAACTGATTTTTAACTCATGTTCCTGAAATGTCTTTCCCAGGACCTCACCTTGACTATATGGTTAGAAAGAAGAGTTGGTGTGTACAAGCAACTGAGGACGTTTAGCAGGTCAGACTTTTTCATTTTTCTTTAGTAAGAATTTTATACACTAAGTGGAATTTGCCCAAATGTCATTTACATCATGAAGGCTTACTTTGTAAGACTGTCAGGGCCATGCAAATGGAGGTCAACTTCATTTCTTTACTTAAAATTTTTATATTTCGTTCCTCGTGCATATTTTGGTATTAATTTTCATTTTAAAATATTGCATTAAAACATCCTTTATCTTGATGACTTAGATTTGGTGTCTTCTTACCATTCGTGCTTAAGAGAAGTACTAGCTTAACATTGCCCTAATGCTAAGCCAGGAAATAGCTTTTGAATTAGAGTATTGTGCTGTTCCATGGCTGAAAATCTAGGAATGCTTTGCTTCTCATCACTCTCTCCCCCATATATATATTTCTAACCATTTTCCTCGTCTCTACAACATTATTTTAATGTCTTTTCTTTAAGGATGAAAAAACCCTTTTGACTGCCTTCATCTGATTTTCTCAACTCACACCCCCTTGGCTACAGTAACCACAAATCTGATCTCTTTTTCTCTGAGGTTATGTGTTTGTTTTTAAAGTATAATTTAATCTGTCTTAAAAATTAACACCAGAGGTGGTCTGAAACAAAATAAGGTGAGGAAAAGGATTATTTATCTCATTTATACTAGTCACAGAGCAGCCTTTTTTTTTTTTTTTTTTGTGGGGAGGAGGTCAAAACACTTTCTTAGATGCTGCAAAGAGCTTCAGATGTGGAAGGATTTCTCTTTAATGTATGTACCGGGCCCTGCTCTAAGGGTAGAGACTAGGTCTTTACTCCTTCGCAGGCCGACAGGCAATCCCTCTCCTAGAGTTTGCATTTGGGGGCCTCAACATGCAGACCCCTGAGTGTTCAGGAACCTGTAGTCAGAGCTTCTCTTGGCTGGGCTGAGGGTGGACTATACAGGTTACCGTTTGTTATATTAATACAAAAGGCTGCTATCATTCACTCTGTTCAAATTCTCAGCCTTTACTTTGCAAACTTTATTTTATTTGATCTAGGCAATGTCTTGTGTGACCACAACTAAAGTTGTCTCCATTTTTTAAAAGAGGAAATGAAATTCTGATGTCATTTAAATTCAGGAGCCCCAGATTTTTGTCAGAGTGGAGCCTTCCGCTGCTCCCAGGCTCTCCGCTTCATCAGCTCTGAGCACTGGCCCTCAGCTGCACTGAGCACGCGGTGCTGCCTTCATCCTAATCCTGCCTCTGAAGTCTGTCCTCCCTGCTCCCTGGAGGGCAGTCACCATCCCTGCCTTACTTTCCTGGAATCCACATTGCCAAGCGCGTTGTCACATATATGTGCAGTCAGAACAATTCTGGTGACAGAAAAAAGAGAACTGCATGAATTTACCCTTGCTGTTCATTTTTATGTCAGCATTATCTGTAAACTGTCAGAAAATGTGAGCTATGATCCTGTAAAGAAATGTGGAAGAATTTAAATCTAATGTATCAGTCCCTTTAGAGGAAAATGCAGAGAGGTGAGGCTAGTTGTATTTTGGTGCAATTTAAGAAGTGGCAAAATAGAGTACAGGGTCAAACCTCTAAGTATTCTCATCAGAATTGAAAAAGAGATATATTGAGACTCAGGTTTTTATTTCAACCTTGGGTCTCATTTAGATGAATACATCCTATTGGATTGACACTCTTTCATGTTCCAGGAGTGTGTTTAATTTCCAGTGTAATAAAAGAAGAATTGAAGTTGCGACATTCTATGTTGCCCATAAATGGAAGACAAATTGCAAAAACATGGAAACAACACTGGGATAAGTAGAGAAATGACAATCCTGGCCTATTTAAGAATCTCATTTGCAGGCAGGTACTCAGAGCAGCTGGATACAGGCTCCCACAGCCAGACACCTGCATCACCAGGCTCACCGGGGCCTGCCACCCTCCTCACTGATGACACCCAGGATGATGTTCTCCAGCCCTGTCTGCACCCTTAGCTGTGACCGGCCCCGAACCATGGCCTGCCAAAGCAGGAGACCCTCACAGTCCTGCCCCTAACAGGGAGAATCTTCTTTGTTTTCCTGCCTGAAGGACAAGAAGGTTTTCAGGTTCCATCAGCACCAGCTGGCTGACAGCCAGTTCCAAAACGCTCAGGCCGCCTCATTCTCCATGAGACGATACAGCACTTCTCCTTCGTCTTCAGCACAAACAGCTGAAATTCCTCACTGGGCTTGATCAACAGTGGGAAGATCTGGAGACTAGTTTGGTGCAGGAGATGGGGAGGAAAAGACCCTCCTGGTCAATGAGGACTCCAGCCTGACTTTGAAGAACTCCTTCCAAAGGACCAGGCTCGATCTGAAAAGAAAGTCCATAGCTGCTGTGCCCAGGACAATATGAGAGTGGAAGTTAAGGCGTGAAAATCAGAGTGTGCTTTCCCTGTATGTTCAACCTCAGAGAACCCAAGAGTGGGAAAAGGAGACCTGGACGCAGTCTTCTACAATGGAGTCTTCTCTGCTTAGAGGTGGCCTCAAGCGCGTCAATATTCGCTCAGTTCAATGACTTTTCTTCTGATTCAGTTGTAAATGCATTGAGTCATCTCAGCACATTGTGGAAACAATACTTTTGAATAGACAGAAAATTTATTTTTAATTTGTAATAATTAGAATTTATTTCTCTATGTTGATTGTTATATTTACCAAATTTATTCTTCATATTATGATATGGTCAGCTTTGTGTCTTATTTTCCTTTGCTTTGGGGGTGCAAAAGGTATATTCTAAGTGTTAGGTTTAACTCATACTCTTAAAGAAAACCAGAGGGTCCTTAAACCTTTAATCTGCCTTAAAATCCAAAGGGAACATAAATAGTTTTATTCATTTCATTGGTTCTTAAAATATTTTGAAGTATCTCTGCTTTCTGGATTTTGCTTCTGTTTTTTAATATATTGGTAGATAAAACAAAGATATTACTTTCTTAATGGAGCACTCTGTCAGAGAAGACAGGCCTTAAAGAGTAAAAAATTAGCTTGAAACCCTTTCTAGGATGTGAAGGAGATGCACAAGGCATTATGACAGGTTATAGCAGCTGGAGCTGTTCTCTTTTACTTGTTCTTTCTCGGAGAAAGCATGTCTAATGGTTGCTGATTCAGTTTCAGCAGTTGCATGATCAATAAACTGTGAAATATATTATAGAATCATGGAATTTAAACTTCAACAAAGAAGTGTAAATATCCCTTGTATTGTTGGCACTGTGGTGGGTGCCAGGTACAATGAAAATAGTGGACACATTGTCTGCTATCACAAAGCTTGCAGTCTGGTGGAGATATGGGTAACTAGGTGTTCAATTGAAGGAATGCTAATGCTGTGACAGGGAAAGTACAGGTTCTTGGGAGTATGTGGGCTTGCATGGATCAGGGAAAGCTTCTGCAAGAGCAGTTGGTAAGCTGGCATCCCAGGGGTCTGCAGGAGTTTGCCAGGTAATTGCATGATGGTCAGTTTTGGCCATGTATGGAGATCATCTAGGGTAGCAGGTAAATATGAGGGTTTGGAGCTAATGACATTTGTTTGGAGATGTGAACCTGGGTAAAGACATGCATATGGAAGTCAACAGTCATAGAGATGACGTTTGGAACTATTTGGGAGGTTGAGACTATATGTGCAGAGAGGATGAAGGGTGGGACTAGCATAGATCTTTGAGGAACACCAATTCCCTAAGATGAGAGTGTGGAGTCAACAAAGAAAGGAGAGGAGGAGGAACAGAAAAGCAGACGATGGTGGTGACATAGAGACCAGATGAAGGTCAGACTTTAAAATGGCGGGTGTAATAACAAGTATCTGATGCTTCGGACATGTCAGCCAAGGCTGCTTCACATTGATCTCTAACCTCAGTAAGATGTAGCTTATTGGCAATATCTTATGACCTAGTAAGTGTTTTAAGAAATTAATCTCAATTTTCAAAATATTTTTTTCCTCTCATTTGTTTTAAGCAAGGGTCTTAGAAGACCCTTAAGGCTTAATAGATTAAGCATTCAGCTTTATATATATAATCAGGGTTTTTCATTGGAGAGTTTTATTCACTTCTTCAAAATGTCATTTTATATGGATAAGTTGCATAAATATTTGCAATCTGTTTGCATCAAAATGCTTTTAATTTCAGCATGATGTAAATTTAAACTTAATATATTACTTTCTACTTAATATTGATAAATACCTCTGTGCCAATGCACTGATTGCATTTTGTTTTGATGCCCACTAGAGAGCCATAGGTATTTGTAATCTAGTGTTTGGTACATCCGTGAGAATATTTCATTTGCTAGTAGAAGTTAAAAATTTGTGTGTGTGCTTTGCACAATACTTAAAAAGATGATCCTATTTTA
Organism: Eubalaena glacialis; assembly: GCF_028564815.1. NCBI lineage: Eukaryota > Metazoa > Chordata > Mammalia > Artiodactyla > Balaenidae > Eubalaena > Eubalaena glacialis. Next base: position 71,383,402 of record NC_083724.1, read on the forward strand.
ATTCACAGAGGTAGAATTTTTGCATAACAAAATTATGAGCTCAGTAAGGCACAAATATGGCATTATATCAATATCTTTTGGGGACTTCCCTGGCAGTCCAGTGGTTAAGACTTCGCCTTCCAATGCAAGGGATGTGCGTTCGATCCCTCGTTGGGGAGCTAAGATCCCACATGCCTCAGGGCCAAAAAACCAAAACATAAAAAACACAGAAGCAATATTGTAACAAATTCAATAAAGACTTTAAAAATGGTCCACATCAAAAAAAATCTTTAAAAAATATGTATCTTTTGAGTGGACATGAAATAATGGCTTTTACTCCTTTGTGCATACCTGTCACAATAACAACTATCATCGCTATGTTTAATATGTCTCTGGTGCTTTAAATAATCTGCTCACTTAAGATAACTTTATGACTTATTATATTCTCATTATATAGAGCACATAACATGCGATGGTATGTTGAATGGAATATAGTAGTCTCATTATCCCTATTCTAAAGCTGAGAAAACTGTACTATAGGAAAAAGAAAACAATTGCCCTAAATCATGCATGAAGTTGAAGGAAGACTAAGGAGATGCCGAGCTAACAAATTTACTGGTCACCTGAGAAGACAAGAGTCACTCACAAGAGAAGATGCAGCAAGACTGTCATTTTCAAACAGTTTTACTGGCACAAGTATGTTCAGCTTATTACATTTATCACTTTTATTAACAACTCTGAGGACCAATGATGTCCCTAACAGTGTGCAGGATACTGGGTGGGAATAAGAAGTGTAGCTGGAGAGTGAGCTGAGTACGGTACCTGATGCAGAGGGAGATCTCTTTCCTAAGCCTGATACGACTATGCTGTTCCACTCCCAGGTTTGCTAAGACCATATACTGCTCTGCCTCCCCTTTGGCCTCCTCTCGTCCCTGCTTGCTCAACCACAAACATGGCCAGGAGTTCTGCGTCCCTGCTGCTCCAGAGCCTGTCCCATGAGGAAGGAAAGGCGAAAAGTCCTCAGTTGTACACTTTCATTCAGGCTAAATTGAGAACTGGGGAGCTGAGCTGCTTTGCCCAGCTTTCATCAGGATGCAAGAAGGCCTTGGAGTTAGATGAAAGTTATTCTCCATCAAAATATTTGGGGTCCTCTGGTTTGTTCCATTTCCCTCTGAACTTGAGACCTCAGGAATGCCAAATTCCAGTGCTGTTTTGGGGAATATGTGAAGTTTCTTGTCTCTGTTCCTAGAGGCTGATTGGGACATTTGGGAATCTATGTGCCTGTGTAACCCCCAACATTCCAACCCACGGCTGTTTACAGATCAGTATCATGATGGAGAAGGGGAAGGACTGGGAAGTCCAGTTCCTGAGACTCGTTCTTTAATGGATTTTCTCAGTTTGTAAAGCCCCTCAGTATTTGTCAAGTTCCTATGCTTTTGTATTTGCTTTGTGAAGGGCTGTATTCATCCTGACACAAATGAAGGCGGCTGAGATGGTAGAGGGTGTGCAAGGCCACTGTCAGACTCCCTCCCTAACCTTCCTCCACCTCAAACACTCAAAGTCAGCTCTCAATCAGAACTGGAGAACCTCTTCTTTTCTCTAAACCCGGTTCCCGGACTACTGCATCCTTCCCCCAAATGCAGCAGAGACAAAAGAAAACACTCTTTTTTAGAAGAAAGAATTTACTTGTGAAGAATGAACTTTGCTGTTTTTGAGAGAGACCATTTTGTTTTCAGAAGATGCCTTACCCCAAGGCTTCCTTCCATATTCCGTTCCCAGTGGGACTCCCTCCTGTCAGCCTCTTGCTGGACTAGGACCCTGGAATTCCACAGGGCCAGCCAGCAAGAGGGATGCCTGAGATGACAGAAGATATGAATCACCTTTCTGAAGAGAGGGTGGGGCTGGTGTCACATGAGTGCCTTTCAGGTGAGCTCTGCAAACCAAAAATAGGAGCCTGGGTGTGTCCAGCGAGAGCGGAAGCAAAGAGAGCATGGAACATGCTGAGAAGACTGTTCCACTGGGAAGAGATTCTTTCAAGACTAATGCCCAGGAACTAGAATTCGAGGTCGGAGGTTCAGTGACACTAATAGTAAGGTCCATGTGTGTAGAGCGGTGTCATTTTACAGCTCTTTCACACACATTGCCCCAGGCAATCATCACAACAATCCTGGGACTCTCCCAGACACAGACTATGAAACTTAGGGAGGTTAACTTGTCGGAGTCATTACCCCAAATTTTGCCACCAAAACAGTCATTGTTCCACCACGTCTCACACTGTCACTTGGTGGGTAAGTGCCATGGCCCAGCTTTCACATGGACGAGCACAGCGTGGGTTAGAAGTGTCCCAGGTCCTGACTTCTTTGCTTTCTTGCTCTGAGTGTCTCCTCTGGGGGGGCCATTATTTTCTGAGAGTACAGGCTGTAGGAGGTGACATTGCCAGCAATTATAGACCTGGGACTGTATGGAAAAGAGAACTAAGATCAAACCCAGGAGGGCCCAGGATTAGAGAGCAGAACCTTACCTTTCATAGCTCCTGCTTTTTTCTTCCTGCTTCTGCGTTGCTGCTGAAAGACCAAAAAATGAAAGAGTTCAGAAGCTATTTTGTGCCTTTCTCATAGTAAGGAAGCAACAAACATTATTAATGAAAACCGTTTGTGACTTTTTGCATTATTTGAGGTCTCTGTTATTTCCATATTATTCATTTTTAAAGTAGATCCAAGTATTTTCTACTGATCCTTCTTTCTCAAAGAATTTTTACTACTTCCCAGAAAATCTTTCAGAAGTATAATACACAAGGACTTCCCTGGTGGCAGAGTGGTTAAGAATCCGCCTGCCAATGCAGGGGACACGGGTTCAAGCCCTGGTCCGGGAAGATCTCACATTCCGCGGAGCAACCAAGCCCGTGCACCACAACTACTGAGCCTGCGCTCTAGAGCCCACAAGCCACAACGACTGAAGCCTGCGCGCCTAGAGTCCATGCTTCGTGACAAGAGAAGCCACTGCAATGAGAAGGCTGCACACCGCAAGGAAGAGTAGCTCCCGCTCGCTGCAACGAAGACCCAATGCAGCCAAACATAAAATGTAAATAAATAAATAAATTTATTTTTTAAAAAAGAAGTATACTACACAGAAATTGCAAGTATCCTCAACATACAGCACGGAAATTTCACACACTGAATGACATTGTGAATCTAGCACCCAAGTTAAAACTAATAGATTTTGCCCAGGACCTAGCACGTTTCTTATGTTGCCTTCCAGTTGCTACCTCAGAGCAGCTCTCCTTCTCCTCCCTGAGGGTAGCCACTCTGTGACTCTAACAGTCCTGCTTATTTCTGACAGACACACTTTTATGCCTCTTGTGTATATTTACTCATTGAATCCTGAGAATAATCCTATGAAAAAATACTACTATTGTCCCCATATTAAAGATGAGGAAACTAGGGAGCTTAGTGTTTGTGTTATTTGTCAAGGTCACACTGCTATTAATAGCAGAGCTGGGATCCAGTGCCACGAACCCTGGCTCCTTCTCACAGAGGTTTTGAAAATCCTAGAACTCTCCTTTCACTTGTGCTCTCTTCCTGTGGCTTTGACTCTAACAGAAACCTTGAAGCTGGAAACGTGCACAGAACCAGAGCAGCTGTGTGGCTGGTCAGTGAGTTGGAGGGACTGAAGGTATGTATAAGGGAAGAATGGTTCAGTAAAGCAGGACTGGGGAGAAGGCGGGGGGAAGGTGCCAGGATCGGCAGTCAACACCATATGTCACCAGCTTCCCTGGAGGAGATGACTCCTTCCCACAGGTATTTGCACCGACCACTCTTTCCTGGTGGGTATAAATCAGTTACACCTATGACATCAGGACTAACCATTCTCCATAATTTCCAGGACTTCCCTCAGTTCCATGGAATTCCACCTTTTGACAAGCATTTCCTGCAATGAAAGTGGTAGGACTGTTCCAAAGGACAAAATGGACAAATACTAGTCTGAAATAAGTTTACATAGAAAAAAATAAGAATGTAGGTTTCAGAACTTAAAAAACTCAAGAAGTTTTCTCTCATAAGAATTTAATAAATAAAACAAAATGCAAATTTAATGAAATAGAAAGGTGAATATTTTCTAAATTTTAATACAATGTAAGTATAAATATATTTATGTGAAAACATAAAAATAAGATACAGAAATAAATAAATAAATAAGCAAATAAACAGAATAAATAAATAACAGGGTAGTCATTGCTTAGGGGCTGATGCCCCTGAAGCTGAATAATTTTAACATATACTTGCTTATTACTACTGACAAAGTAATAGCTGAATTAATACAATAAATTCTGTGATTAAAATTGAAATAAGAGCCTTCTGAAATGACCAAACACATATGTGCAAGGGTGATAGGGCATCTTAGTCAATGAGAATCCTTTCAAGGTGACCCCAGGTCTCTATCCATAATTCTTATCCTTTCTTGCAAGTTGGTTGATGAAGACAAGGATCTCATGATTTCCACTCTGACAATTTCCCAGGCACAGTCACTGTATTTCTTCTCTTTCAGGTAGAGATGGATTCCCTGGAAGTACCTCTTCACGGCCAGTGTAGGGCCCGTCACTCCCAGGGCAGATTCTTCCTCTCCCATCGCCTGCACCAAGCAGGCGTCCAGGTCCTCCAGCTGCTGATGGAGTCCAGTGTGGAGTTTGTCCAGGAGGGAGGTGTCCCAGGCGGCAGAGGAGCGCTCTGTGTGGAAGAGGTGGAAGATCTGCTGGAGCATCTCGTGGAGGACAGAGGTGGCCTGGGCCTTCGGGAGCTGGCTGCCATCCACCATGTCCTGGGGGAAACCGAAGTCTTTTCTATCCTTCAGACAGAAGCTAGGGGAGATTCTCCTCATTTGGCCCAGAAGCATGAAGTTCTTCCTGCTAATCCGCACATGGTTCTGAGACAGGTTGCAGCCCAGAGATCCACCAGGGCCGTAGCTGAACATCACCAGGGCGGTCAGTAGAGAGAGCACGAAGGCCATGGGGCAAATGAGGCTGCTGCTGGCCTGGCTGAGACAGTCGTCTGGAGGAACCTTGGGGGTAGGTTCTCTGATGACATTCTTTCTAAGCAAGGCCATTAAATAAGGAACACAATAATTTTCATTTTCTAAACATTTCTATACACTTTTACTTCCTTTTTTGATTTTCATTTATGTATTCTCAGTATGGTCTACGAAGATGTCATCATTCTAAACTATTAATTTTGCAAGAAGTTTAATTTTCCCAGTAATTTCAGATGTGCCCATCCAAATGGATATTTATTAATCAAATGAGAAAGGTTTTTGTCTTAAAGTCAGAAGTGATGTAGGTTTGTAAATACACACATTCTATATCTCTTTCATGCATAAATGTTGGTCTTCTCTGTTCCAGGAACAAATTTTTAGCCCTGATCTTAGGTTCCATTTTTACCTCTTACTTTACATAGGAAGGCAGGCTCTCTCAGCCGTATGGTTTCTGTAGTTGCTTAGGGATTTACCAGATCACTCTGGCATAAGCTCTTTGAAACAAAAGGTGGGTTTTGTTTAGTGTTTGATTTAGAGAAGAAGCTGATTATTATGAGTCCATGAGCTTCTCCCATGTTTCCTTTCCTTCTAGAACATGTTCCTTCATGTCCGTGTGGTCGTGCTTCAGGGGACCACGAGGTGAGGACTGTTACAGATATTGTCCTTTCTTTCCACCATTTTCTTATTGGAGACCTATAGTTCTCCACAGGCTGGGCCAATACCCCCACCAGGAATCCTGGTTCTTTTCAGGAGAATATGGGTGTGAAGGTCCTAATTCCAAGAGAATTGTATTTCCCCAGCAGCACCTCACTCACAAGGGAGAGATCACAACTAATCACACCCTCTCCTCTAGAGTGACAGAGTCCCCTTCCTAACCTGGCCTCCCTCCCTGAGGGCAGGCTCACCACATCCTGAGGACTGTAAAATCTCCTTGCTGTGAAGGGGCTTGTTTATTTGTTGGGAAAATAATTCATCTTCCAGGACCCTCACCCTTGCCCCTGGAGTGTTTGTGTGAAGGACCCTAGTCCTCAGTGGTGACCTCCTCCCCTCCTGACCCGTGTCCTCAGGTATCAGAAGTGTCAGTAGCCCTCAGATGCTGAGAGCAAAAGTGTGTTTTCTCTAAGGATGTGGAGGAATTATCCAGTTCTAATCATTTCACCCTGAGTAGACACATAATGTTTATTTTGCCAAATACAAATTTTATTGTTCAACTATTTTACTACAACTAGTCAACACTTGTTATGCTCCAAGTTTCTGAGCTGGGGGCAGAGAATTCAGCGATGGTGTTGTCTCTCATTAAAGTTTATGTCACAGAAACCAGTGAGGTTCAGTTGTTCATTCAGTCAGTTGATGCCACTGGGCTTCTCCCTTCCTCTGTCTCTGTCTGCCTCTGAGAATGCAGGGCAGCGAGGCCCAGGATTAGGTCAGAGAGAAATCGCCTTCTTTCCTTTACTTGTGTGTAATTTTTCATTTAAAGTTTTTGTAACTTATATTCACTTAGCGACTTACTGGACAAGATTTGTCTTGCTGCTCCTGCATTAGTTCTAATTCATGATGAGGTAAGAACAATAAAGGGAGGTAAAGAAAGGCAAAGGGGCTCCAGTCTCTATCATTTTCAAACTTTAGATTTTTTGTTTATCACTGCAACTGTCCTAGAAAGTAAAATTCGACAGCTGTCTTGTGGGCAAAAAGAAAACAAATGTGAGTCTGAATGTCATGAATGAGAAAGAAGGGAAGTGATTTTCCCCTGACACAATGACAGATTCTAAGTTAGCAAACTTCAGGGCAGCACAGTTGGGGACGAGGCTATGTCAGAGGAGAAGGATGAGGCCAATGTGAAAAATAGAAAGGCAGGAACATGCTTGCTTCTGCCAGAAGCTCAGAAAAGACCAAGTCCTGGGTCAGTTGACTGCCTTCAGCTTCGCAAGACCAGCTCCCTCATTTTTCTTTCATTTAATCCATGTATGATCAGTTTTGAGGAGAGAAGGAAGAAGTCACACCCACCAGCTCACAAGTGACTGGCAACCAGAACCCCAGTTGCTAGAACACTAACCCTGTCTGGGAGGATGAGCAAGATCAGTCTTGCTGAGCATCCGTCTGGGTGATAGATCCACGCAGGCAATGAGAAGGGTACTTTAAGAAAACTAGAATTAAAGGAAGGGAATTAGATGATTCCAAAAGTTCCTGATCTTATCTGGTTAATAGTAATCGTGATATTAAAAAGTAATAACTGAATTTTATTGCTTGCTACTAATGGACTAGCCACTTTCTAAGTTCTTTAAAATTTAGGGACTTCCCTGGCAGTCCAGTAGTTAAGGCACCGAGCTTCCACTTCAGGGGGCACGGGTTCGATCCCTGGTCGGGGAACTAAGATCTCGCATGCCCCGTGGCGCAGCCAAAAAGTAGAAAAAAAAAATTAACTCAACCCTCTCAATAACCCTATTTGGATCAACCTCACTTATACAACTGGAGAGAAATATAAATCTGGACCAATGAACTGTTCCAAATGTACCAAAGATACAAGGGCAAACCTTAGGGTGTTTACAATGATTTGTCTGAAAGCGCCCATTAAAGAAAGTGAAGGCTGCACATGAACATGATATTTAGGAACCAACGAAATAAGCAGACAGAGGACAGTGAGATGACAAAGGACCCTTATTCCACTTCAGGTGCCAAAGGGTTACTGTCTATGGTTTTGTAGGGCTACATGGGGTGTGGTCTGAGTCAACTGAACTGACTTTAGGTTCTAATCAAAATAGACAAAATCACTATTAAGTAGTTAGAAGGGAATAGATTTTTCTGCCTATTGGAAAAAAAAAAAAAAAGGCAGTTTCCCACTGGCCTAGTGGTTACGATCCGGCACTCTCACTGCTGTGGCCCAGATTCAATCCCCGGTGGGGGAACTGAGATCACACAAGCCACGCAGCGCCAAGTCTAAGATTTCGTGAGTGATTTCTTCCATGAAATATAGTAAAATAACTTTATTAACCCTAGAAGAGCTGACCCCTGGAATCTATGTATTTTTAACGCTTGAGTTTTCTTGTGAGTTTAAGAAAAAAAAAAAAGCACCTAACAATTTCTAGCCATGTGAGCTCTGACGTTTCTCCTTCAGGATGACAACTAAAAAGTCACTCACCATCTGGTTCTACAAGAATAAAGTCATTAGCCACAGCAGTCCCTGACCCCAACACGCCCTGACAGGAGTTCAGGGTGGAGATCAGGAATGGGGCACTCTCTGCTCTGGGAAAACTGACAGAATAGGCCTGCAGATAGTTAGATAATTTCCTGAGAAAATTCTGTGAATCCAATTTTTTGCAACTTCTCATACTTAGAAAAGCACTAAAATCATTAATAGTGACAAATGCGCCTCATGACTAGCAGCAACCTTCTACCAAGATGTGCCTTGATTGCACGTATCCCCTTCACCACAATCACGTATATACTGACGTCCCCATTATGTCCTTGGAGCAGTTCGTCAGAGCTGACTGAGAGGCTGTCCTCCAGGCTATGGTCCTCAGTAAGTCCTCCCAAAAAACTGAACGCCCAGCTCTTATGTTGTCATTTGTTTCCAGTCAACAAGGACCTCCCCGATTTTCCAGACGATCTCCTCAGGTCAGCCTGCTGTTCGCATTCTCAGTGAAGACACCTCCATTTCTCACCTACAGTCCAGACTGGACATCCTTTTGTTTACTGATAGAGTCCAAATAAGAATCTCTACTCTTTATTGTTCCAACTATTGGTTAAGATGTGGGTACCGAAGAGGCCTTATGTATGACCAAGACGGAAGAGCCTACGTGCTTCCTAGACAGAAGCAGTGAAGGTTTTTAATGGGCTCCTTAGCAGGGAGAGTCTGGCTTAAACTCCAGAGTCAGCCTCATGGCCTTGTATAGTTGTCTTTATTTAAATTTCTAGCCTCAGCCCATTAAAACATCATAAGATAATACTGAAGAATTGAAATAAAAATATTATTTAAAAAATCATTTGTTAATAAAATGATATTTTTAGCAGTAATGTAGGAATGGTTTCTGCTTGTTTTAGGACCCTAATCCTTAGGAAGGTTTCCAAACCTCTAAATGTACTTTAAATGTCCTTCTGACTTTAAAATACCTACTCAGTGCTGTATGCATCAACTGGAAAGAACAGAAAGATGATTGATCCATCAGTGCCCTCTTTCCAAATTGCCTAAATTAAATAAATGAATTTCCACTTAGCTCTTTGTTGCTTTTAGAAATTGTGACCTTCCAGTGTGCATGTTACTGACACCTGCCCTGCTGGAAAGGCTCTACCCCAGTTGTTGCTAAATATATTAAAATCCCTGCCTGTGTCCCTTCTATTCAAGCATGTTTCATTTTGTTTGTCTTTCAAAGGGGCAAAGACATCACGATGGAATGTACGAAATTCCTTGGATTGCATTGTCCCCAGGAATATCCTTCCCTGCTCTGTGATAACTTGCTGGGTCCTAAGGACGAAACAAGTTTGCAGCTGGCACTGAGGTAACCCTCGTCCCTTCCAAGACTCTGCAGGCTGCTGTGGTATCAGTGCTGGGGACACTGCTATTGGCCACGTCCTTGTGGGAGAACTCTGTGCTATCGCACGCACCTCAATCTTTTCTTCTCTGAAAAGGAATGTCCTGGAGAAACACTTGCCTCAGTGCAGCTCATCTGTGTCCTTCCGTGTCCTGAGGACCTGCCGCTGTTCCAGTGAACGCTTTCAACATCTCTGTTCTCCTTCCAAGTTCTCAAGCTGCTGCTGCCTTTCAGCTCCATGTTTCCTGCGCTTTGGGCTTTTTGAACAAATAAGAGTCCTGAAGCAGGTGAGTTCCTCCTAGTGCAGTCAGCACGTGGAAGTGCGCAAATAGAGGCACAGGTGAGCTCCTGGATTCTCCAGCATTGTTCAATGTTGGGCAGGGTGTCATCTAGTCACTGTGTTTCTCTGGGAGCCTGGACAGTCTGGACCTGCAGTGCTTGGCAGGCGGAGAGGGTGGAGCCATATGAGAGTTTCTGACAAACCTCGAACTTTCACTCAGCTTCTGCTTTCCATTGGTGGCTTTGTACTCTTAAGGGGAAATTGACAGCCAGCAACCCTAATGGAGAAGGAAACAGCTGTATGAATATGGGCAGTACAGCTTAATGCAGAGTGAATGGGGAAAGTACACTATGGATTTGTACACTGGGAGGAACTGAATGATTGTGATATTTTAGTGAAAGAATGGGATCCAGGAAAACAGAGAGGAAGGGGAATTGTGCCATGTATCAGAATCAGCAGATAGATGTATGGTATATTATATATGGTATATTTTATATGTAGCATATTTTATACTATGTATTCCTATATATGTACCATATATGTATATTATTATATATAAAGTTACATACAATTGATGACACACTTTCTCCCAGTTCTGTTTTTTAGGCTGTCATTGTTTTGCAGTCAGTGACCGAGAGAGGGGGAGGAGAATTCATTATTCCCATTTAGACCTATATGAAAACTATAGGAAACAACACACTACCTGTTTTTAGCCCTCACTCTGTGGATGATACTCTGCTAAGTGTTCTTAAATATTCTGGTTGGTCTAATATTCAATACAACTCTAGGGATATTTCCCCTACTTTATATTTGAGGAAACTGAGGCTCAGGGAAGTTAAGTGATTCCCCAGCATCATACACGTGTCCTGGCAGAATCTAGACTCTATGCAGAAACCCATATCACATATAAATAATTATTTAACTTCCATCCTCTGTAATTCTCAAGCCCTTTGTTTTCTTCTTTGGTGCTTTCTGAAGATCATTTTTCCCTGGTTGACTCCTAAGTGCACTGGCTACTCCACCTTTGTGCCCTCTGCAGACTCTCCTTCTCTTTCTCACTCTTAAAAGTTGAAGGTCCTCATGAACTTTCGGTCATCATCTCGTTCTACGCTCTACTCCTAAGGAACGACATCCACATATGCTGCTACCAGTGGGAAGTCTGTCTTTAGATGTTTCTTGGCCACTTTATAGAGTCCATCTGCTTTCTCCCCTTCTTGAGATGCCTCATTCCAGATTCTGGTGAGAGAATCCCCTTTTCACTATCTCTCATTGTAATAGGAAACTTAATTGAAATAATTTAGCATGATTACTGTTTTTATATCTTTTATCTCTTCCAAACTGAACTCTCCAGAAGAATAGGTTTGGCATTTTCTTTTTTCACCTCTGTATTCTCAGAACTATCATATATCCGATGTAGAAATATGAAGTTTTAAAATATAACCTGGGACTTCCCTGCTGGTGCAGTGGTTAAGAATCCGCCTGCCATTGCAGCGGACACGGGTTCGATCCCTGGTCCGGGAAGATCCCACATGCCGCGGAGCAACTAAGCCCGTGGGCCGCAACTACTGAGCCTGCGCTCTAGAGCCCGCGAGCCACAACTACTGAGCCCGTGCGCCACAACTACTGAATCCCACGTGAACTAGAGCCCATGTGCCACAACTACTGACCCACGTGCCACAACTACTGAAACCCGTGCCCCTAGAGCCTGTGCTGCACAACAAGAGAAGCCATCGCAATGAGAAGCCCTCGCATCGCAACGAAGAGTAGCCCCTGCTCGCCACAGCTAGAGAAAGCCTGCGCACAGCAACAAAGACCCAGCACGGCGAAAAATAAATAAAATTTTAAAAAATAAAATAAAATATAAACCACTCTAATAAATGAATGATGAGTAGAATTTATCATCCATGTTTCAGTATACCTTGCAAATTAAAGCTACTTCTTTTTGTAAGAATAAAAAAATCCAAGATGTCATCTGGGGGAGAGTTTCATAAATTAAACAAGAAAATAATTTGAAACGATACAGAGGTAAGCATATTTTATTATATTGAATACACTATAAAGTTGAACATGATATTATATGAACAAAACTATTTAAAATACCATACATAGTATGACTGAGATAAAGTAGAAGAATAAATAGATGACTACATTAGAGCCCTTTGCACTTTAAGCACTATCATTTTGACTCCTGGTCTGATCATTTCTAAATCTCTACTGTATATGAGTCTAGTTCTGATACTTGCTCTGTCTCTTCAAACTGTGTTTTTCACCTTTTAGTATGGTAAGTTTCTGTTGAAAGTTGAACATGATGTATGGGGTAAAAGGAACTGAGGTAAATTGGCCTTTAGGGTGAGGATTTACATTTATCTTGCTAGGAGGTTGACTGTGTTTACTTCTAGTGCTGGGCTCTGTTTCTGCCCTCTTTATTTTCCATATCAGCCAAGCTGGCTTATCCTTTGGGATTGGTCTTCTTTCAAATAAATTTATTAGACCTGTTTGACAAGTAACCACCATAGGAGACAGGTCTATATCTTGTTCACCATTGTATCATTAGTACAGAGTTCATAATAATTACTCCAAATAATTATTAACAAAGAGTATTCTTAGATTTTCCATTAGACCTCCCATCAGAAGCTTCTACTGACCTCGCATCAGAACCTTATATTGAAGTAGTTATTAAGCATCATTAGATGATCCAGTACATTTCTACTGAGCCTCTTGGTTCATCCTTCTCCATCTCACAGTGAAGACGCAGGGTGGTGAAAATGTAGGGCATAGGATGCTAGATAAAATTAGCCTTCTCTGCTTTCCTGGTGTCAGAGTCTTTGTAATGTTTTATGTTCTTTTTCACTTAGTATTTTTCTGGGCAGGGGTTGTCTTGCTACTACTGAATTACTTTCTTTATCATCTTGAGTTGAGTAGTTTAAGAGGGAAGCAAAAATGGAAACATAAAGGGCCCATACCATGATTTTCCATAATGTTCAATGCATCATTGATTTGCTTCTCCATTCAACTTTCTTGGAAAGCTGTCCTTGCATTTGATGTACTGAGGTAAAAGGAAAACAAATGCAAGTCTGACTATGATGAGAGTGAAAGAAGTAAAGTGACTCCCCAGGTGAAATAATGACAATGGAAGTTCTTCTCTTGTTACCCTTCCACTTGCTCCAGTATGGGTTCTGCTGATTAATTTCAGCAAATCAGCTCTCACTAAGGTCAGTTCTGTCTGTTTCCCTTGTAGTGGATGGTTTCAAGCGCAGAGCAGCTTACTGACATTCAACATCATATTCATCAAGATAATGATACATTATCACTGTAAGTGATTAAATGTCAGGATTTAAAGTAAATCAAATCTTGAACATTGATATGAGTTTTCAATACATCAAATCCATGAAATCTCTTCAGAAGCAAAAAATATTTCAAAAAGGGAAAACAATGCAGAGAAAAAACTAATCCACGTCCATTCTAGGTTCCACCCTATGTCTCTCCTCCAATTCAGATGGCAAATATCTCAAACCTATTTTCTGTATATATTGTCATTCCCTTCTCTTATTCATGCTTCCACCTTCTCCACTGTGGTTTCTGCTGATTAATTCTACCAAACAAGCTCTCACTAAATGGCCAATGCCATCTCTTTTCCCAATGTAGGAGCACTTTCTATCTACGTTTTCACGAATGCATTGAATCTTCTAAGCAGTTTCAGTCTTTCAGACATGGTCTTCTCACCACTCTCTCTTGTCCTGTTAACATATGGCCATTCCCCTTGCTTTCCTTTGTGGCGTTCCCTCCCTTTTAAGGTTAAGGTCATAGGATTCAATTTTCAGTCCTTTTCTCATTCGATACTCTCCTCCTATTTGATCACTTCTTCTGTTCCATGCTCTACACTTCATGGAATTGCTTATAAATTGCCATCTCCAGTATCCAATGGACATTTGCACTGAAATGTCTACTAGTTGACTATAGGTAATATCTACTGCTTTAATTTCTATATCCTCGCATGACATGATCCACCTTCTGCTGGGGGAATTCCATTTTCCCACCTTCTCACTGTAGCACCAAATTTAACTGATATTAATTTCTACTACAAATTAGTACTATTTTAAAATAAATTAAATTTAATTGTGAATTAACTGATTTTTAAAAAATATTTATTTATTTATTTATTTGGCTGCGCCAGGTCTTAGTTGCGGCACACGGGATCTTCATTGCTGCGTGCAGGATCTTCATTGCGGCATTCGGGATCTTTGGTTGCAGCATTCAGGATCTTGTAGTTGCTTGCGGCATGTGGGCTCTTAGTTGCGGCATGCAGGATCTAGTTCCCTGACCAGGGATGGAAGCCGGGCCCCCTGTATTGGGAGAGCAGAGTCTTAACCACTGGACCACCAGGGAAGTCCCTGTATTAACTGATTATTGTTTTTAGGTTACTTTCCTTTAAAAAAAAAAAAAAATCAAAGTTACCCGAAGCAGAATTGGATTAGTTATGTTCACCTCTAGGTCCTGAGGGCAACACACGACCTGGCTAGAGGAAGTCTATTTTTATTTCTAACGTGAAAATCGTAATGATGGGTCAAGCAATTGTAACATATATTCTTTAATCAGGTTGCACATTCAGTCTTGGTGTTTCTTTCTTAAAGAAAAAAAGCAAAACAGGAAGTTTTCTATAGTAAGAATTTAATGAATGAAGAAAAATGATAAACTGACTAAATACAAAGTATGTATTTTTTTGCTTAACCACAATGTATACATGCACATAATATTATATGAACAAAAATAATTTAAATCTTTATAAATAGTGAAATAAGTATTAAAATTGATAAATAAATATTTAAGTAGATAAGTAAATAGATAGATCACCATGGGCATCTGTGATGGACTAGTGCCTGTAGAGTAGAACATCATGTTGCTGACTATTCCTGAAAACACTTGACAAATTAATTCAATTCAGGGCGTGATGAGAGCAGAAATGAGTCTTTGACATGGCAGCACAGGTTTAAGTGTGGTCTTGTTAGGCAGTGAGAATCATTTCCGTGTTGAAGCAGGTGTGTGTCATTCCTTCCTCCTGAGTCTTTCTTGCAAGTTTGTTGATGAAGAGAAGGATCTCATGACTTCTGCTCTGACAATCTCCCAGGCACAAGGGCTGTATTTCTTCTCTTGCAGATAGACAGTGATTCTGTGGAAGTATTTCCTCACAGCCAGGATGGAGTCCTCCTTCAGCAGGGGAGTCCCTTCCAGCCCCGCCTCCTGCATCAGACAGGCTTGCAGGTCAGTGAGCTGCTGATAAAGTGCAGTGCAGAACTTGTCCAGGAGGGTCTCATCCCAAGCGGCAGCCGAGCCCTCCGTGCTGAAGAGCTGGAAGGTCTGCTGGATCGTCTCATGGACGACAGCGATGGCTTGAACCTTCTGGAACTGGTTGCCTCCAAACGCCTCCTGGGGGAATCCAAAGTCATTTCTGTCCTTCAGGCAGGAGAAGGGGGAGATTCTTCTCATTTGTTGCAGGAGCATCAGGGCCCTGGTGTTAGCCAGGCTGCGGGTCTGAGGCAGGTCGCAGCCCAGAGAGCAGGTGGAGTTGCAGCTGAGCAGCACCAGGGCCAGGAGGAGGGACAAGGTTGGGGCCATCGGGGACCTTGTAGATGCTGCCGGCCTGGCTGAGGTGGGGACTCTGTGAACCCTGCTCTCTAGGTTCTCTGAAGACCTTCCTTCAGGCCTGGGTCTTAAATGGGAATGAATTTGTTTCCATTTTCTGAATGTTCCCTCTTACTTTCTACTTCTGTTTTTGCTTTTCATTTTGCACTCTCCAGATAGGTTAGGGCAGCGTTTCTCAACCACTGTTTTTCATCCTTGCCTCCCCTTCGCCTGCCCACAGAGCCTTTTTAGATATTATTTTTCCATATGGCCCCCCTATGAAAGTTTGATACACAGATATACTGTGTCCATCGATATGTACTCCACGCATATCTTTACTTTATAAATAGAAAAAGAAAGTGAAAAGTTTATTCTTTTTATTCGATGCAGGGGTGAGTATGACAAAAAAATTTAGGCTAAAAATTAACTGTAAAAGCTACTGCAATTAATTTAACATTTTGGTTAATTGTGCAGAATGACTTTTCATGTAATACATTTACTTAATAAATAGGAATGTATCAAATTACATATTCAATAAAAATTTATACAAATACTTCATAAGAATACCAATGTATGGATATATTTAAAAATCTATCAAAACTGCTAAAACCATTGAAAATTTAAATGATTTTCTTAACATTTATTTTTAGGTAATTATTAGTTTTGATTCATATCATAAAATGATTTCTAACTTCACTAGCTGCTAGATATTCATCTAGGTATTGTCAACAACTTTTTCTCTTTAGGAATAGACATAATTATTGATCTCCTAGGTAACTTTTTTAGAATTAAGTAATAAAATACAACCTATTTGTGCTTAATTCCCGATGCCCACGTCACACTGAGGCTCAAACACAAGCAAAATCCACAAGACAGACAAGGACAGCTCGTAAGTAAGCAAAGGCCACCTCTCACCTTATGACTTTGAGTTCAAGCATATGATGGAGAGAAAGTCCTCTAATGAAACATCAAGCCACCATAGCTTGTAGCACTGATCCTGCATATTGTGTACCTTCCATGCACTCAATGTCAATGCCTCTCATCTCATACACAAGAAAACCCAAAGAGAAAAATGAATACAAAGGAATGAGATTTTGCTGGATAGGGTTGAGCTTTGGAGTGCCACCCACCATTGTAGTAGCTAAGATTTGTTCGTAAGAACTAATGTTTGCACCCATGGGAGCAATCTGCTCCCCAATGAGAATGCATGATCTAGGAATCATCATCAATTTGAATCTTTCTCTGTATTTTTGCACTGAATTTCAGATTCCCCAAAGGACTGTCCAAGGTTCCAATCCAAGCCTATTCTTTTCAAACAAAAGAAAACCATCTTTGTAATTAATTGAGAACTGGATATATATTGATTGGTATCATGGAAAGAATTAACTTTCAACTCTGATCATGAATTCTTTTATTTTGCAGTGGATGTTCTGTGGCCTCAGCCCTCTCCAATTCCGATCTTTCAATAAATAATAGGTATGTGACCATCTTTGGCAAATCAGCTCTGTAGCAACTGGGCTCTGTCGTATTCTCTGTGGTATCCTCGGCACCAGGCCCAGTGTAATCACGCCACAAGTCATTTTAACCAAAGCAGTTTCTCAGATGTTTTCCTTCTAATGGAAGGCAGTTACGAATGACCAAGCTATTTTCATTTATCACGGTCATATTTGCCATGATTATAATAGACAGTGGATAGTAGTTCCACTCTATTCCTACTGGTATCAGTCATGCCTACTGAGTTTGTTGCTAAAACCACTAGGATTCTCTTCCCTTTAAGGTGCATATGACCCTGGGGATTCAAGATGTAAGAGCAGCACAATTTTCAGCCTTTGCCCGGCACTCTATTAAACTCAGGAGGATGGCCTCGTCGCTAATTTGTCCTCTACTAGGTCATGACAGAAAATAACCAGCTTGGTGTCACATACAGAGCCACGTATCTGAACTCAGACTCTCCCTGATTCACACAGGTCACAGCAACCAGACAATTAACCACGTTACTCTTCGGTGGATCTTTACAGATGTGGCAATGACTACCTACATACTGAGATTCTTTGGAGACTCCTCACAAAGACTGATGAACGATCATTTTCATCCTGTGTCTTCATTCCCTTCCAAGGGACGATGGGGTCCATTTCAGTTTGATTTCCAAATTTTGACACATAATAATTAAAGCATTACTGCAGGTTGAAAATCAAGTTTGGATTCTGAGTCCTCGGTCTGCTCTTTTGGCCTGATAAATTGCTCATTCTTCTTTATTTACATGAATATATTCTCTCTTCTGGATGCCAAGACATGTAGCCTTCAATGCCCTTTCTGGTCTGAATGTTTCCGTCCCCACAAAATTCGTATTTGGAAGTCCTAACCCCCAAAGTGGTGGTATCAGGTGGCGGGCCCTTTAGGACTTGATGAGGGTGTGAAGATGGAGGCCTCACGAATGGAATTAGTGCCCTTATCAAAGAGGTCAGAGATAAATGCCTCCCTCTCCTGCTGTGTGATGATACAAGGAGAACTCTGCAGTGTGAGACCTGAAGCAGGCTCTCACCAGAACTGGACCACGCTGACAGCCAGATCTTGGATTTCCAGACTCTGGAACTGTGAGCAATACATTTCTGCTCTTTACAAACTACCCAGTCTATGCTCTTTTGTTGAAGAAGCCCAAATAGTAAGACATGACCTGACTTATTGTGTCCTCAGAATACCTCCCAGGAGTCTGTAAAGTACCTAAAGCGAGAGACACCATCTTACCCAAGCCCGTTTCCTAGACAGCTAGTCCAGTCCCTATCATTTCCAGAGCTCAATCCATACTCATGAAGGGACAAGTGATGATAGTAATAGGAGAAGGAACAATACCAACATATATTAGATAGATATGATATGAGAGGACGATAATCTACAGAGACTTTGTAAATTCTTCATGGTTCTACAAGGGAAGTGATAATGGAATATTGTGTGAGATATTTTTTTAAAGATCATTTGCAGGAATATTTTCTTCTTCAAGTTTGCATTTTCAATACTTAGAAGAGCAGGATGAGAATCACGGGCCTGGACGCAAATGGGAGAGTCGCTCTCCCCTTTTTCTTCAGTCATCCTCAAGTACTTGCAAGGAGCTGCCTGATCATACTTTTCTCGTCTCCCTCAGGCAATAAGGAAACAACTTGTGTCTACATTTGTGGATATTTTCCTCGTAGGCTATGCCTTTGGGCATCAACTTGAATGCTTCTTTCAAACAGTCTATGATGCTGTGAACTCTGAGTGACATCCGTGTCATCTTCCCCAAGCTGAACTTGTGGAATAAGAATTTGGGTCTGATTGTGGGTGTGTTGTTTTTTAGTTTTCTTTATTTCAGCAAATGAACAATAAAAATACATGAAATCATAATACCACTGAGTCTGAGAATAAACATCCAAACTTGACTGTTTTCTTTCTTTTAAGGCAGAACTAGAGGATGAGATTTTTTTAAACTTTTTATTTCATAGTGGAGTATATCTGATTAACAATGCTGTGCTAGCCTCAGGTGTACAGCAAAGTGATTCAGCCACACGCATACATGCATCCATTCTTTCTCAAACTCCTCTCCCATCTAGGTTGCCACATAATACTGAGCAGAGTTCCCTGTGCTACACAGTAGGTCCCTGTTGGCCATCCATCCCAAATATAGCAGTGTGTTTATGTCAATCCCAAACTCCCCAACTATCCCTCCCACACACCCTTCCCCCCGGTAACCATAAGTTTGTTCTGTTAGGCTGTGAGTCCGTTTCTGTTTTGTAAATAAGCTCATTTGTATCATTTTTTTTAGATTCCACATATAAACGATATTTCTCTTTCTCTGTGGGTCAGATTGTTTTTTAATGAAGTGTGTGCAAGCAAGAACATTAGTTGTTCCTCTCCACCCACACCCAGAACTTCATTAGGACAAATAGTGTAAAGCTATTAGGACTTTACAGGTGGTCTTATGCACTGAACTTGTCTCCTCGTCCATTAATCATGCAATAATTTCCCAACGTCTTTGCAGTGAGATTTCCACAAGGATAAATCCAGGCCATGTAATGTGAGCAGAAGTGCTCTTGCCCTGTATAGTCCTGGCCCTTGAAAACCTCCCATGTGATGCACCAGACTTTTTTCCCTTTACCACTGAGTGGAATAGACTCAAGTACTGCAGAAAAATTTGGAGTCAGCTGTTGATGATGGAAAAATCCACAAAACAGGGGGTACCCATGTCCCCGAATCACTCTTTGGAGAGGAACTTGGAACATCCATCTGATCAGGAATGCCTGCCTTGTGTTCTTATACCAGGGAAAGATAAGACTCTATTATGATCAAATTCCTGACAGCATTCTGTTTACCTGTTAGAGCAGTCAGCATTAAGTTAACTGACAAATATCTCTTAACACCACACTATCCAAAAAACCTTTCTATACTTCATATGTTGAAAATAGCAAATACCCCTCCCAAAACTTAAAGTGATCTTTTAAATTACGTTATAAAATTATTCATACAAGAAAAGAGATTGGGGCTTCCCTGGTGGCGCAGTGGTTGAGAATCTGCCTGCTAATGCAGGGGACACGGGTTCAAGCCCTGGTCTGGGAAGATTCCCACATGCCGCGGAGAAACTAGGCCCGTGAGCCACAATTGCTGAGCCTGCGCGTCTGGAGCCTGTGCTCCGCAGCGGGAGAGGCCGCGATAATGAGAGGCCCTCGCACCGCGATGAAGAGTGGCCCCCACTTGCCGCAACTAGAGAGAAAGCCCTCGCACAGAAACGAAGACCGAACACAGCCATAAATAAATAAATTAATTTAATTTAATAACTATTTAAAAAAAGAAAAAGAAAAGAGGTTGTGTTCTTCTGTTAAACCTTTTTTAAAATCATGATTTTCATTTCAGACATTTTTCAGCCTGTGAGGAAACACAAGTCGCGATTGCTTTGGACTTGAACACTAATGTAATTGAATGAAAAGTGTCACGAGTGTAAAAAATATTCTGTATTTGTTGACATTTCTTTGAGGATTCTTACATAAGGGAAAGGCACCTTTCAATTTCCACTCTGACAACCTCCCAGGCACAGGCGCTGTATTCTTTTGCCTTCAGGTAGACATGGATTCCGTGGAAATACTCCCGGGCAGCAAGTCCCAAATCTCGACAATCTAGATTGTCTTTTTTCAGCTGCTCCAGTCGGTGCAGCCTCAGATGAAGGCTAGAGAGAAGTTTATCGAGGAGGGTGTTGTTCCAGGCAGCACGGCTGTCCTCCGTGGCGAAGAGGTTGAAGATCTGCTGGAGCATCAGATGGTGGTGACAGGTGCCTTGAGTCATCTGGATTGGGGTGATATTCTCTCTTTTCCAAGGAAATTTGAAGTCGGTTCTGTCCTTTAGGCACCACTGCGAGGGGATCCTTTGCATCTGTTCCAAATGTTGGAAGACTTCCTTGTTTTCCTGGCTATGGCTTCTAGGCAAGTTCCAGCCAAGAGAGCAAGCAGGGATGGAGCAGAGCATCACTCCTGCCACTAGCAAATAGATCTGGGCCATTGAGAATGAGTGATTCACTAGATGGCCGCCAGGGGGCGCGCGGGCACCGCCAAACAATTAGTGGGACGCTTCCTTCCCTGGAACTGTGGACAGCGTCCTTCCCTAGGCGGCCGGTAGAGGGCGCAGGGTTTGTTTGGGAAACGCCGACTACCGAGTTTGCAGTCTGCGGCTGTGTCCTGCAGCTCGAGAGACAGGGCGAAACGTAGACACTGAGGCTGCTTTAATAGTCAGCATAGTGCGCGAAACACCTTCGTTTTCTCGGTGCTGAGTGTTGAAGAGGAAGCCTTGTCGCGGCCCGGCCAGCGACATTTTTGTCTGGTTGGGAACCGGAACCTTGCATTTTCGGGGCTTCCCCTGAGTTTTGCGCTTTATTTTCTCACAGAAACTTGAGCGAGGCAATTTTGGGGAAAGAAGCCTTTTTCTGAGCGGTCTGAGGTGGGGAATCAGAGCGATTCCCAGCCTCAGAGAAAGGGGAGCCGATTTTACAGCTTCGGGCTCGTTTCTGGCGCGAGGCAGCGAAGGCTCAGAGAAAAGGGAACGCGGCGGCGGCGATGGGACGACAGGACGATGTTGGGGACGCCCTGGGGGTGAGTCGGAGCGCGGCCACCACCGGGGCCGAGGACGCGGGAGCTGAGCGCCCCTGTAGATGCTCTGGACTTCATGGTGTCTTTCAAGGATACAGCGTTAAAGTGAGGGAGAAAGTACTGAATATCTGAAAAGTAGGAATATTAAAATACTCACAGCATTTTATTTTTTATATTTTAAAATTAATTTTATATTTAACTTAATTCATATCATATTTAAATTAAATACTTTAAATGTTTCATATTTTTATAATAAACTTTTGTTAAAATATTTTCAGTATTAAGCATAGAATATTAAAATATATTTTCATATTCAAATACAGCATTTTATTAAACTTTATTTAAACTATTGTCTTTATACTAAAGTATTTAATATAATTAATTATTTGTTTATTTATTTTAGGCTGGGTGTATTTATTTTAGGCTGGGTTCAGTCTTCGTTGCGGTGGGCGGGCTTCTCATTGTGGTGGCTTCTCTTGTTGAGGAGCACGGGCTCTGGGCGCGCAGGCTCAGTAGTTGTGGCTCGCGGGCTCCAGAGCACAGGCTCAGTAGTAGCAGCACATGGACTTCGTTGCTCCACGGCATGTGGGATCTTCCCAGACCAGGGATCGAACCCGTGTCCCCTGCGTAGGCAGGTGGATTCTTAACCACTGTGCCACCAGGGAAATCCCAAGTATTTAATGCAGTTTTACTTTTCTACCTTTAATGGAAGCCAACTCATTAATGTTTTCAAGATTACTTTTTCACTTGTTTTTAATTGAGGGAATTACCATGTTTGACAATTTCTAATGACCCCGTGATAGTCTTAACTGATTTTTAACTCATGTTCCTGAAATGTCTTTCCCAGGACCTCACCTTGACTATATGGTTAGAAAGAAGAGTTGGTGTGTACAAGCAACTGAGGACATTTAGCAAGTCAGACTGTTTCATTTTTCTTTAGTAAGAATTTTATACACTAAGTGGAATTTGCCCAAATGTCATTTACATCATGAAGGCTTACTTTGTAAGACTGTCAGGGCCATGCAAATGGAGGTCAACTTCATTTCTTTACTTAAAATTTTTATATTTCGTTCCTCATGCATATTTTGGTATTAATTTTCATTTTAAAATATTGCATTAAAACATCCTTTATCTTGATGACTTAGATTTGGTGTCTTCTTACCATTCGTGCTTATGAGAAGTACTAGCTTAACATTGCCCTAATGCTAAGCCAGGAAATAGCTTTTGAATTAGAGTATTGTGCCGTTCCATGGCTGAAAATCTAGGAATGCTTTACTTCTCATCAGTCTCTCCCCCATATATATATTTCTAACCATTTTCCTGGTCTCTACAACATTATTTTAATGTCTTTTTTTTTAAGGAAGAAAAAACCCTTTTGACTGCCTTCATCTGATTTTCTCAACTCACACCCCCTTGGCTACGGTAACCACAAATCTGATCTGTTTTTCTCTGAGGTTATGTGTTTGTTTTTAAAGTATAATTTAATCTGTGTCTTAAAAATTAACACCAGAGGTGGTCTGAAACAAAATAAGGTGAGGAAAAGGACTATTTATCTCATTTATACTAGTCACAGAGCAGCCTTTTTTTTTTTTTTTTTTTTTTTTTGGTGGGGAGGAGGTCAAAACAGTTTCCTAGATGCTGCAAAGAGCTTCAGATGTGGAAGGATTTCTCCTTAATGTACCGGGCCCTGCTCTAAGGGTAGAGACTAGGTCTCTACTCCTTCGCAGGCCTACAGGCAATCCCTCTCCTAGAGTTTGCATTTGGGGGCCTCAACATGCAGACCCCTGAGTGTTAAGGAACCTGTAGTCAGAGCTTCTCTTGGCTGGGCTGAGGGTGGACTATACAGGTTACCATTTGTTATATCAATACAAAAGGCTGCTATCATTCACTCTGTTCAAATTCTCAGCCTATACTTTGCAAACTTTATTTTATTTGATCTAGGCAATGTCTTGTGTGACCACAACTAAAATTGTCTCCATTCTTAAAAAGAGGAAATGAAATTCTGATGTCATTTAAATTCAGGAGCCCCAGATTTTTGTCAGAGTGGAGCCTTCCGCTGCTCCCAGGCTCTCCGCTTCATCAGCTCTGAGTACTGGCCCTCAGCTGCACTGAGCACGCGGTGCTGCCTTCATCCTAATCCTGCCTCTGAAGTCTGTCCTCCCTGCTCCCTGGAGGGCAGTCACCACCCCTGCCTTACTTTCCTGGAATCCACATTGCCAAGCGCGTTGTCACATATATGGGCAGTCAGAACATTTCTGGTGACAGAATGAAGAGAACTGCATGAATTTACCCTTGCTGTTCATTTTTATGTCACCATTATCTGTAAACGGTCAGAAAATGTGAGCTATGATCCTGTAAAGAAATGTGGAAGAATTTAAATCTAATGTATCAGTCCCTTTAGAGGAAAATGCAGAGAGGTGAGGCTAGTTGTATTTTGGTGCAATTTAAGAAGTGGCAAAATAGAGTACAGGGTCAAACTTCTAAGTATTCTCATCAGAATTGAAAAAGAGATATATTGAGACTCAGGTTTTTATTTCAACCTTGGGTCTCATTTAGATGAATACATCCTATTGGATTGACACTCTTTCATGTTCCAGGAGTGTGTTTAATTTCCAGTGTAATAAAAGAAGAATTGAAGTTGCGACATTCTATGTTGCCCATAAATGGAAGACAAATTGCAAAAACGTGGAAACAACACTGGGATAAGTAGAGAAATGACAATCCTGGCCTATTTAAGAATCTCATTTGCAGGCAGGTACTCAGAGCAGCTGGATACAGGCGCCCACAGCCAGACACCTGCATCACCAGGCTCACTGGGGCCTGCCACCCTCCTCACTGATGACACCCAGGATGATGTTCTCCAGCTCTGTCTGCAACCTTAGATGTGACCTGGCCCCGAACCACGGCCTGCCAAAGCAGGAGACCCTCACAGTCCTGCCCCTAACAGGGAGAATCTTCTTTGTTTTCCTGCCTGAAGGACAAGAAGGTTTTCAGGTTCCATCAGCACCAGCTGGCTGACAGCCAGTTCCAAAACGCTCAGGCCGCCTCATTCTCCATGAGACGATATAGCACTTCTCCTTCGTCTTCAGCACAAACAGCTGAAATTCCTCACTGGGCTTGATCAACAGTGGGAAGATCTGGAGACTAGTTTGGTGCAGGAGATGGGGAGGAAAAGACCCTCCTGATCAATGAGGACTCCAGCCTGACTTTGAAGAACTCCTTCCAAAGGACCAGGCTCGATCTGAAAAGAAAGTCCATAGCTGCTGTGCCCAGGACAATATGAGAGTGGAAGTTAAGGCGTGAAAATCAGAGTGTGCTTTCCCTGTATGTTCAACCTCAGAGAACCCAGGAGTGGGAAAAGGAGACCTGGACCCAGTCTTCTACAATGGAGGCTTCTCTGCTTAGAGGTGGCCTCAAGCGCGTCAATATTCGCTCAGTTCAATGACTTTTCTTCTGATTCAGTTGTAAATGCATTGAGTCATCTCAGCACATTGTTTTTCAATAGTAAGTGGAAACAATACTTTTGAATGGACAGAAAATTTATTTTTAATTTGTAATAATTAGAATTTATTTCTCTATGTTGATTGTTATATTTACCAAATTTATTCTTCATATTATGATATGGTCAGCTTTGTGTCTTATTTTCCTTTGCTTTGGGGGTGCAAAAGGTATATTTTAAGTGTTAGGTTTAACTCATACTCTTAAAGAAAACCAGAGGGTCCTTAAACCTTTAATCTGCCTTAAAATCCAAAGGGAACATAAATAGTTTTATTCATTTCATTGGTTCTTAAAATATTTTGAAGTATCTCTGCTTTCTGGATTTTACTTGTGTTTTTTAATATATTGGTAGATAAAACAAAGATATTACTTTCTTAATGGAGCACTCTGTCAGAGAAGACAGGCCTTAAAGAGTAAAAAATTAGCTTGAAACCCTTTCTAGGATGTGAAGGAGATGCACAAGGCATTATGACAGGTTATAGCAGCTGGAGCTGTTCTCTTTTACTTGTTCTTTCTCGGAGAAAGCATGTCTAATGGTTGCTGATTCAGTTTCAGCAGTTGCATGATCAATAAACTGTGAAATATATTATAGAATCATGGAATTTAAACTTCAACAAAGAAGTGTAAATATCCCTTGTATTGTTGGCACTGTGGTGGGTGCGAGGTACAATGAAAATAGTGGACACATTGCCTGCTATCACAGAGCTTGCAGTCTGGTGGAGATATGGGTAACTAGGTGTTCAATTGAAGGAATGCTAATGCTGTGACAGGGAAAGTACAGGTTCTTGGGAGTATGTGGGCTTGCATGGATCAGGGAAAGCTTCTGCAAGAACAGTTGGTAAGCTGGCATCCCAGGGGTCTGCAGGAGTTTGCCAGGTAATTGCATGATGGTCAGTTTTGGCCATGTATGGAGATCATCTAGGGTAGCAGGTAAATATGAGGGTTTGGAGCTAATGACCTTTGTTTGGAGATGTGAACCTGGGTAAAGACATGCATATGGAAGTCAACAGTCATAGAGATGACGTTTGGAACTATTTGGGAGGTTGAGACTATATGTGCAGAGAGGATGAAGGGTGGGACTAGCATAGATCTTTGAGGAACACCAATTCCCTAAGATGAGAGTGTGGAGTCAACAAAGAAAGGAGAGGAGGAGGAACAGAAAAGCAGACGATGGTGGTGACATAGAGACCAGATGAAGGTCAGACTTTAAAATGGCGGGTGTAATAACAAGTATGTGATGCTTCGGACATGTCAGCCAAGGCTGCTTCACATTGATCTCTAACCTCAGTAAGATGTAGCTTATTGGCAATATCTTATGACCTAGTAAGTGTTTTAAGAAATTAATCTCAATTTTCAAAATATTTTTTTCCTCTCATTTGTTTTAAGCAAGGGTCTTAGAAGACCCTTAAGGCTTAATAGATTAAGCATTCAGCTTTATATATATAATCAGGGTTTTTCATTGGAGAGTTTTATTCACTTCTTCAAAATGTCATTTTATATGGATAAGTTGCATAAAAATTTGTAATCTGTTTGCATCAAAATGCTTTTAATTTCAGCATGATGTAAATTTAAACTTAATATATTATTTTCTACTTAATATTGATAAATACCTCTGTGCCAATGCACTGATTGCATTTTGTTTTGATGCCCACTAGAGAGCCATAGGTATTTGTAATCTAGTGTTTGGTACATCCGTGAGAATATTTCATTTGCTAGTAGAAGTTAAAAATTTGTGTGTGTGCTTTGCACAATACTTAAAAAGATGATCCTATTTTAATTCACAGAGGTAGAATTTTTGCATAACAAAATTATGAGCTCAGTAAGGCACAAATATGGCATTATATCAATATCTTTTGGGGACTTCCCTGGCAGTCCTGTGGTTAAGACTTCGCCTTCCAATGCAAGGGGTGTGGGTTCGATCCCTCGTTGGGGAGCTAAGATCCCACATGCCTCAGGGCCAAAAAACCAAAACATAAAAAACACAGAAGCAATATTGTAACAAATTCAATAAAGACTTTAAAAATGGTCCACATCAAAAAAAATCTTAAAAAAATATGTATCTTTTGAGTGGACATGAAAAAATGGCTTTTACTCCTTTGTGCATACCTGTCACAATAACAACTATCATCGCCATGTTTAATATGTCCCTGGTGCTTTAAATAGTCTGCTCACTTAAGATAACTTTATGACTTATTATATTCTCATTATATAGAGCACATAACATGCGATGGTATGTTGAATGGAATATAGTAGTCTCATTATCCCTATTCTAAAGCTGAGAAAACTGTACTATAGGAAAAAGAAAACAATTGCCCTAAATCATGCATGAAGTTGAAGGAAGACTAAGGAGATGCCGAGCTAACAAATTTACTGGTCACCTGAGAAGACAAGAGTCACCCACGAGAGAAGATGCAGCAAGACTGTCATTTTCAAACAGTTTTACTGGCACAAGTATGTTCAGCTTATTACATTTATCACTTTTATTAACAACTCTGAGGACCAATGATGTCCCTAACAGTGTGCAGGATACTGGGTGGGAATAAGAAGTGTAGCTGGAGAGTGAGCTGAGTACGGTACCTGATGCAGAGGGAGATCTCTTTCCTAAGCCTGATACGACTATGCTGTTCCACTCCCAGGTTTGCTAAGACCATATACTGCTCTGCCTCCCCTTTGGCCTCCTCTCGTCCCTGCTTGCTCAACCACAAACATGGCCAGGAGTTCTGCGTCCCTGCTGCTCCAGAGCCTGTCCCATGAGGAAGGAAAGGCGAAAAGTCCTCAGTTGTACACTTTCATTCAGGCTAAATTGAGAACTGGGGAGCTGAGCTGCTTTGCCCAGCTTTCATCAGGATGCAAGAAGGCCTTGG
Source organism: Eubalaena glacialis (assembly GCF_028564815.1). Lineage (NCBI taxonomy): Eukaryota > Metazoa > Chordata > Mammalia > Artiodactyla > Balaenidae > Eubalaena > Eubalaena glacialis. The sequence goes on from NC_083724.1 coordinate 71,411,294, forward strand.
AGTTAGATGAAAGTTATTCTCCATCAAAATATTTGGGGTCCTCTGGTTTGTTCCATTTCCCTCTGAACTTGAGACCTCAGGAATGCCAAATTCCAGTGCTGTTTTGGGGAATATGTGAGGTTTCTTGTCTCTGTTCCTAGAGGCTGATTGGGACATTTGGGAATCTATGTGCCTGTGTAACCCCCAACATTCCAACCCACGGCTGTTTACAGATCAGTATCATGATGGAGAAGGGGAAGGACTGGGAAGTCCAGTTCCTGAGACTCGTTCTTTAATGGATTTTCTCAATTTGTAAAGCCCCTCAGTATTTGTCAAGTTCCTATGCTTTTGTATTTGCTTTGTGAAGAGCTGTATTCGTCCTGACACAAATGAAGGCGGCTGAGATGGTAGAGGGTGTGCAAGGCCACTGTCAGACTCCCTCCCTAACCTTCCTCCACCTCAAACACTCAAAGTCAGCTCTCAATCAGAACTAGAGAACCTCTTTTTTTCTCTAAACCCGGTTCCCGGACTACTGCATCCTTCCCCCAAACGCAGCAGAGACAAAAGAAAACACTCTTTTTTAGAAGAAACAATTTACTTGTGAAGAATGAACTTTGCTGTTTTTGAGAGAGACCATTTTGTTTTCAGAAGATGCCTTACCCCAAGGCTTCCTTCCATATTCTGTTCCCAATGGGACTCCCTCGTGTCAGCCTCTTGCTGGACTAGGACCCTGGAATTCCACAGGGCCAGCCAGCAAGAGGGATGCCTGAGATGACAGAAGATATGAATCACCTTTCTGAAGAGAGGGTGGGGCTGGTGTCACATGAGTGCCTTTCAGGTGAGCTCTGCAAACCAGAAATAGGAGCCTGGGTGTGTCCAGCGAGAGTGGAAGCAAAGAGAGCGTGGAACGTGCTGAGAAGACTGCTCCACTGGGAAGAGATTCGTTCAAGACTAATGCCCAGGAACTAGAATTCGAGGTCGGAGGTTCAGTGACACTAATAGTAAGGTCCATGTGTGTAGAGCGGTGTCATTTTACAGCTCTTTCACACACATTGCCCCAGGCAATCATCACAACAATCCTGGGACTCTCCCAGACACAGACTATGAAACTTAGGGAGGTTAACTTGTCGGAGTCATTACCCCAAATTTTGCCACCAAAACAGTCATTGTTCCACCACGTCTCACACTGTCACTTGGTGGGTAAGTGCCATGGCCCAGCTTTCACATGGACGAGCAGAGCGTGGGTTAGAAGTGTCCCAGGTCCTGACTTCTTTGCTTTCTTGCTCTGAGTGTCTCCTCTGGGGGGCCATTATTTTCTGAGAGTACAGGCTGTAGGAGGTGACATTGCCAGCAATTATAGACCTGGGACTGTATGGAAAAGAGAACTAAGATCAAACCCGGGAGGGCCCAGGATTAGAGAGCAGAACCTTACCTTTCATAGCTCCTGCTTTTTTCTTCCTGCTTCTGCGTTGCTGCTGAAAGACCAAAAAATGAAAGAGTTCAGAAGCTATTTTGTGCCTTTCTCATAGTAAGGAAGCAACAAACATTATTAATGAAAACCGTTTGTGACTTTTTGCATTATTTGAGGTCTCTGTTATTTCCATATTATTCATTTTTAAAGTAGATCCAAGTATTTTCTACTGATCCTTCTTTCTCAAAGAATTTTTACTACTTCCCAGAAAATCTTTCAGAAGTATAATACACAAGGACTTCCCTGGTGGCAGAGTGGTTAAGAATCCGCCTGCCAATGCAGGGGACACGGGTTCAAGCCCTGGTCCGGGAAGATCTCACATTCCGCGGAGCAACCAAGCCCGTGCACCACAACTACTGAGCCTGCGCTCTAGAGCCCACAAGCCACAACGACTGAAGCCTGCGCGCCTAGAGTCCATGCTTCGTGACAAGAGAAGCCACTGCAATGAGAAGGCTGCACACCGCAAGGAAGAGTAGCTCCCGCTCGCTGCAACGAAGACCCAATGCAGCCAAACATAAAATGTAAATAAATTTATTTTTTAAAAAAGAAGTATAATACACAGAAATTGCAAGTATCTTCAACATACAGCACGGAAATTTCACACACTGAATGACATTGTGAAACTAGCACCCAAGTTAAAACTAATAGATTTTGCCCAGGACCTAGCACGTTTCTTATGTTGCCTTCCAGTTGCTACCTCAGAGCAGCTCTCCTTCTCCTCCCTGAGGGTAGCCACTCTGTGACTCTAACAGTCCTGCTTATTTCTGACAGACACACTTTTATGCCTCTTGTGTATATTTACTCATTGAATCCTGAGAATAATCCTATGAAAAAATACTACTATTGTCCCCATATTAAAGATGAGGAAACTAGGGAGCTTAGTGTTTGTGTTATTTGTCAAGGTCACACTGCTATTAATAGCAGAGCTGGGATCCAGTGCCACGAACCCTGGCTCCTTCTCACAGAGGTTTTGAAAATCCTAGAACTCTCCTTTCACTTGTGCTCTCTTCCTGTGGCTTTCACTCTAACAGAAACCTTGAAGCTGGAAACGTGCACAGAACCAGAGCAGCTGTGTGGCTGGTCAGTGAGTTGGAGGGACTGAAGGTATGTATAAGGGAAGAATGGTTCAGTAAAGGAGGACTGGGGAGAAGGCGGGGGGAAGGTGCCAGGATCGGCAGTCAACACCATATGTCACCAGCTTCCCTGGAGGAGATGACTCCTTCCCACAGGTATTTGCACCGACCACTCTTTCCTGGTGGGTATAAATCAGTTACACCTATGACATCAGGACTAACCATTCTCCATAATTTCCAGGACTTCCCTCAGTTCCATGGAATTCCACCTTTTGACAAGCATTTCCTGCAATGAAAGTGGTAGGACTGTTCCAAAGGACAAAATGGACAAATACTAGTCTGAAATAAGTTTACATAGAAAAAAATAAGAATGTAGGTTTCAGAACTTAAAAAACTCAAGAAGTTTTCTCTCATAAGAATTTAATAAATAAAACAAAATGCAAATTTAATGAAATAGAAAGGTGAATATTTTCTAAATTTTAATACAATGTAAGTATAAATATATTTATGTGAAAACATAAAAATAAGATACAGAAATAAATAAATAAATAAGCAAATAAACAGAATAAATAAATAACAGGGTAGTCATTGCTTAGGGGCTGATGCCCCTGAAGCTGAATAATTTTAACATATACTTGCTTATTACTACTGACAAAGTAATAGCTGAATTAATACAATAAATTCTGTGATTAAAATTGAAATAAGAGCCTTCTGAAATGACCAAACACATATGTGCAAGGGTGATAGGGCATCTTAGTCAATGAGAATCCTTTCAAGGTGACCCCAGGTCTCTATCCATAATTCTTATCCTTTCTTGCAAGTTGGTTGATGAAGACAAGGATCTCATGATTTCCACTCTGACAATTTCCCAGGCACAGTCACTGTATTTCTTCTCTTTCAGGTAGAGATGGATTCCCTGGAAGTACCTCTTCACGGCCAGTGTAGGGCCCGTCACTCCCAGGGCAGATTCTTCCTCTCCCATCGCCTGCACCAAGCAGGCGTCCAGGTCCTCCAGCTGCTGATGGAGTCCAGTGTGGAGTTTGTCCAGGAGGGAGGTGTCCCAGGCGGCAGAGGAGCGCTCTGTGTGGAAGAGGTGGAAGATCTGCTGGAGCATCTCGTGGAGGACAGAGGTGGCCTGGGCCTTCGGGAGCTGGCTGCCATCCACCATGTCCTGGGGGAAACCGAAGTCTTTTCTATCCTTCAGACAGAAGCTAGGGGAGATTCTCCTCATTTGGCCCAGAAGCATGAAGTTCTTCCTGCTAATCCGCACATGGTTCTGAGACAGGTTGCAGCCCAGAGATCCACCAGGGCCGTAGCTGAACATCACCAGGGCGGTCAGTAGAGAGAGCACGAAGGCCATGGGGCAAATGAGGCTGCTGCTGGCCTGGCTGAGACAGTCGTCTGGAGGAACCTTGCGGGTAGGTTCTCTGATGACATTCTTTCTAAGCAAGGCCATTAAATAGGGAACACAATAATTTTCATTTTCTAAACATTTCTATACACTTTTACTTCCTTTTTTGATTTTCATTTATGTATTCTCAGTATGGTCTACGAAGATGTCATCATTCTAAACTATTAATTTTGCAAGAAGTTTAATTTTCCCAGTAATTTCAGATGTGCCCATCCAAATGGATATTTATTAATCAAATGAGAAAGGTTTTTGTCTTAAAGTCAGAAGTGATGTAGGTTTGTAAATACACACATTCTATATCTCTTTCATGCATAAATGTTGGTCTTCTCTGTTCCAGGAACAAATTTTTAGCCCTGATCTTAGGTTCCATTTTTACCTCTTACTTTACATAGGAAGGCAGGCTCTCTCAGCCGTATGGTTTCTGTAGTTGCTTAGGGATTTACCAGATCACTCTGGCATAAGCTCTTTGAAACAAAAGGTGGGTTTTGTTTAGTGTTTGATTTAGAGAAGAAGCTGATTATTATGAGTCCGTGAGCTTCTCCCATGTTTCCTTTCCTTCTAGAACATGTTCCTTCATGTCCATGTGGTCATGCTTCAGGGGACCACGAGGTGAGGACTGTTATAGATATTGTCCTTTCTTTCCACCATTTTCTTACTGGAGACCTATAGTCCTCCACAGGCTGGGCCAATACCCCCACCAGGAATCCTGGTTCTTTTCAGGAGAATATGGGTGTGAAGGTCCTAATTCCAAGAGAATTGTATTTCCCCAGCAGCACCTCACTCACAAGGGAGAGATCACATCTAGTCACACCCTCTCCTCTAGAGTGACAGAGTCCCCTTCCTAACGTCCTAGACTCCCTCCCTGAGGGCAGGCTCACCACATCCCGAGGACTGTAAAATCTCTTTGCTGTGGAGGGGCTTGTTTATTTGTTGGGAAAATAATTCATCTTCCAGGACCCTCACCCTTGCCCCTGGAGTGTTTGTGTGAAGGACCCTAGTCCTCAGTGGTGACCTCCTCCCCTCCTGACCCGTGTCCTCAGGTATCAGAAGTGTCAGTAGCCCTCAGATGCTGAGAGCAAAAGTGTGTTTTCTCTAAGGATGTGGAGGAATTATCCAGTTCTAATCATTTCACCCTGAGTAGACACATAATGTTTATTTTGCCAAATACAAATTTTATTGTTCAACTATTTTACTACAACTAGTCAACACTTGTTATGCTCCAAGTTTCTGAGCTGGGGGCAGAGAATTCAGCGATGGTGTTGTCTCTCATTAAAGTTTATGTCACAGAAACCAGTGAGGTTCAGTTGTTCATTCAGTCAGTTGATGCCACTGGGCTTCTCCCTTCCTCTGTCTCTGTCTGCCTCTGAGAATGCAGGGCAGCGAGGCCCAGGATTAGGTCAGAGAGAAATCGCCTTCTTTCCTTTACTTGTGTGTAATTTTTCATTTAAAGTTTTTGTAACTTATATTCACTTAGCGACTTACTGGACAAGATTTGTCTTGCTGCTCCTGCATTAGTTCTAATTCATGATGAGGTAAGAACAATAAAGGGAGGTAAAGAAAGGCAAAGGGGCTCCAGTCTCTATCATTTTCAAACTTTAGATTTTTTGTTTATCACTGCAACTGTCCTAGAAAGTAAAATTCGACAGCTGTCTTGTGGGCAAAAAGAAAACAAATGTGAGTCTGAATGTCATGAATGAGAAAGAAGGGAAGTGATTTTCCCCTGACACAATGACAGATTCTAAGTTAGCAAACTTCAGGGCAGCACAGTTGGGGACGAGGCTATGTCAGAGGAGAAGGATGAGGCCAATGTGAAAAATAGAAAGGCAGGAACATGCTTGCTTCTGCCAGAAGCTCAGAAAAGACCAAGTCCTGGGTCAGTTGACTGCCTTCAGCTTCGCAAGACCAGCTCCCTCATTTTTCTTTCATTTAATCCATGTATGATCAGTTTTGAGGAGAGAAGGAAGAAGTCACACCCACCAGCTCACAAGTGACTGGCAACCAGAACCCCAGTTGCTAGAACACTAACCCTGTCTGGGAGGATGAGCAAGATCAGTCTTGCTGAGCATCCGTCTGGGTGATAGATCCACGCAGGCAATGAGAAGGGTACTTTAAGAAAACTAGAATTAAAGGAAGGGAATTAGATGATTCCAAAAGTTCCTGATCTTATCTGGTTAATAGTAATCGTGATATTAAAAAGTAATAACTGAATTTTATTGCTTGCTACTAATGGACTAGCCACTTTCTAAGTTCTTTAAAATTTAGGGACTTCCCTGGCAGTCCAGTAGTTAAGGCACCGAGCTTCCACTTCAGGGGGCACGGGTTCGATCCCTGGTCGGGGAACTAAGATCTCGCATGCCCCGTGGCGCAGCCAAAAAGTAGAAAAAAAAAATTAACTCAACCCTCTCAATAACCCTATTTGGATCAACCTCACTTATACAACTGGAGAGAAATATAAATCTGGACCAATGAACTGTTCCAAATGTACCAAAGATACAAGGGCAAACCTTAGGGTGTTTACAATGATTTGTCTGAAAGCGCCCATTAAAGAAAGTGAAGGCTGCACATGAACATGATATTTAGGAACCAACGAAATAAGCAGACAGAGGACAGTGAGATGACAAAGGACCCTTATTCCACTTCAGGTGCCAAAGGGTTACTGTCTATGGTTTTGTAGGGCTACATGGGGTGTGGTCTGAGTCAACTGAACTGACTTTAGGTTCTAATCAAAATAGACAAAATCACTATTAAGTAGTTAGAAGGGAATAGATTTTTCTGCCTATTGGAAAAAAAAAAAAAAAAGGCAGTTTCCCACTGGCCTAGTGGTTACGATCCGGCACTCTCACTGCTGTGGCCCAGATTCAATCCCCGGTGGGGGAACTGAGATCACACAAGCCACGCAGCGCCAAGTCTAAGATTTCGTGAGTGATTTCTTCCATGAAATATAGTAAAATAACTTTATTAACCCTAGAAGAGCTGACCCCTGGAATCTATGTATTTTTAACGCTTGAGTTTTCTTGTGAGTTTAAGAAAAAAAAAAAAGCACCTAACAATTTCTAGCCATGTGAGCTCTGACGTTTCTCCTTCAGGATGACAACTAAAAAGTCACTCACCATCTGGTTCTACAAGAATAAAGTCATTAGCCACAGCAGTCCCTGACCCCAACACGCCCTGACAGGAGTTCAGGGTGGAGATCAGGAATGGGGCACTCTCTGCTCTGGGAAAACTGACAGAATAGGCCTGCAGATAGTTAGATAATTTCCTGAGAAAATTCTGTGAATCCAATTTTTTGCAACTTCTCATACTTAGAAAAGCACTAAAATCATTAATAGTGACAAATGCGCCTCATGACTAGCAGCAACCTTCTACCAAGATGTGCCTTGATTGCACGTATCCCCTTCACCACAATCACGTATATACTGACGTCCCCATTATGTCCTTGGAGCAGTTCGTCAGAGCTGACTGAGAGGCTGTCCTCCAGGCTATGGTCCTCAGTAAGTCCTCCCAAAAACCTGAACTCCCAGCTCTTATGTTGTCATTTGTTTCCAGTCAACAAGGACCTCCCCGATTTTCCAGACGATCTCCTCAGGTCAGCCTGCTGTTCGCATTCTCAGTGAAGACACCTCCATTTCTCACCTACAGTCCAGACTGGACATCCTTTTGTTTACTGATAGAGTCCAAATAAGAATCTCTACTCTTTATTGTTCCAACTATTGGTTAAGATGTGGGTACCGAAGAGGCCTTATGTATGACCAAGACGGAAGAGCCTACGTGCTTCCTAGACAGAAGCAGTGAAGGTTTTTAATGGGCTCCTTAGCAGGGAGAGTCTGGCTTAAACTCCAGAGTCAGCCTCATGGCCTTGTATAGTTGTCTTTATTTAAATTTCTAGCCTCAGCCCATTAAAACATCATAAGATAATACTGAAGAATTGAAATAAAAATATTATTTAAAAAATCATTTGTTAATAAAATGATATTTTTAGCAGTAATATAGGAATGGTTTCTGCTTGTTTTAGGACCCTAATCCTTAGGAAGGTTTCCAAACCTCTAAATGTACTTTAAATGTCCTTCTGACTTTAAAATACCTACTCAGTGCTGTATGCATCAACTGGAAAGAACAGAAAGATGATTGATCCATCAGTGCCCTCTTTCCAAATTGCCTAAATTAAATAAATGAATTTCCACTTAGCTCTTTGTTGCTTTTAGAAATTGTGACCTTCCAGTGTGCATGTTACTGACACCTGCCCTGCTGGAAAGGCTCTACCCCAGTTGTTGCTAAATATATTAAAATCCCTGCCTGTGTCCCTTCTATTCAAGCATGTTTCATTTTGTTTGTCTTTCAAAGGGGCAAAGACATCATGATGGAATGTACGAAATTCCTTGGATTGCATTGTCCCCAGGAATATCCTTCCCTGCTCTGTGATAACTTGCTGGGTCCTAAGGACGAAACAAGTTTGCAGCTGGCACTGAGGTAACCCTCGTCCCTTCCAAGACTCTGCAGGCTGCTGTGGTATCAGTGCTGGGGACACTGCTAGTGGCCACGTCCTTGTGGGAGAACTCTGTGCTATCGCACGCACCTCAATCTTTTCTTCTCTGAAAAGGAATGTCCTGGAGAAACACTTGCCTCAGTGCAGCTCATCTGTGTCCTTCCGTGTCCTGAGGACCTGCCGCTGTTCCAGTGAACGCTTTCAACATCTCTGTTCTCCTTCCAAGTTCTCAAGCTGCTGCTGCCTTTCAGCTCCATGTTTCCTGCGCTTTGGGCTTTTTGAACAAATAAGAGTCCTGAAGCAGGTGAGTTCCTCCTAGTGCAGTCAGCACGTGGAAGTGCGCAAATAGAGGCACAGGTGAGCTCCTGGATTCTCCAGCATTGTTCATTGTTGGGCAGGGTGCCATCTAGTCACTGTGTTTCTCTGGGAGCCTGGACAGTCTGGACCTGCAGTGCTTGGCAGGCGGAGAGGGTGGAGCCATATGAGAGTTTCTGACAAACCTCGAACTTTCACTCAGCTTCTGCTTTCCATTGGTGGCTTTGTACTCTTAAGGGGAAATTGACAGCCAGCAACCCTAATGGAGAAGGAAACAGCTGTATGAATATGGGCAGTACAGCTTAATGCAGAGTGAATGGGGAAAGTACACTATGGATTTGTACACTGGGAGGAACTGAATGATTGTGATATTTTAGTGAAAGAATGGGATCCAGGAAAACAGAGAGGAAGGGGAATTGTGCCATGTATCAGAATCAGCAGATAGATGTATGGTATATTATATATGGTATATTTTATATGTAGCATATTTTATACTATGTATTCCTATATATGTACCATATATGTATATTATTATATATAAAGTTACATACAATTGATGACACACTTTCTCCCAGTTCTGTTTTTTAGGCTGTCATTGTTTTGCAGTCAGTGACCGAGAGATGGGGAGGAGAATTCATTATTCCCCTTTAGACCTATATGAAAAGTATAGGAAACAACACACTACCTGTTTAGCCCTCACTCTGTGGATGATACTCTGCTAAGTGTTCTTAAATATTCTGGTTGGTCTAATATTCAATACAACTCTAGGGATATTTCCCCTACTTTATATTTGAGGAAACTGAGGCTCAGGGAAGTTAAGTGATTCCCCAGCATCATACACGTGCCCTGGCAGAATCTAGACTCTATGCAGAAACCCATATCACATATAAATAATTATTTAACTTCCATCCTCTGTAATTCTCAAGCCCTTTGTTTTCTTCTTTGGTGCTTTCTGAAGATCATTTTTCCCTGGTTGACTCCTAAGTGCACTGGCTACTCCACCTTTGTGCCCTCTGCAGACTCTCCTTCTCTTTCTCACTCTTAAAAGTTGAAGGTCCTCATGAACTTTCGGTCATCATCTCGTTCTACGCTCTACTCCTAAGGAACGACATCCACATATGCTGCTACCAGTGGGAAGTCTGTCTTTAGGTGTTTCTTGGCCACTTTATAGAGTCCATCTGCTTTCTCCCCTTCTTGAGATGCCTCATTCCAGATTCTGGTGAGAGAATCCCCTTTTCACTCTCTCTCATTGTAATAGGAAACTTAATTGAAATAATTTAGCATGATTACTGTTTTTATATCTTTTATCTCTTCCAAACTGAACTCTCCAGAAGAATAGGTTTGGCGTTTTGTTTTTTCACCTCTGTATTCTCAGAACTATCATATATCCGATGTAGAAATATGAAGTTTTAAAATATAACCTGGGACTTCCCTGCTGGTGCAGTGGTTAAGAATCCGCCTGCCATTGCAGGGGACACGGGTTCGATCCCTGGTCCGGGAAGATCCCACATGCCGGGGAGCAACTAAGCCCGTGGGCCGCAACTACTGAGCCTGCGCTCTAGAGCCCACGAGCCACAACTACTGAGCCCTTGTGCCACAACTACTGAATCCCACGTGAACTAGAGCCCATGTGCCACAACTACTGACCCACGTGCCACAACTACTGAAACCCGTGCCCCTAGAGCCTGTGCTGCACAACAAGAGAAGCCATCGCAATGAGAAGCCCTCGCATCGCAACGAAGAGTAGCCCCTGCTCGCCACAGCTAGAGAAAGCCTGCGCACAGCAACAAAGACCCAGCACGGCGAAAAATAAATAAAATTTTAAAAAATAAAATAAAATATAAACCACTCTAATAAATGAATGATGAGTAGAATTTATCATCCATGTTTCAGTATACCTTGCAAATTAAAGCTACTTCTTTTTGTAAGAATAAAAAAATCCAAGATGTCATCTGGGGGAGAGTTTCATAAATTAAACAAGAAAATAATTTGAAACAATATAGAGGTAAGCATATTTTATTATATTGAATATACTATAAAGTTGAACATGATATTATATGAACAAAACTATTTAAAATATACCATACATAGTATGACTGAGATAAAGTAGAAGAATAAATAGATGACTACATTAGAGCCCTTTGCACTTTAAGCACTATCATTTTGACTCCTGGTCTGATCATTTCTAAATCTCTACTGTATATGAGTCTAGTTCTGATACTTGCTCTGTCTCTTCAAACTGTGTTTTTCACCTTTTAGTATGGTAAGTTTCTGTTGAAAGTTGAACATGATGTATGGGGTAAAAGGAACTGAGGTAAATTGGCCTTTAGGGTGAGGATTTACATTTATCTTGCTAGGAGGTTGACTGTGTTTACTTCTAGTGCTGGGCTCTGTTTCTGCCCTCTTTATTTTCCATATCAGCCAAGCTGGCTTATCCTTTGGGATTGGTCTTCTTTCAAATAGATTTATTAGACCTGTTTGACAAGTAACCACCATAGGAAACAGGTCTATATCTTGTTCACCATTGTATCATTAGTACAGAGTTCATAATAATTACTCCAAATAATTATTAACAAAGAGTATTCTTAGATTTTCCATTAGACCTCCCATCAGAAGCTTCTACTGACCTCGCATCAGAACCTTATATTGAAGTAATTATTAAGCATCATTAGATGATCCAGTACATTTCTACTGAGCCTCTTGGTTCATCCTTCTCCATCTCACAGTGAAGACGCAGGGTGGTGAAAATGTAGGGCATAGGATGCTAGATAAAATTAGCCTTCTCTGCTTTCCTGGTGTCAGAGTCTTTGTAATGTTTTACGTTCTTTTTCATTTAGTATTTTTCTGGGCAGGGGTTGTCTTGCTACTACTGAATTACTTTCTTTATCATCTTGAGTTGAGTAGCTTAAGAGGGAAGCAAAAATGGAAACATAAAGGGCCCATACCATGATTTTCCATAATGTTCAATACATCATTGATTTGCTTCTCCATTCAACTTTCTTGGAAAGCTGTCCTTGCATTTGATGTACTGAGGTAAAAGGAAAACAAATGCAAGTCTGACTATGATGAGAGTGAAAGAAGTAAAGTGACTCCCCAGGTGAAATAATGACAATGGAAGTTCTTCTCTTGTTACCCTTCTACTTGCTCCAGTATGGGTTCTGCTGATTAATTTCAGCAAATCAGCTCTCACTAAGGTCAGTTCTGTCTGTTTCCCTTGTAGTGGATGGTTTCAAGCGCAGAGCAGCTTACTGACATTCAACATCATATTCATCAAGGTAATGATACATTATCACTGTAAGTGATTAAATGTCAGGATTTAAGGTAAATCAAATCTTGAACATTGATATGAGTTTTCAATACATCAAATCCATGAAATCTCTTCAGAAGCAAAAAATATTTCAAAAAAGGAAAACAATGCAGAGAAAAAACTAATCCACGTCCATTCTAGGTTTCACCCTATGTCTCTCCTCCAATTCAGATGGCAAATATCTCAAACCTATTTTCTGTATATATTGTCATTCCCTTCTCTTATTCATGCTTCCACCTTCTCCACTATGGTTTCTGCTGATTAATTCTACCAAACAAGCTCTCACTAAATGGCCAATGCCATCTCTTTTCCCAATGTAGGAGCACTTTCTATCTACGTTCTCACGAATGCATTGAATCTTCTAAGCAGTTTCAGTCTTTCAGACATGGTCTTCTCACCACTCTCTCTTGTCCTGTTAACATATGGCCATTCCCCTTGCTTTCCTTTGTGGCGTTCCCTCCCTTTTAAGGTTAAGGTCATAGGATTCAATTTTCAGTCCTTTTCTCATTCGATACTCTCCTCCTATTTGATCACTTCTTCTGTTCCATGCTCTACACTTCATGGAATTGCTTATAAATTGCCATCTCCAGTATCCAATGGACATTTGCACTGAAATGTCTACTAGTTGACTATAGGTAATATCTACTGCTTTAATTTCTATATCCTCGCATGACATGATCCACCTTCTGCTGGGGGAATTCCATTTTCCCACCTTCTCACTGTAGCACCAAATTTAACTGATATTAATTTCTACTACAAATTAGTACTATTTTAAAAATAATTAAATTTAATTGTGAATTAACTGATTTTTAAAAAATATTTATTTATTTATTTATTTGGCTGCGCCAGGTCTTAGTTGCGGCACACGGGATCTTCATTGCTGCGTGCAGGATCTTCATTGCGGCATTCGGGATCTTTGGTTGCAGCATTCAGGATCTTGTAGTTGCTTGCGGCATGTGGGCTCTTAGTTGCGGCATGCAGGATCTAGTTCCCTGACCAGGGATGGAAGCCGGGCCCCCTGTATTGGGAGAGCAGAGTCTTAACCACTGGACCACCAGGGAAGTCCCTGTATTAACTGATTATTGTTTTTAGGTTACTTTCCTTTAAAAAAAAAAAAAATCAAAGTTACCCGAAGCAGAATTGGATTAGTTATGTTCACCTCTAGGTCCTGAGGGCAACACACGACCTGGCTAGAGGAAGTCTATTTTTATTTCTAACGTGAAAATCGTAATGATGGGTCAAGCAATTGTAACATATATTCTTTAATCAGGTTGCACATTCAGTCTTGGTGTTTCTTTCTTAAAGAAAAAAAGCAAAACAGGAAGTTTTCTATAGTAAGAATTTAATGAATGAAGAAAAATGATAAACTGACTAAATACAAAGTATGTATTTTTTCTCTTAACCACAATGTATACATGCACATAATATTATATGAACAAAAATAATTTAAATCTTTATAAATAGTGAAATAAGTATTAAAATTGATAAATAAATATTTAAGTAGATAAGTAAATAGATAGATCAGCATGGGCATCTGTGATGGACTAGTGCCTGTAGAGTAGAACATCATGTTGCTGACTATTCCTGAAAACACTTGACAAATTAATTCAATTCAGGGCGTGATGAGAGCAGAAATGAGTCTTTGACATGGCAGCACAGGTGTAAGTGTGGTCTTGTTAGGCAGTGAGAATCATTTCCGTGTTGAAGCAGGTGTGTGTCATTCCTTCCTCCTGAGTCTTTCTTGCAAGTTTGTTGACGAAGAGAAGGATCTCATGACTTCTGCTCTGACAATCTCCCAGGCACAAGGGCTGTATTTCTTCTCTTGCAGATAGACAGTGATTCTGTGGAAGTATTTCCTCACAGCCAGGATGGAGTCCTCCTTCAGCAGGGGAGTCCCTTCCAGCCCCGCCTCCTGCATCAGACAGGCTTGCAGGTCAGTGAGCTGCTGATAAAGTGCAGTGCAGAACTTGTCCAGGAGGGTCTCATCCCAAGCGGCAGCCGAGCCCTCCGTGTTGAAGAGCTGGAAGGTCTGCTGGATCGTCTCATGGACGACAGCGATGGCTTGAGCCTTCTGGAACTGGTTGCCTCCAAACGCCTCCTGGGGGAATCCAAAGTCATTTCTGTCCTTCAGGCAGGAGAAGGGGGAGATTCTCCTCATTTGTTGCAGGAGCATCAGGGCCCTGGTGTTAGCCAGGCTGCGGGTCTGAGGCAGGTCGCAGCCCAGAGAGCAGGTGGAGTTGCAGCTGAGCAGCACCAGGGCCAGGAGGAGGGACAAGGTTGGGGCCATCGGGGACCTTGTAGATGCTGCCGGCCTGGCTGAGGTGGGGACTCTGTGAACCCTGCTCTCTAGGTTCTCTGAAGACCTTCCTTCAGGCCTGGGTCTTAAATGGGAATGAATTTGTTTCCATTTTCTGAATGTTCCCTCTTACTTTCTACTTCTGTTTTTGCTTTTCATTTTGCACTCTCCAGATAGGTTAGGGCAGCGTTTCTCAACCACTGTTTTTCATCCTTGCCTCCCCTTCGCCTGCCCACAGAGCCTTTTTAGATATTATTTTTCCATATGGCCCCCCTATGAAAGTTTGATACACAGATATACTGTGTCCATCGATATGTACTCCATGCATATCTTTACTTTATAAATAGAAAAAGAAAGTGAAAAGTTTATTCTTTTTATTCGATGCAGGGGTGAGTATGACAAAAAAATTTAGGCTAAAAATTAACTATAAAAGCTACTGCAATTAATTTAACATTTTGGTTAATTGTGCAGAATGACTTTTCATGTAATACATTTACTTAATAAATAGGAATGTATCAAATTACATATTCAATAAAAATTTATACAAATACTTCATAAGAATACCAATGTATGGATATATTTAAAAATCTATCAAAACTGCTAAAACCATTGAAAATTTAAATGATTTTCTTAACATTTATTTTTAGGTAATTATTAGTTTTGATTCATATCATAAAATGATTTCTAACTTCACTAGCTGCTAGATATTCATCTAGATATTGTCAACAACTTTTTCTCTTTAGGACTAGACATAATTATTGATCTCCTAGGTAACTTTTTTAGAATTAAGTAATAAAATACAACCTATTTGTGCTTAATTCCCGATGCCCACGTCACACTGAGGCTCAAACATAAGCAAAATCCACAAGACAGACAAGGACAGCTCATAAGTAAGCAAAGGCCACCTCTCACCTTATGACTTTGAGTTCAAGCATATGATGGAGAGCAAGTCCTCTAATGAAACATCAAGCCACCATAGCTTGTAGCACTGATCCTGCATATTGCGTATCTTCCATGCACTCAATGTCAATGCCTCTCGTCTCATACACAAGAAAACCCAAAGAGAAAAATGAATACAAAGGAATGAGATTTTGCTGGATAGGGTTGAGCTTTGGAGTGCCACCCACCGTTGTAGTAGCTAAGATTTGTTCGCACCCCTAAGAACTAATGTTTGCACCCATGGGAGCAATCTGCTCCCCAATGAGAATGCATGATCTAGGAATCATCATCAATTTGAATCTTTCTCTGTATTTTTGCACTGAATTTCAGATTCCCCAAAGGACTGTCCAAGGTTCCAATCCAAGCCTATTCTTTTCAAACAAAAGAAAACCATCTTTG
Organism: Eubalaena glacialis; assembly: GCF_028564815.1. Lineage (NCBI taxonomy): Eukaryota > Metazoa > Chordata > Mammalia > Artiodactyla > Balaenidae > Eubalaena > Eubalaena glacialis. Next base: position 71,426,967 of record NC_083724.1, read on the forward strand.
TAATTAATTGAGAACTGGATAAATATTGATTGGTATCATGGAAAGAATTAACTTTCAACTCTGATCATGAATTCTTTTATTTTGCAGTGGATGTTCTGTGGCCTCAGCCCTCTCCAATTCCGATCTTTCAATAAATAATAGGTATGTGACCATCTTTGGCAAATCAGCTCTGTAGCAACTGGGCTCTGTCGTATTCTCTGTGGTATCCTCGGCACCAGGCCCAGTGTAATCACGCCACAAGTCATTTTAACCAAAGCAGTTTCTCAGATGTTTTCCTTCTAATGGAAGGCAGTTACGAATGACCAAGCTATTTTCATTTATCACGGTCATATTTGCCATGATTATAATAGACAGTGGATAGTAGTTCCACTCTATTCCTACTGGCATCAGTCATGCCTACTGAGTTTGTTGCTAAAACCACTAGGATTCTCTTCCCTTTAAGGTGCATATGACCCTGGGGATTCAAGATGTAAGAGCAGCACAATTTTCAGCCTTTGCCCGGCACTCTATTAAACTCAGGAGGATGGCCTCGTCGCTAATTTGTCCTCTACTAGGTCATGACAGAAAATAACCAGCTTGGTGTCACATACAGAGCCATGTATCTGAACTCAGACTCTCCCTGATTCACACAGGTCACAGCAACCAGACAATTAACCACGTTACTCTTCGGTGGATCTTTACAGATGTGGCAATGACTACCTACATACTGAGATTCTTTGGAGACTCCTCACAAAGACTGATGAACGATCATTTTCATCCTGTGTCTTCATTCCCTTCCAAGGGACGATGGGGTCCATTTCAGTTTGATTTCCAAATTTTGACACATAATAATTAAAGCATTACTGCAGGTTGAAAATCAAGTTTGGATTCTGAGTCCTCGGTCTGCTCTTTTGGCCTGATAAATTGCTCATTCTTCTTTATTTACATGAATATATTCTCTCTTCTGGATGCCAAGACATGTAGCCTTCAATGCCCTTTCTGGTCTGAATGTTTCCGTCCCCACAAAATTCGTATTTGGAAGTCCTAACCCCCAAAGTGGTGGTATCAGGTGGCGGGCCCTTTAGGACTTGATGAGGGTGTGAAGATGGAGGCCTCACGAATGGAATTAGTGCCCTTATCAAAGAGGTCAGAGATAAATGCCTCCCTCTCCTGCTGTGTGATGATACAAGGAGAACTCTGCAGTGTGAGACCTGAAGCAGGCTCTCACCAGAACTGGACCACGCTGACAGCCAGATCTTGGATTTCCAGACTCTGGAACTGTGAGCAATACATTTCTGCTCTTTACAAACTACCCAGTCTATGCTCTTTTGTTGAAGAAGCCCAAATAGTAAGACATGACCTGACTTATTGTGTCCTCAGAATACCTCCCAGGAGTCTGTAAAGTACCTAAAGCGAGAGACACCATCTTACCCAAGCCCGTTTCCTAGACAGCTAGTCCAGTCCCTATCATTTCCAGAGCTCAATCCATACTCATGAAGGGACAAGTGATGATAGTAATAGGAGAAGGAACAATACCAACATATATTAGATAGATATGATATGAGAGGACGATAATCTACAGAGACTTTGTAAATTCTTCATGGTTCTACAAGGGAAGTGATAATGGAATATTGTGTGAGATATTTTTTTAAAGATCATTTGCAGGAATATTTTCTTCTTCAAGTTTGCATTTTCAATACTTAGAAGAGCAGGATGAGAATCACGGGCCTGGACGCAAATGGGAGAGTCGCTCTCCCCTTTTTCTTCAGTCATCCTCAAGTACTTGCAAGGAGCTGCCTGATCATACTTTTCTCGTCTCCCTCAGGCAATAAGGAAACAACTTGTGTCTACATTTGTGGATATTTTCCTCGTAGGCTATGCCTTTGGGCATCAACTTGAATGCTTCTTTCAAACAGTCTATGATGCTGTGAACTCTGAGTGACATCCGTGTCATCTTCCCCAAGCTGAACTTGTGGAATAAGAATTTGGGTCTGATTGTGGGTGTGTTGTTTTTTAGTTTTCTTTATTTCAGCAAATGAACAATAAAAATACATGAAATCATAATACCACTGAGTCTGAGAATAAACATCCAAACTTGACTGTTTTCTTTCTTTTAAGGCAGAACTAGAGGATGAGATTTTTTTAAACTTTTTATTTCATAGTGGAGTATATCTGATTAACAATGCTGTGCTAGCCTCAGGTGTACAGCAAAGTGATTCAGCCACACGCATACATGCATCCATTCTTTCTCAAACTCCTCTCCCATCTAGGTTGCCACATAATACTGAGCAGAGTTCCCTGTGCTACACAGTAGGTCCCTGTTGGCCATCCATCCCAAATATAGCAGTGTGTTTATGTCAATCCCAAACTCCCCAACTATCCCTCCCACACACCCTTCCCCCCGGTAACCATAAGTTTGTTCTGTTAGGCTGTGAGTCCGTTTCTGTTTTGTAAATAAGCTCATTTGTATCATTTTTTTTAGATTCCACATATAAACGATATTTCTCTTTCTCTGTGGGTCAGATTGTTTTTTAATGAAGTGTGTGCAAGCAAGAACATTAGTTGTTCCTCTCCACCCACACCCAGAACTTCATTAGGACAAATAGTGTAAAGCTATTAGGACTTTACAGGTGGTCTTATGCACTGAACTTGTCTCCTCGTCCATTAATCATGCAATAATTTCCCAACGTCTTTGCAGTGAGATTTCCACAAGGATAAATCCAGGCCATGTAATGTGAGCAGAAGTGCTCTTGCCCTGTATAGTCCTGGCCCTTGAAAACCTCCCATGTGATGCACCAGACTTTTTTCCCTTTACCACTGAGTGGAATAGACTCAAGTACTGCAGAAAAATTTGGAGTCAGCTGTTGATGATGGAAAAATCCACAAAACAGGGGGTACCCATGTCCCCGAATCACTCTTTGGAGAGCAACTTAGAACATCCATCTGATCAGGAATGCCTGCCTTGTGTTCTTATACCAGGGAAAGATAAGACTCTATTATGATCAAATTCCTGACAGCATTCTGTTTACCTGTTAGAGCAGTCAGCATTAAGTTAACTGACAAATATCTCTTAACACCACACTATCCAAAAAACCTTTCTATACTTCATATGTTGAAAATAGCAAATACCCCTCCCAAAACTTAAAGTGATCTTTTAAATTACGTTATAAAATTATTCATACAAGAAAAGAGATTGGGGCTTCCCTGGTGGCGCAGTGGTTGAGAATCTGCCTGCTAATGCAGGGGACACGGGTTCAAGCCCTGGTCTGGGAAGATTCCCACATGCCGCGGAGAAACTAGGCCCGTGAGCCACAATTGCTGAGCCTGCGCGTCTGGAGCCTGTGCTCCGCAGCGGGAGAGGCCGCGATAATGAGAGGCCCTCGCACCGCGATGAAGAGTGGCCCCCACTTGCCGCAACTAGAGAGAAAGCCCTCGCACAGAAACGAAGACCGAACACAGCCATAAATAAATAAATTAATTTAATTTAATAACTATTTAAAAAAAGAAAAAGAAAAGAGGTTGTGTTCTTCTGTTAAACCTTTTTTAAAATCATGATTTTCATTTCAGACATTTTTCAGCCTGTGAGGAAACACAAGTCGCGATTGCTTTGGACTTGAACACTAATGTAATTGAATGAAAAGTGTCACGAGTGTAAAAAATATTCTGTATTTGTTGACATTTCTTTGAGGATTCTTACATAAGGGAAAGGCACCTTTCAATTTCCACTCTGACAACCTCCCAGGCACAGGCGCTGTATTCTTTTGCCTTCAGGTAGACATGGATTCCGTGGAAATACTCCCGGGCAGCAAGTCCCAAATCTCGACAATCTAGATTGTCTTTTTTCAGCTGCTCCAGTCGGTGCAGCCTCAGATGAAGGCTAGAGAGAAGTTTATCGAGGAGGGTGTTGTTCCAGGCAGCACGGCTGTCCTCCGTGGCGAAGAGGTTGAAGATCTGCTGGAGCATCAGATGGTGGTGACAGGTGCCTTGAGTCATCTGGATTGGGGTGATATTCTCTCTTTTCCAAGGAAATTTGAAGTCGGTTCTGTCCTTTAGGCACCACTGCGAGGGGATCCTTTGCATCTGTTCCAAATGTTGGAAGACTTCCTTGTTTTCCTGGCTATGGCTTCTAGGCAAGTTCCAGCCAAGAGAGCAAGCAGGGATGGAGCAGAGCATCACTCCTGCCACTAGCAAATAGATCTGGGCCATTGAGAATGAGTGATTCACTAGATGGCCGCCAGGGGGCGCGCGGGCACCGCCAAACAATTAGTGGGACGCTTCCTTCCCTGGAACTGTGGACAGCGTCCTTCCCTAGGCGGCCGGTAGAGGGCGCAGGGTTTGTTTGGGAAACGCCGACTACCGAGTTTGCAGTCTGCGGCTATGTCCTGCAGCTCGAGAGACAGGGCGAAACGTAGACACTGAGGCTGCTTTAATAGTCAGCATAGTGCGCGAAACACCTTCGTTTTCTCGGTGCTGAGTGTTGAAGAGGAAGCCTTGTCGCGGCCCGGCCAGCGACATTTTTGTCTGGTTGGGAACCGGAACCTTGCATTTTCGGGGCTTCCCCTGAGTTTTGCGCTTTATTTTCTCACAGAAACTTGAGCGAGGCAATTTTGGGGAAAGAAGCCTTTTTCTGAGCGGTCTGAGGTGGGGAATCAGAGCGATTCCCAGCCTCAGAGAAAGGGGAGCCGATTTTACAGCTTCGGGCTCGTTTCTGGCGCGAGGCAGCGAAGGCTCAGAGAAAAGGGAACGCGGCGGCGGCGATGGGACGACAGGACGATGTTGGGGACGCCCTGGGGGTGAGTCGGAGCGCGGCCACCACCGGGGCCGAGGACGCGGGAGCTGAGCGCCCCTGTAGATGCTCTGGACTTCATGGTGTCTTTCAAGGATACAGCGTTAAAGTGAGGGAGAAAGTACTGAATATCTGAAAAGTAGGAATATTAAAATACTCACAGCATTTTATTTTTTATATTTTAAAATTAATTTTATATTTAACTTAATTCATATCATATTTAAATTAAATACTTTAAATGTTTCATATTTTTATAATAAACTTTTGTTAAAATATTTTCAGTATTAAGCATAGAATATTAAAATATATTTTCATATTCAAATACAGCATTTTATTAAACTTTATTTAAACTATTGTCTTTATACTAAAGTATTTAATATAATTAATTATTTGTTTATTTATTTTAGGCTGGGTGTATTTATTTTAGGCTGGGTTCAGTCTTCGTTGCGGTGGGCGGGCTTCTCATTGTGGTGGCTTCTCTTGTTGAGGAGCACGGGCTCTGGGCGCGCAGGCTCAGTAGTTGTGGCTCGCGGGCTCCAGAGCACAGGCTCAGTAGTAGCAGCACATGGACTTCGTTGCTCCACGGCATGTGGGATCTTCCCAGACCAGGGATCGAACCCGTGTCCCCTGCGTAGGCAGGTGGATTCTTAACCACTGTGCCACCAGGGAAATCCCAAGTATTTAATGCAGTTTTACTTTTCTACCTTTAATGGAAGCCAACTCATTAATGTTTTCAAGATTACTTTTTCACTTGTTTTTAATTGAGGGAATTACCATGTTTGACAATTTCTAATGACCCCGTGATAGTCTTAACTGATTTTTAACTCATGTTCCTGAAATGTCTTTCCCAGGACCTCACCTTGACTATATGGTTAGAAAGAAGAGTTGGTGTGTACAAGCAACTGAGGACATTTAGCAAGTCAGACTGTTTCATTTTTCTTTAGTAAGAATTTTATACACTAAGTGGAATTTGCCCAAATGTCATTTACATCATGAAGGCTTACTTTGTAAGACTGTCAGGGCCATGCAAATGGAGGTCAACTTCATTTCTTTACTTAAAATTTTTATATTTCGTTCCTCATGCATATTTTGGTATTAATTTTCATTTTAAAATATTGCATTAAAACATCCTTTATCTTGATGACTTAGATTTGGTGTCTTCTTACCATTCGTGCTTATGAGAAGTACTAGCTTAACATTGCCCTAATGCTAAGCCAGGAAATAGCTTTTGAATTAGAGTATTGTGCCGTTCCATGGCTGAAAATCTAGGAATGCTTTACTTCTCATCAGTCTCTCCCCCATATATATATTTCTAACCATTTTCCTGGTCTCTACAACATTATTTTAATGTCTTTTTTTTTAAGGAAGAAAAAACCCTTTTGACTGCCTTCATCTGATTTTCTCAACTCACACCCCCTTGGCTACGGTAACCACAAATCTGATCTGTTTTTCTCTGAGGTTATGTGTTTGTTTTTAAAGTATAATTTAATCTGTGTCTTAAAAATTAACACCAGAGGTGGTCTGAAACAAAATAAGGTGAGGAAAAGGACTATTTATCTCATTTATACTAGTCACAGAGCAGCCTTTTTTTTTTTTTTTTTTTTTTTTTGGTGGGGAGGAGGTCAAAACAGTTTCCTAGATGCTGCAAAGAGCTTCAGATGTGGAAGGATTTCTCCTTAATGTACCGGGCCCTGCTCTAAGGGTAGAGACTAGGTCTCTACTCCTTCGCAGGCCTACAGGCAATCCCTCTCCTAGAGTTTGCATTTGGGGGCCTCAACATGCAGACCCCTGAGTGTTAAGGAACCTGTAGTCAGAGCTTCTCTTGGCTGGGCTGAGGGTGGACTATACAGGTTACCATTTGTTATATCAATACAAAAGGCTGCTATCATTCACTCTGTTCAAATTCTCAGCCTATACTTTGCAAACTTTATTTTATTTGATCTAGGCAATGTCTTGTGTGACCACAACTAAAATTGTCTCCATTCTTAAAAAGAGGAAATGAAATTCTGATGTCATTTAAATTCAGGAGCCCCAGATTTTTGTCAGAGTGGAGCCTTCCGCTGCTCCCAGGCTCTCCGCTTCATCAGCTCTGAGTACTGGCCCTCAGCTGCACTGAGCACGCGGTGCTGCCTTCATCCTAATCCTGCCTCTGAAGTCTGTCCTCCCTGCTCCCTGGAGGGCAGTCACCACCCCTGCCTTACTTTCCTGGAATCCACATTGCCAAGCGCGTTGTCACATATATGGGCAGTCAGAACATTTCTGGTGACAGAATGAAGAGAACTGCATGAATTTACCCTTGCTGTTCATTTTTATGTCACCATTATCTGTAAACGGTCAGAAAATGTGAGCTATGATCCTGTAAAGAAATGTGGAAGAATTTAAATCTAATGTATCAGTCCCTTTAGAGGAAAATGCAGAGAGGTGAGGCTAGTTGTATTTTGGTGCAATTTAAGAAGTGGCAAAATAGAGTACAGGGTCAAACTTCTAAGTATTCTCATCAGAATTGAAAAAGAGATATATTGAGACTCAGGTTTTTATTTCAACCTTGGGTCTCATTTAGATGAATACATCCTATTGGATTGACACTCTTTCATGTTCCAGGAGTGTGTTTAATTTCCAGTGTAATAAAAGAAGAATTGAAGTTGCGACATTCTATGTTGCCCATAAATGGAAGACAAATTGCAAAAACGTGGAAACAACACTGGGATAAGTAGAGAAATGACAATCCTGGCCTATTTAAGAATCTCATTTGCAGGCAGGTACTCAGAGCAGCTGGATACAGGCGCCCACAGCCAGACACCTGCATCACCAGGCTCACTGGGGCCTGCCACCCTCCTCACTGATGACACCCAGGATGATGTTCTCCAGCTCTGTCTGCAACCTTAGATGTGACCTGGCCCCGAACCACGGCCTGCCAAAGCAGGAGACCCTCACAGTCCTGCCCCTAACAGGGAGAATCTTCTTTGTTTTCCTGCCTGAAGGACAAGAAGGTTTTCAGGTTCCATCAGCACCAGCTGGCTGACAGCCAGTTCCAAAACGCTCAGGCCGCCTCATTCTCCATGAGACGATATAGCACTTCTCCTTCGTCTTCAGCACAAACAGCTGAAATTCCTCACTGGGCTTGATCAACAGTGGGAAGATCTGGAGACTAGTTTGGTGCAGGAGATGGGGAGGAAAAGACCCTCCTGATCAATGAGGACTCCAGCCTGACTTTGAAGAACTCCTTCCAAAGGACCAGGCTCGATCTGAAAAGAAAGTCCATAGCTGCTGTGCCCAGGACAATATGAGAGTGGAAGTTAAGGCGTGAAAATCAGAGTGTGCTTTCCCTGTATGTTCAACCTCAGAGAACCCAGGAGTGGGAAAAGGAGACCTGGACCCAGTCTTCTACAATGGAGGCTTCTCTGCTTAGAGGTGGCCTCAAGCGCGTCAATATTCGCTCAGTTCAATGACTTTTCTTCTGATTCAGTTGTAAATGCATTGAGTCATCTCAGCACATTGTTTTTCAATAGTAAGTGGAAACAATACTTTTGAATGGACAGAAAATTTATTTTTAATTTGTAATAATTAGAATTTATTTCTCTATGTTGATTGTTATATTTACCAAATTTATTCTTCATATTATGATATGGTCAGCTTTGTGTCTTATTTTCCTTTGCTTTGGGGGTGCAAAAGGTATATTTTAAGTGTTAGGTTTAACTCATACTCTTAAAGAAAACCAGAGGGTCCTTAAACCTTTAATCTGCCTTAAAATCCAAAGGGAACATAAATAGTTTTATTCATTTCATTGGTTCTTAAAATATTTTGAAGTATCTCTGCTTTCTGGATTTTACTTGTGTTTTTTAATATATTGGTAGATAAAACAAAGATATTACTTTCTTAATGGAGCACTCTGTCAGAGAAGACAGGCCTTAAAGAGTAAAAAATTAGCTTGAAACCCTTTCTAGGATGTGAAGGAGATGCACAAGGCATTATGACAGGTTATAGCAGCTGGAGCTGTTCTCTTTTACTTGTTCTTTCTCGGAGAAAGCATGTCTAATGGTTGCTGATTCAGTTTCAGCAGTTGCATGATCAATAAACTGTGAAATATATTATAGAATCATGGAATTTAAACTTCAACAAAGAAGTGTAAATATCCCTTGTATTGTTGGCACTGTGGTGGGTGCGAGGTACAATGAAAATAGTGGACACATTGCCTGCTATCACAGAGCTTGCAGTCTGGTGGAGATATGGGTAACTAGGTGTTCAATTGAAGGAATGCTAATGCTGTGACAGGGAAAGTACAGGTTCTTGGGAGTATGTGGGCTTGCATGGATCAGGGAAAGCTTCTGCAAGAACAGTTGGTAAGCTGGCATCCCAGGGGTCTGCAGGAGTTTGCCAGGTAATTGCATGATGGTCAGTTTTGGCCATGTATGGAGATCATCTAGGGTAGCAGGTAAATATGAGGGTTTGGAGCTAATGACCTTTGTTTGGAGATGTGAACCTGGGTAAAGACATGCATATGGAAGTCAACAGTCATAGAGATGACGTTTGGAACTATTTGGGAGGTTGAGACTATATGTGCAGAGAGGATGAAGGGTGGGACTAGCATAGATCTTTGAGGAACACCAATTCCCTAAGATGAGAGTGTGGAGTCAACAAAGAAAGGAGAGGAGGAGGAACAGAAAAGCAGACGATGGTGGTGACATAGAGACCAGATGAAGGTCAGACTTTAAAATGGCGGGTGTAATAACAAGTATGTGATGCTTCGGACATGTCAGCCAAGGCTGCTTCACATTGATCTCTAACCTCAGTAAGATGTAGCTTATTGGCAATATCTTATGACCTAGTAAGTGTTTTAAGAAATTAATCTCAATTTTCAAAATATTTTTTTCCTCTCATTTGTTTTAAGCAAGGGTCTTAGAAGACCCTTAAGGCTTAATAGATTAAGCATTCAGCTTTATATATATAATCAGGGTTTTTCATTGGAGAGTTTTATTCACTTCTTCAAAATGTCATTTTATATGGATAAGTTGCATAAAAATTTGTAATCTGTTTGCATCAAAATGCTTTTAATTTCAGCATGATGTAAATTTAAACTTAATATATTATTTTCTACTTAATATTGATAAATACCTCTGTGCCAATGCACTGATTGCATTTTGTTTTGATGCCCACTAGAGAGCCATAGGTATTTGTAATCTAGTGTTTGGTACATCCGTGAGAATATTTCATTTGCTAGTAGAAGTTAAAAATTTGTGTGTGTGCTTTGCACAATACTTAAAAAGATGATCCTATTTTAATTCACAGAGGTAGAATTTTTGCATAACAAAATTATGAGCTCAGTAAGGCACAAATATGGCATTATATCAATATCTTTTGGGGACTTCCCTGGCAGTCCTGTGGTTAAGACTTCGCCTTCCAATGCAAGGGGTGTGGGTTCGATCCCTCGTTGGGGAGCTAAGATCCCACATGCCTCAGGGCCAAAAAACCAAAACATAAAAAACACAGAAGCAATATTGTAACAAATTCAATAAAGACTTTAAAAATGGTCCACATCAAAAAAAATCTTAAAAAAATATGTATCTTTTGAGTGGACATGAAAAAATGGCTTTTACTCCTTTGTGCATACCTGTCACAATAACAACTATCATCGCCATGTTTAATATGTCCCTGGTGCTTTAAATAGTCTGCTCACTTAAGATAACTTTATGACTTATTATATTCTCATTATATAGAGCACATAACATGCGATGGTATGTTGAATGGAATATAGTAGTCTCATTATCCCTATTCTAAAGCTGAGAAAACTGTACTATAGGAAAAAGAAAACAATTGCCCTAAATCATGCATGAAGTTGAAGGAAGACTAAGGAGATGCCGAGCTAACAAATTTACTGGTCACCTGAGAAGACAAGAGTCACCCACGAGAGAAGATGCAGCAAGACTGTCATTTTCAAACAGTTTTACTGGCACAAGTATGTTCAGCTTATTACATTTATCACTTTTATTAACAACTCTGAGGACCAATGATGTCCCTAACAGTGTGCAGGATACTGGGTGGGAATAAGAAGTGTAGCTGGAGAGTGAGCTGAGTACGGTACCTGATGCAGAGGGAGATCTCTTTCCTAAGCCTGATACGACTATGCTGTTCCACTCCCAGGTTTGCTAAGACCATATACTGCTCTGCCTCCCCTTTGGCCTCCTCTCGTCCCTGCTTGCTCAACCACAAACATGGCCAGGAGTTCTGCGTCCCTGCTGCTCCAGAGCCTGTCCCATGAGGAAGGAAAGGCGAAAAGTCCTCAGTTGTACACTTTCATTCAGGCTAAATTGAGAACTGGGGAGCTGAGCTGCTTTGCCCAGCTTTCATCAGGATGCAAGAAGGCCTTGGAGTTAGATGAAAGTTATTCTCCATCAAAATATTTGGGGTCCTCTGGTTTGTCCCATTTCCCTCTGAACTTGAGACCTCAGGAATGCCAAATTCCAGTGCTGTTTTGGGGAATATGTGAGGTTTCTTGTCTCTGTTCCTAGAGGCTGATTGGGACATTTGGGAATCTATGTGCCTGTGTAACCCCCAACATTCCAACCCACGGCTGTTTACAGATCAGTATCATGATGGAGAAGGGGAAGGACTGGGAAGTCCAGTTCCTGAGACTCGTTCTTTAATGGATTTTCTCAATTTGTAAAGCCCCTCAGTATTTGTCAAGTTCCTATGCTTTTGTATTTGCTTTGTGAAGAGCTGTATTCGTCCTGACACAAATGAAGGCGGCTGAGATGGTAGAGGGTGTGCAAGGCCACTGTCAGACTCCCTCCCTAACCTTCCTCCACCTCAAACACTCAAAGTCAGCTCTCAATCAGAACTAGAGAACCTCTTTTTTTCTCTAAACCCGGTTCCCGGACTACTGCATCCTTCCCCCAAACGCAGCAGAGACAAAAGAAAACACTCTTTTTTAGAAGAAACAATTTACTTGTGAAGAATGAACTTTGCTGTTTTTGAGAGAGACCATTTTGTTTTCAGAAGATGCCTTACCCCAAGGCTTCCTTCCATATTCTGTTCCCAATGGGACTCCCTCGTGTCAGCCTCTTGCTGGACTAGGACCCTGGAATTCCACAGGGCCAGCCAGCAAGAGGGATGCCTGAGATGACAGAAGATATGAATCACCTTTCTGAAGAGAGGGTGGGGCTGGTGTCACATGAGTGCCTTTCAGGTGAGCTCTGCAAACCAGAAATAGGAGCCTGGGTGTGTCCAGCGAGAGTGGAAGCAAAGAGAGCGTGGAACGTGCTGAGAAGACTGCTCCACTGGGAAGAGATTCGTTCAAGACTAATGCCCAGGAACTAGAATTCGAGGTCGGAGGTTCAGTGACACTAATAGTAAGGTCCATGTGTGTAGAGCGGTGTCATTTTACAGCTCTTTCACACACATTGCCCCAGGCAATCATCACAACAATCCTGGGACTCTCCCAGACACAGACTATGAAACTTAGGGAGGTTAACTTGTCGGAGTCATTACCCCAAATTTTGCCACCAAAACAGTCATTGTTCCACCACGTCTCACACTGTCACTTGGTGGGTAAGTGCCATGGCCCAGCTTTCACATGGACGAGCAGAGCGTGGGTTAGAAGTGTCCCAGGTCCTGACTTCTTTGCTTTCTTGCTCTGAGTGTCTCCTCTGGGGGGCCATTATTTTCTGAGAGTACAGGCTGTAGGAGGTGACATTGCCAGCAATTATAGACCTGGGACTGTATGGAAAAGAGAACTAAGATCAAACCCGGGAGGGCCCAGGATTAGAGAGCAGAACCTTACCTTTCATAGCTCCTGCTTTTTTCTTCCTGCTTCTGCGTTGCTGCTGAAAGACCAAAAAATGAAAGAGTTCAGAAGCTATTTTGTGCCTTTCTCATAGTAAGGAAGCAACAAACATTATTAATGAAAACCATTTGTGACTTTTTGCATTATTTGAGGTCTCTGTTATTTCCATATTATTCATTTTTAAAGTAGATCCAAGTATTTTCTACTGATCCTTCTTTCTCAAAGAATTTTTACTACTTCCCAGAAAATCTTTCAGAAGTATAATACACAAGGACTTCCCTGGTGGCAGAGTGGTTAAGAATCCGCCTGCCAATGCAGGGGACACGGGTTCAAGCCCTGGTCCGGGAAGATCTCACATTCCGCGGAGCAACCAAGCCCGTGCACCACAACTACTGAGCCTGCGCTCTAGAGCCCACAAGCCACAACGACTGAAGCCTGCGCGCCTAGAGTCCATGCTTCGTGACAAGAGAAGCCACTGCAATGAGAAGGCTGCACACCGCAAGGAAGAGTAGCTCCCGCTCGCTGCAACGAAGACCCAATGCAGCCAAACATAAAATGTAAATAAATTTATTTTTTAAAAAAGAAGTATAATACACAGAAATTGCAAGTATCTTCAACATACAGCACGGAAATTTCACACACTGAATGACATTGTGAAACTAGCACCCAAGTTAAAACTAATAGATTTTGCCCAGGACCTAGCACGTTTCTTATGTTGCCTTCCAGTTGCTACCTCAGAGCAGCTCTCCTTCTCCTCCCTGAGGGTAGCCACTCTGTGACTCTAACAGTCCTGCTTATTTCTGACAGACACACTTTTATGCCTCTTGTGTATATTTACTCATTGAATCCTGAGAATAATCCTATGAAAAAATACTACTATTGTCCCCATATTAAAGATGAGGAAACTAGGGAGCTTAGTGTTTGTGTTATTTGTCAAGGTCACACTGCTATTAATAGCAGAGCTGGGATCCAGTGCCACGAACCCTGGCTCCTTCTCACAGAGGTTTTGAAAATCCTAGAACTCTCCTTTCACTTGTGCTCTCTTCCTGTGGCTTTCACTCTAACAGAAACCTTGAAGCTGGAAACGTGCACAGAACCAGAGCAGCTGTGTGGCTGGTCAGTGAGTTGGAGGGACTGAAGGTATGTATAAGGGAAGAATGGTTCAGTAAAGGAGGACTGGGGAGAAGGCGGGGGGAAGGTGCCAGGATCGGCAGTCAACACCATATGTCACCAGCTTCCCTGGAGGAGATGACTCCTTCCCACAGGTATTTGCACCGACCACTCTTTCCTGGTGGGTATAAATCAGTTACACCTATGACATCAGGACTAACCATTCTCCATAATTTCCAGGACTTCCCTCAGTTCCATGGAATTCCACCTTTTGACAAGCATTTCCTGCAATGAAAGTGGTAGGACTGTTCCAAAGGACAAAATGGACAAATACTAGTCTGAAATAAGTTTACATAGAAAAAAATAAGAATGTAGGTTTCAGAACTTAAAAAACTCAAGAAGTTTTCTCTCATAAGAATTTAATAAATAAAACAAAATGCAAATTTAATGAAATAGAAAGGTGAATATTTTCTAAATTTTAATACAATGTAAGTATAAATATATTTATGTGAAAACATAAAAATAAGATACAGAAATAAATAAATAAATAAGCAAATAAACAGAATAAATAAATAACAGGGTAGTCATTGCTTAGGGGCTGATGCCCCTGAAGCTGAATAATTTTAACATATACTTGCTTATTACTACTGACAAAGTAATAGCTGAATTAATACAATAAATTCTGTGATTAAAATTGAAATAAGAGCCTTCTGAAATGACCAAACACATATGTGCAAGGGTGATAGGGCATCTTAGTCAATGAGAATCCTTTCAAGGTGACCCCAGGTCTCTATCCATAATTCTTATCCTTTCTTGCAAGTTGGTTGATGAAGACAAGGATCTCATGATTTCCACTCTGACAATTTCCCAGGCACAGTCACTGTATTTCTTCTCTTTCAGGTAGAGATGGATTCCCTGGAAGTACCTCTTCACGGCCAGTGTAGGGCCCGTCACTCCCAGGGCAGATTCTTCCTCTCCCATCGCCTGCACCAAGCAGGCGTCCAGGTCCTCCAGCTGCTGATGGAGTCCAGTGTGGAGTTTGTCCAGGAGGGAGGTGTCCCAGGCGGCAGAGGAGCGCTCTGTGTGGAAGAGGTGGAAGATCTGCTGGAGCATCTCGTGGAGGACAGAGGTGGCCTGGGCCTTCGGGAGCTGGCTGCCATCCACCATGTCCTGGGGGAAACCGAAGTCTTTTCTATCCTTCAGACAGAAGCTAGGGGAGATTCTCCTCATTTGGCCCAGAAGCATGAAGTTCTTCCTGCTAATCCGCACATGGTTCTGAGACAGGTTGCAGCCCAGAGATCCACCAGGGCCGTAGCTGAACATCACCAGGGCGGTCAGTAGAGAGAGCACGAAGGCCATGGGGCAAATGAGGCTGCTGCTGGCCTGGCTGAGACAGTCGTCTGGAGGAACCTTGCGGGTAGGTTCTCTGATGACATTCTTTCTAAGCAAGGCCATTAAATAGGGAACACAATAATTTTCATTTTCTAAACATTTCTATACACTTTTACTTCCTTTTTTGATTTTCATTTATGTATTCTCAGTATGGTCTACGAAGATGTCATCATTCTAAACTATTAATTTTGCAAGAAGTTTAATTTTCCCAGTAATTTCAGATGTGCCCATCCAAATGGATATTTATTAATCAAATGAGAAAGGTTTTTGTCTTAAAGTCAGAAGTGATGTAGGTTTGTAAATACACACATTCTATATCTCTTTCATGCATAAATGTTGGTCTTCTCTGTTCCAGGAACAAATTTTTAGCCCTGATCTTAGGTTCCATTTTTACCTCTTACTTTACATAGGAAGGCAGGCTCTCTCAGCCGTATGGTTTCTGTAGTTGCTTAGGGATTTACCAAATCACTCTGGCATAAGCTCTTTGAAACAAAAGGTGGGTTTTGTTTAGTGTTTGATTTAGAGAAGAAGCTGATTATTATGAGTCCGTGAGCTTCTCCCATGTTTCCTTTCCTTCTAGAACATGTTCCTTCATGTCCATGTGGTCATGCTTCAGGGGACCACGAGGTGAGGACTGTTATAGATATTGTCCTTTCTTTCCACCATTTTCTTACTGGAGACCTATAGTCCTCCACAGGCTGGGCCAATACCCCCACCAGGAATCCTGGTTCTTTTCAGGAGAATATGGGTGTGAAGGTCCTAATTCCAAGAGAATTGTATTTCCCCAGCAGCACCTCACTCACAAGGGAGAGATCACATCTAGTCACACCCTCTCCTCTAGAGTGACAGAGTCCCCTTCCTAACGTCCTAGACTCCCTCCCTGAGGGCAGGCTCACCACATCCCGAGGACTGTAAAATCTCTTTGCTGTGGAGGGGCTTGTTTATTTGTTGGGAAAATAATTCATCTTCCAGGACCCTCACCCTTGCCCCTGGAGTGTTTGTGTGAAGGACCCTAGTCCTCAGTGGTGACCTCCTCCCCTCCTGACCCGTGTCCTCAGGTATCAGAAGTGTCAGTAGCCCTCAGATGCTGAGAGCAAAAGTGTGTTTTCTCTAAGGATGTGGAGGAATTATCCAGTTCTAATCATTTCACCCTGAGTAGACACATAATGTTTATTTTGCCAAATACAAATTTTATTGTTCAACTATTTTACTACAACTAGTCAACACTTGTTATGCTCCAAGTTTCTGAGCTGGGGGCAGAGAATTCAGCGATGGTGTTGTCTCTCATTAAAGTTTATGTCACAGAAACCAGTGAGGTTCAGTTGTTCATTCAGTCAGTTGATGCCACTGGGCTTCTCCCTTCCTCTGTCTCTGTCTGCCTCTGAGAATGCAGGGCAGCGAGGCCCAGGATTAGGTCAGAGAGAAATCGCCTTCTTTCCTTTACTTGTGTGTAATTTTTCATTTAAAGTTTTTGTAACTTATATTCACTTAGCGACTTACTGGACAAGATTTGTCTTGCTGCTCCTGCATTAGTTCTAATTCATGATGAGGTAAGAACAATAAAGGGAGGTAAAGAAAGGCAAAGGGGCTCCAGTCTCTATCATTTTCAAACTTTACATTTTTTGTTTATCACTGCAACTGTCCTAGAAAGTAAAATTCGACAGCTGTCTTGTGGGCAAAAAGAAAACAAATGTGAGTCTGAATGTCATGAATGAGAAAGAAGGGAAGTGATTTTCCCCTGACACAATGACAGATTCTAAGTTAGCAAACTTCAGGGCAGCACAGTTGGGGACGAGGCTATGTCAGAGGAGAAGGATGAGGCCAATGTGAAAAATAGAAAGGCAGGAACATGCTTGCTTCTGCCAGAAGCTCAGAAAAGACCAAGTCCTGGGTCAGTTGACTGCCTTCAGCTTCGCAAGACCAGCTCCCTCATTTTTCTTTCATTTAATCCATGTATGATCAGTTTTGAGGAGAGAAGGAAGAAGTCACACCCACCAGCTCACAAGTAACTGGCAACCAGAACCCCAGTTGCTAGAACACTAACCCTGTCTGGGAGGATGAGCAAGATCAGTCTTGCTGAGCATCCGTCTGGGTGATAGATCCACGCAGGCAATGAGAAGGGTACTTTAAGAAAACTAGAATTAAAGGAAGGGAATTAGATGATTCCAAAAGTTCCTGATCTTATCTGGTTAATAGTAATCGTGATATTAAAAAGTAATAACTGAATTTTATTGCTTGCTACTAATGGACTAGCCACTTTCTAAGTTCTTTAAAATTTAGGGACTTCCCTGGCAGTCCAGTAGTTAAGGCACCGAGCTTCCACTTCAGGGGGCACGGGTTCGATCCCTGGTCGGGGAACTAAGATCTCGCATGCCCCGTGGCGCAGCCAAAAAGTAGAAAAAAAAAATTAACTCAACCCTCTCAATAACCCTATTTGGATCAACCTCACTTATACAACTGGAGAGAAATATAAATCTGGACCAATGAACTGTTCCAAATGTACCAAAGATACAAGGGCAAACCTTAGGGTGTTTACAATGATTTGTCTGAAAGCGCCCATTAAAGAAAGTGAAGGCTGCACATGAACATGATATTTAGGAACCAACGAAATAAGCAGACAGAGGACAGTGAGATGACAAAGGACCCTTATTCCACTTCAGGTGCCAAAGGGTTACTGTCTATGGTTTTGTAGGGCTACATGGGGTGTGGTCTGAGTCAACTGAACTGACTTTAGGTTCTAATCAAAATAGACAAAATCACTATTAAGTAGTTAGAAGGGAATAGATTTTTCTGCCTATTGGAAAAAAAAAAAAAAAAAGGCAGTTTCCCACTGGCCTAGTGGTTACGATCCGGCACTCTCACTGCTGTGGCCCAGATTCAATCCCCGGTGGGGGAACTGAGATCACACAAGCCACGCAGCGCCAAGTCTAAGATTTCGTGAGTGATTTCTTCCATGAAATATAGTAAAATAACTTTATTAACCCTAGAAGAGCTGACCCCTGGAATCTATGTATTTTTAACGCTTGAGTTTTCTTGTGAGTTTAAGAAAAAAAAAAAAGCACCTAACAATTTCTAGCCATGTGAGCTCTGACGTTTCTCCTTCAGGATGACAACTAAAAAGTCACTCACCATCTGGTTCTACAAGAATAAAGTCATTAGCCACAGCAGTCCCTGACCCCAACACGCCCTGACAGGAGTTCAGGGTGGAGATCAGGAATGGGGCACTCTCTGCTCTGGGAAAACTGACAGAATAGGCCTGCAGATAGTTAGATAATTTCCTGAGAAAATTCTGTGAATCCAATTTTTTGCAACTTCTCATACTTAGAAAAGCACTAAAATCATTAATAGTGACAAATGCGCCTCATGACTAGCAGCAACCTTCTACCAAGATGTGCCTTGATTGCACGTATCCCCTTCACCACAATCACGTATATACTGACGTCCCCATTATGTCCTTGGAGCAGTTCGTCAGAGCTGACTGAGAGGCTGTCCTCCAGGCTATGGTCCTCAGTAAGTCCTCCCAAAAACCTGAACTCCCAGCTCTTATGTTGTCATTTGTTTCCAGTCAACAAGGACCTCCCCGATTTTCCAGACGATCTCCTCAGGTCAGCCTGCTGTTCGCATTCTCAGTGAAGACACCTCCATTTCTCACCTACAGTCCAGACTGGACATCCTTTTGTTTACTGATAGAGTCCAAATAAGAATCTCTACTCTTTATTGTTCCAACTATTGGTTAAGATGTGGGTACCGAAGAGGCCTTATGTATGACCAAGACGGAAGAGCCTACGTGCTTCCTAGACAGAAGCAGTGAAGGTTTTTAATGGGCTCCTTAGCAGGGAGAGTCTGGCTTAAACTCCAGAGTCAGCCTCATGGCCTTGTATAGTTGTCTTTATTTAAATTTCTAGCCTCAGCCCATTAAAACATCATAAGATAATACTGAAGAATTGAAATAAAAATATTATTTAAAAAATCATTTGTTAATAAAATGATATTTTTAGCAGTAATATAGGAATGGTTTCTGCTTGTTTTAGGACCCTAATCCTTAGGAAGGTTTCCAAACCTCTAAATGTACTTTAAATGTCCTTCTGACTTTAAAATACCTACTCAGTGCTGTATGCATCAACTGGAAAGAACAGAAAGATGATTGATCCATCAGTGCCCTCTTTCCAAATTGCCTAAATTAAATAAATGAATTTCCACTTAGCTCTTTGTTGCTTTTAGAAATTGTGACCTTCCAGTGTGCATGTTACTGACACCTGCCCTGCTGGAAAGGCTCTACCCCAGTTGTTGCTAAATATATTAAAATCCCTGCCTGTGTCCCTTCTATTCAAGCATGTTTCATTTTGTTTGTCTTTCAAAGGGGCAAAGACATCATGATGGAATGTACGAAATTCCTTGGATTGCATTGTCCCCAGGAATATCCTTCCCTGCTCTGTGATAACTTGCTGGGTCCTAAGGACGAAACAAGTTTGCAGCTGGCACTGAGGTAACCCTCGTCCCTTCCAAGACTCTGCAGGCTGCTGTGGTATCAGTGCTGGGGACACTGCTAGTGGCCACGTCCTTGTGGGAGAACTCTGTGCTATCGCACGCACCTCAATCTTTTCTTCTCTGAAAAGGAATGTCCTGGAGAAACACTTGCCTCAGTGCAGCTCATCTGTGTCCTTCCGTGTCCTGAGGACCTGCCGCTGTTCCAGTGAACGCTTTCAACATCTCTGTTCTCCTTCCAAGTTCTCAAGCTGCTGCTGCCTTTCAGCTCCATGTTTCCTGCGCTTTGGGCTTTTTGAACAAATAAGAGTCCTGAAGCAGGTGAGTTCCTCCTAGTGCAGTCAGCACGTGGAAGTGCGCAAATAGAGGCACAGGTGAGCTCCTGGATTCTCCAGCATTGTTCATTGTTGGGCAGGGTGCCATCTAGTCACTGTGTTTCTCTGGGAGCCTGGACAGTCTGGACCTGCAGTGCTTGGCAGGCGGAGAGGGTGGAGCCATATGAGAGTTTCTGACAAACCTCGAACTTTCACTCAGCTTCTGCTTTCCATTGGTGGCTTTGTACTCTTAAGGGGAAATTGACAGCCAGCAACCCTAATGGAGAAGGAAACAGCTGTATGAATATGGGCAGTACAGCTTAATGCAGAGTGAATGGGGAAAGTACACTATGGATTTGTACACTGGGAGGAACTGAATGATTGTGATATTTTAGTGAAAGAATGGGATCCAGGAAAACAGAGAGGAAGGGGAATTGTGCCATGTATCAGAATCAGCAGATAGATGTATGGTATATTATATATGGTATATTTTATATGTAGCATATTTTATACTATGTATTCCTATATATGTACCATATATGTATATTATTATATATAAAGTTACATACAATTGATGACACACTTTCTCCCAGTTCTGTTTTTTAGGCTGTCATTGTTTTGCAGTCAGTGACCGAGAGATGGGGAGGAGAATTCATTATTCCCCTTTAGACCTATATGAAAAGTATAGGAAACAACACACTACCTGTTTAGCCCTCACTCTGTGGATGATACTCTGCTAAGTGTTCTTAAATATTCTGGTTGGTCTAATATTCAATACAACTCTAGGGATATTTCCCCTACTTTATATTTGAGGAAACTGAGGCTCAGGGAAGTTAAGTGATTCCCCAGCATCATACACGTGCCCTGGCAGAATCTAGACTCTATGCAGAAACCCATATCACATATAAATAATTATTTAACTTCCATCCTCTGTAATTCTCAAGCCCTTTGTTTTCTTCTTTGGTGCTTTCTGAAGATCATTTTTCCCTGGTTGACTCCTAAGTGCACTGGCTACTCCACCTTTGTGCCCTCTGCAGACTCTCCTTCTCTTTCTCACTCTTAAAAGTTGAAGGTCCTCATGAACTTTCGGTCATCATCTCGTTCTACGCTCTACTCCTAAGGAACGACATCCACATATGCTGCTACCAGTGGGAAGTCTGTCTTTAGGTGTTTCTTGGCCACTTTATAGAGTCCATCTGCTTTCTCCCCTTCTTGAGATGCCTCATTCCAGATTCTGGTGAGAGAATCCCCTTTTCACTCTCTCTCATTGTAATAGGAAACTTAATTGAAATAATTTAGCATGATTACTGTTTTTATATCTTTTATCTCTTCCAAACTGAACTCTCCAGAAGAATAGGTTTGGCGTTTTGTTTTTTCACCTCTGTATTCTCAGAACTATCATATATCCGATGTAGAAATATGAAGTTTTAAAATATAACCTGGGACTTCCCTGCTGGTGCAGTGGTTAAGAATCCGCCTGCCATTGCAGGGGACACGGGTTCGATCCCTGGTCCGGGAAGATCCCACATGCCGGGGAGCAACTAAGCCCGTGGGCCGCAACTACTGAGCCTGCGCTCTAGAGCCCACGAGCCACAACTACTGAGCCCTTGTGCCACAACTACTGAATCCCACGTGAACTAGAGCCCATGTGCCACAACTACTGACCCACGTGCCACAACTACTGAAACCCGTGCCCCTAGAGCCTGTGCTGCACAACAAGAGAAGCCATCGCAATGAGAAGCCCTCGCATCGCAACGAAGAGTAGCCCCTGCTCGCCACAGCTAGAGAAAGCCTGCGCACAGCAACAAAGACCCAGCACGGCGAAAAATAAATAAAATTTTAAAAAATAAAATAAAATATAAACCACTCTAATAAATGAATGATGAGTAGAATTTATCATCCATGTTTCAGTATACCTTGCAAATTAAAGCTACTTCTTTTTGTAAGAATAAAAAAATCCAAGATGTCATCTGGGGGAGAGTTTCATAAATTAAACAAGAAAATAATTTGAAACAATATAGAGGTAAGCATATTTTATTATATTGAATATACTATAAAGTTGAACATGATATTATATGAACAAAACTATTTAAAATATACCATACATAGTATGACTGAGATAAAGTAGAAGAATAAATAGATGACTACATTAGAGCCCTTTGCACTTTAAGCACTATCATTTTGACTCCTGGTCTGATCATTTCTAAATCTCTACTGTATATGAGTCTAGTTCTGATACTTGCTCTGTCTCTTCAAACTGTGTTTTTCACCTTTTAGTATGGTAAGTTTCTGTTGAAAGTTGAACATGATGTATGGGGTAAAAGGAACTGAGGTAAATTGGCCTTTAGGGTGAGGATTTACATTTATCTTGCTAGGAGGTTGACTGTGTTTACTTCTAGTGCTGGGCTCTGTTTCTGCCCTCTTTATTTTCCATATCAGCCAAGCTGGCTTATCCTTTGGGATTGGTCTTCTTTCAAATAGATTTATTAGACCTGTTTGACAAGTAACCACCATAGGAAACAGGTCTATATCTTGTTCACCATTGTATCATTAGTACAGAGTTCATAATAATTACTCCAAATAATTATTAACAAAGAGTATTCTTAGATTTTCCATTAGACCTCCCATCAGAAGCTTCTACTGACCTCGCATCAGAACCTTATATTGAAGTAATTATTAAGCATCATTAGATGATCCAGTACATTTCTACTGAGCCTCTTGGTTCATCCTTCTCCATCTCACAGTGAAGACGCAGGGTGGTGAAAATGTAGGGCATAGGATGCTAGATAAAATTAGCCTTCTCTGCTTTCCTGGTGTCAGAGTCTTTGTAATGTTTTACGTTCTTTTTCATTTAGTATTTTTCTGGGCAGGGGTTGTCTTGCTACTACTGAATTACTTTCTTTATCATCTTGAGTTGAGTAGCTTAAGAGGGAAGCAAAAATGGAAACATAAAGGGCCCATACCATGATTTTCCATATGTTCAATACATCATTGATTTGCTTCTCCATTCAACTTTCTTGGAAAGCTGTCCTTGCATTTGATGTACTGAGGTAAAAGGAAAACAAATGCAAGTCTGACTATGATGAGAGTGAAAGAAGTAAAGTGACTCCCCAGGTGAAATAATGACAATGGAAGTTCTTCTCTTGTTACCCTTCTACTTGCTCCAGTATGGGTTCTGCTGATTAATTTCAGCAAATCAGCTCTCACTAAGGTCAGTTCTGTCTGTTTCCCTTGTAGTGGATGGTTTCAAGCGCAGAGCAGCTTACTGACATTCAACATCATATTCATCAAGGTAATGATACATTATCACTGTAAGTGATTAAATGTCAGGATTTAAGGTAAATCAAATCTTGAACATTGATATGAGTTTTCAATACATCAAATCCATGAAATCTCTTCAGAAGCAAAAAATATTTCAAAAAAGGAAAACAATGCAGAGAAAAAACTAATCCACGTCCATTCTAGGTTTCACCCTATGTCTCTCCTCCAATTCAGATGGCAAATATCTCAAACCTATTTTCTGTATATATTGTCATTCCCTTCTCTTATTCATGCTTCCACCTTCTCCACTATGGTTTCTGCTGATTAATTCTACCAAACAAGCTCTCACTAAATGGCCAATGCCATCTCTTTTCCCAATGTAGGAGCACTTTCTATCTACGTTTTCACGAATGCATTGAATCTTCTAAGCAGTTTCAGTCTTTCAGACATGGTCTTCTCACCACTCTCTCTTGTCCTGTTAACATATGGCCATTCCCCTTGCTTTCCTTTGTGGCGTTCCCTCCCTTTTAAGGTTAAGGTCATAGGATTCAATTTTCAGTCCTTTTCTCATTCGATACTCTCCTCCTATTTGATCACTTCTTCTGTTCCATGCTCTACACTTCATGGAATTGCTTATAAATTGCCATCTCCAGTATCCAATGGACATTTGCACTGAAATGTCTACTAGTTGACTATAGGTAATATCTACTGCTTTAATTTCTATATCCTCGCATGACATGATCCACCTTCTGCTGGGGGAATTCCATTTTCCCACCTTCTCACTGTAGCACCAAATTTAACTGATATTAATTTCTACTACAAATTAGTACTATTTTAAAAATAATTAAATTTAATTGTGAATTAACTGATTTTTAAAAAATATTTATTTATTTATTTATTTGGCTGCGCCAGGTCTTAGTTGCGGCACACGGGATCTTCATTGCTGCGTGCAGGATCTTCATTGCGGCATTCGGGATCTTTGGTTGCAGCATTCAGGATCTTGTAGTTGCTTGCGGCATGTGGGCTCTTAGTTGCGGCATGCAGGATCTAGTTCCCTGACCAGGGATGGAAGCCGGGCCCCCTGTATTGGGAGAGCAGAGTCTTAACCACTGGACCACCAGGGAAGTCCCTGTATTAACTGATTATTGTTTTTAGGTTACTTTCCTTTAAAAAAAAAAAAAATCAAAGTTACCCGAAGCAGAATTGGATTAGTTATGTTCACCTCTAGGTCCTGAGGGCAACACACGACCTGGCTAGAGGAAGTCTATTTTTATTTCTAACGTGAAAATCGTAATGATGGGTCAAGCAATTGTAACATATATTCTTTAATCAGGTTGCACATTCAGTCTTGGTGTTTCTTTCTTAAAGAAAAAAAGCAAAACAGGAAGTTTTCTATAGTAAGAATTTAATGAATGAAGAAAAATGATAAACTGACTAAATACAAAGTATGTATTTTTTCTCTTAACCACAATGTATACATGCACATAATATTATATGAACAAAAATAATTTAAATCTTTATAAATAGTGAAATAAGTATTAAAATTGATAAATAAATATTTAAGTAGATAAGTAAATAGATAGATCAGCATGGGCATCTGTGATGGACTAGTGCCTGTAGAGTAGAACATCATGTTGCTGACTATTCCTGAAAACACTTGACAAATTAATTCAATTCAGGGCGTGATGAGAGCAGAAATGAGTCTTTGACATGGCAGCACAGGTGTAAGTGTGGTCTTGTTAGGCAGTGAGAATCATTTCCGTGTTGAAGCAGGTGTGTGTCATTCCTTCCTCCTGAGTCTTTCTTGCAAGTTTGTTGACGAAGAGAAGGATCTCATGACTTCTGCTCTGACAATCTCCCAGGCACAAGGGCTGTATTTCTTCTCTTGCAGATAGACAGTGATTCTGTGGAAGTATTTCCTCACAGCCAGGATGGAGTCCTCCTTCAGCAGGGGAGTCCCTTCCAGCCCCGCCTCCTGCATCAGACAGGCTTGCAGGTCAGTGAGCTGCTGATAAAGTGCAGTGCAGAACTTGTCCAGGAGGGTCTCATCCCAAGCGGCAGCCGAGCCCTCCGTGTTGAAGAGCTGGAAGGTCTGCTGGATCGTCTCATGGACGACAGCGATGGCTTGAGCCTTCTGGAACTGGTTGCCTCCAAACGCCTCCTGGGGGAATCCAAAGTCATTTCTGTCCTTCAGGCAGGAGAAGGGGGAGATTCTCCTCATTTGTTGCAGGAGCATCAGGGCCCTGGTGTTAGCCAGGCTGCGGGTCTGAGGCAGGTCGCAGCCCAGAGAGCAGGTGGAGTTGCAGCTGAGCAGCACCAGGGCCAGGAGGAGGGACAAGGTTGGGGCCATCGGGGACCTTGTAGATGCTGCCGGCCTGGCTGAGGTGGGGACTCTGTGAACCCTGCTCTCTAGGTTCTCTGAAGACCTTCCTTCAGGCCTGGGTCTTAAATGGGAATGAATTTGTTTCCATTTTCTGAATGTTCCCTCTTACTTTCTACTTCTGTTTTTGCTTTTCATTTTGCACTCTCCAGATAGGTTAGGGCAGCGTTTCTCAACCACTGTTTTTCATCCTTGCCTCCCCTTCGCCTGCCCACAGAGCCTTTTTAGATATTATTTTTCCATATGGCCCCCCTATGAAAGTTTGATACACA
Source organism: Eubalaena glacialis (assembly GCF_028564815.1). Taxonomy (NCBI): domain Eukaryota; kingdom Metazoa; phylum Chordata; class Mammalia; order Artiodactyla; family Balaenidae; genus Eubalaena; species Eubalaena glacialis. The sequence goes on from NC_083724.1 coordinate 71,452,726, forward strand.
GATATACTGTGTCCATCGATATGTACTCCATGCATATCTTTACTTTATAAATAGAAAAAGAAAGTGAAAAGTTTATTCTTTTTATTCGATGCAGGGGTGAGTATGACAAAAAAATTTAGGCTAAAAATTAACTATAAAAGCTACTGCAATTAATTTAACATTTTGGTTAATTGTGCAGAATGACTTTTCATGTAATACATTTACTTAATAAATAGGAATGTATCAAATTACATATTCAATAAAAATTTATACAAATACTTCATAAGAATACCAATGTATGGATATATTTAAAAATCTATCAAAACTGCTAAAACCATTGAAAATTTAAATGATTTTCTTAACATTTATTTTTAGGTAATTATTAGTTTTGATTCATATCATAAAATGATTTCTAACTTCACTAGCTGCTAGATATTCATCTAGATATTGTCAACAACTTTTTCTCTTTAGGACTAGACATAATTATTGATCTCCTAGGTAACTTTTTTAGAATTAAGTAATAAAATACAACCTATTTGTGCTTAATTCCCGATGCCCACGTCACACTGAGGCTCAAACATAAGCAAAATCCACAAGACAGACAAGGACAGCTCATAAGTAAGCAAAGGCCACCTCTCACCTTATGACTTTGAGTTCAAGCATATGATGGAGAGCAAGTCCTCTAATGAAACATCAAGCCACCATAGCTTGTAGCACTGATCCTGCATATTGCGTATCTTCCATGCACTCAATGTCAATGCCTCTCGTCTCATACACAAGAAAACCCAAAGAGAAAAATGAATACAAAGGAATGAGATTTTGCTGGATAGGGTTGAGCTTTGGAGTGCCACCCACCGTTGTAGTAGCTAAGATTTGTTCGCACCCCTAAGAACTAATGTTTGCACCCATGGGAGCAATCTGCTCCCCAATGAGAATGCATGATCTAGGAATCATCATCAATTTGAATCTTTCTCTGTATTTTTGCACTGAATTTCAGATTCCCCAAAGGACTGTCCAAGGTTCCAATCCAAGCCTATTCTTTTCAAACAAAAGAAAACCATCTTTGTAATTAATTGAGAACTGGATAAATATTGATTGGTATCATGGAAAGAATTAACTTTCAACTCTGATCATGAATTCTTTTATTTTGCAGTGGATGTTCTGTGGCCTCAGCCCTCTCCAATTCCGATCTTTCAATAAATAATAGGTATGTGACCATCTTTGGCAAATCAGCTCTGTAGCAACTGGGCTCTGTCGTATTCTCTGTGGTATCCTCGGCACCAGGCCCAGTGTAATCACGCCACAAGTCATTTTAACCAAAGCAGTTTCTCAGATGTTTTCCTTCTAATGGAAGGCAGTTACGAATGACCAAGCTATTTTCATTTATCACGGTCATATTTGCCATGATTATAATAGACAGTGGATAGTAGTTCCACTCTATTCCTACTGGCATCAGTCATGCCTACTGAGTTTGTTGCTAAAACCACTAGGATTCTCTTCCCTTTAAGGTGCATATGACCCTGGGGATTCAAGATGTAAGAGCAGCACAATTTTCAGCCTTTGCCCGGCACTCTATTAAACTCAGGAGGATGGCCTCGTCGCTAATTTGTCCTCTACTAGGTCATGACAGAAAATAACCAGCTTGGTGTCACATACAGAGCCACGTATCTGAACTCAGACTCTCCCTGATTCACACAGGTCACAGCAACCAGACAATTAACCACGTTACTCTTCGGTGGATCTTTACAGATGTGGCAATGACTACCTACATACTGAGATTCTTTGGAGACTCCTCACAAAGACTGATGAACGATCATTTTCATCCTGTGTCTTCATTCCCTTCCAAGGGACGATGGGGTCCATTTCAGTTTGATTTCCAAATTTTGACACATAATAATTAAAGCATTACTGCAGGTTGAAAATCAAGTTTGGATTCTGAGTCCTCGGTCTGCTCTTTTGGCCTGATAAATTGCTCATTCTTCTTTATTTACATGAATATATTCTCTCTTCTGGATGCCAAGACATGTAGCCTTCAATGCCCTTTCTGGTCTGAATGTTTCCGTCCCCACAAAATTCGTATTTGGAAGTCCTAACCCCCAAAGTGGTGGTATCAGGTGGCGGGCCCTTTAGGACTTGATGAGGGTGTGAAGATGGAGGCCTCACGAATGGAATTAGTGCCCTTATCAAAGAGGTCAGAGATAAATGCCTCCCTCTCCTGCTGTGTGATGATACAAGGAGAACTCTGCAGTGTGAGACCTGAAGCAGGCTCTCACCAGAACTGGACCACGCTGACAGCCAGATCTTGGATTTCCAGACTCTGGAACTGTGAGCAATACATTTCTGCTCTTTACAAACTACCCAGTCTATGCTCTTTTGTTGAAGAAGCCCAAATAGTAAGACATGACCTGACTTATTGTGTCCTCAGAATACCTCCCAGGAGTCTGTAAAGTACCTAAAGCGAGAGACACCATCTTACCCAAGCCCGTTTCCTAGACAGCTAGTCCAGTCCCTATCATTTCCAGAGCTCAATCCATACTCCTGAAGGGACCAGTGATGATGGTAATAGGAGAAGGAACAATACCAACATATATTAGATATGATATGAGAGGATGATAATCTACAGAGACTTTGTAAATTCTTCATGGTTCTACAAGGGAAGTGATAATGGAATATTGTGTGAGATTTTTTTTAAAGATCATTTGCAGGAATATTCTCATCAAGTTTGCATTTTCAATACTTAGAAGAGCAGGATGAGAATCACGGGCCTGGACGCAAATGGGAGAGTCGCTCTCCCCTTTTTCTTCAGTCATCCTCAAGTACTTGCAAGGAGCTGCCTGATCATACTTTTCTCGTCTCCCTCAGGCAATAAGGAAACAACTTGTGTCTACATTCGTGGATATTTTCCTCGTAGGCTATGCCTTTGGGCATCAACTTGAATGCTTCTTTCAAACAGTCTATGATGCTGTGAACTCTGAGTGACATCCGTGTCATCTTCCCCAAGCTGAACTTGTGGAATAAGAATTTGGGTCTGATTGTGGGTGTGTTGTTTTTTAGTTTTCTTTATTTCAGCAAATGAACAATAAAAATACATGAAATCATAATACCACTGAGTCTGAGAATAAACATCCAAACTTGACTGTTTTCTTTCTTTTAAGGCAGAACTAGAGGATGAGATTTTTTTTAACTTTTTATTTCATAGTGGAGTATATCTGATTAACAATGCAGTGCTAGCCTCAGGTGTACAGCAAAGTGATTCAGCCACACGCATACATGCATCCATTCTTTCTCAAACTCCTCTCCCATCTAGGTTGCCACATAATACTGAGCAGAGTTCCCTGTGCTACACAGTAGGTCCCTGTTGGCCATCCATCCCAAATATAGCAGTGTGTTTATGTCAATCCCAAACTCCCCAACTATCCCTCCCACACACCCTTCCCCCCGGTAACCATAAGTTTGTTCTGTTAGGCTGTGAGTCCGTTTCTGTTTTGTAAATAAGTTCATTTGTATCATTTTTTTTAGATTCCACATATAAACGATATTTCTCTTTCTCTGTGGGTCAGATTGTTTTTTAATGAAGTGTGTGCAAGCAAGAACATTAGTTGTTCCTCTCCACCCACACCCAGAACTTCATTAGGACAAATAGTGTAAAGATGAAAAGTGGTCTTATGCACTGAACTTGTCTCCTCGTCCATTAATCATGCAATAATTTCCCAACGTCTTTGCAGTGAGATTTCCACAAGGATAAATCCAGGCCATGTAATGTGAGCAGAAGTGCTCTTGCCCTGTATAGTCCTGGCCCTTGAAAACCTCGCATGTGATGCACCAGACTTTTTTCCCTTTACCACTGAGTGGAATAGACTCAAGTACTGCAGAAAAATTTGGAGTCACCTGTTGATGATGGAAATATCCACAAAACAGGGGGTACCCATGTCCCCGAATCACTCTTTGGAGAGCAACTTAGAACATCCATCTGATCAGGAATCCCTGCCTTGTTTTCTTATACCAGGGAAAGATAAGACTCTGTTATGATCAAATTCCTGACAGCATTCCGTTTACCTGTTACAGCAGTCAGCATTAAGTTAACTGACAAATATCTCTTAACACCACACTATCCAAAAAACCTTTCTATACTTCATATGTTGAAAATAGCAAATACCCCTCCCAAAACTTAAAGTGATCTTTTAAATTACGTTATAAAATTATTCATACAAGAAAAGAGATTGGGGCTTCCCTGGTGGCGCAGTGGTTGAGAATCTGCCTGCTAATGCAGGGGACACGGGTTCGAGCCCTGGTCTGGGAAGATCCCACATGCCGCGGAGAAACTAGGCCCGTGAGCCACAATTGCTGAGCCTGCGCGTCTGGAGCCTGTGCTCCGCAGCGGGAGAGGCCGCGATAATGAGAGGCCCTCGCACCGCGATGAAGAGTGGCCCCCACTTGCCGCAACTAGAGAGAAAGCCCTCGCACAGAAACGAAGACCCAACACAGCCATAAATAAATAAATTAATTTAATTTAATAACTATTTAAAAAAAGAAAAAGAAAAGAGATTGTGTTCTTCTGTTAAACCTTTTTTAAAATCATGATTTTCATTTCAGACATTTTTCAGCCTGTGAGGAAACACAAGTCGAGATTGCTTTGGACTTGAACACTAATGTAATTGAATGAAAAGTGTCACGAGTGTAAAAAATATTCTGTATTTGTTGACATTTCTTTGAGGATTCTTACATAAGGGAAAGGCACCTTTCAATTTCCACTCTGACAACCTCCCAGGCACAGGGGCTGTATTCCTTTGCCTTCAGGTAGACATGGATTCCGTGGAAATACTCCCGGGCAGCAAGTCCCAAATCTCAACAATCTAGATTGTCTTTTTTTCAGCTGCTCCAGTCGGTGCAGCCTCAGATGAAGGCTAGAGAGAAGTTTATCGAGGAGGGTGTTGTTCCAGGCAGCACGGCTGTCCTCCGTGGCGAAGAGGTTGAAGATCTGCTGGAGCATCAGATGGTGGTGACAGGTGCCTTGAGTCGTCTGGATTGGGGTGATATTCTCTCTTTTCCAAGGAAATTTGAAGTCGGTTCTGTCCTTTAGGCACCACTGCGAGGGGATCCTTTGCATCTGTTCCAAATGTTGGAAGACTTCCTTGTTTTCCTGGCTATGGCTTCTAGGCAAGTTCCAGCCAAGAGAGCAAGCAGGGATGGAGCAGAGCATCACTCCTGCCACTAGCAAATAGATCTGGGCCATTGAGAATGAGTGATTCACTAGATGGCCGCCAGGGGGCGCGCGGGCACCGCCAAACAATTAGTGGGACGCTTCCTTCCCTGGAACTGTGGACAGCGTCCTTCCCTAGGCGGCCGGTAGAGGGCGCAGGGTTTGTTTGGGAAACGCCGACTACCGAGTTTGCAGTCTGCGGCTGTGTCCTGCAGCTCGAGAGACAGGGCGAAACGTAGACACTGAGGCTGCTTTAATAGTCAGCATAGTGCGCGAAACACCTTCGTTTTCTCGGTGCTGAATGTTGAAGAGGAAGCCTTGTCGCGGCCCGGCCAGCGACATTTTTGTCTGGTTGGGAACCGGAACCTTGCATTTTCGGGGCTTCCCCTGAGTTTTGCGCTTTATTTTCTCACAGAAACTTGAGCGAGGCAATTTTGGGGAAAGAAGCCTTTTTCTGAGCGGTCTGAGGTGGGGAATCAGAGCGATTCCCAGCCTCAGAGAAAGGGGAGCCGATTTTACAGCTTCGGGCTCGTTTCTGGCGCGAGGCAGCGAAGGCTCAGAGAAAAGGGAACGCGGCGGCGGCGATGGGACGACAGGACGATGTTGGGGACGCCCTGGGGGTGAGTCGGAGCGCGGCCACCACCGGGGCCGAGGACGCGGGAGCTGAGCGCCCCTGTAGATGCTCTGGGACTTCATGGTGTCTTTCAAGGATACAGCGTTAAAGTGAGGGAGAAAGTACTGAATATCTGAAAAGTAGGAATATTAAAAAACTCACAGCATTTTATTTTTTATATTTTAAAATTAATTTTATATTTAACTTAATTCATATCATATTTAAATTAAATACTTTAAATGTTTCATATTTTTATAATGAACTTATGTTAAAATATTTTCAGTATTAAGCATAGAATATTAAAATATATTTTCATATTCAAATACAGCATTTTATTAAACTTTATTTAAACTATTGTCTTTATACTAAAGTATTTAATATAATTAATTATTTGTTTATTTATTTTAGGCTGGGTTCAGTCTTCGTTACGGTGCGCGGGCTTCTCACTGCGGTGGCTTCTCTTGTTGAGGAGCACGGGCTCTGGGCGCGCAGGCTCAGTAGCTGTGGCTCGCGGGCTCCAGAGCACAGGCTCAGTAGTAGCAGCACATGGACTTCGTTGCTCCACGGCATGTGGGATCTTCCCAGACCAGGGATCGAACACCGTGTGCCCTGCGTAGGCAGGTGGATTCTTAACCACTGCGCCACCAGGGAAATCCCGAGTATTTAATGCAGTTTTACTTTTCTACCTTTAATGGAAGCCAACTCATTAATGTTTTCAAGATTACTTTCTCACTTGTTTTTAATTGAGGGAATTACCATGTTTGACAATTTCTAATGACCCCGTGATAGTCTTAACTGATTTTTAACTCATGTTCCTGAAATGTCTTTCCCAGGACCTCACCTTGACTATATGGTTAGAAAGAAGAGTTGGTGTGTACAAGCAACTGAGGACATTTAGCAGGTCAGACTTTTTCATTTTTCTTTAGTAAGAATTTTATACACTAAGTGGAATTTGCCCAAATGTCATTTACATCATGAAGGCTTACTTTGTAAGACTGTCAGGGCCATGCAAATGGAGGTCAACTTCATTTCTTTACTTAAAATTTTTATATTTCGTTCCTCGTGCATATTTTGGTATTAATTTTCATTTTAAAATATTGCATTAAAACATCCTTTATCTTGATGACTTAGATTTGGTGTCTTCTTACCATTCGTGCTTAAGAGAAGTACTAGCTTAACATTGCCCTAATGCTAAGCCAGGAAATAGCTTTTGAATTAGAGTATTGTGCCGTTCCATGGCTGAAAATCTAGGAATGCTTTACTTCTCATCACTGTCTCCCCCATATGTATATTTCTAACCATTTTCCTGGTCTCTACAACATTATTTTAATGTCTTTTTTTTAAGGATGAAAAAACCCTTTTGACTGCCTTCATCTGATTTTCTCAACTCACACCCCCTTGGCTACGGTAACCACAAATCTGATCTCTATTTCTCTGAGGTTATGTGTTTGTTTTTAAAGTATAATTTAACCTGTCTTAAAAATTAACACCAGAGGTGGTCTGAAACAAAATAAGGTGAGGAAAAGGACTATTTATCTCATTTATACTAGTCACAGAGCAGCTTTTTTTTTTTTTTTTTTTTTTTTTTTGTGGGGAGGAGGTCAAAACACTTTCTTAGATGCTGCAAAGAGCTTCAGATGTGGAAGGATTTCTCCTTAATGTACTGGGCCCTGCTCTAAGGGTAGAGACTAGGTCTTTACTCCTTCGCAGGCCTACAGGCAATCCCTCTCCTAGAGTTTGCATTTGGGGGCCTCAACATGCAGACCCCTGAGTGTTAAGGAACCTGTAGTCAGAGCTTCTCTTGGCTGGGCTGAGGGTGGACTATACAGGTTACCATTTGTTATATTAATACAAAAGGCTGCTATCATTCACTCTGTTCAAATTCTCAGCCTTTACTTTGCAAACTTTATTTTATTTGATCTAGGCAATGTCTTGTGTGACCACAACTAAAGTTGTCTCCATTTTTTAAAAGAGGAAATGAAATTCTGATGTCATTTAAATTCAGGAGCCCCAGATTTTTGTCAGAGTGGAGCCTTCCGCTGCTCCCAGGCTCTCCGCTTCATCAGCTCTGAGCACTGGCCCTCAGCTGCACTGAGCACGCGGTGCTGCCTTCATCCTAATCCTGCCTCTGAAGTCTGTCCTCCCTGCTCCCTGGAGGGCAGTCACCATCCCTGCCTTACTTTCCTGGAATCCACATTGCCAAGCGCGTTGTCACATATATGTGCAGTCAGAACATTTCTGGTGACAGAATGAAGAGAACTGCATGAATTTACCCTTGCTGTTCATTTTTATGTCACCATTATCTGTAAACTGTCAGAAAATGTGAGCTATGATCCTGTAAAGAAATGTGGAAGAATTTAAATCTAATGTATCAGTCCCTTTAGAGGAAAATGCAGAGAGGTGAGGCTAGTTGTATTTTGGTGCAATTTAAGAAGTGGCAAAATAGAGTACAGGGTCAAACCTCTAAGTATTCTCATCAGAATTGAAAAAGAGATATATTGAGACTCAGGTTTTTATTTCAACCTTGGGTCTCATTTAGATGAATACATCCTATTGGATTGACACTCTTTCATGTTCCAGGAGTGTGTTTAATTTCCAGTGTAATAAAAGAAGAATTGAAGTTGCGACATTCTATGTTGCCCATAAATGGAAGACAAATTGCAAAAACATGGAAACAACACTGGGATAAGTAGAGAAATGACAATCCTGGCCTATTTAAGAATCTCATTTGCAGGCAGGTACTCAGAGCAGCTGGATACAGGCGCCCACAGCCAGACACCTGCATCACCAGGCTCACTGGGGCCTGCCACCCTCCTCACTGATGACACCCAGGATGATGTTCTCCAGCCCTGTCTGCACCCTTAGCTGTGACCTGGCCCCGAACCACGGCCTGCCAAAGCAGGAGACCCTCACAGTCCTGCCCCTAACAGGGAGAATCTTCTTTGTTTTCCTGCCTGAAGGACAAGAAGGTTTTCAGGTTCCATCAGCACCAGCTGGCTGACAGCCAGTTCCAAAACGCTCAGGCCGCCTCATTCTCCATGAGACGATACAGCACTTCTCCTTCGTCTTCAGCACAAACAGCTGAAATTCCTCACTGGGCTTGATCAACAGTGGGAAGATCTGGAGACTAGTTTGGTGCAGGAGATGGGGAGGAAAAGACCCTCCTGGTCAATGAGGACTCCAGCCTGACTTTGAAGAACTCCTTCCAAAGGACCAGGCTCGATCTGAAAAGAAAGTCCATAGCTGCTGTGCCCGGGACAATATTTTGCCCGGGACAATTTTCACAATAAGGCGTGAAAATCAGAGTGTGCTTTCCCTGTATGTTCAACCTCAGAGAACCCAGGAGTGGGAAAAGGAGACCTGGACCCAGTCTTCTACAATGGAGTCTTCTCTGCTTAGAGGTGGCCTCAAGCGCGTCAATATTCGCTCAGTTCAATGACTTTTCTTCTGATTCAGTTGTAAATGCATTGAGTCATCTCAGCACATTGTTTTTCAATAGTAAGTGGAAACAATACTTTTGAATGGACAGAAAATTTATTTTTAATTTGTAATAATTAGAATTTATTTCTCTATGTTGATTGTTATATTTACCAAATTTATTCTTCATATTATGATATGGTCAGCTTTGTGTCTTATTTTCCTTTGCTTTGGGGGTGCAAAAGGTATATTTTAAGTGTTAGGTTTAACTCATACTCTTAAAGAAAACCAGAGGGTCCTTAAACCTTTAATCTGCCTTAAAATCCAAAGGGAACATAAATAGTTTTATTCATTTCATTGGTTCTTAAAATATTTTGAAGTATCTCTGCTTTCAGGATTTTACTTGTGTTTTTTAATATATTGGTAGATAAAACAAAGATATTACTTTCTTAATGGAGCACTCTGTCAGAGAAGACAGGCCTTAAAGAGTAAAAAATTAGCTTGAAACCCTTTCTAGGATGTGAAGGAGATGCACAAGGCATTATGACAGGTTATAGCAGCTGGAGCTGTTCTCTTTTACTTGTTCTTTCTCGGAGAAAGCATGTCTAATGGTTGCTGATTCAGTTTCAGCAGTTGCATGATCAATAAACTGTGAAATATATTATAGAATCATGGAATTTAAACTTCAACAAAGAAGTGTAAATATCCCTTGTATTGTTGGCGCTGTGGTGGGTGCCAGGTACAATGAAAATAGTAGACCCATTGCCTGCTATCACAGAGCTTGCAGTCTGGTGGAGATATGGGTAACTAGGTGTTCAATTGAAGGAATGCTAATGCTGTGACAGGGAAAGTACAGGTTCTTGGGAGTATGTGAGCTTGCATGGATCAGGGAAAGCTTCTGCAAGAGCAGTTGGTAAGCTGACGTCCCAGCGGTCTGCAGGAGTTTGCCAGGTAATTGCATGATGGTCAGTTTTGGCCATGTATGGAGATCATCTAGGGTAGCAGGTAAATATGAGGGTTTGGAGCTAATGACCTTTGTTTGGAGATGTGAACCTGGGTAAAGACATGCATATGGAAGTCAACAGTCATAGAGATGACGTTTGGAACTATTTGGGAGGTTGAGACTATATGTGCAGAGAGGATGAAGGGTGGGACTAGCATAGATCTTTGAGGAACACCAATTCCCTAAGATGAGAGTGTGGAGTCAACAAAGAAAGGAGAGGAGGAGGAACAGAAAAGCAGACGATGGTGGTGACTTAGAGACCAGATGAAGGTCAGACTTTAAAATGGCGGGTGTAATGGCAAGTATCTGATGCTTCGGACATGTCAGCCAAGGCTGCTTCACATTGATCTCTAACCTCAGTAAGATGTAGCTTATTGGCAATATCTTATGACCTAGTAAGTATTTTAAGAAATTAATCTCAATTTTCAAAATATTTTATTCCTCTCATTTGTTTTAAGCAAGGGTCTTAGAAGACCCTTAAGGCTTAATAGACCCTTAAGGCTTAATAGATTAAGCATTCAGCTTTATATATATAATCAGGGTTTTTCATTGGAGAGTTTTATTCACTTCTTCAAAATGTCATTTTATATGGATAAGTTGCATAAATATTTGCAATCTGTTTGCATCAAAATGCTTTTAATTTCAGCATGATGTAAATTTAAACTTAATATATTACTTTCTACTTAATATTGATAAATATCTCTGTGCCAATGCACTGATTGCATTTTGTTTTGATGCCCACTAGAGAGCCATAGGTATTTGTAATCTAGTGTTTGGTACATCCGTGAGAATATTTCATTTGCTAGTAGAAGTTAAAAATTTGTGTGTGTGCTTTGCACAATACTTAAAAAGATGATCCTATTTTAATTCACAGAGGTAGAATTTTTGCATAACAAAATTATGAGCTCAGTAAGGCACAAATATGGCATTATATCAATATCTTTTGGGGACTTCCCTGGCAGTCCTGTGGTTAAGACTTCGCCTTCCAATGCAAGGGGTGTGGGTTCGATCCCTCGTTGGGGAGCTAAGATCCCATATGCCTCAGGGCCAAAAAACCAAAACATAAAAAACACAGAAGCAATATTGTAACAAATTCAATAAAGACTTTAAAAATGGTCCACATCAAAAAAAATCTCTAAAAAAATGTGTATCTTTTGAGTGGACATGAAATAATGGCTTTTACTCCTTTGTGCATACCTGTCACAATAACAACTATCATCGCTATGTTTAATATGTCCCTGGTGCTTTAAATAATCTGCTCACTTAAGATAACTTTATGACTTATTATATTCTCATTATATAGAGCACATAACATGCGATGGTATGTTGAATGGAATATAGTAGTCTCATTATCCCTATTCTAAAGCTGAGAAAACTGTACTATAGGAAAAAGAAAACAATTGCCCTAAATCATGCATGAAGTTGAAGGAAGACTAAGGAGATGCCGAGCTAACAAATTTACTGGTCACCTGAGAAGACAAGAGTCACTCACAAGAGAAGATGCAGCAAGACTGTCGTTTTCAAACAGTTTTACTGGCACAAGTATGTTCAGCTTATTACATTTATCACTTTTATTAACAACTCTGAGGACCAATGATGTCCCTAACAGTGTGCAGGATACTGGGTGGGAATAAGAAGTGTAGCTGGAGAGTGAGCTGAGTACGGTACCTGATGCAGAGGGAGATCTCTTTCCTAAGCCTGATACGACTATGCTGTTCCACTCCCAGGTTTGCTAAGACCCTATACTGCTCTGCCTCCCCTTTGGCCTCCTCTCGTCCCTGCTTGCTCAACCACAAACATGGCCAGGAGTTCTGCGTCCCTGCTGCTCCAGAGCCTGTCCCATGAGGAAGGAAAGGCGAAAAGTCCTCAGTTGTACACTTTCATTCAGGCTAAATTGAGAACTGGGGAGCTGAGCTGCTTTGCCCAGCTTTCATCAGGATGCAAGAAGGCCTTGGAGTTAGATGAAAGTTATTCTCCATCAAAATATTTGGGGTCCTCTGGTTTGTTCCATTTCCCTCTGAACTTGAGACCTCAGGAATGCCAAATTCCAGTGCTGTTTTGGGGAATATGTGAAGTTTCTTGTCTCTGTTCCTAGAGGCTGATTGGGACATTTGGGAATCTATGTGCCTGTGTAACCCCAAACATTCCAACCCATGGCTGTTACAGATCAGTATCATGATGGAGAAGGGGAAGGACTGGGAAGTCCAGTTCCTGAGACTCGTTCTTTAATGGATTTTCTCAATTTGTAAAGCCCCTCAGTATTTGTCAAGTTCCTATGCTTTTGTATGTGCTTTGTGAAGGGCTGTATTCATCCTGACACAAATGAAGGCAGCTGAGATGGTAGAGGGTGTGCAAGGCCACTGTCAGACTCCCTCCCTAACCTTCCTCCGCCTCAAACACTCAAAGTCAGCTCTCAATCAGAACTAGAGAACCTCTTCTTTTCTCTAAACCCGGTTCCCGGACTACTGCATCCTTCCCCCAAACGCAGCAGAGACAAAAGAAAACACCCTTTTTTAGAAGAAACAATTTACTTGTGAAGAATGAACTTTGCTGTTTTTGAGAGAGACCATTTTGTTTTCAGAAGATGCCTTACCCCAAGGCTTCCTTCCATATTCCGTTCCCAGTGGGACTCCCTCGTGTCAGCCTCTTGCTGGACTAGGACCCTGGAATTCCACAGGGCCAGCCAGCAAGAGGGATGCCTGAGATGACAGAAGATATGAATCACCTTTCTGAAGAGAGGGTGGGGCTGGTGTCACATGAGTGCCTTTCAGGTGAGCTCTGCAAACCAGAAATAGGAGCCTGGGTGTGTCCAGCGAGAGTGGAAGCAAAGAGAGCGTGGAACGTGCTGAGAAGACTGCTCCACTGGGAAGAGATTCGTTCAAGACTAATGCCCAGGAACTAGAATTCGAGGTCGGAGGTTCAGTGACACTAATAGTAAGGTCCATGTGTGTAGAGCGGTGTCATTTTACAGCTCTTTCACACACATTGCCCCAGGCAATCATCACAACAATCCTGGGACTCTCCCAGACACAGACTATGAAACTTAGGGAGGTTAACTTGTCGGAGTCATTACCCCAAATTTTGCCACCAAAACAGTCATTGTTCCACCACGTCTCACACTGTCACTTGGTGGGTAAGTGCCATGGCCCAGCTTTCACATGGACGAGCAGAGCGTGGGTTAGAAGTGTCCCAGGTCCTGACTTCTTTGCTTTCTTGCTCTGAGTGTCTCCTCTGGGGGGCCATTATTTTCTGAGAGTACAGGCTGTAGGAGGTGACATTGCCAGCAATTATAGACCTGGGACTGTATGGAAAAGAGAACTAAGATCAAACCCGGGAGGGCCCAGGATTAGAGAGCAGAACCTTACCTTTCATAGCTCCTGCTTTTTTCTTCCTGCTTCTGCGTTGCTGCTGAAAGACCAAAAAATGAAAGAGTTCAGAAGCTATTTTGTGCCTTTCTCATAGTAAGGAAGCAACAAACATTATTAATGAAAACCGTTTGTGACTTTTTGCATTATTTGAGGTCTCTGTTATTTCCATATTATTCATTTTTAAAGTAGATCCAAGTATTTTCTACTGATCCTTCTTTCTCAAAGAATTTTTACTACTTCCCAGAAAGTCTTTCAGAAGTATAATACACAAGGACTTCCCTGGTGGCAGAGTGGTTAAGAATCCGCCTGCCAATGCAGGGGACACGGGTTCAAGCCCTGGTCCGGGAAGATCTCACATTCCGCGGAGCAACCAAGCCCGTGCACCACAACTACTGAGCCTGCGCTCTAGAGCCCACAAGCCACAACGACTGAAGCCTGCGCGCCTAGAGTCCATGCTTCGTGACAAGAGAAGCCACTGCAATGAGAAGGCTGCACACCGCAAGGAAGAGTAGCTCCCGCTCGCTGCAACGAAGACCCAATGCAGCCAAACATAAAATGTAAATAAATAAATAAATTTATTTTTTAAAAAAGAAGTATACTACACAGAAATTGCAAGTATCCTCAACATACAGCACGGAAATTTCACACACTGAATGACATTGTGAAACTAGCACCCAAGTTAAAACTAATAGATTTTGCCCAGGACCTAGCACGTTTCTTATGTTGCCTTCCAGTTGCTACCTCAGAGCAGCTCTCCTTCTCCTCCCTGAGGGTAGCCACTCTGTGACTCTAACAGTCCTGCTTATTTCTGACAGACACACTTTTATGCCTCTTGTGTATATTTACTCATTGAATCCTGAGAATAATCCTATGAAAAAATACTACTATTGTCCCCATATTAAAGATGAGGAAACTAGGGAGCTTAGTGTTTGTGTTATTTGTCAAGGTCACACTGCTATTAATAGCAGAGCTGGGATCCAGTGCCATGAACACTGGCTCCTTCTCACAGAGGTTTTGAAAATCCTAGAACTCTCCTTTCACTTGTGCTCTCTTCCTGTGGCTTTCACTCTAACAGAAACCTTGAAGCTGGAAACGTGCACAGAACCAGAGCAGCTGTGTGGCTGGTCAGTGAGTTGGAGGGACTGAAGGTATGTATAAGGGAAGAATGGTTCAGTAAAGCAGGACTGGGGAGAAGGCGGGGGGAAGGTGCCAGGATCGGCAGTCAACACCATATGTCACCAGCTTCCCTGGAGGAGATGACTCCTTCCCACAGGTATTTGCACCGACCACTCTTTCCTGGTGGGTATAAATCAGTTACACCTATGACATCAGGACTAACCATTCTCCATAATTTCCAGGACTTCCCTCAGTTCCATGGAATTCCACCTTTTGACAAGCATTTCCTGCAATGAAAGTGGTAGGACTGTTCCAAAGGACAAAATGGACAAATACTAGTCTGAAATAAGTTTACATAGAAAAAAATAAGAATGTAGGTTTCAGAACTTAAAAAACTCAAGAAGTTTTCTCTCATAAGAATTTAATAAATAAAACAAAATGCAAATTTAATGAAATAGAAAGGTGAATATTTTCTAAATTTTAATACAATGTAAGTATAAATATATTTATGTGAAAACATAAAAATAAGATACAGAAATAAATAAATAAATAAGCAAATAAACAGAATAAATAAATAACAGGGTAGTCATTGCTTAGGGGCTGATGCCCCTGAAGCTGAATAATTTTAACATATACTTGCTTATTACTACTGACAAAGTAATAGCTGAATTAATACAATAAATTCTGTGATTAAAATTGAAATAAGAGCCTTCTGAAATGACCAAACACATATGTGCAAGGGTGATAGGGCATCTTAGTCAATGAGAATCCTTTCAAGGTGACCCCAGGTCTCTATCCATAATTCTTATCCTTTCTTGCAAGTTGGTTGATGAAGACAAGGATCTCATGATTTCCACTCTGACAATTTCCCAGGCACAGTCACTGTATTTCTTCTCTTTCAGGTAGAGATGGATTCCCTGGAAGTACCTCTTCACGGCCAGTGTAGGGCCCGTCACTCCCAGGGCAGATTCTTCCTCTCCCATCGCCTGCACCAAGCAGGCGTCCAGGTCCTCCAGCTGCTGATGGAGTCCAGTGTGGAGTTTGTCCAGGAGGGAGGTGTCCCAGGCGGCAGAGGAGCGCTCTGTGTGGAAGAGGTGGAAGATCTGCTGGAGCATCTCGTGGAGGACAGAGGTGGCCTGGGCCTTCGGGAGCTGGCTGCCATCCACCATGTCCTGGGGGAAACCGAAGTCTTTTCTATCCTTCAGACAGAAGCTAGGGGAGATTCTCCTCATTTGGCCCAGAAGCATGAAGTTCTTCCTGCTAATCCGCACATGGTTCTGAGACAGGTCGCAGCCCAGAGATCCACCAGGGCCGTAGCTGAACATCACCAGGGCGGTCAGTAGAGAGAGCACGAAGGCCATGGGGCAAATGAGGCTGCTGCTGGCCTGGCTGAGACAGTCGTCTGGAGGAACCTTGCGGGTAGGTTCTCTGATGACATTCTTTCTAAGCAAGGCCATTAAATAGGGAACACAATAATTTTCATTTTCTAAACATTTCTATACACTTTTACTTCCTTTTTTGATTTTCATTTATGTATTCTCAGTATGGTCTACGAAGATGTCATCATTCTAAACTATTAATTTTGCAAGAAGTTTAATTTTCCCAGTAATTTCAGATGTGCCCATCCAAATGGATATTTATTAATCAAATGAGAAAGGTTTTTGTCTTAAAGTCAGAAGTGATGTAGGTTTGTAAATACACACATTCTATATCTCTCATGCATAAATGTTGGTCTTCTCTGTTCCAGGAACAAATTTTTAGCCCTGATCTTAGGTTCCATTTTTACCTCTTACTTTACATAGGAAGGCAGGCTCTCTCAGCCGTATGGTTTCTGTAGTTGCTTAGGGATTTACCAGATCACTCTGGCATAAGCTCTTTGAAACAAAAGGTGGGTTTTGTTTAGTGTTTGATTTAGAGAAGAAGCTGATTATTATGAGTCCATGAGCTTCTCCCATGTTTCCTTTCCTTCTAGAACATGTTCCTTCATGTCCGTGTGGTCATGCTTCAGGGGACCACGAGGTGAGGACTGTTACAGATATTGTCCTTTCTTTCCACCATTTTCTTATTGGAGACCTATAGTCCTCCACAGGCTGGGCCAATACCCCCACCAGGAATCCTGGTTCTTTTCAGGAGAATATGGGTGTGAAGGTCCTAATTCCAAGAGAATTGTATTTCCCCAGCAGCACCTCACTCACAAGGGAGAGATCACAACTAATCACACCCTCTCCTCTAGAGTGACAGAGTCCCCTTCCTAACCTGGCCTCCCTCCCTGAGGGCAGGCTCACCACATCCTGAGGACTGTAAAATCTCCTTGCTGTGAAGGGGCTTGTTTATTTGTTGGGAAAATAATTCATCTTCCAGGACCCTCACCCTTGCCCCTGGAGTGTTTGTGTGAAGGACCCTAGTCTTCAGTGGTGACCTCCTCCCCTCCTGACCCGTGTCCTCAGGTATCAGAAGTGTCAGCAGCCCTCAGATGCTGAGAGCAAAAGTGTGTTTTCTCTAAGGAGGTGGAGGAATTATCCAATTCGAATCATTTCACCCTGAGTAGACACATAATGTTTATTTTGCCAAATATAAATTTTATTGTTCAACTGTTTTACTACAACTAGTCAACACTTGTTATGCTCAAAGTTTCTGAGCTGGGGGCAGAGAATTCAGCGATGGTGTTGTCTCTCATTAAAGCTTATGTCACAGAAACCAGTGAGGTTCAGTTGTCCATTCAGTCAGTTGATGCCACTGGACTTCTCCCTTCCTCTGTCTCTGTCTCCCTCTGAGAATGCAGGGCAGCGAGGCCCAGGATTAGGTCAGAGAGAAATCGCCTTCTTTCCTTTACTTGTGTGTAATTTTTCATTTAAAGTTTTTGTAACTTATATTCACTTAGCGACTTACTGGACAAGATTTGTCTTGCTGCTCCTGCATTAGTTCTAATTCATGATGAGGTAAGAACAATAAAGGGAGGTAAAGAAAGGCAAAGGGGCTCCAGTCTCTATCATTTTCAAACTTTACATTTTTTGTTTATCACTACAACTGTCCTAGAAAGTAAAATTCGACAGCTGTCTTGTGGGCAAAAAGAAAACAAATGTGAGTCTGAATGTCATGAATGAGAAAGAAGGGAAGTGATTTTCCCCTGACACAATGACAGATTCTAAGTTAGCAAACTTCAGGGCAGCACAGTTGGGGACGAGGCTATGTCAGAGGAGAAGAATGAGGCCAATGTGAAAAATAGAAAGGCAGGAACATGCTTGCTTCTGCCAGAAGCTCAGAAAAGACCAAGTCCTGGGTCAGTTGACTGCCTTCAGCTTCGCAAGACCAGCTCCCTCATTTTTCTTTCATTTAATCCATGTATGATCAGTTTTGAGGAGAGAAGGAAGAAGTCACACCCACCAGCTCACAAGTGACTGGCAACCAGGACCCCAGTTGCTAGAACACTAACCCTGTCTGGGAGGATGAGCAAGATCAGTCTTGCTGAGCATCCGTCTGGGTGATAGATCCACGCAGGCAATGAGAAGGGTACTTTAAGAAAACTAGAATTAAAGGAAGGGAATTAGATGATTCCAAAAGTTCCTGATCTTATCTGGTTAATAGTAATCGTGATATTAAAAAGTAATAACTGAATTTTATTGCTTGCTACTAATGGACTAGCCACTTTCTAAGTTCTTTAAAATTTAGGGACTTCCCTGGCAGTCCAGTAGTTAAGGCACCGAGCTTCCACTTCAGGGGGCACGGGTTCGATCCCTGGTCGGGGAACTAAGATCTCGCATGCCCCGTGGCGCAGCCAAAAAGTAGAAAAAAAAAATTAACTCAACCCTCTCAATAACCCTATTTGGATCAACCTCACTTATACAACTGGAGAGAAATATAAATCTGGACCAATGAACTGTTCCAAATGTACCAAAGATACAAGGGCAAACCTTAGGGTGTTTACAATGATTTGTCTGAAAGCGCCCATTAAAGAAAGTGAAGGCTGCACATGAACATGATATTTAGGAACCAACGAAATAAGCAGACAGAGGACAGTGAGATGACAAAGGACCCTTATTCCACTTCAGGTGCCAAAGGGTTACTGTCTATGGTTTTGTAGGGCTACATGGGGTGTGGTCTGAGTCAACTGAACTGAGTTTAGGCTCTAATCAAAATAGACAAAATCACTATTAAGTAGTTAGAAGGGAATAGATTTTTCTGCCTATTGGAAAAAAAAAAAAAAAAAAGGCAGTTTCCCACTGGCCTAGTGGTTACGATCCGGCACTCTCACTGCTGTGGCCCGGATTCAATCCCCGGTGGGGGAACTGAGATCACACAAGCCACGCAGCACCAAGTCTAAGATTTCGTGAGTGATTTCTTCCATGAAATATAGTAAAATAACTTTATTAACCCTAGAAGAGCTGACCCCTGGAATCTATGTATTTTTAACGCTTGAGTTTTCTTGTGAGTTTAAGAAAAAAAAAAAAAGCACCTAACAATTTCTAGCCATGTGAGCTCTGACGTTTCTCCTTCAGGATGACAACTAAAAAGTCACTCACCATCTGGTTCTACAAGAATAAAGTCATTAGCCACAGCAGTCCCTGACCCCAACACGCCCTGACAGGAGTTCAGGGTGGAGATCAGGAATGGGGCACTCTCTGCTCCGGGAAAACTGACAGAATAGGCCTGCAGATAGTCAGATAATTTCCTGAGAAAATTCTGTGAATCCAATTTTTTGCAACTTCTCATACTGAGAAAAGCACTAAAATCATTAATAGTGACAAATGCGCCTCATGACTAGCAGCAACCTTCTACCAAGATGTGCCTTGATTGCACGTATCCCCTTCACCACAATCACATATATACTGACGTCCCCATTATGTCCTTGGAGCAGTTCGTCAGAGCTGACTGAGAGGCTGTCCTCCAGGCTATGGTCCTCAGTAAGTCCTCCCAAAAAACTGAACGCCCACCTCTTATGTTGTCATTTGTTTCCAGTCAACAAGGACCTCCCCGATTTTCCAGACGATCTCCTCAGGTCAGCCTGCTGTTCGCATTCTCAATGAAGACACCTCCATTTCTCACCTACAGTCCAGACTGGACATCCTTTTGTTTACTGATAGAGTCCAAATAAGAATCTCTACTCTTTATTGTTCCAACTATTGGTTAAGATGTGGGTACCGAAGAGGCCTTATGTATGACCAAGACGGAAGAGCCTACGTGCTTCCTAGACAGAAGCAGTGAAGGTTTTTAATGGGCTCCTTAGCAGGGAGAGTCTGGCTTAAACTCCAGAGTCAGCCTCATGGCCTTGTATAGTTTTCTTTATTTAAATTTCTAGCCTCAGCCCATTAAAACATCATAAGATAATACTGAAGAATTGAAATAAAAATATTATTTAAAAAATCATTTGTTAATAAAATGATATTTTCAGCAGTAATGTAGGAATCGTTTCTGCTTGTTTTAGGACCCTAATCCTTAGGAAGGTTTCCAAACCTCTAAATGTACTTTAAATGTCCTTCTGACTTTAAAATACCTACTCAGTGCTGTATGCATCAACTGGAAAGAACAGAAAGATGATTGATCCATCAGTGCCCTCTTTCCAAATTGCCTAAATTAAATAAATGAATTTCCACTTAGCTCTTTGTTGCTTTTAGAAATTGTGACCTTCCAGTGTGCATGTTACTGACACCTGTCCTGCTGGAAAGGCTCTACCCCAGTTGTTGCTAAATATATTAAAATCCCTGCCTGTGTCCCTTCTATTCAAGCATGTTTTATTTTGTTTGTCTTTCAAAGGGGCAAAGACATCACGATGGAATGTACGAAATTCCTTGGATTGCATTGTCCCCAGGAATATCCTTCCCTGCTCTGTGATAACTTGCTGGGTCCTAAGGACGAAACAAGTTTGCAGCTGGCACTGAGGTAACCCTCGTCCCTTCCAAGACTCTGCAGGCTGCTGTGGTATCAGTGCTGGGGACACTGCTAGTGGCCACGTCCTTGTGGGAGAACTCTGTGCTATCGCACGCACCTCAATCTTTTCTTCTCTGAAAAGGAATGTCCTGGAGAAACACTTGCCTCAGTGCAGCTCATCTGTGTCCTTCCGTGTCCTGAGGACCTGCCGCTGTTCCAGTGAACGCTTTCAACATCTCTGTTCTCCTTCCAAGTTCTCAAGCTGCTGCTGCCTTTCAGCTCCATGTTTCCTGCGCTTTGGGCTTTTTGAACAAATAAGAGTCCTGAAGCAGGTGAGTTCCTCCCAGTGCAGTCAGCACGTGGAAGTGCGCAAATAGAGGCACAGGTGAGCTCCTGGATTCTCCAGCATTGTTCATTGTTGGGCAGGGTGCCATCTAGTCACTGTGTTTCTCTGGGAGCCTGGACAGTCTGGACCTGCAGTGCTTGGCAGGCGGAGAGGGTGGAGCCATATGAGAGTTTCTGACAAACCTTGAACTTTCACTCAGCTTCTGCTTTCCATTGGTGGCTTTGTAGTCTTAAGGGGAAATTGACAGCCAGCAACCCTAATGGAGAAGGAAACAGCTGTATGAATGGGCAGTACAGCTTAATGCAGAGTGAATGGGGAAAGTACACTATGGATTTGTACACTGGGAGGAACTGAATGATTGTGATATTTTAGTGAAAGAATGGGATCCAGGAAAACAGAGAGGAAGGGGAATTGTGCCATGTATCAGAATCAGCAGATAGATGTATGGTATATTATATATGGTATATTTTATATGTAGCATATTTTATACTATGTATTCCTATATATGTACCATATATGTATATTATTATATATAAAGTTACATACAATTGATGACACACTTTCTCCCAGTTCTGTTTTTTAGGCTGTCATTGTTTTGCAGTCAGTGACCGAGAGAGGGGGAGGAGAATTCATTATTCCCATTTAGACCTATATGAAAACTATAGGAAACAACACACTACCTGTTTTTAGCCCTCACTCTGTGGATGATACTCTGCTAAGTGTTCTTAAATATTCTGGTTGGTCTAATATTCAATACAACTCTAGGGATATTTCCCCTACTTTATATTTGAGGAAACTGAGGCTCAGGGAAGTTAAGTGATTCCCCAGCATCATACACGTGTCCTGGCAGAATCTAGACTCAATGCAGAAACCCATATCACATATAAATAATTATTTAACTTCCATCCTCTGTAATTCTCAAGCCCTTTGTTTTCTTCTTTGGTGCTTTCTGAAGATCATTTTTCCCTGGTTGACTCCTAAGTGCACTGGCTACTCTACCTTTGTGCCCTCTGCAGACTCTCCTTCTCTTTCTCACTCTTAAAAGTTGAAGGTCCTCATGAACTTTCGGTCATCATCTCGTTCTACGCTCTACTCCTAAGGAACGACATCCACATATGCTGCTACCAGTGGGAAGTCTGTCTTTAGATGTTTCTTGGCCACTTTATAGAGTCCATCTGCTTTCTCCCCTTCTTGAGATGCCTCATTCCAGATTCTGGTGAGAGAATCCCCTTTTCACTATCTCTCATTGTAATAGGAAACTTAATTGAAATAATTTAGCATGATTACTGTTTTTATATCTTTTATCTCTTCCAAACTGAACTCTCCAGAAGAATAGGTTTGGCATTTTCTTTTTTCACCTCTGTATTCTCAGAACTATCATATATCCGATGTAGAAATATGAAGTTTTAAAATATAACCTGGGACTTCCCTGCTGGTGCAGTGGTTAAGAATCCGCCTGCCATTGCAGGGGACACGGGTTCGATCCCTGGTCCGGGAAGATCCCACATGCCGCGGAGCAACTAAGCCCGTGGGCCGCAACTACTGAGCCTGCGCTCTAGAGCCCGCGAGCCACAACTACTGAGCCCGTGTGCCACAACTACTGAATCCCACGTGAACTAGAGCCCATGTGCCACAACTACTGACCCACGTGCCACAACTACTGAAACCCGTGCCCCTAGAGCCTGTGCTGCACAACAAGAGAAGCCATCGCAATGAGAAGCCCTCGCATTGCAACGAAGAGTAGCCCCTGCTCGCCACAGCTAGAGAAAGCCTGCGCACAGCAACAAAGACCCAGCACGGCGAAAAATAAATAAAATTTTAAAAAATAAAATAAAATATAAACCACTGAAATAAATGAATGATGAGTAGAATTTATCATCCATGTTTCAGTATACCTTGCAAATTAAAGCTACTTCTTTTTGTAAGAATAAAAAAATCCAAGATGTCATCTGGGGGAGAGTTTCATAAATTAAACAAGAAAATAATTTGAAACGATACAGAGGTAAGCATATTTTATTATATTGAATACACTATAAAGTTGAACATGATATTATATGAACAAAACTATTTAAAATACCATACATAGTATGACTGAGATAAAGTAGAAGAATAAATAGATGACTACATTAGAGCCCTTTGCACTTTAATCACTATCATTTTGACTCCTGGTCTGATCATTTCTAAATCTCTACTGTATATGAGTCTAGTTCTGATACTTGCTCTGTCTCTTTAAACTGTGTTTTTCACCTTTTAGTATGGTAAGTTTCTGTTGAAAGTTGAACATGATGTATGGGGTAAAAGGAACTGAGGTAAATTGGCCTTTAGGGTGAGGATTTACATTTATCTTGCTAGGAGGTTGACTGTGTTTACTTCTAGTGCTGGGCTGTGTTTCTGCCCTCTTTATTTTCCATATCAGCCAAGCTGGCTTATCCTTTGGGATTGGTCTTCTTGAAAATAGATTTATTAGACCTGTTTGACAAGTAACCACCATAGGAGACAGGTCTATATCTTGTTCACCATTGTATCATTAGTACAGAGTTCATAATAATTACTCCAAATAATTATTAACAAAGAGTATTCTTAGATTTTCCATTAGACCTCCCATCAGAAGCTTCTACTGACCTCGCATCAGAACCTTATATTGAAGTAATTATTAAGCATCATTAGATGATCCAGTACATTTCTACTGAGCCTCTTGGTTCATCCTTCTCCATCTCACAGTGAAGACGCAGGGTGGTGAAAATGTAGGGCATAGGATGCTAGATAAAATTAGCCTTCTCTGCTTTCCTGGTGTCAGAGTCTTTGTAATGTTTTACGTTCTTTTTCATTTAGTATTTTTCTGGGCAGGGGTTGTCTTGCTACTACTGAATTACTTTCTTTATCATCTTGAGTTGAGTAGCTTAAGAGGGAAGCAAAAATGGAAACATAAAGGGCCCATACCATGATTTTCCATAATGTTCAATACATCGTTGATTTGCTTCTCCATTCAACTTTCTTGGAAAGCTGTCCTTGCATTTGATGTACTGAGGTAAAAGGAAAACAAATGCAAGTCTGACTATGATGAGAGTGAAAGAAGTACAGTGACTCCCCAGGTGAAATAATGACAATGGAAGTTCTTCTCTTGTTACCCTTCCACTTGCTCCAGTATGGGTTCTGCTGATTAATTTCAGCAAATCAGCTCTCACTAAGGTCAGTTCTGTCTGTTTCCCTTGTAGTGGATGGTTTCAAGCGCAGAGCAGCTTACTGACATTCAACATCATATTCATCAAGGTAATGATACATTATCACTGTAAGTGATTAAATGTCAGGATTTAAAGTAAATCAAATCTTGAACATTGATATGAGTTTTCAATACATCAAATCCATGAAATCTCTTCAGAAGCAAAAAATATTTCAAAAAGGGAAAACAATGCAGAGAAAAAACTAATCCACGTCCATTCTAGGTTCCACCCTATGTCTCTCCTCCAATTCAGATGGCAAATATCTCAAACCTATTTTCTGTATATATTGTCATTCCCTTCTCTTATTCATGCTTCCACCTTCTCCACTATGGTTTCTGCTGATTAATTCTACCAAACAAGCTCTCACTAAATGGCCAATGCCATCTCTTTTCCCAATGTAGGAGCACTTTCTATCTACGTTTTCACGAATGCATTGAATCTTCTAAGCAGTTTCAGTCTTTCAAACATGGTCTTCTCACCACTCTCTCTTGTCCTGTTAACATATGGCCATTCCCCTTGCTTTCCTTTGTGGCGTTCCCTCCCTTTTAAGGTTAAGGTCATAGGATTCAATTTTCAGTCCTTTTCTCATTCGATACTCTCCTCCTATTTGATCACTTCTTCTGTTCCATGCTCTACACTTCATGGAATTGCTTATAAATTGCCATCTCCAGTATCCAATGGACATTTGCACTGAAATGTCTACTAGTACTATAGGTAATATCTACTGCTTTAATTTCTATATCCTCGCATGACATGATCCACCTTCTGCTGGGGGAATTCCATTTTCCCACCTTCTCACTGTAGCACCAAATTTAACTGATATTAATTTCTACTACAAATTAGTACTATTTTAAAATAAATTAAATTTAATTGTGAATTAACTGATTTTTAAAAAATATTTATTTATTTATTTGGCTGCGCCAGATCTTAGTTGCGGCACACGGGATCTTCATTGCTGCGTGCAGGATCTTCATTGCGGCATTCGGGATCTTTGGTTGCAGCATTCAGGATCTTGTAGTTGCTTGCGGCATGTGGGCTCTTAGTTGCGGCATGCAGGATCTAGTTCCCTGACCAGGGATGGAAGCCGGGCCCCCTGTATTGGGAGAGCAGAGTCTTAACCACTGGACCACCAGGGAAGTCCCTGTATTAACTGATTATTGTTTTTAGGTTACTTTCCTTTAAAAAAAAAAAAATCAAAGTTACCCGAAGCAGAATTGGATTAGTTATGTTCACCTCTAGGTCCTGAGGGCAACACACGACCTGGCTAGAGGAAGTCTATTTTTATTTCTAACGTGAAAATCGTAATGATGGGTCAAGCAATTGTAACATATATTCTTTAATCAGGTTGCACATTCAGTCTTGGTGTTTCTTTCTTAAAGAAAAAAAGCAAAACAGGAAGTTTTCTATAGTAAGAATTTAATGAATGAAGAAAAATGATAAACTGACTAAATACAAAGTATGTATTTTTTCTCTTAACCACAATGTATACATGCACATAATATTATATGAACAAAAATAATTTAAATCTTTATAAATAGTGAAATAAGTATTAAAATTGATAAATAAATATTTAAGTAGATAAGTAAATAGATAGATCAGCATGGGCATCTGTGATGGACTAGTGCCTGTAGAGTAGAACATCATGTTGCTGACTATTCCTGAAAACACTTGACAAATTAATTCAATTCAGGGTATGATGAGAGCAGAAATGAGTCTTTGACATGGCAGCACAGGTGGAAGTGTGGTCTTGTTAGGCAGTGAGAATCATTTCCGTGTTGAAGCAGGTGTGTGTCATTCCTTCCTCCTGAGTCTTTCTTGCAAGTTTGTTGATGAAGAGAAGGATCTCATGACTTCTGCTCTGACAATCTCCCAGGCACAAGGGCTATATTTCTTCTCTTGCAGATAGACAGTGATTCTGTGGAAGTATTTCCTCACAGCCAGGATGGAGTCCTCCTTCAGCAGGGGAGTCCCTTCCAGCCCCGCCTCCTGCATCAGACAGGCTTGCAGGTCAGTGAGCTGCTGATAAAGTGCAGTGCAGAACTTGTCCAGGAGGGTCTCATCCCAAGCGGCAGCCGAGCCCTCTGTGCTGAAGAGCTGGAAGGTCTGCTGGATCGTCTCATGGACGACAGCGATGGCTTGAGCCTTCTGGAACTGGTTGCCTCCAAACGCCTCCTGGGGGAATCCAAAGTCATTTCTGTCCTTCAGGCAGGAGAAGGGGGAGCTTCTCCTCATTTGTTGCAGGAGCATCAGGGCCCTGGTGTTAGCCAGGCTGCGGGTCTGAGGCAGGTCGCAGCCCAGAGAGCAGGTGGAGTTGCAGCTGAGCAGCACCAGGGCCAGGAGGAGGGACAAGGTTGGGGCCATCGGGGACCTTGTAGATGCTGCCGGCCTGGCTGAGGTGGGGACTCTGTGAACCCTGCTCTCTAGGTTCTCTGAAGACCTTCCTTCAGGCCTGGGTCTTAAATAGGGACATATTCATTTCCATTTTCTGAATGTTTCTTCTTACTTTCTACTTCTGTTTTTGCTTTTCATTTTGCACTCTCCAAATGGGTTAGGGCAGCATTTCTCAACATTTTTTTCCCCATTATTGCTTCTTAGCCTGCCCGCAGAGCCTTTTTAGATAGTTTTTTTCCTAATTGCCCCCAGTATGAAATTTTGGTAACACAGATATACTGTGTATCTATTTTTTTACTCCATGGGTATCTTTACTTTATATGTAGAAAGAGAAAGTGCAAAGCTTACTGTTTGTATTCTATGCAGGGTTAAGAATGACATAAAATTTAAAGCTATAAATTAAGTGGAAAAGCTATTGAATTTTGTTATAACTTTATAACTAAGTTTGCAGAATGATTTTTGAGGTAGGATATTTACTTATATAAATAGTAATGTATCAAATTACATATCCATATAAAATTTATATAAATACTTTATAATAATACCAAAGTATAGATATACTTAAAAATCATTTAAAACTGCTCAAAATAAAAAAAAAAACCAAAAAAAAACTGCTCAAAATCATTGAAAATATTAAATTATTTTCTTAATATTTATTTTTCGGTAATTTAAATTTTGTTTCATATCAGAAAATAATTTTTAATTTCACTGGCTGCTAGATATTCATCCAGATATTATCAACATTTTTTTCTGTTTATCACTTGCCATAATTATGGATGTGTTGAACAACTTTAGTAGAATTAAACAATAAAATATCATAGAACCTTCCCTGGAACCCCGCACAGCACGCTTCTCTACGCTGTCGCAAGAGGGCGCAGGATGTCTTTTGATCGGATGTGTTAGGGAAACGCCGACGTCGGAGAGTTTTCAGGTTCCGCGGTTTGGGCAGCACGAGAGGGAGGGGGTGGGTCCTCACGGAGCAATTTATTCTGGTGTAATAGTGAGAAAAAAACCCTTCTTTTTCGCGGTGCTGAGTGCTGCAGAGGGAAGCTTAATGCGGCCGCGCCAGCGACATTTTTGTCTGGTAGCAAGCCCGGAACCTTGCATTTTCTGGGCTTCTCCTGAGTTTTGTGCTTTATTTTCGCACAGAAACTTGAGCGAGGCCATTTTTGGGAAAGAAGCCGTTTTCTGAGGGGTTTGAAGTTGGGAAGCGAGTTGGGGCCGATTTTACAGATTCGGGCTCGTTTCTGGCGCTGTGCTGCGAAGGCTCAGAGAGAGGGGAACGCGGCGGCGATGGGACGACAGGACGGTGTTGGGGACGCCCTGGGGGTGAGTTGGAGCGCGGCCACCACCCGGGCCGAGGACGCGGGAGCTGAGCGCCCCTGTAGATGCTCTGGGACTTCATGGTGTCTTACAAGGATACAGCGTTAAAGTGGGGGAGGAAGTACTGAATAACTGAAACGTGGGAATATTTTAAAACTCACAGTATTTTATTTTTTATATCTTTAAATTAAATTTATATTATGTTTTATTTAAATTAAATATTTTAGAATTTTTTATATTTTAAAATATTTTCTGAAAATATTGTAAATATTGAAGGTAGGGTATTAAAATATATGGTTGTTAAAACACAGCATTTTATTAAACTATTTAAACTATAGTTTCTTCATACTAAAACAAGAATTTAATATAATTTTCCTTTCCTAGCTTTAATGGAAACAAACTCTAATATTTTCAAGACTACTTCTTTACCTGTTTGAGAGAATTGCAGTGTTTGACAATTTCTCGTGACTCTGTGACAGTCTTAAATAATTTTTATTTAACTCGAGCTTCTGAAACACCTTTCTCAGGACCCCAGCTTGACTGTAGTGTAGAAAGAAGAGTTAGTGTCCTGTACAAGCAGTTGAGGACATTTACCAGGTCTGATCTTCTCATTTTCTTTGGTAAGAATTTTATAGACTAAACAGAAATTGCCCAAATTTCATTGGCAACGTGAAGCCTTCCTCTGTAAGACTGTCAGCGTCATCCAAATTCAGGGTCACTTCTGACTTTATTTAAAATTTTGGTATTTTCTTCAGCATGTATGTTGTGACGTTTTCATTTTAATATATTGCCCTAAAATATTATTTATCTTGATCACTTAGATTTGGTGCCTTCTTACATTCCATGCTTGAGGGAAGCCCTCCCTTTCATTACCCAAATAGCCAGGAAATAGCTTTCAAAGTAATGTTGTGATCTTCCATAGCTAAAAATACAGGCATGTCCCATTTCTTATCACCCTCGGCCCCATCTACATTTTATAACCTATATCCTGGTCTCTATAACTTTTATTTTTTTATTTCGTTTATTTATTTATTTATTTATTTATTTATTTATGGCTGTGTTGGGTCTTCCCTGCTGTGTGCGGGCTTTCTCTAGTTGTGGAGACGGGGGCTACTCTTCCTTGCGGTCCGCAGGCTTCTCATTGCCGTGGCCTCTCTTGTTGCGGAGCACGGGCTCTAGGCGCATGGGCTCAGTAGTTGTGGCGCATGGGCTTAGTTGCTCCGCGGCATATGGGATCTTGCCGGACCAGGGATTGAACCCGTGTCCCCTGAGTTGGCAAGCGGTTTCTTAACCACTGCGCCACCCGGGATGTCCCTCTATAGCTTTTAAAAACATCTCTGTCTTAAAATAATATCACCAGAGGTGGTCTGAGACTAACTGAGGATGAGGGAAGGGACTGTTTATCTCATTTATACTATTCACAGAGCAGCCATTTTTCCTCGATGCTGGTTTTCTGCAAATGTTTCAAGTGCTGTAGGATTTCTCTCCTTAATATACCAGGCACTGTTCTAAGCCTGGAAACTTGGGCTTTGCTCCTTCGCAGTCCAGAAGGCAACCCCTCTCCTGCAGTTTGCATTTGGGGCCTCAATACGCAGCCCCCTGACAGTGTTAAGGGAGCGGCAGTCAAAGCCTCTCTTGGCGGGGCTGATCATGGACTCTACAAGTTACTGTATGTCACATTAATGCTAAAGGCAGCTATGTTCGCTAAATTCAGATTCTCAGACTATAATTTGCAAACTTCACTTCATTTAACCTTTACATTTGCCTGTGTGACAACTACTTGAGTTGTCTCAGTTTTTTAGAAGAGAAAATCAAAGTCTGATGTCAATTAAATTCAGGAGCCACAGATTTTGTCAGAGTGGAGCTTTCTACTGCTCCCAGGCCCTCCTCTTCATCAGCTCTGAGTACTGGCCCTCAGCTGCACTGAGCACGCGGTGCTTCCCTCATCCTAATCCTGCCTCTAGTGTCTGTCTTCACTGCTCCCTGGAGGGCAGTCACCATCCCTGCCTTACTTTCCTAACAATCCACATTGCCAAGCACATTGTCACATACATATGCGGTGAGCACACTTTTGGTGACAGAAGGAAGAGAATGGTGTGAATTAGCCCTTGGTGTTAACATTTATGCCACTCTTATCCATAGACTATGTCTGAAAACATGAACTAGGACTCCTGTAAAGTCATGTAGAGGAATTCAAATCTAATGTCTTAACCCCTTAAAGGGGAAATGGAGAGAGGCGAGGCTAGTTGTATTTTGGTGCATTACAAAGCGTCAAAATAGAGTAAAATATCAAATCTCTAAGTACTCTTATTAGAATTCAAAAAGAGGTAGATTGAGTCTCAGATTTTTATTTCAACCTTGGGTCTCGTTTGGATGAATACATCCTATTGGATTGATACTCTGTCATTTTCCATGAGTGTGTTTTATTTCCAGTGTAATAAACAAAAGCACTGAAGCTGAGACATTATCTGTTGCCCATAAATGGAAGAGGAATTGAAAAAACATGGAAACCACATTGGCATAAGTAGAGAAATGACAATCCTGGCCTATTTAAGAATCTCATTTGCAGGCAGGTACTCAGAGCAGCTGGATACAGGCTCCCACAGCCAGACACCTGCATCACCAGGCTCACCGGGGCCTGCCACCCTCCTCACTGATGACACCCAGGATGATGTTCTCCAGCCCTGTCTGCACCCTTAGCTGTGACCAGCCCCAAACCATGGCCGGCCAAAGCAGGAGACCCTCAAAGTTCTGCACCTAAGGGGGAGAATCTTCCTTGTTTTCCTGCCTGAAGGACAAGAAGGTTTTCAGGTTCCCTCAGGACAAGCTAGATGACAGTTGGTTCCAAAATGCTCAGGCCGCCTCATTCTCCATGAGATGATCCAGCAGATCTTCAGTCTCTTCAGCCCAAAGAGCTGAAATTCCTACTAGGCTTGATCACCAGTGGGAAGATCTGGAGACCAGTTTGGTGCAGGAGATGGAGAGGAAAAGACCCTGCTCGGCAATGAGGACTCCAGCCAGATTTTGAAGTACTCCTTCCAAAGGACCAGGCTCGATCTGAAAAGAAAGTCCACAGCTGCTGTGACTGGGACACTATCGGACTGGAAGTTGTGAAAATCAGTGTGTGCTTTCCCTGTATGTTCAACCTCAGAGAGAACCCAGGAGTGGGAAAGGAGATTTGGACCCAGTCTTCCACAATGGAATCTTATCTACTTATAGGTGGCCTCAAGCGTGTCAATATTCACTGAGTTCAGAACTTTTTCTTTGCTTCAGTTGTTAACTGCATTGAGTCATCTCAGCAGATTGTTTTACAATAGTAAGAGGAAAGTATAGTTTTGAGTTTTATTTGTAATAATTAGAATTTATTTCTCTATGATTGTTGTTTTACTTACAAAATTTATTCTTCATATTATTATGTGGTCCTTTGTGTCTTGTTCTGCTTTGCTTTTGGGTGCAAATGGTGTATTTTATTTTACTTTTAAATTTATTTTATTGAAGTATAGTTGATTTACAGTGTTGTGTTAATTTCTACTGAACAGCAACCTGATTCAGTTTTATATATATATATACATACTTTTTCTTATTCTTTTCCATTATGGTTTATCACAGGATATGGAATGTAGTTCCCTGTGCTATACAGTAGGACTTGTTGTTTATCCATTGTCTATATAATAGTTTGCATCCACTAATCCCAAACTCCCAATCCAACCCTCCCCCTCCATCTCTCCCCCTTGGCAACCACAAGTCTGTCTCTATGTCTTTGAGTCTGTTTCTGTTTTGTAGATAAGTTCATTTGTGTCATATTTTAGATTCTACATATAAGTGATACCATTATGGTGTTTGTCTTTCTCTTTCTGACTTACTTCACTGAGTATGATAATCTCTACTTCCATCCATGTTGCTGCAAATGGCATTATTTCATTGTTTTTCATGGCTGAGTAGTATTCAAATGGTGTGTTTTATTTTTCAATTTTTTAAAATTAATTTTTATTGGAGTATAGTTGCTTTACAATGTTGTGTTAGTTTCTACTGTACAGCAAAGTGAATCAGCTATACATATACTTATAGCCCCTCTTTTTTGGATTTCCTTCCCATTTTAGGTTACCACAGAGCATCCAGTAGAGTCCCCTGTGCTATACAGTAGGTTCTCATTAGTTATCTATTTTATACATAGTATCAATAGTGTATGTATGTCAATCCCAACTCCCAATTCCTCCTACTTCCCCTCCCCCCTTGGTATCCATACATTTTCTCTACGTCTGTGTCTCTACTTCTGCTTTGCAAATAAGATCATCTTTACCGCAAATGGTGTGTTTTAAATGTTAGGTCTTCTCATACTCTTAAAGAGATAGGAAGTGTCCTTAAACCTTTAATCTGCCTTAAAATCCAAAAGGAATGTAAATAGTTTTGTTCATTTCATTGATTTTGAAAATATTTTGAAGTATCTCTGCTCCCAGTAATTTTCTTGTGTTTGTGAATATATTGGTCAATAAAAGAAAGATATTACTTTCTTAGTGGAGCATTCTGTCAGAGAAGACAGACATTAAACAGTAAGAAATTAGGTAGGAACCCTTTTCAGGGCTGTGAAGGAGATGCATAAGGCACTATGACAGGTTATAGCAGTGGAGATTCAATTAAAGGAATGCTAATACGGTGACAGGGAGAATATAGGATACTGGGAGCATGTGGGATTGCATGAGTCAAGGAAAGCTTCCAGAAGAAGCAGTTGGTGAGCCGGCATCTCAAGGGTCTGTAGGAATTAGCCAGGTAATTGACTAATGGTCAATTTTGGACATATTATGTGGAAATATTCTAGGGTAGCAGGTACATATAAGTGCTTGGAGAGGAACAAGTGTTTGGAGATGTGATCCTGGGTAAAGACATGCATATGGAGGTCACAATCATAGAGATGACATTTGGAACTATTTGGGAGGTTGAGAGTGTATGTGCAGAGAGGATGAAGTGTGGGACTAGCACAGAATTTTGAGGAACACCAATTCCCTAAGATGAGAGGGAGTAGTCAAAAAAGGAAGGAGAGGAGGAGGAGCAGAAAAGCAGAGGATGGTGGTGACAGAGAGACCAGAGGAGCGTCAGACTTTAAGATGGAGGATGTGGTAACAAGTGTCCGATGCTTCTGAAATGTCAGCTGAGGCTGCCTGACAGTGATCTCTGATCTCAGTAACATGTAGCTTGTTATAAATCTTGGCTGAGCAGGAGAACAGGGAGGCTGAAGCCAAATTATAACAACTGGAGAAATGAGGTGCATGTGAAGTTAGGGACGGATATTGCAGAGAATGCTCAAGATGTTTGGGTGTGAACAGAATGACAGAAGCAAGATAATAACCTACAGGTGGTTGTAAGGCTAAGAAATGGGCATAGTTAGGATGAAGAAGATGAAAATTAAGCATATTAATATTGATCAAAACTAGCCAGTAAAAAGGAAGATGTTGATACAGCAGAGAGAGGAAGTAACTGATAAAGCATAAGCATCTTATTGTACTAAGGCCTTCTCTACTTTGCATCAAGGGAATCTCTCCCAAAAGCTAAACCTTCTGGAATTCTCCCTCTGTTTGCTCTCACAAAGGTTTTGCACCCTGGTTCAGTGAACTGTGGTGAGGCTTGGGATGAGTAAGAGGTACTTTCTTTTATAAAGTGATATATGGTCTAAATGTGAGAATGGAAGTGAGAATGGAAGTGGGAATGGAGATAGGCTAAATGTCCATCTCTCTTCTCAGGCCAATCAGTTCTATGCCAAGCATGTGTGTCAATGCTGATGATGTTAAAAATCTGTTTAATGAAATATTTAAATAAATTTGAACACTTTTTAAAAAATATTATCTTCTGAATAATTTTTAAAAATACAGCTGTTTGATACAGGAAAAACAAAATTTTCCTTGTCATGTCAATAAGAACGTTTGGATAATTGGTAGCTAGTATTTATTATTAGCACCATGAATTAGTAAACTCAGAGAAACATTTTGTTTGATACTTATGACAATCACATATTGATTAAATCTTACATATGTCTAAACATTTATAATAATTTTAAACTTGTATAGAAATATATTGTACTACAGATCTTCAAACCAGTATATTACAAAGTATAAAATCAAAAAATGTTTAAACATTTAATGAATTTGGATTCAACAGTAAATCCTTTCTTTCCTTATTAGCCCCTGTCTGATAGATATTACACATCCACTTTTGGATTCAATTATATATCGGTTTACTAAGAAACCAAGAAACCAGGCAAAATGACTTCCTGCCTTAATATTTGTCCCTGAGCAGATTAAATTTTAAAAAAATCTTTTTCCTGGCATATTCAAAGATAATAAGAAAATAAAAGAAAAACAATTCAGAACCTGGAACCAAGTAGGTTCTCTTCTTCATTAACAAGTTGACAGGAAAACTCAGGAATTAAAGAAAAATATTTTGATTCTCAAGATACTGAAGTTCACTGACTTTCACTGGTACTTGAAGTTAAGCAAATTGGCTAATTTCACTGCCCCCTTTCTGACTGGTTACTAATTAAAGGAATCGTTGATGCAAATATTTACACCAAGCCATGGTTAGGGAACAATTGGTTAAATGGTTTAAAAAAAAATCCAAACTTTTTTCAAATAATAAATTACAATAAAAATTATTTTAGATATTTATTTGGGATTATCCCTTGGGAGGAACCAGACAAAGCGTATTCTTTCTTGTAGCCTCATTTTACTTCTTGCTGTTTCCTTTCTCTCATCAATACTCCCTGTCAGGTATGATCTGAACTTGAACTATTTAGACACAATCTAACTAGTGTATTATATGAGCTAAATGACTGATGCCGTGCATCTTAGTTCAGGCTGCTCTAAGAAGGTACCAGAGACTGGGTGGCTTATAAATGGCAGAGTTTTATTTGTCAAAGTCTGTCGCCTGGAAGTCTGAGATCAGCATGCCAGCAAGGTTGAGTTCTGGTGAGAGCCCTCTTCTGGGTTGCACACTGCCAGCTTCTCTTTGTATCCTCACATGGTGGAGAGCAAAGAGAGGAAGCAAACTGTCTTGTGAGTCTCATGAAGGCATTAATCCCATTCATGAGGGTTCACCCTCATAACCTCATCTACTCCTAATAACCTCCTAAATATCCCACCTCGTAATACCATCACATTGAGGGGTAGGGATTCCATATATGACTTTTGGATACACACACACATTCAGTCTGTAAAGCGGTGATAAGAAGATCTGAAGGTATTGTGTTTATGGCAAGGATTCATTAGAATGTATTTCATCTTGACATTTATTTGAGGATAAAGAACACCTTCCTTGATGCTGCACTTGCTTTTTATGGCACATTAAACCTGTACTGATTATTAAATGTTACAATGCTACTGTGAACATGATTACCAAGGATCTGCCAGACAAATTCCACAGACTTTCAGTCTTTATCAAAAATGATGATGACAGCAACTACAAATTCCTTAGCCCTTATAAGGGACTCACTTAATCTTTCCAACATAGTTGAAACTGAGTTGTTAATATTCTAATATTCTCATTTCCAAGAGTCACCTGCTAAGAGTTTATGTGAATAAAACAATCTAATAAGTAAATGGTAAGTCCAGGTTTCACAACCTAGTAGGTCATATTCCAAATTCCACCTCCCTATCCACACCTTAGACATCTGTGCAAACGGCATGTATTGAACCATCACTTATTTTCTGGAAAGCCCTATACTTTTCTCATAACATATTGATATTCCTTTGTCGTCTCATACTTCGCTGTTACGAATTCTCTATATTTTCATAAGTTTATTGTCCACCTACAAATTTGTAGATGCGTTGACCAAATTACAAAGTATCCTATAAAGCAGAAACTAACACACCATTGTAAAGCAATTATACTTCAATAAAGATGTTAAAAAAAAAAAACAACAAAGTATCCTGATTATTTTACATAATAAGCAAAATGAAATTATCAACTGGTAATTATTTCTGATAGCCTTAAATGTGATCAACAAAATAATTCTAATTATTTTAAAATAATCATATTTAGCACAGGGAACTCTACTCAATATTCTGTAATAACCTATATAAGAATCTGAAAAAGAATGAATATATGTACATGTATAACTGAATCACTTTGCTCTACACCTGAAACTAACAGTACATTGTAAATCAACTATAATAAAAATTTTTTAAAAAATCATATTTAATTGTCCAAGGATGATTCATATAGATTGTTCAGTTAATTCTCACCATAAATTTATGAGCTGCGTGCTAGACAAGACCCTTGAGAGTTTTGACCCCTGCACCAGATTGGATTACAAACATTTCAAGGAGTCCTCTGTAGACATCACCAAAGCTCTAGTGGATTCAGGCAACAAATACTTAACGCTCCCAACTTACATGAATGTGGGAAATGATTGGAAGAATATAAGACGATGTATACTAACGGGTAAAATGTGAGGGATGGAGCAGAGCATCCCCACGGCCATCAGCAGCGAGATCAGGAGTCCAGAAATTCAGCACTTCACCTGGACTACCGTGAAAGGGAGCTCAGGTCCTCCGCGAGGCAAAGCCCACAAAGCTGCCTTCGCTGCTCCCCAGCGGCCGGGAGGGGGCGCCCGAACTCACCCCAACGGACCGACGGTCACCGCCCACCCAGCGGGACCCGCTTCCGGGTCCAGCTCCGCGAACTCGGGCGCAGCGCCCAAGGGAAGAACCCGCGCGTCGCTGTCTGCAGGAGCCCTGGCCCAGGAAAGGCGCCGCCGGGGCCCAGGGAGCGCGTGGGGCCGCGAGAGCAGAGAGGAAACTTCCTTTTCGGGCCTGACTGCGGAGGGGAGCTTTGCCGCGGCTTCGCACAGTCTTTCATTTTCTGCACCTGCCTCTGCGTCCATCCTTCCCTTCCTGGTAGGAGCTTTTAGCCAGACCGGTTGACGCCGGTGCCCAGTTAATGCAGGGATTGACGGCTCGAAATCAGAGCATGTCGTGGTATGTGTTCAGATTAAGACACTTTTCTAGGGAGAAAGGAAATCGGGGAAAGGGGAAACGCATCTACAGTCTGGAAGGGAAGCTACTAGATATTGGGACCCTCCAGTGGGAAGACTTGGCGACAAGGCTGAGACTTAAAGGAGCCACATGGGAAAGGGAAAATGTGAAATTAATTAACCTTTAATGTAAATGGTTAATTTCTCGTACAATGTTTATGTTGTTGAAAAAATATTTTTAAATTTAAAAGTATTAAACTCACACTGTCTAAATATTTTATTTATGCCAAAAGAAGACTTTATTATAAGTTCCTGGCTTCAATGGAAGCAAAAACATCAGTAATATTTTCAGAATTACTTCTTTGCTTATCTCATTTCAATTGAGAGAAGGCCATATTTGGCAATCTCTTATGACCCAGTAACTGTCTTTAATAATTAATCTAAAGTTACAAAATCTTTTGGTCCTCTCATTTGTTTTACTTGGGGTTTTTTTTGTTTGTTTCTTTTTTGTTTTTTGGCTGCATTGGGTCTTCTTGCGGTGAACAGGCTTTCTCTAGTTGCAGCGAGCTGGCTTCTCATTGCGGTGGCTTCTTTTGTTGGCAGAGCACGGGCTAGGCGCACAGGCTTCAGTAATTGCAGCATGCGGGCTCAGTAGTTGCCACACATGGGCCCTAAATCTAGCAGGCTTCAGTAGTTGTGGCACGTGGGCTCAGTATGGCGGCTCACAGGCTTCAGTAGTTGTGGTGCATGCACGGACTTAGTTGTTCCGTGGCATGTGGGATCTTCCCGGACCAGGGATCAAACCCATGTCTCCTGCATTGGCAGGCGGATTCTTAACCACTGCACCACCAGGGAAGTTCCCTCTCATTTGTTTTAAGCAAGGGTCTTCTATTAAACGTTCAGCTTTGTTATAGTCACGGTTTTTCATTGTAGAATTTTATTAACTTCTTCAGAATGTCATCTCATATGGATACGTTGCATAAAACTTTGTAATCTGTATCAAGATGCTTTTAATTTCAGCATAGTGTAGATTTAAACTTAATATAACATTTTCTACTTAATACATAACTTCTGTGCCAATGCACTGATTGCATTTTGTTTTGATGCCCACTAGAGATCCATAGGTATTTTTAATCGAGTGTTTGGTACAGCCATTAGGATATATCAGTTGCTAGTGGAATTTAAAAATTTGTGTGTATGCTTTGTACAATGCTAAAAAAGATAATCCTATTTTAATTCACAGAGGTAGAATTTTTGCATAACCAAGTTATGAGCTGAGCAAGGCACAAATGTGGCATAATCATCTTTTGGGTGAGCATGAAATAATGGTTTTTACACCTTGTGTACACCCGTCACAGTAACAACTATCATAACTATGTGTATATGTCTCTGATTATATAATGTACTCAGTTATGATAACAGTTATGAGTTGTATTCTCATTACATAGAGCATATAACATAAGATGGTACGTTCAATGGAGTATAGTATTCTCATTATCCCTATTTTAAAGCTGAGAAAAACTGTACAATAGGAAAAAGGAAACAGTTGCTCTAAATCATGCAGGAGGTTGAAGGAAGACTAAGGAGATGCCCGGCTAACAAATGTACTGGTCACCTGAGAAGACAAGAGTAACCCACAAGAGAAAATGGAGGAAAACTGTAGTTTTCAAACAGTTTTACTGGCACAACTATCTTAAGCTTATTACATTTATCACTTTTATTAAGAACCCTGAGGACCAATAATATCCCTAACATTGTGCAGGATACTGGGTGGGAATAAGAGGTATAGAAGTGCTCCTGCCCTGGGGAGTCAATCACAAGCATTTAAGTGACTCTCAGTTACAAGGCCTTGGGTGAGTATGTGCACAGGGAAGGGTGGGGAGAGGGGTTGAAAGTAAAGGGCAAGACCTTGATCTTGAAAAGTACAGGAGCATAGGAAATTATTAGAGTAATAAAAGCTGAAATGTCTTATATGAAACGTAGAAACCATGGTAGGATTTTGGGGAGTCAATTTTAATTAATTAACTCTGGCTCATTACAGTAGGGTTTGGAGCCCCATGTTCAAATCTCAGCCAAACCTCAGTCCATGGTGGTAAATAAATGATGTGCTGGGATTAGATGAGATGCTTTGACACGTTGCAAATAGTCAAATATCAAGGTTCTAGCTTATATCTACATATTGACATTTGATTTATTACGTTTGATTTATAGAATATGAGTGGCATCCATGTAAATATCTTAATAGGCAAGGGAGACAGAGGAATGTAGGCTGGATTTAAAGGTAATATTTACAGAGATAAATAACCTGAAAAGGTGCATGGAGGAAAGAGTTTTCACAATAATTAAAGGCCTTCCCACTCTTTCTTGGGGTCACTTTCAACCTTTAGCTTTTAGAATTAGCAGGCAAATTCTTCAGGGAAGTGTCTTAAAGAACTGGTAGAACAGCAAGTATGTCAGAAAACACCAGTAAATTTGTTAAAATATTTTTAACACACCATGGGATAAAGTGAAAAGTCATCCACCTTCTTTTTCAATTAAAATAAACTCCTGGTTCAAGGATTTTAAATGGGTTCAATAAGAAAAGAAATTCAGATTAAAAAAACAACTATGGATGTATAACAAATAAAATATCAGTAAAATAAATAGGCATGTTAATGATTAATAAATCATATAAGTAGAATTTATCTAATAATTCAAGGATGATTACAGCATAGCTATTAATATAATTCAGTAGATGGAAGAAGTCTTGTGTTCAGAATGCAGAGCTTTACCAAGTTCATGGATGAAAAACCTCAGTGGTGTAAAACTTTGATTGCACTCAGATTGGTTGCGAGAGAGGAGCTGAGAATGATGTCATGTACTTTAACCTGAGAACCTGGAAATACAGAGTTGCCATTAACTGATTAGAGAACAATGAGAAAGGACGGGTTCTTGTTATTGTTTTTATTTATTTATTTTTTAAGGAGAGTTAATTTTGAATAACATAAATGTGAGATGATTACTAGATACCAGCTGTCAAATAGGCAGCTGGGTATGTGATTCCAGAATTTATCTTTGGAAGACGTGAGTATCACGATTGTTTTTCAATCCCTGAAACTAGATTAGATCAGGACTTATTTCATGAGTTTAAACTGGAAAGAATTCTGGGTACAGAACACAGGAAAGGCACCAACTTTTGTGTCACAAATGAAACTCAGAATGGGCAGCCAGTGAGATGGGAGGAGCACAATGTGAGTGTGGCTTCTGGGATCCAGTTGAGGGTATGACAGACTATGTGTCTTCTACTTTTAAAACACAAAGTTTGTATAAAAAATGAATAATGGGGCTTCCCTGGTGGCGCAGTGGTTGAGAATCTGCCTGCCAATGCAGGCGACACGGGTTCGAGCCCTGGTCTGGGAGGATCCCACATGCCGCGGAGCAGCTGGGCCCGTGAGCCACAATTACTGAGCCTGTGTGTCTGGAGCCTGTGCTCCGCAACAAGAGAGGCCGCGATAGCGAGAGGCCCGCGCACCGCGATGAAGAGTGGCCCCCACTTGCCGCAGCTGGAGAAGGCCCTCGCACAGAAACGAAGACCCAACACAGCCATAAATAAATAAATAAATAAATAAATAAATAAATCCAAAGTTTAAAAAAAAAAAAGGGGGGGATTTCTTTAAAAAAAAAAATGAATAATGAATTTCTTTAAAAAGGTAAAAAAGTGACAATGCAAGAGCAGTAGGTGCATTGTGTATGGATAGGAAATTCATGAGGACTTCCCTGGTGGTGCAGTGGTTAAGAATCCGCCTGCCAATGCAGGGGACACGGGTTCGAGCCCTGGTCCGGGAAGATCCCACATGCCGCCGAGCAACTAAGCCCGTGCGCCACAACTACTGAGCCTGTGCTCTAGAGCCCGCGAGCCACAACTACCGAGCCCATGTGCCACAACTACTGAAGCCCGCGTACCAGAGCCCATGCTCTGCAACAAGAGAAGCCACTGCAAGGAGAAGCCCGTGCACCGCGACAAAGAGTAGCCCCCGCTCGCCACAACTAGAGAAAGCCCACGCACAGCAACAAAGATCCAACACAGCCAAAAATAAATAAATAAAATAAATTTTTTTTAAAAAAAAGGAAATTCACTGCGGAAACTTGAATTTCCAGTGGACACTGTCACCTATCCTAGTGTGCTGGTCTTGAAGCTAAAGCCTCAGCTCCACAGCTATCCTTCTCAACTCTGCTCTGTGACACTGGGGCTCCAGTTCCTTTGACTGCATTTGTCCTTTGCCAGCAGATTTTTTTCTTCTAAAGTTCTTCCATACAAGTTGCAAGAGACGGACTAGAAGGCTGGAGGCAATTTTTCTGTTTTCCTGACTAGACTGTGACTGATAACAGCGACCATCAATTAGGAAAAGGATAACTAATGGTTGCTACTAGACGCTATCTGTCACCTATCAGGTTGGCAAAAACTAAAAAGAATGATAAGATTGTGTTTTGGATAATGTGTGGGAGCACATATAAACTTATATGCTCTTGAATATGGAGCAAATATTATAAAAAATATAGCCATTTTATCGTGGAGAATTGGCGGTATGTATTTGCAATGTGTATGTATTTTGACCAATAAAATTGACTGATGGCACCTTCTTCAGAGAAAGACTCTTACTTGGGTATAAGACACCTGCATGACACTTGTAGAAGTCTCTCCTCTGAAAGCACTAAATCCTGGGAAGGACCGGCTCTAGGATGTGACATTGCCAGCGATTATGGACCTGGGACTTTATGGAAAAGAGACTAAGATTAAACCTGAGAGAGCCCAGGATTGGAGAGCAAAACTTTACATTTCATAACGCCTGCTTTTTTCTTCCTGCCTCTGCGTTGCTGCTGAAAGACCAAAAAACAAAACCAGTTCAGAAGCTATTTTTTATCTTTCTCATACTAAAGAAGCAACAAACCGTATTAATGAAAAATATATGTGACTATCTGCATTGATATGAGATCTCTGTTGTTTCCATTTTACTCACTTTTAAGGTAGATCAAAGTATCCTCTACTGATCGTTCTTTCTCAAAGAAGTTTTACTAATTCCCAGGAAATCTTTTAGAAGTATAATACACAGAAAATGCAAGTATCTTCAGCATACAGCACAAGGAAATTTCACACACTGAATACACTGTGAAACTAGCACCCAAGTTAAAAGTAATAGATTTTGCCCAGGACGTAGCACGTTTCTTATGTTGCCTTCCAGTTGCTACCTCAGAGCAGCTCTCCTTCTCCTCAGTGAGGGTAGCCACTCTGTGACTCTAACAGTCCTGATTATTTCTGACAGGCACACTTTTATGCCTCTTGTGTATATTTACTCATTGAATCCTGAGAATAATCCTATGAAAAAATACTACTATTGTCCCCATATTAAAGATGAGGAAACTAGGGAGCTTAGTGTTTGTGTTATTTGTCAAGGTCACACTGCTATTAATAGCAGAGCTGGGATCCAGTGCCATGAACCCTGGCTCCTTCTCACAGAGGTTTTGAAAATCCTAGAACTCTCCTTTCACTTGTGCTCTCTTCCTGTGGCTTTCACTCTAACAGAAACCTTGAAGCTGGAAACGTGCACAGAACCAGAGCAGCTGTGTGGCTGGTCAGTGAGTTGGAGGGACTGAAGGTATGTATAAGGGAAGAATGGTTCAGTAAAGCAGGACTGGGGAGAAGGCGGGGGGAAGGTGCCAGGATCGGCAGTCAACACCATATGTCACCAGCTTCCCTGGAGGAGATGACTCCTTCCCACAGGTATTTGCACTGACCACTCTTTCCTGGTGGGTATAAATCAGTTACACCTATGACATCAGGACTAACGATTCTCCATAATTTCCAGGACTTCCCTCAATTCCATGGAATTCCACCTTTTGACAAGCATTTCCTGAAAGTGGTAGGACTGTTCCAAAGGACAAAATGGACAAATACTATTCGGAGATAGATTTGTACAGAAAAAATAAGGATTTAGGTTCTCAGAATAAAAAAAAACAACTCAAGCTTTCTTTCATAAGAATTGAAAAAATAAAAATGCAAATTTAGTAAAATAGGTGAATATATTTTCTAAATTTTAATACAGTGTACACATAAAAATATCTTTTACATTAAAATATAAATAAGATACAAGAATAAATATATAAATATAAGTATAAGTAAGTAAACAATAAATAAATAAATAACAGGGCAGTCACATCTTAGGGACTGATTTCCTTAGGGCTTAATAATTTTAACATATACTTGCGTATTATTACTGACAAAGTATCAGCTGAATTAGTTCAATAAATTCTGTGATTAAAGTTGAAATAAGAGCCTTCTGAAATGACCAAACATATATGTGCAAGGGTGATATGGCATCTTAGTCAATGAGAAACATTTCAAGGTGACCCCAGGGCTCCATCCATAATTCTTATCCTTTCTTGCAAGTTGGTTGATGAAGACAAGGATCTCATGATTTCCACTCTGACAATTTCCCAGGCACAGTCACTGTATTTCTCCTCTTTCAGGTAGAGATGGATTCCCTGGAAGTACCTCTTCACGGCCAGTGTAGGGCCCGTCACTCCCAGGGCAGATTCTTCCTCTCCCATCACCTGCACCAAGCAGGCGTCCAGGTCCTCCAGCTGCTGATGGAGTCCAGTGTGGAGTTTGTCCAGGAGGGAGGTGTCCCAGGCGGCAGAGGAGTGCTCTGTGTGGAAGAGGCGGAAGATCTGCTGGAGCATCTCGTGGAGGACAGAGGTGGCCTGGGCCTTCGGGAGCTGGCTGCCATCCACCATGTCCTGGGGGAAACCGAAGTCTTTTCTATCCTTCAGACAGAAGCTAGGGGAGATTCTCCTCATCTGGCCCAGAAGCATGAAGTTCTTCCTGCTAATCCGCACATGGTTCTGAGACAGGTCGCAGCCCAGAGATCCACCAGGGCCATAGCTGAACATCACCAGGGCGGTCAGTAGAGAGAGCACGCAGGCCATGGGGCAAATGAGGCTGCAGCTGGCCTGGCTGAGACGGG
Organism: Eubalaena glacialis; assembly: GCF_028564815.1. Classification (NCBI taxonomy): domain Eukaryota; kingdom Metazoa; phylum Chordata; class Mammalia; order Artiodactyla; family Balaenidae; genus Eubalaena; species Eubalaena glacialis. Next base: position 71,496,531 of record NC_083724.1, read on the forward strand.
CGTCTGGGGGAACCTTGGGGGTAGGTTCTCTGATGACATTCTTTCTAAGCAAGGCCATTAAATAGGGAACACAGTAATTTTCATTTTCTAAACACTTCTATACACTTTTACTTCCTTTTTTGGGTTTCATTTATGTATTCTCAGTGTGGTCTAAGAAGATGTTATCAATCTAAACTATTAATTTTGCACTTTTCCCAATAATTTCAGATGTGCCCATCCAAATGGATATTTATTAATCAAATGAGCAATGTCTTTGTGTTAAAGTCAGAAATGCTACAGGTATGTAAGTCCATTCTCTCTCTCTCTCTCTCTCTCTCTCTCTCTTTCTCTCTTTCTCTCTCTCTCTCTCTCTCCTTTTCATGCATAAATATTGCTTTTCTCTGTTCCAGGAACAAATTTTTAGCCATGACATTAGTCTCCATTTTTACTGCCTTACTTTATATAAAAAGGCAGGCTTCCTCAGCCCTATGGTTTCTGTACTTTTTTAGGGATTTACTAGACTACCTCTGACAATTAAGCTCTTTGAAGCCAAAGAGGGGTTTCACAGCAGAGGCTGATGATTATAAGTGAATGAGCTTTTTAATGTTTCTCTTCCTTCACGTTCATACAGGTCCATGTGGTTATGCTTCAGGGGACCACAAGGTCAGTACTAGTACCCTTTCTTTCTACCATTTTCTTACTGGAGACTTAGTCCTCCACAGGCTGGGCCAATACTCCCACCAGGAATACTGGTTCTTTTCAGAGAATATGGGTGTGGAGGTCCTAATTCCAAGAGAATTGTATTTTCCCAGCAACACCTCACTCACAAGGGAGAGATCACATCTAGTCACACCCTCTCCTCTAGAGTGACAGAGTCCCCTTCCTAACCTGGCCTCCCTCCCTGAGGGCAGGCTCACCACATCCAGAGGACTTTAAAATCTCCTTTCTGTGGAGGGGCTTGTTTATTGTTGGGAAAATAATTCATCTTCCAGGACCCTCACCCTTGCCCCTGGAGTGTTTGTGTGAAGGACCCTAGTCCTCAGTGGTGACCTCCTCTTCTCCTGACCTGTATCAGAAGTGTCAGCAGCCCTCAGATGCTGAGAGCAAAAGTGTGTTTTCTCTGAGGAGGTGGAGGAATCATCCAATTCTAATCATTTCACCCTGAGTAAACAAATAATTTTTATTTTACCAAATACAAATTTTATTATTCAACTCTTTTACTAAAACTAGTGAACACTTGTTTTGCTCAAAGTTTCTGAGCTGGGGGCAGAGAATTCAGTGATGGTGTTGTCTCTCATTAAAGCTTATGTCACAGAAACCAGTGAGGTTCAGTTGTTCATTCAGCCAGTTGATGCCACTGGGCTTCTCCCTTCCTCTGTCTCCCTCTGAGAATGCAGGGCAGTGAGGCCCAGGCTATTATGTCAGGGAGAAATAGCCTTGTTTCCTCTACTTGTGTGCGATTCTACATTTAAAGTTTTAAAGTTTTTTATAAATTATATTCACTTAGTGACTTATTGGGCAAAATTTGTCTTGCTGCTCCTAATTAGTTCTCATTCATGGTGAGGTAAGAGCAATACAGGGAAGTAAAAAAGGCAGAGGGGCTGCGGTCTCTATCATTTTCAATGCTTTAAATTTTTTGTTTCTCATTGCTACTTTCTTATAAAGTAAAATTCCACAATTATTTTGTGGGTGAAAAGAAAACTAATGTAAGGTGAAAGTCACGAATGTGAAAGAAGGGAAGTGATTTTCCACAGACACAATGACGTATTCTAAGTTAGCAAAATTTAATACAGCATAGTTGGGGAAGGGTAAAAGCCAATATGAATAACAGAAAGGCTGGAAAATGGCTGCTTCTGCCAGAAACTCAAAGAAGACCAAGTCTTGGGTTAACTGACTGCCTTCAGCTTTGCAAGACCAGGCACCTGATTTTTCTTTCATTTAATCAATATGTGATTATTTTTGAAGAAAGAGGGAAGAAGTCACACCGATAAGCTCACAAGCAACTGGCAACCAGAACCCAATGGCTAGAACACTAACCCTCTGTGGCAGGATTGTGGAGATCAGCCTTGCTGAGCATCTGTCTAGTTGATGAATCCACTCAGGCAATAAGAAGAGTGCTTTGAGAACACTAGAATTAAAAGGAAGGGAATTAGATGATGCCAAATCATACTGATCTTAATCTGGATAATAGTAATCGTCATATTAAAAAGTAGCAACTGGGGACTTCCCTGATGGTCCAGTGGGTAAGACTCCGAGCTTCCAATGCAGGGGGCCCAGGTTCGATCCCTGACTGGGGAAGTAGATCCCGCATGCATGCCACAACTAAGAGTCCACATACCACAACTAAAGATCCTGCATGCCTCAACAAAGATCCCGCATGTTGCAACTAAGACCCAGTGCAGCCAAAATAAATAAATAAATATTTAAAAAAAGAGAGAGAGAGACAGAGTCTTTGCTGAGAGATGTAGGGAATATGTTGAAAAAAAAAAAGTAACAACTGAATTTTATTGCTTGCTTATAAGGAACTAGCCACTTTCTAAGTTCTATTAACTTGGTCCTCTCAGTAACCCTATTTCGATCACACTCACTTATACAGCTGGAGACAAATATCGATCTGGATGGATGAACTATTCCAAACGTACCATAGTTACAAGGGCAAACCTTAGTGAGGGGCTTTTCTATGATTTGTCTGAAACAGCCCATTAAAGAAAGTGAAGGGTGGAAAAGAACATGATATTTAGGAACCAACTAAATCAGCAGAGGGAGGAGAGTGAGATGACAAAGGACCCTTAATTCCACTTCAGATGCTAAAGGATTGCTGTCTCTTGTTTTGGAGGGCTACACAGGGTGTGGTCTGTCAACTGAGCTGACTTTAAGTTCTAAGCAAAAATAGGCAAAATCCCTATTAAACAGAAAGGAGTGGATTTTTCTGCCAATTGAAGGAACAAGTCTAAGATTTTATGAGTGATTTCTTCAACGAAATACAGTCAATAACTTTATTAATCCAACAACAGCAGACCTCTGGAATCTATGTATTTTTAACTCTTGAGTTGTCTTGTGAGTTTAAGAACAAAGTAAAAGCACCTAACGATTTCTGGCCATATGAGCTCTGACGTTTCTTCTTCAGGATTACAACTAAAAAGTCACTCACCATCCAGTTCTATAAGAATGAAGTCAGGGGCCTCGCTGGTGGCGCAGTGGTTGAGAATCTGCCTGCCAATGCAGGGGACACGGGTTCGAGCCCTGGTCTGGGAAGATCCCACATGCCGCGGAGCAACTAAGCCCGTGAGCCACAATTACTGAGCCTGCGCGTCTGGAGCCTGTGCTCCGCAGCAAGAGAGGCCACGATAGTGAGAGGCCCGCGCACCGCGATGAAGAGTGGCCCCCGCTTGCCGCAACTAGAGAAAGCCCTCGCACAGAAACGAAGACCCAACACAGCCATAAATAAATAAATAAATAAATAAATAAATAAATAAATAAAAAATTAAAAAAAAAAAAAAAAGAATGAAGTCACTAGTCACTGTAGTCCCTGACCCCAGCACGCCCTGTTAGGAGTTCAGGGTGGAGATGAGGAACGAGGCATGCCGTGCTCTGGGAAAACTGACAGAACAGGCCAGTAGGTCGTTAAATAATTTCCCAAGAAAATTTAATAAACGCAATTTCTTGCATGTTCTCCGTATGTAAAAAGCCCTAAAATCATTAACAAAGACATCTGTTCCTCATGACTAGCAGCAAGCTTCTAACAAGATGTGTCCTTGATTGCATGTACCTACCTCACCAAAATCACCAGTGTATACTGACCTCCCCCTTACGTCCTTGGGGCAGTTCGTCAGAGCTGACTGAAAGGCTGTCCTCCAGGTTATGGTCCTCAGTAAGTCCTCCCCAAAATATGAACTCTCAGCTCTCATGTTGTGGTTTGTTTTCAGTCGACAAGGACCTCACTGATTTCCCAGGAGATCTCCTCAGGTCAGCCTGCTGTTCTCATTATCAATGGAGACACCTCCATTTCTCACCTACAGTCCAGACTGGACATCCGTTTGTCTACTGATAGAGTCCAAATAAGAATCTCTACTCTTTATTGTTCCAACTATTGGTTAAGATATGGGTATGACCAAGACAGAAGAGCATACGTGCTTCTTAGAAGCAGTGAAGGTTTTTAATGGGCTCCTTAGCAGGGAGAGTCTGGCTTGAACTCCAGAGTCATCCTCATGGCCTTGTATAGTTGTCTTTATTTAAATTTCTAGCCTCAGCCCATTAAAACATCATAAGATAATACTGAAGAATTGAAATAAAAATATTATTTAAAAAATCATTTGTTAATAAAATGATATTTTTAGCAGTAATATAGGAATGGTTTCTGCTTGTTTTAGGACCCTAATCCTTAGGAAGGTTTCCAAACCTCTAAATGTACTTTAAATGTCCTTCTGACTTTAAAAGTACCTACTCAGTGCTGTATGCATCAACTGGAAAGAACAGAAAGATGATTGATCCATCAGTGCCCTCTTTCCAAATTGCCTAAATTAAATAAATGAATTTCCACTTAGCTCTTTGTTGCTTTTAGAAATTGTGACCTTCCAGTGTGCATGTTACTGACACCTGCCCTGCTGGAAAGGCTCTACCCCAGTTGTTGCTAAATATATTAAAACCCCTGCCTGTGTCCCTTCTATTCAAGCATGTTTCATTTTGTTTGTCTTTCAAATGGGCAAAGACATCATGATGGAATGTACGAAATTCCTTGGATTGCATTGTCCCCAGGAATATCCTTCCCTGCTCTGTGATAACTTGCTGGGTCCTAAGGACGAAACAAGTTTGCAGCTGGCACTGAGGTAACCCTCGTCCCTTCCAAGACTCTGCAGGCTGCTGTGGTATCAGTGCTGGGGACACTGCTAGTGGCCACGTCCTTCTGGGAGAACTCTGTGCTATCACATGCACCTCAATCTTTTCTTCTCTGAAAAGGAATGTTCTGGAGAAACACTTGCCTCAGTGCAGCTCATCTGTGTCCTTCCATGTCCTGAGGACCTGCCGCTGTTCCAGTGAACGCTTTCAACATCTCTGTTCTCTTTCCAAGTTCTCAAGCTGCTGCTGCCTTTCAACTCCGTGTTTCCTGCGCTTTGGGCTTTTTGAACAAATAAGAGTCCTGAAGCAGGTGAGTTCCTCCCAGTGCAGTCAGCACGTGGAAGTGCGCAAATAGAGGCACAGGTGAGCTCCTGGATTCTCCAGCATTGTTCATTGTTGGGCAGGGTGCCATCTAGTCACTGTGTTTCTCTGGGAGCCTGGACAGTCTGGACCTGCAGTGCTTGGCAGGCGGAGAGGGTGGAGCCATATGAGAGTTTCTGACAAACCTCGAACTTTCACTCAGCTTCTGCTTTCCATTGGTGGCTTTGTAGTCTTAAGGGGAAATTGACAGCCAGCAACCCTAATGGAGAAGGAAACAGCTGTATGAATGGGCAGTACAGCTTAATGCAGAGTGAATGGGGAGAGTGCACTGGATTTCTACACTGGGAGGAAGTAAATGATTATGGTATTTGAAAAATGAAAAAATGGGATCCAGGAAAACAGAGAGGAAGGAGAATTATGCCATGTATCAGAATCAGCAGATAGATATATGGAATTTTATATATATAGTATACCTTATACTATATATTCATAAGTATGTAGCATAGATATATATTATTATATTATTATGCATAAAATTACATACAACTGATGAAACAGTTTTTCCCAATTCTGTTTTTTAGGCTGTCAGTGTTTTGCAGTCAGTGACAGAGAGAGGGAGAGGAGAATTCATTATTCCCATTTAGGTCTATATGAAAAAATAAGAAGATAGGCACTACCTGTTTAGCCTTCACTCAGTGGATGATATTCTGCTAAAGGCTCTTTAGTGTTCCAGTTTGTCTAATACCACAGCAACTCTAGGAATATTTTCATTTACTTTATATTTGAGGAAACTGAGCCTCAAGGAAGTTAAGTGATTCTCCAGGATCACACATATGTCCTGGCAGAATCTACATGCAATGCAGAATCCTATCTCACATATAAATAATTATTTAAATTTCATCCTGTTTAATTCTCAAACCCTTGGTTTCCTTCTTCAGTGCTTCCTGAAGATCGTTGTTCCCTGGCTGACTCCTAACTGCACTGGCTACTCCATCTCTGTGTCCTTGGCAGCCTCTCCTTCTCTTTCTCAGTCTTAAAAGTTGAAGGTCCTCATAAGGTTTAGGTCCTCTTCTCATTCTACATCCTACTCATAAGTAATGACATCCTTACCATATCTTGATTTTCAAATATGCAACAAACACAAATTAATATCTCCGTGATGTACATTGTTGTAGATTCCAGATCTGCATATGCATCCACCAATGGGAAATCTGTCTTTAGATGTTTGTAGAGCACTTTATAGAATACGTCTGCCTTTCCCCTTCTTGAAAAGCCTCATTCCAGATGCTAGTGAGAGAATCCCGTTTCCTTTATCTCTCATTGTAACAGGAAACTTAATTGAAGTAATTTTAGCATGATTACTGTTTTTATATCTCTTTCTTTTCCAAACAGAACTCTCCTAAAAGAGAGGTTTGGCATTTGCTTTTTTCACCTCTTTATTCACGGAACTATTATATATCTGATATAGAAAATGAAGTTGTAAAATATAACCTTCTGAAACGAATGATGAGTAGAATTCATCATACAGGACTTCTCTGGTGGCACAGTGGTTAAGAATCTGCCTGCCAATGCAGGGGACACGGGTTTGATCCCTGGTCCAGGAAGATCCCACATGCCGTGGAGCAGTTAAGCCCATGTGCCACAACTACTGAGCCTGAGTTCTGCAGCCCGCAAGGCTCAAATACTGAGCCTGCGAGCCACAACTACTGAAGCCCGTGCACCCTAGAACCCGCACACTGCAACTACGTAGCCCACTCGCCACAACTACTGAAGCCTGCGTGCCGAGAGCCCGTGTTCCGCAACAAGAGAAGCCACTGCAATGAGAAGCCCGCGCACCGCAACAAAGAGTAGCCCCCACTCGCCGTAACTAGAGAAAGCCCGTGCATACCAACAAAGACCCAACACAGCAAAAAAAAAAAAAAAAAGAATTCATCATCCATTTTTCAGTATGCTTTGAGAATTTAAGCTATTCCTTTTTATAAGAATAAACAAATCCAAGCTGTCATCTGGGGAAGAGTTTCATAAATTAAACAAGAAAATAATTTGAAAAAAGATAAAGGTAAGCATATTTTATTATATTTGAGTACATTATAAAGTTCAACGTGATATTATACAAGCAAAAGTGTTTTAAATACCATACATAGTTTGACTGAGATAAAGTAGAAGAATAAAATAGGTGAATACATTAGAGCCTTTCACACTTTAATCACTGTTATTTTGAACTCCTGGTCTGATAATTCCTAAATTTCTACTGTATCTGAGTCTGTTTCTGATATTTGCTCTATCACTTCAAACTGTGTTTTTCACTTTTTAGTATGGTAAGTTTCTTTAAAAGTTGAACTTGATGTACAGAATAAAAGGAACTGAGGTAAATTGACCATTAGATGAGGATTTACGTTTATCTTTCTAAGAGGTTGGCTGTGTTTACTTCTAGTCCTGGGCTCTGTTTCTGCCCTCTTTATTTTCCATATCAGCTAAGCTGGCTTATCCTTCAGGATTGGTCTTCTTCTTTTTTTTTTTTTTAATTAATTAATTTATTTCTTTATGTTTGGCTGCCTTGGGTCTTTGTTACTGCGCGTGGGCTTTCTTTAGTTGCGGTGAGCGGGGGCTACTCTTCTTTGCGGTGCAAGGGCTTCTCATTGCGGTGGCTTCTCTTGTTGCGGAGAACAGGCTCTAGGTGCACAGGCTTCAGTAATTGTGGCACGCAGGCTCTAGAGCGGAGGCTCAGTAGTTGTGGCACACGGGCTTAGTTGCTCCGCAGCATGTGGGATCTTCCCGGACCAGGGCTCGAACCGTGTGCCCTGCAGTGGCAGGTGGATTCTTAACCACTGCATCACCAGGGAAGTCCGGGATTGGTTTTCTTGAAAATAGATTTATTAGACCTGTTTGGCAAATAACCACCATAGGAGACAGGTCTGCATCTTGTTCACCATTGTATCATTAGCACAGAGTTCATAGCAATTACTCCAAATAATTATTAACAGAGTATTCTTAGATTTTCCATCAGACCTCCCATCAGAAGCTTCTGTTGACCTCGCATCAGAACCTTATATTGAAGTAATTAATAACCATCATTAGATGATCCAGTAGATTTCTACTGAGCCTCTTGGTTCATCATTCTCCATCTCACAATGAAGATGTAGGGCAGTGAAAATGTAGGGCATAGGATGCTAGATAAAATTAGCCTTCTTTGCTTTCCTGGTGTCAGAGTCTTTGTAATGTTATACGTTCTTTTTCAGTTCATATTTTTCTGGGCAAGGGTTGTCTTGCTACTACTGAGTTACTTTCTGTTTCATCTTGAGTTTAGTAGCTTAATAGGAAAGTAAAAATGGAAACATAAAGGGCCTGTACCATGATTTTCCATAATGTTCAATACATCACCGATTTCCTTCTCCATTCAACTTTCTTGGAAAGCGTCATTGCATTTGATGCACTGAAGTAAAATGAAAACAGATACAAACCTGACTATGATGAGAGTGAAAGAAGTAAAGTGACTCCCCTGGTAAAACAATGACAATGGGAGTTCTTCTCTTGTCACTCTTCCAGCTACTCCAGTATGGTTTCTGCTGATTAATTCCACCAAATCAGCTCTCAGTAAGGTCAGTTCCATCTGTTTCCCAAGTAGTGGATGATTTCAATCTACAGAGCAGCTTACTGACAATCAATATAATGTTAATCAAAATGATGATAAATTATCCTTGTGAATAATTAAATATGTCATGTTTTAAAGTAAATAAAATATTAAACATGATTATGAATTACAGTACATCAAATCCATGAAATCTCTTCTGAGGCAAAAATGTTTCAGAAAGGGAAAACCATGCAGAGAGTAAAATGATCCACCTTCTACTCTAGGTCCCAGCCTTGCGTAGGACCTCCTTTCTCTCCTCCAATTCAGATGGCAAATATCTCAAACCTGTTTTCTGTGTATATTGTCATTAACTTCTCTTACTCATCCTTCCACCTTCTCTTCACCTTCTGCTGATTAAGTCTACCAAACAAGCTCTCACTAAGTGGCCAATGCCATCTCTTTTCCCAATGTAGGGAGCATTTTCCATCTACGTTTTCATGAATGCTTTGAGTCTTCTAAGCAGTTTCAGTCTTTTCAAACACGGTCTTCTCACCATTCTCTCTCGTCCTGTTAACATATGGCCATTCCATGTCTGCTTCCTTTGTGGTGTTCCCTCCCTTTTAAGGTTAAGGTCATAGGACTCAATTTTAAGTCCTTTTCTCATTCTATACTGTCCTCCCATTTGATCACTTCTTCAGTTCCATGCTTTACACTTCATGGGATTGCTTGTAAATTGCCATCTCCAGTATCCAATGGACATTTGCACTGAAATGTGTACTAGTTAGCTATAGGTAATATCTACTACTTTTATTTTTGTATCCTCACATGGCTTGATCCACCTTCTACTGGGGGAATTCCATTTTTCTCCCAGCTCATTGTAGCATTCAACCTAACTGATATTCATTTCTACTACAAATCAGGACTATTTTTAAAATAAGTAATAAAATTTAATTGAATTATGAATTAATTATTGTTTGTAGGTTACTCTCCTTAAAAAAAAAATCAAAGTAATAAAAAGCAAGATTGGATTAGTTATGTTCACGTCTGTGTCCTGAGGGCAACACAGAACCTGGCTAGAGGAAGTCTATTTTTATTTCTAATGTGAGAATCGTAATGATGGTCAAGGAATTGTAGCACATTCTTTAATCATTTTGCACAGTCAGGCTTGGTGTTTCTTTTTTAAAGAATAAACAAATGAAGTTTTCTATAGTAAGAATTTAATGAACAAAGAAAACTCATAAACTGAGTTAATACAAAGTATATATTTTTTTCTCTTAACCACAGTGTATACATGCACATAATATTATGTAAATAAAAATAATTTAAATCTTTATAAATATTGAAATAAATATTAAAATAGATAAATAAATAAGTAGATAAGTAAGTAGATAGATCAGCATAGGCATCTATGAGGGACTAGTGCCTGTAGAGTAGAACATCATGTTGCTTAATATTCCTGAAAACACTTGACAAATTAATTCAATTCAGGGCAGGATGACAGCAGAAATGAGAGTCTTTGACATGGCAGCACAGGTGGAAGTCTGGTCTCGTTAGTGAGAATCATTTCCATGTTGAAGCAGGTGTGTGTCATTCCTTCCTCCTGAGTCTTTCTTGCAAGTTTGTTGATGAAGAGAAGGATCTCATGACTTCTGCTCTGACAATCTCCCAGGCACAAGGGCTGTATTTCTTCTCTTGCAGATAGACAGTGATTCTGTGGAAGTATTTCCTCACAGCCAGGATGGAGTCCTCCTTCAGCAGGGGAGTCCCTTCCAGCCCCGCCTCCTGCATCAGACAGGCTTGCAGGTCAGTGAGCTGCTGATAAAGTGCAGTGCAGAACTTGTCCAGGAGGGTCTCATCCCAAGCGGCAGCCGAGCCCTCCATGCTGAAGAGCTGGAAGGTCTGCTGGATCGTCTCATGGACGACAGCGATGGCTTGAGCCTTCTGGAACTGGTTGCCTCCAAACGCCTCCTGGGGGAATCCAAAGTCATTTCTGTCCTTCAGGCAGGAGAAGGGGGAGCTTCTCCTCATTTGTTGCAGGAGCATCAGGGCCCTGGTGTTAGCCAGGCTGCGGGTCTGAGGCAGGTCGCAGCCCAGAGAGCAGGTGGAGTTGCAGCTGAGCAGCACCAGGGCCAGGAGGAGGGACAAGGTTGGGGCCATCGGGGACCTTGTAGATGCTGCCGGCCTGGCTGAGGTGGGGAGTCTGTGAACCCTGCTCTCTAGGTTCTCTGAAGACCTTCCTTCAGGCCTGGGTCTTAAATAGGGACATATTCATTTCCATTTTCTGAATGTTTCTTCTTACTTTCTACTTCTGTTTTTAGTTTTCATTTTGCACTCTCCAAATGGGTTAGGGCAGTGTTTCACAAATATTTTTTTCCATTATTGCCTCTGCCCCTGCCCACAGAGCCTTCTTAGATAGTTTTTCCTAATTGCCCCCCCAACATGAAATTTTGATAACACATATGTCCTGTGTATGTGTTTATGTACTCCATGGATATCTCTACTCTGTACATATAAGAAGTGCAAAGCTTACTCTTTGTATTCACTGCAGGGTTAAGAATGACAAAAAGTTTTAAAGCTATTGAATTTTTAAAAAATTTTTATTGGAGTAGAGTTGGTTTAAAGTGTTGTGTTAGTTTCAGGTGTACAGCAAAGTGAATCAGTTATACATATACATATATCCACTCTTTTTTAGATTCTTTTCCCATATAGGTCATTATAGAGTATTGAGTAGAGTTCCCTGTGCTACAAAGTAGATCCTTATTATTTATCTGTTTTGTATATAGTAGTGTGTATATGTCAATCCCAATCTCCCAGTTTATCCCTCCCTCCCTTACCCCCTGGTAACCATAAGTTTGTTTTCTACATCTGTCACTCTGTTTCTGTTTTGTAGATAAGTTCATTTGTACCCTTTTTTAGATTCCACGTATAAGCGATATCATATGATATTTGTCTTTCTCTGTCTGACTTACTTCACTCAGTATGACCATCTTTAGGTCCATCCATGTTGCTGCAAATGGCATTATTTCGTTCTTTTTATGGCTAAATAATATTCCATTATATATATGTACTACATCTTCTTTATCCATTCCTCTGTCAATGGACATTTAGGTTGCTTCCATGTCCTGGCTATTGTAAATAGTGCTGCGATGAACATTGGGGTGCCTGTATCTTTTCTTCTCTTTTTTCTCTATTTTTTTATTACTTTTTATTGGAGTATAGTTGCTTTACCTTGTTGTGTTAGTTTCTGCTGTACAGCAAAGTGAATCAGTTATACGTATACATATATCCTCTCTTTCTTGGGTATCCTTCCCATTTAGGTCACCACAGATCACTGAGTAGAGCTCCCTGTGCTATACAGTAGGTTCTCATTAGTTATCTATTTTATACATAGTAGTGTATATATATCCATCCCAATCTCCCAATTCATCCTACCCCACTTTTCCCCCCTTGGTATCCATAAGTTTGTTCTCTACATCTGTGTCTCTATTTCTACTTTGCAAGTAAGTTCGTCTGTACCATTTTTCTAGATCCACATATGAGCGATATTATACGATATTTGTTTTTTTCTTTCTGACTTACTTCACTCTGTATGACAGTCTCTAGGTCCATCCACATCTCTGCCAGTGGCACAATTTTGTTCCTTTTTATGGCTAATATTCCACTGTATATACGTACCACGTCTTCTTTATCCATTCATCTGTTGATGGACATTTAGGTTGCTTCCAGTTCCTGGCTATTGTAAATAGTGCTGCTATGAACATTGGGTGCATGTATCTTTTTGAATTATGGTTTTCTTCGGGTATATGCCCAGGAGTGGGATTGCTGGGTCATATGGTAGTTCTATTTTTAGGGTTTTTAAAAATTATTTATTTATTTGGCTGAGCCAGGTCTTAGTTGCAGCATGTGGGATCTTTAGTTGCAGCATGTGAGATCTTTTTGTTGCGGCATGCAGGCTCTTAGTTGTGGCATGCAAGATCTAGTTCCCTGACCAGGGATTGAACCCGGGCTGCCTGCATTGGGAGTGCGGAGTCTTAACTGCTGGACCACCAGGGAAGTCCCTATTTTTAGTTTTTTAAGGAAACTCCATACTGTTCTCCATAGTGGCTGTATCAATTTACATTCCCACCAACAGTGCAAGAGGGTTCCCTATTCTCCACACCCTCTCCAGCATTTATTGTAGGTTTTTTGATGATGGCCATTCTGACCAGTGTGAAGTGATACTTCATTGTAGTTTTGATTTGCATTTCTCTAATAATTAGTGATGCTGAGCATCATGTGCTCTTTGGCCATCTGCATATCTTCTTTGGAGAAATGTCTATTTAGATATTCTGCCAATTTTTTAAAAGCTTTTTTAAAATATAAATTTAATTAATTAATTAATTAAATTTTTTGGCTGTGTTAGGTCTTTGTTGCTGTGCACTGGCTTTCTCTAGTTGCAGTGAGCAGGGGCTATTCTTCATTGCGGTGTGCGGTCTTCTCATTGCAGTGGTTTCTCTTGTTGTGGAGCATGGGATCTAGGCACACAGGCTTCCGTAGTTGTGGCACGCAGGCTCAGTAGTTGTGGCTCACGGGCTTAGTTGCTCCGCGACATGTGGGATCTTCCCGCACCAGGGATTGAACCCGTGTCCCCTGAATTGGCAGGCAGATTCTTAGCCACTGCACCACCAGGGAAGTTCCTTCCACCCATTTTTTGATTGGGTTGTTTGTTTTTTTGATATTGAGCTGCATGAGCTGTTTGTATATTTTGGAGATTAATCCCTTGTCGGTTGCCTCGTTCGCAAATATTTTCTCCAATTCTGAGGGTGGTCTTTTCATTTCGTTTATGATTTCCTTTGCTGTGTAAAAGCTTTTAAGTTTAATTAGGTCCCATTTGTTTATTTCTGTTTTTATTTCCATTTCTCTAGGAGGTGGGTCAAAAAGGATCTTGCTGTGATTTATGTCATAGAGTGTTCTGCCTATGTTTTCCTCTAAGAGTTTTATAGTGTCTGGTCTTACATTTAGGTCTCTAATCCATTTTGAGTTTATTTTTGTGTATGGTGTTAGGGAGTGTTCTAATTTCATTCTTTTACATGTAGCTGTCCAATTTTCCCAGCACCACTTATTAAAGAGACTATCTTTTCTCCATTGTATATTCTTGCCTCCTTTGTCATAGATTAGGTGACCATAGGTGCATGGGTTTATCTCTGGGCTTTCTATCCTGTTCCATTGATCTATATTTCTGTTTTGGGGCCAGTACCGTATGGTTTTGATTACTATAACTTTGTAGTGCAGTCTGAAGTCAGGGAGCCTGATTCCTCCAGCTCCATTTTTCTTTCTCAGTATTGCTTAGCTTTTCATGGTCTTTTGTGTTTCCATATAAATTGTAAAATTTTTTGTTCTAACTCTGTGATAAATGCCATTGGTAATTTGATAGGGATTGCATTGAATCTGTAGATTGCTTTGGGTAGTATAGTCATTTTCACAATATTGATTCTTCCAATCCAAGAACATGGTATCAATACATCTCTCCATCCGTTTGTGTCATCTTCATTTATTTGTTTCTTTATTTATTTATTTATTTTTGGCTGCGTTGGGTCTTTGTTGCTGCGCGTGGGCTTTCTGTAGTTGCAGCGAGCAGGGGCTACTCTTCGGTGCAGTGTGCGGGATTCTCATTGCGGTGGCTTCTCTCACTGCGGAGCACAGGCTCTAGGCACACGGGCTTCAGTAGTTGTGGCATGCGGGCTCAGTAGTTGTGGCGCATGGACTTAGTTGCTCCACGGCATGTGGGATCTTCCCAGACCAGGGCTCGAACCCGTGTTCCCTGCATTGTTAGGCGGATTCTTAACCAATGCACCACGAGGGAAGTCCTGTTTGTGTCATCTTTGATTTCTTTCATCAGTGTCTTATAGTTTTCTGAGTACAGATCTTCTGCCTCCTTAGGTAGGTTTATTCCTAGGTGTTTTACTGTTTTTGATCTGATGGTAAATGGGATTGTTTTCTTGATTTCTCTTTCTGATCTTTCATTGTTAGTGTATAGGAATGCAAGAGATTTCTGTGTATTAAGTTTGTATCCTGCAACTTTACCAAATTCATTGATGAGCTCTAGTAGTTTTCTAGTAGCATCTTTAGGATTTTCTCTGTATAGTATCATGTCATCTGCAAACAGTGACAGTTTTACTTCTTTTCCAATTTGGATTCCTTTTATATCTTTTTCTTCTCTGATTGCTGTGGCTAGGACTTCCAAGGTTATGTTGAATAATAGTGGTGAGAGTGGACATCCTTGTCTTGTTCCTGATCTTAGAGGAAATGCTTTCAGTTTTTCACCATTGAGAATGATGTTTTGCTGTGGGTTTGTTGTATATGGTCTTTATTATGTTGAGGTAGGTTCCCTCTATGCCCACTTTCTGGAGAGTTTTCTTCATAAATGGGTGTTGAATTTTGTCAAAAGATTTTTCTGTATCTATTGAGATGATCATATGGTTTTTATTCTTCAATTTGTTGATGTGGTGTATCGCACTGATTGATAAGCTATTGAATTTTAATTTAACTTTACAACTAAGTTTTCAGAGTGACTTTTAATTACTGTATTTACTTATATAAACAGGAATGTAGCAAACTACATATTCAAATAAAATTTATAAACTTTATAGTACTACCAAGGTATAGATATACTTAAAAATCATTCAAAACTGCTCAAAATCATTGAAATTTTAAAATTATTTTCTTAATATTTATTTTTAGGTGCTTAACTTTTAATTTTGCTTCATATCGTAAAATAATTTTTTTCAGAAAATTATTTTTAATTTCACTGATGCTAGATATTCATCTAGATATTGTCAACATTTTTTTCTGTTAAGCACTTGCCATAATTATGGATGTGTTGAACAACTTCAGTAGAATTAAATGATAAAATATAACCTTTTTTGTATTTAATATACAAATACAATTTTCTATTTGTATTTAATTCCCATAGCGCAAATCACACTGAGACTCAAACATAAGCAACAACCACAAGACAGCCAATGGGAGCTCAGAAGTAAGTAAAGGCCACCTCTCACAATATTACTTTGAGATCAAGCAAATGATGGAGAGAAAGTCCTCCAATGAGCCATCAAGTCACCATAGTGTGGAGCACTGATCGTGTATGCAGTTTGTTTATCTTCCATGAACTCAGTGTCAACGCTTCTTGTATGTATGATACACAAGAAAACCCAAAGACAAAAATGAATACTAAGGAATAAGATTTTGTTGTATAGGGTTAAGCTTTGGAGTGCCACAGCATTGTAATAGCAAAGTTTGTCATACCCCTAAAAACTAATGTTTGCACCCATGGAAGCAGTTATCATCCCCAGTGAGAATGCATGATTTAGCAGTCATCATCAATTTGAATCTTTCTCTCTATTTTTGCATTAAATTTCAAATTTCCCTAAGGACTTTCAGAGGTGCCAATCCAAGTCTGTCCTTTTCAAACAAAAGGAAACCATCTTCATAATTAATTTAGAACTGAATAAATATTATGTTGTGGAAAGAATTAACTTTCAGCTCCAATCTTTAATACTTTTTATTTTGCAGTGGAAGTTATGTTGCTTCAGCCCTCTACATTCCCATCTTCAAACAATAGGTATGTGCCCATCTTTGGCAAATCAGCTCTGTAGTAACTGGACTCTGACTTATTCTCTGTGGTATCATCGGCACCAGGCCCAGTGTAATCACTCAACAGGTAATTTGAACTAAAGCAGTTTCTTAGATTTTCTCCTCCTACTGGAAGGCATTTGCAAATGACCAAGCTATTTTGCTTCATCAGGGCCATATTTGCTGGGATTATAATCAACAATGGCTAATATTTCCACTCTTCCCTTACTGGTATCAGTCATGCCTACTGAGTTTATTGCTAAAACCACTAGGATTATGTTTCCTTTAAGGTGCATATGGCTCTGGGGATTTAAGTTGCAGCACAATTTTCAGCCTTTGCCTGGCACTATATTAAACTCATGAGGATGGCCTCACCTCTAATTTGCCCTCTACTAGGTTAAGAACTAGCCTGGTGTCATATACAGAGCCACCTATCTGAACTCAGACTCTCCCTGAATCTCACAGCTCACAGTAACCACACACATATTACTCCTTAGTGGATCTTTATATTTTTTTTTATTTTTATTTTTTTTAAAGACTGTTTAGGAACATTATTATCTTAAGAACGTTAGCCATCCATTTTTATTTATTTATTTTTATTTTTAGCTGTGTTGGGTCTTCGTTTCATGCGAGGGCTTTCTCTAGTTGCAGCAAGCGGGGGCCACTCTTCATCGCGGTGCACGGGCCTCTCACTATCGCGGCCCCTCCCGTTGCGGGGCACAGGCTCCAGACGCGCAGGCTCAGCAGTTGTGGCTCACGGGCCCAATTGCTCCGCGGCATGTGGGATCTTCCCAGACCAGGGCTCGAACCCGTGTCCCCTGCATTAGCAGGCAGATTCTCAACCACTGTGCCACCAGGGAAGCCCCAGTGGATCTTTATTGATGTGGCAATTACTATGTTTCTCCTGAGAATCTTTGGAGACTCTTCACAAAGAATGATGAATGTTCTGTTGCATCCTGTATCTTCGTTCCATTCCATGGGAGAGTGGGCTCCTTTCAGTTTGATTTCCAAAATTTGGCCCATAATAATTAAAGCATGACCTCAGGTCCAAAACCATGAGTTTGGATTCTGAGTCCTTGGTCTGCTCTTTTTTCCTGCTAACCTGCCCTTTCATCTTTATTTACTCAGCATGAATATATTCTTACTTCTACATGACAGGCGTGTAGCCTTTAAAGACCTTTATGTTCTTAAGGTTTGGTACTCCGCAAGATTCATTAAAGTCCTAATCCCCAAAGTGATGGTGTTAGGTGGTGGGCCCTTTGGGAGGTGATTAGGTCATGAAGATGGAGGCCTCACAATTGGAATTAGTGCCCTTTTAAAAGAGGTCTCAGATAAATCCCCCAGTCTCTGCCACGTGAGGATACAAGGAGAAGTGAACAGTGTGTGACCTGGAAGCAGGCTCTCACCAGAACTGGACCATGCTGACACCCAGATCTTGGATTTCCAGACTCTGGAACTGTGAGTAATTTCTGCTCTTTACAAACTACCCAGTCTATGCTATTTTGTTGAAGATGCCCAAATAGTAAGACATGTCCTGACCTACTGTATCCTCAGAATACCTTCCAGGAGTGTGTAAAATACCTAAAGGGAGAGGCACCATCTTACCCAACCCCGTTTCCTAGACAGCTAGTCCAGTTCCTGTCATTTCAGGAGCTCAATCATATATTTGATAAATATATTTGATAGATACGATGTGAGAGGACAATAATCTACAGATACTTTAAAATTCTTTGTGGTTCTACAAGGGAAGTTACAATGGAATATTGTATGAGGTATTTTTTAAAAGACTGTTTGCAGCACTATTTTCTTTAAGTTCGCATTTTCAGTATTTAGAAGATAAGGATGAGAATCACGGGCCTGGACATAAATGGAAGACCCCCTCTCCACTTTTAGTTCAGTCATCCTCAAGTACTTGCAAGGAGCTACGTGGCCCTACTTTTCTTGTCTCCCTCAGGTAAAAAGGAAACAACTTGTGTCTACACTTGGGAATATTTTCCTTGTTAGTCTATGCCTTTGGGAATCAACTTGAATGCTTCTTTCAAAGAGTCAGTCACGCTGTGAACTCTAATGAGCGACATCCATGTCATCATACCTAAGTTGAAATTGTGGAATCAGACCCCAAGTCAAATTTTTTTTATAATGTGAGTGTAAGCAAGAACATTGTTTTGGTTTCTTTTCTCTAGAATATCATTAGTACAATAGTATAAAAATGAAAAGTAGTCTTATTCATTGAACTTCTCTCCTCTTCCATTAGTCACCCAATAACTTCCCAACTTCTTTGCACTTAGAGTCCCATGATAATAAATTCAGGCCAACTAATGTGAGCAGAGGTGATATTGCCCTATACTGTCTTGGCCCTTGAAAACATCCCATGTAATCCCCATACTTTTTCCTTTACCACTGAGTGGAATAGACTCAAACACCACAAATTGGAAATCACACGTTGAATAGAGCAATGCCACACAATAGAGGGCACCCATGTCCCTACATCACTGTTTAGCAGAAGCCAACTAGAAAATTCATCTGATTAGGAATGCCTGCATTTTTCTCTTAAAGATGGAAAGATAAATTTCTATTATGACCCAATTACTGACATCTTTCTGTTTCTCTGTTACAGCAGCTAGCATGAAATTAACTGACAAATGTCTTGAACAGCATACTATGCTAACAACCTTTCCATTTTAAAATAAACGTCACAGTTGGGAACCCAAATACCCTCCAAGAAGTTAAACAGATTTTAGAAAGCACGTTGTAAAATTACCTGTTTAAGAAAATAGATTGTGTTCTTCTTTGTAAATATATTTTTGTAAACTCGGGATACTCACTTCAGATAGTTTTCAGCATGTGCAGAAATATGAGTGGAAGTACCTTTGGAGGACTAAACAAACAATAATCATTTGATTAGAAGTGTCACAGGTGTACCTTTCTTCTTTATTTGTTGACAGTAAGTGGAGGATTATTACATGAGGGAAAGGAACACTTTAATTTCTCCTCTGATAACCTCCCAGGCACAGGGGCTGTATTCCTTTTCCTTCAGATAGAGATGGATTCTTTGGAAATATTTCGGGACAATTCCCAAATATGGACAATCCAGATTGTCATTTTCCACCTGCTTATGCAGTAGTTCCAAGGTGTGATCAAGGCTAGAGAGTAGTTTATGGAGTAGGGTGTTGTTCCAAGCAGCTTGGCTTTCCTCCGTGTTGAAGAACTTACCATCTGCTGGAGCATCAGATGGTGGTAGCTGGGCCTTGAGTCGTCAGGATTTCTGTGATATTCCCTCTTTTCCAAGGAAATTTGAAGTCGGTTCTGTCTCTAGGCATGACTGAAACGGGATCTTCTTCATCTCTCTCAAAAGTATGAAGAGTTCCCTGTTCTGTAGGCTATGGATCCAAGGCAGGTTCCAGCCAAGAGGGCAAGCAGGGATGGAGCAGAGTATCACTCCTGCCGCTAGCAAATAGATCTGGGCCGTTGAGAATTTCAGTGATTCACCAGCTGGCCGCGAGGGGGCGCGCGGGCACCACTAAACAATTAGCGGGAAGGTTCCTTCCCTGGAACCCGGGGCAGCGCGCTTCTCTAGGCGGCGGCAAGAGGCCGCCGGATGTCTTTTGATCGGTTCGGCTAGGGAAACGCTGACTTCTGAGAATTTGCAGTTTCCGCGGTTTGGGCAGCGCGAGAGAAAGTGAGTTGCATCCTCACGGAGCAATTTTATACTGATTTAATAGTGCGAAAAAACTTTTGTCTTCGCGATGCTGAGTTCTCAAGTGGGAGCCTTGTCGCCGCCGCGCCAGCGACATTTTTGTCTGGTTGGAAGCTGGAACCTTGCATTTTCGGGCTTTTCCCTGAGTTTTGTGCTTTATTTTCGCACAGAAACTTGAGCGAGGCCATTTTGGGGAAAGAAGCCGTTTTCTGAGGGGTTTGAAGCTGGGAAGCGAGTTGGGGCCGATTTTACAGATTCGGGCTCGTTTCTGGAGCTGTGCTAACGGCTCAGAGAAAGGGGAACGCGGCGGTGATGGGACGCCCAGACGGGGTGGGGACACCCTGGGGGTGAGTCGGAGCGCGGCCACCACCCGGGCCGAGGACGCGGGAGCTGAGCGCCCCTGTAGATGCTCTGGGACTTCATGGTGTCTTTCAAGGATACAGCGTTAATGTGGGGGAGGAAGTACTGAATAACTGAAAAGTAGGAACATTAGAAAACTCACAGCATTTTATTTTTTATATTTTAAAATTAAATTTATATTGCTTAAATTAAATATTTTAGAATTTTATATATTTTAAAATATTTTCTGAAAATATTTAAATATTGAAGGTAGGATATTAAAATATATGAGTATTAAAACACAGCATTTTATTAAACTATTTAAACTATAGTTTCTTTATACTAAAACAAGAATTTAATATAATTTTACTTTCCTAGCTTTAATGGAAGCAAACTCATTAATATTTTCAAGACTACTTCTTTACTTGTTTGAGAGAACTGCAGTGTTTGACAATGTCTTGTTACTCTGTGACAGTCTTAAATAATTTTTATTTAACTCGAGTTTCTGAAACACCTTTCTCAGGACTCCAGCTTGACTGTAGTATAGAAAGAAGAGTTATTAGTGTCCTGTACAAGCAGTTGAGGACATTTACCAGGTCTGATCTTCTCATTTTCTTTGGTAAGAATTTTATAGACTAAACAGAAATTACCCAAATTTCACTGGCAACGTGAAGCCTTCCTCTGTAAGACTGTCAGCATCATCCAAATGCAGGGTCATTTCTGTCTTTATTTAAAATTTTGATATTTTCTTTAGCATGTATGTTGTGGCATTTTCATTTTTATATATTGCCTTAAAATATTACTTATCTTGATCACTTAGATTTGGTGCCTTCTTACATTCCATGCTTGAGGGAAGTCCTCCCTTTCTTTACCCAGATAGCCAGGAGATAGCTTTCGAAGTAATGTTGTGATCTTCCATAGCTAAAAATATAGGAATGTCCCATTTCTCGTCACCCTCTGCCCCATCTACATTTTTTAACCCATTTCCTGGTCCCCATAACATTTAAAAACACCTTTGTCTTAAAATAATATCACCAGAGGTGGTCTGAGACTGAAGATGAGGGAAGGGACGGACTGTTTATCTCATTTATACTATTCACAGAGCAGCCATTTTTCCTCGATGCTGGTTCTCTGCAAATGTTTCAAGTGCTGTAGGATTTCTCTCCTTAATGTACCAGGCACTGTTCTAAGCCTGGAAACTTGGGCTTTGCTCCTTCGCAGTCCAGAAGGCAACCCCTCTCCTAGAGTTTGCATTTGGGGGCCTCAATACGCAGCCCCCTGACAGTGTTAAGGGAGCGGCAGTCAAAGCCTCTCTTGGCGGGGCTGATCATGGACCCTACAAGTTACTGTATGTCACATTAATGCTAAAGGCAGCTATGTTCGCTAAAATTCAGATTCTCAGACTATAATTTGCAAACTTCATTTAATCTTTACAGTTCCCTGTGTGACAACTGTTTGAGTTGTCTAGTTTTTTAGAAGAGGAAATCAAAATCTGATGTCATTTAAATTCAGGAGCCACAGATTTTGTCAGAGTGGAGCTTTCTACTGCTCCCAGGCCCTCCTCTTCATCAGCTCTGAGCACTGTTCCTCAGCTGTACTGAGCACGCGGTGCTTCCCTCATCCTAATCCTGCCTCTGAAGTCTGTCCTCCCTGCTCCCTGGAGGGCAGTCACCATCCCTGCCTTACTTTCCTGGAATCCACATTGCCAAGCACATTGTCACATACATATGCGGTGAGCACACTTTTGGTGACAGAAGGAAGAGAATGGTATGAATTAGTCCTTGGTGTTAACATTTATGCCACTCTTATCCATAGACTATGTTTGGAAACATGAGCTATGACTCCTGTAAAGTCATGTAGAGGAATTCAAATCTAATGTCTTAGCCCCTTAAAGGGGAAATGGAGAGAGGCAAGGCTAGTTGTATTTTGGTGCATTTCAAAGCATGAACATACAGTAAAATATCAAATGTCTAAGTACTCTTATTAGAATTTAAAAAGACACAGATTGAGACTCAGATTTTTATTTCAACCTTGCGTCTCATTTGGATGAGTATATTCTATTGGATTTATACTCTGTCCTTTTCCATGAATGTGTTTAATTTCCAGTGTAATAAACAAAAGAAGCATTGAAGTTGCGACATTATCTGTTGCCGATAAATTGAAGAGATATTGGAAAAACTTGGAAACAACATTGGCATAAGTACAGAATTGACAACCTTGCACTATTTAAGAATCTCATTTGCAGGCAGGTACTCAGAGCAGCTGGATACAGGCTCCCACAGCCAGACACCTGCATCACCAGGCTCACCGGGGCCTGCCACCCTCCTCACTGATGACACCCAGGATGATGTTCTCCAGCCCCGTCTGCACCCTTAGCTGTGACCGGCCCCGAACCACGGCCTGCCAAAGCAGGAGACCCTCACAAGTTCTTCACCTAATGGAAGAATCTTTCTTGTTTTCCTGCCTGAAGGACAAGAAGGTTTTTCAGGTTCCTCCAGGAGCAGCCAGTTCCAAATAGCTCAGGCCACCTCTTTCTCCATGCGGTAATCTAGCAGATCTTCAACTTTTTCAGCAAAAAAGGATGATAATCCTCATTGGACTGATCAGCAGCTAGAATTTTTGGAGACCTGTTCGGTGCAGAAAATGGAGATGGAAAGACTTTCTGAGCAATGAGGACTCCAGCCAGACTTTGAAGAACTCCTTCCAAAGTACCAGGCTCAGGGAATTCCCTGGTGGTCCAGTGGTTAGGACTCTGCGCCTTCACTGCTGTGACTTGGATTCAATCCCTGATCCCACAAGCCGCTGGACACGGCCAAAAAAAACAAAAACAAAAAAGACAAAACCCCCAAAATAAACACAAAGTACCAGGGTCGATCTGAGAAGGAAAGTACACAACTGCTGTGCCTGGGACATTGTCATAGTGGAAGTTAAGATGTGAAAATCAGTAAATGCTTTCTTTGTATTAATAAGCTCATCAGAAAACTCAGGAAGTTGAAAAGGAGACTTAAGCTTCCACAGTATGTCTCATCTACAGTCCTCCCTCAGCACCCGAGGGGGAGAGGTTCCAGGACCTCCACGAATACCGTGGATCTTCAAGTTCCTTATATAAGATGGTATAGTATTTGCATATAACCTACATACATCTTCCATATACTTTAAATCGCCTCTAGATTACTTATAATACCTAATACAATGTAAATGCTATAAATAGTTGCTGGCACATGGCAAATTCAAGCTTTGCTTTTTGTAACTTTCTGGAATTTTTTTTTCAAATATTTTCAACCTGTAGTGGTTGAACCCATGTATATGGAGGGCTGACTGCACATATTAGTGGCCTCAATCTTGTAAATATTTACTCAGTTCAAAGACTTTTGTCTGCTTCCGTTAAAAAATATATTGAGTCATTTTGGCAGATTTTTATCAATAATAAACTGTAGTTTTGAATAGAAAGAAATTTCATTTTAATTTGTAATAATTAGTATTGATTATCTTATGATAATTGCTATATTTGCAAATTTTACTATTTATGTTATAATATGGAAAGCTTTGCCTTTTGTTTTATTTTGCTTTGTCGGGGTAGTTTAATCTATATTTTAAGTGCTGAGTCTTACTTTTTTTTTTTGGCCGCACGCGGCATGTGGGATCTTAGTTCCCTGAGCAGGGATCAAACCCTCGCCCACTGCAGTGGAACCACAGAGTCTTAACTGCTGGACCACCAGGGAAGTCCGCTGACTCTTACTTTTGCTTTTATTTATTTATTTATTTATTGGAGTATAATTGCTTTAAAATGTTGTGTTAGTTTCTGCTGTACAACGAAGTGAATCAGCTGTATGTCTACATATATCCCCTCCCTCTTGGACCTCCCTCCCACCCATCTAGGTCATCACAGAGCACCGAGCTGAGCTCCCTGTGCCAAACAGCAGGTTCCCCCTAGCTATCTATTTTACACGTGGTAGTGTATATACATCAATCCTAATCTCCCAATTTATCCCACCCTTCCCTTCCCCCTCCACCATGTCCACACATCTGTTTTCTATGTCTGCGTCTCTATTCCTGCCCTGCAGGTAGGTTCACCTGTACCATTTTTCTAGATTCCACATATATGCATTAATATACGATATTTGCTTTTCTCTTTCTGGCTTACTTCACTCTTTTGCTTTTAAGGAGATGCAAAGTGCCCTTAAACCTTCAGTCATCCTTAAAATCCAAAAGGCACATAAATAGTTTTGTTAATTCTGTTTATGTTTTTGCCGATCTTCCAGTAAGAACTGAAAGGAAATGCCATTTTTTGATGCCATTTCTTTCCTGGAAACTTGAACTTGCCACCATGGGAAACCACTACTTCAGCCAGCAAACACGGAGTTGCCACACAGAGCCTATATCTTCTAATTTTTCACTTCTGGATCAAAATGTCATACAGGTGCTTCAGATTGGCAAAGTCTTATTCAAGTGCCTGCATTCTATCTGCAAAGGAGGCTAGAAATTTGCATTGGGTCTCCTACATTGGTGAATTAGTGTTCTATTGATGCATAGATAATAACCTAAAAATTTAGTGGCGATAACCACTAGTCTATTACCTAACAGTTTTTATGAATCAAGAATTTGAGAGCACTTTCAGTGGGCTCAGGATCTCTCATGAGGTGGCGGTCAAGATGTCAGCTGGCCTGCAGTCACCTGAAGGCTTGACTTGGGTTGGAGGATCTGCTTCTAACGTGGGTCATTCACATGACCACTGGCAGGAAGACTCAGTTCCTCATCACAGTCACCTGCGCCCCTCCACTAAGCTCTGTGATGTGTCCTCACAACAGCTGGCTTCTACCAAAGTGAGTGATGAAAACTAGAAGTGGAGAAGGCAGTAAATTGTTTTATGACATAGTCCTATAAGTTACACACCATCACTTCAACCTGTGTTGTGTATTCATTAGAGGGAAGTTGCTACATCAAGCACATAGTCAAGGGAAGGGACAGGAAAGAGTATGAGACAGTTTGTGAATATATTTTAAAACAACTGCAATGAAAGAAATAAGACTCATAAGGTAGGCATATCCCTTCATGTAGAAAGGCTGTTGTACAGATGATGGGTGGCCATGAGTATAATGTCAAAAGAACAATCTGTGATGATTTATTGGCTCTGGGCTTTGAGGAAGTTGAGAACTCAATGATAATGTCCATGTCTCTATCTTGGGCTGCAGAATGATTGGGGCCCATTCACACAGGGAACATAGGGCAAGAAAGTTTGAAAAATATGTATTCAATTTTGAACATGTTAAGTGGAGATATTCTAGATATTCTAGCATGTAGAAATATGGATCTAACGTTTGGAGATAAGATTCTGGGGAAAGATGCATATGGAGGTCACAATCATAGAGATGACATTTGGAACTATTTGGGAGGTTGAGACTATAGGCAGAGAGGATGAAGTGTGGGACTAGCACAGAATTTTGAGGAACACCAATTCCCTAAGATGAGGGAGTAGTCAATAAAGGAAGGAGAGGAGGAGGAGCAGAAAAGCAGAAGATGGTGGTGACATAGAGACCAGATGAAGGTCAGACCTTAAGATGGAGGGCGTGGTCAGAATTGTCAGATGCTTCTGAGATGTCACCCATAGCTGACTGGCTGATCTCTGACCTCAGTAAGTTGTAGTTTATTGTAAACCTTGGCTGAGCGGTTTCAAGAGAACAAGGGAAGCTGAAGCCACATTATACTGAGTGGAGAAATTAGCTGCATGTGAAGAAATAGGGACAGATAATGCAAAGAACGTTGAAGAAGTTTGGGTATGAACAGAATGACAGAAGCAAAATAATACTAACAAGTGGTCATAGGGCTGAGGAATAGTCATGTTTAGGATAAAATGAAAATTAAGCACATTTAATGTTGATCAAAACTAGCCAATAAAAAGAAAGATGTTGATACAGGAGAGAGAGGATGTAACTGATAAAGCATAAACATCTTATTAAAGTCCCCTCTGCTTTTCTATCAAAGGAATCATTCTGAAGAACTAAGCCTTCTGGAATTGTCCCTCTGGTGTCACAGAGGTTTTGCACCCTGAGGCAGTGCGCCAGGCTGAGGCTTGGAATGGGTAAGAAGGACTTTATTTTACAAAGTGATGTAAAGTCTAAATGTGAGAATGGCGATGGGCCAAACTTCCATCTCTCTTCTCTGGCTGATCAGTTTCATCAAGGATGTTTATCGATGCTGAGGTTGTAAAAAATGTGTTCTTAAAATCTATGTGCTTGCATGCCCCTGGATAGTAATCATGTACCCTCAGGGATACCAATATCTAGGTTTGAACACTGATATATTTATATATGTATGTATTTTAATATTTGTTTATTTATTTTGGCTGCGCTGGGTCTTAGTTGTGGCACGGGATCTTTGCTGAGACATGCGGGATCCTTTAGTTGCGGCATGTGGACTTCTTAGTAGTGGCATGTGGATTTTTAGTTGTGGCATGCATGCAGGATCTAGCTCCCCGACCAGGGATCAAACCCAGACCCCCTGCATTGGGAGCACAGAGTCTTACCCACTGGACCACCAGGGAAGTCCTTGAACACTGATATATTAATGGATACCAGTATTCAGTGGCTTCACTGGTCTTTACTTACTCACCTGGAATCTCTTTCCTTTGGAGCACAAACAAATAGAATCAAATTTGTGGTTTTGGAAGAAATTGAGACCTTGTTTCCCCTCTAGAGGTCAGTCCAAAATAGTTTTTTAAAACAATTTTTATTCTTTATTTTTTTTAATATTTATATATTTATTTATTTATTTTGGCTGTGCAGGGTCTTAGTTGTGGCATGTGGGATCTTCGTCGCGGCATGCGGGATCTTTTAGTTGCTGCATGCGGACTTCTTAGTTGCGGCATGGCATGCGGGATCTAGTTCCCTAACCAGGGATCGAACCCAGGCCCCCTGCATTGGGAGTGTGGAGTCTTACCCACTGGACCACCAGGCAAGTCCCACTTATTCTTTATTTTTTTTAAAAAAATTTGAAGGCCATTGAACCAATGGTACCCTAAGCATGGACTGGTCTAAGTATTTGCATCAACAATGCCTTTAATCAATAACCAGTCTTAATGAGGGCAGTGAAAATAACCACTTGCTGAACTTCGTGACCAGTGAAAGTCTGTGAAGTTCTGTATCTCAAGAGCCAAAATATTTTTCCTTAATCCCTGAATGTTCCTGTCAACTTGTTAATGAAGAAAAAGAACCCACTTGATTCGAAGGTCTAAGTTATATATTATTTATTTTCCTGTTATCTTTGAAAAGGTCAGAAG
Source organism: Eubalaena glacialis (assembly GCF_028564815.1). Lineage (NCBI taxonomy): Eukaryota > Metazoa > Chordata > Mammalia > Artiodactyla > Balaenidae > Eubalaena > Eubalaena glacialis. The sequence continues at coordinate 71,524,161 of NC_083724.1, forward strand.
GAAGATATTTCTTTTAAATGTAATCTGCTCGGACTTCCCTGGTGGCTCAGTGGATAAGAGTGATACTCAGAGTGATAGCACTTCTCATATGATGGTTCGGTCAGCAAGGCAGAAGCAGCATTACCTTTTATGACCAAGCCTCAGAAATCACAGTATCATTTTTACATATTGTAGATGTCACAAACCCATTCAGATTCAAGGAGAGAGGAATTAGACAATGTATCTCTTACTGGAGGATTTTCAACATTCTAGAAAAATATGTGAAATGAGGGAAATGTTGTTGCTGCCATCTTTTAAAAATACAGTCTGCTACAGTCCATAAAACGTCACATTCTTTCACATGTAAAATACATTCATCACTTCTCAAAACCTTCCAAAGTCTCATCTTATTATGGCAAAAATCCAGGTCCAGAGTTTCACCATCTCCATCAGATCAAGGTGTGGATGGAGTTCCTCAGGCACAGTTCCTCCAGCACTGCTCCTTGAGTGCCATTCTTCTCAATGTGAAGCCCTGTAATCTAAATAGAGAGGTTATTTGTTCCTTTACTCCCAACATACAATGGTGAGGCAGGCATAAGATATTCAAAATGGGGTAAAGCAGAAAGCACATAGCAGTCACCGGCCTATTGTAACTCGGCTATCTATTAGGGCAGGTGGTGTCAATTTTCAGATTAGGGCTCAGTTCTAAGTCTCTGGGAGTTATTCTCCAAGGCTGATTTTTCTCCTTTCTGGCTTCTTGGCTCTGCCTTTTAAGTTATCCTTCCTTTCCCACAAGAAGTGCTTATGTTTTACATCGTGTAGACTTCTCATCCTGCGTCCTTTCTGGAAAAGTTTGGGGATCTGAAGCCCTCTTTATTGTGTATGCTCTTTATTACTTTCAGTCTAAACTGATATAATTACTGTAAACATTTACTGGGTTTGCTGTATATCCGTTTATGATGAATGCCATTGGATAAGAGGCACACCCACAAATCTCTTCAGATATATACCCTTTTTCACTTTGGGCTACCCGTGAGTCTCCAGTGAGACAGCAAGTTGGTGTTTTAGAGCCCTGTCACTTAATGGAGAGAATCTGTGAGGCACTCCCTAGGATCCTCAGAAGGCCTTTTGTTTGTTTGAAAGACTCTCTGAGACACCACCTAGATCTTTCTGAAGTCTTAAAGGATTTTACACTCATACTCAATCTGATCTGATAAATAGGGCTTGTTTGTTTATTGTTGTAGACCTCCACTCACAATACAAACAAACATAATGTCCCCAGTACTATAGCTTTGAAACAAATTACTCCAAAATCTATCACCCAAAATAATAAATGTCTCATCTCACAGATTCTGTGAGCCAGGGATTCCCACAGGGCACAGAAGGAATGGCTTGTCTCTGTTTCACCATCTCTAGGGCCTCAGGAGCACACTCCACTGGGTGGCTGGGATTGACCTGGCAGGTGGTAGGCACTTTCACTGGCCTGTCTGATGCTAATAAGTCTCAGCTGGGACCTCAGCTGGTACTGGGTACAGAAGCACCTAGCAATGACTCTCCTTGTGGTCTGGTTTTTCTGTGAGCGTGGTAGACTCAGTGTAGTTGAACTTTTTAAAAGGGGCCTTGGGCTCAAAAGTGAGTGGCCCAGTAAGCAAGCTATTATGACCTAATCCATTGGTTCTCAGTGAGGGCAGTTTTGTCGCTGGGGGGATGTTTGGCAATGTCTGGAGACATTTTCAGTTGTTGCAACTGGTGATGAGGGCTGATACTGGCATCTAATGGATAGAGGCCAGGGATGCTGCTAAATACCCTACAGTACCCACAGGACAGCAGCCACAACAAAGAATTAGCTGGCCTCAAATGTGTGCACTGCCAAGCTTGATAAACCCTAACCTACCTTTGGAAGTCATAGAATACTATTTCCAACAAATTTTTTTGTAAAAAATTAACACTCTGTATGGTTAGTCAATTCAAGATGGCTGTTCTCTTGCTCTTTGTGCATCCCGTGCTAGACCAGTCCCTGCTTCACTCACACCCCGCTCACACCAACATGCTTGCCCCCTGCCCCACCAAGTGATTGTTCTAAAGCTTAGGCCAAAACAGCTCACCTGCTAGTTCATAAAAGGGAAATATCTGTGGTGGTGATGGTCATTAACCTGAGGGGTTGTGAGAAACCTGCCCCAGCTGCTGGTGTCCTTGGTAACTGATGAGCGAACCTGAGGTCAGTTCCCCCTAGAAATGGTAGTCTCCTGTGTCCCCGAGGAGTAGCAAACATGGCTATCAGATCCTGCCGGCCGATTGCTTTTCACGGCTGGGTGTTCTCTGAGGACCTTTTAATACAGACACGTAAGACCCCTGTCCAGTAAACCACTGATGTGGGCTCTGGGCTCTTTCTTGGGTCTGGAGATTGGGCAGCTATAAGGCTTGCAGGCCTGCAGGGTGCCGCTCAACAGTTGGCGAGCCAGCCAAGAAGCCCAGAGGCCGAGGATACTCCGGTGAGTGCTGAGACGCTGAGACGTCGGGAAATAATGATGGAAACGGGGTGGGGTGGGGGGATAATCCCAAGGTGGCCATCCACTAGCAAGTGGGACCTGTGGCAGCTGTCTACCATGAGGCATGTCTTTCTCGACCCTTATACTGATGATATCCTGTTAACCTCAGAGGCTCTTTCCAGTTTAAAAGTAGCAGCCCTGTGCTTGTGGCCGATCTGACTGCCCGGGACTGGCTGGTGAAGGCAAAACGCGAGGACCTGGGTTTCCTATCAGATACTTCGGGAGTTATCTGTTTGGGTAATGGAGCGTACCCCCAATTCCAAACCCCTAAACAGTTAAAAGCCACAGGCTTTAGGGATATTAACTGAGGACAGGCTTGTGAATTGGGTGTGGCCACTTCCCCGGCAGGGTGTGGTTTGGGCCTGTGGCGATGGCAAAATACTAATACCCTGGCGCTTCTGGGTCCAGCCGTGGAAGGGGGCAGAGCCACGATGCAGTGTGTTGGAACGACAGCTCTATGCAGTCTACAGTGTCTTACAACAGGTGGAAGCCATTACAGAAGGCTTCCATGATGCATAGAGCAACGCAAAAGACCACTCTTCAGGACCTAGAACAGCTGTGGGAGAGAAACAGGACTCCCATTGTTACCGGGCCCTTTCCAGATTCTTGGGCAGCAATACCATAGAAATGATACCGCTTCCACAAGACTCTTAGGCAAGCAAAGATTTTTATTAAAAGAGAGAGCTTGTGCACAAGGGAGAAGGCTGGGGTGGGGGGGGTGGAGGAAAAAAGGCAGCTTCCTGAGTGGAAGGGGCGAGTTGCTTTTATAACAAAAGGGAGGGTTTGTCTCATGATCACTGACAATTTCCAGAAATCGTCACACTTCTTCGTTCAGCAGCAGGAGGCTCCATGGTGGCTCTCAGGAATAGGGAGTGCTTCTGGGAGGGGAAAGGAGTGCATGAGGAGTTTCTGCAAGAGAGCCCCGGAACAGGTAAGGTTGAAATTTGCAGTTGAGCTTCTTCCCTTGTGGCAACTAGGTATACTCGTTAATGTAACAGAGATAATCTTTTATTCCTGGGAGGCTGTTGCCCCTCTCTCTGATCCCACCCCCAGGATTCAGGACCCCTTGGCCTTTGTTCTCTAGCTTGCAAGGCCTGTTTTGCCCAAGACCGTTGTCTGGTCTTTTTTCAAAATGTCTGTACTCTTTCTTGTCTTCCTTTCTCACCATAGACATGGATAGCGACCAAGGAATCCCACTTTCTTGGCCATGCAGTTCAGCAATGGGCTGGTAAAGATAAGCGCTGGTATTTCCACCTGCCTTACAACCCTGCTGCTGCCTTGCTAATTGAAAGGCTCCAGTATTTGGCGCCGGCCGTGGGGACTGGGGGTGGACAGGGGGTATGGTACTGCAGGCCAGGACAGAAACCACAGGTAAGGATGGTGTAATCTCAGAATGCTGTTAAGGCCTGGATTTTGCTTACTGGTCACGACCTCCCTGTACTGTATTGCTAGACTTCCTCGCTAGCCTGAGGGCAGGGAATCAGCTTGCTGACTGGGTCACCGTGGTGGCCAGGCTGCAAAATGAGTCTGATGGCTGGGTGTGCAACGAGATGCCATGGGAAATCCACCTGGCTCATGCCGCCATAGCGGGGCAACTGAAGACTCTTGCCTTCTTCCTGCCCTGTGTGCCAAGGGCCTAGCTTACTCTTGACACTTCTTAGCTGCTGTTGTGTGTATTGCATTTGTGGTATCTGGTTGCGGTGCGCCGCTACGTACCTGACCCCGGGGGTGTCTCGGAAGAGGGGCGGACGGAGATTGTAAGGGTCGTGCAGGGTGGGTAGGGGTGGGGGTGTGTGGTCAGGACACTCAGGACGGCTGTTCTCTTGCTCTTCGGGCACCCCCCGCTAGACCAGCCCCTGCCTCCCTCACACCCCACGCCCACCAGTGTGCTCGCCCCCGGCCTGCCAAGTGATTGTTCTAATGCTTAGGCCAAAACGGCTCCACCTGCTAGCTCATAAAAGGGAAATATCAGTATCTGCTCTGATGTTGGTCATTAACCTGAGGGGTTGTGATGGAAGGGCCCCTGCTACTGGTTTCCTTGGTAACTGATGAGCCAATCTGATGAAAATTCCCTGTATAATAGTAGCTTCCTCCCTCACATAGGTAAGATTGCTGCCACGTCTTGCTTGCTGTCCACGGGGTGTGGCTGCAGGACCTTTTTCTTAAGATTCCCTGTCCAGTAAGCCATTGATGTTTCGGCTGTCTCTGGGCTCTTTCTTAGGTCTTGAGGCTGGGCAGCCACGGGGCTTGGAGGCCTTCGGGGTGCAGCCCAGCACAAGCCTTACCATATTTAAAGAGGGATGAAGTAGATCAACCTCAAGTTGGTGAGAAATGGCATAGTTTTCAAGGCACACATGGGGTGGGAGACAGCATTGTTGCTGTCCTTGGAAGATAAAAATCTGTCAGAGTCTCGCTCTATTTCTCTTGCTCTGGTTTTAAGTTGTGTTCTGCTCTTAGAGCGAAGACTATGAAATATGTTTTTATCTTCCAGGAAGTCTTCAAAATCAGTGCTTTTGATGATCTTATTTCAAGGGACTTGGGTACTCATATTGCTGAGTTTTTATTTTTTTATTTACTTTTTTTATGCTTTGACGCCAGTATTTCTTTTTTTTAAACATCTTTATTGGAGTATAATTGCTTTACAATGTTGTGTTAGTTTCTGCTGTATAACAAAGTGAATCAGCTACACATATACATATATCCCCGTATCTCCTCCCTCTTGCGTCTCCCTCCTACCCTCCCTATCCCACCCCTCTAGGTGGCCACAACACTGCTGAGTTTTTAATGTACAATATGTCTACACTACAGCTATGAGAATATTATGGACAGACATAAATCTCTGGACCTTTTTTCTTGTCACATTAGTTGAAGGAAACAGAGCTTTTCGCAAATCTTTCAGATATTTTTTGAACAGTTAAAAACATTACTTATATGCATAAAGTAAAAGGGGGCATGTTCCACCCTCACCCTCCAAAAAAAATTAGTACCCTCCAAAAAAATTAGCACCAAATTCTCTTCTCTCTGACCACTAACAGCACAGATGGAAGACTGTGCTAGTTCTCTCTGGAGGCTCTCACATGACTTTCTTTCCTGGAGTTGTAATGAAGCCCAGCTAGACGCCCCAGGAACAGCTCTATAGTTAAACCAACCAAGTCAGGTTTCCTAACTTTTGCAGCAAGTGAGAGTACTCACCATGAAGAACCATGATGAGGCTCAGTAGGAAGGAGGGGTAAGGGGATTTGTACACGGTTTGAGCTTGGGTTACCTGATTCTAAGGAATTCAGGGAAGAGGGTATCAGCTCAGGATTAAAATGTTTGAGCTCATGTGAACTAGTGTTTTTTCTAGAGGTTCTAGGAACACAGTGGAGCTTGGGTAGTCCTTGCTGCTTTCTTACAGTCACTCTAGAGCTGAGAGGGTTGTGTTCTTTAGAAATGTTAGGAAGATCACCTTGTGTTCCCGAACTCAAGGGGACTAAGGAGAATCCCATTCCTGTTTTTTCTTTGGAAAATATAATGCCAGGATAAATGAGGAATGCAGCGTATGAAAACCCACTGTATGAAGCTTTGCGTCTGGTTTGGGAATCAGGTTGCTGCTCTGTTGTATCAAAGTGACCACATGGCTCAGATCCTTTAAGATGATGATTAGCGATGTATCAGAAAATGGATAATAGTCTATGATGTGAGAGAACAGTGTTTCTCAGCATTATATTCTGGGTATTAATAAAAGCCGTTCTTATAGGTCAACTTGAGTAGGAGAAGAGAACTGTTGAGACTGTGGTAGAGGTAAGGTCTGGGGTGTAAAGTTATTCCTACGGGATGGACAAAGGCTGCTATTAAGAGTTAAATGTAGTAGTGTTGAGATTTTTCTTTTGACCACGCTCTTCTGAAAGCCAGCAGTGGGATGGTGAGACAGTAAAGGATACTAGAGAAAAATTAACCACTCTTTCTATGCAGGGATGGAGCACTGGAGTGGCAGGTTATGCATTTTTCTTGTGCCTGATACCACCATCTGCAGTCATCTGCACATCTCTCCACATAGAATGGTGTTGGTCCAGCAACATCACTGATGTAATAACTACCCCAGGTAAGTGAGATTATGGACAGGAGAATAATCAGTTTTAATGATTTTTTAACAAAACATCCAGCTAGTGACTTGATTGTAGTTCGAGACTGGTTAGTAGCAGTAACGAGATGACCCCAATTCTACCATTGTCCTGAACGAAGTCCCCTTTGCAGCTCCTGCCTCTGCACACAACCAGTGCTTCAGCAGACTTAGGTCATTCTCAAAGTTATAATCCTGATCGCTACCTAGATCTTGATAGGGCTTCTCTACTGTGCCCCAATAGATACTCCACAAAGGCAGGTTGTCCACTGGGAGCTTTGACCAGCTGCAAGCGCCCAGCAGGATACGTAAAAACCCATTTCTGGACACTGAGTTTGGGGGCTAAGTAGAGGCATCTCCTTGAGCTTGGTCTACACACAGAAGTATTCCCAAATGATAGCCAGGAACCTGCTGCACATGGCTGGTAAGTGCACTACGAGGTAAGTGGTGAGGGTGAATGAGAAATGCAGATACGGAAACTGGAGAAGTAAACTAAGTGGACAGTGTAAGTGGAATCCATAACCCACTCCCCATACAGGATGAAGCAGGAAAAGTTGAGGGCACAGGTTTGCTCATTAATGGAGAGTCAGCCTGGAAAGTTAGTTAGTTAGAAAACCCTCTTTCCCCATTCTCTGAGCTTAAGTGATGCCTTTGAGTGTGTCTGTATACATAGGGTACATAGAAGGTTTGTGAAATCTGTGTTATCTGGATAAGGATGGAGGGATTAATAACCAAACACTTTGCCTAGTATGAAGAAATGAGTTGTTTTTATGGATCACTAATTCCTGGCTGGAATGTGTTGGCTTCTAAGTGATAAACTATCCTTCCCAACTAAGATAAAAGTTCAGTCAGTAGAAATAAGACTTGCCCTCCATTCACACATATAGACTCTGCTGATGGGCTCTTAGGTGAAATGAGGCAAAGAATGATTGATAAACCTCTAACTCTATAGTCACAGCCTTCTGGAAGATGGACCAGTAAAGAGCTAGAATACTGCATGAACTTAAAATTGGGAAAGGGCTGTATACACAATGAAACATCTGAGCTCAGGTAACAGACCTTAACTGCCGTCAGCAGCTTTATATTCATCTTGTTCTAATACTGTATTAAATAGAATAGAAGGAACAAGAAAGGTTATATCCAGAAAAGAACTATTGGCATAAGTGCATTCTTGACAGGCTTCAGGAGGCACAATTAAGAGGTCACCTGTTTTCAATCATATCCATCCTGGAAGAAAGAATACTCAGTATGAGAATATTCTGCTCTGAGACAATGTTTTGGAGATAGAGGAAATGGGTAGTTCCCTAGCCAAGAAATAGGCTTTCTTGGAGCCCAGGGATGGTACTAAAAAGAATTTGGATCAGCTGGTCCAGAAGCCACTCTGTATCACACATGTGTACTTCTGTATGTGTTGTTGTCTGGGGTGGATGAAAGCTTTGTGGGTAGAGCAGTGATCTGATCCTAGCATCTGCATGGGCAAACCAATATAAAAGCTCTTAGAATATTATAAGTTCATCAAGTTTACTTATACCTGGATATTTGCACATTAGATTCTTTCTGCCACTGAAAAGATTTACTCTGTTAGTGTGATACTTTGTAAGCTGAAGCTCTTCAGTTTACAATCCATTAAAAAAAAAGCCACATAGTAGTGGGTATGAATGCTTAGAATCCAGATGAAATGTTGCAGATTTTTTATAAAACTCAAATTATATGAATTTATCAATAAGATAAAGGTCAAAGCAATTTAAATCTGTGTTTTTGTGTTGTATCAAAGATATTGTCTTTGGCCAAGATGGTGGAGTAGAAAGACCCTGAGCTTACCTCCTCTCATGAGCACACCAAAATCACAAGTACTTGCAGAACAACCATCAATGAAAAAGACCAGAACCAACCAGAAGAGATCTTCTACAGCTAAAGACATAAAAAAGGAACCATGATGACAACGGGTAGGAGGGGCAGACTTAGATATAACCATGTCCCATACCCCCCGGGATGGGAGACCCACAAACTGGAGAAGAGTTATATTGCAGAGGTTCTCTCCTAGGAGTAACGTCTGAGCCCCACGTTGGGCTCCCCAGCCAGGGGGGTCCTGCACCAAGAAGTCGAGCCCCCAGAACATTTGGCTTTGAAGGTCGGTAGGGCTTTATTTCCCCCAGTCCTTTGGGACTCACAACACTGACTCCCCTTTTAAAGGGCACAGAATCTCCCTGCAATGGGACCCAGGGAAAAAGCAGTAAATTGACAGAAGCCTGGGCCAGACCTACCTGCTGGTCCTGGAGAGTCTCTCAGAGAGGTGGCAGTGGGGGGGCGGGGGGCTGCAGCTCACCCTGGGGACATGGGCACTGGCAGCAGCCATACTTGGGAGCTCTCTCTACCACATGGACACTGGTGCGGGCAAGCACTGTTGTGGGATCCTCTCTCTAGCTCATCAGTGCCAAGACCTGACCCCACCCAACAGCTTGTAGGTGCCAGTGCTGGGACACCTCAGGCCAAGCAACTTACTGGGTGGGAACACAGCAGACAGGCTGTATAAAGACCTCCTAAGCCCACAGAGGCCTCTAGACATGGCTCCACCCACCAGTAGGCAAGCACTGGTGCTCTAGACCAGCGTTACCCATTGGGGAGGCAGACACCAGATTCAAAACCACAGTCCTGCAGCCAATGGACCCAGCCTACCCACAGCTAGCTACACCCTGCCCTGGGACAAGCTGGGCCCCAGCCTTGCCCACTAGCAGGCCAAAACAAGCTTGGGGACACCCTGGGCCCTGTACCCAACTGTGTCAGGAACCACCTCCCCCAACCCCCACTAGTGATCTGACACCAGCTGTGGGATCCCTGGGCCCTGCAGCCAGGCTCCAGGACCTGGCTCTGCTTGCCAGTAGTCCAGCACTAACCTTGGGACATGGGCAGGCGACAGCCCCAGAGTCTTCAGGACCTTGGCTCTGCCTACCAGTGAGCCAGCACTAGCCCTGTGGCCCCCTGGGGTCTTGCAGTCAGCTGCCCAGTGACAAGGCCCTACTAACCAGCAGCTGGCAGCCTCTGCACCAGGCAGGGCCTGGCAACCAACCACACTGGGAGCTAACCAAGCCTACCAGACCTCCCACATAGCCCGCCACAACAGAAAGACCCACACAGTCCTCATGGGGGGAATGCCTAGAGCATATAGCATGGGAAATGAGACGGGAGTGCAGTGCTGGGACGCATAAGACATCTCCTACAGAAGGCCACTTCTCCAAGGTCGGGACACAGACAAAATGAGGTTGCCAAGGAACATGTTCCAGACGAAGGAAGAATGAAGTGGAGATACACAACTTACCTGAGGAAGAATTCAGGGTAATGATGGTACAGATGATCAAAGAACCTGGGAGAAGAATGGAGGCAGAGAGAGAGAAGTTAGAAGTTTTTAACAGAGTTAGTCAGAAAATAGAACAACCAAACAGATATGAAGAATACAATTACTGAAATGAAAAATATATATGAAGGAATCAACAGCAGACTAAATGATACAGAGAAATGAATCAGTGAGCTGGAAGACAGAGTTATGTAAATCACTGCCACTGAACAGAAAGAATGAAAAGAAATGAGGACAGTTAAAGATACCTCTGGGACTACAATAAGCACACTAATATTTGCATTATAGGGGTCCTAGAATGAGAAGAGAGAGGGGGAAAAGGAACTGAGAACATATTTGAAAACATAATACTTGAAAACTTCCCTAACCTGGGAAAGGAAACAGTCACCCAAGTCCAGGAAGCACAGAGTCCCATAGAGGATTAACCCCAAGAGGAACACACCAAGACACACTGTAATTAAAATGAGAAAAATTAAAGAGAATATTAAAAGCAGCAAGAGAAAAGCAACATACATACAAGGGAATCACCATAAGACTATCAAGTGATTTTTCGGCAGAAACTCTGCAAGCCAGAAGGGAGTGGCACAATATATTTAAAATTATGAAAGGGAAAAACCTCCAGCCAAGAATACTCTATCTAGCAAGGCTCTCCTTCAGATTTGGTGGCAAAATCAAAAGCTTCATAGACAGGCAAAAGCTAAAAGAGTACATCACCACCAAACCAGCTTTACAAGTGATAAAGGAACTTTTCTAGGCAAAAAAAAAAGGCCACAACTAGAAACAAAATTATGAAATGAAAAGCTCACCAGTAAAGCCAAACATACAGTAAAGGTAGGAAATCATCCAAGCACAAAGCTAGTAGGAAGGTTGAAAGACAAAAGTAGTCAGATCATCTATATCCACAATAAGCAGTTAGGGGATACACAAAACAATTATATGTAAAACATATCAAAAACAGTAATTGTGAGGGGAGGAAAGTACAATGCATTTGAAATTAAGAGACCAGCAACTTAATCACGTGTGTGTGTGTGTGTCTGTGTGTATGATATACAGATTGCTATATAAAAACCTCATGGGAACCAAAAACCAAAAATCTATAATGCGCACACAAAGGAAAACCAAACAACATTAAAGATGGCCATCAAATCATGAGAACAAAAGAAAAGGGGAAAAAAGACCTACAAAAACAACCCCTAAACAATTAACAAAATGGCAATAAGGATATCATGTTGATAATTACCTTAAATGCAAATGGACTAAGTGCTCCAATCAGAAGACACAGAGTGGCTGAAGGGACGCAAGAATAAGTAAGGCAGGTGTATGTGTATGTGTGTATATATATATATACACACACTGCCTACAAAAGACTACAGATTTAGAGACACAGAGTGAAGGTGAGAGGATGGATAAAGGTATTCCACACAAATGGAAGTCAAAAGAAAGCCATAGTCGCAATACTCATCAGACAAAATAGACTTTAAAACAAAGACTGTCACAAGGGACAAAGAAGGACACTACATAATGATCAAGGGATCAATCCAAGAATAAGATATAATTGTAAATATATATGCACCCAACATAGGAGCACCTATATACATATAAGACAGATATTAACAGACATAAAAGAAGTCAATGGTAACACAATAATAGTAGGGGACTTTAAAACCCCATTTACATCAATGGACAGATCATCCAGACAGAAAATCAATAAGGAAACACTGGTCTTAAGTGACACATTAGAGCAGATGGGCTTAATTGATATAGAGAGAGAGCATTCCATTCGAAAACAGCAGAATACACATTCTTTTCAAGTGCACATGGAACATTCTCCAGTATAGATCACATGCTAGGCCACAAAACAAGCCTCAGTAAATTTAAAACTGAAATCATATCAAGCATCTTTTCTGACCACAACACTATGAGACTAGACGTCAACTACAAAGTTGTGTTTTGTGCAAAAAAACACGAACACGTGGAGGCTAAACAATATGCTGCTAAACAACCAATGGATCACTGCAGAAATCAAAGAGGAATCAAAAAATACCTAAAGGCAACTGAAAATGAAAACAATGCAATCCAAAATCTACAGGATGTAGCAAAAGCAGTTCTAAGAGGGAAGTTTATAGTGATACAAACTTACCTCAGGAAACTAGAAAATCTCAAACAACCTTTCTTTACACCTAAAGGAACTAGAGAAAGAACAAACAAAACCCAAAGTTAGTAGAAGAAAAGAAATATCAGAGCAGAAATACAGACTAAAAAACAAAAGAAAGATCAATGAAACTGAGTTGGTTCTTTGAAAAGATAAATAAAATTGAAAAACTTTAGCTAGGCTCATCAAGAAAAAAGGGGAGAGGGCCCAAATCAATAAACTCAGAAATGAAAAGGGGGACGTTACAACCCAGACCACAGAAATACAAAGGATCCTAAAAGACTACTATAAACTATCTGCCAATAAAATGGACAACCTAGAGGAAATGGACAAATCTTACAAAGGTACAATCTCCCAAGACCGAATCAGGAAGAAATAGAAAATATGAACAGACCAATTACCAGTAGTGAAACTGAATCAATAATTTTAAAAATTCCCAACAAACAAAAGTCCAGGACCAGATGGCTTCAGAGGTGAACTGTACCAAACATTTAAAGAAGGGTTAACACCTATCCTTCTCAAATTATTCCCAAAAATTGCAGAGGAAGGAACACTTCCATGCTCATTTTATGAGGCCAGCATCACCCTGAAACCAAAACCAAAGATACCACACACACACACACACACACAAATTACAGGCCAATATCACTGATGAAGATAGTTGCAAAAATACTCAAAAAATATTAGCAAACTGAATCCAACAATACAGTAAAAGGATCATACACCATGATCAAGTAGGATTTATCCCAGGGATGCAAGAACTTTTCAATATCCACAAATCAATCAATGTGATACAGCACATTAAAAAACTGAAGAATAAAAACCATATGATCATCTCAGTAGATGCAGGAAAAGCTTTTGACAAGATTCAACATCCATTTATGATAAAACTCTCCAGAAAGTGGACATAAAGGGAACATAAGATAATAGAGGCCATTTATGACAAGCCCACAGCTAACATATTCAGTGAGAAGTTGAACACATTTCCTCTAAGATCAGGAACAAGACAAGGATGCCCACTCTTGCCACTTTTATTCAACATAGTCTTGGAAGTCCTAGAAAAGCCCAGAAAAGAAAAAGAAATAAAAGGAATCTGAATTGGAAAAGAAGAAAAACTGTCACTGTTGGCAGATGACATGATACTATTCACAGAAAATCCTAAAGATGCCATCAGAAAACTACTAGAGCTAATCAATGAATTTGGTAAAGCTGCAGGATACAAAATTAATATACAGAAATCTCTTGCATTTCTGTATACTAACAACAAACTATCAGAACAATAAATTAAGGAAACAATCCCATTTATCATCATACCAAAACAAATAAAACACCTAGGAATAAACCTACCTAAGGAGGTAAAAGACCTGTATTCAGAAACTATAAGACACTGATGAAAGAAATTGAAGACGTCACAGATGGAAAGATATACCGTGTTCTTGGACTGGAAGAATTAATATTGTTAGAATGACCAAACTACCGAAGGCAATCTACAATTCAAAGCAATCTCTATCAAAATATCAAGAGCATTTTTCACAGACCCAGAACAAATGATTTTAAAATTTGTATGGAAACACAAAAGACCCCAAATAGCCAAAACAATCTTGAGAAAGAAGAGTAGAGCTAGAAGAATCATGTTCCCTGACTTCAGAGTATATTACAAAGCTACAATAATCAAAGCAGTAGGTACTGGCACAAAAACAGACACATAGATCAATGGAAAAATATAGAGAGCCCAAAAATAAACTGATGTATTTATGGTCAGTTAATCTATGACAAAGGAGGCAAGAATATACAATAGAGAAAAGACAGTGTCTTCAATAAGTGGTGCTGGGAAAACTAGACAGGTACATGTAACAGAATGAAATTAGAACATTCTCTAACACCATATACAAAAATAAACTCAAAGTGGATTAAAGACCTAAATGTAAGATTGGATACCATAGAACTCCTAAAGGAAAACATAGGCAGAACACCCTTTGACATAAATTGTAGCAATATTTTTTTTGATCTGTCTCCTAAAACAAAGTAAATAAAAGTGAAAATAATTGTGACCTAATTGAGAAGATTTTGCACAGCAAAGGAAACCATCAACAAAATGAAAAGATAATCTACTGATTGGGAGAAGATATTTGCAAATGATATGACCTATAAGGAGTTAATATCTAACATATATAAACAGCTCATACAACTTAACATCAAAAAAACAAACAGCCTGATTAAAAAATGGGCAGAACTGAACAATATTTTCCCAAAGAGGAAATGCAGATGACTAAGAGGCACATGAAAAGATGTTCAACATCACTAATCATCAGTGAAATGCAAATCAAAGCCACAATGAAACGTCACCTCACCCCTGTCAGAATGGCTATCATCAAAAAGAACACAAATAACAAATGTTGGTGAGGATGTGGAGAAAATGGAACCCTTGTACACTGTTGGTGGGAATGCAGATTGGTGCAGCCACAGGAGAAAACAGTACGGAGGTTTCTCAAAAAACTACAAATAGAACTACCATATGACCCAGCAATACATATCGGAAAAAACAAAAACACCAATTCAAAAAGATATGTGTGGGACTTCCCTGGTGGTCCAGTAGTTAAGAATCCACCTTCCAATGCACGGGACATGGGTTTGATCCCTGGTCGGGGAACTAAGATCCCACATGCCACAGGTCAACTAAGCCTGCACGCCGCAACTACTGAGCCCACGCACTCTAGAGCCCACATGCCACAACTACTGAGCCCGCACGCTCTGGAGCCTGCACGCCGCAATGAAGAGCCCGCGCGCTGCAATGAAAGATCCCACACGCTGCAATGAAAGATCCCACATGCCACAATGAAGATCCCACATGCTGCAACTAAGACGCAGCCAAATTAATTAATTAATTAATTTAAAAAGTAAAGATACATGCACCCCAATGTTCATAGCAGCATTATTTACGATTGCCAATATACGGAATTAAATGGATAAAGATGTGATATCTATATACAATGGAATACCTCTCAGCCAAAAAAGAGAATGAAATTTTGCCATTGATAGCAACATGGATGGACTTGGATGGTATTATGCTAAGTGAAATAAGTCAAAGACAAATACTGTATCACTTATATGTGGAATCTAAAAACCACAACAAACTAGAGAATATAACACAAGCAGACTCACAGATATAGAAAACAAACTAATGGTTACCAGTGGGGAGAGGGAAGGGGGAAGGGGCAATACAAGGGCTAGGAGATTAAGAGGTACAAACTGTTATGTATAAAGTAAGCTACAAGGATATATTGTACAACACAGGGAATATAGCCAATATTTTATAATAACTAAATTGAGTATAACATTTAAAACTAAGAATCACTATATTGTACACCTTATATAATATTACACATCAACTATATTTCAATTAAAAAAATTTCTTTAATGGAACCACAGGAAAAAATATATTTTTTTCCTCTGATTATCTGACCCTCTCCTATACACCAAGAGTTACCATAGGGATTTTGTATTCATTTATTTGAGTATGACCTGAAGACTTTGAACTTTCACATACACAATAAAAACTTCTGCTGGTTTTTGTCATTACTGTTTTTTTAAAAAGCCTACATTTACTGTAATCCATCTAAATAAGGACTTTAACTTTCAACCAGTAGATGGCAGAATAACATCAACCCCTAGAAAGTAGTTGTTCAGAGACTGTTACCAAGAAAATAGAGGAACTATCCATTATTAGTGCATTTGGTTAAGGACCACAACTTTAACAGTTCTGTAGTGTATGCAATCATCTTTAGTGAATATCTAAGTCTTTTTTCAGCCATCACTCTGCCATTCAAATATATGCTTAAAAGTGGATACTAGCAACACAGATAAGGTATCAAAATCGGGGGAGAAATTCCAAAAAATTCATTTTTAAAAGTATTTATGGGGACTTCCCTGGTGGCGCAGTGGTTAAGAATCTGCCTGCCAATGCAGAGGACACGGGTTCGATCCCCGGTCCGGTAAGATCCCACATGCTGCGGAGCAACTAAGCCCATGCACCACAACTACCAAGCCTGCGCTCTAGAGCCCACGCGCTGCAACTACTGAGCCCACAATGAAGAGTAGACCCCGCTCGCCACAACGAGAGAAAGCCCATGCGCAGCAACAAAGACACAACACAGCCAAAAATTATTAACACATTTATGTGGAATCTAGAAAAATGGTACAGATGAATTGGTTTGCAAGGCAGAAATAGAGACACAGATACAGAGAACAAACGTATGGACACCAAGAGGGGAAAGCGGGGGGTGGGGTTGGGAGGGGATGAATTGGGAGATTGGGATTGACATATATACACTAATATGTATAAAATAGATAACTAATAAGAACCTGCTGTATATATAGCACAGGGAACTCCACTTCGCTGTACAGTGGAAACCAACACAACATTGTAAAACAACTATACCCCAATAAAAAAAAATTTTTTTTTAATTAAAAAAAAAAAAAGGTGGCGCAGTGGTTGAGAATCTGCCTGCCAATGCAGGGGTCACGGGTTCGAGCCCTGGTCTGGGAAGATCCCACATGCCGCGGAGCAACAGGGCCCGTGAGCCACAATTACTGAGCCTGCGCGTCTGGAGCCTGTGCTCTGCAGCAAGAGAGGCCGCGATAGTGAGAGGCCTGCGCACCGCGATGAAGAGTGGCCCCCGCTTGCCACAATTAGAGAAAGCCCTCGCACAGAAACAAAGACCCAACACAGCCATAAATAAATAAATTAATTAAAAAAATAAAATAAAATAAAAAATAAAGAATACCTCTCTTTAACAAAGGAATTTAAAATTCTAATTCTAGAATTATCCCTATTAAAATTACCTACAAGGCACAATGCCTCGTGTTACAACTATAATCTGCTGGAAGTATTAACCAATGCTTTAAATTATGATACAAATAATATGAAACAAGGTTTTTATACTATGCAGATAACATGACTAAGGTAAAAAAAGAGAATCCCCCAAAATTCCCCCAAAATGTTAAGAATCAATGAGAGTAATAACAAAAATAAACATGGTAAAATCATGTATTTCCTACTACTGCAATAGAGTTTGAAATATAATGTGAAAACAAAACCCCATTCAAAACAGCAATCTACATGCCAAGGACAACTTGAATAAAATATCATTATAACTAAATAAAAAGACCCTAGTTTGCCCATATTATAAATAAGACTTTTATTACATGATTTTTACAAAGCATAAAAATTCAGTGAGAAAGTAAAGATTATTCAAAAAGTTGTGATGGAACAAGTGGATAATAACTTGGAAACAGAAAACTAGTAAAAAGCTATATCCATAACAATAACATAAAATACCAGGGTAATTACACCTTCACATGATGGGGGGAAACTGTGCAAGACGGCATTAAAAAAATGACAAAGGAAAAACTAATTTCACTACATTACAAAAAATACCTTGTATGTTTAAACATGCACTCAAAGAAAGATGGGAAAATACTTGCTGTAAATAAAGATTAATAGTCTTAATATAAAAGGAATTTTCATAAATTTATTTTAAAAATTCATCTTCATTTCAACCAGAAAAAAGAAAAGCTATTTGAACAAGAGACAAGCAGTAAATGCTACCTTAGCACGTTAAGAATAAGCACTGACAAAGCAATAGAGTAAAGGACAAGGAATGTGACATCAGTACTATGTAAAAAAACACAAAATTATCACCAAAAGGTCAAAATGCAAAAAAAGACAGACATATTTGACTATTAAACAATGTGTAAAGGTGGTCAAAAGGTACAAATAAGTCCTGGGGATATAATGTTCAGCATGGTGACTATCAATACTACTGTATTGTATATTTGAAAGTTGGTAAGAGAGTAGATCTTAAAAGTTCTCATCACAAGAAAAAAATTGTATTAACTATGTGTGGTAATGGAAATTAACTAGACTTGTTATCATTTCATAATATATACATATATAGAATCATTACGTTGTATGCCTGAAACAAATATCATATCTGAATTTTAAAAAATTGAATAGCCCAGCCCCGATAAAAATGACATAAATTGAGGAAAAACGTCTTTGTAGCTAATAGGATACTTAAAATAATAGACAGGAACAAATGATTCACATATGAAAAAATGCATATGCTCAATAAACAAAAAATTCAGTGTTTCCAATAATAAAGAAATATAAATCCAAACAGTAAGATAACTGGAACTGCCAAGATTGCCTTTAAAATAGTCACTAAACACATTCTGGTGGAAACACATAGTCACACACTCCTGGAAATATTTTTCAAAAGCCTAAAAAAGCCTACACTATTTGACTCAGATTTTACTTAGAATTTATCACAGGGTAATAGAGAGAAACAAAATTTTATGAAAGAATATTAAATCTTGCTTAATTTATGATAAAAAATTGGGGGTAGATATTTAAATATATAACCATAGGGAAATGGAAAAAAAATATGAAGGCACATTCATGGGTGGAATACTGTATAGACATTTAACACTTTCAAATAAAAGAACTTGTGAAAATCATTAAGACAAAACTAAAGTAAAAAATTATGCAATACAATGACAATTAGTAACAAATATCTTACTAAATGCTTCTCTGTGTATGTTTTATGCTAATCACTTTATAATATTATCTCCTTCCAATTCTGATATAGATACAATTATTAATGCCCACCACTGACCCCATAGACAAATGAGAAAATGAAGCTTAGAGAGGTTAACTTACCCTAAGGTCTTTCAATCGTTGAGCTGCGGATAGAACGGTGGTTTTACTTCTGATAGTATGCTTCTGTAGTTTTGAATGAAATTTTCTGTAGGAGTATATTGTCTTTATAATCAGAACAAGATAATTTTAATTACAAACCAGAAAAATTTGAACATGATTAAGTATGTTTGCTTTGCAGATAATCTACAGAAATACTACTCTTGGCAAGTGGGAAAAAAATTAAATATGGATTTTTATCTGGTTTAAAAATGGAATCTGTTTTTCTTAATGCACATGCATTTGATAATTAGGAAAAAAGCACCTTACATATTATTTTCTAATACATACAGATTTTAGAAAACTTGGAGAAAGCCATAATGAAAGCAGTGTGTGCCTTTGGAAGTTGAACTTACTTCCTTTTATCATCCAGATTTTAGCTTAAGTTCTGACATATTTGCAAAGTATTTGGCAAATGTCTGTACATATATAAATTCATAATATACCTAGTATTAACATAAGTTACTTCTGACATGTGGAATCACTGATAATTTACACCCTCTGTTCACTTTTATTTTCCTGTACTCACTGTAATAGACAGGAATTATTTTTATAATCAGGAAACTTAACAAAAGCTTATTTTTGAACCTATCAGAAAAACTAAAAGAAATTAAATGTTAACAGAATGCTTTACATGCTTGCAGCTTTTATCCTCTTTTAAATATTCTTCTAAATGTTCCGTAAAAAAAAAACTATCAGCTTGTAAAATAAAGATATCTCTCCAATCATGTTCGTCACCTAAAATTTTTTTATCTGTAAGGAAGGAATTCCAGATTTAATTAGATTTAATTAGCATAGCACCGGTCAGCTGTTTTATGATTATCAAGAGTCCTGTCAATTGCAGAAAGTTATACAGTAAAAGAATGAGAGGTGGGATGTGAGAGGCTGGAGGTAGGGGGTAAAGGTGGAGCAGTTAACTTACCTGGCTGAACAATATTTAGTTAATTACAAAGCAACAGGGTCAAATGTAATGGAAGGCAGAAACCTTTTCTCAACAAGGGAAAGAGAAAAGCTTATGCAGAGCAGACATGGGGCAATACCATCTCAGCATGTCAGAATTAGCACCAAAAAAGTAATACATCAAAATGATGTAAAAAATAAAGGAACCACAGCAAAATTATACCCAAAAGGTCAAAATGCAAAAAGATGGACAAATTTGATCTCAAAAATTAACTAAACGGCCCTGCCTTTGTAAACCTCTAACAGATTGAGAAAAAAAGTCAATGCAAGCAAATGCCAGTTAAATTATATTTATTATATAAAGAGATCCTATAACTCGATATGAAAAAGGAAGCAACTCCAATAGGTATTACAAGGGCAAAGGATATTAACATTCGATTAAAGAAGAACACAGCTACTCAAAAAACACAAATATTTAACTTCATTAATAATTAAGGAAATAATTGGGATGCTATTTCTTGCTTATTCAATGCACAAAGTTATTAGCAATTTCTACTTTTTCTACTTCCTAAATGTTCTCAAATGTGCTATTTTTAGTAATAAAAAATTGAATCATTAAAAAAAATAGGAAGTATGAAATTTTCTGCCAATGCAGAAATCATAAAAGCATTAAAATGAATCAACACCTGTATGGGCAGTGAGGTTCAGTTCCCTTGAAGCCAATTCCTTTTGTCTTGGTTCCTGAGTTTTATTATGAGGTTGTCAATAAAGAGAAGGTTGTTCCTGATTTACACTATGACAATCTCCCAAGTATAGGGATATAAATATAAACATATGTATGTAAATGTATATATGTAAATTATTTCTTCAGGTAGACAATTATTCCAGGGAAGTAACTCTTCAGATTCTTCAGAATCACTCACTTCGGAGGACTCCTATGATTCCATTTGCGGATAAGGTCCCATTTAAGATCTCCCCATGTGGTTCTGAACCAGTAGGGATGCCCTTGGTATTGAAGAGGCTGAAGATCTACTTTAGTACTGCCTACAAGACAGCAGTGTCCTAGGCTTTCTACAGCTGGCTTCTTAGGGAATCTGAAGTTGGTCCTGTCCTTTAGACATAGCCAAAAGGACATTTTTCTGCTCTGACGCCAAACAGTACATCTTCTGCTTGCTCAGATTATAGCCTTGAGGCAGATCACACAAAGCTCAGGATGCACATGGGCTGGAGCAGCACCAGGGCAACCACCTCAAATCAAACAGTCGTGTTAGAATGACTAAGTTGGGAGACTGAACTTAAAAACCTATAGCTTTGTTCAGAATGTTTTTCTTCGTCTTGTTCATAAGTTTTACTGAACAAAAAGGTGGAATGTAGCAGAGCCTAAAGTTACTGAGCAAAAGCAATTCTCTGAGACTTGAACTTTGCTAAATAACCTGTATAAAGGCAACTCTACAGAAAACAATATACAAGCAGAAAAAGTGACAAGTTTCATCTGTAGTAACAATTCAGTCAAATGACAAATTTGGTTGTCAATTTAATGTTGTAGTTCTTATCTACATCAATTCCGCAAGACTACACAGACATTTATTCTCTAGTACTGAATTTCCATTTGAACAGAAATAGCTGCTAGGTGGAAGAAAAGAATTTAAATTTAAAAACAATTTCACTATAGCTAAAGTGCCAATTGATTTAAAAATTATGTATGTGTATGCATGCATATACATATGTATGTATGTGTGTGTGTGTGTGTGTGTGTGTGTATTTTCTCTCTCCCTCTCCCCAGAAAGATATGAAATCCTGACTTAGGGTTATACTATTTTTTGAGTTAATATTTTTGAATTTATTATTTCTCTGGTCTGCCAAGAATCACCACATATTCTGAATGTACCCACACAATCTGGTGAGTTGGCAGCTATGTCAAAAACTCTATGAAAAAAGGGAGGCAGCTAATAAGGCTTGGAGACCTTTTTTGTTTATTATTTTAGGTTAGAGCAGGCAGCCTCCCTTTGATGTTTTGTAGTCAAAGATGAAAACTTTCAACTTCGAAGCATAATGAACATAATTATACATTTACTACAATCACCTACACTTTGACTTACACAACACCACAAAAAGACATCTAACAAACATTTTTCTACTTATCTTTTTACATTTGTTAAACTGGCTATGTTAAACACGTTTTCAGAATGCATTTGTTAACCATTCGATAAACATACTAAGCCAAGCAATACAAATAACATCAATTACCTTTTTATCTAATAACTGTACCAATCAATGTAAGAAGATACAACTGAAGGGGAAGTATGGGATCATCCATGATGCACTGCAAAGGTATTACACCTTGGTCCTAAGAATGATCTGAAGGTGCTGAAAGAGGCGATTCTCTGGAAGGTGACCCAGGGTTTTCTTCAGGTGGAAAAACTGTGAGAGTACAAGCTCGAATGCCACCAAGTGACTCTGGAAGGTCAAAAACTTTATGCCACTCATCCTTTTCTGGGTCATATTTCTGGACAATTTCTACCATACAACGATTATTCCAAGAATATCCACCTACGACATAGATTTTATTTTCAAAGACAGCAACTCCGACATCACTTTGACCTCTTAACATGGCAGCAATTGGTGTCCACTGGTCAAGGGTTGGTGAATAGTATTCACAGCTTAGAACATCATCATAATCACTTGTTCCTCTGAAGTGATTGCCACCAATGACATAGAGCTTGTCTCCAACTGTACACATGCAATGCAGACCTCTGACTGTAGTCATTGGAGCCTTCTGTGTCCATTTGTCTGTATCAGGGTCAAAACACATGAGCTCGTTTTGGAAAGTATCATGAGTAATTCCTCCTGAAATATACATTAAGCCTCCATACACTGTTCCAGCATGGCCATAGTGGGGTTCACTCATTTTTGCAACATAGCTCCACTCATTCATTCTTGGATTGTAACATTCTACTGTGGCCAGCTCACCAGCTGCACTTCGCCCACCAACGGCATACAAATGTCCTTTGAGAGCACTCAAGTGGAAAAATGTGCGCTTTTCATTTAATGAAGCAACCTGCATCCATTTATTATACCGAGGATCAAATCTGAAAACTGTATCAACGGCAGTTTTTCCTTTTGTATCATAATTACTTTGACCACCAACTACATAAAGAAAGTTTCCAATGACAGCAATGCCATGCTGGTAACGAGGAGCATCCATGGGGGCTAAAGATCTCCACTCTTGCGCCCTTTCATCATACATCCGTAATTCTTTACTGACAACCAGCTGCTGCCTCAAAACTCCTCCTAATGTAACCAAGTGGGTTGAGTCAGATCTAATGGCAGTTCTATCTGACTGCATCACTGGCTGCATATACGGCATCATTTGGTAATTGCTAGCTTCCAAAAGCAAATTCACACAGGTATTGTCTGTTCTCATGAAATCTACTGTCTGCACATAATTGATGAGATCCTGTGGTGTCATCAGTGGAAATCGAATATTCTTCATTAATTTTGCAGCATAATCCATCCGAGGGTCTTCCAACCTTAGCCAGCGACAGGCAGCCTTGAAAAGCTCAAGTTCAGTACAGTGCTTAAGACTATTGCTGGAAAGCACAAAGGCAAGCCGTTCAAAAGGGAGTTTCAGAAACTCCCCAGTACTCAATAATGCAGGAAAATTCTTCAGGATGAAATTATTGACATATTTATCTACTTCTATAAGATTGTAGGTGTTAGCAATTCGTCCAACTTCAACACAGTTATCTAAAGAGACTCCTGAAATAAGAAACACTTTACAGAAGTCTAAAACAGGTAAAATTTGCAAAAAGCTGGCAGCTTCAAGTGTGTCCTGAAGATTGTCCATATTAAGAGAAAGTTTTGCAGTATAAATAAAATCAATTATTTTCTTCAGACCAACTTTGTTCACCCCATGAAGCTTAATGCACATTAAATCTTGTTCTTTCATTCCACCTGTGAACATAGCCTTGAAATAATCACTAGCAGATGCCATCATAGCTCTATGAACAGGGAAGATTTCATCTCCATCACCTGGTACCAGGGTCACGTCACAAAGCAATCCTTCTATTCTAAGCTGATCAAAGCCTTGCAAAACCACCGAACTGTGAGTATTGCTGGTAAAAAAACGTGTGGTTCCTGCCTTGCAAGGCTGTAAATGGGCGGAGACGCCCATTTCACCGTTACCAAGAGACACTTTCATGTGAAAGCCTTCCTCTTGCACAAAGATGTATGCAGGCCAAAGAGGTTATGGCCTGAAAGCTTTAAAGGAAACGAGGATGTCCCAAGAGCAAGAGAGCTTGCTTTCCTTATCAAGGGCAAACAGTCACTGTGGCACACCTCAGAACACACCAGTCACTCTCTGAAAATTGTTCTACAGCAGGACCACAGAGGGCTGTGGACCTCAAATCTGTTTATTATGTAGATGATTCATCACCTGAAGGCAGTTTAGTGACCCGGTTCACCTCGTCCGGCCTGCGTTGCCGCTCCTCCCGCAGTTCCGCTCCGAGCCAAGGGGGAGGTGCCGCCACGTCCTGCGGCCCCGTGGCTCGCTCGGCGGCGAAGCCGGGCACCTCAGCGAGCGGCCCGCCGCGCCCTCCGCTGTCCTTAGAACGTCGCCGCGGCTACGGGCCCGTCCTGGAGCAAGGGCCTGGAACACGGGGCTGCAACACGGGCCGAGGCCCCGACGCCGAACCGGTCCTTCCGGAAAGGCCTGCTCCCAGGATCCCCCGGGCTAGGAGCGGCCGTGGCAGCTACTGCGGCTGCGCGGCCGCCTGACCTCGCCCGTGGGCGGTCGTGTGGGGGATGGGAGGAAGTGGGCGGGGGACTGGAAGGGCGGGGTTTGGGCAAGGCGGGGCTGTGCAGGATGGGCCCGCGGGGCCTCTTGGGGTACTTTGTGTGTGGCATTAAATGGGCTGGAATGGGTGCATGTATATTATGCTTGACCTAAACCTTTCACAGCAGCTGAGCTGTCCCCCTAAATGCATACTTTGAAATTTACACTTCCTGGCTTCTTCCTTTTGTTACTTCTGAGTGACAGTGAAATGCGGCTTTTGTAGAAATTGAAAGGCAGCATGGGGGAAAATGCTTAAAGTTTTTCCTCTATAAAAAAAAACTTTAAAATTCTTATCCCGCAGGGGAATGCCCTGGTGGTCCAGTGGTTAGGACTCGGCACTTTCACTTCTGTGGCCCGGGTTCAATCCCTGATCCGGGAACCAAGATCCCACGAGCCACGCAGCCAAAAAAAAAAAAAAACTTATCCCACACAATTTAATAGACACTTCAGTTATAACTTTGGTTCATAGTTTCAAATTTTAATCATTTAAAACATGTCATTTGCCTCTTTTAAAATACCAAATTGTGACTATGCTATGTAATTTAGCCTGAATTTTTGCCACGCAATGGAATTCCATCATCAGTAAATTTTTCATGCTTTTGTTTTCCACTCACAAATTTGTAAATGGATACACAATTGTCTAATAACTACACATAACTATAGTTTCCTTGCCCAACATTTGTTCCTGAATATATACTTTCTTGTTCTCCACTGTTTTATAGAATCTGAGCACAAAACTTTACCTGTTTTTGGATAAATCCTAAGGGCAGAATGCTGATTGAAGACATTTTTTTTTTTCCAAAATACTGTCACCAGCAATGTTTGAGTGTGTATTTCCCTGCTACTGATCTTTCCCTTTATGGATATTTTACTAACTTACATTTTTAAAATTACTAGTAAATTGGAATTTGGGCAATGAATAAATGTATACTTTGACACAACTGCTTCCAACATTTTCCACAGTTTGAAGTTATTACTGTCTTTTAAATCCTTCCAGTTTCTTTATGTATATGCCAACTGATGAGAATATAGGTACATTCTTTTATTACACTCTCCCCCTTTTTTAATATAAAAGATAGCATACTATACTCACTGTTCTGCACCTATCTTTTTTAACTTGGAGATCTTCTCATTCATATATAGATAACTGCTTTATCTTTTTAAATAGCTGTACTGTTTCCCATTGAATGGGTGTGTCCTACATTATTTGATTAGTCCCCTACCGATGGACATTTAGCTGGTTCCAATGGTCTTCTGTTGTTTCTGGTAGATGGCAGCAAGGTCCAGAAGGCTCAAATCACTGCTGTCCTCCATCAGATGCTTCAGCAAATCTTCAAACTGTTCAGCATAAGAGGTTGGTTGGAATGAGACTGGCCTGGAGAAGTTCTTCACTGGACTTCATCAGCATTGGCAAGTCCTGGAGACCGGCTTGGTGCAGTAGTTGGGTATGGAAGGACGCCCCTGAGCTGTGAAGACTCCATAATGGCTGTGAAAAAGCACTTCCAAGCAAACAGTTTTTCTCTGGAAAAGAAAGAACAGAGCTGCTACACCTGGGTAGTTGTCAGAGCAAGAAATCATGAAATCCTTCTCTTGATTATCAAGCTTGCAAGAAAGATTAAGAGCTAAGGAACTAGAGGTATGCTCTTAAAGAAACAATTATGGACAGGTACAACTCGTCGTACTCCCACATGTTTAGTAATTTCAAAAGACTTTTTTTTTCTGCCTTCATCATAAAATAAATGGATTTAATTTGTCAAAACATTTATTGGTAGTAGTAAGCAACTATAAGTAAAAGCATCTAGTTCATAGGGGGCACCAGACCATCACAGATAACCTTATTAATGTACTTATGTACTTAAATATCTATTTTACTATATTTATTATATTTCAGTATTTTTGCTTGTATTTGTGCTAATTACACGTGTTCATCTTTATATTTTTAAGTTATTTAAAGTTTTACCTTCAAATCTTTTTGCATTTGTTTATTTTTAAGAAAGTAATACCAAGACTGATTTTGCAACCTCAATTAAAGGATGGAACTGCAGTTCATTCATTCATTTAATTAAAGTTATGTATCTAAATCACAGGTTCTATGACTGCCTTCATAGTATTAAAAAAGTGAAGAAAGAAAATGAAGTGCCAGCCCTCTTGAAACTTCCCTTTTTGCCAGAAGAAAACATAAAATATTAATCAATCAATTAATTCATTTCAACTACATTATATACTAACACCATAGGCAAAAGAAAAGCGGCTTCTGTCACCAGAAACTGGAGGATGCAGAGATTCTAAGACTTGATGCTGGATGTACAGTTCTAGAACTTTCAGAGTGCTATGGCTAGAAGTGTTAACCTAGGAGCTGGGTTACCCTGGTCTCTGAAGGCCCGGGAAGGAATGAGGTCTTTTAGAAATAGAGAATAGGAGGACCAAAAACTGAACCTTAGGGACCTTCATATTTTAATAAAGAGAAGAGAATAAGGAGCCTGAAAAGGACACTGGAATGGTATGCAACACAATAGCAGGACAACCAGGAGACAGTGGTGATGAGAGGATGTTTCAAGGAAGAAATACATTTAAAACATGATATCTTATGTTCAGGGAAAATGAGGGCTGGTTTGGCAGAGTTAATTCCACAGAATCTGGATTGGAATATACTGACTAAGGTTAAATAAGAGAAAAGGTTTTGGAGACAGAATGAATAGAAACTTCTTTTGAGAAGTTTATCTGTGAAAGGAAGAAGAGAACTAGGGTAGCGCCTGGAGAATAAAAGTGTGTGTTTATATTACTGGATATAATTTTTAAAAATTTTTACAAACATTTTTGGGGGACAGATTTCAAGAAATGTATGTAGTAGCACAAAGCACATAAAAATCAATATTTTATTTTTTTTTAAATAACTGCTTACATAACAGCCTAAAATGTCAAGCATCATTGTTAAATCATTTCTAAATACTAGTAGGCTGGAATGCCTTTTCATATGCTTTGTTTGCTATTTTTAGTTCTTTTATTCGTGTTTCAGTATACGACATTAACTAGTTTCGTACTGCCCTTGTGAATTGTTTTTATGTATCCTTAAGTCTTAAAAGTACATATAAACCATTTATGCAGATGGTAGCTATATTCCTATGATGCAACTATTTGTCAATTTTATGTTTACAAATAATAGCTCATTTTCTTTACATTTTCTCCTAATGCCAGAATGTTGAACATGTAGAACCAATCCTCTCCCATTTTCATTCCTCTGTTGATCTTATGGATTATCAATTCCCTTTTATGTTTTAAATCTTTCACATGTATTTTTTATAGTACATTAGGATTTTTTTTTTCATCTATAATACGAGATGAGAATCTAAATTGATTTCTGTCTAGGTTGCCAGGCATTTATCCTGTTACCATTTACTGAAACTTTTTTTCTTCCATATTAACGTCTAAGATAGCCTTTACTTTACTTAATTACTACAGATTATATAACAATTTCTGGGATTTCTTTTCTTTTCTTTTTTTTTTTTTTTTTTTTTTTGCTGCACCAATGTGGCTTGCAGGATCTTAGTTCCCTGACCAGGGATTGAACCTGGGCCACAGGAGTGAAAGCTTGGAGTCCTAACGACTGGACCACCAGGTAACTCTCCTGGGATTTATTTTCTTTATTACTCTGATCACCTAACTCCTTACTGTCACTGTATTTATACTGTTGCTGCTTTATAATACAGTTCATTTTCTGGTAAAGCTATATATGTAAGAATTTTTCCTCTTCTATACTTTGATATTTTTGCTTGGTGATCTTTCTTAATTAACTTTTAAATTGTTCTACAGAAGTCAGCATTGGGTTTATAAAAATCATGAAATTTTGTGGACTCAAAAATAACCGTACTTAAGAATCTGCCTGCCAATGCAGGGGACATGGGTTCGATCCCTGGTCCGGGAAGATCCCGCATGCTGTGGACCAACTAAGCCCGTCCGTGCGCCGCAACTACTGAGCCTGCGCTCTAAAGCCCGTGTGCCACAACTACTGAGCCCACGTACCACAACTACTGAGCCCACGTACCACAACTACTGAAGCCCATGTGCCTAGAACCTGTGCTCTGCAATAAGATAAGCCACCGCAAGGAGAAGCCCGCACACCGCAACGAAGATTAGCCCCCGCTCGCCGCAACTAGAGAAAGCCCGCACGCAGCAACGAAGACCTAATGCAGCCAAAAATAAATAAATAAATAAATTTATTAAAAAAAATAATAACCATACTGCAGTGGATATAAAATTCTGAGGAATTTCCTTCATCAGATGGAAAAATGAAACTAGATAGGACAATTTCTCTTCCACAAAAATCTAAGGTAAAGAACAAAAAATAGATTAAAATCATCAGAAAGTAAAAATGTAGCCACCAAAAAGAGAAGCCCAGGCAAAAAGAAAAAGAATAATTCTGCAAGTAAAAATAATTAGATTAAAAAACCCCCACAGAAATCCAACATATTGCTTAAAGAATCACTCATAACTCACTATGTGAGGTTCTGCATGGAACCCTTATTCTGCTTGGAGGCAACTCAACTTCCCTGAGTCTCGGTTTTCTCAAATGGAAAATGGAATGAAAAATATTTGTAGAGCTGATGTAAATACATTTTAAAGCTCTTAGAGGGACTTCTCTGGCGGTCCAGTGGTTAAGACTCTGAGCTTCCACTGTAGCGGGCGCAGGTTGGATCCCAAGATCCCACATGCCGAGGCAGCGCAGCTGAAAATAAAAAGCTCTTTAGAATGGCTCCTTCCTCGGGGTTAACCATAAGTGGTAACTCTTTTCTTCATTTTCTCCACATAAACCTATATGAGAATATTACGTGTCTTTTTCTATAAACTGGTTTGAAACTGTACCATCTCACTCTTGATAGCTGACTGACAAAGTCAACTGAATTGGTGAGAACCTAGAAGAGTGAAAGATAGGTATGATCATATCAAAGACATGTTTGATTTATATTCAGTCACCACAATGGCTTAAATCAATATCTGAAATTGAAGGGAATCTCCTAGGCTGGAATGGGAAAAATATACTGTATTCTTTTGCTGATTCTGGCGCCTGGCACCTCTCCCTGCTTTCCTGGATCTATTCTTTGGTTTCCATATCACAGTACTTTCCTTCTTCAGGGCTGAAATTTCCAGGGAGCCCTCCTCCTTCACTCCCTTTCCTTGCACTGCCCTCTCCTACTTGCACAGCTACTTCCTGTTCTGTTGTGATTTCTGGTTTAAGTTTTCCCAGATGGACACAAATAGAAAGTGAAAGTTGAATGATATTTTCAGATTTTGTAGAAACACATATAAGAGAAGTCTTCCTTTTTTATGTTGAATACTTTTGAAACATGAGGGCCCACATAGTTCAAAGGAAGCAGAAAGCAGGGTCCAGTAACTGGGTGGGCTACAAAGCCCTCCCAGGAAAAGAAGCCCCTGCTGGCCAAGTGTGACAGGGCCAGAGACCAAGTCTGGCAGTCTTCTGGTCTGTGCAGATGTGCTCCTTTTAGGGAATTTTCCTCCAGAGCTGATCAGAGGTTCTTTCCTGGCAGGAACTGACCATGATATTGGAATAAGCCTCTTGCCATAGTCTTTGTTACGAAGAGAACAAGTCTTCAACTTCAGACAGGGCGTGGCTCCTTTGATCTAGGAGCAGGTATGGTGAGAGAAAAAGGAGCCAAAAGGAGGTTCCCTCCTCCAACCTGCTGGGCAGACCCAGGGCTCCTGGTTAATGATCTGATCCACATACTGACACTGGGAGGGGGGTAGGCCCTGAAAATCTCAGGGTAAAAACCACAACAGTATATCTGAGTACAATCTCATATTTGAGGGTGCACTAAATTTCTCTATTAACAGTAAATTCCCAGTTTCACAAATTCATTTTTTATAACAGATCTTTTAACTTTATCATTAGAAAAATACGTTCATTGTAACTTTGCATAAGGACTGCAACAGCCCCTTCTACCCCTGACACAGTAGTAAAAGGTCGCAGTCCTGCTCCATGCCAACCTCCAAATCCCTTTTTTCACTGGATGCCACAATACTCAAGGATTTTTTCCTCACCACTTGCCTTTTACTTTCAACCCACAGAGCACGCAAAGATACTGGAACCTATTGCCCACTTTTTCTTTCAACACCACCACCTCACTTGACCTACACTTCCCAAGTCCATCTTTCCCTCTTCCGTCACCCATGTTTCAAAGACTAACTCCATGGCCAAGGTTGCAAAGCTCCTTGGAAGAAACCCTCAAGCAGATTAGGGAAAAGAAATTCAGTCCCCAGGCCTGGATAGCTCTTTCCCTTCACCCTCACCTGTGGCAAAGGAAGGCCAGATGACCATGAGAGGGGCCCGCTCTAATTCTTCTCATAGGCTTGCAGAATTAGTCCCTCAGAGTGGGAAGGATCGCAAACAGGACAAGAATCTATAATCTACTCAGGACGGAGCATACCCTAGGAGACTCTTAGAAGGAGAGTATTAAAGAGGAGATGCAGGAATTTGGGTCCTTCCACATAACAGATTAGTTCCCTTGCCCAGGACAGGGAATTAGCAGAGATCCCTGCGAGCAAGTCTCCCCAGTTCGTGCTACAGGCTCCATGAAAGAATAACTTTAAAAACTGGATGAAGTGTTTGTGTCAGATGCTTCATCCACAGAAAACTGGGAAGGTACAGGAAGATCCACAGCACAAATCCATAGTGATGTCAGCCTCTGTTGAGAGCCTAAACCTACTAGAAATTAGAGCAGTATTTATGGATAAAGTGGGTAGTGAAACTCAGAAGAACAAGTCAGATACTGGCCAGATCCTAGAGAAGAAACTGAGGCTTATGCATGAATTAAGGAAAGAAAAGACAGTCCACCCATGGAGGAACTCAAGGACCAACAGAGTCCAAAGATAGAAATTCATGTGATGGCAGGGCCCCTCCTCCCCCAAAGAAAGGTAAGGGCTGAGTGTCACATCCTGCAGCCTTCAAGCAGGTGTGAGGGCTCAAGTGCACCGACCATCCATGCCATTTGTTCTACCCAAGCTTCACTACATGCTTTCCAAGAGGTACACACCTTTACCTTTGCTGCCTAAAAACTTCCACATGTCTAAGAAACTGGATTCTTCTTGTACTGAAGGTAGACTCATGAACTGTTTTTGCCTTTTGGCTGATTTCCTGCATACTGGTTATATTTAACCTTAAATACACTTGCTACATGCTGGCTGTCTTCTGCCAACCTGCAATGTTTCAAGTACACAATACAAAAAAATGAGGAAAACTGCCACAAAAATTTAATACTGTTCATCCTAGAAAGACTAGTCCAGTGAGCTTCCATGCTACCCAATGAAAAGACAAGTGATCTTGGATTAGACCAGTGGAAAGAGTGCTACACTTTATAAGACCATAAATTGAATCATTTACACCTTATACATGTATTTGTTTTGTATACTTTTCAAAAGATTCTGTTGTTGTTGTTGTTGTTTTTTTAATATTGCTGGAGTGCAGTATTGCCAGCCTGTGACTTATTTTTTTTTTTGGCTGTGTTGGGTCTTCGTTTCTGTGCGAAGGCTTTCTCTAGTTGCGGCAAGTGGGGGCCACTCTTCATCGCGGTGCGCAGGCTTCTCACTATCGCGGCCTCTCTTGTTGCGGAGCACAGGCTCCAGACGCGCAGGCTCAGTAGTTGTGGCTCTCGGGCCTAGTTGCTCCGCGGCATGTGGGATCTTCCCAGACCAGGGCTCGAACCCGCGTCTCCTGCATTGGCAGGCAGATGCTCAACCGCTGCGCCACCAGGGAAGCCCCCAAAAGATTCTGTTTTTAATAAGTTAAAATGTGTCCCATTGTAGCCACTTAAGGTAGCACCAGTCGTGCCTATATTATCCGTCAGTTGAAGACACGAGCAGCCCCACAAACTTGACTGGGACCAAAGGCAAAGAAAAGGGTGTATTCAGAAACGGTTGTCTAAGTAGACCAGAACAATCAATCAGAAGAGAAACCCCACCTGGTCTTCTGCCCTATCTCTCTGGTCATTATGTTACTGTGCCCTTACTATCTAATGATATAAACTAACTTTTCATCAGAGAAAGAGAAATACTTCATTTTTTACTCCAAGAAGTAACTGATCCAAATGGTCCATCTGGGAAGAGTGGAAAGGTTAAAAAATAAAAAAATAGCTTAATCTCTTAGCAGAGCCATATGAGTGGGGCTCATTCATTATTTTTAATGTCTGGGGGGTTAAAATAGAAGATCTCATATATTATGCTATTGTAGGTCATATACCTGGGAAAGCAGACTCTGAGACAGAGATAAGCACGCAAGGAGTTTACTGGAGAATGCGTGGATCAGTCATTGTGGCAAAGAGAATTTGAGTAGAAGTTGAGCTGCAGTGCAGTCACAGCAGGGCTTTAGCCAATCCCAAGGGAGCTCTGACTCTGGGATGACCCTGTGGAGGTAGAGAGAAGGGGCCAGGCCTTTATATCCCCACATTGACAAGTAATTGGATGCAGGCTGACCCAGGAGGGGGAAATAACTTTGGGCTAAATGAGTCACTTTAGCCAAAAACAGTTTCCAGAGAAGACCTGCATGCTGTCAGCATGAAGCTCTATCAGCAGCTAAAGGGAGTAAGTTCTCAGGTCTTAAAGGGAGCTGTGAATGGTGCATCAGATGTCTATTATAAATGTCTTTTTTATAAAGAAGTTTTGGGGGGTTTTTTGTTTGTTTGCTTTGTTTTTTTCTCTCTTCCTTTTTCTTCTTTTGTATGGTCATACTCAAATTTTCAGCTGGGTCCGTAATTTGCAAAAATGTCTAACAAGATTGTGATGGACAAAGTATACTCTGAAAACAGTGGCCCTCTGATGTTTATTATAAGCAGTTTATGGATGTGATATTTGTTGTCTCTACCTGAGGGCATTATAGTAGCAGATGGGGTACCTGGATTGGGCATCTTCCCTGTGAATGGGAAGGATGTAGATACCGGGAAACCAAGGATGGAATGCAGGAGGACACGTTATCTGTCTTCACAGCCCCTTCCTAAGAACTGCCCTCCAGCCCTGATATCCGGACCTGGAAGCTATGAATGATAAAACCAGTGTGAGCCAATCAGAAAGCTAATCTTAAGAATCTGACTCAAGAAAGCCAGAACCTGAGACTCAGGAGCTGAGTCACATGAATGAGAATGTTCTAAGGTTGCTGGAGTTTATACAGTTCTTACCTCTTCTCAGGCTTTATCGTTTAACTTCTACTTGAATTCTGTGAGCTATCACAGTAGTCCTGGAAAAATTACCTTGCAGCTCATATCAGTGCAGATTGTCACATCTTCTTAGAAGTGTGTGTGTATTTTTTGAGGATGTCATGATGTCCCTTTAATAATGAAAAGATACAATTTTAAAATGTTTTATCATAGATTATCCATTTAAAAATTTCTATTACAAATGTATACTGTATTATATGCACAGTATTTTATAACTGTAGTACCTAGGTATATTATCAATAAAATAAATACATTGGAGGTGTGTGCTCAACATTTTTTCCAAGCGGGGTGGAAGGTGAAATACCGAGGGCCTATATCTCCATAATCCTGGGGACTCCACTTAAAAACATGGGTGGACAGTCTCTGGGATTCCACATATTTGTTGAAAGTTGAGTTTTGTTTGGGTCATAGGAACAGCAAGTCACCCCTTCTAGAACCTGGGTTCACAGACAGCCCCTGCCCTGATCACCCTATGTCTCACTCCTAATTCTCCTCTCATCCTATTACATTATCTGCCTGGGTAATTAGCTAATCTATCACCAGTGTGAGTACAGTAAGATCTCAGGTTCCCTTGAGGAGTCTCAGGGTTCAAGTAGCCTCTAAATATTCAGTGCCGAGTCAAGGCCAGTCTAGGACTTCATACAGGTTTAGCGCCAACCACCTGCAAAGGGGTGAGCCGGACCCACTGGAGGGAAGGGACTTTAACTTATATGACCCACCCGGCCTCAGTTATCTCCTGCCATCTATGAAATGGAGAAGAAAATAATGGTCCCCAATCTGTCTTGTGCTCAAATCTGACTCTGCTCCTTACCAGCTGTGGCCCTTGAGCAAGTCCCCTCCCTTCTTGACCCTCATGCCTCTCCACACCTTTCTGAGCTACAAGAAAGTGGATAAAACTCAAAGAATACTGTGAAACCATCTGCAAAGCGCTATGTGGAAGCGAGTACTATGCTTCACCCCCTCTAACTGATCTGCATTTGAATGCTTCCCAGGGAGTCTGTGTCCCCCCGCCTGGGCCACGATGCCAGGTCCCTGGATGTCCTTAACTCTGCCCTAGGCTTTGTCTATGGGGGGGGCGGGTGACACTTCCAATTAGCCCGGTAGTGCTCTCCAATAATCTCCTTAGAGGAAATTTTCCCTCACAAAGATGTTTCATTACATTTAGAGAACATCAATTAGCTCCTATATCACATCCTCTGGTAAGGATGATCTCTATTTCTCATCAGCAAGGATAACTATTATTCCCCCATATATGCTTGTTTTTTTCCTAAAGGAGAATGGTGCCATTTGTCTCTGTTGTGTTTAGGGGGAAATAGAATAGCCTATGAGCTTGGATTTAGGGAAAGGAAGGGGTCCCTTCAGCTTTTATTGAGAGCGGGCTTTGGCTTATAAAATGAGACAAAGGTTAGGGAGAGAAGTTGACGATGGCGTTGCTGACACGCCACCATCCTGGTTTCCTTCATTTGTATTTGTGAAGATAGCCCACTTTAAAAATTCATTACTTTTTCCATAATACTCTTATTAGAAAAACAAGTAACTACTCAGCAATCATTCGATGCTTATAAAAGTGAGAAATTGTAACAAAGACCACAGCACAGTATCTGGACCCATCAGTCCTCTCCTTTGCTTCCTCATTACCCTGAGCATTACGTAGTCATGGCATGGAGTGAATCAGGTTATACATGCCTCACGGGGCCAAAGATTCCCCATTGAGCATCTAGGAATAGTAAGAGAAAATAAACTTCACACATCCCCAAAGTGGAACTCAAGATTTTGGAGCAGTGAGCCCCTGAGTTCAGAAGTGTGAGGAAAAAAAAATCTATGACCATGAATCTATGGTGGGCCACAGCTTCCATCTGCACAAAAGACCCTACACCCTTCCTGATGAAAGCTGCAGTGCTGGGCGCTCTTACTCCCTTCTCAACCTTGAGGAAAACATACAGCTGATCACACCACATCTCCTCTCCTCTCCCCATGTGACCTGTGCTGGATGGAATGTAGGAGGACATGCCAGTAGGGGACACAGAACCCCTGGCTCTGTGTTTTGGGAGGTGGTGTTGGCAGGGATTGGAGCTCTCAGCAAGGCTGCCGTGGGTGTTGGCTCACCTCCCTGCTCCTGTGAAAAGTGTTCACAGATTACCTGCCTTTCTTTCCTACCTCCACCCCAGAGGGGCGGTAGGAAGCCCTGAGTGGGTGGTACAAGGGCCCGTCTGTGTGCAGTCACCACAACTCTCTGACTGTGGGGCACTGTGGACCCAGGGTCTGGGGGCGCTGCTAAAGCAGGATGAGCCCTCTGCTCTTGCCCCTCCTGACAGGAGGCGGCTAAAGGGAAGGGAGAGCCGTGAAAGGCCTCAGCAGAGCTGGAGGGGAAGGAGAATACACTGTGTCCAGGCTTGGGGAGGAAATCTCCACATACGTTCAAGTAACACCCCCATCACTCTCTAGCCACTGGAGGGGAACTGGAATCAAAGCTAGGGACCTGAAAATGGACCCGTGAGCTGGGTCACCCCACCTTCTGCTCTCCAGGCAGTCCAGCTCTGAAGGGGTTCAGAAACAGGATGAGTTCCCTCTTAAAAGTGGCTTTTTTAGATATTAGAAAAGTATCCACTGTACAGTGGATGCAGAACTGGGTGGAGACAGGGATGTTGCTGTGCTTGGATACTGAGACGGACATGCTAAGGCCTAATACTACGGTAGGTGCTACTTAAAGATCTGCTATAGCTGTGATATTCATCTGTTTTGAAACAAACGTTGAACTCAAAATAAATAAATTCTCCCTGCTGGCTGGTCACCCTGCACAGGGATTTAACTCCTCACTGAGACTGCATGTTGCCTGACTCAATGACATCAGTGCAAGGCAAGTGGGTCACATGGCCCTCAATGACGGGAATGTTCACAGTACGGCCACACAGGGCCTGCGGAAGAATGAGGAGAGAATGAGGAAAAGGTCAGGATGGAATGTGTGGTAAGGAGGGAAACTATCAGAGGGGAAAGAATGACCCAGTGGGTGGGAAGGAACAGGAGTGTCTATCACTAATCACTAATCAAGCTACTCCCACTCCCTGCCTCACTCCCCAACTACCTGACTCGGGCGCCACCTGCTGGTGACTGACTAGAACACTGACAAAGTAAGATGGACTTGGTGCCATCCTGGCAAGAGTGTGTGTATGTGTGTCCTTGGGACAAGTAGTGGAGAGGGAGAGCTTGTCTTTGAGCACAAAAACAATGATGCCTTCAGGGATGTTCTGAGGCCTGCCAAACTCCTTTTTGGCCTTCCTTACAGCCATTCTTTCTGACATTGTGCAGGATCTTGTACTCAATGCAAACAGGTGGCCTATCAGGGTTGAGGTATCCTCTGTGGTTGTTAGTTATATGCTTGTTACAGTCATGGGATATCTTCTTCAGGATACACAAAGCACATGCACCACAGGTGGTTCTGCAATTTATGACAAGGGTGCAGTTTTTTTGGGCTCACTTTGGACCACTACTCAGCCCATTGAAGCCAAGGTGGCCAAACATTCTAAAGACTTTCCGTATCCCTCCTCATCCAAATGGCTTTGGTTAACGCCATTAAAGGGCAGAGTGGGGCTTCCCTCGTGGCACTTCCCTCGTGGCGCAGTAGTTAAGAATCTGCCTGCCAATGCAGGGAACACGGGTTCGAGTCCTGGTCCAGGAAGATCCCACGTGCCGCAGAGCAACTAATCCTGTGTGCCACAACTACTGAGCCTGCGCTCTAGAGCCCGCGAGCCACAACTACTGAGCCCGCATGCCACAACTACTGAAGCGCACGTGCCTAGAGCCTGTGCTCCGCAAGAAGAGAAGCCACCGCAATGAGAAGCCCACGCACTGCAACGAAGAGTAGCCCCCGCGCAGCAACAAAGACCCAACACAGCCAAAAATAAATAAAGTAAATAAATTTTAAAAATAAATAAATAAAGGGCAGAGTGGAGTGATGGCTGAAAAAGAAGAGCCACAAAGAAGTGGAGTCACGCAAAAGGAGGAGTCCCCATGAAATAGAGAAAGGAGCCACTGAGCCACCTGTTGTGCCATCTGCACCTGGAGGATAGAGGAGGTTGGGGTCAATGTAGCCACACCAGTTTTTCAGCTGCCTTGGCTCCTATATCCAGGCCCTGAGCATCAACCTTTATCTCCTACAGATAAGTCCACACTTACAGGGCAAGTAAAGCCTGGGGAAAATTACTATCTGCTTTTTATTATATAATTAATAACACTGCTCACTCATTTAAAAAATGTGATTCTCCTAACTTGAAGTTCAGATAGAATGAGTAACCACACAAGTAGAAAATCCAGGACTAGAGAACTCTAGTTCTCTAGAGTTAGAAGGTGACTTTAAAGATGGTGACCTTCCTTATGCTCCCATGGACAAAGACTACTCATCCAGAGAGGTAGTGGCTTAGAAGTGCCAACGACTGGCCATGGGTCACATGACAAGTTACACCTGATTCACAGATCTTCGCTTTTCACTAGGAGCTGCTCTGCACTCTGAAGTAATAAAGCAATACGGTCTAGCATTCCACCCTCTGACCTCCACCTTCAGTTTCCAAATTGTCCTCCATTGGCCAATTAGTCAAGGAATTACAGTTCATTGGTCCTGATGGTTTCTCCTTCTCCATCAACAGCCTCTGGTGTTCTCTCTCTCTCTCTCTCTCTCTCTCCACAGATGTTATGGGCTGAATTGTGTCCTCCGCACAAATTCATATATGAAAGTCCTGACCCCCAGTACCTAAGAATGTAATGGAATTTGGAGGTAAGGTCTTTAAAGAAGTGATTAAGTTAAAATGAGGCCCTTAGGGTGGGGTCCTAATCCAGTACGACTGGTGCCTTTTTTATTTTTTGCCATGCCGCGGCATGGGGAATCTTAGTTCCCCGACCAGGGATCGAACCCATGTCCCCTGCAGTGGAAGCATGGAGTCTTAACCACTGGATCGCCAGGGAAGTCCCACTGTGTCCTTATAAAAGGAAGAGATATCAGGATGGGCACACATGGAGAAAGGCCATGTGAGGACACAGCAAGAAGGCAGCCACCTGCAAGACAAGAAAAGAGGCCTCAGGAGAAACCAAATCTGCCTACACCTTGATCTTGGACTTTTAGCCTCCAGAACTATGAGAAAATAAATTTCTGTTGTTTAAGCCACCCAACCTGCAGCATTTTGTTAGGGCAGTTCTAGCAAACTAACAGAGTGGTCTTCATGATTCATCAGCTAAGCAACATTCTAAACACCCTCATGTCATTCTTGTTTCATCATTCCTGTCCGGCTAAAGTCCAAACTCTCTGCCTCTTCCACGCCTGACCTCTGGTAAGTGGTGGAGACCCACTAGATAAAATCACACAAACGAGTATACTGTGCTACCATACTTCTATGGTCTACAACTAATGGGCATCTCCAATACTGCATGGAATTCATACTTTCATTCATCCTATATATTTGGTAAGTTCCTTCTATGTGCACTTAGGATACATAAGTGAACAAAAGTGACAAAGCTCCCTGTTTTTTGGAGCTTATATCACTGGTTCCACTGTCAACTCTCTTACGCTTAACGAAACGATTTCAAACATTCTCCACTTTGACAAACTTCTGTCCCCCAACCTCAGCAGATGTGCTGGATGCCACTTCACAGAGGAAGTAAAAGCCATTAGAAGAGAACTTTTTGTTACCAAACTCAAAAACATTTACCACCCTTCCTCCTTCCTTCCTGTTACAGTGAAAAAAGTTTCCCAGGGGGTAATCCTTCTTTGACTTTTACAGCTGGGAAAGGTGCCTTTACTTCCCCAGGCATACATTTTAGTCTATGTTGTGACTTTTGGCTTAATTATCTATTTTCTTCCAGAACAGGTATTCGCTGCTCTATCACTAGCCTTAGGGGCTTAGGATTTAGTTGGTACTCAAGAGCCATTTGGGAAATGAGAGAGCTAGCTGGAGAGAGGGCGCCCACAGCATGTCCTAGGACAGAGCCACCAGAAAGGACAGGAGTCTGAGGCATGCCCCCCTCAGGCTGTCTATTGGGAACCACCATAGGTTTCACCTCGGGAAACTGGCTCTGCCCCTGTGGCTTCTGGAAGACAAGAGCTGGAGATTTAGCCTCACATATGAGGTTCTGGCACAGCTTTCTGGACATGTTGGGAACCCTGCAGTGCCCCTGCCAGAGGGACTCTTCTGCCAGCTCCTCTATCAGTGTTCAGCAGGCAGGGCTCAGCTCTGTGGCCCTCTGAGGCTGCTCCAGCCAGGAGAAGCTTGGAACCTCAGATCCCCTAGGTACAGCCTCGGCCTCAGAATGTCTTCCAAGGGCTGCTCGTGGTCTGGGCCTGCTGGAGTCAGGACCTCTCTTCTCTGCTGCAGCTCCATGAAGATAACAGTGGTAGTAACAATTATGATAGTTAATACAGAAAACTGCATATTTAATCCCCAAATCTCATCTACTAACTGGAGAATGTTCATATATTTTAATAACATAGTCATGAAGAACAGAATAAACAGGTAAGCACTTTATACAAATTTAAGGCCTGGCCTTGTTAGAGTTGCCACATGGACTTGGCAAATAACACTGTCCAGAGCCCCCCAGAGTCCCAGTGCCTTAGAAATATCAAGACTGCCTCAGTGAGACCTCAAGGTGGCCCCTTTCCACTAAAGTTGAGGGGTTGGCATCTCAAACTCTCTACAGGACCAATGTTCTTTTTGGATATGCTTTTATATAATTATACCAAAGACATCACTGTACAGTTTATTTCTATATAATATTTATCATGGAAATCTTTCCAGGGTAGTTCACATAGACTGACCTAATTTTGTATTTGGGGTGTGACATAGTTTAACTGACTACTTGACAATTTTTCCAGGTGTTTTTAAACTTAAGGATCAGAGAAGCTAGCACCTCCCAAATGGAAACTCCTGGACAAAGGGTTGTCTGTAGAAATGCGAAGGAGCAGAGCCCAGGCTACGTTGCTAAGGCTGTGCCTAGCACAGAGGAGAAATCACACAGCACACCTGAAGCTCTCTCTGGAGCACCTGAATCCTAGCAAGTTGTTTGGCAGATCATAGCTACTCTGTGAAATGTATAAATAAATGATATAAATAATCGCGACTCTCATTTCACTTAGTTTCAGACTACCTCTGGTGATAGTGTTTAAGGTATAGGTAAAACAATGTTATAAAGACAAAGATAACTTGTAAAAAAACCAATAAAGTGAGGGATGGGGAAGGGGATGTTCCCTGATTTTCAGACATAATTTTCACCCAAGGAAAATCACAACATTTCATATCAAAAACTCTTTCTAGTGTAGGGATTAGATTTAGGCAAGCTAGAAACCTGCCTCAGATACAAATAGAGAAGGGGTGCCAAGTGACTTAGTAATATGGAAAAGTAATATATTATTGCAATGGTTTAAAAAATTAGAATTAATGATAAAAAACCCTTGATGAACATATAAAAATTATAAATGAAGACAAAATTTGGCACCACAATTACAAAAGCCTAAGAGCTGTACAAGTTGGGGAGGAGGGAGAGCTTCTAGCACAAAGTTAAAGTTTGACAAATTCCATGCATTCTATACATTTCTCACCAAAGAAACCTAAATGTACTTACTTGCTAAATATCTGGACACCCTTCACACAACACTGCTAAAAAGGGGTGTGATGTGTTTACCTGTGATACTGAAGCTTTTATAGTGAAAAGTTTTGGTCACTTTTCAGTCTCAATACATACAGAAGCACTTGATGAAAATTTTGGTTCTGTCAAAAGAGAAGGAGATAGCCCCATAAAAATGTGCCAACAAGGTGGTTATCATTGTTGTCAATCAAAGAAGAAATATCAAAATATTGGCCTGCCACAGAATCATGTTTTCAAACTGTGGGACAGGAAGAACATCCCCTATAATTTGGAAATGCATTAGGGATGAGATGGAGAAAAGAATTAATATAAATCAGAAATGTATATGCTGTTTCTCAAAAACTGTTTCAGTAAGCTAAAATTAAATTAAGATGGTAATTCTCTCAATTGAAAATGAGATAAGAAGTAATTCTGACAAAATTATTGTTGAATTTGCTTTCAAAAGCCCAGTACATTTTAACAAATTGTGGTTTTGGTATAAGTAAAATGTTCACAGCTACAATAATCTGAATTTTAATACACCCACTTTTCAATACTTTTAAATTACTATAACGTTGTATAAAAAATGAACCATTAAAGTTTAATAAAATCATTGTAATAAAATTCGTGTTCAGATTGTAGATACGTTTCTCCTTTTCCTGAATTCCACTTTCTTCCCAGAAACAGCCCTGAAATCTGAACACATACCACGACATGCTCTGATTTCGAGCCGTCAATCCCTGCGTAAATGGGCACCGGCGTCAACCGGTCTGGCTAAAAGCTCCTACCAGGAAGGGAAGGATGGACGCAGAGGCAGGTGCAGAAAATGAAAGACTGTGCGAAGCCGCGGCAAAGCTCCCCCTTCGCAGTCAGGCCCGAAAAGGAAGTTTCCTTTCTGCTCTCGCGGCCCCACGCGCTCCCTGGGCCCCGGAGGCGCCTTTCCTGGGCCGGGGCTCCTGCCGACGGCGACGCGCGGGTTCTTCCCTTGGGCGCTGCGCCCGAGTTCGCGGAGCTGGACACGGAGGCGGGTCCCGCTGGATGGGCAGCGCCCGTCGGTCCGTTGGGGCGAGTTCGGGCGCCCCCTCCCGGCCGCTGAGGCGCAGCGAAGGTAGCTT
The DNA here is from genome assembly GCF_028564815.1 of Eubalaena glacialis. NCBI lineage: Eukaryota > Metazoa > Chordata > Mammalia > Artiodactyla > Balaenidae > Eubalaena > Eubalaena glacialis. The sequence goes on from NC_083724.1 coordinate 71,566,724, forward strand.
TGAGGGCTGTGCCTAGTGGAGGACCTGAGCTCCCTTTCAGGGTGGTCCAGGTGAAGTGCTGAATTTCTGGACTCCTGATCTCGCTGCTGATGGCCGTGGGGATGCTCTGCTCCATCCCTCACATTTTACCCGTTAGTATACATCGTCTTATATTCTTCCAATCATTTCCCATATTCATGTAAGTTGGGAGCGTTCAGTATTTGTTGCCTGAATCCACTAGAGCTTTGGTGTTGTCTACAGAGGACTCCTTGAAATGTTTGTAATCCAATCTGGTGCAGGGGTCAAAACTCTCAAGGGTCTTGTCTAGCACGCAGCTCATAAATTTATGGTGACAATTAATTGAACAATATATATGAATCATCTTGGACAATTAAATATGATTATTTTATAATTATTAGAATTATTAATTTTGTTGATCACATTTAGGCTCTCAGAAATAATTGCCAGTTGATCATTTTACTTTGCTTATTATGTAAAATAATCAGGATACTTTGTAATTTGTTCAACTCATCTAGAAATTTGTAGGTGGACAAAAATTAATGAAAATATAAAGAATTTGTAACAGCGAGGTATGAGACAACAAAGGAATATCAATGTGTTACGAGAAAAGTATAGGGCTTTCCAGAAAATAAGGGATGGTTCAACACATGCAGTTTGCACAGGTGTCTATGGTGTGGATAGGGAAGTGGAGTTTGGAATCTGACATATTAGGTTTTGAAACCTGGATTTGCCATTTACTTATCAGATTGTTTTATTCACATAAAGCCTTAGCAGGTGGCTCTTTGGAAATGAGAATATTAACACTCATCAACTATGTTGGAAAGATTAAGTGAGTCCCTTATAAGGGCTACGGAATTTGTAGTTGCTGTCATCATCATTTTTGATAAAGACTAAAAGTCTGTGTAATTTGTCTGGTAGGTCTTTGGTAATCATGTTCACAGTAGCATTGTAACATTTAATTAGTAATCAATTCAGGACTAATGTGTCATAAAGAGTGAGGGCAGCACCAAGGAAAGTTTACTCACTGCCCTCGCGGCCCCACTCGCTCCCTGGGCCCCGGCGGCGCCTCGCCCGGGCCTGGGCTCCTGCCCACGGCAATGGCCGGGTTCTCCCCGTGTATGCAGCGCTCGAGTCCGCGGTACTGGACCCGGAGGCGGGTCCCACTGGGTGGGCGGTGCCGGTCGGTCCCTTACGGCGAGTTCGGGCGCCGCTCCTGGTCGCTGCGGCGCAGGCAAAGGAGCTTTGCGCGTTGTTGAGCTGTAGCCCTGGCGCTCTTTCACTGAAACGCTGAATTTGCGGAATCCTGGTCTCTCAGGGGACGGCAATGGTGATGATCAGCTCCATCCATCACATTTTACAGGGCTGGAGAACATCATCCTCGGTGTCATCAGTGAAGAGGTTGGCAGGCCTCTGGTGAGCTTGGTGATGCTGCAGATGTCTGGCTGTGGCGGCCTTTATCCAGCTGTGCTGAAAATCTTCCCGCAAATGAGATTCTTAATTAGGCCAGAATTGTCATTTTCTGTACTTATCTCAATTTTGTTTCCTCACTTTAAAAAAAATTCTCTGTTTTGGGCATCAGAGAATGTCACATCTTCAATGCTGTTTTTGTATTATTACACTGGAAATTAAATATATTCATGGAAAATGACAGAAGATTCAATCCAACAGGATGTAGTCATCTAAGTGAGTCAACTCAGGTTGAAATAAAAACCTGATGCTCAATCTAACTCCGTTTTTTAAGTCTAATAAGAGAACTTAGAGGTTTGACCCTGTACTCTATTTTGACACTTTTTAAATTGCACCAAAATATATCTAGCCACACCTCTCTGCATTTCTTTTTTAAGGGTCTAATACATATGATTTGAATTCTTCCACAATTATTTACAGAACTATAGCTCTCGTTTTCTGACATAGTCTGCAGATAATGGTGGCATAATACTGAACAACAAGGGTTAATTCATACAGTCCTCTTCATTCTGCCACCAAAAATGTTCTGACTGCACATATATGTGACAATGTGCTTGGCAATGTGGATTCCAGGAAAATAAGGCAGGGATGGTGACTGCCCTCCAGGGAGCAGGGAGGACAGACTTTAGAGGCAGGATTAGGATGAAGGCAGCACCGCGTGCTCAGTGCAGCTGAGGGCCAGTACTCAGAGCTGATGAAGAGGAGGGCCTGGAAGCAGCGGAAAGCTCCACTCTGACAAAGGTCTGTGGCTTCTGAATTTAAAAGACATCAGACTTTCACTTCCTCTTTTAAAAAATTGAGTCATCTTTACTAGTGGTCACACAGGACATTGCATAGATCAAATAAGATAAAGTTTGCAAGTTACAGGCTGAGAATCCGAAGAGTATATGATAGCAGGCTTTTGTATTAATACAACAAATGGTAACCTGTATAGTCCACCCTCAGCCCAGCCAAGAGAAGCTCTGACTGCAGGTCCCTTAACACTGTCAGGGGTCTGCACGTTGAGGCCCCAAGTGGAAACTCTAGGAGAAGGATTGCCTGCAGGACCGTGAAGGAGCAGAGCCCAAGTTTCCACCCTTAGAGCAGTACCTGGTACATTATGGAGAGAAATCTTACAGCAATTGAAGCTCTTTGCAGAGAACCAGCATCTAGGAAAGTTGTCTGATAAAACATAGCTGCTCTGTAAATACTGTAAATGAGATAAGCAGTCCCTTTCCTCATCCTGAGTTAGTTTCAGACCACCTCTGATGCTAATTTTTAAGACACAGATTAAATTATACTTCAAAAACAAACTCATAGAAAAAGAAATCAGATTTGTGGTTACCAAAGGGCAGGGGGTGGGGAGATAGGAAATCAGATGAAGGCAGTCTGAGGTATTTTTTTTCTTAAAAAATAAAGAGACACAGATTTTTAAAAAGAAGATTTAGAGAGAAGGAAAATGGTTAAAATGTATATATATGGTCTGCATGTTGAGTCCCCCAAATGCAAACTCTAGGAGAGGGATTGCCCACAGGACTGTGAAGCAGCAGAGCCCAAGATTCCAGTCTTGGAGCGGTGCCTGGTACATTATGGACAGAAATCTTAACAGCCCTTGAATAATTTTGCAGAGAACAAGGATCTAGGAAAATTGTCTCACACACACAAAAAATGACTGCTCTGTGAATAGTATAAATGAATAGTACCTCATCCTTAGTTAGTCTCACATCACCTCTGGTGATATTATTTTAAGACAAAGATTGTTTTAAAAGTTAAAGAGACCAGGAAATTGGTTATAAAATGTAGATGGGGGAGAGGGTGACAGGACTTTCACCTATACTTTCTTATACTTTCATCCAGGGAAGTACTTTCTCAACAGTACTTCAAAAGCTATTTCCTAGGTTAGTTTTAGGGTTAAGTGAAAAGGACTTTCTTTAAGCATGGAATGTAAGAAGGCACCAAATCTAAGACGTCAAGATAAATAATATTTTAATTCAATATTGAAAAATGAAAATGACAAAACATGCCTCCTGAACAAAACATCAAAATTTTAAATAAAGACAAGAAATGACCCTGCATTTGCATGACTGTGAATGTCTTACAAAGGAAGGTTTCACGTTGCCAATGAAATCTGGGCAATTTTCCTTTAATCTACGAAATTCTTACCAAAGAAAATGAAAAGATCAGACCTGGTAAATGTCCTCAACGCTTTGTACAGGACACTAACTCTTCTTTGTTCCTTCCTTCCTTCCTTCCTCCCTCTTTTTTTTCTTTCCTTCCTTCCTTCCTTCTTTCTTTCTTTCTTTTTTTTTTCTCTCTCTCTTTCTTTCTTCTTTTTTGGGTGGGCCACACTCCATGCGGGATCTTAGTTCCCCCACCAGGGATCAAACCCACACCCCTTGCATTAGAAGCACAGAGTCTTAACCACTGTCCTCTTCTTTCTACAATGCAATCAAGATGGGGTCCTGGGAAAGGTGTTTCAGAAACCCGGGTTAAATAAAAATTATTTAAGACTGTCACAGAGTCACGAGAAATTGTCAAGTATAGAAGTGATCTTGAATATATTAATGAGTTTGCTTCCATTTGCTAAGAGAGTAAAATTATATTCTTGTTTTAGTATAAAGAAACTATAGTTTAAATAGAGTTTAATAAAATGCTGTGTTTTGATACTCGTATATATTTTAATATCCTATATCTAATATTTAAAATATGTTCATAAAAATATTTCAAAATATAAAAAATTTAAAAATATTTAAGTTACACATAATATAAATGAAATTAAATATAAATTTAATTTAAAATTTTCAAAATAAAATGCTGTGAGTTTTAAAATATTCCCACTTTTCAGTTATTCAGTACTTCCTCCCCCACGTTAACGCTGTATTCTTGAATGACACCATGAAGTCCCAGAGCATCTACAGGGGGGCTCAGCTCCCGCGTCCTCGGCCCCGGTGGTGGCCGCGCTCCGACTCACACCCAGGGTGTCCCCATCCCTTCTGGGCGTCCCATCGCCGCCGCCGCGTTCCCCTTTCTCTGGGCCGTCGCAGCACAGCGCCAGAAACGAGCCCGAATCTGTAAAATCGGCCCCAACTCGCTCTGATTCCCAGCTTCAAACCCCTCAGAAAACGGCTTCATTCTCCAAAATGGACTCGCTCAAGTTTCTGTGCGAAAATAAAGCACAAAACTCAGCGGCAGCCCCGAAAATGCAGGGTTCCAGCTTCCAATCAGACAAAAATGTCGCTGGCGAGGCCGCGACAAAGTTCCTTCCTCAGCCTTCTGGGTTTCCGAAATGAATGTTTTTCTCGCACTATTAAAGCAGCACAAAGTTGGTCTCTGAGGCTTCAACGCCTTTTCTCTCGAGCTGCCAGACCCGTTGAAGACTGCAGACTCTCAGAAATCGGCGTTTCCGTAACAAAATCGATTAAAAAAGACATCCTGCGCCCTCTTGCGGCCGCCTAGAGAAGCGCGCTGTCCCAGGACCCAGGGAAGGAACCTTTTGCTGATTGTTTAGCGGTGCCCGCCCGCCGCCCTGTGGCTCACTGAAATTCTCAATGGCCCAGATCTATTTGCTAGTGGCAGGAGTGATGCTCTGCTCCATCCCTGCTTGCTCTCTTGGCAACAAAGAAATCTTCATACATTTAAGACAGATGAAAAGGATCCCCTCTCAGTCGTGCCTAGAGGACAGAACCGACTTCAAATTTCCTTGGAAAAGAGAGAATATCACCCCAATCCAGACGACTCAAGGCACCCGTTTATTGCCAACTGACGCTCCAACAGAACTTCAACCTCTTCACCACGGAGGACAGCCATGCTGCCTGGAACAACACCCTCCTCGATAAACTTCTCTCTAGCCTTGATCAGAGGCTGGACCGACTGGAGCAGCTGAAAAAAGGCAATCTAGATTGTCGCGATTTGGGACTTGCTGCCCGGGAGTATTTCCACGGAATCCATCTCTACCTGAAGGCAAAAGAATACAGCCCCTGTGCCTCGGAGGTTGTCAGAGTGGAAACTGAAAGGTCCTTTCCTTCATGTAAGAATCCTCAAAGAAATGTCAACAAATAAAATGAAAATTATATTTGTGACACTCTCTAATCAGATTAGTGTTTGCTTAGTGTTCCAAAGCAATCTCGACTCATATTTCCTCACAAGCTGATAAATGTCTGAAATGAAAATCATACTTTTACAAAAATATATTTAGACAGAAGAACACAATCTCTTTTCTTAAATAAACAATTTCATAATAATAAAAGATTTGTTTAGGTTTTTTGGGGGTATTGCTATTTTCAACCTATGAAGTTTATTTTCTTTTTGTGGAAAAGTTTTTAGGATAGTATGTTGTTAAAGGTATTTGTCAGTTAACTTAATGCTGGCTGCTGTGACAGGTAAACAGCAAACTGTCAGGAATTTGATCATAGTAGAAATTTATCTTTTCTTCTTTTAAGGGCACAATGCAGGCCTTCCTGATCAGGTGAATATTCTGGTTGGCTCTGCTCCAAAGAGGGATTCGAGGACATGGGTACACACTGTTGTGTGGATTTTTGCATCATCAACAGGTGACTCCAAATTTGTCTGTAGTACTTGAGTCTATTCCACTCAGTGGTAAAGGGAAAAAGTCTGGCGGACCACATGGATGTTTTCAAGGGCCAGCACTATACAGGGTAAGAGCACTTCTGCTCACATTACATGGCCTGAATTTATCCTCATGGTAATCTAATTGCAAAGAAGTTGGGAAATTATTGGATGACTAATGGATGAGGAGACAAGTTCAGGGCATGAGACCACTTTTCATTTTTACACTATTTGTCCTAGTGAAGTTCTGAGTGGGGTGGAGAGGAACAACTAATGTTCTTGCTTGCACACACTTCATTAAAAACAATCTGACACAAATTCTTATTCCACAGTTTCAGCTTGGGGAAGATGATATGGATGTGACTCAGAGTTCAGAGCATCATAGACTATTTGAAAGAAACATTCAAGTTGATGCCCAAAGGCATAGCCTATGAGGAAAATACCCACAAGTGTAGACACATTACAAGTTGTTTCCTTATTTCCTGAGGGAGACAAGAGAAGAATGATCAGGCAGCTCCTTGCAAGTACTTAAGAATCACTGAGTGGAGAGTGAGTCTTCCACTCACCAGATCTTCCAAATATTAGAAATGCAAACTTGAAGAAAATATTCCTGCAAACAATCTTTAAAAAAATACCTCACACGGGCTTCCCTGGTGGCACAGTGGTTAAGAATCCATCTGACAATGCAGGGGACACGGGTTCAAGCCCTAGTCCGGGAAGATCCCACATGCCACGGAGCAACTAAGTCCATGCGCCACAACTACTGAGCCCACGTGCCACAACTACTGAAGCCCGCGCACCTAGAGCCCGTGCTCTGCAACAAGAGAAGCCACCGCAATGAGAAGCCTGCGCACCGCAATGAGGAGTAGCTCCCGCTATCCGCAACTAGAGAAAGCCCGCACGCAGCAATGAAGACCCAACACAGCCCCAAAAAACAAACAAAAAAAACCCTCACACAATATTCCATTATCACTTCCCCTGTAGAACCATGAAGAATCTTTAAAGTATCTTTAGATTATTGTCTTCTCATATCATATCTATCTAGTATATGTTGGTATAATTCTTTCTCCTATCATTACCATCATTGTGGATTGATGTTACATGAATATTGATTGAGCTCCTGAAATGACAGGGACTGGACTAGCTGTCTAGGAAACAGGGTTGGGTAACATGGTGTCTCTCGCTTTAGGTATTTTACAGACTCCTGGAAGATATTCTGAGGATACAATAGGTCAGGTCATGTCTTACTATTTGGGCTTCTTCAACAAAAGAGCATAGACTGGGTAGTTTGTAAAGAGCAGAAATGTATTGCTCACAGTTCTAGAGTCTGGAAATCCAAGATCTGGGTGTCAGCCTGGTCCAGTTCTGGTGAGAGGCTGCTTCAGGTCTCACACTGCAGAGTTCTCCTTGTATCAGCACAGGGCAGAAGAGGGAGGGATTTATCTTGACCTGTTTTATAACGGCCCTAATTCCATTTGTGAGGTCTCCATCTTCACAGCATAATCAAGTCCCAAAGGGTCCGCCACCTGATATCACCACTTTGGTGGTTAGGACATCAATATATGAATTTAAAGGTCTTTAAAGGTTACATGCATCTAGAAGTAAGAATATAGTCATACTGAGTAAAAAAGAATGAACAGGTTAGCAGGCAAAAAGAGTAGACCAAAGACTCAGAATCCAAACTCTCGATTTACAACCTGCCATAATGCTTTAATTATTATATGTCAAATATTGGAAATCAAACTGAAAAGGAGCCCGCTGTCTCATGGGATGGAATGAAAATACAGGATGAAAATGATATTCATCATTTTTTGTAAGGAGTCTCCAAAAAATCTCAGGATAAAGGTAATAATTATCACATTAGTAAAGATCCACGAAAGAGTAATATGGTAAATGTCTGGCTGCTGTGAGCTATGAGGATCAGAGAGAGTTTGAGTTTAGATCCTCGGCTCTGTATATGACACCAGTCTGGTTATTTTCTATGGTGACATACTAGTGGACAAATTAGAGACAAGGCCATCCTTGTGTGTTTAATATAGTTCCGGGCACAGGCTGAAAATTGTGCTGCTCTTGCAACTTGAATCCCCAGCCATATGCACCTTAAAGGAAAGAGAATCCAAGTGATTTTAGCAATAAACTCAGTAGGCATTATTGATATCAGCAGGAGTAGAGTGGAAATGTTAGCCATTGTCTGTTATAATCCCAGTAAATATGGCTGTGAGGAAGCAAAATAGATTGGTCATTCGTAAATGTCTGCCAGTAGGAAGAGAAAATCTCAGAAAGTGCTTTAGTAAAATTACTTGTTGAGTCAAAAACTACTAGAACTTATGAACGAATTAAGCAAGGTAACAGAATACAAGATTAACATACAGAAATCTGTTGCATTTCTTTACACTAATGATGAAATATCAAAGGAAAAAGTAAAAAAAAATCCCTTTTAAAATCTCATAAAAAAATAATAAAATATTTAAGAATAAACCTGACCAAGGAGGTGAAAGACTTATAACTAAGAACTATACAACACTGATAAAGGAAACTGAAGATGATTCAAAGGAATGGATAGTTATCCTATGGGCCTGGATGGGAAGAATTAATGGCCATACTACACAAAGCAATCTACAGATTCAGTGCGATCCCTATCAAATTACCCATGACATCTTTCATAGAACTAGAACAAATAATCCTAAAATCTATATGGAACCACAAAAGACCCAGAATTGCCAAAGCAATCCTTAGGAGAAAGAACAAAGCTGGAGGTATAACCCTTCCAGACTTCAGACAATGCTACAAAGCTAGAGAAATCAAAACAGCATGGTATTGGCACAAAACCAGACATATGGATCAGTGGAACAGAATACAGAGCCCAGAAATAAACCCACACACCTACAGTCAATGAATCTTCGACAAAGGGGGCGAGAATGTACAATGGAGAAAAGACAGTCTCTTCAGCAAGTGGTTTTGGGGAAGCTGGACAGCCATAATTAAATCAATTAAGTTAGAACACTTCCTCACACCATACACAAACATAAACTCAAAATGGCTTAAAGACTTAAATATAAGATGTGACACCATACAACTCCTAGAAGAAAACATAGGCAAAATATTCTCTGACATAAATCGTAGCAATATTTTCTTAAGTCAGTTTCCCAAGGCATAGAAATAAAAGCAAAAATAAACAAATGAGACCTAATCAAACTTATAAGCTTCTGCATAGCAAAGGAAACCATTAACAAAATGAAAAGACAAGTTATGGAGTGGCAGGAAATATTTGCTAGCTATGCAACTGACAAGGGCTTAATTCCCAAAATATACAAACAACTTATACAGCTCAATAACATAGAAATAAACAACCCAATCAAAAAATGGGCTGGGATTAATCAAAGGCTCACACTAATAAATGCTACATGGCACGCATGGAAGAGGTTGTGAAGAGTCTGCTGTCATAAGAAGTACAATGAGGAAACTGCTTAACAGAAAAGTCAGAGAGAACTGAGCAGATTATGGCTGAACTGAATTCTCAAAGAAAATTAGGTATTAAGAAGTGAAGGAGGACTTCCCTGGTGGCACAGTGGTTAAGAATGGGCCTGCCGAGGGGGGATTAACCAAGATGGCAGAGTAGAAGGACGTGCTCTCACTCCCTCTTGCGAGAGCACCAGAATCACAACTGGCTGCTGGACAATCATCGACAGGAAGACACTGGACTTCACCAAGGATGATACCCCACGTCCAAGGACAGAGGAGAAGCCACAGTGAGATGGTAGGAGGGGCGCAATCAGAGTAAAATCAAATCCCATAAATGCTGGGTGGGTGACTCACAGACTGGCGAACACTTATACCACAGAAGTCCACCCACTGGACTGAAGGTTCTGAGCCCCACGTCAGGTTTCCCAAACTGGGGGTCTGGCAACGGGAGGAGGAATTCATAGAGAATCAGACTTTGAAGCCTAGTGGGAATTGATTGCAGGACTTTGAGAGGACTGGGGGAAACAGAGACCCCACTCTTGGAGGGTGCACATGGAATAGTGTGCGCATCGGGACCCGGGGGAAGGAGCAGTGACCCTGGGGGAGACTGAACCAGACCTACCTGCTAGTGTTGGAGGGTCTCCTGCAGAGGCGGGGGCTGGCTCTGTTTCACCGTGGGGACAAGGACACTGGCAGCAGAGGTTCTGGGAAGTGCTCCTTGGCGTGAGCCCTCCCAGAGTCTGCCATTAGCCCCACCAAAGAGCCCAGGTAGGCTCCAGTGTTGGGTTGCCTCAGGCAAAACAACCAACAGGGAGGGAACCCAGCCCCACCCATCAACAGTCAAGTGGATTAAAGTTTTACGGAGCTCTGACCTCCACAGCAACAGTCAGCTCTACCCACCAACAAAGCCTCCCATCAAGACTCTTAGATAGCCTCAACCACCAGAGGGCAGACAGCAGAAGCAAGAAAAACTACAATCCTGCAGGCTGTGGAACAAAAACCACATTTACAGAAAGATAGACAAGATGAAAAGGCAGAGGGCTATATACCAGATGAAGGAACAAGAAAAAACCCCAGAAAAACAACTAAATGAAGTGGAGATAGGCAACCTTCCAGAAAAAGAATTCAGAATAATGATAGTGAAGATGATCCAGGACCTCGGAATAAGAATGGAGGCAAAGATTGAGAAGATGCAAGAAATGATTAACAAAGACCTAGAAGAATTAAAGAACAAAAAAACAGAGATGACCAATACAATAACTGAAATGAAAACTACACTAGAAGGAATCAATAGCAGAATAACTGAGGCAGAAGAACGGATAAGTGACTTGGAAGACAGAATGGTGGAATTCACTGCTGCAGAACAGACTAAAGAAAAAAGAATGAAAAGAAATGAAGACAGCCTAAGAGACCTCTGGGACAACATTAAACGCAACAACATTCGCATTACAGGGGTCCCAGAAGGAGAAGAGAGAGAGAAAGGACCAGAGAAAATATTTGAAGAGATTATAGTCGAAAACTTCCCTAATATGGGAAAGGAAATAGCCACCCAAGTCCAGGAAGCACAGAGAGTCCCATACAGGATAAACCCAAGGAGAGACACGCTGAGACACATAGTAATCAAAGTGGCAAAAATTAAAGACAAAGAAAAATTATTGAAAGCAGCAAGGGAAAAATGACAAATAACATACAAGGGAACTCCCATAAGGTAAACAGCTGATTTCTCAGCAGAAACTCTACAAGCCAGAAGGGAGTGGCATGATATACTTAAAGTGATGAAAGGGAAGAACCTACAACCAAGATTACTGTACCCAGCAAGGATCTCATTTAGATTTGATGGAGAAATCAAAAGCTTTACAGACAAGCAAAAGCTAAGAGAATTCAGCACCACCAAACCAGCTCTACAACAAATGCTAAAGGAACTTCTCTAAGTGGGAAACACAAGAGAAGAAAAGGACCTACAAAAACAAACCCAAAACAATTAAGAAAATGGTAATAGGAACATACATATCGATAATTACCTTAAATGTAAATGGATTAAATGCTCCATCCAAAAGACATAGACTGGCTGAATGGATACAAAAACAAGACCCATATATATGCTGTCTACAAGAGACCCACTTTAGACCTAGGGACACATACAGACTGAAAGTGAGGGAATAGAAAAAGATATTCCATGCAAATGGAAATCAAAAGAAAGCTGGAGTAGCTATACTCATATCAGATAAAATAGACTTTAAAATAAAGAATGTTACAAGAGACAAGGAAGGACACTACATAATGATCAAGGGATCAATCCAAGAAGAAGATATAACAATTATAAATATATATACACCCAACAAAGAAGCACCTCAATACATAAGGCAACTGCTAACAGCTATAAAAGAGGAAATTGACAGTAACACAATAATAGTGGGGGACTTTAACACCTCACTTACACCAATGGACAGATTATCCAAAATGAAAATAAATAAGGAAACAGAAGCTTTAAATGACACAATAGACCAGATAGATTTAATTGATATTTATAGGACATTCCATCCAAAAACAGCAGATTACACGTTCTTCTCAAGTGCGCATGGAACATTCTCCAGGATAGATCACATCTTGGGTCACAAATCAAGCCTCAGTAAATTTAAGAAAATTGAAATCATATCAAGCATCTTTTCTGACCACAACGCTATGAGATTAGAAATGAATTACAGGGGAAAAAACGTAAAAAATACAAACACATGGAGGCTAAACAATACGTTGCTAAATAACCAAGAGATCACTGAAGAAATCAAAGAGGAAATCAAAAAATACCTAGAGACAAATGACAATGAAAACACCATGACCCAAAACCTATGGGATGCAGCAAAAGCAGTTCTAAGAGGGAAGTTTATAGCTATACAAGCCTACCTAAAGAAACTAGAAAAATCTCAAGTAAACAATCTAATCTTACACCTAAAGAAACTAGAGAAAGAAGAACAAACAAAACCCAAAGTTAGCAGAAGGAAAGAAATCATAAAGATCAGAGCGGAAATAAATGAAATAGATACAAAGAAAACAATAGCAAAGATCAATAAAACTAAAAGCTGGTTCTTTGAGAAGATAAACAAAATTGATAAGCCATTAGCCAGACTCATCAAGAAAAAGAGGGAGAGGACTCAAATCAATAAAATCAGAAATGAAAAAGGAGAAGTTACAACAGACAGCGCAGAAATACAAAGCATCCTAAGAGACTACTACAAGCAACTTTATGCCAATAAAATGGACAACCTGGAAGAAATGGACAAATTCTTAGAAAGGTATAACCTTCCAAGACTGAACCAGGAAGAAACAGAAAATATGAACAGACCAATCACAAGTAATGAAATTGAAACTGTGATTAAAAATCTTCCAACAAACAAAAGTCCAGGACCAGATGGCTTCACAGGTGAATTCTATCAAACATTTAGAGAAGAGCTAACACCTATCCTTCTCAAACTCTTCCAAAAAATTGCAGAGGAAGGAACACTCCCAAACTCATTCTATGAGGCCACAATCACCCTGATACCAAAACCAGACAAAGACATTACAAAAAAAGAAAATTACAGACCAATATCACTGATGAATATAGATGCAAAAATCCTCAACAAAATACTAGCAAACAGAATCCAACAACACATTAAAAGGATCGTACAACACGATCAAGTGGGGTTTATCCCAGGGATGCAAGGATTCTTCAATATACGCAAATCAATCAATGGGATACACCATATTAACAAATTGAAGAATAAAAACCATATGATCATCTCAATAGATGCAGAAAAAGCTTTTGACAAAATTCAACACCCATTTATGATAAAAACTCTCCAGAAAGTGGGCATAGAGGGAACCTACCTCAACATAATAAAGGCCATATATGACAAACCCACAGCAAACATCATTCTCAACGGTGAAAAACTGAAAGCATTTCCTCTAAGATCAGGAACGAGACAAGGATGTCCACTCCCACCACTATTATTCAACATAGTTCTGGAAGTCCTAGCCATGGCAATAAGAGAAGAAAAAGAAATAAAAGGAATCCAAATTGGAAAAGAAGAAGTAAAACTGTCACTGTTTGCAGATGACATGATACTATACATAGAGAATCCTAAAACTGCCACCAGAAAACTGCTAGAGCTAATTAATGAATATGGTAAAGTTGCAGGATACAAAATTAATGCACAGAAATCTCTTGCATTCCTATACACTAATGATGAAAAATCTGAAAGAGAAATTATGGAAACACTCCCATTTACCATTGCAACAAAAAGAATAAAATACCTAGGAATAAACCTGCCTAGGGAGACAAAAGACCTGTATGCAGAAAACTATAAGGCACTGATGAAAGAAATTAAAGATGATACCAACAGATGGAGAGATATACCATGTTCTTGGATTGGAAGAATCAACATTGTGAAAATGACTATACTACCCAAAGCAATCTACAGATTCAATGCAATCCCTATCAAATTACCAATGGCATTTTGTATGGAACTAGAACAAATCATCTTAAAATTTGTATGGAGACAAAATAGACCCCGAATAGCCAAAGCAGTCTTGAGGGAAAAAAACGGAGCTGGAGGAATCAGACTCCCTGACTTCAGACTATACTACAAAGCTACAGTAATCAAGACAATATGGTACTGGCACAAAAACAGACACATAGATCAATGGAACAAGATAGAAAGCCCAGAGATAAACCCACACACCTATGGTCAACTAATCTATGACAAAGGAGGCAAAGATATACAATGGAGAAAAGACAGTCTCTTCAATAAGTGGTGCTGGGAAAACTGGACAGCTACATGTAAAAGAATGAAATTAGAATACTCCCTAACACCATACACAAACTCAAAATGGATTAGAGACCTAAATGTAAGACTGGACACTATAAAACTCTTAGAGGAAAACATAGGAAGAACACTCTTTGACATAAATCACAGCAAGATCTTTTTTGACCCACCTCCTAGAGTAACGGAAATAAAAACAAAAATAAACAAATGGGACCTAATGAAACTTAAAAGCTTTTGCACAGCAAAGGAAACCATAAACAAGACGAAAAGACAACCCTCAGAATGGGAGAAAATATTTGCAAACGAATCAATGGACAAAGGATTAATCTCCAAAATATATAAACAGCTCATGCAGCTCAATATTAAAGAAACAAACACCCCAATCCAAAAATGGGCAGAAGACCTAAATAGACATTTCTCCAAAGAAGACATACAGACGGCCACGAAGCACATGAAAAGATGCTCAACATCACTAATTATTAGAGAAATGCAAATCAAAACTACAATGAGGTATCACCTCACACCAGTTAGAATGGGCATCATCAGAAAATCTACAAACAACAAATGCTGGAGAGGGTGTGGAGAAAAGGGAACCCTCTTGCACTGTTGGTGGGAATGTAAATTGATACAGCCACTATGGAGAACAATATGGAGGTTCCTTAAAAAACTAAAAATAGAATTACCATATGACCCAGGAATCCCACTACTGGGCATATACCCAGAGAAAACCATAATTCAAAAAGACACATGCACCCGAATGTTCATTGCAGCACTATTTACAATAGCCAGGTCATGGAAGCAACCTAAATGCCCATCAACAGACGAATGGATAAAGAAGTTGTGGTACATATATACAATGGAATATTACTCAGCCATAAAAAGGAACGAAATTGAGTCATTTGTTGAGACGTGGATGGATCTAGAGACTGTCATACAGAGTGAAGTAAGTCAGAAAGAGAAAAACAAATATTGTATATTAACGCATGTATGTGGAACCTAGGAAAATGGTACAGATGAGCCAGTTTGCAGGGCGAAAGTTGAGACACAGATGTAGAGAACAGACATATGGACACCAAGGGGGGAAAACTGCGGTGGGGTGGGGATGGTGGTGTGTGTATACACTGATGTGTATAAAATTGATGACTAATAAGAACCTGCAGTATAAACAAACAAACAAACAAAACAACTAATACTAAACTTTCATTGGGTTATTTGTATGGAAATATGTTAATATAAATGTTTCAGACATTACGTGAAATTTCTAAAAATCTTATATGTTCTGGTATAATGTTATAAGTCATAATCCTAGTTATTACTTTAAAATGTATATCTCAGAAATAACTAATTTTCTTGTCAACTGCATTATTATGAACTTTCATCAAATCTTTAACCGTGGTCCTTTTTAAGTCTTTTGTCATCTACAGACGGTTCTGGGTGTACTCTGATGCTTTTGCAAATATGTTCCTATAAAAGGGTTTCATCTTCAAGAAATTCATGGAAAAGCCTCTGACAAGTACAGGTTTCTGGTAACTGACTGTACTGCTGAACTGAATGAATAAGCATTTTCAGAACTCTAATGAAAAACTGATGAACTCATAAAAGTGCTAACAAAAGATCAAGATGAAAAAGAAAAATTAATTAAATGGGACTGAGTGAACTGATGAGGATGAGTATAATTTTTGTGACTTTCTGTTTGAATTAAAAAAAAAAAATCCCACAAGGACTCAGAGGCAAAGAATATACAAATCAATTTTTACTGCAAAGTAAAGGAGCTGTTACAGTGGAGGATTACTGGACTGAATGTCATTATTATGACATAGTATGAGTGTGTTTCATGTTTGGTAATTGCAATCATTGTTGCTTTTGTTGTGGTCATCCATGTACAATGCTTGGTGTCAGTCTATTTATCTCTTGTAAAAAAAAAAAAAAAAAAAAAAAGGCTGGGGCTTCCCTGGTGGCGCAGTGGTTGAGAGTCTGCCTGCCAATGCAGGGGACACGGGTTCAAGCCCTGGTCTGGGAAGATCCCACATGCCGCGGAGCAACTGGGCCCGTGAACCACAACTACTGAGCCTGCGCGTCTGGAGCTTGTGCTCCGCAATAAGAGAGGCCGCGATAGTGAGAGGCCCGCGCACCGCGATGAAGCGTGGCCCCCGCTTGCCGCAACTAGAGAAAGCCCTCGCACAGAAACGAAGACCCAACACAGCCATAAATAAATAAATAAATTAATTAATTTAAAAAAAAAAAGTATATGAAAGCATATACATTTAAAAAAAAAAAAAATGGGCTGAAGACCTGAATAGACATTTCTCCAAAGAAGACATACAGATGGCCAATAAGCACATGAAAAGATGCTCAAAATTACTGATTATTAGAGAAATGCAAATCAAAACTACAACGAAGTATCACCTCACACTGGTCACAATGGCCATCATCAAAATGTCTACAAACAATAAATGCTGGAGAGGATTTGGAGAAAAGGGAATCCTCCTACACTGTTGGTGGGAATGTAAATTGGTGCAGCCACTATGGAAAACAGGATGGAGGTTCCTTAAAAAAAGAAAACTAAAGTTACCATATGATCCAGCAATCCCACTCCTGGGCATATATCTGGAGAAAACTCTAATTCGAAAAGATACATGCACTTCAATGTTTATAGCAGAACTATTCACAATAGCCAAGACATGGAATGAACCTGAATGTTCATCGACAGATGAATGGAAAAAGAAGGTGTGGTATATATATATACAATGGAATACTACTCAGCCATATAAAAGAATGAAATAATGCCATTTGCAACAACATGGATGGACCTAGAGATTATCATACTAAGTGAAGTAAGACAAAGACAAATATCACATGATATCACTTATATATGGAATCAAAAAATGATACAAATGAACTTATTTACAAAACAGACACTGACTCACAGACATAGAGAATAAACTTATGGTTACCAAAGGGAAAGGGGGGAGAGGGATAAATGGAGTTTGAGATTAGCAGATACAAACTACTATATATAAAATAGAAAAACAACAAGGTCCTACTGTATAACACAGGAAATTATGTTCAATATCTTCTAGTAAACTATAATGGAAAAGAATCTGAAAAAGAATATATATATATCTATATCTGAATCTCTTTGCTATACACCAGAAAAACTAACAAACATTGGAATCAACTATACTTCAATGAAAATAAAATAAAATAAAATAAAATACATAGATGAGTCTATTACAAAAAATTACTTGTGGTGTGATTACACTGGACTTGCTGCCAAGGATAATACAGGGAATGGATAGAGTCCAGTTACTAAAGAGCTAATTTGCCAAAGATTATCACATACCTACCATGTAAAGAGCAGGAATGTAGAGGGCTGAGGCCACATGACTTCCTACGCAAAATAAAAGAATTCAAGATGGGAGATGAAAGTTAATTCTTTCCATGATAATAACATTTATCCAGTTATGAGTCAAATACAAAGATGTATTCATTCCGTTTAAAAGAACAGACTTGGATTGGAACTTCTGGAGGTCCTTAGGGAAATTTGAACATTAATGCAAAAATATGGAGAATGATTCAATTTTTTTTTTTTTTACTTTTTTGTTTTATTTTTATTACACACTACAAAATACACTGCATGCTACACAATACACTGCATAAACTTCTAGCAGGGGTAGACAAGCATAACTGAGTTATTTTTCATCAATCAGGAAAATGCTTCCTTAATCAATGTTCTCCAAACCATTTGACACATAGTAACGATTAACTGCAGAGATGCGCCTATCTCTTTCCATCAAATTCCACTGATGTGAATAACGGGCAACCCTTTTTTCCTTGCCCCCATTAGTGAACCTGTGGATGCGTGCAGTGGCCATTCCCGGGATGAACAAGCACGCGGCCATGACTGCGATCCCGGGGAGAATCTCGAACCACATCGCGACAATTCAATTTTTGATGTTGCCTAAATTATGCATTCTCATTGGGGATGCTCCCATGGGTGCAAACATTAGTTTTCTGGGGTATGAACAAATCTCAGCCATTACAATGGCTTTGGTGTTCAAAGGTCAACCTTATCCAACAAAGTCTTATTCCTTTGTATTCATTTTGCTCTTCAGGTTTTCTTGTATATGATGTGAGAAGCATTGACACTGAGTTCATGGAATATAAACAAATGTTATGCAGGATCAGTGCTACAACCTATGGTGACTTAACTGTTCATTACAGGACTTTCTCGCCATCATTTGCTTGATCTCAAAGTCATAATGTGAGAAGTGTCCTTTACTTACTTATGAGCTGCCATTGGCTGTCTTGTGGATGTTGCTTATGTTTGAGCCTTGGTGTGATTTGGGCTTTGGGAATTAAGCATGAATAGGTTATATTTTATTATTTAATTCTACTAAAGTTATTTAGCACATCACTAATTATGCCTAGTTCTAAACAGAAAACTGTTGACAATATCTAGATGAATGAATACCTAGCAGCTAGTGAAGTTAAAAATTTTATGATATGAATCAAAATTAATAGTTAATTACCTAAAAATATATGCTAAGTAAATAATTTAAATTTTCAGTGGTTTTAGCAATTCTGATGATTTTATTTAAAATATATCCATACATTGGTACTATTATGAAATATTTATATAAATTTTTATTTGAAATTATAATTTGATACATTACTATTTATATAAGTAAATATATTACATTAAAAGTTACTCTGCATAATTAGGTAAATTTCACTCTATATCAAATACCCTATACAAATGCAAAATAAAACCAGTATCAGATTTTTATCGAACTGGAAAAAAAATTAGCAAGTGAGCAATAAAATGGACATTACCACAGTCCTAGCATAAATTTCAGCAACTCCCTGGAAAACAAATTAGTTTTAGGTCTCAAGAACTTTACAAACGGTGATGTCTTTTGATTTCATAATTATACTTTGTTAAATCTATCCTAGGAAATATTC
Organism: Eubalaena glacialis; assembly: GCF_028564815.1. NCBI lineage: Eukaryota > Metazoa > Chordata > Mammalia > Artiodactyla > Balaenidae > Eubalaena > Eubalaena glacialis. The sequence goes on from NC_083724.1 coordinate 71,585,965, forward strand.
ATCATTGGGTACAATTTTATACCCAAGGACATTCTCCCAACATGATTGGTAATTGTGAAATTTTGAAATTTTTTTTTAAATTATTTATTTATTTATTTATGTATTTTTGGCTGTGTTGGGTCTTCGTTTCTGTGCCAGGGCTTTCTCTAGTTGCGGCAAGTGGGGGCCACTCTTCATCGCGGTGCGCGGGCCTCTCACTATCATGGCCTCTCCTGTTGCGGAGCACAGGCTCCAGACGCGCAGGCTCAGCAGTTGTGGCTCACGGGCCTAGTTGCTCCGCGGCATGTGGGATCTTCCCAGACCAGGGCTCGAACCCGTGTCCCCTGCATTAGCAGGCAGATTCTCAACCACTGCACCACCAGGGAAGCCCTTTTGAAATATTCTTAATCTAAAAAAACTAAAATGTTAAACAAGGCTACATCCGTAGACTAGAACATTATACAGGCATTGTAGATGTTTTATTTGAGTAATATTTTTAAGTTCATTTATTTATTTATTTTTGGCTGTGTTGGGTCTTCGTTGCTGTGCACAGGCTTTCTCTAGTTGCGGTGAACAGGGGCTACTGTTCATTGTGGTGCACGGGCTTCTCATTGCGGTGGCTTCTCTTGTTGTGGAGCACGGGCTCTAGGCGTGTGGGCTTCAGTAGTTGTGGCACACGGGCTCAGTAGTTGTGGCTCACAGGCTCTAGAGCGCAGGCTCAGTAGTTGTGGCACATGGGCTTAGTTGTTCTGTGGCATGTGGGATCTTCCCGGACCAGGGCTTGAACTCGTGTCCCCTGCATTGGCAGGTGGATTCTTTTTTTTTTTTTAAGTTGTCTTTTATCTAAATCTGTCTTTTTAAAAAAAATTAATTAATTAATTTATTTATTTATATTTGGCTGCATTGGGTCTTTGTTGCTGCGCGTGGGCTTTCTCTAGTTGTGGCGAGCAGGAGCTACTCTTTGTTGCAGTGCCCGGGCTTCTCATTGCAGTGGTTTCTCTTGTTGCGGAGCACGGGTTCTAGGCGCACGGGGTTCAGTAGTTGTGGCTCGCGGGCTCCAGAGCGCAGACTCTGTAGTTGTGGCACACGGGCTTAGTTGCTCCGCGGCATGTGGGATCTTCCCAGACCAGGGCTTGAACCCGTGTCCCTGCATTGGCAGGCAGATTCCTAACCACTGCGCCACCAGGGAAGTCCCTGAGTAATTTTTAATGGCATGAGAAAATGTTTATAATATAAAGCTTAATTTAGAAAATCAGTAAGCTTCTTCAAATATACCTTTTGACTAAAAAAAAATTACTCTGCAAACTTAGTTATAAAGTTAAATTAGTTGTCAATAACTTTTTTTCTTTTTGGCCACACTGCGTAGCATGTGGGATCTTAGTTCCCAACCAGGGATCAAACCCGTGCCCCCTGCAGTGGAAGTGTGGATTCTTAACCACTGGACCACCAGGGAAGTCCCTAGTTCTCAATAGCTTTTAAATATAATTTTTAGCGCAAATTTTTTTCACTTAACCCTCCATTGAATAAAAACAGTAAAATTTTCACTTTCTTTTTTATATATACAGATATTCATGGAGTATATAAATAGATACCCAGTACATATGTGTTTTCAAACTTTCATGGGGGGGCAATTAGGAAAAAACTATCTAAAAAGGCTCTGTGGGCAGGGGAAGAGGAGGCAAGGATGAAAAACAGTGGTTGAGAAACGTTGCCCTAACCCATTTGGAGAGTGCAAAATGAAAACTAAAAACAGAAGTAGAAAGTAAGAAGAAATATTCAGAAAATGGAAATGAATATGTCCCTATTTAAGACCCAGGCCTGAAGGAAGGTCTTCAGAGAACCTAGAGAGCAGGGTTCACAGAGTCCCCACCTCAGCCAGGCCGGCAGCATCTACAAGGTCCCCGATGGCCCCAACCTTGTCCCTCCTCCTGGCCCTGGTGCTGCTCAGCTGCAACTCCACCTGCTCTCTGGGCTGCGACCTGCCTCAGACCCGCAGCCTGGCTAACACCAGGGCCCTGATGCTCCTGCAACAAATGAGGAGAATCTCCCCCTTCTCCTGCCTGAAGGACAGAAATGACTTTGGATTCCCCCAGGAGGCGTTTGGTGGCAACCAGTTCCAGAAGGCTCAAGCCATCGCTGTCATCCATGAGACGATCCAGCAGATCTTCCAGCTCTTTAGCACGGAGGGCTCGGCTGCCGCTTGGGATGAGACCCTCCTGGACAAGTTCTGCACTGCACTTTATCAGCAGCTCACTGACCTGCAAGCCTGTCTGATGCAGGAGGCGGGGCTGGAAGGGACTCCCCTGCTGAAGGAGGACTCCATCCTGGCTGTGAGGAAATACTTCCACAGAATCACTGTCTATCTGCAAGAGAAGAAATACAGCCCTTGTGCCTGGGAGATTGTCAGAGCAGAAGTCATGAGATCCTTCTCTTCATCAACAAACTTGCAAGAAAGACTCAGGAGGAAGGAATGACACACACCTGCTTCAACACGGAAATGATTCTCACTGACTAACAAGACCAGACTTCCACCTGTGCTGCCATGTCAAAGACTCATTTCTGCTCTCATCATGCCCTGAATTGAATTAATTTGTCAAATGTCTTCAGTAATATTAAGCAACATGGTGTTCTACTCTACAGGCACTAGTTCCTCAAAGATGCCCATGCTGATCTATTTATCTATTTAAATATTTATTTATTTAACTATTTACAAAGATTAAAATTATTTTTGTTCATATAATATTATGTGCACATTTACACTGTAGTTTCAGAGAAAAAATACATTCTTTGTATTTAGTCAACTTATTATTTTCTTTGTTCATTAAATTCTTTTTGCTATAGAAAACTTCTTGTATGTTTATTATTTTAAAAAAATTACATCTTGGTGTATACACACACACACACAATGAATACTACTCAGCCATAAAAAAGAATGAAATAATGTCATTTGCAGCAACACGGATGGACCTAGAGACTATCATACTAAGTGAAGTAAGTCAGAGAAAGACAAATACATATCACTTATATGCGGAATTTAAAATATGATACAAATGAACTTATTTACAAAACAGAAACAGAGTCACAGACATAAAAAACAAACTCATGTTTACCACAGGGGAAAGGGGAGAAGGGATAAATTAGGAGTTTGGGATTAGCAGGTATAAACTACTATATATAAAATAGATAAACAACAAGGTCCTACTGTATAGCATAGGGAAGTATATTCAGTACCTTTTAATAAACCACAATGGAAAAGAATATGAAAAAGAATATATATATGTATAACTGAAACACCTTGCTGTACACCAGAAACTAACAAAACACTGTAAATCAACTATCCTTCAATAAACAAGCAAACAAAAAAAGAAAGTTAAAACGTTTAGCTTTCCTGAAAAAAAGAAAAAAAACACCACATCTGATTGTAACCTGATTAAAGAATGGATAGTACAGTTCACTACCCATTACTATGTTATTCAAGTTATAAGTAAAAAGAGACTTCCTCTAAGCCAGGTTTTATGCTGCTCTCAGGACACAGAGGTGAATGTAACAAATTCAACTGTTCTTTCTTGTATTGTTGATTTCTGTAGAGATACCAGACTAAAAACAATAATCATAATTAATATTAGTTATATAAATGTTACACTGAGAAGAAATAGAAAAAAATGAATTTCTCAGCAGTAGCTGGAGCAAGGTATGTCAGGAAATAATAACAAAAGCAGTCAGTATCCTCTACATTTGAGGGGCCAACATCCAAGTGCAAATGTCCTTTGGAAAATGGATTTTTGAGTCTGCAATTTACAAGCAATTCCATGAACTGAAAGCCAAGGAACAGAAGTAGTTATGTGTGAAGAGTGAATAGAATGAGAAAAGGACTTAAAATTGACTCATAGAACCTTCAACTAGTAAAAGGAGGAAAGAGCCACCAGAGAAGCAGAGGTAGAATGGCCATAAGTTAATAGGATAAAAGGGAACGGTGATAAGAGCCTATTTAAAAGACTAAATCTGCTTTCAGAATTGCATCATTCCAAACGTGGATTGAAACTGCTCAGTACATCGGGAAAATAGATGTCATTGGAGATCTTAGTGAGAGCTGGTTTGGAGAATTAATCACCAGAAACCACACTGGAGGAAGGGTGAATAAGAGAAGAGAAGTTAGTGACAATATATATATCATCTGGGAGATCTGCCTTCTGAAATGCAGGAGAGAAATAAAGTGGGAACTAGAAACAATTGTGGATTTTTTTTCTGCATAATTTTCTCTTTTTAAAGTATATTAATCTCTGGATAGATTTCATGGGTTTGATATATTGGCAAATCATATTAATATGTCTAATATTTTATTTATTTTAAATCATGACATTTAATTACTTACAATGATAATTATCATTCTTTTGATTAATAGGATGTCGAATGTCAGTCAGCTGCTCTGTGGATTGAAACCATCCACTACTTGGGGAAACAGATGAGAGGTGATTTGATGGAATTAATCAGCATAAACCTGGATACTGGAGTAGGTGGAAGGGTGACAAGAGAAGAACTCCCATTGTAATTGTTTCACCCTGGGAGTCACTTTACTTCTCTTACTCTCATCATAGTTATATTTACATTTGTTTTCCTTTTGCCTCAGTGCATCCAAGTGCAACAACAGCTTTCTAAGAAAGTTGAATGGAGAAGGAAACCAATGAAGTATTGAACATTATGGAAAATAATGGTACAGGCCCTTTATGTTTCCATTTTACCTCCTTATTTTGGGACTAACCTCAAGATAAAATAGAAAGTAATTCAGAAGAGCAAGACAACCGCTGCCCAGAAAAATACTAAATTAAAATGAACATATAAAAATTTAAAGACTCTGAAACTAGTAAGGCAAAGATGGCTAGTTTTCTCTAGCATCATGTACTTGCCTCACTGCCCTGCATTTTCACTGTGAGACAAAAAATGATGAGTAAAGAAGTTCAGCAGAAATGTAGTCACTGAATAATCTAGGGACAGTAATTAAATACTTCAATATAAGCTTCTAACGGTAGGTAAATCATCATTGAATTCCTGTGGCCAGCTCAGAAACTTAAGAACATAATGAGTATTCAAGAGTTTAATGAATTAAATTCAATACAGAAATCAACATTTAGCAAAATAAAATTCATTTAAGGTAAAGGTGAAAAAAAAAAAAGGATGACTTACCCAAACCCACGCTCCTTGCACACACACACACACACACACAGTGCATAATGTTTGGCTTGTGTCATCTGGAAGCTATTTGACACCTGAGTACCCAATGAAAAGAAGAGGGATTGTTCACAGAAACACTGTTGGGTCTAGGGCAGTTGATTGTTTTGGGGACAAAAGCAATTACCCTCCAATAAAGTTTTGCTAAAAGTTGAAAGTGTGATGAGCTGACTCAATGGCAGCTCATTTAAAGAGTGAGTTAGTGAGAGTCAATTGGACAATGTGTGGCTTGTGTGCACACTGAGCCAGAAGGTGAGATTAAACATGTGCTAATGGGTGAGGGGAGGTGGTACCGTGAAGGATAAACATGTTGTGGGGCTTGGAATTAGAGCTGAAATGCCCACGTGCAGCTAAAAAAATGCAGAAACCAGCCATGGATATGGGGAACAACCTGAAGAGTCATTAGTAGGAACATGTTAAAAGAGTGCAAAATGCCAGTTGCATTTCTGGTCTTGAGGCCCTAGTGAAGCACTGCCACCTGGTCATACTTTCTGTACACAAAATCTGAGTGTATTATTCATTAATAATTTTGTGTTGAGTAATTAATATGGACCCTAGATAATGATAAAATTGTGAACAAGACATAGACCTTTCTCCTAAGGGAGTTACTTGTCAAACAGGTCTAGTAAATCCTTTCTTTTTGCTTTTGGCCGCACTACAGGGCATGTGGGATCTGAGTTCCACGACCAGGCATCAAACCCAGGCCCTTGGCAGTTGAGAGCGCAGAGTCCTAACCACTGGACCACCAGGGAATTCCCAAGTAAATCCTTTCTTAAGAGGATAATCCAGAGGACTGAGGCAGCTTGGATGACAAAGGAAATAAAGAGGGCAAAACCAGAGCCCAGGATCAGAGGTAAAATTTTGTTCTTAGCAAGGAGAACTGTTTGCATACTTTTGATTTTAACCAAGAGACTTTTCTCATTTGAAAGCTTTCAATTCATTTACATTCAAACATCTGAAGATTTTTGGCAAATTAAACAGAAATAGTGAAAACAATAATCTAAATGATTGATGTCTTCTAATCTATTCTAATCTATTTAGAGCATACATAAAGGAAAGAAAAAAAAAAAGAAGAAACATCCAGAAACATCCAGAAAATGAAACATTACAATATTATATTTAAGAGACATTTATAGAAAGGACTTCAGAGAAACTAGGGGCCAGGATTCACACAGACACACACCTCATCCAGGCTATCAGCATCCCCAAGATCCTCAATGCCCACCCTGTCTGATGGCCCACTTGGTGGTTAGCTGTAGCAGCATATGTTCCCTGGGCTGTAACCTGTCTCAGAGGCATGGATTGGTTCACAGGAAGACCTGATGCTTCTGAGACAAATGAGGAGGATCTCTCTAATCTCCTGAGTGAAGGACATCTCTGGGAGACAGTGGATGGCAGTCAGCTCCAGAAGGCCCAGGCCATCTCTGTCCTCCATAAGATGCTCCAGCAGATCTTCCACCTCTTCCACACAGAGTGCTCCTCTGCTGCCTGGGACACCTCCCTCCTGGACAAACTCCACACTGGACTCTGTAAGCAGCTGGAGGACCTGGACGCCTGCTTGGTGCAGGTGATGGGAGAGGAAGAATCTGCCCTGGGAGTGACGGGCCCTACACTGGCCGTGAAGAGGTACTTCCAGGGAATCCATCTCTACCTGAAAAAGAAAAAAGACAGTGATCTTGCCTGGGAAATTGTCAGAGTGGAAATTATGTGCTCATTCTCTTCATATTCAAATTTTCAAGGAAGATTAAGAAGTAAGGTAAGGGACCTGGAGATGATACTCTTTAATATACTAAGTCACATTCCCATGTGTTCAGTCATTTTACAGAATCTTATTTCTCCTTTAGTCTTAGAATGCGTTGGGTTAAATTGCTCAAAATTGTGTTAAAATATTGTTCTTAAATGATTATCTCTAAGGGCATCATTCCTTGAGAGATACCTACAATGATGCTATGTATGTATTAATGTATTGGGGGAAATTCTGGTTTCCTACTCAACATGTAACCAGCTTGGAAGTCATCATTCCCCACCTCATATCAACAACAACAAAAATGCAGGACAAACTGAAAAACAACAACTCTTCTTAGATCCATCAGAGAACTGAGGTCACAGTGCAAGCTGCTGCCCTTATAACTGTGGAGAGAGGAGGATGCAGAGATCATGGCTTACTTGGAGCAGAACTGCAGGATAGGAACCAGAGCTGAAACTAGTACTGGTAGGAACACTTAAACTGTAATTGAAGAATTACTGGAGCATCCACATGGATGAGCTTGAGATTTAAAAACTGACTGTGGGATGCCCAGTTTTTGAGGGCCCTACATGTTTGTGAGTCTTACCTTCAGGACCTCACCAGGTGCTCACTGTGAAGGTCAAAGAAGAACCTCCTGGTGCTTCCAGCGGAGGTAGGGAAAAGGAGATCATTTTGAAGCACTCTCAGTGTTCTGTTCCCCTTAACAAAGGCCTGTCCTCAAGGAAAACTATTTTACCAGAGACTAACCCACCTCGGGGAAGGGAAATACCCAACTTCAACCCCCTACAACTTTTCCTGTCTCATAAGGGCAGGAAATAGGGTGGTAAAAAAATCTGAGAAGCACCTGTGAAGATCACAGCCCAGGAGCACAGACTCACTAAAACACTGAGACATAATCGTAGGATTATATAAAACTTCACCCTTCCCCATACGTATCATCACATCAACTGGGTCCTGTACTATAGGGGATTAAGACTGAAAAGAACTGCAAATATCAGACTTTATTTAAGAATAAATCTCTAGGGAAATCCAAAGACAAAAGGGGAGAAAAAAGCATGGACAAAAGAAGAAATTTTAGTCTCTGACATCTACAGCTAGAGCAAACAGTAAACATAGGGCATGACCTAGCAAGATAAATGCAAAACCTCATTCTAAAGGTCAATTTACCTCAGTTCCTTTTACCCAGTACATCATGTTCAGCTTTCAACAAAAACTTTCAAGGCACACTAAAAGGCAAAAGACACGGTTTGAGGAGACAAAGCAAGCATCAGAAGTAGACGCAGATATGGCAGAGATTTTGGAATTATCCTACCAGGAATTTAAAATAACTACCATTAATATGCTGAGGGCTCCAATGTATTCATATACTCGTTCATTTATTCATTCATCTACTTTATCTATGTCATACTATGTATCGTAGTTAAAATAGGTTTGTTCACATAATACCATGTTTACCTTTATAATATATTAAAATACAACAAAAATATACACTTTTTTGTGAAATTGTTTTCTTGTTTGATTTATGAAATTCTTTCCCTGATGACTTCTTGGAATTGTTTATTTTTGAAAAAAAAAAGGCATAAATTTGCAACCCATATTGAAGAATGGATGATGAATTCAAATTACTCATTCATTTTTTCCAGTTGCTTATATTTAAAACTGCATATTTCTATGCCACATTATGTGGTTATTCTGGGGATATAGAGGAAAATAAAGCAATTGCAAAAATCCATTCTCTTGGAACTTTCAATTTTGAAGAGAAAGAGAAATAAAACATTAATCATGCTTAATGAATTTCAATTTTCTATCATCCTACAGTGAGAGGTAAAAGACAAGGGATTCTTTCACCAGAAGCTTGAATGAGGGATATCAAGAAGGAGGAAAAAGTAGATGTATTCTATAAATGCCTCAGAAGTATCTAAAGGCAGACATCCCATTGGTAGATGAATCTGTTGATCTGGAATCTCCAAAAATGTACATTGTTGTTATTAATTTGCAATTGTTTGTTGCAAATTTGCAAATCAGGGCATGATAATTGATGTGTTTACTCATGAGTGTAGAATGAGAAGACGACCTAAAGCTTATGAAGATGTTTACCTTTTAAGGCTAAAAGACAAGGAGAGGCTACAAAGATGGAGTAGCCAGTGCAGTCAGGAGACAATCAGGGAAGAATGATCTTCAGAAAGTATTGAAGAAGAAAACAAAGGGTTTGAAGATTGAGCAGTACATTTAGGGAAGGATAGGGCTAAACTATCCAGTGGATCTGGAAACACAGATGCCTTTGGTGATTTTAGTAAGATCTGGTTTGGTAGAAAAGTAGGCCAGAAACCTGACTGGTGTAGACTGAAGGATGAATAATGGTAGTGTGGTAAATTTTTTCCTCCCTCTTTTTACCTAGATCAGTCTTGCTAGAGTTCTATAAAATTACTAAACTTTTAAAACAAATTCTTGGTTTCTTTTATTTTCTTCATAGATTTTCTATTTCCTTGATTTTTGCTATTCTCCTTATTGTTTCCTTCTATTTATTTTATGTCTAACTGTTCTTGTGACTGTTCCTTTCTTAATTTCCTGCCTTCTCTTGGATTAATTGACCTTTTTCATATGATTCTATTTTCTGTTTTATCTCCATTATTGGCTTAATAACTATTCCTTTCTGTTTCAATTTTAGTTTTCTCTATACTGTTTACCATGTATTATTTCAAGTTATCAAACTCTACCTTTTGTGGAGCTTTCCATATATTGTAAGAATCTTTAGTATGCTTCATTCGTCACCCTTCTCTCCTAGGCTACTGTGCCATACCTATTACTGCTACATGTGTTTTGAACTGCTGGATACATTTATATTATTTTTGCAGTAAACTGTCTAACCCTTTTTCTTATTTTGTGTAGCTCAAAGTTTCCATCTGGTATCATTTTCTCCTTTGAAGAGTGTCCTTTAACAATTCTTATAGGACAGGTCTGATCATGATGAATTCTCTCAGCTTCTGTTTCCCTGAAAAAGTCTTTATTTTAGCCTCAGTTGGAAGGATATATTTTCTGGATTTAAAATTCCGGGTTGTTTTTTTTTTCCCCTTCTGCTGTTAAATATGCCTTTTAATTGACATCTACTTTGCATAATTTCTGATAAGCTATCCAAAAGTATTCTTATTTTTCTTTCTTTGCAATGTAATGCGCTTTTGATACGTAACTGCTTTAAAGTTTTTTTCTTTATTACTTGTTGTCAGCAATTTTATAATGTGCTTTGCTGTGGCTGTGTGTGTGTGTGTATGTGTGTGTGTGTGTGTGCTGCTGGGGATTCACTGAGCTTCTTGTATCCATACATTTGTTGTTTTAATCTAATTCAAAAGATTATCTGCCATTATTTCTTCCAATATTTTGGTTGACTCTTCTCATTCTTTTCCTTTTGGCATTCCAAACATCTGGAGCTCTTATCTCATTCCATGCTTCCTTTTGGACAGATTCTACTGTTGTGTCTTTAAAGTTACTGATCTTTACATCTGTACTTGAATTTTCATTTCAGTTATTATGTTTTTCATTTCTAAAAGTTCATATTGGTTTTTATTGGTAACTTCCATTTCTTTACTTCTCTATACTTCCAGGAAGAGAGTCAAGATAATTGTTGACAAGATAGCTCAAGGAGATATTTTTGTCTCAGCATCACAGCCAGTTTTCTAGATGTTGATGGTAGTAGGACATGTTCAAGCCTTCTTATACATCATGAATGGAACTTGAACTGTCCTAATTCCCTTTAACAAATCTAATTTTATGTCAATTCTGTATTCCATCAGGATTTTATTTTCATCTATCATATAGCATAAGAGTTTACACTGATTTCTGCTTAGATTGCCAGGTAATCATTCTGGAATCATTTTATTGAAAGTTAACCATTTGAACATCAGATACATCCTTTATCCTAAATACATCCTTTATCCTAAATCTAATTGTTACTAACAATATAAGAGTCTTAGAATTTATGTGTTTTAGTAATCTGGCTACCTAATTTTTCCCTTTGTTACATTGTTTTTTCTGTTATTATAAAACACATCTTCTTTTTGTGTAGAGATTGATAGCCAAGACTTCTACTCTATTGCTTCCTTTCTTTCTGATTAAATTAAGATTTGATTTATATGTAGGGCAATGACTTCAGGAAACCCACAAGCTCTTAAGGGATTAATAAGTAGTCAATTTGCAATGAATATAATAGTCAGAGACACTTTCTTCATAGGATGAAAATTTTAAACTGAAAATTTCTCTACCTCAATATCCAAAGTAAAGAGCAAAATTAGGTGAAAGCCAGGAAAAAACACAATAACATCCATCAACAAAATACAGAGAGCAAGAAAGTGTGTAATTTTGGCATGAAAATGTATGAGAATTTCAAGATATAAAATGTAAGTAATTATTTATGATGTGATAATAGGATTATGCATCACACCTAGATTCTGTTAGGAATTGAGATGTTTGGTTTTGAGGAATTCATTTAACTTCTCTGACCATCAGTTTTCCCAAATGTAAAGTAGGGTGGAAATATTCCTAGAGTTGTTTTGAGTATTAAACAAACAAGAACATTTAAAAGCATTTAGCAGAGTATCTTCCACAGAGTGAGAGCTTAACAGATGGTGGCTATTATGTTTTCATATAGATCTACACGAGAGTAGTGAAATCTCCTACCCCTCTCTCTGTAACTGACTGCAAAACACTGACAGTCTAAACAACATATTTAGGAAGTATCCTGAAGAAATTAGACACACTTAATATCAGGGATAAGTCTGAAGTATATGCAATCAGAAATTGGTGGCCTGTAAATATCTGGTACAGAGATCAGTCTCCAAAGGAAAGTTGAAAAAATTATATGTATTTGAATAATATATAGTATATAATGTATGATGGCATGTATTATTGTATAGAACATATTAAAAATATATATGATATTTGCTGATTCTGATACCTGGCACACTTCCCCTTTCCTCCCTACTTTCCTGGACCCCATTCTTTCACTCCCATATCATAATCGTTTCCTTCTTCCCAGTGAAGAAATGCCCAGTGTGCTCTCCTCACTCACTTTGCATTAACCTGTAATGCCCATTCATACAGCTGTTTCCTATTCCCTTGTGGTTTCTTGCTGTCAATTTTACTTGAGTACAAAACCACCAATTGAAAGCAAAAGTTGTGTGAAGTTCTAGGTTTCTTGGAAACTCCTATGTGAGAGGACTTTTTTTTTTTTTTCTCCTGGTGAATATTTTTGGAAATGAGTGAATGTCCCTGTTACAATGATGTAACAGTAGCTGTAGCAAAAAGGAAATAGAAAGCAGGATCCATTTCATTCTGTGGGCTATTAAAATATTTATGAAGGAGGAGTGCCCCCTATTGGCCAGGATGGACAATGACAGCAGCCAATCTGAAGACCTGGCTTCTGTTCTATGCCAAAGTCTAGTCCTCTAGCAGGAGATTTTTCTTCAGAGCTAAAAACGCTTTTTCTTGGAAAGAACTGTCTCCAGTAGTCTAAGAAGCCTGCTTTGTTAGCCTTTAAATATATACATTTTTGATGATGGATCTTTTTTAAAAAATTTTTATTGTAGTATAGTTGATTTACAATGTTGCGTTAGTTTCTGCTGTACAGAAAAGTGAATCAGTTATACATATACATATATCCACTCTTTTTTAGAATCTTTTCCCATATAGGTCATTACAGAGTATTGAGTAGAGTTCCCTGTGCTGTACAGTAGGTTCTTACTAGTTATCTATTTTATATATAGTAGCATGTATATGTCAATCCCAATCTCCCAATTTATCCCTACCCCACCTTCCCCTTGGTAACCGTAAGTTTGTTTCCTACATCTGTGACTCTATTTCTGTTCTGTAAATAGGTTCATTTGTATCATTTTTAAAGATTCCACATATAAGCAGTAAATATTTTTTTAAATATACTTTTTTTTAAAAAAGAGTGGTTAGGTTCACAGCCAGGTTGAGCAGAAGGTATAGAGATTTCCCATATATTCCCTGCTCCTATATATGCATAGTCACCCCATCATCAACATTCCTCACCAGATGGAACATTTGTTAACACTGCTTCCAAGAGTGTGAAAATTAGTTCTTGGGGGTGTGAACACATCTTAGACATTACAATGGTTTGGGGAGCTCCAAAGTACAACCTTGTCTAACAAAAACCTTATTTAGTATTTCTTTTCTCTCATTGTCTTGTGAGATACACAAAATGTATGCAAGATCAGGGCTACAAACCTATAGCTAACAGATGGCTGTGACTGGAGGCTTTCTCTCCATCCTTTCCTGCATCTTAGTCATACTGTGAGAGGTGGGCTGTGCATACTTCTTGCTGCCATTGGCTGTCTTGTGGACGTTGTTTATGTTTAATCCTCATCACTGCTGAGTGTGATGTGGGCCTTGGGAATGAAATACAAATAGTTTCTATTCCATGATTTAATTCTATTAAAGTTATTCAACACATCAATCATTATGTCTAGTGCTAAACAGATAAAAAATGTTGACAATATCTTGATGAATATCTAGCAGCTGGTGAAATTAATTATTTTCTCATATGAGGTAAAATTAAAAGTTAAATACCAAAATAAATTTAAAAATAATTTAATTTTCAATTGCTCTTAGCAGTTTTAAATAATTTAAAATATTTAATAACATTAAAATTACTATGTATTTTTAGAAACTGTTAACTTGCATATGTAATTTTCTATATTACAATTTATATAATTAAACAAACTTGTAAGTCACTCAGCAAATTTAGTTATAAAGTTGTGCCAATAGCTTTTAAATTTAACTTGTAGCTTAACATTTTTATTTAGTCATTCTTAATCCTGCATTGAATAAAAAGAGCAAACTTTGCACTTTCTTTTCCTATGTACAGAATAGAGATATCCATGGAGTACATAACTACATACACAGGATATACATGTTATCAAAATTTCATGGGGGGGGGCAATTAGGAAATAATATCTAAAAAGGCTCTGTGGGTAGGGGAGGAGTCAATAATGGAAAAAAATTGTTGCGAAACACTGCTCTAACCCATTTGGAGAGTGAAAAATGAAAACTAAAAACAGAAGTAGAAAGTAAGAAGAAATATTCAGAAAATGGAAATGAATATGTCCCTATTTAAGACCCAGGCCTGAAGGAAGGTCTTCAGAGAACCTAGAGAGCAGGGTTCACAGAGTCCCCACCTCAGCCAGGCCGGCAGCATCTACAAGGTCCCCGATGGCCCCAACCTTGTCCCTCCTCCTGGCCCTGGTGCTGCTCAGCTGCAACTCCACCTGCTCTCTGGGCTGCGACCTGCCTCAGACCCGCAGCCTGGCTAACACCAGGGCCCTGATGCTCCTGCAACAAATGAGGAGAATCTCCCCCTTCTCCTGCCTGAAGGACAGAAATGACTTTGGATTCCCCCAGGAGGCGTTTGGTGGCAACCAGTTCCAGAAGGCTCAAGCCATCGCTGTCGTCCATGAGATGATCCAGCAGACCTTCCAGCTCTTCAGCACAGAGGGCTCGGCTGCCGCTTGGGATGAGACCCTCCTGGACAAGTTCTGCACTGCACTTTATCAGCAGCTCACTGACCTGCAAGCCTGTCTGATGCAGGAGGCGGGGCTGGAAGGGACTCCCCTGCTGAAGGAGGACTCCATCCTGGCTGTGAGGAAATACTTCCACAGAATCACTGTCTATCTGCAAGAGAAGAAATACAGCCCTTGTGCCTGGGAGATTGTCAGAGCAGAAGTCATGAGATCCTTCTCTTCATCAACAAACTTGCAAGAAAGACTCAGGAGGAAGGAATGACACACACCTGCTTCAACACGGAAATGATTCTCACTGACTAACAAGACCACACTTCCTGTGCTGCCACGTCAAAGACTCTCATTTCTGCTCTCATTATGCCCTGAATTGAATTAATTTGTCAAATGTTTTCAGGAATATTAAGCAACATGATGTTCTACTCTACAGGCACTAGTCCCTCACAGATGCCCATGCTGATCTATTTATTTATCTACTTAAATATTTATCTATTTTAATATTTATTTAACTATTTATAAGATTTAAAGTATTTTTATTTTTATAATATTTTGTGTACCTTTACATTGTGTAATATAATATGTTCTTTATAATTAGTTTATTTTGTCTTGTTTATTAAATTTTTATTATAGAAAACTTCTTGTATTTGTTTATTCCTTAAAAAGAAACACCAAGCCTGATTGTGCAACTTGATTAAAGAAATGGATGTCACAATTCATTTACCCATCACATTATATTCAAATTAAAAGTAACAACTGACTTTCTGTAAGCCAGGTTGGATATTGCCCTCAGGATATAAAAGTGAACACAACAAATACAGCTCTTGCTCTCTTGTTTCTTTGATTTTTGAAGGGAAAGAAATCTAAAAATAATAATCATACTTAATGCTATAATGAGAAGAAGGAAAAACAAATGAATTCTCTCACGAGAAGCAAGAGTGGAAAATGTCAGGAAATAAAAATAAAAGCAGTAGATATCCTCTCTAGTTGACTAGAAGACATTTAAGTGCAAATGTCATTTGTTAGTTGGATATGTGAGTTTATAATTTAAAAGGAATGCTGTAGCTGGAGGTACCTTATCTGGCAAACGAAAGCCAGAAACGGAGGTAGTTGTGTGCGGAGATAGTGAAGAGTGAGAAAAAGACTTAAAATTGATTCTGAGGATCTTTCACCTTTAAAGGGAGGGGAGAGAAGAGCCACAAAGGAAACAGAGGTGGAATGGCCATACATTACAAGGACAATAACAGAGAACAGTGATAAGAGTGTATTTAAGAAAATAAAGTGCTTAGAAGAAATCAGTGGATTCATGGAAGATGTGGATTGAAACTACACAGTACATCAGGAATACAGATGGCATTGGCAACCTTAATGAGATTTGGCTTGGTGGAGTGAATAAGCGGAAACCACAATGGAGTAGGCAGAAGCGTAAATCAGAGAAGTTAGTGACTCTGAGGTGGAGAAGGAAATAGTGTGGGATCTGGTAAATAATGTCGGTTAGTTTTTCTGTGCATAGTTTTCCTTTTTACATAGCATATCTTTTTTCTAAATGATTTTATGTAATCGATGTACTGGCAAATCATATTAATGTGTTTAATATTGTATTTATTTTAAATCATGACTTAATTACTTACAATGATAATTTATCTAAGTTAATACTACTTTGTATATCAGTAAGCTGCTCATCATTTAAAAAAATTCATTAGGCAGGAATAGTTAACTAATTCAATCCCTCATCAAAAAATCTAATTACTACTGATAATGTAATGTTTCCTGGAATTATTGGCTTTATTAGTTATATTACTTAACTTTCATCATTGTGACACTGGTTACTACAGCAACTTTACACACATTTCATTTTATATTACAGCTAGATATGAAAAGAATTCTTTTATATTACTACTTGGTAATTTTTCCTAATTTTATGAATATCACAATCTTCTGTGGATTCCAAAATAACAAAAATTATACTGAACATAAAGACTGACAGACTTCCTTCAAAAAGGAAAGTGGGAAACTGGATCAGGCAACCTCTTTCTCAATACTTAATGTAAAGGAAAAAAAATAGTCAAAACCGTCTGAAAATATAACATGAACCATGGAAATCCATAGAGCAAGAGAGTGTTGCGTATAATTCAGGAGTAAAAACAGATTTAACAATGATAACAGAAATCCAGAATACAAAGCTCAAAAAATCACCCGTAACTCACAATGAAAAATTTTTCATTGAAATTCCATTCTGCTTGTACACGTGTTATGTCGCGAAACCCACATAATCTAAGCCTCAGTTTTTCCATAAATAAAATGGGTTCAAAATATTTATAGATTTTTTATGAATACTAAATGAACTCATGTGTTTTAAAGCATTTAGCATCATATATTAGAGTAAGGAATTAAAATATACTAGGTATTTTCCTGTTTTCCTTCAGACAGTTGTATATGAGAATATTATATGTCTCTTTCTATAAAATTCTCAGGAACTGTGACCTACTTTTCAGTAACTGACCTCCAAAGGAGGCAGCCTAAAAAAAACAGAATTCTGTCATGAATTTTACAGAAGGATGAAAAATTGTCATTTCGTTCCTCATTTCAAAGAAGTGTATTGTTTACATTCAGAGATGAAATGGTGGCTTGTATTGATATCTGAGAGACAGGAATAAATATTTAGATAAAGGGCAGAAGAACATGCTATCTATTTAATGGTTCTGGCACCTGGCACATTCCCTCCCTCTCAGCATTCCAGGATACACTCCCATATCACAATATTTCCTTCCCCTCCAAGGTAGAAATTCCCACACCATCCTTCTTATTCACTTTTTACCTCTTCACCATTCACACAACTCCCTTCTGCTGTTTTTTCAGCTTAATGGTTTTCCTAAAAAGCAGAACAACACAACAAGAAAGCAAAAGTTAAATAAAACTTCTAGGTTTTGCACAAACATCTGCAAGAGAGGCTTTCCTTAATTTCAGCTGAGTATGATGTAATAGTAGCTGTAGCTAAAAGGAAACAAAGCAGGATCCAGCTTATGGGTGGGAAGATGAAACTCCTCTCAGGGAAGACAGCCCTCAGGTGGCTAAGTGCAACAAGAGCAGCGACCAAGACTGGAGGACAGGCCTCTGATCTATGCAGAAATCCTACCACTTCCTGGGGATGTCCCTTCATGCTACAAAAAGGCTTCTTCTTGGCACCAATTAATTCTAATGCTGTCATAAACTTGTTTCTTTACTCTTTGTTACAAAGAGAAAGAGTCTCCAGAGTCTCTGGCTTCAGGCAGGGCATGGACTCTTTGGGATCAGGCAAAGGGACAAAGATGTGTTCCCCGCCTACAACCCACTATGCAGACCACAGCCTCCCTTTGAATTACTCCTTCCATGTACAACAAAACAGGCAGAGCTGCCAATCTGGACATGGAATTCAATGATAACCAGGAAAACCTCAGGTTTATAATGCATTAAACAACTCTCAACAATAAAATTTTAGTTTCACAGATTTATTCCAAATATGAGACTTCAACTATTATTAAATAGAAAAATATTCTCATTGCCACTCTGAATAACAATCTTGACATTTATTGTACTCAGTAGTAAAAACTCTGCCTAGGTAGCAAAAGAGAGAAGCTAAGAAGTGTGAATGAATAGTATCTGAGAGCTTAGTGACATTTTTTTAAATTCAAATGTATCAATTTTGGTATAAGTTGAGAGGAATTTCTGTAATCAATATTTTCATTGAGGTATTTCACTGGGGAGTATGTGTGAATTGCTAAGGTAGCAGGGAGGGCCTGCAACTGTGTGTGTGTCTCCAATCTTTTCCTGAGGTTACTCACTCAACATTTGGATTTGCTGTTCTCCAACTTGGAGTTGGCCAGGGCCTTAGTAAAATTTCAACAGACTTTTGTCCTTTGCTGTCTTGTTCTCCCCTCTGGAGGAGGGGCAGATGGAAACATTCAGCAGATGGAGAAGGCTTGGAAACATTTGGCTTCCCAGCCTGTATCGGTCAGGGTTTTCCAGAAACAGAACCAGCAGGAACCAGAGAAAGAGAGATATTGATATTTTAAGGAATTTGCTTAGGTGATTGTAGAGGCTTGGCAAGTTCAAAATCTGCAGGGTAGGCTGCAGGCTGGAAACCCAGGGAAGAGTTGCTGTTCAAGTCCAAAGGCAGTATCTGGCAGAATTCCTTCTTATTCCTGGGAGGGTCAGTCTTTTTCTATTAAGGCCTTCAACTGATTGGATGAGGGCCACCTGTAATATGGAGGGTAATATGCTTTACTTAAAGTCTACTGATTTAAATGTCAAATTCCTATAATCTCATGTAAAACCTACCTTCACAGAAACATCTAGAATAGTGTTTGACCAAGTATCTGGGTAACATGGTCTAGCCAAGTTGACATATAAAATGAACTATTACATTGTTCCTCCCTAATTCATGTCTTAACACTTTTCAAATATTATTCCTCTTCCATTCTTTGATGGCTGCTTATGTATTTTGTATATTTTACTTAATTTTCCTTATTTTGTTGGTTTCTGGGCGAGGAAATTCTGAGATCAGGCTTCATTCAGCCACCTTGCCAGGCAAGTCTCTGTAGCCATGTCCTGTTTCATCTGAAGTTAAAATTTTGTATATATTAAAAAATAACCACCTTTTTTTATAGGTTAGCTATTTTTCATGAGCTTACAAGGTTACCGTGGGCCTCCTCTCTCCTTTTTAAATCTAATCTTACTGTCAATTCTCCATTCCATCAAGATTTTACTATCACATATGGTATGGGATGAGATTTTATTTTGATTTCTTCCTAGATTGCTAACTAATCATCCTAGAACCATTTATTGAAATGTTTTTCCATCATGTTAACATCAGAAATACCTTTTATCTTAAATCTAATTAATACTGATAATTCAATTTCAGAATTGAAATAATCTGTTTACCTAATTTCTCTCTTTATCACACTGTTTTTAGTATTACTACTATAACCTCATTTCATTTTCTAGAAAAGATAGGTATGTTAAGAATTCTTCTATTCTTTAACATTATTTGCATTCTTCCTGATTAAATTTATATTTCATCCTCAATGTGGAGCATCAATTTTATGAAAATCACAGGCTCCTGGGGATGCACAGATAACCAAACTGCAATGAGTATAATAGCCTGGGACAATTCCTTCATAAGATGGAAGACTGAAACTGGATCAAGGAAGTTCTCTTCCACAATATCTAAGGTAAAGAACAGGTGGAAACCAGCAAAAAAAGAAATAAAATAGTATGTACCAATAAAAAGAAAACAAGGCAGCAAGACGTTTATTTAATTTTGGGATCAAAGCATATTTTAAAACTTAATAGAATTCTAAAACATGAAACTTTTTCAATTGCCTATAATATGCAATATAGGGTTCTGTATTGAATCTTGATTCTGCCAGCAATTATGTGTGATCCTAGAAAATTCACCTAACTTCTCTGAGCCTCAGTTTTCTCAAACGTACAATAAGGTGAAAATATTCTAAGAATTACTGTACTAAACTAACACATTTTAAAACACTTCGTAGGCTATTTTCCACAGAGTTAGGGCTTAAATATGGTAACTATTTTCTTATTTTTTCATATAGATATCTATCAGAATAGTGAAGTCTCCCACCTCTTTCTCAATACCTGCAAAAACATGACAGTCTGAAAAAGGGAATTCTGTGAAGTGTTCTGGAGAAGACTGAAATATAGTCACTCTTCACATCAAAGGTAACATTTATATTTTCAGTTCCAAAATGGCGGCCTGAATAAATATCTGGAAGAGAAGTTAGTTTTCTAAACTGAAGTGAAATATGTATAGTATTAATTTGCAGATTTTGATATCTGGCTCCTTTTGCCCTCTCCTCCTTGCTTTTCTGAATCACATTCTTTTATTTTCATATATACCACAGTTACTTACAGGCATAGCTCAGGGTATTGTAGGTTCAGTTCCAGACCACCACAATAAATCTAGACCTCAATTAGCAGAACTAGAATTTAACATCCACTGAAACATATATTTTTCTCTCTAAAATTACCCTCATCTCCACTAAACACAGCCAAATCAAGACTAATTTGTCTGCAAAACAAGTCTGGTCAATTGATCATATAGGCTCCTCCAAACTGGCTGAGGTAGAACTCCCCAGAAGGAGTCTCAGACTGAATTCCCAACAGGCTTCTCAAGGCCAGGAAAGTCATGCCCAAGGCCTGCCATCAGGCTCTGCCTCAGTGGATTTCTTAGTCCCCAAAATATTGAGATTCTTGCACATGCCAGGAGACAGTTTTTCCCATTCACCTGATAAGTCTGCTCAGAACCCAAGAGTCCCCAATTTCTGGAGGGACCGGGCAGAGAGAAAAGAAAAATGTTTTAATTCTACCCACAGGTGTAGTTTACCAAAATTGCTGTAAATCATAACCAACTTGAGGGGAAGGGCTTCCCTCTATCTGGAAAACACACATAAAAACCAGTAACTTTCCAGACAAAACCCATAAAAATTATAACCATATTCGCCAGTTCACTCAGTAACCAATCTTTTTGTTTTCTTTTTATGAAGTCATTAGGTTTTCCATTAGGATACCTTAATTTCTTACTCTGTTCAGAAGTATAATCTGACATTTATCAGAGACCTGTTATTGTCAAAAGGTCCTTCCTATGAATCTTCTTGAAGATGAAGCACTTTTGCAAACGCATCAGAGTACAACAAACATTGTCTATAAATGACAGAGGACTTAAAAAGGCATGGTTAAGCACCTGATTACAATGTAATCCATAAAGAAACTTGGTTACAATAACTAGAATTATAACCGATTATAATCTTAACCCTTAAAAACCTTAATCTTTGGCAAAAACCAAGAAGCAAGTAATTGTGCATTTCCTGATTGGAAACTTACACTTTAGTCTTTCTCTCCTAAGAAGGCAAGAGTAGGTAAACTTAGGCCCGCCCAGCAATTAATGTTTCAATATTTTATCCTATTTGAAATGACCTAGATAGTCAATGAATTCTCTTCATTCAACTTCGTTTAGTTTCAAGTTACCAAAATCTGGAGAGACTATTTTAGATAGACATTCCCCAAACATAATTTATTTCTGCAGAGTTTACCTAAAAGCTCTTCTTTCTCCTTTACTCGTAGATATCACAGAAGATTAGAGAGATTAGAAGATTAGAGATCCCAGGTAGATCATTTACATCTCAAAGGCATAAGAGAAATACCAATTCCTTCTAGAAAGCTGGCTTAACCAATTACAAAAGGCTCACTTAGATACAACAGCGGAGCCATTAGAGACCATTGTTCTCCATATCTCTTGGCAGCCCCCATTAACCAAGGACAGCCACCACAAACTAGTAGACAGCCACCACAGGATTACCCCTGCAACTTTCGGGCCCCGCATGCTAGCGGACAGCCTCTGCAACTTTCCATTACCCTTCCTGTATTTTCCAACCTCTCTGTGCTCATGGCAGTTTCCTCGGGCTCCTGGCTGGTCCGCCAATTGTTGGGCTGCACCCCACAGGCCTACAAGTCCTGTGCTTGCCCAGATTCAAGACTGAAGAGCCCAGAGTCAGCAACAGAGACATCTATGGTTTAATGGATGGGGGAGCTTACACGTCTGAAGCAAGGTCCTGGAGTGAAACCCCACCGTGTGCGGTGCGCAGTGGGCCAGACTTGGTGGCAGTCTTCGATCCTGTGGGGGGAAGGTGTTGCAGGAAGGGGGACCCCTTCCAGGGCCTGAGAGTGGGCTCTTGTCTAACGCTTGGAAGTGAATTGTCCAAGGAGACACACGTGCTGACAAAGCAAGAGACTTTATTGGGGAGGGGTGCTCGGAAGGAGAGCAGCAGGGTAAGGGAACCCAGGAGAACTGCCACGTGGCTCACAGTCTCAGGTTTTATGGTAACGGGGTTAGTTTCCGGGTTGTCTCTGAGCAATCATTCTGACTCAGGGTCCTTCCTGGTGGCGCGCCCATCGTTCAGCCAAGATGGATTCCAGTAAGAAGGATTCTGGGAGGTCGGTAGGACATATGGACTGGCGTTTCCTCTCTCTTTTTGACCTTTCCGGAAATCTTCTGGCTGGTGGTAGCTTGTTAGTTCCACATTCCTTACCAGGACCTGCTGTTGTAAGATAACTCATGCAAGTGGCTACTATCTTGCCTGGCCAGGGTGGTCAGTTTTGGTCAGTGGTTCCCCTAACAAAGGGGAGATTGCCAGTTCTAGGGGAATTGACATCAGGTGGGCTCATTAGTTACCAGGGAAACCAGTAGAGGGGCACGCCCCTCACCGCCCCTTTGATAAGATAACTAACTAGCTGGGGCCTGGTGCAAGTACATAAGAAGGTCAGTCATGTGCATAGGGTGTAGGTGAAGAAGCAGGCACTGGTGGGGCAGGGGATGTACAGAGAGCAAGAGAGCAGCCATCTTGAGTGGCCTGACCACACATACATACATACGTTAATTTAAAAAATACTTTATTGCTATAAACTACTAATGGTCATCTGGGCCTTCAGCAAGTCAGAATTTTTTTGCCGGTGAAGGTTGGAACAATCCTGAAAATTAAGGCGATGTGACACAGAGACATGGTGTATGCAAAAGCCGTTAGAAAATGGCACTGATAGACTTGCTTGACATAGGGTTGTCATAAACCTTCAATTAGTAAAAAGCGCAATTATCTGTGAAGTGCGATAAAGCAAAGTATGCCTGTACTTCCTCTCCAATGTAGAAATTCGCAGTATGCTCCCCTCATTCACTCCTCCTTCACCTGCACCAGCCATTCATACAGCTGTTTCCTGTTCCTTTGTGGTTCTGGCCACCAATTTCCTCTTAAGAGTACAAAGCCACAAATTAAAAGCAAAAGTTGAGCGAAAGTTCTGGACTTTTCAGAAACTCCTATATAAGAGGTTATTGTTTTTCTTCTGATGAATATTTTTGGGAATGAGGGGATGTCCTTGTTACAATATTGTAACAGTAGCTGTAGCAAAAATGAACTGGAAAGCAGGATCCATTTTACTCTGGAGGCTATTAAAACACTTATGGAGGAAGAGTGCCACTTAGTGGCCAAGACGGACTAGGACATTGACCAAGTCTGCAGAGCAGGATTCCTTCTGTTCTAGGCAGAAGTCTGTCTTCTTCCACTAGCATTTTCTTCGGAGCTAAAAGAGAATCTTTCCTGGAAAGAACTGACACCAATAACTTGGCTAAGCCTGCTTCCTTAGCTTTGCATCTTAGAGAGGGAAAATACTCCCAGCTTCAGGCAGGACATGTCTTTGGGCTAAGGCAGCTGTGTGGAGAGAAGGGTTAGAATGTGTTCCTTGCCTCCAGGCTGCTCAGCTGGCCAAGGCTCCTGAATCATTATTTGCTTTACATACTGTAGGACTCTTGGAGGCTTACAGCCTGCCATTCTGGGTGTGGAAATGCAAGGGGAATCAGAGGAAATAGCTCCTGTTTGAAGGTGCATTAACTCTTTCTTAAGAGTATGTTGTCAGTTTTTCAAATCCATTCCCAGTATGAGATCATGTTGCTTGACTTTACAGTTAGGAGAAAATTCTCAATGTCCCTTTGAATAATGACTGCACTTGCATCCCTTCCACATTGACTCAGTAGTAAGAGTGAACACAGACATACATAAAGGAATTTCAGAGAATACAATTGTTGCCAACTGACAGCCTGGGGTATGTCTATTTGGGTAGAATTGAGAACGATTAAGGTAATCCAATATTGTAATTGGCGAAGTTAACCAGGAAGTATGCATGCATGCATGCATGTGTGTGTGTGTATGTGTGTGTGTGAATTGCTCAGGTAGCAGGGAAGGGCTTCAATTTAGCCTAGATCTCTCAAATCTCTGCCTTAGGTTACAGACTTCGTAACCAATTGACGGATGAGAGGGCTCTCTAATTTACATGTTAAATAATTTTTGTCCTTTGTCTTTCTATCTTCCTTCACCACTTCGGGAGCCCATTTCAGGGCAGGACAACATGGACATTTTTTGGACTTACTTGACTCTGTCTTTGTGGCTGCTTAACATCTTTCAAATACGATGATTCCTTCTATTCTATGGTTGATGCTTTTTTTAGGTTTAACTTACACTTTGCCATTTTGTCAGCAGAAACGTCACTTCTCTTTTTTCACTTTCATGACATTCAGAATTACCTTTGTTTTATTTTTGCCCACAAACAGCTCTCAAGTTTTGCTTTCTAGGAAAGTTGAAATGAGAAACAAAAAATCTCAAGTCTTGAAAATCATAGAAAATAAGGTGAAACCCCTTTGCCATTCTTTTACTTCCCATTTTATTAACCTCAGGATGAAATGGAAAGTAACTATGGCCAGTAAATCACTATGTAAAAAATAAGTTCCTAAATTTTTTTGGTTGTTATTTAAATTTAAAACAAGACATCATGAATAAGTAAAGGAAACCTGGCTATTTCTCTCTGACATAATCTGGGCCTCACTGCTCTGCGTTCTGAACACAAGGCAGAGATGGACAAACAAATAAGCCCAGTAGAAATACGTAGACTGAATGAACAACTGAAGGTCGCTAGTTTCTGTGACACAAACTTCTAATGAGAGACAGCATCATCACTGAATTCCCTATAGCCAACTCAGAAATTCTGAGCGTAAGAAAAGTTCAACGGTTTAAAAGAGTTGAACAATAAAAGCTGTACTGGCAAAATAAAAATTGTCTACTAAAGGTGAAACAATTGCAATTGAATAATTCCTCCACCTACTTAGACAAAACAAACTTTTGCTCTCAGCATCTGCGGGCTGCTGATACTTTTGATACCTGGGGACACAGGTAAGGAGAGGAGGAAGTCCCCACTGAGAACGAGGGTCCTACACACGAACACTCCAGGGGCAAGGGTTCGGGTCCTGGAAGATGAATTATTTTGCAAACAAAGAAACAAGCCCCTCCACAGTAGAATTCTGAAGTCCTCGGGATGTGGTGAGCCTGCCCTCAGGGAGTAAGCCCCAGAGAGTTTGGGCTGAGGACACTCTGTCATTCCAGGAAAGTGCTACTAGATGTGATAACTACCTTGTGAGTGAGGCGGTGCTGGAAAATACAATTAATTATCTTGGAATTAGAATCTGCATACCTACATTCACCAGAAAAGAACCAGGATTCCTGCTGAGCGTATTGGCACAGCCTGTGGAGCACTATAGGTCTCCTGTAAGAAAATGGTGGAAAGAAAGGGTGATGTCTAGTATATTAGTCCTGACCTTGTGGCCCCAGTGAAGAATAACCTCAGGAACTTGAATGAATGCATTCTAGAAAGAAGAGAAACACCTGAGAAGCTCGTTCACTAGTAATCTTAAGCCTCTGCTCTAAATAAAACAGAAAACAAAACCAGTTTTTGGTTCTAAACAGCTTATTTACCATGCATGGTCTGGTAATTACTTAACAAAATACAGAAACCTATAGGGGTGAGGGACCCCAACTTCCTATGTATAAAGTAAGGATGGTAAAAATGTAGTCCAGATTCAAGGACAAATTTTGTTCCTAACACAGAGAAGAGCAACATTTATACATATTGAAATGTGTACAGGGACTTCCCTGGTGACGCAGTGGTTAAGAACCCGCCTGCCAATGCAGGGGACACGGGTTCGAGCCCTGGTTTGGGAAGATCCCACATGTCGCGGAGCAACTAAGCCCGCGAGCCACAACTACTGAGCCAGCATGCCACAACTACTGAAGCCCGCATGCCTAGAGCCCATGCTCTGCAACAAGAGAAGCTACCGCAGTGAGAAGCCCGCGTACTGCAACGAAGACCCAACGCGGCCAAAAATAAATAAATAAATAAATTTTAAAAAGAAAAAAATAATAAAATGTGTACATAAGTATGTGCATGAATCTTTACATACCTACATATACTTCAGCCTTTAATTAGTTTCTCATTTAATTGATATCCTTTTGGATTGACACATCCAAAGTTTACTGGGAAACTTAAATTTCTATTGTAAATTAAGAGTTTAGATTGATTACATCTTCTTAGGTCAAAAGAAAATATCTAAATGAAAACACAAATTGGAAGTGAAAGTAGAGAGAAATTTTCAGAAAATGGAAACTGTCTTCCCTATTTAAAAGCCATACTTAGAAACGATGTTATCAGAGAACCTACCCACAAGGTTCCCCCAGACGCCCGTCTCAGCCAGGCCAGCAGCAGCCTCATTTGCTCCATGGCCTTCGTGCTCTCTCTACTGACCGCTCTGGTGGTGTTCAGCTACGGCCCTGGTAGATCTCTGGGCTGCGACCTGTCTCAGAACCACGTGTGGATTAGCAGGAAGAACTTCATGGTTCTGGGCCAAATGAGGAGAATCTCCCCTCACTTCTGTCTGAAGGATAGAAAAGACTTTGGTTTCCCCCAGGACACGGTGGATGGCAGCCAGCTCCCGAAGGCCCAGGCCACCTCTGTCCTCCACGAGATGCTCCAGCAGATCTTCCGCCTCTTCCACACAGAGCACTCCTCTGCCGCCTGGGACACCTCCCTCCTGGACAAACTCCACACTGGACTCCATCAGCAGCTGGAGGACCTGGACGCCTGCTTGGTGCAGGTGATGGGAGAGGAAGAATCTGCCCTGGGAGTGACGGGCCCGACACTGGCCGTGAAGAGGTACTTCCAGGGAATCCATCTCTACCTGAAAGAGAAGAAATACAGTGACTGTGCCTGGGAAATTGTCAGAGTGGAAATCATGAGATCCTTGTCTTCATCAACCAACTTGCAAGAAAGGTTAAGAATTATGAATGGAGACCTGGGATCACCTTGAAATGATTCTCATTGACTAAGAAGCCACATCACCCTTGCACATTCAACTTTGGTCATTTCAAAAGACTTATTTCTGCTTTAGCCACAAAATTTATTGCATTAGTTCAGCTATTACTTGTCCACAGTAATAAGCAAGTATATATAAAAGTATTCAGCTACAGGGTCATCAGGCCCTAAGCGATGACTGTTGTTATTTATTGTTTGTTTGTTTATTTATTTATCTATTCCTTCTTGCATCTCTCATATTTATAATGTTTATAAATTATTTATAAAATTACATTTCATCTGTACATTTTATTAAACTTTTTAAAACATGTTTTTCATTTCATGTTATTAAGTTTGCACTTTATTTATTAAATTCTTAACAAAGAAAATTTGAGTTTGTTTACTCTAAATTCAAACCCTCATTTGGTAAATGATATTGAAGAATGGATGGTAACATTTATTTACTCATTCATTCCATTCAGATTATACATATAAATTGAGTACCTAAATGACAGATAGTTTGTGTAATTGCTATCAAGAAATGCAAGCGAATAAAGCACATGCAGTTTTTACTGTGTTGAAACTCTCAGTCTTACAGGGAAGAGGACATAAAACAGTATTATTGTTTATTTTATTTCAAGTATATTAAACACTGCAAAGAGAAGTAAAGGAAAATAATTTTCTCACACTGGAAGTTTTAGGTACAAATGATGCTGGAAAGGAAAAATAATATTATACAGTATATCCTTTCTAAGCTGCCTGGAAGACATAAAAGTGCAGTCTTATTGACAGCTGGAAATATGGGTCTTGAATCAAAAAAAAAATGCCAAGGGGGAGGTATTAATTTGAAATTATTGTGTATCTGGTAATGAGGGCATGGGGATGGATGCGGTCACTTATAAACAGAATGGACAACGAGAAGAGGACCTAAACCTAATCCTGCAGACCCTCAGCATTAAAGGTTGAACAGAGGAGAGTCTGCAACAGGCACTAAGGCAGAGTGGCAGTACAGTTAGAAGGACACAAGGATGAACAGGGGAGACAAAACTGAAGGGAAGAAGTGTGTTTAAAAGAAGGAGGGGTGCTTGCAGGGCAGGTGAGGACTGAACTATCCCAGCGGACCTGTAAACAAAGGCCACTATGACCTTAGCAGGATCTGGTTTAGTAGAATTAATGAGACAGAAACTAGATGGGAGTAGGTTGAAAAGCAAACACAAGAAAGAGAATTAGGGGCATTGTGTATAGACAATTACCTTCACAATTTTGTTTGTGAAGTGGAGAAGTGAAATAAGATGGTACATAGAGGAGACTGTGGCTTAACATGCCCATGCACATTTTTCTTCATGTTTTTCGAGAATCATTTTCAAAGAATGGATGAATTGCCACAAAACAGAAGAACATTTTTAATATCTAACTTATTTGATTTAAACAATTGCTTAGTTAGATATTTAATACATTGCTTATTTGGCTAAAAATTAATTTAGCATTGTTCTAATTAATATCACTTTGTAGTGAATTTCAATGGTAACCCATTTGCTTGCTAATTTAATTTCTTTTTTCAATCAAGTTTTACAATCAAGCTTCATTTTCTTTTATCTGCTACTTCCTTTAATTTTATATTGGTAATTTACATTATTTATCATTTTATATCTCTAATCATTGACACATACATTTTCTATAAATTATAGCCATATTCTTTTGATGGACACTTGTTTTTTTTTTTTTTAAACATCTTTATTGAAGTATAATTGCTTTACAATGGTGTGTTAGTTTCTGCTTTATAACAAAGTGAATCAGTTATACATACACATATGTTCCCATATCTCTTCCCTCTTGCATCTCCCTCCCTCCCACCCTCCCTATCCCACCCCTCTAGGTGGTCACAAAGCACCGAGCTGATCTCCCTGTGCTATGCGGCTGCTTCCCACTAGCTATCTATTTTACATTTGGTAGTGTATATATGTCCATGACACTCTCTCACCCTGTCACATCTCACCCCTCCCCCTCCCCATATCCTCAAGTCCATTCTCTAGTAGGTCTGTGTCTTTATTCTCGTCTTGCCACTAGGTTCTTCATGACCTTTTTTTTTTTTTTTCCCCTTAGATTCCATATATACGTGTTAGCATACTGTATTTCTTTTTCTCTTTCTGACTTACTTCACTCTGTATGACAGACTCTAACTCCATCCACCTCATTACAAATACCTCCATTTCATTTCTTTTTATGGCTGAGTAATATTCCATTGTATATATGTGCCACATCTTCTTTATCCATTCATCCGATGATGGACACCTAGGTTGCTTCCATGTCCTGGCTATTGTAAACAGAGCTGCAATGAATATTTTGGTACATGACTCTTTCTGAATTATGGTTTTCTCAGGGTATATGCCCAGTAGTGGGATTGCTGGGTCGTATGGTAGTTCTATTTTTAGTTTTTTAAGGAACCTCCATACTGTTCTCCATAGTGGCTGTATCAATTTACATTCCCACCAACAGTGCAAGAGTGTTCCCTTTTCTCCACACCCTCTCCAGCATTTATTGTTTCTAGATTTTTTGATGATGGCCATCAACCTGACCGGTGTGAGATGATACCTCATTGTAGTTTTGACTTGTTTTTAATTTTTCCTGTGTACAAAGACCTGGACAGTTCCTGTATATTTCTCCAAGGGCTGTTTAGGACATAGAACCAAGGCTCTCCCTAGTCACATTCATTCCTCTTTTGAGTTTACATGTATTCAGTGCCCTTTCTTGTCCACCTGTTTTTACATTAAATTCAGTATTTCATTAGCAGTTTTTTTCCTTTTTTGATCTATGATATGAGAATCTAAATTGCTTTCTGTTAGAGTGCAAGGCAATTTTTCTAGAACATTTTATTGAAATATTATTTCTTTCCTTATTAACAATAGGTACATCTTTAGCATAAATCTAATTAATTCTGATAATACAACTATTTTTGAGATTTTCTTTGATTTATTAATATGATTACTGAACTTTACTCATTGCTACACTTGTTTTACTACAGCTACTTTAAAACTCATTTAATACTTCTGGTTGAGGTAGCAAACCAAGGTCAAGAATCCCTTTCGGCTTTTAAATATCATTGCTTGCATTATTTCCTGACTAGTTTTAGAATTGTTCTAAGGTTAAGAGCATTGGCTTAATGAGAATCACAAACATTTGTGGATCCCCAAATGGCTAATTATAACAAAGAAGAGACATCCAATAAAAATGAATGAAAGAAATGGTATCAGAGAATCTTTCTCCCAAAACTTAAGGCTAAGAACAATTACTAAGTAATATATGGGAAAAGTTATAACATTAGCCAGGAAAAAAAGAACAGAGAGCAAGAGAGAGTTTAAGGATTGAATAAATTCAAATTTAAGAAATGATGACAGAAATCCATAGTATGAAACTTAAGGAGTCATACATACCTCACAATATAGGATGTAGTGTTGACCCACCCATTTGGCCAGTTGGTATACATATATACGTATAATTTTTGTTCATTTTGTTACATTGTTATATTTAATGTAAAAAACTTGTCCTAGCTAGTTCTGTACTATCACCTTGCCCTGAAAATCTCTTGCAGTCATATCCTGTTTAATATTCAGAAGTTATTAACTTGTATGTTCCAAATTATTGGAGAAACAAGAAGCTGGGTTGGCAAAGCAGAGCTAGGGATGACTGAGCTGCTGCTAGCACTGCGCTGCCAGCCAACCGTGCACAGGTCCTGCCCAGGCTCTGGACTTTAGCAGCTCAAGACACATGTGGTCAACTGGGGAAAGGATGAGGGAAGACAGGGTTGCAGCTATGGTGGCCATGAGCTTCTGCAGGGGATCATAGTGCATTGTCAGTGAGAGGTAGCTGAGATTTGCTGGCTGCTGGAGTGAGAGTAGGAACATGGCCACGACTCAACCCTCTCCATCTGCCGAGCCCTCCTCTGCAGAGGTCAAGGTGCTCCTGATATCCAGCAATGCACAGAAATGCAGTAAATAGAGGTAGGTGCAAGCACCAACACTGCCCACATGTCTACATGAAACAAGCTGGTCAAGAACCCAGGAGGTCATTGCATCAATGTTTAGGTGCATTTGAGTTCTGATTCCACTAGAAGAATAATGCACCAGTCATGTAATGCTCAATTGCTCAATAAACAAAGCAACAAGAACTATGAAATACTTGTAGGAGCCAGCAGCCCCTCAAGAATTTGAACCGCCACTCCCCGCCCCACAACCAGCTGCCCTGGGACCAGGTCCCACCTACCAGCAGGCCAGCAGCTACCACACAAGGCAGGGCCAGGCAGCCAACTGGGCCAGGGGCCAGCCCACCTACCAGTGTGCCCACAGTAGTCAGCCCCACCAAAACAGAAGGGCCCACACAGCCCACACAGGGGGCACCCCTAGAGCATACAGCCCTGGTGATCAGAGGAGAGTGTGCTGCTGGGCCCCCTAGGACATCTCCTGCATAAGATCACTTTTCTAATATTCAGAACTATAGCTGATCTACCTACTATGTAGAAATAAACACAGAGAATTAGGTAAAATGAGGAGACAGAGGAATATATTCCAAACAAAAGAACGAGCCAAAACCTCAGAAAAAGAACTAACTGAAGTGGAGATAAGGAATCTACCCAATAAGAGTTCAAAGTAATGATCATAAAGGTGCTCAGCAAACTCAGGAGAAGAACGCATCAACACAGTGAGAATTTTAACAAAGGCTTAGAAAATATAAAGAAGAACCAAACAGAGCTGAAGTATACAATAACTGAAATAAAAAATACACTAGAAAGAATCAACAGTAGATTAGATGATACAGAGGAATGGATCTGTGAACTGGAAACCAGAGCAGTGGAAATCACCCAAGCTAAATGAAAAAAAGAATTTTAAAAAATGAGGATAGTTTAAGAGGCCACACTTACATGATCAACTAATCTATGACAAAACAGGCAAGAATATTACAATGGGGAAAACACAGCCTCTCCAATAAATGGTTGGGAGAACTACACAGCTATATGTAAAAGAATGAAACAACTATTTTCTCACACTATATACAAAAATAAACTTAAAATGGATTATAGACTTAAATGTAAGACCTGAAACGATAAAACTCCTAGAAGAAAACATAAGCAGTATGCTCTTTGACACAGCAATATTTTTTTTGGATCTGTCTCCTCAGGCAAGGGAAACAAAAGCAAAAATAAACAAATGGGACTACATCAACCTAAAAAGCTTTTGCACAGTGAAGGAAACTATCAACAAAATGAAAAGGCCATCTGCTGTATGGGAGAAAATACTTGCAAACAATATAATCAATGGGGAAAAAATGCAAAATATACAAAGGACATATACAACTCAACATCAATAAAACAAACAACCTGATTAAAAATGGGCAAAGGATCTGAATAGACATTTTTCTAATGAAAATATACAGATGGCCAACAGACACATGAAAAGATCTTCAACACCACTAATCATCAGGGAAATGCAGTTGAAAAACACAATTAGACACCACCTTACACCTGTCAGAATGGCTATTATTAAAAGGACAACACATAACAAGTGTTGGCAAGGATATTGAGAAAAGGGGACCCTTGTGCACTGTTGATGGGATTGTAAATTGGTGCAGCCACTATGGAAAACAGTCTGGACGTTTTCCAAAAAATTAAAAATATAACTGCCATATGATCCAGCAATTTCACTTCTGGGTATTTACCAGAAGGAAAGAAAAACCCTAATTTGGAAAGATATATGCACTTCAATGTTCACTGCAGTATTATTTATAATAGTCAAGATATGGAAGCAACCTAAGTGTCCATTCATATTTGAAAAAAGAAAATATGGTATACACACATGATGGAATATTAGTCATAAAAAGAAAAATAAATCCTGCCATTTGCAACAACATAGATAGATCTAGAGCAGGGGTCCCCAACCCCCAGGCCATGGACTGGTTTATGGTTTTCTGTCTACATTTATGGTTTTCTTTCTCCAGCTGTATTTTCGGACAAGTTGCAGAATGGCTGGCTGTTGAAGGAGGCAATCAGAGCCTGGAAATCAGAGCCTGATTGGAAATTCAATAAAGGCAGAAAATAAATACTTCACATAATGCAACATGTATATATCACCCAAATTCAGTTTTTAGATAACACTGCTGGTAAAACACAGAAATATTCTCAGGATGACAAGGCTGGTTTGTAACAGGTATAAGGAAAGTGATGACCAAATTAATGGTACCATAAAAAGTCTGTCACAAGGGAATGGTGCCTATTATGACTGGGACAAATGGGAATTGGGAAGAAAGAACTTATCATTATTTATCTATTTAAGATTGTCCTGGAGAAAGAATGCTCAGATTCCCGGCGGTCTTTCTCATCCTTGTGGACTTCGATATTCCCAAAATTGGTGAAGAGCTCAAGCTGTGCATTCAGAGGGCCTGGATTCTAAAACAAGGCCAGGACCTTGGGAACGTTATTAATCTCTCCATGGCTATGTTTTCTTCTCTATAAAAATGAGAATAATGAAAGAAACTACATCAGCCTGTTTTGTTAACAGATGCAGAGGTCTGAGAAACTTGAGATACAGCAACGATAAAGGAATAGAGCAACGCATTTTGACACATTAATTTTTTAAAAGTCTGTTTAGCAAAGCATCATAAAATTTTAAAACACATGGTATTGAAAAACCTTATAACGTATAGTAGAGTATTAACATTTTTACTAATAGGAAGAGCTCAAGAAAGTTTAAGAATCCAAAAAAATCTGGGCAAAAGAATATAAAGAGGCGATTTACAGAAGCAGAAATAACTGAGTGGGTAACATACATATGCTAAATAATCAGTCTCCTAGTGATCACAGATTTTGTAAATGAAATTTCAAATGAAAAATGTGATGAACAGCAACAACAAAAAGATTGCTTGGTGGTAGTTGGGGTAAAAGTGCACAGTTACACAGAGTTGGTAGAAGTGTAAAAATTTCAAACATTACTGATCATTAGTTTAGTAACATCTATCAAAAATTCTAGGGCTTCCCTGGTGGTGCAGTGGTTGAGAATCAGCCTGCCAATGCAGGGGACACGGGTTCGAGCCCTGGTCTGGGAAGATCCCACATGCCGCGGAGCAACTAGGCCCGTGAGCCACAACTGCTGAGCCTGCGTGTCTGGAGCCTGTGCTCCGCAACAAGAGACGCCGCGATAGTGAGAGGCCCGCACACCGCGATGAAGAGTGGCCCCCACTTCCCGCAACTAGAGAAAGCCTCACACAGAAACGAAGACCCAACTCAGCCAAAAATAAATAAATAATTAAAAAAAAAAATTCTAAAGCATCAGACCCAGCAAATATAGCAGTATGTGTCTATCTTACAGAAATACTAAGTGAATACTCAAATTTGCTCATTGTGTAGCATTATTTATATGAACGGTAATTGAAATCAACTTAATGTGTGACAGTACAGATGAATGGTTAAGTAAATCATGATTCCTTCACAGAATATTGTGCAGCCACATTAACTTGAATAAGGTGGACCAATACTCACCAGCATCCAAGGATGTTCATGATATTCTGAGTGTTTTCTCGAGTGAAAAAGCAAGTTAAGGGATAAGAGTAAACACATTGGTGAAAATTGATATCTAGCTATTCCTAAAGATTAGGATTTTAGGAAATAAAGGGTAGAGATAAGATCATTTGACTTCCTTTTGTTTTCTGGAACCTATAGATCGTTTTTTATTTACTTAAAAAAATAAGCTATATACTTAGAATTGATTTTTTAATATTGTTTCCAACATTTCTATTAGATTGAAGCAAGGGATGTCCATCTTAGCTTAGTATCCCACACGTTTGATACTGAAAAAAGAGCACTGTCTTTGTATCACCAGGAGAAAACATGGGGGAAAATGGTTGACTGGACTCTTTAAAAGGCAGAGGTAGAGCAGACAGCATTGACCACTTAAAACTTTAGATAGCAGTCGGAGTTGTCTACCAATACAGAAAGAAGAGAACGCTAGTGATGTTTCTCATTTAATAAATAAAAACTTTGAGATAATTTTATACAAAAGTAATGTTTTCAATCTTGGAAGTTTATTTCTTCAACATTTGAGTTTTCTTAGTATGAATGAATAAAAAGCACCTCTTGGCTTTTTTCTCCAGACTCTTCTAGGTCTTAGAGCTATGTTTCTGCTCCTCTTGGTAGTGGTTTGTTTCCTCTATAGAGCCAGAGCTTGCACCAAAAGGACTCTTTTGATTCAACATCCTGCTCCAAATTTACCTTTAGCTGTTCCATCAGCTGAGAAATCCTTCATGGGTCTCTATTCCAATCCTTAGGTACACTCTTGGCAGAAAATAGCAGGGAGGGTCTGCTGGAACGTGCCTTATGGAAGAAGAAAACATTGAACAAGGTCTTCTGATACAGACATAGCAAAGATCTCCTACCTGCAGAGAATATAAATCTAAATTATGTTTTGATATTTATATATATATATATATCCATAAAACCATCACAACAATTAAGATAATGAAGATGCCTGTCACCCTCCAAAGGTTTCTTCATGCACCTTTGTAATCCCTCTCCCTTTCCAACCTCACCTCTCACCCTGCCAGTCAGCCCTTTCTGTCCCTAAAGACAAGTTTGCATTTCCTACAATTTTATGTAAATGGAATAACACAGTATGTGCTCTTTTTCTTTTCATTCGGCTTCAACATTTTAAGATTCACCCATATTTTACTATGTTTCAATAGTTGATTGTTTTTATTGCATTCAGCAATAAAATATTCCATTTTATGGATCTATGATAATTCATTGTTTCACTTGTTGATGGATATTTTTTTCCCCAGGGTTTTTAAATAGGAATAAAGCTGCTCAGAACATTCATGTATAAGTCTTTATGAGGACATGTACTTTCATTTCTCTCAGGTAAATATCTAAGAGTAGAACGGCTATATCATATGAAAGGTATATGTTTTACATTTTAGGAAACTGCCAAACCATTCTCCAAAGTGGTTGTACCATTTGACATTTCCACCAGCAATGGAAGAGAACTCCAGTGATGTCACATCCTCTGTAGTACTAGTTATGGACAATCTTTTTAATTTTAGCCACTTCCATAAATAGGAAGTGGTATTTAATTGTGCTTTTAATTTGTATCTCCCTGGTGACTAATAATGTTGAGCATCTTTTCACATCTTTATTTGACATTTACACATGCACATTTTCCTTGGGAACCTGCCTGTAAAAGTCTATCAAATCAGTGCAAAATACTTTACAGAAAAAAATTTAAAGAATTTAAAGAACTTCCATTCTTCTGCCCCAAATATTGCCCAAGTTGTGAGGTGACTCAGGTCATGGGCTGGACAAGAGGCACATCTTAATGTTTCTCCAACAAAAAGCAAGTGCTTCCCATCTGTTATTTCTGGAAAACAGATCTGACTGATCTCTGAGAACCAGGGCATGCTGGGCAGTTTCAAGGAGTCCACATCACGCTGTCTTCCCTGAGATTTCTCTGTAGCATCTTCAGTACAAAGGGCCCAGGATGTCTGGGATGAGATTCTCTTGGAGAAATTCCACATTGGACATCATCAGTAGCAGAACAGCTGGAGATGTGTTTGGGACAAGAGAGACATTTAGAAGAGAACTTGCTAGAAGTGAGGATTCAAGACTGGTTATGAAGAGTTACTTTCAAGGAATGAACCTTTCCCTAAAGGGGGAATAATACAGACCCCATGTTTAACAAACTGTCGCAGTGGGAATCAACAGGTGCTTTCTCTTCATTAACAAACTTGTAAAAGAAATTAAAGAAAAAAAGGAAGAAAACTAAGCTTTCACAAAACGGTGACAAAATGATCCTTACAAAGTTCAGGTTTTCATGCATTTTAGAAGTTCCTTTACCAACTGAAAACTGAAGCCTAGAATCAACAATGGTGACCTTAAAAGCAGAGAAATATGAATTATATTCAATGATTATAAGCCTGGCAGCTTTAAATTTATCACATATTTATTTTCTACATGTTATTTATATCTTATAGAACAAAATGTTCTCATTACAATGTATAAAACTTTATTTTGTAAACATACATGCAATTTCTCAAAAGTTATATGCTCATGTGTTCAATTTTTATATCTAAATCAACGCACACACAAACTGCAATGGAGCTGATGTTTTCCCATGTGAGACCTACACTGGAAACAAGAATACCTATATTTCCCAGGCTGATTTTGGGGCTGAATCTCAGTGAAGCCTCTTTGTTCAGGACCAATGGACATATTAAGTTATTGGGATGAGGGAGAATCTGCAGGCACCTGACATAGGTCAAAGAATGCTAAGTCCACACTTTTATGGTAACAAATTTGAGGATATGGACCAATAAAGGGCTGGACTTGCTTTTATAGACAAGAACTAGGAAGGGAGACTGCAAAAATAAAACAGCAGTGCTTGAGTCACAGACCTGGGGAGCTCTCATCCACGGTATATTGATCCTGTTCTGATATTGCCTCTTATCTAAACTTATGCCTTTGGTTATATCTATAAAAGAAAGATGAAAATATGTGCAGGCAAGCTGCAGTTTAGAAAGCACCATTGAAAAGCACATGTGTTTATAGCCACATCCATCCCAAGTGGAAAATGCTTAGTATAGGAGAACATCCTGCAGAGATAATGGCTGGAGAGTGGGGGAATGCAGTCAGTGCCACCTGACTATTCAGAGGGTCAACAAATAACCTGGGCAGAAACAGGCGTGAGTATCTGGAGAATTTGGGTTAGCTGGTCTAGAAGCCAGTCTGTATCATTCACACATGGGTGCCTGTATATGTGTGTGTATGTCGGAGGGTAGGGGGGTGGTTCACGCGTGTGCCTTTGTTCTTGTGTGTGTGTTGAAAGCTATTCGGCTACAGCAGCAAAAAACCTAGTGTCTACAAGGAAATAGTGTATACAAAGCACTTAGAATATTAAGTTTGTCAGCTTTTTTTTTTTTATGTCTGAATATGTTGTATGTTCCATTTCTGGCTTTCAGAAATGTTACTCTCTTAAGGCTTGAAGATAAGTTACTCTGCTCAAAAAATGGTATGGGGAAGCTATTGTTGAACTCTACTGTTGAAGCTATTGTTGGTTGTGAAAGCTTAAAACTGAGTAGAAATGTTGCAGTTTTGAAAGCTTTTGAACGACGTAATGTGCTAAGCAATGTAAATCTGAAATCTTACATGGATCAAAATATTTCTGCTCTGATTATTTGATGATGTATATACATCAAATTTTCCATACTGTTTTATTTTTTGCTTGTTTTTGTTTCATGATTTTTGAAAAACTATTTTATATTGGAGTATAGCTGACTAACAATGTTGTGATAGTTTCAGCTGCACAGCAAAGGGACTCAGCCATACATATGCATGTATCCATTCTCCCCCAAACTCCCCTCCCATCCAGGATGCCACATAACATGGAGCAGAGTTCCCTGTGCTATATACAGTAGGTCCTTGTTGGTTATCCATTTTACTTTTTTAAAGGGTTTTTAAAATAGAACTTGAGTTAAAGCATTCACTTTATTTTATTTTTTTTATACAGCAGATTCTTATTAGTTATCTATTTTATACATGTTAGTGTATACATGTCAATCCCAATCTCCCAGTTCATCACACCACCCCCCCGCCCCCTGCTTTCCCCCGTTGGTGTCCCTACGTTTGTTCTCCACATCTGCGTCTCTATTTCTGCCTTGCAAACCGGTTCACCTGTACCATTTTTCTAGATTCCATATATATACATTAATATACGATATTTGTTTTTCTCTGTCTGACTTACTTCACTCAATATGACAATCTCTAGGTCCACCCATGTTGCTGCAAATGGCATTATTTCATTCTTTTTAATGGCTGAGTAATATTCCATTGTATGTATATGTACCACATCTTCTTTATCCATTCCTCTGTCGATGGACATTTAGGTTGCTTCTATGTCTTGGCTATTGTGAACAGTGCTGCAATGAACATGGGGGTGCATGTATCCTTTTGGGCCATGTTTTTCTCCAGATATGTGCCCAGGGTCATATGGTAGCTCTATTTTTAGTTTTTTAAGGAACTTCCATACTGTTCTCCATAGTGGCTGTACCAATTTACATTCCCACCAACAGTGCAGAAGGGTTCCCTTCTCTCCACACCCTCTCCAGCATTTATTGTTTGTGGATTTTTTGATGATAGCCATTTTGACTGGTGTGAGGTGATATCTCATTGTAGTTTGGATTTGTATTTCTCTAATAATTAGTGATGTTGAACATCTTTTCATGTGCCTCTTGGCCATCTGTATGTCTCCTTTGGAGAAATGTCTATTTAGGTCTTCTGCCCATTTTTTGATTGGGTTCCTTGTTTTGATGATATTAAGCCTCATGAGCTGTTTGGAAATTTTGGAGACTAATCCCTTGTCAGTCACATCATTTGCAAATACTCCTAATCTGTGGGTTGTCTTTCCATTTTGTTTATGGTTTCCTTCGCTGTGAAAAAGCTTTTGAGTTTAATTAGGTCCCATTTATTTTTATTTCCATTATCTGGGAGATGGATTGAAAAAGATATTGCTGAGATTTATGTCAGAGAGAGTTCTACCTACGTTTTCCTCAGGAGTTTTATAGTGTCCAGTCTCACGTTTAGGTCTTTAATCCATTTTGAGCTTATTTTTGTGTATGGTGTTAAAGAATGATCTAATTTCATTTTTTTTACATGTAGCTGTCCAGTTTTCCCAGCACTATTTGTTGAAGAGACTACCTTTCCACCATTGTGTAGTCTTGCCTCCTTTGTCATAGATTAATTGGCCATAGGTTCATGGGTGTATTTCTGGGCTTTCTATCCTGTTCCATTGATCTATATTTCTATTTTTGTGCCAGTACCATACTATTTTGATGACTATAGCTTTGTAGTATAGTCTGAAGTCAGGGAGCGTGATTCCTCCAGCTCCATTTTGCTTTCTCAAGATTGCTTTGGCTATTTGGGGTCTTTTGTGTCTCCACACAAATTTCAAGATTTTTTTGTTCTAGTTCTGTGAAAAATGCCATTGGTAATTTGATAGGGGTTACACTGAATCTGTAGATTGCCTTGGGTAGTATAGTCATTTTGACAATATTGATTCTTCCAATCCACAAACATGGTATATCTTCCCATCTGTTAGTGTCTTCTTTGATTTCTTTCATCAGCATCTTATAGTTTTCAGAGTATAGGTCTTTTGTTTCCTTGGGTAGGTTTATTCCTAGGTATTTTATTCTTTTTGATGCAATAGTAAATGGGATTGTTTCTTGAATTTCTCTTTCTGATCTTTTGTTGTTAGTGTATAGAAATGCAACAGATTTCTGTGTATTAATTTTGTAACCTGCGACTTTACCGAATTCATTGATGAGCTCTAGTAGTTTTCGGGTAGTGTCTTTAGGATCTTCTATGTATAGTATCATGTCATCTGGAAACAATGACAGTTTAACTTCTTCTTTTCCAATTTGGATTCCTTTTATTTCTTTTTCTTCTCTGATTGCCACAGCTAGGACTTTCAAAACAATGTTGAATAAAAGTGGCGAGAGTGGACATCCTTGTCTTGCTCCTGATCATACAGGAAATGCTTTCAGCTTTTCACCATTGAGTATGATGTGAGCTGTAGGTTTGTCATATATGGCCTTTATTATGTTGAGGTAGATTCCCTCTATGCCCACTTTCTGGAGAGTTTTTATCATAAATGGGTGCTGAATTTTGTCAAAAGCTTTTTCTGCATCTATTGAGATGATCACATGGTTTTTATTCTTCAATTTGTTGATGTGGGGTATCATACTTATTGATTTGAGAATATTGAAAAATCCTTGCATCCCTGGGATAAATCCCACTTGATCATGGTGTATGATCCTTTTAATGTATTGTTGGATTCGGAATGCTAGTATTTTGTTGAGGGTTTTTGCATCTATGTTCATCAGTGATATTGCCCTGCAATTTTCTTTTTTTTTGTGGTATCTTTGTCTGGTTTTGGTATCAGGATGATGGTGGCCTCATAGAATGAGTTTGGGAGTTTTCCTTCCTCTGCAATTTTTTGGAACAGTTTCAGAAGGGTAGGTGTTAGCTCTCCTCTAAATGTTTGATAGAATTTGCCTGTGAAGCCATCAGGTCCAGTACTTCTGTTTGCTGGGAGTTTTAAAATCACAGGTTCAATTTCAGTGCTTGTGATTGGTCTGTTCATATTTTCTATTTCTTCCTGGTTCAGTCTTGGGAGACTGTACCTTTCTAAAAATTTGTCCATTTCTTCCAGGTTGTCCATTTTATTGGTATACAGTTGCTTGTAGTATTCTCTTATGATCCTTTGTATTTCTGTGGTGTCAGTTGTAACTTCTCCTTTTTCATTTCTAATTTTATTGATTTGAGTCCTCTCCCTTTTTTTTCTTGATGAGTCTGGTTAACGGTTTATCAATTTTGTTTATTTTTTCAAAGAACCAGCTTTTCGTTTCATTGATCTGTGTTATTGTTTTCTTTGCCTCTATTTCATTTATTTCTGTCCTGATCTTTATGATTTCTTTCCTTCTACTAACTTTAGGTTTTGTTTGTTCTTCTTTCTCTAGTTGCTTTAGGTGTAAGTTGAGGTTGTTATTTGAGATTTTTCTCATTTCCTGAGGTAAGCTTGTATTGCTGTAAACTTCCTTCTTAGAATGCTTTTGCTGCATCCCATAGGTTTTGGATCATTGTGCTTCCATTTTCATTCGTCTCTAGGTATTTTATGATTTCCTCTTCAATTTCTTCAGTGCTCCATTGGTTGCTTAGTAGCATATTGTTTCGCCTCCATGTGTTTGTGTTTTTTATAGCTTTTTTCTTGTAGTTTATTTCTAACCTCATAGTGTTGTGATCAGAAAAGATGCTTGATATGATTTCAATTTTCTTAAATTTACTGAGGCTCACCTTGTGGCCCAGCATGTGGAGAATGTTCCATGTGCACTTGAGAAGAATGTGTATTCTGCTGCTTTTGGATGGAATACTCTGTAAATATCAATTAAGTCCATCTGGTCTAATGTGTCATTTAAGGCCTGTGTTTCCTTATTGATTTTCTGTCTGGATGATCTGTCCATTGATGAAAGTGGGGTGTTACAGTCCTCCACTATTATTGTGCTACTGTCGATTTCTCCCTTTATGGATGTCAGTACTTGCCTTATATATTGAGGTGCTCCTATGCTGGATGCATATATATTTACAATTGTTATATCTTCTTCTTGGATTGATCCCTTGATCATTATGTAGTGTCCTTTGTCTCTTATAGCAGTCTTTATTTTAAAGTCTATTTTGTCTGAAATGAGCATTGCTACTCCACCTTTCCTTTGATTTCCACTTGCATGGAATGCCTTCTTCCATCTCCTCACTTTCAGTCTGTATGTGTCTCTAGGTCTGAGGTGGGTCTCTTGTAGACAGCATATATACAGGTTTTCTTTGTGTATCCACTCAGCCAGTCTATGTCTTTTGGTTGGAGCATTTAATCCATCTACATTTAAGGTAATTATTGATATGTATGTTCCTATTACCATTTTCTAATTGTTTTGGGTTTGTTCTCATAGGTCTTTTTCTTCTCTTGTGTTTCCTGCCTTGAGAAGCTCCTTTAGTATTCATTGCAAAGCTGGTCTGGTGGTGCTGAAATCTCTTAGCTTTTGCTTGTCTGTAAAGCTTTTGATTTCTCCATCAAATCTGAATGAGAGCCTTGCTGGGTAGAGTATTCTTGGTTGTAGGTTCTTCCCTTTCATCACTTTAAATATATGGTGCCACTCCTTTCTGGTTTGCAGAGTTTCTGCTGAGAAATTAGTTGATAACCTTATGGGAGTTCCCTTGTATATTATTTGTTGTTCTTCCCTTGTTGCTTTCAATATTTTTTCTTTGTCTTTAATTTTTGTCAGTTTGATTACTGTGTGTCTTGGCGTGTTCCTCCTTGGGTTTATCATGCTTGGGAATCTCTGCGCTTCCTGGACTTGGTTGACTGTTTCCTTTCCCATGTTAGGGAGGAGTTCAGCTATTATCTCTTCAAATACTTTCTCAGGTCCTTTCTCTCTTCTCCTTCTGGGACTCCTACAATGAGAATGTTGTTGCATTTAATGTTGTCCTAGAGGTCTCTTAGGCTGTCTTCATTTCTTTTCATTCTTTTTTCTTTATTCTGTTCCATGGCAGTGATTTCCACCATTCTGTCTTCCAGGTCATTTACCCGTTCTTCTGCCTCAGTTATTCTGCTATTGATTCCTTCTAGTGTATTTTTCATTTCAGTTCATCTCTGTTTGCTCTTTAGTTCTTCTAGGTCTTTGTTAAACATTTCTTGCATCTTCTCAATCACTGCCTCCATTCTTTTTCCAAGATCCTGGATCATCTTCACTATCATTATTCTGAACTCCTTTTCTGGAAGGTTGCCTATCTCCATTTCATTTAGTTGTTTTTCTGGGGTTTTATCTTGTTCCTTCATCTGGGACATAATCCTTTGCCTTTTTTTTTTCTAACTTTCTGTGATTGTTGTTTTCGTTCTGCAAGTTGCAGGATTATAGTTCTTCTTGCTTCTGCTGTCTGCCCTCTAGTGGATGAGACTATCCAAGAGGCTTGTGCAAGCTTCCTGATGGGAGGGGCTAGTGGTGGGTATAGCTGGGTCTTGCTCTGGTGGGCAGGGCTGTGCTCAGTATAACTTTAATCCACTTGTCTACTGATGGGTGGGGCTGTTTTCCCTCCCTGTTAGTTCTTTGGCCTGAGGCGACCCAGCACTGGAGCCTACAGGCTATATGGTGGGGCTAGTGGCGGCCTCTGGGAAGGCTCATGCCAATGGGTACTTCCCAGAACTGCTGCCGCCAGTGTCCTTGTCCCTGCAATGAGCCACAGCTGCCCCATGCCTCTGCAGGAGACCCTCCAACACTAGCAGGTAGGTTTGATTCAGTCTCCTATGGGGTCACTGCTCCTTTCCCTTGGTCCTGGTGCAAACAAGACTTTGTGTGTGCCCTCCAAGAGTGGAGTCTCTATTTCCCCAAGTCCTGTGGAAGTTCTGCAGTCAACTCCCACTGACCTTCAAAGTCAGATTCCCTGGGGACTCCTAGTCCCCTTGCCAGACTCCCAAGCTGGGAATCCTGACGTGGGGCTCAGAACCTTCACTCCAGTGGGAGAACTTCTGTGGTATAATTGTTCTCCAATTTGTGGGTCACCCACCCAGTGGGTATGGGATTTGATTTTATAGTGATTGCGCCCCTCCTACTGTCTCATTGCAGCTTCTCCTTTGTCTTTGGATGTGGGGTATCTTCCTGTTGATGTTTGTTCAGCCGTTAGCTGTGATTGCGGTGCTCTTACAAGAGGAGGTGAGCGCACATCCTTCTACTCCGCCATCTTGAACCAATCTCCTTTGCTTGTTTTCTTTTTAAGGGGAAAATTTCATTAAAATTCTACCTTAAAGCTGTTTTCCTGGAATGTATCTAAATTGGGGATTTCAATTTGAACCAGTAGAGGGCAGAATAACATTAGTCATAGAAGGCACTTGCTTACCGTGTCAACAGTAAGCAAATAAATTAAGTCCAGGTATTCATATGTCTTAGTGCATTTGGTTAGTTAACATAACACCATGTTATGTTCATCCTTAATGAACATAATTAAGACTTTTTTTTAAACCAGCACTCAGCCATTCAAATATACTTCTTAGCAAAGAGACACCAGAGGACAAAGATATGTTATTAAAATCAGAATGGAAAGAATTCCAGAACTTCCCTTAAATTACATTGGATG
Organism: Eubalaena glacialis; assembly: GCF_028564815.1. Classification (NCBI taxonomy): domain Eukaryota; kingdom Metazoa; phylum Chordata; class Mammalia; order Artiodactyla; family Balaenidae; genus Eubalaena; species Eubalaena glacialis. The sequence continues at coordinate 71,630,870 of NC_083724.1, forward strand.
CCTGATATGGTCAGATTACGTAGTATATAACAACACAGGCTGACATCGCCATTTTAAAGCTTACCTTTTCCTCTTCATTTTTACATTATTTACTTATTCTAGATTTCTGTAAATATATTTGATTTTTTAATACAATGGCACTTGGAAGATTTTTGTACAATTTTTTTCTAAGTTGGTTACCATAATTGATAAAGCAACCAGTAACATGGATTTTTGATCCAACTACTGGGAACAATTCAAAACAATCTATTCATCAGTATTTAACATGAGAAAAATAAACTTTCATCTCAAATATTTTGATGTGATATTTGTAAAAAAAAAAGAAATTATATGCATCATCTTTAAAAATTCCAAACTGATGAGAAATAAACAGAAACATGGGAATAATATCAAGCAGCTTTCTTTATAAACTGGAGAAATGATAAACTGGAATACAGGCATACCTCAGAGATCTTGCAGGTTCAGTTTCAGACCACTGCAATAAAGTCAATATTGCAATAAAGTGAGTCACACAAATTTTTTGGTTTCCCAGTGCATCTAAGTTATGTTTATATTATACTGTAGTCTATTAAGTGTGCAATAACACTATGTCTAAAAAAATGATGCACATACCTAAATTAAAAAATACTTTATTGCTAAAGATGCTAACCATCATCTGAGCCTTCAGTGAATCATAATTTTTGCAATAGTAACATCAAAGATCACTGATCATGAATCACCATAACAAATATAATAATAATGAAAAAGTTTGAAATATTGTGAGAATTACCAAAATGTGACACAGAGACACAAAGTTTGAAAAATGGTGCTGATAGACTTGCTCAACACTGGGTTGTCACAAATCTTCCATTTGTAAAAAATGCAGTATCTGCGAAGCACGATAAAGAAGATACGCCTGTATTCTTCCTAAAAATTAGGTAAAAGACAACAATACCTACCTCCCTTCTAGTATTTAATATTGTGGTGGAATAATAACGATAAATATGAAGCAAAAAAAAGGAAGCAAAATTATTATAGTAAGTGGAAAATACAGTTCTGTAAGGTAAAAGTAAGACTACCTTTGAGCCCTATTAATGAACACTCCACCATAAATCTAACCACTCTGAGTCCTCTATCACCATGGATTGGTTTTGCCAATTTCTGAACTTCTTATAAATGAAAACACACTTCAGATACTTTATTTATATCTAGTTCTTTCACTCAATGCTATGTCTGTGAAATCATCCATATTGGTTTTGTGTATCAATAATTCATTATTTTCATTGTTATGTACTATGTTTTTTGAATAGATCAAAATATATGTGTCAATTCTAGTACTAATGTACTTTTGCTTTCTTTGGCATGTGTAGGGGCTACTATGATTATGGCTTCTGTGAGCATACCTGGACATTTCTTTTGGTGGACCTAAGCAATAATTTCTATTGGATATATGCCCAGGAGTGGAGTGGCTTTGTCACAGGGTATATACATGCTTATCTTTATAGAATCTACCAAGCACTTTTCAAAAGTTTTAATAATTTATACTCCCATCATCAACAATTGTATGTCAGTATTTTAAATTTTTTAATTTAATATTTTTAGTTTTAGCTGTTCTGGTGTGTGTGTTGTGGTATGAGATTTTGGCTTTAACTTACATCCCATGAGCAGTCACGATGTTGATCACTTTTTTTCAAGTTTATCGATGGTTTGGATATCTTCTTCTGTGAAGTGCAGTTTATATCTTCTTCTGTGAAGTGCAGTTTCACAAAGTGTGAAGATACTTTCTCATTTTCTTGTTGATACTGAAATACATATTTCAAAAATTTGCAAGAAAGCTACAGATGTAAGTAAGCTAGAGATGCAAGTAAGTTCATAATCTTCTGAGTTTTTTTAACCTGGTTAGTCTGGCAACATCACAATGGTCTTTTGGACTGCTGCAGGATCCTTCTGAGTTAGTAGAGTTTTGTTGTAGGTTCATACTTCCTGCAGGTAAGAGATCTTGGCTAATTCTGTACCAGAAGTCCTTTTCTTAATGTCTTTCTTCCCTAACTTGCATCCCAGAAGTTCTTCCTTCATGTTAATTTCATCCAAGAGCATCCCTTCTGATTGGAATAGATACATGTAGAGAAATTTCTGCTGTAACTTATTCAACAATTCCTGGAAGTGCTAAAGGTAAGTTTGAAGCAAGATATTGAGTTAGAGAAATCCTTTTTAGTGAAAGTATTTGCTCTAAAGAGAAAATAAGTTAATACCAAGAGGTGCAGAAACATAGATCCAAGATCTAGAATAGTGCTGGAGAAAACAATCAGGATGTACTTTATTCATCCATAAACTACTATGAAAAACCATATAGTAAAGAAAAAATCAGCATTCAGGAGTCAGTTACTTACTCTTATTTAAAGCTATATCAATGGTTTTATTCATTAAATGAGAAACATATTAAAATTTTCTTATTTATATATCAGGAAAATATTTTTATCCAAAATTCTGTCTGTTCCACCTTCACCTTTTAACAAAGTCTAGTGAAGTGGTTCCTCCATACTGTCCCTGGTGATACAAAGTCAGGAGTCATCTTCTAGTACCAACTTTGGGAGACTGAGCTAAGACAAGCCCCCTTTTTTTCAGAAAAACAGAAATACTGGACACAATTTAAAAGAGTCAATTTTAAACACATAACTAAGAAAAAAAAAAAAAAGGGAAAGATACCTAGGTTCCAAAAATTAAAATGGAGTTTAAAGATCTCATTTCTACCCTCCATTCCATCAAATCGCACTCTCTAGGAATAATGAGACATCAGTTTTCCCCAGTGTAATCATTCTTATTCCTTAATTTGCTTTTTCATTCAACATCATTCAATATGTTATGAACAAGCTTGGATTTAGGTGACTATTCTTTACCTAAATGAATTTAATTGCTGTGTAGTATTCCATAATATGAAGGGATCAGTGTTTACTTAACCAATCCTCTATAATAGCACATTAATTTGACTACAATTCCTTTTTATATAAATAGGGTTGCTATAAATAAATTCGTATTCATATTTGGGCAGGGGTATGGACAGAATATTTCTGTAATATAAGTACCTAGAACTGCATTTGGTGAGTCCAGTGGTTCAAAAATTTTGGTAATTTTTACCAAATTAATTACTGATTTTTAAAAAATTTCATGTTTCTACTGTGTATAGGTGTGGGCTCTTACCCCAACCATCACCAAGCTATCTTGTTCTTTATCATATTTTTCATTTATATGAAAAATCCATGATCACTAGGAAGGCTGATTATTTGGCACATGTATATTATCTACTTGTAGCTATTACTGCTTTTGAAAATTACCTCAATATTTCTTGCTCATGTTGCTATTGGGTTAAACTTTTTTGAGCTCTTTTTATATTGAAAATATTATTATTCTATTGCATGTTTTAAGATTTTTTTCACGTCTTTATATTTTCTTGATAGTTCTGTATTGGAGAGACTTTTGTTTTTAATTCATGTATTAAAATGTGTTGCTCATTTCCTTTTAGCCTTGTGTTTCACATCACTCAGGAAGAGCTTTCCTATCTGAAAATTTAAAAACTTTTTATATACACATTTCTTTTAGTATTTAATGTTTGTTTTTGTTTCATATATTTATAACCATAACCATTCAGTGATTTATTATACTCACTTAACAGCTGGATGACCTGAGACACAGAGATGCAGAGTAACATGCTCATGGCCATAAAGCAGTGTATGGCAAAGCTGGTATTGAAACCCAGGTGATCTGCCTTCAGAGCCAACCCTCTTATTGCCTCTTATTCTGTATACATCAAATTTCATTTTGTGTATTGTGGGAGATTTGGAATCTAATTTTTTCCCAGATATCCTATTTTCCCAACAATATTTATTGCATCAGTCAAGCTTTCCCCATTTAGTTTAAAAACAACCATTATTCAATTATCAGTTCTCATATATACATGAGTATGCAAGGAATCTTAAAGCAGTTTTATTTGTTTATTTTTGTGCCAATACCAACTTTAAAAATTCCAATTAAAAACATTTTCTTTCTCTTTAAATAAAAAATTACATACGTCTCAACAAAAAAATATGTTTTTTGCAAAGGCATATGAAAATGCAATTCAGATCATTTTGGGACTCAAAACACAGAACAAAACTTCTTAAAATCCATCTTTTCCAGGCTCTTCCATCTGGATTCTGCTCACCCCATTCTGTACCCTATTTCTCCAGCCCCTGCACTGCAGAACCCCTTAAGATATTTTCCCTTTACCTCTCTTTCTAAATCCCTGCAGACCCTCTCTTCAAATCTTCTCTGACTACATGGAAATTTGCCCATTTTTTGATTCCTGCCACTGCTTTTCTGGATCCATTCTTCTATCCATCTCCCAATTGTTTTCTTCCTTTATATTATGAAAATTGCTCTATATTTTTTCTGGGACAATTTCTGCATCCCTTTCTATACTTTATATATACACATAATGCAGCAGAGCAAAAGACCAAAAACCAAGCAAGGAGATGTACAATCTTTCTTAGAGGGTACCTGAGGGGGAGAGGTTGTAAATACTCATTCGTTTTTTACTTTGCTCTTGTTAACATTTCAATGTATACGAATTTGTATATAGTTTGTATCATATATTTAAATAAATAAATAAAATGAGGACTTGGAGCTGATGAGGGAGAAGGGCAAGGAGGTCTACAGATGATTCTCACTCACAGCTACCATTGAATGGCACTGCTCAGGGTGCTTGAGGTAATTCTGGCAGTCATCGTGGAAGGTGGGATCCTGGTCCCCTTCTCTTCAGAGGACATGGCATGAACCCCAGTTTCTATGGCCTGATCTCTACTCTTGAGATCCCTGAGTGTTATTCTCAATAGCACTGCAATAGTAAGTTACCCTTCTTAACCCTGGGGTACCAAACCATATTGCTTGTGTGGGTACCAGAGTGAGTCAACATTCACCCCCATATGGAGAGAGCCAGGGTCTCCTTCTTTATTCTTTAATTTTCCTTATTTCCTTAATTTTTTAGCAAGTTTTTTAATGTATAGGAAGCCCCTCCTGATTTCCACCCTGATATCCTCCCAGAGGCTATATTCACTTACTTTCATTTAGAGGCTTACTCCTTGGAAGGTCCTCTAACCTTCCAATCTTGGTTCCTCACTGCTCAGGAGGAGCCCCTCCTTCCTCCCTCTCCTGCCCCTAATACATCTCCAGCTGTCCACCTGCTGATGAGGTCCAGTGAGGAATTTTTCCATACAGGTCTTATCCCAAATAGCATGAGATCTGCTGTGCCTCAAGGCTGAACATCTGCTGGTGCTACTCACAGAGGACACAGTGGCCTGGTCTTTTGTCCATGGCTGACTATCTTCCATCAGCTTCTGAGGGAATCTGGTCCTTCCTATTCTCCAGGCATAAAAGAAGCAAGATTCTCTTTTGGTACAGAAGCTGTGAGGTCTCCTTCTTGCATAGATTATTATACCCCCGAGTCTGAGCCCAGCTCAGGGAGAATTAAGGCTCAAGCAGAGCTAGTACCCTGGTAGGGGGTGTATCTATTTCTTCAAAAACATGTCACTAGGTATGGGTTTCACAGTTTACTCAATGTTTATTCAGGATATGATATCATCATCTGAATTGCCTAAATATATTTATATAATAAATGTATTATATTTTACCTTTTTTCCTTATGTACTGAAGATGCCTAGCTTGAGCTTAACTAGTGTTGTCCTTGGATTCATACCAGTGTGGCTTGTGTCAGGGGTCTTAGAGTGGGCTCACAGGGTTCCATTTGCATGAGATGACAAGGGATCTTCTAAGAAGAACACATCCTGAGGACCACAACCTGGTCCAATCACAGTAATTCTGCTTGGGAGTAGAAGGTCAGCTTTGACAAAGCCATGGGGTTTGACACTAGGATCTCCGGTGGCCCAACCCTTATAACCACACCCCCGAATGCTGTGAAAGAGAAGGACAGTTAGTGTTTTTTGTTTTCATTTGACTTTTTATTTTTAATATGTCAGGCATTAGTTGCACAAGACAACACATGACAATCTGAGAGAAATGCTTTGGGGAAGAAATCTTTCCTCTGGAATCTTACACTCTACCCCACATGTATATAATGCCACATGTGGTTTTTGATGTTCAAGGCCTCAGATATGACCCCAAGTGCTCCAGGGAACTTTGTGCCTAGAACTTACGGCATGAACCTACTGATGGAAATTCTAACATTCTTCTTCCACGGGACCCTTGATCTGGTATCTTCTGAGACAATTTCCCTGTAGAATGCTACAACGGAATCCCTGATATGTCCAAACTCATCTCTTTGCCCTTCTAATTTCAATCCATGGTAGAAATCCACTTAGCTAGAGGCATTTGGAGGACATTTCTGTTACTTTATTCATTTCAGCTCCTGAACACTATCCCACCCACAGTGTGTCCTCTTTCCCGTACCCCTCTACTAGACAAAAGTGGGGACTTCAAGGTATTTTTCCTGTAATAGCACAATTTGCTCTGGAAATATGCTTATTTTCTTCCCAGTTCCATCCAGCCTTTTTCTCCTCCACTTGTCCCTCCCTCCCAAGGAGTGAGAATAGATTAGGAGATGTTACTTAAAAAATGTCTGTCATACTGAATAATACACCAGCTAGAATTCAGTTCTTAATGCTCTCAAACTAACTCTGTTTTGATCAGATTGATAACCACCTTGTTCATCTGACATGAACCCAAATGAATCTCTGCTATTTAGAATAATTAAATTTCTCCCAGGGATCTATGTCTTATTTAGTACAAGGCTTATACTGAAACTTAACTTGGAATAAATTTCACTAAAACAATGTGCACTTAGCTCTCTTACACAGAAAAAGTTACATGATTTATGGGTCAAGGGAACCTGCCTTTTGTTCTATTCAAACTTGCTCCACTGTTGCTAAGAGGTACACATCTCCACCTTCAGTGAAGAAAACTTAGCTGAACAGGTTTCCACACTTCTAAGAAGCTGGATTCCTCTTGCATTTAAGGTAAACCCATGGGACTGTTTTGGTGTTATGATCCCTTCCCTGAATACTTGCAATGTGACTCTGGCTATTTATCTTTAAATATTCATTACATGCTGGCTATCTCCTGCCTATCCATAATGTTTCAAGAATACAATCCAAAGAAATGAGGAAAATTGCCATCAAGTCTTTACTAATAGTTGGTAGAAAAACTGATCCAGTGACCATCTAGTCTGGACAATAACAAGTTGCCTTTTGAATAGAACAATGGGAAGAGTGTTACACCTATACAACTATAAAATTGAGCCATTTACACCACTTCCATGTATCGTCTTCATAATTTTTCCAACATATTAAGCTTTCTATAAACTGAACAAAAATTTTAAGTTGGTACCAGTGGTTTCTATACTACTTGGCAGTTGAAAGCACAACTAACCATCACCAGGCTGACAGGGATCAAAGGCCCAGGAAGGGTGAATTCAGAAAAGGATTGTCTAAGGAGACCAGAACAATCAGGAGACTCCTGCCTGGACTTCTGCCCTACGTATCATGCCATTACTTTATTATGCCCTTAATATACAAGGTTAAAAACCACCCTTTCATCAGAGAAAGATAGTTACTTCACTTTTTACTCCAAGAAATAGCTTATCCAAATATTCCATCCAGGAAAAGTAAGAAACTGAAAAACAAAAATAAACACTTTACCCCTTGGCAGACACAGGTAAACAAGACTTTCTCATCTCTAGACAGAGTCTCCTCACATATACAACTGTCCGTGACAATATGGTACTGACATATCCCTTCTTTTTTTAATACATTTAAAATTTCTTCATTCATTCAATATTTAGATTGTCCCTGTTATGTGCTCAGGTAAAGACTTAAGAAGTCATTTGCCTACCGTGAAGTAGGTCACACTTTAGTTGAAAGAAAGAGAAGTAACTGATTATAGTACGATGTAGTTTGTGACATGGTAAGAGTTGTGATCTGCAGGGGCACAAATAGATTCAGAGAAATCAGACTGTAAGGGCTTTCAGTGAAGGGAAACTTTTTAAGTGAGTCATAAATAGCAAGAATGAGAATTAACACATATTAGAAAAAGGATATGTACCAGGCCAAAGAAATAGAATGTGAGTTTGGGTTTTCTATGGCCCTAAAGGGAAGTTCTATATGCTATGCTATTGGAGTTCAGGTGCCGGGAAAGCAGATTTTGAGACAAAAATTACCATACAAGGAGTTTATTAGGGAGTACTATGGGATCAACACTTAAGGGAAGAGAAGCCAGGAGGATTGAGACAGAGAATGTTGAGTTGCAGTGCAGTCACAAAGTGGCCTTGGCCAATTACAGTGAGGAGCTCCGAAGCTGGGATGACCCTTCTGAGGTGGAGTGAGGGGTATGAGTCTTTATACCTCTACATCAACCAGTCATTGAATACAGGCAGACCCCAGGAAAGGGGAGAAAACTTGGGCTAAATGCTAAAAGTAATTCAAGGAATGAACCCCAAATCTATTTATTTACCAAACATCTATAAGTCTCAATAGAGATTATTGAATCACCTGTCATCTTTCACCCTGGAATCCTCTATCTTTCAGAAGTGTGGTTTCCTTTGTGTCCACAACATATTCTTTGTCCAATCAATTACTGCTATAGTTGTAGTTTTGATTTCACTTAACCACAGGCATGAGAAACAGAAACTCTTACAGAAAGAAACTTGGTTTGGATCATTTTCCTTAAAAGGCAGTTATTGTTATGGGGTGTAACTGGGATATTACAGCTTCTTTAAGAGGGAAAAAAGCCATTTAATCCGCTGCTGTGAAAAGGCAGTGACAGAAAAAAACCATCCTTACCAACTACCTCCTATCTATAGGATGCCCATTTCTCTCCAGGTACTGTGGGAAAATATGAGATCAGTAACCTCAAGGAGACCATGCCTTCATCTGTTAAAAGTCTACCTTGGCTATCAAGAAATAGGGATATGGTTAATACTGTGTAGTCACAAGACCAACAGCATCAACTTCATCTAGGAATTGTTAGAAATGCCAATACTTAGTCCCCACCACAGACCTATTAGATCAGAAACAGTGGGGGTGGAGTCATGTGATCTGTGCTTTAACAAGCCCTCCAGATGATTCTGATGTGCTGGAGGTGGGTAATTTACTGCACATGATAAGCATACTAAGCCAAATGTCTACAAGAGGCCATATTTGTTCTTTTAAAAAATATTTGTATTTATATATTTATTTATATTCTGGCCACCCCATGTGGCACGTGGGATCTTAGTTCCGTGACCAGGAATTGAACCCATGCCCCGGGATTGAACCCGTGCCCCCTGAAGTGGAAGCGTGGAGTCCTAACCACTGGACCGCCAGGGAATTCCCTATTTGTTCTTTTTATAAATTTCAAAAATAAAATTATTTTATTTTTCCTGGTTCCAAAATGAATCCATATTCATAAGAGAAGTATTTAATCTGAAAAGTATAAGAGAATGGAAATTCTATCACCCAGATGGCACTGCTGTGAACGTTTCAGTGCATTTCTTTTCAGACATTTTTCATGCATATTTTATTTGGAAAAAATACGATACTGTACTTGTTATTTAGTAACTCATTTTTTTGATTTAGTAATCTATTTAGCTCAGGACATGTAGATGTAACAATGATAATTCAGATGACTCAGCCTGCGAGTACAAATGAACTTGCCTTTACTCTGAGCTCACCCAGGCATTACTAGCAGGGCATCTAGTCTTTTAAAGTATTTCTCTTCCTCAATATCTCCAAGCTTAGAACTCTGGTTTTAAAGTTTTAAAAGGGTACATTTATTTAAAAGCAAGAAATTTTTAGTTTGTATTAGGCAGTTAAAACAGTTATACAAGTAGGATGTCAACTTAAGCTAAATGTCTGGGGAAACATTAGCATGTAAAGTATTGGTTCTAGCTTCTAAATATGAGTATCATCTGCAAGTTTCCACTTGGCAGCTTCTCCATGCTGTTCACCTTAGTTCTGAAGAAAAAAATGTTCGGGGGAGCAAAATATCCTTTCTGTAATTCAAGACTGTGAGAGTACGCGAACTTGAATAAGGAAAGTCAGGAGCAAATTATTATCATTACTGTCATCATTATATTTCCCAGTGATATTGCACAATGCTGTTCAGGTTTGTGGTGACTAGGAATACAACGCAGGCTTTCAAGGCGCGCAGACTTGGGAGGAAATTTTGCTCTGGCATTTGCTAGCTCTGTGGCTTGCTGCGTTACTTTGAGCAAGTTACGTACTTGACTTTTAAAGTCTTGTTCTCCTCACCTGAGGAAAGAATAACAGAAACTACCTTGCAAGATTAACTAGAGAACTGAATAACATGCTAAATGATGGATTTGGTTCTGAAAGGTTCCTGGTTTAAAGAAAACAACAAAAATTCAAGACATGAGAAGCAAATAACCTGTAAACACAGCTGAGTGTGATAAATACTTCTCCTTTCTCCGCTTCCGTACCTCTGCGTGAACTTGAAGGTAAGTAGGTCAACCTGTGGGCTGAAAATGTGAAGCCAACAAAGACTTCCTCCTGACTGCCCAGCCTCTGTTTCCTCACCCTCTTCCACTACCGCAGCTGACCCTGCCTCAGTCTCAGGATCCTATTCAGTTCCTCCTTGTTCCTTTCAATCCAAATCTGGAAGCACTGGCCAATAGTTAATACACTTACATTAATTAAACTGAAATGGAATATGTTCTTCAGCAAGCTTTTACAGCCAGTGATAACTTTTAACTAGAATTATACAATGAATCTGAAGCAGAACATGACATAAAGTAGTAGAATAAGCACCAGATTTTTGGGCCACGGCTATGCTTCTCACATTGGGCAAAAGTCGCTGTGACTGTGGGAAAGTTAACAAGCCTCAGTCACCTTCAGTTTCTCTGGCCTCACATTTGTTCCATGACGATTTTGGGGAGCTCCTGGGTGGAAGAGCTGGAATCCCTTCATCACCACCATCTCCTCTCGTTTGGCATGAGTGCCCTTCTATCCAGCCCTCCTCCCATCTAGCCCTCCTCCGGGCCACCCGAAGGGCAGGCTGGCTCAGTCCTGTTTCTTCTAACCTTCACCAAACACTTCCTTTCACCAACAAGACTCCTCCATGTATGTTTCTGATTACTGTGACTTGTTAGATATATTTTATTTTAATTTGTAACATTCAAATGGCTAAAAATTCAAATACAAAAATATGCTGTAAATCCTCTTCCACCCTGTTCTCTTCCCTTAGTTTCTCTCCCTACCCCACTCCACCAAATACAGGTTATCATCATTGTAATTTATTCCTGGTATATTCTTTATTTAGTCATACCTAAGTAAGGTCAAATATAAAATGTGTTTTACATTTTAATCTCAAATGTAGCATTTTATATATACAGTCTGCATCTCGCTTTTTTTTTTTCTTTTTTCAGTATAGGAAGAGCACCCAATTCTTTCCTCTAGCTGAATAGTTTTCCTTTGTGTGAATATGACTTAACTATCTCTAATTGGAAGGATTTGGGTGATTTTCTGTCTTTTGATATTATATATAACGTTGCAATGAATAATACTGTATGTAAGTCATTTCACATGGATGCAAGTATTTTTATAGGACACATTTCAGACCTGCACTTGATGGATAAAAGACTATATGCATCTGTAATTTTAATAGATTTCACCAAATTGCCTCCACAGTGATTGTGCCAATTTCCAGGACTCTGGCAAATTATAAGAGCATCCCTCCCCAAAGTCTCCATAAGAGTGTTTTTAAAACCGAACTCGGCAGTTTCATCCATCTGATAGGTTATAAATGGCACGTTAGTCACTTTTAATTTCTATTTTTTATTATTATGCATGAAGTTGAACCCTTTTCATGCATTTATGTTTTCCTCTGCAAACTGCTTGTTCATGTCCTTTGGCTTTACTTCTATTGTGTCACCTGGAACAAATATTCAGTGTGTGATGATATTTTCAGATCTTGCAATACAAATTATTCTGAGTATTTCTCATTGCTCCTACCAATTTCCGGCAAATAAAGAAATCATTGGGATGGATATTCTATGATAAGGAAAGTATTATAGTGGAGACATATTTCATTATATCTACTTGGCCAACTTTTATGAAAATATACCCATTTGAAGAACAATTATGAAATATTAATGACTCATTTCAACTCATAAAAATTTCAGATTGATAGAAAATACAAAGTGACATTACAAAATAAAAACACTTGTAGTCAATGTGCATCATCTTAAAGCACAGACCAATATATATATATATATATTATATATATATATATATATATATATATATAATATATATATATGTATATATACACAAAACCAAAGCAATACTACCATTTTAAAACAAAAAGAAATAATAGTGTCTGGAGAAATCCTACCACCCCTCCACCTACCCTATGCTTTTAAAGCCTGCAGTTGGCTCTTCCTCCACATGGTTCAAGTTTCCATTCCTTGTTTGCTCAGCTTTCCTGTGAGTCGGAACACAAAGAACAGACACCGGTTGATTTCTACTTGGACAATGGTCCAGGCACAGGTGCTATAGTCCTGGTTTTCCAGGTAATCACGTATCCTTTGGAAATATATTTTAACCTGTAATCTAAGGTTCTCACTGCCCAAGGTGTCTCTTTTCTGCTCTGCTTGCAGTCTCATGAGCGCTTCTAGGTATTTCAGCTGTTGATGAAGTTCAATGAGGAACTTCTCCATGTGGCTTTCCTCCCAACCATTCAGAGAAATAATTGCCCTGAAGAGGTTGAAGATCTGCTGAAGCATCTCATGAAGAATGGCCAGTGCTTGTCCTTTCTGGTACTGGTGAAGATTCATAGACTTCTGGGGAAGCAGGAAGTTTTTCCTGTGTGGTAGACACTGCTGAATTGAAGAGGTCTGCAATTTATTCAAGAGTTTTAAACTCTCTCTGTTCACTCTCTTTTGTTGGAAAAGAACCAGTTTCAGCTCTCGGGAGCAGACAGAGGAAGAAGCCAATAGCACCAACACAATTTCAAAGAAAGGTTTGTTAATCATGGTGAAGGTCAAATACTCCACTCATCTCTGTACAGACTTGATAAGGCTCCAACTCTAGTGACTATATGTCTTTCGTGCATCTCAGATTATTCTGGAAGGGGATCTCTTTTGCAGTTTTGTTTCTAATGCTGTCATTTCTCAAAGTTTACATGTTAGGCTTTCTGGTTCCCTATTCGTACTGTTCATGGGACATTTCCTCCACTTTCCCCATTGTGTTGGCTGTTTGAGGAAGTAATCAAAAGAATTTGTTTTCTTTGTATGTGTTCCTTGAGGCAATTACAGACCAGTCATCCAAAATGATCTTCTATTACTCTCATTATTTATTACACACAAAGTTTCACTCAACACAATATGCTTTCTAAATATTTAGTCATTTGGTCAAGCTTATTAAAGTTCTTTTATTGAGAGTAAATGTTTCTTCTTAAAGTAGTAGTCTTTCATGGACAGAGGCTTAGCAGCACCTGTAAGGCACTCAGGGGCAAAAATTAAACAACAAAAATTTAACTGAGTAAAATTAAAGGTCAAACTGGCTCCACCAAGCTGTAAAAAAGGAAAGGTTTTTAAAGGTAGAAAGGGGGCAGAAAAAAGAAAATTATTAGCAAAAAATGTATTGTCTCAGGCAAGGTTGCCTTCCTAAGGGGAATGGAGGGGCCTATACGGAAGATTACCTCACTAGCGCTAACCAGGTAATTCTAGGTTGACTGGTTAAAGGTTACATTCCTGGGCTGTGGAAACGGCAATTAAGTTAAATATTAAGTCTTGGTTTACTGACATGGGGCTTAGCACAAGTAACTCCATTTTGGGTCTGCTGTCTCCTTTTTAACACTACTAAATTTAAAACCTCAAGTAGAACTGTAAATTTGCACAAATCCTTGAGCAAATTAATCTTAAGATATGTATCAGCAATCTTAAATTGTTTTGCATCTTATCCAAGCAGTTTAACATCTAAGATTCTAGCCTATGAAAGTAATATAAAAGGGAAAATATTAGCAAAAGAAGGTCATTAAAAAATTATTGCAATTGCAGAATATTAGAGACAGCCTATAGGTCCAACAATAGGGGAATGGTTAAATAAATGTTGGTAAATCCACATAATGAAATGCTATGTAACCATTATAAATGATAAAAATTATACGTGAAAAGAGTTTGGGAGCAGTTGGTTAGTCTATATTCCCTAAGGTACCAATAACTATGGTAAATCAATGTGACTAGTTTACATCAGTAATGCTTCTTGAATTACAAATTCCCAGTTCCATATCTAAGTCCTCCAGAATAAACCCCCAATCAACCTTTCCGATCTTAGATAAGATTGCTCCAAATGTAGTATGAGGGAACCTGAATTCCAAATAAAGTTAATGATGCGCTATTCCCTTAATATAGTTAGACTTGTGTGTGTGTGTATTAATGATATTTTCTCTCTCTGAAACATCACTTGTTGCCTCCTTCACTCCCAGTACCTGTCTGTCCAAGGACTAAGGACTACTTCTCCTTTAGGGCCTAGATCTCTCCCCAAGGAGCTTTAATCTCTTCTCTGGATCCTCACAGCACTTTGCACCTTTTAAGACACTTTCTTGGTCTGCCTTATATATGGTTATTTATTTACCTGTCTTACAACCTTCCAACATTAAAACCTGTTAATAGAGTGGAATAAACATTCATCTTTTTTACTGTCTATACAACTATAATAGGAGCTTAATAAACCTGTGTTGACTTGGAGTGACAATGTGCTCTACCACAAAGTAATACAAGATGTTACATCTTATATTTGACCATTTCTCTGCAGGCAGTTGGGTGAGATCACAAGTGTTGAAAAGAGACTGTAAACATGTGTGGTCTCATTATCTACCAGCTCAGCTATATGCTGGTGTCACTTAGTCAGTCTGGTATTAATAAGCTGAAATAAACTGAGTCAAAATGCTCCATGGAGGAATCTTTTCCCGTACAAAAGTTCAACTACATCGATCAAAAGGTTTCTAACATTTTGGGTGCTGTGGAATTTGAACTTTCAGATCCAGGTCCATGAGAGTCAAATTACAGAAATCTCTTATCTGAGCTAACAAGGTAAATAGGCTTTAAACTGATGTCAGGGAGTGGGAGTTGGAAAGAAAAGAAAACTTCACACCAAACTGGACAGAGTATTAACTCTGTTCAAAGGTAGGTAATGTCATGTTAAACCTTGGGCCCATGACTACAAACTTAACATCTAAGCTATGCACAGCTTGTACTGGATATTGTTCTGTAAAGCATGTCCTCTTTGAAAAGTTTTTAAACTTTTCACAGGATCAAAAATTACCTAGTAATTCCACTAGACTTACTGGTTATTTGACATCTGTACATAGTGTTCCTCTGCTTGGGACCATGGTGTCCATCAGGATGACAAATACTTCTTTCATGTTTTCACATCTCCTAGGGCAACCAGTAACCTTATAAAGTGATTCAGTGAACTAAGGGCTCTGTTCTTTCCCACTGGCTGCTAGAGAAGCCAATTGCTTAAGGAAAGGCTAGGGAAAAAGAAGGAAATCTGTTATATATTATCATCTGAATTATGGAATTTGGATTTTGAAGTCACAAAGACCTGTAATGGAATATTCTCTCTACCATCTGCTGGCTGTGTGACTTTGTGCAAGTTACTTAATTCCTTTCTGACTCAGTTTTTTCATCTCTAATTTATAAAACATTTTTGAGGATTAGCAGATAATAAGATTATAAATAAAAATCTAGTATGGTGTCTAAACTATGATAAATAACTAATGCATATTCGTTTACTTCTACTTAACAAATGACTTCATCAGCCACATTCTTCCTGGGGATTCACAGATAGTTATGGTAAAATATTTTTACAGATAGAACAGAAGATAGGAATTAAAAATTCAACATTTTTATCTTCTTGTGGCTCTTTTGAGGATAAGCTGAGTTGCTCTGGGTTTCTGGAAGGGTCTGATCTCATTATATCTGAATAATTTTTATTGTGGCAGCAACTCCACTAGTGTTTTTGAAATTTCTTCTTCTCCCTCTTCTCCTCTTTCTCCTCCTTCTTCTCCTCTTCCTTCTCTGCCCCTTCTTTCTCTATCTGTGTCTCTGTTTCTCTCTCTCTCTCAACAAAGACCTATGATTATTTATAATATACAAAAGGAATAACACCTGTTTTGATAACATTCTGATTACTCTATCTAGACAACAGATTTTTGACCTGATAGCAACATAAATCTAGAAATCTTTAATGCAGAGCTTCAGGAAAACACTGTAAGCATAAATGAGAATAATCTCTAATCTGCAGTCAAGACTTTCACATCATTTTCATCCAATTGACTATAATAATGTAAAATTGTGTTGATTTCCAAATGCTGGAGGATTTTCCAGATATCATTCTGTTATTGATTTCTAATTTGAATCTGTTGTAGTCAAAGAAATTTAAATTTATTGAGACTTATTTTATAGCTCAGAATATGTTCTATCTTTGTGACTTGTACCATGTAAACTCAAAAGAATTATTTTCTGCTTTTGTTGGCTGAACTGCTCTATAAATGGTAATTAGGTCAACTTGGTTGATAGCGTTGTTGAAATTTTCTATGCTCTTTCTATCATTTGTTCTATCAACTATCAAGAGAGATGCCTTGAAATCTCCAACTGTAATTTTGGATTTGTCTATCTCCTTTTCAGTTCTATCAGTTTTTGCTTCATATATCTTTAAACTCTGCTATTAGGTACATCGCATCACTGTCCACTTGATGAATTGACTCTTTTATATTGAAATGTCCCTCTTTGTCCCTGGTAATATTCCTTATTCTGAAATCAACTTTGTCTCATATTATATACTCATGCTTTCTTTTGATTAGTGTTTGCAAGGTGTATCCTGTTGTATCTTTTTACTTTTAACCTATACATGTTTTTTTCATATTGAAAGTGAGTTTCTTACATATGGCATATAGTTGGACCTTGCTTTTTATCTAATCTAACAATCTTTGCTTTTTATTACAGTGTTTGGGCCATTTCCATTTAATGTGATTATCAATATGTCTGGGTTTACATCTACCATTTTGCTATTTGTTTTCTAATTGCCGGCATGTTCTTTTTCCTTTTTTCCTTCTTTTAGATTTATTTTTAAAAAGTAATTCCACTTTATCTCTACCATGAGTTTATTAACTACACCATTTTGTTTTATTTTTATAATAGCTTCTCTAGGGTTTAAAGTATATATTTTTATTTAGCATATTACAGTTTACTTTCAAATAATATTATATAACACAAAGTATATTGTAAGGATATTACAACATATTTCTATCTTCTCCCTTTCATCCTTGTACTATTGTTGTCAGACATTTTCACATATTTTAAACCTCTAATGCACTGATGTTATATTTGTCTTTTAAATAGTCAATTATATTGTAAAGAGAGTTTGGAAATCTGTCTTCTATATTTATTCACATAGTTACCATTTAACCAACCATATCTACCATCATCATATATTTACCCACATAGCTACTGGTGGTCTTCATTCCTTTTTTGTAGATCTAAATTTCTATCTGGTGTTATTTTCCTTCTTCTTGAATAACTTCCTTTAATATTTCTTGTATCTCAGTTCTGCTGGCAATAAATTCTCTTGGTTTTTCTCTGAAAAAGTATCTTTTTCTTCATTTTTGAAATATTTTCTTACTGGGTATAGAATTTTAAGTTGACGTATTTTTTCTTTCAGTACTGTAATGGTGTTGCTCCACTGTCTTTTGGCTTACATGATTTCTGAAGAGAAGACTGCTGTCATTCTTAATTTTATTTCCTTGTGCATAATGTGTCTCTTTTTCTCTGACAGCTTTTAAGATTTTCTCTCTATCATCATTTTTCAGCAATTTGATTATGATATGCCTTGGTGTGATTTTCTTCCTGTATCTTCTACTAGGAGTTTCTTGAATCTGTGTTTTTATAATTTTCATCAGAATCAGAAAAGTTTCAGACATTATTTTTTCCAACATTTTTCATCTTTTTCTGGGACTCTATTGTAGATATGTCAGACCATTCAATATTTTCACACAGGCCACTGATGTTTTGTTCATTTATTTTAGTCTTTTTCTCTTTTATTTTTGATAGTTCTATGGCTATATCTTCAAGTTGATTGATACTTTCTTCCCTAATATCTTAATTAATGTTAATCCCACCCAATATATTTATATTTATCATTCTAGGTATTATATTTTTCATCTCTAGAAGTTCAATTTGTTCCTTTTTGACATCTTTCATTTCTTCCTTCATTATGTTCATCTTTTCTTCTACCTTCTTGAGCTTATGGGGTATTTTTATAATAGGCCTGTTAACCTCCTTGTCTGCTAATTCTATCTGTGTCATTTCTGGGTCTGGTTTCTTGATTATTTTTTCTACTGCTTATGGGTCCTATTTTCTTGCTTCTTTGCATGCCTGGTAGCTTTTGATTGGATTCTGAACATTCTAAGTTTTACTTTACTGGGTACTGAATTTGCTAAGTCCTATATATATGGTTGGGCTTTGTTTAAGACGTAGTTAATTTACTTGGAATCTGTTTGATTTCTTGGGGCCTTGCTTTTAAGCTTTGCTAGAGTGGATGGATCAGACTTTATAGTCTAGGGCAATGTTATTCCACTACCAAGGGAATACCCTTGTAAGGACTCTCTTCAATGTTCCCTGTATTAGGAAGTCTTTGCAATTTGGTCAGTAGAAAATGAAATATTCCCAGTCCTGTGTCAGCCCTGGGGATAGCTGGCCTGTTCCTTTCTGGGTCTTTTTCCCCAGTCTTGGTTAATCACAAATTAGCTACAGACTCCAGCAGTCCCTTCTACAGATCTCTGTATCTTTATATCTCAGTATTTGTCTCTGTCTCTTTTATCTCTAATATTTTGCCCTGCAATATCTTACTACCTCTCTGAACTCCAAACTTTGACTATCAACTCAGTGAGATCACTGATCTGTTTGGGTTTCCTCCTCCTCCTTGTGCTCCTAGAAACTTTCTCCACACAGTAAGCAGGAGCAATAATAGGGCTAACTATATTTATTTTCCTTTTCTCAAGGATCGTTATCCTATGCTTCCTGTTACCCAATGTCTGAAAGCTATTGTTTCATATGTTTTCTTTCATTTTTTAGTTGTTTAAAGTGGGAGGGTGAATCTAGTCTCTCGTCACGTCTGGAAGTGGAAGTTCTCTCAACATTAATGATCTAAATCGGAAGTTAGCAAACTACAACCCATGAGCCAAATCCAGTTCACCACCCGTTTTCATAAATAAAGTTTTATTGGAACACAACTGTGCCCATTCAATTATGTATTGCATATGACACTTTCATGCTATAATTGGCGAGTTTAGTTGTGACAAAAATGGGCTTTGTCAGTGACTTCTAAGTTTATTAGCTGAAAGTATATTTCTATTTCTTCACTTTTCCCACAAATTATTTATTTACTATTAATCTAAAAAACTTAATGCTGTAATTAGAATCCTGATTACCTCTGTGTGCTAAAAATATGCCAAAATAGTTTGTTAGTACGGAAGGCATTTAAAACTCAACCAAAGGATGGCAGTATAAGATCAATTACTTATAGCCTGGAATCAGCTTGCACTGTTGGCAAAAGAAATCAAAACGTTCATGTCATCTAGTAGTCTAATAATGTGTAGTCAACAACACATTATTGTTTTGACCAACTGAATTGTTCCCGTAATGCACAAGCTTACTAATCACTCTAACTCATACTAAGATACTTACTGGTTAGTGTTAAATATTTCCCTTTTTTTGCCTTGATAACTCTAATGGACATTTACTGCTTTCTGGATATCCACTGTCATCACTGCTCTCTTCTCTGGGGGTTATGGGTAAACATGTCCTGACTTCTCTGCCTACTCTTGGATCTTGTGCTTCTGGCCAGACTCCTCAGTGTGATACATCCAGCCCTAGTCCTACTAGGCAACTACTCAGTGCCTCACTTTGACCTGGCCTCAGTGATCATTTCAGGCATGGTCATTTGTCCCAATGATTTCAACAAACCTCTATCCCCATTTTCTGAGCATAAACTTGCAAATTAAATTAACCATACTAATTTATCTATCACAGAATGCTGGAGTTGCAAGTGATCTTAAATAGTATGTAATCTCTGCTTCCCTTTCCCTTTCCGAAAAACTAGTTCTAAAGCCAAAAGATGGGTAGAAAAAAGTAAGCATTGTGCTGGAAGGGGCAGGGACTCATGGTGGTCCAGATCCCATGGTAGGATGCCAGAGTTCAAAGAGGATGGGTCAAGCACCCACATGAAGAGATAACCTGGCATGAGACGTTGGAGCCTGAGAAGAATGAGTAGAGTGTCTGCAGTGGGTGGGATGGGCAGCTGCTGTGAAGAGTCACAGCCTGAGTTGGGTGAGGAGAGCAAAGTTTCTTATGGACAAAGTTTCAAAGTAAAATTTTATTGTTTATTTGTAAATGTTGTATATATTTAAGGTATACAATGTGATGTTTTGATACACATGTATATCATGAAATGATTACTATAGTCAAGCTAATTAGTATATCTATTACCTCACATAATTACCTAAATAACTTAGTTTTAAAGAGTGAAAGAGTAACTTTACAGTGGAAAAGCCCAGCAGCCATAACCTCATTCAAGGGATCAAAGTGAACCTCAAATGGGACAAACTGAAATCATGGATGACCAGATAAGACGCAACTCAAAAAACACAACCATCTCTTTTGTGCTCTTACTGCCAAGTGTAAATAACTTTAATCATGAAGCACCATTACTTAAACCCAACTGAGGAACATTATACAAAACAACTGCCCTGAATATTTCAAGGTTGTGAAAGTCAACAAAAGACCAAAGAACTGTTTCAGAATAAAAGAGACTAAAGGGACTTCCAGTTTCCAGTTCTGTACGTAAGGAGCATGGAAGTAGTCACTCTGTCTTAACAAGTAAAAAGCTGAACAGACCAAGAAATCAATAACTCTTTTAGGATCCATAAAAGAGGGGAAGACACAGGGCAAACTTCTGTCCCACAATTCAGAGGGAGAGAGAGGAGAATACAGCGAGTTAAGAGTTTACTGGAGCACAGACTCAGAAGAGGAAACCACCGTGGGAACCAGTGCTGGGTGGGAAAACCTGAACTGTAATTGGTGAGTTGCTGGATGCTCAGTGAGACTAAAGGATATGCCAACTCAATACATAGCGTGATTCTGAACACTGTCCATTCGCAATTAACAATATTATTGGTATAACTGGACAAATCTAAATATGAAGGCTGAGTATTATATGGTACTAATGTAACAATGTTGATTTCTCAGTTTTGATGATGGTATTGTGGTTATATGGGAGAAATGTTCTTGTTTGTAGAAAATACACATTAAAGTATTTGAGAGTATTAGAGCATCAGATTGGCAACTTACTCTGAAATAATTCCAAAACTAAGGTTCTCTCCTCTGTATTGGTAACTTTTGAGATTATTTCAAAAGGAAAAAAAAGTTTGTGTTGTGTGCGTGTGTGTGTTTTTAAGTGAAATAACCCATTTTTGAGATGTGGTAACCGAGGCCTCATAGGGCAGAGTATCCTTCTTTTTACATACTATCGTCACCTATACTGTTCTTTCTTCCCCTCTTCA
The DNA here is from genome assembly GCF_028564815.1 of Eubalaena glacialis. Lineage (NCBI taxonomy): Eukaryota > Metazoa > Chordata > Mammalia > Artiodactyla > Balaenidae > Eubalaena > Eubalaena glacialis. The sequence continues at coordinate 71,652,455 of NC_083724.1, forward strand.
TAGTTTAATTTAGGCTAAGAATGGCAAAAATGCAGGGAAGAAAAGGCCACCACTCCCCATTATGAATGATGCTTAAGCCCATGGAATCTAAAGTGTGACATATTAGATTTAAATCCCAACTCTATCATCTGTTTGTTGGTTGGTCTTGGGCAAGTTTTAACATTTCTGTGTCTCAGTTACATTAATGTAAAGTCATGGTATCCCATGGAGCTGTTGTGAGATCTAATTGAGATAATCTAATTAATGTGCTTATCACATGGTCTGTGCTCAATTAATAGTAGTATGTTATTTGTATTAGGCACAACCGTATTAATATCAGTAGATTACAGCACTCTTTCACACGGATCCCTAGGTAACTGCTCTCAACATAGCTCTCCAAGCAGACCCCTATTAATCAATCACAGCTGGAAATAAGATGAAGCCTATCTTCCATCAATGGTTTTTCAGTAAATGTTGATTAATCCAAAGAAAGAAGGACCGAGTGGGTGCATGCTCTAGAAGCACTTACACAACATTTACTGGTCCTCACGATACTAATTCATTCAACACATTTTTATTGATTGCTTATTATCTTCCTATTACTGCTTTAGACCTGTTCAGTGAGCCAGAGATAAAGATCACTGGAATGTGGTTTAATTGGATTAGGAAGGGTGAGAAGGGAGAAACAGTGAAATATAATCAAATTATGTAGCACAATATAAAATAGAAGTAGATCAGAATAAGATCAGTTGGGAGCATCTTTTCTTTCCATTTATTCACCTCTTTGTTATACAACTTCTGTATACAGAATGAGAAGAGCAAGCAGCCTAAAGATCAACCCTGAGGATCACCAGTTCTTAAGGAATGAGTAGAAGAGGACACCACAAGGGAAATAAAGAGCGCCTAGATCAGTAGAAGGAAAACCATTTTTCAGGAAAAAAGGATAGTCTAACAGTGTCCAGTGCTGCTGACTGGATAAGCAAAATAAAGTACTTGAAAGCATATGTTGGAATTAATGCCATGGAAGTCATTAGTGACTTTGATAAACAGAATTTTCAATAGGGTAGTCTGGGTAGAAGCCAGATTTCAACGCTTTTAAGAAGAAATGGAAAAACAATGTAGGCAATGCCAACAAAAATTTGATCACTCCAGGGAGGAGAAAAATAGAGTGGAAGCAGGAGTAGGATGTTCAATCTTGAAAGGTTCTGTTAGTTTATAAATTTTGATTTAAGGTGAGAAAGACTACCTGTTGGCTGCAAGAAGCCAGGAGAGAGAGAGAGAGAGAGAGAGAGAGAGAGAGAGAGAGAGAGAGAGATGGAACTCATGGCAGGCTTGGTCTTCAGCAGGAAGGAAAGAGGAAAGAATAGGCACTGATGCAGGCCGGTGTGCAGGTGTGGATGAGGAAGTTGAGAGTTTCATTCTGATGGTTTCTATTTATTTTCTTGGTGAAGTAGGTTAGATCACTTGAAGGGCCATCTTTGAGATCAGCGTTTGCCTTGGCACATGCTGTTTCCTGTGCCCTCAAAGCCCTTCTTGTCTCCAACCCCTCTTCACCTACTGACATGCCTCTCTGCATCCTCTTATAGCCCCATTCATTGTTTTCATCATAGTCTATAAGATTTGTGACTATTTTATTAATTTCTCTCTCTCCTAAGAAGACAGTAGCCAAGTCTTTGTTTTGCTCACATTGAAATCACATAGCCTAGCACATTATATTCCTAGCTTGGAATATAGTAGGGATTCAATAAAAATTGGATGAATAAGTGTTTTTAATTCAATAGAAGAAGGAGAAGTGTCCTAGGTTTGAAGAGAAGGGACAAGATTTAGGGCTGTGATAGCAAAGAATGTGAGGAAGAGATGGCTGATCGGGTAGGAAAGTAATATTGACCTGGTGTGATAATAAATTTTGTGTGTCAACTTGGCTAGGCCACAGTATTCAGATATTTGGTCAAACATTATCCTGGTTGTTTCTATGAGGGTGTTTCTAGATGAGATTTACATTTAAATCAATGGACTCTGAGTAAAGCAGATTGTCCTCCATACTGTGGATGGGCCTTATCCAATCAGTTGGAGGTCTGAATAAAACAAAAGATTGACCCTCCTCCAAGCAAGAAGGAATTCCGCAGTGACTCGATATGTATCATCAGCTTGTCCCCAGATCTCATGACTGCCAGCCCACCCTGCAGATTTTGGATCTGCCAGCCTCCTTATGTCTCTGTGTACATACACACATCCTATTAGTTGACTATTACACCTTGTTAGGTACATTGGTGAACCTAAGTTAATAATGGCATCAATTTACCTTGCTTTGAGCAGAAGCAGAGAAGGTCCACAGTCCACCCAGGGTTGGGGCTTTGCCAGGTGGTATTCAATTGAATGACAATGAAATAATTCCAAGATATTAGTAAGAGAGTAGTAGAAGTATTGGACCCTGGAATTGATAACAGGTGAGTCTGGATTATACCTAAATGATCAAGTTCAGGAGCAGTACAGTCCTCCTAAACCCCTCTGATCATATTTTCTCTATTTTCTCTAGTTTGAATACCTGGTTAGATAACAATGTTACTTGTATATCCATTCATATGGAAATATCCAAATAATAGCCACTGCTTACTAAATATATACTATCTATGAGACACTTCTCAAAAAGCTTTACCTCCTTCCTCTCCCTCTCAGCAGGATTCTTGGTAAAATAGTGTAAAGTAACAGAGACTCTCTTAGCATTATAACACATCAAAATTATGAGAAGTGGTCCACATAACAAGAGAAAAATTTGTCCTATATATGTTCTGACAAATTAAAAGACCTAAGCTTTTCTAAGATGAACAGTAAAAGGTACCTAAAGCTCTTCAAAGATGAAAGTTTTAAAAAGGCAAGTATGAGGCACGATCTTGAGGACATTTCATCATGTGGCTAGGAGTGAGCCAGGAAATTAGGCAGGGTAGGGAAGAGAGGTTTAGACAAAGAGAAGATGAAGGGGACCAATGAAAGAGATGGGACCCTGGACAACCATCCAAGATGGTTGCTACGGACTGAAAAGTATTTCAATGGGAAAGGTTAAGAAATGGTTTGTATTTTCTCTGAATGCCAAGTGTGTTCACTGTTGATTAATGGTAAGATTACTTCCTTTCTGGTAGTAGACAACACCTCCACAACTGTCCAAAATTATTTACTTAACTAACACTTATACCTCTTACTTTGTGCGAGGCATTGTTCTAGGCAAACTACAAATATAATATTAATTCATTTAATCCACACAATTACTCTATGAAGTATTATTATTATCTCCACTGTATAAACAAGGAAGCTTAGATGGAGACATATTAAATACAAATGTTGTACATCATTAAGAGAATACATTAATATTATTTCTAATCTTTTTTTAGGAGTTTGGGATTAATACATACACACTACTATATATAAAATAGGTAGACAACAAGGACCTAATGTATAGCACAGGGAACTCTATACTCAATATCCTGTAATAACATATAATGGAAAATATCTGAAAAAGAATATATATATATTTTTAAAAAGATAAAATTCTAATGTTTATAATATGCTTGAGAGGTAGGTCTTATTATCTCCACTTTAAAAATGAAAAGAAAAAAACACCTTTGATTTAGAGAATTAAATAACATTTCCAACCACATGGACTTATACTTCCGGTTATCAGGGAGTAACAGGGTCAATAATTACCCTCCCACTGTAAACAACTAGAAAACAAGACAAAATACAGGCAACAACGATTTTTAGTCACTGGATAATAGGCAGTGGAAGACTGTGATCCCTGAGAGATGGGAAACAAATGAGGCTTTCTGCTTGGAGGCAATTTCTAGACTAGGCTGCAGGGAGGAGAAACCTCCCTGGACAATCTGAGTTAAAGAAAGAGAGATCAGAGTTTGTAGAGCCCAACACAGCTAGAATTTGCAGGGCAGAGTACCCAAAAGGGTGGAACTATCTAGAACTTCAGAGGTGTACTCTTGAGTCTTTGGTGGATACTAATGTGTGTACATGTTAGGTGAAATCCTACAAGGCACAGCAAGTATAGTCTTCAGAAGAAGAAAATAAGTATCATGGACTTTTAGGCTAAAGAGCACAGAGCTGATGAACACTGAATTCCATGAACACTGAATTCATTGACTCATTTGTAAATTTGGGAAAGAAAGGCCCAATACATAGCAATATATAGCAATATATATTGCTATATATAGCAATATATAGCAATCATAGCAATATATAGCAATCATTCAGGTTCCCATCAGGCACATGGGAGAATACATAGGGCATTCCATAAAGAGCCCTTAAAGAGCCACTCTTAAATGTGGAACTAAATTAGTCCTAAAGTAAAGACTGCTCTAGACCTGTCAAAAGTGCTTAAGAACAAGACTGGAAAAAACCAAACTAATCCACAATCAGTATGACTGCCTGGCAGAGCAAAATCCAAAACTCTTAAAAGAAATACATCAAAATACAGCACAATGAAACATAAAATCACAATGTCTGGCATTCAATTAAAAACTACTGCACATATGAGGAAATAGGAAAATGTGACCCATACTTAGGAGAATAATGAGTTAATGAATCAGATCGAGAAATAATGGAACTAGCAAAGATATCAACATTATGCTCCATATGCTTAAGGACATGGAGGAAAACAAACAGAAACACAATGAGAAGAGAAACGGAAAACAAAATAAACAAATAAACCAAAGAGAAAGTCAAGATTTCAAAAATACACTATCTGAATATGTCACTATGGGATTCACAACCAAACAACAAAGACACAACAGAGACGGTCAGGTCATAAATAGAACTCAAATTCAGTTCCATGTGACTCCAAGCTATTATGATTTTCTCACGGTGCTTCTCATTTTATAGTGCCCTATAAAAAGCCACAGATAACAACAAAGGCAGAAATACCATTCATGCAGAGGGGCTGTGATTAGAGGGACAAATGTAAACATGGCATAATGAAGAAAAGAATTTTAGAAACAAGACAGACATAGGCTCAAATTCTAGCTCTGTCATTGAGCTAGGTGAACTCCTACAAATCCATGAACACTGAATTCACTGACTCATTTGTAAATTTGGGAAAGAAAGGCCCGATACATAGCAATATATAGCAACAATTAAGATAAAGTGAGAGGATACTTATCACTCCACTTGGCACATAGGCATATAACTTTTTCAATAGCTGGTAGGGGAGAACGCTGAAATTCTTACCTGGGCTCAAGGAACTAAATATCAATGACTAGAAGGCCTGCATCAGGCTCAGGAAAAGCTATAGGATGTGTGTGCATGTGTGTGTATATCTGTGTGTGTGGAAGGGGGTGGTCCTGGATGCCAAGAAGAATTCTGCACCAGGCTTCTAGCCACTTTTAAAGCTAGTGGGCCAGATGATGTAAGTGAACATATTTCTCCCAGAATAGCATACAAAGCCTTAATGGATATTACTCTTTTGACCTAAAAAAAGTTTACAGGAATTCTAGATGGAAATCATGATTGAAAAGGATCTGCCAAAATATATATTTTAGGAAATGTGCCTGTCAACTTCACATTGTAATGAATGTTCTCATTTTCCCTTGGAACAAAATGATGTATTTCAAAGAGTCTGTTTTACCCTGAGATAGTACTAGCTCTGGAACCCAGCATACTAGATGTACAGTACTTGGAGAGTTAGTTAACCTTAGTAAGTCTCCATTTTTGTAAAACTGGCATGCTAATAATAACCTTGTAGTTATAACGGTTAAATAAGGTAACATATATAAATTGCCTAGTATTAGTAATTTAATATTTATTTGTTTCTTGCCCTTCGGGAGTCCTTTTTTCCCTTCAATTCCTATTTATTTTATCTGATATTATGAAATCCTCCTCAGATGGAAATTGAACTAAGATTCCATACCACTGGCCTCTGATGTCAACTCTCTCAGTTTAGGCTTATCACTTCTTCCTTTCCTGAATCAACATTTGCGGGATTAAAAGAGACAAACACAAGAGAAGTCATTGTAACCTCACAGAGCTTTGTCACATTTGGGGTTCATTAATCTCTGAGTTTTGAGAAGAACTTGGTTGGCTTCACTCCTTGATAGAGCAAACAGAAAAATAAAACCAGGAGACTATAAAACATTAAAGAGCTGGAAACTTTGCCCTTTGCCTTCTTAACCTAGCCTATACTTTTCAAGGCTCTAAGCAACTATCAAGAGACAGAGTTGTCTAAAATCAATACTGCTACCTTGTATAACCACCAGAAAGCAGATATGAAGACCGGTGCCTGACCTGGCCCAGAGATTAATGAGTTTGCTGAAAAACGTAGTCTGACTACCTAGTCACACATTTCTCCTGGCATAGGACTGGAAGGATGACTAGTGCAGAGGCTGTGGCCTAAAGTGGTTCCAGGAAATTCTCAGATTGGTGAGAGTATTATCAAAAGACCAGTGAGCTGGGAGGGTATCCAAGTGATCTACAGGCTGCCATGCCAAGAACCCAAGTTCACTTGAATTCCAGGTAAAAATATTCTTTGTGGGCTAAGATGTGTTGTCTCAAACAATGTGCTCTTCTAAATAAATAAACTAAAAATGAAGACAAAATACTGCTGCTTAAAAATCTTATTAAAGATGTAGTAGTAGATTTGCAAAGTTCTTTATGAAGGCTGAAAATCTATGCCTGGAACATGGAGGGAGAAGCACTGAACAGATTTACTTAAATTCAATTTCAATTTTTCTGCGCTGAATTAAATAGATATTAACATTGGGTCAATTTATCTTCACGATTAACTTCCTGAAGGCACCTAAGTTTGACCCCATCTATCAGTGTCGAACTTCACTCCGACTAACCTAGGAAGTCAGGAAGCCTAATCTGTGCTGCCTTGGGTCATGTGTGAACGCAAGATGAGGAAGGTCATTCTAAAGATGTGAAACGGGGAGACTGCTGCCCAGAGTGGGCCCTCTGGAAATTCAAGAGAAGATGGCTTAGAAATGGTGACACACACCCAACAGCAGGTAGCAACTGGGGCATGGGTGGAGCAAGCTGGAACAATGACAGTGTCTTTGATAAGCATCCTGTGTGGTGACAGTTCTCCTCTTTGGGACAGAAATAAAGGTTTTGTAAAAAGTCCTTAGACACAGAAACAAATGTCCTCTTTGTCACTGTGACTGGGTAGCAAATACAGTCAGGTCATATAATGAAACCATTCACTAGCTTTGGGAATATAAATGGAGCCTCTTCCTACTCATCTCACTCATCCTGAAGGTCAGAACAAGATTAAGATCACCCTGAAATGAACTGACTCCCCTGCTGGTGGTGTACTGATACTTTCAAGATGGTTTAGTTACATCAGAACTGTTTTTCTTTACCCATCAGTATGCATAATATTTACGTACAAGGCAGAAAATAGCATTTTAAAAGAAAACATCTTATATCATAGAAGGGGGAAAATGGACACTATGAAATGTTGCCAGTCAGCTGTTATTTGGGATTGAGTGTTGAATACAAAGTATTATACTACTACAAGACTTTGAGGTTATTTGTGAGAATTTCAGAGACCAAGGAAACACATCATTTTATATTCATCACATGGACCTTTAAAAAAATGTATAATTTTGCATCATAGCTCATGGCCACATTCTTTGTACTTTCACGTTACCATCCAAGACAGCTTAATGACAGTGCTTTATTTTAAAGGAGAGTATGAGCCTAAACATTATAGTGCTTCATTTTAGATTTTAGTAAAATTGAACTTTTCCATCCCTAATTCCTGGCTATTCAGCCATAATTAGCAAATCACACTAATTAGTAATCACACTAATCACACTGATGTGAAAAGAAAAAGTCCAGATATGTATGGTGGGAGAGGAGTGAGGTAGGAAACCAAGGGCATTAAGATGGGCAATAGGTACAAAGCAGTTTGTAATTTATTGAGATCAGTACAGGCACAACCACTTTTCTAAACAAGAAAAGCAGTCAATTTTCTGAAAGTCTAAAAATTTTAAATTAGACTTTATATTAGGCTGATTTATTATTTTTTAAATTATCAAGAGGTAAATAACTAAGACCACTGGTTCTCAGACGGAATGGAACAAAGATTTTGCAAGTTGAAGCTAGATGATCTACTGCTAAAATCAAATAATGGCAAGCATTTCCCAATGCATATACAGTAAGTTAATGGACAGAGCTTTCTAAATTGTAAGCATTTTCCTCATAATTTGGTCTTAAACCATTAGTGTGGGCAATAATTTACCTTGACTTCTCAAGGTGGCTTCTGATTTGTCCATAATATATAATTAAGGTTGTCATAGCAATAATTCATGGTGTTATTTTAATAACACCATGACTCCGACATGTTCTTTCCCTTTAAAGACATCAGAAAACAATAGATTAAGACCACTGATCTATTGGCAGATAAGTAAATTTAAGCTTAAATGAATAAAGAGAAAGGAGCCTGGGCATCCTTCTGTGCCTCAGACAAAAATGAGGACACTGGCTGCGGTCTGTGAAAAAGAACGGCCCTGCACATAAGGCAACATCGATATCTTTGGCAGTCTTTTCAAAGGATGAAGTTTCAGCAAGTGCTACACAGTTAATTTTGAGACTTTCCGGAAGGCAGTGTTGTCATTAATTACTCTTTATATTCCTCCTAAAGGGAACTTGATTTTTAAGTACTTGTTACTCCTTTAAAATCTAGACAGTGAGGGTTTGAAATGACCATAAACTTTATTTATTTAAACAATGAAAGCTGTCAGTCATCTTAACAAATATTTACTGAGTGCCTATCAATAATAACAGTGAAATCTAGATACTCCTCATTTGATTCCTTAGAGATTGGTTTTGATTTCTACATCACTGTTTTTCTAAATTATCACTCCTCTTGGCCTTCCCGAGAGAAAGAGTAAGTTGTTAGCATTTAGATTCTCTTGTAATTTTGCCATCTTTTAAGAGGAACTGGAGAATAAACCCTCATACTAAAACACATTAACAAGGAATTACAAATATTAGCTAAAGGCAAGAGAAATACCATAGAAGACTTTGCATATCAGCACACTGCTTGATTACTATTTTAAAAAACTCAGTCCATTAATGTTTTAAAAAATTAAAGGAATGTTTAACTCTGATGCTGGCTACAACCATAAAAGGATGTTTTCAGTACATCAAGAAATGTATAAGATGAGATTAAAGAAGAAACTGGGGCTATTTATGCTATAGGCATGTCACTGAGATACTCGGTATTATAAAACTTCAGAATTAAATCAAGGTTAAGGTTGAAAGGTTTTGGAAATTTCACAAGATATTAGACTTGATTTCTTTAATCTAGAAAGGCCTTCTTTTTTCTCATGATTTCTCTAACTCATTCACTCAGCCAATCACTGAACATTAAATTTTTAGTTAAGTGTTAAAAGACCTGGTCTAAAGTAGAACATGAAGAGACCCAGTCTCACACGTACTCCAGTGTTTATCCAAAATTCTTGAAAGCAATGATAAAGGATGGTAAAAGGGAAGGCAAACACCAGAAATTGGGAATTTATGTGGGCTATATTATGAAAAGATGAGGAAGAGGAGAGACAAGAAATCTCTAAGGTTTAGGACTTTCTGAAATATCAGCATACTTAAATCTTGCAAGTGTAAGAGAAAGTCCTATAAATGAATGGTTCAAAGGACAAAGTTCATTATGATATAGAGGAGAAACAGAAGAAACGAAAACCAAAAATTGGGGTTATGATGTTTTATAATCAATAAAATTATTTTAGTGTTTCTGGAAGTGTGATTGGATATACGATAGTAGGAAAATAATTCTAAACTTTTAAGCATATGTAAATATATTAATGATATTCAGTGATGGCACTTGGTGAGTATAAGCAGATACTCCTTACACCCCTTATGAAGAGAGCCCTGCCCACAATTTCTATGGCCTAGGTAGCCATGTTTGTTTGTTTAGAGGTGACTGGGCCAGAGGTGGTACATGACCCAAGGACTGCCTCTGCCAGAACCCTATGACATGGTCTGGTACAAAAGGAGAGCTGAGCCCGTCAGCTTCTCACTCTTGGGAATTAGAACTGGGACACATGGAGAGTCTGTTACAATTAACAGTGGGAAGTGAAGCTGAAAGGTTGTGATGCAGACAGTCCATAAAAGCAGGTGGTGGCACTCATATAAAAGCCCCTCCTAAGCCAAAGCTATGAGAAAGAGAAAAATGAGTAAGAATAGAAAAGTGTACTGAAGAAGAAAATGGAGTACTCTCAGAGGGAGCAGGGAAGCAGTGAGCAATAGATAAATAGGAAATGATGGGTGGAGAAAAGAGTATTCCGTTATAGCTGCTTTGATTCTTGACATCTTCTAGTTCCAGTCATGAATTCTTATACTGGACCCCTTCTCTTTGAGGTAACCTGATCTTTGAAATCATTAGAGTTTAACCACAGCAGTAGCTTATATAATAAAGCACTACTGGAATGCCTGAGCAAGGAAATGAGCTCTCACTGAGCAAAGGGACCACAGCAACTGCAGCGTTTTGTGTGTGTGTGTGTGTGTGTGTGTGTGTGTGTGTGTGTGTGTTTTATGAATAGAAGCTGATACCTTGCAAGTACTTTGTACATTACACAACAATTGATAACCATCATGACAGAGATTCATCAAATGTATTATATGCATAAGGTTTTGCACTAGGTACCATGAAGAAGTAAGAAGACATGCACTCTCTCCTCACAAAGCACTCTTAGGAGGATCTAACCAAACTTAAAACACCTCTTCCTTGGAATGAGATTCCTTCACCATTTCCTGTCTAAATTAGGTTCCCTTGTCATGTTTCCATATGCAAAAAAGTACTTCCCTATCATAATCAAACTTGCGATGGCTTATCTCTTTCCTTAAGACTCCAAGCCATGGGACAGGACTATGTATCTGGTACATGGTGTGTGCTTAATAAATACTAAATGGTGAATAAATAACTGAAAAAATCTAGGCCATGACACAGAAAGTTGGGTAGAAGACTTCTGTAATTCTCAAAAAACTGATAGAGCTTTTATATTCAGTGAAGGTAGTGATGCAGAGTCATTAAATTTAGGGGAAGTATTCATCTACAGACTCTAATCATTTTAATTTTAAAAGGTTAAAGGGTTTTCCAGAAATAGACTCACAGACATAGAAAACAAATTTGGTTACCAAAGGGGATAGTGGGGGGTGGGTGGGAGATCAATATACACACCACTATATATAAAATAGATAAACAACAAGGATCTACTGTATAGCACAGGAAACTGTATTCAATATCTTGTAATAACCTATAATGGAAAAGAATCTGAAAAAGAATAGAGATATATGTATATGAAACTGATATATATACATATATATGTATATATACACACACATATAACTGAATCACTTTCCTGCACACCTGAAACTAACACAACATTGTAAATTAACTATACTTCAATTTAAAAAATGGTTTAAAAAAAGGTGGGTTTTCCCCTAATTTTTCAGTGTGTGGCCTTGTCACCAGTTACATTTTTACCTTTGTTTTCACCTCTTTTTCATTCTCAAGTGCTGATTCTTCTAAGGTTAGACCTTGATCTTCCCAAATAACCTCCTCTCTCCTCCCTCTCTCCCCACAAGCCAGCAATGGAGTCAAACTATTTTTTATGACCAGTCTCTAAGTCCAGTATATGGGTCCCTTGCACAGTTTTAGAAACCAGGAAAGATTTGCAAGTGAAAAGGCAGGTGAGAAGACATGGGCAGATACCATTATTGGTCACAGAAATTCTGAGTGCTCTTCTAGAAATTCTTTTAACAGCCAGGTAATTAATTCGGAATCAGCAAGTCAAGTCACTCATTTTTCAGCAAAGTTACACAATTAGATAGAACATATTTCTAAAATATGCAAACTATGAAGGTGGCCTGCTTCCCAGTAACTACATCATCTTCCTGTAATGCCATCCCGGTTTTGTTTCCTCATACATGCTTGATGATCTCCTCAGTACACATCTTTTTGGACTTCTAGATTTTTAATTCTAAATTTAGCAAATTATCTTTGCTGACATTTTCTAATTTGCAGTTCTCATGGCATTACATAGGCATTGTAAGGCAAATCTCTCAGTGCTACTTTCTGATTTGAGACTCTGAAAGCTCTCTAGGCTATTTAAGAAAGGGCATCTGCCTTTATTGCATATACGTAGACGATGTGCCTGCTCTGTCAATGGAAACTGCCACTTTTTGGCACGGAGGACCCTCTTATCTCCAAAAACAGAACACACACCTAGCCTCAAATACTTGCTCAATTGGCAAATCAACTTAAATGGACTTTCTTATCATTTACCAACTGGGCTTTGCTTTCAAAGACATAAGATATATTATCTTTACATCAGGGAAATATTAGTAGTTCCTGACAGCAACTAAGTATATGACCATATATGCAATGCACAGGCAAAGTCCATTAACACTCAAAACTAAAGCTTTCTTCATTTATGAATAATACATGAACTTCTCTGTTTGGACCATGCATTGAAGAGACTTTAGGAAACATCTCACCCGATCCATAAAGCTCTCACCTGTTGCTCCCAGAGCAGGCTCTTGCTCACCCAAACTCCCATTTCCCACTACTTGGGCAGCAATTCCACAACCTTTGTCATGTGCACTTACCATAAATGTAACATTTTATTTAATTAACTTTTAAAACATTAAAACAAATTTACTTTCAAAAGGAAACTCTAATGTGTATTTTTCTAATATACATTAAATAAACATGTAAAATATTTATATGGGAATAAAAACATCATCTAAGTTTCAGTGAAACTAAAAGTAGTACTTTGGCTTGTTTCGTCACACGTGTGGATGGAACAGGAAATCCATTGTAGTGGATGCTCTAAGCTTCTCACTTTTTTGCCTCCGCATTCCCAGATGAGCAGAACTGAAAGAAGATGGGCCTAACATACAATCTCCTGTCAGTTTAGCTGCTACAGGTATACTGATAAATAATGAGAACCCTACGAATTAAAACTTTATAGCCAGCTTTAGAATAAAATGTTTCATTTTTGTTAAAATTTCAATCATTTCAAAGGCAAACTTTTGTAGGGATAAAGGGAGAAAGGGAGGGTTGGAAAGAATTTATAAACAATATCTTAGGACTTCATATAACTTCTTACCATTTTTGAAGCAGTTTCATAATTTGAACCTCATAATAAGCCAATGAGATAGAGAAAGGTATATGATTCATAGAATTATCATTATTTTAAGGCCTATAAGCTGTTTCTAGGCTTAAAATAGGATAAGAGAAGCTGGACCTTTCTTCAAGATAAAACTAACTAAAATATCACCTTTCTTCTCTTTTGACTGGAGTTAGTTAGGAAATAAGTGATTGAGGCTAAATGAGAACAAAGTTCTGCCTTTTACCCGAGAGTCATAATTTTAAAACTAGACAATAACAACACAAAGCAACAAAACACTGAAAAAAGTTTAAATTACTACTGAAAATGTCCAACTATTTTCTTTTTGTAGATTGCCTTCCAGTTTGCCTACATGCTTAATTTTCACAGCTGTATTTTTCTTTTTTCTTTCTAATATATCATATAGTCTCTCCTACTATTACCCCCAATTTACAAATAAGGTAACAGATTAAATGATCTGTCCAAATTCATGTACACAGCTAGAAAATGACAGGACTTGGACTAGAACCTAGGTCTTTTTGCATTTCATTCTGAAGCTCTTTCTATCACCCCATACTGTCTCAGAGAGGAAAAGATGTCCCAATTAAAAAAAAAAATCCACAAAAGTCTAAACTTAAGAAATAGATCAATTAAGATGTAATCCTTTAGTTTATAGAAAGATTTATCACTGTAGGAGTCCTATAAATGTTGAAAATTCCCCTTCTGCATAATCAGACTTAGTCTCTAGCCTTGAGGAGCTCATATATCATTTGCAATTTAACAGAAATCTTACAGAAGAATGTATATTTAGAGGTAAAGGATTTTGGTCAATATCAAGTCAATCAGAAAAGAAAAGAAAACATCTTGGAAACTGTAATGTGAACCAGTGGAGAAAAGATAATTGAAGTTAAAAACAACTCCGCAGAAGCACATCAGCAGCCCATGGTGCTCCTGTGTGTAGTTATATGGTCTGTTTATATAAGAAACCTCAGAATATGAAGCACAATTACAAAACACTGTTCCAGTTTTCCATAAGCACAGATGCAGTGGGAAAGCAGGCTGCTTTCAAAACCATGCCCAAGTTCCATATTGGGAATTGTATATGATTTTTAAAAACCTTCCCTGTGACTTAGGATATAAGACAAGTGTTCTCAAAGTACATTGTCAAACTGCATCAAAATAAGGTGCTTGTTAAAAATGAAGATTCCTGAGTCTCAATCAAGACTTATTAAATCAGAATGTCTAGGGGATGGTTTGGGATCCTCATTTTTAACAAGCTCTCCAGGTGACTGATAATGCAACACTAAAGTTTAAAAACCACTGACTCAGAAGAGTTATTGGATACTTTAGAATATTAATTTCTTAGCCTCTCATTTTGATGTTTCTATATCCCAAGTTTTGTTTTTGCCCCCATGATCACTTAAAATAAAAAAGAAGGTTCAGGTGTTTAGCAAATTACTGTAAAACGCATTAAGATGTGGAGGATTGATTGAAGTGACCTCAGGGTTCATTTCCATTATGGATCCAGCCATCAGTGGTACTGAGGTCAAGGGGTAGTGGATATCTCTCTCAATGGATGTAGGTGAGGGTAAAATGGAAGTCTGAAAAAGGCAGAAGCAGCCCAAACAAACTCATGAAACAAGTTTTTAGAACAAAGTTATAGGTTAAAAAAGTATTAAATAACAGCAGTTCCTAGAATAGACTGAATGTCCCAGCCTATTGATTCTGCACCGATTTTCTTTACTAGCAAGATAAAGAATGAATAAGGTGATGTGGATCTCTGTTTTTAGCTATAGCTATTTTGTGGGTTCTTAAAAGTTTCCATGGGCAATATTAGCTTACATAATGACCCTTCAGGGCTGGTGTTCTGTGCATTTATTTCTGGCTGATAACTTCAAGAATTCAAAGAACAAAACAAGATGATGAATACACAAACCATCAAGATTGATATATAAATCTGTAGAACTTCAGATTAGGAAAGTAGCATAATATTGCTTAAGGTACTTATCATACTGAATTTTAAATGATGTCTCTAAACTAATCATCCTCAGGTATCAACGGAACTTCTATAAGACTTGTAGACTAAAACTGCCATACTTTGTGCTATGTATTTTTGTTAAATTCACAGCTCAGATTAATATACTCTGAGGCAAGACAAAAATGTATAATACAGTTTCTGGATGTTATAATACCATAAGCAACAATAAATGAGTCATGGGCTTCCCTGGTGGCGCAGTGGTTAAGAATCCGCCTGCCAATGCAGGGGACACAGGTTCGAGCCCTGGTCCCAGAAGATTCCACATGCCACAGAGCAACTAAGCCCGTGCGCCACAACTACTGAGCCTGCGCTCTAGAGCCCGCAAGCCACAACTACTGAGCCCACGTACCACAACTACTGAAGCCAGCGTGCCTAGAGCCCGTGCTCCACAACAAGAGAAGCCACTGAAACGAGAAGGCCGCACACCGCAAAGAAGAGTAGCCCCCGCTCACCACAACTAGAGAAAGCCCATGCACAGCAATGAAGACCCAACTCAGCCAAAAATAAATAAATTTATAAAAAAAAAAATAAATGAGTCATGAGTAGTGACTGTTATTTCTTGGAAAAACATCAAAATTAAAATAAAATTTAGTTTATTAAAAGCAAAACGTTTTACTAAAACTTCAATGCTTAAAAAACATGATCAGCAAACAGTATTTGTTAAATATTTTGATTCTGTAAAGTGAATCTGTAAAAGTTGCTTTTAAAAGAGATCTATAGACAATGAGCAACTCTAGAAATAAAAGAAGACAGAGGAGTAAGAACTAACCCAGAGAGAAGAATTTGAGATATTGGACAATTAATTCCTTGGCCTTTCGAGACCTCTGTGTCTTAACAAACAATTCCACATGTGCTATAGTTCTGGCAACGCAGTTCCACACATTCCACGGCTGATTACCTGTTTCTAGCTAAAGAAAAGTTAACTTTTTTTCCTTGGTAGTAAAATAAAATTTGTTGGGTGTCTACTACTACTACACATACCTCAGGAATTTAAGACACTTAGACACGAAGTAAGAATTATCCGGCTAAAATATCTCATTTCTTTGTCTCGAGAATCCTGAGGGCTTAGTAGTATTATCCTCATTTTACAATTGAGAAAACTGTAGCTCAAAGGTTAAATGACTGTCCGAGAACACACCATAGGCAATACCGGTGGTGAGATTCGAACATAAGTTTTATTCTGAAGCCCATGCTTTTCTCACCATGATTTGCTGACTTCCATAAGTCTGTGGACCCAATGATATATATAGTCATCCCTCGGTATATGTGGGGGATTGATTCCAAGAGTCCCCATGGATACCAAAATCCATGGATGCTCAAGTCCCTTATATAAAATGGTGTAGTATAGCTGGCTCTCTGCATCTGCATGCTCAACAAACTTTGGATCAAATTTCAGTCTGAATACAGAGGACTGACTGTATGTTGGGACTGTTTTAAGCAGTTAGGTTTGCAGGCCCAGAAGGGTTTTACCAAAACCATTCAAAATGGGAAGAGACTGACATCTCTCCAGCATAATAAAATCAGGGTGGAGTCTCAAAAATATGCATTAAGGGCCTACTATGTGTCAGGCTCTGGGGATACTGTGGTTGATCAAGACACAAGGTCCCTAACTTCCAAGGGGCCTACATTCTAATGAGGGAGATAAAAAGATACTCAACAAGCCAACAAATGTGTTTCAGATGGTGACCAATGTTTTGAAAACATATGGCAGGGTACACGCATGAAGGGTGACTATGGTATGTGACAGCTGTTTTAAAGAGTGGTCAAGGAAGGCTTCCCTGAGGAGGTGATGTCCTTGCTAAGACCCGAATGAAGAGAAAGAGGCAGGAACATCCTGGATGTGTTCAAGGATCAGCCAGAAAGGCAGTGTGGCTAAAATGAAGTGACTCAGAGTATGGCAGGAGAGGTCAGGGAGGTGAGAGGTGCCATGTAATGGAAACCCACATCCAAGAAAGGGCACACATCCGGAGCAGTGCGTGGAGGAGCGGCATGCAGGTGGCCATGGCTGCTGTCAGACAAGAGAGGTGGCAGTATGCTGGCATAGCAGGCTCTCAGTTCAACAGCTATGCCAGCATCTTGCCTCCTCTCCAGTTCCAAGTTACAGGGGCAGCACCATGCCTCTTCGATGTTTTACTTTTCCAGAATCTTCCCTTCCACCTGAGGGAGGGAAAACACACTCATTAATTGAAAATGCAAACTGGTTTCTGAACATTACAACACAATCTTCTTAGAGCATCCAATTTTGAAGATGTAGTTAAGCACAGGAAGGTTGTGGCTAGTTTCTTTTTTTCATGGCCTTTGATCTAAAATGAGTCCTGAGAATGTTTACTGACTGCTTGTGAAACGACGGGGGGAAAATGCGGACAAAAATTTTAAGTCAGTAAAGTCTGAAGTTGATGACAGTTAATTATAGGTTATTACCACTATATTCACAGTCCACGGTACATCCCAGTGACTCTCAGTACAGTTTTATTTTTACTCTAATAATGCTCTTGGTCAATTTCTGCCACTCAGATGTACTCAAACAATAACAAACTGTCACCCTGCAATGTGTAGTTCACTGCTTTATGTGCTCTTAAAAATAGTGCCCCTTTGAGCCAGTAACTCCCACCTGGGAACTTAATCCACAAGAACATTTGCAAAAGCACCAGTATTATGTCCAAAGATGTTCACTGAAACACTGTTTTTAATAGCCAAAGAACTAGAAACAACCTGAATGTCCATCAGTATGATTGATATTGGCTAAATTATGACTATAAATTATGATATAGTCTCACAATAAAGTATTTCATCATTCTTACAAAAGATTATGGCATAAGAATAATGACACTGTATGAGAACTTTTGTGTCAGTGAAAAAGTATGTATAATCATACACATATCCTGGGGTGCACATATAAATTTTTTCTTGAAGGGTACATGAGTGATTTATTATTTTAAATAATGGTTTATTATTTTAAAAGTAATTGGATGACGGGATTATAAATTATTTTTGTTTTCCTCTTTATATACATTTCTAATAAAAATACTAATAAATATTACTTACAAAAAAAATGAACCTAAGATATACCCACATAAATATAAAACATTTCACTGCATAGTGCTACCAAGGTACAGATAAGAAAGAATCACGTTCACTTAAACTTGACTAATATCAATTGCATTTGCCAGAAACAAAAGTTCACTGTTCCCTAAGTCTGGAGCTAGGCATATACAGACACATTCACTTATACATGTGCACGATGTGGCACACATTTCTAGTGGGAGGACAGGAGGTAATGAGGGTTCTATTGCACAAGACCCTGTAAAAATTGTCCTGGGGCTAGAGAACTGGTGGAAGAGGTACTAACTGACTTCCTAGAGTACAATTCAACTTGATCATGATCTATTAATGTAAAGGTATTTAGGAATTTTCAGTTCATTTTTGGTTCATCAAGTACAGAACATTAGTTCGAAATTAATGGTAAATACAATACAGCTTAGGTTACAAAATGCACCACTGAATTAAGAAGATTTAATTAAATCAAATTTCTTCCAAAAGTTTAGTCTTTTTAAAATATTCCTAATATTCATAATTGAGAGGAAGATGTAGATTGCCATCATTTTAGAAGGAAGAGACTACATATTTGAAAACAATAAATCCTTGTGACTTTTTCAGATCCATTTTGCATATGCAAAAGAAAACTGAAAGCTAGCAACTATCTGATTTACCAGTCAGATGCAGTAGATACAGCAGATACCTGACAAGTCATCCAGGCTATTTTAAATGAAGATCACTTAAAGGGAAAAGACAGGATAATACAATAACCTGCCCCATGTTCCTCTTCCTTATTTACTTGCATTTTTTAAAAATAGGATGAAACTTACTTTTGTAAGTTATCAAATAATTGCTCAATTTATAATTTTAAAGTCTAGAACAAGATCATGCCCTTCCCCTACTAAAGATGTTGTTGCTGTTAAAACTTGGGTCCTTTTGTTAATTTCTCTGATGTATCCAGGGAAGATGGCTTCCATCAGACACTGGTAAAATGCACCTCCTCACCACATACACCTCAGACAAATTTCTTGCAAAACTACAGCCTAACCATGAATTATGTTACAACTGGAAAGCAGAAAAATATTATGGGTACCTGATTATAGCCTTTGGCAGTTAAGGTTAAACTTTGAAAAATACTGTCAATGAAATGCCCTGGAGAGAACGCAGCACCTATTTGTAATTTTTTTCCTAAAAGAAGAATAAAAATAATTTGTAAAAACATCTCAAACCTACTAAACCTTTTAGTAGTAAAATTAACAAAATAAAGTTTAAATTATAGAACTTTCAAACTATTTTAACTAACTTTAAATTCATTTTAAATGAATAATCTGATTTCATTTTGTGAGTAACTGATTTATAACCATTCTGGCAGCAAATCCAGCATGTCCCAGACATGAGTGGGACAGGAGGCAGTTAGCTATACCAGCCCCAGTTAGTACACAGATATAAAGAATGAGAACAACTCAATCACAGAAAAAAAGAAAAATGGTGTAACTAGTACTCAGTGTGTTTTTCCAGAGCTGGAATACAATCTACGTAACGCTTCATTAAAAAAAAGTTTTCTAAAAGTGGCTGGAGGTAGGGGGCTGATTATGTATAAAGAGCTAGAATGTCTTATTTTTCAAGTACAGTATTATGGAAAAATTTGTGGTCCAATCAAGAACATAACTGTGGGGAAAAAATAACATTCACTGAATGTGTTGGTATTGCTTTTGGGAACAGACAATTTGACAGGATGTGCTTAAAGCTACTCCCCAACTGATAGAAGCCAGATGTGTGTCTGCCCTGCATCTAGGGGACTGCAAGAAAGAAAGGGGTAAAGTTATACATATATATATAATTATATATATATTTATTCATATAGTTATATATATAATTATATAAACTATATATAAAAAATAAGAAATAAGACTATATAAATATATATTATACATTTTAATTTAGAAATATTAATAAAACACAACTGAATATCTGTATCAGGCATCAGAAACAACCCCCAAGCTGCAACCACTAAATTAAAGATGAACTGGCAGAAAGGGTTGGGATTTTATTCCTTGCCCTCCCCACTAGCCCCTGGCTTTCCTGCTGGAATATCTCATACTCCCCTCTGCCAGTCCAATGTCCACCTCCCCACACACACATATACTGTGGCACCTACCAGGCTTGTTCTCCCTCAAAGAACTCCATTCCCCCAAATTACAGTCCTCTACCCATTCTAAACTGCCTTTCCTCTTTGCATAAGTTCTCTGTGGGAATTAGAAAGAAGAAATTTATCCCTTCATTATAGGAATTTAAGACAAACTGCAAATGGTTCAAAGGCTTAAGCCTTCAAGGGGACCTAGCTTCTTTAGGAGATGAGTATTATACAAAATTAATTTTTAAGGAGAAGATACGGAAGATGGTTTTAATAGGGGGATCACTATCCTACAACTTCCTGCCTAAAATAGGCCAAGATTAAATCATCTACCATTTTCCCAAATTCATGTAAACCCAGTGAGAAAGGAAGTGGGGGGAGAACCAATTCTCTTGAGAAAAAGGTATGTACTTTTACATTTTTTCCCCCTTTTAACCCTCAGAAAGGTGGCTGCAGTGGTATTATTATCCTCTATTTATAAACGATTGATCTAAGGCTGAGAAAGTTTAATTATCTCAAGTAAACAGACGAAAGTTAACCTACCAATAATTCCATTACTTTAACATTTGTTGGCATCTATTATATGCCAAACATTGTGCTGAAGACAGGTCTCCGTCCATAGTGAGTTTCCCAAGTTGGGGGAGGGGTAAACCCTTAACACATTATATATCTCAACTTAATTTGGTAAGTCCTATGATCAGTTATGCACAAAGTGTATTAAGAGAAAACATAGCATTGTGATGGATTACAATTTACGGCCTCAATTCTCCCTGTATTCGCATTCTGGCCATGTAACTTTGCAGTACCCATTCTGACTCTGGAGTTATTAGCTGTGTAATTCACTTTAGTCAACTTGTTACATTAGCAAGACAGGATGCAAGCAGAGCTTAAAAAGCACTGTGAGACTGTGCTTGCCTCCTCTTTCCTGAGCCTTAGCCATCACTATGAGAACACACCTAGACTACTCTACTGAAAAATAAGACACATAGTGCAAAGTCTCCCCTGTCGTCCCAGCCAAGGCCAGCCTAGATCAGTCAATAGCCTGCCCTGACACGTGAGCATGCCTAACCAAGATGAACAGAGCTGCTTAGCTGACCACCCCAATGTGTAAGCAAATAAACACTTCTGCTGAACTCCTTTGGATTTTTTTCTGGTTGTTTGCTATGCAGCATTATTGCTTGACGATAAGTGACATAAATAATGATTAAGACTATGTGCTCTGGATTTAGGCTGACAGGGTCAAAATTATCCTGAGAGCAGTGTAGGCCATGTTTGTTCAAGCCATCCATTTCACTAAAGTCATAGCGAAGTCAACAGACATCCAAGTTCCTTCCAGCACTCTGCTGGTAAATTGTAGGATTTCAGTGAATATTAATAAATGAGTAAACTTTGATCAAGCACTGTTTTGCTAGATGGTGGGCTCTTTGAGGATAGGAGGCAAGTCTCATTTATCTCTGCATCCCCAGGACACAATGTGATACAAGGCCTTCAGCAGAAAGGTCAGTCAGTATTTGTTGAATAAGAGAATAGTAAGGATTTGGGTTATTTTATCAAATCAATGGGAAGCTGCCAAAGAGCTGTAAGGAAGCAACATGAGAAGCTTTGTGTTTTTAAAAACACAATTTTTTTCCTAAGTTTCAACACTTTTTATCTCTTTATTTTTAAGACTTGTGATGTGGCAAGATGACTCTGGCTGCTCTTTAGTAGTGAATGGACAAAGGGGCCAGAATGGATTAACGGAGACCAGCTGGCAGCCACAAACGTTGTCCAGTCAGAGATGGTGTCAGCTTGGATTAGAAGAAAAAAGAACACAGATTCTAGATATATTTGGGAGGCACAATAGAAAAAACTTTCTTGAGGGCTTAAGGAAATAGAAGAACCAAGAAAAAAACCCAGTTTCCTGGTCTGTGCTCCTGGACGGGCAGCGGTGACTTTCACTGAGATAGGGAACTCTGAAAGAGGACAAATATTTTAAAAATGTAGACTCCTAATTAGAGAGATCTTGAGTTAATCCCAGTATAAAGCCA
Organism: Eubalaena glacialis; assembly: GCF_028564815.1. Lineage (NCBI taxonomy): Eukaryota > Metazoa > Chordata > Mammalia > Artiodactyla > Balaenidae > Eubalaena > Eubalaena glacialis. The sequence goes on from NC_083724.1 coordinate 71,674,796, forward strand.
CCATCTGGAAATTCAATTTAAAGAATCTGTGGTATCAATTTACTTCAAGATTGATGTTCCTTGAACAGTAAATTGTAACCTGTTGCACTAGAAAAGTTCATCTGCCTTATGCGGCCAAAGTGATCTGAAGGAAAGCCATGCTGGGTCTTTGTTAGAGGACAAAATACAACCCTGCTGTGGAAACTTCTTGAACTATATTAAACCTTTAAAGGAAATTAAGCTTAAGGAAGAAGAGAGTGTATGTGACACATTTGAAATCAGTTTTAGAGACTAAGGGTGAATCCTTTCCTGCTTAACAAACTTTCCATGGACCTAAAAATTGAACTAGACTTCAGAGCGCTCCATATACACAAAGTATGCACTCTTACTTTGCTCCCTTACATTCATCTTAAACTCCATATTCCTAGAATTTCATTTAATGCAATTATTTTAAAAAATCTAATTGTTTAAGGTCATGATTCAATTATCCTTTTGAATACTGCTATTGCCACCACACTGTGGTCTATACCAATGTAAAAGCATTGGCTTGATTTGGTAACTGGCATCTTTTCCTAAAGATTTTAGTCCTTAATCAAGCCCTTAAAACATGTCCTTTATTAAATTAAAATGTTTATTTTACAATAGGGTCATTACTTTATTTGAGTATGAGTCATTCTATTTTCTCTTGATTTCATGGCCATGGACTGCCACCCCAATCTTAGCTAGTCACCTAAAATTGTGTGCTGTTGGCCTTAAAGGGGTTACGAGAGACTGGGGATAGAACCAGGCAAACCTATCAACACTTCTAGAAAGAGACCAGAGCATTCTGATGGTGGGTGAGCAATATGTTCATGTGTGAAAATGTAGAGAAGGTGGAGCTGTTGTGAGTCACACAGGAGGTGAGTGACTTACCAGTAATATATGATACCTCTGAAAGCCCAGCCAAGGGGACCCCTTTAACCACTGGATCTGGTATAGTGCATACCTTAAAAAACAAAATCTTATAAAAATATTGAATCACTATGCTGTACACCTGAAACTAATATACCACTGTAAATCAACTATACTTCAATAAAAAATCTTTATAACGGTTGAGTTTCCCATTAAATTCATATCCTAGATTCTCCAAAGCCTTAACCAAAGGGAGGATGAATTTAGAATTTATTAAGTGTCAAACACTTTACATCTATTCTGTGATTAAATCCTAACTCCAAACTGAAGAGTTGTTGAGGAAAATTATCTCCATTTTGTGCATGAGGAAACTAAACCTCAGAAAGGTTAAGTAACTAGTTAATAATCACATTGCTAGTAAATGTTACAGCCAGAATCAGCATGTCTTCCCCCATACACTGCATCTGTGCTCCCATACTGAATTGCAGCTTCACCAGCTTTATTTCCTAGTTAACAACATGGCTCTCCCTGTGCAGCTAGATTCATCTCACCATCTCTGTAGCATGCCAGATCCACCCCCAGATACACTGTGTTCACACCATTTCTTCTGTCCCTGAAATATTCTTCTAAATGATTATTCTGCTTCATGATTCCAAAAGGATCCATCCAAAAGGAAGCATTCTGAACACAAAAAATTATCCACCAAGTTGATTCACAGCAAATCTATAAAGGACTCAGTCTTCTTCTTTATCAGTAATCTTTGGGATACCATGTAAACATAATAAAAACATAAAACATGCTAGATGTTTACCTGTGAGCCAACCAGCACCAAATTCAGACATAAAGAACACATTACACGGAATCGTCCAAGTAATCCAAAAACCAAAGGCTCTCAAATATCTCCATCACCTGTAAGTCGTGGAGAATGCTCAGCCTTAGAATGCTAAGTCTCCAGCCCTTTGCAAGTGTTGTTCCCTAAAGCCTATTAACCCCCTCCTAACATGCCCCTAGGTCTCCCTGGAAAACCAGAATTCATCTTCAAGACTGCTCAGGTAGTGTCTTGCTGCTGTTGCTGTTAAATGCCCTATTCTAACAATGGAAAAGACTGAGGAATGCTAAGTTATATTTACTGGAAGTTGTTTGTTTTGTTTTGTTTTGTTTTTTAATGGTCCCTTGCAGGTAATTTTGGTGCTACTGGAAGGCACATTGACAAACTGGGCCCAATCCGTGTATACTTTTGCTCAAATTAAAATCCAATGCCCTAAGCCGCTAATGATGACGGGGCAGTTTTCAGACCCAGAGATTACCAAGGCTCCAAGAAGAGCTGGATTCCTGAAGGGGACTTTAGAAAGGAATATGGCCTGACTACGTCAAGGAGACTGGAGTAAAGGTCACAGTGCACAGGCTGCAAGTAACCTGGGGTAGGAGGTGGCGAGGTGGACGGTCTGTAGGAGAGAAAAGCAGTGATAGCAACAACAATGCTTACCATTTGTTTCTACTCTGTGCGGATACCATGCTAGGCTTTCATATACTTTACTGGACTATTTCCAATCCTCCCAAAAGCCCTGCAAGGTCACATCATCATTTCTATTTTATTCTCTTTATAGAGAATGTGCAAAATTGATGCTTTATAACCCAACTCTGATTCATGAAAAGGAGTTCTGCTTTGTTTAAGAACAAAATACCAGCTTTTTCTTTGCACTTTTTCCAGCTGTGCTACCCTTTCACTAAATATATCTCCAAGTTCTTGTCTAGGGCTAAAATTTTCATTTTAATACCTGCCAAGGGAAGATAAATATTAATAGATGTTAAACAAGAATCAGAGTAAATGTGTGTATTTTTAGATATTTCCTCTAAACAACTCGAGCTGCTCTGGAAATACTTATTAAAGTGTATAAATCATCTTCCCAGTAAATGCTTACAAAAAACTCAAATAAGCTCAAGGAAGAAAAGAGAAAAAATGGAGAACAAAAGAAAACCTGGAGAACCAAAGACACAAGACCAGCTTCAGTGAGGAGGAGGCAAGTCCAAACAGTAATGAACTTGGCAGTGCACTGAGGGGGCTGCCCTCTGGGCCACAGAAGCAACATCATACTTAAACTGTCATCACTAGCCTTTTATGCTACTCTTTCTGCCAGCATTTGGTAATCTGATATAACCACAGGAAAAAGTGCTTGTCTCCCCAGATGGTGAGGAAGCCCCTGCCCTTGAGATTTTTGTTTTTCATAGGACTGGGTATATTACTACAAATATGTTTATCTTTTATGACAATGAAGATCCATTTACATATTTCTAATTATGTTTCTGCTAATATTGACAGGAATTATATTTTACTAAAAGACCTACGTCTTGATTACTGATGTCAGCCTGAGAATGTTCACTCAAAAATGCAAGAAACAAAATCAAAATTTCATTTCCTGATGACAGTCATTAATTAGTATGTGGCGTTCTAAGGCAAATAAACACATGTTACACTTTTAAGACAAATATAAGAAGAGACTTTGCCTTATTAATTTACAATCAGCTTTCTCTCCTACAGACATAACTTGTGCTGGGATTTTAGCAAGATAAAATACTTAAAAAGGAACGGAGAATGCTTTAACTAGATAATTTCAACTTTGGTTCTACCATGTTTGATGTCCAGAAGAAAATGCAAACTACTCCATGTACTGTATTGCAAAGTATCTGCTACTGCAAGGACAATGACATTTTAAAGACCTGAAACAAAGAATTAGACTGGATTATTCTGAGAAGAAGCAAATAGGAGACAAGGAACTTTTCAAACACAATGGGATGGTTCGAACAGACCCAGGGACACATGGATTTCAAAAGGAAGTTAGTAAAAAGAAAATGTAAACCAAAAAAATACAACTCATTACACTTCATTTAAAATATTATGTAATGAATAATGAAAATGTCTTCATATAATAAATTATAGAGTTTCACATTTAAACCTTCATAATATTTATTGAAAGAGAGAAATGTATATTTTTAGAAATACTATTCTATTTAAATTATGCCTTAGAAATCCTACTAAAAATTTACTCTGTAACTTAAGGTGATTTTACTGATCCATTTCAGAAACATTAAAAACACAAGCACTCTAATTAAAATGTATATTTTCCCCAGTAAACTTAAATGTTAAGAACTACATTTATTTTTCATATATGGTAACCACGTAAAAGTGTATGATGGAATATCAATGGATAAATCCTGGGAAAATACAACTCTTTATCTCCCATCATATTTTGAAAGCACAGATATTTGCTTCTCTATAGAGTTTTACTACTCAGTTTATTTTTGACTTACAAAATGTCTTAAAAGCAGCATAATGATGAGCAATTTTGTCCCAAGTTCCACATCAGAAGATCAGATTCCAATCTTCTTCCAGATAAGAAACTAACTTTTCATTTCCTCCACATTTCATGATCACCTGGGGGATAAGGTGAAACTGTTGAGGGTACAAACTACAGCCTGGGGTTGGAGCTAAGCAAACTCTTCTCCTTTCTGGGAATTCTAGTGCTTTCAGAGTTTCCAGCACAACAGGGTTCTCAAGCCCTTGCAGTTCACTAGAATCCTTTTACTTACTCCTGGACCTCACAGCACAGTGAATAAATCAGAATCTCTAGAAATGGGGCCTGAGCATTGGCATGTTTATAAAAGCTCCCCACATGATTATCATGTGCAAGCAGGGTAGAGAACCACAGATAGAAGGCTTTAAGACAGAGGGATGGTTACATCATGGTCAGCTTAACAAGCTGGTGAACCAATAATGTTGAGTGGAGAAAAAATGAGGGGAAGCCTCCATGATGAATTGATAACGACCAGAGAAAGCTCTATCTGTAGGTACATAAGGATGGAGCCAATAGCCAGAGAATGTTAAGTCCTGGGCAAGCTGTGTGCCTTTAGGCAAATCCTCTAAGTCCCCTGGAGTGCAGAATTGGAGGAGAAGGCAGAGTGGAAGATTCACCACCCTTAACCACAGCCGTTTTGTCTGTTTTCTATGTTTTGCTTCTGCAGGATTCTGTGGCTAAGAACAGCATGAACACGGCTGATCTGCATGTCCTCTAAGGTCTCTTCTGAGGTAATTTTACAACATCCCGGGTAACATAAATACGAGGAATTGGCTTACTGGTCCAGCATAAGTTAAGAATAAAAAAGAATTTAAGATAATCACAGTGATGCTTCTGTTCTCTGTGGTCCTACACCCACTCTTCCCCACAGATCAACTCTGTGGGCAGGAGGAGTTTATCCAAGATGCTCCCCCATCCTCACTGGCCTTCCCTCTCCCAGCATCTCCCAGGTACACAATATCTCTGTGATTTTCCCCTCCCACCATTGCACCAGATTGCACTCTTTTATGAGTCAATTCAGATTATCTGTAAAGTAAATGTAATCAACTCATGCCCAGATTATAGCCTACATTTGAGGCCCTGAAACATCACTTTTTCTGGAGACAAATTTTCATTATGGAATAAAGAGGCTATACGTGTTCCAGCAGTCTTCTGGGTTTACCTCTCCAAATCAGCTCTCCACCCTGCTCTCTGCCCTGGGAGGCAGACCTGTGACAGACTATATAAACAATTCCCCAGTCCTCTGACTTCCTGCTGGTGACAGCACTGAGGAGTCCTGATAGGAGATCAGAGGAAAGAGAGGGAAACTGGGATGTAAATTCCCTGGGCTTGCTCCCTGTGGGGCTGTGCCCCTCAGCCCAAAGTCATAGGTCCACTCCAAGTAGCCCTCTTGCAGGTTCCAGTTATTCCCACCCCTCACCTTCTTGTCTAGGAGTGCAAACCATCTCTGTTCTTAGAAGCCCTTCTTACTCTGCCCCCTCTCTTTTAAATAGTTCCTTTATTGAACCCGACAAGAATTATCCTAATTTGAGTGATCTGTTTCCTGATAGGCTCCTGACATATTTGTTGGCCAAAGATTTTCACTCTTAGATTTTTCAAGAAATGATGAGAGATGTATGCAAAGATTCAGGGGTGTCATTAACTATTTTGAAGAGACATACCAGAGTCAGGACTGATCAGAATGAATGTCACCTGTGTCCTAGAGGCCTGCTACTGTGCCAGGCCAGGCATTAAATTAGATCATGAGGAGTCCAGGAGGGGTAGAGAGAGGGGACTCAGGATGGCTGGGGTAGTGACTACTTTCCAATCAGTATGGAAATATTCCAGTATTTTAGCAAGTATAGCCAAACCAGCTGAAGGTTAGTGAATCCTGTATATAATGCTGTTCATTGCAGAATGATTTATGATAGGAAACAAACAGAAAAACTTAAAGAAAAAATGGAGTACAGTAAAAAAAGAAGTTGCTACAATACATTTTAAACTGAATCGTAAAGCCCTTTTGGAGATTATGGCGAGCATTTTCACTTCATCCCCTCTCAATTAAGACTTATTGCTTAAGCTTTATAGACCAGATTAAAGAACTGACGCAGTTCAGCACTGATGAGCTAACAACCAAGTGGAGAAGGTGGACAGACTGAAAAATAACACATCACTCTAACACAGGCAAGAACAGAAACAGCTAAAGATTTTAAAATACAGAGAAAGAGATGACTTTTGTTTGGAAGGAGGTCATGAAGAGCTTCACAGAGGAACTAATGACTGAGCAGGACTGTGAAGACTAAACAATGGTTCAAAAAGCAGATAAGGCAGGATGGAACTTTTCTAGGAGAGAAACAGTCCATGCAAATGATCTCAGGCATGAAACAGCCAGCAACTAAACGGAATTAGCTCTGCTCTCTTTCTCCTAAAATAGAAACTTGTAAGGATCTTGACTTTGAGGGGCACGGAGTAAGCATTTATGAAAAACATACTATATATCAAGGATTAGGCTAGTTCTGTTTTTTTTCCCCCCCAAACTGAGACCATATTACAAATAAGAAAACTGAGGCCCACAGAAGGGCTATTTTAGACATCTCTGGAATTACACCTTCACGGGTAGTTACTTTGTTTATATTATTCTTATGTTTATATGCAATCTTTTTTCCCTTGTTTTTATATTGTATTCTATCACTTGCTCTCATTACACGGAAAGGATTAAGATGAATTAATGGTGCCCAGGGTTTTGGATTTACCCACCAGAGCACTTCCTCATCGTAACAAGAATTAATTCACTGCTAACACCTGTCCATAGTGTGTATGTGTGTGTGTGTGTGTGTGTGTGTGCATGTGTAGGGGGCAAGTAGGAATGGGACATGTCATAAATGTAAGCAGTTTAGGGAGCAAGTGATCAGAAAATAACATGTGCCACGCTGGAATAATCATCTTAAAGGTGAAATCTTCAATGAAAGCAAATCTTTAAGAAATTCAACATAGGAATTAAATTCTTTTAAAATTACAGGATGTTCTGGGCTCTGGATCTGGTAGAATTTATCAAAACTATTGATAAATACTTGCATTTGTCATTTTGAAAATATTTTCCAATATTAACTATTTTAGGCCACTTATTTTTATTAGAATGGGTTAATTCTGGGGTTATTAATTTTTGCTACTTCCTAAGTGTGCAAAACGTAATTATTTAATAATATGCCTATGTGGGCCAAAATCTACAAATGTTTAATGTAGATATCAGGTCAAGCGTCACTCTACAGCCATCTGAATAATGTAGAAATCAAGTTGAGCCGAGTTTGTCTCTCGCCATTAAGGGATTTCATTTGGGCATAAATTTATTTGGCCAAGACAATAAATTCAGTTTTTCTTCAACACAAACCAAATTACTTTCTTAGATGTTTGTTGCTTTACTCCACTTAGATCTCTGGTCTTTGAAGCTCAGGCATCCAATTAAGAATCTTTTAATTCTATTATAGCTCAATCTTATACCACCTGACTTCAATGGGATATTCTCTACAAAAAAGCAAGCTGACTTGAGTTCCTTTAAACTTTGAGAAAGTTAATTAATATTCGCCAAGCACTTTGAAGATAAAGTGTAAGTGTCAAGAGTAATAATTATTTTTAAAAATAAAATCACAGGGAGCTACCATTCTATAATTTTTTGGTGCATCTTTATTATTTTTTTAATCCATGCTTCAATATCCCTCAAAGTGAGGAGGCGGTGCAGATATAAGCATGTAGCCTGTATTTTCTTTCAAGTAAATGCAAAGTCAGGCCAAAAAATTGCACTTTCCATACCACATTTTGCTCTCCACAACTTTTAGGCACAAAGCACATTTAAAGGCACTATTCTGGGGACTTCCCTGCTGGCGCAGTGGTTAAGAATCCGCCTGCCAATGCAAGAGACATGGGTTTGATCCCTAGTCCAAGAAGATCTCACATGCCGCGGAGTAACTAAGCCCGTGCACCGCAACTACTGAGCCTGCGAGCCACAACTACTGAAGCCCGCATGCCTAGAGCCCGTGCCCTGCAACAAGAGAAGCCACCGCAATGAAAAGCCCGCACACCACTATATCTTCCGTGCAGACCCCTCCACCTAGCCTTAGCATTACATCTGTGTTTCCCCAAATAACCAAGTGTTAGAATTCAGCCTATTTTCTCTATGTACTATATCAAATTGTCAAATACCATGATTCAGACTGGCATGGAAATTTGATAAATTATATAATTAAATTTTTAACACTTTAAATAGACTTTAAAAAGGATGATCTCTCAAAAGACAAACTCTAGTGGATCCAATAGTGGGAACCTAAATCTAAGAATCTAGAGGAACCCATTGATTTCCTTGTAGGAAGTTATAAACCGTGGTGAAGCTGAGATTAGATGCCCGCCCTCCCGCCAGTACCTCTGCTTATGAAGCCTTTGCACAGGGTGGCCTTCATACAACCTGTGTGTGTGTGTGTGTGTGTGTGTGTGTGTGTGTCTGTACACACTACATTTATCAAGTTGAGTACATGGTGGTGGTTTATGGAGGTCAGGGGCACTTGACAGAGGAAGTGGGAAGCGCTGTTGAGACTGAGCACATCAGCCAGTCTATAGAAAATTACTTAGGAGGCTTGGCTTCTAGAGAAAATGGCTCACTGCATTCAGCATGTCAAATCCGTGAGAGCCTTCCGACTTACTAACTTGATTAGCATAAAATGCCCACTGGCAAAAGCAAAAACCGAATTGTTTAAATTTTCTCTCACTTTGATGGTGAGTGTCAAAAATTTTTTTTAAAGATTTTAAAGGATGGTCAACAGGTTTCAAGAAACTTAAAACATTTAAAATTCTTAGGTCTATTTAGAAAATAATGTTGTTTTTGCATATTAGCATTTATTAGCTTTTATTTAGCTTTTGTCTGTACCTAGCAGGCATTTCCTAAAATTATAACCAAAATTGAAAGAAAAGCACATTGCCTGTAATGATGTGAGAGAAGCTGGTGAAGTGAATAAAATTTTAAAAAGCATTTACTCCTTTAGGACTCATAATTGCAGTATTCTGCCAAGAAATCTGTAAAAATTTCATATCATCATGCTTCTGAATTAGCAACTCATAAAAAGTAAAATTAAACTAATTCATAAATTTCAATAGTATAAAACATTGCAGATTTGAAATTAATTAATAAAAATATTCCCAAGTCCAGGAAGACGATAAAATAGCTGTCTTGTGTGTTACTGGAATAACATTTGTTTTCTTCCTCCATTGGTAGCTATTAGAATTTTACCTGTGGTGATGAAGTGTTCCACAATATGCAGGGTGGTAATTTCAAAACTGTCTCATGAAGTTAGATCCCCATGTCTTTTTAAGCTAGTAACTAACCAAGCAGAACATTTTCATATAAAAAATCCAGTAAAGCTAAGAAAGGTTTGACAAGTTAATACCAATCTACAGAGGAGCCAGCAGAAAATAAAATACACACCAAAGTCATTCATGGATGGAGGGCAGAAAACTCTTGGAATGGTGAGAAAAATCATGGTGTAGCATATTTCGCCCTGGCAAACAAGGTCAGCTCTGGGTTGGTCCTTCCCAGGAAGCTGAATGAACGCTCACTTTTTAAAGTGCCCATTCACAGGAGGTTTTATACAATGCAAGCATAACAGTGCTTGTTTTGACAAATATATCATCTCTTTGTGCTCAAAGGCACGTATGGCTTGTCACTTGGTAGATTACTTCTTGAAAAGGAAGTCCTGCTGTCAGAAATTACTGAGATATTAAAAAAAGGGTTTTTAGGAGGTGGGGATTGGAAGAGTCAAAGACAGCATAGCTACTTTTGCTAATGTTCTAATCATAGGTATAGTCACCATTCAAGCCAAGTGGAAGCTGAAAAGTCTTGAAGATATAGACTAGAAGAAAAGTTAACAGGGATACTGCAGACTATGATTCAATTAAAGGAAGAACCATAGAATCTTAGGATGTGAAAGCTTGGATGGAACCTTTATTGGACTAGATTGGATAGTCTAATTGCCTTATTTAACCAATTCATAGAAGTAAAAACAAGTCATCTGTGAGACCTCTTAATCTACAAGAAATAACAAATTCACATTAAATGTGCATGATACATAATTTGCTTATCTAATGTGTGGTATGAGATGCAACAGAGAGTAAGCCAGGCTATGGAGGGGATGGCCTCGGTGCACTCTTTTTCCTGTTCCTGGCTTCATGAAAGAAAGCAGTCACAGGTACAGAAGTAGGGTGTCAAAGGCTTAATTACTTTGCAACTAAAGGTTCTTTCTGGAACATTTTGCTTTATGTTCTCAAACATTGTTCTTGTCTGTAATTTCTACATATTCACATGGAAATTGCTTATGTTATAAAAATACACTCCAAATCTGACTTTTTCTGAAAGGGTAGGAGGTTGGGGAGAACTTTTTTTGGCTACTCACCATGTGCTAGGGATTTTACATAGTCGCTCTCAGTTAATCTTGATCATCACCCTATGAAATATGGTATTACATCCATTTCATATGAAATAGAATTGAGGTTCCAGAGGGTGAAGTGATCTGCCGAGAGCCAAAGAGCTGGGGAATGGCAAAACCAGGATTCAAACCTGTCTTGCTCCAAACTCAAGGTGCTTCCAATTAAATTATTTTACAAGCACATTTAAAATATCTAATTCTTGTCCAAGGAGTAGTCAGGCAAGCCATGCAGTGGGGTTTTCCCTTACTATAAAAGAATCACTGTGGGGCTTTCAAGTGATGATTTTATGCTTGAAACCAGTATTGGAATCGGGGCAAAGTGTGGTCTTTCAGATTAGCCTGCTTCTTACCCCCTTGTTCCCCATCCTTTTTCTTCATGGCTTCCAAATACTCTCCTTCTACATACTCTTATTGTTATTACAGACTTTCATTTTTCTCCCTATACTTTTGAAATTAAATAGAACCAACAGATGGTGGTTGAAGTACTATAATGGTGTTGGTAGCTCATTATCATTCATGGTGGACATGTTCCCAATATGTGATATGTAGCAGCATTTTTACTTCTCCTGTTTAACTCTGATGCTGTTTCTACAAATTCTTGCCATGTGATATGATGATATGGCCATGCAATAGGAGAGCAGATATCTGCGTTGCCCTAAGTAGTAACCAAAGAATTCTGAAACAGATCTTCTGCACGTGTGTAAAAAATAAATATGATGTGTGATGGTCACAGAATTCAAGTTTTAAGTAGCTTCTCCAGGTCACATAGCTCTGAAGTGGCATGATCTATATTACAAAGGAAGCTTCACTCTAGTGCCTATGCTTCTAACTACTTGGCTATTTTGCTTCCCACCAGAACTGACTATAAGTAAAATTATTAACCACCTCAGACAAAATACAAAGAGTCTAACGAGTACACTCAAAGGAAAAACATACCATGTGTTGAAGAACGACTCCTAGAACGTATGAGTTGTTCTGTTTTTGATTAATCAGGCATGAATTATCAAACAGATTATGTAATTTCAGAAAAATAAAACCAGTACGAACATAGAGAAAAAGGAGGTGTTCATGAAACCACTAGAATCACACTTTTATGCGACCCATTGTAGGAAATGCATTTTACGTCATGACCTGTTACACAATACATATGTAACAAAAACAAAAGTTTTACAAAGCAATACTTATAATCACTATGTGCAATGCACTTTGTTATTTCACTATTTCCTTTCTTAAATAATGCTTATGGTGACGCACATAATTTATTTCATGATACACTAATGAGTCAGACCCACACTTTAAAAACCCCTCTGCCAGAGGACTGTCAAATTCTGTGCTGCCACTATCTTTATCTTGTCCAAGGCAGACAATATTAATGGATCACAGCATTCATTCCAATGAGTTCAGTCAAGCCTCAGGACTCTTTCCATACTGGTGTTCTAGGCAGCAAATATCAACTGGAATTGGGACAGTCACTATCTAATTTCCAAGGGGACAGGGTACAGAGGTAGAATAGCTCTTTTTGTTATTTGCTCTCTTTATATCCCTAGTGCTTCCTTTTGTCTGGCACACAGTAGGTACTCAAATATCCATTACAAAGATGAATCAGTAAACGGATTAGAGGGTAAGCTTTGGCTCTGAAACTTCCTCTGTGAATCCTTTCTCTCCCTCTCTTGGCTACCTTGTTACATCTTTAAATGTAAAGTTTCCATGATTCAATGGCTTAGAGTACTGTATGTACTCTCCGTTCTTTCCAAACCCTATCTTGTAATGAAAGTGCACTAGGCTACTTGATGTTATCTCTACTACTTGAAAAAACAATTGGTTTACATTGAAAGAATTACCAAAAAGGATTATGAAGTTGAAAACCATGGTAGAGTTCCTTGATAAACTGGTCCTGGAAGGAAGAAGAAAAACTGATACATCTGGACCTGGGCTGGATATCAGTGTTATCTATGCTCTCACTTCAGCCTTTCAATAGTATGAGCAGTTTCATAGCATTACCCCATCTTACTGGTGGAGAATCAAACCCTTTAAAAAAGAGGTGAGGTCACACAGTAAGTGTTTGGTAGAGCCAGTATTTAAATCTAGGTATTTCACTGCTCTTTTTATTATACCTCAGCTACTCGTGAAAACGGCATACTAAGTTACAAACAATGACCAGAAGCCTTGAATCCATTTGAAGTGTGTGAATTTAACAAGTTATCACACTGCAAAAATAAAACGCAATACCTTAGTAATGTACTTCAGCATATAACATTATTTTTTCTTCACCAAATCTTTGTGAGTGTTTCACTGCTGGGTATGTTTTTCTTGGCAGCTGTTAATCTTGGCTCAGACATAAATTCTTACTGCAGAGTAATTCAAATGTGTTAAGTCCTCTATTACACAGAGGAAAAACAAGACTCTGTGTGTGTGTGTGTGTGTGTGTGTGTGTGTTTACGTGGGTCAAGTCCAAGGGGAAGTATAAAATGGAAACAATATATGATTTGGGGGTGTGTAGGACAGTTAAAAGAAGTTACAGGCAGAATCACAATTTTAGCCTTTAGGCTCTCACCAGAAGCTGTGTAAGGAAACAGAGTAGCATGAAGAGAAGAGAGCAGCATGGGTCAAGTTTAACTCACACCCACCCCCAAACAAGTGTACACAGCTTGATATAGTCACGAAATCTACAATATGTAATTTGCCCAATCATGATCATGAGTCACTGTAAAAGTTACCAAGAAGGTCGTTTGAAAAAGTAATTTCTGCTGTAAATTTACAACAGTGGTTCCTAACCAGAAGCAATTTAGGGGATATTTGGCAATGTCTGGAGACATTTTTGGTTGACACATCTGGGAAAAGGCCAAGGATGCTGCTAAACATTCTACAGTGCACAGGACAGGCTCCCACAACAACAAATTATATGGTCAAAATGTCAACAGTGCCAAGGTTGAGAAACCCTGGTTTACAGGTGACACTGTTATCTGAGCAACACAACTATTGATACTATACTCCAGCTGTCTCTCTGGCCTCAGTCTCCTCATCTGTAAAATGGAGTTGTAGTTTCATGGGGTTGTTGTGAGGATTAGAGTCTTACTATGCAAAGCATTTAGAACAGTGCCTGTGGCACAGTAAGTACTCAGCAAATGTTGTTATCATCACCACCACCACCGCGGCCATCTTCACTATCATCAAAACTCATCACTGTGCAGGGCAGTATTCCCCAAAGTACGACACCTTATCAGGTGGATTCTGGGGGGAAAAAAAGGATTCTATGATCAAATAAACCTGGAAAATGGTGGCTTAAAATCGGACAAGTCTCTATATTACAGAATTTCTCGGAATCTTTAATAAACCAAAATACATGGCATGCAGAATTTTCACAACTGATCTGAATAAAGAATCCTATGCAGAATCTTGCAAGATTGAACACATTTTAAGGAAAGGCTTGTGTGGTGAAAGGACGGTGAATTGAGAATCTACAGACAGGATTCAGCTCTTGACTCTACCACTTACCCACTCTGAAGCCTGGATAAGTCCCTTGACCTTTCTTGGCCTCAGGGATCACCAATGCAAAAAAGAATTTGGGCCCTTCCAGTTCTGAAAGGCTCTGACTCTCCTGCACATTGAATATCTCTAGCAGACCTCAAAGTCGTGCATTATCAGATAACAAGGACAGCATGGTCAAGCAAAATCAAGAGCTGTGACAAAACTCAGGACAATCATGTTCGCCAAATTCCTATTATTAAAGAAGCTCAAATATTCAATGTTGGGAAATCAAGATGAGTATGATGTCACAATAAATGCTAGCTTATTTGTCGCCGTTGTTTCTGAAAATGCAGCCTACGTTTTAAGCAGGAAGTGGGGCTAGCAGAGAAGAATATGGAGACCAAAAAAAAAGACTCTCAACTACTCAAAATGCACACTAGTATAATCTACTCAATTACTTCTTGTTAGGCGCTAAATAAAATTGGCAGAGAACATGACAAGACAGGATTGCTACCTCAAGGAACTAAAACTCTATTTGGGGAGAAAGATGCACATATATCAGGAATCCAGTGAGGGCTCTGACAGAGGTTTAAACAAAGACTCACAAAGAAGAGTAATCTTACTTATTGCTATTTTTTGGTAAGTCAAATGCACAATGGCAAAAACACAAGATAAACCTTAAAAAAGAAATACATATACATCTATTTTCTTGTTTGGGTTTCCAGATGACCATTCTTACTGCCTGCTGTTTGGGTATCATCTACAGGTGTCAGGAAGGTAACTAAGCTGGAGGATATGAATGCAGCTTGTCATTCCCTGTGATCTTCACCCCTGTGAGTGCATTTGTATGGTCTTGCCTGAATCCGCCATGCATGACAGAGGTGGCACTGGGTGAAGAGATCTGTGCTTTGTATTGTCCAGGGCACTGTGTCATTATATTATAACTTTAAGCTACTTTAATTTGCCTAGCTAGAATTTCTCACTTTCAGTCATGGCTATCTAGGCAGCCAGTGTACAGGTAATCCTTCTCTTAATACCAGGATCTGGTGAAACCCATAGGCCCTATGGCAGAATAATAACCTCAAAAACCCCTATCTTTTTTTGCATCTATGGATCCCTTCTCAGATGAAATGCATAAAAATAAACCAGACTACAAAGGAAACCAAGTATAGTGAAATAGTTAAATATTAAAACACACATTTTAATACAGTAATATATATGTGATTCTTTATTAACATATTAATAACAAGATCTGGCAATGTATCTAGTAACTACCATTATGTTAAAGCTGTGTCATACACAAACAGTATTTCTAGATGTCGGCAACAACTGTAATGTGATACAAAAGTATCTGTGATTTCTACTGGTGATAAAGTCACAGGTCCTGCTAAAATACTACTGTAATTTTTTGCCTCCATTCATAACTGATAGAAATGCTAAGTTTTGATTAGAGGTTAATGCAAATAAAATGCAAACAAATAAAAACATTTTTGCATCCAAGCTCACAATCCCCTGAATTCTATCTATGGGCCCTCTTGTGAACCATGGACTCCAGGTTAAGAAGCCCTACATTTGGGTGATACCCT
This sequence comes from Eubalaena glacialis, assembly GCF_028564815.1. Taxonomy (NCBI): domain Eukaryota; kingdom Metazoa; phylum Chordata; class Mammalia; order Artiodactyla; family Balaenidae; genus Eubalaena; species Eubalaena glacialis. The sequence goes on from NC_083724.1 coordinate 71,690,519, forward strand.
GAAGTCTCAAGAACTTTGGTGATAGAAAAGAACAAAAAAGTAACTCATCACATTAATTTCTTCTTCTCATTGGAAGTAATTTCAAAAAGATCTCTCTCTGTTACAGTAAATCATCCAGGTATACTTACAAAATACATGAGCTCATTTGATTCTCATCACAGCCCTGTGAAGAAGGTATTAGACTAGCATTAACCCCATTTAACAAATGTGGAAAGTGAGGCAGAGAGCTTTTTAAAAGACCTGTCCAAATCACACAGCCAGAAGTTAAGTGCTGAGCTGGGACTCAAACACAGGGTTCCCAACATTCCAAACCCAGTCCATTCCCCCTTGGTGGTATCTATAATGTTGGGGTGGGGGAGGGAAACTTAAAACAAAAACTTATGTTAAGACTCTTCTATCCACAGCAACCTACTTAACTAAGTTACTGCTAGATTGAGTAGGTAACCGATCAGCAACATTCACTCATTTCCTCGCAGTTCACTCTCATACATGATTATGCATGAACTAGTGCCATTTTCTAGAATGCCACAGGTTCCAGCAACTATATTGGTTCCCTCTGACCCAAACAGAATTCAGCATTTGCTATTATTTTTGTAAGTTCTTTTGTGTTTGTCATATTGTTTCTAGCTTTTGGATTCCAAAGATTTTTTGAAATATTTCTTATGATAAACTTGTCTGTTTTGGCTTTTTCTGTAAATGCTTTAAATTTCAGGTGACTATCAATTTGTGTAGTTCCTGTTTTCCATTTCAGACACAAAAAGAGAAAATGACTTCGTACTTTCAAACTGCTTTAGAATTTCTTTTGTCAAAAATCCCTTTCAAAATGCTTGGATTTGGATTTGGTGGTGTCTCAGAATGTTGTTTTACATCATCCTCCTCTTAACCTCTTTCCCCATGCACATAAAAGGTTTGCTTTTCTGGAATATAACCACTCTGCTCCAATGGGTCTCAAAAGAGGAATTCTGATGAAAAAAACAGAGCTTTAATTGCTTTTACTATTTAAAAGTCATTTTTCCATTATCAAATTTGTTTTTTACATTTTTACTTTCTTCTCACGTAAATTTAATTCGTCTGACTTTGTCCTTAACATTTTTGTTTTGACCTCTGAGCTCATTTTGACAAATCGTTTTTTTTTGCTATTAAAGTTCCCTTTGTTTCTCTGCGTTTTAATCCCTGTTTTGTTCAGCCTGCAAACTGACTCAGTCCACTCTTTAGCCCTCTCCTTTTGCTCTTTTCCTGTGTCCCTGTGTTGAATTTCAGACACTGCAAAATGTTAGCCTGAAAAGGGGCCTCTGCAATTATCCTGGTCAGGAGTGCAGGATCTTTAACCTCTACAAAATAAATACTAACGAGCCCCTACCTCCTCTGCTATCATAGAGAACAGTGGAAGAGGCTGAGGGAAATGGAGAATAGTGCTAAAGGAAAAGCTGAGGTCCAAGTAGTGCTAACCTGGATGTGGAAGCAGGGGGGAGGGAGGGAGATAGGGAGATAGGGAGAGAGGGAGAGAGGGAGAGAGGGAGAGAGAGAGAGAGAAAGAGAGAGAAAGGAGGGTGTGTATATGGAATGGTAGTGTCCTCCCATGGGGAGTTCCCCTAAGTCCCCTAGAAGAGGTACAGTGGCAGGAGACACTCTAAACTTTGCAAGCTTTAAGATAGACCACACTTTAGAGCCTCTTAGGCAGCCCTGAAGTGCCCTCAGTTTACACATTGACAGCCCAGGTGACTTGTCTAAAGCCACAAGTCAACACTAAAGATTCAGCACTGGAACACAGGTCCCTTCCTCTGCTGCTCTCTGCCTGGGCTCAGACCTTTACTCCAGAACCAGCAAAGCCCCATTTTCACCTCATTCCTTTATTTTTTCTCTGGTGGGTTCAGTTACACAAACTCTTGTCTCAACTCATGCCTTAATTATGGCTGGCTCTGACAGATTTTCTTCAATCCTCACACGCTAATAGGCTTTGTACCAACACAAAAGGTCAGGTGTGATAATAAAGAAAAGTGAATGATCATTTATTTAACTTTCACAACAATTAACTGAGAAAGATGTAATTATTCCCATTTCACAAAAGAGGAAACTGAGTTTCAAGATGGTACAGTCCTAGTTGCACAATTAATGGTAAAATAACCACACTTGTCTACTACACTTCAACACACAAGTGCATATTACAACTTTCATGGGCAAAGAAATGTTATCTTTTTACTCATTCTCTCACATTCATTGTTTCAAAAAATATTCATTGAACACCTATTATGGGTTAGGTGTCCCAGAGGTTTTAACTATATTCCACTTCCAGTGCCATGGTTCCAAAAAACAACAAAAAAATTGTCTATATGATTCTTTCGAAATGATTTTCAGAGAAAATTTACAATCCACCTAAAACCCAGGCTTAATACTTTAAAGACACTACTTATTTCTTTTGGTTACAAACATTACTACCTATATCTCATCTATGTCTTTTGTCAAACTTGGACATGAAAGGCTTTGAACTAGTTCTAAAAATGAAAGAAAAAAAAAAAAGTGCTATACCTGAGAACATTTAAACTGCTATACAAATGACTCCCTAACAGTTTTTTACAAGAATTCCACAAATATTCTGCTTAATTACTGTGAAGTATAGCAAAGTACTCAAGAACAGAGAGGTGGGAATAGGAAAGACTTTGGTTTAAATCCCAGAGCCACATTCTTTATGAGCTGTTTGAGCCTTTTCTTCTTACCAGGCCATGGTTTTCTTGCCTGTAAGACAGGAACAATCATGGTGCTGAGACTGTAAGGTTGCTGTGAAGATTACTGTAGGTAATACAGATAAAGCATGTGGAACAAAGCACGGCTCACAGAAAATTATCAATAAAGAGAGCTATAATTGTCATTATCATTATCGCTCTGGCAATTAGAAGAGTTGACACATTTTAATATTTGTTTTTGAGAAAAGAGCAGGGGGTCCATTAAGTGGACCCCCTGCCCCCCACCCAGCAGTTTTGGAAAAGAGTTTTGTGTTAGTTGTAGATAGTAATTTGGACATGTGTTCTGAAATAAAAGCAGACAATAATAAACTATGCTATTCCATTTATAGTTTAATATTCCCAGTATAAATTACATTTTTAGGTTAGCAAATAGTACCATCTATTTTTTTGAAATATGTAGCTGTCTTATCATTTCTACTTTACTAAATTTTCCCAAAAAATTTGCACTAATACTTAATTGTTAGTATAATGAACACCTTCAGAAGGAAGATTTACTTTGCAAACAAATGTTTTTAAAATTGTTCTTACCTGATTCATAATTAGCTTTCCACTTTCATTGGTCTCTTTGCCACAATGTGTTAATTAAAAAGAGGAAATACAGAACATGAGGTTTTACCAATTACTAAATACATTTATTTTAAAAGGAAACTGACTTCTGTCAAATGTTTTGATTGTCTTTGTCATTAAATATGACTTACTGCCATTTCTCCAGACTTTAAAAAAAATCCAGTTGGTTAGTCTTTTATTTTATATTTCTTTTCATTACCTTTCCATATAGCCTTCTTTTGTCTATAAAGATATTTTCAGTACTTCTGGTTGAAAAACCACAACACTGAAAGAAAATATCTTTTGGCTAATTTAATATTTAATAAGATTAAAATGTCTTATATTTTTTTCTCTTTGGTATGAAACTAGAAATTTGTTTCCAGATGTTAAAAAGCTATGATAAAATTTTAATTGTTCAATTATTAGAAGCAATTAGAATGCTACTTATCACACACAGGTCCAGGTACTAACTTGTAATTTTTTTACTTCAAATTACAATTCAAACTATTGTTTGTCATGACTGACAGTTAATGTGCACAGATGTTCACTTAAAAAGGAAATTAATGTTACTCTTTTCATTAAAAAAATCCTAATTCCAAAAACAAAAATAAATAATAAAACAACCTAGAATCTTATCATTATTAGGGTGCTGGCAAACATGCAGCAGCACCACTGTTACAAAACTATTAAAAGTCAGGCTGTTAAGCTATAAATTGTTCCTTTTGTTTTTTAATTTAATACAGTTCCACTCTTACCTATAAAAAGAAAATCAGTTTTGAGTCATGGCACAGAATATTTAAAGGAAATGACAAGTGACAGTATTACCAGTTATTAGTTACTCAAAAACCCATTCTAGTTAAAAGCCAGTTAAATCCTAATTTAAAAGGCTTCATTCACTATATGTAGATTTTACGACAGGGAGCTCTCACACCTTTATTGCTTTAGTCTATTGTTTCCTGAGCCTTTTTTTTTTTTTTTTAAGTTAATGAAGTTGAGATGATAGGTGAAAGATCAGATTTAAAGAAGGAAAAAATTACCAGAACCCCACAGGGTTATTCAATAATGACTTTATGATTTGAATTTCCACTTGAACATGCACTGTAATTCACAAATCTCAGGCTATTTTATTTCAGAAAGATCTTATCAGTTTGACTTTTGGGGGACCAATTCTTTACCTGCATCAACTTTTAAACTCCAAAAGTTTCACCTCAAATGTCTAATAATGATTGGTCTTGACTGATCATTGGATGTCACATTCAGATCAATTAGAAAAGCACACGTACCACAAGTTTCTGACACAGGCCCTTCCGAGCTGATTTCTTTATCTTATTTTATACATATCCAATTTACTAATGTGGCCAAAGTCCACTGAAATTTGACAGAGATAACTTACAATGTTAGTCGTCAGATAGCATTTTGGTTTTTAGACATAGTTCTTTTCCTTTCCTGCTACCCTTCTCAAAATCAGGATTACTTCTAAGCAAAGAACTTATATTTACAATACAAGGAAGAAAGTCCAACAGAGAATTACTTCAGCAGTAGTGGAACAGCTTTTACGTGACCAATGCTTTATCATCTTGGTCACATTAAAATGCATCATTTTATTGTACTTTTTGCCTCTTTCAAATTGTAGAGGCTGAAGTAACCCTCCCACCCCCCATCACAAACTAGAGAACTACAATATAAACTATAAGTAATTCAAAATAATTGAAAAACCTAACTGCATTCTTGAGCAACAGTCTCCTACATTCTACCAACCCTGGAAGACTTATAATCAAATCATATTCTGGTTTGTTTTTTTTTTTCTTTCCAATTAAGGTTGAAAGCAGTTTGAACAAGGCTACTGCCTATTCACAAATGGCACTAATTTTCCCGTTTGAGTATGTCTTTTAACTTCAGCTGTTATGCCCTTGGCAAGGAAGTAGAAATGAACTGGACAAGACTAAAAGATTTCGTGGGTTTGATTTGCTGTGGATGTGAAGTTGGCTTTGCAAATGGCAGAAGACGACTACTCCCTTCCCTGCCACTGGAATTAGTGTAAAAGGGTGCTGGGGAATCTGACTCTCAGAATTCCTCTTTTGGTTCTGAATTCATGTGGACATAGGCTTACCAGGCAGAACTATGCTCAGCCCATATAGCTGGTTTTATTAATTTTCTCCTCACAGTCTTTCATCTCTCTCAGTACCAGTCCTTTGTAAGAGACAGGGCAGATTAGAGAAATGGAAACTGGGCCACAAACTACTTAGCATGAATGCCCCCAAGGCCAGTAAAAATTGCATTTCCCCTTGCTAAAAGTATAATTTGTAATTAATATAACCATTCTTATTTTACTCAAAGGATTGGTGCTATTTGTGATGTTAAAAAATAGTCCCTCAAAAGAGGAATTTCTCTCAAAATGGAAATTACTTATTTAATTAACTTTTATAATACGTTTAATTTATAAATTGGTCTCAAATGTTGAATAGCGTGGAAAGTGGTATACAGGTAGTATACAGTAGGTTGTATATTTGATAAAGCCATGTTAAGTATTTTCAAAGGAGATTTATTTTTTCTGTTGTCCACTGTGTATTTTAATACACTCAAAAACTACATATTGGCTAAAAAGGCAATTATACAATAAAGAAGAAAGTATTAGGGGATCTGATTAATGTGTATAAATTTTGATCCCAAGCTCTTCTTTTTCACCCTTTCCTTGATGCAAACCAACACACATGCACACCATAATCATGTTTGAATTTCTTCCCCTTCATCTCAATCCTCTTCAAAATTATTTTGATAATTTCCTGGACTCCTCACATAAGATGTGGAGAAAAAAGTCTCAATATCCATGAATAAAGTAAGCACATTAAAGCACTTATACCATACCAATGCAACAACTGATTTACTTTCTGTACATGTTTTTAAAAAGAGGACAAAGTTAAAAAGTCCTCAGTGAAGATACATTTCAGAATACAAAGATCACATTTCATTGTTTCTTATTTAAGACTGACCTACTCCAGATTCAACAAGTTTTTTTTCTAGTCTATAGAAATACATTTTAATTTAAAAAAAACCTTTCTTGCTCTCATACAAATGTTTGAAACACTTGGGAGATTACTCCTAAGGAAACAATCTGTAAAATACATCAAGAAACTGTTAAAACATAATTTTTGATTCTTTTGTTAATTTACTTTAAGATTTCAAAAAATTAGAAAAGAACTATAAAAATATTATTCTCTAAAATATTATTCTCTAAAAATCATACCATTATATGTATTCTAAAATGTCTTCAAAAAGCCATTTGGTCTTAAAGCTAGATTTCATCCCTGAAATGTTAGTAATCAAGAATTTAATCTATTTTTTTCTTACAGCTTAAATTTGTTGAGACCTCACGGTGTTTATACGTTAAAACTACTTAGATACATTAAATGAAGAAAAACTGTGGTAATTACGTAAAAATTTTAATAATATCTACTGTCATTAAGTGTCAATGTCCTAAGCAAAAGACATCTTACAAATGTATTAATAAAGAAAATTGTCAATTAAATGATTTAAAGTACTCTGAATTATCCCAAATAACTACCCACAAAATTTAACTACAATTTTAAGGCAAACCAAGATAAATATTTTTTAATCTGAGAAAAAAAATCATATGCAGAAAAATTCTTCTATTTCATTCAGTTTAATACCGTTCACTTGAGGATTTGAGATTTACAAGTGTGCACTCTCATTAAAATTCTAAAAGTACAATACATAATTTTACGCTACCTTTTAATTTTAATTCCTCAAGCGTTTTATAGCTTCTAGAATAGTTATCTAGTTATTACTTTGTACAAAAATGGTATCCTTAAGTTTTCTTCCCACTTGCATTTTTAAAAAATGCTCAAGTATAAAAGCATTTTATACCTCCCTTCTTAATCATCTATTTAAAATTTCAAAAAGAGACAATAGTTCATGTTCTCAGTCAAAGCTTTGTCCCTGATGCAGGCTCTTCAGAGTTATAAAACTTCACCCAGTGAATAACTGTACTTTTTAAAGGAGCTTCTTGATGTTTTCCTACATTTACCTATCATGGAAGCAATATCCTCATGTACAATAAAGTCCTAATATGGCATAAATAAAGAATAAACATCACATGCTGATAAGTCCATAAAGTCTGATAACTCTATGAAGATAAACACAAATAAAAAACTTTCATTTGGGGGCCTAAAATTCAATTTAAGAGGTTGTTTTACATCCTACGTTTGGGGAAGTGACCAACTTTCATGAGGCTTTATCACAAATTAAGAAAAAAAGGGGGGGGCAGTTATAGTTCTTATGCACAGGCTTAAACCACTGTTATTTTTACATTTGTCCCTTAAAATCAAGACAAAGGCCTTCACTTAAGGATTAATGTCTGGAGAGAATGAAAAATAACCAGTATTAGACTTGAAAAATAACTTAAAAGTCAGTCCCTTCCCCAACCAAACACAAAACTCCACAACAAATAAACCTAAACTTGGTTGTCAATTTTAAATCAAAGTTGTACCAATTCAGGCAACATTTATTTAAAACAAAGTATAAAACAGAATACTGTTTATATTTCTGTCCATGTGTCCATGAGAGAAACATTTTAATGCAGAGGTAATAAACTCCAGAGGAAAAAAAAAATAGGATCATTTTCCTAATTCACTTCAAAGCTGCCTCGATTTCACTGAAGAAAGCTGAAAGGCCCGACTCCAGAAACTAGAGGTCCCCGGGCGGTGAGGGGTGTCCAGCGACAGTCTCAGCTCCAACCCAAGTGTGGGTCTTGAGCTGTCATTCTGAGTCCTAATACCACTTATGCAGCGACAAAAACGGTCCTGCAAGAAGCCGATTAAGGGGTCACTTTACGCTCAAGTTTTCCTTAACTTCTCCCCTGCCAAAGCGGCGCTAAGTGAACATTTCTGTCGTGTTTTTCACGACAGCCATTGTCTCGCTGTAGGATCTCAGGCTCTTTTAAGTGAAGTACTGTTGGAAATACCAGGATTTTACAGCGCATCATTTTCCCACCTGTATGTGGCGAAAACAAACTCTAATCCTAGCAGGAGGGGATTTAAAACACACGCCTAACTTCTCTTCACTCTAAGAGGGGAAAGCAGAGAGCAAGTTCTAAAGTGGTAGTAATTTTAAATAGAAATTGGGCTCTGATGAAACATCACTGGTTGAAAGCTCTCGCCCCTAACTCGGTCCTGGACACACACAGTTCCTTCTTTGAGGTTCAGGGGAAGAGAGCGGACCTGGGACTTGAGATCTTGCCAGCGGAAACAACCTGCTATTTGGGCAAGAGGAGGAGGCGGTTCTGCGCAGAGCCAGGGCCGCCGTGCCCGGGATGCGCCGGACCCGGCCGCAGCATCCTCGCTCGGGTGCCCGCCGGCGCCGGCGGCCCTCGGACCCAGGCGCGGACGGCCTTGTGCCAGGCCCCGAAGCCCCTTCTCAACTCGGAGAGAGAAGCGCCCCCGCCCCGCTTCCCGCGCGTTCCTCGCTTACCTGCGAGTCAGGCTGGAGCGCTGAGGCGCCGCGCGGACTCCCGGGGGGTGCGGGGGCGGGGAGCCCAAGCAGGGGCGGCCATCCCGCCTGCTCCTCAGCCCCCGCCGCCCTCAGGCCGCCGCCTCTCCTCTCAGGTCCGCGCCAGGGGCCGCGCGTCTTTCTCCTCGGGGCGCCGAACGTGGAATCTGCGTGTCCCGGGCCGCGCCCCAAGTTGTGCGCAGGTCGAAGCCGCACGCGAAGCACCTCCAGGGAGGCCGTCCTGGCCCCAGAGCCACGGCCTCCGCCTAGCGCGGGCGGGAGTGGACGCCCCGCACCTCCGCCCGGTCCACACCTGCCGCCGCCTGGGCCGCCACCGCCGCGGCTCCTCCCCGGCTCCGCCCCTCATCCGTCCCCCGCTCCGGCCGCCGCCGCTGCTGCGGCTCCGCTGCCGCCGCCGCGGGAGGGTGGGGGAGGGAACAGGCTCCCCGAGCCCGAAGCGTGAGCTGGGCGCTACGCCTCCTCCCTCGGGCTGAGGCGGGACCCAGGTCTCTACCCTGCGGCGCCGCTCCGGAGCGCCGGAATCTGTTGAGGGGAGCGGCAGCCACTACAGTTCCTGTGGCCGTGGCAGCCTTTTTCGGGTGGGAGCGTCTCGCAGAGTGTCAGAGCTAAGGAAGGGAGAGGGTGCCCACCTGCGTGAGCCCGAGCTCCCCCCGTGCACTCTCCGAATCCAAACTTAGCCAAAGGCACAGCGGAAGTGCCTCCTAGGTCGGACCCCTGCATTTGTAGGGGGTCTTCGAAAAACCTGGCCGGTTGCATGAGCCCCCTGGTGTAACTACCTTTGGAACAAGCAGGGGGGGCCTTCCATCTGGAGTGGCCTCTCCCGTGTTCGCAACCCTGTGGGTGACTCGAGGCCTGTCTCAGATGCCGTCTCTACCGTGCAATTTTCCCGGGTGCCCACCCGCGTCCAGATTTGATTTCGCCCTCATTTGGACTGCGGGGGCTCTCTGAACCTTTTTACCGGCCCTGCCTTTGGGTGACAGCGCTTTGTGAAATGCAACGGGCCGTCTCCAAGGACGGTACTTACTTTTATTGTACTCTGTGGATTCATATTCAGTACTATCGTATAGAAGCAGAGGGATTTATGCTTCCCTAATCCTTTCCACTTGGGTTTAAATTCCTTGAAGTTTAAGGCTATAATAAATTGCTCATCTCTGGAAGTTTTCAAGCAAATACTGAGCGGTACATAGAGAGAACGCACCAGATGACCTAGGTGGAAAATCTGCTGTCCTACTTACCGATATCCTCTGAAAGCCGAGCATGGCGCCTTGCACCTAGATGTAGGATGGGGGCGGAGGTCGGGGGAGATTTTCTGTGTGAAAATGTAGTTAATTTTTGGCAAAGGTCAGTCTGATTCCCACAAAGAAAAATTCCACGGGGTGGAGGTCAGCGAGGCAAAGTTCATAGTGGTATTTTGTTTATGGTGACATATACCTCCATGTAAAAAATTATTCAGTCAAAATGAAAAATATTCAGCAGATGTTCCCTAATGAGTTGGTACTTCCTAAAGGCCCCTTTCCTTAGCCAACTATGGAAGATAAATCAAATGCAGCTGATGTATTACATAACTTAGATTTGCATGAGCACTTGAACGCAAGAACTATATGAAAGACTCAAATTTAAAAATTTCTTTATAAAATACAGTTGAATAAAATATGTTTATATACCTTTTGTCATGTCCTACACTTAAGTGTATATACTTTGAGTTGAGAGGTCAGTAGTATTTAATGGTTAATGGTATTAAGTAAACAGATAGGAATCAAAGAAACTCATCTGCACTTCAGCTTAAAACAGGTTGAATTCATGAATTCTATTTTAAAGAACAGAAATGTCAAGCCATCTTGACCAAGAAATAAAGAACAAAAATTAACAAGGTTATTTCTATTAAAATATTCCTGGTAGTTCTTGAAAACTAAGTTTTCAAAATTTATAGTCACAGTATAAAGGAAAAGTCAGATATTTTGCAAATTATGAAAACTGTGCCTTGAGATGTAAAAGATTATGAACCTTATAAAGAGCTAAGTGCTTTTAAATATATTAAATATATTTAATATATATATACATGTTATATGTGTATATATATATATATTTAGTGCAACTTGTTCGTAGAAAACTCAAAATTAAAAGCACTCTTTGAAGTGAAAAAATATAACCCATTAACTTTATCATGGAAAGCATAGTATCATCTAACTCAAAAAGCTGTTTTAAATATAATATGTAAAAAGAAAAAGATTTCATTATAAGTGAGTTCCACTAGGCAAGACTTTATGCAAATCCAATAGGAAAAGATACTGAATAAGCAAGCATAAGCATTTCATTTGTGGAACATATTTTTAAACTTCTATACAGAAGCCCAGAATAATGTTACAGAAAAGATTATACAATTGCTTAACTAAAATTATGTATCATAATACCATGACTAGAAAAAAGCTAAAGAAAGGATAATTAACCTTAAATAGTAAATATCAACCCAAACAAAAACTATCTTAAGCTCACAGAAAAAGAACTATCTTTTAGACTTCAATTTGAGGCAAACAAGCTATTTTTCCTGAGACAAACACATAGTATCACAATAAACCGAGGATTAACAGAAAGCCATAAATGGCCCACACTGCAAACCACATAGGCATCTTTCACTTAAACTATCGAAAGGGCTGGCCCAGGGAACTTCACATACAATTGTTTGTTCACATTTTACTCCATCATAATGAAAACATTGTCTGAAATTTGAGAATTTCCTCCTCAATCTTCACCTGCAAGGGAAAGGTGAAATACTATTTACTTTCTAGCTGTACCTAAAAATGAACAAATAAGCCAAAATTTCTCCCAGCACCTAAATAATTTCTAAATATATTACTTGCAAAGATTAATTTATTGTTTCAGTTATTACTAGTTTCTGTACCTTAAAACTGTTCAGTGTTACTTATCCCATCCTTACATTACACATCCACTGACAACCCAGGATTTTCACAAGAGAGTGGAACAGAATCTTTCAAGTTTAAATACACACATGTATATCATACCCATCCACCCCCCACCTCCCCACACAAATGAAGTACAAGACAAATGGGAGCAGAAGAACTAAAATATCTTTTTCAAAAATAAATATTTACAATAATTATGAAACAAATCATTAACAGAAAGTGTACAAGATGTACTTTCTATTCTGTTTTTAATTAATTTATTTAGAAAAAATTTTCCCCCATAAGCAAATTTGAATTTGGGTGATTATTATTGGTATTATTTTTGAACACTGAAGTGGTGCAAGAGGCATGGGAAAGAATTTCTTAGTTAGAAGCCTTTCTGTCATCCTTTAAAATTCTGATAAGCTTTTATACCGAAGTAAGCAGATAATTTCAGTTTAAATGACTCACCTCTTTGGCGACAATGACAAATACTTTTGTTTTCTCTTTAGTGAAAAAAAACTTAAAAGAACAGATATCTATGCAAAAGTTAATGTCTGTTAAAACTAGATAGTGGGTATATGGATATCTGACATTTTGAAATGTTCCATAATTAAGAATAAAAATTGAAATAAATAAGAGAATATAACAATGGTAAGTAAAACATTAAAGTAAATTGAAAATTATTTGTGATTCCCCATTTGTCCTTACACAGTTTTTTAACAGTTTAGTTATCTTCCATCTGTAGTTTTTTGTGGCTGCAATCTCATGCCTGCTACATTCTGGATAAGAGTTCTAACTGTAGTGAATCATTTTTGGTGCATGTAGAAAGGGGGAAATGAATATTTCTAAAAGAAACAATGCCATGCTTTTCAAAGTAAATATTGTAGTTATAACAGGAATAAGCTGAAAATGTTATATGACATATATCTTTTATTCTATGCTGAGTTTGGAATGTCATTTGGCATGCTAGCGTTATTTTCTTTAAACAATTAGTCAAAACATATTTTATTTCACCTAACTTCCATAAAGCAGGAGTAGTGAAAGAAATATTTATATTATTGAAATAAACTGAATATGAAAAAATACCCTTTTTTGCTCCTTATATGGTTTTTTATAAGAACATTTATTGAAAGTAACGCTTTTCATTCCTTGAACATGAAGTGACATATTCTTGGATTGTGCAATTGCCATTAGGTATAATATTATACATTTATTAAATGCTAAATCAGTTTCCATAATTTTTCAATGTTGCCAGTTCAACCCCCATTTTAGGAACGATTACTAAACTTTTCTTAATTGAAAGTGTAATCAATAACCCCAGCTGCTAAAAAAGTTTCACGAGTTGCTAACGTATAGAAAGTTAATCTCTGGCTCAGAAATAAATCTATCTTTCTGATCAGTGGCCTTGTTTATCTTTGACGCATTCGTATTGTGAAGACTCATAGGATGGCAGTGGTACCTATAAGGGAGAGTGGTGATTCTCAACTCCAACGCACACATTGATGATACAGGTTTACATGGGCTTGGCATCATTTATTAAGTTGTGATGGTGTAATTCTCAGTACTTGCTAACTCTGATTCCATCTCTTGCTCCTCTCTTGAAAGCAAGTGAAAGAAATGATTTTAAAGGGATAATCTTAAATTTGCTCTAATTTAAAGAGATAAATCATTCATATACATTACTTGTAATCCACCTCAGATCTTACCGAGACACACAGGTACTTCTGTTAAGTACCACAGAAGTAGATAGAGAACTGTTTAATACAAAACTCAGATCACTATTAGTGTTATCCTAAGGAAAAAAGTCAGTTTACTCTCTCTTACCTAACACCTGGTGATATCTTCCTCTTTGCATAGGTTTGGGCTCTAGTTGAGTGGTGAGATGGAGCAGCTCAAGGCTATATAGGAGAAGAAGATGGGAGATGCTGCTCCAAAGTGCTTTGCAGTAGAGATAAAGAATTGGATCCATTACCAGGCTTACTACTCAATAGGTATGCTCCACAGACTAACAGAATCAGCATCACCTGGGAATTTGTTAGAAATGCAGAATCCTGGATCCCACCCCCAGATCTACTGAACCAGAATATTTAAAGAAGATCCCCAGATGACGTGTGTGCACAATAATATTTGGGAAACACTGAACTAGAGAAACAACAGCGTTGATAGAAACATTTCCAATCCTGTGGTTTTGGTTCCCTGGCTTTTCTTGCTGGGGAAAGGCAGATATCTTCAGGTCACTAACACTCCTGGAATTTTTGTTAAGGCCTCAAATAGGAAACAAGATTCTTGGGGCAAGGATTTTAGAGCAACATTAAAAACTGAGCCACTGAAATCATAGATTAATAGAGACACGAAGTTACCTTGAGAAATCATATCACCTTTGCCCTTCTTCTTTCTGGACATTTTATCTTTTGTTTTGTTTTTTTCAAGGTCTTCAGGACCACATCAAAGCCTCCTAGTTGGGTCTATAAGTGAGTCTCAGGGGCTGACAAATCCACTGACTATAAAGTGTGACTGTATATATATATATTTTTAAAAGAGAGCTCTTAGTGTTCACCAAATTCTCAAAGGGTCTGCCCCTAATTGTTTAAGAACCACTGATACATCTTACTTTCCTCTAAATCTTATTTCATTGTGTCAGTCCTCAGACGTCAAGTTTTTAAAAAATATCCGCTTGAAAACAGTGCTTATTTTAATTTCCATTCTTTTTGTTTCATTATGGGCAGCATATTGTCAGTACCATAAAAAACCTCAGCATCAGTGCTTTGTCTTTCAGTCAGCCGTCTGTACAAAATATTTTCAGTGATGAAACTCTTTCTAAAGTGCTAAATACTTAAGGGTCAACTTAAACTAACTAAAGATTCTGGAAAACCTGTCCCTTTGTGTGTACGTCTCTCCCAATAGTAACAGGGCAGCCATTGAAGAGTTAGTTCCAAGTACCACCCTAAATTCTAGCCATTCTCTTCTTATTCAAAAGGAACTGGATTGATTACTTCAAGGAATATATTTATTAGAGAAAAGGAGAAAAGTAAAGAAATGATGAACTCTGTTTTGAACCATTCTGAACAATGTAAGTAATGGTAAGCTACTTTCTCTAGGAAAAGAAAGTATTAATACATCTTGCCTAAAGTAAAGAACTTTTATCAATTTAGCACACTAAATTAGAATTATTTTAGAGTGATACAAAGTATGTGTTAGTCATCCCATTATTCTAGCATTGTAGTGGGTGCAGGGGAAAATGTATTTAGGCTTTGGAATGAAGCAGATCTCCTGTTTTACTCCTCACTCCACCTCTTACCTGGCATAAATCCCCAACACCTTTGTTCCTCAGTTTGCACACCAGTAAAAATGGCAAAAACACTGTAATACCTACCTCATATGGTTGTCGTAAAAATTAAAATAACGTATATGAATTGACTAGTAGAGTGGAGGGCACAGCGTCTCTTTTTCTGAGATGGGGGCGTGGGGTGAAGAGAGAGACACACGCACACCGCCAGTTCCCTTTCCCTTCAGCTCTGTAATGGTGCTGCTACACACCTAGCGTATTAGGTGTGTATGGAACACATCAGACACCTTCAGATGTCTTTGGGCTGTTGGTTTTAAGGCTGAAAAAGCCAGCAACATTTGGAACCACATCAAGATTCCAATCTATTCCCACTCCCCATCCACTGAATGACTAGTTAATAAAGGCCATGCCAGGGTGCATGTTGGATACAAGAAAAAACAAGTTCATAGCTGGGGAAACCTGGCACATTCATTAAATCCCTGTCCAGCTATGGGAAGAGAGCTAGGATCTAAGCAGATGTCCAATTGAGCCCCAAATTGCGGGTGTGTATCTGTGTGAAAGGAAAAAAAAATGCAGATTATCTTTATGGCCACCACTCACCCTCCATGAAACTATCTGAAATGAGAGCTGCCTGTCCTAAGGAAGACATGTCAACACATACCCAACGTCCTGAGGTAGGAGGCATTTATGTTGCTAGGATATATCTTAAACGATTTTAGAAGAGGATAGTGAGAGGACCGTGTTTTTTCCCCTGCTGGCTATTTTGTAAACCTCCAATACCTGACATTTGCATGAATATATTCTTACAGCGAGATTTTATCACCATGGAAGCTTTCCCAGACATGGTCCTAACCTCCCTTCTTTCCTGCTCAGTTGCTTTGTCTCCTGTTTTCCCACAATTAAAAAACAAACCAAAACAACTCTGTAATATCATTTGCATTGCATCTCCTCTTCTAGCCTTTCAGGGACAACACTGTGCCTTATTTGTCTTTGTTTTGCCAGCCTGGCCCATTTCCAAATGCATGGCAGGTCCTCTACAAATCCAAGAATGGATACCCTGTTCTGGCATTTGCATTTCTCAAACTTAACTATCCCACATTAGGTGTTCCATGAAAAAATTGAGAGTCAGACAAGTTTGAGAAAACTTGGGTTTAAAAAAGTTAAACAATTTAAAAAAATACGTGACTTCTCAGAACCTTCAATATTCTAGCATGCATATACTTCCCAAATAGTTTTGACCATCGAACCCACTTTTACTTTTCTGGAGTTTAGCAAGGCAAAGTTTGCAAAACTCAGCTCTAATCCAAACAAAAGCAATTCACACATTCTGCAGCGGTTCTTTAAGGCTTTCTAAATTACAGTGGGTACTACCCTTTCAACAAGACACCAAAAGATTCACAAGTACTGGATTTTCAACAATATTTAATACAATGGAATCCCAGCACAATGAAACAATTTAGATCCCCACCTTGGAGTGCATTGTAATAGGATTTCACGAAGGCTGGGTATGAATCTGACTAATGTTATTTTACCCAAAGTAAGCCAACACAAAGGGCAAAAGAAGGGAAATGTTTGGCACAATATTTTGTCAGACAATGGTGTCAGCGTTGTAAACGGTAATTATAGCTTTGATTCTAGACATGTACCATATACTTTTCAAAGAGTTTTCACTTGCCATCCTGGGAAGACGGTTTGAAGTGATGGAATGCACGTGAGAAAGGTGACTGTGTGAAACAAATCCCTGCAGGTGGTGAGCTTCTTATCCTAGGTTTCCTCCTGCTTCTTTCCCATCTTGCCTGACTCTCCTACCTTCCCTTCGTTTTCAGCTTTCCTCCTCTTTTACTCTCTTATCCTCCTCAGAATATGGTACTTTACCCACCTGTTGTTGTATCAGGGCTAGTAGATATTGCTAAATCAACACATAGAATATTGATTTAATTGAAGATAATATTAAAAATATATCATATCTAGTGTGGCATGAGCACTGGCCAACCGGAGCTGAGGGTGACCAGAGCTCTGGAGTGAGGTCTAGAAAGCACCATCTATAAGGACTTAACCCATGAATGCTGAATCCAGGGTTAGGGGGATGTCTGCAGGTAAGGAGCCAGGGATATAGAAGGGACACTGGAGGGACCACAGGATAATAGCTATTTATCTCTAGTTCAGAGCTGTACCAGTGTTTAACAAACCTGGTCATACCAGTGCATGCCAGATGCATGTCAGCCCTACATTCAATCTCTTTTTTCTGAGTGCCTACCATATGCCAGGCATTTTGCTAGGCCCTGAAGATACGGCCAGGAGCAAGATTTTTATTCTATAATAGTATCAAATTCCCTAACTTATTGAACAAAATGATCAAGAGGCAAATTAAAATGAAGTTATGATTATTTCTATTTATCTAACATAAACAACCCTAGTCTATAGTTAGGTTTTGGGCAAAAAGGGGAAATAAAGGAAAAGGAGGTTAAAGTTGGGAGTGGGAGTAAAACAAAGTCACACTTAAAAGAACAAGCAGCCATCCTGTGACATCATGGAATACTTTGGTTTCTCTTTGTCATTTGAAGACACTTCTTCACTTTTGGAAACTTCTTCGCTAAAAACCTTTTCTTAGCAATTTTTCATTGAATATTCAATTTACATACCCATGGAAATTGTGGGTGAAAATGATTATTGAACATGTCTTTAATTTAAAAAGAAAAACAATAATACAGGAGACTGTCTTTTGTTCCTAATTGGAGTATAAAAAAATAACGAATTTGTCGTATCCTGTTTGCTCCGAAGTTATAAAAACATGGTTATTGCTTATATAAAACATAATCCTTTAAAAATCTGTTTTTATCATCTGAAATATACATTGAAACTTTATCCCACTATCTCTTTGGCTTATTTGAAGAGGAAAAACTAATCATGGAGTTCCTTCCTCCAAGCAGAGTTCAAGATCCATTCACTTGTGACTCTCACAATAATCCTACAAAGTAAAATCACAATCCCCATTTTAATGTGGAAACTGAGGCTCAACCAGGTTAGGTAGCTTGACTAAGATGACATAGGGGAAGTGACAAAGTCAGCATTTGAACTGATAAAGCTCCTAAGTTCAAGGAACTACTGATAGGTTCAACCTTGCTAACAAATTAATCATGTTTCCTTAAAGTCTGTGAAATCAATACTCAGTATCATCTTACATTACCACTAATTGAACAAATCACCGTAAGAAAAAAATTGAGATGCAATATACACATAAATTCACTATATAGCTATTACGTTACAAGATACTGTTCACCAGAATTGATTTTAAAGTTGAAATGGGTCCTAATATGTATGAAACAAATGTCAAAGCTTCTTAAAAAGGCTAGGTATAATTCATTACATACTGTATTTCTAAGATCAAAATAAACTTTTATTGTCTAATGTGAGTTCAAAGCAATCTAAGCCTTTTCATCCAAAACAATACACCCCCCAAAGAATGTATGTTTAGCCCCAACACAAGACTCCATCTTGTTTGCCTGCCTTTACTTTCTCTTAAGAACTAGTGCTAAACCTCTAACTGTGTATATGAGTATTCACTCTTAAAAAGTGGACTGTCCTTGCATGGCAGGTTTATCCTCTGCTCTCTCCAATAGGTTTTTTTTTCACCCTTTTCCCTAAAGTACAGATCACTTTAATCACTTCTGATGACTTCCTTAAACAGAATGGGAAACTTGACATGAAACAGAAATAGGAAATAAAAGCAAGACATAGAGGAAAAATAGAAAATAAAAACTTTTATCAGAAAAATATAAAGATGAAAATATGTGTGTGTGTGCATGTGTAGGTATGCATGCACACAGTTTATATAACAGGCATACAGTTTTCAAAAGATAGATCTGGTGTAAAAAGATAGATCTAAGAAGATAAGGGGAGGGAATAGTAGGAGCAGCAAGATGATTTTTTTTTAAATTTGTTTATTTTATTTTATTTATTTTTGGCTGCATTGGGTCTTCGTTGCTGCACGCCGGCTTTCTCTTGTTGCGGTGCGAGTGCTTCTCATTGTGGTGGCTTCTCTTGTTGCGGAGCACAGGCTCTAGGCGCGCGGGCTTCAGTAGTTGTGGCTCCCGGGCTCTAGAGAGCAGGCTCAGTAGTTGTGGCGCACGGGCTTAGTTGCTCCGCAGCATGTGGGATCTTCCTGGACCAGGGCTCTAATTCATGTGCCCTGCATTGGCAGGCAGATTCTTAACCACTGCGCCACCCGGGAAGTCCAAGACAACTGATATTTATAAAACAACAAAGGGTATGGACTTGGTCTCTGAATCCCAGAATCCATGAAACTTGAGAAAGGACAGAAAAAAAGTCCATTTGTGGATAAAGTCAGTGTGATAAGAATAATTATAATATATATGAAAGTCACCAGTTTTCAAAGATATAGAACGATTTGTTTATGTTAACGATAATTTATCTCTTTTCAAATGTTAAATGCCACAGAGGTGTCATTTTGACAATTAAATATTTTGGTACTATGCATGGCCATAAATGCTTGTTAATGAATTCTTGTTAACAGAATGCTGAATAAAAGCACTTTTACTGAATACTAGGGCAAACCAGCTTTTATTCTAGTTTTTAAGACAGGTAGAAAGGTGTCTTTCTTTATATATAAGGTTGTAAACTTGCAAAAGTTTAAAAACTTCAGTAGGTGCTGCCTGAAAAATGACATAGATTCAAAAGTGATATAACTGGATTCATAAATCTAAAGTGGGCTATAATGGAACCTAGAGATATTTGGTGGGGAGTTCGAGTTTTAAGAAAAACAACAGGAACACCACTAAAAGAGGCAAAGCACTGGGCTGAAAGTATCCACTAGCTTGTTGTAACATTTCTTATTTTCTTGTGTTTAAGCTCTTGAAATTGTGATTGTGCATAAATACCCATCATGCCTCCAAAAGAATTTAAAGAGAAAACTGGATATATGGTGATTAAATTATATGCAATTTCTAAAGGAACAATTTTTGGTCTTGGCCCATAGTTAAAACTTGTGAAGAGAAAGGAAGAGTGTTTCTGAAATGAAATCCTGCTAACCAAATTAATTCTAATTTTCTCACTATATTTAAATGCAGCTGAGCAATAAAAAATGGAAAGTAAAAATAAAAAATGAAAAGTAATTATTGATACATAATGAATGTTAGTGATTTTTGTACTTTTTTTAGTATCTTGGAATATAATGCTTTCTCAAAATAGATTAAATCACTGACTTGATATTAGTTAACCAACTCTTAATACATTCTTTACTTGTTAAGATATTGATGTCTTTGGCATTTAGGAAAAGTATAGCTTGCCAATTGATAAGACATCATTCTTTTTCTCTACTGGTATACAATTTCTGGTTTTCTAAGCTAAATGCCTTCTCAGAAATATGTTCTCACACTTTGTCTTGTCATCTTATTTTAAATATAATCCTTTAAGACACATTTATAGTACAAGTTCAATGTTAAAGAGCTCTAATCTTATAATCATGGAAAACTGGAGATGGAATGCGCCCAAACTATCTAACGCCAAACCCTTACCAAAATGGAATTTCTGTGTATGGAAAAATATCATTTGCCTCTATTTCTTCACATATTTAAATCTTATAGAAATTATCCTGGATTCTAAGTTCTCATAATTGGGATACTTTTCCATTTTCATTTCTGTTGTTCAGGGATAATTTTTATCATATATGATCAAAATATCACTTCATATTTGTACCAAATATATATGCTGGCCTCCTGCTGTTATTTTTGGAGGAATAAACCTTTTGCTGATATGAAATGAGGGAATGAGAGGATTGCCTAGCTTTTCAATGGCAAAACAAGAGAATGGAAGAAAACCCAAGTAATGGACTGGATAATGGAACTTAAAATCAAATCTGTTTAAATAGTATTGCATTTCATATTCTGTTGTTCAGTATTTATCTCTTTACCACCACCAACTCTCAAGCCATCCCTCCCCACAAAATGTTGAAGATAAATGTTTTCCTTCAGAAAATCAGAATTTAAAACAGTGCTGCCATCAATAGAGGATCCTGAGAAACCTGAGAGGGGGTCCCGGGTCCGGACTAAAGGAGTGAATTTGCTTAGTGCCGCACATAAGGAAAAAGGCAAAGCAGAAAGAAAGAGAATGAAACATCATGGAAAGTAGAATGAAGGAGACTGGGAACAGGTGCACAAATGGTAGTCTAAATGGAATCCCGGAGATGAGAACAATTCATTAGTACTTACTCAGTGGCATCTAATATGAATCTCGCCCTATACTAGAAACTGGCTAAGAATACAGAAATGTAAGCTGGGATTCCTCACTAACTTCACTTCTAGGTGGTGAACACACTTAACCTAGGTAAACAATGGCTGACAGTGTTTCCTTTTATGTTAAAGATGTTAAGAGTTAGAGTCGTTTAGTGGAGAGAGCAAAGAAGACTGGCGAAATTTGGGAGGTTAGATTTCTACTTGGCTTTGTCCCCAGACACTTCTCTCTGTCACCAGTGACAATACTCATTTGCAATTTGGGCCTTGTCATCACAGCCAAATACACAAAAAATGATTTCTCTGGAATAACTTAGATTTTAGAGGGCGATTTTTGTAATTTCTTTTATAACTTTCCCTTTTATTCACTGTAGAAGGAAAAAATACAGAGAGAAATGTTTTGAATACAAAATATACCATGGTACAAAAATCATTTGCTAATGAATTCGGTTCATTTAATTCTTTGGAATAGAATCAGAGAAAAACTGAACCGAGGAAATCATAGAAATAATTTTATTTAATCTTCTCATTTTAAAGATGAGGAAATAAAGTCCACTGAGATGCAATGAGTTACCCATGGTCACAGAGCTAATAACTAGTAAGACCCCATGTCTCCAGGCTCTGCATTCTTATTTTTGTACCACAGTTTCTTGTTGCAGTATTTTCATACTTAAAATGATACACTTTACACATTAATAACCTACAAATTTGGAAATTTCTGGTTATATTATATTTGAAGGTGCTTGACTTGGAGCCAGACAGCCCTAAACTGGAATCCCATTCAGCTTGGCTGCTAATTAGCTATAAGACCTTGACAAGTTCATTTATTCATTCTTCAGATGGTTACTGAGCACTTACTATATATCTCAGTTACTTTTTAAGGTACTTTTTTAGGTGCTGAGGATAAGCAGCAAACAAAAGCTTACATTCCAGTTAAGGATGAATAACAAAACAGGTAAATAAAAAAATTGTGATGTCAAGTGCGATAAATCTAAGAAGAAAAATAAAACTGGATGAGAGGGTCAGAGAATGACAGAAAGTTTTATAAAGGGCATTAGGATAGGCCTTTCTGAAAATAATAGCTAATATTTACAGAGTTCTCAGTACGAGCTAAGTGCTTTACATATAATCGTAATTAAGTCCTCACATTGTGTTATGAAGTTGGTCCTATTAATACCCCTCCTTTTCAGGTGAGGAAATGAAGTCCTAGAGAGGTTAAGTAACTAGCCCAAAGTTGTCCAGCTAGTAAGTAATAAAGCCGGAGTTTTTACCCAGTTGGTCTGTCTCCAGAGTATCCTCTAACCACCACTCTTTTTTTTTTTTTTTGATTGAAAGTACTTTAGACGGTCCCCAATTCACAATTCAACTTACAATTTTTTGACTTTACAATGATGCAAAAGTGGTATTCTTTCAGTAAAAACCATACTTTAAATTTTGATTTTTTCCTTGGTGAGTGTTATGGAGTACTTACTCTCTAGTGATGCTGGGCAGAAGCATCGAACCACAGGTCCTAGTCAGCGTCTCCATCATGAGGGTAAACAACTGATACACCTTCCCCATTATATACCCATACAATAACCACCACTCTTTGATGCCTTTTTAATAGGGTAACAATGCAGCAGAGAGCTGAGTCGCAGTTTCCTTGTCTATAATGGACTCACTTGACAACTATAAGATGTAATATTTACTCAAATCTTAGCCCTGTGTCTGTCACAAAGTCAGTTCTATAAGTTAGAATTCTTTGGCTGCAATTTACGGAAACCCAACTAAAGGTATCTTAAGAAAAATGAAGAATATACTGTTTCATGTAAGCACATTGTGTGGGCAGGTGGAGGGGACCTCGGGGATAACTGAGGTCAAGGACTCAAATGCTCAAATGGAGACTTTCTCTTTCCTTCTCCTATCTCTGTCCATGTGTCAACTTTATTCTGTCCTACTATGGAAGGACTTTCTCCTTGTGATGGAAAGTATGGCTTCAGATTGCAGGCTAACATTCCTTTAGATTTTAATAACTAATTAATAGGTCCTTGTCATAGTTAAGAACTTTATCTGTACTCACTCAAAACAAGTAAGCCTCCCAACAACTCTGTGCGTTAGATGTGCCTGTTATGCCCATTTTCAGATGAGGAAATTGAGGCATGGTATTTAAGTAACTTATTCAAAGCCACCGGCTAGAAAGGACACAAACTTAGGCAGTCTGTTCCAGGGCCAGTGCTAACATATAAGTCAACATATTCTGCCTGGGCTGAGTTTTAAAATTAAATTAAGAAAAGGAAAAAAAAAAAAAAAGGTGTGTATGTGCTGGGGACAGAATTTGTACCACCAGCTCCAATTCGCAAGACCGAAAACCTTTGATTGACAGGATGTAGGCTGTTGCCGCATAGTTGGCCTGCCTCCTGTTCCCCGCAAACCCTCTCTGCCCCCCTGTAGACTCTTCAGACCCTGCGCTTGTCTATTCTCTTCATTCTTGGTACTTCTGCTGAATCCCTGCTTGATCCTTTCTACCACTGAGGCTAGTGCCTAAATCAGGAATTGGATGAGGCTTTTTATGTACATTATCAATCAATGTTTCATATTTCACTCTCAAATATGAAAGAAGCACAAAGTAAAGGTTAAGTGCAGCCAACTTCCTGAGCTGGAAGGAGGGGAGGATGGACTGTGACAGCTCTAAACCTCCAATGAAAGCATCTGGGGTTGGACAAGAGCAGTTATGTCTGAAGAGCTGAGTTGCTTATTTCCAGGGATTCTTCTTTGAGGCTCGCACAACAGGGTTTTTCATTTCTCTGTTCCTCTTTTTATGGAGCTTCATCTTGATCCAATTTGGCAAGGTGCTTTCAAAACAGCAACAACTTTTGCAACCAGCAAAGGTTCAGAA
Organism: Eubalaena glacialis; assembly: GCF_028564815.1. Taxonomy (NCBI): domain Eukaryota; kingdom Metazoa; phylum Chordata; class Mammalia; order Artiodactyla; family Balaenidae; genus Eubalaena; species Eubalaena glacialis. The sequence continues at coordinate 71,714,644 of NC_083724.1, forward strand.
ATAGGTGTTGGGAAGGAAGAGAATTAATTCTTACAGAAATTTTGCAGAATTGAAGGTTATATTTATAATTGGAAAGCTTCCCTTGCTTTGTTGCTGCTAGGCATGGAACAGTTCTAATTTAGTTTTTTTTTTTTAAGAAGAACAAGACTTATAGAATTTTTTTTTTTTTTTTGGCCACGCCACACAGGAGGCAGGATCTTAGTTCCCCCATCAGGGATCAAACTCCGTTGCAGTGGGAGTGTGGAGTCTTAACCACTGGACCACCAGGGGAGTCCCTAATTTAGTATTCTTTATTCTACCATTTCTGCCTAATAGTCTGCAACACTGAGTATGGTTTTTCTCATAACATAAACTGTCAAAATTTATTTTTATGGCAGTCATAAATATGAATGGACTAATTGGAAATATTTTTTCAAATAGATGACTGAATATACAAGTCAATACAATGTAACTCCTCTAATGGTGATAAATAATATAGACTCTCATGTCTCGTTATCTGTGACATACCTTTAAAGCAGGAACAGACCTGGTAAGTGGCTATCCAGAGGTAGCATACAGGTAGTATATTATGGAAAGCTGGCAGATCATGGAGGGCTTCTCTGGGAGCCATTAGATCCTGAGGTCCTTGGAGTAGAGATATTGTGTTATTCATTCTATATTCCCAGTGCTGAGCACAGTGCCTACCACATAGTAGGTTTTTCTATATAGCTTATTAAGTGACTTTCTTCTGCTAACACACAGTAAGGAAATAAGATGGTAAAAGAAGGGTGATCCAAGTTCAAAGTAAGAGAATCTGAATTGATGGGTGAGTGAAAAGGCAAGGCTAGAAAATGATAGGAAATGACACTTGAGGTTCATGGTCTAGACAAGTTAGGAAAGCTGAGGAAGAGGGGTAGGAGTTGTGGAGTGCACAAGGACCTTGGCTTAGAAAGGGCCAAAAGAGTCCTCCTTTGCAGAGGCCGATGGTGGATGCTATGTTGGAGGGGGTCCACACCGAGGGGCTAGGCACTAGGCTCAAGATCATAGGTTGTTTGGGGTTTTTTTTGTTTTTTTTTTTAAATGACATTGGACTGTACATTTCTTTCTTTTTTTTTTAAATTTTATTTATTTATTTATGGCTGTGTTGGGTCTTCGTTTCTGTGCGAGGGCTTTCTCTAGTTGTGGCAAGCGGGGGCCACTCTTCATCGCGGTGCGCGGGCCTCTCACTATCGCGGCCTCTCTTGTTGCGGAGCACAGGCTCCAGACGCGCAGGCTCAGTAATTGTGGCTCACGGGCCTAGTTGCTCCGCGGCATGTGGGATCTTCCCAGACCAGGGCTCGAACCCGTGTCCCCTGCATTGGCAGGCGGATTCTCAACCACTGCACCACCAGGGAAGCCCCAGGTTGTTTGTTTTTACCAGCCCGAAGCAGGTGGATTTAAAATTAATTTTAATGGAAAAGATCATATAACTACATAAAAAGAGAATTTGGAAAAAAGAATTGTATAAAGTCACTGATATCCAACCATTATCTTAATTCTCAATTCCTGTCATTCCTGTATCCTGATCAGCTGCAGGATCAGTCTTTAACCTGGACGCAGTTGCCATTAGGATAAATATAATGATGAGGATGATGATGATGGATGACAATGGCTTACATTTGCTGAGCACTTATTACATGCCTGATCCTGTTCAGTGTCATTTAATTCTCATATTATTTCATTTAATTATTTCAACAATTCTATAAGGTAGATACTATTAATATTCCTATTTTATATATAAAATGAAACTAAGGCAAAAAGAGATGAACTTGTCCAAGGTTGCTCTTCTAATAAGTAATGAATATGGACAGTCTGATTCCAGAGTCCATGCTCTTAACCCTTATGCTATGATTCTTCATTTAAGCTCGGATCCAGGTGGGGTCTGAGAGTAGTATGGGTGACTTAGGCTGAGTTGCCAGAGTGCCTGGGGTAAACCCTGGGCAACCAGGTACTGATCCTGCTTCACTCTGCTTCCAAATCCCTCACATGTTTGCTTTGTCTGTAGAGGCAATTTTCCTAAATTACTTTCATCTCATCATTATCATGATGAATTTAACTTAGAAATTATAAAAAAACCAATGGTAAAATTGGGAACAACATGGGAAATCTGAATATGGACTACAGATGAGATAAGAAACTATTGTTAATTTTCTTAGGAGTAATATCCAAAATCTACAAACAGGTCATGCAGCTCAATATCAAAAAACAAATAACCCAATCAAAAAATGGGCAGAAGACTTAAATAGACATTTCTCCAGAGAAGACATACAGACGGCCACGAAGCACATGAAAAGATGCTCAACATCACCAATTATTAGAGAAATGCAAATCAAAACTACAATGAGGTATCACCTCACACCAGTCAGAATGGCCATCATCAAAAAGTTTACAAACAATACATGTTGGAGAGGGTGTGGAGAAAAGGGAACCCTCCTATACCATTGGTGGGAATGTAAACTGGTATAGCCACTATGGAGAACAGTATGGAGGTTTCATAAGAAACTAAAAATAGAGCTACCATAAGATCCAACAATCCCACTCCTGGGCATATATCCAGAGAAAAACATGGTTTGAAAGGATACCTGCACCTCAATGTTCATTGTAGCACTGTTTACACTAGCCAAGACATAGGAGCAACCTAAATGTCCATCGATGGATGAATGGATAGAGAAGATGTGGTATATATATACAATGGAATATTACTCAGCCATTAAAAAGAATGAAATAATGCCATTTGCAGCAACATGAATGGACCTGGAGATTATCATACTAAGTGAAGTAAGTCAGACAAAGACAAATATCGTATGATGTGGACTCTAAAAAAAATGATACAAGCGACCCATTTACAAAACAGAAACAGACTCACAGACTTAGAGAATGAATTTATGGCTACCCAGGCGAGAGGGCGGGGGGGTGGGGCAGGGGCTAGATTGGGAGTTTGGGATTGACATGTACACACTGCTATATTTAAAACAGGTAACCAACAAGGACCTACTATATAGCACTGGGAACTCTGCTCAATACTCTGTAATAACCTAAATGGGAAAAGAATTTGAAAAATAATAGATACATGTATATGTATAACTGAATCACTCTGCTGTACACCTGAGACTAACACTACATTGTTAATCAACTATACTCCAATATAAAATAACAATTGAAAAACTTTTCTTAGGAGTGATACTAGTAATAGTGAAAATATCTTTAATTTTTAGAGGCATACTGAAACATTTAGAGGCTAAAGGTCATGATATCTGGTGCTTACTTTAAAATAATTGAGCAAAGAGTAAATAAATGAAGGAAATATGGTAAAATGATAGGTTATTAAGATGAGGTGATCGGTATATGGGACTTTATTATAATGTTCTCTCTACTTTGTAGACCAGGGGTCTCCAATCCCCAGGCCACGGACCACCCGTTAGGAACCAGGCTGCACAGCAGGAGGTGAGTAGAGGGTGAGCGAGCAAAGCTTCATCTGTATTTATAGCCACTCCCCCGTCAGATCAGTGGTGGCATTAGATTCTCACAGGATCATGAACTCTACTGTGAACTGTGCATGCAAGGGATCTAGGCTGCGTGCTCCTTATGAGAATCTAATGCCTCATGATCTGAGGTGGAGCTGAGGGGTGATGCTAGCACTGGGGAGCGGCTGCAAATACAGATTATCATTAGCAGAGACGTTTGACTGCACAGAGACCATAATAAATCAATTGCTTAAAGACTCATATCAAAACCCTATCAGTGCGTGGCAAGTGAAAATTAAGCTGCATTTGGTGGCAGGCTTTATAGTGGCAAGTGAGTTGATGTTCTTCAATTGTACAGCTGCGTCTTGTGGCAGGATTTAAGTCAGAATCCGACATTTATTTTAGTCCGCATGTGGCCCGTCCATTATTTTATTTACCACTTCCATCCGCGCCTCTTTCCCGCGCTGTGCATTTGTCTCAGTCACAATTTTGGTAAGCCCACAAGCTAACCCTAGCCAAAATGAATAAAAAACAAACATTGCTGAAGAGCTTCTTTGAAACGGGGGAAAGACCCAATGATGAGACAGCAGAAGACTCTAAGACTGCCAACAAAAAGAAAGCTGCATTTAAAGGAAAATACCAAGAGTCCTACTGAAATCATGGGTTCATTGCAACAGGTGATTCACATTCTCCAAGCCTGCTTTGTATAATATGTGGCAACCGGCTAACCAACAAAGCCATGAAACCTTCAAAACTGCTTCGCCACATGGAGACCAAGCACCCTGCATTAAAAGACAAGCCTTTGGATTTTCCCAAAAGAAAAAAACGTGAACACGAAGAACAGAAGCAATTATTGAAGGCCACCACTTCATCAAATGTGTCTGCGCTGAGAGCATCATTCTTAGTGGCTAACCGCATTGCTAAAGCTAAGAAGCCCTTTACTGTTGATGAAGAGTTGATCCTGCCTGCTGCTAAGGACATTTGTCGTGAACTTTTTTTTTTTTTTTTTAAAGATTGATTGATTGATTGATTGCTATGTTGGGTCTTCGTTTCTGTGCGAGGGCCTTCTCTAGTTGCGGCAAGCGGGGGCCACTCTTCATCGCGGTGCGCGGGCCTCTCACCATCGCGGCCTCTCCTGTTGCGGAGCACAGGCTCCAGACGCGCAGGCTCAGTAGTTGTGGCTCATGGGCCTAGTTGCTCCGCGGCATGTGGGATCCCCCCAGACCAGGGCTCGAACCCGTGTCCCCTGCATTAGCAGGCAGATTCTCAACCACTGCGCCACCAGGGAAGCCCTGTCGTGAACTTTTAAGAGAGGCTGCAGTTCAAAAGGTGACACGTGTTCCTCTTTTGGCTAGCACCATAACTAGACGAATTGATGAAATAGCAGAGGATATTGAGGCGCAATTGTTAGAGAGGATTAATGAGTCACCGTGGCACGCAATCCAGGTTGACGAGTCCACCAATGTTGACAACAAGGCAACAATGCTTGTTTTTGTGCAATATATTTTTCAAGAGGATGTGCATTAGGATGTGGTATGTGCACTTTTGTTGCCAACCAACACCACAGCTGCAGACCTATTCAAGTCTTTGAATGATTACATATCAGGAAAACTGAATTGGTCATTTTGTGTCGGTATATGCACGACGGAGCGGCTGCCATGACTGGATGGCTTTCTGGTTTCACTACTCGGGTCAAAGAGGTCGCTTCTGAATGTGAGTCTACGCACAGTGTCATCCACAGAGAAATGCTGTCTAGCCAAAAAATGTCACCTGAACTTAGCAGTGTTTTGCAGGATGTGATTAAAATTATCAACCACGTTAAAGTACATGCCCTGAACTCACGTCTGTTTGCGCAGCTCTGTGAGGAGATGGACATAGAGTACACACGTCTTCTCTTATACACAGAAGTGAGATGGCTTTCTAAAGGTAGATCACTGGCCAGAGTTTTTGAGTTATGAGAGCCACTCCAGAGATTTCTTTTAGAAAAACAGTCACCACTGGCAGCACATTTCAGTGACACAGAATGGGTCGCAAAACTTGCTTACTTGTGTGACATATTCAACCTGCTCAGCGAAATCAATCTTTCACTTCAGGGGAGAACGACAACTGTGTTCTTGTCAGAAGATAAAGTGTCTGCATTCAAAGCCAAATCGAATTATGGTGGCGACGAGTGAACACTGGGATTTTTGACATGTTTCAAACATTAGCAGAGATTTTGAAAGAGACTGAGCCAGGGCCTTCTTTCTCCCAGCTGGTGCATGATCACCTATCTCAGGTTTCAAAAGAGTTTGAGCATTATCTCCCAACCACAAAAGACCCCCAAACTGGGAAGGAATGGATCTGAGACCCATTTGTGAACAAGCCAGGTGAATCGACTTTGTGCTAGAAGAGGATCAACTGCTTGAGATCGCAAATGACAGTGGCCTTAAAAGTATGTTTGAGACAACTTCAAATCTCCATCCGGTCTGGATTAAAGTCAAGGCGGAATATCCTGAGATTGCCACAAAAGCACTGGAAAGCCTGCTTCCATTTCCAACATCCTATCTTTGTGAAGCAGGGTTTTCTGCAGTGACAGCAACCAAAAGGAAATTACAGACTAGACTGGACATAAGCAGTACACTTCCAGTGTCACTGTCTCCCATCACCCCCAGATGGGACCATCTAGTTGCAGGAACGCACGCTCAGGGCTCCCACTGATTCTGCATTATGATGAGTTGTATAATTATTTCATTATACATTACAATGTAATAATAATAGAAATAAAGTGCACAATAAATGTAATGCGCTTAAATCATCCCAAAACCATGCCCACCCCTGACCCCAGTCCGTGGAAAAATTGTCTTCCACGAAACCGGTCCCTGGTGCCAAAACGGTTGGGGACCGCTGTTGTAGACTATTTGAATTTTTATAATAAAGTTCAAATAAATGCAATATTACATTTCTTGATTTCAATACTATCACTGTTCCCAATTCTTATAGTGATAGAGAGCACACAGTTTCCAAATGTGAACCATCTCTGAACCTAATTTTCTTTGCTGGACCCACTTCTGTCTACTATCAGCAAGGAGTGTGAGGGTGATTTATCTGTTATAGCAGCAGATCACAAAATTTTTATGCTGAATTTTACCCATTAGGTGATGTTCAAATGTGTGACACTTTCCTCAGGCTGTGCCTCATAAGCTTGCAGACTTGAGGTAAACAACCTACCACTCTAGGCCTTTTCTGGAAAAGGCACTGCAATTGCATCTACTTCCAGACTGTTGTTAGGATCCAGAAGATAATGTGTACAAATCACTCAGCATCTTGCCTGTAACACAGTGAGCACCCAGTAAGCATTAAGTATTTTCAGCAGCAGTCAAAATTGAAAAAAACATGTGTTCTACCTCATCAGGAATCTCCACACAGTAGGTGGGAAAAAAAATCACCACTTAGCTCAGTTTTCAACTTTCTCACCTCAAACAGAGACATTGTATGGGTCCTTCTCTCAAACCAAATGGAAGCTGTTTTTCTTTCCACAACAACATTAATTACTTTGATTAAAGAGTAAGAAGGCCACTGGATGATTTCTGAACTGTGAATAAGGAGATAGAAAGGAGATGATAAAACCTGGGTTTGTTGAGCAGGCCTTGCTCATTCCAGAATGATGACACAAGTTTGGGTTAAGGATAGTGAAGATACAGAAAGCAGTTGCACTGACATTTCAACCCAATTCATTTAGCCATGTTTACTAATGCCTTGACTTCTGGATTCGGGTAACTACCCTCTCTCTATGGTGGATGTTCATTTCAGAGGTGTGCTTTAAGTGAGTTAAAGGGACCCTGAAGAGAAAGCCTACCTTTCCTGCCCCTGCCCCCTCTGTCCTCAGTGAATCTAAATGCAGGGCTTTCATCTTCTCATCTCTCAGCTTAGGTCCCCTTTTGTTTTGTGATGCCCAGTTAGGTTGCTTTGTTTTGGTTTCTCTGGGAGGCTTGCCAACCGCATCCTCAGAAAAGGTTCAAAATGATTGAGATCAAACGTTTTGAGACAGTGTTACATTTCCTTTTCTTCCCCAAGCTTGTCTTTGTTTAGTCCATGCCCTGTTTTGTCTTAAATCTTTTCTCCCTCATGTAGTGCCTCTACAACCAAAGAGATTGCTATGTCATAGAATCAAACTCTTTGAAGTGATCCTAAGAGTCATGAAATCCAACTGCCCAATATAGGAATCTCCTTCACAACTCTAACCCATGCTTATGTTCAAATATGACTTGCACATACTTCATAAAAGGGAATTCATTACCACAAAGATTACTAATTTCATTTTAACTTAATTTTTAGAAATTTCTCCATTTCTTTTTAGAAATAGAGTTGCACAGAATGTCTATGTGTAAGTGGCTATCATATTCCCTCCTCTCTTATTTGCCTTTTCCTTTTCAGATTAATCCCATTTTCTAAGCATTCAGGAGAAATTAGGTGTGAAAGTAGAGGGTAGCCATAAAAACAGACAGACAGGGGCTTCCCTGGTGGCGCAGTGGTTGACAGTCCGCCTGCCGATGCAGGGGACACGGGTTTGAGCCCTGGTCTGGGGGGATCCCACATGCCGCGGAGCAACTGGGCCCATGAGCCACAACTACTGAGCCTGCGTGTCTGGAGCCTGTGCTCCGCAACAAGAGAGGCCACGATAGTGAGAGGCCCGCGCACCGCGATGAAGAGTGGCCCCCGCTTGCCGCAACTGGAGAAACCCCTCGCACAGAAACGGAGGCCCAATACAGCCAAAAATAAATAAATAAATAAATAATAATTAAAAATGAATATCTGCTTATAAAAAACAAACAAACAAACAAAAAAAACCAGACAGACAAATGCACTTCATGGAATTCATTCATTCATTCAATAGATGACCCAAAGTATGGGCCAGGCACTGTACTACATTCTGGGGATATATACTGAACGTTTGCATTCCCCCAAAATTCTTATGTTCAAATCCTAACCCCTCGATGTTGATGGTATTAGGAAGGGGGTGGTGTTTGGGAGACGATTAGGTCATGAGGGTGGAGCCCTCATGAATGGGATTATTGCCCTTATAAAAAAGACCCCAGAGAGCTCCCTTGCTCTTTCTGCCATGTGAGGACACAGCAAGAAGTCAAGTCATCTATGAACCAGGAAGGTGGTCCTCACCAGACACTGAATCTGCCAGTGCCTTGATCTTGGACTTCTCAGCCTCCATAGCCATAAGAAATACATCTCGGTTATTTATAAGCTTTCGGTCTATGGTATTTTCTTATAGCAGTCTGGATGGACTAAGACACATAATAAGACTCATAGCACTGTCCTCACAGAGTTTACCAACTAGCAAGAAATACAGACATAAGAAAGATAATTAACCAAAGACAACTACAGGGTAAAAATGAAAGTGTATAACAGGGGCACTTTTCCTAGGTGGGTGGCCAGAGAAGTATTTCTGAGGAAAGAATATTTGATCTCAGACCTGAAAATATGTAGGAATTGGCCAGGCAAGAAAGTATGTGTGTGGAGGAGACACACATAGGGAGGGGTGAAATAAGGCATTCTAGGCTGGTGGAGCAGTACTTGGGCAGTTCTGAAGTGAGAAGGAACTAAATATATTAAAGGGAACATGTGAGATTAGAACTTTGTGAGCAAGGGGGAGAGTCTTACAAGATAGGCTAAATCTTTAGAGGGCTGTGGACTTTATTATGAGAGTAGTAAGAAACGAGGGGGGAATTTTAAGTTGAGAAGTCATAGGATTTCCAGATATTTTACTGCTTCAGCCCCCCTTTCCTGGACAGACTCTAGCTATTCACCACTCTGCTTCAGATGTGGTGCAAAGCACTAGCCACATGCTCCAGACAGGGTCTGGTGGGTTCAGAGTGGGCTGGGCCACAGTCTCCTTTGCTCTGGACATCGGACTAATGCGTCCTAATAGTGTATATGCTCAGATGGTCACTAAGTCACAGCATATTACATAAACCCTGTGGTCTAGTAAACCAATACCTGGTTTGAGTTGGATTTTTGACACTAGATGGACTACAAAGGAACCTCAGGTCAAACTGAGGTGTCAGGGATTAAATTCTTCTTCTCTTTCTGCATCTTATTTAGCCTATATAATTAGAGAGTTTTGCTTTCATTTTGATATTTCTTCTCTCTTCCATAATTTTTTTCTAATTATAAAAGTAAACGTAAAATATAGAAAAACACAGCAAAAATAGAAATAATCAATAATTCAAATAAACAGAGATGACTATTGTTATCACTGCTATTTACATCTTCCTATAGGTATCATTTTCTACACTTGAGATCATGCTGTATTGTAGTATTATAGCCTGTTTTTCTCCCCATTATTATTAGGTCATAAGAATTTATTTTCTACTATCATTAAATGGTGTAATGTGCTTACACCATTCATATGTGCTTCTTGTTTAAGGACATTTAGGGTTCCTGGTATTTTACTTTACAAAATAATATTTTTATATTTAAATATTTTCTTACATTTCAGAATATTTCCTCAGAGTAGAACCCTACAAGCATGTTTAAAACTTCCTTGATACATAATTACAAATTGCTTTACAAAAATTGGCTGACAAAATTTATACTTCTACCTGCATTGTATATTTTAAACAAACAAACAAACCATGCTAATTAATAGGAGAAAATAAAATGGTGTTATTATTTTAATTTTCATTTTTAATTACTAATGACGTTAATGATTTAAAAATTTTATTAAGCCACTTGTATTTCCTTTTGTATAAACTGTAAGCATCTTTTTCCTAGGTATGCATAGTGGTCTTACTGATTTCCTTATAAATCTGTATAATGCTTTTTTATATCAGGATTTTAATCCTTAGTTTGCCATAGCACTCATAAGTATTCATCTCACTTCTATTTGGAAATTTTAATTTTGTGATTTTAAAAAAATACAGATAAATCTTTAAAATACAGCCTTATCTACATACTGCAATAACACTGCAATGCATGCTGTGTACTGCAATAACATACTGCAATAACACTGCAACGAGTGTTATTGTAGTAAAAAAAAAAAAAAAACCACAGAGGTTTCCTTGCCTGGTTTACTTTCTCTTTCAATTTGACATGAGCTTAAGAAAAAAAAAAAAGTAAAAACAAGCTTTCATGGGCTTCACCCTAAATAAATCTTATATAAATCCTTTCAAATGCAGTTAGAAATAAGTCAGGAAGAGTCTTATTTCTCTAATAAAACTAAAGACTTAAAACTAATTGAGAGTATGAGTTGGGGCCTGCAAAGATTGAATTCCAAGACTTGCCTTAATATTTTATAACGTGCATGTGTTTCACCAAAGAGAGAAAAAATTAATAAGATTCACATAATTCTTTTCTGGTACATGGTAACTTCTCAACCACCATCAAATGGTGTTAACTTATTATTTGTCGTAATTTTTATTTAAATTCTAATCTTAACCCAGTTCTCCTTAGGAAGGACTTTGAGATCAAACAGTTCTGAACCTATTTTCTCATCTGTAAAATGAGGATAATAATTTGGACTAAACACCACAGTGTCTGTAAAGTACTGAGCCTAGAGCCAGCACCCAGGAGATGCTCAGTTAATGCCACCAGTCTCTACTCGGCCTCTCACTCCTGTATCAGGGTAGGAAAGACTGTAGTTCTTGAGAAAGAGCATGTGTGTATCTGAGTGCAGGCATCCTACAATGGCATAACCCCAGTAGCATGTCAGGCTATCTGAGTGGAAAAATAATAGCTGAATTTTGAATATTGAGAATCAAATGTGTGGCTAGAATTGTGTAAGGCACTGATCATGCAGAGAATAATAGAACTCACTGTCTGCATTCATAAAGGAGTATGGGAACCTTTGAGTAAACACTGAGAAATGCTTGTCAAACCAATTTACCACTAGGTAAATTTACCAATAGGCAAATCTAGCTTTGCCTATTCTGCTTCTCCAATGCTAAATTTCCCTGGAAACAAGGAATAATCACACTAACCACTTGGCACTGAGGTATGGGGGAGATCAACTCTGCAAATGTGCCATGTGATAATCCAGAAAAATCAGAGAAAATAATGTTATTTATTGAGTCAACTAAGTACAGAGGCAGGGGTTGTTATAGCACCCCATGGTACCGTTTAATGTCAGAAGAAATGGTTTACGTGTGATGCTGATGAAATAATCCAAAAAAGAAAATTCAGATAACAAAAGTAAGCCATTTGCTCCCAGAGGAATTGCTGACTCATCTTTCTTGTACAGAGCAGATTACTGACCACAGAACTCTCTGTGGAATTTTCAAGTTTCTTGGGACAATACTGCTTTTAATAGTAAGTAAAGTGAATTTTTATGAATTTGTTTTAATGTTCTTATGATTCACATTTTTCTTGTACAATTATTTTTTATTTTCAGGATATGTATTCTTAAAGCTTTGCAAAACTGAGACATTTAATTTTAGAGAAGAACAGCAAAAGAGATTATCTTTTACCTACCTGATTTGTTTTACTTAGTAGAATAGGAACATATGTATTATGACCTACAAAACACCAATTGCCGACATGGAAGTCACTGAATCTTTTTTTTTTTAAAAAGGCATTTTTTCCTTAAACTAGGAGAAATCCTAATTTAAAGGGTACTTCTAAGAGAAAAAGAGAGCTGATCTGGTTTCTTTCAATTTGTGTGTCCCTAATCATTCTCCAAAATCCCTAAGAGAAACAAATTTTAGATTCTTTTTGTTTATTATTTCCAAAAGTAGATCTGATTTCAGTCACATTAAATAATTTCAATTGGAGGCTCTTTATTCCTGAAGAAACCATCCACTTAAATATCAGGTGAGTCTTTGAGCTTCCAAATGATATTACCACTATTCAATTAAAAATGTCCTAAGTGGACTGTAGGATATTACTTTTGTTACCATCATGGAGCACTCTCAGATTCTCCTCTCTTCTCACCCAGTTGTTTACATGACTTTTTGGGAGCTGTTTGCACAGTCTGATGGGTAGACCAGCATTGGTAAAAGTCACCTGTCTGGTTCAGAAGTGTTGGAGTTTTGGGAGATCAGGCAGAATAGAAAAGTTAAAAAGAAAAGAAAGGAAAGGAAAAGGGAAAAGAGAAAGGAAGAGAGAAAAAGAAAAACAAAGAAAAGAAAAAGGGAAAAAATCTTAGGGTAGTATAGATGTGTTTTAATTAATTTGGATATTTTCTGAATCTTCTGCAATGTAGTCCATCACTGCCCCAGAAGATTTATTTTCTCTCAAGCCTGGGTGGTAGGAAGTTTAAAAAAGAAACCTGGAAAGTGATAGAAGTCTTCTGTCCTGGCATCTTCTGAGTATAGGCAGTCCATGCCCATCGTGAGGCATTTGCTGGATCATTGTCATTTTATAACTAAAAGCCAAAGTAAACACTTGCACAAACAATATTACCAACACCTTTAAGGCAATAACCACTCCAGAGATTGTGCGTTGAGGCAGGAATCATTATCATTTTCTACCCCCGTCCTTTCTGATCACTCATATGCCTTCCAACATACACATAGGTCCAAAGGAACATATACGCGATCCAACCTTATAATGTGTAAACAGAATTGCTCGATACACACAGAATTCAGCTTAGGTGCTATGCTTGGGGGAAAAATTATTCTAAATGATTTAGAAAGAGTGCTATGAAATCTGAAACTGAGTTTACCATGTTCTAAAGTGTAGCTATAATTTGATTCACATATATATTTTTGCTTGCTATAATTTATTAAATATTTTATTTTGACCTTTATCCCTTTGCTTCCTAAATTTTCAGCTATTCTGAAAAGTATAAAAAGGGGTGCCAAGTATTCCTCCCTTTAATTCACATTTTCTCTCACTGACAATTTGGGATTCATGATATTGACAGGTGTTTTTAAGAATAAAGAATAAAAAAAGGAAGTGAAGACTAGGAAAAATTGAAAAAATATTGGTAGAACTAAATTAAAAAAAAAATTAAACCAATCCACATTATTTACCTGGTATCATTATGAGGAAAGTTCCTATAGAATTCAGAGCATTGCTTTTTGTTTTGTTTTGTTTCCCAAAAGATTACAGGAAGAAATATCTAAGAACATCTTTGATCTAATGAATTATATCTTGGTTCTTTCTTACCACTTTGTTTCTACAACTTTGTTTCTTATTAAACTTCCTGTAATTCACCAAAGAAGCCAGGAATTTATTTTATTAATTTATTTGGAGTGTGTGTGTGTGTTAGAGAGAGAGAGAGGATCATCAGAAAAGGCTGCCTTTGTAGTGCTGTAATAAGTAGAGAATAAAAATTGCACTTGAACACAATTGTGCTGTTAAGCTGCTGAAACAGCTTTTGGGGAATAGGGGGTTCATAACTTATTAGGCAGTAGAAAAACAAAAAGTGAAAGAAAAGTAGGGACTCCTTGTGACAGAATTATATCAGAACATATGTATTTTGTACATTTATCTTTGCTGCCATAATTTAGTTTATATTGGATTTCCATATTTATTAATTTCTATTGTATTTGCCATGTACTGGCTCCATTTCCAACTGGATCCATAGTGAGAACTTCTAAACCAATAATCTGCAGCTTCTTAGAGGAAAGTGTAAAATTAAATGTGTTCACATAAACTTAAAAACATACTGGCTTGGTCTTTATTCTCCAGATTCTGGAGGAAAATGTTAAATTCACATATTTTTTTCTCTACAATTTTGTCTCTGTCCTCTGTAGCCCACTCCTGATGTGGGGTAGTGTGTTTGTGTGTGTGGTTTCAGTTGCTGGCTATATTAAAGGGGGTTTCAACTATGCGTGAGGAATGAGAGAATAGCTTTTAGTTAAGGGTACCTATAGACCAGTCACCAACAGTTGTCAGCATTTTGAAAGGTTAGACTTTACCAGGGATATCCTTGAATGATGGACATTGAAAAGAAAAAGCAATCTATAAATGTAAATAAAACTATAACTGTCATAAAATAAAATCTTTAGGAAATGTTCTTCTGTTTCATTTATTTTTCATTCAATTTGAGGGTAGCTCCATTTTGTTTTATAATCATAATGCTTTCTGAATCAACATGGGCTTGCTTTCTTTAAGTTCCCCCTTCCTCTGTGGCCATGGTGCACCTTGGAGTCTCAAGCAGGAAGACAAACTCTAAGGATGTGAGATAAAAGGAATAGCTTCTTCTGTGTACGTGCTCAAGTGCATTAAAAAAGTGTTTGAACAAGTCCACAAAATTTGAGCCAAAAATGAATAAAGAAAACAAAACGATACAGAACAAAAGAGTAGAAGTTTGTTACACACACACACACAAATGCACGCACTTGGGTCTCTGGAGGTTCTTGGTTCTTTGGTTACCTTCTTACCCTGAAAATTATGTTGGCATTGTTTTTGTGAAAACCACATCACATCCCAGATCTTATATTTGTAATGTCAAATGTTAGCCTTTATGCATAGGACATTGTATGCATTTTAAACATAAATAGTATGTCATGCTGTACAAGAGAACCTCTGAATTCCCTTCCTAATTTTACAGACATTGTAACAGAAACAATAATGACTGAATCAATACAGTTCATTGCAACTGAGAGTTGATTTCTTTGTAAAATCCTTAGACATATCTACTCTGCACTGACAGCATGAAATAATGATTAAGAACTCGGACTCTGGATCTAGCCTGCCTGATTTCAATTCCTGGCTCTGCCCTTGGAAGCTACATGTGCTTGAGCAAGTTGCTTAACCTCTCTACCTCAATTTTCTCATCTGTAGAATGGCCATATTAATACTACCTATTTCATAGGGCTGTTGTGAGGATTAAATGAGTTATTACATGCAAAACGTTTAAAATTGTGCCTGGTACATAGAAGTGTTCAGTAAATGTTAACTACTATCATCAGTCAAGAACTTCTGCAGCACTTGGGAACTCAAACTGGACATTGTTTCTTGGGAGGAAATTAATGGCTGCATGTTACTGTATATTCTATTGGTTCCTGTTATTAGAGAAAACATTTGAAGGCCATTGACTGAGGAAGAAGTTAGCCTGTGTAGCTGCATCCTGCGTGTTGTAGCCCTCCCAGATCTGGTCTTCCGCTTCCCTGACTGGCTCAGCCCTCCTTCATTTTTGCAGATCTGCTTCCTCATTTTTAACTTGGAGTTTTAATCACTTATATTGATTAGCCATTTGGCAACTGCATCCTCCTCTTTTTGTCTGTTTTGTCTGTCCACCAAAACGATGATTTCCAGCTCTTTCTGACCCCCTGTATTTAGCTGCTAAAATGACCCCAACACCTTCCGTGCCTATTTTGTCTCATTCAGCCTTGCCTCCACTTGCTCCAGCTCCCTGCACCAGGGCTGAGAGCAGAAAGAGGCCTTAGAAAGCATTGGTTTAGTAGCTTAATCTCCAAACACAAGGAAAGGCACTCCTTGGTTCACAGAGGCTGCAGAATGTAGCAGTGGTTCACATATTTTAGTGTACACCAGAATCGTTTGGGGTGTGTGTTTAAAATGCAGGTTTCTGAACCCTTTTCCCAGAGATTCTGATTGATGAAGTCTTAGATGGGGCCAATGAATCAGCATTTTAATCTACTGATACATGCTAGGTGATTCTGAAGCGGGCTGGTCTAAGAAGCTTAATTTCAGAGACACTTGACTAAGTTTCTGCCCTTGAATATAGCGTCTGCTATATTGGTCCCTTCTACAAACTCCTTTCTTGTATTCTGGAAAGCATTGTGCATTGGGCCAACAATTATGCCTAAAAATAAATTTATAGTGAAAAGGAGGAGTGTGTGGAGAGAGCATTTTCCTCAGGGTTAGAAATTTTTCATGACTCTCAATTCTTACAGCAGCAAGTTAGGTGGCCAGTAATATATTTTTGTCCATATCTTACCTTTCAGAAGACAGAAAAGAACCCAGACTTTCCCCCAAATTACCCTTCTATATTATTCTTAAAGAATTATCTATTTACCCCTTTAGAATTTCAGATATTTTCAGAATTGTCACTTACCCCTTTAGAAGAATATGCAGTCAGATTTGGGAGAAAAATGAAACAAATTCTCTAACCTGTAATTCTTGAGTCAATTCTTCACTCCAAATTTTTCCCCTCATTTAGGCATTTTCACACCCACATGCTTGAATTTGAGCCTCATGTCACTACCACTAACCTCAAGCCAGAGGCTAAGAGAGAAGAATAGAGCTTTCTTCACTGAGCAAGGCTGAGTAATGCTGTGGTTTCACCTTCCCCGGGGCTCAGTGTGCCACTGTAGCCCAGCCAACCCTGGCCTCTTCTGGAAGCGGTCTAGCCCCAGCCTCCTGCGTACATGACCTGAGTGCACTATTCTTGCCAGACCCTGAAACTTTTGTCTATGAGGCGTTTAAACTACACAGGCAACACTGAAATCCATCCTTCCTTCCTGGCTTCTCTGGTTTGGTAGGTCTTCCTTTCCATAACACAGTCATGTGTCAAGTATAACTTGCTAGAGCCTGACTCTGTACTGGAAAAGGAGGACATGGTCTCTGCACTCCAGGAGTTCATCACCTAGCCAGGAAATCAGAAAAATAAATGGCTAGAATGCACTGTGACTTGAGCCGTAACTGAGGATGGACCAAGTGTACTGAAGTGCTCTCCCATACCAACCTGTGATTGACAGTGTCCTTGGAGCCTTCGAGGCTCCTGGATGCAAGTACCACAGTCAACTAAACTCTCTTTCCTCACGACTGAGATTCTAGATCACTAGTGCATTCCCAAAGTCTCACCTAATGGCAGCATCTTCTAAGCTCTTCCTTTACTGTTAACAAAACGTAAAAAACACTTCCATCTTCCCTCAATAGGAGACGATTTTTTCATCCTTTGAAATCCCATAATACTTTACCTCAACATTCCTGTGGTATTTACCAAAGTTTACCTTGCAATATGTCTATTTAAATACATGTTTTCTCTCCCTTCCAGATTAGAGATTCCCTGAGGGCATGCACTGCTCGCCTCCGTGCCTTGCACGGAGCACCATACATAACTGATGCTTAACATATATTTGAACAAATGAATCAACAACAACAAAAAACACCTTCTGATAAAGATCCTGAACCTGAGGTATCAGAGACTGCCCTGATATGAATCACTTCCTTTTGGTTTTAGATAATGTAATCCTCCACCTCTGGTTTGGGGGGCGGAGGGGAACCAATCAACTCAAGCCCTCTAAATTCTGGAAAGATTTTAGCAGATCCAGGAGTTTTTATCTACACATAATATGTTGAAAGACAAATATCAAAAATTCCAATTATTCCATGTTTATATTTTAGTAAATACTCTGCTCACAAAAATCTGATGTGTAAATCTGAAGGCTAATTTGTGTAGTTTATTGAGAAAAAGACACAATGAAAACAATGGCAGTAGAACCTTCTTCAAAACTGCTGAATTAAAGTACTTTACCTTGAACTTGAAAACTAAGTAAAAATATTGGTGAAAAATACCGAATATAGAATGTTTACTTAATTGTTAAGAGAGCAGACAAAATAATGAAAGAGAAAAAAGTTGAGCATTTACATAGAGCTTCTCCATTAGGCTCTGTGCAAACTGCTTTCCTGTAGGTTATCTATTAATATCTATAGCCACTGGGTGACATTGGTGTTATTAACTCTATATTACAGATCAGTAACTGGGGCTCAGGGAGTCTAAGAAACTTGGACAAGATCACTTGTTTAATATGTAGAGGAGCAAGGCTACAAATCTAGTTCTATCTAACTCCAAGTCTTATCTTCTTTAATTATGCTGGTGAAGTAGCAAAGATGTAGCTGAGCCACCAAAATGAGGTATCAGAGATATCTCATTTTAATACATTTTTAATGTATTATAAGTAAAATTAATAATTTATTCACTCTGCAGATGTAATCTTTTAGTGGCTACATTATTGTTCAAAGCTCTTATGTATTATAATATGCAGGATGGGAATAGAGGTGCATAATTGCGCTAAATGGCCTTGGAAGTGCAGTATAAAACAGATTAGATTTAGGACATGTGAAAATCCCCAGATAAGTTATCATCCAATTTAAAAAGACTGAGGTTATGCTTTGGTAACCTTCTGGAAGGGGTAAACCAAGCTACTGTCACCTGTCCTCCTCATAAGAGGTTGGAGTTGACAGGATAGGAAGGGGAGGCATTTAGATTCTTTACTTAGTAACTCACTTTTTCTCTGTAACGTTTGGTTCTTTTATTTATAAAATGGGAAAAAAATAGTAGTACCCACTTGGTGCAGATGTAAAACGAGATGATGTATATAATTGCTTATCAGAATGCCTGAATAAATTATCTATTTTAACTATCATTCTTAAAGTACCAATATTCATTCACTCAACATTCATGCAGCAAATATTTTATTGAGTATCTAAGAGTGCCAGGCAGTATTATAGGCAGGATAAATACAACTGTGAATAAGACAGACAAAATTGTTGACCAATGAAAAGGTGACAATTTAATTAAAGAGTAGTTGTATTTCCATTAATAGTAGCATCTACTGAGTGCACATTGTTGCTAAGTGCCTTGCCTATCACTCACACAAGTATTATCTCCATGTATAGTTGGAGAAACTGAAGCTCAGAAATAAAAAAATGACATGGCCAAGGCCAAAGAGCTTCTGACTGAGGGACCCGAGATTTACCCCAGGACTATTGGTTCAAAGTCTATGTTCTTTTCACTATATCCCAGACTTTCTCCTAACCAGGTCCTTAGCTCAAGCATTTCCTGCTATTTTTCCTTGTATTTGCAGAATGAGTTTTTTTTTTGGAGCATGGTGATAGTTTCAGAGAGTAATGGCTTAAATAGCTTGCTATAATTAGTTGGGGTAAAGGTAAAAATATAGTATGCATGCCATCTCTCTCTCTCTCTCTCTCTCTCTCATTTATTCATTAGTTCACCTATTCAATGAATATTTCATTACTATATTTCATCTTCCAGGCTCTATTCTAGGCTCTAGGAATATAATGTTGAACAAGTCAGACATAGCCCCTACCCTTATGAAACTTACATTCTAGTGGGAACAGTAGACAAAAGAGTAAACAAAGACATGAAATAATTAAAAATTTATGTCTTGTAAAGGACACAAACACTGAGCTGATATCTAGTATAGCGAGACCGGTTTACCTACCTGATATAGGATGGTCAGAAGAGCCTCAGTGAGTAGGTGATATCGAAGTCCGGGCCTGCTATTGAGAAGGCAATAGCCAGGGGAAGGGTGGAAGACAATAAGCTTTGTTATAGGATGCAGAAATGCCATGTTCCAAGGGCACAATAAGACTTTGGATTCCAGGAACCAGAAGAAGATGCCCAGTATGACCATAAGTGCCAGTGTAGTATCCCAAGGGACATTTCTTGGTCTCAGTGGATTTATATGCCCAAGTTCATCACTTTCTTCTTTTAAGTTCATCTTCCTGTCCTAGGGATTGACCATCCCACTTTTTTCAGATGCTGGCTCTCATTCTTCCACCTGAGGGTCTCTTGTCTCAATTCTTCTGTGGAATGGAGTGTAGAATTTCAACTTTCAGTTGTCTTTCATTCCCAGATATGTTAGTCAGGATCCCAGCAGAAAACAGAATTCCTCTTAGGTGTTTAATTAAAGTGATTTTAATGAAAGGATTATTTACAGAGTAGACATAGCTAAGAAATTCAACAAGTAATATTGGGAAATCATTCCATCCCTAGACCTATAGGAGGGGAAATAGTGCTATGGGAGCCTAAGAGAACTGGAGCCAGAGAGGAGAGGCTGTCTGACTGGAGCTATAATCAAAAGAGGAAGGAAGCTGTAAGCATAGCACTAAAGGGAGGTAATAAGAAATATCCTCTTCTTAATCTCCTCCTGGTACCTCCCATTAATTGAACCCAGCTGGAAGACAAAAGGCAAGTGCATTCAGGTGATACAGTCCACAGAGGTCAGTCTTCCTAGGGCCCACAGCAGGGCAGAGAAGAGTAGAACTAGTTCTGAAGAGATTTAATCCAAACTCAGAAGATAACCAAACTATATAAGTGAAGAATATCCAGCACAGCACACCCATGGCAGTAGCACCAAAACTGCAGGACCAAACAGAGGAGTGGGGAAAAAATGTCCTGGTCTCTCTCCTTCCAATTTGCTGCCAGTACCTCCAATTGGCTAAACTCAATTTTTTTTTTTTTTATTGCTACTAACTACCTGATCAATTAGGAGGTCAGCATAGTTAATGGATGGGAAACTCCAAAGTTCTAAGAAGATGCAACCATCTTCTCAGGATTTGGGGGCTGACCATGTGCTCTTTCTTGAAACCCTTTTCTGCCAGTTTCCTCTGACATCTGACTTTCCTGATTTAACTTCTATGGTAGCAGGTATAAATTTTACACACCATACGGTTAATCAAATAAAGAAGATATTTTATTTCATTCCAAATGAAGCTAGTGACTTTCATGTCCATTAATGCTGAAAAACTTAAATTTATCAAATCAGTATCACTGAGGCTTTTTTGTATTAAAGCACACATGTCTTCGATTCTTGCCTCCTGCGTTCTCTTTTCCTTCCCTAAGCTCTGAGGGGCCTACCTTTGCTTCTCACATGGGAGAGACTGTCTCTGCTGGAAGTGGCTCCTGTTCTCTTGCTCTGCAAGTGGTGGCTGCTCCTGGCAGCTCGGTGGTCCGCCTCTGCTGACTCACTCCTCTCTGACGAAGGTTGGCACTGTGACCCTTTCAGTATTAGTCACATCCTTAGTTTATTCACGGCTTTCCCTGGCCACTCTGCAGCTTCTGCTGAAGGCTCTCCTATCCTCATTTTATTCTTTAGTAACTGGCCATTTTGACTCATTATCTTTTGTGATGATCGCTTGCAAGAAGACGATTTCTCAATTAGCTTCATTGGACATACAAAACGTTTTGGGATCGCTTATGTATCTCAAGGGAATCTAAAAAGGTTGGGAAGTGAGTGGAGAGAGCTGGGGGGAGGCTATGTCAATCCACACTCTGCCTAGACCTGTGAGTAAACATTTCCACTTTCCTCTGGCTACTCCAGTTGACCAAAGACCCTCTGGAAATCTATCTCCTTCCAGAACTTGACAAAGGAGCGCAGAGCCCCTTGTTTTCAATCCCAAAACCCATCTGGGCATCTCTATCTCCCACTCAGATTTGGACCCTGAGATGACAACTCTCACTAGCATCCGAACTCCCTTGATATTTTTTCCTATTCCTCTCCTGGCTTCTCCTTTCCTCAGTACAGAAAGGATTCCCAATTCTCTCTCTATGGTACACAATCTGCTCTTGAATGATCATAAATTCTTACAGATTCTATAGTCTAAAGAAGAGTCTCAGTCCACCAGAATCTTAGGTGTGTGTCGCGGGGGGAGTGGGCAGGGGATGGGGTTTACCAAAAAAAAAAAAGCTTTCTTTTTCAAAGTTAGTGTCTCTATCACTGACTTTCAAGGGCCTCTTTTGGAACTCAAAAGAATAATCTTTTTTTTCTTGCTGAGATTCCCCTCTCCCTACATTATTCTTTGTTTCCTTAACACATTAAGCCTCAGCCTCAGGGTTTATAGTCAACTATGCATAAAAAGGAATTGGCAAGAAGGAAAAATACAATACATTGAGTAATGTTTCAAAATCTTATTGTTAGATTGTCTGGTCCACTTCTTTCCTGGTTTCTCTTCATTCTCCCACACTGTCAACAATGGTATTAATCAAGACATTGTCAATAAATAGCTTCTGTTCTTCCTATATATTTTTTTTCAATGCCTAAACATAGTTTTGTGCCTGTAGTTCTTCACTTCTTTCAGATCATGTATCCTTTTAAGATTCACTGAAGCTAGGGTATTTTCTTCCCAGAAAAATACACTTAAGCATATACATATTGTCTTAGTCATTCAGGCTGCTATAATTAAAAAAAAAAATAGACTAGGTGACTTGAACAACAAACATTTGTTTCTCACAGCTCTGGAGACTAGGAAGTCCAAGATCACAGTGTCAGCAAATTCTGTCTGATGGGGACCTGCTTTGTGGTTCATATACCACTATCTTCTCACTGTGTCCTCACATGGCAGAAGGGGCAAGGCAGTGCTTTAGGGCCTCTTTTATAAGGGCACTAATTCCATCTGTGAGGGCTCCACCCTCAAGACCTAATCACCTCCAAAAGCCCCACGTCTTAATATAATCACATTGGGGGGTTGGTTAGGATTTCAACATATGAATTTGGGGAGGACACAAACATTCAGTCCAGATTGGGATTGACATATATACACTAATATGTATAAAATGGATAACCAATAAGAACCTGCTGTATAAAAAAATAAATAAAATAAAATTCAAAAATTCAAAAAAAAACATAGCATATACAATTTTTAAAAAATTATTTTAAGAGGTTCATGGAGTTTCTTAAGCCTATTAATGAAACCATGAGGGATACAATTACCTGAGTTAAGACAACTTGTCTGCCTTTTACATTGCTATAATTCCAAGGCCTGAAAGAGTTCCTGCCACATAAAAGGTACTCAGAATTGATTATTCAGTTAAATAAATGAAAAAATTAATATCTCCAACTCTTACCTCTCTCCTGAATTCTAGCTCATTTTACCAACTGCCATTCAGATGTCATATTAGAACCTTAAACTCAGTATCTCCAAACCGAACCATTATCCTTTACTTTTGTTCCCTATTTAAATCAATAAATATATACCTCGGAGTCACTCTGACTCTACCTTCAGCATCTTTGACTCTTTCTTTTCTCCCTTTACATTCAATTGGCTTCCAAGGCCTGTTGATTCTATCTCCACAATATTTCTCAATTTCCCACAATCTATTGACAGTGTATGAAGAAGGTACTTTTGGGGTATCTATCCAGCTCCAAATGACCCATAACCTTTAATACCTCACTCACAGGATGGGTTTCAGGAAGCTATGTTTATCTCCTACCCTCATGTCCATAGCTGGTTGGACACCTGATGAAAGCTGGGCCATTCTCATTCTGTCCTTCAGGAATTTGGAATTAGGACTGAGAAATTCTAATTCACTTTAGATTAATTCCTCGAATAGAGGATATGTAAAAACTAGAGAGTTCTGATACAGGACATCTACCTTCAACCAAGTGGAGTGAACAGCAGAAAAAGAAGATATGTTGAGAGAAAAGAATTCATTCTGAGAGCAGCAGGAGCCAGCAACTCAGAATCCAGAGCCATATCCACGGTTCCTGACTTCCCAGCACCAGGACTTTCAAGGTGCTGACTTTCGAGCACCTTTCTATTCCTGAAGTCTGGCTGTATTCCTTATCCTGGGTCCTGTAGTGCACCCTTTTTTATTCTTATATCCTTTTAAGAAATTTTCTTGATTTCTTTGTTTGCTTTCTCTAGCTTGTGGTTTTCTGTTACTTGTGGGGTTGTGTGTTAAAGTGGAATTTCTCCCGTCTCAGCTTCCACTAAGGCAAGATAATAGATGCTATATCTCATTGACAGTTGAGAGGTGGAACAATCATGGCTGTAAATATTGATGCAACTTTTGAACTACCTCACTCATGTGAGGCTACAAAAGAGCCGAAAGAGTGGAGAGAAAACAGAATTTGTGAGAGGCTTTCTTTGCAGGGACTCCAACCTCCTAGCATTGGGGCTCTAAATTTCTAACAATCCTCAATGGGACCTGGCTGTGTGATCCTTTAAAAAGGGATCCTGTCCAAGAGAGAATGCCTACAGGGTATCGTAATACACTGAGGGAAGATCGAGAGCATCCAGAAAGAGAAAAGGCACTACAGTGTCAAGAGCATACCAGTTCAGTTGCAGCTCAAGCACAAACTTTGTGCTTAAAAACTCTGGCAATTACTGGTTTCTGTGTTCTGCTTATTCTACCCTATCTTTCCAACTTAACACAATAGGCTTGGATATGAAGATAGCTTACCCTGCCAATGGGTGGGCTCTCACCATCTGGCTAAGACGTCTTCATGGGAGGTACATGAGAAAGATAGGTGTGACACCCCAGTCTTATCTCCTGTTTAAAGCAACCCCTGGCCAGAACTTAGCTACATGGTCACACCTATCCTGGGAAATACTGACTTTAGCTGGGCTGCTATTTGATCAGCTAATACTCCAGAGTTCTCTTGCTAATAAGAGAAGGGGAGAAAAAATACTGAGGGCAACTGGTCATCTCATCCACAATTCTCTTGCTAATTCAATTGACCCTACATACTACTGGCTGATTATTCTTGCTAAAGTATAATCTGATCATTTCACTTATCTTCTCAAAAAGCTTCAATGATCTTGAATTCCCTACTGAATAAAGTTCAAAGTCAGTTTCCCTTAAAAATAATTCTTGGTGTTTTATTAAACAAATATACTATAGACTTAATTATCCATTTTTCTATTCTTGAACATTTATATATTTTCCTTTCTTTTGCTTTTAAGAGCAATGTTGACTTAATATTCTTGTAGTTAACATCATTGTGTTAGTCACTTCTAAAAAGATATTTTTAAAAATTTTACTCATAGTCCCATATGTCATTTAACATATAGCACAGGAGACATGGTTATTAAATACTTGCTCAGTGAGTAACAAATAGACTAAATCTGCCATGAAAATGTGAGCCATGAGCTGAAGGATCTCAGGTTCACAAATTAAGTTCAAATAATTAAGCAAGTTCTAACATAAAGCATCAAAACGGAAATAAAAAAGAAAGAGAAGAAAGAACATTAAAGAGCTTGGAAATTTTAATTAATTGTATTAGTTCAGGTAATGCCAGCTGCTATAACAAATAAACCCCCAAATATCAATGATTTAACACAAAATAAAACTTTATTTATTACTCGAGTAATAGTTTAATACTGATCCTCATGTTTAGGGAGAAGGAGAGGGAGGAGGTAGTGATAGTTTTTCAGGAGCCAGGCTGACAGAAGCTCTGTTGCCTTTAACAAAGTAACTTGCAAGGTCATCCCCAGGTGCTAACATCTAGTAGGAATAGAGGGAAAGAGGAATGGAGAGGAGGGCATACCTGCTTCTTCACAACCTTGGCCTGGAATTAACAAGTTACATGGTTCTATTTAGAAAAAAGGGGGGCTAGAACTAGTAGTCCCTTGTTGAGCAGCCTCGTTCCAGCAACAACCCTTCACCAAGGAAAGGAGCCTAAATCTTTGAAGGACAGCCATCTCTCTCTCCCACATCAGCATTAGTTGAATAGTCAAAAAAAAAAAAAGTCTTAAAATCTGAATAGATCACATATATGTGGAGGGAAGGAGAATGGCAAGGGGTGGTCTCTCTCATTTTAATTCTCTTCGTTTCCTTTAAAATTTAGTAAGAATCTCATGGTAGCCTCTCTCTTTTCCTTAATGCTAAGATGGGAAATAAATGCAAGAGCAGATAACTTCTGAACTTAAGTTTTCTGAATGCGAGGGTCATCATTGTAAGGGGAAAAGAGCCTGGGCTTAAGATTTGTGCTTAAGTCCTGGCTAGCCCACTGCTAAATATGGGTTTTTGGTACAAATGATTTAACTTCTCTCAGCCTCAATTTGCTCATCTGTAAAATAGGGAGGAGCATTTGGCTGGTGTGAGACAATAAATATAAAATGCTTGGTTTCAGCCTCTTTTGCCTTTTAAGAACTGGATCCCACCCAGACTGGATGGGCTAAGTGATCTTACACAATGTTGGAGAATTTATTTTCCTATTCACCTGCTCATATTTATTCTATAACTGGTTCCTTCTTCTAGTCTTTCTCCTCCCTTGGTAATGGACCTAGTCATTCATTCTGCTCTTTTCATCATATCCCTTTAGTTCAATGCCAAGTCTAACTTTCTCTGCTAACAAAACCTTGGCTCAGTGTCTGTGTTTATTTTTATCTCTATTTTAGCCAAATTCACTCATGATCTCCTCTGACTAATTCTCCTCTCAACTTAATCTGGACCCTGGAATTCCCTTTCTTATAGACTCCCTTCTTGAATTTCCCTGTTGGTTTTATAAAGAAAATCAATATACACTTATTCCCTTCCTCTGATTAAATCCCAAAGCCGCTGAAACTATTGTCCAGCTCTCTGCCCTTATCTCATTCTGAGCCTTCTCTTATAGTCTACAGAGAATCACTTGCTAGACTGCATACATCATACTCTCATACTCTGCTAAGGATGTCATGTGGGGAGTTCACTGAAAGCCGTTCTTGCATGTCACTCCGAAAAATGCAATTCTTACTCAGATCATCCTGTTGTAATCTTGGCCTCAAAGAAGGCTGATGTAATAACTTTCACATCATCTTTTCTGATTGCTTTAGACTGATAGACAGGTAGACACAGGTGTTGCTGACATGGGCACAGGGACAAGTCCCAGCTTTCAGCCAGTGTTTCCCTCCTCTCTTTCCCTTTCTTTACGAGCTGCAGAGGGTAGAGAATAAACCTCAGAATGTGAACTGCAATAACTAGTTTCCTGGACGTGGCCAAGCATTCCTCACTTTCATCTCCTGACATCCTTGTCTCAAACCATTACATGTTTCCCATGAGAATGGCATGTTCCACCTGGAACTTCAAATTGGATAGGAAAATGAGGTCACTTCAGGTAAAAATGAGTACAGCAGACACTTGCTGTTACTTCTTAGCCAACAATCAAAACCCCCATTTCATTTTGGAATCTTTTGCCCCCCAATGTATGTGCTTTGGTGAGAAGGAGGCCTAGATGTTTCTTTTCTAAACAAACACCTGGAGGCTTGAGCATCCGACCGAGGCTTGACTGATCAGATGCTCCCACCTGGGACTTGAGGAATAACACAAAGACTTTAAGATATTCACTAAGGTTGTGATCAGTAACATTAATTGAACAGCAGTGGCAACAGCTGCTGCTGCTACAAGGGTGCAGAGGTCACAGTGTCAATGCCAGCACCCTCATAGGTCTTTTTGTTTGGCTTGACCATGACTATCTCAGTTAATATTTTCTGAAACAGATTCTCCAGCTTTCCCATCCATTCAGTAAGCTACCTGATAGCCTTCCAATAAATCTCTTTACTGTATGCACTAACCAAAGCAAGTTTTTGTATTTACAGCCAAGAACTCTAACTGGCACAGTATATGATGTTTGGCTTTGGAGATCTCATGATACAGCAAAAAAGGGCACTGATTTCTAGTTATATAATCTGAGCTTTCATCCTGGCTCTGCCACTTAACTAGCTATGTAGTTTAGGGCAAGTCACTTAATGTGCCTCCATTTTCCATCGATAAAATGGAAATAATCAAGGCTTTTCTAAATGTCCCCTCCAGTAGACCTTCTTTAATGCCCCTTCTCCTTGACTCATGTGTGAATTCTATGAAAAAGATCCTACTGTGAGCAGTGTTCACAGATTCAGCTCCAAAATGCACCACTTCTTGAGGATGTGGAGAAAGGGGAACCCTCATACACTACTGATTGGAATGTAAATGGGTGCAGCCCCTGTGGAAAACAGTATGGAGGTTTCTCAAAAAACTAAAAATAGAACTCATATGACCGAGCAATCCCACTACTGGGCATATACCCTGAAAAAACCATAATTCCAAAAGAGTCATGTACCACAATGTTCATTGCAGCACTATTTACAATAGCCAGGACATGGAAGCAACCTAAGTGTGTGGCACATATATACAATGGAATATCACTCAGCCATAAAAAGAAACGAAATTGAGTTATTTGTAGTGAGGTGGATGGACCTAGAGTCTGTCATACAGAGTGAAGTAAGTCAGAAAGAGAAAAACAAATACCGTATGCTAACACATACATATAGAATCTAAAAAAAATAAAACATGGTTCTGAAAAACCTAGGGGTGGGACAGGAATAAAGATGCAGATGTAGAGAATGGACTTGAGGAGATGGGGAGGGGGAAGGGTAAGCTGGGATGAAGTGAGAGAGTGGCATGGACATATATACACTACCAAACGTAAAATAGATAGCTAGTGGGAAGCAGCCGCATAGCACAGGGAGATCAGCTCAGTGCTTTGTGACCACCTAGAGGGGTGGGATAGGGAGGGTAGGAGGGAGATGAAAGAGGGAGGCGATATGGGGATATATGCATATGTATAGCTGATTCACTTTGCTATAGAGCAGCAACTAACACAACAATGTAAAGCAATTATACTCCAATAAAGATGTCAAAAAAAAAAAAAACAACTAAAAATGGAACTACCATATGACCCAGCAATTCCACCCCTGGGTATATATCCAAAAAAACCAAAAACACTAATTCAAAAGGATACATGCACCTCAATGTTCATAGCAGCATTATTTACAATTGCCAAGATTTGGAAGCAACCGAAGTGTCCATCAACAGATGAATGGATAAAGAAGATGTGGTATATATATACTGGAATACTACTCAGCCATAAAAAGGAATGAAATTTTGCCATTTGCAGCAACATGGATGGACTTGGAGGGCATTATGCTAAGTGAAATAAGTCAGACAGAGAAACACAAACACTGTATGATATCACTTATATGTGGAATCTAAAAAATACAATGAACTAGTGAATATAACAAAAAAGCAGATTCACAGATACAGAGAACAAACTAGTGGTTACCAGCGGGGGGTGAGGGTGGGGCACATGGGGGTGTGGGAGTGGGAGGTACAAACTACTGGGTGTAAGATAGGCTACAAGGATGTATTGTACAACACCAGGAAGATAGCCAATATTTTGTAATAACTTAGGAAAAAATAAAAGTGAAAAAACAAAAGTACCACTTCTCCCTCTCAAAACTGGTATTCTTTCATGTGATATTTGGTAATTAATTGCACTCCCTCTTCCCTGAGCTTTCTCTCCAGTACCTTCCATCCCTAATGCCCAGTTGTTTGCTTCTGCTCCTTATCCTATGACTTGGACTTCCAAGTGTGACACATACTCTCAGAGAAAAATACTCCCAAGCATGGAGTTACCAGCAGTAAACGACCACTTAGCTTGGAAAACCATGGGATTCCCCCTTTTCATTTCCATGATGAGCATCCTCAAACTTCTACCTGACAGGTAGAGTATAAGGTCAGTCAAGATAATTCAAGTGAAAGAGCCTACTGCTCTGCAAAATACTATGTGGTAGCTATTGCTCAGCAATGAGTCCTCAAAGCATTTCAACTTAGTGAAGTATCCTCCACATTGAATGTGGATTGGTCCTGTGTAACCAATAGAATGTGACAGAAATGATGCTGCATGAATTTTTTTTTTAAATTTATTTATTTATTTATTTTTGGCTGTGTTAGGTCTTCGCTTCTGTGGGAGGGCTTTCTCTAGTTGTGGCAAGTGGGGGGCCACTCTTCATCGCGGTGCGCGGGCCTCTCACTGTCGCGGCCTCTCTCGTTGCGGAGCACAGGCTCCAGACGCGCAGGCTCAGCAGTTGTGGCTCACGGGCCTAGTTGCTCCGCGGCATGTGGGATCCTCCCAGACCAGGGCTCGAACCCGCATCCCCTGCACTGGCAGGCAGACTCTCAACCACTGCGCCACCAGGGAAGCCCTGCATGAATTTTTTATTTTATTTTATTTTATTTTATATTTGGCTGTGTTGGGTCTTCGTTGTTGTGCATGGGCTTTCTCTAGTTGTAGTGAGCGAGGGCTACTCTCTGTTGCGGTGCGTGGGCTTCTCATTGCAGTGGCTTCTCTTGCTGTGGAGCACGGGCTCTAGGCACACTTCAGTAGTTGTGGTGTGTGGGCTCAGTAGTTGTGGTGGGCGGGCTTAGTTGCTCCGCGGCATGTGGGACCTTCCAGGACCAGGGATCGAACCCCTGTTGCCTGCATTGGCAGGCGGATTCTTAACCACTGCGCCACCAGGATAGCCCCTGCTGCATAAATTTTGAGGCTAGGTCATAAGAAGCCTTAAGGCGTCCACTGTGTACTCATGGAATGCTTGCTTAGGGGAAGCCAGTCACCATGAAAGAAGTCTGACTACCCTGGGACTGCCATGCTGTAAAGAAGCCCAAAGTAACCACATGGAGGGAGGGAAGGGAGGAAGGAGAGAGAGAGAGATTGAGAGATTGATATATAGCCAATTCCCATTTGTTCCTGCTATCTCAGCCCAGGAGCCAGACGTGTGAGTAAAGGAGGTACCTTGTGCCTTGTACATTTGGCGCAAGCAGACAGCATGTGGAGAAGAATCGAGGAACCCAGATTACAGTATAAACCAAGGCCCTGGACATAATAGCCCTAGTGGAGCCATTCCAGCCTCTCAATTCATGGTAAATGAATTTTACCACTTTCCATTTTACCACTTTCCATTTTATCATTTTACCACTTTCCAAGATCCAGTGACATGCCTAGAGAATGGCTAGCAGTCACATGGCTCATGTGCCACCACCCACACTGAAGACTTTGCTAATAGATGGCAGCACTTTGTCCCACTGACAGCACCCTTGATGTCCTGTCATTGCAGGGGTCTATGCAGCCAATGCTGTGGGCACATGTGATGGAGCTTATTTACCATCCCTGTCTCAAACATTTACTTTCTCTCCTTGTTCTTTGAAAGACCTCTGAATCAAAAGTGAATAAAAATCATTACTACTATATATTCAAGATTAGGCTTGAAGGACATAATTTTACATCAATCTTTTATTTTAAAAAGATGCAATAAATTGAGAAACTTTCAAAAAATTCAAACAAATGCATTGACTGAATAAAAAGGCATCTTCTAAAAATGTGTGGAATATGAAGCCTATATAATATATATACATATAATGATAAAATATAAACTAGTATGGTGGGATTACAAACTATTAAAAGTTTCTGTATTATGCTTTTCCTTTTTTTCCCAATTTTCTACAAAGTGCACATTCATCTTTTGTAATTAAGAAATAAAATGAAAGTTAATTGTGAACACCTAACCTACCTAAAATATCTAACAATAGGTACAAAATGGGCCCTGATCAACCTGGTGCATACCTGGTGTGTACTATAACCTTGATCATATCAATTACTACCCCTAAGAAGGCCAAAGACAAGTTATTTTCTATATAATGCCTTTGCTGGTGCCTCTAAGAAATCAGGAACTTAAGGAATTAGTGAATTAAACTGTACATTTACTCTAAGGGAACATCGACTCCTCAACTTACGGAATTTGGAGGGTCCTCTGACGTCCTCTCTATTTACCAGTGTCAGCCAGAGTCCCGGAAATAGAAACTAGACCAATAAAATATTATTAATCAGGTTTTGAGAACTGAATAGACCAAAAAGGAACACTGGGGTATTTCAAAGGTAGTGATTGTAGGAAGCAGCTTCCACAGGTTGGGATTATAAGACGTTAGCAGCTTAGAGGAAGGGCCCTTTAAGCCCCAAACCTCTGAGGAGAAGGTATCGAGTGTGTCTGGTGCTGGTACCTCTGAACGGGTGAAAGCTGGGTCTGGCAAGATGAGAAAACTGCAAACTGGAATCAACTTCTATGGAATCAGCTGCTGCTGCTAGGTAAAGAATCAGTTCTGACAGGCAGCAAACACACAGGAAGGAACAAGTCCCTTCCTCCCCCAGCTTTCCACCTCCCTCCTGGGCTCCCTGTTGACAGAGCTGGGGAAGAATTGTGGTTCGCAAGGACAAACCCAGAGTCATAAACAGATTATAGGATGAGAGACGCTAACCTCAGTATCTACCCTGTCTCTAACAATGCAGCTGAGTGCCCATTTCCAATACGTTATATTTAGCTAACATTAAGTATAACAATGTGCTATGAATACACAATGATGGATCATTTTACCTGTATTAAAAACCATCTTTCTAACGAATGACCATGTCAACCAACAGGTAATTGTAAACAAACCCTTATATGATGCCTGAAAGCTTTTGGACTTGAGTTCAACTAAAAGTTGGGGTGAGTCTTCATTACCAAAGAAGGGTCAGAATGGTCCACCCTTAATTTTCTGGACTTTTATTTTCTTCTGCTCAAGAAAATTATAACTAGTTTGAAGATCTCTGAGATAATCTTTTCAGTAAGCTGATCTTCAATAGGATTGCATCAGTTTATATTGGGGGAGGGTCTTTATAAGAAAAAGCTTCTGATTCTAAAGTTGTCAGAAATGTATTTCCACATCACACATTATCCTCTTTACAAGAACTCCTGGGAGAAATTCCCACCTGATCTCACTACAAAGAACAGATATAATTCTTCTGAGAAGTCAGTCTGTTTTTATCTTATGGGCTCCGAACTGTATAACTGATCACATTCTCTTCACTTAGCTGCTGACAGATTGTCTCCCTACTCGATCCCTACTCCAGTGTATGTGTGGGTCACCATGATATGCACTTTTGATTCTATTTCTGTCTAATCTTTGTCCCTGATTTTATTTCCTTTATTCCAGTTTTAACTTATGGCACTTGATCACATTTTATATACCCATTGTAAACCTCCTAATACGTATTACAGAAAAGGCAGAATATATTTAAATATGTATATAAGAAAACAAACAAAAAGTTTATACGTGTTCTTGGGAAAAGACATCTAACAAGATCAAGTGATACAATTTCAAGCAATAGGCTAAGTAAAATAATTTAAAAAAATACATATAAATCTTAAAACATTGGAATATTTGAGACTGGTGAAATGTTTACATCTTTATTGCTGCCACTGCAGAAAATGTAATATAAAATAAGAACTTCTGATACAGTGTTCATAGTTTAAATTGCATCTATTTTACTTTGTGGCTATCTTTGTACATCCCTCTGGGTTCTTATTTGTGTATCAAGTAATGTATTTTATTTTAAACAAGAAAAAAATTTAAGAAGGTTCTTCAAAGGTGTGCTATAACCTGAAATAACATTTGGTTATGTCCAGAATCCAAACTTTTCCTCCTCTATCAGAATATATTTCCATTTTAACACTGAGGGCAATGGGAAAATGTACTAGACAGCCACTTTTGCTAGAATATTGGCTCATAGTTGGCAGATATTCCTAGGGACACGATTCACAGGTAAATATGAACAGGGACAAACAAAGGTAAGATTAACAAGATACATGACAAATGTACAAAGATTTTTCTGCCTCGCCAAAATATCAATCTTACTTGACCTACATCTCTCTGGGGTAACTAGATCACAGAAGACTCCTCTGCAGAGGAGAGAGAGGGTCTTCGGCTGATGAACTTGAATTCCCTGCTCCCATTCTCATGGATATCACTTTAAGAAACCAAAACACTCCACCAGCATTTAGGATGAATCCTGGCTAGATATATATATTTCAATGTTTAACTACCATATTCTTGTCATTGGGTCATTTAACATCTCTGAGCCTCAGGCTCCCGGGAAAATAGTACCTGCCATTGCAGATAATCAAGGAGATTTAGCTAGCTAATGTCTGGGACAGAGCCTGTTTCAGAATAGGACTCAAAAAGTGGTAGTGCTAACTGTCTCCTACTTGGGAGGAGACAGATTATAATATATCCTCCTGGTGTTCCAATTTTCTGTCAGGATAGGGGAAACAACTGTTGAAAGGAAAAATCTATCTTTTAAGCAGTCTGTTGTTTTTAATTACTTGATGCCAAAGCCAATGGCCAGAGTTTTGAGTTGAAGAGGCTGGCTACTATAAGAGGGGATTAGCTTTCTGGTTTGCAAAAAACATTACCCCTAGAAATTTTATTTTATTTTATTTTTATAAATTTATTTATTTCTGGCTGCATTGGGTCTTCGTTGCTGCACTCGGACTTTCTCTAGTTGCGGTGAGCGGGGGCTACTCTTCGTTGCGGTGTGTGGGCTTCTCATTGCAGTGGCTTCTCTTGTTGCAGAGCACGGGCTCTAGCCACGCGGGCTTCAGTAGTTGTGGCATGCGGGCTCAGTAGTTGTGGCTCTCGGGCTCTAGAGTAGTTGTGGCTCACGGGCCTAGTTGCTCCGCGGCATGTGGGATCTTCTGGGACCAGGGATCAAACCCGAGTCCCCTGAATTGGCAGGAGGATTCTTAACCACTGCACCACCAGGGAAGTCCCACCCCTAGAAATTTTAAATGACATTGCCATAGTTCTTGAAGCAATTTTGGCTCTTTACAGAATACCACATAAGAATTGTCTGCTGTCCTGACTGTGTTCCTTTGAAATCTATGCTCTGGCTTGCTTGGTAACTCATCCAAGAGGTGACGCTGGCCAAAGATAGCTTTGAGTTGGTCCTATTCCTGCCTGGTGGGAGAGGAAGGAACTGAGTCCTGTACAGGCAAGGTTATGGTGACAGTGGGAGATTTGTCTTGCTGTTTACAAAACGTTATAAATAGGGCCCTGCAAGAATTGCCTGGAGAGAGCACCAAACTACTTATTGAGTAGCAACAATACGTAAATGTCCAATACCCACCCAAATGATTGCCTTTTTTCCAAAGGGGCCACTTCATACAATCACATATGAAATTATCAACTGAGAGAGACAACTAGGTAGTTCATTCACTTGTGAATTTTATTGATTGTAGATGGTCCCAATGCTCAATAGTTGTCCTTAAAGCTCCACTCAGGGCACTATCCAGAATGGTCTCTGACCCTGATTACATCTGACTCCATGGCTAGCAATATCTTTTGTTGTGTTTACTACCACAGTGTTGTAGATTATTTACACTACTGTCTCTTCTATTAGAATGGGAGCTTCTGGGGAGAACACAATTTCTCTTTGCATTTTATGTCTATATTGCCTTTTATATCTATATCTTTGCATTTCATACCTATATAGCACATAGTATGTGTTTAATACATATGAGTTTATTGAATTAAACCATCTGCTCATTATGAAGCCCAGAGTGTGCAGTGTTAGAGATGCTTTAAGCACCTCCTGCCTTTGCTTACTTGGAGCTTAAATTTAGAGGAGCTTAAAATGGAGATTAAAAAACACCAAGTCCAACCAACAAACATTACACATAATGGTTCTGAGAGGTGGAGAGGTTAAACATATTACCTAAGGCCACAGCTCTGACCCGCAGCAGAGGCAGGACTGATATCAACTATCTGATTCTCCATTCAGTATTTTCAGATGATATGTAATAAAACATCATTTTAGAACCAGAAATCCCTTTCCCTCAGTGTCAGTGTTTCTGTTGGTTGCCCACGGCAACTAAGGTTTCAGTGGGATTTCATCTCGTTTGTGAGAATCCACAGGATGAACTCCCTAGTCTCCCCATCCCACTCCTTAAAAGCCTCCCTTCGATGTTCCAAAAGGAAAATAATTCTCCCCGAGGATCCCATTCTGATTTTCCGTTTGAACATTCATTTTCCGTTTGTCAAAATCAATTGAAAACAAATTTAAGCTAATGTTTTCTTTTCCTCTCTTTTTTTGGATAATTTTCTCTCAGAATGAGAGTCCACTTACCATTGCCTCAAAGTATTAAAACAAAATATTTAAACGTGTTTGTGACAGATCTTACGAATGAGATGTTTCGGTTGGCTTTTCCTAAACTGAAAATGGTTTATAACAACCTTACAAACTGATGGCATAAATATCATTTAAACTGCTATATCAGCTGTCTTATGATTTAAATATTTATACAAAGGTGGCAAAAAATGTCTACTTCTATAGAATTTTTCCACAGAGTTTCAGCCTAGAAAGAATTCTTTTAAGAGAAGAAAGTCTAAAACAGAAGGCCTCTCCTCAAAAAATACACCACATAAATTACAAACTTTAAATAGAATTGGCTTATAACAAAATAATAATAACCAACATTTATATTTTGAGTTTATTATGTGTCAGGCATGTTTCTGATAATTTTGCTTTTATTAACTGACTCAGTGCTTGTAACCACCCTATAAAATGGACACTACTACTGTGCCTATTTTACATAATAACAATAATGCCTAGCACATTCACATCTTCTGGGCAACAGCTATGTGCCAAACACTAAATTAAGCACATCATGTACTTTTATTATTTAATTCTCATATTGCCCATGAAAGATTAGCATCATCCCTAAGTGAAAACCTGAGGTTCCATAAAGTTGTCATTTGCCCAAAGCCATGTAGTTAGTGAATGGTAGAGCTGAGAGGCAAACCCATATCTGTATAGTCCAAAGCCCAAGTTCTGTCCACAGGCAGCAACCCTTCTGAAGTCAGGCGGCAGTTTGTGATTCCTTCCCAACCCTGAACTCACTGAATCTCTCCCTGTCTACCTTCAACTGTCTATACCCTGAGGTTCATAGGTTGACTTTGTTTCATTTAGGGATGGTATTCACAATATTTAACAACCAGAATTACATGGATACCATCCCATCAGCACTACTGGGGCCATAGACCTGGCGCAGAGGACATGGTCACTCAAGGCTTTATTCTTTTGTGTGTGTGTGTGTGTGTGTGTGTGTGTGTGTTGCAAGGGGGAGGTTGATATCCCAAAGGTAGGGACAAGAAGACTAGAATAATGAAATGGTGCTCAGGAATCTCAGGACAGTGCCTGCTTACCAACCACCATGGTAGTATTTTAATATTTTGAGAAGTGATACTTGCATAAAGCAAACGAATATCCAGTAATAAATTTCACACGAAAAAGAAAAAAATCCTGGCAACTAATGACAGGAAGTAATGAAAAGTAGTATAACATAGAGACTGGGAGCTTAGTCTCTGGAACCAAACTGACTGGATTCAAATTACTGCTTCCTAGTCATGTGATATTGACAAATTGCTCAGCCTCTGTGCCTCAGTTTTCTCATCTGTTAAAAGGGTGCCATGATAATACTTACCTCAAATGCTTGTAATGAGTATTGAGAGATATAATCCAAGTAAAGCCCTTAGAAGAATATTTGCCTCATAATATGTGTCAGCTATTTTTGTGAGACCCTATATGTCTTTAGAGGGCATCTTCATGCTCCCTCTCCAATGTGGGGGATTTTAGAAGACTTTCTTGTAGTAGTTTGCAACCACCAAGCTCTTTCTGCTACTGTAATGTTCACTTTTTAATATTTCCTCTTGGAAAAGTTGTTTCCCTGCATTTTTCAATCTGAAATTTTTTCAATTTTTCAATCTGCATTTTTCAAGAGTTAATGAAACTCTTAGTTGGCTACATTAATTAAGAACAGTAAAGACTAGATAATCCAAAACAACAGTTAATGCAGAAGATTATTCCTTTTTGGCTTTTAAAAAGCACTTTCTGGGATTTTTCCCTTGAGGATTAATCTTTATTTCAATTCACCAAATATTTATTGAATGCCCATTTTGTGTCTTGTATTGTGCTATGCAAGGGATACAGAAATTAATAGCATAAAGCCCTTGACATGGGGGAAATCAGTCTAGCATGAAAACAGACCTGCAAATAATCCTTTTCAATAAAGACTTTTATAAGGTGGATGGAAGCATCATCTCTGCTTGGGAAATCATGGAAGGTTCCATGGATGAGTAAGTGTCCCCTTTAGGGGGCAGGGAGGAAGGGACATCCCAGCCAGGAGAACAGCGTGTACAAAGGAAAAACATGGAGCCTAGAAAAAGTGTGATATGTTCAGGGAACAATGAGGAGTTCACGGGCTGCAGAGAATGTTGTACCTGGGAGAGTGGAGGGGGAGGACCCAGACCAAGAAGGACTTTGTTTGTTCTTCTGAGGAGCCTGGATCTAATCCTCTTGACAAAGGGTCTCCTCAGGAGTGACAGAGATCACAGTGCCAGTGGCAGCAGGGGGCAGGTTGGTTCTGAGGGGATATCAGGGAGAAAGTTAACTTTTTCTTTATGTTCCTCTTGCACTGACTTTGGAGATGCATTGTCCCTATGCAGTGTGACACAAGACGTGCCAGAGGGCAGAGGTCAGCTGGGCTGTAAGCCACATAATGTGCTGTGGACATGCTCTCAGTGAGCTAGGCCTGTGCTTCTAGAAGGAGTCAACCTCAAGTAGGGTTTTTGTGTCCCTAACTTGCACTCCCACATCATTTGTTTCTACTCCTACAATGCTCTTAGCACACTGAATTGTTCCTTCACATGTATAATGGCCACTCTGGCCATTGGCATCCAAGGATAATGCCTCTTCCTCAGGCCCCAGTGAGGTTTGTAAGGCATTGGGCATGAAGAGGACAGCGGTGTGACGCCAGAGTCTGCAGTAAGCCCTCACTGATGTTCAGCTGCACTTTGGATAAAATCCCAACATGGCCCCTCTTTAGTCCCAGTGACAACTTTCATTCCACTAGCTCTTGCCCACCTCAGGACCTACCCACGTGCTCTGCCCCCTTCTTCTCTCCTCCGACTCTTTCTCATCTTTCATCCTGGTGTAAATATCGCCACTTTGGGAAACCATCCCTGATCATCTTCTACAGTTGGTCCCCTTGCTCCCTCCATGCCTTCCCTCTCCATCACTGTGCCTCTTTGCCCCTTTGTAGCATATGTTGCATTTTGTAATGATACTTAATTTTCTTTGATACCCTATAATTACATCTTGAAAATTCACGATATACAAAATGTATTAAAGGCTCTGAAAAGTCCTGCAGTTAAAAAAACCTCCTTTCCTGCCTTAATTTTCCCCCTCTAAAACAACTATAACATCCTTTGGAACTAGTGCCTGCAGAGCATATTTTGCAATGAGAGGTAGCATGAATGTGCTGACCAGGGAGTATTTAATACTGTTACTTAGGAAGGGGCAAAGTTTCATAAAAAGCTGCAAATGGAAGACATGTTTGCGGCTTGGACTCTATGCAGGAAGAAATTCTTCACTCCAAGTGTGTGAACAGCCCCTTCCAGGGCCACAGCTCCCAGAACACAGGCTGCGTGGAGAGGAAGGAGCACAGAGCCTCCCAAGAGGGCAGCACCCAGAGACACCACCCAGGGGCAGCTCGGGCTTGATGAGCCCTGCAGCGTATGCAACGTTTCTGGACAGTGACATAGGCCCAGTGCATGTGAGGCCATGCGGAACCAGCAAAACGTGGGCAAGAGAGAAGCCACCAAGACTATCTCACTGGCCATGCTGGTCATGGGCACTCCCCTGTGGTGAGGGGGAACTGAGTGCCATTTCCTGGGCTCCTAGTATGTACTTTATACCTGTCACACAAATATTCATGAAAGACAATGCACATTGGCTCATGGGGCACAGTCTTTTATAGGAATTCTTGTTGCTACCTGCATTTTTTCTGAGGTGACACATCTAGCTGTTGTTACATTGCATGTTGTCCTAGCTCTTCAAAGTGTCTGTTTGTTGGCAGACTGAGTAGGCTATTTGCATTAAGTTGATATGCTTGGGTTTTATTTTTTATTTGGGGTTAAAGTAGGAGAAAGGCATTTATTGTTTCCCATTTCTTCTTTTTTCTCCTCGTTCTCCTTCAACTGCACGGGCCTTGAGAAGAGACGGAAAAGGTGAGGAGGTGGTGGGTGGGCTGGGGAAGCATGATATCTATTTCTATAGCA
This sequence comes from Eubalaena glacialis, assembly GCF_028564815.1. Taxonomy (NCBI): domain Eukaryota; kingdom Metazoa; phylum Chordata; class Mammalia; order Artiodactyla; family Balaenidae; genus Eubalaena; species Eubalaena glacialis. The sequence goes on from NC_083724.1 coordinate 71,754,283, forward strand.
TCATCTTAAGGATGGGTACTTAGTGTCCATAGTGATGAGGAATTATTTTCGCTCCTGACTTGGAGACTATGAACAGAGGCAGTCTGTCAGGAGGACCAGGTGCTGAAGGGGAAGCACAGAACTGGGAGAGAGCTAGTTCCCTAGAACACATGCACACACGCACACACACAGGCACACATGCACACAAATATGCACATACAAGCACGCATGGATACTCACGCACTTGGACTTTACCTCAGACTACCCTGTGGCTTTGGAGCCATGAGGGCTCAGGCAGCTGTATCCAGCCAAGCAACACTGTCCCAGAAAGTACAGGCCACAGACGCCATGACAAATGCTATAGACTGAACACTTGTGTCCCACCCCCGAAATTCCTATGTGGAAATCTAACTCCCAGTGCGATGGCGTTAGGAGGTGAGGCTTTTGGGAAGTGATTAGGCCATGAGGGTGGAGCCCTCATAAATGGGATTAGTACCTTTATAAAAGGGACCCCAGTGAGCTCCCTTGCCCTTTTGCCATGTGAGGACACAGGGAGAAAACATCCATCTATGAACCAGGAGCTGACCCTCACCAGACATCAAATCTGTAGGCACCTTGACCTTGGACTTCCCAGCCTCCGGGCTGTGAGAAATAAATTTCTGTTGCTTATAAGACTCCCAGTTCATGGCATTCTGGTATGGCAGCCTGAATGGATTAAGACAACAGGCTGCAGTGGAAGGACATGAGCAGCCTTGCTCCTGCATACAAAGGAGACCCCCCCAAGGATTCCTGTAGTGTCCTTTGCATTTGAGCCAGGGTCCTGAGCAGGCAGATGTGGCTATGAGCCACTGTAATTTGGGTGTTAGTGTTAACTTACCTTCATTTCTATATGTCATTGGAGAAATTGAAGAAGTATGGAAAAGTTCAAAGGACAATATAATACTTACATTTCCACCACCTAGAATTAACAAATGTTAATGTTTTGTCATAGTTGCTCCCAGTGTTCTTTAAGAAATAAAAACTTGCAGATAAATCTAAAAATCTCTTAAATATGACTCTCTCATTCCTCACCCCCTTTCCCAGAGGCTATGATCAAAATAAATTTTGAATGCATACTACCAAATCAGTTTTCATCATTTTACAGGTGAATAGTAGTATCCATATGCTGTCGTCTTATTTGTGCTTTTAATTTTACATAAGTCAATACATAATTTTGCATTTTTTTCACTCATCATTATTATTTTTACATACATTCTTGATGATTTTAACTGGTCTAGACCATCATATAAATCTCCCACAATTTATTTTCTTACCTACTGATAGGCATTAAGGGAGTAGTCAATTTTTTTGCTAATACAAAAATATGTTGTAATGAACATCTCTCTCTGTCTCTCTGCCTGTCTGTCTGACTGTCTGTCTCTGTCTCTCTCTCTGCTTAGTTTAAGGCTTAGATGCCTAGAGAAGGTTAAGTTGGATAGCCCATTTTATGGAATTGTGCCTTAAATAGGTTTCCTTTTCAATGCAGATCAAAACCACAGTGAGATATCACCTCACACCGGTCAGAATGGCTATCATCAAAAAGTCTACAAATAATATACGCTGGAGAGGGTGTGGAGAAAAGAGGACCCTCCTACAGTGTTGGCAGGAATGTAAATTGGTGCAGCCACTATGGAAAACAGTATGGTAGTTATTTAAAAAAATAAAATAGAGCTACCATATGATCCAGCAATCCCATTCCTGGGTATATATCCAGAAAAGATGAAAACTCTAATTTGAAAAGATACATGCACCACAATGTTCACAGTATTGCTATTTACAAGAGCTGAGACATGGAAACAACCCAAGTGCCTGTCAACAGACGATTGGTTTAAGTAATAACCTATAATGGAGAATAATCTAAAAATATACATAACTGCTGTACACCTGAAACTAACACAATACTGTAAATCAACTATATTTCAAAAAAAATATAGGCTTTCTTCTCTCAGGGCATGAATATCGCACTTGTACGGTCCTTGGCAAATAGTATGCAGTCAGTTCATCTTGGTTGAGCGAATGAATGGTGAAAATGTGATAAGTAAATGGGAGAAGGACCAGTTAACAAGCTACTCCAATGACTTTTAGATTTGTTATTTATCATAAATATTTATTGTATATCCATGACTATTATTACTGGGAATCCACATCTTTAAGAAATGACTTATTGTTTCTTTTCTTTAAACTATTATTAAATATTTTAAAAATACATTCCTTTGTATGTAAATGGATTTGTCTAAAGAATTTTAAAATAGTTGCTTTTTAATATTGCTCCTCTAATGCACCTGTTTGGAAAGTCCTTTTTATTTTTGTCGTGGGCAATAATGCTTCAGCATACTTTTCCACATAGTCACAAATTTTTAATTAAGAAAGTATTCCTAATTGTCTCTAAATTAAGTGCTGAACTTAGAAGGACATAATCACAATATATATTTGTTTTCAAAGATATCTTTATTTTTCTCTCCTTTTTTCATTTAAAATTACAAACACTACTGATGCTCATTGTAATAAGTCAAGCAGTATAGAGGAAAATTAAAAACCATATTCATTTAATCCAAAAATATTTGTTGAGGGCTCACTATTTTCCAAGCAATCTGATAAAGCAGGTGGATATAATGAGATGAATAAGTAGGAAATTGGAGATTCATGCCTACTCTTTCAACAAACACTGCTAAATATCCAGCACTAAATCATGTCCTGAGGATACCAAAATAGTAAGACACCATGATTGATTTTTAAGAGCTTACTGCCTGGTGAAAACATAAAGAAAATACAAGATGATCTCTACTGGAGAAGAATAGGGCACACAGTTTTATGGGATCCCTAGTGGACCTGGGGAATTCTTTGTTGGCTGGAGCTGAGGTAAAATTAAGCCATTGTGCCAGCCTAGAAAGTCTGATAAAATATTAAATCCCACAGCTGAGAGATAATCAAGGCAAATGACACAAATGATAGTTGCAGACTAACATCAAAGGCCAGATTCAGGTCTAGGCTCTTAGTAACTTTGAAGTTTATAATACAGTGAACATTTCTTACTCCTTTTTTATATAACTTCATTTTGAGGGACGATTTAACTAAATTAAATATTAAAACTATGGTTTGAGAAGTATCTTCTTTCAATTCCCCTAAGGCAGAAGTATATAATCACAGTAAAATTAAAATTTAGTACAAAGAAAATTTTCAAACTATTAATAGGGGGATATGTCTGTACTTATGTTTTCTGATCCAACAATTCTTTTCTAACAAATTGGAATTGATTTTTACTGAGGCTATAAGCCTGATAACTGTTTGAATGTGTCTTGTACATTTTGTTATCTTCTATTAGAGAAGAATAACATTGATTGGTATATTCTGTCCTACGATACATGTGTTGGTGTGTATAATTTCTTACTGATGGATAAGGAAATAAAGTGATAACAGAATAAATTCCAGCTCTCATAACCTGAACTTCAAATCCTAACCTAAAAACTTTTTTCCCCTACAAAAATAATAGAAATAAGATCAAATGTATTCTCTTAGAAACACAATTTTAAGCTGTCTCTTAAGGAATCATTAATTTCAGAGTATGTCCCTGGCTTCAACAAGAAAATGATTCCCTTAATCTTTCTTTCCCTGAATCTAGTCTACTTCTCTCTCTAATCTGTTTTGTTTTCCACAAAGTTCTTTTAAAACATGAAATACCCATATGTGTGTTTCTTTTTTCCCTTCAGCAGCTGCATACTCCACCACATATTTACATAATCTGGTGGCCAGCTCATCAGTCCGTTCCTTCATGTGGAAATCACTGGAGTCCAAAGGCCTCTCAGGGGTGGCACTGCACTAATTATTTGTATGATATTGCTGGAGGAGCCATGCTTGCTCCGGTCTCATTTTGAACTTATCAAGGAAGGATGTGGATGACATCAGGGAAGGATTTTACAAGACTCTGTCTAGACTGCCAAAACAATCTGTGGTGGGAGAAAATTGCGTAAATATGGGCTACCAGGAAACGGTCATTTTTCTTCTCCCCTCCTTGTGGTCTTTTTTTGGTGTGGGACAGAGTGCAGCCTGGGTTGGCAATTCTGTAAATTATACTCTTTGAATCATGTAATAATAACTCAAGGACCAGAATGATTTAATGCCATATGGTAAGTGAATGTGGGAATCGTCTCAGACCAAATAAATAAATAGAAGAAGCAAGTGACTTTGAGCTAGTTTTAACTTACATGTTTCTTCCAAATTTCTTTGCCTTTTCCAAGGTTTTGTGGGCATTCCAGATAGACAGACACTCTAAGGATAAATAATAGGTGGACAAGTGATGATCCAGTATATCTACTTTGGATGGAAAACAGTTTGAGCCCAGAACCAATCCATTGGTATATATGAGACAGTTCATGCCTGCACCCTAGCTACTCAGGTCTGGTGGAGGGGAGCCCCTGATCAGTTAAATTGGAAAAAACAAAAGTAGCAAATGCCCCCATATTCCAAATAATGTGCTTTTTTCCAGACATCGTGGCTTAACATGATTATTTGCTTGGTCCAACCCTCAAAGAGCTTAACTGGGTGTGTTTTCTTCATTGAGTCTGCTTTTTAATTCTTGCACCCAGGAATCAACAGAAAAGAGAAAACAGATGCACTCCTTGAAGCGTTAGGCCCAGACAAACCTTTGCTATGCGTAGCCTTTTTCTCCATTTTTAACAAAACCTGAGATACAGAAAGACAATCAGAGTTACATAGAACTGAATTCAAAATCCTAAAAAAATTTTACTTTTTCTTCCTCCATAGTTCCCTTTTCTGGGCTCCTATTCCATTTTAGGCTTAAATTCTCTTTACCCTACCTACTGACCACCATATGCCGTTTACCATCATGCTGCTTTAGATCACCCAAATCTACTCAAAATTGACCTATTTTGGGCCCAAATTTTTCTAAGACTTGCTGAACGTTACTGACATTCAGACTAGGGGGTAAGTGACTAATTATGCTACATAACAAACCATCTAAAAACTTAGTGGCTTAAAACAACTAATATTTTTATTATATTTCATGATTCTCTGGGTTGGCTAGGACCTGGTTGGGTGGTTCCTCTACCAGTCTCACTTGAGTTTTCTTATGAGGTTGCAGTCAGATGGCCTCTGGACTGCAGATAGGACTTGGTGATTGGCTCCTTGTTGTTCCTCCACAGGCCTTTCTCTACAGGCCTTTCATATTCCAGGGCCTCTCCGCGGCCTTTCTCTCCATCAGTGTAAACTTGATTTCTTACGTGGTGGCTTATGGCTCTAAAAGGAGTAAAGCAAAAGCTTCCAGGCCTTCTTAATGGGCTTAGAAGTCTCAGCACACTACTTTCTTCTTAGGCCCAATCTAGATTCATGGGTAGGAAACACCAGCTCTACCTCTTGATGGGAGAAACAGTATGTACACACACAGAGAAACAGAATTGCTGCAGGCCATTTGTAAAGATTAACTATATAATAGGTATCTGTCTACTGGGAAAGGAAGAAAGGAGGGGTGGGGAGAGAGGAAGGAAGGAAGGAAGGCAGGCTGGAAGGAAGAGAAAAATAAATGAAAGAAACACACAAAAAAAGAAAACAAAAAGATTTTCACAAAAGTCAAGCCTTTAAGGAGTGCACTTCTACTGTTGGGCATCTTAGGCAGCATGACTACACTGCAAAGGAGATGATCTGAAGTACCTTTCCAGCTCAAATTGCACCATGTGGAGACAGTTTACATTGACTTAAGTCAATCTATTCTGGTCATACCTCTCCATCTGTCCTGAGAGCCACATAGCTCCCACCTCAGCCTTAATTTATGAAGAATTGGAGAGGACCAGCTAGTCTCATTATACAGCACAATCCTCTCCCACACAGTGTGGAACCTCAGAGAATCTGTGAGCTAGATAAGAGGTAGAGGCCAAGTAAGTAAGGGTAAAATTAGTGTATATGAAGCCTTTGAGACAGAAAAGTAGGTGGCATGGATGGGCAACAGTGAGCAACTGAGGTTAAATGGGAAATTGGCATTAGAAATCCAATGTTCCAGTCACATTTCTGTCATTTGCTGGCAATGTGACCTATACCAAATCGTTGGAGCTCTTGAACCTACAGTCTCCTCAACTGGACAGTGGGGATGTAGAGCTGCCAACTTGGTAGGTTGTATGATTAAACCTACATGAGTACAGTAGAAAGAAAAGCATGAGTGCAGTTCCTTTGTAAGCTGTAAAGTGCTTTGCAAATGCAAACTATCAAGAGCACAAGATGAGAGGTAGTAGGAGATAAGCTAGAAACATAGTTTATGACAGATTATATGAAGAAAATAATAGGAAACTTAAGTGCAGTGAAGCTGGAAGAAATATAAAAGCACATAAGCCACATAGATGGCCTGAGTAATAAATCTGTTCAGTCTAAAAATACACTTTACATTGCTCTTACATTTGAATTTACACTCCTGGTTTCTCTGGAAACCAGGAGTGTTTTTTTTAATGAGATCAGTTTATGGATTACAGTATGGGACAGACTGGGAAGGTGCCAGGACCTATAGCAATGAGCTTCCCAGGAATAGACCAACAGACAGGAGTGGCCCAGACAGACAGACAGAAAGACAGGGAAACAAAGCCAAATGGGTAAGAGGCCTAAAACAGAGATGAAAAAAAAGCAGACGTTATTCCATTATTTAAAGTTCCATAGGTATTTCCCTCTCGAATCCTAGGATAATTAGCAGACTTGCACTAATGTGGGACTTGCACTAAGGCTTTCATAAGACATCATCAAGAACAATGAGTCACAGAGAAAATTGTTTTACACAAAGCAGTTAACTCCTTGTCCTTGACTCAGAAAAACTGACTGGCTTTTGACCAGATGTAGTGAGGAGGGGAGACAGGGAGGACAAGAGTGAAGGGGCTATTTCCTCCTGCTTTTAGCACATGGTTCAAAGGGTGTGTCTACACATAAATTCTAGGGCTAGCACTGACACACAAGTTTTCACACACGTGTGGAGTGAGGAGTTAGCTAAAGGTGTGCCTGCAGCCCTGTGTGGGTTTTCCCTTGTTGTCTTGTCGAAAAATAAAATGCTGTGTTCACCTAGAGAATGACTCACTTATAGAGCCTCCCTTGAAACCTGAGGCTCTAGGAACTTGTGTGTAGTCTCCAGGAGGACCAAAAATGGGTCCGGGGTTGAGCAAGCATGATGGGACACTTGCCAGGAGCCAACTACACGGGATTGAAGATGGTGCAACAGGTAGTGATTCAACATTTGGGAAAGTGGATTCAGGCTGTGGGATGATCCTGCCTTTTCTCTACTTCACTCAAATTGGCATTGATGTTGATGCCTCCTTGAATAAGAAGGATGTGAAGATGACTCATATTTATATTTTATCGCCTACTCTTAGAATGTAGTATAAGATCCATCCTTAGAATTCTCTCCCTTCCATGTTTGTAAATCTAGAAGACACTACCACCTGAACAAACAGGCCAGTCCAAGGAGCCCCAAAGAGGAAGACCCACAGGTGTATGATAGACTAGTTCTTGAAGAAAGGGCATCCCTTAGCAAATTTGACTTGGGAACACAGAACTTAAATGTTATGCAGACAGTAAATCCAGTTTCGACTTCTATTAGTGGAGCCACAGATAAAATGTCCTTGAATATATCATCCTTGGATTCAAAGAACTGACACATAACTTGTAGAATCAGTCTTTTAAAAAAATTACTCAATTTTGTTTATATATTTAAAACCCTGAAAGGGGAATATCTTTAAATTTATTCATTTGTATAAGGATTTACTGGTACCATGTACATTGTTGGAGGTCAGTTACTACTTAAAAACAAAAGAGGGGCTCTTGGGGAAAAACGGACACAGTTGTTTGAGGAAATGCCTTTTGAACCCCTTAATACAAATTATAATCAAATAAACGGGAAGATACTTAGGAGAAAACTGATGTGATGGACAGTGGAATAGGGGAAGGACTGTCTGACCTCCAGTGGCCTAACATAAACTCCATTAAGCCCACCATGCTCCTGGTGACTCTGTGGGATCATGGCTCCTCGGAGAGACAGAGCTGTGCTTTGAAAAGAAGCAGAGCTCTTGAATTGGTCACAGCAGCGATTTCTAACAGCAGAGTTCAAGCTCATATCGGAAGCCAACCTCCTATCCGTGATGCCAGAGGGCCTCCACCTGAAGGTGACTCACTTGGCACTCTTCAACTGAATCGGGCATTTAAATAATCTTTTTTAAAAACTTCCTACTAATTTCTCTTTCCTCGTGTGACGTATCTAAGGATGCGTTAGAAACACAATAATTTGGTTCTTTTGTTTTCCTTAGCCGTCTTAAGAAACTCACTTTAGAGGAGACAGGAAAAAAATGTGTGTGTGTGTTTGTGTATGTGTGTGTATGTGGATATATATACACATATATTTAAGAGTGTAAAGGGAAGTGCTGACTAGAAAGTTTTTTTTTTCTTTCACACTTACTTTTAATTTGCTCGGTCCATTTTTCAACTTAGAATGTTGGGATAAAACCCAAATCTCACTTATTTATGTGGATGGTTCCTGGGGATGCTTCATTCATATTCTATTTCTGAATTGGAGGGTTTTTTTTTTTTAAAGCTTTAAAGAGAAATAGGAAATAAACTGTTCCTGCTTAAAGACTAATCTCTGTAGTGAAATGATTTGGAGGTGGGACAACAGGTACTGTGAGAGGGTAGGCAGCATGCTGTTGGGCAAAGAGCACCAGAGCTGGGGTCAGGAGACCTCGATTCTTGTCCTGACTCTGGTTTTACTTAGGTCATACTTAGCAAATTGGTTAAGCACTTGGGGTCTAAATTCTCTAAGCTGTAAAATGAGAGGGTTCTATCGAGTCATCTTTATGGTCTCCTCCAGCTTTTGTATTCCGTGATTCTTTTCATGGTATGTAGGTTGAAGATGTAGAAAAGCCCCAGATATAAAAAGAGTCAAGTCATTGTTTCTAATAACATGATATGATTTCATACAGAGTTGATCCAACAGTTTGAGGTCTTATTAAACAATTTTAAATGTTTGAAAAATATTCAATTGACCAGAAAGTGGATGATTTTAGGTTGAACGTCCTACTAGACTACAAAGAACATAAAAATTAAAAATAGCATAATAAGGAAAATCAGTAAAATCAGTTTACTTAGTCCAATTTTTCTTTCTCTGATACTAGCTCCAAGGGGTATTTTTATGGTAAAAGATCCATGTTGACTCATGCTAAAGACTTCCAAAGCAAAGAGATAGCCCTTAAATGCCCATAATGTCACCTTAACAATAAAGTTTTCGTATTTCAAGTTACCCACACCCTTCTGACAATTACTTTCAGAAAAAAAGTTTAAGTAGTATATGCTTTTCTTAGCAAATTAAGAACAAGACACTCCTGTTTCCTCTCTACGATCTCTTCCTAGGCAAGTCCATCCAATCCCAGAAGTATAACAAATATTTTTGTACAGGCAAACACCTAAGCACCAAATCCATATTGTCTGTGAAAAAGCTCCACTTGGAAGCCTCTGTGACAATTTAAATTCAACCTCACTGTTTTCCTGCCCAAATCTACTCCTCCTCCTGGGTTTCCTATCTTGGTTGTTTTCTCTGTCCACCAGTCGTCCAAGTTAAAACCTGGCAGTCATCTCTACACATATGTCTACCTCACACACCACATTCAAATGTTTTAAGAACCAGCAAATTAGTGGCAACTCGTGTGTGTGTGTGTGTGTGTGTGTGTGTAGCTAAACCATTCTCTTATTTTCTGTGCGATGATATAGAAATTTCAGTGTACCAAGAGACAGAGTGCAGTTAAAGAATCTCACATGACATTTTATTTTCTGTCAAATGCAATCTTCCCTGCCCCCCAAAATAACTGGATATTATCTACATGGCTTTTAGCTTTCTGCTTCAATGTGGAAACTTCTAATTATTCAAGCCATCCTAAGCCTGAAATCAGTATGGCTTATTCATGATTGGGGCAAATGACAGAACTCAGTAACAAAAACTTACAAATCAAAACTCTGAAGGGAATTTCCAGGCTACTGCTCCAGCAAGAGGAAAAGGATGGGCTAAACCCTTGATTATTTTTCTTAGAATAGAGTTTGAAATACTTTTCCTATTCTCCCCAATGGACTAATCCAATTAGCCTTTATCCAGGTGAAAACCACTAGGGCTTAATCAAAGGGACATATAGGGCTTCCCTGGTGGCGCAGTGGTTGAGAGTCTGCCTGCCGGTGCGGGGGATGCGGGTCGGGCCCTGGTCTGGGAGGATCCCGCATGCCACGGAGCGGCTGCTGAGCCTGCGCGTCTGGAGCCTGTGCTCCGCAACGGGAGGGGCCGCGACAGTGGGAGGCCCGCGCACCGCGATGAGGAGTGGCCCCCCACTTGCCACAACTAGAGAAAGCCCTCCCACAGAGACGAAGACCCAACACAGCCAAAAATAAATAAATAAATTAATTAAAAAAAAAAAAAGAGCTAGGAAGGGGAGGTGGTGGTGGAAATTTAAAAAAAAAAAAAAAGGGACATATACATATATGTCCATATATGTATATACATATATGTGTATATGTTATACATATACACCAGTGCTTCTGAAAGTGTAGTCTCTAGACCAGGAAATTCTTGGGTGCCACCCCAGAACTATCGAAGCAAAAACTCTGGGTACATACACAGCAGTCTTTTTTGACAAGCCCTTCAGGTGATTCTGATGCATGCTAGTCTGAGACCACTGCTCTCCTAAACCAAAAACTGCAAGCGTTGAATTTAAATATGTCATCATAACTCCTTCAGTGTAGGTATGCAAATATTTACTGGAAAGGATATCATGAACTTAGACCTACTTTGTTAAAAAAATAAGTCAACTTTTATAATAGGCAATATTATTAATAATCTCTAAACCTAAAAAAAGGAAAAAATCTTGATGTGGTAGCTCTAAATCTTACAAATCTGGTCCCCAAAGAAAGCGGCCTTACTTTGTTTTGAAAAGTCTACTGTAGAACCCTTTCATATAGGGTTTCATTTCTTCATATCTATTCTTACCATTATGGCCTGAATTTATGTTATCATCATCATTTACAAACGCTATTTAGTGGTCTCCTAAAAGTTTACAGATAGTCAAATCATGTTACTCTATGGCCTCAACATTGCCTTGTAAAAGTGTTTTTTCCTATGTTTTAGTTATATCACTAATTACTCCTCGGTGCTGTGGTTTCAAACCTTCTTCCCATGCTCTCTGGTTTGGTCACATTGCACCATTCACCAATGCTCAAACATGTATGTGCTTCAACAACGCGGCCTTTACTCATTTTGTTCTGCAAACGAAATCACCTCACTACATCTTCTATTAAAGTTCTATAGCGTCCTCTGAGATACTTTCTCCAATTCTTAGTGGAACTAATTTCATCCTTCCCTAATCCTGGGAAGAATGAAAGGGATATAATACCTCCTAATTTAGCACTGTTTGTTACTATCTGATTTAATCTTTATAACCATATAAAGCAACTTTTATGAACCCCATTTTACAGATGAGAAAGTTGAGGTTTGGAGAAATTAGGTAACTTGCCCAGGATCACACTGATAATAACTGGTGGAGATATGATGAAAACTCAGATTTATTTGTGGCTCATGGCTGATGATCTCTCCATTCATCATGATGTGCCTCCAGCTAACCTTTATTTCAATATCTCATATTAAAGCACATATATGACTGTATCTTCCATAAACTCCTTGAAGGAAGATATCATTTGCCTCAGATGCCTGTTGCCATTACAATGCGCTACATATACAAATGCTTAATAAAGGTTTGTTGTAATGAAATTGAATCAAATCCCTTCCCAGTCACTTTCAACTGAGATGTTTTTCAAATGCAGTAATCTCTCTTTAACTCTGATTCTTCCTTAGGGATATACTCTTTATTAATTTAGTCACTGCATGAGGGGTGAGTGAATCAGTGCTGACACTAGTAAAATTTTCACATTTTTACTTCTGTAGTGCTGACGTTGCTGCTGGTGTGTGACAAACATCTTGGCTCAGCTCAGATTTAATAAACCAAATTGTTTGTACATGCTAATGTAATAGATGGCCCCCTTTCTTCTTGCAGAAATTGCAGCTTGATTATTAATTATAAATGCCCTAGGACTACGTGCGTTCCGCAAGCTACAAGTTCTTCCTTGTCTAAGCTTTACTTTTCAGAATGAAAACTAAAGAAACGAACCATATTTGTATCAAGAAATTAAATGCAGTAGTGAATCAAGCAATGGTTTTGAGAATTTAATAACTGGTCAACCTGCTTAAAAGTGACTGAAGCCAAAAAATTGTCTCAAATTTTTGTTTCACATATTCTTTGTAGATGCAAAATAGGTTGACCCATCCAGATCAACAAGTTTTGACCTTAAGAGTGGAGCGGCGGACTTCCCTGGTGGCGCAATGGTTGAGAATCCACCTGCCAATGCAGGGGTCACAGGTTCGACCCCTGGTCTGGGAAGATCCCACATACCGGGGCATCTAAGCCCGCGCACCGGAACTACTGAGTCCGCGTGCCGCAACTACTGAAGTCCGCACGCCTAGAGCCCGTGCTTGGCAACAAGAGAAGCCCCCGCAATGAGAAGCCCTTAACGAGGAGCCACCGCAATGAAGAGTAGCCCCTGCTAGCCACAACTAGAGAAAGCAAAGCCCACGCGCAGCAACGAAGACCTAATGAAGCCAAAAAAAAAAATAGTGGTGCAGCAACTGGCTTGGCTTTAGGCCTGTATAATTCACACCTAGCTTGATCTCCTCCTGGGAACTGTGAGCATCAGCACATTTCTCCAACTCCCAGCTGCCCAATTAGCATCTCCCTATCTACACAGGCTTATCAGATGACCGGAGTCCTGATTGGCTACATCCTGAAGGAAGTGCTTTTCTCTAGACACCACCTTCCCTTCCTTTTTATTGGTTTTTCTGGGGGTTCTGTCTTTGAACTTACCTGCTCTTTTAAAGGACTCAGCAGGCTGATTAGCTTCAGAGCTGATGCAAGGGCTGAAAAGGCTCAGCTAACTTACATTCTAAAAGCAAAGTCCAAAGAGACAGAGGGAAGGAAGGAAGAATTAAGACAGTTCCAAGAGAGGCCACTATCGAGTGAACTATTGATCTTTCTGTAGAGATCAAGCACCATCTGGGAGGTATAAGAACAAAATTAAGTTGAATCCGTTATCTATTTTAAGAGGTCCAAACCAAATGATCAAAGCAAAGAATTTTACTGAATTTCTTGAACTACCATTTGCTGTTGAAGAGATAAAAATTTATCTGAAGTCATTAAGACAACCCCAATTCATCTAATTCAACTGAATTGTTCTACGTTCCTCTAGTTTTTGAGCATAGCGGAGGAAATATATGAGTAACATCCTAATTGTTTTTACAGCTTCAATTGCTTTTTTACATTTCCAAAAGGCAGCAATTCACTCCAGAATGTCACACTCAACTGATTTCCTGCTTTTCATCTATTTTTCACCAATTTCTCTTCCTGACCTTATTCTTTCACTCACCTCCTTCCTCTCAACATCTTTTCAAATTTCAAAGAGGCAAACACTGGGGCATAGCCAGGTTTGGGCAATAGGCTTAGGGCAGGAAGGTGTGGTTAGGGTGGAGGTGGTAAGAAGGCATTCTAGTTCTTTTATTTTCTCATTTCGGGTCTGGTTAAAAATGCAGCCTTTGTATGTGTGGGTGTTTTTCTATGATGCACAGGTATGCATAACTCTATTCTCTCAAATGACTAATTATGAGTATGCCCATCTTGGAATAGTCTATGAATTTATATTAGCCACAAGGGAAATTCTACATGCAGAGGCAATTTTGCATGAGTGCCCAACTTTTGCAATGATGCAAACAACCAAATTAGTTCACAAAAAACAATAAGGAGATTGATTTTTTTCATTTGGTTTTTATTTTGAGTGGCAATAACCATATGCTAATTAAGGCACTTCTTTAAAAAATATCACTCTGAATAGACAAATACCTTCATAGGCATAAGCCAAATTTAATTCACCATTGCTCTGGTAACACTGACGTAATGAAAGTATCCTGGAACTAATAATTTCCCAACAAAGAGGAGATAATTTAGTGATGCACAGGGAATTTCTGAGACTATGTGTCCAGAAATCTTTATAGAAAGATGTTTTGTGGATGGTTGATGATTTGGGGGTTGGATGGTTAGAAATGATGCTCTAGAATCAAAGAATGTTGAAACAGGAAAAGAACTTGAGACCACCTGGTACAACCTCTCATTTTATAGACAGAGATTCTGTAGCTCACAGATGAGTGACTCCAGGTCATCCATTCATTAGCGGCAGTGGTGGGTCTGGCTTGTCTTCACTTTCCATTAAGCCACACTTCTTTTTGTTCTAGGATGCTATGACTCTGAGCAAACTCTATCAGGTTCATACATGTTGAAAGAAGTAAAACACTCTTGGGTTTTTAACATTGTAAAGAATAGTGTGGATGGCATAAGTGTTTGTTACAACCTTAAATTTGATCAGGTAGAGTTATGTTCTTATACTAATGTCCACATATTTTTTTGTCTCCTGCCAAAATAATTATTTTATGGTTATGGCCATCTAAGAAAGTCACAAGGCAATGTAAATAGATATTTGTAATACGTGGGGAGTGCTCTGATTCTCAAATCCATTATAAATTACACACAAATAGTACCAAAAACCACTTAATTTCCGCTTGCTATTTTTTCTTATTTAGGAAGGTTCAGTCAAGTTTCATTCCAAATAGAAAAGTCAATATTAAAGTTTCTGTGGAAGTAGATTTTTAATGGAAAAAGGAAATAGGTGAATCAAATTGACTCTGAACAAATTTTACAAGGTTGAGTGGAAAAGCCCTTCACTAACTCCTAGGAGAGAATCAATTCCATTTTGATCTTACTGAATGATATGAAGTTATCCTAGTCTCTAGATTTCAACATTGAAAATGTAATTTTCTTCTTATTTCTTAAATTTTTAAATCCACCTTTGGTTGTTTGACATAGTATCATCTGAGGGAAACAAGAAAGTAAATATGAAGTACATTCAGGGTAAAAAACAGAAATTATTTTCACGTCATAATTCTGTCAATTTGTGTGCATAAATCTGTCTAAATTACGTACTTCGTTGCAATTTTCTGATGTAGTCTAAAAAACATTTAATCTTCTTTTTTGAAATATTTCTCTTTTCCATTATTTCTCATTCTATTTTCATTTTTCTGACTTTTCCTAATGATATCAGAGAAAAGAGAGGAAAAATAGTGAAACAGAGAAAGAGAATATACATAAAGTTCTTCTGTTTTTGTTTGTGATCAAGGTTAACACCAACAGTAATCAGTTGTATTGGTAGCATATACCCTTGATATGATGTGATTAGAATGGCACTTTACCTCTGTGGTCTTCCCCCCAAAAAACACATAACCCCAGTCTAATCATAAGAAAACATCAGTCAAATCCCAATTGAAGGGTGTTCTACAAAATGCTTGACCCATACTCAAAACTGTTAGGGTCATCAAAAATAAGGAAAGTCTGAGAAACTGTTAAAACCAAGACTAGTCTTAGGAGACATGACTGTTAAATGTAATGTGGTATCCTGGATGGGAACCTGAAACAGAAATAGGATACTACGGGAAAAAGTGAAGACACTTAGATAAAATATGGACTTTAGCTAATAATGTATCAATCTTGGTTCATTGATTAATTGTGACAAATGTGTCCCACTAAGGTAAGATGTTAGTAATAGAGGAAATTGAGTGTGGGGTACATGGGAACTCTCTATACTATCTATGCAAAAACTCTGTAAATCTAAAACTGCTCTAAAACGTAAAGTTTTTTTTTAAGCACATTGGGGTCTCCACACCGACACGGGAAGAGGAGTGGGGAGGACATTTTAGGAGAAGGTACATGTGTGCAAAGGCACAGACACCATAGCCCACTCCCTTCTTTCCCCTCCATTTTACTTTTGAGGGAACCAAGAACTAGAAGCCTCAATATCTTACCTAATAAGATTACTGAAAGAACAATGGAGTTGGAGACAGAAATCTGGGCATCATTTTGTTTCTCCCACTTCCTAGCCGTATGACCTTGGACAAAGTGCTTAAATTTTAAAGCTTTTTTTATTTGTAAAATGGAATTAACAAAGCCTGCCTAATTAGCAAGACAGTTATAAAGATTAATTGGGAAAAGAGTTATGAAATAACAAGGAAATATTGGGATTATTTTTTCTTTGCACATCCTGACTGCTGTGTCCATCCTTCTCAGGCCCACGTGCTAGGTGATTAGCTCTATTTCTTCCCTGATCAGTCTTGCTGCACTGCAGAAATAGGTAAAGTAGTAACACAATCAGTGAAGAACAATGAGCTTGGTTCTAGGCCTTGCTTAACCTGGGAGATGGCTATATTGGAGTGTTTTAATGTAAGCATAGCATCTGTGGTCATAAAGCCAGGGTTCAAAGCTCACATTCACCACCCTTTGCTGCATCAATTAATATCTCTATTATAAATTATGGATTATAAATTCCTTCATATCATTAAGCAATTCTTGTTTAGTTATGCACTCAGTATTTTGTATATGTTATATGCTAAACAAATGACTGGTAATTTTGAGATTGAAATTTCTAGGTGCCAAATTTCACATTTATGACTAAATCCATTGTCTTACTTCACCTTTGAAATTATTTTGACAGGAGGGAATTAACATGTTCATTTTACAACTTAGGTTCTGAGAAGTAACCAAGGATGTACTCCCAGTCCAGGCCTTGGCTTGTGCAAATATTAATACCTCCGTTTGGAATGCTCTTCTTCCTGATGCCATCACATTTCAGTTTCTTACATCTTATAAGTTTTTACATAAATGTCACTTTCTCCTTGAGGGCTTCTCTAACCATCCTATGTAAAATTTCAAATCTTATTCCTACCTCTCAACCTTCTCTCCCACCCTTTAACTTCCTAAATAACCTACTTTTACATTTTATTTATCATCTGCCTTTCTCTTTCCCTTACACACAGACACACAGACACACAGACACAGACACACACACACACGAATGTAAGCATCATCAGACTGGAGATTTTTTTCTGTTTTGTTTACAGCAATATTCCCAGAGCCGAGAAGAGTGC
Source organism: Eubalaena glacialis (assembly GCF_028564815.1). Classification (NCBI taxonomy): domain Eukaryota; kingdom Metazoa; phylum Chordata; class Mammalia; order Artiodactyla; family Balaenidae; genus Eubalaena; species Eubalaena glacialis. Next base: position 71,771,381 of record NC_083724.1, read on the forward strand.
CTGGCATGTTGAATGAAGGAGTGAATAAATGAATGAATGAGGTTTAGTCCCATTTATTTTAGCAGGATGACCTCAGGCAAGATCGTATATCCTTTCTCTGTGAGTTCCTTTCTCTCTTCAATGGGAGTTGGGCCTGGTATCTACAGGTTATATTCAGTTCTACCATTTTTATCAAGGAAGATCTCTACAGTGAATAAGAAGATTTTCAAATAAAGTGTTTTTATATCATTGTGGGGTTTGTTGATATTGTTGTTGTTTTATTTGTTTTAATGTCACTTAGATTCCTTCATTAGAGATTAGGAGTACTGATTGGAATTCAAGAAGCTCTTGAATGTTCCGAATGAAATTTCAGCTGCCCAAGCTATGTCAGAGAGAAACAATTAAAATAAAACCTAGGAAGTTTCTTTACTGGATCTTTAGAAACTTGCTGGCTTACACTGTCCCATTTGTGCTAAGAGAAAAAAAGAACACGGGATGAGAATGATGGGGTGGAATAATTTTAAAGCTCAAAAGGTTAATGACAGTGGGGGGTGGTACCTCGAGGCTCGAAGCACAATTAGAAAAGGAATTATATTCGCCGGGATGTTTTTCTTCTTTTGACCCATATTGGCTTAAGAATTTCAATTTATATAAAATGCTTTGGGTTTTCTGTTGTGTGATAGGAATTAATTTTCTTTAAATTCTAACTTCATTCACATGAGTCTTTCTGTAAGTATGAACTGGGAAGAATTTAAAGGAAGTTTAGCACATAGACCAGTTGTTTTCATATTAAGAATCACATAGGAATCTTGGAAAAATACAGATTTCTGGGTCCTTCTGAAGCCCTGTAAACTCCATAAAAGTAGGAATTTGTCATTTGTGTTCACTGCAGTATCCTCAGCATCTACAGTACCTGGCACATAGCAGGTGCTCAACAAATAATGTTGAATGAATGAATGGGAATCTAGGACGGAGGAGTCATGAGAACTTGCGTCTTTGAAAGTTTCCATGGTGCTTCTGCTGTAGGAGGTCCCCCTCCCCGACCCCAACCGCAACTGAGAAACCCTAATTTATACTTTCAAATTATTCACCACTGTATGGTAGTGATGTCATCACTGTTGTACTGTTTTTCACTGTTTAATATTTTTAATACTTTCCTGACTTTTCAAACATTTTTATTGTTAAATATCACACACATAGAGAAAACTTAAATGTCAGCTTAACAAACTACTGTAAAGCAAAGAGCCATGTGACCACTACCCAGGTCAAGAAATAGAAAATTATCACTCTCTAGAAGCTCCCCTCGGGCCTCTTCCCAATCATGATATCCTGTTTCTCCCCTGAGAAACTCACAACCCTGACTTTTCTGCTACTCAAGTCCTTGTTTTTCTTTACTGTTTTCCCATCTACACGTGCATCCCTAAACACAATAACTTAGTTTAGCTTATACATAAATAGAACCATACAGTATGTTTGTGTCTGGCTTCTTTTACTCAGTCTATGTTTGAGCAATTCATCCACACTGCTGTGAATGTCTGTTTGTTCATTTTCTTGCTGTTTGCTATTCCATGTACAAAAGGGTTAATCTGCATGACCTTACCATTATTACTAGAAGTGGAAGTCAGGTTGTTTCCAGACCTTTTCATCAGCAAGAGAAAATATAGATATAGATACATAGATGTAGATACAGATACACAGATACCATATGAGTGTCATATATATAAAGTTGTGCTTTAAAAGAGCATACCCAGCAAACAAATTGTATTTATCAAGTAACAATTTAATGGATTTGTGTTAATCAAAGAATATAAAACTGCTTCTCAGAGCTTTGGAGTAGGCTGAGTTGATAAGTGCTCTCTGCCTCTTACATGGAAGCTTACAGAGCCCAGGGAGAGTGTAGGCCAAATGTTGACAAGTGTGGGCTGTGGAGTCAGGCTACTTGGGTTTGATCACTGACTCTTCCATTTACTACTTGTGTGCTCTTGGGCTACTTACTTACTCTCCCTGAGCCTCAGTTTTCTTGTCTATAAAGTGGGGGCTATGATAATAATACCTCATATGATCATTGCAGTGATTAAAAAGATAATGTCTGAGAAGCACCTGATTAATATTGGGCGCTTACCAGGGGCCAGGCATGCCACTAAGGGCCTCTAAGGGCTTTATGTATAATTAATTCATTTAACCTCCTTTGACTTAGAGATCCACCAAGGAAATGTGGGAAGTGCAGGGGTATGAAAGGCAAGAGCAACTTGAGGTTTGGGTTTCTGAGGTCAAATGGGTTCTATTCCAATTCTCCTGCACATTTTAAAACAGCACAGAATGACTGCTAAAAGTGAACCTTGGAAGTTATTTAGAGGCACACTTGTGAGGGATGCAATTTTTCAATGTCTTTTCTTTTTTAATGAACCGTGACTCATTTTATAAATAAAATGGTCTCTTTCTCCAGCTGTTTCCTTTGAACAGAGAAGGTTTATGCTGGCAGAGTTACATCAGATTAAGAGCTTCTTTATCTTATTCTGGAAAGTCACACATTATAGGTCTAGAGGAATATATTAATAAAGAAGTAAGTCTCTAGTAAGAGACATGATAGCACGACAAGAGATTTTAGTTATAATAATAATGTGTATTAACATTTATTAGTTGCTCATCTTTGTGTCGTAACACTAGGCACTGAAGTAAGTACATGTCATAAGATGGTGTTTTTCTCTGTATGCTTCCCTTTCTTTTCACCTCATTCAATTAGAAAGTTAAAGCCAAAGGAGAAATGTAGGCTGGGGGAGTGGGGTGTCTCAAGGATAACCAGTGTGATCCCACGTACATCCCCCTTCCATCCCTCTCAAACAACCTGCTATTGCATGGGGATCTAGAATTGTGTGTCCAATACATTAGCATTGTGCCACATGTGCTAGCGAGCACTTGAAATGTGGCCAGTCTGAATTGAAATGCACTGCAAATGTAAAATACACAACAGGTTTCAATGACTTAGTACAAAACAATTAATGTAAAATATCTCATTAATATTTTACATTGGTTACACGTTAAACTAATAATATTTTGGATATACTCAGTGAAATAAAATGTATTATTAAAATTAAGTTAATGTGTTTCTTCTAACTTTTTAAAATACAACTTCTAGAAAATTTTAAGTTACATATACAGCTTGCATTATATTTCTATTAACACCACTGGTTTAGAACCTGGAGCAATTCAGAGTAAAGGGACAATGTGCAAAGGACTGAGGTTAACTTTGAAAACAGCCAACAGGAGTGGGAAGTGTTAAAACAAACTAAATTGAGTTATTAAAATAAAGTTCTATTTCTTACATGCCTGAGTTTTTCTGCTGATATTCACAACTGATGCCTGATCTCATTTAATCCTCACAACAACCCTATGAAGATATTACCCCTGTTTTAAAGCTGAAGAAACTGAAATTGAGAAATGTTAGTGGACTAAGCCCAAATCACACATCCAGGTACTGGATCAAAGGCAAGAAGTCTTCCTCTGGAGCCCTTTTTAAATATCAGGCACAGCTGCCTCCCTAGAGCATAATGGCTGCAGAAAAATAGCTACTAAAATCAGTGCATTTGGCATATCTGATGCACTTTTTCTTCTTCAAAGAACAAATAAAATCTAAACTATCAGCCAGGCTGACATCCCCAAGATGGTCCAGTGCATGTCCCTACCTCTGAAAGGCAGAATTAAATTCAAATTCTGAATCAAAAGAGGTGCCTAGATGCTTTCAAGTTCCATTCTTGCAGTATAAGAAATTGCCTCCATACAGTATAATTCTTACCTTATGTTTGTATAGTTTTCTGTAGTTTACTAAACACACTCTCATAAATGATTTCTTTAATGACAACTGGGAACTAGGAAGGATTAAGTGACTAGCACAGGGTCTAATAACTCACAAGGCTGATGAATCTTAGATGAACTCTCTTGCCACTGCAAGGTGTTATATTCCACAACACTCCCTGTAGAAAATTAGCAAAAATCATTTATTCACTCATTTATTCATTTGCTAAATAGCAATTGAGAGTCTATTGCTCTGTATTAGGGATACAATGATGAACAAAATTTGATATCTGCCATTAAAGAAGAAATTCTAGTGGAGAGGAGAGGCTTAAATATAAATAATGATCATTGGTTATGTTTCTCTGGAGAATCCTGACTAATGCAAATGCTGGAGGAAAGGGAGAGAGAGAAGGCAGTGATGACTCCCAGGTTTACAGTTTGGCACTTACAAGTGTTGGGGAGGTTAGTCATTGACCAATATCAGTACTGCAAAAGGAAAAAAAATCACTTTCCACTTAGTTGTTTTCCATTTCCCCCCTCTTTTTAGCAAGCACAAATTCATCAAAGCTAGTTATTACAAACTCACACACATGTGTATTTAGTTCTCTTTCTCCAAGTGGGTTTGATGTCTGCTATATAATTTTCCTCACTATATTGAGTTAAATAAATAACTAAATAAAGAACTAAAATAACTGAAAGGACTTAATTTCTGGTATAGATAGCATGTAAAAAAGCACTATAAAATCCTGGGCTGACAGGTATCATTATGTATAGAGAATATAGAGAGGTGGGGCAGAGAGAACCTTATGAGATTTTATCACTTCCCAATTATGCTGAGACTGCAGTGGACTGCCAGATGTACTGTGCGAGACAAGATGACCAGGGCTTTTGTTTAACCCACTACCTCCAAGTCCCATTTTTAAATTGTGCACTTGACTCCATTTAAAAGATCAAATGTTGAAGTCTTGGAAAACAAGCAAAAAAAAATTCTTTAGGCCCTTCAGAGAGAAGTGGCTACTTATGAAAGGAGCTGGGTCAGCACTTCACTTTCTAGGAGCAGGTGAGGTTATTTGTAGATTTCTCTTTTCTACCTTTTTCTCCTGCTAATGGTTTCCTTTAATGTTATCTTCCCTTTGATGATTTCCCTGTTGATAGAGACTCCAAAGAAGGTCAACAAGAAAAATGAGATGCTCAAATGCTTCTCAGCTGACTTTAAAAAGATTTGTAGGGCAGCAAAGTTCTACAGCAGCCATGCAAAAAGTTTCAAGCATTCTACGGACCAGGGAATATTTTCACTACATGAGCTAACTAGCTTTTCCTGTCTTAATACTGTCTGGTAGGATGGCGTTTGTGCAAGTGAGCACATGCAGCCTGAATAAACACAGACCCAGTTAAGGAACTCAATTTCCTTACAGTATGCTCTAATTTCTGTTAGGAGACAGGTATCAGATACTCTAGAGATGGCATATGAGATGAAAAAGGGTTTGCAAACTTCTAATAGCCATGGAACTTGTTTTCAAACAAAATCTTACACTGAAGTCCAATAGTATAAACCTAATACAAGTAGAAAGCTAGAACAGACCCCTTACTCAATCCCTTTTGTCTCTTGAAGAGTCCCTTAAACAAATCAATGTGACTCTTAAGGCTCCATAGCGGAAGTATGGAAACTACTCTTTCAAACAATATGTGGAGTTTATTATGCACATCATAAATTCACTCATGGATAATAATAGTTGGATTTTGAAGCACTTTTATTCTGAGTATGGTACTAAATGCAAATATTTTGGATTTTAAAAATAATCAGTTCTTACTGTAAATAGAAGAAAGCATGTTTGATAGATTTACCCTGTGTTCAGTTGGTAAATAATATCTATTAAAATTATTGCCCAAGATACGTGATTAGGATTTTGATGGGTTAGCATTTCATGACAAAGTTACTTGGAGGCATTCATTTCTGATAATATGACAGATGAGAGATCCTGAAATCTGCCAGGTAGAAAACATCTAGCAATATGGGGGATGGGAATACACACATACTTACACACACTGACACTCACACATACACACTTCTAAATCAGTGGAAGAGAATGGAAGAAGATAAGAATCATCCAAGGCTAAGAACAAAGAAGAACAAACCAGTTTATAAAGGAAAATAAGCACTGAAATTGCCCTAAGTGCATATATAAGGCTGTGTGACTAAGAGCTTCCACACAAGGCAGTTTGTATGAAGGAGGGGACTGTGAGTTGAGCCACAGGGTTCTGCAGAGTAGATAGCCTTAGTGTTACCCACATAAAACCGAGCACAAGAGGGCTTGTACTGTATTTGCTTGCAAAGTCAACTGTTTCAGGAATTCTGAAAGTTGGTTAACTTCACATTGGTGGCTTGAAATAAAGCTATGGTGAGAATATTACACCACAGAAATCCATATAGGCTATAAATCAGGGCCTCTTTTTTTTTTTTTTTTTCCAGACAGTAATTTCTTAAACATTTACCAGTACATCACTGGCTACTTTATAATAAAAAGCCTGAGTTAACACTAAATGAAAATCTCCACAGAGAGCAAATAGCAAAGGAGAATGTCTGTTTTAGTCTAAGCTCTATGTAGAAGGGGGAAAAAAAAAACAATAAAACTTCCTCTGAGACTTCAAGGTCAACTTTAGCTCTCAACACATTTAGTCATGAATGCATAAAATTACGTAAAGAGAAAAGATTTCTAAGGCAAAATTTTTACGTTAAAATTTAGAGTTAAATTTTAAGTTACAATCTAGAGCTGGGTCAGGGATGGCATAAGATGAGCCTAAAACATCTTGTGCCAGAAAGCAAGGAAGTGATCAAAGAATGATGAGGACATAGCAAAATGACACAGAACCAGTTTGACAGAGCTCCTGGTCAAATCCAGGACAATCTGTATCATACCAATACAATAGAATATTATTTAGCAATAGAAAGAAATAAACTACTGATGCCCACAACAATATGGACAAATCTCAAATGCATCATGTTTAATGAGACAAAAGGAAAACATTAAGACTACATACCGTATAATTCCACTTACATAAAACATTAGAAAAAGGAAAACTATAGTGACAGAAACACATCAGTTGTTGCCAGGGGTCAGTATTGAAGGGCAGTGGACTGACTCCAAATGGACATGAGGGAACTTTTTAGATGATGACATTGTTCTCTTTTATGACTGTGGTGGTGACTTCCTCAATAAAGCGGATGAAAAGAAAAAAAGAGGAAAGCTATTGTCGCTATGTTAACATCAAACAAAATAGACTTTAAGGTAAGAAGCACTACTGGACAAAAAAGGACATTTCATTATGATGAAGGCTCAATCTGCTAGGGAAATGGTAGAATTCTAAAGCTGTATGCCCCAAATAATATAGTTTCACTATATGCATAAAGCAAAAATTCTAAAAACTAGAAGGAGCAATAGATAATTCCGTAATCACAGTGAAAGTCGTTAATATCTTTTCCAACGACTTTTAGAACAAGTACACCTTCCACACAAAAATGAGTAAATTAACAAACAATTGGTAACAAACTTGACCTTATTGACACCCAACCACTGCAGAGTACACATTCTTTTCATGTGCATATGGAATATTAATCAAAATCAGCGATTTCTCAACAAATTTTAGATAACTGAACTCATTCACAGTATGTTCTCTGAACACAGTGGAAATAAGCTAGGAAAAATGTTGAGAAAAGATAACTAGAAAATCCCCAACTGCTTCTGTGATATAATAAAGAATACATCTGATCTCTTTTATGGGTTCCTGGTTCATAGCACAGAGAGCTTCAAAACCCTTGGAATCTCCCGATAGGATGGTCTTTTGTTTTTTATAATGAGTCACTTTTGACTATACCTGAGTTTATGCTATAAGGTCACTCATGGTGAGCTCTTAGATAGTGTCAAGGCAGGAGCTGACCACATCAGAAAAAATAAGCACCTGATTAAAGGGTCCGAACTTTCAGCCCAATTCCTTGACTTCAGGGAAAGGAGCAGGCTTTTGAGTTCAATCATGTAGCCAATGATTTAATCCATCATGATTGTATAATGAAGCCTTGATTAAACTCTGAACACGAGGCTCAAGAGAGCTTCCTGACTGGTGAATATAATGATGTATATATGTATATATAGAGAGAGGGTGGCTGCTCCCTAACTCCATGGGGACAAAAGCTCCTGTGTTTGGAATCCTTCCAGTCTTGCCCTATGTACTGCTTGTGGTTGTTTATTTGTAACCTTTATAATAAAAAAGTAAATGTAAGTATGGTGTTTTCATGAGTTCTGTGAGTCATTCCAGTGAATTACTGAACCTGAGGGTATTATGGGAAGCCCTGTCTTCGTATCCAGTAGGGTAAAAGTGCAGATGCATTGGAACACCCAGGATTTGCAGGTAGTGTTTGAAATGGAGCAGTCTCGTGGACTCTTAACTTTTGGGGTCTGTGCTGCCTCCGTGAAGCTAACGTCAGGATTGAATTGAGTTGTCGGACACCTAGATGGTGTCAGAGAATAGATATCAAAATGTAATGTGGAAGTTAAGAAATACACCTCTTAATAATTTATGGATTAAAAAGAAACACTATTGTATTTCAAAACATTGGGAGGTACAGTTGACCCTTGAACAACACAGGTTTGAACTGTGCAGGTCCACTTATACACAGATATTTTTCAATAAATATATTGGAAAAAATTTTTGGAAATTTGCAATAGTTTGAAAAAACTCACAGGTGAACTGTGTAGCCTAGAAATATTTAAAAAATTAAGAAAAAGTTAGGTATGTCATGAATGCATAAAATACATGTAGATACTAGTCTATCATTATATAGGCATAAGTGAGTGAATTTAACATAAAGTTAATAATGTGTTAGTTTTCTTACTATTTTATAACTTTACTTTCAAAGAACACTGTACAGTATGCCTCTCTCTCTCATAATTGGAGAAACTGCCTATCAGCCTATTATCACAGGTGTTTTTTTTTTAATGTAACAATGTTTTCAATACTATATTATGAATATGACTGTAATACTGTATGCCATAAAAATTGTATAATAATTCATTCATTGGTGTATAGGCTGGGCTATCATGAAGCAATCTTATCCATTATACTAGGCTACCATAAAGCAATCATATTGCTGCTTCTTTGTTATCAATGCATGAATGGCTACACCTGTAAATAATTATGAACTTATTTTTCACATTATCTTTTCATTTTTGATGTCTACTGTTAGTAATACATATAACATCTACAATGTTTTGTATCATATAAGAAAATATTGATGTAGATACTGACAGACGATTCATCTTATAAAACAGACAATGTAAGCTTACAGTATTGATATATACAGTAAAGTACTGTAAATGTATTTTCTCTTCCTTATGACTTTCTTAATAACATTTTCTTTTCTTTAGTTTACTTTATTGTAAGAATACAGTATATACTATATATAACATACAAAATGTATAAATCGACTGTTTATGTTATCAGTAAGGTTTCTGGTAAACAGCAGGCTATTAGTAGCTAAGTTTTGGGGGAGTCAAAAGTTATATGCAAATTTTCAACTGTGTGAGGGTTTGCCACCCCTAACCCCCATGTTGATCAACGAGTCAACTGTATTTAGAAGTAAGTTATAATGTTATGAACACAGCATATCAAAACTTGTAGGATACAGCTGAGCAGTGCTTAAAGATAAATTAATAGACATAAATGCATATCAGAATAGAAAAATAAAGCAAAAAATCTAAATTTTCACCTCAGGAAGCTAGAAAAGAATAGCAAATCAGAACAAAAAATGTAGAAGAAAATAAATAATAATGATAATAGAGAAAAACCAAAGAAATAGAAAAAAGCATATTATAGGAAAAAATTTAAAGCTAAAAGCTGATTCTTTGAAAAGGTTAATAAAATTGAAAAATTCACCAGGACTGATTAAGAAAAAGAGAGAAAATACAAATGAACAAAAGAAAGAATAAACAGATGATGTCACTACAACTCCTACAGAAATAAAAACAAAACACAAAAAAATGAATATTATATACATGACACCAAAGACTGCGACAATTTAGATGAAATGAGCAAATTTCTGGAAAAATACAAAACTTTTATCAAAACTCTCAAAAGAAGAACCAGAAAGTCTGAATAGTCCAGTATCTATTAAAGAAACTGCATATACAATTTTAAACTTTCTCACAAAGAGAATTTCAGGCCCAAATCACTTCACCATTCAATTTTTCCAAACATTTAAAATAAAAATAATATACCAGTCTTGGAGAAATTCTTTCAGAAAACAGGTTAAAAAGGAATTCTTCCTAACCAATTTTATGAAGATGATGATTAAATGTAATGTGGGATCCTGAGTGGGACCCTGGAGCAGAAAAGACATTAGGCAAAAACTAAGGGAATCTGAATAAACTACGGACTTTAGTTAATAATAATGTGTTAATGTTGGTTCATTAATTATAGCTAATGTACCATACTTATGTAAGATGTTAATAATAAGGGAAACTGAGGAAGTATGTGGCAACTCTCTGTACTGTCTTCTCAATTTTTTTGTAAGTCTATAACTTCTAAAAAACTGTCTATTAAAAACCTTAAGAGATAAGAATATTGTAGAAATATAATAAATATAGGGATACTACAATAAAATAACAGCTTTTATATTGAGATAATTACCAAAAACAAACATACAAAAATAGATTTTAAAATAAAATAGACTTTTGCACCCTAATGTTCATATTAGCACTATTTGCAATAGCCAAGACATAGAAGCAACCTAAATATCTATCAACAGATGAATGGATAAAGAAGATGTGGTATATATATAACACACACAAACACATATTCAATATATGTGTATATGTATATTTATTTATACATGTACACACATGGACTGTTAGCCATAAAAAAATGAAATAATGTAATTTGCAGCAACATGGATGGACCTAGAGGTTATCATACTAAGTGAAGTAAATCAGACAAAGAAAGGCAAATATCATATGTTATCACTTATGTGGAATCTAAAATATGATACAAATGAACCTATTTACGAAACAGAAACAGACTCACAGACATAGAAAACAAATTTACGATTACCAAAGGGGAAAGTGGGGGAGGGATAAATTAGCCGTTTGGGATTAACATATACAAACTACTATATATAAAATAGATAAACAACAAGGTCTTACTGTATAGCACAGGGAACTATATTCAATATCTTGTAATAAACCATAGTGGAAAAAATATGAAAAAAAAAATATACACACACATATATGAATCACTTTGCTATACACCAGAAACTAACAAAACATTGTAAATCAACTATACTATACTTCAATAAAAATAAATAAATAAAAAATAAAATAGATTTTAAGGCTGAAGAGTATTAGTAGGGTTAAAGAATGTCAGTGTATAATGATAAAAGCTTCAAATCGCCAGGGGGATATAGCAAATCTAAATCTGTATGTACCCAAGATATAGATTCATCTAAAATATAGATTCAAATATCTAAAGTAAAATTGGACCAACCTATCAAAAAATGTATAAACTTGCCATCATAATAAGAGATATTAACTCACTTCTCTTACCATATGATAGATCAAGTAGACAAAAAAGACAGAATATAAAATATTTGAACAATATAACTAATAAACATTATCTAGTGGATATATATGGAGCCCTGTACCCAATAACTGAAGAACACACATTCTTTTCAAGCACAAGTGAGACCAAAAAACTGATTACATATTGAAACAGAGAGAGAGTAAAAATGAATTCTAAAAATCAGTTTCATAGAGATTACTTTTCTGGCACCAAGAGAATTAAGTAAAAAACCAATAACAAAAAATAACTTAAAGCTTCAAGTCTGGAAATTTTTTAAAAAGACCTTTAAATTACCATTGAATCAAAGAAGAATCATAACATCACTATATATATCACGTGTGTGTGATGCAGTTAAAGCAGTACTTAAAGAAAAAACTACAGCTGCAAGTATGTTTATTAGAAAACAAAGAATGGCTGAATAATCATGAACTAATTATATAACAGAAGTTAAAACAACAGAATAAAATCAAAGAGAGTAGAAGATGTAAATAATAAAAAATATGGATGGAAATTAATGAAATAAGAAATAAAGCTATAATAGAATCAACAAAACCAAAAGTTTATATGAAAAAATTAACAGCATTAACAAAATGTTGTCAACACTGATCAAAATAATAAATATTAGAGCAAAACCACCAAGAGTAAAAATGTAAAAAATGTAAAAGAACTAAAATATAGCAGATTAAGGGAATAATCAAGAAGTTACCAGGAACAAGTTTATGCAATAAATTTGAAAATTTATTTGAAAAACTAACTCAAGAAGTAGGAGAAAAATACATATTATTCTGTAACCACAAAAAATTGAATTCATATTTTAAAATTTTTCTATGAATAAAATTCCAGGGCTGATGGCTTTAGAAGGTTAGTTTCACCAAACATTCAAAAATCAAAACTTACAACCCTATACAAATTTTTCTAAAGAATTGAAGAAGAGGGAATGCTCCCCAACTCATCCCGATCGATCCCCGACTGCAAAGGACAGTATGAGAAAGGAAAATCAAAAAGTCAGTCTTACTCCCAAACAGATTTTTTTTAAAACCATCAAATTAAACTTAACATTATATGAAAAAGACAGTATTTCATGGCCAAGGGTGGTTTATCCTAGGAATGCAATGTTATTTTAACATTAGACAATATGACAGTGGAAAGGGGCATAGGTAAAACCCCCGTTAAACTTCCTCTCCTGTGCTTGGAGTAAAAACTGAAAATGGATCTCCTCTTGCACAGAACTATGGGCACAGTGATAAGTCCTGTGTGATACCATTAAACATCCCGAGGAATCAGTATTTTCAGACGCTATATCTTTGCATCTATTTGGTTTGAGGGATAAAAATATCATCCTTCTCCACATTCCCTAATCAGAAGCATCTTCCCCACAGATTTCCAGTGTCACCGTCCACCATTAGACACCACGACTTTGATTTAAAGGGACCATTTCCATGGGCCTCCGACAAAGAGTTATTAATCTGTAAGCACATACCAGTTTGCTAAATTGCGTTCCCACGACAGCTAGCTGAGACCTAGAATCTGAGGGAACAGGACATAGGAATACAATTTCCAGTGGGAGAAGTTTCAGAAAATTGGGCCCTTCAGAGGATGAAAATAATGATCCCAGAATCACTGCTGTACTGGCACTTCCCTCAGCTCACAGCCTTAGTAACGTGATGGGTGGGTGTTTTGGCCAGTACCACTATTCAAACATTTACAGAGTATTTAGTCCAGATATAGGATCCTGCATATCACATCAGATCAAGAAACCCACTTTACAGCAAAGGAGGTGTGGTGGTGGGCATGTAATCAAGGGATCCACTGCTCCTCTGGCATCTGCACCACCCAGAAGCTGCCGGCCTGACAGAACATAGCACTGCCCAATTGAAGGTACAGCTGAGGCTCCAAGTTGGAGATGACGCTCTCCAAGAATGGGGCACCATCCTTCAGAATATTCTCCAAATCAACACCCTGTATATGGTGTTGGGTCCTCAAAAGGTAGAATGAAGGAAGCAGCAGTAGTCCCATTTACCATCAATCCCAGTGACTCACCCAGGGAATTTATATTTCCTGCCCTTGTAACTCTGGGCAATGCCAGCGTGGAGGGCCTGCTTTCCACTGGGAGACATCGAAAGAGTCTAATCAAATTTAAATCTATGGCTGCTGCCCTGCCTCTTCAGGATCCTTGGGTCTGGGGACCAGAAGGCTAGGAGAGGAGCCATGCTCTCGGCAGGGATCACTGACCCTGATTATTAAGAGGAGGTGGGACTGCTGGTGCACAACGGGGACAGGGAGGAAGACCTTGGTATCCAGGTGATCCACAGGACGTCCCTGTGAAGCAGCCACAGCCTGAGAAAAGCATGGTAACCAGGGATGAAGGTCTGGATCACCTCTCTAGGGAAGCCATCTAGCCCAGCAGATCTACTAGGTGAGAACAAGAGGAATTTAGAATAGAAAGTAGAGGAGGGAGATAATGATTATCCATTGTTATTCTAACACCAGTTGCAACTGCAAGGACTATAGTTTGTTCCACTAACATTTCACAAGGTTTGTCCACGAAAAGACCAAAGAAATCCTGAAGGAGCTGTTTCCAGATGGGATGATCTTATTATATAAACGGACCACCCCATGCAAAAGGATGATTGTAGCGGATACTGTGGTACACTGTACAAATCTCCTCCTTCAGGATTGAGTCCCTCATTCCCAAAGCGACTGACAGCTCAAGGTGAAGTCCCTACCTGGGACCTATCTCAGTCAAAGGAAGCTGCCTCGCCCAAGGCTGTCCCCCTTCCTGGATGCCACATGCATCGCATGACTGACTAACAATGTGGGTACAAAGACCTGGTTCCTTTATCTCAACTCTGAAGGACCACCCCAAAGAGACCTTTTTTGTGACCCCATAACTTCCCCCTCTGATCAATCCTGCTGCCTTTATTTCTCACAGCTGTTTTTCCCAAGAGCCCCCCCTATTGGGATGCTTCCGGCACTCAAATCTTTCTTGACAGAATGCAAATAGCACAAGTGCCCTTCTACTGTTTAGTGAAGCTAAGATGTTTGAATACATAATATGAAGTAGAAAAATGTCTCTTTACATAGCAAATCTTTCCTATTGACTGATACTTTCATTAATAATTTAGATAAGCGTATGGAAGTCTTAGCATTCAGTGTTTCATTAATTCAAAACACTTTTCTTTATCACCTATAATGTACAGAACTGTTTCAGGTTATGGGAATGCAGAGATGATTTAAACACAGTCTCAAACCATACGGAGCTTACAATTAAATTGGAAAAAAAGAAGTATATGGGGAACTTAAGTATATAAAAATAGGCTCAAACACAGAAAGAACAGTATAAAGAAGGCTGGGGTGGGAACTTAGATTACTTCCAGTTGGGTATATCCAGTAAGTTTTCTTGCAGAGGGTGCCATTTCAGCTGGCACTTGGAAAACAGGTGTGAGTGGGATTGATGAGGAAGAGGAAAGTGCACCTTGAGCAGAGAGAACTGAATGAGGAAAGGCATCAAAGTGTTGCAATGTGGGGCTTATGTACGTGGGGCAGCAACTGCGTTTGGATGGGTTTGGGTTGCTGAGAGAGACAGAAGGTAGACAGCCTGGAAGGAGAGCTTGGGACTGCATTGTAAAGGGCTTTGAATGCTTGCTTAAAAATATTGAACTGTATACAAGTAAGAGAGAATCAAAGAAAATTTGAGCGAGGGATGATCTCAGATCTGTGTTTTAGGACAATAGCCAATGACCTGCAATCAGGAGGTGTGAATTCAATTCCCACCTCTTCTAGCTGTGTGTCCTTGAATAAATTTTATAACCTCTCCGTGTTTTGGATTCCACGTCTGGAAATAAAGCTAGATTTCAACTATTTTTCTTAAGCAAAGGAATAATTTACTGACAATCAGAGATTATAGGGAATGCTGTCTCTGTAATATAGGCATTGATAATATATTGTCTGGTTACTAACAGATTCTCTGTTTTTTTAATATTTATTAATTTACTTGGCTGCAACGGGTCTTAGTTGTGGCATGCAAGATCTTCGTTGCGGCATGCGGGATCTTTCCTTGTGGCTAGTGGGCTTCTGTCTAGCTGTGGTGCGCGGGCTCCAGAGCGCACAAGCTCAGAAGTTGTGGCACAGGCTGTAGAGCGTGCGGGCTTAGCTGCACCCCCCCAACCCCGGCATGTGGGATCTTAGTTCCCCGACCAGGGATCGAACCCCCATCCCCTGCATTGGAAGGTGGATTCTTAACCACTGGACCACCAGGGAAGTCCCCCAGGTTCTCTGTTTTGATAGACCCAAACTGTGGGGGTGATCCTTTCATTCTCCCAACCTGAGACATCAGTGAAGGCATTGAGTAGTTATGTTCTAAGATGGGAACTCTGAGTCCTAAACACCTCTGTGTGTGTGTGTGTGTGTATGTGTGTGTGTGTGTGTGTGTGTTGGTAGGGCTCAGGGGAGGCAGTAGAAGTGAGCGATGTCTTGATTGGTTCTTAACAATAATGGCTGCCATATATTACAGATTTACTATGTTCCAGACACAGTACTAAGTGCTTTAAACATATTTTCTCACTTAATCAACACAATTTTGTAAGAAAAGTCCTGGGGAACATTGGACCACTTGTCCATGCATCTGCTATAAAGATGTTAGTGGGGAGAACAAAGCTTTATGACTATATAAGAAAGGTATTTACCCCTTATGTAGTGACTGGAAGATTCTGATTATAATCAGTTAACTTAAAGAGTCAGCAGACACTGAACCTACATGTAGTTAACTGATGGAGCAGTTAAAAGGAGCAGAGTTCAGTCCCAAGTTGACACTCTCCTCATTTTAAAATGATGAGAAGTTGTTTTGGATTCTAGCCTGGGAAAAGGAGTAAAGATGATTCATTTACTAATTTGCTGAATGACAGATATTTGAGCTGTGCATTGGTCACTGATGCTGGAGGAAATATATTCTTCCACGTTGTTATTTTTTTTAATCTCAGAAATGTATCATGATTTTAAAAATCCCAAGTATTTCTTTATGATACTAACAATAAGGCCCATTTTCCATCTCATCAGAAGCATCCAGGTTCACTGTAAACCCTTCAATCTCTCTGAGCTTCAGTTTTCTCATCTATAAATAGGAATAATTCTTAACTTGCAGAGATATTGTGAGCATTAGAAATAATGTGTGCAAGACACCTCAAACACTGCCTGTCACACAGTAAGTGCTCAGTTAAAGGTGTCCATCCAATCACTTCTGCTTTACTTTCTATATAAGCAGATTGCTGTAATTTTGCACAAGTAGACACATGCTCTTTCATTATAACATCTTTCAAACTACTTAGTTCCTTTATCATAATAAATGAGGAGACTTATAAACGTCTAATGGAAAAAGCTCAAGATACTATCTTCATGCTAAGATGTTGTGACTTGTAAGACTTGTGATGCGAACCCTATATAACACTTTTTTCAGCCCTCTCACCAGTTCCCTATCTGCAACCTTATATGGCAGCTAAACTTAGCTACTCGTATCTCTTCTACACATGATGTTTCCTCACGATACTGAAATGACATTTTCGTATTTTTCTGCCTGGCTAATTCCTCTGCAAGCACTATAACCTCCATAAAGTCTTCTATTCTCCATTCCCACCCCATTCCGTGGCTGGATTTGGTACTTTTCTCCTGGGTTTCCACAGCATTCCATGCTTACTTTGGCATGCTGAGTAATACACTGAATTGTTACAGATGGTTTTCTTAATTATTTCTCCCACTAGACAAGAAATCCTTAGTACTGGGATATGTGTTTCTAATCTAAATATTGTCAGAGTCCTATACAGTCCCTGGCTCATGGTTGGTGCTCCACTAATGTTAGTTAATTGTTGAATGAGCATGAGGTGGGGTAACAAATGTCAATCATTTCCTCTCCAGGGACTAGTGCTATCAACATGGTACCCACATTCTTAAGGATTCTTATCCTTAAGAATGTAATGATAAAAAACATACCCTTTGCTAGTAAAGGCTTTTGGTTCTGATATTGACAACATGATATACATTTTGGAATAAAAAGAAGTCCCTCATAATGGTAAGTCTTTAAGTATCTCTAATAACAGATAAAGAATGATAGTTATTAAGGGATTTATCTAAAATTTTCCCAAAACCATATATTCAACAAGTATCTACTCTTCAAGCTAACAAAAAGTCAAACATAATAATATTTAATTTGGAGGCCCCAAACCATCTTCATTCAAGTTTTAAGGGACTACCTCCTGATTCAATATAAGGATTTTATTACTAAGTGAGTTAGTTCATAGCTACCCTATTTCTTTTCTTTTCTGATTTGTTAAACTTTAATCTTAGCTCCTTTGCTAAAATCTTTCTAGCCTAAGGAATTGTAATTTTTTATCTTGTTTTTTTTCCTTTGAAATCTGAAGAATTTTCAACATTTTGATTGTAATCATCTATAATGGAACCAAAATAAAGTCTTTACCAGTTAATAGGCCAAGAAAGGCATTTTGAGAACTTGAATTATGATAAAATGCAAGCTGAAAATATTCAAAGTTGTAAACATAATGTGAATGTATAGTTAGGAAAATCCACTTGGTGATCTCAGGCTTGTAAATAACTCAGAATGATCTTTTCTTGGTTAAAAGCCAGTTTGCTAAATTCTATGACTATTTTTGGGAAAGTATGTATTTTAAAGGCCATGAAAAAAATCTCATGTTTTTCTTCTCTCTTTACTGAGGTCTTTTCCCTTTTATAAAGCCTGTTCTGTTTCACCCACAAGAGGTTTTTTTAGAAGCGATTTTCTGAAAGAAAGAGAAATTTTCTTCATGCATATCAAAGAACGTGCTCTTATTGTGATGATATCATGGTATATCATGGCAAAAGCAAAAACTTTCTGATTTTAATCTACATTTTACCATCCCTGTGATGTGACTCCTTTTCAGTGTATCTATTTACTTTGCTTACAGTGTATCTATTTACTTCCCCCTTTCTGGCTACAGCAAGTTCTAGTTGAGATCATTTAGATGTAGGTGGTGTTGGAATCACCAAGGATAAGCTGCGGTGCTTTCTGCGTGATAAGCTGCAGTGCTTTCTGCATGACTTGTCCTCCTTTCCACATTGATTCTAGACACAGAAGTAAGTGTCTCATGGTGGAAAGCATACTAGTCCAAGAGTCAAAACCACATGTTTCTGGCACTTCCTAGTTGTTCTTACCTTGTAAGTCTGTAAGGCTTCTACTGATTGTAGCACCATTATAAGGTAGAGGCCCTTTTTGTCTGCAGAGTTTTAAAAGGATTATAGAGGTCATGGTAGTTGATTTCCCCACAACATTCCTTCTCCAGATGATTAATCTAAGACAGTGGTTTTCAAATTTGGCTGTACATTAGAGTCACCTGGGAAATTTTTTAAACTCTGGGTGCCCTGGCTACACCCCAGACCAATTAAATCACAAACTCTAGGGGCTGGGTCCAGATACTCAATTTTTTTTACATTTTCCCAATGATTCCAGTGTGCAGTCAAGGCTGAGAACCTTTGATCTTGGGAATGCCATGACCTTTGTTAGTAACCAGTTTATGAATGAGCATGTGATCCAATTTTGGCCAACAAAATGCAAAGCAAAGGCTGCAGGATAGCTTTGGGAAAAGATTTCCTTCCCCAAAAAGAGACAAGAAATATAAAGCAACTTGTTAAAAGTATGATGTTGAAAACACCTCTCAGAGGCAGACAGAGCTGCCAAATCAGACAAAAGTGCAACTAAAATATGGAGCATGCCCAACCTCTAAGCTTTCAGTTACGTAAGATTATAAATTTTCTTATTGTATAAATGAAATTCACAGTTTTTCTGTTATTAGCAATTGAAACATTCTAAGCAACTTGCTCCAAATAGGAAATATTGATTTTACTCCTGGCTGCTGTAACTCTAGGTCTGTGATTCTCAAGCCTGGCTACATGTTAGGATGAGTATCACTTTCAAAAAAACGCAAAATCTTGAACCACACCCCAGACCTACTGAATCAGAATCTTTGGGGCAAAGCCTAAGACTTTATTTTTACGAAACTCACCAGAAGATTTAAACACGGCCAGGGCTGTTTGAGAATAACTACTTTTATAATAAGGAGAGAAAATAAAAGAAAATAGAGTTATTACATCATGCAAATTAGGATGATTAGAAAGAATTTAAAACATTATCTAGTATGACTTTATCACCTCACAGATGCAAATATTGAGGTCCAGAGAAGTGAAATTATTTGCTCCTAGAAAAACATTAGTTCCTTAATACAAGTACAAAAGTTATGTCTATATTTGCATTTTGGTCTTTCTGCAACTGAATGTTTCTTTTGTTCTGAATCACTGGATTGGGATGTGGGCTTATAGACTGTGGACATGCTTCTTTAAACAAACCAGCTTGGAAACTACCTGAACTACATACTAAAAGATATATTAATATATTGTTCAGCTAACATGTAACTTATACCAGAGACTTGTTTCATGCATTCTTGTGCTCAGAAATATTATGAGTTAATTCCATTGGCATTTCCTTGCCCTTTGCTCTGCTGAGGTTGAACGTGGTTGGAAACCAGAGGTCTAGGGGGAAAATTGCCAATAGTTGAAACAATATCTCCTGTAAGGTTTGTTTGATCCCTTTGTGTTTATTACCATTTAGATTTGTCCTTGGATACTTTTCTCCTACATTAGGATTCTTTAGCTTTCTACTGAGACCATTTTAGATAATTGACGCCATATGAAAATTGGTGTTTAGGGTGGGGATTCTTATCTCACATGCCAACTTCCATAGAATGTCTTGTACCTTGTATCACCAGTGAGAAAAATCTGCCTCTACCTAGCCCAATACTAATATAATAATTATTATATTATAATAATGAATACAGTATCCCATTTTGAAGGGAGCTGGAAACAGAATGTCTTCATCAATTAGGTTCACATTTATAGGTAACTTGTAAGTGGCTACTATAGTGTAAGTGGCTACTATAGTGTAAGTGGCAAAGTTCAGCATGTTGTTTCTGAGATGCAGTAATATATGCTTTCTCCACAGTCCATATAAAATTTGATGTTATCAGGGTGAAATTGTGGATCTTCCGACAGCCCTACTATTTATGGATTCCGTATCAGCTCAGAATCTGAAGGATGAGTATGTAGGGGTCTATGCTCTTCACACTTGGGTTATCTTCGAGTATGATGGATAGTGGTTTGGAGCTGTGGTCATGGAGGATTCATGCTAATAAATATAATAAAATAATGTTTTTAAATATATAAATTTTAAAATATTAGTACTTTGTTTCTGTTCTCCTGTTTCCAAGATTTTATCTTTTTGCCCCCTCAGAGCTAATCTCAAGGAGATTTGAGATACTAAAACTCAACACATTGGCCATAAAGTGGGAAAATAGAAACCAGAAAAGGAAGCCCATTCTGTTCCATCCCTTTAGGCACCTTGGAAACTTTATGTAACAAGAAGTGTTAGGGAAACTGAGAATGTTTGGAAAATACTCAAATGAATACAAATTTAAGGTATTTGTTAAAATGTTATATTGGTACAGCAATATCTTTGCATTAGAAACAATATAACCTCTGTGATAGCAAGAGTTAAGCCTAAATTAGTGTTTTCCAAAGTATAGTCTGCAGAACAATAATTATGCACAATACAAAATAAAGTTACATGAAAAATTTTAAGTGAGTAGTTTGGGGAAATTGAGTTAAACAAGACCTTTCAAAGTCTTTAATACTCTACTATAGAGTGTGATCATCCAAAAATGAGGCTCTAATCTGCCACCTTTTCCAAACATATTTGAGCATGTGATTTTTTTTTTTAATGAAGCATTTTGCAGGAGTAAAGTTGATCTGTATCCATCTGTGGTATCTCAAGGACCACAATAAAGACTTCTCTGAGGTGAAGTGGAGTGGATTTCTGAAAATAGGAGAGAAGAACCAGAGGCTAAAGGCTGGAACTGCACAGTGTGACTATACCTGCAGATAAGGAGCATTACAATGGCTCACCCCACAGACTGGATACATGTGTACACCAGTAGCATGGGGCTGCTGCTCTAACATCCCTTGAGATTTACGGGTGCCACTCAGTTACAGAAAACGTTATCTACAAATTATTTTTAGAATTTGACTTAATTTTTTATTAAAATGCCTACTTTTATTTAAACACACAACACAACACCCTCCTCCCCACAAACAC
The DNA here is from genome assembly GCF_028564815.1 of Eubalaena glacialis. Classification (NCBI taxonomy): domain Eukaryota; kingdom Metazoa; phylum Chordata; class Mammalia; order Artiodactyla; family Balaenidae; genus Eubalaena; species Eubalaena glacialis. The sequence continues at coordinate 71,792,946 of NC_083724.1, forward strand.
ACACTACTTAACACCTTCCCAACAGTAGTCACACTTCCAACTGGTATCCAACAATTGAGCTCATTTTGTTGCTGTTGTTGATGTCATGAATTTGTGAGCCAACTTTCCTATGAAGATGTGGCTCTCAACCACATTAACTAGCGAATGCATAAGAGGATCAAAATCAGGCACCTCTTTCTGACTCCGGCCTTCTCTTCCAGCATTAAATTGATAACCATCATTTACTGAGCTTTTCACTGTAAAGCACCTCTGCATTACCTCTTCTCTTTATTTTTTTAAACATCTTTATTGGAGTATAATTGTTTTACAATGGTATGTTAGTTTCTGCTTTAAAACAAAGTGATTCAGCTATACGTATACATATATCCCCATATCTCCTCCCTCTTGCGTCTCCCTCCCACCTTCCCTATCCCATCCCTCTAGGTGGTCACAAAGCACCAGCTGATCTCCCTGTGCTATGCAGCTGCTTCCCACTAGCTATCTATTTCACATTTGGTAGTATATATTAGTCCATGCTACTCTCTCACTTCATCCCAGCTTACCCTTCCCTCTCCCCATCTCCTCAAGTCCATTCTCTACATGCGCATCATTATTCCTGTCCTGCCCCTAGATTCTTCATAACCTTTTTTTTTTTTTTTTTTTTAGATTCTATATATATGTGTTAGCATATGGTATTTGTTTTTCTCTTTCTGACTTACTTCACTCTGTATGACAGACTCTAGGTCCATCCACCTCCCTACAAATAACTCAATTTCAATTATGGCTGAGTAATACTCCATTGTATATATGTGCCACATCTTCTTTATCCATTCATCTGTTGATGGACACTCAGGTTGCGTCCATGTCCTGGCTATTGTAAATAGAGCTGCAGTGAACATTGTGGTACATGACTCTTTTTGAATTATGGTTTTTTCAGGGTATATGCCCAGTAGTGGGATTGCTAGGTCATATGGTAGTTCTATTTTTAGTTATTTAAGGAACCTCCATACTATTCTCCATAGTGACTGTATCAATTTACATTCCCACCAACAGTGCAAGAGGGTTCCCTTTTCTCCACACCCTCTCCAGCATTTATTGTTTCTAGATTTTTTGATGATGGCCATTTGGACTGGTGTGAGGTGATACCTCATTGTAGTTTTGATTTTCATTTCTCTAATGATTAGTGATGTTGAGCACTCTTTCATGTGTTTGTTGGCAATCTGTATATCTTCTTTGGAGAAATGTCTATTTAGGTCTTCTGCCCATTTTTGGATTGGCTTGTTTGTGTTTTTGATATTGAGCTGCATGTGCTGCTTGTATATTTTGGAGATTAATCCTTTGTCAGTTGCTTCATCTGCAAATATTTTCTCCCATTTTGAGGGTTGTCTTTTCGTCTTCTTTATGGTTTCCTTTGCTGTGCAAAAGCTTTTAAGTTTCATTAGGTCCCATTTGTTTATTTTTGTTTTTATTTCCATTTCTCTGGGAGGCGGTTCAAAAAGGATCTTGCTGTGATTTATGTCATAGAGTGTTCTTACTATGTTTTCCTCTAAGAGTTTTATAGCATCTGGCCTTACATTTAGGTCTTTAATCCATTTTGAGTTTATTTTTGTGTATGGTGTTAGGGAGTGTTCTAATTTCATTCTTTTACATGTAGCTGTCCAGTTTTCCCAGCACCACCTACTGAAGAGGCTGTCTTTTCTCCACTCTATATTCTTGCCTCCCTTATCAAAAATAAGGTGACCATATGTGCGTGGGTTTATCTCTGGGCTTTCTATCCTGTTCCATTGATCTATATTTCTGTTTTTGTGCCAATACCATACTGTCTTGATTACTGTAGCTTTGTAGTATAATCTGAAGTCAAGGAGCCTGATTCCTCCAGGTCCGTTTTTCTTTCTCAAGATTGCTTTGGCTATTCCGGGTCTTTTGTGTCTCCAAACAAATTGTGGAAATTTTTGTTCTAGTTCTGTGAAAAATGCCATTGGTGGTTTGATAGGGATTGCATTGAATCTGTAGATTGCTTTGGGTAGTATAGTTATTTTCACAATGTTGATTCTTCCAATCCAAGAACATGGTATATCTCTCCATCTGTTTGTATCATCTTTAATTTCCTTCATCAGTGTCTTATAGTTTTCTGCATATAGGTCCTTTGTCTCCTTAGGTAGGTTTATTCCTAGGTATCTTATTCTTTTTGTCGCAATGATAAATGGAGTGTTTCCTTAATTTCTCTTTCAGATTTTTCATCATTAGTATATAGGAATGCAAGAGATTTCTGTGCATTAACTTTGTATCCTGCTACTTTACCAAATTCATTGATTAGCTCTAGTAGTTTTCTGGTAGCGTCTTTAGGATTCTCTATGTATAGTATCATGTCATCGGCAAACAGTGACAGCTTTACTTCTTCTTTTCCGATTTGGATTCCTTTTATTTCTTTTTCTTCTCTGACTGCTGTGGCAAAAACTTCCAAAACTATGTTGAATAATAGTGGTGAGAGTGGGCAACCTTGTCTTGTTCCTGATCTTAGTGGAAATGCTTTCAGTTTTTCACCATTGAGAACGATGTTGGCTGTGGGTTTCTCATATATGGCTTTTATTATGTTGAGGAAAGTTCCCTCTATGCCTTCTTTCTGGAGAGTTTTTATCATAAATGGGTGTTGAATTTTGTCAAAAGCTTTTTCTGCATCTATTGAGATTATCGTATGGTTTTTATCCTTCAGTTTGTTAATATGGTGTATCACATTGATTGATTTGCATATATTGCAGAATCCTTGCATTCCTGGGATAAACCCCACTTGATCATGGTGTATGATCCTTTTAATGTGCTGTTGGACTCTGTTTGCTAGGATTTTGTTGAGGATTTTTGCATCTATGTTCATCAGTGATATTGGCCTGTAGTTTTCTTTCTTTGTGACATCTTTGTCTGGTTTTGGTATCAGGGTGATGGTGGCCTCGTAGAATGAGTTTGGGAGCATTCCTCCCTCTGCTGTATTTTGGAAGAGTTTGAGAAGGATAGGTGTTAGCTCTTCTCTAAATGTTTGATAGAATTCGCCTGTGAAGCCATCTGGTCCTGGGCTTTTGTTTGTTGGAAGATTTTTAATCACAGTCTCAATTTCAGTGCTTGTGACTGGTCTATTTCTATTTCTATTTTCCTGGTTCAGTCTCAGAAGGTTGTACTTTTCTAAGAATTTGTCAATTTCTTCCAGTTTGTCCGTTTTATTGGCATATAGCTGCTTGTAGTAATCACTCATGATCCTTTGTATTTCTGCAGTGTCAGTTGTTACTTCTCCTTTTTCATTTCTAATTCTGTTGATTTGAGTCTTCTCCCTTTTTTTCTTGATGAGTCTGGCTAATAGTTTATCAATTTTGTTTATCTTCTCAAAGAACCAGCTTTTAGTTTTATTGATCTTTGCTATTTTTTTCTTCATTTCTCTTTAATTTATGTCTGATTTGATCTTTATGATTTCTTTCCTTCTGCTAACTTTGGGATTTTTTTGTTCTTCTTTCTCTAGTTGCTTTAGATGTAAGGTTAGGTTGTTTATTTGAGATGTTTCTTGTTTCTTGCGGTAGGATTGTATTGCTATAAACTTCCCTCTTAGAACTGATTTTGCTGCATCTCATTACCTCTTGTCTTTAAAACAACCTGTGGAAGTAGCCATTATTATCTTCATTTTACAAGTGAAGAAACTGAATCTTGGAGGGTTTAAGTAACTTGCCAAGATAACAGTTACCTCCCAGTAAGTCTGTACTTCAATAAAGTTGAAGAAAGCGTACTGATGGCCTCAAAAGGTCAATAACAAGAAACAGTTACTCCCGATAATGTATTAATTTGTAAGTATCTAAGAAGTCAAAAATGGCAGCTATTTCTCCTTCTTTCTCTTTAAGTTTGGTAAAAATCCTTTGAAATCCTCTATTCTTTTCAACGGCCAGTTACACCAAACTACCAAAATGATCAAATCCAAAGTGCGTGCATGTGTCTCTCTGTGTGTGTGTGTGTGTGTGTGTGTGTGTGTGTGTGTGTTAGGATGGATAAATGACAAAATATCTAAATGATTTTGGAATCAAAACTTTGCACTTATAAGTTGGTAAGCCAGCCACGGGGAAAAATATATATAAAATTAATGCAATAATGGTGTTTATGTTTTTATTTCCCCATAATTATATCATTCCTGTGATTGTTTTTCTTTTCCTGTTGGCCTATAAAATGTTGCTGCCTCAACCTGTTTTAAACATCTACATTTGTAGGATTAGGACCAGTGATGTTTTGCCAGTTTCCATGAAAGAGAAGCCAGCTGTACCTAACCTACCTTCTTTGATAAAGTCTTTCATTAATTTGACACCTGGCACTCTCATCTGTACTCTTTTCAGTGGAATTGTCGTGGTCTTTGACCAACAATACACTCTCTGTCATGGGAAATATGTCATAAAATTGATTATTGTGCTGATTATTATACTTTGCTGTTATAACTTACATTAGTTATCCTCTTATTGTAAATAGTGATTTACTGCAAAGTTAAGGTTCCTTATTTTTAGGCTTACATATTAAAATAAAACTTTCCATATGATCTTTTTCATTGCTATCACATTATTTATTCCAAAGGCACTTTTTATTTGTCCTTATTCATTTTGCACTATTTCAAATGCTACCAAGATTCACATTAAAGTATAGAGACATAATTAAGTCTAGGTTTGCCAAGGAGGATCAATTAGTGGATGGTTACTTTTCTTCTTTCCCACAGAAGGATTGATTATAGAATTCCTGTAAATGCCAAGTTTTCAATGTGATCATATTTCTAGAAGTCCGTTTTCTAGCAAGTTTTCAGGAATCACTCTCTTGCATTAAGAGAGGTATGTATGCCTGCATAAGTAAAAAGTGTCCTACCTAAAATTTGGGGTTCATATCTAGAAACAAGAAATTGTTACTAAAAACTGTATTACCTTGAACCACCCACTTCTGTTATCAAGTAAAACACTTTTAGAATAAATAAATATTTAACAGTATATCTATTTTTTTTCTGGCATGACCCCAATATTACTCATTATTTTAAATTAAATTATCTATTAAAACACTTTTAGCCTTTGCCTCAGAATTATTTTAATTATTTAAAAAATACGAAACATTAAAATTGTTAGTAGATACGGCCTGTTAAAGTTGGCCTCTGGGTTTGTCTGTTCTGCTTGGTTCCAGACCATTCTGACTTTGACCTTGTAATCCAGTACTTGCCAGTCAAAGCAGCATTGTATAAAGCATCCCATGTGTCTTCCTTGACCTATATCTCACCAGCTTTCCTATTCTCCCCTCAGTCTTCCCCTACCCGCAGGAGTGAAGGGCAATGATGACAGTTCCATGATTTCTCCTTCGATTTTATAATAAAATGATGCTGGGGCAACAGGGCCAATGGACTAAATGTGGAGACGAGCACTGCTCTAGGATCTATACTGCTTATTTATTGTCTATCTCAATGCATAGTCCACAGACAATTTATAGCTGAAAACAAACGTCTGATGCTTGTTTAAAATGTGGATGCCTGGATCCCAACACAGATCTACTGAACTCAGGGAAATTCTCTGGAGTCTGCAATTTTAACAGGCTCCCCAGCTGTTTCTCATGCACACTGAAGTTCAAGAACCACTGTTCTAGATGGCCAGACACACTTCACTGCACATGCTGCAAAAAAAAGAGGTATACTGGAGACTTCTCTGAAGATGACAAAATGAGGAGACCCCTGAATCTCTTCTAGAGAAATTTCCCTGAAATAGTTTTAAAGCTAACAAAAACCAAAAATATCCTGGCCAAGAGCAATAAATGCCAAAAGTAAGCACATACTAAGCTGTGACATTTTCATAAGTATTTTAACCTCAAAAAACATTTTTTACCTCTAAAATGGAATTACAATCACCTCCTCATAAAGGGGTTGTGAGGGATAAACAGAAAGCACATAAAGAAGCTAGCATAGCACCTAGTATATAGGCAGCACTTAAAAACTGTCCACACTTCTTCACTCTTTCCACTAAGATTTTTATCAGCTTCTGCTCACCCCAAGCTAGGAGTGCAAGCTAAACATTTGCTGACGTTATACCACTGAGGTCTGAGCCCCCTCCTTATGAGTCAATAGGGTTTGATATTGGTCCTAAACCCACAATTTTTAGGGCATTAGTTTCAGAGAACTTACATTTCTGTACTGATTGCTGGTGTTAACACAAATCTACCCTGCCTCCCATCTATTTTTTATATCCACCCAGACCTCCCAGGAACTATGATTCAGGTACTCTTCAGATACCAACTATTACTGAGGTCTAGAAGCCCCTGCTGAGGCCTCTTGATCCCTTACATGTCAATGTCCACTAGCCTAAGACTCACACTCACTCCTCCACTGAGGCTCCATCCTGCTGACTCCTGTCTATAGAGAGATTCTCCTGTGGGTCCCAGTTCCCAGTCATTTCCCTGCTGGCCACAGGAACTCTCCCTCTCATCCCAGAATATGTCATAGCTTGGAATGTACACCACCACTTTCTACAAGCCTCCATACGAAGTAGTAAACAGTGAAGATACACTATCCCTTGCCCTTTGGCCCCTCTCCCCAAGCTTGCTCCTGTACTTATGCACTGTCTTGCCTCCAGCTTTGATTCAGGTTCCTTTCATATTTATTTACATCACAGGCTAATCAAATGAAAATTAACACCAGAAAAAAAAAATGACAGCACAGAATGTGACAAAAGTTTAAACTGTGTGAAATCGACAAGCATCTAAACAGGGGAAAAAAATACCTATTACAACTTACTGTCGCTAGAGCTAAAGTCAGGTAATTTTCAGATTTCTCTTATGCAAACAGCAACGCTGACAGAGTTGTCACAGAGTGACAATTATATCTCTCTCAAGGAAAAAATAAAAGTAAGACCCAGGAGTTTTATACCAAACCAAGCTGGGTATAAAGGGAAATAGGATACTATCTGATTCCTAACATTTCAGAAATATACCACTTGAGTGTTTTGTTTTGTTTTACTAAAAAGGTAAGCATAAAAAGAAATTCTGAATATTGAATAATATTTTCCCATTTCTAATAGATAGTCAGGGATATGTTCCCATAGGTAGCTAGAAAGGAGAAACAACAGCCACTTGAAGAGAAGTTTCTCCTTTTTGTTAGTCTTGGTGTCTTTTATTTCCTACATGTATGTTTCAGAAAAAGGTGATAAGTATGTCATCTAGTCATATTTTGAATAAATGTTCAAATGATAACAGAGTTAAATGCTATTTCTTAGAGGAGTCTCATTGACTCCATGGTAGCTGAATATATTGGCTTGGCCAAAAAGTTCATTCTGGTTTTTTCCATAACATCTTATAACATCTTATGGAAAAAATCCAAACGAACTTTTTGGCCAACCCATATAAAGCCAATCAATACACAGAAGTAGTTTTATTGCCAATTTCCTCATTAGAATTCACAGTCTGGAAGAGTTAGCTAAGAAATTTTCAGGTAAGAATTCTACTTTATAAATTAAGAAACTGAGCTTAGAGAAGTTATTAGTCTTTTCAAAAATTTTTTATTAGAGTATAGTTGATTTAAAATGTTGTGTTAGTTTCTGCTGACAAGCAAAGTGAATCAGTTATACATATACATATATCTACTCTTTTTTAGATTCTTTTCCCATACAGGTCATTACAGAGTACTGAGAAGAGTTCCCTGTGCCATACAGTAGCTCCTTATTAGTTACCTGTTTTATATATAGTAGTGTGTATATGTCAATCCCAATCTCCCAATTTATCCCTCCCCCCCTTTCCCCTATGGTAACCATAAGTTTGTTTTCTACATCTGTGATTATATTTCTGTTTTGTAAATAAGTTCATTTGTACTCTTTTTTTAGATTACACACATAAGTGATATCATATGATATTTGTCTTTCTCTGGCTGACTTACTTTGCTCAGTATGACAATCTCTAGGTCCATCCATGTTGTTGCAAATGACATTATTTCATTCTTTTTTATGGCTGAGTAATATTCCATTGTATATATGTACCACATTAAGAAGTTACTAGTCTTAAGTCACAATAATAGTGATGGAAGAAATGGGTTCAAACCCTGCCTTTATGACACCAGAGTTGGTGGCCTTGACTCCTTTGTTGTCACCCCCATACTGAATGGGGAACACAAATATGCCCTATGTCATGTGCACAAAATGAAATTAATTTGTGTGCAGAATCTTCTCGTGGAACTCTTTTGCTACCCAACATGATCTTAATTGATGTTTGTTCTGATGATGTGGTGGATTCAGGGGTCTATTTTCATTTGAGCTGCTGAGGAGCATAAGGCGAAGGTGGGGATTTATAGCCCTTTACACACTGTATTGAAAGCATATGCTTATAAATTACAGACCTTCCCTGTTAGCCTGTGACCATTTCGAAGGCATGATCTTCCTTATTTCTTCGTTAATGGAATCTTTCACTGTGTATAACAAAGAATGGCTGATTTTCTAATAAACCTTAAGATAAGAGAGGCAAACCCGCCCATAGTATTTGTGAAGCGCCGGGGCAAAAATGTAAATGAAAATTTCTAGTTCATGGTCTGCCCCCTTTTTTTTCCTCATGCTCCGCTCAGTCCTACACTAAGTTTCAAGGGCCATCGAAACTTGTATGTGGACACTCCAACCTGTATGTCAAAGGTCTGTCTACATACACCCCATGAAAATAGACCTCACTTGGCTATTTCTCAGGCCTGGGATGTGTCCAATGACATCACGGTGCCCCTTTAGGAGGACCAGGGAGCATGCTCATGCAGCCCTAGAATAGGGTTTGTGTCCACACGGGACAGAGAACTTTGAAGACCTGTGTATCAGACCATGTCTAGAAGAGGGATTCATAGTGTCTGGTTGGGCCTAGCTTCCTTGATCCCCTTAACTCTTAGGACTCCGTGGGAAGGGACACGCCACAGGAAGGCTTTAAAGTGTAGGATCTAAACATGGTACTGGATCTTGCTATGACCTACTTTATAGAATGAGAAAATGAAAACTCAGATACTTTATGTGCCTCATTCAGGCTTTAAAAACTAGTGAGAAGATCTGAAGCAATGACTTCTATGTCAAATCCAAGACATTTTCCACTATACCAGCTGTACCATTGTGTTCCTATAGGGAACAGTAAAAAATTATCCAGAATATTTAAAAGCAACAGATTCTCTCTTAGCTTTTCTCTGCAAGCAAGGCTGCGTTCTCCCTCTGGACATCATCAAAAGGTTCACATCAACTTTATAACCTCTGAGCCTCTGACCTCTAAAGCAGAGAATGGGGCTGATTGAGCGATAGTAAATTTGTAAGGGCTTCTGTCTCTTGTGGAGCAGGACTGTCAAAAGTGATGCTTGTTGTGTTGAAAGAAAATTGAAGTTTTGTAAGAGCTGTAACCAGAGACTTCTTCTTATCATAATATGTCACTCATCCCAGTTGGTTTCCAGTCAGGACGGGATTGTGGGAAATGAGCATTTTCTTTCTTAGCAATTGCAAAGACCAAACTGAACATCAAGGAGTTCTTACGACTAGCATCTCTGGGTTCTAATTAATTTCCCATTTAAAGATTAGCTTCATTTAGTTAGGTTCTATTGTAAACACAGAGAAGAATATGTTAAAATGTTAGGAAAGACTAATACTAGTACCAAGACTAGGTTTTCATGTTTTATTTTAATTCTCTTTGTGACAGAAACCTCTAAATTGAAGAGAACTACTTACTAGTCTTTTATTATTATTACTATTTATTGAGTATGTACCAGAAGTCAGTTCTATATCAAGTACTTTACATGCATTTTCTCCTTTAATCTGCACACAACTGGGAGATAATTTTTTTATTTTTTAATAAATGAAGAAAATGGGGCTCAAAAATTTTAAGTAAACTCATCCAAGGCTACTTAGCTAAGAGTGGTTAAACTGGGATTCAAAGCCAGGCCTGCTTTCCCTCCCTTAGTTGTTTGCCTTTTATTTTTAAAATCCATCTAATGGAGATCAAATTTTTGCTTTTACTTTATTCACCAATCTATTTGAGATCCTAGTTGATGGTTTCAATGCAAGGAAAAATGGATAATATTTACATTATTAACCCTATGAGAGAGATGGTATTTCTCATGTAATTTTATACTCCCACATGTGTATTCATGATGCTTTGGGAAGACAATGATTTTCTTTGACATCTGTCTTGACTATCCAAAAGAGAATAAGGATGTTAAAAGAATAAAGACAGAGTACTGGGCTTATATTTGAGAAATACGGGTTTAGACTTGTGAGCCTAATATATATGTTATATGTTGCTAAACACCATGTGATAAGTAAGCAACAACTCTTCAGGTGTATGTGTGGGTTGGTGCAGAACCTGGGCAGGTTTCTAGGTTTCCTTCTAAATATTCCTAGCTGTGCTATAAATCCCAGGAAGGTGACCTACATTTCTTGGTCATTTCTCATTCTGTTTTCAGCTCAGCCTGGTGGCTAGTTGGAAGCTCTCACAGAGACTGCTGGTCATTGGGGCTTCCCTGCCACGCAGACCCTCTGCCCTTCTGGAAGCAACCTCTCCCGCTGGCTACAGTAAGTCATTTTTCCCTTAGGGAACCAAATCCAAACACTAGACCTTCTCTCGCAGCCTGTAATTAAATCTGGCGGGCAGGTCAGCAGTGCCACTGGGTCAGGAAACAGAAGAAAAAGGAAGTGGAAGAAGTGGCATTTGTTTCTTGGCTGGCGCTGGTTCTTCTCTGAGAGGGAGGCTCTGGCAGCCACACAGTGGTGTCCCTGTGCCCAGAATATTCATGCTTGCTTGGGGGCTGCCAGCTGGCTCCGAAATGGTTCTTCCCAATCAAGGGCTTTCGTGCTCACTCAGCACTTAAGGCTGAAGCCCCTTCTGGTGGTCTGTTGCTGCCTGGAGATCTTTTTCTGAATTCACCACCTCAGATTATAACACAGTAGAGCTTCTCATACTTTAACGTGCATCACACTTGCTCAAGGGGCTTGTTAAACAAAGACTCCAGGACTCCCGCCCAAGGATTCTGGTTTAGTGGGGCCTGAGAATTTGTGTTTTTAACAAGTTCCCAGGTGATGCAGATGCTGCTTGTTTATAGCTACAAAAGGCTACAGGTGGTCAAGGGAGGAGAAATGAGTTGAGGTCAAGTGTCTAGAGACTATGAAAACAAGGTGTCTTAGAGAAGATGCATAAGAACTCTGTGGTGCCTTAGACGTAAAATCTGCCCCATAATTTGCTTTCAAAACATAGTTGAGGGCATCGTTTATATCAACAATTGAGCAACTAAGGAAAAACTGTCCCTTTTCTAATTACATAGCATGAAATGCATGAATATCAAGTGTACAGTTTGATGAATTTTGACGAATGCACACACCCATGTGATCTATAACCTTACAAGATATAGAACATTTCCATCCCCCCAGAAATTCCCCTCATGCCCCTTCCTAGTAAATCGCCTCCTACTCCTCCCCTCCAGGAAACCACTATTTTTATTTAGTTTAAAAAAGTAGTTTTCTTGTTCTAGAACTTCATATAAATAGAAAAATACAGCATATACTCTTTTATGTCTTGTGTCTTTCGCTTTGCTCGGCATGTTTTTGAGATTCTTCATGCTACTGCATGTTTAACAGGTGCTCCTTTTCGTTACTGAGTAGCGTTCCAGTGTATTAATATCATACAATTTGTTTATTCAATTCTCCTATTGATGAATGTTTTGGTTGATTCTAGTTTGGGGCTATTTGAGTAAAACTGATATGAACATTCTTGTCTAAGTTTTTCTGTAGATCAGAGGGTAGGTATATTTAATGAAAGTGGTTGTGTCATTTTACACACATAGAGAACTTCTAACCCTCTCCAACATTTCATGTTGTCAGGTTTTAAAATTTCGGCCATTCTGCTGGGTATGTAATGGTATTGTTACCAAGTCCAAGCTCATACTGCTCACCACACGACAGGCCAAGAAATCGAGAGACGAGTTGTTGGGAGCATGGAATAGTGACTTTATTTGGAAAGCCAGCAGACCAAGAAGATGGTGGACTAGTGTCCCAAAGAACCATCTTTCCTAAGTTAGAGTTTAGGCTTCTTTTATCCTAAAAGGGGAAGGGGTAAAGTCCTGGTTCTGGCTGGACTCTAGAGGGGATGTGTTAATTTCTTCCTTCCTGCAGCCATTCACAGGTGGGCCTGGTCAGGATGTTTCCTGTGAGCTGAACAAAGGTTTTTAGCTTAACAGTCATTACCTGGGAGGCAGGGTTCCCAGAGATGGACCATTATGTATAATTTAAGCTTATAGGCAATATCCCTTTAGTGATTAACTTGGAATAGAATACAAAGGCTCTTCCCAATTACAGTATCCCATTGTGATTTATTTTTATTTATTTTTAACGTCTTTATTGGAGTATAATTGCTTTACAATGGTGTGTTAGTTTCTGCTATATAACAAAGTGAATCAGCTATACATATACATATGTCCCCATATCTCCTCCCTCTTGCATCTCCCTCCCACCCTGCCTATCCCACCCCTCTAGGTGGTCACAAAGCACTGAGCTGATCTCCCTGTGCTATGTGGCTGTTTCCCACTAGCTATCTATTTTACATTTGGTTGTGTATATATGTCCATGCCACTCTCTCACTTCGTCCCAGCTTACCCTTCCCCCTCCCCATCTCCTCAAGTCCATTCTCTATGCCTGCGTCTTTATTCCTGTCCTGCCCCTAGGTTCATCAGAACCTTTTTTTTTTTTTTTTTTAGATTCCATATATATGTGTTAGCATACGGTATTTGTTTTTCTCTTTCTGACTGACTCCACTCTGTATGACAGACTCTAGGTCCATCCACCTCACTACAAATAACTCAATTTCATTTCGTTTTATGGCTGAGTAACATTCCACTGTATATATGTGCCACATCTTCTTCATCCATTCATCTGTCGATGGACACTTAGGTTGCGTCCATGTCCTAGCTATTGTAAATAGTGCTGCAATGAACATTGTGGTACATGACTCTTTCTGAACTATGGTTTACTCAGGGTATATGCCCAGTAGTGGGATTGCTGGGTCATATGGTAGTTTCCCATTGTGATTTAAACATATGTTTCCCTGATGACTAATGATGTTGAGCACTTTTTCTCGTATTTCATGGCCATTCGTATACTTTTCTTTTTCTTCAAGTTTTCTGCCCACTTTAAATATTTTGGACTGTTTGGCTTTTTATTATTGAGTTCATTATGTATTATGATTATAAATCTTCTGTTAGATATACGTAATGCAAACATCTCTGCAACTGTGTGCTTTTTCATCTTCTTAATGATGTCTTTTGATGAGCAGTTTATAATTTTGATAAACTCTATTTAATTTTTTTATAGGTAGTATTTTCTGTGTCCCTTGTAAGAAATCTTTGAGTCACAAAGATATTCCCAGATATTTTCTCTTTCTATAAGCTTTGTAGTTTTAGCTTATTTGATATCTTGCAAATGAATTTCAGTGTATGGTGCAACTTTGTAATTTTTAAATGATTTCCTTTTTGCCTTAGTTACCAGGGATATCAGAGTCTAATTTTAAAGTTAATTATGGCCATTATGTTAACTTTTATGGCTAGCACATTTGCATTCTTCTTTTCCTTACTGCTCGTTTTCTATTTTTATTTTTTCTTCTTATTGTATATTACTTTTATTTAAGAGGGGAAGTATTTATACTTATTATTAAATAAGTAGGATTTCCTTATTTATCCTAGTAGATAATTAGACTTAAAATTTGCTACTTCGAATTTTCTTCTGTTGTAGAATATGAAGAACAGGTGGGACCCCATGCAAAGGCATTAGAGGTCATCTTTGGATAATATCCACCCAACTGAATAAGAAATATTTAATTTAATGAAATATCAGATTAATGTCTCTTGTAATCAGTGTGGGGTCCAAATGCAGCTCCTGGTCCCTGTCAAAGAATTTCCCTGATTCTGTCTCACCTATGTTTGGTTTTGTCCAAGTGCCTAGAATTCCACCTCAGTATGCCACCAGTTGAGCGTCTACCTGTTCTTTTTGCTCAGGAAGATAAAGAAAGCTAAAAGGATGTGTTTTGCCTCACCATACCTTATCTCAATATTAACACACCTGTGTTTGCAGTACAGTATGAGGAAGAATGAGAATATGAGTCAGATGACCTGACAATATATTTCCTCCTAGCAAACAAGATGTGTGTGCTGGCTCACCTGTCTTTACACTAGCCCTACCTTACTACAAATAATCAAACTCCATCACACAGAGCCTTGTATTTATATATTCATTTATTTACAACAATTTTCAGTATATCAATAAGATTTCTCACAGGTTTCAACATAATTAAGGCAGGCTATTTACTGTGCCAAATACCAATCCTGATAGCTTTATTGTCCAGCCAGCCTATCTCTCTTCCAAAGAAAATTTAGTAGAATGCAACTGAGTAGAAGTGATGGTGTTAGAAAGACAATCTTAACTATTTTACAATTTATAAGAAATTTAAAATAAGGAGAGAGACCTTCAAGATGGGTGCAGAGTAAAACGTGGAGATCACCTTCCTCCCCACAAATACATAAAAAATACATCTACATGTGGAACAACTCTTACAGAACATCTACTGAACGCTGGCAGAAGACCTCAGACTTCCCAAAAGGCAAGAAACTCCCCACGTACCTGGGTAGGGCAAAAGAAAAAACAGAGACAAAAGAATAGGGATGGGACATGCACCTCTGGGAGAGAGCTGTTAAGGAGGAAAAGTTTCCACACACTAGGAAGCCCTATCACTGGCGGAGATGGGGCGTGGGCGGAGGGGAAGCTTTGGAGCCATGGTGGAGAGTGCAGCAACAGGGGTGCAGAGGGCAAAGTGGATAGATTCTCGCACAGAGGATCAGTGCCGACCAGCACTCACCATCCCGAGAGGCTTGTCTGCTCACCCACCGGGGCGGGTGGGGGCTGGGAGCTAAGGCTCGTGCTTCAGAGGTCAGATCCCAGGGAGAGGACTGGGGTTGGCTGTGTGAACACAGCCTGAAAGGGGCTAGTGCACCACAGCTAGCCGGGAGGGAGTCCGGGAAAAAGTCTGGACCTGCCCAAGAGGCAAGAGACCATTGTTTTGGGGTGCGCAAGGAGAGGGGATTCCATCCCCATCTGCCAACAGAAGGCAGAGCAATGCCTAAGCGAGCTCCAGAGATGGGCGCGAGCCGCGGCTATCAGCTCAGACCACAGAGACAGTCTTAAAATGCTAAGGCTGCTGCCGCTGCCACCAAGAATACTGTGTGCAAGCACAGATCACTATCCAGAACCCCACCCACACCCCTGCCCCGCTGGGAGCCTGTGCATCCTGCCACTGCCAGGGTCCCGTGATCCAGGGATAACTTCCCCGGGAGAACACACAGTGTGCCTCAGGCTGTTGCAACATCATGGTGGCCTCTGCCACCGCAGGCTCACCCTGCATTCCAGTTATGACTACCGTACCCCTCCCTCCCCCTGGCCTGAGTGAGCAAGAGCACCCTAATCACCCGTGGCTTTAACACCCTCCTGTCTGGGCAGGGAGCAGATGCCTGAGGGTGACCTACACACAGAGGTGAGGTCAAAACCAAAGCTGAACCCCAGGAGCTGTGCGAACAAAGAAGAGAAGGGAAATTTCTCCATGCAGCCTCAGGAGCAGTGGATTAAATCCCCACAATCAACTTGATGTACCCTGCATCTGTGGAATACCTGAATAGACAACGAATCATCCCAAAATTGAAGTGGTGGACTTTGGGAGCAAATGTAGACTTGGGGTTTGCTGTCTGCAACTGATTTGTTTCTGAGTTTTATGTTTATCTTAGTTTAGTTTTTAGCGCTTGTTATCATTGGTGGATTTGTTTATTGGTTTGGTTGTTCTCTTCCTTTTTATTATTATTATTTCTTAATGTTAATCAATTTTTTTTCTTTCTTTTCTTCTTCCTTTTCTTCTGAGTCATGTGGCTCACAGGGTCTTGGTGCTCCAGCCTGGTGTCAGGCCCAAGCTTCTGAGGTGGGAGAACCAAGTTCAGGACATTGGACCACCAGAGACCTCCTGGCCCCACATAATATCAATCAGTGAGAGCTCTCCCAGAGATCTCCATCTCAATGCTCAGACCCAGCACCACCCAACGGCAACCAAGCTCCAGTGCTGGACGCCCCATGCCAAACAATTAGTAACACAGGAAAACAACACCACCCATCAGCAGAGAAGCTGCCTAAAATCATACTAAGTTCACAGACACCCCAAAACACACCACTGGATGCGGCCCTGCCCACCAGAAAGGCAAGATCCAGCCCCACCCACCAGAACACAGGTACCAGTGCCCTCCACCAGGAAGCCTACACAAGCCACTGAACTAACCTCACCCACTGGGGGCAGACACAAAAAACAATGGGAACTACAAAACTGCAGCCTGCAAAAAGGAGACCTCAAACACAGTAAGTTAAACAAAATGAGAAGACAAAAATGCAGCAGATGAAGGAGCAAGGTAAAAACCCACCAGACCAAACAAATGAAGAGGAAATAGGCAGTCTACCTGAAAAAGAAATCAGAGTAATGATAGTAAAGATATCCAAATCTTGGAAATAGAATGGAGAAAATACAAGAAACATTTAACAGGACCTAAAAGAAATAAACAGCAAACAAACAATGATGAACAACACAATAAATAAAATTAAAAATTCTCTAGAAGAAATCAATAGCAGAATAACTGGGCAGAAGAACGGATAAGTGACCTGGAAGATAAAATAGTGGAAATAACTACTGCAGAGCAGAATAAAGAAAAAAGAATGAAAAGAATTGAGGACAGTCTCAGAGACATCTGGGACATTAAACTCATGAACATTTGAATTATAGGGGTCCCAGAAGAAGCAGAGAAAAAGAAAGGGTCTGAGAAAATATTTGAAAAAATTATAGTTGAAAACGTCCCTAACATGGGAATGGAAATAGTCAATCAAGTCCAGGAAGTGCAGAGAGTCCCATACAGGATAAATCCAAGGAGAAACACGTGAAGACACATATTATTCAAACTATCAAAAATTAAATACAAACAAAAAATATTAAAAGCAGCAAGGGAAAAGCAACAAATAACATACAAGGGAATCCCCATAAGGTTAACAGCTGATCTTTCAGCAGAAACTCTGCAAGCCAGAAGGGAGTGGCAGGACATATTTAAAGTGATGAAAGGGAAAAACCTATGACCAAGATTACTATACCCAGCAAAGATCTCATTCAGATTCAAAGGAGAAATTAAAACCTTTAGAGACAAGCAAAAGTTAAGAGAATTCAGCAGCACCAAACCAGCTTTACATGGAATGCTAAAGGAACTTCTCCAGGCAGGAAACACAAGAGAAGGAAAAGACCTACAAAAACAAACCCAAAGCTATTAAGAAAATGGTAATAGGAACATACATATCAATAATTACCTTAAATGTAAATGGATTAAATGCTCCAACCAGAAGACACAGACTGGCTGAATGGATACAAAAACAAGACCCATATATATGCTGTCTACAAGAGACCCACCTCTGACCTAGGGAAACATACAGACTGAAAGTGAGGGGATGGAAAAAGATATTCCATGAAAATGGAAATCAAAAGAAAGCTGGAGTAGCAATTCTCATATCAGACAAAATAGACTTTAAAATAAAGACTATTACAAGAGACAAAGAAGGACACTACATAACGATCAAGGGATCAATCCAAGAAGAAGTATAACAATTGTAAATATTTACACACCCAACATAGGAGCACCTCAATACATAAGGTAAATGCTAACAGCCATAAAAGGGGAAATCAACAGTAACACAATCATAGTAGGGGACTTTAACACCCCACTTTCACCAATGGACAGATCATGCAAAATGAAAATAAATAAGGAAACACAAGCTTTAAATGACACATTAGACAAGATGGATTTAATTGATATTTTTAGGACATTCCATCGAAAAACAACAGAATACACTTTCTCCTCAAGTGATCATGGAACATTCTCCAGGATAGATCATATCTTGGGTCACAAATCAAGCCTTGGTAAATTTAAGAAAATTGAAATCATATTAAGTATCGTTTCTGACCACAATGCTATGAAACTAGAAATCAATTACAGGAAAAAAACTGCAAAAACTACAAACACACAGAGGCTAAACAATATGCTACTAAATAACCAACAGATCACTGAAGAAATCAAAGAGGAAATCAAAAAATACTTAGAAACAAACGACAATGAAAACATGACGACCCAAAACCTATGGGATGCAGCAAAAGCAGTTCTAAGAGAGAAGTTTATAGCAATACCATCCTACCTCAAGAAACAAGAAATATCTCAAATAAACAACCTAACCTTACACCTAAAGCAATTAGAGAAAGAAGAAGAACAACAACAAAAAAACCCAGAGTTAGCAGAAGGAAAGAAATCATGAAGATCAGATCAGAAATAAATGAAAAAGAAATGAAGAAAACAATAGCAAAGATCAATAAAACTAAAAGCTGGTTTTTTGAGAAGATAAACAAAATTGATAAACCATTAGCCAGACTTATCAAGAAAAAAAGGGAGAAGACTCAAATCAACAGAATTAGAAATGAAAAAGGAGAAGCAACAACTGACACTGCAGAAATTCAAAGGTCATGAGAGATTACTACAAGCAACTATATGCCAATAAAATGGACAACCTGAAAGAAATGGACAAATTCTTAGAAAAACACAACCTTCCAAGACTGAACCAGGAAGAAATAGAAAATATAAATAGACCAACCACAAGGACTGAAATTGAAACTGTGATTAAAACTCTTCCAACAAACAAAAGCCCAGGACCAGATGGCCTCACAGGCGAATTCTACCGAACATTTAGAGAAGAGCTAACACCTATCCTTCTCAAACTCTTCCTAAATATAGCAGAGGGAGGAACACTCCCAAATTCATTCTATGAGGCCACCATCACCCTGATACCAAAACCAGACAAAAATGTCACAAAGAAAGAAAACTACAGGCCAATATCTCTGATGAACATAGATGCAAAAATCTCAGCAAAATACTAGCAAACAGAATCCAGCAGCACATTAAAAGGATCACACACCATGATCAAGTGGGGTTTATCCCAGGAATGCAAGGATTCTTCAATATACGCAAATCAATCAAGTGATACACCATATTAACAAACTGAAGGATAAAAACCATACGATAATCTCAATAGATGCAGAAAAAGCTTTTGACAAAATTCAACACCCATTTATGATAAAAACTCTCCAGAAAGTAGGCATAGAGGTAACTTTCCTCAACATAATAAAAGCCATATATGAGAAACCCACAGCCAACATCGTTCTCAATGGTGAAAAACTGAAAGCATTTCCACTAAGATCAGGAACAAGACAAGGTTGCCCACTCTCACCACTATTATTCAACATAGTTTTGGAAGTTTTTGCCACAGCAGTCAGAGAAGAAAAAGAAATAAAAGGAATCCAAATCGGAAAAGAAGAAGTAAAGCTGTCACTGTTTGCCGATGACATGATACTATACATAGAGAATCCTAAACATGCTACCAGAAAACTACTAGAGCTAATCAATGAACCTGGTAAAGTTGCAGGATGCAAAATTAACGCACAGAAATCTCTAGCATTCCTATACACTAATGATGAAAAATCTGAAAGAGAAATTAAGGAAACACTCCCATTTACCACTGCAACAAAAAGAATAAAATACCTAGGAATAAACCTACCTAAGGAGACAAAAGACCTGTAGGCAGAAAATGATAAGACACTGATGAAAGAAGTTAAAGATGATACAAACAGATGGAGAGATATACCATGTTCTTGGATTGGAAGAATCAACATTGTGAAAATGACTATATTACCCAAAACAATCTACAGATTCAATGCAATCCCTATCAAACTACCAATGGCATTTTTCACAGAACTAGAACAAAAAAATTCACAATTTGTATGGAGACACAAAAGATCCCAAATAGCCAAAGCAATCTTGAGGGAAAAAAAACAGAGCTGGAGGAATCAGGCTCCCTGACTTCAGACTACACTACAAAGCTACAGTAATCAAGACAGTGTGGTACTGGCACAAAAACAGAAATATAGATGCATGGAACAGGATAGAAAGCCCAGAGATAAACCCACACACATATGGTCAACTTATCTTTGATAAAGGAGGCAAGAATATACAATGGAGAAAAGACAGCCTCTTCAATAAGTGGTGCTGGGAAAACTGGACAGCTACATGTAAAAGAATGAAATTAGAACACTTCCTAACACCATACACAAAAATAAACTCAAAATGGATTAAAGACCTAAATATAAGGCCAGAAACTATAAAACTCTTGGATGAAAACATAGGCAGAACACTCTATGACATAAATCACAGCAAGATCCTTTCTGACCCACTTCCTAGAGAAATGGAAATAAAAACAAAAATAAACAAATGGGACCTAAGGAAATTTAAAACCTTTTTCACAGCAAAGGAAACCATAAACAAGATGAAAAGACAACCCTCAGAATGGGAGAAAATATTTGCAAACGAAGCAACTGACAAAGGCTTAATCTCCAAAATATACAAGCACCTCATGCAGCTCAGTATCAAAAAAACAAACAACCCAGTGCAAAAATGGGCAGAAGACTTAAATAGGCATTTCTCCAAGAACATATACAGATTGCCAACAAATACATGAAAGGATGCTGAACATCACTAATCATTAGAGAAATGTAAATCAAACCTACAATGAGATATCACCTCACACCAGTCAGAATGTCCATCATCAAAAATTCTACAAACAATAAATGCTGGAGAGGGTGTGGAGAAAAGGGAACCCTCTTGCACTGTTGGTAAGAATGTAAATTGATACAGCCACTATGGAGAACAGTATGGAGGTTCCTTAGAAAAATAAAAATAGAACTACCATATGACCCAGCAATCCCACTACTGGGCATATACTCTGAGAAAACCATATTTCAAAAAGAGTCATGTACCACATTGTTCATTGCAGCACTATTGATGCAGGACGTGGAAGCAACCGAAGTGTCCATTGACAGATGAATGGATAAAGAAGATGTGGCAAATATATACAATGGAATATTACTCAGCCATAAAAAGAAACGAAATTGAGTTATTTGTAGTGAGGTGGATGGACTTAGAGTCTGTCATACAGAGTGAAGTAAGTCAGAAAGAGAAAAACAAATACTGTATGCTAACACATATATATGGAATCTAAAAAAAAATATGGTTCTGATGAACCTAGGGGCAGGGCAGGAATAAAGATGCAGACGTAGAGAATGGACTTGAGGACATGGGGAGGGGGAAGGGTAAGCTTGGACGAAGTGAGAGAGTAGCATTGACATATATACACTACCAAATATAAAATAGATAGCTAGTGGGAAGCAGCTGCATAGCACAGGGAGATCAGCTCGGTGCTTTGTGACCACCTAATGGGGTGGGATAGGGAGGGTGGGAGGGAGACGCAAGAGGGAGGAGATGTGGGGATATATGTATATGTATAGCTGATTCACTTTGTTATACAGCAGACACTAACACAACATTGTAAAGCAATTATGCTCCAATAAAGATGTTAAAAAAGTAATAAAGTTAAATTACAAAAAGAGAAAAAAAATAAAAACAAGGTCTTTGGATACCTTGGCACTTCATTAGCAATGCATTTCTTGTCATACACCTCACAGTCTACTGTGGCATATAGGATGTCTGGACTCTCCTTTGAGTTACTGACTTTGATTACTTGTTGAAAACCTCCTTTTCATTATATTTGGACTTTCTGGTCTGCCATTTCTCCTATGCCTTCCTGTTTCTCTGAAAATTATTACTCATATGCATTGAACCTTTAAAAAAAAGCCTCAGAGAAGGTTCACTGATTCTGAAGAAATAAATTTGGCACTAGTACTTGGAGAATAAGGAAGCATCACAAGAAAGAGTGACCTTGAATAGAATCCAGCATCTACCATCAAGAACAATTGATCTGCTGCTTTTTCTGGGCAATTTACTCTAAAGTGAGACAGAGAGAAAACTAATATGGTCGAAAGAGGCAGGAGATAGAGGGATTTCATTTCCAGAAGCTAGAGCTTTTTTGGGGACTCACCAGCAGTTGTGACAGAAATAGCACAACATAGAAGTCTGTTGTGCACAAGATCTAGAGCAGGTTTCTGTCACTAATTCACTTTACTTCCTTGAAAAGGGAAGAGGACTAAGAATTACTAGGTGTGTACTATTTAACAGACATTCAATACATAATTTTAATGAAATTCTCCAAGGTGTGCCTAGCAGTTAAGTATTCTCATCCCCACTCGGCAAAGGAGAACACTAAGGCTCAGAAAGTTTAAGTAACTTGTCCAAGTTTACGTGGTTGCTAAGACACAGTTCAAGGCTGATTCCAAAACTCATGTCCTTGTACAAAACCATACTGGCTCCTTAAGCTTCAGTCTGCTCATCTGTAAAGGGAAGGAGTGCTAGCAGATGCTTTCTGATGTCTTTTTGGTCTCTAGCACTCTGTCATTTTACATGCATAGGGACATGAGGGCTGTAAGAGATATGAGTAATAGAAATACACAGTGTGCTTTATCTTGTGACACAACTTTCCTTCTAACTTAATGTTATCTTCCTAAATTATAAGGGGAATGAATGTCCAAATCCAAAGTTGTGAGAAGATACTACTTCAGATTTAGATCCAAAACAGCAATACAAATGCTGCATATTCATTCTCTCCATACTTTGCCAAAAAGATCTTTAAAAATAAAAATATAAATTACACAATGTAACAACCAGCACACCAGTTATTAAAATTACTAGATTAAAAACTTAGTCATCATGAGGTTGCAAATCTGACACATTTTTTTAAACTGAGAAATAATAAAACTTTTAGAAATGATTTTCTTATTTTACTCTGCTGCTTTTACAAAGTGCTTTGTATTTTGACTGAAAGTATTAGATTTGTCCAAATATTTCCCACACGATCTCTTGGGAAAATGGAATGAAAGCCAGAAAGAATGAACCAGGTAGAACACTCATTTCCAATGAGAGGTAACCAAGAGCAACAACATTCCAAGCAAATGGATAGTTTTCTTTCTACCCTGAAATGTGTTTCTAAACATAATGTTGAACATAAAATTAACCAAACTTGGGAGACAACCACTCTTTTGGAAAATCCTTACATGGACATTTACTAAATATCATAATGATACTTACTGTCACTTCTATTTCTAATATATGAGAAACTAATGTGACAATTATACTCTACACAAATGTGATCAAGGAAAAGGGGAATGTAGGCTTTATATTTGTAAATAAAAAATAATCATTTTGTCAACCTCTGAGTTCGGTTTTCAAAGGAGTTGGGTTTTCTTTACTATTAGTTGAGTCTTGGTTTTGTAAGTTGTATTGCTTGTGCCTGAACCAATAAAAGTCTTACAGCGAGTTGTTGTTATTGTTTTATAAAAGGTGGCATTTTTCTTTTTTCCCTTTTTCCGTTATTTGTGAATCCTCTATTAGGAGTTTGGAGCAATCAAGAGACATGACAGAAAACTGCCAGAGCTATATGCTCTAGGCTGCGAGCTTCACATCTAAATGTTCTCATATCCCAGAATATCCCCGGAATATATCTAAGGGTCACTCTTCAGTTACTCCTATATTGCGGAGCTAAGCGATATTTAAGAGCATTATTTTAGTATATTTGAAACAGAACAAAATAAAATACCACATATTTAGGTATTTTGCTCAAAAATGTGGGCAACCTAACATGTAACTTCAAATTTAAAGAGGAAATACTGTTTTCTTCTTCTCCTTGCACTAAGTAGGCTAAAGACTGTAAGTTATTGTTAATGATATTTAAACAGAATTTTAAGCAGATATTTGCTTTACATCTTAAAAGCATTCAAATGATTCAGCTAATTCCTATTCATATTCAAAGACAGTATCTTATTGCAAAGATTAAGAGCTTAATTTGTTAAATTCTCCTGTCCCACAGCCTGTGAAACCATGGGCTAAAGACCAGACTTGCCTAAACCCGCAGAAAGTGTGAAGATTGCACAGGGCTGTACAGAGGAACT
This sequence comes from Eubalaena glacialis, assembly GCF_028564815.1. Classification (NCBI taxonomy): domain Eukaryota; kingdom Metazoa; phylum Chordata; class Mammalia; order Artiodactyla; family Balaenidae; genus Eubalaena; species Eubalaena glacialis. The sequence continues at coordinate 71,816,946 of NC_083724.1, forward strand.
AAGTGTTTCTGTTCTGGTTGGATGTGGAGAGAGGGACAGGCCATGCACAGCTTTCTTGCCTTTCTTCCCCATTTACCTGGGACAAGGGCTTTTACCTCAGACTCAAACTTCAGAGCAAAGCTCTGGGTAGACTTAGGTCCTGAGAAGTATATGTGAGGTATTAATGCTCCCTGACATTTCTGGGGAACACGGCTTTCTTAACCAGTGTGAAAAACTTAACAGAGTACTAGATAACACCTGGTAGGCTATTATATAAATATTTTCTGCACTTTCAGTTTCCCTATATACCCCAAGTTAATTTACCTTCCACAGAAAGAGTAAGGTAAAATTAGCTGTAAAGCGTGTAAATTTGAGTCTCTAAATCCTTGAATATTGTAAAGATACACATAAGGGAGTAATAATTATGACTTATTCTCTCTGTCTTTCATGCCCACTTGCTTAGTTGTGATTAAACTGTAATCAACTTGGAACATGTTTATTGTAAATATCATAGCTAAATATACTAAACACTAAATGAAGCATGAAATGCTGCATGATTTTTATCAAAAAGGCAAGGTGTAACTGTTTTCCTTTCTCCCAAGTAAATACCACCTGAATACCACGCTGCACCTACCCTAAGATTAAATCCAAAACAAGTCATCCTACTTGCCCATCTTATCTATCAAGTCATTATATTCTTTGAATGAATCCTGGTATTTTTTTTCAAACTAGGTCAGAGCATGTCTTGGGGTATTTTATATTTGTTATACCAATAAAAATGCTGAATTCAGTTTTTAAAAAAATCATCAGGGTAAGTACTATAAGTGAAGCAACTGGGAGTTGTCTGGCAATTTTCTTTATAAACATTACTTGAAGATTTATTTCAATTTGAAAAAGTAATTAATACTTAAGAATGATGTCTTCTCCTAATTGCTTGGAAGATTTACAGGTTTCTGATTTTCCAAGCAATATGGTGTTTATAATAAATCTCCTAGAAGTCCAGCAGAGTAGCAAATTTTCTTAAATCGAAATATTTTTCCCTACTATTTTTCTTCTAATGATAATAGTTTCCATGGCTTCTTTGCAACATTCTGGAGTGGAATATGAGCATAAGGCAAATTTGTGACTGTTGAGGAAAACGGGCATTACAAAGGAGTGCATTGGAACTGATACTGGATTTATTTCCAGATTCTCAGTTCTGTAGAAGGACTCTCTGTGTAAATGTGCTCATGGAGTGTTAGATCTCATTATTTTTTGTTTTGTTTCTTCCAAAATGAAGATAAGTGCTATTGGGGAAAAAAAGAGGTCAATCACTTTTGAATACAATCAAGAGTTAATAGAACAGAATGAAATCTATACTTCATATGGCTCTGAAGTTAAAGCCAAAATCTGCCTCTACCATACAATGGTGTTGAAATGTTTTTACAAAGGCTTGATCAGAAAATTATTAATTTGATCAAGATAGTTTTTAGTGATTTTTATATTTTTATAATTATTTGAGCCCAATTATTTTAAATGTGTGGGGAAATTTTGCTTCTTTTTCTTTTATTTCTTGAAACAAAGGCATAAAAATTTGAAAAGAAAATTAAAGGAAACTTCAAGTATATCCTCTAAGTATAAGCTTTTGATGACACAAAATATGACGTTGCTGGAATACAGCATAAATAATTTGCATTTCTCTGAGACAGAAGAACTAGATATATATATATTACTAGAGTAAGGAGTTATGATCTGAATTAACCCTCTTTAAAGACAGTTTTAGTGTGAACTTTAATACTAACTTAAACTTCAAAATTTTAATAACTGAACAGTATCATGGTTACACATCACTTTAAAAAATGAACATTTGTTTTATGTCTATGCATACATTTTAAATGCATGCTGCTATTTTTCCTATTCAAATGTTTTCTAATCTTGTTATGTCTTGGATTTTTCCAACTTTTATAAGAATGTGAAAAAGAACCATTTTATATTCAAATGTTTTCTAATCTTGTTATGTCTTGGATTTTTCCAACTTTTATAAGAATGTGAAAAAGAACCATTTTATTTTATCTACTAAATACAGAAGCTATATCCTATGGTGGTATGGGGGGCTGAAGAAGATTTCTTTATAACCAGTACAACTTCCCCTGTGAGGTTTTGGACTTTGTTGTAGATGTTCACCTGATAGGCACAAAGGCCACAAACTATCTAGACTAACCTGGGTCCTGGATATCTGAAAGCCCACCCTGGCAGCATCCAGAGGATAGTGTGCTCCTTTAGATGGTTACCGTATTCATTGCTGGGAAACTAGTCAAGGCAGAGGATTCTCCATGGAGTACTCTGCAGCTGGAAAACCAATTCCAGCCCTGAAAGTAATGGTCTTCAAACTTCCTGTTTGTGTACTCCCTCAAGGAATTTGAAAATCAATATAACTCCTTGCAAAACTTTAAGGTGGCATCTAAAATTTGTCCAAAATGTAAATAATTACAAATTAAATAATTTCCAACTTATTTTAAATATTAACTTTTAAAAATAAAATTGTTATACAATTTTAAACTGCCTCCTAGGGAATATAAATACCAAAGTGATTTAATCCCCTATTATCATCCATCTAAAAGAATAGCAGTTCAAAAATGAGCTCTTATTTAACAATTGGAAATTTAAAATTTTCATTTTTTTTTTTGAACTCGTTTCTCCATTTCCCTTCCTCATCAGGTTTTATTCTAATTTCATACAATCTTATTTATCTAGCATAATATAATTTTATTCTCTTTTTAAATAAGAAAGTAATATATTTATTTCCTTATTATGCTTAGTGCACTTGTCCCTGAAAGTGACAGCGTGAGTAAATCCTAAACAGAGAAGCAAGGGAAGAAGTTTTTCCCTAGTAGTGATAACAGTAAGGAAGGTGGTAGAGACACAGGTGTAATGAGGCCAAGGCAGAGGCCAGCTATTTTCTCTAGCTGGTCCAGGCCTTGGTCTGCCCACCATTACGTCTTCTAACAAGTACATTCTGCGGTGATGGTGATTGCTATTCCCACTCATCTTTCTGTCAGTCTTCACAGAAAAATCAATATAATTTTATTCTGGAAAGTCTCCATTAAGGACTATTATACTTCTTCACAGCAAAAATATAAGCCAAATTTACTTTTAAAATTTCTTAAGCTCTAAATGTTAAAAAAAATTTCTCCTGAGTAATATTACAGTTATTAGTAGTAAACGGTTGAGAAAAAGAGTATATTATTGAGTTATGTTTAATATAATTGTGTTAAAATATTGATAAATATATATTAAATTAAAAGTAATAATAAAACGTAATATTTTAAAAATACCTCTTTTTGTATGTGTGCCTCTCAATGAGATGGATCAGCCAGGATTTTTCCCCATGGATCTGAATATGAATATTACTTACTACTAGAATAAGATAGGGGTTTACTATTAATTCTATTCTTGTTTGTCATTTTAATTGAGGTTAGTGCTAAAATCCTTATTTGTAGATGGGGATGGAAGGACTTTCATTATAGTTATGACACAATTCTTGGACTTTTAAACAGCTGTTATGTCAAAATTTATATATTGGTATATCATACAAAATTGTTTTTAAAGATCTATCAGCTGAAAATTTATTTAACCCTCCTTCATTTCTGTGGAAAGCAAAGAATTAGAGACTGTCTGTGATTTGTTACACAGACATGAGATCCTCCTCACCCTTTTACACCAGCACAGTCAGCATTTTCAGGTATCCCTGTGTTTGGTATCACTGCTAAAATGCTTTCACTCTAGGGCAATGCAATGGATGAAAAATACATCTTTCTTTTGTAAGGCTGCCCCAGATCCACAGACTCTTTGTTAAGGAAGAATTCACAGGAAAGGTGTGGCTCTGAAAATATCCTTGGCGCTATCTATGTGCTTGGAAGGTCTCTGTAAACCCCTATATGAGTACTCTTTTTGAGGACCACTGTCTTGAAGCATCTGTGGTCCCTTGGTGGCCTAAGAGTTTTTAAAGGACAAATTAATAAGAAGATGGGCTGTTTTCATGGCTCTACTACCAATGACTTTTCTATAATATTTTAGTTAGTGATTTCTTACAGTCCTGCCTTGAGGTAACTAACACAATGTCAGTGTAATATAGTAGGAAAGGACTGGATTTAAGAGTCCCAAAGCATGATTTCATCTATTACTTCTGCTTCTAATTGGCTGTGTCCCTGTAGAAAACATTGCCTTAATTCTCTGGGCCTCAGCTTTCTCATTTGAAGACCGCACTAGAAGAGTGTTTCCCAAAGCTAAATGGCATAATTTTAGGTGGTATATGTGTAAACTTTACTTGTTATACATTTCTTTTATTGTTTATAAGGAAAATCAGCATACTAATCAGCATACTAAATCTATGATTCTTGAATATAGTTTTAAAAATGCATCTAAAAGGTGGAATATTTAAGATTTTTTTAACATATAATCTACCAAAAAAAAAATTAAATAACTAGATATGTAAAATCCATGAACGTGGTATGAGAATTAATTAAGTTTGAGAAACATAGAGTAGTTACAATTACTATGGTTCCACCAAATTCCAACATTGTATGATTTTATGAAAAAGAACTGGAAGAAAATAAAAAAGAAGGGAGGAAACACGGAAGAAGAGAGGGAGGAAGAGAGGAAGAACTTTAAGAAGGATATATATTTCTCAGTAGGCTTGTAAAGTGCCATAGTCATGGATATCATCTCCCATCAGAAACTCCAAAAAGCAAGTTCAGGCAAATTATTCAGTTAAGCATTCATAGACAGATGTTTTAAAAGCAGAATAACAATTATGCAAGTCAGGCTTTCTTAACCCGCTGAGCATGAGCTAAAATCTTCACCATGTCTACACAGCCAAGTGATGTGGCAATTTGATGTAATTACCTGGGCAAGGCAGGCAAATAAAACTTACTGCAAAACTTGGGGGACTGAGTTACATACATACATCATCGATCTTTACTGATCAAATTATCCAGGTAATCTGTTTACCTCTTTGTCCCATGGCCTGTCTTGCCACAGCCAATTCCAATGCTGGAATTTTAATTAAGACAGTTTACTGAGAATAAATGCCCTCCAAATAAGTGTGGGGTTTTCCAGATTAGTAAAGAAATTCAACTTTTTAAAAGTTAATTATTGGGCTTCCCTGGTGGTGCAGTGGTTAGGAATCCGCCTGCCAATTCAGGGGACACGGGTTCGAGCCCTGGTCCGGGAAGATCCCACATGCCACAGAGCAACTAAGCCCGTGCGCCACAACTACTGAGCCTGCGCTCTAGAGCCCACGAGCCACAACTACTGAGCCCACGTGCCACAACTACTGAAGCCCGTGCCCCTAGAGCCTGTGCTCTGCAACAAGAGAAGCCACCGCAATGAGAAGCCTGCGCACCGCAATGAAGAGTAGCCCCCACTCGCTGCAACTAGAGAAAGCCCATGTGCAGAAACGAAGACACAAATCAGCCAAAAATAAAATAAATTAATTAAATAAATAAAAATTAAAAAAAAAAAGTTAATCATTACTCAGAGATAAAGAATACATTGAATTACTCTGTATTAATGTGAGCAATTTTCTAAGCCTTGTACATCTTGGGTGTAATGTGTAAATACATTCAGCTAGTGATATTAAGATATTTTTTTGCTTCATTTTTTATGTTATTATGGTCAATTTCCTTGAACTCTTTTAAGTAAGATATTATGAGTAAAATCTACCTTTGTTTTTCCTTCCTATGTCCTAATCTTTCCTTTAGAATCAATAAAATGAAAACTGTTCACCCAAATAAAAATCTTTTAACGTGCCCACAGAGACACAATACACTCACACATACACACACAGGTACACATAAATAAACACCACCAAAGTTTCTTTTAGAAATGCCATAGTTACTACATATTAAAGATGGACCAATCCAAAAATTATGTAAAAAATGAATCTTGGTTATGCCTTCAGCTAATGCCTTGCTTGTCTTCTTGTCCTATATTCTAACAAAGAAAGAGAGATCACCCTATGTGGTATAGCCTTCAGTGTCTCTTGGATCTCAAGTGCCTTTTCTTTAAATAACCATAGTAACTTTATACTTGTGGCTTTACAAAGCACTTTCCATTTTCTCTATTTAATACAGCAACCTTATGTGATAGTGACACCTAAAGAAAATCTGGTCAATTTCTCTGAGCATTTCCTTTTGCTAGGAAAGTTCAGGATATTAAGACAACAATACTAATAATAGTTGCCATTTACTGAAAACATTACTACTAGAGAGTTTTATGTATAAAAAATCTTTATTATTCCTCACAACGTTGTAAAGAGATATTTTATTTTATAGATCAGTAAGCGATGCTCTAAGAGTAACATGTCCAGAGGCATACAGATAGTAGTGGCAGAGTTGGGATTTGAACCTAAACCAATCTTTTTCTGAAGCCAGAAAAACTTTATTCTACTCCACACCACCCCCTTATTACTAATGATTACTGCTTAATGTTTGTTGAATGAAACCTAATTCTCAGACATGCTCTTTCCAGATGGGCTTTGATAGCAGATGTCAGTTTGAATCCCTTAGGTAGCTAGGATCAAGCAGAAAAAGGTTGGAAATTTTCCAATTGACTATGAGTAATAATGAGGCAATCTGGGTAATATATAAACCCATTCACACCAACTCTTCTCCAAATCCCCCAGAGCATTTTTATTTAGCAGGGCAACCAGAGAAGGCTAACTGGGTTCCTGAAAGGAAAGGTGGAGCAAGAGGAGCTTTGCTCTAACATGAGCAGGTCATTCTATCACCAATATAATCCGGGGAGGGTCCGGTTTTAATAAGTGTCAGTCCTGAGACCAACACAACATTGATTGAGCCATACCACTATGGTAGATCTCTGTTCCCCTCAATACCCCAGAATGAGGGGAAGCTGACAATGTGAACACTCAATGGTGAAATATCTAAGGATAATTCTCCTTGAACACATGCAGGTTGTCATACTCATTAATGTAAGTAACCATGTGCTATAGGTATTCTGAGTGAAGACCTGTTAAATTTATGTGCAAATTACCAAAGACTATGCTAAACAATAACAGCAGTAAGCCCACATTCAGACAATGGAAAAAAGGAATGGGTTTATTGCCAAGAGGGAGTTAGATAATGCTTATAAATCACACTGGGAAATACCTTCTCCATATTGCTCCATATTAATCCACAACATCCCTTTGTAGCAGAATATGTCATGTTTTAGTCTTCCCTTTTTCCAAGTTAGGAAACGGGTTCAGGGAATAAATAAAATTTACTGAATACTAATGTGTCCCAGGCTCTGTGTTTAGGAAATAGCTCACATTATCTTATTTAACCCTGTCACAAGCTTAAGAGGAAAACTTCATCGTTACTCTATTACATAAGGAAGTTAAAGGTGGAGAAATAAATCACCAAAAGTCATGTGGCTGGTAAGTGGTCCGCTGAGGTTCTAGCACAGGCCTGTCTGACTCCAAAACTCCTTTAGCACCGTGCTGTATTTATTTGATAAGAATTTAAGGGACTTGCCCAGAGTTCCCAATCTCAAACCCATCTCTGTTAATTCCGAAGTCCTTTATTTTTCTGTAACCACAGTCTCCTTAATATTGAATCTGGTAATGGATTTTACTAAAGGAAGAGTAGATTCTTCCTCTTGAAGCATCTCTGAAGTGAGGTTATTACTCTATGATGGCTTCCATCCAGATAAGAGGCATATCCACCAGAAATAAATATTTTCTGAGCATCCATCTGCCCCACACTGTGATAAACACTGCTAAGCTCACCAAAATGAACCTGACAGCTACTGGAATTTCTAGCAGCAACATGCTTTTCTAAAACCAATGAAAATAGGTACTCGTACCTTTTCAGTTCTCACGTTTACTGTAAAGAGGAGTAGGGAAATCAGACAATTCCATTTCCCTTTGTACTGTTTGAGGAACAGAGGTGAAAGCCCAGCTTCTTGTCTTTGAATCATAACCCTTGGACAGTAGGTCAGGCAAACTGGTGGTCACCTTCAGGTCCCAACCCGCAGAGCAACCCACCTCAGGAAGCCTCGTCATTCAGGGAGGTGATGTGCCAGGTTCCACAAACCTGGACTTGCTGGGGGAAGGCCTCATCAGCCAAGAACAGCACAGCCAGCAAGCAGTAGTGGGAGGTGGAAGCAAGCTCAGGGCTGGCAAGAGGGAAGAGTGAGTCACCCCTTTGATGTGGAGTGGTTATTCCAAACACAGCGAAAGCGAGCAAGCACTTCCTTCCCCTGACTACTCTGACTACTGTGCAACAGCCCCTTTGTATAGGCTACTGAGTCACAGGACAGAAAGGCTTTAGAACCGAGGCAGAGGACATTGCTAGTATATAGTGTAATATGAGTTTTACCGAGATTAATTTGGTCTGGTAAAATTTCAGTCTGCCGTATAAAGAACTTATCTCTTTGTTTCTAAAACCCTTCCCCCACTGCTCCCTATTCTTATTCTTAGTGGCGATACCAATTGAGAAGTGTCCATATTTAGCAAGACCCTTCAGCGGAGTTAATCACTAAGTCAACTAATTTTAGTAAAAAGATTTGTGTGTGCTTTTGTGTGATTATCTTACTTATAGAATGAAAATGCCATAAAGAAAAGATTATTAAACCCATTGGTGGTTCCAGGAATGCCTGGTTCCTTCATAAGAACAGAAGATTCAAATGCTGGGTCATATTGGAGCTATCTGGTCCAGTCTGAATGGATCTAGTTTGACTGCAGAAAGCAGATAGAAAGCACTGCTATTCCCACTGGCTTCAACTTGGGGCCTGATTGTTGGTATTTCAGCATGCTTCCTGCTGCCTTTCTGTGCTTTTCCTGGAAGCAGAGCCTAGAAGCCTGAAGACTACATTTCCTAGACCTCATGTGAGTTCTGGTTTAGGATCCTCCAATAAGAGACACTTGTATGAGATTTGGAAGGTGAAAGAGAAGCCACCATTACTGCTTTGGCAGTAGCCAGATGCAGAGAGTCTTTGGCTGACAGGGACTTGAGGTTTTGCCAGTGACTTCTGAGGGCCCTCCTAAAAATCATCCGTTTTGGCACCGCAGGCAGCTGATATAACCAAAGGAGGTTCCTTGCAACTCCTGTACTTTCTGATTTCCTGAATTTAATGGTAGTTCCTCTGATTTTTCTTGCCTTCCAATGTTTTGTAATTCCCTAAATTAAATTCCTTCTTGGTTGAAATAGCTAGAGATTGCTGTTTTCTTGACCAAACCCTGCCTGGTACCTACTTCAAAAGGGCAAAGAATGCATCCAAACAATTTGCTTTCCACAACTTATTAAGGGTCTATTTCCATCTAGCTATTCATCTTTTTTGAGTTTTTTATATTTTCATTGCTTATTTCTTGTGGCAATGAACTACAAAATGTACTACCCAGGCATAAAGTGTATTTCATATATTTGCTCCTATTAAAAAATATTCCGAACTCCAGGGCATCTCTGGTATAATATTGATTAAATGTATATTCATCTACCTTATGTCCTTTATCTCATTATGGTTATTGATCATATTTAGATTGAAGTATTTTGGTTATTTAGCCTGTTCTTAGATCAGAGGATATCATTTTTTAACCTGAATTTCATTTTTTAAATTTAGTTGTCCTTGTCTGAACATTTTCTGAACAAAAAGAAGAAGGACAGAAAGATAGAACTGAGCTGAGTTCTTAACAATAGCATCCAAAATTGTGAAATATGTAAGCTGACTAAAGAGGTGACATAAGATTTTGAGAGAAACTATCTCTGTGAATCAACTTGCTTCACAAAGATCAGTCTTAATCTTTGTTCCCTCCTTACTCTTTTACATTTATTTTATTTTCATTTCCCAACCTCCAAAGGAACTATACTTATTTTAGATACTACTTACTTGAAGCTCAATACTGTAGGTAAGAGATTTATTCTGAGTAGCTTAAACTCTAAACTTTGTCATTCGATAAGCATCTAATCAAAATGGAGTGAATAAAATAATGAATTTGACATTGTTGGGTATGCTTTACTTTTGCACGAAGGACACTATACTAACAGAAATGCTCTGTGAAGACTGTGGATGATGTTGTTTGATTACTTGACTTTCTTAGAAAGTAAGAGTTTAGGTGTTCACTGCCCAAACTCTATCATGTCTACTTCCTTTGGGTTGTACCATGAGACTTTCAGGGTAAATCAGTAGTCACAAATTGGAAGTCCAGACCACAGACCAAAAACAGTCTGCAGATTTAGTCATTCACTCATTAACTCATTCAAAAAATATTTATCAAGTTTCTCCTATGTGCCAGATTCTGTTGTAGGCACTGGGAATACAGCCATGAGCAAGATAAACCAAAATCTCTGCCTTCAAGAAGTTCACATTCCACTGCCAGTGTCCTTGTCCCTGCGGTGAGCCACAGCCACCCCCCGCCTCTGCAGGAGACCCTCCAACACTAGCAGGATCTTAGAGATAGCCTCATCCACCAGAGGGCAGACAGCAAAAGCAAGAAGAACTACAATCCTGCAGCCCGTGGAACGAAAACCACATTCACAGAAAGATAGACAAAATGAAAAGGCAGAGGACTATGTACCAGATGAAGGAACAAGATAAAACCCCAGAAAAAGAGTCCCTCCCATCAGAAAGCTTGCAGAAGCCTCGTAGATAGCCTCATCTGCCAGAGGGCAGACAGCAGAAGCAAGAAGAACTACAATTCTGAAGCCTGTGGAACGAAAATCACATTCACAGAAAGATAAACAAAATGAAAAGGCAGAGGACTATGTACCAGATGAGGGAACAAGATGAAACCCCAGAAAACCAACTAAATGAAGTGGAGATAGGCAACCTTCCAGAAAAAGAATTCAGAATAATGATAGTGAAGATGATCCAGGACCTCAGAAAGAGAATGGAGGCAAAGATCAAGAAGATGGAAGAAATGTTTACCAAAGACCTAGAAGAATTAAAGAACAAACAAACAGAGATGGAAAATACAATAACTGAAATGAAATATATACTAGAAGGAATCAATAGCAGAATAGTTGAGGCAGAAGAACAGATAAGTGACCTAGGAAGATAGAATGGTGGAATTCACTGCCATGGAACAGAATAAAGAAAAAAGAATGAAAAGAAATGAAGACAGCCTAAGAGACCTCTTGGATAATACTAAACACAACATTTGCATTATAGGGGTCCCAGAAGGAGAAGAGAGAGAGAAAGGACCCAAGAAAGTATTTGAAGAGATTATAGTCAAAAACTTCTCTAACATGGGAAAGGAAATAGCCACCCAAGTCAGGAAGTGCAGAGAGTCCAAGGCAGGATAAACCCAAGGAGAAACACACTGAGACATATACTAATCAAATTGACAAAAATTAAAGACAAAGAAAAATTATTGAAAGCAACAAGGGAAAAATGACAAATAATATACAAGGGAACTCCCAAAAGGTTAATAGCTGATTTCTCAGCAGGAACTCTACAAGCCAGAAGGGAGTGGGATGATATATTTAAAGTGATGAAAGGGAAGAACCTACAACCAAGATTACTCTACCCGGCAAGGATCTAATTCAGATTCGACGGAGAAATCAAAAGCTTTAGAGACAAGCAAAAGCTAAAGGAATTCAGCACCACCAAACCAACTCTACAACAAATGCTAAAGGAACTTCTCTAAGTGGGAAACACAAGAGAAGAAAAGGACCTACAAAAACAAACCCATAACGATTAAGAAAATGGTAATAGGAACATACATATCAATAATTACCTTAACTGTAGATGGATTAAATGGTCCAACCAAAAGACACAGGCTTGCTGAATGGATACAAAAATAAGACTCATCTATATGCTGTCTACGAGAGACTCACTTCAGACCTAGGGGCACATACAGACTGAAAGTGAAGGGATGGAAAAAGAGATTCCATGCAAATGGAAATCAAAAGAAAGCTGGAATAGCAATTCTCATATCAGACAAAAAAGACTTTAAAATAAAGAATGTTACAAGAGACAAGGAAGGACACTACATAATGATCAAGGGATCAATCCAAGAAGAAGATGTAACAATTATAAATATATATTCACCCAACATAGGAGCACCTCAATACATAAGGCAAATGCTAACAGCTATAAAAGAGGAAATTGACAGTAACACAGTAATAGTGGGGGACTTTAACACCTCACTTACACCAATGGACAGATCATCCAGACAGCAAATTAATAAGGAAACAAAAGCTTTAAATGACACAATACACCAGATAGATTTAATTGATATTTATGGGACATTCCATCCGAAAACAGCAGAATACACTTTTTTCTCAAGTGCACCCGGAACATTCTCCAGGATAGATCACATCTTGGGTCACAAATCAAGCCACAGTAAATTTAAGAAAATTGAAATCATATCAAGCCTTTTCCGACCACAATGCTATGAGATTAGAAAAAAATCACAGGGAAAAAAACATAAAAAACACAAACACATGGAGGCTAAACAATACGTTACTAAATAACCAAGAGATCACTGAAGAAATCAAAGAGGAAATCAAAAAATACCTAGAAAAAATGACAATGAAAACACGACGACCCAAAATCTACGGGATGCAGCAAAAGCAGTTCTCAGAGGGAAGTTTATAGCAATACAATCCTACTTCAAGAAACAAGGAAAATCTCAAATAAACAACCTAACCTTACACCTAAAGCAATCAGATAAAAAGAACAAAAAAAACCCAAAGTTAGCAGAAGGTGAGAAATCATAAAGATCAGATCAGAAATAAATGAAAAAGAAATGAAGAAAACAATAGCAAAGATCAAAGAAACTAAAAACTGGTTCTTCAAGAAGATAAACAAAAATGATAAACCATTAGCCAGACTCATCAAGAAAAAAAGAGAGAAGATTCAAATCAAAAGAATTAGAAATGAAAAAGGAGAAGTAACAACTGACACTGCAGAAATACAAGGGATAATGAGAGATTACTACAAGCAACAATATGTCAATAAAATGGACAACCTGGAAAAAATGGACAAATTTTTAGAAAAGCACAATTTTCCGAGACCTTCTGAGAAACAGAAAATATAAACAGACCAATCACAAGCACTGCAATTGAAACTGTGATTAAAACCCTTCCAACAAACAACAGCCCAGGACCAGATGGCCTCACAGGCGAATTCTACCAAACATTTAGAGAATAGCTAACACCTATCCATCTCAAACTCCTCCTAAATACAGCAGAGGGAGGAACACTCCTAAATTCATTCTATGAGGCCACCATAACCCTGATACCAAAACCAGAAAAAGATGTCACAAAAAAAAGAAAACTACAGGCCTATATCACTGATGAACATAGATATAAAAATCCTCAACAAAATACTAGCAAACAGAATCCAGCAGCACATTAAAAGGATCATACACCATGATCAAGTGGGGTTTATCCCAGGAATGCAAGGATTCCTCAGTATATGCAAATCAATCAATGTGATATACCATATCAACAAACTGAAGGATAAAAACCATATGATAATCTCAATAGATGCAGAAAAAGCTTTGACAAATATCAACACCCATTTATGATAAAAACTCTCCAGAGAGTAGGCATAGAGGGAACCTACCTCAACATAATAAAGGCCATATATGAGAAACCCACAGCCAACCTCATTCTCAATTGTGAAAAACTGAAATTGTTTCCTCTAAGATCAGGAACAAGACAACGATGCCCGATCTCACCACTAATATTCAACATAATTTTGGAAGTTTTAGCCACAGCAATCAGAGAAGAAAAAGAAATAAAAGATTCCAAACGAGAAAAGAAGAAGTAAAGCTGTCACTGTTTGCAGATGACATGATACTATACACAGAGAATCCTAAAGATGCTACCAGAAAACTACTAGACCTAAGCAATGAATTTGGTAAAGTAGCAGGATACAAAATTAATGCACAGAAATCTCTTGCATTCCTATACACTAACAATGAATGATCAGTAAGTGAAATTAAGGAAACAATCCCATTCACCATTGCAACAAAAAGAATAAAATACCTAGGACTAAACCTACCAAAGGAGGTAAAAGACTTGTACTCAGAAAACTATAAGACAATGATGAAAGAAATCAAAGATGACACAAACAGATGGAGAGATATACCGTGTTCTTGGATGGAAGAATCAATATTGTGAAAATGACTATACTACCCAAAGCAATCTACAGATTCAGTGCAATCCCTATCAAACAACCAATGGCATTTTTCACAGAACTAGAACAAAAAATTTCACAATTTGTATGGAGACACAAAAGACCTGGAACAGCCAAAGCAATCTTGAGAAAGAAAAACGGAGCTGGAGGAATCAGGCTCCCTGACTTCAGACTATACTACAAAGCTACAGTAATCAAGATAATATGGGGGCTTCCCTGGTGGCGCAGTGGTTGAGAATCTGCCTGCTAATGCAGGGGACACGGGTTCGAGCCCTGGTCTGGGAAGATCCCACATGCCGCGGAGCAACTAGGCCCGTGAGCCACAACTACTGAGCCTACGCGTCTGGAGCCTGTGCTCCACAACAAGAGAGGCCACAAGAGTGGGAGGCCCGCGCACCGCGATGAAGAGTGGCCCCTGCTTGCCGCAACTAGAGAAAGCCCTAGCACAGAAACGAAGACCCAACATAGCAATCAATCAATCAATCAATCAATCAATCAATCTTTAAAAAAAAAAAAAGATAATATGGCCCTGGCACAAAAACAGAAATATAGATCAATGGAACAGGATAGAAAGCCCAGAGATAAACCCACGCACCTATGGTCACCTTATCTTTGATAAAGGAGGCAAGGATATACACTGGAGAAAACACAGTGGTGCTGGGAAAACTGGACAGCTACATGTAAAGGAATGAAATTAGAACACTCCCTAACACCATACACAAAAATAAACTGAAAATGGATTAAAGACCTAAATGTAAGACCCGAAACTATAAAACTCTTAGAGGAAATCATAGGAAGAACACTCTTCGACATAAATCACAGCAAGATCTTTTTTGACTCACCTCCTAGAGTAATGGAAATAAAAACAAAAGTAAACAAATGGGACCTAATGAAACTTAAAAGCTTTTGCACAGCAAAGGAAACCATAAACAAGATGAAAAGACAACCCGCAAAATGGGAGAAAATATTTGCAAACGAAGCAACTGACAAAGGATTAATCTCCAAAATATACAAGCAGCTCATGCAGCTCAATAACAAAAAAACAAACAACCCAATAGAAAAATGGGTGGAAGACCTAAATAGACATTTCTCCAAGGAAGATATACAGATTGCCAACAAACACATGAAAGGATGCCGAACATCACTAATCATTAGAGAAATGCAAATCAAAACTACAATTAGGTATCACCTCACACAGGTTAGAATGGGCATCATCAGAAAGTCTACAAACAACAAATGCTGGTGAGTGTGTGGAGAAAAGGGAACCCTCTTGTACTGTTGGTGGGAATGTAAACTAATACAGCCACTATGGAGAACAGTATGGAGGTTCCTTAAAAAACTAAAAATAGAATTACCATATAACCCAGCAATCCCACTACTGGGCATATACCCAGAGAAAACCATAATTCAAAAAGACACATGCACCCCAATGTTCATTGCAGCACTATTTACAATAGCCAGGACATGGAAGCAACCTAAATGCCCATCAACAGACAAATGGATAAAGAAGATGTGGTACATATGTAGAATGAAATATTACTCAGCCATAAAAAGGAACAAAATTGGGTCATTTGTAGAGATGTGGATGGATCTAGAGACTGTCATACAGAGTGAAGTAAGTCAGAAAGAGAAAAACAAATTTCGTATATTAACGCATATATGTGGAATCTAGAAAAATGGTACAGATGACTGGTTTACAAGGCAGAAATAGAGACACAGATGTAGAGAATAAACATATGGACACCAAGGGGGGAAATCAGGGCAGGGGGTGGTGGTGGTGGTGGTGGTGGGAAGAATTGGGAGATTGGGATTGACATATATACACTAATATGTATAAAATAACTAATAAGAACCTGCTGTATAAAAAATAAATAAACAAATTAAATTAAATTTAAAAAAAAGTTTACATTGCATTGCAGGAAGAGACAGGAAAAAAAAAGTCAAATAAATAAAACGTATATATGTTAGATGGTGATAAGTGATTTCTAGGAAAATCAAGCACGAAAGATGTACAGGGAGTGTGGGGAAAAGATGTGATTTCATACAGGGTGATCAGGAAAGGTCTCAGTAAGAAGGGGACATTTAAGACAAGACTTGAAGGAATTGAAGTGTGAGCTGTATGGCTATTTAGGGAAAGGGCCTTCCAAGCAAGAAAAGTACTGGTGCAAAGGCCTTGAGACAGAAGAGTGCATTGCAGCTAGACAGAGTGAGTGAATGAGAGCGTGAGAGGCTACAGAGCTGTATGAAGGTGATCAGAGAGGTAATGAGGGCCTGCTGGTAGCCATGATGAAGACACGGTAGACAGGGTACATAGATGTATTCTGTTAGTCAGCCATTGGTTTAAAAAAATTAGTTACCTTCTAACACTTTAAAAGTAGGATATTTTACATAAACATTTTGATTTCTAATATCCCTAGATAAAAATATAAGATTTAGCAGCACTAGATATACTTTACCACATTGTGACCAAAATGCTGAGCAGTAGCTGCCCCTTTGATATGGTTCCAGGGCTCTCCAGTGACCCTTACTCCCCTATTTTCTCACAGTTGGCCTGCTCCACGAGGACCTGAACGGGTTTTTATTTGTACCCCTATAAATGAAGAGTTGACTTGGTAGCTAATTTACTGAAGCACGTGAATGCTCTTTGAGCTGCCTTGGTCTTTTCCTAGCCAAAGTCTGTATGGAATGACTCTGGGCCTTGGGGGCTCCTGTCCTGGCTGTGCACCCATGTTGCTCTCTGAATGACCACAAACCACGTGTATAAATGTGCGACAAGAATGGCTACCTCAGCACAATAACAGCTAACATCCAGGTATCTGCCAACTGTACACTCAGGAAGACATGTGGCTGTGGATCAGCATGTTAGAAACTGTTGTTCTGGTTTCACTTGGGGCATTCAGAACGGCCTTTGAATTTTTTATTTCTTTTTAAGTAGTAGTGACCTACAACACTATGCTAGTTCTAGGAACACAACATAGGGATTCAATATTTCTACACATTACAAAATGATCACCAAGATAAGTCTAGTTGCCATCTGTCACCACACAAAGTTATTACAATATTATTAACTATATTCCCCATGCTGTACATTTCATCCCCATGACTCATTTATTTTGTACCTAGAAGTTTGTACCTTAATCTCCCTCAGCTATTTCATTCATGCCCCCACCCACCTGCCCTGTGGCAACCAACTGTTTGTTCCCTATATCTATGAGTCTGTTTCTGTTTTGTTATATTTGTTCATTTGTTTTGTTTTTTAGATTCCATATAAGAGTGAAATCACGACTTCCCTGGTGGCGCAGTGGTTAAGAATCCGCCTGCCAATGCAGGGGACACAGGTTTGATCCCTGGGCTGGGAAGATCCCACATGCCACGGAGCAACTAAGCCCATGAGCCACGACTACTGAGCTTGCGCTCTAGAGCCCGCGAGCCAGAACTATTGAGCCTGTGTGCCACACCTACTGAAGCCCTCATGCCTAGAGCCTGTGCTCCACAACAAGAGAAGCCACCTCAATGAGAAGCCTGTGCACTGCAACGAAGAGTAGCCCCTGCTCACCACAACTAGAGAAAGCCTGTGCGCAGCAACGAAGACCCAACACAGCCATAAATAAATAAATAAATAAATAAATAAAATTTTTTTTAAAAAAAGAGTGAAATCATACGGTATTTGTCTTTCTCTGTCTGACTTAGTTCAATTAGCATAATACCCTCTAGGTCTATCCATGTTGTCACAACATTTCATTCTTTTTTATGACTGAGTAATATTTCATTGTATAAATCTTCTTTATCCATTCATCTGTTGATGGACACTTAGGTTGCTTCCATATCCTGGCTATTGTAAATAATGCTGCTATGACTACTGAAGTGCATATATCTTTTCCAATTAGTGTTTTCATTTTCTGTGGATAAATACCCAGAAGTGGAATTGCTGGATCATATGGTAGTTCTACTTTAAGTTTTTGAGAAACCACCATACTGCTTTCCATAGTGGGTGCACCAATTTACAGTGCCACAAACAGTGCACAAGGGTTCCCTTTTCTCCACATCCTTGCCAACACTTACTTGTTGTCTTTTTGATAATTGCCATTCTGACAAGTGTGAGGTGATACCTCATTGTGGTTTTGATTTGCATTTCTCTGATGATTCATGATGCAGAGCATATTTTCATGTATCTGTTGGCTATTTGTATTACCTTCTTTGGAAAAAGAAGGTAATACAAATAGGTCTCTTCAAGTCCTCTGCCCATTTTATTGTTTCTTTTTATATCCAGAGTTCTACTTTTTTGACAGATAACATTGAGGAACAGAGCTTAGCTGTGTTTCCATGTGCATTTGTATGGTGGAGGTGAGCAAGAAGAGAAGGGAGAAAGGGTATTGTCCATTGTCAAGTCAAAATGAAGAATGCTGGCTCTTTATTTTTTTATTTTTTATTTTTTAATTTTTTAGTTTATTAACATCTTTATTGGAGTATAATTGCTTTACAATGGTGTGTTAGTTTCTGCTTTATAACAAAGTGAATCAGTTATACATATACATATGTCCCCATATCTCTTCCCTCTTGCGTCTCCCTCCCTCCCACCCTCCCTCCCTATCCCACCTCTCTAGGTGGTCACAAACCACCTAGCTGATCTCCCTGTGCTATGTGGCTGCTTCCCACTAGCTATCTATTTTACGTTTGGTAGTGTATATATGTCCATGCCACCCTCTCACTTTGTCACAGCTTACCCTTCCCCCTCCCCATATCCTCAAGTCCATGCTCTAGTAGGTCTGTGTCTTTATTCCCGTCTTGCCCCAGGTTCTTCATGACCTTTTTTTTCTTAGATTCCATATATATGTGTTAGCATACGGTATTTGTTTTTCTCTTTCTGACTTACTTCACTCTGTATGACAGTCTCTAGTTCCATCCACCTCACTACAAATAACTCAGTTTCGTTTCTTTTTATGGCTGAGTAATACTCCATTGTATATATGTGCCACATCTTCTTTATCCATTCATCTGTTGATGGACACTTAGGTTGCTTCCATGTCCTGGCTATTGTAAATAGAGGTGCAATGAACATTGTGGTACATGACTCTTTCTGAATTATGGTTTTCTCAGGGTATATGCCCAGTAGTGGGATTGCTGGGTCGTATGGTAGTTCTATTTTTAGTTTTTTAAGGAACCTCCATACTGTTCTCCATAGTGGCTGTATCAATTTACATTCCCACCAACAGTGCAAAAGGGTTCCCTTTTCTCCACACCCTCTCCAGCATTTATTGTTTGTAGATTTTTTGATGGTGGCCATTCTGACCAGTGTGAGATGATACCTCGCTGTAGTTTTGACTTGCATTTCTCTAATGATGAATGATGTTGAGCATTCTTTCATGTGTTTGTTGGCAATCTGTATATCTTCTTTGGAGAAATGTCTATTTAGGTCTTCTGCCCATTTTTGGATTGGGTTGTTTTTTTGATATTGAGCTGCATGTGCTGCTTGTAAATTTTGGAGATTAATCCTTTGTCAGTTGCTTCATTTGCAAATATTTTCTCCCATTCTGAGGGTTGTCTTTTGGTCTTGTTTATGGTTTCCTTTCCTGTGCAAAAGCTTTTAAGTTTCATTAGGTCCCATTTGTTTATTTTTGTTTTTATTTCCATTTCTCTAGGAGGGGGGGTCAAAAAAGATCTTGCTGTGATTTATGTCATAGTGTTCTGTCTATGTTTTCCTCTAAGAGTTTGATAGTGTCTGGCCTTACATTTAGGTCTTTAATCCATTTTGAGTTTATTTTTGTGTATGGTGTGTGGTATGCTTGCCCTCTGTTAATTACCAATACCCAGGAATTGATCTGGACTGTTTGGGAAATCTACAAGGCTTACAAATTATCAAATGGTCTCTATATGGATGGTTTTCTCTTCATTTACCCATGGGCTTATGACTTAGAAGCTATTATATTTTTATCTTCCTAATTCTGCTAGCCAAAAGTTAGGGTTGAGTCAGCCAAATGCTTCCAAAATGAGTTACAGAATGTACACTTACTCATGAGAAAAGCCATTGTATACAGCAGACTTGTTCTGGGGCAGTACCAACTTGTGCCTGGGACATCTAGGTATTCAGTGTTTTTTTTTTTTTTAATTAAAAGAACATGAGTAAGAATGATTTTTATAGCTAACCTGTGCCTTAATAAGCCTGCACTGAAGAATGGTCATTTAAATGACAGTTTAGAAAGTTTAAGTTAAATACTTCAGAGTAAATCTAACCCCCAAACATTTTAAGGTGAAAAAGAGACACGACTGTTTACTTTCTTTAAAATGATTCAGGAAGATAACTGAATCAATCCTATAGGTTCAGCTCTGATACTTCTCCCCTTAAGTGAGGGAAATGCTTACAAGAGCAAGAACTTCATCCTAAAGTAGGTCTAATGGGCGTCTGTGGCTTGCTTAGAAAGGGCTCTGACAGCAAGCAAACAGAAAGAGCCTCCACAGTGTAAAACACTAAAATGACAGAATCTCATTGAGTCATGGATAGAAGTAAAGGTAACTGCAGCTATGACTACAGTGAAAGTAAGGTAGAGAACTAAATATTTAGCGAATTTACACACTGTAAATTGTCCATTTGAAAAATGCAGGACACATTTGTTAAAATTCAGTATTCACTATGATGATGTCCTGGGTTGGATTTTGAGGCTCAGAGACAAATATTTTTGTGCTGGAAGTTTATTGGAGATATCCTTGGGAGTAACACCTGTAAGAAAGTAAAGGAAGCAGGATTGGGAAGAGGAAGAAGTTTATCTTTGATTCAGTAGCAACAAAGGCCACAGCTGGTCCTGTGGGGAGCTCTGGGGTTGGGATGACCCTTCAGAGTTGCTCTAAGTTGAGGGAAGCAGTCCCCTTGGCAAAGGTATTTCTGAAGAAAGGACTCACCTGTGAGCTTTCACAAGCCAACGTGGCAGCTGGGGCAAGGAACACCTCAGCCATGAAAAGGCAATGTGGGTGGTGCACTTCAGCTCTTGCTACAGTTAATGTACTTTCTTCCCTCAAAGACAGGAGAAGCCGTGGCATTGGAAACGGTGAATGACACACAGACTTCCCTGACTTACACTGCACAGGGAGTATCACAGGAAGAAGTGTGGTACAGTGTGTCATTTGGATGAAGAAAACCTAGGATCAAATTGCACTGGGCAATTTATTAGCTGAGAGCAGGGTCAGCTACAAATTTACAGGACCTGGTACAAAACGTAAGTGCAGAGTCCCTGGTTCAAAAGGCAGGAACATAGGCCATTAAAGCAATTAAAATATAAAGCTTTTTTTTTATTCCTTTGGCAGTCTCTCTCTCAACTTCTTATGGTGTTTTTATTTGCTATTTAATGTTGTTCTAAGTAGAGAAAAATTTCAACTGAAATCATTAGCATATTTATCTTGATATTGAGCAATACCAAGTTAAAGTGCAACTACGATAGTGTTTATTTTGTACCTGCCTATGTATTTCATTCTTATCAGAACAATGAAAATGTTGCACAAAACTAACTTAGTTGTTTTATTTCACTTCTTGATACACTCACATTCTACCAACACTCTCTCCTTTCAACTTATTGATAAGTAAGGAAGGACTTAAAAGAAAAAGAACTGTGGGTTTCCCTATCTTTCCCTTTCCTCCTATGTCATAATTCTCAGCGTAAGTGGTTGGATAGTACAGAGAAATAACATGAGTGTTGAAGGATATGGTAGGGTTCCTTGGTTGTTTGTGTTTCTTAGAGCACCATTTTCTTTTTTCTTACTTTCAAAAAAAATTCTGGTTTGAAAAGAAAGCTTACTTGATCATAGATATAACATGCCTACATAGTACTTGAGTCTTTCTGAACTTCTGTACATTCCTCACCAGAATTCTGGGCTTATAGGGTAGCAAAGAACAGCATATACACTAATGCGTGTATCCCATCTGTTCATACATATACTCCATTGTCTTATCAGACTCCACTTACACAAAACAAATTCAAAGATAAAATTTTTAAGAATTTCAAGACAGTTGCATCAGAGTATTAAACTAAGTGTGAGAAGGGCGCTACACTACTGCAAATGTTGCATGTCCAAGAAGCTGGCCCAGGTTGTGAGACTTTGTAAATCATTTAATCTCTCTGAGCCTCAGTTTCCTCACCTATAAAATGGGGTAATTATGCCTAGAAAGTTAACTTAAATGATTGTCAGAGAACTAAAAGTATGTAAAACTGCTTTGTAAGGAGGGGAGAGAACTTATGTTTACTGAACTCCTTTTATGAGTCCTACTCCAGCCATTCTAAAATACTTGCCTCAAGACAACCCCAGGCACTCTCTAGCCTGTAAGCCCTTGTATATTTCTTAGTCTTAGAAGATAATTCCTGTATCTCTGAACCCTTTCATTTGGTAATAATTATTCATCCTTAAATTCCAGTTTTGATGCCACTGATGCAATAAATGTTTATTAAGCACCTAATATGTTCCAAGTGTTGTTCCAGAATGGGGTTAAAGTTAGAGACCCTGGTCCACATTCCCAAGACTGGTTAATTATCCCCCTCTTGTGAACTTACCTTTATTATAGCATGTGTCACATTATACTATATTGCCTGTTGGTATGTCTCCATCTCCCCTAGACTGTCTCCTTGATTTACTGAAGATATTCCAATGTATGACACTGGCACATAGTAGATACTCAATAAATATTGTTGATAGACTAAGTGAATACTAGCTATTATTGGAAAGCAGAGTGAAGATGTTGAATCAGCAGTTGAAATGATGGTCTGAACAAGGTGAGAAGAATGGGCTGAAGAAATTAATGTGGTACTCCATAGCATCAATACTGGAATAAATAGTAATAATAAAAATTTTCATACCCAAATGCTAACATTTATTGCACTTTTATTTAACCCAGGCACTGTGCCGTGATCTTTTTGTATGTTATCTAATTGAATATTCTCAACTGTCCTGTGAGATGGAAACCATCAGTAACACCACTTTTAAAATGAGGAGGCCACGAGTTAGAATAAATAACTTAGCAGAGCTTTTCAGCTCTTAGGTGGTAGAGTTTGGACTTGACTTCAGTTCTTTCAGCTCCAAAGTTGTTCCATTAAGGACATGGAGATATTAATGACAGCAAAGCAGTGATGAAAATGAAGGCAGAAGCTCACTAGACAAATTGGAGGTTAGGATGGGAAGACAGAGGATTAGATTTTAAGATATTTCAGAGGAAGGCAGTCCATCCAGAGGATGACAAGGCCTAGAAGAGCTGGTGTGTGAAAGGACTTATAGGGAAAGGTCATTGGCAGTGAACAACTTCAGTCACTCTCAGTGAGATGATGTGTCTAAATTATATCAAAGTCAAAATGGTATGCCCAAATTCTCTTCTTTTCCACAAACAAATCTTCCCTGATTCTCCCATGTGGAAAATTTTTCTTCGTCCTTTGAACTCACATAATTCTGTCTGTCCCTAAATTATAAAACGGTATTCTGGATATTTGTGTATATGTCTTATTTCCCCATGCTACACATCCACTAGACTATCTACCTCATTCTTAAACTTTTCTAAAACCCCTAGGATGGCATCTTGCATACACAAGATGCTCAATTTAAAAGATATTGAATACATGAATTAACATAGTAAAAGTAAAATTCTAAACATTTTTGAACTTTCAGATGAGAAGTGGCTTTAAGGTTTCTATTCTGTCAAAATGCAATATTTTAAGTGCTGTTTATATTCCTTGAAAATTTGAGACCCTTTTGAAAAGAATATGAAATCATACTGATTTTTAAATAACATTATTTCATTTCTCAGCTCAATTTTGACACCAATTACATGTTAGAGAGATCTCCTAGATAAGTTGATAGCATTGCAAATTTTTTTTGTATAAGACAAATAATACAAAATCATAATTTTTTCCATTGAAATGTACCTACCAGTAATCATGGCTATATGATTAATGTATGATTAATGTATATTGACTTAACAGTCCTAAGAATTGAAAGATTCTACTGACATTGAAAACTATTAAAGCAAAGAAACCCAAAATACTGTAAGTCCCAATTTTACTTGGTATTTGATTCATTGAGGGGAAATGAAGATGAAGTTTTGATAGATTTCAGTTTATTCCACATTAAAAAGGAAAGTGAAACCAAGTTTTCAACTTCCATAAAAATTAATTTTCTTCCAAGGAGGAAACCTCTGGTTTGTGTTGCGATGAAATTATATTTGACTGTTGAATCACTGTTGTCTTGTAATCCTGAACATGTTTCTACCAAGTTCAGGAAAGGCCACTTGCGTTCAGTAGAACACCTGTGAATGCAGCTGAATTTTAAATACTGGCTGTATCTGAGCATATTTTAAATCACATGCTTTATTACTCAGTTAAAATCATCTGAGTCATCAGCAACTTAGAAATTAGAATAAGTTGCTGAATCAGAACCTAGGTTACAATGCAAAATCAAATTCATTTATTTAGTGAGTAGAAATGTGAGTGTTCCAACATGATATACAGAATCAAATTAGTTAGCAATGATTTTGTTGGCTAATTTGGCAATTCAAATCTTCATTTCCAAGCATGGCAGTTGCATCAGTCTGCTTGGGCTGCCATAACAAATTTCATAGACTGGGTGGCCTAAACAACAGAAATTTATTGTCTCACAGTTCTGGAGGCTGAGAAGTCCAAGATCAAGGTGACAGCCAATTCAGTTTCTTGTGATAGTTCTCTTCCTGGCTTGCAGAAGGCCACCTTCTCTCTGTGTCCTCACATGGCAGAGAGAGCGAGTTCTGGTGTCTCTTCCTCTTCTTATAGGGCACCAGCCTTCTCAGATTAGGACCCCACTCTTATGACCCCATTTAACCTTTATCACCTCCTCACAGTCCCTATCTGCAAATATAGTCATGTTGAGGTTTGGGGCTTCAACACATGAATTTTTGGGGAACACAAACATTGAGTGCATAACAGCAATTATATTAATTTATTAAATTATATATATTTTCTACTAATTTATCTAGCTATTGGCCTATTTAAGTTGTTCTCAAATAAGTTACATTACTCCAGTGGTTCTCAACCCTGGCTGCACAACAGAATCATCAACAGGAGAGCTTTTAAGAAAAAAACAATGCCTGGGTTCCACTTCCAGGAATTCTAATTTAAATTATTTGAGGTAAAGCCTGAATATCAGTATTTTTGCTTTTGTTGCTATTGTCGTTGTTGATGATGATAAGCTGCCGATTTGGGGGGAAAAGTGACTTTATGCATTTTATTCAATCATCTGTATCTAAAATGTATTTGAGCTACCCATTAGATTTTTTAAATTGAAGTAAAATTTCCACAGAGTAAAATATACAGATCAATATAATTCAGTGAGTTCACATATATATCCATGTAACTACCACTACAAATAAGATATAAAATATTTTTACCACCACCGAAAGCCCTTTCTGGTGAACTCCTTTCCCCCATAAGCAATCATAGTTCTGATTTTTTACCACGGATTAGTTTTGCCTATTCTTGAACTTCATATAAATGACATCACATTAGTATGTATTCTCTTGTGTCTGCTTCTTTCATTTCAGTACTTTAGATTCATCTGTATTGTTACATTCTTGCTTTTTTTTTTTATTGTTACGTAGTAATCCATTGTATAAACACATCATTATCTGTGTATTCATTCTCCAATCAATGGGAATTTCTGTTGTTTCCAGTTTAGGGCTACTATGACTAAGTTGCTAAAAGCTTTCTTGTGCATGGTTTTCTGTGGGCACAGTTACTCATTGCTCTTGGGTATATACCAAGGAGTAGAATTGCTAGATCATAGAGTATGTGAAGGTTTAACCTTACAAGGAACTGCCAAACACTTTTCCAAAATGGTTGTATCCTTTTACGTTCTCACAAGCAATGCATGAGGAATCCAGTTTTTCCAAATTATTTTGTTGACTGACATGGTTGCTCTTTAATTTTCACCATTTTAGTTGGTAAAAATGGTATCATTGTGGTATTAATTTGAATTTATCTTTTCAAAGCTTATTTCCTATTCATGCACCTTCTCTTGTGCATTTTCCAAGCTTCTTGCCCATTCTTTTAAAATTGAGTTTTTATCTTTTGTTATTTATTTGTAGCTGGTTTTTAAAATATTCTGAATAAAAGTCCTTTGTGTTACAGACATTTTCTTCCAGTCTTGGCTTTACTTTAAATTTTTTTAATGTACTGGCTTGTAGAAAAACTTTCCAGATGCAGTCAGGATTAAGAACTACTGTCTCCTGCCAAATTTGTAGTTCTTGTTCTTCTCCCTTTCTTCAGTGTCTCTAGATAAGAGTTAACATTTTTTGACAAGTTTGCTTCCTATTTGTTCATTCATTCAGTGGGTTCACAGTCATGCTGAATTGGGGGCATTATTTTTATTTGACTGTTTTGCCTCAATTTTCGTTACCAGGTAGAGTTTAAATGGGTAAAATATGGCTTATTCTGGATAGTATACAAGATTGTAGTCCAGTGGAATGTTAAATTAATGCAAATGTGATCACATCTTATTTTAATAATTGCTTCTGAGACAAAGTTTTGCAAAATCCAGGGTCAACTTTTTCTTTTAGCTGATCTCACATTTAATCACTACACAGTAGATACAACGAACATAACCTGGATTCCACTGTAAATTGTCTTCTAGGTGTATTCTAGGTCTATTATTGCAGAGTGCAGATAAACTTGTTCAAAAATACTTCATTTGGCTATTTTTCAGAAACCTTTTTATAATTTTATGATGACAAAACTTCACAGTACATAGCATTTTTAATTAGCTTCTTTATTTTTTAACATGAGAGCATGCTAAATTCAATGAGGTCATCAGTTTCAAATAATGGAGTCAAATTAAATTTAATGAAAGCTAATAGTCCTATCCATACTCACGAGAGAATGATTGTAGAGACATCATGACTTTCAGTGAAATAGCAGGTCATCCTCAATTCTTCCTTCTCTCTCAAACCCCACACCAAGCTAAGTCAATTCTCCTTTCAGGACCTCTAGTTTTGTCCCCAGTGTTCTATTGCCTCTGTCATTTCTTTCATTATCCACAATTATTTCTCACCTCAGCTTTTGCAAAGGCATCTAACTTGTCACCTCACACTAGGCTGACCCTCTTATATTCATTCCCTGAACCACTACCAGAGTGGTTCCTCAAACAAAACCTGATCAAGTCACCCCCTTGTAAAAGCTCCCCAGGATCCCTCATATCTCTACGATGAGACTCAAAACTCCTTAGCATGGCAAACAAAGGCCTGCTATAAATTACTGTCTAAATTTCTTGGGCCTCATCTCCTTCACTTGGTACCACATACTTTCAGTCCAAGTACACCAAATTCTCACTCTTCCTTCCCTGCTTTTCATGCTGCTACCACTTTCCAACACCCACTTCTTCCATTACATCTGGTGAGCTTACCCCATTCCAGATGCAGCACAAATATTGCCTCCTTGTTGAAAAATTCCCCACTTCTCTCTTTTCAGTGTAAAAATACCATGCAGATTGATTTCTATAAAAAATTTCCCTGTGAGACACTGAAGATACAAAATTGATAGGATTAGAAGGTAATGGTTAAAAGATTGTGGAGTCAGAGCTGAATTTGAAACCTAATTTCTTGGACATAATAACTGTGTCATTTGGGGAATGTTACTTAGGTACATTGTATCAGTTTCCTCATTTATAAAATAAAATTGTATCTACCAGAAAAGGTGGTTGTGAGGATTTAATGAAATCACATATTTGGAAGAATTTAACACAGTGCCCAGAACACAGTAAACTCTGAATAGATAATAGTGGTTGTCATTTTTTAAAAAATTTATTTATTTATTTATTTATTTTTGGCTGTGTTAGGTCTTCATTGCTACGCATGGTTTTTCTCTAGTTGTGGCAAGCGGGGGCTACTCTTCACTGTGATGTGCCGGCTTCTCGTTGCAGTGGCCTCCCCTGCTGTGGAGCATGGGCTCTAGGCACGCAGGCTTCAGTAGTTGTGGCGCACAGGCTTCGTTGCTCCGCGGCATGTGGGATCTTCCCGGACCAGGGATCAAACCCCTGTCCCCTGCATTGGCAGGCGGATTCTTAACCACTGAGCCACCAGGGAAGTCCCATGATTGTCATTTTCATTATTACTGATTGATTATATTTTTATGTGGAAAAGGTTAGGTGTTGAAGAGAAAAAGGCATACTTCTTCTAATTAGGTAAGAGAAAAATAGAAGAGAATGGGTATCAATGCACATGTATGTGGATTACAAATTAAAATCCCTACCCCATTTTCCTTACCAATATGTAGATTTGTAAATAAGAAATCAATATGTATAAGAACTCTAAAAAATCTAGAACTATCTATTACTATAAAATTGCATTAAAATGGCATCCATCTAAAATTCCATATATACAGTTGACCCTTGAACAATACAGGTTTGAACTGCATGCATGGGTCCACTTACAGGTGAATTTTTTTTCGATAGAAAGTACTACAGTATTACATGATCTGTGGTTGGTTGAATCCATGGAGGCAGAACCACAGAGATGGAGGAACCACAGATACAGAGGAACTGTGTATATGAAGGGCCGACTATAAGTTATACTTGGAAGATAAGCCACCTTGGCTAGTTTTGAAAACCTATGGGGCTTAAGACCGTGAGAACCAGAGGGCTACAGGAAACCAAGACTCTGCTCCAGACAGAAAATCAATAAAGAAAAAGTGGTCTCAAATGACACAATAGACCAGATGAACTTAACAGAAATCTATACAACAGTCCATCCAAAAATAGCAGAATACACATTCTTTTTGAGTGCACATGAAACATTCTCCAGGATACATGACATGCTAGACCACAAAACAAGTGGCCTAAATAAACTTAAGAAGACTGAAACCATATCAAGCATCTTTTCTGACCACAACAGTGTGAAATTAGGAAACAATTACAGGAAGAAAACAGGAAAAAAAACATAAAAACATGGAAAATGAACAACGTGCTACCAAAAAAGCCAATGAGTCAATGAAGGAATCAAAGAGGAAATCAAAAAATACCTTGAGATGAATGAAAACAGCAACACAACTTTCCAGAATCTATGGGACTCAGCAAAAAGAGTTCTAAGAGGGAAGTTTATAGTGATAAAGTCCTACATCAAGAAAGAAAAATCCCCCCCCCAAAAAAAATCTTAATAAATAAAATCTTAAATAAATCTTAAATCTTCCAAAGTTAGTGGAAGGAAGGAAACAATAAAGATCAGAGCAAAAATAAATGAAATATAGATTTTAAAAAAAAGCAATAAAGAAGATCAACAAAACTAAGAGTGGGTTTTTGAAAACATAAACCACATTGATAAAACTTGGGCCAGACTCATCAAGTAAAAATGACAGAGGGCCCAAATTAAAAAAATTAGAAATGAAAGAGAAGTTACAACTGATATCACAGAAATACAATCATAAGAGACTACCATAAATAGTTATATGCCAACATATTGAACAATCTTGAAGAAGTGAATAAATTCCTGGAAACATACAATCTTCTAAGACTGAATCAGGAAGAAATAGAAGATCTGAATAGATCTATTACTATTAATGAAATTGAATCAGTAATCAAAAAACTCCCAGCAAACAAAAGTCCAGAACCAGACGGCTTCACAGGAAAATTCTATTAGCACTTAAAGAGGAGTTAACACCTGTCCTTCTCAAACCATTTCCAAAAACTGAAGAGGAAGGAACACTTCTGAATTCATTCTATGAGGCCAGCACTACCCTGATATCAAAACCAGACAAAGATACTACAAAAAAGAAAAATTAAAGGCTAATATCCCTGATGAATATAGATGCAAAAATCCTCAATAAAATATTAGCAAGCCAAATTCAACAATACATTAAAAACATCATACATCATGGTCAAGTGAGATTTATTCCAGGGATACAATATCTGCAAATCAATCAGTGTAATACACCACATTAACAAAACAAAGGATAAAGATCACAGGGTGATCCCAATAGATGCAGAAAAAGCATTTGATAAAATTCAACATCCATTCATAATAAAAACTCTCAACGAAGTGAGTACAGAGGGAACACGATAAAGGCCATTTACGACAAACCCACAGCTAACATCACACTCAATGGTGAAAAGTTGAAAGCTTTTCCTCTAAGATTAGGAACAAGACAAGGATGCCCACTCTTGCCACTTCTATTTAACATAGTATTAGAAGTCCTAGCCAAAGCCATCAGATAAGAAAAAGAAATAAGAGGAATCCAAATTGGAAGGGAAGAGGTAAAACTGTCACTATTTGCAGATGATATGATAATATATATAGAAAACCCTAAAGGATCATCCCCAAAACTATTAGAACTAATAAATTCAGTAAAGTTGCATGATAGGATACAAAGTTAATATACAGAAATCTGTTGCATTTCTATACATTAATAATGAACTATCAAAAAGAGAAATCAAGAAAACAACCCCATTTACAATTGAATCAAAAAGAATAAAATACCTAGGAATAAATTTAAGGAGGTAAAAGACCTGTACTCTGAAAACTGTAAGACACTGATGAAAGAAATTGAAGATGATACCACAAAATGGACAGATATTCTGTTTTCAAGGATTGGAAGAATTAATACTGTTAAAATGTCCATTCTACCCAAAGCAACTTACAGATTCAATGTAATACCTATCAAAATACCAAGGGCATTTTCCACAAATAATCCTAAAATTTGTATGGAAACACAATTGACCCCAAATGGCCAAAGCAATCTTGAGAAAGAAGAATGGAGCTGGAGGTCCCTGGCTTCAAACTATACTACAAAGCTATAATAATCAAAACAGTACAGTGCTGGCACAAAGACAGATCAATGGAACAGAACAGACAGCCCAGAAAAAAAACCATGCACAGAAGTCTATTAATCTATGACAAAGGAGGCAAGAATACACAATGGGGAAAATACAGTCTCTTCAATAAGTAGTGCTGGGAAAACGGGACAGCTACATGTAAAAGAATGAAACTAGAACATTTCTCACACCATATACAGATATAAACTCAAAATGGATGAAAGACCTAAATGTAAGACCGAAAACCATAAAACTCCTAGAAGAAAACACTGGCAGAAGACTCTTTGACATAAGTTATAGTAATATTTTTTGGATCTGTCTTCTCAGGCAAAGGAAACAAAAGCAAAAAATAAACAAATGGGACCTACTTTAACCTTAAACTCTTTTGCATAGCAAAGGAAACCATCAACAAAATTAAAAGACAACCTAGTGAATGGGAGAAAATATTTGCAAATGCTATGTCCCATGAGGGTTAATATCCAAAATATAATAAACAGCTTATACAACTCAACTTAATAAAAAAAAAACATTAAAAAAACAGGCAGAAGACCTGAATAGGCATTTTTCCAAATAAGACATACAGATGGCCAACAGGCACAAGAAAAGATGCTCAATATCACCTATCATCAGGGAAATGTAAATCAAAACCACAATGAGATATCACCTCACACCTGTCAGAATGGCTATCATCAAAGACCAAATGTTAGGGAGGATGTGGAGAAAAGAGAACCCTAGTACACCTTTGGTGGGAATGTAGCATGGTGCAGCCTCTATGGAAAGCAATATGGAGGTTCCTCAAAAAACTGTAAATAGAACTACCATATGATCCAGCAAATTCCACTGCTTGGTATATATATGCACTAATTCAAAGAGATACATGCACCCCAATGTTCATCGAAACATTATTTGCAGTAGCCAAGATATGAAAGCAGCCTAAGTGCCCATGGAGAGATGAAAGGATAAAAAAGATGTGATATTGTGAGATATATCTATATATTATATACATATTATATATATATATATAATGGAATATTGCTCATCCCCCCAAAAAGGAATAAAATCTTGCCAATAGAAACAACATGGATTGACTTGGAGGATATTATGCTTAGTGAAATAAGTCAGACAGAGAAAGAAAATACTTTGTTTTCATTTACATGTGGAATCTAAAAATCGAAACGAATGAACAAATATAACGAGAGAAACAGCCTCACAGATACTGAGAACAAACTAGTGGTTACAAGAGGAGAAGGGGTGGGGGGAGAGCAAAATAGGTGAAGGGGATTAAGAGGGATAAACTATTAATTGTAACATAAATAAGTCACAAGGATGTAATGTACAGCAGAGGGAATATAGTCAGTACAGCAATTTCATAATAATCTTGAATGGTGTGTAATCTATAAAAATACTGAATCACTATGTTGTACACCTGAAACTAATATAATACTGGAAGTCAACTATACTTCAATAAATTTTTAAAAACGTTTACTAAAATTGTCACTTCTTCTGATTATCTTAAATTGATACTTAGAAAGTACTGTGATCACCCAATATAGTTATCACACAAGATGACTGTTCAACTGGATTTTTCAAATCAATGAAAATAGCTCTTATGCATTAGATATAAAAAATAATCATAGCTTAGTGATTAGCCCGCAGTTTTCAATTTCAATTTGGTCTAAGTAATTCTAGTAATAATAATAACAATGAATTTTCCTAATAAACATAAATGTCAATTTTTTTAAATTTCCCTGGGAAAAATGCTCAGGTTTATTGTATTCCCCTACACGTATAAGTTCCATGAATATGCTGGTATACTACACTAGACAGAAATGATTCTAATGACTTGGTACAAAATAATATACTAATATTCTATATAAATAATATACTAACAATAACTAT
Source organism: Eubalaena glacialis (assembly GCF_028564815.1). Classification (NCBI taxonomy): domain Eukaryota; kingdom Metazoa; phylum Chordata; class Mammalia; order Artiodactyla; family Balaenidae; genus Eubalaena; species Eubalaena glacialis. The sequence continues at coordinate 71,849,745 of NC_083724.1, forward strand.
TATATATAGATATAATAGATAAATTCGTCTTTGCTTTACAAAGGAACTTGCTACTGGATTTCCAATATGTTCCACTAGGTATAATTTTATATCTCTTTGAAGTTATAAAGTTCTTTGGGATCTGATTAAAAGCTCTAGAATTCTCTTTCCAGGAAAAAATCCACATTTACACATGGATCATATTTGGGATATACTCTTATGAACACATGGACTATGAAGTTTTTCATGAATTCCAAGTTAAAAAGCACTCCCCTAGTATATTTAGAAAGTAGCTTAATTGTCAGAAATTCAGTTTCCAAATCACTTTTCAGGGACATGAACAACATACAACAATCTGGCCAGCTAGGTCTAATTAAACAAAACAAAACAAAACAGATAATTATGGAAGAGAAGAGACATCTTGGTGCCTAAAAAAGGCCTTTTAATAGATTTCATAGATGCTGGAGGCTGGAGGGGAGTCCATGTATCCCTCTGGTTTCACAGGACCGCCTGTCGCTAGGGTTTGCCTTGGAAAATCATCCTCAACTCACTCCTACCTCTACCCTTACTTTACCTGGGATAACATTTTGATTAAACAACAACCAGGTGATAAATATCTTTTGGCTGTACCCTTTTCCTATTTATTCATACTGTGAAAATCTTTAGCAGATGTGATTTGCTTGGGTGTTTCTTTCTCTCCAGAATACTTTTGCTTTTTGGATTTTATGATTTAGTAACAACCTTGTATCATGTATTAAAAATCAATTATTTACGCATTCATTTAACAAATACTCATTGAACTCCTACTATATGCTTAGCACATGTAATGGGGGATCCAATGAGTAAAATCACAGTCTCATAAGGCTGACAGTCTAGTCAGAGAGATAAACTATAATCAAAGAGAATAGCATAAATAACTACAAGAGTCACAGTGCTATGCAGGAAAGGTACAAGGAGCTACAAAAGGATATGATTGCAATACTGGACAAGTCAGGAGCTCAGAAAAGGAACTGAACGTGCTGAAATTTAAAGAAAGAATGAGAGCTAACCAGGTGAGTAAGAGTAGAAAAGCACTCCTGTGCAAAGACCCGTGTCCTCTTCTGTGCCTGGACTTGCTCTTGCTTTACTCAATTTGGTCTGTGCTTGGATGTTTGTATCTTGCTCAAACAGTCTGTGCAAAGGCCCCGTGGCTAGAGCAAACTAATCGGAGGTGTAGGTATAATTCATATTCCTCTTGCAACTACATACTTTTTTCACTCAGAGACTCAGGGACTCAAGGTGTCCCAAAGACTGAAAGTTTTCCTCTCCTGCATCTAGAGGTAGTTTGGCTGGAAGGAGGAGCTTTGGATCTGAGCATGAGAAGAGATGGCTACTACCAGCTGTGTACTTCTAGGCAAATCACACAATCATTCCCTTCTCGGGTCTTGGTGTTTTCACTAGGATAATCCATATAGGAACATTTTAGCAAATATCTTTATCAGTTAGCTGTAAAGAAGACATATAAAGTGTAGTGGATGTAGGTAGTGGTGATAATTTCAGTAGTGGTGGTGGTACTCTTTTCTAAAACTCCATCCTGCTCAATGTTTTCCATAAAGTGATTAAATGGCAGCCACAGAGCTTCTGCTATGTGGCAAGGGCTAGGAGCCATTGCCATTGCCTTGTGTGTGCTGGGGGAGGGACTGTGGTCTTTAAGTTCAGGTAAAAGAGCTACAGCTAGGAATTTGCAGAGCATTTTAAAGAAAAGCAAAACCTATTGAAAAAAATCATGCAGAAAACAATCAAGACGTACTTTGAACAAATTTAATTCTTAGGCCAAGGTTTGAGCAAGACACATATTTGAGCACAGATGAAACTGAGTAAGGCAAGAGCGAGTTAGGACATAGAAGAGGATTCTCGCTGGACCAACGCAGCATCTCTTCCCCTACGCTGACCTGTAAGGATTATCCTGAGCGCCAAGGAGTGAAGAGTCACCCCAGCACCCAGCTTATGTTCTTAGCGTGCAGAACATATACAGGGAGTAAACTTTGCCTTGGTCTCATTTCAAAAGAGGGTTTCAGACATTCCCAGCAAGTCTTTTTTTTTGCCTTTATAAACTCGTGAGTAAAACAAATTCTTACAAAGAGATCCCTCTGCTTGGTAAATCCTTCCTGACTATTGTCTAAAACCAGGGTGTCAAGACTGAACACAATCAGTTAATTCCGTCACTCAACTGAATTCTGTCTTGATTTCTGTTTGGTAACCTATGTGTTACCTTATATTACATCTCGTTAGATCCTCATGTTCTCAACCAAACTTCCAGAGTAAGTTACGTATTTAAAGCCAAAGCAAATCAGAACTATTTTGACTGAGCCAACTTCTCCCAACGTTTACTGATACACTGCTTTCTAACCCATACCCAGCATTGTCTCACTCACTAATGGGGTGAATGTGAACTCAACCCAGTGGTCTATGTTAAGCTGTTTCACCTTCCAGCTGAACAATGCTCCCCTTTAAGAAGTATCAGAGAACCAAAATTGCTAGACGAGACCTGACTCAACTTGTTTCTCTGTTGTAGCATAAGATTAAAGCATTTTTTCACCTGCTTCCCCCAACCTCCACCCTTTCTTAATCCTCTATCCGGCTGATTCATAACAGCTGTTAAATAACTAGACATTTAAGTAAAGGCAAACTGAACCTGTAAATCAATGTGTGTGATATAATAACCAACTCTTTCTGGCACAGCTTGCTCGTACTGTCTTGGTTTGCTTTTTTTATGCTGATTTCAGCTGCAGCATCTGCGTGAAGGGGTTTAGCACAATTGTAAATACTAATCTCCAGGCTGCTAATGTCATTATGGAAATGCGTATAAGTAAATGAAACTCACAGTACATTCCTAGAGATGTGATGGGAAATTTTGAAGACATATTTTTCCTCCAAGATGTTGCAGTCCTCCTGAGTGGAATATTTGTTAGGATCGTCTTGCTTGTAAACTACAGAGGCCAACATCAGAGCTAGTTTCAGCAGAGTAGGTAAATTACAACGGTACAGGATGTCTCATCAACCCAGTTGCAGGGATGTAGTGGGGCCTCAGAAGGGAACTGACACCAGAACCTGGAAAGCCATAAAGATCTTCTTTCCATTTCATCTCTTTTAGTCCAACTGTTCATTCTTTTTGCTCTGCATTCACTAGCTTCCTCTGTGTGGCAGACATTGGCTGGTTGTTTGGCAAATCTATTTTCCTTCTCTTCTAGGGACACATCTAGACCACATTTCCCATTAGGTATAGTCACCTACTCGATTCTGGCCTTCATTTTGAAGTCTGGCCCATAAGAAGCTCCTGTACAATTCTCTTGTCTCTCTCTCTCTCCCCATCTGCTGGCAGAATGAATGAAGACCTTAGAGCAAGGTGAGAGCCACAGGATAAAAGGATCTCAAGCCCTGAATAACTGCATGCCCCTCCCTCCTCCTATTAACCCCTCCCCCCAACTACCATGGACTGGATGTGACTGAGAAACAAAGTTCTATCCTGTTCAATTCTATTCCATTCTGTTAAACTGTTGAGATTTGGGGATTTATCTTTTAAAGCAGCTAGTATCATTCAAAGTCTCCTTTCCTGTTTTGGAAAATTCCCAACCTGCAGTTTCAGAGCATATATTTTACAAATACAGCCCCCCAAATAAGGAAAAAGTCTTCTCTCCACTGGTTTTAATTCCACATTTTCAGGAATCAGACTGATTGAACCAATGGGTCAATTCCGACCCTTGATACAATCAACCTTAATGAGGGAGGTAGGGACTTCCTTGGTGGCGCAGTGGTTAAGAATCCGCCTGCTAATGCAGGGGACTCGGGTTCGAGCCCTGGTCCGGGAAGATCCCACATGCCACAGAGCAACTAAGCCTGTGCGCCACAACTACTGAGCCCACGTGCCACAACTATTGAAGCCTGTGCGCCTAGAGCCCGTGCTCCGCAACAAGAGAAGCCACCGCAATGAGAAGCCCACACACTGCAACGAAGAGTAACCCCCACTCACCACAACTAGAGAAAGCCCGCATGCAGCAATGACCCAACGCAGCCAAAAAAATAATTAAAAAAAAAAAGAATTTATGTTTAAAAAAAAAAAATGAGGGAGGTGGGGTTGTCATGTGCAAAATGGCCACTAGAGGGTTCACCATGTGAAGAGAATAAAACCAAGACAGATCTGAGTTCCTCTTCCAGTTCTGCTGCTAACTTGTTGGATAGTGTTAATCAACACACTTAACTGTTTTGGGCATCAGTACCCACATATCAGAATGAGAGATTTAGACTGTCATCTCCAAGGTCTTCTGCAACTTTAATATAACCCGTAAAGCTTCCTATTATGCCTAGAAAACAACTCAACTCTTACACAGTGAAATGAGAGTTTCCTTGAATTTTTTTGTGCTTAGCATAGAGATGCCCCAAATATCACAGGACCTTTTTGCTGTTCCCAGACACCCTGTTTGGTGCCCTAATATCATGGGAATGCATAAAGGTACCATTCTAAAAGTTACTTCTATCAATACATTGTTTGTGGAATACACTAATGGCTTTTTCTGCTGATCTTTCTTTAGGTTTTCATAGTTTCTGGGATTACAGTGTATTGATTAAAAGCACAGATGCCAAAGTCTGATTGCCTGGATTCAGATCCCAATTCCACCATTTACTAACTTTGTAATAGCTACCTTACAGAGTTATTGTAAGGATTTTTTAAAATTCACATTTATATGGCTCTAGTACAAAATGAATGCTTAATAAATATTTGCTGAAAAAATGAACTTATCTCCTTCTTTTGCAATTGTTTAAGTATCTGTCTACACCACTAGCCTTTAAGCACCTAAAAATCAGACACCCAGTTTCATTGAACTTCCTGTCATTCAGACCCTAGCCCAGGGTCTAGCATGTAATATCTGTTTAATAAATATTTTTAAATGAATAAATGAATAAATGGTATTACATGGAATATTTAGTCTTACAAAAATACAAATGGTATGTATTTCTCTCATATTAAGGTCCTTCAATTAACTACTACTTATTAAGGATATCTCCTCTTTTGCCAGAGGTGCATTCCTTTATGAATAGTCTAAGGTATGACATTCTTCTATCCCAGGGTTTCTAGTATGTGGCTATTGATTAGAATTACTTGGGGGTCTGAGGAGCTCTTTAAACATACTGATGACTGGGTCCCACCCAGACTTATTGAATTGAAATGTTGGGGGTAGATCCTAGGCATCAAGCTATTTTTAATGCTCCCCAGGGAGCAGCCAGGGTTGAGAACCTCTATTCTGGCCTATCTGTTCATGTTGCAGCCATTTATTAAGTATATGTGTTTTTCATTTTTGTAACTTAGATTTTTCACGCCTCTACTTGTTCAGCATGGTCTGTTAGGCATTATATTAATCAGATTTATCCAGAGAAACAGAATCAACAGGAGATGTATGTGAGAGATCGATTTATCTTAAAGAATTAGCTCATGTGATTGTAGAGACCTGGCAAGTCCAAAATCGTCAGGGTAGGCTGCAGGCTAGAGACCCAGGGAAGAGTTTGAGTCCAAAGGCAGTCTGCTGGCAGAACTCCTTTTTCTTCCCAGGAGATCAGTCTTTTTCAATTAAGCTTTTCAACTGATTGGATGAGTCCCACCCACATTTTGGAAGGTAATCTGCTTTCTCAAAGTCTACTGATTTAAATATTAATCTCATCTAAAAAAATACCTTCTTAAGGAAACATCCAGAATGGTGTTTGACTAAATATCTGAGTGCCATGGCCTAGCCAAGTTGACACATAAAATTATCATGGGCACTTAGGATCTCAATTTTTGCCGTTTCCTCTGCTTATTTAAAAGCAATTTCCGGTGACTCCATAGTGCTCCAACAGGGCTTGCTTTACAATAATCAATTTCCTTATGGTGGAGATTATGACTGCTGCTCTAGAAGAAGCAGGAGAAGCAAACCTGAAGTGGAAGGGTTAAAAGTCTAACTCAAAAGCCCAGCTCTCCACGGCCTGGGGAGGATTCTACATCAGCTGGCTTTGTCGCCAGAGCTCTCTTGTTTCACATTTGTCTCCCTGTGAATGTCTCTCAGAAAACTGAGCTACTATGTCTGTCAAATGAGTATACACATTCATCTGCTCTTATGGGAATTACATCCAGGAATTCTAGATTAATCTCAGATCAAAACTGCCAGTGTGGGCTTCCCTGGTGGCCCAGTGGTTAAGAATCTGCCTGCCAATGCAGGGGACACGGGTTCGAGCCCTGGTCTGGGAAGATCCCACATGCCGTGGAGCAACTAAGCCCGTGAGCCACAATTACTGAGCCTGTGCGTCTGGAGCCTGTGCTCCGCAACGGGAGAGGCCGCGACAGTGAGAGGCCCGCGCACCGCGATGAAGAGTGGCCCCTGCTCGCCACAGTTGGAGAAAGCCCTCGCACAGAAACGAAGACCCAACACAGCCATAAATAAATAAATATATTTATTAAAAAAAAAAACAAAAAACAAAAAAAACCTGCCAGTGTAACCAACAGATTCTCTGCTGAAAATAGACACAATAACTGTATCAACACGTAGTTGTCCTTTTCAAAAATTTGATTCCAAAACTTGAACCTAATCAGAGTTCCTCAGTAAAGGCTTATAGGGTGTTTTCCTTGCTTGGATAAATGAAAATCCACTTTAGAATAAAAATTCCTTTACAATTTTACGTGTGATTTCAAAATTGAAATTATTTTGGAAAAGTACAATTGTTAAGCAGTGGCTTTTTCATCTAGACTGTAGATTGAGTGGTCAGAATGTCAGAGGATCCAGATCTCCAGAATTATTGGAAATGTGCCTGACTTATTTGACCCCAAGCATTTTAAGAGACTTTGTATAAAAAGTCTGCAAAACATGTTGTGTAGCCAACATTGCTTTCACACCAAAAACTCAAATTGGAATAGTTTTAGAATGAATTAGAGTTTTAAAATAGTCCATAATTTCTAGTTAATCCCTCATGTTTGTTAAACAATTTTTACATCTTTTGTATAAAGTATCTGTATCACTGATTAAATTGGATGATTTATAGATTGGTTAGTCCCATGAAATTTTAAGTGAATCTTTGAATAATAATTTCTGGTTTATGTATTCATATGTTAAATCATGCATCATTTAGCTTTATAATTAAGCTAAATTACCAATAACATATTATTAATAATCCCACTAATTAAAATAATAATTACTGGCTTCAAAATTAGTAATACTATCCCAATCTATCCCAACAGCTTCTATTGCTAAAGGGGCATGCAGTGCCTACTCCAAACTAAAAGGATCACTCTTTTTCTGATTGACTAAAAATATACTTAAAATATTGAATCATAACCCTTTTTCACAAAAAGAAAGTTTTGCATGGCCTGTCTTAGTTCAAAGTGAATTAAAATTAGGCATGTTTTGAAAGTCATCATTAGATTTGCGGGCAAGTTGACAGATTAGGAAACTACTGATTCCTCGGAGGAGTACTGCAAACTATGTGGTTGGAAATATAAAATTACTTACATCAGGTTTTCTCACACTACCTTAGAGTCGTAGATTTACATGGTGGTGGAATATAGCATAATATCTCAAGCAATGTGTCAAGATCACTTGTGAGATACATGGCAAATAATCTGTTATTATGACAGGAACCAAAAAAGCAAAGCTATATGACTTGTGAAATTTTACCCTCCCTTCCTCCTCTGCCCCCATTTCTAAAGAGAAAGATTTCTTGCTCCCTGAATCAGCTTTTGGAACCTCTGCCTTTTGTTGTACAGAATGCAGGTAAAGGAGGGACTTGAAAATTAACAGAAGCAAGAGAAGCAAAGTTGATCTATATGATAAACAGCTGAGACAGAAAGCAGGGGGGAGAGGGATAAAAAGTTAATCAGACTGGGTTTGCGAGAGTTTTCAAGGGCAATAGGAAAGGAAAGATAATTAGGAATATCTGGAGATGTTTTTGGAAAAATTGAAAGTAACAGAGATGAGGAAAAAGGATTTATTTTAAGCATATTTCCTGTGGTTCATAAATGTCAACTCTTTTGGCATTTTAAAGAGAAGTGAAGAAGTTAAGTTGCTTCTCAATTATTTTGAATGCCAGACTGATGTTTCTCTGAAAAATTCCATGCAGAGAAGGAGCCACAGGGAGGCTCAGCTTTATTTAGGTTACATTACTAACAATAATAGTTTACATACTTTTAATAAACTGAAGTAACATTACTTTTATTCAGTTGCATGTTTCATAAGTGGGGAGAAAGAGGTAAAGTTAAAACTCTCTTGCCAGAAACAACATAGCCCATAGTGACCAGCTGGTATTAATGTACCATTATTAGATGTGGCAGTTTCAGTATATTGGAGAGCTTATAAATTGTAATTTTAAAAAATGTTACCCTCATATTGTTTATCTTACTGATGGAGGTTTCACACAGCTGATGTCAGAGTCAGAATTAGATCTCAAACTAAAAACAAATTCAGTATAATGCACCACGCTATGGACAGTTTTTTAAAAATTCAACAAAAACTTAGTTCCATTAACACTTCCTTATCTTTTTATTCACCAGATATGCAGATATGTTAAAGGAAAATAATTTTCATAGTAGACAACTATTTTTATTGGCCTATTAAGTTATCATCAATCTTTCTTATGTTAAACAATAATAACATTACTTGATTAAATATTAGTATTCTTATTCCTTGATATTTAAAAAGTACTCCAACTACCAGTAGCACAGGTATCTCCTGAGAGCTTTTAGAAATGCAGAATCTAAGACTCTGCTCCAGATGTATTGAATTGGAATCTGCATTTCACTTGATCTCCAGGTGATTTGTAATCATATTAGAGTTTGAGAAGCACTGTTCTAATTCATAGATGTTCTTCAAGTGTAATCAGTGACTACCTGTATCAGAATCACCCAGGATGTTTATAAAATATGCATTTCTGGATCCTATCTGAGATCTAGTGGGGCCTTTGAAAATAAATCCTTAATAATATTCTGTGTGATTGTGATGCACATTAAAGCTTGAGGAACAAAGTACTGTGCATTTTCATGTATCAATATTTTGACCCATCTGCTACTCTATTTATGTTCAGCTCTAAGCCTATAGCTACATGATTATTGGGTTTGCTGTACTTCTTGGGTTTGCTGTACTTCCTTGGTGCTTATTGGTACCCCATCCTTTCCGAGCCATCCAAGGCATAAGCTCATTACACTTGGAAACTCTTTCTGACCTAGTCTTACTGGCTTTTCCCATATCTCTATTCAACTACTGGGGAAAAAGAGTTTTCTAAATCTTGAGGGTAAAAGTCCTTCCCAAAAGAATCACCTGGGAGACCATCTGTAGCTGATTCCTTAGGGTCTTTTACGGGAAGACATTTTCTTACTTCCAAAATATATTTTAAATTCATAATGTAGTACTAAATGCTTTCAACTTAGTTTAAGGGAAAGGGCAATGCAAGAGAAACTACAATACCTGCTTCTAGTGCCTTCTCTGCTACCTATTAGCTATTGGCCTTAGGCAAATTATATAATCTTTCTGAGCCTCCCTGCCTCACCTGTGAAATGAGGATAATGATACCTGCCTGAAGGTTGGGCACTGCTCCAGACTGTCCCTTGAGATCCCTTCCAACTCTGAGATCCATGATTCCATTATTCCGTCAAGTCAGCATATATCACAGTAATCACCATTTTGTGTTTCTACACTCTTGGATTCTTTCATCAGTTTTCCTCTCCAATCTGTCATCTCCTTGAAGTCACCTAGGTATACCTCTCCCTTACAACTATTTTAGTAAAAACAAATTTAGAACATTCTTATCAGAGAAATTTACTTTCACCGTAAGTTTAAAATATGCCGTTATTTAAGATAATTAACCTGTCACAGTTAAAACACCATGTCTGTTAATTATGTACTCAAGTGGGTGTGGATAACGAGCCATACTTGAGAAATTTAATAGTTGTCACTTAATTTAACTACTCACTGAGCTCATCTAAAATACATGAGAACAAAATAGTAAGGTGGAGCCTCTAAGGTTTCACGTGCAGTAGGAACAACTCAGCAAACACATTAATGAATACAAAATCTGTAAAATTCAATGAGCCACTGGAACATACAAACTGAACAGATAATTTAAATTCCTGCCCATCAAAAATGACTTAATCTCATCTACATTTTCTGAGTTTAATAGGGCTAAATAAAACTCCGTATTCAGAACCTCTAACATTTTCCCAAGTAGAGTAGAAGGACAAGGTGCTTGTTGAGCTACAATGTGACTTGTATAAGTGACCACTTCTACTTTGAAGAATTCTTGTTAAACATTTCCTGAATGCTGCACTTAAGCAGCTGTCATGGTGCTCTACTTATAAAAGACTTTGTTATACTGTTTCTTGTTATAGTTGTATCTTGATTTATAGACATATGGCTATATGATGTATTGACTAAGAGCGGAAGCATTGAAATCAGACAGACCTGGATTTGAATCCTGGCTGACTTACCGGTTATGTAACATTGGGCAAATACTGAATATCTTGTTTTCTCACCTTCAATGATGTTAATAATACCTTCCTTCAGAGGATATTGAGGATTGAAGGAAATAAATTTACTTAAAAAATAGATTTATACAATCATGCATTTGCTCATTCATTTTGTCAACAAATGTTTACTATGTGCCTTCTATATGTCTTCTAGATTTCAGGAATGATACATTCCTGATATTTAGCAGAAAACTAGCCAGACAAGCCACTACCTTCAATGAGATGATACTGTAGTTGCCTATAACAAATCCTGTCTCACAGTAATCATTGAACAGTTGATGATGATGATGACTGTTTTTATTATTAAAGGCATATTACTTTAATCCAAAATTAAATGTTAAACCCAAAATACCATTAAACATTTAAAATGCACAGCAATAAATAGGTACATTGCTCATTGTTGACATCTCCCATACACATGTGCAGCTTTTCCAAACTCAGTTCCTATGTGAAGGGGCTAAATCCCTGAGGTACAGACAAGCAGACCTGAAATTGCATCAAAAGGAAGAATTTTAAATGAGCTTTAAAATTCAAGTAATATTGAAATTGCCCAGAAGAGCTGTATACGGTGATGCTTCAGAGCATGAACTCTATAGCCATTTTATTAGGTTTGAATCCTAACTCTGACACTTGCTAGCTTAATGACTTTGGATAAGTTAATCTATCTCTGCTTCAGTTTTCTCATATGTAATATAGCAATAATAATAGTTTCTACCTCAAATAGTTGCTATGGATAGTAAATGAGTAAATCCATGTAAATCCTTTACAGTAGTGCCTGGCACAAAGTGAGGACAAAACAAGTGTTAAACAATGTTATTATTATTATTTTATTATTATTGCCACAAAGCACTTATCATTGGCATATGGAGAGAAATGTGTATGACGAAACTAAAATGAACTTCCCCTGGATGGTATAGGGGAAATAATTCAAAACGCTGTGCATATATCTATGTTTGGTCACCATCTGCTGTATTTTCCAAATTGTTAATTTGAATATTAATATGTGTTACATGAGGAAAAAAAAGACTTCTAGAGGATGTTAATACGAGTTACATGAAGAAAAAATGAGTTTCATAATCCATAAATTTAAGAAGGGTTAGACAGCTTTCAAAGTTAGACAGCTTTCTTACTGCAGGACTTCTCAGAGCACTTAGTATGCTAATATGCAAGATCGTTTCCAAAAGAAGAATACAGTATTTCCCAAAATTATTTTATCAAAATTTTGAAGATTTAGTGTTAAAGGAAATAAAGTTTGGGAAACAATGATATGGGTGGGAGGGAGATTTATTCTGGAAAGTACATAAAATATCATCCTCAATTTACTCAACTGTTAAAAAAAAAAGTGATTAAAAACTGGTCAGAAGGAAATAGATAAAGGGGAACGGTCAGTGGTGTGCTGAAGCAAGCTCATACTGCCTTATGAGAGTCAAGGGTTAAATTTTCAGGAATTTTGAGAGACAGTTTTTAAACAGAGCCACTACTTTTTTCAGCTTTACTGAGGTATAATTGACAACACCACAAGATATTTAAAGTGTACAATGTAATGATCTGATATACATATACACTGTGAAATGATTCCCCCCATTAAGTTAATAAACACAGCCAACAGCTCACATATTTATCTTTTTTTTTTTTTTTGGTGAGAACATTTAAGTTCTATTCTCTTATATAATTTCTCTCTTGTATAATTTCAATTATACACAACTACAGTCACCATGTTTTACATTAGATCATGAGACCTTATTCATCTCATAACTGAAAGTTTGTACCCTTTTACCATGGTCTTCCTATTTCCTCCACCCCTCAGCCACTGGCAATCACTTTTCTACTCTAAACAGAGCCATTATTAAAAAATAAACTATATAAACTTACAATTAAATATGTACAATTGAAAATGAACATCATAAATATTCAAAAGTAATCAGTTCCTAAATATTTTACTGCACTTTTTTATTATCTATGCTCTTGAGGTTATTTACATCTATTGTATCTGTATAGTAGAAATACTATATAGTGGTGTGGTATCCCAACATATCTTTCCCACTCTGTTTGGTGACTTCATCTTGGTAGCTTGAAATCAGCCTTGATGAGAGTATTTATACCATGGAATTGTACAAATGCTGTGGATCAGAGCTTGATTTATTGTTCTGTAGATTTTCTAGACTTAAGGATGCAATGGAGAAAATGTTAATAATGCAGATTAAACTTAAAAGCGTGTCAGGTCTGTAGTAGTTACATTGTAAATAACACAAAAAAATTAAGGAAATCGTCTTTCAGTATTCAATGAATTGGGAGATTAGGTTTGACATAAATACACTGCCATGTGTAAAGTAGATAGCTAGTGGGAACCTGCTGTATGGCACACGGAGCTCAGCTCGGTGCTCTGTGATGACCTAGATTGGTGGGATGGGGGGATGGGGAGGCCCAAGAGGGAGGGGATATATGTATACATACAGCTGATTCACTTCACTGTACAGCAGAAACTAACACAACATTGTAAAGCAATTATACTCCAAAAAAAAAAAAACCAAACTATTATCTGATTCAGCAATGAAGTCACCAAAATCATTTATGGACTAATGAGTGAGATTCCAACATACATTGTCATTGCTTCACTTTCATCTTGTCCATTAGCATAAATGAATTAGCCTTGTTTTGTTAATGTGGTGCAAATGTTGATTAATTTGCAGATATTGAATTGTTTGTAGTTTTCTCTTATGATTGTTTATATCTCTGTGTTAAGAAGCCATATTTTGGATTCAATAATAGGGACCCAAAAGGGAGGCCTATAGATTAAAAAATAAACTTGTAAATACTAACTTAGAGTATTCATTCTGGAGTGAACTGAGAGATTGTCTGATCCACTGCAGATATTGACTAGCTTCACATTATACTTCCATTATGTGCTGTTGTTTTATCTTCAGGAAGATTAACAGACATCAGCAGTTTATTATGCTCTTTTCTTTTGCTTATGTCTAAAATTTTTATTTATAAAAGAGATGGAAAAAAATCTAACTAAATATTTCATAGAGAGGGCACATTAAGTTGTTTTTAACCGTATTTGTCTACCTTAACTTTGGGCTTTGGACAGGGAGCTATCAGCTCATTTTGGAGTTGAAATTTAATGACAATTAACATTGGGTAAAAGTCTGCATATTTACATAGCTTCAAACCTTTTTTGCACTAGCTGAAATAATTTACAACATCCTTTTCATCTCTTACCATCCCCTCCAACTGAGAACTCATTTGCTCACTTCTCCCTTACCCAGATATCTCATGGACTTACATCAACGCTTAGGTTTCAGACACCACAGGGGACCTCACAAAATTTGAGCCCACAACAATTATTCTAACGCACAGTTTTACTGATGACTAATTTAACTATGGGAAAATCTGTCACTTGTCTTCCTCCATCTTCCCACCCACCTACCAGCAACACTTGCACATTCTCCTGTGTTAGTGATGTCTCGTGCATTTTCGCCACTGATAATCTTCCTATGAAATGTGTAGCAATGCTTCTCCTAACATTTCCCCCAACTTTCACTTTTATTCTAATATAACATGCTGAGATAAAATGTTTGCATTCTCTAAACAGGTTCCACAGCCCTGTACCTAGACTCTTACATTTATAGGAAATTAAAGCTGATGTTAGAGACCACCTGGTCTGTTGTTTTCAAAAGTGTATTACACAGGTTATTATTAGGCATTGGCAGAAAAGGGATTGCTTTACTGCAGGAATTCTGAGAGCTTTTAATGTGCTAATAGAGTTGTGATATTTTTAGAAGGTTAAGGAACATGGCATTTTCCAAATGCATGTGCTCGTGGAAACGTTTTTCCTGGAACACGCTTTAGAATCTGAGTTCCATGGAATATGACTTGAATTAATTCCATCCTTATACTACAGAAGGGAAAAATAGGATCTATAGAGAAGGAGCAACTCGCCCAGAATCCCTCAGATATATATGGTATAATGAAGATTTATATGGTAGACTAGGACCCTAGAGTTCTTTTTCTTATACTCAAGTTTTCAATATCTTTGTGTGGGTCCAGCCACACCCCTTTCTTGGTTCTCGTAATAATCAATAGACCATATATAGCTAGTAAATCAGATACGGGTGAGACTCGAGGTAAGAGTCGTTCTGAGGCAAAATTCCGCTCCAGCTGTGAACCCATGAGATCAGACAAGTTGTGTGCTTCCAAAACACAGCGGTAGAACAGGAATAGGATAGATATCCCCATTCCAAAGGGGGAAATAGGAAAGAAGGAAGGGGTGATGGGTCCCAAGTAAGTTCAAAACCCAGCCAGGCAAACTTCATGAGATCTTAAGGCAGGAGAATAATCCTCTTTGGCTCAATGCTCTGTTCTTCCGGCCCACTGGGGCAGATGGCCCACTTTCCAGACCCACTGGGGTGGTGGTCTTGCCCCCAAAGCTCTGCTGGGCAGGGGTCGGCCCCACAGCTCTGAGAGGCCCCACTTTGGGCAGAGGTTTTCTGGCCTGTTGAAAGCAAGGTGATGACCTCCCTTTTTGAAAACAAAGAGGCAACCCTGATGATTTTTGAGTCACTTTCGGGGTCAGTCTTCCCTTGTCTTCAAGAATAGCACATGTTTGCAGCCAAACAGCTCTACGGTCCTGTCCTATAAAATCCTAGGAATCTGACACCCTTCCTTAATTCCTTCCCATCTCTTTCCTCTTCAGTTCAAACTGGCAATTTTCCTGCTGGGGTAGCTGATTAAGTTCAGGGTTCATACCTACATCTCTTATCATACCATCATCTCTTATGCTTGGCCATGCCCTGAGTGTTCCCTTATGAATATACTTTCTCTTTTTTTGCAATATGGATAGGCTGAGAATTTTCCGAGTCTCAAAGTTCTAGTTCCTTTTTGCTTAATAATTCTGTCTTCAAGTCATGTCTCTCTTCCCAAATTTTACTATAAGTAGCCAGGTGGAGCCAAGTCACACCTTCAACGCTTCGCTTAGAAATCACTTCCAAAAAGCACTAGAACACGAACACAACTCAGCCAAGTTCTTTGCCACTTTATAACAAAGATCTCCTTTCCTCCATTTTCCAATGACATGTCTGAGGCCTCATCAGAAAGGCCTTCACCATTCATTTTTCTGCCAAAATTCTGTTCATGATTACTCAGGTAGTCTCTAAGAGGACTGAGGCTTTGTCTACAACTCTCCGTTTTTCTTTCTGAGCTCTCACCAGAATAGCCCTTAATGGTCCACTCACAGCACTGTAGGCTTTTCCTCGCCTCTACCCATTTACCCAGTTCCAAAAGCACTTCCACATTTTAGGTATTTGTTACAGCAGCACCCCAACTTCTTGGTACTAATTGCTGTCTTAGTTCAGGCTGCTATAACAAAATACCATACAACGGGTGGCTTATTAACAACAGATATTTATTTCTCACAGTCCTTGAGGCTGAAAGTCCAAGATCATGGTATCAGCACAGACAGGTTCTGGTGAGAGCGTTCTTCCAGGTTGTAGACTACTGACTTCTTGTCATATCCTTATATGGTGGATAACAGAGAGAGAGAGACAGGAAGCAAGCTCTCTCACTTGCTTCGTCCATGAAGTGCACATATCTTTTAGATCATATTTTTCAATTTTTGTTTGGGAAAATCAACAGACTATAGACATAAGATACAAGAAATTTAGCAATAACAAAAGACTTTCAACACATTTCATCGCGTACCTACAATATACCAGGCATTATACTAGGCCCTGGGGCTAAAACCACAAACCATACACAATCCTTGGCATCAGGGAATTTACTGTCTCATGAGGTACACCCACTAGTGAATAGGCAACAATGCAGTATAAGTATAGGGTGATGCAAAAGTACAGATGAGGGACAACTAATCCAGATTTAAAAAGGAGGAGCACAAGGAATATCTCACAGAGGAAGTGATATTCAAGACCCCTAAAAGATGAGTAGGTGAAGGTGAAAAGGGTTCAGCAAAGGGGTTCTAAACTAAAAGAACATCTTCAAAGCCCTGAGATTAAAGAGAACTTGACATGTTTGAGAAACTGATAGCATCTGAAGTACAAAGGGTAAGAGATGAGGCTAGAATGATAATGCTGCTAGATCACAAAAGGCCACGTAAGCCACATTAAGGATTCAGGGTGTTACACAGATGGGCTTGGGAGCAACTGACATGTTTTAAGAAGAGCTGGGTGCAGAATGGAGAACTGATAAGAGGGAGTCAAGACAGGAGTCAAAGACTAGGTGGAAGGCTGTTGCAGTCATCCCAGGAAGAGATAATGATGACTATGCTAAGGGAGTAGCAGGGTGAACAGGGAGAAGCAAGGGGAGTTTATGAG
Organism: Eubalaena glacialis; assembly: GCF_028564815.1. Taxonomy (NCBI): domain Eukaryota; kingdom Metazoa; phylum Chordata; class Mammalia; order Artiodactyla; family Balaenidae; genus Eubalaena; species Eubalaena glacialis. Next base: position 71,866,569 of record NC_083724.1, read on the forward strand.
GCGGACTAACAGGATTTGGTGGTTGGTATGTTGGGAGAGGTGAGACAAGCAAAGCAAGGATGAGCTGGGTAGATGACGGACCATTCACAAAGTAAGGATCCCAGGGGGAAGAGAATACTTGAAAGAGGGGAGATAAGAGTATATTAATAAGATATGTTAAGAGGAGACCATTATGATACATCTCTTAAGTTAGCATTCTATATAAAAAATGTATATTGAAAATGCATTTATGTCTCTGTCATACTGTCACACTATTGTCATACATCAGTAGGGAATATAATAGTAGAGAATTCCTTTTACATAATTTAGTAAAATTTGAAAATAATCTTTACTCCTTTCCTGGAAATGTACAGATTATTTCTAATCCTCAATTACTACTGTATTGTCCTGGCTCTCCTGGTTTTAAATATATTTTTGACATAATAAAAGAGAAACTAAAAGTCCAAAGTTATCAGACAGAAACAAATATAAATTGGAAGCTATATATGGACTAAAATTTCCAGGTATTGTATGCTTTTGTTTCATGCTTCCAGATTGCTTTGTGCTCCTTTAAAAATATTTTTCTAACAGTTGGTAAAAATGCTCCACGTGGAATACCAACAATTACACCAGCTGGTGTTTTCAGCAAATGACAAGGCTGAATGAAACAATTATTATCTCCATTGCAGGATGGTCTATAAAAACAAAGCCTTTTAAGAAAGAAAGTCAGGAGGGTTTTAAAGGGTTTTAAAACCCTCCTGATTTTTAAAGGAGGTCCAACTGAATTTGTGAAAATCAGTAAGAATTCTTACCCTTTATAATCAAGGAAGGACACCATAAACAATAGAAATCCATTTTAAAAAGAAAAAAAACATATCCCAAATTAAATAATTGCTTCTTCATTTATCATAGCTGTGCTTTGCTTATTTGCCCCCATTTTTGTTTTAAATAGCATCTCATAATATTTATTACCTTTTTAAAGTGAAAGTGGTAGAAAAAAAATAAAGCAAGGAATTCATATTCACTTCCTTCTGGTTGTATGGGAAGTACCTCCAGATACACGAGAAAGCTTACTGAATAGTGGAGAATGTATTTTCCTGATCAAAACACCTCAGAAGTATACAAGCACAAGATGCCAAATGCCATGCAGTTTCATATCAGCAGACATAGCAGATTTCCTACTTCTCTAGTCATATGAAGTGTGTATAGCTCAACCATTTGTGTTTACAATTAGTTGGCAATCAAAACTTAATTATGGGTTTTAATATATTAAAGAACAACCAAAGCAGCCAGGAATATAAGATGCAGAAAGAAGAAAAATGCATTGTTGTTATCCTATACTTGCTGCTACTTCTTCCTCTTGGCCATTTGCTAATTTACAGCTCAGGGCACCAATGTCATAGAGAGTAGTGTTCTAAAGTCTGTGGCAATCTCACCAGGCTAAGAGATAAAAAATTAAGAGTTCAGGACTTCAAAGACAGATACTGCTTAAAGGACCAATATTCTGAAGAAAAGCAAGCCCAACATTTTGCATGCATTTTACCCCTAAAACATCTGCCAGCCCCTAAGCTGTGCACTGGTGATAGACAAAAATTAGAGTTCATATCCTGTTAAGGAGGTAGAATCTGGTAAATGCTCTAGGATTTCATTTAATATCCTTAAAATCTTAGGCCCTAGGAGTAACTACAAATTATAATCATACTAGTTTTCACAAATCCTGAAACATAACTTCAAATCAATTCAGTCCCTAATTGAATCAAGGTATCTTCCTGGTATTGTATCTACCACAATAAAATTAAAATCTCTTTGGAGGAAATTAATAATATCTCCTACAATTTTTCATAGACAATATCCAGTATTCAATACAAAATCAACCGGCATACATGTATAAAGAATCAAATGATTAAAGGCCAAGAGGAAAAATAGGCAATGGCGATAAATCAATAATTAAGATTCTGAAGTTATCAAACACAGACTTAAAATAACCATGATTAATACTTTTAAGGAAAGATGTTTAAAAAAAGGTAGAGAATTTCACCAGAGAACCAGAATCTACTAAAAAGGCATCTTATTGAAATTATAGAACTTAAAAATACAATAACCATAATTAAAAATTCAAATTCAAGAAATGGGTTTAATATCACAGATACCAGAATACAAGATTCAGAATAGAGTTTGATAGAAAATATCCAAATTGGTACCCACTGAGACCAAAAAAAGGAGAAAAAATATAGAAAAGAACATAAGAGACATCTGGGACTTAGAGAAAATATCTAACATATGTGTAACTGAACTTCCTAAATGAGAAGAGAATAAATAACTGGCCAAAACTTTTACAAAACTAGTGAAAGACACAAGAAATTTAAGAAACTCTTTGTACCCCAAGCAAGAGAACTACAAAGAAAACCATGCTTATATACATCATGATAAAACTACTGAAAGCCAAAAACAAAGAGAAAATCTTAAAAGCACTCAGAGGAAAAAGACACATTACCTTCAAAAGAGTAACAAAAGACCAACAGCTGAATTCTCAGAATTTTCAACAGAAACACTGGAAATCAGAAGCAAATGAAATGGTATTTTTAAAGTGCTGAAAGAAGATAATTGTCAACTCAGGATTCTTTATTTAGGGAAAATAGCCTTCTAAAATGAAGATAAAATGAAAATATTTTCAGACAAACGAAAACTTAGAGATTTTGTTGCTGCTATAGAAATACGTAATGGGGTTCTTCAAGCAAAAGGAAAATGATCCCAGATGGAAGGTCAATCATACAAGAAGAAAGAAAGAGCACAAGAAAGAATAGATAGATATGTAAACCTAAGTGAATAGTAACTGTGAAAATAATAGATAAAATAAATAAAATAATTTCAAAGTACAACTTGCAGTTTGAAAAATACTGCTCCTACCAGACTTCTGAGCTGTATATTCTAGCTGTTTGGCTATGATGGAGATAAGCACAGGATACTGGGGAAGGACAGAGCATCTGTCCAGACATCTTGGAGACATAGGAAAGATTTTCCTGAGAAAGTAGTACTGGTGACTCCCCTTAATAAATTCTTTGTTCTTGAAAAATCAAAGAGTCCATGGTTTCTTGAACATAGTTTACTGTTTCTTCACCAAGGATTTTGCTCATGCTATTCTGACTAAAATGCAAACATTACCTCTACCTCACCTCCCAATCTCCATATGTTCAAATCTTTCAGGTTTGAACTTCAGTGCCTCTGTAACTTTTAAGCCTTCCCTGGCCATGCATGACCAACCATCCCTGACACTCACCCCAATCCACACTATAATAATCTCTGTCTTTCTTTTACAAAAGGCATGTGTGTTTATGCTGTCTTCCCTATTAAGATTTAGGTTCTTCAAGAGTGTTCTATCTTTTTCATCATTATTTACCCTCCAATAAATATCTGTTGAATAAATGGATAAAGGATGGATGGACAGATGGATGGAGAAGCCTTTATGACCATTCTCCAGGTAAGTACAGATTTTGCTCTGATTTGGCACTTGCTTAACTATCAGTCAAGGTGCATCATGCCATTTTCTCTCCATCTCTGCTTCCTTCTGGTTTTAATCACACATTTTTTGGATCAACAAATGCTACAGCAGGAACATATCTGAGCTAGCAAAAACTCTCAGTAACTATTTTTGACCTTGAAGTCAGTTAGAAGGGTGTTATAAAAGGGGAAAGTTATAAAGTGATATCGTGATTTGCTGAGGAGGAAATGTAAAAGTGTTTTTCAATACATTCAACTGGTTTATAATTTTCAGAGTAAAACATCAGCAAGTACATGCCCTTGAAATCAGTGTTTCTTCATGCTGCTTTATGTCTGGATCAGGACAGGGAAAGTAAACAATATTCACAGTAAAATGAAAACAAAATACTGAGTTGTTCTTTTGTGCAATGCACTAGCCTGCGTGCAGATAGATGAAGTCTGTAAAAATAATCTATGTTCAGTCATGCACAGATAAAAATTGCCACTAACACCAGCAATTTAGAACAGAAACACTGCCTGAACCTTCACATGCACAATGAAACAAACCTCCTCAACCGAACACATGTAGTGTTCTCAATATTTCTCTGGTAAATATTCAAGCAGATAATCTAGGAAAAGTCAGATTTGTGACACTTGATTTGCTAGTTAAAAGCATTAAAAAAGTGCCTGTGGTTTGGCATTTGCGTATTAAGCGGGTTTTTCTATAGCCTTTAGAAGCAAAAACAACAAGAACAACTAGGCAGAATTGATAACATATCCCACGGACTTTAAGTGCCTTGAGCAGGTGTGACTAAATGCCTTCCTACTACCCATTCTCCACTTCTCCCTAACATTCATGATTTTGTTGGAGATTTCAAGGTGCTCAGCTTAAAACAAAACAAAACAAACAAAAAATACAGACATCTCACAGTCTTTCTTGAAGCTGAGGATAGGTCATGTGACATAGGTCTCGTCAATGAAATGTAAGCAGAAGTCAAGTGCAGATTTCTGCAATTTTTTTTCCTGGAATAAACACTACCATCTTCTTCTGTACTCCTGTCTGGAATATGAACTCAATGGCTAGTGCTGTAGCTGCAACAGCTGTCAGGTAACTTGAGGAAAAGGCCGAGAGAATTGCAAAGACCTCTATTCTGATTGCTCAAGGTGTGGAACCAATGCTAGCAATGCTAGCAATTTCCAAACTAATGTGAGAAAAATAAAACGTGTTTTTTAAACCAAAAAATTTAAGGTTATCAGTTACATTTGGCTGAAATTAAATCCCAGAATTAATCAAGGTGACTTCTTATCAATTTCTACCCACAGAAACCTAGTATATACTGTTTTCTCAACAAAACAGGAATGAATGAATGAGTGAATGAATAAGTGAATGAACTAAGCAATCATATACTAAGCAATCATTCTACCATTCATGGCAACATGTATTTGAAATGCCTAGGAAAAAAGGAAGTGTGAAAAAACAATACCAAATGCTATGGCAAGCAACATTATCCCATTTCAAAATAGACTACTGGCCACCATGAGTCATAGAATACACATGTGGACAAATCAAAAGTGGTCACTGTTCTATCCAAGATCTGCCTGTGAGGCACAGATCCCTGTGACAGCCAGCTTTTTCCATAAGGAGGCACTAAAACTTTGGAATCAGACCTGTTAGAATTAACTGCTTTTCAATGATCACCTAGATCAGAAATGGAGAGGGCATTAATCCTGCCAGTGGAGAAAATCAGTAGAATCAATCTTAGACCAATGGGGAATGCAGGAGCAGAGGAAATACAATGCGGGGTGGTGGGCGGGCTGTTTTAGGAAGGTCTCTAAGCAATATGCCAAGATTGACAGATAAGGAAATGAATTTTCTCCCCTACTGTATTCAAGAATTTTTGTGTCAAAGACGTTTGACTCCACTGTTCAATTTTTGACTTCAGAAACATGAAAAGTAGTTCTGCATTATAGAAACTCAGGGACTCCTCTCCACCCTGCTACCTAAAGTGTAGCTCCTGCACCAACAGCATTAGCATCAACTGGGAGCTTGTAGAAATGCAGGCGTTTGGGCCCCAACTTAGACTATTGAATCAAGTGCTTCTTTTGCAAATTAAAATTTGAGATATACTCTGCTAGAAGGCTTGTTAAAATATTGTCTGTCTTGATGTTTGAGTAGTTATTTAACTATATTTAAGTCAGTTCAGACAGTAAAAATTCATTTCCCCTTTGGTTTGTAAATCCTCTCATTAATAATTTATTCAGGGATTATAACTTCTCTAAGTCCTAGGTATCAAATAATTTTTTAGAATGTTTCTTACACAACTTTTCTTTTCCATACCATTTTATTAAATGGTTATGTTTAAAAAATAATCTTGAGATAAACTGATCCTTCCCCCCTTCCCCTGGAGGTTGGGAGAGAGACGTCATTCACCAGGAATTACATTTACTAAATCTAGAAATTGGTCCTTTTAGTAATCCTTTTGTTATCTACTTCAAGGTGAGGTTTTGACTGTGTCATTTAAGAGCCTACAAAGCCCTTGGGAATCTGAATCATCCTTTTCTCCCTTTTGCCAATATATTTTCACTTGTAGGGAAACTCTAAATGAATGGCATGAGGAAAGGCCAAGTGACTTGGCTGGAAGGCAGAAGATTCGTTTTTACAAATCAGACATTCTTACAGAAAATGAATTATACTGAGGTTAGGAAATTAGAACTCTTTCTGCCGACCCGGCCTATTCCAGAAATGATACAGCTGTGAGTAAAGTCACTGTCTCTACATTTCTTCAAAGGAAGATGTCAGGGTGGGCACAGGGTGGTTAATTAACCAAGGGCTCACTCCTTCTGCCCACAGATATGCACATTCCTTGGGCAGAGTGGTTGCAGTTTTTAACATTACAGCCAGATGTGCAGAGAAATACAGTTTCTTTATTTTCTCTGTAACCTATTGGATTTTCCTTTATATCTATCAGAGGGAGGCTTTAGTTCAACCTCATAAATTAAGTCTGACACAATAAATAGTGTATTAAGTTAAATGCTTAATCTCTTTCAAATAAAAGGCTTGGTCCTGCATGTTCTGCCTCTACCCAGGTCCTCTTCAAGAAGGCCCTGGATGAATGGATGCATACTTTGTGTTGTCCTCTCCTTTCTTTTCTGAGGAGTGGATACTGTCTGGTGTCTCTCAGGAACCACCAGGTGTGACTGGTTCCATCCCTGAGCTTGCAGGCATCTGCTGCTAAACTTTGCAGCAGACATAGCCTGGAGTCCCTCTCTCAGTTTAGTCACATTCTACTATTCCTGAGTGATTTGGCCCTACCATGGGTCACCCTGGTAGAGCAGACCCCTCTAAGGCTCTGGCATGTTCTCCATATATGTCTTGGCCTAGTCTACCCAACCCACATCCTCTATCACAGTCACTGGATGTCTTGCCTCAGGGACCTATGGTAGACCCACTACCCACAATTCAGCTTTCTTCAGCATCTGCCAAGGGACATGCAGGTACCCGCTGAGTTCCTTATCTGCCTCCCTTGCTACCATCTGCCAATGAGATATGCCATTGCCCTTGGCCATGATGGAAGTAGATGCTAGTGGGGACAGAATTCTACAAAGCCGACATAGAGGACAGGTATGGGAAGAACACAAAAGCCTTGTGTTCTGTCTTCTCCCTCTGCTTCTCTCTCCTCTTCTCTCAAATCTCTGGCTTTCCAATTCCTCTACACCAGTGCTACTCAAACAGATGCCAAGCTATGGACCGTTAATGGCCCACACCAAGACATGCACAGAAATTGAGAGTAAAGTTTCTGACACTCTTAATAGCAATTTGGCAGAGTAATTTTATATCTATTAAATCTAATAAAAATGTAGGGCTTTGTTTTTCTATTTGATATTTCTCATAATTCATTTTTATTATGTTTTTTAAAATTATAGGTGCAAGATATATTGGAAACTTTTAAAATGTGGTTCTTCCTCATGGTGAATTTGAGAGGTACTAAAATTCATCATATCTACTTTTATGAAGCAAGCTTCATGCCTAGAATCATGGAAAGGGCATCCTCTATGCTATGTGAGAAATGTGAGTCCACCAGACTTGAGCCTGGATATGCTAAAGAGATTTATGACATCTTTTTTCTTGACAAAGCCTAGCTTTTGTGCTTATTTTAATTTGTAGATGCAAACTAAAATCTAATTTGACAGTCAAAGCTGAGCAGATTCCCTGAGTTCTGTTGGGGATGGTGTTCTGACACCCTTCGCCTAAAGCACTGAAACCCATTGTTTCAAGGAGTGAGAAACCCCAGAGCAATGTGATCTACAGGATAAGGAGAAGATATATCAAAGGAAATGTTATCCTGAGGTTGCTGATGTAAAAAGGTTTGGTTGGAGAATGACTCTACTTCAAGAAAATCTGAAAAGAATGTTTTTCATAATCTTAAAAAAGCCCAAATAAGCAATCAATATAATGCGTCCTATGTGCTCCTGTTCTTTGCAAGAGAAGAAAATCTCCAGCAAACCATCAGCATTCAAGTACACTTTGTAATTGGGTCTCGGTCTTTTCCAGTCTAAAGACCAATGAAAAGAATTTGTAGACCACATTTGAACAACATAAATTGAATGCTGTTCCTTAGAGAAAGCTTGCACAAGCTGGGATGCCTAAAGCAGTGCTGTGCTTTAAGTGGGTGAGTATTATTACTATTAATATTTAATTAAGTTTCTGGCTGAGCATCCTGCTGAAAGGATCTCTAAAAACTAACCTAACATCATTACTCTAACAAAGTAAGACCTAAATTGGGAAACAGGAGAAAGCTACAGTGATTTCTCATCATACTGAGCTACCTTAGACATAATGTTGAATCTCCTTGGAGTTAGTTTCCAAAATACTGGGTTGGCCAAAAAGCTCATTTGGGTTTTTCCGTAAGATCTTAACGGAAAAACCAGAACAAACTTTCTGGCCAACCTAATACAAGTTCCTTTGTCACCACCCAGTTGAAGAAAGGGTAAATTGTGCTTGAACATAATTGTCTTGAGATTGTATTATGTCCCACAGCTTCTCTAAGAGTGCCTTTTTTCTCTGCTCCTTACTTCACCGCTTCTTCAAGGACCCAAATTCCTTCAATGTGTCTGCCAGACTTGGTCTTAACTCCAATCAAAACGGGGAGGATCTGATGTGATTTATCTACCCAAGTTGATAGATTAACCAATTACACTTTAGTGTGACTGTCAGTCTATATACTACTCAAGGAGTATTTGCATCTCTACTTTCTGACTTTGGTTATAATTGTAGACGTCGGACAACTGCAAGTCACACTAGGTTTATCTCATTTGAGAAAAAAGAGGCTTTTCTTCAAGGAAAATCTGTAGTCTCCCAGATGGACCTCTGCTTCCTGAATGGAATCCATGCTTTAAGTGATGCAGGTAAAAGGGCAGTGTCCTTCCTCACCAGCTTCTGGAACCAGGCATGGCTGTGGCCCGCTTGCCTTTGAAGATGAAATTCCTCATCATAGTTAATATATTAAAATATATTCACATTATAGATTAAATATATCATATGTAATTATGTCAACTAAATTCAGTTGCAACAGACTCATTGATACACTTTCAAATTTTGTAGGAATTTATTTCATTTGGTAGTTTTATTTATTTAAATGTTTGTATACACGTTATATATAAATATATGTTTTTACTTATTTATTTCAGTTTGGTAGCTTTCTCGTTTTGGTGTCAATTTGTTTTTAGCTCTCAAATATTTGTATTAGTTGTCTTAGCCCAGGTTCCTCAGAAGCAGAATCTGAGATGAGGAATCAGGTATGGGTGTTTTATTATGGAAATACTTCCAGGAGTTGCAAGAAGTAGGTGGGGACAAAACAGGAAAGAGAAAGAAGCCAAGCAGGGGTGTGATTTCAGATGAAGTCCCAGCCTCAGCCTGATCCTGTGGGGAGCTCTGGAACATCACACAGCAAGGTTTGTCCTACCTTTTGAGGCAAAGGAGCTGGGCTCCTTATGTGAGGGTACAACCTCACATCAGTCAGTTATTGGCTGGCAGTCAGTGAATAGGAATATTCCCATGCACTTCCCTTACTGGTAAGGCAGCTATGTGCCCAAGGACAGTCCTCTGACAGAAACAACAGAGCCTTTAGCAGCAAAGAATACAGTGGCTGGGGGACAGGAGCACAGTGCTGGTGAAACGGATTGGGGAGAGGGGCACCTGGCCAGGAAAAACAGTGTCCGGTACAACAGGCTTTGAAAAGATCACAAGCACCATGCCTGGAGCACATAAAAGATGAAATAAGCCTTGAAATCCAGATGGCTTCTGGCATATCATAGGTCTGCCAAGAGGTCTCCCCCTTCCTCTGTCCAATCTAACCCCATCTTTATCTTCTCCTTTCTTCCTTTAGCCCAAGACCTAAGCATTGTTCGTGGTGTCTGGTACACTTAAGGAATCCGCTATGTCTCCAGAATTAAACAGAGCAGACAGAGCAAACAGAGCAAACAGAGCAGAAGAGTGTTTTAGCATCCTATCTGGTAAAATGAATTTTTTCAATGATTCATCTATTTTCATTGTTATAATTTCATATTTGCCCATCTTATTTTCTGATTGGTTCTTACTCAACAATGGTTTCCAATATTTAGCCTCGAGAGTTCTCTCTTATTTAATGATCTAAATCCAACTCAAGAGATACAAAGACCCTTTTTATAATATGATGCTTACACTCTAATTGACTTTTTTTTCAAGTATAGTTTTCAGGTACATAGGTAAAGCTTTATACTTCAGAATGGAAAAGAATGCAAGAGACTGTTCCATGAAGGGAGTGATACTCTATAGTAAAAACTTTTTGAAAACCCCGGCCCCAGATAGGAATGGTGATCTTGGCAAAAGCACTGCAAGCATGAAAAGCAAATCTGAATCTGGAATTCGTATCTATTCCATGAGGCCATATCTCTGCCTTCTCCAAGTGGCTAGCTATTTTCCCTAGAAATAATGATATATCAGGGCCTTACTGTTGGCCTCTGTGCTACAGCAATGGCCATAGCCAGATCAGCCTTGGTGATGTGAATTCTATGTTGTTGAGGTCATACATAGCCATATTCCTACTATTATAGAAGTTCTGTGGTTCTTCACTCCCACTTTGAGTTGGGAGTTCAAGACTCTAAACTTATTGTTTTCTTTTTATAAGGTCTCTAACACAATCAAGTGCAGTTAACACACTCCATAATTTTTCTAATCATCATGTAACCTCTACTTGATCACTCAGAACCTTATTCTCCATCAGCTCACCATCTCACACTGTCACCAGTTATAATTTGAGGAATCATGACACTATTACATGCCACCCATTACCAGGGTTCAATTTCTACTTAACAAGGAGGTCATTCATGTGTTCATAAAATACATGAGCAACCCTAGTTTTAGAGTCCCCTCCAGAAGGTCTGTTTTCTGAGTTCTAGCAAAAGAACAAGGCACAAAGCAGGGCAAAGAAGATGGATAATGAAGTTGGGGGGACAGCGAGGGTTGATGAGATAGGATGCTTAAAAAGGGTCTATAACCCAAAACAGGGATTATTACTAACTTTATTTCAAGAACTCCTTTATGCAGTTGTATTAAGCTTTGCAAAAGTTAAAGAAGATAAACACTAAAATCCATGGAAACCTAACCCTTTGAAAACTTTATATTAAGAACTTTTCATTTGTTCGGTCATATATATATGTTCTTTCTAACCTCTGCTTCTTTTTTGCTATAGTTCTAGCTTTTGGCCTGTGTTTCATCAATATCATATCAATTTGATTTAATGTTTGGTTTCACCACTAGATTAATAGCCCCATAGAGCGACCACTGCAGAAGCCTCTGCAGAAGTCTCAGGTGTTAGTACCCATGACCACAAAAACTGTATACCCAGGAGCTATTTATTTGAGGCTCTAGGACAAGCTCCACACAAATACCTAATCCCCTAGTTTTCTTAAAATTGTTTTCCACCATGTTGTGGGATGCTGCTTGGCCTAACATGACGGGGCATGACATAATATGTGTCAGGAGAATCAGGAAAATGTAGGAGGAAATTTGTCAATGAAAATAAAAACAAAACCATAAAGATTTCTGCCAGATCCTTCATTTCAGACTTGCTGGAAACTCAGAGCTACCATCATGGGCTTTGGTAGTCAAAGCAAACTTTGAGTGGTGCTAAGAAACCTTTGACATGTGTGAACTGGCAGCCTGTATTACTTCTGATTCAGCATAATTTCTTGAGCTGCTTGGCATGTTTGTTAGGGATTATGAAGCACAAAAGCTCATGTCTTTTTTAAAAGAGAAAAGAGCCTATTTAGTGATTGTGACAACTGACAAGATTAAGAAGCCTGGCACTTAGCAGTCATAGGCCAAAGCTGGCAGCTCAGGACCTTGGAAGGTGGGAGTAGAGATTTCAGAGCCCAGGTGTTCCCATGATGCTAACATGCAGACCTCTACTTAGGGAAATCACAGTTCTACTCTACTCACATGCCATTGCCTTGCTGGGGATGGTTCCTTCTTGGCTCCTCTAGATCAGGATTAGATGCCAGTGTTTAGCACCACCTAGAAATCCACAGTATAAGTGGTCAGTTGACATGATTAGTGAAAAAAAAAAAAATGTTCTCCAAAAACAGGGATATGGCTCAGTTCTTCTAAATTTTAAACTTGCTATCTTTCACGATCCTAATTAAAGCCATAACCCAACCATCCAATTCACAAATGAATTGCAGAGATAGGGCATAAGTATGCAGTTGGAGGAGTATAAGTCCTCCGGAAAGTGTTCCCTACTATAAAACACTGCATACCATACCAGGCCTTACCATTCCATATTACATCCTGTCAAATTTCCTGGCTAGTCAAGAGAAGAGGGGAGGAAGGTACAGCTTTAATCACTAGCTTGGCTTTACCCCCAAATTGATATTCCCTGAGGTGTCTTAATCGCAGTCAGATAAAACTTTTGCCTGGAAAGCATTCAATTTCACAAGCATTTGTTGAGAACCTACTATACATCCAGCACTATTCTAGGCACTGTAGATACAACAATGAACATAAACAAATTCCTACCCTCCTGAAGCCTACATTCCAGAGGAAGGAGATATATTAAAAAATAAGAGTCTGGGAGCTTCAAGATGGCGGACGAGTAAGAAGTGGAGATCACCTTCCTCCCCACAAATACATCAGAAATACATCTACATGTGGAACAACTCCTGCAGAACACCCACTGAACGCTGGCAGAAGACCTCAGACCTCCCAAAAGGCAAGAAACTCCCCACGTACCTGGGTAGAGCAACAGAAAAAAGAAGAAACAGAGACAAACAAATAGGGACAGGACCTGCACTACTGGGAAGGAGCTGTGAAGGAGGAAAAGCTTCCACACACTACGAAGCCCCTTCGCGGGCGGAGACTGCGGGTGGCAGAGGGGAGAAGCTTCGGAGCCACGGAGGAGAGCGCAGCAACAGGGGTGCGGAGGGCAAAGCAGAGAGATTCCCGCACAGAGGATCTTTGCCAGCCAGCACTCACCATCCCGAGAGGCTTGTCTGCTCACCCGCCGGGACGAGCAGGGGCTGGGAGCTGAGGCTCGGGCTTCAGAGGTCGGATCCCAGGGAGAGGACTGGGGTTGGGGGCGTGAGCACAGCCTGAAGGGGGCTAGTGCGCCACAGCTAGCCAGGAGGGGGTCCGGGTAAAAGTCTGGGGCTGCCGAAGAGGAAAGACACTTTTTCTGGCCTTTTTGTTTCCTGGTGCGCGAGGAGAGTGGATTAAGAGCGCCGCTTAAAAGAGCTTCAGAGACGGGCACGAGCTGCGGCTGTCAGTGCGGACCCCAGAGACGGCATGGGACGCTAAGGCTGCTGCTGCCGCCACCAAGAAGCCTGTGAGCAAGCACAGTTCACTGTCCACACCTCCCCTCCTGGGAGCCTGTGCAGCCGGCCACTGCCAGGGTACCGTGATCCAGGGACAACTTCCCCGGGAGAACACACGGCGTGCCTCACGCTGGGGCAACGTCACGCTGGGGCGACGTCACGCCAGCGCAACGTCACGCTGGCAATACGTCACACCGGCGCAACGTCACACCGGCCTCTGCCGCCTGCAGGCTCGCCCCGCCTCATACCCTTTCCTCCCCCCCCCCCCCCCCCCCCCCCCCCGCCCTGAGTGAGCCAGAGCCCCCGAAGCTGCTGCTCCTTTAACCCCGTCTTGTCTGAGTGAAGAAACAGACGCCCTCAGGCGACCTACACGGAGAGGCGGGTCCAAATCGAAAGCTAAACCCCAGGAGCTGTGCGAACAAAGAAGAGAAAGGGAAATCTCTCACAGCAGCCTCAGGAGCAGCGGATTAAATCTCCACAATCAACTTGATGTACCGTGCACCTGTGGAATACCTGAATAGACAACAAATCATCCCAAATTGAGGAGGTGGATTTTGGGAGCAACGATATATATATTTTTTTCCTTTTTCTCTTTTTGTGAGTGTGTATGTGTATGCTTCTGTGTGTGATTTTGTCTGTATAGCTTTGCTTTTACCATTTGTCCTAGGGTTCTGTCTGTCCGGTTTTTGTTGTTGTTTTTTTTTAGTATAGTTTTTAGCACTTGTTTTCATTGGTGGATTTGTTTTTTTGGTTTGGTTGCGCTCTTCTTTATTTCTTTCTTCCTTTTTTTATTACTTTAAAAAAATTTTATTTTTAATAATTATTTTTTATTTTAATAACTTAATTTATTTTTTTTTTCATTCTTTCTTTCTTTCTCCCTTTTATTCTGAGCCGTGTGGATGACAGGATCTTGGTGCTCTGGCTGGGCCTCAGGCCTGTGCCTCTGAGGTGGGAGAGCCGAGTTCAGGGCATTGGTCCACCAGAGACCTCCCAGCTCCATGTAATATCAAATGGCGAAAATCCTCCAGAGATCTCCATCTCAACACCAAGACCAAGCTCCACTCAACGACCAGCAAGCTACAGTGCTGGACACCCTATGCCAAACAACTAGCAAGACAGGAACACAACCCCACCCATTAGCAGAGAGGCTGCCTAAAATCATAATAAGGTCACAGACACCACAAAACACACCACCGGACACGGACCTGTCCACCAGAAAGACAAGATCCAGCCTCATCCACCAGAACACAGGCACTAGTCCCCTCCACCAGGAAGCTTACACAACCCACTGAACCAACATTACCCACTGGGGGCAGACACCAAAAACAATGGGAACTATGAACATGCAGCCTGCAAAAAGAAGACCCCAAACACAGTACATTAAGCAAAACGAGAAGACAGAGAAACACACAGCAGATGAAGGAGTAAGGTGAAAACCCACCAGACCAAAAAAATGAAGAGGAAACAGGCAGTCTACCTGAAAAAGAATTCAGAATAATGACAGTAAAGATGATCCAAAATCTTGGAAATAGAATGGAGAAAATACAAGAAACATTTAACAAGGACCTGAAAAAACAAAAGAGCAAACAAACAATGATGAACAACACAATAAATGAAATTAAAAATTCTCTAGAAGGAATCAATAGCAGAAGAACAGATAAGTGACCTGGAAGATAAAATAGTGGAAATAACTACCACAGAGCAAAATAAAGAAAAAAGAATGAAAAGAATTGAGGACAGTCTCAGGGACCTCTGGGGCAACATTAAACCCACCAACATTCGAATTATAGGGGTCCCAGAAGACGAAGAGAAAAAGAAAGAGACTGAGAAAATATTTGAAGAGATTATACTTCAAAACTACCCTAATGTGGGAAAGGAAATAGTTAATCAAGTCCAGGAGGCGCAGAGAGTCCCATACAGGATAAATCCAAGGAGAAACATGCCAAGAAACATATTACTCAAACTATCAAAAATTAAATACATAGAAAAAATATTAAAAGCAGCAAGGGAAAAACAACAAATAATATACAAAGGGATCCCCATAAGGTTAACAGCTGATCTTTCAGCAGAAACTCTGCAAGCCAGAAAGGAGTGGCAGGACATATTTAAAGTGCTGAAGGGGAAAAACCTACAACCAACATTACTCTACCCAGCAAGGATCTCATTCAGATTCGATGGAGAAATTAAAACCTTTACAGACAAGCAAAACCTAAGAGAATTCAGCACCACCAAACTAGCTTTACAACAAATGCTAAAGGAACTTCACTAGGCAGGAAACACAGAGAAGGAAAAGACCACAATAACAAACCAAAAGCAATTTAAAAAATGGTAAGAACATACATATCGATAATTACCTTAAATGTAAATGGATTAAATGCTCCAACCAAAACACATAGACAGGCTGAATGGATACAAAAACAAGACCCATATATATGCTGCTACAAGAGACCCACTTCAGACCTAGGGACACATACAGACTGAAAGTGAGGGGATGGAAAAAGATATTCCATGCAAATGGAAATCAAAAGAAAGCTGGAGTAGCAATTCTCATATCAGACAAAATAGACTTTAAAATAAAGACAATTACAAGAGACAAAGACGGACACTATATAATGATCAAGGGATCGATCCAAGAGGAAGGTATAACAATTGTAAATATTTATGCACCCAACATAGGAGCATCTCAATACATAAGGCAAATGCTAACAGCCATAAAAGGGGAAATCCACAGTAACACAATCATAGTAGGGGACTGTAACACCCCACTTTCACCAATGGACAGATCATCCAAAATGAAAATAAATAAGGAAACACAAGCTTTAAATGATACATTAAACAAGATGGACTTCATTGATATTTATAGGACATTCCACCCAAAAAAACAGAATACACTTTCTCTCAAGTGCTCATGGAACATTCTCCAGGATAGATCATATCTTGGGAAACAAATCAAGCCTTGGTAAATTTAAGAAAATTGAAACAGTATCAAGTATCTTTTCCAACGACAAGGCTATAAGACTAGATATCAATTACAGGAAAAAAATCTGTAAATAATACAAACACATGGAGGTTAAACAATACCTACTTAATAACCAAGAGATCACTGAAGAAATCAAAGAGGAAATCAAAAAATACCTAGAAACAAAGGACAATGAAAACATGACTACCCAAAACCTATGGGACGCAGCAAAAGCAGTTCTAAGAGGTAAGTTTATAGCACTACAATCCTACCTTAAGAAACAAGAAACATCTCAAATAAACAACCTAACCTTACACCTTAAGCAATTAGAGAAAGAAGAAAAAAAAAAAACCAAAGTTAGCAGAAGGAAAGGAATCATAAAGATCAGATCTGAAATAAATGAAAAAGAAATGAAGGAAACAATAGCAAAGGTCAATAAAACTAAAAGCTGGTTCTTTGAGGAGATAAATGAAATTGATAAACCATTAGCCAGACTCATCAAGAAAAAAAGGAAGAAGACTCAAATCAATAGAATTAGAAATGAAAAAGGAGAAGTAACAACTGACACTGCAGAAATACAAAGGGTCATGAGAGATTACTACAAGCAACTATATGCCAGTAAAACGGACAAACTGGAAGAAATGGACAAATTTTTAGAAAAGTACAACCTTCCAAGACTGAACCAGGAAGAAATAGAAATATAAACAGACCAATCACAAGCACTGAAATTGAGCCTGTGATTAAAAATCTTCCAACAAACAAAAGCCCAGGACCAGACGGCTTCACGGGTGAATTCTATCAAACATTTAAAGAAGAGCTAATACCTTTCTTTCTCAAACTCTTTCAAAATATAGCAGAGGGAGGAATATTCCCAAACTCATTCTAAGAGACCACCATCACCCTGATACCAAAACCATATAAAAATGTCAAAAAGAAAGAAAACTACAGGCCAATATCACTGATGAACATAGATGCAAAAATCCTCAACAAAATACTAGCAAACAGAATCCAACAGCACATTAAAAGGATCATACACCATGATCAAGTGGGGTTTATCCCAGGAATGCAAGGATTCTTCAATATATTCAAATCAATCAATGTGATACACCATATCAACAAACTGAAGGAGAAAAACCATATGATAATCTCAATAGATGCAGAAAAAGCTTTTGACAAAATTCAACACCCATTTATGATAAAAACCCTCTAGAAAGTAGGCATCGAGGGAACTTACCTCAACATAATAAAGGCCATATATGACAAACCCACAGCCAACATCGTTCTCAATGGTGAAAAACTGAAACCATTTCCATTAAGATCAGGAACAAGACAAGGTTGCCCACTCTCACCACTATTATTCAACATAGTTTTGGAAGTTTTAGCCACAGCAGTCAGAGAAGAAAAAGTAAAAGGAATCCAAATCGGAAAAGAAGAAGTAAAGTCACTGTTTGCAGATGACATGATACTATACATAGAGAATCCTAAAGATGCTACCAGAAAACTACTAGAGCTAATCAATGAACTTGGTAAAGTATCAGGATACAAAATTAATGCACAGAAATCTATTGCATTCCTATATACTAATGATGAAAAATCTGAAAGAGAAATTAAGGAAACACTCCCATTTACCTCTGCAACAAAAAGAATAAAATACCTAGGAATAAACCT
Source organism: Eubalaena glacialis (assembly GCF_028564815.1). Classification (NCBI taxonomy): domain Eukaryota; kingdom Metazoa; phylum Chordata; class Mammalia; order Artiodactyla; family Balaenidae; genus Eubalaena; species Eubalaena glacialis. Next base: position 71,884,501 of record NC_083724.1, read on the forward strand.
ACCTAAGGAGGTAAAAGACCTGTACTCAGAAAACTATAAGACACTGATGAAAGAAATTAAAGATGATACAAACAGATGGAGAGATATACTATGTTCTTGGATTGGAAGAATCAACATTGTGAAAATGACTCTACTACCCAAAGCAATCTACAGATTCAATGCAATCTCTATCAAACTACCACTGGCATTTTTCACAGAACTAGAACAAAAAATTTCACAATTTGTATGGAAACACAAAAGACCCCAAATGGCCAAAGCAATCTTGAGAAAGAAAAATGGAGCTGGAGGAATCAGGCTCCCTGACTTCAGACTATACTACAAAGCTACAGTAATCAAGACAGTATGGTATTGGCACAAAAACAGAAATATAGATCAATGGAACAGGATAGAAAGCCCAGAGATAAACCCACGCACATATGGTCACCTTATTTTTGATAAAGGAGGCAAGAATATAGAGTGGAGAAAAGACAGCCTCTTCAGTAGGTGGTGCTGGGAAAACTGGACAGCTACATGTAAAAGAATGAAATTAGAACACTCCCTAACACCATACACAAAAATAAACTCAAAATGGATTAAAGACCTAAGTGTAAGGCCAGACACTATCAAACTCTTAGAGGAAAACATAGGCAGAACACTCTATGACATAAATCACATCAAGATCCTTTTTTGACCCACCTTCTAGAGAAATGGAAATAAAAACAAAAATAAACAAATGGGACCTAATGAAACTTAAAAGCTTTTGCACAGGAAAGGAAACCATAAACAAGACCAAAAGACAACCCTCAGAATGGGAGAAAATATTTGCAAATGAAGCAACTGACAAAGGATTAATCTCCAAAATATACAAGCAGCACATGCAGCTCAATATCAAAAAAACAAACAACTCCATCCAAAAATGGGCAGAAGACCTAAATAGACATTTCTCCAAAGAAGATATACAGACAGCCAACAAACACATGAAAGAGTGCTCAACATCACTAATCATTAGAGAAATGAAAATCAAAACAATGAAGTATCACCTCACACCAGTCCAAATGGCCATCATCAAAAAGTCTACAAACAATAAATGCTGGAGAGGGTGTGGAGAAAAGGGAACCCTCTTGCACTGTTGGTGGGAATGTAAATTGATACAGTCACTATGGAGAACAGTATGGAGGTTCCTTAAAAAACTAAAAATAGAAGTACCATACGACCCAGCAATCCCACTACTGGGCATATACCCTGAAAAAACCATAATTGAAAAAGAGTCATGTACCACAATGTTCATTGCAGCTCTATTTACAATAGCCAGGACATGGAAGCAACCTAAGTGTCCATCGGCAGATGAATGGATAAAGAAGATGTGGCACATATATACAATGGAGTATTACTCTGCCATAAAGAGAAACGAAATTGAGTTATTTGTAGTGAGGTGGATGGACCTAGAGTCTGTCATACAGAGTGAAGTAAGTCAGAAAGAGAAAAACAAATACCATATGCTAACACATATATATGGAATCTTAAAAAAAAAAAAAGGTCAGGAAGAACCTAGGGGCAGGACAAGAATAAAGATGCAGACCTACTAGAGAATGGACTTGAGGACACGGGGAGGGGGAAGAGTAAGCTGGGACAAAGTGAGAGAGTGGCATGGACATATATACACTACAAATATAAAACCGATAGCTAGTTGGAAGCAGCTGCATAGCACAGGGAGGTCAGCTCGGTGCTTTGTGACCACCTAGAGGGGTAGGATAGGGAGTGTGGGAGGGAGGGAGATGCAAGAGGGAAGAGATATGGGGATATATGTATTTGTATAGCTGATTCACTTTGTTATAAAGCAGAAACTAACACACCATTGTAATGCAATTATACTCCAATAAAGATGTTAAAAAAATAAATAAAATTAAAAATACATAAAATGTATAAGGTATGTAAGATGATGATGAGAGTAACAGAAATAAAGTAGGAAGAGGGGTGTCAGAGAAGAAGGCAGGGGTCAGTTTTAAATAAGGTAGTCAAGGAAGGCTTTGCAGAAGAGAAGTCAACATTTGAGCAAGGACCGGGAGAAGGTGAGTGTGAGGCCACATGGGATCAGGGGAGGCTGGTTTGACTGGAGCAGAGAGAAGAGCTCAGAGAAAAAGAGAGGAGCCATGGTGCAGGGCATTGCAAGCCCCTATGGCTTTTACCCTGTGTAGCAATGAGAAACCATTGGAGGATTTTGAGCACAACTAATGACTCTTTTAAAAATATATGGGGCATTCCCTGGCAGTCCAGTGCTTGAGACTCTGCTCTTTCACTGCCGAGGGCCTGGGTTTGATCCCTGGTCAGGGAACTAAGATCCCATAAGCCACGTGGCACAGCCAAAAAAAAAAAAAAATATATATATATATATATATATATATATATATATATAGTGTGTGTGATCACTCTGTTAGACTCTCTGGCTGCTTTGTTGGAGTTGACTGCAGGGGAGCAAAGGTGGAAGCAGGGAACCTAGTCCAGAGGTCATTGCACTGATCCAAATGAGAGGCGATGATGGCTTGGGCCAGGGTAAAAGCAGTGGGAGTGGTGAGAAATGGTCAGATTTCTAATATATTTTGCAGCTAACACTGACAGGATTTGCTGATGAATAGGATATGGAGTGGGAGAAAATGAGAGGAGTCAAGCTGGATATCAGTGAGCAGCTGGAAGGCTGGACTTTAGTGTGTAACAATAGAATCACCTGGCAAAGAAATCAAGCCAGGTACAAGCTGGATTTATATGTTTAATGCCCACAGGCAAAAGGAAGCTAATGTGTGGCTATATTCTTATGTCTTTCATAAATCAGCATGAATTAACTACTGAGGTGTGTCATTTAAAGGACAGGATATGGTCTGCACACATTTAAGTTTCATAACGGTAAATACAATACTATTCCTGTCTCGTTAATAGGGAGTTGACATCACCCTCAGTCGGCCTGTGGTTGAGTCTTGCAGGGAGAATGCTACTGAGTTTTCCAAGCCTTAAGAAAATAATGTGGGCTTTTACCTAATCTAAAATCACGATCTATGAAAGAGAAAACGCAAGCTTGGATGTGGGAACATAAATGAAATAATATAGCAGAATACTATAAAGTTGAAAACAGTACCAAAGTACGTTTATCCTACTGAAAATTTCAGTCATATCTTTTCTTTAACATTGTATTTTCCTTTCTTCCCCATAGTTCTTAGCACTTTTTTGCCTTCAAAATTTGGGTAAGGTAACAAAAATTTGTTTAAAAAAATTGGGCAAAAGTAACAAAATATATAAATTGTTATCCTTTTTTCAACCATTAGATCATACTTTCCAAAGACAATCCCAATTTTTTTTTAAATTTTATTTATTTATTTATTTTTGGCTGTGTTGGGTCTTCGTTTCTGTGCGAGGGCTTTCTCTAGTTGCGGCAAGTGGGGGCCACTCTTCATCGCGGTGCGCGGGCCTCTCACTATCGCGGCCCCTCCCGTTGCGGGGCACAGGCTCCAGACGCGCAGGCTCAGCAATTGTGGCTCACGGGCCTAGTCGCTCCGCGGCATGTGGGATCTTCCCGGACCAGGGCTCGAACCCGTGTCCCCTGCATTGGCAGGCAGATTCTCAACCACTGCGCCACCAGGGAAGCCCGACAATCCCAATTTTTAATTTGATTTTCAAGAAAATAAAATCTAGGGGAACCTCAAGAATCACCATTTTGGGGACTTCCCTGGTGGCACAGCGGTTAAGAATCCGCCTGCCAATGCAGGGGACACAGATTCCAGCCCTGGTCCGGGAAGATCCCACATGCCGCGGAGCAACAAAGCCCGTGTGCCACAACTACTGAGCCTGCACTCTAGAGCCCGCAAGCCACAACTACTGAGCCCGCATGCTGCAACTACGGAAGCCCACGCACCTAGAGCCCGTGCTCTACAGCAAGAGAAGCCACCGCAATGAGAAGCCCACGCACCGCAATGAAGAGTAGCCCGTTTGCCACAACTAGAGAAAGCCCGTGCGCAGCAACAAAGACCCAACGCAGCCAAAAATTAAAAAAAAAAGAAGAGTCACCATTTTGGTTTACTATTTTCATGCCCTCAGTCAGTTTCTTGCTCTGAATATCTGACACAGTACTTTGGAAGTCATGTGGAAGAGGTTTTGAAAGTGGAAAAAACCCAGGCCCTGGAGCAAAACAGACTGTGGAAGTATGACCATGGGGAAGTGATTAAAATACTCTAATTCTCAATTTCTGTAAAATATAATAATGGATAATATTAATGGATAATAATATTTGATAGGGTTGTTGTAAAGTTCAAATTAATTAACATGTATAAAGCACCTATGTAAAAAATATGGATTTAATAGGAACAATTATTACTGTCAGCATTTTCGGTAAATATAAAAACAAAACCTCAGTGAGCATGGCCACGTTTTTGGAGAAACACAATTTTGAGATTAGCACAAGTTGATAAAAAGATATTTTACTCTATCATAAAATAAGGCCTGTATTTCAAGAACAAATGAGTGACCACTATTCTATATCTCTTGTTTTTCCCCTCATTTTTATGAGTCATAAAGGGCATCGCATGTTTCACATACATGACCTGTCTGTATTTTATTTGCTAGTTCATGATTTCAAACACAAAAGTCTAGTGGCCACTAATCATTTGTTCAAGCTCTTGAATTTCACAATCTCAAAATATCATTAAAAAATAAGCTGGGGACTTCCCTGGTTGTGCAGTGGTTAAGAATCCGCCTGCCAATACAGGGGACATGGGTTCGAGCCCTGGTCCGGGAAGATCCCACATGCCGTGGAGCAACTAAGCCTGTGAGCCACAACTACTGAGACTGTATGCCACAACTACTGAAGCCCATGCGCCTAGAGCCTCTGCTCTGCAACAAGAGAAGCCACCGCAATGAGAAGCCTGCACACCGTAATGGAGTAGCCCCCGCTCGCTGCAACTAGAGAAAGCCTATGTGCGGCAACAAAGACACAAGACAGCCAAAAATTTAAAAATTTAAAAAATTAAAAAAAAAAAAAAAAGCTGGTGATTCTACAATACTCAAGAGAAAGTTTCTAAAAACTCCATTCTTCCCTAATCAAAGAAAGAGTGTGGTGAACATTGATTGTTTTACCTTGCTCAGCATGCCTTCCCTATATCTTTCTACAAACAGGCTCCACCTGCCTCACTGACTGGAGGGCTGGCTACTTACAAACTGGTGAGTTAGACTCATTCCCCAGAATTTTTCAGAAGTTTTAAAAATTGGGGTGAGGTATATTTAAGCTGATATCGAGAGGCGGGGCTCACATTCATTGTGTAGGCCAGTGATTCTCAAAGTGTGGTCTCTGGACCAGCAGCATCATCTGGAAACATAAAAAATGCAAGTTCTTGGGCCTCACTTAAAACCAACTGAATCAGAAACCTTGGAGATGGAGTTCAGGAATCTGTTTTAACAAGCCTTCCAGATGATACTGATGCACTCTTAGCCTTGAAAAACACTGGTGTGAGTTAACCCTAAGTCATGAGTCTGTCATATGAAATTACTCTTAAGGAAGAAAAGAATGGAACCTGTGGTATCTCCAAATATATGTAACTATACCATAACAGAGTCTTGGACTACTTGCCTATATATTTGTATTATTAAACTAAGAAGGAAAATGTTTTGAATGTATGTTAGTTTCTGATTTTCAAGACCTTGGCTTTAAATTTTAAATGAAATTTATTAGCTGTGTCTGAAACTTCTATCTACTCAATCCTCCCTTAATTGAATTTGTTACAGATTTAGATTTTGCCTATATTTATAACAGCTGTGCACAGGCCAGCAAAGCATAGCCTATACAGTAAGTTCAAATCCAAACTCTCATGTAAGTGTCCCTCTGCACTGTGACTTTTAATCAGGAGGTCATAAAACAGCTATTTTTTAAATAATAATGCTATGTGTTAGATGTGCCAAGAGATGCTGTGGCCTGTCAGTGTGCTTCTTCCTGAGGCCTCGAACTCAAATGTTCAAGCAGTTAACAAATTATTGAAGCATGCCATGTGTGAGAAGATAGGGAGTGGTGAAGACTACAGCAAACTGCAGCATGCCTATATGCCTTGAATTTAAAAAATTATGAAAACACTGTGCAGGCTAAATAAAACATGTCAGTTATTGGATTCAAGTTTTATGAACTTTGGTCTATTCCTACTACATTCCTATATTGCACACTTGTGGATTTAGGGGTAGAATGAGCCCAGACCAATCAAAAAGCAGCAAAGGACGACTCTGTGGAAAACAAGTGTGTTTCTTAACCTCCTCTTACCTAGGTCAACCCTATCTAAGAAGCAGGCTCAGTGTCTAGGGGAAATCTTTTTTTAAAAGCACTTTTATTGAGATATAATTCACATACCATATGTTATAGGCTGAGCTGTATTCCCTCAAAATACATATGTTGAAGTCCTAACCTCCGTGCCCCAGAATGTGACCGTATCTGAAGATAGGATCTTTATTGAGGTAATTAAGTTAAAATGAGGTCATTACACTGGGCCCTAACCCGATGACTAGTGTCCTTATAAGAAGAGAAAATGTGGACACAGATATAAACAGAGAGAAGAACATATGAAGACACCACAATAGAAGACAGTGATCTACAAGTCAAAGGGATAGGTGTGGAACAGATCTTTCCCTCATGATCCTCAGAAAGAACCAACCCTACTAATACCTGGATCTTGAAGTTCTAGACTTCAGAACTGTGAGAAGATAAATTGCTGTTGTTTAAGCTACCCAGTCTATGGTATTTTGTTATGGTAGCCCTAGCAAATTACTACATCATACAATTCACCCATTTAAATGAATTTTAGCATATTCACAAATATGTGCAACCATCGCCACAGCAATTTAAAATTTTTTTCAAAAAACTATCAACACCCTATCACTCTATCCCTCTAGTACTAATCTACTTTCTATCTCTATAGATCTACCTATTCTGAACATTTCAAATAAATGGAATCATATAATGTGCAGTGTTTTGTGAATGGCTTCTTTCATTTTAAATGTTTTCAAGATTCATCATTGTGCATCAGTAATGCATTCCTTTTTATGGCCAAATGATACTCTGTTACATGGATATACCACATTTGTTTATCCATGAATCAGTTGATGGACATTTGGGTTGTTTCCACCTTTGGGGTATTATGAATAATGCAACTATAAACATTTGTGTAGAAACAAATTTTGTAAAGGGAAAAACCTTGTGTTTGGGGGGAGCTAAAACCTGTTCTAAATGGACAAAAACTCCTCACTATTCCCTTGAGTTGATTTCTGGCAAATTTCCACGTTTCTTATGTTCTCTCAGGCCTGCCCATCATTCTCATTTTAAACAAACTATCATCATCCACTCTCACAGGCTGATTCATGGTCGATTTGTTCAACAACTGCATGGCATCCAGTTTACTGAAGAATATACAGGACCCTCAGGGGAGAATGAAAGTGTCATTGTAAATGGAGCATCAGGACCATTAGAAGCTCAGCCTGGGAAAAGACATGTGGGTGAGTGAGTGGGTGGGTATGGAGCTATATTTGTGTTCAGAAGCATTAGAGGTCTCCCCAGGTGTGGAAGGGCCCCGCCAAATCATGTCAGACTGAAATGCAGTCGTTGAAGCTCTGCCAGAAAAGGAGAGCCATCTGAGTTAGATGAGGTGCACCGGGCTCATTAGCTCATCAGGCTGTTCTTCAGTGCTCACATAAAGATGTAATTTATCAGAATCCTATTTAACCATTAGTTGTAATATGAGTCAATAAGCAGTGGGGAAGTCAGAGGATCTTGATTGTTGCTAAATTATATCATGGAGAGCCTGAAAGAAGAAATTTATGGGAACACAGATGGAGCAGGTCACCAAGTCCCTGTTTTAACTAAAGTTCCCCTTTTTTTGGCATGGGAATGCAGTTTTTAAAATAAGGGAATTCTCACAGTAACAGTATACAGGTGGGAGTGTACATTGTGTCTCTATGGCAGGCTTGTAAGACTAATGGTCTCGCAATGTTGGTTCAGCAACTATGTAATAAGCAGAGCACTTACTATGTGCCAGACATCATGCTACATGCCAGATGCGCTGTTGTGAAATAAGATGAGCATGGTCCTTGCCTCACACTGTCCCAGACAAGGTTATTCACTGATTTGTGGATTAGTGGATTGTTCCTGACACATCTACTGGATATTTTAGTCCTGTAGAATCTGGTTAGATAAGTAATATCTCTCTTATGCCTTTGAATATTCTTAGATTCTTAAATATCAATCTAACAACTGAGCACCTATATTTGCCAGACACTATGCTAGGCACAGCAAGTTCAAGAATAACTAAAATATATGGTCCTTGCCTTCAAAGAACTAACAATCCAGGATGTGCTTATACATGTGCAATACCATAAACCATAGGATGTATATACACCATATACATGATGGAAGATTCTAGAACAGAGGTATAAAAAAGTGGGAGCACAGAAGTCCTCATTCTTTCAAAGAATATGGTTGGTGGTTGTGCACAGGAAAAGGGCTGGGGAGTTTTCACAGAGAAAGTGAGCTTTGAGCCAGCTCTTATGGGTTAAAAGCATTTGGGCAGATAGTGAAGGAAGTTAAGGGAATTCTACTTGGAGGGAATAGCCTGAGGAATGGCCCAAAGGCATGAAGGTAGTGTTTGGAGGAAAGACAAGTAGGCAGACATTCTCTGTATTCTTTTCTCTGTCACCTCCCGAAGACGAAAGGCTCAGATCCAGAGACTGTTCCGGTTAAACACTTCAGTGAGAAGTTAAGACCAGTCTGTCATTTCTCAATTGAATACCTGGAAGGTCTCTAAGCATATCAAAGTATGCTCAACTTTCTGGAGCTTACCACATATTCAGCTTCAGTTTCTATAAAAGCAGAGGACAAGTTTAACAGGCAAATAGCGATGATTGATAGGATCTTGCCTTGTCAACACTAAGTAGAGACTAAGGTGTAAGTACAGTTTGTCCTTTAGCAGAGCTGACACTAGGTAGTCCTCCAATTTTCTGTGATGACTTTAACTTGGAAATAACTGGCAATGTTCTTCTCATGAACCTATGTAAGTTGGATTACTACAGGTCAAGGACAAACTGTGTTCAAACCTGACAGAAGCATCACAGGTTAGTGATAAGTTCTGAAATCAGATTGCCTTGTTCTAAATCCCAACTCTTCTACCTACTAGGTTTATTCTTTCTGAACCACACAAACTCACTTGGCCTCAATTATTTTATCTGTAAAATGTGGATACAATTGTACTTGCCTTAGGGGCTATTGTGAGAATTAAATAAAATAGCGAATGTAAAGTATTCAGTCTGGCACCTGTACAACACTGGGTACACGTGAGCTGCTATTGCAGAGAAGTGGTGAAGACCCTGACTGTCCTTCTGTTCTCATCTGAATCTGAATCCTGCCCCTGTACATTCTTTAGCAATTTACTTAGTTTCTAAACTTTGGTTTCCTCATTTATAAACAAGACAATAACATAGAGTTATTGTGAAGATTAAATAAGAGAACTATATCTCAGTTAAACTGGAAAAAAGATATATTGAGGGGAAAAAAAGTATACGTAAAGTGATAACCACAACATCTGGCACATAGTAGGTACTCAAAAATAACATCTCTTGTTATTATTAGTATTATATAAATCATACTAAAGAAAAATTTACATGTTCTCAGTAGTCATATTTTGTAAACTTTTAAAAATTAATTTTTGGGGTAAGATAATTTTGAATACATTCTGGATATTTAATAAAAGCCTGTGGTTGGCCCTTTTGTACAGGGCAAATACTTCGATGACTAGAAATTTAAAATTTCCTGGGGACTTCCTGCTTGCCAACAGCATCTCCTCACCTCTGTTTTAATATTTAGCCTTTATAGCTTTAATATCTATTGATACATATGTTTGTTTTGGGGAAGTGTTGGGGTTGGTTTGCCTGGGAATGTGAGGAATGTGACAGGTTTATTGGGAGTAAAATTGAAGGAAAGTAGCCAGGATTAGGCAGGGACAGCCTTCAGACTCGTTGCAGACTGACAAGGTCTCTGCCAGGCCAAAGGAGAGCCCAGAGCAAGATTTGCTCATTAGTGTCATCATGAGCTTGGGGGGAAGTGTTGGGCCCTCATATCCTGCCTTGACCAATTATTGGTCAGAGCCATCCTGAGGAACACATAACCTTAGCTTGCCTTAGTTGTATTCCAGAGTACTTCAAGACAGGTATGCCTTCAGCCTGAAAGCTGAGATGGATTGTGAAGGAGATAGCTGGAGGCCTGCAGCTAGTGGAATTCCTCATAGCTAGGCAGCAAGTCCCTTCTTGGAGGAACATCTGAGGAGTGCATGTCTGTGTCTGCTACCGGAAAATTTCAGGAGATTATGATGGCAATAATGGAATCTGTCTCAGACTGTTCAGGTTGCTATAACAGCATACCATAGACCGGGTGGCTAATAAACAACAGAAATTCATTTCTCACAATTCAGGAGGTAGGGAAGTCCAAGATCAAGGCACTGGCAAATTCAATGTCTGGTAAGAACCAGCTTCCCTGGTTCACAGATGGCCATCTTCTTGTGTTCTCACATGGCAGAAGGGGCAAGGGAGTTCTCTAAAGTCTCTTTTATAAAGGCACTAATCCCATTTATGAAGGCTCTGCTTTCATGACCTAATCACCTCCCGAAAGCCCCCCCTCCAAATATTATCACATTGGGGATTAGATTACAAAATGTGGACTTTGGGGAAACACAAATATTCAGTGTATAGCAGACCCAGTTTATGTACTTCCCCACATTTTCTTAGGCCCTACCTGTCCCTGGACTTCAGCCAGTTTCCCAAGAAAGAGCCCCAGCCAACCCCCAATATCCCTTTATCTCCTACACCAGCAGCTGCTTCAGCCTCCCCTGGGATGCGGGTCAGGTTTGCATTTGGCCTTCAATGCATCCACCATGGTAGGAATTGCAGAGCTCTGATGTTTACCTCAGTCAACTAGACCCATGGAGGCTCTGGCCCCTTAACTTCTGAACTCACATGAGGCCCCATGCCACAGGACATGGATCTGGCCGGGTAACCCAACCCACTTGAAGTGCAGGAGAATTAATGCCCCATGGGCTGAACTCTGACCAATGAGAAACAGAAGATTAAAAGGATCAAGTACAAGAAATCTCTTGTACTTCCTCCCCTTCAATGGACTATCCCAGGATGCAGAGGATCCACATACCCTATCTGCATGAAGTCCCACTGAGTTCCCATCTGTGTTTTCTTGTGACACTGTGGTCAGCACAAAAGCACACTACCTTGCATTTGCTTTCCCTCCATCCTTATCTCATTTCCTTTTTGTTCTTCTCTCTTGCTGCCCTGGAATCACAGTTCCAAATACAGTTTTAGCTTCAAGCTTGTTTTCCTGGACCTGAGCTGAGAAACTAGTTTATTATTCCATGATAACTGTGTGTCCAGCACTGTTCTAGGAGCTTTAAATATATTCTCACAACAACTCAATGACATAAATATCCTTAATATTGTCATTTCTGTTTTACAGGTGAGAAACTGGGATACAGAAATATTAAGGATTTTTCACAAAGTCCTATAGCTAGTAATTGACAGATCTAGGATTTGAAACATAGATGGTTTGACTTTAGAGACAAGGCCCTATGCTGTATCTGTAGTTGGGTTTGGTTATCAAGTCTGTTTTTATGGTTAAATGTATATATATTGCCAATTCCACTGGCAAAAAGGCTGCCACATATCATCCAAGGGAGTACTGCTGAGTCAGACATAATATGAGAAATGTTTATCTAATTATAAAATTTGAATCAAGTGAAGGAAGACCATCCAGGGGCCTTGGAGGAATATTTGGGAGGTCTGGATTCCCTCTGGCTTCCTCAGTTTAGTTAGCTATTTGAATTTGGATAAATCACATAACCACTCTGTACCCATTTGCTAGCTATAACATGAATGTATTATCCCTAAACTGCCTGCTTCACATGACTTTTGTAAGAACTGTCATATCCATTAAAACATTTTCTAAATACTGAATTATTACTGCTATCTCAATAAGAGTAATTCTATTAACAAAAGGCTTACTAAATATTATGAAAATTTATATCAGTTTTTTACATCTCCAAAAAAAGGGCTGAGGTAGACTTTTGAAGACACTACAATATAACAAGATAATGCAAATTTAAAATAATCAATAAAAATAAGGCAAAGGGAAAAGTTGCCAAGCAAATAGGTTTAGGAACAAGATCTATGCATGGCATAAATGCTATCTATCTTTGCTAGTGGTGGAATACATATTTTGTATGCTTTCTGGAACCAACAAAAGGAAGGAAACATCATCAGTTATTGGATTCCTAGCATCCACAAATTGAAAATTAACCAGTTGCTCAAATAATCCTGACACTGATAGCAGAGAGAAATTTCTCTATTGGTCTGCACACAGAGGACATTACAAAAGTAATGAGTAGTATCCTCAACAATATTCTAGCAATGCATACATTTTTCCCTTAGTGTAGACTAATGATAACACACCAGAATATAACTGTATAAAGTAATCCTGGGAAGAACCCACGTTGAAGTAGTCTGTGGCATTCTGGCTCAATCCTGGGCTAGCTTTTATAATTCCTAGATAAATAAATAGAATATAATATGAATAATAACAATAAGAGGCCAGAACTCAGTCTGAACTGAACTTCACTGAAACGAAGGGTGGAAGAGTCTTTAAGGGCTGAGATGACTAGTGGAAAAGTACTGGAGGATACTGGGGCATGGGGAATGATTGATCAGTGGGATGTGTGGAGCACATTGAGTTTGCAAATGTTTTTCTCTGTGAACAAGCCATCTGTGTTTGCTAATTAGTAGTGCCCATGGGCTCCTACCTTTCCTCAGAGACTGGGAGATGAGGGTGCTAGCTTCCATGATAATTACATTTCAAAGTGATGGCTCTGAGGTCCCTGAGAAAGACATTCCTGGGTTGTAAAACTGGAAGGAGGATTTTTAAAAGAATGACAACTCAAAGGAGCAGAAAAAGAAGGTACAATTATAAGTTTTCTTATGTAAATACTTTAGAAAAAAGGAAGTCAGAGCCTAGAGTCAGGAAGAAGACTGTCCAAAATTTAGTCATGCTGAGGGAAACATAAAGCTATCTTGGTCCACATGTACATACCCACACACACTTGCACATAATTTATCTTCAACATATAGGCTATGCTATCAGTGTTCACAATGCTTCCTCTTTATTATGTCATATTTACCTGATAGAATCTGCACAGTAAGCATTGTTAAAGTGTATTTTATAACTACATGAAAGTTGCCTTATATCACAAACAATGATAAAACAGACAGCAAAAATAATATGATTTGTACATAATCCATCACTGCTAATAGAATGTAAACAAGCCAACGGGGGTGGGATATAAGTATTCAACAAATGTTTGCTGGTTGATTACTGAACTTTGGTTTCATGATCCATTTCTTACTAAAGTATCAGAAGATGTCTATTACATGCTTTTTTATGTTTTAAGAGCATTTGGGAAATATTTCAGGTTATTTCTGAGAACTATTTGTATCATCATGGAATATCACATATAAGGCTAAGAATGAATTTTAAAGAATAATACCCCAGAACCTCTGCAGCTAAGGAGGAAATTCAATAATGTTTACATGGGAAATGTCATAGCACCCATCTTTCCACCAAGAGAAGGATCCATTTTCAATTCAAATTCAGTCTGAAAGTTATTCTTCATTCTGAAGGGAGCAAAATGTAACAATTCCCCACAGTTCTTCTATTATGGAGAATGTGGAGGGAACAGACTGAATGAGAGAGAACAGTCAGACAGTGCACAAGAGTGACAGAAAGCAGTAGATCCAAGCAAATAGAAAGAGAAGTTGTTCCAGGGATTACCAGAGACCAGCAGTGTGGGGAAATATTACCATCTTTCAATACACTTGATAAAGACCAAAAATGAAATAATTCAAGGAGCAAGAATTTTTTTTGCGACGACATGGATGGACTTGGAAGGCATTATACTAAATGAAATAAGTCAGACTGAGAAAGATAAATACTGTAATATATCACTTATATGTGGAATCTAGAAAATAAACAAACTAGTGAATATAACAAAAAAGAAACAGATTAGTGGTTTACAGATATAGAGAACAAACTAGTGGATACCAGTGGAGACAGGGAAGGGGGAAGGGACAAGAAGGGGTAGGGGATTAGGAGGTACAAACTATTATGTATAAATAAAAAAGCAACAAGGACATATTGTACAACACGGGGAATGTAGCCAATATTTTATAATAACTATAAATGGAGTATAACCTTTAAAAATTATGGATCACTATGTTGTGTACCTGCAACTTATATAATATTGTACAACTATACTTCAATTAAATTTTTTTAATTAAAAAAAAGAATTTTTGCTACTACTAATAAACACTGGCATACAAAGAAACAACCATCTTAGTGAAGGTCACCTGGGGGCAGCAAGGTCATACAGATGAGAGTAAGAGGAATCTAGATAACAAAGGAAAAGAAATCCGAATAAGACCAGAACAAACCAGAGACAATCAGCCAGCACACACTAGGCTTACCCTGGACAGGAAGGGTTTGAAATTTTGGCAGAAACCTACAAATTTTATTTAGAACTGATAAGTAATTATGCTTAAGTTAATGTACTGTAAACTCTACCTAGTTTGAATTATTTCAACTAATCCTTCATTTTTCTCATAAAGTCTAGAGAGAAAAGACCCCGCTAGATATACTAAAGACGAGAAACTAGGTTGGGGGAATCCCAGCTAAGCACTGCAGTTAAGATTCTGCTACCCAGTAGGGCAGGGAAGATAAACAGAGCCCTCTTAGCAGGCCTGATTCCTATCTGGGGCTGTTCCTATGACAGAGGTTGGAATCAGGAGGCCTACCAGCAACCTATTTCCCTTGTACTTTAAGTAACGCTTTAAGGCATTTTCTCACAAGAAGAACATAAATAGTGTTTAAGGATCCATGGCAGCACTCTGCAGACAGAACTCTCAGAGCTTACCATTGGAGATCAACCATTTATTTTTCTAAACAAAGGTCAAGATTAAGCTTGAAGGATTTAGCTAAATCTCTAATACAATAGGATTCAGTTAAGATTGGAGTTTGCCTCTTCCTTCCTAAATTGCATAAGAGAGAAAATCTGTCCGAGGCACTGGGGAGCAAGATACCTGATGCACAAATGTTATTTATAATACTGTCCTCTAGCACTTTGTGAAAATGAATCCATAGGAAGCATTAAAACTCCCTCTGTTTGGGTTTGTTTTTTTTTTTCTCTCGCTCTCTTTTCATTTTATTTACTTCAACCCAGGGTCAACACATGACTGAGATGATTAGGGCCAAAAGAGAAGGGAAAATGGTGGTGTGGATTTCAGTTTCCTCTTGTGTATCTGGCTTGATTGATCACTTCAGCAGGGACAGTATGTATATTTGAAAATGCATCAGGAAGGTGTAAATAATCTCTATTCTCTTGGCATTTTAATAAAGTTACTAAGCAGAAGCCATCAGATATCATTTTTGCCTGCAATGGTATTTTCTTTAAAGGAAAACCATCAGTGGAAAGTGGCACTAGGATTGTTTTAATGTGGGTCCATTTGCAACTCATTTAAGTTTTTTATGTAGCTCTGCCAATGTGTTCCACTTCTGATGGTCCAGTGAGTCACTGGCATCGTGTCAATTAGAAAAGCCAACCTCTCTACCTGTGTATATATAGGGAATTGGCAGGCATGTGAATTTAGGAGATGTATTGTGCCATTGGGTCAGGGAAAATACAACAGCATCTCCAGAAGGTGGATAAAATAATCTCTCAAAAGACAGAAGGAGTACCAGGTTCCTCTGCCTTGGTTTTGATCACACCTCCTCATTTTTTTTCCTTTTGAAAATCTGGATAATATGCAAACTTCCATATACCCAGGTTTTTTAATCCGTTCAAGAAAACATTATACATGTGAGATTATCAAGAAGACAGTGCTGCTGCTATTTCCAGAAAAAAAAAATCAAACCACAGAGCTTATGAGAAGGCACTAGAGGACTCAGAGCTTGTAAATGAAACACACTGTTTCCTTTAGTTGAGTTTTTTCTTTCATAAGGAAAACTCTAAGATACACAAAAAGAGTTCTTTATGGCTGGATGCTCTTTTACTGCTAATGGCATTTGACGGTGTGTTACAGCTTATTTAATCCAATTGAATTTGATTATTCATGTCAGTAACAAGATAAACTGGTTGACAGAGGGAATTTTCTTCAGCCACTGGCTCATATCAAATCTGCAAATTCACTTGTCTAGAAAAGAAGAGACAGGGGCAGGAGAGAGCCAGAGAGACAATTCTAATCCAGGCTATTCCTGAAATTTGAATTTGACCAAGGAGAAGGTATTGATTATGGAGACAATTGATACTTCCTCTAAAAAGCAGAATGAAAACTTTCCAGTGGAGTACAAACCACTCATCGAAATATAGTCCCAAACTATATTATCAACCATGTCCACCCCATTTTTACACACACACACACACACACACACACACACCTTGCTGCAGTTATACAAATCCTTGATGCTTCCTAAATAGAACAAATTCCCTCTTTGCTGTTTCCAAGTCTTTGCACATTACATCCTTTGCCCAGGATATCCTTCTTTGAATTGACAAACTTCTTATCCTTCAAAAGGCAGCAAAAATACCACCTTGCCAATAAAGTCCTCCAGGAAACCCTCAGTGTCCCATAGCTATTTGTATATCCTCTTAGCTCAGTGTCCCTCAACCGTCTTTGCAATAGGCACCCCTGGGATCTGGCATGATCTTGTTAGTAATGGCAGCTCAGTGGGATGCTATATGAGAAAGGAGTGGCAGGGTGAGGGGTTGGAGACAATGCCTCTCTCCTACAGGGTTGAAATTTCCAGGGTATGAATGTAATTTGAAATACAGTTCCCCTGCCCCACTCCCACCCCATCAAAAATTCTGGTTTATCCATCCCCAATTCCCAATTCCAGTCAATCACTGTTTCAGTTATTACTCTTGTCATAACATCTTATGAATATTTGTTTATATCTTTGTCTCTAATACTAGATGTTTTTATTCATCTTTATAGTCATCATGCCACATCCCCTCAGTACAATCCCTCATACATAGTAGGTGCTCAACAAGTCTTTGTTCATGGAAGAAGTGAGTGAATGAATAAGTGACTAAGTAAAACAATGATTTCTGGGACACCATAAGCATTTAGCATCCATAATTGGTGAAGAGAGGAACCAAAAAAGGAAGTTTTTCAAACTGAAAAGAAAGGATGCTAACTAGTACCATGAAATCATATGAAAGTATAAAATTCATTGGTGAAGGTAAATATATAGTCAAATTCAAAATATACTAATATTGTAATGGCAATATTTAAATCACATATAACTCTGGCATAAAGGTTAAAAGACAAAATTAGTAAAAATAACTATGGCTATAACAATTTGTTAATGGATACACAATATAAAAAGTTGTAAATTGTGACATCAAAAACATAAAATGTGGGGGAGGGGAGGTAAAGTGTTGAGCTTTGGTATGTGAACAAAATTAAGTTGTTATCAGCCTAAAACAGGGACTTCCCTGGTGGTCCAGTGGTTAAGACTCCACGTTCCCAATGCAGGGGCCGGGGTTTGATCCCTGGTCAGGGAACTAGATCCCGCATGCCACAACTAAGACCCGGGGCAGCCAAATAAATAAATAAATATTTTAAAAAACCTAAAACAGATGGTTTATAAGATGTTTTATGTAAGCCTTATGGTAACCACAAAGCAAAAAATGTATGGCAGATACACAAACGATAAAGAGAAAGGAATCAAAGCCTACAACTATAGAAAACTATCAAATCACAAAGAAAACAGCAAAGAAGGAACAAAGGATACACAAGACAGCCAGAAAATAATTAACAAAATGGCAATATTGAGTCCTTAACTATCAATAATTACTTTAAATGTAAATGGACAAAATCAGCAAAATGAAAAAGACAACCTAGAGAATGAGAGAAAATACTTGCAAACCATATATCTTATAAGGGGTTAATATTCAAAATATATAAGGAACTCATACATCTAATAGCAAAAAAAAAAAAATCCAATTAAAAATTGGCAAAGGACCTGAATAGACATTTTTTCAAAGAAAACATACAAAACAGGTATATGATGCTCAACATCACTAATCATAAGGAAATGCAAATCAAAACCACAATGAGACCTCACTTCACACCTGTTAGGATGGCTATTATCAAAAGTCAAAAGATATACCAAGTGCTGGTGAGGATGTGGAGAAAAGCAAATCCTTGTGCACCATCGGTGGGAATGTAAATTGGTACAGTCATCATATAAACCAGTATAGAGGTTCCTCAAAAAATTAAGAACAGAACTACTATATAATCCAGCAATCCCACCTCTGAGTATATATGCAAAGGCAAAAAAGTAACTACCTCAAAGAGATATCTGCACTCCCATGTTCATTGCATTATTATCCACAGTAGCCAAGATATGGAAACAACCCAAGCGTCTGTCAACAGATGAATAAAGAAAATGTTATAAATGGAATATTATTCAGCCTTAAAAAAGAAGGAAATTCTACAACCTCCAAAAACATGGATGAACCTGAAGGATGTTATGCTAAGTGAAATAAGCCAGACACAGAAAGCCAAATATTGCATGATCTCATATACATATGGAATCTAAAAAAAGGTCATATCCTAGTAACAGACTAAAATGGTGATTACCAGAGGCTGGGAGGTAGGGGAAAAGGGGAGATATTGATCAAAGGGTATAAACTTTCAGTTATAAGATGAATAAGATCTGGAGACCTAATGAATAGCATAGTGACTATAGTTAGTAATAATGTATTGTATATTTAAAATTTGCTGAGAGAGTAGATCTCAAGTGTTCTCACCATACACACACACACACACACAAAAGGTAACTATAGGTGGTGACGGTAATCAATTCACAATGTATACATATATCAAAACATCATGTTGTACACCCTAAATATCTACAATTTTAATCGGTCAAAAATAAATAAAAATTTTAAAAGAAGCAATAAATAAATAAAAAAGAAAAAGAAAAGCTCATTTGAACATCAAGGTGAGCAGTTTCTCTCCCATTAATGAATATACTACTTTCAGCTGTTCCCTATCAAGATAAATAGACTCCACGGTAAAAGGAAATCTGCTGAAAATAAGAAAGTAGAACAAATGCTCCTAAAATATAAAAAGCTGACAGAGTTATTTTATTTCTAGCCTCAGGACTTCCTTCTGCACTAGTCTCCAACTCTAAAAAAACTTGTTTCACTGCAAAGAGGTGAGGTTGGGATGTCACCTCCAGATAGGTTCAGAAGGATAATTGCCTCTGATCAAGTTGCCTGTCAGCCGTCACCGTTACTAGTACCATCAAAAAGCTCCCTAAGTCAAGAATCAGTTTAACAACAAAAAAGGAGTCACTGCTTCCTAAATGCTCCATTTTCCCAAGCGGATAGCTACCTTTTTCACTGACTTAAAGGATTTTCAACCGAAGTACTATATATACTAGCATTTCCTTGTACAGAGCAGTAATATGCCCATGTATTAGATGAAATAAACACACTCATTTACATAGTTTATGGAGCATTTCCCTAAAATACTTTAGACCTTTTATTTCTCCATAAGGACTGAATTTTGTCCATCAGTTGGAAAAAATTGTAACACATTGCCTTAACTTGATTATGTCAGGATTTAATTTTCTTGAGTGTTGGAAGGGCTGTGAATAAAACAGAAATAGCCTTAAATTTTCCATAAATTTTATCTTTGATTCCATTGTACCACTACTCATCAGGGAGATGGTACAGGAATAAGAGGACAGTGATGGAAAGAGGGAAGGAGAGTGTGGGAACCATGGCTATTGCTTTAAACTTTTATTTCCATGTCCAGTTTTCAAGATCTGTTCTCATTTTTATATTTTATAGAAAATGGGTTTAAAGTGCAAATGCTGAAGCTTTCCATTTGTTTGAAATACTTGATACACTATCAATTTAAATCCAAACATCTGAAAGAAAACCAAAACATTCCATCAATCTCCGAAAGTTCCGGAAATAACTAGATGCACTGAACACAATAACTTAACGACTGGAGTGTTTAATTTTCTCCCAGACAATTGGAAATCTTTTGATAGAGTCTTTTAAGTTGTTCTAAGATTCTCTGAACCATACAAATATAAAATAAATCACAAATAACATATGACTGCAGTATACTCTGATGTTAACTCCAATTCTTCTTCACCAGAGTATAGGTGATGTACCTAAGCAGCTGTGTCAGTATTTAGTCTGGATTTGCCTCTCCCCTGTCCTAAATTTGTATTTCTAACCCTTGTTAATTTTTTTCCACATCCTCACAGTGCACTATTCCACCTTAGTCACTTTCAGGTAACAGGACAACACACTAAAGGTGAAGAGTTTTGTGCACTTTGCAACAGTTCTAAATTTAGAGCTGCAAATACAGGCTTTCCATCTCAGCCATGGAAACCTCATCAAACACATTTCTATTGCTCTTGTTATTTCTGTTTCTGTTCTGAATTGCTCTTCTATAAGTCTTTATGCAAGAA
Organism: Eubalaena glacialis; assembly: GCF_028564815.1. NCBI lineage: Eukaryota > Metazoa > Chordata > Mammalia > Artiodactyla > Balaenidae > Eubalaena > Eubalaena glacialis. The sequence continues at coordinate 71,905,091 of NC_083724.1, forward strand.
GTAGAGATGACACTTTTATGTGACTAATGTCAAATGCTCTAAGCCTTCTTGCCTGAATCACCATGAGCGAAGGTGTTGGAACACTATTGTGGCTTTCAGAATGAATAAACCCTGCTCTCACTCAAGCACTGTCCTCAAAGTTGCCCTCAGTGTGGAATTCCAAATGGGATTGTTTTATTATTAATATTGTTATTATTTATTACTTATTACTTTTTTCCAGCTTTATTGAGATATAGTTGACATAGGACATTGTAAGACACATTCTTGATGTGAATCTCAGATTAGTGTACCATGACTTGGCTTGTTAATCAGCTCTTAGTCCTCAATGGACATTTCTGAAAGGTGCTGATTAACTGTTTAATGAGGAAAGTAATCTACATACTCCAACTTACTCAACAAACTTTCCCCAAGTTTCTAAGCACCTTTGGATATAATTAAAACAGATAATGTTAGTGGGATGTCAGAAAGCTTTTTTTTCTGCTAAAGCCAGGGGAATTCAGAAGTCTAAGACTGGTACAAATGGGATTCAATTTAAATCTATGGATCTAATTCCTGACTTTAAGGCTTTAAATCTAGTAGAATAGTTAATAGTATGTCTTCTTTTTTAAGAGGTTTTAGAATAGACTATTTTTGTATAAATACTTATTGAGAATCTACTAAATACCAGGCAACAAAAACCAGAAAGTCACTGTCCTAGTTCCCATGCAGCTTGCAGTATAGAATCAAGGCAGCTAACTAAATAAGAAGTTATGGCAAAGTTTGATGTGTGTTATGACAGAGGAAATTCAGACACTCTGACGTCAAGGAAAAGTCAAGAAAAGATCTTCTGAAAGAAGTGCTACCTAAAAGAGATACTGAGGGGTAGGTGAGTTGGAGTTAGAAAAGAAGGAGTGGGGGTGGAAGGATGTTTGAAACATTCTCCAAAGCATTTATTTGTTTGTGCAAATGAAAGCACAGTGAAGACATGGAACTGACAGAAATTCAGAATGGCTGGAATTCAAAGGAGAGGGTAGAGTGACATGAGATGAAGTTGAAACCCAAGGCTGAGAGAGAGGTGACAACTGCAAGCCATGTTAAGGAATTTTTCCCCCAAGAAATACAGGAAGTTATTGAAGCAATTTTTGTTTTAGAAAAAATGTCGACGGCAACAATGCGGTCAACAGATTAGGGGCAAGTTAGGATGTAGGAGACCAGGTAAAAGGCTGTGAAAGGTAATGGTGACTTGGATTTGGATAATGGCAGAGGGAACAGAAAGAAATGAATGGAGTCTGGAGATTTTTAGAAAGTCAAATAGACTGGTTGGAAGGGAAGAGGGGAAGGGAAGGGAGAAGAAAGATGGGAAATAGATAAGGAAGAATCATGATGATAGCTTGAAAGTGAGGTTACTACTGAACTCAAAAATATGATTCCAGGAATTTAAGCATAGAGCTTTGTTTTCATCAAAGACTAAAAACAGTTTAAGTGATTCAGAGTCTTTCTTGTTCAATGATTCTATAGGTATGTATCTCCTAGTCATTTGGTGCTAAGAGAAAATTTAATTTTTCAAGTCATCTGTAGCTCTCAGTTAAATCCACAGTATAATCTGTGAAACAACCATCGTCGTTCAGACTTCAATTAGCCATCCCCACATGTAGAAAGAAATCCAATATTCACACTTTTAACACTATAAAATATCTGTGTGTAAATATTGAACTACTTAGAATAATTTGAGAAAGTATAGATTGGGAGAATTTTGATGCAAAGTAGTTTGAAGAAAGCAATAAAGTATATTTTCTACATGACATTATGTATTCTCTAAGTGATGAAGAATTAACATATTCTTTACATAAAAATAACTGGAAAAAACAAAATCTTAATGAATTCCCAGTTAGATTCCATTTTAAAGGATTATTAAAAGAATACAGAATATTAATCTATTCATGGCATGGGGAATTTTCAATATTTATATGTGGTTCTTTTAAAAACATTTATTACATGGTCTATATCTACAGAAATTACTGATGAGAAAAAGATGCTGGAAAACAGCCTACCAGCAGTTCCTATAAAATGTATAATGAATGTTATAGCAGATTGAGTGAAATAAAAATACTGAAAATAATGTTGGAATTTTTTCCTGCTCCGTATCAACATGTTGGGAATATATTTTAGAAACCCAACATTAATAGAGGGGAACACACTGAAGTCCTAGTAATCAATACATCATTGTGAAATACTGAGATTTTTAGGATTTCCCCCCCCCCAAAATATCCATTACATTCCTACAATAAGTAAAAGGTCTTGAAGCCTATCCTGGGTATGTATGTGTGTCAATAATAACAAAATCCTTACCTCCTCTGTCCCTAAATCTTTTTATCTTCCTATGGTCCCTGTCTCAATGATGGTTTGCTCTTGCTACTAGGCACCAAAATAAAAATCTGGGGAGCACGCTAGACCTCACCACTGACATTTACTATGTCTCTGATTTCAGTCAATTGTATTTCTTAAATATTTTTCAAATTCATCTTTTGTTCTCTAGAATCACCTCTAGCCCTTGATGTCTCTCACCTGAATTATTGCAAAATTTTCCTAACTGGGTTCCCCTCCTTCAAGTCCTTTCTTTTCTTTCAAATCCATCATCTATACTTCCACCAGAGAGATTTATCTAAAACATAGATAAGACCAGGTCACACTCTGTCTAAACTCCTTCATCACCTTTCCAGTGCTCCTTTCGGTATATAGCTTTTATTCCTTTTTTGAAGGGTTCTAATGGAATTTCAAACGTTGTGATCTTGCAGACTTCCAGCCTGATAATGACAGGACATCTTGCATTAGACTAACAGTTCCTCAGGAAACAATTATAAACTCTGCACAAAATACTTTAAAAACAACACTTTAAAAGCACTGGAGAATGGCCAAAAGCAGGTAGAAACTGGAGGTGACTTGACCCTTGAAATTACAGGATCACATTGGATTTATGTAGTTTTTCCCCTGAGGCCCTCTCAGGTCTCTCTGGTGTTTGGAATATAGAGCTCGAAAAAAGTCTGCAGTCTTATTGGCCTGAGAAATGAAATTAAGTATATCCCTCCAAGAAAAGATGAAGTCACAGAAAGGGATGTCTTAAAAGTTGCATACAAATATCCCCTCAAATCTCCGCCCGTCTCCCCAGCTTCATGTGCATGGGGAAGAGATTCCAAAGAAGCCAGAGGGAAAACACTGAAAGGCCAAAAGAACTAATCAAATATTTTAGCTGCTACCTGCTGCACAGAAGCAGTTTAGAGTTCAAGTCCAATCAAATTGGAGGGGCTTGGTAAACATTTGGGGTTTTCCATTGAATTCCAGAAAGGTCACACATTGAAAATAAAGACGACATTCTAGGACTAAGGGATTTTCTCTCGAACTAAGGACAAAACTAAAATAGGCCTGATTTAGCAAATCATCAAACCAAATGCCATTAAGTTCAAAATGTTCTGTCTATAATTTAACTGTCTACCAGAATAAAACTTAATTCTGAGTGAGGGTTATCAAACTACAGCCTATGGCTTGTTTTTTATGATCCTCAAGACAAAAATGGTTTTTACATTCTTGATGGGTTAAAGAAGATGAGGAAGAAGAAGCAGAGGCAGAAGTAGCAGCAGCAGAAGAAACAAAAACCATAAGTGGCCCACAAAGCCTAAATTGCTTACTATCTGTCCCTTTACAGAAACAGTTTTCCAACTCATAGCATGTCTCCAAAGAACATCGCATAGTTTAGCATTTGTACAGAGATGCTTAAACATTTCAATTGTACTATAAAGTAAAAAATAAAAACTCCCCATGTCCCCATTTCCACTTCCCAAAGTTTCTACTTCATTACTGACAGTTTCTTCTCTATCCATATATTCACACACATACCTCATAAAATATTACTACAGATTGGATTATGGTATATATTTATAGTATATACTATTCTCAACTGGCTTCTTAATAATTAATAACATATTCTGGCTATTTTCCATATTAACACACATAACTCATTTCAACTGCTGCTTAGAAATCCACTGTATACATGTACCATGACTTATTTAATCAGTTCCCTATAAGTGAATATCTAGTTTGTTTCCAACTTTTTGTTGTTATTATGGAAATATGTCTTGACAGTCCTAACATGTGTTTCAGTGGGAAACATATTCATAGAATAAATTTCTAGGTTAGGAATATGGGTCCAAAATGTTACATGTTTCAAATTTTGATACTGATAAAATATCTTCCATAAGGATTGTATCCATTCCTAGGGTAGTATGAAAACACCTATTTTCCTACTCATAAAGAAAAGAACCTAGCATAATCCGGAGTTTCTATTTACAATGTATCATCCATTGTGTCCCATATGCCATTAAAATTACTAGTAATGTAAAGAAACAGGTAAATAAGTCTCAAAGTCAAAAGAAAAATCCATTAATGGAAATAGATCCACAATGCCGGTCCATAAAAAAAATCTTAAAATAATCATAATAAATATACAGTTTGCATAGGTGAAGAGAGGAGAAGTTCCAGGAGCACTTTGTAAACTGAAAATACAAAAGCACAAATGGAAATCCTAGAACTGAAGACTCAATATTTGAAATAAAAAATTCATTGGATGGGATTATTTTTAGGTTGCATACAACAGAAAAAGAGGATCGATAAGCATGAAGACTTGATAATAAAAACCCTCCAAACTTAAGCACATAGAAATAAAAAAGATTCAATGATCTATAGGACAGTATGAAGCAGTCTAACATGTGGGTAATTAGAATTCCAGCAGAGAAGAGAGACAATGGGTTAAAAAAATATGTATATCTATACCTATACACACAGATTAATTGAAAAAACCTTCTAAGTTTGTTTAAAAACTATAATCCAAAGATCCAGAAAGCTCAGTGAATTCCAAACAGGATAAACACAAATGTTATACTTTCAGTTTGCTTTAGAGAAAGGTGTAGGGAACCCTTGAAGTTGGAGGTTCACTTCACAGAGTTTGTCTATAGCTCTACAAAGCGTGTTCACCTCTCGACAAGGACAAAGTCTTGGTTCCTGGTTAGAGTAGTTGGGAAAGTAAAAAATGAACTTTATTCTCAGTTGCCAAATTTGTATACATCTATCATTTATCAAGTTGCTACTATGTGCTAGGCCATTTGGGTGCTTTAACATGCTATGTCATTTAACCCACACAAATTTATGTATAATTTTATAGAACCTAAGACTCACAGAGGTTTGTAACTTGCTCCAGGTCATATAACCTTGTAACTCTTAGAAGAAGAATTTAAGTATAATTTTGTCTATAAATGAAACCTGTACTTTTTCTACCGCCTTTACCTTAGACACCTTCAAAATATACATATACATACACAGTTCAATTTTGCTAGTTTAATGACGAATGTTAAACTATTATATGAATCCAGTGACATGTCACCCACTGTCATTCCCTAGATTTGGTCAGATATGTCCCACAACCAGCAAGTAAAGCTCTGCCCACACCCTGAGCCAAACCTGGCCAAACAGTTAAGTATTTATAGCTTCAGACTCATCCACTGATTCAATCTATAATTAGTCTTATTTCCCTAAACAGAGTAGTTAGTGTACCAAAGCATCCCACCAGGCTGCTTTCTTTGCCCAGAATCTGGTTGATTTGTTTTCTGGATCAGTACTGAACTCATATTTTAGTTTCCTATTATGTATTCCATTTGCCCACTTAGGCCTGGGGCTGCTCTTGGCTGGAGCCCAGTCATCAAGATGCCTACCCTTCAATATAAGTGGACCCTATCTTCTTTATGCACTGGCAGGGACCCTGATCCAAACCAAATTGGCTATTTGGAGCCACACTAATGACTCGGAAAATTCTCTGTCTCCCATGGCTAACAAACACCAGCCTAGACTGAGTACCATTCTACTTCTTGGTCATATGGGTACCGAAAAATGTTCTGTTATGCATGTCTATGATGATCGTCCTATCAATGAAAGTCATATCCTGAAAATCATAGATAGCATTTCTCAATTACCTGATTCCATCTTTTATGCACCAGATAGACACAGGGTTCCCAAATGCCTAGCAGCAGAGCCTGCTTAAGATTTTAGAGTTTTCCTTTGCTTCTTTGGGGTTGGGACACACTGGTCACCCCATCTGGCTGTGAGAGCTCTCTACAGTCTGGGCTGGCAGTATGCTGATCTTTTAAAGTTTCTTTCCCTACCCAATCCCCCCTTTTTGGTGAGGTTTCAGTGAGGTCAGTTAGGTGTGCATCCTATGGCTTAATTGGCTTAAAATGTGCTCTCCTTTGGTGTGGTCTCTTTGGGGGCCGATTGGGAGAAAGAAAAACTGATAGCGCAACTGTTATGATACTGAACACTGATAAATGTCTTTTTGAAATAAAGAACCAGGCCCCCCCCAAAAAAAAAAGATTTTAGAGTTTTCAAAGTCCAATCCCCATGAATATTTATCTGAATGTGAAGAGTGGTAATATTTGTGATCATTAGTGAGCATTCAATCGAAGGTAGCACACCTGAAAACCTTGCATTTACAAAGTAACAATAATAATATTAACTAACATGTATTGAGTATTTGCATGGGCCAGATTTATACATGTATTATCTCACTTAGTCCTCAAAACAACCATAAAAGAGGAATGTGGTAGGCAGAATAATGGTCTCCAAAAGATGTCCACACTGTCATCTCCAAAACCTATGAAAATGCTACATTACAATGCAAAGGAGAAGTAAAGTAGCAGATGAAATTAAGGTTGCTAATCAACTGACCTTAAAATAGGGAGAATGTTGTGGGTCATCTGAGTGGGCCCAAGGTAATCACAAGAGTTCTTAAATGTGGAAGGCAGAGGCAGGAGAGTCAGTGTCAGAGTGATGCAATGTGAGAAAGACTTAAATGGCCATTGCTGGCTTTGAAGATGGAAAGGGATCACTAGTCGAAGAATGTGGACAGCCTCTAAAGAAAAGGCAAGAAACAGACTCCCCCTTGGGGTCTCCAGAAGGAATGCAGCCCTGCCAACATCTTGATTTTAGTCCAGTGAGACCCACAGCAGACTTCTGACCTACAAAACTGAAAGATGATTGTGTGTTGTTTCAAGCCACTAAGTTTGTGATCATTTGTGCAGCAGCAATAGGAAACTAATACAGGGAAGTACCATTATTCCTCTGAAGGTGAGAAATTTTGAGTCCCAAATAAGGGGAGTTAATTACCTCAATGGACAAATACTTTGTAATGAGACAGTCTCATAGTTTGGATTATGAAGAAGGTGAAATTTCTGTTTATTTTCTTTAATGACATTATTATTTCTGCTACTCCTGCCCCTAAATATGGATGTGAAGCTGTGGTTGACTGCACTTATAGTCATCTAGCACATGGCTTTCAAAACTATAAACTGGCCTGCACATAATAAAGTAATTTTTCTGAAAAATCTCATCTCACAATCATGGGATGAATATTTCACGTAAGTCAAGTGACAAAAGCATCCTCCCAGAACCAGTACAATTTCCATGTAAGAATTCCAAGAACTAAAAAAAGTCAGTAAGTGAGAGTTAGCCAAGCAAAGAAATCTATCAGAAAATGGCTTAAAACTAGGAACAGCATATGGATTGTTTTACCCGAGCCAAAATGCCATTTTCTGTTGTCAACTGTATAAATCAAATAGTTATATCTCTTGAAATCAACCAGCTCATATTAGTGTCTCTGGCGTATAGCAGAGCTTTAGTGTTTGTAAATTCCTTAGGGGTGTCAGACATATCACAGGAGCATATTTCATGTAAGCCCTATGTGTGTTTTTATTAAATATCACAGTAAATCCTCACCTGCATAACTCTGAATAACATATTTCTGTGGTAAATCCTTCACCAGGCAGTGATCTATACTGAGGTGAAAAATGCCTCAAGCACCTTCATTTTTAGCACTTTGTTCCAGTGACTTTAATCTACAGCTTACTTCATGAGCAAAGTATATGCTGATATATCTAATGGGTCCTAAACCCTATTTGGCTTAAAATACCATTCTCTAGGGAATTGAAATGTGGTTACTGATATGAAGTCAGCTAGTAACATAAAAACTATGTTTAACAATTTATTAATTTCATTTGTAAGGCTGCAGAGCAGAGAGCCAAGACAACAATTGCCTTAATCTTTTGTTCCTTATCCTATTTCCACCCACTGACAGGCAGCATTTGGGTGGTTCCTAGGGCTAAGCTTAAGATCTGCCTGGGAAAGAGCTTTCACACAGGTGGGGCTCTCCTCCACCCCGTGCCTTCAAGCTCTCCCTAGGTCCAGCAAATGAACACTCAGGACAAGTTCTCACATGTGCTTGGGCCATGTATCCAAGTCCCTTATAGTCATGGCCCTTCATTTCTGACTTTCTGTCTTGGCTGACTCAAATAGACTAAAGATCAGGAAGACTATTTTTCATCTTATGCATCTCCGATTATCTTATGTACACATCGTGGCTATATTAGTCACCTAGAGGCACAATATTGCTGCATAACAAATGAGCCCTAAACCTCAGTGGCCTGCAGCAATAAGCATTTATTCTTACACTTGTGGATCTGTACGTACTATGGTTTGGCTAGTCTAGGCTTTCTTTCGGGCTGTGGGTTGGCTGGCCTTGGCCATTGGCTGCAGGTTTGGTCCCAAGTCTGTCTCAAGTATCTTTGTTCTGGGGCTAGGCTGATGGGGGAACAGCTATCCAGGGCATGTTCTTCTCATGGCACTGGAGCACTGGAGCATAAGAAGGCAAGCGGGACCATTCAGGAATGTTTCTGGTCTCTGCTGTGTCACCCACATCTCGTTACCAAAGCAAGTTACATGTCCAAGCCCAAAGTCAAAGAATAGGAAAAATGCAGTTCACACACATAAGAGCAAGGCAAGGGAGGGAATGACATAAATCTCTCATGGGAGAATGGAGAATTGAGACCAAAAATTCAATCTGCCACACTGGTCCATATCCATAGGATATCCTAATGAACCAACTCTTGGAAGGAGATGAGTAGAGGAGGGTAAAAAAAAAAAAAGAAAAAGAAAAAAAGAAAAGCAAACTGCAGTTAGAATAGCTATGAGTTTCCAGCAATAAATCAAATTAGGCAGTTGTACATTAGGTTTTATTTGCTAACATCCTTAATCCTTGCATTTTAGCATAATTAGAATTCATCCATACTTTCTTTTATAGTTACTCTCCCATTTTCTCCCTGTGTAGACATTCTGCTACTAGCATTGAGGTATTTAAAAATAGTGCTTGCTCTGGAGTTTGAAAGGCCTGAATTTTAATCACAGATCCACCATGTATTTATAAAGTAACCCTGAGTAAATCCTTGTGTGTTTCGTGGCTTAAGGTTCGTTATCCTTAAATTTATGCTGCTGAGTTCTTGCAAGGATTAGTCATAACACATGTAATAGTTCTGGCATATAGTAGGGGTCCAAAATAGGAACTTATTTTCTTATAATTTGTCCTTCTCTCTGTCCTTTCACTCAGGATTCACCACAGAAATTTGTTTGTTGGTTCAGAATAGTCAGTGGACATCTGACCATTTGTCCATTTTGACCATTTGTTTGTAGACAAATAATACTTTGGAGCCAAGCCATTTGGGGTTATCAGGAGCACACCATCTGGAGAACTTTCTCACAAGTCGGCAAGTCCCGGGCTTTGCTCTCATTCCTGTGGAATATCTTGGGGTAAACGTAAGTATAGAATTTCAAGCATGTCAGTGTCTAACTGTACAATCAGTTTTCAACTAAGCAACAAAGAAAAACTGATCCCACTCCCTGCCAGGGTGCTTTAGGCCAATGGGGTTTAGAAGCTTTAGATATTCCTTTATCAGAAAAGATTCCTTGAGATCCTATACTCCATCTCAAATTTAATGTTTAACCCCACTTCAACTTCCTAATGTGTGTTATAATTGTAATTTACCAATAAATTGTACAATCAATTGACAAATCAGTCTATTTCAAGAAATCACAGTCTATTTCAAGAAGGTAGGATTCATCTCTCTTTTTCACCACTGTATTCTTAGCACTTTGGCATAGCAGATGCTCTATAAATATTTGTCAAATAAATAAATAAAAGAATTAATGACTAAACCTAAACTTTAAACAAACTATAGAACTTCCTAATTAAACACAAACTAAGCCCATTATTTTCATTTCTCAACTCAAAATGCATTTTTATTACTCTCTTCTATTGACTTTAAGCTATTATTTCAAATAATGGTCAGTCCTAGGCCTTAATATTTGAATTGTAATAAATTACTCTTTGAGATTTACTGTGTAATACCTCAGTTTTCTACCTTGTAATGCATGCAGCATTTAAGGGTTAAAGAGGAGGTCATTATAATCCAAGCAGGGATATATTTGAATTTATAAAATGAATAATAATGTTAAAATGAAGCTCTCATTATTCCATAGTTTGATCTTTAAACAACTGGACTTTAACTTTTTAATTCTCATGAATTAAAAGAAGTCTTGCACTTAGACTTATTTATCATATTGTACATGCTTTAGAATCAAGCAAATGCTTGGCAATCATTTAAAAAAATTATCATAAAATCACACTTCAGAATTTGAACTGAAGCAGCAGTTCAAGAGCCGCCAAGGAATTGACTAAAGGATGAAGTTATGTGAATGTGCATGTGTGTGCACACACGTGTGTGTAGACATATGTAATATATTCTAATCCACTAATTGATAGAAACATATGTAATGCATAATCATAGGTAATATTTTATTTTATTTTAATGTACCTATAATGCAAAAGTTTAAATATAGTTTCAAACAGTGCATTAAATCTTAGAGTGGAAGATTTTGTGGAAAGGTTTCTAAGTAACATGGTTTTCTATTTTAATTACATTAACTTAATTTGAAAAAATTCATAAAACTATAAGAAAAAATAAAATCACATATAATGGGGATATTCCTACACTCTTCATTGGCACCATCCAGGGAAAAAAGCCCCTGGATACATTTTTGGTATATTTCTCTTTTTTTCTTGTGAGGATATATATATGGGGTGGGGGAATAACAAAATCGAAGTCATACTGCGTAAACAACTTTGCTTTCTGCTTCTTTCACTCAACAGTACATACTATATAGTAAGCATACCTTTCAAAGGTCTTTATTTGCATCATTTTAATGACTGTATAACATTCTATATTATGTATTTACCCAATCCTCTAATGTTAGGCACTTAAGGTATTTTAAATTTTCTAATGTTATAAATGAGACAGTAATTATGGCCTGCTGCCAACTACTCTGTTCTACCCAGAAGCAGGCTTCACCCTAACGAAGTAGTAATGCCCCGTTTGGCCAGATTTTCAAACCAGGACAACTGGTTGGTCAGTTATCAAACAATAGATTGGTGATTCTTTGCTGAGCACCCACCCCCAGTTGAGCTAGTCGGGGTCAGCAGAGATCATATGTTCACAGTGTCGAGAATTATGCTAATCAAAGTGTGGTAACTGCGACGGTATTCAAAGGTAGGCAAGATGGTTTTAGGTGGTACGGGAACACATGAGTAGTTATATGTCTGCTTTCAATGAGTAATAAAGTAATACCAATAACGTAACCTCTTTGCATGAATACTTGGGTCAGTTTTAGTGATGATTTATGCCTTTCATTCATTCATTCAACAAATAATTCACTGAGAATCTCCTAGATCCTAGGCTCTGTTTTTAAGCATTGGGGATGCCACTGTAAACAAGACAGATAAGATTTCTACCTTCAGGAGGCTTATATTCTAGCAAGAGAAACGATAATTAAAAGTAAATAAATAAATATTTAATTTAAGTTCAGGAGGAAATAAAGAGGACAGAATATGACTTGGTAGCCTTGGCTTAATTTTAGATAGAGAGGTCTGAGTATTTCTTTTCATAGAAGGTACCCCTTCTATTAAGTGAAGGAAGGAGCCATGTGAAGATCTAGGGGAGTAGCATTCTCAGCAGAGTGAGCAACAAGGACAAAGACTTGAAAGAGACCAAGCTTGGTGCATTCCACGAAGCAAAACCAGCCTGCTTGACTCAAGCAGACTAAGCAAGGGGGAGCTGGTAAAGACGAAGTCAGGAGGGTGATTCAGGAGCCAGATCACAGAGGGCCTTATAAGACTTGATAAGGATTTACTTTGTTCAAAGTGTGATAGCAAGCCACAGGATGGTTTTAAGCGGGTTTACTGAACAAATTAATATTTTGAAAATAACATCTGCTGCTGTGTGGAGAATGATTGGAGGAATGCAGGAACAAAAATAGGAAGACAAACTAGGAATTTAATGAATACCACAGCCAGATATAATAATAACTTGGACCAAAATGACAGATGGATATGATGAGAATTGTCAGACTCAAGGTATGTTTTGAAGGTACAGCTGACCAGATTGGTTGACAAAAGAGAAGTAGAGTTTGAGAGAATAAAGGATGACACCTAGATATTTGATTATGTAACTCAGTAATTGTGTAACTTGATGCCATATACTAAAAAAGAGAATCTGTGTAAAGGGCAGGTTTGAGAAGGAAAAATTAATAATTTTGGTTTTAACATATGATGCTTTTTAGACATACAAGTGGAAGTATCCAGTAGACACTGGAGTTTAGAGGAGAGGATGGAAGGGGATTAAAATCAGCATGAAGATGTTATTTAAAGCCATGTGCCTGGATGAGATCACCTAGGGAGTGATTACAGTCAGTGAGAGGGCAGGACCAAGAGCTTCAGGCTGGAGCACTCTAACATTGTAAGGTCTGGAGAGATGGGGGGAAGGTGCAGTGGAAACTGGGAAGCAGAAACTGTGAGATGAGAGGACAACCAGGAGAGTATGGAAGGCAGGACAGCCGAGACAAAATTGCTTCAGAGTAGATGATGAATTGCTGGGAGGTTGCATAAAATGAAGATTGAAAATTGACTGCTGCTTTTAGAAATATGGAGATTGCTGGTGATTTTCACAGAGCAATTTCAGGGGAGTAGTGAGCACAAAATCCCAACTGAAGTAAGTTAAAGAGTTAGCAAGATGAAAATATGAAAGTGTGACAGTGAGTACAGAAAACTCTTAAGAAGTCTTGCTATAAAGGGAAGCCCAGAAAAGCTGCTGGAGCCAGAGTGTGATAATAAGTCTAGGAGGTTCACTTTTGTTTTATTGAGATGGGAGGTCTACCTGTAGGCTGATGAGAATGATCTAGTATTGGGGGGGAGTGGATGTTCAGAGGGTGCCACAAGAGTGGAGGGACTGTCCTTCAGAAGAGCAGGACCTACTCATCCTTTGTATCTAGAGGGAAGACAGAGCATGAGGGTAGGACAAGGAGACTGGTAGATTTGGTAAAGGGGAAAGGAAGCAATTCTCTTGTTCTTGCTTTTATTTTCTTAGCAAAATTTTTTAAAGTCAAGGTTATCAGGTGAGAGTGAGGACTGGGAGGGAGTGTTGGAGGTTTGAAAAAAGAGAAGATATAAAGCAGTCATTTGAAAAAGTAGACAGGAAACTGACCAGAGAATTCTAGTAAAATTATCCTATAGTGTTGAGATTTGTGGCAATACACTTAGCTGCTTGAATGCAGATGTCGAGTAGGCAGAGTCGAATATAACCAGGGTTTGGATTTTACCAAAAAAGCACAATGGAGACAGAGAAGGACAAAAGAATTGAGGGCACATGAAAGGGAGTTATGGTGACAATCCATGGAATCTAAGCTGGGTAATTAAAGAAGTAAGGACAAAGGGGAGAAGTGGACAGAGAAAAGGTATGGGGTAGATCAATGAATTATGGGGATGGTGGTGTCCTTGAGGAGGCAGGAAGAGATGCTCTGGATATCAGAAAGTTGGATGATGGAAAGAAGAATTTGGAGGTTATTGATAGTGATAAAATCTAGGTTATGACTGTGGGAGTAGGTGAACATGGTCAGGGGGACGGTGGAAGGGAGGAAGAGATATTGGAGTGAGGAGGTCAAAGAACTAGAACTGATCTCCTAAGTAAGTGGTGCTGAATCCTACCTGTTCCTTCAGATCAACCTGAGAGTTAAAAAACAAAAACAAAAACCCTAATACCTGAATGCCATCTTGACTAATTAAATCAGTATCTCTGGGGTTTGCGGAAGGCTTGAGCACAGGTAATCGTTTAAAACAACCCCAGCTGATTCAAATGTGCAGCCAGTTTTAAGGACCAAAGATCTACGCAGATGTTGGAGTCACCAGAAATGATGTCAAGAGTGTTACTGAACCAAACTTGGGTCCACTCATCCACAGTGCAGCAAAGCCAATCTACTGACACTGGGTTGTGATGAAGGAAAGTACAGTGTTAATTTACAGCCTGCCAAGCAAGGAAAATGGGTAGCTCATTCTTAAAAGACCCAAACTTCCTGACAGCTTTCAGGGAAGGGTTTTTAAAGGCAACATTTGGGGTGAGGTTTGCAGTTTGTGGACTTTCTTCTGATTGGCTAGCGGTGAGGTAACAGGGTGATGTTTCAGGAATCTTAATCATCAACCTTCTGGTTCCAAGCAGTCTGGGGTCTACTTGCTTTTGGTCAGCATGTAGTCACCATCCTCCACCTGGGTGGGGGCCTTAGTTTCTGCAGAATAACTCAAAGATATGTGACAGATTGTTATGTATATGCTTTGAGGAGGAACTAGAACTCTGTTTTACAATCTGAAGTATTGTCATTACTTTTCTTGCTTGACTACTTTTCCTTTCTGTGTTCCCCATCTTCCCTAATTAGTAACTGCTTGAGTCTGCTCTTTGGAACTCAGGGAAGGTCTAGGAGACTAAAGCCTTCTTCTACAAATAAGAAATGGGGGACATGGAGGGGTTTTTGTACCCAAGAAGACCCCACAGGGTCTTGCTTGGTTTCAATCCCCCCTTCTCTTTGATACTCCTCAATCCTGAGGGGAAAAGAGGTGGGACGAGAAAGGGAATAAAGTTTTGGATAGAGACGTTCATCATAAACTTGGCAGGGGAACTTGGTTTTAGGGGCACTCGATTTCAAGAGTAGTGGTGAAGGGAAATGCAGTGAGCCAGCTGCTAAAATCGTTCATGCATGAAACAGAATGACTGAGTGGATAGGAAATGAAAGCAGTCTAACATAATCTCAAGGGAACTAGGGTTTCTGAAAGAAAAGTAATGACGAGAAGCAAGGAGAATACCTATTTTTCTATGCCTACCTCCAGGATCTGGAAACGTGGAGTGTGGAAGCAAAAAACAGCCATCATTTGAAAGGGCAGCAGGTAAGCAGGATGCAGCAGAGAGAGTCAGGTCTTAGAAGGTGATGGTATTCAGAGAATAATTGAGAAGAGAATTCAGAGAAGACAATTTAGGGAAGAGTTTGAAGGTAAAAGAGGTTCAAGCTCTGAGTTCCAAAGGCTGCACTGGCAGGGACTGCAGTTTGGGAAGGAATGAGAGAGTGGGTCAGATAAAGGGATATACAGAAATGTATGGATGAGAGTCCCTATGTTGATCTGAGAGGCTTGGACTTGTGGTAATTAGTCCCATGTCCTCTCAGGGAAAGGTGGAAAAATTAATTCTAAGTATACCTTCCTTCTTGGGATAGGTTGCCTAGGTAGCATGTGGTGATGAAGCAAGTGGAGGAACTGGGTAGGTGGGGTGGGAGCCTGTGAGTCTCAAGCCCTTTTAAGTTGGACCAAGAACAGTGTCAAAAGGGGTAGGAGAATAGTCCTACAAGGTGTAAACTATGAGCCTTCCTTAAAATCTTTGATATAAGCAGTTAAATGGTCTGAATCTCAGAACTTAACGAGTTACGTTGCATTATCTATTTACGTGCCTGTCTGCCATTAGGCTTTAAATTGCCCTAGCAGAATCTTTTTTTATTTATCGTTTACCCCCTGCACCTAGCATAGTGCTAGCTACAAAGGAAGTGCTTAATAAATGTCTGATGTACTGAAATGAAATGCTTAAAAAGCTGAAGACAAGGTTTTATTGTGTCTGGAGTTAAGTATCCAAGTGAGGCACAATATTTTGTTAGCAATTCTGGATTGTAATCTTACCAGGCTGCACCTATTGCTAAGTACACTTACATTTCTAACCACAAAGAGCATTTTTTTACTTGTTAAAATAATTAAATTAAAATAGTTTCTGCCAGGAATTGGTGCCACAATATATGTCGTTAAGTAGCACATTAAGAAATCAATATTTCTAGCTTGCACTAAGTACGTTAAGCATCCCTTAATTTAGAAGCATGAACAGCGTATGCGCTTAAGATTCATTGCACAAAAAGAAAAATTAGATCCACTAACTCAAGGACACAATGAGACCTCGACGTTGTCTTTAGTTCTAGACTTTTTGCTCTATTTGGGGCGCAGGTTCTTCCCTTTCTTTGGAATTTGTCGTTTGGAATTGGGGCAATCTAACACAAAGCAAAAGCAAACAGAAGAGACTCTCTGCTCAAAAAATCAGCTGTCTGCTCTCAATCTCTTGTGGTAGAACCCTGTTGTATTTCTTCTGTATTTATAATAATGTGTCTCGAGAACCCAAATACCAAGTGTTTAATCTAACATGGTGATTTGCTAGAATATTATTTTTTTAAAATCTTTTTTATGCTGTATATCAAAATAAAGTTAAGAATTTATTTATGGGGAAAAAAAGAAGGAAAATAGAACAAGATCATCCTATTTGGATGCAACCCAAATGCAATAAAAATATTCAAAGGAAAATATTCAAATATACAAAAATTTATAAAATCACAAATATGTACATCACAAAACAACAATTGAAAGAAAAAATATTTTCATCAAAAGTGAAAAAGGGTTAATTTCCATATTAAAGTGTATAAGAAAAATAACCCCAATAGTTAAATAGTCAAAGGATATGAACAACAACTTCACACAAAGAGAGATATAAATTGCAAAGGAAATAAACTTATGATAACAATTAAAATATTAGATTACACTTATTAAATGAGCCAAACTAGATTAATAATAATCCAAATTCTAGTGAAAGTGTGGTACAAAATATTTGCACAAAACATGTAATATTGTAATTTAGGGTAATCATTTTAAAAACTTACATTGAAATGTTATTGTTTAACATTCATACCTTTATATTTAATACTTCTAGCTCCTCAGTAAAAAAAAAAAATCAATATAGTGAATACAAAATTTTCCAAGATGTTCATTGTATATTATTTACAATAGTAAAATCATAATAGGAACAATCTGTACAAATTATAACAAAGGGATAGTTATAGTACTATGAAAGGTATATGGAATCCTTGGACTACTCTGCAGAAGTACCCCCCTCATCTGTGGTTTCACTTTCAATTACCTATGGTCAACCGCAGTCTGAAAGTATTAAATGGAAAATTTCAGAAATAAACAATTCATAAGTTTTAAACTGCACACCATTCTGAGTAGTAAGGTAAAATCTCACGCCATCTCACTCTATCCCACCCAGGATGTGAATCATCCTTTTGTCCAGCTATCCTACCTCTTAGTCACCTAGCAGCCATCTTAGTTATCAGACCAACTATCGCAGTTGCAGTGTTTGTGTTCAAACAACCCTTATTTTACTTAATGATGGCCCCAAAGCACAAGAGTAGTGATGCTGGCAATTCGAATGTGCCAAAGAGAAGCTGTAAAGAGATTCCTTTAAGTGAAAAGGTGAAAGTTCTTGACTTAATAAGGAAAGGAAAAAAATGTATGCAGAGGTTGCTAAAATCTAGGTAAGAACTAATCTTCTGTCTGTGAAATTTTGAAGAAAGAAAAAAATTCATGCTAGTTTTGCTGTTGCACCTCAAACTACAAAAGTTATGGCCACAGTGTGTGATAAATGCTTAGTTAAGATGGAAAAGATATTAAATTTATACCATAAGATATTTTTGAGAGAGACCACATTCACATAACTTTAATTATAGTGTATTGTTATAATTGTTCTATTTTATTATTAATTATTATTGTTAATCTCTTACTGTACCAAATTTATAAACTAAACTTTATCATAGGACAAAGTTTCTGTGTACAAAAAAAAAACATAGTATATATAGGGTTCGGTACTATCCATGGTTTCAGGCATCCAGTGAGAGTGTTGGAATGTATTCCCCATAAGGGACTACTGCAGTACATGACAGTGGAACAATGTCATGGAGCTATTAAAAGTAAACTTATGAAGTCTATGTAACCACATGAAAAAATACATAGGCAGATCAATGAAAAAATGAGTAAGTTTAAACCTGTATGTGCACTGAGATTATACTCAATAAAAATATGTGGAATTTGGATTAAGATTAAAAGGGACTAACATTTTTAATATAATTATTTCAAAATTAATAATAGTAGTAGCTAATATTTACTAAGCACTTACTAGTGCCAAGCACTGTTCTCAGTACTCTATGTATTTTACCTAACATAATCCTCAAACAAGACAATTAAGTAGGTATTAATAATATCTCCATTTTATAGATGAGGAAATTGGAGTTCAAAGAGGTTTAATAACTTTTTTGAAGGTCACTCAGCTATGGTCAGAAGGCACGGAGTCAGAATTCAACCCCTGGCAATCTGGCCTCATGATGACATAACAATGAATTATTCTTCTTTTTCAAGCTGCTCTATACTATGGTTGAGATATTGCTTAAATGATTAACAAAGAAGGAATTTTCTGCAAACTTTTCTACTCAGACAAAGCTAAAGGTGTGGAAAATAGATCTCTTTAATTCTTTGCCAAATTCCATGGAGTTTTCTCTAACTCTTAAGAATTATTTATTTAAAAGGAGCTTGGAAAACAAGGACAATTCCTTGTTTCTCCATTCCTACTATCGTTCCTAATAAACCAGTCTCCACTATAACTGCTTCAGGGAGAGTTAATACAGCCAGCTCTCGGGGACAATCAGCTCTATCGTGCACACTGAGGTAAAGATAAGGTTCATGTGTTCTCATCTATCTGGTGAATACTGCTACAATTCAACTGTAGAAAAACTACAATCAAATCATAGGAAATCATGTTTCCTGGGTGAATAAATGCAAAGACACAGGCTAAAAAAAGATATGTTACAATACCATATGATATCACTTATATGTGGAATCTAAAATATGATACAAATCAACATATCTACGAAACAGAAACAGACTGACAGATATAGAGAAGAGATTTGTGGTTGCCAAGGGGGAGGGAGGGTAGGAGAGGGAAGGACTGGGAGATTTGGATTAGCAGAGGCAAACTATTGTATACAGGATGGATAAACAACAAGGTCCTACTGTATAGTACAGGGAACTATATTCAATATCCTGTGACAAACCATAATGGAAAAGAATATGAAAAAGAACATATATATGTATAACTGAGTCACTTCGCTGTAGAGAAGAAATTAACACAACCTTGTAAATCAACTATACTTCAATAAAATTTTTTTAAAAAGATACGTTACAAGGATTGGGGTTTTTTCCCCTTTCATAAATAAAAGCCTGTAGGAAATCCCTCCTTGAGCATTTTTGCCCATTGTCATAGCATTCTTTTTTTGCTTTCACTCAAAAACAAAGGTAAATCTGAGTGTCATCCAGCAGACATAAGCAGTTCAGATTCCTTTTAGAGGAACAATCCACTGATTTCTCTCGCATAGCCTGAGACCAGAGGGTTGTGGTAACATTTTCAGCAGACCCAGAATACTGGGTCATCACTCCAAACTAGTCCTCTTTTCTAGCTCATTCCTAAGAATCAACATTCTATTATATTTTATTTTATTTACAAATAAGAAAAAGAGTTTATTTAGAGTCCTAAGAATTGCATTTCCAGAGGCACCGATTCGAATGGCAACTCAAATGTGCTCCGGGGTAAGTAGAAAATAGTGGGGGCTTATAAAGTCAACAAAGATATTCCAGAGAAATTACATAGGTTATCTTTACAGAACTACAATTGCTGCTGGCAGGCATTTTCACCTGCTGGCAGCAGATTAGTTGCTAAGCCGTGGTCTCTAAGGAGTAAAAAAGACAAGTTCCAGGTGGTCTGAGGGTGGCTGCGTCCAAATTCTATGCTGAGTTCAGGGGTGGACATGTGTTAAGTTCTACTTCCTCCCAGCTCCATCTTAGATCACTTTGACATAAGTGACCCCATTGTTAATTGATGTAAGGCACTGATACTTAAGAGATTTGTGTTACACCGCCTAGGACACTCAACTAACCCATCATTTATGGCCCCTCCCACATCCACTGTTCTCAGCCTTGGAGGCCTCTCCCTCCTCCTTCAGCTCCTGCCTCCAGAACACACAGAATCACAAATTCAGTCTTCCACAGACTCTGCCTTTTTAAGCAGCAATCAATGTGACTGCTGATTAGGGCCTGAAAAGGGGGAAGGTACCCTTGGACCTAGCTATGTCCACCAATCTTCAGCCCAATTTGATTTCAAAGGCTATCCCAGGGGCACTCCTCAATGAAGGAGAGGAAAGGAAAGGGGGCCTGAAAACAGAACAAGTCTGAGACTGCCTCTCAACAGGGGACTCGGATTCAGATCATAGAGTCTTGGAGATTGTGGTAGTTGAGAGGGATCCTGAATTAGCTTCATCCACCAGATTAGGGCAAAAGCTGGTCCCTGTCTTTAGAACTTTAGAACTTGTTTAAGAGAGGTGAGTCACGGCAGCATCTAAAATTCACAGTAACATTGAGATTAAAGAGCTTCATAGGAACACGTAGGCTGCTACAACCCTGGCATCCATAGGAAAGGGTGTCACCTTCGTAGACCTTCCTGAGAAAGCGCTGCTGTCTGCCTGGAGTCTGGCAGAAGCTTTCCCCAGTCTCGCAAACCCCACTGGTGTTGACTCGACACTGGAAAGACTCACCACCTGATGAATGTGCTGAAGGCTGGTGTGATTTTTGGTGCTTGGCTTACCCCTGGGAGGAGGCATATACGCCTCTAGGCGCAGGGTCTGCACCTGAGCACTGAGGGCTCTCCCTGCCCTCCCAGGGATGGACTGTGCTGCTGGAGGAAGAAAGTCAAGTCCGTCACTGCAGCTCCACTGACCCCACTTGCCAACCGATTATCACCCCAACACCAGGCGGACACCACTGAAAATGTCCTATGCGAATGGCATCTGCAGGAGCACAACAGGTAAACGGAGTTGTATAAGGAGTCAGCACTGCCCACTCCTGCTCTGTCCTGGCTGCAGCTTCACAAAGCCTCCCCTCGCCCTCCTTCTCACCCTCCACTCTCCCTTTTCTTCTGAGGAGTCAGGCTCCGAGGAGAAGCCCAGGACTCAGCCTAAAGGGAGAGATGAAGGGGGCAAGGAGGGGACAGAAAGGATGGGTGGAAGGAAAGGGGATGGGAAGACAAAGAGAAGATCAGAAGAAAGAGAGTGAGGCAAGCCAGGGGGAGACTGAGGAAAGGAGAAGAGAGGGAGCTCTTTTTTAATTTTTAATATATTATGGTTTCAATATTTCAGGGACTTTTCCTACAAGTCTCCAGCAGTGATGAAAGAAATCTGAGACAGAAGAAGAAGGAAACAATAAACACATAAAGATTAACTTTCAGCTAAAACAAGCTTCATTGAACGAACTTTGGTTTATAAATTGCTTTCATTCTCTGGGAGTACTTGTGACTGTTTGGATTTCGCTGATTTTTTTCCCTTCGATTCTCATCGGGGTGACCTGGATAGCGTATAAGATGTTCAGCAAGTTGTTCAGTAGGTAGGAGCAAGTCACTAATTTATCCTCCCTACTTTACTGACTACCAAGCAAATCCACTTAGAGGTGAAGCTGCAGAAATGCCTTCTACATGACTGACCAGCAGTTAGACAATGTGGATTCTGGGACAGGATGATGTCAGCAGCCTGTCAGGGCTAAACTTTGCTAATGTTTCTCAACTTTGCATAAGTCATTTCAACCATCTGTCTTGCTTTCTCTTAGTGTCCAGGGGAGGAAAAAGACAATGATTAAAATCTACTCCATGGGGCTTCCCTGGTGGCACAGTGGTTAAGAATCTGCCTACCAATGCAGGGGACACGGGTTTAAGCCCTAGTCCGGGAAGATCCCACATGCTGTGGAGCAACTAAGCCCATGCGCCACAACTACTGAACCTGCGCTCTAGAGCCCGTGAGCCACAACTACTGAGCCCATGAGCCACAACTACTGAGCCCGCGTGCCACAACTACTGAGCCCACCCGCGCTCCACAACAGGAGAAGCCCATGCCCCGCAATGAAGAGTAACCCCCGCTCGATGCAACTAAAGAAAGCCCACGTGCAGCAACGAAAACCCAGGGCAGTCAAAAATAAATAAATAAATAAATAAATAAATAAATCTATTTAAAAAAAAAATCTACTCCATGCATATTTATAAAACATTTTGAGAGTCTCCTAATGGAATTTTTTCTACAAAGTGCAAAATACTAAATTACATTAACCATCTTTAATGCTATGCCAAGGGAGAAAGTTATATATATATATATATATATATATATATATATATATATATATACACACACACACACATAATTTATAATATAACAAATTTAATATAGTTAAAGAGGCTACGTTGAGGGAGAAAATTTATATATAATATGCATGACACATATTATTTGATGCCAATTGAGACTTCCCTTAAAAAAAACCATAGTGTCTTAAACTTATCTTTAAGAAAGTGAGTCTGCTTAGGGCATAAAGATTCATTGAGGTGGAGGATGTTTTGTAAATAAAATACGGTTCCTAACAATTTGAACAAAAGTATAGGAAGGATCTCACAGACCTCAATTTCAACATCTTGAAGTACATTTTTTTTTCAGTCAGTGCTTTTGGTTTTTCTTAAAGTGACTGTGAAGTGAAATGGAGGATAGTGTCTGCTGTCTGGCATAGGAATGGGAATTTACTTCTTTAAAGCTATGGTAGTTTTGCCAGGATTTAACTTCTATGCAGAGTGGAAGGTTAGAATATATTTACATCTAGTTGGTCCCGTCCAACTGTAAGATTCTATTAATGGCTCTTTTCCTGGGTTTATTTGTATCTAACACCTCAATTTAAGTCACGTGACTTTTCCCCAGGAAGTCACAGATTACCTGAAGATGAGGAGTTGTCTTTACAGTAAGAGTGGCTTTTAGATAGTGAAACCCACCCTTTAGAACTACTTTGCTGCTTCTCAGTATCTGTTGTTTTGTACCATCCCCCTCCCCTGCTGAAATGTATACATTCCCTTTAGCCCTTTCCAGATGAGCTAAGATATGATTTTATTTCATTATCAATTCTAAAGGGACCATCTACTGATCCTTAAAGGAGCTGTCAAACTAGATTGAGTTCTCCTGTTAAAATCCTAGACCTCCTGCATACCTTTAAAAATAAAAATAACACAGAGGTGACTGGAAGATTGATCACTTCTCCATAACAAGATTAAAGGTCACAGTTTTCAGAGAATGGATTCTATTTACTAATAAAATTTTATAGTAAAAGCCAGTGATATTCAATTGCCCTGTTGTGTGTCCAGTCACTTCTCATGATGAAACTTTTGTTTTATCCTCCACATGAAAATGCAATTAGATCACAGTATAATCTCCTACATAAAACATTTTAATGCTCTGAATGCCCTACAGAATAGAATCAGAACTCCTTAGCATATAATATAAAGATCAAAAACATAAATGCTGATGGGCTGGAGGTTGATGACTGTACTGAGGGAGGAGAGGCCTGAGGCAAACTGGGCAGTACACACATCATGTATGGTGCTGTGCTGGAACTTAAACAGTATTGCCAGACCCTCTAGATTTTCTAGAAAGCCTGGAATCCATATTTTTCCATGTAAAATATTCTAAATTTTAAATGTTGACACCTTATTTAAGAAAAATACTGAATGAGCCAAACAAAACCAATCTAATTTCCAAATTCAGGCCGCAGGGCCCTCTTTGCAAGGCTGGACTCTGATGTCTGCCACCTGTAGGGCTTCATCTCTCACCCCACCCCTTAAGCACATACCCTGTCCTCTGGTCATAGTCTGAGAAGGGCAGCTCTGTAAATGCACTGCCTTCAGTCCCATGTTCGCAAGCCTCTTCTTGTGCCCTTTTCTTGCCTGCGAACATGGAAGTCATATTTCATGATTCAGCTCATTGGCCTTTCCTCAAGACATCCCTCACCCCTACTTAGGCCATACTCACCACACTGTGCCTTATACCCCTCTCTCCAAACTCTATATAACTTCTCAATTACATCTGTAATTTACTGCTCTTTTTTATTTACCTGACTCGTCCTAAGAGACTCTAAGCTCCCCAAAGACAGGGACAGTATTTTATCAATCTCTGTATTCTCAGTACCTAACGCAGTGCCTGGTACATCACCATCATCACTAACACATATAGTACTTAACTGCATTCCTAATGCCTGACAAGTATTAACGTGAACTCTCACACCAGACTGGTATTATCCTCCTCATTTTACACATGAGGAAACTGAAGCACAGAGTGTGACAAGATTCAACACCAAATAGTCTGGAGTTAAGAGGCCACACTTCTAGACCATATTTCCTCCCATATGGAGCAGTGTTATTTGCTGGAAATCAAATTAAATCTAAGTGTCATTTCCTAACAGTTGACCACTCTTTAGTATTTCTAATCCCTTTCTTATGTATCTTTCAGTTGCCAGTCAAATAGAAAAGCTGAGAGGCTATTTTGCCAAGAAGGCAAAACTTAATTAAAATAATGGTGTTTCTGATGAACATAGATGCAAAAATCCTCAACAAAATACTAGCAAACAGAATCCAACAGCACATTAAAAGGATTATACACCATGATCAAGTGGGGTTTATTCCAGGAATGCAAGGATTCTTCAATATACACAAATCAATCAACGTGATACATCATATTAACAAACTGAAGGAGAAAAACCATATGATCATCTCAATAGATGCAGAGAAAGCTTTCGACAAAATTCAACACCCATTTATGATAAAAGCCCTGCAGAAAGTAGGCATCGAGGGAACTTTCCTCAACATAATAAAGGCCATATATGACAAACCCACAGCCAACATTGTCCTCAATGGTGAAAAACTGAAACCATTTCCACTAAGATCAGGAACAAGACAAGGTTGCCCACTCTCACCACTATTATTCAACATAGTTTTGGAAGTGTTAGCCACAGCAATCAGAGAAGAAAAAGAAATAAAAGGAATCCAAATCGGAAAAGAAGAAGTAAAGCTGTCACTGTTTGCAGATGACATGATACTATACATAGAGAATCCTAAAGATGCTACCAGAAAACTACTAGAGCTAATCAATGAATTTGGTAAAGTAGCAGGATACAAAATTAATGCACAGAAATCTCTTGCATTCCTATACACCAATGATGAAAAATCTGAAAGTGATATTAAGGAAACACTCCCGTTTACCATTGCAACAAAAAGAATAAAATATCTAGGAATAAACCTACCTAAGGAGACAAAAGACCTGTATGCAGAAAATTATAGGACACTGATGAAAGAAATTAAAGATGATACAAATAGATGGAGAGATATACCATGTTCTTGGATTGGAAGAATCAACATTGTGAAAATGACTCTACTACCCAAAGCAATCTACAGATTCAATGCAATCCCTATCAAACTACCACTGGCATTTTTCACAGAACTAGAACAAAAAATTTCACAATTTGTATGGAAACACAAAAGACCCCGAATAGCCAAAGCAATCTTGAGAACGAAAAATGGAGCTGGAGGAATCAGGCTCGCTGACTTCAGACTATATTACAAAGCTACAGTAATCAAGACAGTTTGGTACTGGCACAAAAACAGAAATATAGATCAATGGAACAGGATAGAAAGCCCAGAGATAAGCCCACGCACATATGGTCACCTTATCTTTGATAAAGGAGGCAAGCATATACAGTGGAGAAAAGACAGCCTCTTCAATAAGTGGTGCTGGGAAAATTGGACAGGTACATGTAAAAGTATGAAATTAGAACACTCCCTGACACCATACACAAAAATAAACTCAAAATGGATTAAAGACCTAAGTGTAAGGCCAGACACTATCAAACTCTTAGAGGAAAACATAGGCAGAACACTCTATGACATAAATCACAGCAAGATCCTTTTTGACCCAGCTCCTAGAGAAATGGAAATAAAAACACAAATAAACAAATGGGACCTAATGAAACTTAAAAGCTTTTGCACAGCAAAGGAAACCATAAACAAGACCAAAAGACAATCCTCAGAATGGGAGAAAATATTTGCAAATGAAGCAACTGACAAAGGATTAATCTCCAAGATTTACAAGCAGCTCATGCAGCTCAATAACAAAAAAACAAACAACCCAATCCAAAAATGGGCAGAAGACCTAAATAGACATTTCTCCAAAGAAGATATACAGATTGCCAACAGACACATGAAAGAATGCTCAACATCATTAATCATTAGAGAAATGCAAATCAAAACTACAATGAGGTATCATCTCACACCGGTCAGAATGGCCATCATCAAAAAATCTACAAACAATAAATGCTGGAGAGGGTGTGGAGAAAAGGGAACACTCTTGCACTGTTGGTGGGAATGTAAATTGATACAGCCACTATGGAGAACAGTATGGAGGTTCCTTAAAAAACTAAAAATAGAACTACTATACGACCCAGCAATCCCACTACTGGGCATATACCCTGAGAAAACCATAATTCAGAAAGAGTCATGTACCAAAATACTCATTGCAGCTCTGTTTACAATAGCCAGGACATGGAAGCAACCTAGGTGTCCATCATCGGATGAATGGATAAAGAAGATGTGGCACATATATACAATGGAATATTACTCAGCCATAAAAAGAAATGAAATGGAGGTATTTGTAATGAGGTGGATGGAGTTAGAGTCTGTCATACAGAGTGAAGTAAGTCAGAAAGAGAAAAAGAAATACAGTATGCTAACACATATATATGGAATCTAAGGAGAAAAAAAAAGAAGGTCATGAAGAACCTAGTGGCAAGACGGGAATAAAGACACAGACCTACTAGAGAATGGACTTGAGGATATGGGGAGGGGGAGGGGTGAGATGTGACAGGGTGAGAGAGTGTCATGGACATATAGACACTACCAAATGTAAAACAGATAGCTAGTGGGAAGCAGCCGCATAGCACAGGGAGATCAGCTCGGTGCTTTGTGACCACCTAGAGGGGTGGGATAGGGAGGGTGGGAGGGAGGGAGACGCAAGAGGGAAGAGATATGGGGACATATGTATATGTATAACTGATTCACTTTGTTATAAAGCAGAAACTAACACACCATTGTAAAGCAATTATACTTCAATAAAGATGTCTAAAAAAAAAAAAAATAATGGTGTTTAAGGAATCTAAACTCACCTAGCCTTCTGAATTCATCTGCCCTTGATTCAGCCTTGGTGAAAAACAGAGTGCAGCCTGACCTGGTGATAACCCCATTAGGGAGTTTCTTTTGGTGCAAACAGCAATTTAAGCAAATATGCCCTTCTGTTTTTTCTAGTGCTCTTTGTTATTGTAGTAAAATCCAAGTTGAGTTTCATGTGGGAAATCAAAAAACCAAAGAAGGCGACTTTTCATTATACGCAGAAATGCAATGAAATGCTTTTTATTCCCATTCAAGCACTTGTTATTTACCTGCACAGCTAAGGAATGGAAGATCTAAAAAGAAACTAAGTGCTAGACTGGCCTCTGCTCTTTTACCCAGATGGAAATTTCACAGGTCTGTCTGAAGTTTCAGGGTAAGTGCTGTCACTCTCAAAAACCAGTAGGTCTGCATTTTCCTTTGCAGTTCATGTACTCAAACTACAGACATTGTTACTGTTTTTAATCTGATAAATATTCCAACTAAAGTAGTTAAATGTTTAGAAAAGGTGAAGACCTGGTAATACTAAGAGACTGAGGTACTCTGTTGACACTTAAATAATGTAGCCAAGGACAACGTAGGAAGTCATTTAGTGCTATTAATCAGTCATCTAAAAGCATTGTGTCTACTGCATGTGTCTTTCTCTTGGCTAACATCTGTGAAATGATCATTGAAAAATCTGATAAAGGAACATTGTAAAAGTACCCAGTAAAATCCAAATGATTGCCATCAATTACAGCTCACCTTTTGTAAGGCTCAAACTTGACATTTTAAAACATTTTAGTTATCACCTTGCTTCAAAATGAACAATGTACTCATGGTTAAAATTCTACCTTCCTTTCATCAAGATATTTGTGACCTAGAAAGTTCAATTCTCTAGTTAGTATTGATTTTACTTCTGTAATTTTTAAAATAAAGATTTCATGCCCTGTTTATCTTTTTTTCCCCCCAAAAAATGTTGTTCTATATTCCTGACCCATGAAAAGTGCTGCCATCTGCTGGCCATTGATATATAACTCTATATAAGCAGTTTGGGGTCCTTGAGGAAAGAACTCTGAAAAACTCCGTGCGTTTTTCTACCAGCAACTGAAGCTGAGTACACTTGTCACTTTAGAATTTCCCTTTAAATTATAACACCTCTCTCACTCTCTCACTCTCTTTCTCATATGTTGACTTGCAAGGTTAAAAACAAACAAAAAAAGGTAATGTTTGCTGCCCCCTGCTGTTCAAATTCCTTAGCATTTCCGAGCTTTTCTCTCTTGCTGAAACTAAAAACATAATAATTAATGCATTTGTTCCTCCATTCATTCACTCATATAGCCGTTCACTCAGTTATTCATTCGTTGAATGAATATAAGCCATCCTATGCACCTACAAACCATGACGTATGCAGATGACTGGGACACAAAACTGACCAATGTGACAAGGAAAGAACAAAGAAGAATTTCAAGGCAAAATTACATGAAGTCTGTTTTTAAATGTCCCTAGAATCCATCAATTCAGTTGTACAAAATCTGTGATGCCTGGGCTTAATAACAGTCTGAGGCATAGAGAATGGACTTGAGGACACGGGGAGGGGGAAGGGGAAGCTGGGACGAAGTGAGAGAGTGGCATGGACATACATACACTCCCAAATGTAAAACAGATAGCTAGTGGGAAGCAGCCACGTAGCACAGGGAGATCAGCTCGGTGCTCTGTGACCACCTAGAGGGGTGGGATAGGGAGGGAGGGAGGGAGACTCAAGAGGGAGGGGATACGGGGATATATGTATGCATACAGCTGATTCACTTTGTTATACAGCAGAAACTAACACAACACTGTAAAGCAATTATACTCCAATAAAGATGTTTAAAAAAAAAAAAAGTCTGAGGAAGAGAGGGAGAGAGAATGGAAGGGGAGGACAGGTAAAAAGTGGGAGAGGGAAAAGGAGGGTGTAGGTAGGCACAGTGAACATGATGTAATCCAGTCATGACAACTTGCTGCTTTCTCTTTAAGTCCATTATAAGCATAAAACTTTTTAATAAGGAGCTAGATGAGTTTAACAGGAGTACATTCCTTCTGGAGCAAGATCTGTGTCTAACGTTTTAACTTTCTCCAGGAAGACCAGGAAATGTGCTCTGCTCTGTCCTTTCACAGAACCTAGTGGCAGTCTCTACCCTCACCCTAACCACACTGTTTTATAATATCTGACTTTTCTTTCTGACTCCTCTTACCAGACAGGGAGTTCCTTAAGGGCTGAGAAGTTGTACATCTTTCTCTCTTCAGCTCTTAGCTTAAGGCCCAGCACATGGTGGGAAGAATAATATAGTAGTTAAGAATTCAGACTTCGCAGGTAAGACAGATTGAGGACTGAATCCCAAATACCCTAGTTATATAAATTTGAGAAGACTTCTTAAATGTACTGAACCTCATGTGATAACTGTGATAATAACACCTACGCGTGCTTTCTCAAACATCACGTTCCACCTAGACTTTTATTATCTTAGTTTGTTTTAATCTCTGTAAAAGTCCCAGACCCCAAGAAAAGGTAGTATTTTAAACTGCGATTGGGCATTTAAAACTTAACAGGGGGCTTCCCCGGTGGCACAGTGGTTAAGAATCCGTCTGCCAGTGCAGGGGACACGGGTTCGAGCCCTGGTCTGGGACGATCCCACATGCCACGGAGCAACTAAGCCCGCGAGCCACAACTACTGAGCCCACGCACCATAACTACTGAAGCCCATGCGCCTAGAGCCCATGCTCCGCAGCAAGAGAAGCCATCGCAATGAGAAGCCCACGCACCGCAAAAAAGAGTAGCCCCCACTTGCCGCAACTAGAGAAAGGTCGCACACAGCAACGAAGACCGAACGCAGCCAAAAATAAATAAATAAATAAATAAATTTATTTAAAAAAAAAAACTTAACAGGAATGATAGATTTGATGGACTTTTTGATGAGGTGTGGGGATGGGGGAGGGAAGACTGAAAGCTCCAAAGAGACAAGGAAGCATTTGAAAAGGGCAAATAAGCAAAAAAAAGAGGGGAGAGGGTGAGTCAACTTCTCTCAGTCTCATCTGTAAAATGGGGATTATAACCGCATCCAGGTCAAAGGGTGGCTGTAAGGATTAAATGAAGAATATATGGTTTTCAAGAAATATTAGCTATTTTTATTGTTGCTCTTGAAGATTCTCAGAAGACAAACATGACCCCATTCCCAATTTATTTTTAAGAATTTATTTCCAGACAACACATGGATTTAGCAGGGAAAGAAATGAATGCTATTAGAGTTATTTCCTATATTTTAATTTTTTTCCACTGCCCACAGGTGTGCCTCAAGTTTTAAAAGCAGAATGAAGAGCAGAAGCCACACAAGGACCCCCCATATGAGTTTCTCGTTGTCTTAGTTCAGGCTGCTATACCGAAAATACCATAGACTGGATGGCTTAAACATCAAACATTTTGTACAGTTCTAGAGGCTGGCAAGTCTAAGATCAAAGTGCCTACAGACTCGGTGTCTAGTAAGGGTCTGCTTCCTAGTTCATAGGTGGCCATCCTCTCACTTTGTCCTCACAGGGCAGAAAGGGTAAGGGAGCTCTTTGGGGTCTCTTTTATAACAGCATTAATCCCATTCATGAGGGCTCCACGCTCATGACCTAATCACCTCCCAAAGGCCTCACCTCCTAATACCATCACATTGGGGGTTAGGATTTCAAAATACGAATTTTGGAGGGACATAAACATTCAGCACATAACATTTGTCAGAGCTCAGATACTGACATACTGAACAGAGCAGATTACGTCACAACTGTATATTAAATTTAGCTGAGCACCTATAACATCCTGGTCCTTTTATACCCAGAGCACAGAAGTGCCCATGTCTCTTTTTCTTTTTTGAGAATTCATGATGCCTTTATGTTTCACAATAAGGAGGAGATACAGAGAACAATTTAATTACATGGATACTCTGTGGCACATATTTTTTTAATTAACCTTTATTGGAGTATAGTTGCTTCACAACGTTGAGTTAGTTTCTACTCTACAGAAAAATGAATCAGCCATACATATACATATATCCCCTCCCTTTTGGGTTTCCTTCCCATTCATGTCACCACAGTGCATTAAGTAGAGTTCCCCGTGCTATACAGCAGGTTCTTATTAGTTATCTATTTTATACATAGTATCAATAGTGTATATATGTCAATCCCAATCTCCTAATTCTTCCCACCCCTCCCCCTTTACCCCTTGTTATCCATACATTTGTTCTCTACTTCTGTGTCTCTATTTCTGCTTTGCAAATAGGATCATCTATATCATTTTTCTAGATTCCACATATGTGTGTTAATATACGATATTTGTTTTTCTCTGCCTTACTTCACTCTGTATGACACTCTCTAGGTCCATCCACGTCTCTACAAATGACCCAATTTCATTCCTTTTTAAGGCTGAGTAATATTCCATTGTACATATGTACCACATGTTCTTTATCCATTCCTCTGTTGATGGTTTTCTCTGGGTATATGCCCAGTAGTGGGATTGTTGGGTCATATGGTAGTTCTATTTTTAGTTTTTTAAGGAACCTCCATACTGTTCTCTATAGTGGCTGTATCAATTTGCACTCCGACCAACAGGGCAGGAGGGTTCCCTTTTCTCCACACCCTCTCCAGCATTTATTGTTTGTAGATTTTTTTTGATGATGACCATTCTGACCGGTGTGAGGTGATACCTCATTGTAGTTTTGATTTGCATTTCTCTAATAATTAGTGAGGTTGAGCATCTTTTCATGTGTTTGTGGCCATCTGTATGCCTTCTTTGGAAAAATGTCTTTTTAGGCCTTCCACCCATTTTTTGATTGGGTTGTTTGTTTTTTTGATATTGAGCTGCAAGAGCCGCTTGTATATTCTGGAGATTAATCCTTTGTCAGTTGCTTCGTTTGCAAATATTTTCTCCCATTCTGAGGGTTGTCTTTTCATCTTGTTTATGGTTTCCTTTGCTCTGCAAAAGCTTTTAAGTTTCATTAGGTCCCATTTATTTATTTTTGTTTTTATTTTCATTACTCTAGGAGGTGAGTCAAAAAAGATCTTGCTGCGATTTATGTCAAAGAGTGTTCTGCCTGTGTTTTCCTCTAAGAGTTTGATAGTGTCTGGTCTTACATTTAGGTCTTTAATCCATTTTGAGTTTATTTTTGTGTATGGTGTTATGGAGTGTTCTAACTTCATTCTTTCACATGTAGCTGTCCAGTTTTTTCAGCACCACTTATTGAAGAGACTATCTTTTCTCCATCGTATATTCTTGCCTCCTTTGTCATAGATTAGGTGACCATAGGTGCATGGGTTTATCCCTGGGCTTTCTATCCTGTTCCGTTGGTCTATATTTCTGTTTTTGTGCCAGTGCCATACTGTCTTAATTACTGTAGCTTTGTAGAGTATAGTCTGAAGTCAGGGAGCCTAACTCCTCCAGCTCTGTTTTTCTTTCTCAAGACTGCTTTGGCTATTCGGGGTCTTTTGTGTTTTCATAGAAATTGTAAAATATTTTGTTCTAGCTCTGTGAAAAATGCCGTTGGTAATTTGATAGGGATTGCATTGAATCTGTAGATTACTTTGGGTAGTAAAATCATTTTGACAATATTGATTCTTCCAATCCAAGAACATGGAATATCTCTCCATCTGTTAGTGTGTCTTTGATTTCTTTCAACAGTGTTTTATAGTTTTCTGTGTACAGATCTTTTGGCTCCTTAGGTAGGTTTATTTCTAGGTATTTTATTATTTTTGTTGCAGTGGTAACTGGGATTGTTTCCTTAATTTCTCTTTCTGATCTTTCGTTGTTAGTGCATAGGAATGCAAGAGATTTCTGTGCATTAATTTTCTATCCTGCAACTTTACTAAATTCATTGATTAGCTCTAGTAGTTTTCTGAGGGCATCTTTAGGATTTTCTATGTGTAGTATCA
Source organism: Eubalaena glacialis (assembly GCF_028564815.1). Lineage (NCBI taxonomy): Eukaryota > Metazoa > Chordata > Mammalia > Artiodactyla > Balaenidae > Eubalaena > Eubalaena glacialis. The sequence goes on from NC_083724.1 coordinate 71,938,207, forward strand.
TGTCATCTGCAAACAGTGACAGTTTTACTTCTTTTCCAATTTGGATTCCTTTTATTTCTTTTTCTTCTCTGACTGCGTGGCTAGGACTTCCAAGACTATGTTGAACAACAGTGGCAAGAGCGGACAACCTGGTCTTGTTCCTGATCTTAGAGGAAATGCTTTCAGTTTTTCACCATTGAGAGTGATGTTTGCTGTGGGTTTGTCATATATGGCCTTTATTATGTGGAGGTAGGTTCCCTCTATGCTCACTTTCTGGAGGGTTTTTATCATAAATGGGTGTTGAATTTTGTCAAAACCTTTTTCTGCATCTACTGAGATAATCATATGGTTTTTATTCTTCAATTTATTCATACAGTGTATCACATTGATTTGCGTTTATTGAAGAATCTTTCCATCCCTGGATAAATCCCACTTGATCACGGTGTATGATCCTTTTAATGTGCTCTTGGTTTTGGTTTGCTAGTATTTTGTTGAGGATTTTTGCATCTATGTTGATCAGAGATATTGGCCTGTAATTTTCTTTTTTGCATGATATCGTTGTCTGGGTTTGGTATCAGGGTAATGGTAGCCTCGTAGAATGAGTTTGGGAGTGTTCTACCCTCTGCAATTTTTGGGAAGAGTTTGAGAAAGATAGGTGTTAGCTCTTCTCTAAATGTTTGATAGAATTCACCTGTGAAGCCATCTGGTCCTGGGCTTTTGTTTGTTGGAAGATTTTAATCACAGTTTCAATTTCAGTGCTTGTGATTGCTCTGTTCATATTTTCTGTTTCTTCCTGGTTCAGTCTTGGAAGGTTGTACTTTTCTAAGAATTTGTCCATTTCTTCCAGGTTGTCCATTTTATTGGCATATAGTTGCTTGTAGTAGTCTTGTATGATACTTTGTATTTCTGCGGTGTTCGTTGTAATTTCTCCTTTCTCATTTCTAATTTTACTGATTTAAGTCCTCTCCCTTTTTTTCTTGATGAGTCTGGCTAAAGGTTTATCAATTTTGTTTATCTCCTCAAAGAACCAGCTTTTAGTTTTATTGATCTTTGCTCTTGTTTTCTTCACCTCTATTTCATTTATTTCTGATCTGATCTTTATGATTTCTTTCCTTCTACTAACGTTGGGTTTTCTTTGTTCTTTCTCTAGCTGCTTTAGGTGTAAGGGTAGATTTTTATTTGAGATTTTTCTTGTTTCTTGAGGTAGAATTGTATTGCTATAAACTTCCCTCTTAGAACTGCTTTTGCTGCATCCCATAGGTTTTGGGTCATAGTGTTTTCATTGCCATTTGTTTCTATGTATTTTTTGATATCCTCTTTGATTTCTTCAGTGATCTCTTGGTTAGTTAATAGCGTATTGTGTAGCCTCCATGTGTTTGTGTTTTTTAGTTTTTTTTCCTGTAATTGATTTCTAATCTCATAGCATTGTGGTCAGAAAAGATGCTTGATACAATTTCAATTTTCTTAAACTTATCAAGGCATGATTTGTGACCCAAGATGTGATCTATCCTGGAGAATGTTCCATGAGTACTTGAGAAGAAAGTGTATTCTGCTGCTTTCGGGTGGAATGTCTTACAAATTAAGTCTATTTGGTCTATTGTGTCATTTAAAGCTCGTGTTTCCTTATTTATTTTCTGACTGCATGATCTGTCCATTGGTGTAAGTGGGGTGTTAAAGTCCCCAACTATGATTGTGTTACCATTGATTTCCCACTTTATGGCTGTTAGCATTTGCCTTATGTATTGAGGTGCTCCTCTTTTGGGTGCATAAATATTTACCATTGTTGTATCTTCTTCTTGGATTGACCCCTCGATCATTACGTAGTGTCCTTCCTTGTCTCTTGTAATAGACCTTATTTTAAGGTGTATCTTGTCTGATATGAGTATTGCTACTCCAGCTTTCTTTTGATTTTCATTTGCATGGAATATCTTTTTCCATCCCCTCACTTTCAGTCTGTATGTGTCCCTATGGCCGAAGTGGGTCTCTTGTAGACAGCATATATACGGGTCTTGTCTTCATATGTGTCTTTTGGTTGGAGCATTTAATCTATTTACATTTAAGGTAATTATCAATATGTATGTTCCTATTACCATTTTCTTAATTGTTTTGGATTTGTTCCTGTAGGTCTTTCTCTTCTCTTGTGTTTCCTGCCTAGAGAAGTTCCTTTAGCATTTGTTGAAAAGCTGGTTTGGTGGTGCTGAATTCTCTTAGCTTTTGCTTGTCTGTAAAGCTTTTGATTTCTCCGTCGAATCCGAATGAGATCCTTGCTGGTTTGGTGGTGATGAATTCTCTTAGCTTTTGCTTGTCTGTAAAGCTTTTGATTTCTCCGTCAAATCCGAATGAGATCCTTGCTGGGTAAGGTAATCTGGTTGTAGGTTTTTCCCTTTCATCACTTTAAATATGTCCTGCCACTCCCTTCTGGTTTGCAGAGTTTCTGCTGAAAAATCAGCTGTTAACCTTATGGGGGTTCCCTTGTAGGTTATTTGTTGATTTTCCCTTGCTGCTTTTAATATTTTTTCTTTGTATTTAATTTTTGTTAATTTGATTAATATGTGTCTCAGCATGTTTCTCCTTGGGTTTATCCTCTATGGGACTCTCTGTGCTTCCTGGACTTGATTGACTATTTCCTTTCCCATGTTAGGGAAGTTTTCTACTATAATCTCTTCAAATGTTTTCTCAGGCCCTTTCCCTTTCTCTTCTTCTTCTGGGACCCCTATAATTCGAATGTTGGTGTGTTTAAGATTGTCCCAGAGGTCTCTGAGACTGTCCTCATTTCTTTTCATTCTTTTTTCTTTATTCTGCTCCTCAGCAGTTATTTCCACCATTCTATCTTCCAGCTCACATATCCATTCTTCTGCCTCAGTTATTCTGCTATTGATTCCTTCTAGCGTATTCTTCATTTCAGTTATTGTGTTGTTCATCACTGATTGTTTGTTCTTTAGTTCTTCTAGGTCTTTGTTAAATATTTCTTTTATCTTCTCGATCCATGTCTCCATTCTATTCCCGAGATCTTGGATCATCTTTATTATCGTTACTCTGAATTCTTTTTCAGGTAGATTGCCTATGTCCTCTTCATTTATTTGGTCTTGTGGGATTTTACCTTGCCCCTTCATCTGCAACATATTTTTCTGTCTTCTCATTTTGTCTAACCTGCTTTGTTTATGGTCTCCTTTCTGCAGGCTGTAGGGTAGTCATTCCTCTTACTTCTATTGTCTGCCTCCTGGTGAGTGAGGTTGGTCCTGGGGCTTGTGATGGTTTCCTGGTGGGAGGGACTGGTGCCTGTGCTCTGGTGGGTGGAGCTGAGTCTTTCCTCTCTGCAGGGCGGGGCTGCATCAGGTGGTGTGTTTTGGGGTATCTGTGAGCTTAATACGACTTTAGGCAGCCTATCTGCTGATGGGTGGGGCTGTGTTCCTGTCTTGCTGGTTGTTTGGCATGAGGTGTCCAGCACTGGAGCCTGCAGTCAGTTGTGTGGGGCCAGGTCTTGGTGTTGATATGGATACCTCCGGGAGCACATACGCTGATTAATATTCCCTAGGCCCAGGAATTCTCTGGCGCTCCAGTGTCCTGGACTCTGCGCTCCCACCCGAGAGGCCCAGGCCTCACCCCTTACTGGGGAACCAAGAGCCTGCAAACCACACCGTGTGGCCAGAGAAAGAGAAAAGAAAAAGAGACAGATAAACAACACCCGGGGTAAATAGCAAAAACAACAGCAAACAAACAGCAGCAACAACAACACAACACACAGACAAAGAGAGGGAAAAAAACCAAAAAACAAAACAGCAACAAGAACAAGCAAAGAATTCAAAAATGAGAACAGTCAATAAGCACTAAACTAACAAAAACAGAAAATGAAAACTAAAACAAAAACAGAAAGTAAACAAACAACAAAAGAAGCAAAGAAAACATAAAATATACACATACAAACCAATCAAAAAAATACAAAAATAAAATAAAAAACAAAGAACAAAAACAAGAAAAAAACTTCCAAAACAACAAAAAATAAAGTAAAAATAGAAAAATAAAAAATAAAAAATATATATATTAAGAAAACTAAGAAAATTAAGATAAAAAATAAAAGATAAAAAATAATAAAAGCAACACCACCAACAATTGAACAAAACGAGACAAACAAAAAAAATAATAATAGTAGTACGAATATTTTCCTGGGGCCTCCGCTGTCAGTGTCCTTGCTCCCACAGTGAGCCAGAGCCAATCCCGCCTCCCCGGGAGGCCTTCCAATACCTCTAGGTGGGTCTCTGGACCTGCTGTGAGCACTGTGGGGCCAGCTCAGACCCTGACCTGGCCCAGTTCTCACTTGTATTTGTCCCCTAAGTTCACTGCTGGGAAGGCTACACTGAACTCAGTTGTGGGAACACTTGCTGTCTATGCAGGTATTCCACAGATGCAGGATTTACCAAGCCAATCTCGGGGATTTAATCCAAGGCTTGTGCAGCTGCACAGAAAGAGTTCCGTTCCTGTTCCTTAGTCGCACCACCCCTGGGGCTCAGCTTTGGTTTTGACCCCACCTCTGCATGTGCGCCACCCTCAGGCATTTGTTCCCTGCCCAGGTGAGAGGAAGCGAAAGCAGCAGCTGCTTGGGGCACACTTGCTCACTCAGACCTGGGTGTGCACGAGTTGCCTGCAGTGGCGGGGGCCGGCAGGCAGTTGTAACCAACTGTGGCGGTTTGCTCTGGTGGGAGTCCCTCCCAGTGGCCATGGAGGCAGGAGCTGGAGTGTAGGGGTGGTGTGGGGGGGGTGGCGGCCCTGCCTCCCCGCGTGCCTCTCAACAGTGGTGCCTCTGTTTTCAGGCAGACCACGCTTCCTCTAGGGGCACTCCCAGCCTCGCATCCCCTCTCTCCCGTCACCTCTGCTGTATCCACAAAGCCAACAGCATTCCTCTCCCTGAATCAGTTCTCCCAACCCCACACTTTAGCATTCAGCCCCCTCCAGCATCGGTGGACTCTCATCCCAGGCAGGGGCGCCTAGGGCTCATTCCCAAGGAGGCTTTGGGGTGGGCAGCGCTCAGACCCCCGGAGCCGTCGCAGGCGGGCGGGAAGGCTCAGAAGGGAGCCCCTCCCAGTGCCAGTGGATGCCAAAGAAGCCGGCCGGTGGGGGAAGGGGTTGTAATGGCAGTTGCGCCCCTTGCACGCCACTCAACAATGATGCCTTGCTTCTGTGGTGTCCCTGGCTTTTTCTGCAGACTTTCCCCTTTGTGGAGCTCCTTACTCTTGTCCCTTCAGGCTGTCTTTTCACAGCCAATAGCTGTCCCCTCCCTGGGTCTGCACTCCAAACCCCACTTTCCAGCACCCAGCCGCCCTTCACAACAGGTGACTCACAACTCAGGCTGGAATGCACAGAGCTGACATGTAGACCCTGCCTGCCATTCTTACTTTGTCCTGCCTTCCACAGACCATCCCCTGCATTCTCCTTTGATCCCCTGAAGGTCCTTTTCTGTCCCAGTTGATTTCCCCACCATGAGGGAGTTTTTCTGAGTGTGGGGACCTCCCTTCACCTTCAGCTTCCTGCCAGGTTGCTGGTCCCTTTTTTGATACTCATTTTTTCTTCTTTCTTTCGTCCTACTCGGTTGTGAGGGGATTTTTCTTGCCCTATTAGGTGTCCAAAAGTCTTCCGCTAATGTTCAGCAGGTGCTCTATGAGAACTGTTCCATTTGTAGATGTCTTCTTGATGTACTTGTGAGGAGTGATGAATTCCGCATCCTCCTATTCCACCATCTTGACTGCTCCTCACGTATTTTTTTTTAAAGCACTTTCAAGTAATGTCATTTTTTAATCTTTTATTTTATTTTTTAAAGTTATTGATTTTTACAGTAGGTCCTTGTTGCTTATCTTTTTAAATATAGCAGTGTGTACACGTCAATCCCAAACTCCCAGTCTATCCCTCCCTCCCACCCTTCCCCCACCGCATAACCATAAGTTCATTCTCTAAGTCTGTTCCACCTCTGCTTATAACAAGATTGAACATTCTTTTCTTCACCAAGGGAAGTATATAGGGTTTAGGGTTTCATCTTGCTATTTATTTTCTTACAATAGAAATAATAATATCTACCTCAGAGGATGTGAGGATTCTGGGATTCTGGAATTCCAGGATAGATGGTCATTCTGTCGACCAGAATATGTTTTTAGTGTGCAGCATTATTCTAGGTAGAGTGGAAGACTGGTCGAGATTTTCCTTTAATAGATCCATATGTAAGTGACTTGTTTCATCTTCAGTGGAGTCTCCAGAAATGAAAGGATAGATACAATTTGAAGTGAAAACTGAAGAAGAGACAAGATGACTTGGAATGGAGGCTATTTATAGGTATTTTAGGTTCAAATGGACTTAGGATAGAAGAAAGAAATGGAGAAAACTAAAGAAGTAGAACTTGATTGGATGAAATAAGACAATTAAAATAGGTGAATCTCCAACTATCTGGAGCACACCAAGTTCAAAACAGATGGTCACAATTGACCCTGCTTATCTCATCACAAAGCACGTGGTTCCTCCCTCAACCAAAGATACAAGTTATATGTTATTGTTGGACACTCCATTTTTTTTTTTTAATTTTTTTTTTTTATTTTATTTATTTATTTATTTATTTATTTTTGGCTGTGTTGGGTCTTCGTTTCTGTGCGAGGGCTTTCTCTAGTTGCGGCAAGTGGAGGCCACTCTTCATTGCGGTGCGCGGGCCTCTCACTATCGCGGCCTCTCTTGTTGCGGAGCACAGGCTCCAGACGCGCAGGCTCAGTAATTGTGGCTCACGGGCCCATTTGCTCCGTGGCATGTGGGATCTTCCCAGACCAGGGCTCGAACCCATGTCCCCTGCATTGGCAGGCAGATTCTCAACCACTGTGCCACCAGGGAAGCCCGGACACTCCATTTTTATTAAAGGCCAGTATAAAGGATTGCCACCTAAAATTTGCTGTAAATATTTTTTGAGGAAGTTAACTTCTAACTCCCTTTACAAAGTGCCCTGCAATAAATGTACTATAAAAATCAGACAAATAATATTTTCTTTTCATGTGCCACTTCTTCACTCTGATAACAGGAGAATGGAGCTTTTTTTTTTCTTCTTGTTTACTTTTCTCTTTTTTCCCCAGGGAAGTCCCATTAGAGACTTATTTTATTTGTTTATTTATTTACTTATTTATTTATTTATTTATTTATTTGGCTGCACTGAGTCTTAGTTGTGGCACATGGGATCTTCATTGCCTTGTGCAGGATCTTCGTTATGGCACGCGGGCTCATAGTTGTGGCATGTAAACTCTTAGTTGTGGCATGCATGTGGGATCTAGTTCCCTGACCAGGGATCGAACCCAGGGCCCCTGCATTGGGAGCACAGAGTCTTAACCACTGGACCACCAGGGAAGTCCCATTTTTCTTCTTGTTTTCTTAAAGTTTTAGTTTAAGTAATGATTACTTACTGGCCTATAAGACAAGTATAAGAAATTTAGAAAGGTCAGATTAATCAGGCTTTCTGTGATAAAATAAATTCAAGTCTCTAGTTACTAAAACGTTAATGTTATATATTATGGACTATACTGTATGGTGTCAGAGAGAAGATACATAGCTTTAGTTTTTAAAAACTAATAAAATAGTTTAATTCATTCAGTTATTTACCACAACCAGGAGTGTTAAAGAACTTGGGGTGCAGATAATCTTTTATATATTTACCAAGCAATACTAATTTTTTAAAAATAGAATGTTACCTTAAGGCTGGCCTAGTACATATTTGCATATCTTTTACTTCTTATCCTAATAAATACCAGGCACTGTTTCCTTTTAAGAACTGTTTTTTTCTTCTCGTGGCAGGGGAAAAAGAATTTAAGTATTTGGAGAACTGCCTATGGAAAAATTTCTCTGAACACAATTTTGTTAAGGTTTGTTGTGTCTATTTGAGATTTTTTTTTTTTTCCAATGACTATACTGTATGCAATGATGACATTGCGGTCTTTGAATCTGAATTTATACCAGTTGAGACATCTCTGGGGTCTTTATGTCTGCATGGGCTTGCCTGACTGGGATTTGAAGGGGCAACAATTTTAAAAATTTATTATTATTACTATTGATTTTCTTATTGTCCTCTTAAGATATTTTGTTATCAATGTTCTGCTACATCCAAAGTGGCTGCTTGCTAATACAATTTCACCTTTTTCCCTAAGCTTCCAATGCCAAACTCTAATCCACTGACAAAAGTGGTGGCCAAAATGTCCCTACCCATAATATCTGTGACACAGGAACACTGTAAAAAGATCTGAGTCACACAGAATTGGGGATCTGCAAGGACACACTCAGGTTGTTCAGAATTTTTATTTCAGCAAATTTCTACAAGGTGGTGGGGAGTTATGTGAGTTGCTTCAGCCATGACAACTTGACAGCTTTAACATGCCCAGTTGAGGAAGGGTTACCACCAGCCTGGGTCTATTTTGTAGTACCCATCCAGCACTGACACACTGGTCAGTAGCAGAGATGTGACCTTCAGTGGGAAAGCTGATATGGTCGGCTGAGATGATATATTTCATGCATTTGTGTGAACATTTCTTCTTGAATATTTGATGCTCCTGGAATGATTTAGAGAAGTCTTTTAAATTAGCATGTAATTTAGTCATATTTAAAGACATAAATCATCGTAGGTTTTTCCCCGACAAGGGAAAGTGGGACATGGAAGGACCATTGCTCAAGACCTGGTGTGGACAGCTATTGGCAACACCATCTCAGTACCTTGTTGGCTAGGTGATAGAAGCTGGCAAGGTATGTATGAGGGATTACATGAAAAAAGAGAAAGCTATTGAAATATCCATGTAGTGCCATAATCAGAATTGTTGTTAAGGTGGCATGGGTACTTTTTTAGAATTGTCTTCAGAAAGACAAGGGTACAGGTAAACAGTATTATAGGCAAGAAGAGTAGGGCAAGATGCTATTTTCATAGACAGACCCTTGAGACTCCTATTGCCTTGTTGAAGATTCTTTATACCAATCAAAAAGGGAGACCACTGATTATTAGAAATTTTGTCCTACTTTGATTCTGGGGATTGTTAAGAAAAAATTATCTAAAACTTGGAAGTAAGCCAAAAAGATTACTGTCTGCCTTTTCAAAGACATATTAAAGCATTGTTCAACAAGTCTGCCCAAAGGTCATCTGCTTCTGGGAGGGGAATGGCAAACAATAGCCCGAGCCCTCCTCAGCCAAACCAGCTCTCCACCTGTTTCTGCATAGCTTCAAACGAAGAATGGTTTTTACAACCTTAAGTGATTGGGAAAATATCTAAAGAAGATTAATATTTTGTCACATGTGAAAAGTATATGAAATTCAAATTTAAGCGTCCATAAGGTTGTACTGGAATATAGCCAGGCTCATTCAGTCAGATATTGTCTATGTTTTTGAGCTTCACACACTCCTCAGTTTTTGCCTCTTTGTAGGAAAGGTTTGCAGACCCTTTACCTAAGGGCTGTAACTTTGTTTTATTGTTTCTTATTGATAAGTGTTCAGACTCTGGTGGTAGATATCTTGCTTGTTAAGATAGATAAGTTACAATCTTTTTTCGAAGTTGAAGATGCAAGTGGTATCTGTTCACAGGCAAGATAACCCCGAAGGCTAGAGTTTTATTGCCTTGTAAAATATATACCAGTTTTGTATCTAATTTTTCCATCTTATTCTAACATTCTCTTTTCTGCTGTTGCTGCATCTTACATCCTCCTTTGAATCAGCTTTGTCATCCTGCTGGTTCCTTTATTAATGAGTTAAATACATCTCTGACATGTGCCAACTATTTATTTGTTTGAATGTTTTTAACTTTCTGAAAACTTATTTCGACATGTTCTTCTAAAATCGATTCTTTTATTAAGAAAACTCTACAGTGGTTGTTGTCAGTTCAAATTACCTATAGCAGGCCAGTCCCATGCTTCTAATATTTGTATGCTCTTTTCTCATAATGCATAATGATGACAACTGCTAGAGTCCCCTTGGAAGGGGTATCAATTTGTCTTGAACTCCATGCCCCATACACAAAGAACAAAATAGTGCCTTACAGTCAGCTGGTGGGTGGGTGCCTGGTTTCTGAGAAGTTAAAAAATTGTTTAAATTTTGTCTAGAAATGCTAATTTCTTCCCAGAAATGGCTTATAAATTACATCACTCAAAAAACCAGACCAGACTTGGGACAATGTTCCCTTCACAGACATCACAAGTTCAAGTGCAAATGCTTGAGCCCTGTCCTGAAATTTAAAGTAGAAAAGTCCAGAAGTCCAGTTTAGCCCTGTTAAAAAGAAAACCACAAGCCCAAAATGGCATCACTTGCTTGTGCTAAAAGCCCATGAAACCAAACTTAGACTCAATACCTAAACTAACCGCAGTTTCGACCTTCCTCAGAAATAGTTTGAAATTTTCTGATCGGCACCAATGAGATAATCTGTCACAAAGGTCCTCTCCATCCACCTCTCCCTTCTCCCCTCCCCCACTACAGAGGAAGAAGAGGCAATATGCATGATAAAACCCTTGCTGGTCCTTTCCATCCAAAAAGATGTCCTGGCCTAAAAATAATCATTTCTTTTCTTTTGCTAATAGCTCCCTGCCCCATCCTTCTTCCTATAAAAACCTTCCATTGCGTACAACACTTCTGAGAGCCCTGCAGTTCTAGCTAGGTGGGATGCTGCCCTCATGAATTGCCTAATAAAGCCAGTCAGACCTTCCAATTTACTCAGTTGAATTTTGTTTTTAACCCTTCCAGGTTTCCAACTCCTTCTTTGTCTAGGGGTCTTCTAATGCTTACAGGATTTAACTGTTAACAGGGTCTAACTTTCCGCAGGGAGGCAGTGCTGAGTAGAAACTGGACTTGCTGGTCACATTAAAGCACATAAGTTGGTCAAGATCCCCTAATTGTGAAGCAGCCATAAAACCCAAGTATCTGTGTCCCTGCAATGGTTCCCCTCTGAGTAGTGGGCTATCAACAATAGGACAAGCAGCAGACAGGCTCCTAGGAAACTACATTCGGGAGGAACTCCCAGCCTCCTGCTCTTTCAAAGGAGCACCCCAATCTTCTACTTTTATTCTTTGCTATTTCATTTTATGACTTAAAAGAAATAGAAGAAAAATTACATTGCAAGAAAATTTAAACCTAGAGCAAATAATGAGAGTGAAAGTCTTTACTGTTTAAGTGAACAGTATACAGGAAGCATCCAGACAGTGATGTTTTGAATGAAATTATGCTTGCGTCTTGTTTCAGTGTTTTACTGCTATAGGGAAAGAGGAAAGTCTACCCTTCCACAGCCATTCTCCCACCCGCAGAGTAATCTGCAAAGTTTCTGTATATCAGAACATCACTGTCACCCAGCATTTTGTTGAAGAGAGTTTAATCCATCCAGGGAGTTTAAATTGGATTATCCCAGTAGGGAAGGGATGGGGATTTTGAGAGTAAGGGATTATCCCAGTGAAGGGCTGGTATAACGGGGTGGGGGTGGGGGGTGACCAGCCAGTGATGAGTGATGAAGACATGAGTCCGGATTCTGAATCTAGTTGGCTTGGACTTTGCCTGGTGTGGGTAAGGTTAAAGATGGCCCCGGCCCTGTGGACCCAGGCTGGGAGTTAGGTAATGTTTTATCCCCTTGAAAGCCTGCCCTCAAACAGCCAGAGTTTGTAGGTCAGAAAGGTTATCCACCACCACGTTACTCTGTTTATTTTCTTTTTGTCATCCCTGAGTCCTGGGTCAACCCCACCCCTGCTCTGTCCCCCACGAATTAACAGAAAGGAGCAAACCCCCGGTTGGGTCACGGTGATAAGAAGAGCCAACCGCGCCCCGCCCCGCGTTAGCAGCTGGAGGTAACCTCAGCGAAGAGCCTGTTCTCTCCTCTCCACGATTTTCCCTCCCACGAGAACTTCTGCACCGAGAATGGGCCTGGTTTTACAGATAAGGCCGAGCTTGCAGCTGAGACGAAGCAGAGTCGGGAGTGCTGCTCTTCCTTCTTTGTAGCGTTCTTGTGATGGTTAACGGAGCTGATTAAAGTGCAAAGCACAGAGTCTGGAACAACATAAGTACTCAATCATCGGTCTCCATTATTCTTACTATCATGAGCCCGTTAGTTATAACTGGGGGTCGAAAAAAAATCAACGGAGAACCGGAAAGGTCTGCAAACAGGGCGGGACACTGGAACCTCGAATTGAGGGGGGGGGGTGGCGGGGGAGAGCCCACACCAGCAGCCAATCCAGCTGTCCCGGGGAGGAAGAGGAGGAGCCACAGCCGCCCCCGGGACCTCGCTGCTCAGCCCCGGGCCGAGCGCCTGAAACCGCTCCGCTCCGCCGCTCCACGTCTCCACCCCGCCCGAGGCCGTCGCTTCTTCCTCGCGCAGCCATGGCCTCAGGTGCCACTCCCGCGGCCGTGAAGGTGAGATTAGTCGTCCCGGCTGCTGCGGTCCTCCGTGCCCTGTACGATCCCGCTCCCACCCAGGGAGACCGCGCCTCTGGGCCGTGCGCCCAGCCAGTGCGGGGAGGGTCTGAGGCCGGTTAGCCCAGGGGCAGCGAGCGGGGGAGAGAGAACAATTGCAGCGTCGTCCCCCAGCCTTTGGTCTCAGCTGCATCCGCAGCGCGCAGGGGGTAGGCAAGCCCTTCAGAGAGGGACAGCGGACCGGTGCTGCACCCGCGCCCAACCCTTCCCGAGCACCTTTCTGGGCAGATGCGTCTGGCCGGGGCTAGCGGGTGTGCCAGGTGGGTGGGCACCTGCAACCGCTGAGACGGGCTCCTTGAGCCCCGACCGACTTCAACGCTTCCTCTCTGACTTGGCTCTCTGCCCGCGGCCCACGTGGTTAAACTGCATGCTTGATCTTTTGCAAGCTTCCGGCTTTTTTGTGTGTTCTAAACTTAGGCCTTCTCTGCTTTGGGAACTCTTGAGAGTTTTTTAGAAGACCGAAATGGAGTATAGGAATACTGGGCCACTCTCTGTTTGGAGGCCTCTGGCTTTAAACTGCTTTGTTGGCAACCTTGAAAGTTAGGGATCAGTTTCCTTGTGCCCTTGGTCCTCAGAGGTCTCGGTACAAGGCATCATTGTGCAGTGGGAGCTTTGGCCGGAGGAGGGCACGAGTTCCGAGGATTGCAACAAGTTTCTCTGGGGCTTTGACGCACTTCTTCCTGGTTGATGCCTCGCAGGGAGAGACTGTAGAATTGCAGTACACAGAAATAAACAGGATCAAAGTTAAGATCTCTTCCAGGCTGTTTATGATCAGCTAAAAACTCAGTTGACTTGTTTGGCTTTAGAAATTCTTGGCCGTGAGATAGGAAGGTCCGTCGCCTTCAAGTATCTCTCTTGACTCCGCGTTTTGTGTTCAGTTCCCCCTGGAGAAGGCAAATCTCTGAGATCAGTATGTAATCAACCAGAGTGATTAGCTTAGTAGGCCCTTGCAGCTTTCAGACACTTGATGTCAGGGGGTGGGTAGGGGAGAGTTGCAGTCACATTTAGGTACTATATTCCCTTTGCCATTTTGAAAAGAATCTTGCATTAAACAAATATTGTAGAATGCCTCTTCCTTATCAGTCATGGAGAACAAAGCAGAATTTTTATGAAGCTCTTTTTCATTTCAGTAAAATGGGAACATTACTGCAGGGTTTGCTGAGACGTTAGAATTGTATTGTCTTTCTAGCACATGGCTGAAACTTATTAAATGGTAGTGCTTCTAAGTGAGGGAGCTGAGATTAATTTTGAACATCTTTTCTCCAAAAATTAAATTATGATAGGCCACAGCTTTCAGTGGACAAGCAGGAAACTATTGCCTTTCCCTTACAAGAATACACTTAGAGTGACATTAAAAATAGAGAGCAGTGGTATTTAAAAGTCTCACTTTAACCTGGTTTTGCATTCTCCCTACCACACAGTTTCCCTGTAAAATTAGTGCAGTGCATTTAAGTGCAGAATGGGCACTGTGATTACAGCCCTGATGTAAATATTGAATGATGTATAGTTTTGTTCTTGGCCAGCTGCTGAATATAAAATTAATAGGTACAAATAGTGCTAGGCCTGCCTGCTGATTTTTCTCTTTGGGGTTAGAACAGGTGAAAATTTTGCTGTTGCAAATCCATGATTCCTACACCATTTCTGCCAGACTGCTGAGGCAACATCCTATATAGAAAACATGAAATGCTAGTGTCCAGAGCAAAATAAGCTAATGAAAACCGTATCCTATCCCCAGATCATAAAATATAGAGCTGGAGTGTTCCTTACCATATAACCACACAAACCTCTTTTTGTGGACATAAAGCTGAGGCCCAGAAAGGTCACCTAAGGAGTCCAGAATTATAGTTGGACCTAGATAGTGATAGAATTGGCTTAGAGCCTGGCATTCCACCAACTAGATGTTGTGAGCCATTTCTGAAATCTGACATGTGGTCCCTGTGCCCTGTTTTATTCTGTTGACAAAGGTCATGCAGCCTTAAGGAAAAGGGAGTGTAGAGTGTTTGCATGAAGCAAGCTGCCTGCCGAGTGCCCAGTGGACACTCTCCCATAGTATTAGTAGCAGCCACTGTCTGGGAGGACCTCAGGGAGACAGTGTCCTCCGGCAACAGCCACGAGCAGTGGCATGCTTGGCCATGTAGAGGGCTGAACCGATCTCTGGCATTCTGGAGGGCTCCTGTAATGGGCCATGGCTCCCCTAGGCAGCTGCCCAGCTTTTACTCTGAGGGATTAAAAATAAGTCTTGTTTACATGGTTGCTATGACAAGGAGGGGATATGGTCCCATCACAGTTGGGTAGTGGGCTATAAACAAAAATATTAAGGGGGACGGTCAAGTCTAGACTGGAGAACAGGCCTTTGAAGCTCTCTTTTTCGATGGCTGAGTGCGGCCAGCAAAGGCCTTCACACTGAAAGTCCTTGAGTGACCTTGAGAAACTGGTGGACAACCCACAGGCCCCAGTTAGAAACCAAATGACCAATGAGCCTTCATTTTTTGCCTAGAGACACAATGCCATTTGGGGCACGACAATTCTTCCCTTAGTATAACTGTCCTGAGCATTGTAGGACATAGAACACATCCTGGGTCCCCTCTCCCCAAAAAATGCTGGTAGCACTCCCTCCAGTCATTGTGGCAGCCAGAAATTTCCCCGTGGATTTCCAGGCACCTCCCAGGAGAGCCTCAGCACTTGGTTGAGGACCCCTGGGCTATAAATCCCTGAGACAGAGACCGCCTGGTAAGGAGATGAAGCAGCCAGGTTGGTGTCCTGAGCAGCAGAGGAAAACAGAGCTGGGGGCTTTTTTGCTGTTGTTGCTTTGAGAAAGGGGTGTGTGTGTGTGTGTGTGTGTGTGTGTGTGTGTGTGTGTGTGTGTGTGTGTGTGTGTGTGTGTGTGTGTGTGTGTGTGTGTGTCTCTGCTTTGGGTCTTCATTGCAGTGCGCGGGCTCCATCTTGAGGTGGCTCCTCTTGTGGAGCACGGGCTCTAGGCACACAGGTTTCAGTAGTTGTAGCACGCGGGCTCAGTAGTTGTGGCTCACGGGCTCTAGAGCTCAGGCTCAGTAGTTGTGGCGCACAGGCTTAATTGCCCCGCGGCATGTGGGATCTTCCCAGACCAGGGCTTGAACCCGTGTCCCCTGCACTGGCAGGCGGATTCCTATCCCCTGCACCACCAGGGAAATCTCTGAGGAAGGTTTTTTGATTGTGATTATAATCATGGTATTCTAGTCTGTGCCTCAAAAGCATCTAAAGCAGTAGTTCTCAAAGCCTGTGCTGCATCTGCACCCTCCTGGGAATTTGTTAGAAATGCAAATTCTTGGGCCCTTCCCCAATCCTGCTGAATCTGTAATGGGGAGGTGGGCAGCAAATTGGATTTTCAAGAGCCTCAGTATATTCAGGTGCCCACTAAAATGTGATAACCATTGGCCGTGGAGCTTTGAAAAGGCTGGGCATCTGCATTTTTAACAAGCTCCTCAGGTGTTTCTTAGTGAACTAGTTTCCTTGGCTGCTCTCACAAACTGGATGGCATAGAACAACACAGGTGTAGTTGCTTAACAATTACAACAGTCAGAAGTCCAGAATGAGTCCTATGGAGCTAAAATCAAGATGTCAGTAGGGCAGGTCCTCTTGGAGGATCTAAGGGAGTATCTGTTTCCTTGCTTTTTCCGGCTTCTAGAGATCACCAGCGTTCCTTGGCTCTGGGCCCTACATTACATCGCCTTTTCTCTCCCTGCTTCCATCATCACATCGCCTTCTTCCTCATTTGACCTTCTTAAAAGGACCCTTGTGATTACATTTAGGGTCCACCCAGATAATCCAGAATCATCTCCCCATCTCAAAATCATTAATCACACAGGTAACATGCACAGGTTCTCATAATTAGAATGCTGAGAGGCTCTCTTGCAGGAGCCATTATTCAGCCTATGATGCTCAGCTAGCCCAGATTTTAGAAATTATGATCTGGGCCCTAGAGCAAGGGTGCTCAATTATGGCTACACATTAGAACCACCTGAGGAGCTTTAAGAAAAATAACAACTCTGTCTTGCTCAATTAGAATATCTGGAATCTGGGACCTGGGCTTTGGTACTGAAAGCTCCCCTGGGGATTCTAGTATCCAGCAGCTGACTCAGGAGGAGCACCAGGAAGAATCCTATGTCCTTCCACAAGTGAAGGAGAGTGCTACAGAGTACAGTAAGCTTGGAGGAAAATCCTCCTCAAAAAGTCACTGACCACTTCAGGAGGTGAATTGTATCTTCAAAGAGGGTGTCTACCCATTAGAATAATATCTTGACTTTGCAAGGAGAGGTTGGTTAAATAAAAACCACGGATGTTCTGAACCTGAAGTTATTTTGGATTAGCACTCCCCCCACCAAGACCTCATTTAACTTTAATTACCTCTTCAAAGACCCTATTTCCAAACATAGTCAAATCCTGCTCTTTGATGATCGCTAATCATCAAAGGAAGGCATATCAAAACCACAATGAGATCATCTCACACCTGTCAAAATGGCTATCATCAAAAAGTCTACAAATAACAAATGTTGATGGAAGCAACCTAAGTGCCCATGAGCAGATGAAAGGATAAAGAAGTGGTATATATATACACAATGGAATATTAGCCATAAGAAAAGAATGAAATTCTCCACTTCATGGAGTGCTAGGTTCCTCCATGTAGTATAAAGTGATGGTGAGCGGCTGTTGAAACCCAGTGGGGTACGTGAAATCTCCTGTGGCTGGTACCAGGGGATGTGGACACAGGGTAGGGGTTGCTGTGAACCCTTTTGGCATCGTTGGAAGTGACCATTCTGGCCGGGTAAGACAACATTTAGATTAAATGCTTACACAGTCTCAGAGAGGAAGTCAAACCATCTCTTCTTTTTGAGGAGTTTGGCTTGGTGGTCTGCAAGTGGAAAAGTGTGGGATGAATCAACTTGCTGTTAAAATCTAGCAATGGCCTTGATGGACCAGGGGGTCCTTATTTCAGAACTTTATCTTGTGTAGTGAAGAAGTCCTGGCTGGGCAGAATTGGCCCAGAAATTCCATCTCAGACCTTGAACACTTTTCCTAAGCATTCCTAGGACTGCTTGGACTGAGGGCGATGCCTCTGGCCTAGGAAGCCTGGTAAGTATGCATGAGGTCATGCATGGACAGCCCCCTCCCTTCCAAGGTGGTTCACTCAGGTGCCCAGAGTTGCTGTTTCCATGCTTGCTCTGTGACCTTCGTCCAGAACTTGAACTCTGAGGATCAGTTTCTTCATAACATGGAGACAAATTTCTAATAGGCTGTGGTGTTTATCAAGGATTCCAGGGGATACTGGGAGGTAGTACATCATAGTGGTTGAGTATGAAAGACCTGGGTTCCAATCCCAGCTTTGCTCTTTATAATTTGCTCTTTGGACAAATTTCTTTTAAGTTTTGTGTTTCTCTTTCCTCTTTTATAAAATGGGTGTTACACTATAGGGCCCATCTTACAGGGTGGATGTGAAAATTAAATGAGGTAAGGCCCCTGGAGAACTTGGCCACAGTGCCTGTGACATGTAAATGCGAAGACACAGTTACTTTATCAAGGCAGGTACTGAGCTGACCATTTGAATTTAGAGGCTGGAGGGGAATGACAGTTAGGCCACTGGTGCTTGGGAGTTTCGTCCCATAGTTATACTTTACCATGGAGCCGGCAGGTGGCGACATTGCCACATCTTGGCACTGCTGGCCTCCGTCTGCAGCAAGAAAAAGGTTAGCGATTGAGTTCCCTGGTGTGGCTGTACTCAGTTGCTACACTTGTCCTGTGTCCCTTCCAAGATATGGGTTTTGAGAAACAACTTGAGCCAGTTTGACTGGACGGGCTCTCCTGCAGATAATTCCAGTGCCAGAGAACACATCCTGGCCTTTCTGACGAGCTGTAATGGCTCTTGTTTTCACACCCAGTACTAAATATTCCTCACTGAGGGCTGAGTTAACAGCTACCCAGTGCATGGTCATCATGCAGCCAGCATGGTTTGGGCTGAAGCTTGGGGCTGCTGAGGGTGGGCTCCAGGGCACTGAACTTCAGCAAGACCCCAACTGGCATTTCTTATTCACTGCTGTGAGGCTGGGCTGGCTTGCCTAAACAGAGGGTGGTTTTAAAACCAAGTCTGGTTTGTTTTGTATATACGAGTCTGAATCCAGTGTTAAATCCAGAATGCAAGATGCCGTGGCCCAGGGGAACGGCCAGAAATAGCCAAGTCAGAGTGGTAGTATTTAAAAAAAAAAGGAAGCAAAAAAACACCAGACATTTCCATGAGTAGAAGAGTCCCCAGAGGGTAGGCTGAGAGTAATTTCAAAGTCAGCAACTCAGTTCGGTGGTCTGAGGTGATGACATGGGCTGGACAGTTCATTACACCCCCTACCCCATCCCAACTATGATCTGTGGTGCTTCGGCCTTACATGAAATGATAAAGACACCAGCTACAGGAAGGGTTAGGATTTCATAAAATAGTGTGATTTTAAAAATTTCTACTGAACTGAAATGAATTTAAACCCACTGACTTAAGTGAACACTTCTGTTGATTTGAAAACTGCAGTCCTGTATTGGTTAGTCTTTACCTACGATGTTAAGTTGTAACAAAGAAAAATGTTGACTTGCTGTAGAATATGTAACCTGCTGTGGTTTCAACAATGTACCACAAGGTGGCAGCAACTTCAAAAACTGGTTTAGCCACTTGAGGAAGTCGTGGGATGCTTTCCAAGTACTAAATCATGTAACCTGCAGTTCTTTGTAAAAATCTTACTCAGTCGCCCTTTTTCTTATTTTGTTGATTTATTTTTCTAGGAAATAGGGCCAGAGAGGTAACTATTTTCCCACATACTAGTATAAATCAACTGTGTAACCTGATCTCAAAATTAATTCAGATGTTCAGTTAATTTTTAACATTGGAGTTTTGTTCTCAAGGAGCTACTTTCTTTGAGTAGAAATTTTACTCAAGTGACAATAGATTTAAAGCTGTTCATTGAAAAAAACATGCTCACGTGACTTTTTATTAGGTTTCTAGTAAAGAGTCATCTCTGTAGCCTGTTGCTGACAATTTAAATAGTATTTTTCCTTTAGGAAGTATCAACCCAGGGAAACCTTCCTAATGATTTCAGTTATTTCATTTTTAGTTAACAGTTTAGTTAATATATTTAGTTATCTCTGTAATTGTTTTTGTTCAGGTGTCTTAATCATCAAATTAGATTAACTCTATAGGGTAATATCAGGGTTTTTAAACTCAAATTACTTCCTGAAGATGAGGACAATTAAGTTAATGTCTGGAAAATGCAATATGACACTTAAAAATAATTTGGAACTACAGACCTTTGAATTACTTACTTACATTTACGTGTATATGAATGACAGTTGGATTTCATAAATATAAATGAGGCTAACTTTTCATGCTATTCCAGATTCCTCTATCTGTGATCCCTTACAGCTCTGATTTTAGTGGCATAGGAAAGAAAATCTCTCGTTTCTTTATCAAGTACGGTACTGAAGAGAAATCCTTACCAAATGGAAATGCTGAATATTTTCTATCCTAGTTGTTTTTTGAACATTTATTCCATCACGCACTTAGTAGAGATAATAAAATTGGTTAGAAAGTACTTTCTCCAACCATATTTACCTATTTTTAGGTTTGGCTTTATGATTTAAACTAGTTGAAGTACGTTTCCATGCTAATTTGTTATTCAAATAGTCAGCAAAAATGTGATTTAGTCCAAAAAGGTGACTCATGCTTTGGTTATTTCTGGAATATAGAAGGCTTTCGAATGTTTGCTGAATAAATGACTGCTTTTCAGGAATGTTCAGATTTTTAAAACAACTAGGGCTTAGCAGGAATGGAGAAGAGCATATGAGTATGGATAAATGAATTTGCTTAAAATAATCATTTTGTTTCTACTGCAAACTGATCAAATGTGGTATCTTTTTATTGTCTCCTTCAGATTGGAATAATTGGTGGGACAGGCCTGGATGATCCAGAAATCTTAGAAGGAAGAACCGAAAAATATGTGGACACTCCATTTGGCAAGGTTAATATCCAGTTAGTGGAGACATACTAGCTTTTTTCTTTCTCCCTGCTGGCTTGATTTTTAAGTTAAAAAATTTTTTTAAATTGCTTTTGTCTTGGCAGCACAGGGCTGCCTGCCCCAGGCTGAGAGAGGCCAGGAGTTCTGTTATTGGGTTCTGCCAACTGAGACAGTATCCCTGAGATTGCCTTGGACTTGACTACTGAGAACATGGCTTTTAAATGTGTACAAATAATTTCTTAATTATACCCCTAGAAGCCAGATGCTCATTTCAAACACAGGAACTGTACTCTCCAGATCACTGCATTCAAATCAGCTTCTAATTTGGGGCCTATCGGTCATACCACAGTCTTTAACAAATGGGAGGAAATATCTAATGGCCTTTTCTTAGTACACCCTGGCCCAAAGGGGGATTTTGGGGGGACTGAGAACACAACTGCATAACTGAATTGGAAATAAAACACTCCTTTTCTATTAAAAGGAGGCTGGGGCTTCCCTGGTGGCGCAGTGGTTGAGAATCCGCCTGCCAATGCAGGGGACACGGGTTCGAGCCCTGGTCTGGGAAGATCCCACATGCCGCGGAGCGACTAGGCCCGTGAGCCACAATTGCTGAGCCTGCGCGTCTGGAGCCTGTGCTCCGCAACAAGAGAGGCCGCGATAGTGAGAGGCCCGCGCACCGCGATGAAGAGTGGCCCCCACTTGCCGCAACTAGAGAAAGCTCTCGCACAGAAATGAAGACCCAACACAGCCATAAATAAATAAATAAATAAATAAAATTTTAAAAAAATAAAAATAAAAGGAGGCTGTTTAGTTCTCCCAGCCCTTGTGTCATCCAGCCAGGGTGAGGGTGTCTGCCTTCTCCTAACTCCATAGGGCTACTTCCAAATGCTGTGGTTCCTCTGATCCTCCTGCGAAGATCCCTGTATTTGGCAATCCCAACCAAACCCTCCTTTTCAGCGAAGTCCTTAGATTTGATCCCGTATCCTCCAAGTCCTGCCGTCAGCTTGCTCACTTCTTAGCCTCATGTTTTCTTAACCTCCTAGGTTCTCAGACCTTTTCCTCCATTACCTGAGGTCATCTTGTGGCCATCTTAGACCTGGTTAACACAGCAAATGGTTTCAGTGCTGAGTTCTTAAATTCCCTGATAGTGGCCTCCTATTCCTTTCGCATTTCACTCACACCTGTTCTTGAACCTGCCAAATAGCCTTGACACATCTGTGTATGATCAGTGTGGTGTCAGAGTCCCCAGGGGTGCTTGCTACAAATAGATCTTACTAAATGGTACCTACCCACGCACGCTTCTAAGTCTTACGAATCTCTGTACTGGTAGAGAGGGCTCAGTAAATATTGAGTGACTAAGTTGATCCATCAAATCTAGACTCTTTTACTTCTTTGAAAAATACCCTCAGACCCCAAGTTTCTATGAATCCTACTACAAGTGAACAATTGAAATGGCAGCTTTTTGATTGTTTCTATATGTGTTTTTAAATCACTGACTTGTAACCATTTTTCACTATGTGCAGCCTTCTGATGCCTTAATTTTGGGGAAGATAAAGAATGTTGATTGCGTCCTCCTTGCAAGGTAACGTATTTCAAGCTTTTGAATGTTACTACTAAAGGACATTTTAAATTTAACTTAAATTCTGAAAAGAGTAATGATGCAGGTATGAGTTTTTAATGTGTTGGTGGAGCCATAGCATCTGAGTCATCTTTATCGCTTACGGTTTCGGGGTAGGTTTTACTGACTTTGGAGATTAAAGATCTTGCCCATCCCCCCTTAGGTTGGGAAAATGTTTAGAACAATCCAATGAGTGATGCAATGATTTGACTAAACTTGAAGCTCTGCTTTCAGTTCTAGCTGCAAGAGGAAATGTTTTCGTTTGTTCTTTTCTGTCTTTTATCTTCTAGTTAACAAGATCAAGAAAAACTGCTTCATTCATGACCCCTTGTGTAGTAATAGTTCTAGATTTGTGGGGAGTGGGTTTCAGGTCGCTGAAGTGGGTTCTCTGTGGTGTCTACACCCTTATTGCCTTGACAAGGCTCGTGCTGTTCCCTAAAGACAAGAGCAAGTCATTTTATCACACAGTTAGAAATTAGTCAGACTGCATGTATTAGCTTTCTATTGCTGCATAACAAATGACCACAAATTTAGCAGCCTGAAACAGCATACATTATCCCCCAGTTTCCAGGTAACCGGAGTGTGGGCACAGCTCATCTGGGTCCTCTTCAGGGTCACACAAGTATATATTGTGTCACATGGGTATATTTAAGTGCTTGTTCTTATCTGGAGCTCCAGGTCCTCGTTCAAGCTCACGTAGGAGTTGGCAGAACTCAGTTCCTCAGGGTTGAAGGACTGAGGCCGTCAGTTCCTAGAGGCTGTCCATGTTCCCTGCTTTGTGGCCCTCCCCGTGGGCAGTTCACAAGACAGCAGCTTGCTGCTGCAAGGCCAGCAGGAGGGCCAGGTAGTGCATGCTGGCAGGCTGGGGCCTGATCATGGGAGTGACTCCCAGCACCTTCCGCTGTGTTCTGTTGGTTGGAAGCATCTCAGGTGCACCCACAGTCGAGAAGGAAGGAATTATTCAGAGCATGAAAATGAAGACCACCCTAGGGTCTGTCTGCCACACTGCATTTTTGAAACGGAAGTGGCTTTGCTGAGTCCAGTAAAACTAAATTTTAGTTCTAGATGGTCGCATAGGGTTGATTTCAGGCAACCTTCTTTGTTGGTCTGTGGTCATTGCTGGATAAACGCTTAATTTTTTCCAGACTGTAAGAGAAAATGGTTCGTGTTGTAGCCCCATGGTGAAGGTTTTATACTCTTGCCAGCTGAACTGAAGTGTGTCGGACTGTGAACCACTCTATGCAGTGGTTCTTAACTCCTTTTGATATGTGAATTTCTTTTGAAAATCTAATCAGAGATTTGGAGACCAGCCTTAGAAAAATGCATGTACAGGAGTCCCCTCTTATCCACGGTTTCAGTTACCCATAGTCAACTGTGGTCCAAAAGTATTAAATGGAAAAGTCTAGAAATAAACAATTCATAAGTTTTAAATCGTGTGCCGTCCCACCCCCTCTGCTCGGGTCAGGAGTCATCCCTTTGTCCAGCGTATCCACACTGTGTACACTACCCACCTGTTAGTATAGGAAAAAAACATGGCGTATATAGAGGTCAGTACTATACGCAGTTTCAAGCAGCCACAGAGGGGTCTTGTAACGCATTTCCTGTGGATAAGCGGGGACTACCATACTTTCTGGGCATTCATGGACTTCCACCTTCTGAGAGGTCGTTTATGACCTTGGGGTAAAAACCCTGATATGCTAATGCTTGTCTGCAATTATGTACAAATTATTTCCATATTCTTAATTCTGTTGTTGGTGATCAGAAGAGACATTAAAGTTTATTTCAAAATATCAGTATGGAATGATACAAGGGATATTGGATAGCAACCCTGTGGTGCAGGTTTTTATTATCCATTTTACAGATCAAAAAAAAAAACATTGGGGGCTGAGAGAGCTGAGTGATTTTGATGAGGTCACACAGCTGGTAAGTGGCAGAGCTAGGATTTGAACCCAGGCAGTTTTACTTCAAAGCCCAAACTTTTAATCATTATCGTACAAAGTGAGATTTTTGTGTGTTGTTACTTCCTTGAAAGCCTGTTTCTGCATTATCACATGTGAAGACCACTGGTCTCTTGACACTTAGCCTTCCTGTGGCAGAACATTACCTGTGATGTTTGTACTTTTTCAAGCAGCTCAGGATAATTTTAACTCTCTGTGAAATACTGCTTATAAATATACCCTCTAACGTGTGAATTTTTTAAAAGAATTTTAGAAATCAAGTTCCCGTTACTGGCTGTTTACTGGCACACTGGGTGGGTGGGTGTGGGGGGGTATGCGTGAGAGAGATAGGGGGAAAGAGTGTGTGTGTAAGTACTCAGTTTTTCGTCCAACAGATTGAACTACTCATATAGCAAGTCCAGTTCTAGGTACCAGCAGGGAAGACAGATAAGGGCCTCACCATCTCAGGGCTGATGCTAGTGGGAAAGACGGACACTGAGAAGGAAATATATAGTTTGAGTGGCCAACAGGTGCCAGAAAGAAAAATAAGGTCAGGGGGTAGTGATGTGATGGAGATGCAGTGGTCGTGGAAAGCACTCCTCTGGGGAGGTGATGTGCGAGCCAAGGCTGAGCAGGAATGAGTGTAGCTAAGCAGCGAGGCCAGTGAGGCTGAGCCCCGGTGGGTAGGGATAAAGGTAAGGACTGACGTTGCCGTTTGTAGGCTGGGCCCAGATGATACGAGCGCCATGGCAGAGTATTTGGATTTTGTTTGAAGCGTGACACGAAATTATTAGCGGTTGTGTTAAGTGTGCTGGGGCTGCCATAACAAGGTGCCACAGACTGAGTGGAAACAGAAATTTGTTTCCTCACAGTTCTGGAGGGTAGAGGTTGGAGATCAAGGGGTCAGCAGGGTTGGTTCCTTCTGAGGTTGGGAGGGAAGGATCTGTTCCGGGCCCCTCTCTTTGGCTTGTACCTGACTGTCTTCTCCCTATGTCTTCACATGTTCTTCTCTGTGTATGTCTGTGTCCTTTTATAAGGACGTCATTCGTGTTGGATTAGGACTCACCCCAATGACTTCATTTTAACTTAATTACCTCATTAAAGACCCTGTCTCCAAATACGGTCACATTCTGATGTACTGGGGGTTAGGATTTCAGCCTAAGAATTTGGAGGGGACATAATTCAGCCCATAACAGTAATGATGCATGAGGTGATCCATTCTTGGACCATACCTGCTGATGTCAACATAAACAACTGGGAAATCTAATATTTTAAATGTTTCATTAATTTATTTGGGTGATCGGGCAGAAAAGAATAGAGAGATTAGACTGGAAACTTGAGTTTCTATTTTGGGTGTTTCTTCCTTGGCACCTCTTGTTTTCCATGTCATGGCTTATGAGAGACCAGATGCCTCAGATTCTGGGGTGTTGGTGCCCCACAGGATAGACATGGCACATTTTACTGGAGAGTGAATTCTAAGTAAGCTGTTACCTACTCTTGATAGGAAAGTAAAATATGAAATGTAAATTGAGTCTGCACTTTATTTATTTTTATTTTCAGCTGTGTTGGGTCTCCGTTGCTGCGTGCGGGCTTTCTCTAGTTGCGGCGAGCAGGGGCTACTCTTCGTTGCGGTGCACGGGCTTCTCATTGCGGTGGCTTCTCTTGTTGCGGAGCACGGGCTCTAGGCGCGTGGGCTTCAGTAGTTGTGGCACGTGGGCTTGGTAGTTTTGGCTCTCGGGCTCTAGAGCGCAGGCTCAGTAGTTGTGGCGCACGGGCTTAGTTGCTCCGTGGCGTGTGGGGTCTTCCCGGACCAGGGCTCGAACCCGTGTCCCCTGCACTGGCAGGCAGATTCTTAACCACTGCACCACCAGGGAAGTCCCGAGTCTGCACTTCAAAACCAAATAGTTTATACTTAAAGTAGGCTGGTTATTGCCTGGCCTGTTCTCACTCTTCCTCTGCCAAGGAAAGCATTTTGGTGGGAAGGGCTGGAAGGCACTGCTGTAAGTGAGTTTTCTTTTCCAAGAGTATTAAAAATGCCCTGCTCACTCCTCTACCATATTTAATATATTTACTCTCTTTCCTTAGGCATGGGAGGCAGCATACCATCATGCCTTCGAAAGTCAACTATCAGGCGAACATCTGGGCTCTGAAGGAGGAGGGCTGTACACATGTCATAGTGACCACAGCTTGCGGTTCCTTGAAGGAAGAGATTCAGCCTGGCGATATCGTCATTATTGATCAGTTCATTGACAGGTGAGCAGTCATCTAAAATGCTCAGGCTCCTCCTGTACGATCGTTCCCAGCTCAAGTGGACAGTGTGTGGGGACTTGGGGGAAAGGGGACACAGGCCCACAGATACAAAATAGAAGAATCATCATGAACGCTCAAGTTCCTAATTCCCAGCTTCAACATTTATCAGTTTGTAACTTTAAAAGAACTCTTTAAAAAACAAATTACTTAATATTTCCTTAGTATTAGATGTCTAGGCAGTGTTCTCTTTTTCCCTATTGTCTCACAGACTTTTTTTTTTTGTAATTGGTTTGTTGAAATGAGGGTCCAGAGAAGCCTTTTTTTCTTTTTTTCCTATAGTGTCCCCACATGCTGGATTTTACTGATTGCATCCTTAAGTCTCATTTAGTGTCTTCCCCTGTCCCCTGTGTTTACTGTAAACCAGTGCTTAACTCCAGAGGCCTGATCGGAACCAGGTTTGAATTCTTGGTGAGAATCTTTCTGCATCATATCAGGAGGCACGTAATGTCTGGTTGTCTTTTCGTGATGTTCAGATCAATAGTTGGTTCCTGAGCTAGGGATTTTCTGTTACTTAACTGCACAAGGAATCTATAATGTTCCTTTACCAAAATATTGGACTGCCAACAATAATGGACTGCCAAGATCCTGGGCTTTCTCTGCATTTAGAAGTAGCTGAAGAAGTCACAAGAAAATGGGTGGTCTCCTAGGGACCCCATCCTCATGCTGCCCCCACCTCCCATTCCTGGGGGAAGTAACCACTTCCCAGAATGCTCTGGATGGAGACAGGTAACTGCAGTCTGCTACTTGAGCCAGAGCAGTGGGGAGAAGTACCACAGAGAGTAAACCACTTGGTAGCTCCTATCAGCATTCCCCATCCATTCACCCAGACCATCACCTCAGTCCATCCTGCTCTTCCAGTCTGTTAACTCTGGGCTCGCTGTACCCAACGCCTCTCCTACCTCGTCTGTGTGTCTTCTGCTTTTCAGGTATTTAAATATTCCCTAGTCCATCAGAAGCATTGAATGTTTCCTGATGAAATGAAGCTATTAGCTTGAACCAAATGAAATTGCCTGTTCTGTAAGTTAGAAATGGTTGAATATCAGTAATTTCATGTGGTTCAACCTAATAAATAATGAGGGTAGACTAAAATCATTACATGCCCCTCCCCTTTCATTCTTCCTATCATTTTTCTGCACCTGATACTATATGTTTTTCATCTTCCCCTCTAGAATGTAAACCATGTGAGGGCACGGACCCCATATGTCCTGTTTGCCACTTTATCCCCAACACCCACAATACTACCTGGCCCGTGGTTGCTCAGTCAGTATTTTTTGAGTGACTGAATGAACATGATTGTTCGAAGGGAGAGGGAGGCTGGAGTTTGTGTTTAGGGGACATCTTGATCAAAATCTCTATGGCCGTCAAAGACATGCGTTTGGAGGTAATGACCTAAGAAAATGGGTGCAATGTGGTTTTTTTAATAATGCAGTGCACAAAACTCTAGAATGATGTGGATTTATAAAGTATGATAGATGGTACTGGAAAGAAAAGTTTGGCTTGGATACTAAGCCTGGGATTAATTTGTTACTTACGTGGTGTAACTGTACACTGTTGCATTTCCCAGATCTTTTTCTCACATGTAGTAAATGTAGATGTTTCACATACTGGCTCTCAAGAAAGCAGGTGGGGCACAAAGAGAATAGAAAGAGAACAGGCGTTGCCATCAGATCTGGTTTCTTTCTGCCTTGGCACTTATTAGCTGTGTGACCTTAAAATCTTCTGGTATCTGTTTTCTTCTATGTGCCATGTCTATAACCTGCCTCCTTAGTCTCGCCTTGGGAGTTCTGAGTCCCTAGCGAGTGCCTTTTATGGATCTAGCATGTGGTACCTGTCCAATAAATGCCTTTACTGTGAGTCTGGGCTGGAGTATGTCTGCTAGTTAACATCACTTGGTAAAAACAGAAAAAAAGGTCTGTTAAAAGGAGGATCCCCTAAGTAAATAACATTTAGAATGAAATCTCAAATTTTGTATCAGTTACATATTGCAACAATAACATTTTTGACATATTAAGTTACATAAGGTACTAAAGCTCATTTTACCTGTTTTTCTTATACTGTTTTGATGTGGCTGCTAGAACATTTTAAATTACATATGTGCCTTGCATTATTTTGCTATTGGAGAGCATATTCTCAGTGTTACTGCTGCTGTGTTGAGCTGTGTGGTTTCTGTTAACCAGGCTTGAGAATGTCTTACAGGAGAGGAGAATCAGAACTTTTTGCCTTGTGAGAAATGCCCTACATGTGTTGTACTGACAGCACTTTTTTATTTTAACAGAGTAAATCCTGGTGTGTTGAGGCAGGCATCTGAACCTCCACTTAGTGCTGTCATCAGGCATGAATGGTGAGCTGCAGGCTATGCTGTTTGCAGCCTCAGTGCCCATAGCTGTAACCACAGCCCCAGAATGTTTGATAGGACTGCAGCATCCTGCAGAGGTGCACAGAGGATTAGAGCTGTGGGAGCAGGAGCACTGAACTCTAGAAGGGTCATCTTGGCTCTGTTTGGCCTCAGGCAGATCACTTTACCTATGTGGGCCTTGGTCCTCTCTTCAAAATTACAGGTTGAACTCCATCACTTAAGCTCCTTTTCCTTGCACTGTCCATGGGTTCTTCTCCAGGGATTGATCTGGAAACACGTATTTGCTTACTACTGCTATAACTTTGCCAGCACATCATCTTAGAAAAAATATCCTATCCTAAAGTGTCTTCAAAGACTAGAGGGACTGTTTTAATCTCCCTGACATACATTTGTGATAAAGAATCAAAATGGAATAGTATGGCTATTCTTTTTTAATAGATGGCAGAACTAGAGCATCTTGCTTTCTCTGCCCTCAGTCTCAGCATAGGGGAAAAAAACACCAACCTGGCTTGTCAGCCATGCCGTGCATACCTTAGAAGTCATTAAGATTTAAGAGTGACAGGTAGCTTTGATTTTTATGGTTGTTTTAAAAATCATTAGATTTCTATAAGCTAAAAATGAAAAATACCCTTGAAGGTGTCTGACAGGCTGAAAGCTCTTTTAGGAAAATAAGATCATTCTCTTCTGAAAATCATTGGGTTTGCTCATGCTACATTCCAGCCTGTGAAAACTTGAAAGCCTCGGCGTGAGAAAAGGGGAATCCTGGGTGTGGCTGACCTGGAGAAATCAGGACAGCAGACAGGTGGGGAGAGGAGTTGGTTCCAGTATTTTTGGGTGTGTGTACTCAGTCCTTGCATCTGTTTCTCAAACATGCAAGGAAATAACCTTTGCTAATATTTAAAGTGAAAGTAATCTTTCATTTGTGATTAGGGCTGCTATAGAAAGGAAAATGTATGTGGATCTAGAACTTAAATGCTGAAAGAATGTGTTCTCTGGTCATTTTCCCATGTGTATTGCACAGTGACAGGTTTCCTGACTCTTCCCTTATCCTGGACCCCATATGCAATATTCTTCACAAACCAAAAATTTAAAATAGTAATTCATACCAAGAACTTGTAAGAGGCTCGCCCACAGTAAGTGTCCTCAGTGCCTGCCTTGGGCCTCCTGATGTACTGGGTTTGATTAATCCCTTTCTTCTACTTGGTGGAGGTCCCCACCATCAGAGCCATAAGTCATTTGGCAATTCATGATAAAACATGGTTAAGAATGGGGCTTGTTCTGCTTCTTGACCATTATTAAACAGTCCATGTGAACTGGGGAGAGAATGTGTCTGACCTTTCATCTGTTTTAGGATTGTGAGGCTATTTCTACTTTAAAAGGATCTTATAAGGGAGACACTCCCAAGATTCATAATTTGGGGTAGTTCTCCTGTGGTACAAACCTCTGCCCGTGCAGGGTACATCTGGCTCTCACAGTGTCTCTGGTGGGGAAGCAAGACTGTCTGAGTGACGGAGAGAAAAGACCTCATAGGGAATCCAAGTTGATTCCCCTCCCCAGAATCTGGCTTTGCACATGAAACTGAGACAGAAATATGAAAGCTTAGCTACTCTCAGCGTTCCACTAAGGCTTTTCAAATTGTTTCTCTACTGTGCTTTATACCTGCCTGCATCCTTGTGTCTTCTGATCTCCTGTATCTATTTGCCACTGTCCAGGAAGCAGCTGGGACAGCCAGCGGCTTTACTTGCTCAGTGGTTCTGCTGTTACCTCCCTTCCTGCTGGTAGAAGCACCTCCCTTCTTTGAGCCCAGCAGGATCAGTGGTAGGTATTTTATGAAGCTGGATCCTCCCTGCCTGTGGTTTGGTGAGGGCTCCATATAAGACTAACCAAATGCTGAGACAAGACTTAGAAATTTAGAGACATAACTATGCATTTACTTGGTTTTTGTTTTGTTTTGTTTTTGCTTTTCAGCCTTGCAGGTAAAGACATAACCATCCCTCGCATCCCACCCCACTTTTAAAGCCTGACTTTGATGATACATTATAAAGTGGAGTATAGAAGTGATTTCTAATGAGATTTTTGCTATTATAGAGCAAGCAACATTGTTTCCCCTAGATGCTTTTTTCAAAGCATGAGGCATTTTGTTGTCTCTTCCTGTTTTCCTTCTGTTGCACATACCGTCCATTGTCGACCCAGTTATTGTTAGATACTCCTAGAAATTCATTTGTCTGTGGGGGGTGGGGACTGATTATACGGCCTCTCTTCCACCCCAGACTAGTAACTTTCCATGCCATGGAAGGTACACATGGGCAGGGGATTCTAGCAACTTCCACATATGACCTTTCTCCTTTCACCATCAATCCTGATTATCATCATTGAAGGGAATTCAACTCACCTTATTTATCATTTGTTTGTTTATTTTTAAAGAACTTGTTTATCAAACAAATCATTTGTTTATTTTTAAAGAATCATTTGTTTATTTTTAAAGAATTAGTTTTATTTATATATTTATTTTTGGTTGCGTTGGGTCTTCGTTGCTGCGCACAGGCTTTCTCTAGTTGCGTCAAGCAGGGGCTACTCTCCGTTGCAGCGCGCGGGCTTCTCATCGTGGTGGCTTCTCTCGTTGTGGAGCACAGGCTCTAGGCGCACAGGCTTCAGTAGTTGTGGCGCACGGGCTTAGCTGCTCCGCAGCGTGTGGGATCTTCCCAGACCAGGGATTGAACTTGTGTCCCCTGCATTGGCAGGCAGATTCTTAACCACTGTGCCAACAGGGAAGTCCCTCACCATATTTATGAAAGGAACAATTAGATATGCAGAGTGTTTGGAAAGATGCCCACATTATATTAAGTTTAAAAAAAAAAAAGATGCATACTAGTAGGGTCACTTAAACTGCTTCTGTCACTACCAGAAATATCTCAAGGTAAGGCTGCGTAACATCTGTAAGGATGAGAATAAGATTCTTTCTTTTTAATAGCGGCCTCTATTAGGAATGTTTAAGGTGTTTTTTGTTTTTTGTTTTTTTAACAATGAGAGAAGTATGACCAAAAAATTAAGATTAAAAAAAGGCAGGATGTAATTCCTAATGCCAGGTGTTTTCTGCAAAATGCTGTTAACACACTGGCCTGAGGCCCCTGGTTAGGTTCTACTAAAAGAATGTGGTAGAAGAAGCCCCAGCTTGGAAGTGAGGACATCCAAAATTGTATCCTGGCTCTGCCCCCAAATTCCTGTGTCACTTAGTGTCCTCATCTGCTAAATGAGGGTGTTGGATTGATTCCTAAGAGTTCTGATGTCCACCCTCTTAAGAGAATTATTTTCTCGCTAGAATCAGGAGAGGTTGGGGGTTGGGATGAGCTTTGGCTGGTGATGCACACTTACTCATCAGGAAAGTCCCGCTGTAACCACAGGGGTAAGGGATGATGTCAGTTTATTTCCCTCTCCCAAAGACATAGCCCTGCCTTGGGCTTCCCCCAGGGTTTAACAGTGCAAAGTTCTTCTTACCCACCCTTGGAAGGTCGGCCTAGGGGTTGAGGTGTGTAATGATGTCAGTTTCTCAGTCTTTCAGCCTCTTGGGCACGGGGTTTTTTCTTACCAATAGAACAATAGAAATGGAGGTTTATGATAAAGAATTATACAGGAAGCCTTTGCTCAGCTCTTTCTCCCATTCCTGTCAACAGCTATTTTGAACCCTTTCTGTTCTCTCACAGCTTCCTGCCCATATCCTTCGCTCTTGGTTGAGAACATTGCCTCTTTACAAGAAAACAGATGCTATTAGGCACAAACTCGCCATCTTCCTTCACCCTCCCTTTCACCAGTTACTTGCATCCCTGTTCTTCTTTGTCATCTTGCTGCTGTCCTTGAAGTGGGGGCAACTGTTCCCTGTGTGAGGTTAACTCTCTGTTCTGCAAACTACCTTCTTACCTTATATCCTTACTGTTATTTAAAAAATGCTGTAAGCTCCCAATGTTTGAGTTCCTACCAAGTGCCACAAATCAGTTAACCCTATTTACCACATACACGGGTCGTTTCCTCAGTTTAAATTGAGGGAACTTAAGCTCAGAAATATTGGTCATTTGCTAATAAGTGGGACCTATGGGGTTTGAATTAGGTTCATCTGCAAACCCTATGACCTCAACCACTCCTGACACATGGACTTCCAGCTCTGCCCTCCCCCCTCGAGATCCACACTGGCTCCTAGATACAGGACAAGGTCCCAAAGACACCTCACACTTTGTAATTCACACTTCATTAATTTTCCCCCTTGGTTGTCTTCTAACCCCACACCTTCCCCCGTCTCGAGCTCCCTCTTCTCCACTTGGTAAGTTGCTAAGTTGGTAATACCATCGCACTGCCATCTACCAGGTGACCACTGCTGTGGATCTGTCACCCCTACATCCAGTCAGTCTCTAAGTCGTGCCCATGTGTGCCTTGAATCCACCCTGTCGTCTGTCACCACTGCCCTCATCTGGGTTAGTTCTTAACATTTTTACTTCTTCCAGCTTGACTCCCCTCAAAGCTGGTTGCCATACTACTCCCGGAAGATAAAACAGGAAGGAAGACACAGTCACAAGAGTGCTGGAAACCAAGCTCAAACAACTGCTACCCTCTGGGAGGCCTTGCCCCGGAATCTGTTACTGAGCATCAGCTTGTATGCAGACTTCTGAATAAGCAGCACAGTCTAGAGAAGGGCTGTCCCTGTGTAGAAGACCTCAGCTACTCAGCTCTTCCTGTAATTTGATGTAATTTTTTCCTAGTTCCTTTTGTCATTGATGGTAATGATCTTTGATGTGTACTTAAAACTATCTTGTCCCCTTTGTGGTGGTTTCTTCACTGCTTTTGTACTTTGCATCCCTGCTCATTTCCCTTTCCCCAATGAAGTATTACTGTTTATTATCTGGTCATCTCTGGTCTTTTGAACATGAAGTCAAGTTATTTCTGGATAATTATGAAGGGAAAGAAAATATTAAGTTCTTCCCACTTGTGAGATGCTGTTAGGCCCTGGATAGTTAACGCACATACCTATTACTGGTAGAGATGGTTAGAATCGTAATAGAAGGCAATCTGACACATTACTGAAGTTTTCAATATGCATGCCTTCCCAACCAGCCTTCCCCTTTTGCAGCTTGCAGTACTAAGAGTAAATGCACCAAACGATGCATTTTTCACTTAGGGGCACTCATGAGATAGACTGTTTGGATAGACTTTAAGTGATGTGGGTAGAATCATTTCCCCAAAACCAAGCTGCATGTGAGCAGCCCTTGGCCCCGCTTTGCCAGTAAATTAACCGCCTCGTGTTCCTGTGTGCTGAGGCTCGTGGACATGTGCTGTGCTCCAGAACCACCTTGGAAATGTGCGGGTGTGTTTGCTTCTGCTGTGGGAAAAGTGTTTTCCCTCATCTTGTTTGCAACTCAGCATTTCCTCAAAGGAAAACTATTAACAGATGGCTGTCTTTGTGCCAATTCAAGGATCTTGATCCAGAAAGAACCTACTGGTCAGTCTTTCTCTGGGCTTGGTTCCCCCACTGTGTCTGAAAGTGCCCGGTATTCTCTCCCTGATGGCCTTGAACTCATTTCTCTTGCCAGTACACAACATCATTTTGTCTTCTTCACTCTTCCATACGCAGTTTGTTGTTTGTTTTGCTAACTTTTCTCATCACATATCCCCGTTTTGGGGGTACCCTTGACTTGAGACCCGAGTACGTCTGCTCTGAAGTTGGCAGGCGAGAAGTACAGAAGCAGATTTTCTACCAGCAGTAGTTACTCGGGCTGAGCACTTGCTTCATGTGTTCTCATTCAGTCTTCACACTGACTGTATTTACCCTTCATACTTCCCCATTTAAAATATAAGACTGATAAGGTGAACACAGGTCAGAGTGACTCTCTCCTGGAGGCACACAGCCAGCCAGGGAGCAGTAAAGCCAGTCAGTTGGGCAGTCCCTGAAGTCTACTTCCAGTGGATATCCCAGGCTGATGGTGGAGAGGGGGGTGAAATTAGCAGTCCCTTTGCCTCACTAGGAGGCTTCACCAATTGAAGCAAGAGTTAGGGGCAGAGTTGCATTGCGTTAACTATGTTAAACCATATGAGCACATGTATTAGCTTCCTACTGCTGCTGTAACAAATTACCACAAACTTAGTGGCTTAAACAACACAAATTTATTATCTAATTCTGCAGGTTAGGAGTCTAACATGGGTCTCAGTAGGCTAAAATCAAGGGCTGCATTCCTTTCTGGAGGCTTGGGAGAATCCCTTTCCTTGCTCTTTGCCACCTTCATTCCTTGGCTCCTGGCCCCCTTCCATCTTCAAAGCCAGCAATGGCGGGTCAAGTCCTTTTCATCACTAGTACTGACTCTTCTGCCTTCTTCCACATGTCAGGACTCCTGTGATTGTACTGGGCCTACCTGGTTAATCCAGGATAATCTTTCTAAGTCCAGCTGGTTAGCAGTCTTAATTCCACCTGCAACCTCTGTTCCCCTCTGCCATGTAAGGTAACATATTCATATGTTCTGGGCATTAGGGTGTGGATATTCAGGGGTGCAGGGGGGGCATTATTTTGTTTGCTACCGCATGCCACTTTCCCAGCTTGGTAGGACAGAGCCGCCACCCCTAAACTCTCATCTTTGGTCTACGTTGCTTCTGGAAGGTGTGTGATCCTTCCTGTTCTTCTCACCCACAGCCTAAAACACAGCTTCCCAATGGATCCAGCCAGTCTGACGTTGTCTAAGGCTAATTTTTTCCTGTGGCCCAGGAACAGATTCCAATTCTATCTCTTGATGGGAGGAAGAAGAGATCTCATTAAGGGCCCCCTTTATCAGGGAGAGGTGCTCACCTAGGCACGGCTGCACACCTAGTTTCTGCCCTCAAGAAAAATCTGCAAGTGTTTTCCATTGATGAGCTCCTCCATGTGCTTGCTTCTGCTGCACCTGTGTCCATCGGTAATGTGACTTGGGTGAATACTGTGGGCCGGATGCTGCGTCTGTTCCCTCTCTGATCCTCAGGGCAATAGTAGTAGCACTTTGCAACAATTACTATTTATCCCCAAACACACATTTGACATATAAATGGAGGAGTTATTGCATCAGCCTATTGGGATGTAGCTACCGGAGGTTTTTTGCGGCCCTGTTTTAAACAAGGGTATAAGTGGATGTTGCTAATACCTTATGAAGAAAGAACTCAGGGAGGTTAAGTAATTTGCTCAAGGCCACATGAAAAATCAGTAACAAGATTGAAATCCAGGTACAAAACTACATTTCCTATATTTCCTCCATATCCGTCAGAAAACTCCACCTGAGGGTGAACTACTATTTTGTTTATAGAAGAGCTCTTTTGACTGGAAATTGGGAGTGAACAGGCAGGAACCCCCTTCAACACAGGCTCAATGAGGTAACAGTCCCCACCGTGTGGGACGTCCCTTGCTTCTTGCTGCGTTACGGAAGCTCTCACTTCTACTTAAAAACTCTCAGGGGGAGGACAGGAGATCTTAAAATCACATATATTTTCATTTTAGAATTTCACTTGGGTGGTGTCCTTCAGTCACTTCACTTGTCATTGCAAACCCCATTGCTCTTGGTCTGAATTTCATTCAGCATAATCATGCCTCATTATTTTATGCAGCATAGGAGTATTTATAGTGATTTAAATTAGATCATTACTTTTCCTTGAATATGTCACTGTTTGAGTTATGCAGAACACCACAAGTAGGTGGGCAGTCTGCATGAAGAGATGTTTCTTATCGGCACTTTCCCTCCTGGGATCTTAACAGCATAACCCTGAACCTATTAGAAATACTGGTATTAAAGTCCCCATTTCTTCCTCGGGGCTACCCCTCCTGCAAGGTTGGGTGCTCTGAGGCCCCATTCTCAGCTACAGCTTCTCCTTGGTGCTGACTCCCAATTCAGTCTCTAGCCCAGACCTCAGTTCTGAGCTGCCGTGGGATATCTGGGCATCAGGGCTGACTTAATCCTCATAACACTCTTATAAATGGGTGGATGAACACTACATTTTGTAATTGGAAAATGAAGAATCAAGAAGATATGGTGGGGGCTTCCCTGGTGGCGCAGTGGTTGAGAATCTGCCTGCCAATGCAGGGGACACGGGTTCGAGCCCTGGTCTGGGAAGATCCCACATGCCGCAGAGCAACTAGGCCTGTGCGCCACAACTACTGAGCCTGCGCGTCTGGAGCCTGTGCTCCGCAACAGGAGAGGCTGCAACAGTGAGAGGCCCGCGCACCGCGATGAAGAGTGGCCCCCGCTTGCCACAACTAGAGAAAGCCCTTGCACAGAAACGAAGACCCAACACAGCCAAAATAAATTAATTAATTAATTAATTAATTTTAAAAAATTAAAAAAAAAAAAGAAGATATGGTGGTTTGCTATAAGCCTTAGAGGTGGGAGTTAGGGAGCTTTGTTTAAAGAGAAAAATGTAAAACGTTCCAGTTGAGAGGGAATTAAAACTGTAGGCAGTTAGTATCACATGTATATAGCATAACATAAGGAATAACTAATACATATTATGTCTTAAATGTTCAGAACAGAGAGAGGAGTAATTAGGCAAAGAAGGGACGGAGATAGATAAGATGGGGGTGTTACTGCATAGATGTCTATTGGGGTATAGCCACTGAAGGGTTTTGTCACCCTGTTTTCACACTTAATCATGGTTGTAAATAGGATTTTTGCTAATACTTGACTCATTGAAGGCTGAAACCAAGCCAAAGCTGGAATATGTGGCACCATTTTATTAGTCAGTTTTACAAAAAGAGAAAAGCCTCTGTTTATACAGGCTGGAAGAGTCGTTTGACCTGTTCTTCAACGCCATCTGAAATTGCTTTGGGTTTAACTTAGCCTTTCCCTTAAGACACGTACGATAAGGGGTTGAGAGGAGCACAGACTGGGTTTTCATTCCCCCCAATCTCTGAGGCCTAATCTCTGAGCAAGGTGGCTTTGGTGCCAGCTAGTGTCACTGTTTAATATGTGATGGGGAGGAAGTAACAGGTTAACTTTGATAGGTGGACACGCCAGCTGTGTAAACTGAACCAGAATATTTCTCCATGCCGTTCCCTACCCTCCCACCCCCGGAAGCAGAAATGAAGTGATTTGCCTTCACCTGTTGGTTTTCCCTTGCCCCGTCCCTCCCCTGCTCTCCCCTCTCTAGGAAAATGAGGACTTTCTTTTCTATATTACTCATGAGTTCAAGTTTAGAACAATATAATGGATATAGGAAGTGCTTTATTCTGAAAACTTTGAGAGAGAAGTTGCTGGGTGACTTGCCACTGGCTTAATTTTACCCTCTCTCCTACAAATTCAAAAATGTTTTATCAGAAAGTTAACTTTAGAACTTTCATGAGACTTTAGAACTAATTCTGGCGGGTAGACGCATAAGCTTAAGTAAGGGAGCTATGAGACAGATGATTCTGAAATGTGGAGCTGGATGAATGGCTGCTTTCTTCAGTGGGTCAAAGGCATGAAAAAATAAGGTTGAGGGCGGAGGGCAGGAATTACTCTCAATTTAGTGACAGGGCAATCAAATGCAAAGTTTGGACCGTGTTTGGAACATGAAACTAATCAAGCAACGGTTTAAAAAAAGATTTTTTCTTTTTTTTTTTTTTGAGGACACCAGGAAAATTTGCACATGGTCTATATATTAGGTGATACTGAGGAATTAACGTCATTTTTATCAGCTGTGATAATGACATTGCCGTGGAAAATAATCCACATATTTTGGTCCTTCTGAAGTAGGGGTGAAGTGACAAAGTCTGGGATTTGCAACAGATGAAGCAAGTTTGACAAAATTTAGGAAATTGTTGAATCTAAGTGATAGATATATATGGGGTTCACTATACAATCCTCTACATCTAAGATGATGGAAAATTTTCATATTGACTTCTTAAGTGTTTTACCTGGCCTTCTGAGCCCACAGTTGAGTTGCATCTACAGTTCAGTGTGGTTATCCTATCACAGCCACCAGACCACAGACACTTTAATTCCTGTTGGGAAGCACGTTGCCACCAACCCAGAGCCAGGAAAAGCCAAATACCATCCAGAAGCTCTTTTTCTTGTTGTTGTTTTTTTAAAAAAAACAAAACAAAAAAAACAAAAACCAGTTTCCTTCAGCTTATCCAGAACTATTGATTCTGGAGAGAGGACCAAGATATCGACCTAGATACAACTGATTACCAGCCCCCAGAGGGTGGAAAGGTGGCTTTTTAAAAACTACCCTTTTTTATTTTATTTTGTAGGACTACCAGAAGGCTTCAGACCTTCTATGACGGAAATCATTCCTGTGCCAGAGGAGTGTGTCATATTCCAATGGCTGAGCCGTTCTGCCCTAAAACAAGAGAGGTTCGTAATATTTCTGGAAGGTGCACCAGAATAAATCATGAGGGCTTGGGGTGGCATCTAGACATAGATTAACTGGCCAAGCATGTGGTCTCTCTTCCCCTCTCTAGCTTGCTGCTTACTCAAGGTTTTATGAAGAG
The DNA here is from genome assembly GCF_028564815.1 of Eubalaena glacialis. Taxonomy (NCBI): domain Eukaryota; kingdom Metazoa; phylum Chordata; class Mammalia; order Artiodactyla; family Balaenidae; genus Eubalaena; species Eubalaena glacialis. The sequence goes on from NC_083724.1 coordinate 71,977,329, forward strand.
TTGTTTCCCTTTGCTAATAATGCCTCCACTACTCTCAGTCATTGGTAAGCTGAATCACTCAAAGTTGCAACCTACTTTTTTTTTTTTTTTTTTTCTTAAGTAAGTTTTGATTTTGCTGTCAGGATACCTTTTAAAATAATTTAGAGTAGCATAATATGTCCAGAGTATACAATCTGGAACCAGATTTCTTATGATCAGGTCTTTACTCTTCAGCTTAATTGTTGTGTGTCTTTGGACCAAAACCTCGGGTTTGGTTTCCTCGTTTGTAAAATAAGGTGATGATAACATGTACCTCATAGGACTGTGAGGGATAAAAGAGTTATTTACTTATAAAGTGCTTTGAGTGATGCCTGTTAGTTATAAGACATCCAGTGACCGTTAACTGCTTTTATGAATTAAGTTATTAATAATCTGTAAATTGTCAGATTGGCATCATTTGCCTTTGAGCTGAGTTTGGCTGTTACTCTCCAGCTGCCTCTCCAGGATTATAGTAAGATCTCAGGACTAAAGGGGCAGCCCTACAAAAGCCAATGGTGATATAAAGTGAGGAATCACAGCCTTAGCTTTCAGAGAATAAAAATGGCTACCACAATTCAAAAGTCCATCCATGGTACTTTTCTTATAACTCAAGATTTGAAAGTCAGGTGCAACCCAGTAGGTCAGAAGTTATTGTCAGAGACAAAGTGCCTAGTAAAATCTACTTTATAAAATAACTTAGACAATACATATACCTAAACATGTTAATCATTCAGGTGATTTTAACACCTGAATGTGGAAAGTAGTACATGTTCAGCCTTGTATAATCATGTAAAACTAGCTTCCTTACAGTTAAGAGCTAGGGCACCTTAACCTCACTCTGGTCTCAGAAATCTAGAATCCAAAGCCAGGAGTTGGAGGGAGCCATTTCAGATATATCACTGCATGTTGATTCTCTGTGACTTCTGTGAAAGCACCTTTTTTACTTCTTTAAAACAAAAAAAAGGGCAGGTTAAGTTTTAAGTATGAGTTTAGAATACATTTGACCCTTGAACAATGTGAGGGGTTGGGGCACTGACCTACCATGCAGCTGAAAATCTGAGTATAACTTTATAGTTGGCCCTCCTTATCTGCAGTTCTGCATCCAAGGATTCAGCCAACCACAGATTGTATAGTATTGTAGTATGAATTTATTGGAAAAAATCCATGTATGAGTGGACTGCACAGTTCAAACCTGTGTTGTTCAAGGATCAACTGTATATGTTCCTGGGTAGTTATCAGCAGAATATCAGAACAATGTAAGTCTGAAACTCAGATCTGTCCACAGAATAAATTTGCTCTCCAGGGGAAGTTAGATGTGTGCAATAACATTTTTGTCCACTTCAAAATGGGGGCAGCTTGGGAAGAAATAGACTAGGGAGAGAATATGCATGATAGTAGGAAATCAGAGGAACTGCCCCAGTGATTTGGGTACTAGGAGTAGAGGTGGGTAAGGGAAGTGCTAATGATGTATGCAGAGCACATGTAAATGTGGTGGCTGGGTGATAGTTTCCAGTAATGCAGTTTGGCCTCCCTTGAGACCGAATTAATTCAACTATTATTAGTCTAGTCAAGCTAAGGACCCTCACATAAAGACTTTAAAAGAGTGCTGGGAAGGGCAGTTTAAGAACATGGGAAAATAAGGCCTTCAGAATATTACTTTATTCTTATATACCCTGAAAGAGATTTTAAAATATTGTCCAAAAAATGTAAAGAGTGGGTGGTGTTGCCCCTTTGTAATTATCACTTTAACTTTCAACATCATTGTGATCTTTCATGTACCGACGACAGATTGTCAAGTGGCAAGCAAGGTACACTATGGTTGTACTATATCTTACCATTTGTGTTGAAATATGTGTATGTAAAAGAGATAAATATGAAAATATTTATAAGCAAATAGAGTGTTTCTGGAAAGTTGACCAAAGAACTGGTAACAGTGGTTTCCCATGGGGAAACTGGGTCGCTAGTACACAGGTAGAAGAAATACTTGTCACAGAATAATATCCTTTCGTACTGTTTACATTTTTGTACCATGTGCAAGTATTACCTATTCCAAAAATAGTACTTCTAGTCGAAAGGTAATCTGAAACAAATTCTTCTAAAGTCCTGACACAGTAGAGAGACCTCTCAGCCTGTAGTTTATATTTCTGGCACCTTACGGTGGCGTTATCTGTTCGTGTGGGAGTGCAGAGTACTGGTCCAGGTGGCAAGGGCCCAGGGTCTGTCACTGGCTAGCCCACCCAGGCCCATAAGCCTCTACTTCCTCCTCCCCAACGTGGCACCCACCGCCCAGGGTGATGGTGAAGACTTACAAGCCACATTGCCACTGGCCTGCGATAGTTGTGATCTTCCTTCACACATCTCTAGAAGCACTCTGAAGTTTGGCCGAGACATACAGCTCAGTTATTTGGGATTTTTAAAGACATTTAATGAAGACAGGACTGGGCTGGATATATCTTAATTTTGAAAGTAGGGGGGACAGCAGGGGAAAGAGTGATTTAATAAGCCCTTGTATTTATACCTATACTCCTTAAGGAAAAGTTTTGATTTAGCATAATCTTATTTTCAGCATGTATAGGATAAATAAACATGATGTAGCATCAGCTAGTCATCTAGGGCTTGTCGTGGTTCTAAATTTGGAGTTGCCGAGGCTCTTGTTAAAATTCTTTCTCCTCTTACCATAGCATAATGTGTTATTTTTAAGGAAATAGGTTAATTTGCTTATGTGGTTCAGACATGTGCAGGCAAGACCTTGGCCTAGATTGGAGCCTTCTACTGACTTTGAGTCACTCCATTTTATATATTGGTATCATAGGAAACTTGACAAATTATTTGGGAAATGTGTAGAAGCTGCCAGTGTTAATAATTAGAAGACCAGTTAAGCATTTAGATTCCTTGCTATATATATTCCTTAGCTCATTTAATATTCACAGTATCGGGGCTTCCCTGGTGGCACAGTGGTTAAGAATCCACCTGCCAGTGCAGGGGACACAGGTTCGAGCCCTGGTCTGGGAAGATCCCACATGCTGCAGAGCAACTAAGCCCGTGCGCCACAACTACTGAGCCTGCGAGCCACAACTACTGAAGCCCCGTGCCTAGAGCCCATGCTCTGCAACAAGAGAAGCCACTGCAATGAGAAGCCCATGCACCGTAGCAAAGATTAGCCCCCGCTCGCTGCAACTAGAGAAAGCCCACATGCAGCAACGAAGACCCAAAACAGCCAATAAATAAATAAATTCTAAAAAAAAAACAAAAAAAAAAACACAACTTCACAGTATCTCTGAGTTATATAATATTATTATTCCCATTTTACAGATGAAAAAACTAGGACGTACATAAGGGTAAGTGAATTCTTGGCAGTGTTTTAACAGTTAAGTTTAAAAGACTAATTTTTTTTTTAATTAAAAAGGAATGTTTAAGCACAGGCTAAGAAAAAAATGAAATTAGATTAGATGTACATTATTAGACACTAGAAAAAGTGATCAAACTTTTAAATAATGTTTCTAAACTCATGTGTCGCCTTGCCTCTAAAGGGATGCCAAGATAAGTTTATCTCTGGATAGAAGAAATCAGCACAGCCCCATTCTGTTTTTTACTGTATGTCTTTAGAGAGGCAACAGGCAAAAGAGATTATGAAATCACTTTCTACCCCCAAAAAGCTTTCACAAAAGCCCTCAGGTTTTGTATAAAAGAGCAGTGAGAATGAGTTTCTCAGGAGCTTGAAAACAGTTCACTCTGCACATCTCTGAGATGTGAATGAGGAAGGCACCTTAGTGTAGCCTTGGAGGTTAAGAGCTCAGGCTCAAGCCCCCGTTCACAATCCATGATAGTCTCTTAAAGTTGTTAAGAAGTGAGATTAAAGCATGTAAACAAATGCCTGGTGTGTAGAAAAACCTCACTGTTTGCTCTTGTACCTGTGAGCTAGGGGCTGGGGCAGGACAGAGCACTATGTAAGTGGGTAAGGGTCTAGGAAACACCCTTCTGTGATCTCCTAGGTTCTCTTCAAGGGCCTACAGGTACTAGGTATTTATAGTAACAATCTTTTAAAGTATCAGAGGAAAAATAAATTAAGCTGAACTTCTGTTTGTATGTTTTGAGTTTGGTTCTTTGCATTCTAGGTCCTCATAGAGACCGCTAAGAAGCTAGGACTCCGGTGCCACTCAAAAGGGACAGTGATCACAATTGAGGGACCTCGTTTTAGCTCCCGGGCAGAAAGCGTCATGTTCCAAACCTGGGGGGCGGATGTTATCAACATGACCACAGTTCCAGAGGTGATTCTTGCTAAGGAGGCTGGAATTTGCTACGCAAGTATCGCCATGGCAACAGATTATGATTGCTGGAAGGAGCATGAGGAAGTGGTAGGTGAAATTCTCTTTGGAACATGTATGGCCTGGGTTTCCACGTGCCGTGTGAGCCAGTAAGAGAGTGTCTTAACTCTTTGTTTATATTACATTAGTTCCAGAAAGTGCCATTCTACCAGGTTTTAAAGTCAGCTTTTTATACACTGTCATTAGGTATTAACAAATTTTTTCTGTAGTTCCCACTGGAAGAACAGAAATCTTCATAGAGAATAAAACGACACTTTTATCCAAGGATCAACAGGGGAACAGTACATTGTAAACATGTAGGTGTGTTGGGAATTATATTGAGACTTGGCCCTTACTTTAAGGATAAAGACTTGGTTATAAGTTCTTTATGCTGTGCTACTGTTTATTATGTAGGGGGAAAACCCTACTATTACGTACCTCTACCTGGTAAGAGGACTCTGTATTCATGTCTGTCTGTATTCATGTCTGTCTCACCTACCATGGCTGGGTACTGTGCTTGGTATAATACTATGATAGCAGACAGACAAGTCCATTAGGAGCCAACATTCTGGGTTTTGTGGGGCTGGGTAGAGGCCAAGCAAACCAATGTAAGAAGGCGCAGGGTTATAAAGAAATAGTGTGATAAGGTACAGAAGTACATATCAAATTGGCCCAACCAAATCCTTGAAATCCAGGAAGCCTTCCTGGTTTAAGTGTGATGGGAAAGATGGCCGTGCCTGAGTGGAGTGGAGAGGAGAGGAGGGAGAAGAGGCAGGCAGGGCCACGTAGGCTGTGTAAGGATTTCAGATGGGAGGTCAATGAGGGTTTTTGGCAGGAAAGACAGCAAGATCCAGCTGGTATTTGAGGACACTGGGCCACTGAGGTCAGGCTTCCAAAACAAATATTTTCTTTGTGGAAAACTTTGAACATCTACAAAAGTAGAGTCTAGTATAATGAACCCCCAGTTACCCATCACCAAGCTTTCCACAGTTACCAGCCATGTCAAATCTTGTTTTATTTATATGCCCCTACCCACTTTTCTCTCCCCTACCCTAATTATTTTGAAGTAAATTTTTCTAAAAGGCCTCTCTTTTAAAATAATTTTTTAAAACCACAACACCATTGTTGTATGAAAAAATATTGATATTAATTCCTTAATATAATCAAATGTCCAGATTTGTCACATTTTCCCTCGTTTCATAATTTTTAACTGTTCAAATCAGGATCCCTTATAATCCACACATTGCATTTGAACAATATGCCTCTTAAATCTTTTACTCTAATATTCTCCTCCCTTTTCATTCCTTGCATTTTACTTGAAAAAACCAGATCATTTGTCTTGTCATTTATCTCATTTTAAAAAGAGAAAGTGATAAAACTACAGCCAAGAAATTTTGAAGGAAGAAGTGCTGGGGTGGCGGTTCTGAACACACTTAGGGGAGGTGACATCTTCTCCAAAGGGACCTTACCACCATCTCAGGCTGCTTGTTTCACCATCCAATTTCATGTAAAATGGAGTAAGATATTCTAGCTGCCTGTCCATCCGTGGGTATGGAGTTTGGGTCGTAGATGAACACAGATTCTTTGCATGAATGTCTTATCCTCACTCCGCAGTGTAATAAACTGTTGCTGACTACTAGGATGTTCGTTATGTAAGAGATTTGCAAATCCTGACCCAAAAAAGTCTCTGACTTGGCAGCTTTGGTCATCTAAGGGACAGCTCAGCCTCATGATGTTGAGAAGCTGCTTCCAATTAATAGGAGACTCCAGCCTCTGCCACTCCCCAAGAGCAGATTGCTTCCTGCCTGTGGCTTTCTGCTCGGTCTAGTAACATTTGTCTCCCATGCAGAGCGAATGGTACTTTCATTTAGTAGCCCACATGAGGTTTGGAAAACAGTCAGTTGCAGCTACTTCAGTTAAAAGCAAAAAAAAAAAAAACAAACCTAAGCTCTGTGTAAGTGGTAAGGCACGAAAGCACATAATATTAAATGCCACCAGGAAAACATAGACAAAGATGGCATCATCTCAGTCAGCTATGTGTGTCATTGTGCTTTAAACCAGATGTGTAGCCTGGCATGGCAAAAAGGTTTTAGAGTTGCCTAAACACTTCCTCAAATTCCTGTTGTTCTTTTTACTTGTAATACTGGGTGAGTTATTTAACCCGTTCATATGGGTGGGGGTTGTGTAGTTACATTTCTAACCTTGCAGGATTATTAGGAGAATTAAACCATATGATAAATGTAGAGCTTCTAGTATAGTGCTGGCTCCTAAGAGGGTGGTCATCAGATGGTAGGTGTGATGGAATGGGGGAGAGGGATAGTTTCTGAAGAAAACTTCTGAGATTTAAGCTGGATGTTGAACAGAAGGTTAGAATTTATTGTGAGGAAGTTAGTAGAAAGGACATTTTGGGTGAAGCACAACAGCAGAAACAAAGAGAAAAAGGAGATCAGAATCTGTATTAGTCACAAAGTGTGAGGAAAAGAGTAAAATACAAGGTAAATCTCTTGGATGTTTCATGACCCTGCATATGAAGATTCATAGCTGGCAGGCACCCAGCAAGCTGGTCACCACCTTGTGCTGTGATCCCCTCGCACAGTGATGGGACTCCCCTCTGCTACAGTGCTCATCATTTTGTTCTAAACACATCTCAATGTTGTGGGAGGGGTCTGGACTTGATACTCCAGGAAATAGAAAGGTGTAATCATTGTGCCCCTGAATCTTGGGTTTCTTCTAAGCATACTGAAACATGACAATTACTCTTTCTGATCATCTGTTTTATACTCAACTTTCTTCAGCTTCCTTATGAAGCAACTTCAGTCATACACAGAAGCAGACAATGGTAATGAATGTCCAAGAATCCAACATCCAGCTTCAATCATAAACATAACAACTTAAGGCCAATCATATTTCATCTATACTCTGATCCATAATTTTATCCATAAACATTTTAGGAAACATTTAACATAACCACATTACCGTTATCGCATTCCAACAATAATTGCTTAATATATCCAGGCAAAGTTCAATTTTCTAGTTATCTCAAATAGCGTAAGTGATTTTTTTCTTCCAGGTGTTTTTAAAAGAAACCAGGTCATTTGTCCTGTAGTTTCCCACAGTCCGAATTGGTGAAATCATCTCCTTAGGGTGGTTTATCCAATTTCTCAGTGCTCTGTTATTTTCTGTAAATTGGCAGCAGGATCTAGAGATTTGATCATATTCGGTCATCATAATCCACAAGGAAGCTCATTAAAGTGGACTGTTTGTTTGGTTTGAGTTTTTTGGTTCTGTGATGTTAACAGCCCATCCATTAATTCACTGGGACTGTAAAATGGTTGATGCTTTGATCCCATCGTTTTTCTTTATTAGCTGGAAGACTTCTCTAAAGAGAAATGTGCTTATCTTCTGATTTATCCAGTATAGCAACAGTTTTTAAAACTGGAATCCATTCTGTGGACATGAGGAGAAGAGCCACAATCTTTCTAGGCCATGCTAACACATTATACATCTGAGAAACTTTCTCGGATGCCATACTGAACACCAGCAGTGCTTTTCAGAGATGTCACTGGGTTTCTCCAAGAGCTCTCCCTGATACATGCAGAGCTTGGGTCCAGGGGATTGAAACTGGGGTAAACTGACTTTAACAGATCAGGTAGGAACTCAAGAAAATGTTCTGTGAAAAGCAGTGGAATTTTAAATTGCTGTTAACATCCCGTGCTGTTGTTTCTCTAGGTTTCTGTGGACCGGGTCTTAAAGACCCTGAAAGAAAATGCCAATAAAGCCAAAAGTTTACTTCTCACTACCATACCTCAGATAGGATCCATGGAATGGTCAGAAACCCTCCATAACATTAGGGTAAGTATCCTCAGCCATCTGTAAGCACACAATTCCATAGACCCTCAGCTGCCTTTTTCTCTAACTTGCATTTCACCCTTGGCCCATCTCCTTATGTATTTTATACTAGACTAGATGTTTTCTACAAGTTTTCATGCCATTTACTACTACTAACTATAAATGGAATAGATATACATTTTGGCTGGTAATGCAAGAGCACTGGAAGTTAAGGTGGGGAGAGTTTTATTATCTAGTCTACCAGGTTCTTAACATTGTCCTGCTTTGCAGTATATCCCTAAGTTTTACTTCAGAAGATTGGTAATGTTTGCTCTGTACATGGATTATGCTGCAGACAAGGCTGTTTTCTCTTTGGCAGATCCATGCAAAGTGTTGGCAGCCTTTAAAGCCAAAACACTGACAACAGCAATACTGAAATGGTGCCAGGGAATGTCTACTTACAGTTAATTCTGCGTCAAACTAAGATAGTAATTAATGATAAACAAGTGATGGGTTGCAGATCGGTAGCTCTTCAACTCTAGTATTAATTCCCAGAATATAATTTGAACTGACTGCTGAGCTCAGAGATGTGTGGTTTTTATCTGGACATCTTGAGACTCTCTTGATTAACCACCTTGGATAAGGAGTTGCCTGAAATTGATCAGATGTTACATTCACCTAGTAGCCAGTATATCCTAAGGTCCTAAGTATATCCTAGAACACATCTGTACTCTTAGGTCTTAAGAAAAGTAGTTGAGAGAGGATTCGAAAAGTTGATAAAAGCCCTCTCTACCTGAATTACCACCGAGGAGCCCTGGAATGAGAGCCACTGTTTTAGTGTGACAAGGATACTATGTGGTAGTAAATGATTGCCAATTGCTGGGCATGGAGGTGCCATGATTTGTAGTGTTTGCTGATTGCTGTGGTATAAATGCTCTTGCACAGCCGACTTCAAGCTACTAACATGAAGCCACTGGTAAGCTGGGAAGTGATGTACATAATCAGGTTTTTACAAGCTGGTACAAGCAGGCTCCAGCACACCACTGTAATAATATGCCTCTCAGCCTTGAGGACTGGCAAAGTCAGGAATATTGGCATTTGTAATCTATCTTCCCTACTAGACTTTAAATCCATAAGGAGCAGGAAACACATCCATTGGTTTCAGCCTATATACCCAGGAGATAAATGTTCTTTAATGAGTAAATGTTAGGCCCTTCCCCCCATGAAGTATTTCATCATAATTGAAATACAGGCAGTCCTTATTATAAGGATAAAGAAAAGGGGAACAGAAAACAAATTCTAAGAATTGGAGAATGTCACTTTAAACTAGAAACAGTTACATTTAGCTAAACATAATGAGTGTAATGTGATAGAGCAGCATGACTTTGGCTTGTCTAAATAAACACACTGTTGATTGGCAGGAAATGTGACTCATACTTTTGCTGCTGCTGAGGGTATAACCTGCAAGATGGGATGGTGTGTTTTGGGTTTGTTTTTTTTGTTTTTGTTATTTTTTAGGTTTCTGACCCCATTTTGACCATAGTCCCTTGAACTTAAAGATAATTTGTCAAGCAATAAATTTATTATTTCAGCTGCATTTTTAAGTAAAGATGTTTGGATAGTAGAAATCGGTATTCTCCTTTCTGTGAAGCTTCTGAAAGTGTGTGTAAAATTCTGTGTTTCTGTATGTATGCATTTTTTAAGAGGGTTAATATGTGTAGAAAAGAGAAAATGAAGAATTGCTGCTCTAGACAAAATTGAGAATTATGGCCTCCATTCTATAGCATTAAGGAACACCATACTAATAATCCCTTATTCCAGGGCAGTATTTTCAGCTCTCTCAGCACTGAAGTGTGCATCATTAATTCACTACACTTAGTGAGCACCCACTATATGTCAAGATATGTAAGACGCTGTAATGAAGAAGCTCCTATTCTATTTGGCGATACTAACGTTGAAATTTCAATGACGTTTTTCAGTGGAATAAGGCAAATGATGGAGGTTGCATAAACAACAATCCAGGCTGGAGGATGGTGTATAAAATATGTCCTAGTGGATGTAAAGGCGGGTGGAGATAAGTGAGAATCAGAACAGTCCTCTGAGATAAACATTCTGAACCTCACCTTACATGAAAGGAGAATGAAGAACTAAAAGTTAGGAGTTACACTCAAAGTCCCATAATCTGTGCCTGCTTTCTTTCAGAAAATGGCCCAGTTTTCTGTTTTGTTACCAAGACATTAAAATAGCATGGCTGCCCAGAAGACAAGGTAACCTTCTAATTCCAATCATTTGGGGAATTCCTGCTTGAGAAAACACAGAATAGACATGCAGCTTCTGTGTCCTTGCCCCCTAAGGAAGAACAAGTGATAAGACATTGCTCACATCAGAGATGCCTTCTAAAAGACTTGGACTGCTTCAAATAACAGAAGGAAGGCAAATAACCAGTATACATGTGGGGAAATATTTAGACATTAGAAAAAAAGAAGACACCTTTCACCATTCCCCCAAATTTGTAACAGTAAAGGTAAGCAGTAACACTCCTATGTTGCCAAGGAATGTGAAGAAATAGCTCTTAGACTATTTACTGATGTGACTGTAAATTGGTACAATCTTTTTGGAGGGCATTTTGGTAAAATGTATCAAAAGGCTTAAAAAATACCCTTTGTGCTGGTTACTTTACTCCTAGGAATTTATCTTTAAGAAATTATCAGAGATACATACAAATAATTATGTATAAAGAAGGATGTAGAACATAGTTTTAATAGCAAATGTTCAAAACAATCTGAATATCCAACAACTGGAGGTAATCATGGTTAAGCTCTAATTAGATTGTGAAGCAGCCAACTGAACATCATGGTTTCACATAATATTTAATGTACTAAGGAAATTGTTGCTGTATAGTATGAAATGGGGATATGTAAGCATTTTACAGTACTAATTTTGTTTTAAATATGTACAAAGAATAGAAAGAAATATATATACTCTTTTGTTATTGTATTTGGGGGGAGGGACACTGGATAAATTTTTAATTTTCTTTATATTTTTCCTTCACATTTTTCTACAATGAATATAATCAAATAGTGAAGTTTTAAAAATAAAAATGGGCTTAGAAAGATCCAGTTCTTGAAAACACACTGTTTCTGGTAATGCAGCAAAAGTTAAAATGGCAATACTAAGAGGAGTTCTGTTTGAGTTCAATCTTTATTTTTGTTAAAAAAGATAATTAATGACTATAGTCAGAACAATACTTGGGTTTGCAACAATGTGAGAAAAGCTGGGTGTTTAATATGGAGCTAATCTTAAATTATTTAAGAGACTGTATACACACATTATAGTGTGTCAGATATTCTTTAAATTGACATTTGACTTTTTGTTTCTACTCCTTTTTACGATCTGATGAATTATTTTACATGAGTTGGTGATTTTTGTTTTTTAATAAAGAAAATGGAAGCTTGCTTCTTACTGTTTTTTATTGTCAATTTTTTAGGAATGTGGTTTGTTTTCTTATCACAGGGAGATCATTCTTCCCTCAGAATTACTCCTTCTCACTATGGTCTGTTACTGGGTCCTTTAGTGATGTATCTCGTCTGTTTAAAGAGATTGTAGAATGAATGTGTTTGTGTCTAAGAAACTGTCTTCAAGATAATGAGCTGCTAATTGTAAACAATAAACTAGTTACCCTTCAGCATTAATACTAAGCTGTTTGAGTTACATGTGTGTATGGCTCTTGTATTCTCTGATGCAGTGGTTTCAACTCTGCATATGAGGGAGCCACAGAGGACCTGATGGGTCTGAACCTAAGGTTCTCTGGCTCTATACCCCATGATTGTTTTTACTACCCTGTAATATATGCTATGCCTTACTTTCCTTCATTTTTGGTAGGTGTCTGAAGATGTCAAGGCCAAAATGCAGGCATTTTTCTTGTTGCCTTCCCAAAGTACAGTGCTTCCCAAGTTAAAGAAGTTCTTTTCTTGATCCAGTAGCCTTTTCTTGCAGCCTCATTTTTAGACTTCTCAAGTGGAGTACATGGTACTCTTGTTTTGTTACCCATCATTTACTCCTTAAACAAAGCCAATAATATAATTTTCCTTCTACCTCATTCTTGAGGACTTTGCTGACCATTTCTTCCCAGAACACTTCCCACTTCTATGATACTTCACTCCTTTTCTTAGCTACAAAAATAAGTGAACACTGTGATCAGTTTTGAGCATTTTGAAGTTTCCCCAGTGGATTATGGGCATAATGGAAAAGTTCTAGCTTAGTGACAGCCCTTTGGAAGAGTGCTGAGTTACTAATTAGTACATCTGCATCTACTTAGAAATGTGTATTGGCATTGTGAGCTGCTTATTTTTGTTATGCATTGTTGTTCATGATTTTGACAATTAGATAACCAGAATAGTTCATATTCAGTGTTAACCAAAAAGAGTGGAGAAGGCTGCAACAGCAGGCTTACATTTGAGACCTGAAAATACTTCGCAAATTAGCTTCAGTGCATCCTGGACTTGTTCATAATAGGCCAAAGCTTAAGAATGGCTAAAATTCTCAGTGGTGCGGGGGAGCGGGGGGGGGGGGGTCTAAATAAGGTGCATTGATTCAAATAAATAACGTCTTTATGTGCCAGTATAAAACAATGTCGGTGATAAAAGTGGAAACCAGAGAAATACGTAAAGTAAAATAATGCAGTTTGTGTGGGTGTGTGGATAGCATATTTATGCTTTATGTCCACAGAGTTTCTGGAAAGAAGCTGAGTGATAACCTCTGAGGTACAAGCCAAGAGACCTGCTGTCTACCTCGTACCTTTCTGTACTCTTTTGACTTTTTACCATAAGCATCTACTCTTGGTTTATTCATTTTGAGGAATGGAGAATAGGGGAGGCCTTGCTCTATAGCAGTTTATATAAAATAACCTCTTTAACCTGACATTGAATTCTGTGAGGTCATGTCCAGGACAGTGTGTCTACTTCTGGGCACAACACTTTCAGGGGAACTCTGACCACCTGAAAAGCACCGAAAGAAGCGTATGGGAACTGGGAAGACCATGCCACGTACGTAATGGTTAAAGGGACTGAATGTGTCTAACCGTTTAAGAGAAAATCTTATGTGAGCATTTCGAATATTTAAAGGGCTGTTCAGTTGTGGACTAACCTCTCTCACTACTGATAAGCCTCCATAAAAGCAAGAAACATCTTTTTTTTTTACTTATTATGGGATCCTTTGTTCCTTGTACTTAGCACAAGATCAATGAATATCTGCGTAAGTGAAAATCTGATCCTATTTTTCCTACCTAAAACCTTCATCAGCTCTTCATACACCTCCTCCTCCGTCTTCACTTTCAGCAAGTGACTTCAGTTCCCTCTTCACTGACAAAACTGAAGCATCAGCAGACAACTTCCAGGCATACCCCCATTACCCTCCCCCAAGCTCTTTTCCCCTCTGTCTTTTCTGACAATACACATATTAGCAGCACCTGGAGGGCTTCTTAAACCAGACTGCATGATCCCACCCTAGAGTTTCTTTTTTAGAAGTCATCAGTCTGGGACATCGTAATCTGGGGTTTGCAGCCATCTTGAAATTGTGCACACATTTCAGTACTGGTGTCTCAATCCCCCTTTCTGTGTCTTTGCATCTTCCAGCCTCTGCTGAGCTTGTTGATTGCTGCTCCCAACATAACCCATTCCACTGGTGGACAGGGGATGGTTAGAAAGAATTCTTTTTCTTAAATTTTGAATTGAAGTTAATCTACCTGTAACTTTCATTTGTCCCTCTCTGCAACTACTAGGGAGCCATCTAATCTCTTCCACACAACACAATTCTAATATTGGATGGCAGCCTGTCCTTCCAAGAGACCTTTTGCCTGAACATCTTTAGTCCTTTTTCTTTTCCAGTGTTATTGAGATATAATTGACATTCAATACTGTAAGTTTAAGATAGCATAATGACATATGTATATATTGCAAACTGATTAGTTAACATCCATCACTTCATACAATTACAGAAAAAAAGTGTTTTTCCTTGTGACAGGAACTTTTAGGATCTGCTCCCTTAGCATCTTTCAAATATACCATAAAGCATTATTAACTATAGTCATCATGTTGTACATTACATCCCCGGTACTAACTTATAACTGGAAGTTTGTACATTTAACCATCTCCACCTAATTCCCCTACCCTCCACCACCTGCCTCTGGCAACCACAAATCCGATATCTGTTTCTGTGAGTTTAGTGTTCTGTTTTATTTTAGATTCCACATATAAATGAGATGAATAGTATTCGTCTTTCTCTATCTGACTTACTTCACTTACCATAATGCCCTCAAGGTCCATCATGTTGTTACAAATGGCAGGATTTCCTTCTTTTTATGGCTGTACCATATTCCACTGTTTATATACATACCACATTTTCTTTATTCATCCATCAATGGGTACATAGTTTGTTTCCATGTCTTGGCTGTTATGAATAATACTGCAATGAACATGGGGGTGCAGATATCTCTTCAACATAGTGATTTTAATTTTTTTGAGAACCTCCATACTGTTTTCCATAGTGGCTATACCAAATTACATTCCCACCAACCTTGCACAAAGGTTCTCTTCTCTCCACATCCTTGCCAGCATTTCTTATCTCTTTTTTTTTTTTTCTTTCTGATAGCCATTCTGACAAGCCTGATGTGTTATCTCATTGTGGTTTTGCACTGCCCTAATGTTGAGGACCTTTTCATGTACCTTTTGGTCATCTGAATATCTTGGGAAAATGTCTATTCAGGTCCGTTGCCAATTTTTCAGTTAGATGATTATTATTATTTGCTATTCAGTTGTACGGGTTTTTATATATTTTGAAATGTTAACCCCTCATCAGATACATGATTTGCAAATATTTTCTGCCATTCTGTAAGCTACCGTTTTATTTTGTTGATCGTCTCTTTTGACTTTCAGAAGCTTTTAACTTGGATGTGGTCCCACTTGTTTATTGTTCATTTTGTTGCTTGTGTTTTAACTGTCATATTGAAAAAATCATTGCCAAGACCCATGTCAACAAGTGTCTTTCCTATGTTTTCTTCTAGGAGTTTTATGGTTTCAAGTCTTACATTTAGGTCTTTAATTCATTTCAATTTAATTTTTGTGAGTGGTGTAGGTATAAAATAGGGCTTCAGAGTTTCTGATTCAAGAGGTCTGGGATAGGGCCTAATAATTTACATTTCTAATAAGTTCCAGGTGACCACACTTTGAAAACTGCTATCATAGATGTTTTTCCCTGCTCATCCACTTACTGGATCTTGTAACTCTCACCTAGTCAAAGACATCACTCTGGCACTTGCCCCTTTCTCCATAATCAAACTGTCCCTCATTACTGGATCACTGCATCTCAATGCACAAATATGCTGTTATTTCTCCTATTAAAAAAATACTTCTTGACCACAATTCTCTTTACTGTTTGTCTTAATGCTTTGACTTTCATTGAAATATAACCTCTTGAAGAGCTATCTATTTTCACTGCCTCCAATTCATCTTCATTCTTTTTTTTTCATAAATTTATTATTTATTTTTGGCCGCATTATGTCTTCGTTGCTGCGCACAGGCTTTCTCTAGTTGCGGCGAGCAGGGGCTAGTCTTCGTTGTGGTGCAGGGCTTCTCATTGCGGCGGCTTCTCTTGTTGCGGAGCATGGGCTCTAGGTGCACGGGCTTAGTTGATCCGTGGCATGTGGGATCTTCCCAGACCAGGGATCGAACCCATGTCCCCTGCATTGGCAGGTGGATTTTAACCACTGCGCCACCAGGGAAGTCCCATCTTCATTGTTTGTTCAGCCCACTCCAAATCAAATTTTGCCAGCATCTCACGTCCAATACCACAAAAATTATTCTCAAGGTCACTTGTATTAAAGCTATTGGTCAATTCTCAGACTTCACCCTTTTCCTATCAGCAGCATTTGATAGTTTATCCCTTCCTGCTCTTTAATAAACTTTCTTCATGTGGCTTCCAAAGACACCACACTCCATTTTTCTTCTACCTCAACAGCTGCTATTCAGTCTCCTTTGCTGGTTCCTCCTCTTCTCCCTGATCTCAATCTTTGGATTTTCTATCTTCACTCATTCCTTGGTGACCATTTCTCATCTTCCCCCCACATCTGCTCTCCCAGCACAGTTGTTGGCAGTTCCATTCATCCAGTTCCTCAGACCAAAAACATGGAGTCATCCTGGCCTCTTCAAAACCCACATTCACACCAGGAAAACTTTATTCACTCTACCATCAAAACATATCCAGAAACTGACTATTCCTCACGATATCTACTACTTTTACCCTGGTCTGAGCTGCTCTCATTTCTCACCTTAATACTGAAATAACCTTCTAACTGGTCTTCCAGCTTCTACTCTTTTCCATGGGAGCAGCACCTGTCCTTTCTCTCTCTGACTTCCTCTCTTACTAACACCCTCTAACTCACTCTGCTCCATACCACCAACCTTGCTTTTCCTACAACACACCAGGCCTCCTCCTTGAGTACTTGCTTGGTGTCCCTTCTTCCTGGAAAACTCTTGCCCCAGATAACCACATGGCTCACACTAGCACCTTCTTCAAATCTCTGTTCAAAATAAGCCTCAGTGGGTCAACCCCAACCATCCTATTTTAAAGGAAAGCAAGAATCCTCACTCTACACCCCCAGCACTCCTGAGGACAATTACCTGGCTCAACTTTTTTTTTTTTTCCCCATAGCTCTTAACGTTCCTAACATACTCTAGTATGTCATTTGTGTTTGCTTCTTTGTTGACCCTCCTGCTTTCTCTAAAATGTAAACTCTGCAGGAATTTTGTCATTCACTGATACACATCCCACATGGCCGGAACAGTGTCTGGCACTTAGTAGCCTTTCAGCCAATACTTTTTGAATGTACAGTTTCCCCTTCCTTATCACAAGCCCGGCATGTTCTAACATGTTATGGCTTACTCCAGCCTCTTCTCTCACTTCCCGTATCTCATGGCACTCTAGATCAGAGCTATCCTATAGAAATGTAATGTGCACTGATATATAATTGTAAATCTTCTAGGAGTCACATATAAAAAGTAAAAAGAGATAACTGAGGAGCTGTTCGGCAGCAGCTGCTGCCTCCTGCCTTCCTTTGCCACCGCCACCCCACATCATAGCGGAAGAGACAGACCCTGGCACTGTAAGTGTGGACAGCCAGCCATCAGCCCCGGCAGCTAGTTCACTGCATCCAGCCCAACGATTCTGAAAACCATGCCTCACTGGAAAGAAAAATCCCTTTTGAGAGGAGACAAGAAGGTGGAGTAGAAGGAAGTGAGCTCACCTCTTCTTATGGAAACACCAAAATCACAACTAACTGCTGAACAACCACTGACAAAAAAAATGCTGGAACCCACCCAAAAAAATACTCTACATCCAAAGACAAAGAAGAAGCCACAACAAGATGGCAGACAGGGTGCAACTGCGATAAAATCAAATCCCTACACACTGGGTGGGTGACCCACAAACTGGAAAATAATTATACCACAGAAGTTCTTCCACAGGAGTGAGAGTTCTGAGCCCCCACATCAGCCTCCCCAGCCTGGGGCTCTAGCAATGGGAGGAGGAGCCCCCAGAGAATCTGGCTTTGAAGGCCAGTGAGGTTTAATCACAGGATTCCACAGGACTGGGGGAAACAGAAACTCCACTCTTGTAGGGTGCACACACAGTCACGTGCACACCAGGACCAAGGGAAAAAAGCGGTAACCTCATAAGAGAATGGGCCAGACTTACCTGCTAGTATTAGGGGGTCTCCTGTGTAGGTGGAGGGCAGCTGTGGCTCGCTGCAGGGACGAGGACACTGGCAGCAGTAGTTCTGGGGAGTACTCATTGGCGTGAGCCCTCTTGGAGGCCGCCATTTTCTCACCAAGACTGGGCCCCACCCAACAGCCTCTAGGCTCTAGTGCTGGGATGCCTCAGGCCAAAGAACCAACAGGATGGGAATACAGCCCAACCCATCAGCAGACAGGCTGCTAAAGTCTTCCTGAGCACACAGCTTCCTGCTAAACACACTCCCTGACACAGCCCTGCCCACCAGAGGGACAAGACCCTGCTCCACCCACCAGTGAGCAGGAACCTGTGCCTCCCATTAGGAAGCCTGCACAAGCCTCTCAGACAGCCTCATCCACAAGGGGACAGCCAGCAAAAGAAAGAAGAACTACAACCCTGCAGCCTGTGGAACAGAATCTGCAATCACAGAAAGTTAGACAAAATGAGATGGCAGAGGAATATGTCCCAGATAAAGGAACAAGATAAAACCCCAAAAGGACAACTAAGTGAAATGGAGATAGGCAATCTACCTGAAAAAGAATTCCGAGTAATGATAGTAAAGATGATCCAGGATCTCGGAAATAGAATGGAGGCACAGATCGAGAAGATACAAGAAATGTTTAACAAAGACCCAGAAGAACTAAAGAAGAAACAAATAGAGATGAATAATACAATAACTGAAATGAAAACTACACTAGAAGGAATCAATAGAATAACTGAGACAGAAGAACGGATAAGTGATCTGGGAGACAAAATGGTGTCTTTATTCTGCTGCGGAACAGAGTAAAGAAAAAAGAATGAAAAGAAATGAAAACAGTCTAAGAGGCCTCTGGGACAACAATAAATGCACCAACGTTTGCATTATAGGCGTCCCAGAAGGAGAACAGAGAGAGAAAGGACCTGAGAAAATATTTGAAGAAACAGTAGCTGAAAACTTCCCCAACACAGGAAAGGAAACACTCACCCAGTTTAGGAAGTGCAGAGAGTCCCAGGCAGGAGAAACCAGGAAGGAACATGTCGAAACACGTGGTAATCAAATTGACCAAGATTAAAGACGAAAAAAATATTCAAATCAACAAATAACGTACAAGGGAACTCCCGTAAGGTTATTGGCTGATTTCTCAGCAGAAGCTGCAGGCCAGAAGGGAATGGCACAATATATTTAAAGTGAAGAAAGCGAAGAAACTACAACCAAGAATACCCAGCAAGGCTCTCATTCAGATTCCACAGAAAAATCAAAAGCTTTACAGACAAGCAAAACCTAAGAGAATTCAGCATACCAGACCAGCTTTGCAATAAATGCTAAAGGGGCTTCTCTAGGCAGAAAAGAAAAGGCCAAAACTAGAAACAAAATTATGAATGGAAAAGCTCACCAGTAATGGCAAACTTACAGTACAGACAGGAAATCATCTGCAGACAAATATGAAATCAAAATCAGCAATTGTGAGGGGAGCACAAATGCAATAAACTGGAAATGCATTTGAAATTAAAACACCAGCAACTTAAGACAATCTTGTTCATATACAGACTGCTGTATCAAAACCTCATGGTAACTGCAAACCGAAAATCTACAGTAGATACACACACAGAAAAGAAAAAGGAATCCAAACACAACACTAAAGATAGTCAAATCACAAGAGAACAAAAGAGGATGGGAAGAAAAAAGACCTATAAAAACAAATCCAAAACAATTAACAACATGACAGTAAGAACACACATATCAATAATTACATTAAATGTAAATGAATTAAATGCTCCAACCAAAGGACACAGGTTTGCTGAATGGATACAAAAACAAGACCCATATATAGTCTGTCTAAAAGAGACCCGCTTCAGATCTAGGGACACATACAGACTGAAAGTGAGGGGATGGAAAAAGTTATTCCATGCAAATGGAAATCAAAAGAAAGCTGGAATAGCAATACTCATATGAGACAAATAGACTTTAAAATACTGTTATAAGAGACAAAGAAGGACACTACACAATGATCAAGGGATTAATCCAAGAAGAAGATACAACAATTGTAAACATATATGTACCCAACATAGGAGCACCTCAATATATAAGGCAAATACTAACAGCTAAAAAAGAAGAAATCGACAGTAACACAGTAATAGTGGGGGACTTTTAACACACCACTATTATCAGTGGACAAATATCCAGACAGAAAATCAATAAGGAAACACAGGCCTTAAATTACATATTAGACCAGATGGACTTAATTGATATTTATAGAGCTTTCCATCCAAAAGCAGCAGAATACACATTCTTCTCAAGTGCACATGGAATATTCTCCAGGATTGATCACATGCTGGGCCACGAAGTGAGCCTTGGTCAATTTAAGAAAACTGAAATCATATCAAGCATCTTTTCCAACCACAATGATATGAGATTAGAAATCAACTACAAGAAAAAAACTGTAAAAAACACAAAACACGTGGAGGCTAAACAATACGCTACTAAACAACCAATGGATCACTGAAGAAATCAAAGAGGAAATCAAAAAATACCTAGAGACAAATGAAAATGAAAGCACAACGATCCAAAACCTATGGGATGCAGCAAAAGCAGTTCTAAGAGGAAAGTTTACAGCAATATAATCTTACCTCAGGAAACAAGAAAAACCTAAAACAACCGAAACTTACACCTAAATCAACTAGAGAAAGAAGAACAAACAAAACCCAAAGTTAGCAGAGGGAAAAAAATCATAAAAATCAGAGCAGAAATAAATGAAATAGAGGCAAAGAAAACAATACAAAAGATGAACAAAACGAAAAGCTGGTTCTTTGAAAAGATAAACAAAATTGATAAACCTTTAGCCAGACTCATCAAGAAAAAGAGGGAGAGGGCTCAAATCAATAAAATTAGAACTGAAAAAGAAGTTACAACTGTCACCACAGAATACAAAGGACCATAAGAGACTACTACAAGCAACTAAATACCAATAAAATGAACCTAGAAGAAATGGACAAATTCTTAGACAGGTACAATCTCCTAAGACTGAACCAGGAATAAATAGAAAATATGAACAGACCAATCACAAGTACTGACATTGAAACTGTGATTTTAAAATTCTCAATAAACAGAAGTCCAGGACCAGATGGCTTCATAGGCAAATTCTATCAAACATTTAGAGAAGAGTTAACACCTATCTTTCTGAAACTCTTCCAAAAATTTGCAGAGGAAGGAACACTCCCAAACTCATTCTATGAGGAAACCATCACCCTGATAACAAAACCAGACAAAGATATCACAAAAAAAGAGAAAATTACAGGCCAATATCACTGATGAAACACAGACACAAAAATCCTCAACAAAACGCTAGCAAACTGAATCCAACAATACATTAAAAGGATCACACACCATGATCAAGTAGGATTAAAATCAGGAACAAGACAAGGATGTCCACTCTTGCCACTTTTATTCAACATAGTTTTGGAAGTCCTAGCCACGGCAATCAGAGAAGAAAAAGAAATAAAGGGAATCCACATTGGAAAAGAAGACGTAAAACTGTCACCGTTTGCAGATGACATGATACTATACATAGAAAATCCTAAAGATGCTACCAGAAAACTACTAGAGCTCATCAATGAATTTGGTAAAGCTGCAGGATTCAAAATTAATACACAGAAATGTTGCATTTCTATACACTAACAACAAAATATCAGAAAGGGAAATTAAAGAAACAATCCCATTTACCACTGCATCAAAAAGAATAAAACACCTAGGAATAAACCTACCTGAGGAGGTAAAAGACCTATACTCCAAAAACTATTACGATTCTGATGAAAGAAATCAAAGATGACACAAACAGATAGAAAAATATACCTTGTTCTTGGATTGGGAGAATCAATATTGTCTAAATGACTATACTACCCAAAGCAATCTACAGATTCAATGCAATCCCTATCAAATTAGCAATGGCATTTTTCATAGAACTAGAACAAAAAAATTTTTAATTTGTACGGAGACACTCAAGACCCCAAAGAGCCAAAGCAATCTTGAGAAAGAAAAACTGAGCTGGAGGAATCAGGCTTGCTGACTGCAAACTATACTACAAAGCTACAGTCATCAAAACAGTATGGTCCTGGCACAAAAACAGAAATATAGATCAATGTAACAGATAGAAAGCCCAGAAATAAACCCACGCACCTATGGTCAATTAATGTACAACAAAGGAGGCAAGTCTATACAATGGAGAAAAGACAGTTTCTTCAATAAATGGTGCTGGGAAAACTGGACAGCTACATGTACAAAAATGAAATTTGAACATTCTTTAACACCATACCCAAAAATAAACTCAAAATGGATTAAAGACCTAAGTGTTAGACCTGATACTCTAAAACCCTTCAAGGAAAACGTAGGCAGAACACTCTTTGACATAAATCACAGCAAGATCTTTTTTGATCCGTCTACTGGAGTAATAGAAATAAAAACAAAAATAAACAAATGGGACCTAATTAAACTCAAAAGCTTTTGCACAGCAAAGGAAACCATAAACAAAATGAAAAGACAACCCACAGAATGGGAGAAAATATTTACAAACAGTGCTACCAACAGGGGATTAATCTCCAAAATTTACAAACAGCTCATCGGGCCCAATATCAAAAAAAGAAACCATGCAATCAAAAAATGGGCAGAAGACCTAAACAGACATTTCTCCAAAGAAGACATACAGATGGCCAAGAGGCACATGAAAAGCTGCTCAACATCACTAATTATTAGAGAAATGCAAATCAAAACTACAATGAGATGTCACCTCACACCAGTCAGAATGGCCATCATCATAAAGTCTAGAAACAACAAATGCTGGAGAGGGTGTGGAGACAGGGAACCCCTCCTACACTGTTGGTGGGAATGTAAATTGGTACAGCCACTATGAAGAACAGTATGGAGGCTCCTTAAGAAACTAAAAATAGAGCTACCATATGATACAATAGAGCAATAGAGCAATCCCACTCCTGGGCATATATCCAGAGAAAAATACGGTTTGAAAGGATACATGCACCCCAGTGTTCATTGCAGCACTGTTTACAACAGCCAAGACATGGAAGCAACCTAAATGTCCATTGACAGATGAATGGATAAAGAAGAAGTGGTACATATATACAATGTATTATTACTCGGCCATTAAAAAGAAGGAAATAATGCCATTTGCAGCAACATGGATGCACCTGGAGACTATCATATTAAGTGAGAAAGACAAATAGTATATGATATCGCTTATATGCAGAATCTAAATAAAAATGACACAAATGAACTTACTACAAAACTGAAACAGACTCACAGGCTTCGTGATAGAACTTATGATTACTGGGGTGGGGAGGGTGTGGAGGGAGGGATAGATTGGGAGTTTGGGATTGACATGTACACACTGCTATATTTAAAATAGATAACCAACAAGGACCTACTGTATAGTACAGGGAACTCTGCTCAATACTCTGTAATAACCTAAATGGGAGAATTTGAAAAAGAATAGATACCCGTATATGTATAACAATCACTTTGCTGTACACAAACTAACACAACATTGTTAATCAACTATACTCCAGTATAAAATAAAATTTTTTTAAAAAAGTAAAAAGAAACAGGTGAAATTAACTTACTTAACCTAATATATCCAAAATATTGTCAACATATAATTAATATTAAAAAGTTATGATATTTTACACATTCTTTTACAAATACTAAACCTTGGAATCTGGTTGTATTTTATACCAATTTTACACCTCAACTTGGATTCTAAACTGTCATCAGAAATATTTGATCTGTATTTAAATTTAATAAAATTTACTTTCAGAGAGTAGGTTCACATGTTGTTAGTTGTTCCAAGTATACTGAAGCAGATGTTAATTTTTAAGCTTAAGTTAATTAAAATTAAATAAAACTAAAATTCAGTGTCTCAGTCGCATTTGCTATATTTCAAGTGTTCAACAGCTGCATGTGACAAAGGGCTACCATAGTGGACAGAGCAGTCTTCGGCTTGCAGCTGCAAGCAGTCTGGGCCCCCTCTTGCCTCTGGCCCTTTTTAACTGCAGTCTCTCCACCTGGAAGAGGGTCCTCTTTGCTCCATCACCACCCCTCTTCATTTGGCTCATTTGCTGTCTCTCCTCTGTGTTCCACAATCACCCTGTTCTATTACAGTACGTTGTCACACTGTTATTATGGATTGGCCACAAAGTTCATTCGGGTTTTTCCTTAACATCTGATGGAAAAGCCCAAACGAACTTTGTGGCCAACCCAATATAACTGTCTGATTCATTGTCTATTTAGCATAGCGACTTACACATGAGAGTTACTATGTATAATTGTTAAATAAATGTATAAGCCCATGACATTTCTGCCTACTGAAATTTCAGTCATCCTTTCATTTCTAGTTCAAATCACTTCTCCCTAGGAACCCTAGGCAGACCAGCCCACAGTAAACAGTCTCTCCTTTGTACTCCCAAACTACTTGAAGTCCATATTACTCACAGACCAGTTATTAGAATGATTTTACTTATGTACAAATTCTCCTCCCCCAACTAGATAATGAACACTGGAAGAGCAGGAATCCTGGAAAAGAAAATTACCTACATATTAGGTGTTCAAAAAATTATTAAATGTATTGCCTGGTTTGAATCTTGTGTCTGGTAATTGCATTTTCCTGGATAATCCAATGTAACTTTTTTTTCTTGTTTTAACTATGATGTTAAAACCTACTTTCTTTCAGTGACTTCTCTGGTGGTCCAGTGGCTAAGACTCTGCGCTCCCAATGCAGGGGGCCTGGGTTCAACCTCTGGTCAGGTAACTAGATCCCACATGCTGCAACTAAGAGTTTGCATGCTGCAACTAAAAGATCTCACATGCCGCAATGAAGATCGCAGATCCCGAGAGCCACAACTAAGACCTGACGCAGCCAAATAAATTAATTAATTAAAAAAAAAAAACCTACTTTCTTTCAATCTTTTGACTGGATTTTAAAAGCAATATTTCATAAAGCAAAACTACTTTCTGAATGACTCCATCTATCTTCATGTATATGTAGTAAATCATTCATGAAAATGTCACTTGTCTCCCAAACTTCTTCATTTATCTGGAATTGGTCAGATCTGACTCATTGTCTAGTCTATCAGTACAGGGTATGTGTCCATCTCTCTGAAGATAAAAGTAATCATTCATCAAAATGTTGTTATATACCAACCTTGTTCATTTCATTTATCAGTGATAAGCTAGATCCTAAATAATTAAGAACAAAGCTTATTTCTCCCTTTTGCAAAAAGGTATCCTTCAATCGTCAGGCTAAAGGGGAAAAGAGCAAACCAAACTGTAAAACTGCTGCCAAATGTGTTCTATGTGATTTACTACAAGCATTAAAAATCTCTTGTTTCTCTACCAGATTGGAGGAGAGAAGAAAGATGAGTGGGTTCAGTTATCATAAATAAATCAGAGCTTCTCAGCCTCTCACATGTTTTATCAACATAGTCCTAATTAAGAACCCCCCAGGCAAAGCGGGACCTGCCTGTGGGTAGATATGAGCCTGGAGACCCACTCCCTGTAATTGTTCCATTCATGATAACGATCATGGTGTTCTGGCATGACAGAAGCCAAAAGTCCACATTTCCCAGGAGAATGAATGAATGTGCGTATCTTATTTTGGTGCCTTAATTAGTATTAATAGAGCCCTTTTTCCCATTCTCTCCTATTTTCCCAACTAATGCCCCCTTGTTATCTTAGCAGAGGTGGGGATTAATCAGGGTATAATATAGTTGAAAAACAATTAGGGTGGAGGGAATTAGGAATTCTGGGTATTGAATTTTGAGTTGGCAAAAAAGTTATATAACATTCTGTTGCCCTGACAATTATTTACATCTTTCAGGGGTTGTTCATCTTGTCATGTAATTTGTCTTCCCAAGGATATTGTAGGTTTCTATAAATTGTGGAGTGATTTAGGTGCCACTCCCAAAAGCCTGGCACATGCCTTACACTTAATGAGCAACCGATAAATTGTTATTGGTTTTACCTCAATCAGTAGTTTAAACTGAACAGACATGGAAATTGAACAACTAATCATATCAATAAGATCCTGAAAAAATGGTTTTTGAAAAAGAACAAACACTGAAACATATAAGTGTTTCAGAATTCAGCATATAACTGAAAAAAAGATATGCTTGATTTCATAGGTATTTTGTTGCAGAGCACATTTCTTCACAATAAAAAAAAAGCATTTGAATGCTTTCATTTAAGGGAAAATGAACAGGAAATTGTCAGTGTTTTCAAACCATGCCCTCAGTTTCACAGATGATCCAGACTTAAAAAGTCTACACATCAGAAAGTGATGATGCACTCGTTAACTACTCTTTTTGGCCTCACTTTACAAATTCCCTCCTTGTAAGAATCAAAATTACAAAGCCAAAGTAGTAAGTAATAGGAAAGTCAATTCCAAATATATGCAAAAATACAAAAAACAGTAATTAACCTTATCTATCACCCATCTTCAAGAATTACCATCTCATAGACAATTTGTTTCTTCTACACTCCTACCCACTATTCTCCTCCCATGTTCTTTTGAAGCATTTCACATATATAATTTCATCCCTGAATATTTCACTGTTACTTCTAAAGGATAAATATTTTGAAGATAGCCACAACACCACTAGTACACATAAAAATGAATAAAAATTCCTTAATGTCAACTATGCACAGAATACTCAAAAGTTCAAATGTTTCATAAATGCCATTTTTTTACACATTGTTTATTTGAATCAGGAGGCAGTTAAAGTCCACACATTGCAATCAGTTGATATGTAGTTTATGTTTCTTTTAATCTCTGTGTTCACTCTCCCTCTCTTGCTGGTCCTTTCACTCTTCCTTTCTCCCCTCTCCCAATCTTTCATATGCACTCTTTCTCCTTACAGTTTATTTGAAGAAACCCAGTTGTTTGTCCTTGAGAGATTTATATAATCCAGATTTTTGTAACTGCATCCCCATAGCATAATTTAATATAATTCTCAATCCTCTGTACTTCCTCTAAATTGCTACGTTGAATCTAGACAGATTTTTTTTCAAAGCTATTTCAGAGGAGGTGGTGTGCTCTTCCATCAAGGGCCACATAATGTCTCATCTGTCTTGGATTTAGCACCCTCAGCTTTTAATGCCTCTATCCATCAATTTAATATGAGTTTCTAAAAAAATGATATTCTAATTCAAAGTTACCTCCATTTAGATACATGAAAAGTCAGATGACAGCCTCCTTATTTTAAGACTAAAAACATCTTAATTTACACAGAAAGAGCATTTCATAAAATTAAACAGTCATTCATGCCAAACAAGCTTAGTAAGCAAGAAATCAAAATTCCTTAGAATTTAAGAATGGGTCAGATATACACTATAAAATATGCATTGGATAAATGATTAAGAACAAAGCCATAGGAAAAGAAAGCAAGAAAAAAATGACTCTACTTTAACATACTAGGCAGATTTAATAAAAAAAATACTAAATAGTACTAAAGGAAATTTGAAATATAATCAATAAAATTAGAAACTCAAAAGAGAGTTATATAGACAGAGTTTTAGAGATAATTCGTGAGCTGGATTATGAACTAAAGGGGAAACCCAGGATGTAAGGAGAAAGAGATGGAAAATATGACAGCGTGAAACATAAAGTGTAGCAGAAATTCTAACAAAGATCTTATTAAAGAGAATGCGTTTTCCAGAAAGAGGAAATAAAGAGAGTGGGTGGTGTGACTCTGATCTCCAGCTTTACAGCATGAGGAACTCTGTGGATTCACTCACCAGTGAAACTAGTGAAAATTATTTTAAAACAACCAGTTAAAGCTCTGGACATGGTTGAAGGACATATACAGCAAATAGAGAAACACACATTCAAGAAAATTTTCTACAATTTAAGAATATTGAGAGTCTGTGGTATTTGAACTGAGATCTGCTTCCTCCTTCCTCCCTCCTAACTCAGCAAGATGGAAACTTTACTCCAGACTGGGTACAGCCAAGAACACAGGGATCCAGCTCCCAGTTTGAGGGCTACAATCCCAGGACAGGCAGTATGTTAGTATTTCTTATCCTACCCCCACCTATCTGTTACTGAGGCTAAGTTACGGGCAAGTGTAGGTGAGAGGTGGCTCTCTCTTCTTCTGCCCAGCCCCCAAGAAGGCTGTACCCTGGGTGTGGTGCTGATGAGAATATTGAGCCCCAGTCATCTTTCTCCTGGTTTGTAAGGCAGTGATTCTGTGCTACAAGAGTCAAACAAAAAGAGCTGAAGGTATTGTCCCCTCCCCACCACCACTGAGCACTCAGCTCCTAAATTGGGAGTGTCACTGACAGAGAAGCTTGCCATTGTCCCCTCTTCCAGCTCCATAGCCGTAACTCAGAGATTTTGCCTTGAGGGAGAGCAGGTCATAAACCAGGGAGCTTTTCTCTTCCAAAAGGAACTGACTTCATTTGCAACAGAGTGTGGAGAAGTTCAAGCCTACTGGTGCTCTCAAATTTAGTAGAGGTTGTGGTAAGGGCAATTGGGGTATTTGTAGAATCATTGGACATATAAGCTAAACTGTAAGCTGGTTAGTTTGTGTGACAGAATCTGGGAAGGACATAGCTGGGCGGAGACTGCCTGAAGTCAGAATAAAATCTCAACAGACTTCCAGAACTATCCCTTCAAAGGATTCTGAATTTCACTGGTTCAGCTGGTGAGCAATTTATGCACCAGGGCATTGTTGAAAGTAATTAAACAATCACCTAGCAATTAGTAGAGTTCAACATCTGGTTAAGGTCAGGGACAGAGTCAGCCAAAGAGAACCCCAAAAGAACCACTGTTAACCCAGGGTGACTGTAGACATAACCCAAGAATATGCTCCCTGAGGAGCAATATCAGAACTTACCAGTGCAAGAGAGAAATAGACTCTACTAAAATAGTACAGCCAGTTACTTGACCAATAAACTAGCAAATAACAATAACAAGCACCAGAGGGAGGCACCAGTACCCAAAGTTGCTACAATATATTATCTAAAATATCTAATTTCCAACAAAAATTAGTCATGCAAGGAAACAGGAGAGTATAACCCATACACTGGGGAAAAAATCAGGCAACAGAAACTGCCTGTGAGAGCGACTAGATGTCAAATTTAACAAAATCTTCAAAGCAGCCATTATAAATATGTTCAAAGAACTAAAGGAAACCATGATTAAAGAGCAAAAAAGGCATTATGAAATGTGGCAGCAAGTAGAGACCATCAATAAAGAGACAGGAATTATAAAAAAGAACAGAATGGAAATTCTAGAGTTGAAAATTACAATAACTGAAGTGAAAAATTCACTAAAAGGGCCAATAGGAGATTTGAATTAGCAGAAGTAATAATAAGCAGATCTAAAGTAAGAGCAATAAAGATTATGCAACCTGAAGAATAGAGAGAAAAAAGAATGAAGAAAAATGAACAAAACTTCAAAGAAATGTGGGACACTATTAAGTGCCTCAATATTTGAAGAAATAATGGCTGACAACTTCTCAAATCTATTGAAAAACAATAATCTACACATCCAGGAAACTCAACAAACTCCAGGTAGGAAAACACAATGATATCCACAAACTGAAACATCATAGTAAAAATAGTGAAAGCCAAAGATAAGCAGAAAATCTTTACAGAAGAAAAAAAAATGACTTATCACTACAAGGGAATCCCAATAGGATTAAAATCTGACTTCTCAGCAGAAACAATGGAGGCCAGAAGGCAGTGGAATAATATACTCAAAGTGTTCAAAGAAACTATTAACTAAGAATGCTGTATTCAGCAAATCTATCTTTAAAAAATAAAAGCAAATTAAAGATACTCCCAGATAAATAAAAACAGAGAACCTGTTACTAGCAGCAGACCCTCCTTACAAGAAATTTTAAAGGAAATTAATCAGACTGAAAGTAAGTGACCCCAAATGGTCATAATTCAATTCTTATGAAAAAGCAAAGAGCACCAGTAAAGGTAATTATGAAATTATAAAAACAGCATAAATGCATATTTTACTCCTTTCTTCTCCTACCCAATTTAAAAAGCAATTGCATAAAACATTATGTATATAATGTATTCTTGGGTCTATAACATATAAAATTGTCATATATTTGCTGATAACAGCACAAAGGAAGTACATGGTAGCAAAGCTGTATTGGGCTAAATAAGGAAATAACTCCAGATGATACCTTGAATCTGCAAGAATAAATGAAAAGAACCAGAAATGATAAATAAAAAGGTTAATATAACAAAAATTATAAATATATACTTGCTCTCTCTCCTTCTCTCAGCTAGTCTAAAAGACATAAAATTATAGAAAGTAATTATAATGATGTATTATTGGGTTTGTAACATTTATAGATGTAATATGTATAGCAATATTAACAGAAAACATAGGAAAGGGAATAGAGCTAGGTAAGAGTAATTTTTCTAAATCTCACCGGAATTAAGTTAATATAAATGTGAAGTGGATTCTGATAAGTTAAGATGTATATTGTAAGCCCTAGAGCAACCATTAATAAAGTTACTTTAAAAACATATAGTGCAAAAACAATGGGTTTTGAAATTAAAATGCTAGATTAGATAATATTAATTCAATGTAAAAGAAAGCAGTAAAGGAGGAACAGAGGAACAAAAAAGACACAAGACACATAGAAAACACAAAGTAAAATGGCAAATATAAATCCAAGTACAGGCATACCTAGAAGATATTGCAGGTTTGGTTCTAGACCACCATAATAAAACAAACATCACAACAAAGCAAGTCACAAGGATTTTTTGGTTTCCCATTGTATATAAAAGTTATATTTACACTATAATGTACTCTATTAAGTGTGCAATAGCATTATGTCTGAAAAAACAATGCACAACCTTAATCTTAAAATAATTTATTGCATACAACATTGTAAGTCAACTATACTCCAACAAATTTTTAAAAAATAAGTAGGGACTTCCCTGGTGGCACAGTGGATAAGACTCCGTGCTCCCAATGCAAGGGGCCTGGGTTCGATCCCTGGTCAGGGAACTAGATCCCACATGCATGCTGCAACTAACAGTTCACATGCCGCCAACTAAGGAGCTGGTGAGTTGCAACTAAGGAGCTGGCAAGCTGCAACTAAGGAGCCTGCCTGCCGCAACTAAGACCCCACACAACCAAATAAGTAAATACATGAATAAATAATAAAGCGAATGTGTGTTTTCTTAATAAATAAATAAATAAAAATAAAAATACTTTGTTGCTAAAAAATGCTAACCATCATCTGAGCCTTCAGCAAGTTGCAGTAACATCAAAGGTCACTCACCATAGCTCACCATAAGAAATATAATAATAATGAAAAAGTTAGAAATATTACAAAAATAACCAAAATGTGACACAGAGACATGAAGTGAGCAAATGCTGTTGGAAAAATGGCGCCAAGAGATTTGCTCAACGCCACAAACCTTCCTTTGTAAAAAAAACACAATATCTGCAAAGTGCAATAAAGTGAAGCACAATAAAACCAATTATGCCTATATCAATAATCACATTAAATGTAACTACATTAAACAATTCAAAGGCAGACATTGTCAGACTGGATTAAAAACAACAAGATCCAACTACATGCTATCTACAGAAGAGACATTTTAGATTCAAAATACAAATAGGTTCTAAGTAAAGGGATGGAAAAAGATATATTATGCAAACAGTAACCACAAGAAACCTGGAGTGGCTATACTAATGTCAGAAAAAATACACATTAAAAAAATGTTGCTGGACATAGAGTGACATTTTATAATGATTAAAGAGTCAATCCATGAGAAAGACATAACAATTATAAGCAAATGTGCACCTAATAGAACATAAAAACATATGAAGCAAAACTGAAAAATAAAGGGAGAAATAGGTAAGTCAATAATAATAGTTTGGGACTTCCCTGGTGGTCCAGGGGTTAAAAATCCACCTCCCAATGCAGGGGATGTGGGCTCGATCCCTGATGGGGGAACTAAGATCCCAAATGCTGCGGGGCAACTAAACCAGTGTGCCACAACTACTGAGCACACGGGCCACAACTAGAGAGCCTGTGTGCCGCAACTACAGAGCCCACGCACTGCAGCGAGGATCCCGCGCACCACAGTGGAGGATCCCACATGCCACAACAAAGATCCGCATACAACAACTAAGACCTGACACAGCCAAAATTAAAAAATAAATAAATATTTTTTAAAAAGCAATAATAGTTTAAGATTTCACCACTATACTTTCAATAAAAGATAGGACAATGAGCTAGAAGATCAACAAGGAAATAGAAGATTTGGACAACACTGTAAACCAACCATTTATAGAACATTCATACAACACTCCACAAAACAGGAACAGAATATACATTCTTTCCAAGTGTACATGGGACATTCTCTAGGACAGACCACAGACCATAAAACAAACCTCAATGAATTTAAAGTGCAGAAGACAGAAATAATTAAAAGATTGTCTTAATGAAGAATACAGGATAGAAATAATTAAAAGATTAAAAGGATAGACATGATACTAAAATATGCTTTCCAACACTAGAAATCAATAGCAATAAAAACTGGAAAATTCAGAAACATATGGGAATTAAACAATATACTCCTAAATAATCAATGCATCAAAGAAGAAATCAAAAAGGAACTCTAAAAGTACTCCGAAATGAATAAAAGTGAAGACACATACCAAAACTTAAGGGATGCAGCAACAGCAGTGCTCATAAAGACATTTATAGCTGTAAATACTTATTTTGTGAAAAAAATAACATTTGAAATCAATAACCTAACCTTCTACTTTAAGATACTGGAAAAAGAAGAGTGAAATAAACCTAAAGCAAGAAGAAAAGAAATAGCAGCTTAGAGTGGAAATTAATGAAATAGAGGATAGAAAAATAATAAAGAAAATCACTTAGGCTGATTCTCTAAAAAAATTGACAAAACTTTAGCTTCATTAATCAAGACAAAAGAGATGAGTCTCAAATTACTAGAATTAGAAATGAAATGAAAGAAGGGACACTCCTAATGATCTTACAGAAATAATAAGGACTGTAAAAAAAACACTAAAAACAACTGTATGCTAACAAATTTGATAACCTAGCTAAAACAGGCAAAGTACTAGAAACATACAAACTACTAAAATGAACTCAAAAAGAAAAAGACAATCTGAATACACCTACAACAAATGAAGATATTAAATTACAAATCAAAACACTACCCAAAATGATCATTTCAACAGATGCAGAAGAAGCTTTGAAAATATTCAATAACATTTTATGATAAAATTCTCAACAAATTAGGAATAGACAGAAAATACCTTAACATAATAAAGACCATACACAAAAAGCCCACAATTAACATCATACTGAACAGTGAAAACCGGACAGCTTTCCCTGAAACTAAAAGATCAGGAAAAAGGCAAGATACCCATTTTTCTTACTTCTATACAACATTGTACTATGAGTCCTAGCCACAGCAATTACACAAATAGAGAGAGAGAGAGAGAAAGGGAGGGCATCCAAATTGGACAGAAAGAGGTAAAATTATTTCTGTTTGCAGATGAGACCATCTGATATGTAGAAAACCTTAGACTAAAAAATACACACACACACACACACACACACACACACACAGAAAAAAAACCAAAAAGAAAAAAAAAATCTGCTAGAATAAATTAATTCAGAAAAGTTGGAGATTGGTTCAAGATGGTGGAGTAGAAGGATGAGCGCTCACTCCCTCTTGCGCGAGGACCGGAATCACAACTAACTGCTGAACAGCCATCGACAGGAAGACACTGGAACTCACCAAAAATGATACCCCACATCCAAGGACAAAGGAGAAGCCACAATGAAATGGTAGGAGGGGCAAAAACACAATAAAATCAAATCCCATAATTGCTGAGTGGGTGACTCACAAACTGGAGAACACTTATACCACAGAAGTCCACCCACTGGAGTGAAGGTTCTGAGCCCCACGTCAGGCTTCCCAACCTGGGGATCCGGCAACAGGAGGAGGAAGTCCCAGAGAATCAGACTTTGAAGGCTAGCAGGATTTGATTGCAGGACTATATAGTCAAAAACTTTCCTAACATGGGAAAGGAAATAGCCACGCAAGTCCAGGAAGCGCAGAGAGTCCCACAAAGGATAAAGGCAAGGAGAAACATGCCAAGACACATAGTAATCAAATAGACAAAAATTAAATACAAAGAAAAAATAATTAAAAGCAACAAAGGAAAAATGACAAATAACATACAAGGGAACTCCCATAAGGTTAACAGCTGTTTCTCAGCAGAAGCTCTACAAGCCAGAAGGGAGTGGCACAATATATTTAAACTGATGAAAGGGAAGAAGCTACAACCAAGATTATTCTACCCAGCAAGGATCTCATTCCAATTCAACAAGAGAAATCAGAAGCTTTACAGACAAGGAAAAGCTAAGAGAATTCAGCACCACCAAACCAGCTCTACAGTAAATGGTAAAGGAAATTCTCTAAGGTGGAAACACAAGAGAAGAAAAGGACCTACAAAAACAAACCCAAAATAATTAAGAAAATGGTAATAGGAACATACATATCTATAATCACCTTAAATGTGAATGGATTAAATGCTCCAACCGAAAGACAAAGACTGGCTGAATGGATATAAAAACAAGACCCGTATATATGCTGTCTACAAGAGATGCACTTCAGACCTAGGGACACATACAGACTGAAAGTGAGGGGATGGAAAAAAGAGATTCCATGCAAATGGAAATCAAAAGAAAGCTGGAGTAGCAATACTCATATCAGATAAAATAGACTTTAAAATAAAGACTGTTAGAAGAGACAAGGAAGGACACTATATAATGATCAAGGGATCAATCCAAGAAGATATAACAATTACAAATATATATGCACCCAACATAGGAGCATCTCAATACATAAGGCAACTGGTAACAGCTATAAAAGAGGAAATTGAAAGTAACACAATAATAGTGGGGGCCATTAACACCTCACTTACACCAATGGACAGATCATCCAGAAAGAAATTAATAAGGAAAAACAAGCTTTAAATGACACAGTAGACCAGATAGATTTAATTGATATATATAGGATATTCCATCCGAAAAGAGCAGATTACACTTTCTTCTCAAGTGCACACAGAACATTCTCTAGGACAGATCACATCTTGGGTCACAAATCACGCCACAGTAAATTTAAGAAAACTGAAATCATATCAAGTATCTTTTCCGACCACAACGCTATGAGATTAGAAATCAATTACAGGGAGAAAACGTAAAAAACACAAACACATGGAGGCTAAAAAAATACATTACTAAATAACCAAGAGATCACTGAAGAAAACAAAGTGGAAATCAAAAATTACCTAGAGGCAAATGACAATGAAAACACAACGATCCAAAACCTATGGGATGCAGCATAAGCAGTTCTAAGAGGGAAGGTTATAGCAATACAATCCTAGCACAAAAAAAGAAGAAAAATCTCAAATAAACAATCTAACCTTACACCTAAAGGAACTACAGAAATAAGAACAAACAAAACCCAAAGTTAGTAGAAGGAAAGAAATCATAAAGATCAGAGCAGAAGTAGATGAAATGGAAACAAAGAAAACAATAGCAAAGATCAATAAAACTAAAAGCTGGTTCTTTGAGAAGATAAACAAAATTGATAAACCTTTAGCCAGACTCATCAAGAAAAAGAGGGAGAGGACTCAAATCAATAAAATTAGAAATGAAAAAGGAGAAGTTACAACAGACACCGCAGAAATATAAAGCACCATAAGAGACTCCTACAAGCAACTCTATGCCGATAAAATGGAAAACCTGCAAGAAATGGACAAATTCTAAGAAAGGTATAACCTTCCAAGACTGAACCAGGAAGAAAC
This sequence comes from Eubalaena glacialis, assembly GCF_028564815.1. Lineage (NCBI taxonomy): Eukaryota > Metazoa > Chordata > Mammalia > Artiodactyla > Balaenidae > Eubalaena > Eubalaena glacialis. Next base: position 72,013,138 of record NC_083724.1, read on the forward strand.
AGAAAATATGAACAGACCAATCACAAGTAATGAAATTGAAACTGTGATTAAAAATCTTCCAACAAACAGAAGTCCAGGACCAGATGGCTTCACAGGTGAATTCTATCAAACATTTAGAGAAGAGCTAACACCCATCCTTCTTAAACTCTCCCAAAAAACTGCAGAGGAAGGAACACTCCCGAACTCATTTTATGAGGCCACCATCACCCTGATACCAAAACCAGACAAAGATACTACAAAAAAAGAAAATTACAGACCAATATCACTGATGAATATAGATGCAAAAATCCTCAACAAAATACTAGCAAACAGACTCCAACAACACATTAAAAGGATCAAACACCGTGATCAAGTGGGATTTATCCCAGGGATGCAAGGATTTTTCAACATACACAAATCAATCAATGTGATACACCATATTAACAAATTGATGAATAAAAACCATATGATCATCTCAACAGATGCAGAAAAAGCTTTTGACAAAATTCAACACCCATTTAAGATAAAAACTCTCCAGAGAGTGGGCATAGAGGGAACCTACCTCAACATAATAAAGGCCATATACGACAAACCCACATCAAACATCATTCTCAATGGTGAAAAACCGTAAGCATTTCCTCTAAGATCAGGAACAAGACAAGGATGTCCACTCTCACCTCTATTATTCAACATAGTTTTGGAAGTCCTAGCCATGGCAATCAGAGAAGGGAAAGAAATAAAAGGAATACAAATTGGAAAAGAAGAAGTAAAGCTGTCACTGTTTGCAGATGACATGATACTATATATAGATAACCCTAAAGATGCCACCAGAAAACTAGAGCTAATCAATGAATTTGGTAAAGTTACAGAATACAACATTAATGCACAGAAATTTCCTTCATTCCTATACACTAAGAACGAAAGATCAGAAAGAGAAATTAAGGAAACAATCCCATTCACCATTGCAACAAAAAGAATAAAATACCTAGGAATAAACCTACCTAAGGAAGTAAAAGACCTGTACTCAGAAAACTACAAGACACTGATGAAAGAAATCAAAGATGACACAAACAGATGGAGAGATATACTGTGTTCTTGGATTGGAAAAATCAATATTGTGAAAATGACTATACTACCCAAAGCAATCTACAGATTCAATGCAATCCCTATCAAATTACCAGTGGCATTTTTTCACAGAACTAGAACAAAAAATCTTAAAATCTGTATGGAGACACAGAAGACCCCGAATAGCCAAAGCTATCTTGAGAAAGAAAAATGGAGCTGGAGGAATCAGACTCCCTGACTTCAGACTATACTACAAAGCTACAGTAATCAAGACAGAATGGTACTGGCACAAAAACAGAAATATAGATCAACAGAACAGGATAGAAAGCCCAGAGATAAACCCACGCACCTATGGTCAACTAATCTATGACAAAGGAGGCAAGGATATTCACTGGAGAAAAGAGAGTCTCTTCAATAAGTGGTGCTGGGAAAACTGGACAGCTACGTGTAAAAGAATGAAATTAGAACACTCCCTAACACCATACACAAAAATAAACTCAAAATGGATTAAAGACCTAAGTGTAAGACCGGACACTCTAAAACTCTTAGAGGAAAACATAGGAAGAACACTCTTTGACATAAATCACAGCAAGATCTTTTTTGACCCACATCCTAGAGTAATGGAAATAAAAACAAAAATAGACAAATGGGACCTAATGAAACTTAAAACCTTTTGCACAGCAAAGGAAACTATAAATAAGACAAAAAGACAACCCTCAGAATGGGAGAAAATATTTTCAAAGGAATCAATGGACAAAGGATTAATCTCCAAGATATATAAACAGCTCATGAAGCTCAATATTAAAAAAACAAAGAACCCAATCCAAAAATGGGCAGAAGACCTAAATAGACATCTCTCCAAAGAAGACATACAGATGGCCAAGAGGCACATAAAAAGCTGCTCAACATCACTAATTATTAGAGAAATGCAAATCAAAACTACAATGAGGTATCACCTCACACCGGTTAGAATGAGCATCATCAGAAAATCTACAAACAACGAATGCTGGAGAGGGTGTGGAGAAAAGGGAACCCTCTTGCACTGTTTGTGGGAATGTATATTGATACAGCCAATATACAGATATATTGGAGAACAGTATGGAGGTTCTTTAAAAAACTAAAAATAGAATTACCATATGACCCAGCAATCCTCCCACTATTGGGCACATACCCAGAGAAAACCATAATTCAAAAAGACACATGCACCCCAGTGTTCACTGCATCACTATTTACAATAACCAGGTCATGGAAGCAACCTAAGTACCCACTGACAGACAAATGGATAAAGAAGTTGTAGTACATATATACAACGGAATATTACTCAGCCATAGAAAGGAACAAAATTGGGTCATTTGTAGAGATGTGGATGGACCTAGAGACTGTCATACAGAGTGAAGTAAGTCAGAAAGGGAAAAACAAATATCGTGTATTAATGCATATATGTGGAATCTAGAAAAATGGTACAGATGAACCAGTTTGCAAGGCAGAAACAGACACAGATGTAGAGAACAAACGTATGGACACGAAGGGGGGAAGGTGAGGAGGGGTGGTGGTGGTGGGACGAATTGGGAGATTGGGATTGACATATATACACTAATATGTATAAAACAGATAACTAATAAGTACCTGCTGTATAAAAAATAAATAAATAAAATAAAGATGTTCAAAAAAATGCATATTATATGAAATAATGACAAATGGAATGGTTCTGTTCAATAAACAAGGAATATGAGGAGATTAAAAAAAATGAAAAGTTGCAGGATACAAAATAAATATTAAAAAATCAGTTGTATCTCTATACACTAACAGTGAACTACCCTAAAAATAAAATCCCATTTGCAATAGCATTAAAAAGAATAAACTGCTTAGGAGTAAACTCAACTAATGAGGTGAAAGACTTGTATACTGGTAACTTGAAAACATTTATGAATGAAATTAAAGAAGACACGAATTAATGGAAAGACATCCATTCATAGATTCATCCATTCATAGTGTTCATAGATTGGAAGAATTAATACGGTTAAGATATCCCTACTACTCAAAGTGATCTACCAATTCTGAGCAATCCTTATCAAAATCCCAATGGCATTTTTTCAGACTTAGAAAAAATGTCCTAAAATTCATATGGAACCACAAAGGACACAGAATAGCCAAAAAAATCTTGAGGAAGAAGAACAAAGCTGGAGCTATCACACTTTCTGAATTTAAATATATTACAAAGCTACAGTAATTAAAACAGTGTGGTGCTGGCATGAAGACAAACCAACCAAACAAAATAGAGAGCCCAGAAATAAACCCACACACATACAGTCAACTCATCTTCAATAAAGGTGTCAAGAATATACATGGGAAAAAGACAGTCTCTTAAATAAGTGGTGATGGGAAAACTGGATATCCACATGGAAAAGAATAAAGTTCGACCCTTATCTTACACAATATATGAAAATTATCTCTAAATGTATTAAAGACCTAAACATAAAACCTAAAACTATAATACTTAAAGAAAATATAGGGGAAAAGCTTCATGACATTGAATTTGGCAATTATTCCTTGAATATGACACTAAAAGCACAGGCAACAGAAGTAAAAATAGACAAATGAGACCACATCAAACTTTTAAACTTATGTAACATATGAATGGGAGAAAGTATTTCCAAACCACATATGTAATAAGGGGTTAATATCCAGCATATATAAAGAACCCCTACAATTCAACAACAAATAAACAAATAACCCAATTAAAATATGAACAAAGACTTGAATAGACATTTCTTCAAAGATGATATATAAAATGGCCAGCAAACATAATAAAAAGTGCTCAACATTACTAATCATTAGAAATGCAACACAAAACCGCAACTGAGAAATCATCTCACACCCATTAGTTGGCTACTATTAAAAAAGAAAGAAAATTACCAATGTTGCCCTAGTGTTCAGCAAACCACTTCTGGGTATATAACCAAAAGAACTGAAAGCCAGATCTTGTAAGAGATATTCACATACCCATGGTCATAGCATCTTTATTCACAAGAGCCAAAAGGTGGATACAACCCAAATGTCTATCAAAGGATGAACAGATAAAATATGGAACAATTTTATCTGTTAATCAAGGCATGAACAGATAAAATTGTATATATATACAATGAAATATTATTCAGCCTTAAAAAGGAAGGAAATCTTGTCACAGGCTACAACATGGAAGAACCTTGAGGACATCATGCTAAGTGAAATAAGCCCATCACAGCAAGACAAATAGTATATGATTCCACTTATATGAACTACCTAAGGTAGTCAAATTTATAGAAACAGAAAGTAGAATAGTGGTTGCCAGGGGCTGGGGAAAGGGGAATGGAAGAGCTGTTGTTTAATGGGTACAAGCTTTAGCTTTGCAAGATGAAAAAATTAGAGATCTATGGCATAATAATTTGAACATGCTTAACACTACTAAAAGTGTACACTTAACAATGGTTGAGATGGTAAATTTTATGTAATGTGTTTTTACCACAACTAAAAAAAAAAAAAACACTTATACTCTCAAAACTACAAAATACTGTTGAAAAGAACTAAAGATATAAATAAATGGAAAAACATCCTATGCTTATAGATCAAAAGACTTAATATTATAAGATGGCAATACTCCCCAAAATGATCTACAGATTCAACACAGAATTATATGGAGAAATTTACAAATCCACCAGAGTAAGAGATTTTTATTTTTCTCTCCCAGTAATTGATGCATCAAGCAGATTAAAAAAAAAAAAAGCTTTAATTTAAATATAGAAGTTTTGAACATAATTATCAAACTTGATTAAGTATATTCTATATGACAGAAAATATGCATTGTTTTCAAAAGCACATTACATTGATGACATTTTAGTACACAAATCATATCTCAACAGATTTTGAAGTACCTGTATCAGAGGCATAACCCTCTGATCACAATACAAAAGTAAAGTTTAATAAAAATTAAAAATCTTAAGTAAATATTATCATTTGTAAGTTTAAAAACACATTTCTAAATAATAATATGTGAAAGAATAAAGTGTACTTGGAAAACTCAATTACCTGTCAAATTGTGAGTTACCTATCAAACTGTGAGGTGTAGCTAAATCTTATGTTTAGAGGAAATTTATAACCTTTAAATGATTATACTCAGAAAGAAAAAAAATTGTAAGTGCAGTCAATCAATCAATGGTGTAAAGATTGAAAAAAGAATCAAAATTATTATTAATAGAAGTAATGACTATGTAAGTAGAAAATCTATGACTTAAGGACAAATTATTAGAACTATTATGTGAGTTCAGCAAGTTTACTGGATATAAGATTGATGTTTAATGGAATAAGTGCATACCTATCAATAATTACTTTAAATGTCAATGGAGTAAATGCTCCAGTCAAAAGACACAGGCTGGCTGACTGCATAAAAGAACAAGACCCTTCAACATGCTGCCTATAAGAGACTCACTTCAGTGCAAAAGGCACACACATACTGAAAGTGAGGGGACAGAAAAAGATATGTCATGCAAGCGGAAATGACAAGAAATCAGGGGTAGCAATTCTCATATCAGGAAAAGCAGACTTTAAAACAAAGCCTTTAACGAAAGACAAAGAAGGGCATTATATAATGATAAAGGGATCAATACAAAAACAGGGCATTATACTTGTTAACAAATACACCCAAAACAGGAGCACCTAAACAGATAAAGCAAACACTAACGGACATAAAGGGAGAGACTGACAATAGTACAATAATAGTAGAAGACTTTAACACTACACTGACATCAATGAACAGATCATCCAGACAGAAAACCAATAAGGCAACAGAAGTCTCTAATGACACAATAAACCAGCTGGACTTAATATCTATAGGACATTACATCTTAAAAGACCAGAATACACCTTCTTTTCAAGTGCATATAAAATGTTCTCCAGGATAGATCACATACTAGGTCATAAAACAAGCCTCAACAAAGTTAAGAGGATAGAAATTATATCAAGCATTTTTTTCCCGACCACAAAGTATAAAACTAGAAGTCAACTACAGAAAGAAAAAGGGGAAAAGAACAAACACATAGAGTCTCAAAAACATGACCAGATGCTATTAAAAAACCAATGGGTCAATGATAAAATCAAGGAGGAAATCAGAAAATACCTCAAGACAAATGAAAATGAAAATGAAAACACAACTTTATAAAATCTATAGGAGTCAGCAAAAGCAGTTCTAAGAGGAAAGTTCATACAGATACAGGCCCTCCTCAAGAAACAAGAAAAACGGCAAATAAACAACCTAACCTACTACCCAAAAGAATTAGGAAAAGAACAAAGTCCAAAGTCAGCAGAAGGAAGGAAATAATAAGGATCAAAGAGGAAATAAATAAAGATCAAAAAAAATAGAAAAGATCAATGAAACCAAGAGGTGGTTTTCTGAAAACATAAAGAAAATTGACAAATCTTTAGCTAGGCTCACCAAGAAGAAACGAAAGAGGAACCAAATAAAACAAGAAATGAAAGAGGAGAAATAACAATTGATAGGACAGAAATAACAATTGATAGGACAACACATTACATAAAATAGACATACAAAAAAAGTAAGAGAATACTACGAAGAGTTATATGCCAACAAATTGGACAACCTAGAATAAATGAACAAATTTCCAGAAACATATAGCCTACCAAGACTTAGTCAAGAAGAAACAGAAAACTTGAATAGACCAATTGCTGAATATGATATAGAATCTGTAATTTAAAAATAATTCCTGCAAACAAAAGTCCAGAACCAGACAAACTGACTGGGGAATACCAAACATATGAAGAACTTACACCTGTTCTTTTCAAATTATTCCAAAAACCTAAAGAGGAAGGAACACTCCAAATTCATTTATGAGGCCACCATTACCCTGATACCAAAAGCAGACCAAGATACTACCAAAAAAAGAGAAAATTGCAGGCCAACATTTTTTTTTTAACATCTTTATTGGAGTATAACTGCTTTACAATGGTGTGTTAGTTTCTGCTTTATAACCAAGCGAATCAGTTATACATATACATATATCCCCATATCTCTTCCCTCTTGCGTCTCCCTCCCTCCCACCCTCCCTATACCACCCCTCTAGGTGGTCACAAAGCACCGAGCTGATCTCCCTGTGCTATGCGGCTGTTTCCCACTAGCTATCTATTTTACGTTTGGCCAACATTTTTGATGAATATATTTATATGAATATAAATCCTCAACAAAATATTAGCAAGCTCAATCCAACAATACATAAAAAGGATCATACACTATGATTAAGTTGGATTTATCCCAGGGTCACAGGATGGTTCAACACACACAAATGAATCAATGTGATACAACACATTAACAGAAGGAAAAACAAAAACCACATGATCATCTCAATAGACACTGAAAAAGCATTTGACAAAATTCAACATCCATTCATGATAAAAAAAACCTCTCATCAAAGTGTCTATAGAGGGAACATACCTCAACATAATAAAGGCCATTTACGACAAACTCACAGCCAACATAATACTCAATGGTGAAAATCTGAAAGCCTTCCTGGTAAATTTAGGAACAAGACGAGGATACCGACTCTTGCTGCTTTTATTTAATATAGTATTGGAAGTCCTAGCCACAGCAATCAGACAAGAAAGAGAAATAAAAGGTATCCAAATTGGAAGGGAAGAGGTAAAAATGTCACTATTTGCAGATGACATGATACTCTATATAGAGAACCTTAAAAGTCTCCACCGAAAAACTATTAGAACTGATAAAAGAATTCAGCAAGGCTGCAGGATATAAGATTAATATACAGAAATCTGCTGTGTTTCTACACACTAATAATGAAATATCAGAAAGTTTAAAAACAATCCCATTTAAAACTGCATCCAAAAAAAATACCTAAGAATAAACTTAACCAAGGAGGTGAAAGACCTATACTCTGAAAACTATAAAGCACCGATGAAGGAAATTGACAATGATACACAGAAATGTAAAGATACTACATGCTCTTGGATTGGAAGAATTAATATTATTAAAATGGCGATACTACCCAAAGCAATCTACAGATTAAATGCAATCCCTATCAAAACACCCATGACATTTTTCACAGAATTAGAATAAATAATCCTAAAATTTATATGGAACCACAAAAGACCCAGAATTGCCAAAGCAATCCTGAGAACAAAGAACAAAGCTGGAGGTATAACCCTCCCAGACTTCAGACAATACTACAAAGTTAGAGTAATCAAAACAGTGTGGTACTGGCACAAAAACAGACACATAGTTCAATAGAACAGAAGAGAGAGCCCAGAAATAAACCCATACACCTACAGTCAATTAATCTTCAAGAAAGGAGGCAAGAATATATAATGGAGAAAAGACAGTCTCTTCAACAAGTGATGTTGGGGAAACGGGACAGCCAATTGCAAAACAATGAGATTAGAATGTTCCCTCACACCATACACAAAAATAAATTCAAAGTGATTTAAAGACCTAAATATAATAAGACATGACACCATAAAACTCCTAGAAAAAAACATATGCAAAACACCCTTTGACATAAATCATAGCAATATTTGGCAGATCAGTCTCCTGAGGCAAAAGAAATAAACACAAAAATAAACAAATGAGACCTAATTAAACTTAAAAGCTTTTGCACAACAAGGAAACCATCAACAAAGAGGAAAGCAACCTACCAAATGGGAGAAAATATTTGCAAATAAAGTGACTGACAAGGGGTTACTATTTGAAATATACAAACCGCTCATACAATGCAATATCAAAAAAACCCAACCCAATCAAAGAGCTGACAGAAAACCTGAATGAAATTTTTTCCAAAGAAGACATACAGATGACTAACATGAAAAGATGCTCAACATCACTACTTATTAGAAAAATGCAAATCAAAACCACAATGAGGTATCACCTCACACCTGTCAGAATGGCTATCATCAAAAAATCTATAAATAACAAATGTTGGAAAGGGTGTGGAGAAAAGGGAACCCTCGTACACTGCTGGTGGGAATGTAAATTGGTGCAGCCACTATGGAAAACAGTATGGAGGATCCTTAAAAAACTAAAAATAGACCTACCATATGATCCAGCAATTCCACTCCTGGGTATTTATCTGAAAAAGAACAAAAACACCAAGTCAAAAAGATACCTGCACCCCAATGTTCATAGCACCACTATTTACAATAGCCAAGACATGGAAGCAACTCAAATGTCCATTACCAGAGACTGGATTAAGAAGATATGTGAAATACATGTGTGTGTGTGTGTGTATTCCCACACACAATGGAACATTACTCAGCCATAAAAAAGAATGAAGTATTGCATTTTGCAGCAAAATGAATGAACCTAGAGAATATTGTGGTTAGTGAAATAAGTCAGAAAGAGAAAGACAAATACTGTATGATATCACTTATATGTGGAATCTAAAAAATAATACAAATGAATGTATATGCAAAACAGAAACAGACTCACGGATATCGAAAACAAACTTGTGGCCACCAAAGGGGAGAGGGAAAGGGGGAGCGAAAAGTTAGGGGTATGGGATTAACAGATACAAACTACTAGATATTAAAAAAGGAACAAGGATATACTGTATAGCACAGAGAATTATACCCAGTATCTTGTAATACCGTATAGTGGCGTATAATCTGCAAAAATACTGAATACCTGAAACTAACACAATATTATAAACCAACTTTACTTCAATTAAAAAGGTTAATATTTAAAAATCTACTGTATCTCTATATACAATCAATAACATTTAGAAATATACTTTTTAAAGATCATATTTATAATAGCAACAAAAATAAGGTCGCTCAGAAAAAATCTAAGAAAGCATGTATAATAGATTTATGGAGAAAACATAAAAGTTTATTGAAACACACTAAAGAAAACCTAAATAAATAGAGAGGTCCTCATGGATGGAATGACTGTTAGAAAAACAGTTTTCCTCAAGGTAAACTATCCAATGCAATTCCAATTTTAAAAATCATGGACAGAGTTGAGCTTCAAAAAATTTTTGCACGATTTCATAACAAAACAATTTTAAGTTTAATAGAGTAGGAGGGCATTTAGTGAAACTTGAAAATTAAAAGGGAGGCAGAGTCCTAATAGCACTTTTACTAACCATCTCAGAAAGAATCATACATCACACAAAATTGCCAGATCTTAGAATCTTGGATGTTCATATTTTGCTATAAATTTTTCTATTGTTATTAACTATGAAATCCTTAAATGAGCTTTTATTAGGAGTCAGGGAGAAGAGAGTGAGGGGCTGGAGAGACTACATCATCCTTCTTTGCCAGCTGTGTGAAGGGGGAAAAGAAGGGTTATTACAGCTACAAGGGGAAGGAAAGACAACCAGGACATAGAGGCCTGCCACCAGGAAGAAATGAGAATTTGGGGAACCCATGTGGGCCTGAAAAGACCTGTGGAGTTTTCTGGTAGGCTGCTTACAACCAGTGACACCACAATACAAACTGAATTAATTTGAAAAACTGCAGAGGGTGGGTGGGAAGCAAAGGAAAATGAGCCAATTGTACTAATTGTAAGAGTTGAGTTACTCTCTGTACTACAGTCAAGTTTCAAATTTGATTCTGTGATTTATAGCTGCCAGGAATAATAAAAACAAAAGTATGACAAGTGTTACAGTGATCATTACTAGAAATGAGGCAACATGTTAAGTTCACAATAAATCCCTAAGTAAAGTGTATAAGAAATCACTGTCAGTCTGGATTCTTACATGCAAGAAACAGATGCCATCTCCAGCTAAGTCACTAAACAGATAGTGGGATAGCTCACAGAATCTACTAAAAGGGACTTATATACAGCCTCAAAACCAAACCACAAAACAAAAAATACATGGACGCATGTTTCAGAATTGATGTGGAGATAAAATCGCTCCCTTCAGTGTCACTGGATACTGTCACTTCCAGCTACTAGTGCAGCTGTGCAGTGCATCTGGCAGCATCTGATTGGTAGAGCCTAGGTCACATGTCTGTGCCCCAGCTGCAAAAGAGGAAGGGAAAGTAAGTATCTGGCACTTTTAGCTCCTATAGTATACCCTACCATACGAACCAAATAATTTTGGGGTTAGGAATTCCACAAACATAAAAAGTGGTTCTGCTGCTGGGCAGCCAAAACAGATGATAAATTTCCTGACAATAACCATAACTGTCTTCTGAGTTTGCTCTATAATAAATGAAGTCCATCCTGGGAAGGGCTTAACTAAGATAGTAACTTGTTCCCTGTTCCATATTGACTTACTGACCTAACTCTTCTCAATCCAATGATGTATTATAATCCTGCATTTATTTACTGTTTTCAGTAGAGGCTCTTAATACATCCATGTATGTAGTTTTATTGGATCAATTTAACTTGATCCAAGAGTAGAACTCGGAATGCCTGAAGGAGTGGCTAGACTAGCAAATCCTTCTTATTATCTCAAAGGGCTCTTAATAAAACTGAATCTATCAGTTAAGAGCAGAAATATCAACATGTAATAAACATTTGTTTACTTTAAAATGAAATTAGCCACTATTTGAATAGAAACTGAAATTCCCACCAAAAGATAAATTTCAAAAGTGACAGAGGTGCATATGAAGAATTGAAAACTGAAATAATAAAAAAGCTACTGGGGAGAAGATTAAATCAACTACATGCACAACCATCTCAAAAGACAAAGTAAGCTCTGTTGTAGTGACTGAGTAGTGACTGCAAATGAGAAGGAAGATTCCATAACTGCCTGCTTCTCTCTGTGGCACTGAGTGGAGCCTGCTTTGCTAGATGACTTCAATTGCAGGCTATTTCAAAAGGTGGATACAGGGACAGTATGTTATTTAGAGTATGGCTGCCAGTGAGGATGGGTGAGGCATGCTTAGGCTTGCTGCAAGATGATGATCCTTGGATTATATGGACAAATTAGCCTGAAACATGTAACCTAAGACTACCCCTCAGAAATCTCCAGGTCCAACGCTTAACCAGTATCTAAAATGTCCTCTACTGATAACATAATATGTGGAATTCCAAGGAAATGCTCCTGGAAAGGGAAGAGATGGAAAATATGAATCTGAGTTGCTGAGAGAAGAAAGCCCTTTTCAGCTGCTCACAGAGATGCTGTCTGTCCCAGGGGCAGTCTGGGCTTCTCTCCATACCTTCATCAAAACCGCTTCTCTACTGCTCTTGCTTAACAAACCCAAGCGCTGTATGTGAGTCACTTTTACCAGCAATACAGACAGGCCTCGGTAACTGTTGAACATCATGAACAAACAATCCTGACTCACCAAAAAGAAAAAATATACATTAAACATCATAGCCAGATTGAAGCAGAGAAAAAAATTCAGGGCAGAAAGAGGGTTATCTGATAATGCATGAGATTGTTGTGGTTGATATTGCTGCTGATTAATAAGGATTTATTTTTAATACCAGATTTTCAACATATAATTTTCTCAACCCATTTAGAACAACACTGGGGTTAACACTATTCAGAGGTTGTCATTTTACTGTGAAAAATGGAAAACTGCTTAGAGCTAACGTTACGAGATTTTGATCTACTTATTATTTCTTAGTTAATAGAAGCCAATAAAGTCAACATACCTTCAAAAAAAGGTATTGGTTTAGGCTGGTGAAATTTTTTCCCCCAATTTTCTGTTAGTATTCCTAATTACAACACACACACACACACTCTCTCTCTCTTTTCCAAGAATATGGAAGACTAAAAGATGTGAAAATCTTTTACCACAGAAAGTTAGAAATGCTGACAAATATAGCACTCTGTTAAGTGTATAGGCAAGATGTCAATAAAGTGAATTTCCAAGGGCCCCAAAACAAGAGGGAACAGAAAAACAAAGCAGTAATAGGATGGGAAGGGGAGCTTCTGATATCAGGAATCAAGATTTGGGTTGTAATAGCCACTCACTGACAGAGATAAAACTTTGAGACCAAGAAAGCAAGACATCGGAATCAAAATTCCCACACAGAACTGGATCTCTTAAAGAGCTATAAACCAATGGCCAGGAGGTCCTAGAAAATATTTCAGGGGGACATGAGAATGCATAAGGTTGTGCCATTTGCTGCCATAAGTGGCTTTGGGTCAGGAGAAACATCTTGTGAGAAAGTCTGCCTTCAGGTTGGTTTGGTATTTATTTTAGTTGCATGGTCTGGGTACTCCAAGTCAAGAAATTAACAAATTACAGACTGGTAATATTTTTGTGAGGCCTGATAGAAACAGACAGAAGTTGGGAATTCCCTGGCGGCCCAGTGGTTGGGACTCCCACACTTCCACTGTAGGGGGCACGGGTTCGATCCCTGGTTGGGGAACTAAGATCCCACAGGCCACACAGCGTGGCCAAAAAAATTTTTTTAATAAAATAAATAAATAAAAAGAAACAGAAGCAAAATGCTTTGGAAGGATTCACCTAAAACCCAGGCTACATAGGATTTTTATGGATAAAGCCCCACTTAAAATGAACTCATTTTCCAAAATACAAAACTCAAAAGGGAACAATCTTCCATAAAGAAATGTCAGCAAAGATAAAGAGAGAGCCAGATTATATTCATAAGAACGTGAGATAATGGAGAACTTAATTACATAAATCCTATTACACAAGTAATTTTGAGCATAATGGAAAATATGCTAACATATATATAGAGAGAAATTTTTTCTGGAGCTATATTGTAAAGAAACTAATTATGTAGGTCTAATAGCATAAGGGACTTTGAATACCAAAAAGAGTTGTATAACCAACAGTGATTGGGCAGAAAATAAAAGACTGTAGTGATGGAAAACAGATCAGTGGGTTGCCATGGGTTAGAGGTTAAGGGAAGGGTATAACTACAAAGAGAGTTTTTTGGAGTGATGGAACTGTTCTGTTTCCTGATTGTGGTTGTGGATACATGAATCTGTATAGGTGTTTGAATTCATGGCACTGTGCACCCACAAAAAATCAATTTTGCTGTATGACAATTTAAAAATAAAAATAAAGAAGTGTTTTTAAATATACTTTAGAAAACAAAGTAGAATTATAGAAATGAAAGATATAAAAATAGTCATTAAAAATAAAACTCATTGGAAGGGTTAAACAGCAGGTGAACACAAGTGAAGAGAGAGAGTTGGTCAACTGTATAATAGACCTGAAGAAATTACCCAAAATGAGAGAGAGAAAGAGAGAGAGAGTGAAAGAGCAAGAGACAGCAAGAGAATGAATATGCAAGAGATGTTAAGAGACACAGAGTAAAGGAAGACTAACATAAAATCTAATAGAAGTGCCAGGTGGAAAGAACAGAGAAAATGAGAGACTAGAGGACTGACAGGCAATGTTTGAGAAAAATACAAAGACTGAAATGTTTACCAAAATTACAGAGAAATATAAATATTTAGATTCAGGAAACAAAATAAGTTCCAAGATGGAGAAATTAAATTCATACCTAGACAAATACTGTTGAAAATGCAGAAAATTCTTAAAAACAACTAAAGATAAAAGATTACCAAAAAAAAAAAAAAAAAAAAATTACCTACAAAAGAACACTCATCAGTATACTAGCAGATTTGTAATCATCAGCAATAGAAGTCATAAATCAGTGGAAAGAATTACCAGAATATACACTGAACTATGCCCTATGATTTAAAAAGTGAATTCTTTTTGAGAAGAAAAAAAGAAGTTGAGTCATCTCTTTTCCTGTCAAAGACTGCTTGGCAGTAATTCTGTAAATCAGAAGAATAGCCTGGCAACTGAAAACTGAACCCAGCAATTGAAACAAATGTTAAATCACAGGTATTTTCCACTAATTAAGGCTATGTGATTCTATGAAGGAATGTGCCTGGGTTAATGGTCAAGTGGAAAAAGCTTATTGAAGAAACAGCATGTGATATCTAAGTACAATGCCAGATGTTGGGGTCAACTAACCTAGATTTTGGCTATTTAGACAAGAGAGACACAATGGTGGTCAGCAGTGTTTAATTTACATAAAGTTCTAATGCACTGACCTGTAAAGCCTGTCACATAATATTCTTAATGCTTAATAGTTTATATGTAATAAAATAAAGCTATCAATGTATTTCAAATGGTTTGATTAGATTTTCAGGGCTATTCTTTCTCATAAATGATACTTTTTTTTTTTTTTACTACAAAAGTAATTCCTGTGTGTTGCGGAAAATTTTTAAAATATACACAAGTCACAAGAAAAAATATTTGTATTTCCTTTAATCTCATCACCCAAAGAAAACATTTATCAGTTTTTTAGAATATTCTAAGTATACCTTATTTTATTATTTTTTAATTAAAATTTTTATTTTGAGAGACTTACAGATTCACATGCAATTCTAGGAAATAATACAGACAGATACTGGGAAGCCTCCATCCAGTTTCCCCCAACAGTAACATCTTGTAAAACTATAGTACAATATCATAGCCAGGATATTAACATTAATACAGTCAAAACACATTTCCTTCACCACAAGAATTTTTCACATTGCCCTTTTAAAACAAAACTGAGAATTCCAAGTTTTATACTTAATAGCAAACCATGATAGAGTACTCCATTATAACATAAAGTTAATTCTACTGTGGATTATTTTCATTCTCTTGACACCTGATGATGAGAGAATTAGTTTTGGGGGAAGAGGAGTCCAGGTAGAAAGGACAGTTCTAAGACCCAAAGTTGGGGAGGGCCTGGCATGTTTGAAGAATGGCCAGGAGGCTGGTGTGGCTAAAGCAAAATGATCCAGTGGAAGAGTAGCAGTAGATGAGGTAAAGAGACATATATAGGCATGAAAGTCACTGAAAAGTTTTGGGATTTTTTTTGAGGGACAGTGGTGTCTTTGTGGGTTTTTTCTTTGTTTTTAATAACAGCTTTATTGTATTACAATTCACATACCATAAAGTTCACACTAATAAAGTGTACAATTCAGTAGTTTATACTATATTCAGAGCTGTGATACCATTATCACAATCCAACTCCAGAGTATTTTCATCACCCACTAAAGAATCCCCATACTCAGCAGCTGTTCCTCATTTCACCCTTCCCCTAACCCCTGGAAACCACTAATTTACTTCCTGTCTCTATGGAATTGCCTATTCTGGACATTTCATATAAAAAGAATCACACAATATGTGGCCTTCTGTGTCTGGATTCTTCTGCTTGGCATAACAGTTTCAAGGTTCAGCCACACTGTAGCATGTATCAGTACTTTGTTACTTTTTAGGGCTGAATGATACCACATTTTGTATATCAATTTGGCACTGGGCTACACAACTGACAAATATGTTTGCTGGTATATTATAAAGGATACAACTCAGGAATAGACAAATGGAAGAGATGCATAGGGAAAGGTACTGGCAGGTGGTGGTGGTGAATGAGGAGTATTTGTTGAGGTGCTGCATAAAGCTTCCATGCCCTCTCCAGGCACACCACCTCCCAGGACCTCAACATATTCACCAACTGAGTTCTCTAAACCCCACTGATCAGGAGTTTGTACGCACATTTCATTGCACAGACATGATTCATTAAATTATTGGCCATTGGTGACTGAACTCAATCTACAGCTCCCCTCTCCTCCTCTGAGGTGGGGATGCGGGACTGAAAGATCAAACCCTCTTATTCTGGCTTGATCTTTTCTAGCCCCGAATCTGAAGCTATGTAGGAGCCCCAGTCAGGAGTCATCTCATTAGCATATAAAAAACGCTCTTATCTCTCAGGAGATTCCTAGGGTTTTAGCAGCTCTGTGCCAAGAAGGAGGTGGGGCCAGCAAAGACCAAATATATTTCTTATTATGTCACAATACCATGTAGTAATATTTGATTTTTGAACCCCAAAAGTAGAATAGGTACTAAAATTTTAGAATGTACCAGTTATGCAGCTGAATTCTGATATTTTCCCCTCTGATTTTGTCTAGTATTTTGTCTAGTATTTTAATCCACCATCATTTCTGAAACACCTGAACAACATCTGCCATCCCAGCTCCAATTGGGAAGAGACACCTATTTAAAAAAATCCAAGAAACACCTCATGGGTTGTCATTCTCTTGTATTCACACTTATCACCAAGGCATTGTCTGCCCCAAGTTGTATACTGGTGCATCCTTGGCTAATTTCAAGACAGCACTAGCTATTTGTTACTACCATTTGAAAAAGAGCAAGTTTCCTACATCTGGGGCTAAAAATAACGGTAGGCCATCTACCTCTTTAATGTTCTAAAATCTTGATGAGAAGACAAACATGGCCAAATGTAGGAGTACGGCCAAGATGCCATGTAATGGCTACAACAAATTAAAATGTCACAACAGCTGCCAAGAAATCCCCCAAAAGTATCTGAGGCAACTGATGCTAAAAGATGATAAAGAAGATTCTGGAGACCATGGGATTGTCAATAAAAAATTCAAAGAAGCCAGAAAAAAAAAGTCAGTGAAATAGTTGTCAAAGTAGACAAGAGCAAGAAATAGGACTCAAAAAGAAGCCAAGTGTCATTTAGGAAGCAATTATCTGATAACACAAAACTCAGAGCCCTCTTGGACTTAACCTTCATGTACATATTAAATATCAGTTAACTGATAAGGCTTGGTGGATTATATTTGCCAAAGGTTATTTGTATTTCAAAAAGAAATTAACTTCTGAAACAATGGAATGCTTTAATTCGTTCAACAAATATTTGCTAAGCACCTACTGGGGATATGATGGTGAGCACAACAGAAACTTTTGCTGGGGTCATGGAGTTTAGGAGCTAGAGGTAAAGCCAAATATCAATCAAACAACGCTAACATCTGTGCAGTTGCAAACTGAGGTAAATAAGTGTTCCAAAAAGAAGGAAAATCATTTTGTGAGAGTTTATACCAAAGAATCTAAATCAAGGAAGTATCCTGGAAGAAATAACCATTAAACTGAGATCTGAAGGATGAGTTGGGTTGAATGGTCTGAGCCTTAAAGTGAAACAGGATTTTTACCGAAGAGCTGGTGTATTACTTTGCTAGGGCTGCCATAACAAAGTATCACAAACTAGGTGGCTTAAACAACAGAAATTTATTGTCTCACAGTTCTAAAAGCTAGAAGTCAAGGTGTCAGGAAAATTGGTTCCTTCTGAGAGTGGTGAGGGAGAATCTGTTCCATTCCTCTCTCCCAGATTCTGGTAGTTTGCTGGCAATCTTCGGTGCTCCTTGGCTTGTAGATTTTCTGCTTCATCTTCATATGGCATTCGCCCTGTGTGCATATCTGTGCCTAAATTTCCCCTTTTTATAAAGACGCCAGTCATATTAAATTAGGGGTTCACCTTAATCCTCATCTTAATTGATTATATCTGCAATGACCCTATTTCCAAACAAGGTCACATTTTGAGGCTAGGACTTCAACATATGTATTTTGCAGGTATAAAATTCAATCCATAACAGCTGGGGAAGTTACAGTGGAAAGCAAAAAGGGTCTCAAATTCACCTCTTGACTTCAGATGGGTTGCTAATGAGAATAAAAATTTTCACTTCAGAGACCTTCAGGAAATTCCGTGTCCTCAAGGGAGAGTTGGACTGCATTTATACTAAGAAGGAGGCAGAAACTAAGAAGAAATTGAGGCTACAGGGCATTAGCTGATTATGGAGTAGGAATACGAGGGAACACAGTGGAAAGTTTGGGAGGTGGGAGAGGTTTGGGTTAAGGACAAGAGACTATAGACAATTATGAGCATGAAGGGCAGGTAGAGGAAATTGGTCAGGAGTACTTACTTATACTGAGGTCTCTGTCTGATGAAAACAGGAATAAGAAACAAGATAGCTTTAATCTCAAATGCCTTTTTGAGAAAGGCCAAAAGACCTCCCAGTCTAGAGCAATATCAGGCTCAAGCGTCATAGCCCATGGTCTCCTGGACAGAACTGGGATCAAACACTGGCTCTCCCATTCACTAGACGCATGTGGTTGGGCCAGGTACAGCACCTCTCTAAGCCTCAGCTTCCTCATTTACAAGATGGGTATCATAATAACTCTTAGTTGAGGAAGCTTGTGCAGTAAATCTCAATATCACTATTGAAGGCCTGGAGGATTCTCATGCCCTCAGCGAATTGTATGATCTCTCAGATTCTCTATTTCCTGATTTTAAAGTTGGAATACCAATGCCTTATAAGGGGTTGCAAAAATTTGTGGAAATCTTGTTTATTAAAGTGATTTGAAAACAGAAAAATAATGTCAATTTTCCTAGTTATACTGAGCCAAGATTGTGTCCTGTGACTGCGTCTGTATGCACCACAGGAGGGTGCATAAAGAAGGCAGCCTCCACTCTGCATAAGGAAAGCAGCTCCACTCCATTCTACTTTGCTCCTCTTCCCCAGTATAAGTTAAACCTGTGTGCCAATTTATCTTCCTTAATCTACCTGGTCCTATTAAGAGATCATTCCTAGTGTCCTCACTCTAGTTCATGGAGGAGGGGAAATCCTTATCCTCTTTGGGCTTACTCTAAAAATGCATATCCAGTCAGAGCCCCAGTTTTATTCCCCAGAGATCCTGGATGTCTTAAACTGATCTTGTAAGAGTCTTCATCTTTGGGTTTAGTCTCTGAAAAAATCTCTTTCTGGTCCTGTATGCCTCTTTTCTTCTCTAGAGTCTAGAAGAATTAGACAGTATAGTAAGTTGAATAGCATCTTCCCCAAAGGTATGTCCAAGTCCTACCCCCTATTTATTTGGAAATAGGGTGTTGCAGATGTAACTAAATTAAGGATCTCAGCATGAGATTATGCTGGATTTAGGGAGGCACTAAATCCAATAACCAACGTCCTTGTAAGAGAAAGGAGAGGAAGATTTGACAACACAGAGAGACCCAGAGGAAAAGGCCATGTGAATATTCAGTCAGAGACTGGAGTGATTCAGCTACAAGCCAAGGAATACCAAGGATTTCTGACAACCACTAGAACCAGGAGACAGGCCATGGAAGAGATTCTCCCTCAGAGACTCCAGGAGGAACCAATCCTGCCAACACCTTGATTTTGGACTTCTGGCCTCCAGAACTGTGGGAGAATATATTTCTATTGTTTCAAGCCACTCAGTTTGTGGTAATTTTTATGGAAGACTCAGGAAACTAATACAGGCATGTTTCAAACTCAAGAAAAGTTTTCTAAACACTTGTTTTGTGCCATACATGGTGCTAGCCCTTTCATGCAATTTATTCTTCTTAACACCTGAGTCTGTTCTGCACCTAACTCTTTGATTTCCTAGTTGTGTGCAAATGTACAAGACACTTATCAGTCTTGCTGTGGAGCTGGGGGTGGGGTATCAATTTTATTAATTTTTTCAAGATTTAACTTTTGATGTTGATTTTTTTCTCTTTTGGCTATTTGATTTTTTTACTGATTTCTCCTCTTCACTTTTTCCTTCCTTCTACTTTCTTTACAATTAATTTACTGCTCTTTTTCTAGCCATTTGAGATGTTTAGATCAGTGATTTTCAGTCTGCCTTCTTTTCCTTTTTTTTTTTATACATTTATTTATTTATTTATTTTTGGCTGCATTGGGTCCTCATTGCTGCGCGCGGGCTTTCTCTAGTTGCAGTGAGAGGGTGCTACTCTTCAGTTGTGGTGCGCGGGCCTCTCACCGTGGTGGCTTCTCTTGTTGTGGAGCACGGGCTCTAGGTGTGTGGGTTTCAGTAGTTGTGACACGTGGGCTCAGCAGCTGCGGCATGCGGGCCCAGTTGCTCTGCGGCATGTGGGATCCTCCCGGACCAGGGCTCGAACCCGTGTCCCCTGCACTGGCAGGAGGATTCCCAACCACTGCACCACCAGGGAAGCCCTTCTTTTCTAATATTTACATTTAAAGCTAAAAAAAATTATTCTCTAAGAGTTTTTTCTTTTTCCTCGAAGTTTTTTCTTTTTCTCTTTTTTTCTTGTATTTAATGAGATGCTGATGATAACTAAACTTACTGTGGTAATCATTTCAGATACATGTAAGTCAAATCACTATCCTGTACACCTTTAACTTATATAGTGCTGTATGTCGACTGTAACTCAATAAAACTGGGGAAAAATTATCCTCGAAGCACTGCTTTAATTGCAAACCACAGGTTTTGATATGTTGTATTTACATTGTCATTCAAACAAAAATATTTTAAAATTTCTGTTGTTTTAAAGTCTGTTGGTTAAGACTTTGCCTTCCAATGCAGGGGGTGTGGGTTCAATCCCTGGTTGGGGAGCATGTAGTTTTTTGGCTACGTGCCTCATGGCCAAAAACCCAAAAATCATAAAACAGAAGCAATACTGTAACAAATTCAATAAAGACTTTGAAAACTGTCCACATCAAAAAAATCTTAACAAAATTTCTGTTCTGATTTCTCTTTTGACCCATAGATTGTTTCAAAATAGACAACTTAAATACCAAATGATGATTTTTCTAGTTATCTTACTGTAAATGTCCTTAGCTTAATTCCACTGTGATCAGGAAACATACTCCATGATTTAAATTATTTGAAATTTTTTGAGACTTATATGATTCAATGTAAGACCTATTTTGGTAAATGTTCCATATGGACTTGAAAGAATGTATATCACAGAATACCTTGTGCCTATAAAGTTTGTTATTCATGATATTCAAATCTTTTATGTTCTCACTAATTTTTGTCTGCTTTTTCTATTAGTTACTAAGAGAGCTATGTTAAAATCTCCAAATATGATTATAAATTATCTATATATTTTATAAGTTCTGACATTTTTTATTTTATATATTTTGAGTCCATATTTTAATATTTTTAAATGCCATTTTTATCATTATAGAATATTCCTTAAGATTTTTAGAAATACTTCTTTGTCTAAAATCCTTCTTTATTGCCATTTCAAATCACTTCTCCCTGGAAGAAACACTGTTGAAAGTTTGATGTATAGCCTTTTAGATCCTTCTCTATAAGTTTACAAACACATATACAATGTATAATTTTGTTGTATGTATGTTTAAAGATGAATGGAATATTATGTACTATTATGCAATTTCCTTTTTCCTCTCTTAATAAGTCTTGAGAATCTTTCTGTATTCCTATATTTATAGACCCAAAATCCATCCTCACCAGAATGGATACCTGTGCCTATTTTTAAAATATTAGCTCCAGAGGCAATTCAATGGAAAAAAGGACAGTCTCTTCAACACATGTCGCTGGGACAGCTGGACATCCACATGCAAAAAAATAAACCTAGGGTGAGAGAGTGTCATGGACATATATACACTACCAAATGTAAAATAGATAACTAGTGGGAAGCAGCCGCATAGCACAGGGAGATCAGCTCGGTGCTTTGTGACCACCTAGAGGGGTGGGATAGGGAGGGTGGGAGGGAGGGAGATGCAAGAGGGAAGAGATATGGCAACATATGTATATGTGTAACTGATTCACTTTGTTATAAAGCAGAAGCTAGCACACCATTGTAAAGCAATTATACTTCAATAAAGATGTTTAAAAAAAAAAATAAATAAATAAATAAATAAATAAATAAACCTAGACAGAGACTTAACACCTTCCACAAAAATTAATTCAAAGTTTATCACAGACCCAAATGTAAAATGCAAAATTATAAAACTTCTAAAAGATAATACAGGAGAAAACCTAGTTGACCTTGGGTCTTGTGAGTTTTTACACAGAACCTCAAAAGCTTGATCCATGAAAGGAAAAATAAGGTAAGTTGGACTTCACTGAAATTAAAAGCTTCTGCTCTGCAAAAGACACTGGTAAGATAATAAAAACACAAGCTACAGACCAGGCGAAAATATATGCAAAACATAACAATGAAAGACTGGTATCCAAAATACACAAAGGACTCTTAAAACTTAGCAATAAGGGCTTCCCTGGTGGCGCAGTGGTTGAGAATCTGCCTGCCAATACAGGGGACACGGGTTCGAGCCCTGGTCTGGGAAGATCCCACATGCCGCGGAGCGGCTGGGCCCGTGAGCCACAACTACTTAGCCTGCGCGTCTGGAGCCTGTGCTCCGCAACAAGAGAGGCCGCAATAGTGAGAGGCCCGCGCACCGCGATGAAGAGTGGCCCCCGCTTGCCGCAACTAGAGAAAAGCCCTCGCACAGAAACAAAGACCCAACACGGCCAAAAATAAATAAAAATAAAATAATTAAAAAGCACAGATTTAAAAAAAACAAACAAAAAAAAACTTCGCAATAAGAAAACAACCCAATAAAAAATGTGCAAAAAAAAAAAAAAATGTGCAAAAGATCTGAAGAGACACCTCTCTAAAGGATATATACATATGGCAAATAAACATATGAAAAGATTCTCAACATAATTTATCATTAAGAATTGAAAATTAAAACAACAATGAGATGTTACTACATATCAGAATGGCTAATATACCAAAAAACAAAACAAAACCCAAAAAACCTGAGAATACCAACTGCTAGCAAGGATGTGGAGAACAGGACTTATTCAAGCTGGTGGGACTCCAAAATGGTACAACCACTTTGGAAGACTGCTGGGCAATTCTTCTGATAAAGCTAAACACAGTATTACCATACAATCCAGTAATCATTCTCCTAAGTATTTACTCAACTGATCTGAAAACATACAAATATTTATAGCAGATTTATTCATATTCAGCAAAACTGGAAGCAACCAAGATGTCCTACAATAGGTGAATAGATAAAGAAACTGTGGTACATCCAGACAATAGAATATCACTCAGTGATTAAAAAAAAGAAGTGAGCTATCAAGCCTCAAAAAGACATGCATGAATCTTAAATGTAAGTTGCTAAGTGAAGTAAGTTACTTTGAAAAGCCTACATACTGTGTGATTCCAGGCATACGACATCCTGGAAAAGGAAAAACTATAGTGATGGTAAAAAGATCAGTGTCTGCCAGGGATTCAAGAAAAGGAGAGAAGGGTGGAATAGGTGAAGCACAGGGGATTTTTTTCGAGCAGTAAAATTATTCTGTATGATACTGTAATTGTGTATGCATGACACTGCATTTTTTAAAACCACAGAATTTTACGATACAAAGAGTGAACCTTAATGTATGCAGTTTAAAAAAATCATTTAGGAGATCAGGAAACTCCAGGAAAAAGTGCAGAACGTGACAAAATAATCTAACTGATTTACAAATATATGAAATTACCTTACCGTAGGGAACGGGGGAATTGCTGACCTAATTAACTTCCAGAAATGAGTGGAGTCTGTAAGACAAAAGGCAAAAGAAACTGTCCATAAGGGCCAGACTCTTGTTTTCCACAGAGATTCAGGCTAACAACTCTAATACTCTATACAGATTACTAGACTTGAACAATTAAGTAAATTACAGTAAATTAGGGATGGTGCAAGGCAGATTTCTCACTGTTGCAGTGGGAGTTTACAGATAAGTAAGGGAAGGAAGCTAGAATGCTCTTTCTGATAACAGGTTACATTTGGAGACATTAATATGAAATTGCTTTAAGCTTAATGTAGATACAAATGATTACATATAAAAAGACTTATAGATATGTACATATACATGGATTAGTATACACATATATTTCCTTGCACTGTCAGCTGAGAAGGTCTAGAATCAACAATACCCCAGGAACAATGAGCACATCTGCATCCAATTCTTGGTTTATAATACCATTATCCAATAAAAGGAACCATTGCTCTTTAGGAAAAAATGCTAGTTCTGGAACTAGAGCAGGAAATATGCAGGATGAGCCTGGAGTATCTTGTAGTGTCAGAAAGTAAAGATATGCTGACAACAACAAACCCAAAAGATGGAGTTATGTCAAAGGGACTTACACTGAAAGAGCCAACTGAAAAAGCTCCCAATGGTCAAATATGAAACCATTTGAGCAATAAAATAAAGTAACATTGGATTACAATCCAAGTTCTAAAATAAATACCCATGAGTTTATACTAATCCGAATAAACGATTGAATAAACCAAAAAAATGGGGGAGAAGAGACAATTTTCCATGCAGAAGAATTCCAAATAATGTATGCAGCTTTTCCACCCTAAAGGGGATGAAGCATGACTCCCCACTCTTTAAGTGTGGGCCATGCATGGTGACTCTTTTCCGAAAAGCACAGTGTGGAAAGGGGAAATAAAAGAGTGGTGGAAAAATACCTGACAAGCACTACCTCAGCAAGGTGATCAGGGTCATCATCAACACTGATAAGTCATGCTGATAGTATGTACTCTTTTTATGATATGGTGAACATGGCACTTTACCTCTGTAGTCTTCCTCCCCAGCCCTATATGTTTCTACTACACAATGAAAAACTGTAAAGTAACTGGTAACAGACCATATTGATCTCTAGAATTTTTAAGAACAACTAGATGTTTTTAAGTTTTAAGAGAACTGAGAGAAAGCAAAGATGTCTGTATGCAAACTAAAGAATGAGAAATTGCCTCACCAGGCACTGTCTTCATACAGAAATAGTCCAAATTTTCTGTTATTAAAATGAAGGATGATCATAAATATGCTAGAGAGTCAGAAAACACTAATATTTAACAGATTAAAAACCAAGAAAAAGATGGTTAAAGACACAGACATTTGTGTAGCAAGGTTTTGGTCTCTGGCCCAGTCTAAAGTCTGGCTTTTTAGAAAAGAATGAGGAGAATTAAGATGTAATGGCAACTCTGAGAGAAAGAAATACAGAACATACTGTTAGAGGTCAAGACAATGCTTTTCCAGCTAGAAGGATTTGGGGTATGTCTGCAGACCAATATGGGCAGAATAAGACCAGAATCTAACAAAAGGCAAGAACATTGGCTAGTAAAGTTGTGTACTACATGCCAAGATTGCAGAAAGCCAAATCCAGTTTTACCCTATCCTCTGCAGCAGGCTCTAGAATTACCTCATAATGACTTAGCCTGGAACTTTTGTTTCCAGAGAGTGTGAGCTGGGTAACTTGAAGTAATGCTCCTACAAAAAAGCAGCTAAGAAGTCTGAATTAAAAGACTTAAAACCATTTAAAACGCATTGGAGAGCTAACAAGCTAGTAGGGAATTACCGGACAAAGACTAACGGGAAAGTAGGAACCCAGAGAGATAAGCCACCACAAAAGCTTCTTTTTTCCTGAGGACACTTGCTGATCAGAGAAAATTCACTGTTGTCTTAATGCCCCTGCAAAATTAGGGGACTAGAAATAAAAGCCAAGACCTCCTCAAGTTTCAGTGTCTAACAGGAGACTTTCTCCATGTTTCTCCAGTTTAGAGTACTCAAGAGGTTACACTTTCAAGGTACAGAGGAACTAGAAATAAACTGACCTGCCCAGAGATTTGCAACCTAGGGTCACATTGCCTGAACCGGCCATGGAACTCAAGCCAGAAATTTGGTTTAAGTTAGTTCTGTACTAAACTGTCCAATGTTGCCTGGAAAAGTAAATACAAGCCTTCCCTGGAGGCAAGCACCTTAATACCAGAACTCAAATTATTTTTACAAATGATTTTCAAGGAGGATAATCAGTTTACAAAGATAAGTAAGTACAGAGATAAAGAAAGATTCTATGTAAGAGTCAGAAACTAGAGACACAGAAAGAGAATCACAAAGACTTCAGATATTATAAGCTTGGGTACTCGTGTTCCAGGATATATTCACAAGAATGTCTTCTAGCAACAATGGGTGTAAAGTCCAAAACTGAAGAAAAACGCAAATGCACATCAACAAAAGGATAAATTTTTGTTTAAATATTTTTTTTAACATCTTCATTGGAGTATAATTGCTTTACAATGGTGTGTTAGTTTCTGCTGTATAACAAAGTGAATCAGCTATATGCATACATATATCTCCATATCCCCTCCCTCTTGCATCTCCCGCCCACCCTCCTTATCCCACCCCTCTAGGTGGTCACAAAGCACCAAAGCGCTGAGCTGATCTCCCTGTGCTATGCAGCTGCTTCCCACTAGCTATCTATTTCACATTTGGTAGTGTATATATGTCAATGTTACTCTCTCATTTTGTCCCAGCTTACACTTCCCCCTCCCTGTGTCCTCAAGTCTATTTTCTATGTCTGTATCTTTATTCCTGTCCTGCCCCTAGGTTCATCAGAACCTTTTTTTTTTTAGATTCCATATATATGTGTTACCATATGATATTTGTTTTTCTCTTTCTGACTTACTTCACTCTATTACAGACTCTAGGTCCATCCACCTCACTACAAATAACTCAACTTCGCTTCTTTTTATGGCTGAGTAATATTCCAATGCATATATGTGCCACGTCTTCTTTATCCATTCATCTGTCGATGGACACTTAGGTTGCTTCCATGTCTTGGCTATTGTAAATAGAGTTGCAGTGAACATTGTGGTACATGACTCTTTTAGAATTATGGTTTTCTCAAGGTATATGCCCAGTAGTGGGATTGCTGGGTCGTATGGTAGTTCTATTTTTAGTTTTTTAAGGAACCTCCATACTGTTCTCCATAGTGGCTGTATCAATTTACATTCCCACCAACAGTGCAAGAGGGTTCCCTTTTCTCCACACCCTCTCCAGCATTTATTGTTTGTAGATTTTTTGATGATGGCCATTCTGACCAGTGTGAGGTGACACTTCATTGAAGTTTTGATTTGCATTCATCTTTTCATGTGTTTGTTGGCAATGTGTATATCTTCTTTGGAGAAATGTCTATTTAGGTCTTCTGCCCATTTTTACATTGTGTTGTTTGTTTTTTGATATTGACCTGCATGAGCTGCTTGTATATTTTGGAGATTAATCCTTTGTCACTTGCTTTGTTTGCAAATATCTTCTCTCATTCTGAAGGTTGTCTTTCCGTCTTGTTTATGGTTTCATTTGCAGTGCAAAAGCTTTTAAGTTTCATTAGGTCCCATTTGTTTATTTTTGTTTTTATTTCCATTTCTCTAGGAGGTGGGTCAGAAAGGATCTTGCTGTGATTTACGTCATACAGTGTTCTACCTATGTTTTCCTCTAAGAGTTTTACAGTATCTGGCCTTACATTTAGGTCTTTAATCCATTTTGAGTTTATTTTTGTGTATGGTGTTAGGGAGTGTTCTAATTTCATTCTTTTACATGTAGCTGTCCAGTTTTCCCAGCACCACTTATTGAAGAGAGTCTCTTTTCTCCAGTGTATATCCTTGCCTCCTTTGTCATAGATTAGTTGACCATAGGTGCGTGGGTTTACCTCTGGGCTTTCTATCCTGTTCCATTGATCTATATTTCTGTTTTTGTGCCAGTACCATACTGTCTTGATTACTGTAGCTTTTGTAGTATAGTCTGAAGTCCAGGAGCCTGATTCCTCCAGCTCCGTTCTTCTTTCTGAAGATTGCTTTGGCTATTCAGGGTCTTTTCTGTCTCCATACAAATTGTGCAATTTTTTGTTCTAGTTGTGTGAAAAATGCCATTGGTAGTTTGATAGGGATTGCACTGAATCTGTAGATTGCCTTAGGTAGTATCGTCATTTTCACAATGTTGATTCTTCCAATCCAAGAACACGGTATATCTCTCCATCTGTTTGTATTATCTTTAATTTCTTTCATCAGTGTCTTATAGTTTTCTGCAGACAGGTCTTTTGTCTCCTTAGGTAGGTTTATTCCTAGGTATTTTACTCATTTTGTTGCAATGGTAAATGGGAGTGTTTCCTTAATTTCTCTTTCAGATTTTTCATCATTAGTGTATAGGAATGCAAGAGATTTCAGTGCATTAATTTTGTATCCTGCTACTTTACCAAATTCGTTGATTAGCTCTAGTAGTTTTCTGGTAGCTTCTTTAGGATCCTCTATGTATAGTATCATGTCATCTGCAAACAGTGACAGTTTTACTTCTTCTTTTCTGATTTGGATTCCTTTTATTTCTTTTTATTCTGATTGCTGTGGCTAAAACTTCCAAAACTATGTTGAATAATAGTGGCGAGAGTGAGAAACCTTGTCTTGTTCCTGATCTTAGTGGAAATGGTTTCTGTTTTTCACCATTGAGAACAATGTTGGCTGTGGGTGTGTCATATATGGCCTTTATTATGTTGAGGTAGGTTCCCTCTATGCCTACCTTCTGGAGAGTTTTTATCATAAACGGGTACTGAATTTTGTCACAAGATTTTTCTGCATCTATTGAGATTATCACATGGTTTTTATCCTTCAACTTGTTAATATGGTGTATCACATTGATTGATTTGCATATATTGCAGAATCCTTGCATTCCTGGGATAAACCCCGCTTGATCAGAGTGTATGACCCTTTTAATGTGCTGCTGGATTCTGTTTGCTAGTATTTTGTTGAGGATTTTTGCATCTATGTTCATCAGTGATATTGGCCTGTAGTTTTCTTTCTTTGTGCCATCTTTGTCTGGTTTTGGTATCAGGGTGATGGTGGCCTTGTAGAATGAGTTTGGGAGTGTTCCTCCCTCTGCTATATTTTGGAAGAGTTTGAGAAGGATAGGTGTTAGCTCTTCTCTAAATGTTTGATAGAATTCACCTGTGAAGCCATCTGGTCCTGGGCTTTTGTTTGTTGGAAGGTTTTTAATCACAGTTTCAATTTCAGTGCTTGTGATTGGTCTGTTTATATTTTCTATTTCTTCCTGGTTCAGTCTTGGAAGGTTGTGCTTTTCTAAGAATTTGTCCATTTCTTCCAGGTTGTCCATTTTATTGGCATATGGTTGCTTGTAGTAATCACTCATGATCCTTTGTATTTCTGCAGTGTCAGTGGTTACTTCTCCTTTTTCATTTCTAATTCTGTTGATTTGAGTCTTCTCCTTTTTTTTCTTGATGAGTCTGGCTAATGGTTTATCAATTTTGTTTATCTTCTCAAAGAACCAGCTTTTAGTTTTATTGATCTTTGCTATTGTTTTCTTCATTTCTTTTTCAATTATTTCTGATCTAATCTATATGATTTCTTTCCTTCTTTTAACTTTGGAGTTTTTTTATTCTTCTTTCTCTAATTGCTTTAGGTGTAAGGTTAGGTTGTTTATTTGAGATTTTTCTTGTTTCCTGAGGTAGGATTGCATTGCTATAAACTTCCCTCTTAGAACTGCTTTTGCTGCATCCCATAGGATTTGGGTCAGCATGTTTTCATTGCCATTTGTTTCTAGGTATTTTTTGATTTCCTCTTTGATTTCTTCAGTGATCTCTTGGTTATTTAGTAGTGTATTGTTTAGCCTCCATGTGTTTGTATTTTTTACAGTTTTTTTCCTGTAACTGATATCTAGTCTCATAGCATTGTGGTCGGAAAAGATACTTGATACGATTTCAATTTTCTTACATTTACCAAGGCTTGATTTGTGACCCAAGATACGGTCTATCCTGGAGAATGTTCCATGAGCACTTGAGAAGAAAGTGTAGTCTGTTGTTTTTGGATGGAATGCCCTAAAAATATCAATTAAGTCCATCTTGTTTAATGTGTTATTTAAAGCTTGTGTTTCCTTATTTACTTTCATTTCAGATGATCTGTCCATTGGTGAAAGTGGGGTGTTAAAGTCCCCTACTATGATTGTGTTACTGTCGATTTCCCCTTTTATGGCTGTTAGCATTTGCCTTATGTATTGAGGTGCTCCTATGTTGGGTGCATAAATATTTATAATTGTTATATCTTCTTCTTGGATTGATCCCTTGATCATTATGTAGTGTCCTTCTCTGTCTCTTGTAATAGTCTTTATTTTAAAGTCTATTTTGTCTGATATGAGAATTGCTACTCCAGCTTTCTTCTGATTTCCGTTTGCATGGAATATCTTTTTCCATCCCCTCACTTTCAGTCTGTATGTGTCTCTAGGTCTGAAGTGGGTCTCTTGTCGACAGCATATATACAGGTCTTGTTTTTGTATCCATTCAGCCAGTCTATGTCTTTTAGTGGGAGCATTTAATCCATTTACATTTAAGGTAATTATTGATATGTATGTTCCTATTACCATTTTCTTAATTGTTTTGGGTTTTTGTAGGTCGTTTCCTTCTCTTGTGTTTCCTGCCTAGATAAGTTCCTTTAGCATTTGTTGAAAAGCTGGTTTGGTGGTGCTAAATTCTCTTAACTTTGGCTTACCTGTAAAGGTTTTATTTTCTCCATCGAATGTGAATGAGATCCTTGCTTGGTAATCTTGGTTGTAAGTTTTTCCCTTTCATCACTTTAAATATGTCCTGCCACTCCCTTCTGGCTTGCAGAGTTTCTGCTGAAAGATCAGCTGTTAACATTATGGGCATTCCCTTGCATGTTATTTGTTGCTTTTCCCATGGTGCTTTTAATATTTTTTCTTTGTATTTAATTTTTATTAATTTGATTAATATGTGTCTTGGCGTGTTTCTCTTTGGGTTTATCCTGTATGGTACTCTCTGTGCTTCTTGGACTTGACTATTTCCTTTCCCATATTAGGGAAGTTTTCAACTATAATCTCTTCAAATATTTTCTCAGACCCTTTCTTTTTCTCTTCTTCTTCTGGAACCCCTATAATTTGAATATTGGTGCATTTAATGTTGTCCCAGATGTCTCTGAGACTGTCCTCAATTCTTTTCATTCTTTTTTCTTTATTCTGCTCTGCGGTAGTTATTTCCACTATTTTATCTTCCAGGTCACTTATCTGTTCTTCTGCCTCAGTTATTCTGCTATTGATTCCTTCTAGAGTATTTTTAACTTCAGTAACTGTGTTGGTCATCACTGTTTCTTTGCTCTTTAGTTCTTCGAGATCCTTGTTAAATGTTTCTTGTATTTTCTCCATTCTGTTTCCGAGATTTTGTATCATCCTTACTATCATTACTCTGAATTCTTTTTCAGGTAAGTTGCCTATTTTGTCTTCATTTATTTGGTCTTGTAGGTTTTTACCTTGCTCCTTTGTCTGTAACATATTTTTTTGTCTTTTTTTTTTTTTTTTTTGACTGGTGTTGCTGTATTCCTGTCTTACTGGTTGTTTGGCCTGAGACATCCAGCACTGGAGTTTGCAGGCAGTTGGATAGAGTCAGGTCTTGGTACTGAGATGAGAACCTCTGGGATGCCTCACTCTGATTAATATTCCCTGGGGTCTGAGGTTCTCTGTTAGTCCAGCAGTTTGGACTCGGAGTTCCCACCACAGGAGCTCGGGCCCAACCTCCAGCCTGCGAACCAAGATCCCGCAAGCCAGTAACTGGGGGTTCCTCCTGTCCCCTTAGGTGTCTGTGGTCCCCCACTGGTGCCTGGCATGTGCCCTAGTTGTGCGGAGATGCGAATTCTGCATCCTCCTATTACGCTATCTTGACTCTGCAAGGATAAATTTTAGTATATCCATACAATGGAACACTATTGAAGAGTGAAAACAGCATGATGCATCTCAAAAAAACCATAATGTTGGGCAAAAGGGAAAACAAAAAATACATATAGCATGATTCTATATATATATAAAGATAAAAATAGGAGAAATAAAACAACATTTTTAGGGATCAATATATAGGTGGAAAACTATAAAGAAAAACAAGGAAGTAACTATTACAAAGGTCAATACAGAGGTTACATTTAGGGAAAAGGGAGAGCTTGTGATCAAGAAAAGACATTCTGGAGACTTGTGGAACTTAAAATAGCCTATTTCTTGACCCAGTTGGTTGGAATACAGGTGTTTGCTCTGTAATTATTTGTGAAACTGAATGTTTATATTTTATGCATTTTGCTGTATGTATGTTAGGCTTCAGAATTAAAAAAATAAAAAGAACAAGAACTTAGTGAACATGTTAAAATACCTAAGTTACTTGTAGACAGATTGATGTTGGTTTCAGTTTCTCACTAAGAATTAATTAAAACAATAATCGACAAGTGCAGTGGATGCTTCTGTGTAGTTTGCTGCGTAGAATCATTTATTCATAACTTAAATTTAGTTTTAGTGATTACAGCTCTCCCTCATATTCAGTACTGTCACCATGACTCAAAACTGAGTGCTATTTCCTTCCTCGAAGTATGTAGCACTGTGATCTATGTCAGTTACTCAGCATGTAGTACACAGCTGTCAGTTGGTTATAGATGGTGACTTGTTGCCTGCATAGACTTCTCAAGAATTCATGCCTTGTCTCCCCTACCGGATTGTAGTTGCCTTAAAGACAGGGCACTCTTCCTCATTTTTACTATAGATCAACTTCAGCGGGAGCGGATCCCACAGCTATTTAAGTGATGGTGGAGTTTTATTACAATGACTGAGTATATAAAGCTCATGCCTCCATTTTACAGATGCTGGGGATGACTAAGCTGGCTTTCTTGTCCCTTTGGGAAGATTCTCAAAAAAAGACATTTTCAGGGGCAGGGTGATGCTTTAGAGATTAGGCAAAAAGTGAAGTTAATTAAAAGGATACTAAAACTAAGAAAAAGAAAGCCATCAGAACAAAAGCAGCCATTCTCTCAGGCTCTCTCTCTTTCTCTGAGCCACATGGCCATTCGCCTTTGATTACTAAACATAAATGATGTAGTCTCTCTCTCCGGAAACTGGCATTTCTTAGTTCCCTGCGTACATGACTAAAGGTGGTGTCCCAGAGCTCCCTATTTACGCATTCCTAAATTCCAAACACACGTAATACTGACTCTTTCAAAAAAACAGTATGTATTCTTTTCTTGCTGATTCTTTGCTGATTACAAAAGTAGCAGATGCTAATAATTTAAAATATTTTTTAAATTACAGACTATTTTTTAGAACCGTTTTAAGTTCATGGAAAAAAAAGCAAAAATTACCAAGTTCTCATATACTTCCTCCTATTTCCTGCCACACACACACAGTTCCCCCTATTATTAACAACTTGCATTGCTCTAATACATTTTCTGTAATTGATGGACTGATATATTTTAAAATTTATTTTATTGAGGTAACATTGATTTATAACATTATATAAGTTTCATGTGTACAACATTATATTTCTAATTCTGTATACACTACAGCATGCTTACTACCAAAAATTTAGTTTCCCTCCATCACCATTCAGTTAATCCCCTTTACCTATTTCACCCTCCCCAGCTTTTCTGATGGGGATCCTCAAAGGACTGGCTTCTCTCTTGCTCATGTTGGAGCTCTGGCAGGTCCAACACAATCTAGCCACCTGGAGGAGAGTCGAGATGGTGCCTTCGGCTGGTAATATGAAATTTGTTGTTTAAAGGTAAACATGCAGACAAATACTGAATACTGTAATATTTTAATCATGATGAGTAAGTCACTTTTAATTCTAGTATAAAAGTTAAAGGAAAAAAGTATTAAAAAAACTATAATTTTAAAATGTTAAAAGATACAAATATGAACAGATGTAAAATGTGACAACAATAATATAAAGTGTGTGGGGGACTTAAAATGTAGAGGTTTTGTAGGTGACTGAACTTAAGTTGTTATCAGTCTGAAAATAGACTGTTACAGCTCTAAGATATTGTATGTAAGCCTCAACGTAACCATGTAAAAAAATACCTACAGCCTTATACGCATTAGGATTGCTACTATCAAAAAACAGAAAACAAGTGTCAGTGAGGATGTGGAAAAATTGGAACCCTTATGCACTACCGATAAGAATGTAAATTGGCACAGTGGCTGTGGAAAATTGCATGGCAGTTCCTAAAAAAATTAAAAATAGAAATACCATACAATCCAACAATTTCACTTCTGAGTACATACCCAAAAGAATGGAAAGTAGGGTCTCAAAGAGGTATCTGTACACCCATGTTCATAGCACCATTATTCACAATAGCTAAAATGTGAAAGCAACCCACGTGTCCATGGATAGATGAATAAGCAAAATGTGGTATATACATACAATGGAACATTATTCAGTCTTGAAGGAAATTCTGCAATATACTGTAATATGGATGAACCTTGAGGACATTATGCTAAGTGAAATAAGCCAGTCACAAAAAGACAAATACTGTATGATTCCATTTATATGAGGTACTTAGAGCAGTCAATATTATACAGACAGAAAGTAGAAAGGTGGTTGCCAGGGGCTGAGGGGAGGGGAGAATGGGGAGTCATTGTTTAAAGGGTACAGAGGTTCAGTTTTACAAGATGAAAAAGTTATGTGAATGTATTTAACACCACTGAACTGTACTAAAAAATGGTTAGGTTGGTAAATATCATGTTATGTATATTTTACCACAATAAAAAAGAAAAAAACAGACTTCCCTGGTGGCGGAGTGGTTAAGAATCCTCATGCCAATGCAGGGGACACGGGTTTGAGCCCTGGTCTGAGAAAATCCCGCATGCCGCAGAGCAACTAAGCCCCTGCGCCTCAACTACTGGGTCTGTGCTCTAGAGCCTGCGAGCCACAACTACTGAAGCCCACGCACCTAGACCCCATGTTCTGCAACAGGAGAAGCCACCTCAATGAGAAGCCCACGCACCACAATGAAGAGTAGCCACTGCTCGCCACAACTAGAGGAAGCCCGCACGCAGCAAAGAAGATCCAATGAAAGAAGGAAGGAAGGAAGGAAGGAAGGAAGGAAGGAAGGAAGAAACTACACAGAAGAAAGACAGGAATCAAAGCACAGCTATACAAAAAAACAACAAAACACAAAGGAAGACATCAAGAGAGGAAAAGGAAGACAAACTAATTAAAAGACTAACAAAAAGGGGGGAGTGGGGGTTTAAAAACTGTGCAACATTGACAAAAGGACCAAGATAATCAAGGCCCAGGACGGGATAGCCCCAAGGACCTGGGGTGTCTCCTCTCCCGAGGCCAGGAGCAGCAGCAGGGTGGAAACTGGGGGTCCCCCTAGCCCCTGCATGGCCCAGTGCATGGGCCTCTCCAGGTGGGGTGGTGACCCAAGGAAGAGGCCTCAGCAGTGTGTGCTCATGATGCAGCCTGGATGCCCCTACCACTCACTCTGCCGCAGAAGGAGATAGAGTGATAGCAACTCAGGAGCATCCTCCCCCATTGCTGAGGCTGTAACCCACTTGCTAAGAATGGCCAATTGCCACAGTGCCCTTGGTCTCGCTCCAGCGTGCTCTGGACCTCCTTCAGGACCCTCTCGTCACTGAGCAGAGCATGCTCCATCTCGGGCCGACCTCCTCTCCTCTCCATCACTTTGGCTGAGTTCCTGGCTCCGCCCAAGGCCTTCTCAGGGCCCGATCCATTGCGGGGGCGGCTGTAGTTCTTCGTTTCTGCTGAATCCACCAGACACTGGGGCTCAACCAGCCACTTGGTGGAGAGAGAGAAGTGCTCAAATTCGGAGGGTGAGATCAGGTAGAAACCTTGGCCATATTTGGTGAAGATGCAGAAAGCAATGCTGCTGACATCCACCCAGCAGAAGTAGTTATAATGAACCTGGGGCTTGAGCAGGGGCAGTGAGACCACCTGGACATCACCCACGTTGGTGAGGACAGCCAGGTGATGTTCCCTATAGTCCTCAGCTCGACAGCTGCGGAAGCAGGCCACAGTGACTCACTGCACCCGCCAGCCCTCTAGGGTGGTTAACTTCAGCTTCAGCCTGGCACTGATCTTGGGCAGCATGAAACACCTTGAACTGCTCTTCTGACACAGTGAGCAGCTGGTGGCTTCCCTGAATGTCCAGGCTCTTTGACAGGTCATGGGCCACTTCCAGGGACTTGAGAAGGGGCACACCGTGTCCATCCAGCATCAGGATGCCCACCAGGCAACAGCTGGATCTCCCTGGCCTGCTCCGCTCGCACCGGCTCATCTATTCTCTGCTCCTCGGGTGTCATGCACAAGGCAAAGGCATAGACAGTACTACCATTGGTGCCAGCCCACAGCAAGGGGCAGAGGCGAGAGTTGTTCCTCAGGTAGATGTCAGTGAAGTAGAGGGTCCGGACTAAGCCCACGAAGGTGTCTGCTGCCAAGTGGGCCTCCATCTTGCACTGCACGGGTGCCAGCTCCATGTTCTGCATGTGGGTCTGCTCTGCCCTGGTGCTCCCCTCCTGCACATCTCCTGGAGGGCCAGCGGGCCACTGCTACCTTTTGGACACCCGGCTGCGATGTGTCCAGCGGAAGGACTGGCACAGAGATGTCTTTAGGAACTTCACGTGGAACAGCGGGCCCTCCAAGGCTAGCTGATCACTGAGGCGTGTGCACTTGACAAAGACCTGCTGCTACTGCCGGTGGTCAAAGAGGCTGAAGCCGTGGCTGGTGCCGAAGGCCAAGAGGTGCCACTGGGAGTGCAGGGCCAAGAAGGTGACCACAACCAGGGGCTGGCACTGCACCAATACAAAGGGCTGAAAGCCAGGCTCAAAGCGCACAGGCCCCGGGCAGGCACACAGGCGTTCCTGCCCCTTCCAGCGGTAGCTTTCCTGGTCCTGCAGCAGGTCAGCCTCCACCTGCTCCACGGAGTGCTCCACCTCCTCGTCATTTAGCTCCAGCACCCTCACCTGCCCTGCCGTGGTGGCCACAACCAGGTAGCCACTGTATTTGCAGAGGAAAATCTTCTGGATGCCCAGCTGAGGATCATCACTGTGGGGGTCGAAGGAGCCCACCTTGCAGAGCAGGGACCACTCATCCTCGCCCTGGGCAGTGAGGCTCTCACTGGGGTCTGTGTTGGTGAGGAACACCTGCACAGTGCTGAGTTTGTAGAGCAGCAGCAAGCACATGCCAGAGGCATCCCAGAACCTCACCATGCTGTCCTCATGCCCTATGAGTTATGGGCCACCCCACGGTGGAGAAGTGTGTGTTCTGCCAGCTGGCAGCAGCGATGATGTGCTCCCACAGCTTCAGGGGGGATGTTGGAGACTTGGTGGGAGCAGGTGATGGCAGAGCAATTCAGGGAGGCCAGGTAGGGAGGCTAAATCTGCAGCCAACCGGCCGTCTGCAAGTCAATCACCACCAGCTCCTCCTCAGCCAGCACCACCTGAGCATAGGGGTCATCAAAGGCAGCCGCACGGTCCATCTCAACGAGAAGAGTAAAGTCGATGACTCGGGAGGTGAAGTCAGAGGCTGTCTGCTGGCTGTTGTGGACCACCGAGATGCAGTGGCAGTCCCCATAGCCGGCCCACAGCATGCCACCCTTGAAGATGGT
This sequence comes from Eubalaena glacialis, assembly GCF_028564815.1. Classification (NCBI taxonomy): domain Eukaryota; kingdom Metazoa; phylum Chordata; class Mammalia; order Artiodactyla; family Balaenidae; genus Eubalaena; species Eubalaena glacialis. The sequence continues at coordinate 72,050,991 of NC_083724.1, forward strand.
GAAGGGCAACCCCTGCTTGGTGGTCAGCCAGAAGATGTTGGTAATAGCTTTGCAAGGAAAAGGACCATAAGGCACACAGCTGTGCAGGGGCTCTGGTTGCTGGGTATCACCGGACACGGGCCACTGGCAGTAGCTGCTGTCAGAATGGTATCTATCAGATGACCATCCCGCTGCCAGCAGATATTCTCCAGTTGCTAGCTGCTGAGGAAATGACAGAGCACGCGGCTGCCCTGCAGGTCCCAGAAGATGATGAGGCCCAAGCTGTAGCCAATGAGGATCTGGTCGGGGTCCCAAGGATGTTCCTGCAGAGCCTCCACCACCTCAAACACCCACCGGTGGAGGGCTTCCTCTGGAAACTATGTTCATAGCAGCACTATTTACAATAGCCAAGACATGGAAACAACCTACATGTCCATCGACAGATGAATGGATAAAGAAGATGTGATATGTGTGTATATATGTATATATACACACAATGGAATATTACTCAACCATTAAAAAGAACGAAATAATGCCATCTGCAGCAACATGGATGGACCTAGAGATTATCATACTAAGTGAAGTAAGTCAGAAAGAGAAAGACAAATACCGTATTATATCACTTATATGTGGAATCTAAAACAGGACACAAATGAACATATCTATGGAACAGAAAGAGACTCAGACATAGAGAACAGACTTGTGGTTGCCAAGAGGGAGTGGGGATGTGGGAGGGAAGTATTGGGAGTTTGGGATTAGCAGATGCAAACTATTATATACAGGATGGATAAACAACAAGGTCCTACTGTATAGCACAGGGAACTATATTCAATAGCCTGTGATTAAACCATAATGGAAAAAAATATGAAAAATATTATATATATGTATAACTGAGTCACAATGCTGTATAGCAGAAATTAACACTGTAAATCAACTATACTTCAATAAAAAGTTTTTAAAAAGAAAAAAAATAGAACAGAAAATATCAAAGTATATCTCCCATAATACCAATAAGTGTTATTTCATGAGACTTGTTTCAGTTATGAGTATAGGTGCACACAAATGACATGGTGGGTTACAATGTTAACCATATTGATACTTGTTACTGTGAGTCACGGTATAAAATGTTTTTTTTCATGGTATAAAATGTTTGAAAGCTACTGCTCTCTGGTACCTAAACTAGAGGGATGCCTAATGCTCTATGAATGCTTACTGAATTGAACAAACTGAGTATTATGATACAGTCCATTTATTACAACTTCAAAGTTTCCACTTTAAAAGAATATAAAGTATAATGGTTATTGGAACAAAAGTAAATGGAGGGCTTCCCTGGTGGCGCAGTGGTTAAGAATCCGTCTGCCAACGCAGGGGACATGAGTTCGAGCCCTGGTCCGGGAAGATCCCACATGCCACGGAGCAACTAAGCCTGTGCACCACAACTACTGAAGCCCACACCTAGAGCCCGTACTCTGAAACAAGAGAAGCCACTGCAATGAGAAGCCCATGCACTGCAGTGAAGAGTAGCCCCCGCTCATCGCAACTAGAGAAAGCCCGCGCACAGCAACAAAGACCCAACGCAGCCAAAAATAAAATAAATAAATTTATTAAAAAAAAAAAAAAAAGTAAATGGATTCTGGGCTATGTGAAGCTACAGGGGGCAGGGCGGAGGAGTAGTAGAGAGGGATCCGAATACTTCCTGTTATATTTCAACAGACTTTCTCCACAATAACTAAAATGTGTCTATATTTAAGGAAGATTAAATACAATTTTGGCTAAGTTCACTTTGGAAAGCTTTTCTTGTTCACTGAAATCACCTCATGATTATAAAGTTCTGCATCTTTAAAATATCTGGTATAGGTAATTCCACCATGATTCATAAAAGGATCTTTCAGAGAAAAAAGCAAACAAACAAAACAAACAAAAACAAAAAACAAAAAACCTAACAGAAGACAATGAACTCAATGGTAGCAGTAAACCTTTTTCTGTCAGTAATTAACATTAAATGAAAAAATATTAAACTCTTTAGTTAAAAGACAAAGAGTGGCTGAACGAATTAAAAAAACAAGACTCAACTATATGCTGTCTAAAAAGGACACACAGGTTGAAAGTGAAGGGATGGAAAAAGACATTCCACAGAAATAGTAACCAAAATAGAGCAGGGTTGGCTATACTTATATCACACAAAATAGATTATAAGTCAAAAATTGTCATAAGAGACAGAAGGACATTATACTGATAAAAGTGCCAATCTACCAACAAGATATAAGAATTATATATATTACACACATCAGAGCACCTAAATATATAAAGCAAACATTGACAGTTTGAAGGGAGAAATAAACAATATAAAATAAGACAAGACAATAATAGTAAGAGACTCCACTCTCAGTAATGGATAGAACATCCAGACAGAAGATCAAAAAGGAAACAGAGGACTTGAACAAAACTATAGACTAAATGGACCTAACAGACATACAGAGTAAGTCCCCTACATACGAACCTTCAAGTTGCGAACTTTCAGAAATAGGAACGTGTGTTCGCATGTCCAATCACGTAAGTTAGTTCACTTGTCTGGCGTATATTGTCACTTGCATGCATCCTCTACAAGTAGTTGTGCTTCTGTGTACTTTACTGTACAGTACTGTACAGAGTACAGTAGTATAGTATCTTTATTTCAGCTAGATCTGCAAGAGGACGACTTCATTGAACTCCTTGCTGTGCAACATGAGGAGATTACTAATGAAGACCTGATGGAATTGGAGGCCCAGAGAAAGGATGAAGAGAGACAAGAGAAAGAAGAAGTAACTGAAGAACCGAAGAGATTCACGATGCAGGAAATGGCAAGGGGATTTTCTTTATTTGAGGAGGCACTGTTAGTTTTTGAGGCATAGGACCAGAATGTAGAACAGTACATGAAGGTTGCAGCAGCCGTTCAGAATGCAATCCAGTGCTACCATGTCACCTATGATGAGAAAAAAAGAGCTACTACCCAGACATCACTGGTTCGTTTTTTCAAGAGGGTAGACAGAATTAAATCCAGCAAGGAACCAGAACCTGTGCCATCGTCAGGTGTGAGTGAAAATTGCAGCTTGCCCTCTGTCTCCTATTGTTGTTGATCCTTCAGCTCTACCATCTCCCACCTCCTCTCCCTCCTCCAGTCAGTAACTCTTCTTGCCTGTTCACTCAACGCCAGCCCCTGTATGCCAGCTGTTGTACTGTACACTGTACTTTTCAAGGTACTGTACTGTAAAATTAAAAATGTTTTCTTTATTTTTTGTTTATGTATTATATGTGTGAAAAGTATTATAAACCTATTACAGTACAGTACTATATAGCCGATTGTATTAGTTGGGTGCCTAGGCTAACTTTGTTGGACTTACGAACAAACTGGACTTACAAATGTGCTCTCAGAACGGAACTCGTTTGTATGTAGGGGACTTACTGTATAGAACATTCCACCCAACAGCAGCAGAACACATTCTTCTCAAGTGCACATGGAACATTCTCCAGGATAGCTCACATTTAGGTCACAAAACAAAGTCTTAACAAATTTAAGAAGATTGAAATTATACCAAATATCTTTTCTGACCACAATGGAATGAAACTAGCACTCAATAGTAGACAAAAAACTGGAAAAATTAACAAATGTGGAAATTAAACAACAATAATCTTGAACAACAATTGGATTTAAAAGGAAATTTGAAAATACCTTGAGACAAACAAAAACACAACATATCAAAACATATGAGATCCAACAAAAGCAGTACTAAGAGGGAAGTTTATTGTCATAAATGCTTAATTAAAAACGAAAAAAAATCTCAAACAACCTAACTTTACACCCCAAGAAGCGAGAAAAAGAATAAATTAAGCCTACAGTTATCAAAAAGATGGGAATAAGAAAGATTAGAACATAAGTAAGTGAAATAGAAAATAGAAAAACAAGTGAAAAAAACCAATGAAACTAAGAGCTGATATTTTGAAAAGGTAAATAAAATTGACAAACTCTTAGAAAGACTAAGAAAAAAAAGAGATGACAAAATAAAATGAAAGAGAAGACATTTAAAAAGATGCCATAGGGGCTTCCCTAGTGGTGCAGTGGTTAAGAATCCGCCTGCCAATGCAGGGGACGTGGGTTCGAGCCCTGGTCTGGGAAGATCCCACATGCCGCAGAGCAACTAAGCCCGTGTGCCACAACTACCAAGCCTGAGCTCTAGAGCCCATGAGCCACAACTACTGAGCCCACGTGCCACAACTACTGAAGCCTGTGTGCCTAGAGCCATGCTCCGCAACAAGAGAAGCCACCACAATGAGAAGCCCACGCACCGCAACTAGAGAAAGCCCGCGTGCAGCAACAAGACCCAACACAGCCAAAAATTAATTAATTAATTAAAAAAAGAATTAAAAAAAAAAGATGCCATAGAAATTAAAAAGATCATAAGTGACCAGTATGAACAATTATACACCAACGAACTGGATAACCTAGAAATAATGGATAAATTCCTAGAAACATACAACCTACCAAGACCAAATCATAAAGAAAAACAAAGTCTAGGGAGTTCCCTGGTGGCCTAGTGGTTAGGATTCCCGGCTTTCACTGCTGTGGCCTGGGATCAATCCCTGGTCAGGGAACTGAGATCCCACAAGCTGCATGGCACAGCCAAAAAAAAAAAAAGTCTCAACTATAGTCTAACAAGACCTATAACTTGTATGAAGGTTGAATCAATAATCAAAAATCTCCCAAGGAAGAAAAGCCCAGGACCAGATGGCTTCACTAATGAATTCTACCAAACATTTTAAAAGAATTAATGCCAATCTGTCTCAAGCTCTTCCAAAAACTTGAAGAGAAGTATACATTTCCAAACTCATTTATGAAGTCAGCATTATCCTGATACCAAAGCCAGAAAAAGACACTACAAGAAAAGAAAACTACAGGCCAATATCCCAGATGAATACAAATGCAAAATCCTAAACAAAATACTAGCAAACCAAATTCAACAGCTTTTTAAAAGGACTGTAGATCATGACCAAGTGGGATTTATCCCTGGGATGCAAGAATGTTGGTTCAACATATACAAATCAATAAATGTGATACACCACAATACCAGAATATAGAATAAAAATTACACAATCATCTCAACAGATGAACAAAAAGCATTTGACAAAATTCAAATACCCTTTTATGATAAAAACTCTCAAAAAACTAGGAATATAAGGAAATTACCTCAACATAATAAAGGCCATATATGACAAGCCCACAGCTAACCTCACACTAAATGGTAAAAAATTGAAAGCTTTTCCTTTAATATTAGTAACAGACAAGGATAACTGCTCTTGCTACTTCTATTTAACATAGTACTAGAAATTATAGCTAGAACACTTAGGCAAGAAAAAGAAATAAAAGGCATCCAAATTGGAAAGAAAGAAGTAAAACTGTCCATGTTTGCAAATGACAATATCTTATATATAGAAAATCTTAAAGACTCCACCAAGAAACTGTTAGAACTAATAAATTCAGTAAATTTGCAGGATACAAAATCAACATACAAAAATCAGTTGTATTTCTCTATACTAACACTGAACTATCTGAAAAGAAAATTAAAGAAATATCATTCATAACAGCATAAAAAACAATAGCATATTTAGGAATAAATTCAAACAAGGATGTGAAAGACCCATGCACTGAAAACTATAAGACGTTGATAAAGACGCAAACAAATGGAAAGATATCCCATATTCATGGATTGAAGAGTTAATATTGTTAAAATGTCCATACTACCCAAAGTGATCTACAGATTCTATGTAACCCCTATCAAAATTCCAACAGCATTTTTCACAGAAGTAGAAAAAGCAATCCTAAAACTCATACGGAAACACCAAAGAACCTGAATAGATAAAGCAACCTTGCAAAACTGGAGGCACTCCACTTCCTGATTTCAAAATATATTACAGAGCTACAATAGTCAAAACAGTACTGTACTAGCATAAAGACAGAGATTTGGACCAATGCAACAGACTAGAGAGCCCAGAAATAAACATATGCATACATGGTCAACTGATCTTTGACAAAAGTGCCAAGAATACACAATGGGGAAAGGATAATCTCTTCAACAACTGGTGTTGGGAAAACTGAATATCTATATGCTAAAGAATGAAATAGTACCCTTATCTTATACCATACACAGAAATCAACTCAAAATGGATTAACTTTTAAAGAAGAGGTATGAAAGTGTAAAACTCCTAGAAGAAAATGTTGGGGAAAAGCTTCATTGGTCTTGAATATGATTTTTTTGTATATGACAACAGTAGCCCAGGCAACAAAAGCAAAACAGTCAACTGGGACTATATCAAACTAAAAAGCTCCTTTATAGCAACAGAAACAACAGAGTGAAAAGGCAATTTATGGACTCAGAGAAAATAGTTGCAAACTATATAACTTATAAGGGGTTAATATCCAAAATATGTAAGGAACTCCTACAACTCAACAGCCAAAAACCAAAACCTGATTTTAAAATGAGCTAAGGACTTGAATAGGCATCTCTCCAAAGTAGACATATAAATGGCTATCAGGTATATGAAAAAATGCTCCACAGTCTATAACCATCATGGAAATACAAATCAAATCAAAGCCACAGTGAAATATCACGTCACTCCTGTAAGGATGGTTATTATTTAAAAAAAAAAAAAAAAAAGACCACAAGTGTTGGTTAGGATGTGGAGAAATTGGAACCCTTGTCCACTGTTGGTGGGAAAGCAAAATAGTGTAGCCACTATGGTTAACAGTATAGAGGTTCCTCAAAAAATTAAAAACAGAACTACTGGGACTTCCCTGGTGGTCTGGTGGTTAAGAATCTGCGCTTCTAATGCAGGGGGCACGGGTTTGATCCCTGGTCGAGGAACTAAGATCCCGCATGCTGTGCAGTGTGGCCAAAAAATAAAAATAAAAATAGAACTACCATATGACCAAGCAATCCCAGTTCTAGGTATTTATCCAAAAGAATTGAAACTAGGATCTCAAAGAAATCTCCCATGTTCATCACACTCCATTACAGCACCAGTCACGATAGCCAAGATGTGAAAAAACATGAATGTCTATCAACAGATGAATAGAGTCATAGTGGTATACACATACAATGGATTATTAGCCTTTAAAAAGAAGGAAACTCTGCAATATGCAACAACATGGATGAACCTTGAAGATATTATGCTAAGTGAAATAAACCAGTCAAAGAAAGACAAATATTGCACGATTTCAGTTATACCAGCTACCTAAAATAGTCCAATTCATAGAATCAAAATGTGTAATGGTGGTTGCCAGGAGCCAGAGAGAGGGGATGTGTGAATTATTAATCAATAGGCGTAAAGTTTCAGTTAAGCAAGATGAATAAGTTCTAGAGATCTGCTCTACAACACTGTATCTATCCTATAGTCAACAATACTGTATTGTATACTTAAAAAACTACTAAGAGGCTAAATCTCAAGTGTTCTTACTAAAATTAAACTCTGAAATGGGTCTCACTGAGTTAAAATCAATGTGTTAACAGGACTGTGTTCCTTTCTGAAGCTCTGTAGGATAATTTGTTTCTTGCCTTTTCCACTCTCTAGAGGCCTTCCACATTCCTTGGCTTACTGCCTCTTTTTTCATCTTCAGAGCCATCACCATCAGACTAAGTCTTTCTCACACTGCCAGCTCTCTGGTTCTTTGTTATGCCTCTCTCTTCCATTTATATGAATTACAATTACATTGGGACCATCTGGATACTCTAGGATAATCTCTATACACGTGGCAGAGTGAATAATGTCCTCCAAAGATATCCAAGCCTGAGTTCCTGGAACCTATGATTGCTACCACATATGGAAAAAGGGACTTTTGCATATGTAATTAAATTAAGGATTTTGAAATGGGGAGATTATCCTAGATTATCTGGGTGAACTCTAAATTAATTGCAAGTATTCTTATAAGAGAGAGATTGAGGGAGATTTCATGAAAGAGAGGTGAAGGAGATATGACAGAAGCAGAGATTAGAGAGATGTGCTTCAAAGATAGAGGAAGGGGCCCCAAACCAAGGAATACAAGTGGCCACGAGAAGATGAAAAAAACAAGAAAAGGGACTTTCCATTCAGAGACTCCAGAAAAAAATCGGCCCTGAAAACATTTTGACTTTAGCCCAGTGAAAACTGATGTTGGCTTTCTGACATCCAGAACTGTAAGAGAATAAATGTGTGTTGTTTTAAGCCACAGAACTTGTAGCAACAATAGGAAACTAATATACCATCATCTCAAGGTCTGCTGATTACCAACCTTAATTCCATCTGAAACCTTCATTCCATTTTTCCATTCCATTTTGAATTTAATATAGTCACAGTTTCCAGGAATTAGGACATGGACATCTTGGGGGTAAGGGCATTATACTGCCTACCACAACTTCACACACAGTGAAAGTCCAGGTGAACAAAATATGTCAATGTCAAACATTAACAGAAAATGTAGGGGAATGTGTTCATAATCTTGGGTGTGTAAAAGGCCTTAAGACAACAAAGTTGTTAAGACATCTTTTTAAAAAACTGATACATTTGCTTCCATCAAAGTTTTAAAATTCTGTAGGCTAAATAATACCATATATAAAGTAATAATACAAGCAACAAGCTGGCAGAAAACATTTGTAACATATATAACCAAACATTAATAGCCCATTTTATACTAGTAAAAAATAGAAAATGACTTAAGTGTCCATCATTAGGGGAATGATTAACTAAATCGTACATTTATCCATACAATAGGCTACCTACAGCAGTTTAAAAGAATGAGGGAGAATCTTTCTGATTCTTTGCAAAAATCTCCAAGACATATTGATATTCTAGACAGTTATAGAACAGTGTGTACTGTGTGATGCTATTGTAAGGGGGGAAACAACATGCGCCAAACAAAGTCATAAAGTATTTCCCCCAACTTTATGAGGATATCGGCAATTACCTCTGGGGAAAACAGCAGCAGCAAAGGGGAACATTAATTTTGTTCTATATCATTTGAATGCAGACACACTCATGTATAAACTGCATAATATTTTTTAAAGCACAGTTTTGTCTTGCTCATCACTGTATCCAAGCAGCCAGCACAGTACTTGATAGGTAATGTTTGTTTAGTGAATGAAATCCAAAGGGATGGGACTTACTGCTAATGCTAAATCCTGTGCTGGTGGGAAAATGCTCTGGTTGTACCTAAATTCTTCCTGCTTCAAGCCCTGCTTGGTCTTCCTTTGGGAACTGCTTTGGGGAAACTGGAAGCCTGAGCCAGAAGTGTGTGTGTGTGTGTGTGCGCGCGCGTGCGTGCACGTGCTAGCATGTATAATAATTTATATTCTTTATGTTTAATCCAGACAACAAGCCTGCAAAGTAGTCACCCTCATACCCATTTTACAAATGAGGAAACTAAGGCTTAGATAAGGGACTAACTGAATGACTTACCCTGGAGTTTTCTTTTTTCTCTTCCTGTAAATGCAATTTTGACAGTTGCAGAATTCTTACAAAACAGAATGTGGTCAGTTCAAGAAACAACTTCCTTCTACCAGTACTTGACTTGCTTTATTAGTTATTTGTTTTACTTGTATTAGATAGTTCATACACTTGTTTTTAAAACTGGCAGTAAATTGTATTCAGTACATCTACTTCCCTCCCTTGAGACAATAGTCAACAACTTTTTGTGTGTCTTTCCAGAAATATTCTATGTACATACAAGCACACATACAAATATTTCTAAAGTTTAATTTGAAGCATTTTACATACATTGTCCGGTACCTCTCTTATTTCACTCAACAATGTATCTTGGAAATCATTACATATTTGCTAGATCTGCTACATTCTGGACCATAGCTGTACATGATTAATTTTAGAGAAGCCTCATAATTTAATTAATCCCTCCTCATTTATGGCCACTGAAATTGTCTCATATCTTGTTATTACAAAGCTACAGTGGCTATTGTTATACATGGGCCATTTTGCACATGTGCAAATGTATCTGCAGAATAATTTCTAGAGAAGCAATTGCTGAATAAAATAGATGTCCCTTAAAATTTTTCATGGATATTGATAATTTTCCTCTGTAGATGTTATATAATTTCACTCTCCCCAAGCAATGTTTATTCGTACCCCACCTCCAACACTTGGTAACATTTTCTTATACAAGAGGGAAAAGACAGAAAAAAGAAAAGAAAAAATCTATTTCATTTGCATTTGGCACCCAAAGGTAGTGTCTTCAACCTTGCCCAGGGGCAAGTTGCAGTTCCATCAACCCCCCATTTCCTGCAACTGTACTACTTTTCAACTGAAACTGTGAAAACTATTCCCCTCTCTTTTACTTTATACATGATTGATCTACTTCATGTAGGACTGGGCATGGAAATTATTAATTCTGCTCTTCTATTGAAAAGATATCACTCCTTTCAAGCTGATCGACCCCTCACAATCCTAGGTCACTTTCTGAGGGCACTTTCCAGAAATTTCCACCTTTGGTTCTGCGGTGTAGCTACTGCCTCCTCCTGAGAACTATTTACTTGAGGTACTTTTCCTGGCAAAAAAGAAACACACTGTCCCCATTTCTTTCTTCCCCCCCTTTCATCAATCTCACCTCAAGTGTTTTCCTTAGGAAAACACTTTATTTCATTACTATTTAGCTTTGTGCAAACTAGTTTCCCCAGTTCCCCAACTACAAAGATAGACTCCTTGATTTCTAAGGCCAAATCTATTTTTTCTTACTATTCCTATACAAAGCTTGAAAATATGGCAACTGATTAAAAAAACTTTTTACATGTTAAAATAGCTTTAAAATTACATAGCAACTAATAGTGACTTAGAGGTTAGCAGGTAGAAGGATCCTGAGATGTACTTCCTGGATTGCTAACTTCAAATTTCATCTGTGACAACAGTTTTCTCACCTGAGTTATTAACAACAACAACAACAACAAAAATCATTTCATTATATGATTTATAGTGAGGGGAGCACTATTTCTCTCTCTCTCCTCACCTCCAATTAAGAAAAAATACTGGGCTTCCCTGGTGGCGCAGTGGTTAAGAATCTGCCTGCCAATGCAGGGGACACGGGTTCGATCCCTGGTCCGCGAAGATCCCACATGCCACGGAGCAACTAAGCCCGTGCGCCACAACTACTGAGCCTGCGCGTCTGGAGCCTGTGCTCCGCAACGAGAGGCCACGATAGTGAGAGGCCCGCGCACTGCGATGAAGAGTAGCCCCCGCTCACTGCAACTAAAGAAAGCCCGCGCACCGAAGACCCAACGCAGCCAAAAATAAATAAATAAAATTAATTTATATTTTTTTTAAAAAAAGAAAAAAGTAAAAGCTACTATCACTAGCTTCTTCTGGGTAGAGTTAACATGTTGATTTGTTCTCTTATTCATCACAAAAATCTTTCTGGCAATCTTTACCAAATCAAAGCTATTTGGCTTGGTTGGAAAATAGATGTGATTTCAGTCCATTAAGAAATTTGTCTTTGTTTGAGGGGAAAGATTTTCTCAGAAGGTAACTAGAAGAGAACATTGGTAGATTCATGAACAATACCAGTACTTTGTTTTGTTTTTATCTTTCCTTAGAGATGGTGAGTCCTGTAGTCCTACTGCCTGGCCAGTGCCTGGCATATAAGAGGTGCTCAATAATTATCTCTTGAGTCAATTAATGAATAAGATTACTTACGGAGAAAGAACTCCTCACATTCTTCCCCCTCAGCTCTCACATATCTTTTCCTAGTAAACTGGAGTGCAAACAGGGTCGGGGGGAGCTCCATTATCCACCTGAATGGAGACAGAGGTTAGGGAATGATTATTCTGTTTGCTCATAAATACCTTAAAGATATTAATAAACAGAGGAGATAACTTAAATAATTTCAGGTAGCAGTCCATAGGCAGAAAATGTAAATGCAGACTTGCTCCTTGGCTGCGATCCCTCAAGAGAAACAATTCTCTAAGAGCAAGCCGTCTACAGACAGAACTCGGGCAACACCCGATGATTTACTCAGCTATTTAAAGGAAAAGACAATTGAGATTTCAGAAAACAGACTAAATTATTGTAAGACAGTTCACTCAAAGAAAAGTTCAAATAGGAAAAAAATGGAATAATAATATTCACTTTAAAATAGGTATGTTTGCTTATTGCGCGAACGTTATTGCTTAAATCCGGTACGTGAGTTCTGGGAGGAGGTGCTTCCTTTCCCGCCGGCCGCCCGGCCTACGCGGGCACCTGGGAGACGCGGCCAAATCCAGGGCTACTCTCTGGGGCCTCGGGCTCCCAGGTCGCTGCACCCGGCGCGCTCCCCTCTGAAGCTAGAAAAATGCCTCAGTCCGGCAGTACCTTTTTTTTCTTTCCTCCACGGCTGATTGGCTACGAAGTTTCGTCCGTTATTACGGGAAAGCCCCGGCCTCCGGCCTCCGAGCCGAGCTGCGGTGCCGCAGCCTCCCCTCCGGCCTCAGGGCCCCAGCCGTCTAGCTTAGAACCGCTCCCTCTTTCCTCTTTCTCGCTCCCTTTCTCTCACCCTCCTCGCTCTCTCTTTTCTTTGTTTGTTTGTTTTTTAAACCAGAGAAAGCCGCCGAGTTTCTCGGCCCGCTCTCGGGTGGCCCCGGCCCAACCCCGCGCGTTTCACTTCCACGTCGCTCCGGCGGCGCAAGCGGCCGGCCGGGCCGGCGCTTTGCGTGCTCGGGAGACGCGCACGTGCACGCTCTGCTCTGCGAGCGCAGGTTCGAGAGGAGGTCTGGTTGGCCGGAGGCCCTTGGGGCTTACAAGTGAGCGTCCGTGCTGCCCCTGAGGCGCTCCAGCCTGCTGGCAAGCGGCAGGGGAGTGACTGCGTGTGAGGAATCTCCAAAGGAGAAGAACAGGGTGTGCGTGCGTGCAAGAAAGTTGAGGAAAGAAGGGCCAGCTCTTAACAGTGCAAAAAAGAGAAAGCGGGGCGGTGGAGAAAATTTGGAGGGGAGTAGCTGGCTGTTAGAGTTAGAGGGGGCTTCGGAGAAGTGGTGGGGGACAGGTAACCCAGAGGGTGGGAAGGCGGGGCATGGAAGACTTGCGTCCCAGTCACAGAGGATGTATGGAGGAAGGAACTTGGCACATCAGAGGCATTTTGCCATTCTGCTCGAAAGCAAAACAAAACAAAAATTAGAAGGGACGTCAATGGAAATGGCAGAATAGGAAGCTGCACGGGCCCGTCCCTACACAGAAACCCCAAAAAGATAAGTGTCAGAATTGACTTTGTGGGAATTCTGAGAAATAGCTGAACGTTTGTAGCATCCAAGTGAATCCTCAATCAAGAAAAAGATGACTTAAACACAACATAATGGGGACATTACTAGCGAATTTAAGGGAATAAAAAGGATTACGAGAGAAAACTCTGAACAGTGTACACTAACAAGTTAGGTAACCTAGATAAAATGGGCAAATTCCTAGAAACACACAGACCCCCAAAACTGATTCAAGAAAAAAGAAATAGGAAATCTGAACAGGCTTATAACAAGAGATTGAATCAGTAGTTTAAAAAACAAAACAAACAAACAAACAAAAAACCCTTCTGACAAAAGTCCAGGACCAGATAAGATGGCTTCACTAGTGAATTGCATCAAACTTTTAAGGAACAATTAACACTAATCCTTTTCAAACTCTTCTAAGAATAGAAAAGCAGTGAACACTTCTTAACTTATTTGATGGGGCCAACATTACCTGATGCCAAACCCAGAGACATCACAAGAAGAGAAAATTTCAGACCAATATCCCCTATGAATATAGATGCAAAAAATCCTCAATAAAATCCTTGCAAACCGAATCCAGCAAAATGTTAAAAGAATTACACACCATGACTAAATGATATTTACCTCAGGAGGGATTCAACATATAAAAATCAATCAAAGTGATATACAATATCAATAGAATGAAGGAAAAACGTGATCATCTCAACCAATGCAGAAGAATAATTTGACAAAATCAAACACTTTTTCATGATAAAAACATTCAACAAACTGGGAATAAAGAGAACTCCCTCAATCTGATTAAGGGCGTTTATGAAAAAAAAAAAAACTACAACTAACATCAATAGTGAAAGACTGAAAGATTTCCCCCTAAGATCAGGAACAACAACAACAAAAAGAATGCCTGCTTTTGCTTCTTCTATTCAAAATTGTATAAGCAGCATTGTCCTGAAAGTTCTAACTTGAGCAATAAGGCAAGAAAAAAGAAATAAGAGGCACCCTGGCGGTCCAGTGAGTAAGACTCTGCACTCCCAATGCAGGGGGCCCGGGTTTGATCCCTGGTCAGGGAACTAGATCCCACATGCCACAACTAAGAAGTCCACATGCCACAACTAAGGAGCCCACGTGCCACAACTGGGACCTGGTGCAGCCTAAATAAATAAATAAATAAATATTAAGGAAAAAAAGAAACAAGAGGCATCCAAATTAGAAAGAAACAAGTAAAACTACCCCTCTTTGCAGATGACATGATCTTATATAGGAAATCATAAAGAATCCACAAAAAACTATTAGGGCTAATAAACAAATTCAGTGAAACTGCAGGATAAAAGATCAACACATGAAAATTAGTTGTATTTCTAAACACTAGCAATGAACAATCCAGATAGGAATCTGAGAAAATTCAATTTTCAGTAGCATTAAAAAGAGTAAAATACTTAGAAATAAATTTAACCAAATAGGTGCAATACTTGTACACTGAAAACTACAAAACATTGTTGAATTAAAGAAGACCTAAATGAATGGAAAGACATCCTGTGTTCATGAATTAGAAGACTTAATAGTGTCAAGATGGCAAAAGTACCTAAAGTAATCTACATATCCAGTGCAATCCTAATGAAAATCCCAATGGCCTTTTCTTTGGTACAAATGAAAAAGCTGATCCTGAAACTTACATGGAAGTGCAAGGGAACCCAGATAAAACTTGAAACAGGTCAACATTATTTTGAAAAGAAGAACAGAAATGGAATACTCACACTTCCCAATTTCAAAACATACTGCAAAGCTACAGTAATCAAAGCAGTGTGGAACAGACATTAAAAATACACATATATCTCAGTGGAATATGATTGAGAATCCAGAAATAAACCAATACATCTATACTCAATTGATTTTTGACAAGAATCCCAAACCATTCAATTGACAAAGAACAGTCTCATTAACAAATGGTGATAGGACAACTGGAGGTCCACTTGCAAGGGAAGGTACAACCCTACCTTACACCATATGCAAAAGAATACATCAAAATGCATCAAAGACTTAAGTGTGAGCTATAAAACTCTAAAAGTCATGGAAGAAAACATAGAGGTAAATCTTCAACAAGGACCTACTGTATAGCAAAGGGAACTCTGCTCAATATTATGTAACAACCAAAACAGGAAAAGAATTTGAAAAAGAATAGATACATGTATATGTATAACTGAATCACTTTGCTGTACACCTGAAACTAACACAACATTGTTAATCAACTCTACTCCAATATAAAGTACGAAGTTAAAAAAAAGAAAACATAGAGGTAAATCTTTATGACCTTGGATTTGGTAATGGAGTCTTGGATATGACACCAAAAGCATAAGCAACAAACAAAAAAACCAAAATTAATTAGACTTCTTCAAAACTAAAATCTTTTGTGCGTAAAAGGACACTCTCGGGACTTCCCTGGTGGTGCAGTGGATAAGACTCCGTGCTCCCAATGCCGGGGACCCGGGTTCGATCACTGGTCAGGGAACTAGATCCCACATGCATGCCTCAACTAAGAGTTTGCATGACACAACTAAGGAGCGCATGTGCCGCAAGTAAGGAGCCTGCCTGCTGCAACTAAGGGGACTGCTACAACTAAGAAGCCCCCCTGCAGCAATTAAGACCTGGCATGACCAAATAAATAAATAAATAAATTTTTTTAAAAAAAGACACTATCAGTAAAGTGAAATGACAGCAGATAGAATGAAAGAAAACATTTATAAATCATATATTTGATAAGGATCTAGTATCTATAATATACAAAGATTTCATACAACTTAACAGCAAAAAGAAAAGCAACCCAGTTTTAAAATGGGCAAAGGACTTGGAGAGACATTTCTCCTAAGAAAATATACAAATGACCAATAAACACATGAAAAGATACTCAACATCTGTAGTCATTAAGGAAATGTAAATCAAACCCACAATGAGTTACCACTTCATACCCACTAGGATGGCTTCTAAAAAAAAACAAAAAAAAAAACAAAGGAACAACGGGGGCTTCCCTGGTGGCGCAGTGGTTGAGAATCTGCCTGCCAATGCAGGGGACACGGGTTCGAGCCCTGGTCTGGGAAGATCCCACATGCCGCGGAGCAACTGGGCCCGTGAGCCACAACTGCTGAGCCTGCGCGTCTGGAGCCTGTGCCCTGCAACAAGAGAGGCCGCGACAGTGAGAGGCCCACGCACAGCGATGAAGAGTGGCCCCCGCTTGCTGCAACTAGAGAAAGCCCTCGCACAGAAACGAAGACCCAACACAGCCAAAAATAAATAATAAAATAAATAAATAAATTTTTTTAAAAAACGGAAAATAACAAGTGTTATTGAGGATGTGGAGATATTGCAATTCTTGTACATTGCTGGTAGGAATGTTTAATAGTGCAGCTGCTGTGGAAAACAGTTTGGCAGTTCCACAAAAAGTTAAACATATTATTATATGACCTAGCAATTCAACTCCTAGGTATATACCCCCGAAATTGAAAACTATTCAAAAAAAATACTGGTATACAGACGTTCACAGCACTGTTCACAAAAGCCAAAAGGTGGAAACAACCCAAACGTTCATTACCAGATGACAAGATAAACAATGGAATATTATTCGGCCATAAGAAGGAGTGCTACATGCTACAACATGGATAAACTTCAAAAAAAAGTATGCTAAGTGAAAGAAGACAGACACAAAAGGCAACATATTGTATGATTCCACTTACCATCAAGTGTCCAGAATAGGTAAATCCATAGAGACAATAGATTAGTGGTTGCCTGGGTCTGGGAACAGGGAGGATCTAATGAATATGCTTAATGGGTATGGGGTCGCCTTTGGGGATGATGAAAATGTTGGAACTAGATAAATGGCGATGGTTGCACAACATTGTGAGTGTACTAATGCCACTAAATTATACCCTTTAAAATTGTTAATCTTATGTGAATTTCACCTCAATAAGCAACGGAGACTGAGGCAGCCCCAGCTGAAGTTGGAGCTACGTTCCTGCAACATCCTTGCCCTGGCAAAGAAGCGGAGCTGCTTTTGGCTTGGGTGGCGGTCACAGCCACAACCTCACAGCCCGCCGCTGGCGAATTCCGGAGCGCTGGGCCGGCCTGGAGGGCCAGCTCACGCAGGCCCCAGCGGGACGCAGAACTCTGCGCTTGGTTGTGGGTCACGTTCTGCAGGCTCCGCCACCTTCTATTGGCTGTGACGCTTTGTGCAAAATACCCAAAACCTTACTTACGGGGCTCGGATTCTGGAGCCAGGTAAGTAAGGGAAGTCTCAATCTGAGGTCTCCCTGGAGTTTCCATTTATCACTTTTTACCCCTTTTCATCGATCTAAAGTCCCAACTTTTGACATTTCATTATCTGAAATCCGAATGTGTCTTATTACTCTATGGTATGCACTCTTACCTGCAGCGTTTTTCTTTCTAAGAGGTATGTGAAACAATGGTGAGTCTCGGAAACAATGCTATATCTGCGATTCAATGAAATAGGCCTTAAAATTTCTAGTTATGTGTTGTGTGCTTATTAGTTGATGTCCCTGGCCCTGTCCAGGGACATCTGTTCCCCCCGCCCCCCCCCCACACACAACTATACCCCTGGTAAGGTGCCATAATAGGTGCTCAATAAATGTTGACTGAGTGAACGGAAAGAACCCTATTTGTTTTAAACTTTTTTGCGCCTGGGCTCCGCCCCTTGCGGGCAGTTTGACACAAGAAGCGTCACGTAATCCATTTAAGCTTCGTTTTCCTAGTTCACAAAATGGCTGTAATAACCTCAGCGCCTGGCGGGTGCGAGGCTCGAAAGAGGAAGTGCCCGCTTAGATGTGTTCCCAGAGCCTGAGTACTCGCTCCCGAAAACTCTAACCCGATGAAAAGACAAGAACAGTGTCGGTTTTTTGTTTTTGTTTTTTTAATTTTATACCAAAATTTAAGGGAAGGAAGAGGGGGGCAGTTCCAATTTTTAAAAAGCGTTATTTGATGAATTGGAACTAAGCAGGGAAGACAGATATGGTGGGGGTAGTTCTTGTATCCAAACTTCGACGACTGAAGATCAAAATACGTAGTCGAAGTGTCTCTACATTTCAATGATTCTTTAGGGCGGGACTGTCTGTAGAAGGCAGAAAGAAAAAAGACATTAGAAACCAGAAGTCAAAGACGTGCGACCCTCCCTCCTCTCTCGCAGCCCCCCACTGGCTATGCAGACACCTCTTCTTAACATCCACCATCCTCAGCACAGGGTCTGTCTAGGGAGTCTGGACCCTCCCAGCCGCCGCCGCACTCCCGAGCCTCCCCGATCTCGCAGCGCGTCCGCTTGACCCGCTGGGCTTCTCCGGGCTCGCCAGGCCGCTCCCGCGCTCGGGACCCGCCCGACGAGGGCAGGGAGAGAGCAGCCGCGCAACCTGCGGGGTTGCGAGAACCAAGCAGGTCTATAACGAGTGCCAAGTTGTTTGCCACACAGAATGCCAGGCGACTGGAGGTGAAGGGGTCGCCTTGCCCTTCGAACGTCCCCAGGTAACAGCGATTCGGCGAACTCGCATAACCAGAGAGCACCTCAGGCTCGGGGGCGCTCCGCAGTGTGAGAACCTTCGATTCCAGTCCTATCTCCCAAACCTGCTAATGGCTTCCTAACGTTTCTAGAACAAAATCCATGTTTTGATCTAACATCCTTTTTTTTTGGACTTACAGGGCCACTACGTTATCTGGCCTCTGCCCTCCTCTTTGATCTCGTTGCGTACTCGCTCCAGCTGGCCTTTGGGTCCCTTAAACTGCCAAGTTCTTTTTCACGTAAGTTTTTGCACTCGAGTTTCTCTGCCTCCCGTGGCTAATCTCTTCTCATGACTCAGGTTCTCTGACCACTCTTAAGTCTCCCCGCCTATTCACACTTCACTCTTATCCACCACATCGGTTTTACAAACTCACTCTTCGAAATACACTGTTATATTGCTTAAAAATCTACTTCCCAGAATGTAAGCTCTATGAGGGCAGGATTCCTGTTTTGTCCTATTCACTTTTGTGTCTCATCTAGAACAGGGCTGATCACGCAAGTAGGAACTTAAAGAAAAAAATAGGAAGGAAGGAAGGGAGGGAGGGAAGGAGGGAGGGATCGTGTGTGTACCTGGGTTAAATATCTTAGGTTTGATTATTCATTTGCCTGTGGCCCAACTCGATCATCTAAATTCTCCTCCTCTTCAGCTCCTCCCAGTTCTTGCTCCGCCCAACAGCCCTGTGATTGGCCCCTAGTCCTACGCCGCATTCCATACGGAAGCTTCAGTTGGAGGAGAGAGAGGGTGGCAGGCTAAAGGAGGTATGGGTGCCTCTCACACCCAAGGCCTAGCACTCAAGACATCTCCCAAAGGTCCAGAGCAAGCCTTTCCACTCCGTCCTCCTAGGCTCCCCTAAGGCACAGGGAGCCTAGTGCCCCAGTTCTGAGCCAAAATACGATAGATTTCAATCTCTTCGAAGTCATGGTTTACCTTAAATTTTCGCGTAATTTCGTATATTGCTATAGATAGATAGGTAGGTAGGTAGATAGATAGATAGGTAGATAAAATGATTCCCCCTTCAGAAAAAAGTCAGAGTAAAGTTGGTATTTAAGCAGGTAGGAGTGAGGTGGGGGAAATGGGCCAAGGGAAAAGAAGTCTTCGTGGTCGTAGGAAGAGGCAAGGAGGTCCACGTATCCATCATAACAGAATGCTTAAGAGAGGGAAAAGCTTAAGAGAGTGTCTCTGTTTCTCAGAGAGTGCAGCGAATCCCAGTGTGCAGACTGCGAGAGTTGGCGAGGTCTCCATCCCAGTCGCCCTCAGAACCCACTGGGGGAGCTCTGAAAAACTCCACCGCATAGAGCGGAAGGTCAGATTTAGTAGAGTTTTGCAATAGAGCCGGGAATGATAGATCTCTGCCAGATGATGCCACGCGCAGTTGGCTTTGGAAATTCCAGGGTTGGTTCAGCGGCCTTGTTAAACTAATGGGGAAACTGGGGGCCGTTGAAAGGTTGAAAGGATGCAGCTAGCCAGCTAATTTGCAGGAAGAGGGGCCACTAGACCTCTAGCCTCCGGAGTGCTCAATTTTCCACCGTCTGGTTCTCAAGTGTTTAGGGGATGGGAGGCACGGTTTATGGGATGGGCTTTAACGTGCGACAGTCCATCTTGGGCTATTTCCCGTCTGCAGTCCTAACGAGGCAGCGCGATCGGGAGACGAGTTGTCCCACGGGTTGGCAGGGTGAGCTGAGGTAGGACCAAATACCCTAGTCTCCTGGGCCCAACTTTCTCTTCCGAAAAGTGAGTGCGCTGGGCTGCGGAAGCTGAGTTCAAACTCGTGGATCAGCCACCTCACCTGCGGGACCTTCCGCGGAGTCTGCGCGGGCGTGGCTCCCGCCTTCGGTGTCCCCTGCAGCCGCGCGCAGGTAGCGGGCGACGTCGCGGTGGCCCCGCTCCTCAGCCAGGTCCACGGGCAGGCGGCCCCAGGCGTCGCGCACGTCCAGCCGCGCCCCGGCTCGGTGCAGCGCCACCAGCGTGTCCAGGAAGCCCTCCCGGGCGGCGTCGTGCACGGGTCGGGTGAGGGTGGCGGGGTCCGCGCAGTTGGGGTCCGCACCGTGGAGCAGCAGCAGCTCGGCCACGCGGGCGCTGCCCATCATCATGACCTGCCGGAGAGAGCAGAGCGGTCAGGACCGGGGTGGGGGCAAGCGCAGGAATAAAGAAACTATTTGCGGAGCCCCCAGCCCTTGCAGACGCCCTTACAAGCCATAGGTGTCTAGGTACTACTTTCTTTCAGTTGCCAACTCGCTTAGCCAGTTCTCCTACCTATTCCATTTTCCTGTACACATTCTGTTATATTCTCCAACGTTTTGCAGGGTTCCAGCCACGCACAGAAAACTGCCAGAGTCACAGACAACAGCAAAAGGGTGAGGAACAAACTGGCTTTCACTACAGCCTAACCTCCTGTATTTTCTTCCTCATTTTGATGTGAAATTATGTAAGCCTCGGAGATTTTGTATGGTTCACTGCTGTATATCCAAGCCCAGAACGTGGTAATTGTTTAAAAGCAAAAATGAAAAAGAAAAAAAAAACCGACAAAAACTTAATTCTTGCAAAACTTTAAGCTACCCTTGGTTTCCCTGAACGTTAAACTTCAATTTCTTTAAGAATAAAATGAGAAAGTTTGTCTAACCAGCCCTAAAATTCCTTCTTCTGGTAAACTAAGTAATGCCCCCCAAAGATGTCCACTTGCTAACACTCAAAAGCTGTGAATTTATTACCTTATATGGCAAAGGGGACTTTGCAGATGTGGTTAAATTAAGGATTTTGAGGGAGATTAACTTGTATTGTCAGGGTGGGCTCAACTTAATTACAAGTTTCCTTATAAAAAGGACACAGTCAGAGAGAAGATATAAGAATGGAAGCAGAGGTCAGAGAGAAGATGCAGGGGCCAAGAGCCAAGGAAAGTTGACTGTCACTAGACATTGGAAAAGACAAGGAAATGGATTCTTCCTCAGAACTCCCAACAGGAGTGCAGTCCTGTGGATCCATTTTAGACTTCTGACTTCCAGAACCATAAAATAATACATTTATGTTGATACTAAATTTGTGGTAATTTGTTATAGCAGAAATAGGAAACTCAGACACTTCCCAAGATTACACTCTGAGAGTTCACTAAGTAGGGGGTGCTCATCTCATTTGGCTCCTAAATAATCTTTGATACAAAGCCATTACCAAAGAGGAATTTTGAAATGGTGTTCACAATCACAGCAACCTTACAATCTGGGTGGTGGTGGTAGACTATTCTTTTTTTAGGGTAACCATTATTTGGTTATATTAGCAAGACCATAGTGACTATAAAGAGGAATTACTTATTTTTAGTTACATTCTGTATTAAACACAAATGAATCTGTCCAAACCAAGGAATCATAACAAGTTACAGTATGTTTGTTGATTCCTGTCCTGGAGAAAGTGAAACTGATTTAATTTTCAAAAAGACAGAGAGAAAATATAAGTGAACCAACTTACAGCTACAAAAAGAAAGAAAAACTAATGCAGTGCATTAGAAGAAAGAATTGTTTTAAAAGAAAAACTGGTGAAACTGTCACAATATTATTAACTACTTATTTACACTATTAGATTTCTAATAGATTATGGGTTAATGTCCAAAACAAAGGGGCCACAGCCAAGGATGATGTCATAATGTTTTGGAAGCTCTACTGCAAGTGCCAGAGCTAGTACATGTATGTACACTTCCATGCCTGTATATAATGCAGGTGAAAATATATTAGTTGGGTTGGATAAAGTCCTTCATCTTAGTCATAAAACTGGTTTTAAATGTTTTATTATATGCCACAGTATTAAAGGTTGAAAAGTAACATAACATTTAAATATTTAAATAATAGCAATCCAAAGCAAAAAGAAACTTAATCAAACAAACTAATATTTATAGGGTGCCTAAGTCAACTTGATGACCTAAATTTAATTTAGTAATTAAAATTTTTCTATAAACTAAGTATTTTTCTATTAAACACAAATTTGGTTAGGGTTCAAAACTAAAATCATACCCCCTTTTGTCTATGCTTTTATCCTATTTAAAAATGATTTAAAATTAATTATCCAACTTTCTTTTTGTATTTAAACAATAAGGTCTTATCTAACACCTTCTAGAACTCGAAGGCTGAACGCCCAGTCTGCAAGGTGCTGGCAAAATTTTAGAGATATCTAATTATGACTCAGGCATGCATTTTTTAAAAAGGACTCAATGCTTCTCTTCTACAACCATTCAACCTTTCTCTCCCCAAATCTCTCCACATTTCAAATCCCAAATAATCTCAAATTTGAAGGCATTTTAGTTTTATTTTTATATCTGTATCTAAAAGCATGTAAAATTTATCCTATGTAGCATAGTTTCAGGAAAGGAAGATTCACTTGTGAAACCTGTTAAGTTCCAAGTGGAGTTACTTTTCCTTTGTCTTGTTAGACTGGAGTTTTTGCAATGTGCATTTGCTTCATATAACTTTTGTTTTTCAGAATCAGAAATCATTGTCGAAACTGGGCGTAAAACAAGGGTAGTGACTGCCAGGAAGATTGTGTCTTTAGCCTCAGATTTAGGAAGTTAGTGAAGGTGAAAAACAACAGAAAAACGAACTCAACACACCCTCACACACACAAAACTGGAGTGGGGAGGGGAGAAATGACATTTTTAAACTATGAGGAATTGAAAACTCTCAAATAAATTAACCTACATCAAATAAGTTTAAAATACCCAAAATGATAGGAGATACTCCCCAAGTGGTTAACTAAATTGACAGCATTATTTCAGGCAAGGTTACATTAACGTTTTTCTTCAGATATGTCTGTTTCCTAACAAGCATATATTTTCCTTACTCGGTTAAAAAAAATAAACACGATGTGTAGTTACTTCTGAAAAATTTCAATCGACCTTTATTCCAACATACACAGCAGGAGATTTCCACTGAAATCCCTCCCCCCACTCCCAACAAAGAAGATGATCAGCTCCATTCCCCATTCAGTGAGTTCGGGGTTAAGTGGTCCAGCAAATCTTCCATTTCTTTAAACTCTTACCCCAAACGTTCGTCAATTTCGCATCTGATGAAGAACATACTTCGGTTTATATGAACACAAATAGGCTCTCCCCTCTAGATCTTCATACCAGTCTACAGATCTGAACCCCATGTGCCTTTCAGTCCTCCGGTGGCTTCCTGAGCCCCCTGGGCGTCGCTGAAAGGAGGTCTCCGACTCCGACCTCGGTCTGAAAACTCCCCAGGAAGTCTCCCCTTTACCAAGAAACGCTTACCTGGTTCCGATCCACTGGCCAACGTCGTCCTTCTAAGTCGTCCGCCATCCCCCCCCGCCCCCCCCCGCTCCCCCGCCACCTTCCCGCGGCAGGCCTGCCGACCTACCTGAATCGGGCTCCGACCGTAACGGTTCGGCGCGTGGGCCGGCGCCCCCGCCTCAAGCAGCGCCCGCACCTCGTCAGCCCGGCCCCGGGCGGCGGCGGTGGCCAGCCAGTCAGCCGAGGTCTCCATGCTGCTCCCCAACGCTCACCCCTCGCTCCCTCGCTCCCTCGCTCCCGCCTCCCTGGAGTGCAGGCGGCCCGCCCCGGCCGCCCGGGAGCAGCCCGCCCCTCCTCTTTCCTCCTCCGGGGCCCGCGGAAGCGGCCCCCAGACTCGGCTCCTCGACTCTTCCCGCGGACTCTTTCCACCCCGGAGAGCGCCCTCCGCGCGTTCTTCCAGGAGGCGCCTTTTGCTCCCAACGCGCTGCAAGTGAGACACCTCTGAAGGGGCCCCACTTCATGCCTCCGCAGTCACGAGTCCTCAGCCCGCCCGCCCGGGGGCACCGGCCGGAAGCGGCCCGCCCCTGGAGCGCGGCGGAGCCCCGGCTGGAGGGCGCCCAGGGCCCTCCCACCTGCCCCCTCCCCGCGTCCCCCGCGCCCTCCTCCCTAGCGCTGCGCCCCCACCCCCAGCAGAGGCGCACGCGCAGCTCTGAGCGAGTTCGTTCCACCAAAGCGAAATTCCTCGCGTGTACACCCCGCCTGGCATTAGAGAGTTGCACGGGATTCCTAACCGCCAAGTTCGAACCAGTGTGTTTGGTGTCCTAGGCAAAGTATTGCTTCCTCTTTTAATCAGAAGAAACAGCCAGCCTGTCCTCGCGGTAAGAGCCGAGGATCGGTATCACCCATCCCACCATGAGGCTTCCCTTCTTTCAGACGACACACTCCCCCTCCAACACTCTGCACTTGGATTTCGCGCGCTGGCTCTGCTGTGCCAGAAATCCTAGCTCCAACGTTCATTTTGGAGAGTGCTCACCCGCCAGCCTGTGCCTCCCTCCCTCCACACACATGAAAACGGATGTCGGGAGAGAGCGTTTCCGAGGCTTACACAATGCCTGGTACTAGTGCCTAGTATACGGGCTGGCTCCGAGAAAATGAGGTCTGTTTAACAGGGATGGTGGAGATTTCTGCGTATAAGCAGATAGGAAAGTGGCAAGGGAGTCACTGGGCTGATAGGCTCCGTTCTTAATAAATAATTCCTCCTAGATCAGAAAAAGTGCTCAGCGCTCTAGGGGCAGAGTTGCATTCAGAGTTGATTCAGAGACCAGGCTCACACACTGTCCTGGCGCCGCTTCTGTCCCGCCCCCTACACCTCTCCTTCCTACTGGAAAAACCTTAAAATTTTCTTAGTTATAAAATGGGGGGTTACGAGTCGTCCCTACTTCATAGGACTGTTCTGAGTTTTAAATGAATTGATATACACATAAGTATTTAGAACAGTGTCACACATCCTAAGCTAATGCCTGTTAGCTCTTAAATTATCCATTTTGAGGATTCTTTTGCAATCCTGTTATGAGACACAAAGAAGAAAATGCTTTGGGTAGAATTATCAATATTATATAAAAGGGAACGCAAGAAGACCTTAATCACCGAAACAATGATAGACATCCTCCAAAAACCGACATATTTAATGAAAAGTTAAACAGAATGAAGAGGATAATAAGCAAAAGAAAATCCAACAAGGTTCTAACTTATCCTGTGGTTATTACATATATATATACATATATATGTATATATATGTATATATATATATATATACACACACACACACACCACACACACATATATATACGTTTTTAAAAGACTGGGTTGCTCAGGCTTTGCAGATGCCTTAATCACATGCTTCATCTGTCTACTACATAACCCAGCTCTATTTTAAAAGTTATGTTTCAATACCTGCTTGACTCCTCTTTTTTTTTTTTAACATCTTTATTGGCGTATAATTGCTTTACAATGGTGTGTTAGTTTCTGCTTTATAACAAAGTGAATCAGCTATATATATACATATATCCCCATATCTCCTCCCTCTTGCTTCTCCCTCCCACCCTCCCTATCCCACCCCTCTAGGTGGTCAAAAAGCCCCGAGCTGATCTCCCTGTGCTATGCGGCTGCTTCCCACTAGCTATCTATTTTACATTTGGTAGTATATATAAGTCCATGCCACTCTCTCACTTCATCCCAGCTTCCCCTTCCCCCTCCCCGTGTCCTCAAGTCCATTCTCTACATCTGCGTCTTTATTCCTGTCCTGCCCCTAGGTTCTTCAGAACCTTTTTCTTTTTTTTAGATTCCATATATATGCATTAGCATATGGTATTTGTTTTTCTCTTTCTGACTTACTTCACTCCGTATGACAGACTTGACTCCTCCTGAAGACCCAGAATACCTGACTGTACTTTCAATTGCTGTTAGATTAGGCAACACATGAAGTTTTAAGTGATGCCAATTAAAACACTTATGGGATATCAAATCCATTATAAAAATCCATCACTGTGCCATTTATATTTTCCCCCAGGCACCTCCCAATTATTAGGGCAACAATGGTGTGGAAAATTCAAACTGTGGTAGAGAACATAAAGTTCTTTTAATGTAGCTTAAGGTATTGTATCATGGGGGAGGGGAAAATAGCTGTTGTGGTGATGGGATGGAAGGAACAGATTTCCCTTGTAATATGTCCAGCTTTTTAGACTAATATCAAAATTAGTTCTCATCACTAAAAAGATGGTTCTTAATCTTAGGGCAGGGAGAGTAGGCCCTTTGGAGAACCTGTTGAAAGCTATATATCCTCTCCTCAAAAAATAAAGTATGCAATTTTATTTAAAAAGTGTGTTCACTGGCACATATAACTTTTAGGGAATTCAGAAATTCCTCTAAAACTCAACTATAGATTCCTACATCAGGAACTCTTTAAACTCTCATGCAATATATTGGACGGTTACTGGAGGAAATGGGTGATGGAACCATATAAAAACATCCCTTGGGGCTTCCCTGGTGGCGCAGTGGTTGAGAATCTGCCTGCCAATGCAGGGGACACGGGTTCGAGCCCTGGTCTGGGAAGATCCCACATGCCGCGGAGCAACTGGGCCCGTGAGCCACAATTACTGAGCCTGCGCTCTGGAGCCTGTGCTCCGCAACAAGAGAGGCCGCGATAGTGAGAGGCCCGTGCACCGCGATGAAGAGTGGCCCCCGCTTGCCACAACTAGAGAAAGCCCTCGCACAGAAACGAAGACCCAACACAGCCATAAATTAAAAAAAAACAAAACAAAAACCAAAAAACATCCCTTGGATGCGTTATATACAGACATGGAGGTTGACTTTCTTCAAGAGCAGGTTTCAGACATGTATGCATTAGCTCCAGCACTTACAGTAGAGTTCCCCAAAGATTATGGTATCCTTGAGTATGGCCCCTTTGTTCTGGAAGTTGATCCCATACTCCACAGGAAATCTTGTGTAAATAAGTAGTTAATAATAGTATGAAAGCTTTCCTAGTTTTTCTTTCAAAGAACTACCAAACTCCCAATTTACTCACGTATATCAGCTCAGACCTGAGGGGAAAACCCTCAGAAGAAATAAAATATAAAGCCCAGGATCCTGGTGCTGGTTATGCCAGTCTCAGATTCCCCATGTGTAAAATGGAGTCATAATATATTTCATGGATTGATAAAATAAGATGATGTATGTCAAAAAGCTTCAAAAATTCTAAAGTTTGTTGGTTATTTCCATTACCCTCCTCAAACTTTCTTTCTTCTCTTCTTCCCTGAGGATGTCATGGCCTTATTTAGGTTTGTGCTGTGTTCGCAGTTTTGAAAATCTATACTATGAAATAAAAATCTGTCTCAATTCTGATCAGTTTTTTAAGATTATTCATTTAAAAAAATGAATGTTCATTCAACAAGCTCACAGGTTAAGGGTAGAGTATTAAGTGCAGGGGGTGGGTAGAAGACGTTAAACATATGGGCTTGAGTTGGAATGCCTGTGTTCAGATTAGACTTTTCACTTAATTGCTCTATAACAAAGTAACTTAATGTACCTGGACCTCAGTTTTTTCATCTGTATAACTGGGATAATAGTACTCGCCTCAAACAGTTGTTGTAGGGATTAAATGAGGCATTATATGTAATGTGTGTAGAAGAGCAAAGGGAAGCAGAGGATGACACAAGAAAATGCAAATGGAACCAAACTCATTCTGGTGGCTTAGGCAAAGTCTTCATGGATGCTGAAAGCTCACCTTAGTCTTGAAAAGTGTAGGAGTATAAAGATGGAAAAGAAGAAGAAAGATGTTCCAGGCAGAAGTGAGAGCAAAGAAGTTTGGGAAAACTGAAAGTAATTTACTGGGATGCATGGTGAGAAACTGGAAAAATAAACTTCTGGAAGAAAAGCCTGCAAAGGCGTCTGCTAAGTGCTGCTCAGATTGTCAGGAGGAAGACCAGGAGTGAATGGGATGCCGAGGAAGTGGGGACGCTCTGTGCAGGCTACTCTTTCACAGGTTAGCTGTGACAGCTCAAGGCAGTGAGCGGTGAGGGGAGGCAGAGGGAAGGTGCAAGAGGCCTGAGCACACACGTACCCTAAAGGAAAAGTGCCAGGTGACAGGAAGAACAGTTAGAGAAAAAAAAGAGAAACTGAGGACATAGGCAAGATAGGGTATTTCTGAGGACCTGAGGCACCTAAAAAGTAAGGAAGCAAAGGAATATAAGGCACAGGGAGTCATCACAAATTTGGATGCAGGAGATTCAGCTACATTTGAGAAGGGAGAAAAGGTCAGGGCAGGGAGGAAGTTGAAACACTTCCTTCCATGAACAAAGAGGCTGGCTTGTTTTCAGTGATGATAAGATGGTGGGTTAGGAAGTGAGAGTGGTGAAGGTTTAGGATATCTGTTATGAGGAAAGAGAGATGGGCTAAGTCAGACTTAGAAGGCTTTTCATCAGCCTGGAGAACCCAGCTGAGGGTAGGTGACACTAGAGGAGCACCTGACTCTTTAAATTAAAGGAAGCCTTGCAATGATGGTGCTCCTGTGACCCTACAAATCCAAGAATAGTAATTCTAGATGTGAACATTAATTCAACACATCACCAAGAAGAGAAAGAAAGATATTTGAGAAGGTAGTATTCTGAAATTAGGTTCTGGTTCTTACAAGGCACTACAGGATTGGCAAAGTATGATATGCATGATATGCAAATACATCATATGTAAACTAACATCATTTTATCAGGAAAATAAAGGGTATTGGATAAACAGCTCTGAATTGGGACCAAGTGACAGTCCTGATTTGACTATCTAACAACATGCTTTTTGATTGTGAAATCCTTTGAGGCTATTCTTAGCTTCAATGTCCATATCCTTAAAATGGACTCTATCTTGCTCTACCTTTATATCTCATGAGGTTATTATATCAAGTGAAGCAATACACACAAAAGCATACATCTGTTTACCATATTTAATATTAGTATTGTTATAAAAGAATTGTTCAAAATATAGTTTGAGGTTAAAAATAAAATATATATAGAATACCTCTGGACAGATATAGAAAAGTCTGTTAACTGTGGGGAGAAGAAATGGGGAACTGGGATGGGCATGTGATTTTCTTGTCACACTCTACAACTTGTATTGTTTGGATTTTGTACTATATGCATATATTAGCCATATAATAAATTAAGTAAACGTAATACATTTTATTAGACAAATAAGCATTGACCATTGCTTTTCTGAAAACCATCATTCATAACTTTATTTGACAAACAGTAACTGAGTTCATACTATATGTCAGGCACTTGGCTTTAAGTTGTGTATACAAAAAAAGAAGGGTCCTTAGTCAAGAGGGTAAATTGGTAACAACCATCGACATGTTTGATTCTCTGGAGGAGGAAGTTGGTCTGGAATTGGAATGCACGCTTTAGGGGAGCCTACATTAACAGTATAGGAGAAGGAGGATGCACTCTGACAACTGACACTTCAGACCTGTGTTACCACGAAAAAGATGTTGTATTTCAGGGTCTGGAGAGGATCCAATAATTAACAAGACCTCCTTATGAAATAGCTTATCAGAGCAGGTATGCTCTGTTAATGGAGCTTCTGGACATAGCTGGGTTAAGCCTGAATAGATGGGCTCTAGGGTGGAATGCTGGGTGCGGTAGAGGATTATTTGAAGACTAAAGCAATGGAAGAATAATTTCATGTACCCCTTTTAATATAGAAAGAGTTACCAAAGTAAAGACCACAGGCCTAGCTCCACCACTGACTTTATTACCTTGAGAAAGTAATACTTTACTCTGGCTTTGATATCTGCATCTACAAAGTGGGCATAATAACAACTGTGCCTCAAGAGATTGTTGTTCAGCTAAGAAAAGTGCCCCTCAAAGTGCCCCTGGGTAAGAATTCTGAGGGCTCAGTGTCCAATCTGCGTATTTTAAATGGGAAAGAAGGACTTTCTTGGGTGAAAAATGGCAACGAATGCAAGGTTTTCCTTTAATTATTTATTTTTCCGCAAGGATAAAAGGTAACTTTAACAAAAAGGGAGACCTCTGAGAAAAAGAGCAGACCTCTGTCACAGGTTAGTTAAGACAAGGGAATGTGCCCCCAAGGATTAGATCTTTGGAAAATTCAAGATGGAGGATATTTTCTTTTCCTTTTTACTATTCTCTAACTAAATTCAATACAGCACAATTATTGAGTATCTGCTATGAATAAGGCACTCTTTTAGGGACTCTGTGATAGCTCTTTTCACTTTTGCTCAGAATTATTGTAAAACTTATCTTCCTGCTCAAACAGGACTTGGGCAAAGAGCACAAAACTCAAAATCCCTTTAACTTATTATAAACCTGATACATAATTATAGGTAAGTCCTAATTTTTCAGTCTTATTTTCCAAAGTATTAACTGGGTATAGAATCTGTAGTATCTATCATCATCTTCCCAAGATCATTTTGAGGATAACTTGTTATATAGCAGATGTCTTTTCTAAATTGTGTGCAAAACAAATGTAATTTTAAATCTATGTAAGGAGTTTACTATTAAAAATATCTCTAGAGTGGAGGCTTGTGAAATGAGGAAGCTTTGAAGCTCATGAAAACAATCACTCCCTAACTCAATTGTTTTGTAAATGTCTGTTTTTGTTTGTTGAGAAGTTTCTTTTGTTGAATTACTTATGCCTATCTGTGGCTACTTGGCCAGTTGAAAAAAACTAAAAGACTAGCACTGTGTGTGTGTGTCTCTCTTGCTTTATATATATATGGTATGTATATATATATCAATAGATACAGTATGTATTTGTGTGCATACGTGCATAATTTGATTACATGCACAGATATGGAGAATTAGAATTAGCCTCATCCTGAGGGACAAAATAAGTAAAGCATATAATTAGAGGACAGACAGAAACAGAAACAATACAAAATTCATTCACAGTTGCCAGCAAAATCATAATGGCTACCATTTATTGAACCCCAACTACGTGATAAGCATTAAGCAGCTTTACATATGTCATCTGTAATCCCACGACTGTCCTGTGGAATAGAGAGTAGTATCCTTTTTTCATTAATTAGAAAAAAAGAAGCCCAGAGTGCTTAAGTCACAAGGTACAAGGAGACGGAGTTCAAGCTCACGGTTCCCAGTTCTGTCTGGGAGGTGCACACTCTCCCCACTATGTTTCCCTCCTGATTGATTTGTACAGGACATGGTGGACAACTCAGCAATGCTTCCTTTTCTTTGAGAACTGTGCCATCAGACAGGTTGTAAATTCTGGACCAAGGTGACAGGATTTCCACCTTTGGGAATTACTGTGCTTCTGTGTGATTATTCTTGGATAATAATACACATAGTGATAGAAATTTGGATCTCGAAGTCCCTCAAAGTGACTTAATCCAGTCCCCTCATTTTTGAATGACTTTTTCCTGATTATAGTTCACATATGTAAAAAATGTAAGAAATGAGCTTCATAAAGAAAATGAAAAATTATACTACACAGAAACAGTAACAACATTTTGAAATATTTCCTTCCTGTCTTTTATCCTTGCTCAGTTCTTGTGGATATAATACAATTTTGAAATGAGTTTTTCCTCTCACTCATCATTAGAGCATTTTCCCAAATTCTCCAAAATTGCTTTATAAACACTACTTTTAAAAGCTACAACATACTCCACTGGGGGAAAAAAGCTCCAGTTTACCTACTGATGCTCCTGTTGTCAGATATTTAAGGTGTTTCTAATTGCTACAACAAATAGTACTGCAGGTTTTCAAAGAGTCTAAATCTTGTGACACATATTGAAAAATTGCTTTTCAAAAAGCTACCCTTATGATTTATAGACAAGGAAATGGAGGGGTAGTGCATTGCCATGGTTACCCAGCAAATAAGTGTTTCCTGCAGGTCTTAAACCCAGTCCTCTCTTCACGTTCTTTCTATGGCCACAGCTACTTACACTGACTGCGACAAATGTGGTTGGTGAGGATGTCAACCACAGCCTTAAATAATAATCTTGGAGAAGACACAAATGCAGCATAGGTAATGGGACAATCTCAGTCTTCATACTCAGGTAGCCCTCATCCCTCATTTACCAGTTCTGCGGACTTGAATAAACTTTCTGAGCCTCCATTTCCTCACCTCTCAAAGTGGGGAATAAAACATATTTCATAGGGTTATTATAGGGAATAAAGAATGTCAGATATAGAAAAATCTAGGCACACAGTGGGCTCTCAATAAATGGAACTTACTTTTTTTTTTTTTTTTAAGGATATGACATTTACTATCTTCTTATTCATTTAGGCCATCAAAGTCAATTTCCTCTTGGGTATTTTTTTCTCATTACTATACGTTCTGGCAGGTATCTGTGGTTTGAACAAGCAAACTCCCTTCCAGAAGGTGTGATTAACTGTCTTCTTTGAGTTCTAACCCCATGAAAACAGAGCTTCTTTGTAATAAAGTTGGCTGTGTTATAATAAAAGTACTTCCACAAAAACTTTCATTAAATCATGGGAAGTGACAATGGAGTGTGTCACTGTGTTCAATGTTTCCTCTGCATTCATTGCTACCCACAACCATTCCTTGGAGTGCAGTTCAAGTAGAAAGTAAAATGGGGAAACTATAGGCAAAATTGAGAAATTATAAAGTTTACCTTCTCTAAACCTCTATTCCCAACCTCCCTCGTTTTCCTCCTTGATTGCACAGATTTTCTCCTTTCAAACACGTGTTGCTCTCTTAATTGCTAACCTTGAACACATACAGTATTCCATTTCTGCCTATCCTGCTGATGCTTGTATGTGCTATTATTGCCTTGAGAAAGTGAAACTCACAGAGCAGTAATATTGTGTTCAGTTTTCACTCTTGGTGGAAGTTGACTGTTCATGGTTGATTGATTGGGTTTAACGATGATTTAGGATACTCTAATTTTGGGGAAACATCTATATTGAAGCTTTCCTCTTCAAAGGGAAACCTAGTTACCACCCTCCCCACAACCATCCCTTAAGAGTAGCCTGCCTTCTTGGGGCTCTAGAGTCTGTTATCTTCATGTTTTGTTTTTGTTTTTTGTTTTTGCCTTTCCTGGACTTCTGAAAATTCTGAAGCCAAACTATCCTCTGATATTGTAAAAGATCATAAGAAAATTTTCTGTGTTGGCTCACTCTTCCTGGAGTCACATTCTTCACCCAATATGGGATTAAACTCCTCTGGAAGGAATCAACTTCATGATGATATACATCAATCCTGAATAAATCAGAAAATGCTTCCTATTCATGTTTTAGCACCTTTCACTTACAGATTTAACATTCCCACTCATGTTTTCCTTTGAGTCTCTGGGTTGAGGGTATAGTTTTATATTTTTCTTTCTTATGGTTAAGATGATAACTCCCAGACTTCATTTTTTAAAGGCAATGATAACAGAGCATACTTTATGTTTCTCTGCACTAATTTTATATACCTAAGTCAATTTTGCCTAAGGAAATATATTTAGCATATTTTGTCTCTTTGATATCCTACTAAATGTGAATAAGAATAGTTGCAGGCCACCTTCCAAAGCAGACATTTTGGAGGTTTTGAGGATGACTTTAATGATTCTTCCCCTCTTTCCTTCCACGACACACACACACATACACACACACACGCACGCATGCACACTCTTCACACTAAAGAATTTTTAGAAAATTCTGTGCCGAAACTATTGATTCAGATATTCAGACTGCAGCAACTGTTCTGAAGGAATCGAGAGCCCATTATCTCAGTGTTCCCTCCAGAAATTATTATTTGGAGTTATTGAATTTTTTGATAAATTGAAGGCAAGTTAATAACTTTTTTCAGTTTTCTAAAACTAATTTAATTTCTTATCTTAGAAAACAGAAGTTCATGACTATCGTTTAATAGCTATTTAGTAATTATGAATACTAGAAAAGTTTAGAATCACACTGTAAAGGCCATCATA
Organism: Eubalaena glacialis; assembly: GCF_028564815.1. Taxonomy (NCBI): domain Eukaryota; kingdom Metazoa; phylum Chordata; class Mammalia; order Artiodactyla; family Balaenidae; genus Eubalaena; species Eubalaena glacialis. Next base: position 72,085,437 of record NC_083724.1, read on the forward strand.
TAGGGCTTCTGTACAAGTTTACACTGATTTTTTGTACAAATTTACCTGACACCTGGAATATGCCAGGGATTTGAATAAATATATTTTTATTATGATATTCTTTAAAATGGAGTTGAGGAGTTTCTAGCTACTCTAAATAATTAAATTATAGTTAAGAAGGCATTTACTGTAAAAGTAAACTAATGTGCTTTTAAGGGTTAGTTTAATTAGGCACTTTAACAATAATTAACAAATGTATGTGATGAATTGAACGTTTACAACATATCTTTGCATATAGTATTTTATCTAGTTCTTAATGGATGAGTACTATAGGGTACCACCTTAGGTTTACAGATAAGAAAGTGGAAGCATTGAGAGCTTTAAGTACTTAGTCCTAATACCACACAGCTAGTAAGTAAAGAAAATGGAATCTAATCACAGATCACATATTCTAAGAAAGTGACATTTCTACTTCGTGCTTCAAGTGATTCCTATGCTGGTGCATAGGTTTCCTATTTACTGCTCTTAAATCGAAGCGTAAGTGAGTAATTTATACTTAATTTATAAGGGAGTTTTGAATTACTTTTATTCCGGGCAAGAAATGAATTTCTGAAAGAAGTTAATTTTCTTGTTTTATTATGAGATTCAATGGCTTTTAGGACTTCCGTTATTAAACTGCCTTATTTTTCAGAACTTTTCATTCACCTAATCAAATATATATTTGCTAGAACATATGTGGCTGATGCTGAGTAAAACAGAGATCCAAGGGAGTTAAGCAATTTACAAAACAACAACTAACTATAAGAGATGGAACTGAAACCATATATATATACACACACATATAGGTATATATATGTGTATGTATATATATATATATATATATATACACACACACGTGTGTGTATGTATATATATATACACACACACATATGTGTGTGTGTGTGTGTATATATATATATATAAAACATGTATTCACTCAAGAGGCAGTTATAAAGGGCTAAGTTAGGGCATTTGGGGCAAGAAGCACACCTAGTTCAATTTGGCACGAGTTACTAGTCAATGACTTTTGACAGACCATGCAACCTATCAGAGCCTCAGTCTCCAGTCTATGAAATGAGAGAATAAAATCCCTAAAACATAAGGATAATGTGACAATTAAATAAGATAATGTAAGTTGATGTGCTCTATTACTGTTAAGCTCCTCATAATTATTTTGAGGGAAAAGAGAAAGCAAACTTGACTATATGCTTTTAGAAGAAAGTTTCAATAAGCTTCTTTTAAAAATTGTGTTACATAAAATATATTCAGTTTCAATTATTCAGCATGTAAATTGAATGGAGTAAAATTCAAAGTGTCCCATGTTGTATGTACATTTAACAATTATTTCAGAATTAAAATCTACTGCTAGTTCTACAGGTTGGGAAAGATTTGCAACTGGGGGGATTTATTGTTTTTGGATAGTTGCTGTTTCTTTAAATTGGGTGAAAGAGTTGTACAATTGCTGAGTCAGATGGTCTGGCAGCCTGAGAGAGAGCAAGAAAATGGTGGCACTCAAAAAAAGAAAGTAAAACGTAAGCTTTTCCCCCTAATACATCAGCAAAGTAATAGGTGTAACATTAGAAAAATGTAGTTTAAAAGCAGAAAAATTATAAGTTGGAAGGCATAATATTTTTGTTTTACTTAAACGGCAAATTATTCTTTAGCTTACATTATTCTATATATTTCCCCCTCATCAATGTGCTTTTATAGACACAAAGACCCCTCATTTTGTCTATAAGTGCCTTATTCTGTTATGGCTACGTTCTACTGCAATTTTGCCTTGATCATAAATAAATATAATTTAAATCTGTGGAATACTTTTATGTTTTCTTTTTTTTCTCTTACATAATTTTACATTGTTATGTTTACTGCCTGGTTTCTGGTTTGGAAGATAAAGTAAAATAAAAGAAATCCCTTATTACTTATTACTCTATCTATCTATCTATCTATCTATCGAGGACCCTCCATCCTATGTAAACAACAGTAAGTGTATGTAGTGTTTCAAAAAGGTGATGTCTTTTGTGGAAATTTTCTGGCTGGTGCTACAAGCTTTAATGCACAAGTGTATCCTGTTACATTCTTCGCCCCAAAATGTGTTCTGATTGTAGAGATCTGGCATCTAAGAGATAATCTTTTCCAATTCAGATGAAGGATCACATAATAATAAAAAAAGGGTCTCCTTCATTTGGTAAAATAGCTCCTCCAATGATTTATTCAGATTCTCAGTGTCCTTCCTGACACCCAAAGTGTGATTCTAAAATTTTAAATCTTATCTAAAAGCCTGAACTGCGATTCAAAAATAAGTGAGCAAAAATAAGGTTTAAAAAAGCAATGTTGGCCATATTTGTCCCAAGGAGCCACCTCCTAACAGAATCCCCCTTAAATGCTTTAAAATGCAGATTCTTGGGACCCACAGCAAATCTGCTGCGTCAGATATTCTGAGGGTGAGCTCCAGAAATATGTATTTTAAACAGCAGCCCAGGTAAGGATGCTGCTGATAACCTTTGCCTTACTTCTTTGACGTCACATTATTCTCATGCTTAAATTAAGAAAGTGAGGGCATATTTATTAACACCACTCTGATTGCACAATTTTATTAGTTGCAATTTGTTTAAGAGATTACATGTCTTTGTTCATATAGTTCTGAACCTCTACAATCTACAAAACTTTTTTTCCCTGAGAAAAAACTCCTACTGGCTTCGCAACCATTTAAATAAATTCTGAGATTTTCTTTTTGAAGGTAAAGGGGAAAATTGAGAGCTAGTTGAAGAAGAATTAAAAAGTCATTTGTGATAAAAAATAAAAATCAACTTATTCTTTTTCAAAGGACCTCTGAGGCACTGTAATTTTAAATCTTGTAGTTGACATTTTAATTTTTTCTCCTTTATGACTTCTTTCTGATTATGTAGTTCTACCCAACTGCAACAATCATTCCAGGGTTTATGAAATATAAAACTGCACTGACAGGCAGAGATTTTCTTCAATCCTCCTTTCTTTAAAAAACAAATGTTATTGACATTTAGTAAATTCAACAATTGTCAATACACATGGGATTGCTGAACACACAGTGAAATACCATGAATTAGGATATGGTGACTCTGCGGAGACCCCAGATTGGTGGGCATTTTCTAAGATGGAGCAGTCTTTAAAAGGACCTTCCTTCTCCTACTGAACAAAGCCTTTACTTATTCCTAAGGTTTTCTCCATCGGTTGGCTTACTGACATAGAAGTTGACCTTATTTTAATACTGACTGATGTTTTTTCATTCTAATAAATGATTTTATTTGAATGTCTTGACTAAAGGAGAAAGTTTTCAAACATGAGGAAAGCTTCAGTATAAGAAGAAAACTATTGAGAGACATCATCACAAGAAAAATATGACGGGCCATTCTTTACACCTTGCACCCCAGACAGAGAAACAAAGAAAACGAGGCCTTTCAATACTCTGGTCGCCACCTAGCCTGGAAGGTAATGGAATAGCCGCCCAGTCTTGGAAGTGCACCTCACGATCTCTCGTTCCGTCCCTCGGAGTGAACCTGTTCCATCCCGCTCCCTCCCTTCCAGAAAAAAAGGCCTAGCCAGTTTCACGCTGGGGGAGGTGACCCAGAGATGTCCCCTGTCATACCTTGCACCCCTCTGGAAGCCACGAAGCCCACTCAGACTCCGCCTGTCCCCACCCCTTCCTCACCCAGGGCAGCCCCCATCCTGCTCTGCGTTTAACCCCTGCTCTGCTCTGTTACTCTAATGAAATATTACCTGCGGAAATAGTTGGGGTGAGGGGCGAGGCCCAGAGGAGGCTAAAAATAGAAGGGGTGGGTGCGTTCGCGGAGTTCGGTGATAAGTGGGCCTGTGTCCTACCCCGGCGGCCAATAAAATCTCCGGCATCCGAAGCATCTCTAAGAATTGAGAGGGTGAGGGATGAGTCAAGGAGGGTGGTTGGAGTTGAGAGGTGAAGGAGGCGAGGTCCGAGCAACTTCGAGTCTCACTTCCTACTCTGGGGTCCTGGGGACACCCGCTGCGACCCCAGCCCAGCTCTGGGAAGTGGAGAGCCCCACCCTGAAGTCGTCCAGAGAGGACTTGGGAGAAGGGGATCCCGAGGAGGGGCAAGTGCTGGGACCAGAGAGGCCTAACACCCAGGCGCCTTGGAAACAGGTATAGCCACCCATTTATCATTTATTTAAAAACGAACTACGTTGTGAATAGGCACAGCGTGCCCTACAGTCTGAAGTCAGAACCCTCTCAGGCTTTCTCCAGACCTTAAAGCCACCTTCTTATATAGGATACGTGTACAACTTATTTTCCTCACCCTTTCTCACTCCTTCCCCAACTAACGCTAAGTAAGCTCTTAGTTCATCTGTGCTGTATGAAAATAACGGTTTTTTTCCTTTTTTTTTTTTTAACTGGTGATGGTCATAGCACTTTGGAAGACACAAAAGTGTAACGAAGAAATAAAGATCACCAACCATCCTGAGGAAGCCACTATAGATATTTTGATACATTGCTCTGTGTGTGTGTGTATGTGTGTGTGTGTGTGTGTATGTATGTGTATGTGTAGAGAAAGAACGAGAGAAAGAGAGAGAGAGACGGAGAGGAAAAGCAAGAATAAGAATTGTTTATTGTTTAAATCTTGCTTTTTTTTTAAAAAAAAAGGAAATCACCTACCTTTATAATGTAATAATTTTACATTCTATTAAATATTCTTCAAAAACATGATGATTGTCTATTATATTCCAGATCTGAAATATTTCAGACCATAATTCCAGAGTATAGGTATAATTGAACATAATTTAACAATGTGATTGCTAGAATTTTAGGCAATTTTCAATTTCCTGCTACTATTTATCTGTTTGTATTGCTCTTTGTCAGAAACTTTCTTTCCTTAAAATAATGCCTACATATAGAAAAACTGAATAAAAGTATATGGATATTTTACAAGTTCTTGATACATAATGTAAAAATGTTCTTGCCAGTGAGGTGTTTAGGAAAGTGCGTTTATCTTCAGTCAATAAACAGACGCAATATTAGTCAGCAGGTATGTGAAAATCAGAATTTAGAAAACTGTAGTTTTTTTTTTAAAGCTATTCAATATTATAATTTTATGTTCAGAAAATGAAACTATACCCATTGTTTACATTATTTAAACTGTAGAAATAAAGCACCACAAAAACTTTTTATGAGGTTGGATTTTGTAGCAGAGAGAAGGATTCTCTGGCCTAGGGTGTTTTAGGATGGACTGGGGCAAGTGAGATTGTCATGCTTCTCAAAAAGGACTAAAGGTTTTAAAAGAGCAAAAACACTGGGCCAAATGTTCAGCCTTCCTTTAAGAAGGTATTTTTGAGATGATGTAGATCACTTTACTATCAGGTGTCATTCACATGTTGGGAAAATGGTTTAGCTTAACCCTACCGTGTTAGTTACTTGTGATGAACTACCATGTAATTAGCAGACCTGTAAAATACTGTTGGACATAGACAGCAATAGGCTGTGTTGTTGTTACCTTAGGATGAGAATGGACTTTTTAAAATTCAAGAGTCCCCAAAGAAGTAAGTGAATATTAAGTCTTGATGTCTGAAAGAATTATTGTTCATTTAGAACATAATACAAGCTAGGGATCATGTACACATTGGGAATAATGGTTTATGCTAACCGTATAGTGCTTACCTTGAGAGGACATTATGCTGTTAAAGGAGGGGAAAAACCCTAAGAGTTCCCACATAACAGTAAACAAATAAATATTTAATTTCAGAAAAATATGACTAGTTTGTAAACACACCAAGGTAGAAGTAACGGGTCAATTAGTGTAATTCATCAGGCACGTGTGGATAAGAAACTACTAATGTGGAATTTTATTATATACAGTTTCCAGTTATATAAAAAAAGTCATAATGAACATGTTTGCAAAACTCTAAAAATATGTTAAAATAATAACACCTTACAGGTCTGCGTTAGTATTAAATAATTCATACAAGTTAGTTTTTAGCACTGTTGCTCTCAAGGAATTGTATGAGTCCCAACATAATTACCACCCGTATATATTCTTAAATCAGTATAACCATAGACATAATATATATTAATGTGAAATATATAATTACATGTCACTTATAATTAATACTTCCAGATGTTTGTATATGTGTAAAATTTCATATATGAAGTTGGAGAATTGCACATATTTTCAAAACATATTCTATTCTATCTACGTCATGTGTTCTGTCTTCAGATATTTGCTGAAAATTGGGCTTTTCATATAGTCAATGCATGTAAAAATAACTTTCATTCCTGAAAATTGATTTATACCTAAATAACAAGAAATAAATGGCTATTTTCAATGAATCTATCATTTTTATATTTTTAACACTTATACAATAAATATATTATAAAATGAATATTTCTCTAACTTAAAATAAGCACAATATTATATTATGTATTCCTAAAATAGAAAACACATAATTATAGTATTTACATAGATTAAATTTTTCTACTTCGTTACTCTAGAGTTTTGGATGCAACTTAATAATGTAAATAAAATAACTTTATATAGAGAATAATATTAAAAACTAATATATTCAAAAACATATCATAGTGGCTAAATGCTTGCTGGTACGGATAAAGCACCGTTTTAAAAAAGAGGATCCTGTTAATGTTTTAAAATGAACTGAAATCAAGACCAGCAACATGCCTTGAAATTCTTTGCAAGCTCCTTCTACTAATTCCAAAAAAACCCCTGCACTTTAATAATAATATGAAAAAGAAAATGTGTATTTTCCCTATAAATTTTTTGTAGATTTTTGCCAATAGAAATTGAGGCACCTGATTAAACACTGATAGTGTTAACAGTTTTACATTTACATGTCCAAAAGTCTATTAACGTTACAATAAAAAATAATTCCCCCTCTGCTGACCTTTGCTTTTTCAAAACACATATTCATGGGGAAATAATGCCACGAGGAAGGTCACAAAAATGAAGCCTCATTAAATTGTTTTTGGATTCATTACCCAAGTTCTAACTGGGACTCTATATATTGTAACTATATATATATTTCAACTATCCTGGTCATAGGAAATTACATCGACTATGTAAAGATTTATCTTATGTGGGGACAAAACTACCTAGAATTCTGTCTTTCAAGAAGTAGGCCTCATTTGGGGCCTGTTAATTGGGGCCTGAGATGACTAAAATATGATCGGTGTGATCCTTAGACTCCCCACTGTAGTTCTGTCTTCTGCTAAACATACGGGCATTGTCCCAAGTACTTAGATACACCAGGCCGCTAAAGAAGAAACCTCCATCTCACTGCGAAAGTCTGACTCTCCATTGACTGCAAAAGCAAGTGATTGCTCCTCTTAGCAGTTACTGATCCTTCGATCAAGATCAATGTTACTATTTCGGGAAGTCAAACTCTGTGCGAGCCCGCACCCTCAAACGTCCTCCACTACTGGAAGGAGGGAGGGTTGACCAGGCAGGAAGACTGGGGAGAAAAAAGGCGGCCTCCAGAAAACTAAGACCGTTAGTGCTACTTTCCTCCAGGGCACAATAAAGTGCCTTAGAAATACACCTTGTGTGTGTGTGTGTGTTTACTGATTCCCACTCAGGAAATTCAGGAGTGACTGACTTCTAAAGTGGGTTTAGAATCTCCCGGTTTCCCCCAGAGTTTCACGGGATTTAGGAGGTGTGTGAAGGCGGCTCCGGGCTCCACATAATGGGAGAACAGCACCTCTAAGTAACTGTAACCCGTATGGGGAGAAAGTGGAAGGAGCCTCCACCCCCCCGAAACAACCTCCTCCAACCTCGTCCGGAGATGATTTATCTGTGCATTAGCTTACATCAAAGTCACCCAAGGGCCGATTGCGCCCGGGATTTTCGAGGCCTTTCCTACCTGGTCTAGGATGCGGTTGCTGCGCTCTGCGCTGGCTCCTCACTAGCATCAGCACGAGGTCCGCAGCGGCCCGCACAACCGGCGCTGCCCACTCACGCGCTGGCCGCGCGATCTGCACGACGAAAGCCCTGACTCGCGGCGGGCCGTACGCGCGCCGAATCCGCACTGTGATCAAGAGTCGGCGCACCATGTTCTTGCCGCCGCCGGGCTCGGCGGCCGCTGCGCCGCCTTTTGACTTCAGAGGTAGGCAGCTCGGCGCCCGCCCCCCGATAGCAAACTGAGACCCACGCGCCGCCCCCAGCCCATCCCCGCCCCGCACGCGCGCACCCGCCTTCCCTGCGCGCGCCCGCTCGCCCCCCACCTCCTCAGAGCCCAGAACCGTTCTGCGCCCAGCGCGCGCGGGAAAGGCGGGCTGAGGCGCCTGGAGGCGCGCGCGCGGGCAGCTAGCGTCCTAGGTTCCTCTCCCTCCCGCCCACCTCCTCTTTCCCGCCCTGTCCGCGTCCCCCCCGCCCGCGCCGCCACCTTCCCACCCTCCGCGCGGGCGCCCCACGCGGTGACAGCTCAAGGTCCTGACGCCACAACGCATCTCCAGGCAGCCCGCCCCCTCGCAACATCCGTCACCTGACCCTGCCATATCAGGAACCGCCGCGGTCCAGCTCGCGTCCCTGCTTCCCTGTCCCCCTTCCTTTATTCCGCGCTCCCCACGCTGGGGGTTCTTCCTTTCTCCAAACCGGATTATTTAAAAGAGAAAAAGAAAGAAAGAAAAAAAAAAAAGCAAATTTATCTCATGGGTCTATCCGCCATTCAGGAGGCTGGATGTCAGTTTTAAAAGAAATGGCGCTATGCTCCACTTCTCGATTTGGGAAACGAGCGAAATTAAAGGAAACTGCTGCGACATCTGGACACTGCGTGGCGCTGGCGCCGCTGGGGCGGCGGGCTCCGCGCCGGACCAGGTAGGCGGAGCCGAACCCCAACCCCTGCTGGATCGGGGCGCCCCTTCCCCTGCCTGCTCCCCGCGTTGCGGAGGGCTCTGGGCTAGGCCAGCAGTCCATTCACCAGGCAATTTTTATTTTCGGTTTTAACATCCCGCTCAGCGAAGCATCTGAACGCTTCTTCCTCTTTCCTCCTGCCACGGTGCTCCCCTCCCCCACGGCTGCTCCCCGCTCTCCCGTTGTCCCCGCGTCCACTGGTCGTTCCTCCCGCAGCCTCCTCCTCCTCCTTCCGCCCGGCGCTCTGACACCCTTCCCTCTTGCTGCCTGACTCTTCAGCGTGGTCCCTCTCCTCTCTCCTCCCCTCCTCCCTCTTCCCCCTCTTTTCTTCCACATCACTGACCCTTTCTTTCTGGACACCCCCCGCCCCCCCGCGCTGCTGGGGTCCACTCGGCACAGGAAAAGCGGGGGAAGGAAAGGGAAGAGCCGCATAAAGGAGGGGTGAGTCGAGGACACGGAGGCGGCCTGAGGACACGCAGGAGCCGGGTTCCAGAGCGCAGACTGACGGGTCCCGGCTGTCGGGCTGGATGGAGCTTTGGCGCGGGTTCGCCGGCTCCCCCGAAGGCGAGTGGTCGAGCCCAGGACGCCTCTTTCAGGCGGGCGGTGCTGACCCGATGCCCCAACTTCCCGGGCCTGAAGTCAGTCTCGATGGGCCGAGAGCCTCGCGGGCTGGAGGCGCGGCCTGGCCGGCCCGGCGTGTAAGAGAGGATGTGGGACTAGGCCCAGCCTTCGGAGCCTGAAAGGTGGCCCGCCTCGAAGTGGCTTCTTTCACTTGTGGCCGAGCCTACTGGCCGAGCTGCAGGAGTGGATCCGTAGCGAGACAGACGACAGGTCCTATGAATCAGACGCCAAGCCTCTCACTATCTGGAGGAGGCAAGTGAGGCTTGGATGGTGCAAGCCACCGTACTGTAACCGAGAGACCGGGTCCAGCGGCACGCAGGCTGCTTCCACTCCCCATCCCTCACCTCCGCACAGGACGTAGCCTCCTGACCCGCCGGCTGAAGTGAGACTTAGGGAGCAGGCTTAAATAGCCACTCTAAATAACATTTACAAATGCACCTCTCCCCTCTCCTGTAGGACTCCCTCAGAATTTACGGAACACCCAGGCGCCATGCTGAGGCTGCTTGCCGCTCCTCTGACAGAACGAATGCGCTTTCTGGCTCTTCACAAGGCTAGCTCCTACTCCTTCAGGTCGCTTCTCAGGTATTCCCCCCCCCCACCCCCCTCAGAGGCTCTTGCTCCAGGCACCGTATTTTTTTTTTCCCGTAAAGCACTTACCATACAGAAGTTATCATAAGTAATTGTTTACTTGTTTGTCAGTAGTTAGTATGTAAACTCCGTGGAAGGCCAGTCTTGCTCGGTCTTGCACCACACCTATGATCCCCCTCCTCCCCCCCCCAAAAAAAACCTCATAGGAGAGAGATGGACTAGTAAAAACATACAATTATAATGAGGGGATTTCATTTTATGGCAAACAGAAGAGGGGTACTTTAGGAGGTGGGGGATCAGAGAAAGCATCCTGGAGGGGAAGTGCTGCCCAGTTTCAGCACAGTATCATTTAAGGACCCTGGAGAAGTGGAAGAGAGAAGGGTTTCCTGGACCCAGGCAGAGTTACTAGCTGTGGCAGTAAACCATGGTGCGTGAGGGTGAGAAAACCTGTATTACACATTTCTTGAAATTATTAGTCAGGGTTCTCTAGAGACAAAACCAATTGTGTGTGTGTGTGTGGGCTTGTATGATTTATTTTAAGGAATTGGCTTACCCAGTTGTGGGGCTGGCAAGTCTGAAGTCTGCAAGACAAGTAGGCAGGCTGGAGACCTAGGGAGGAGTTGATGTTGCAGTTTTGAGTCAGAAGGCAGCCTGGAGACAGAATTCTTCTTCCTTGGGCAACCTCTTTTCACTTAAGGCCTTCAACTAATTGGATGAGGCCCACACAGATTATGGAGGATAATCTGCTTTATTTAAAGTCTATGGATTTAAATGTTAATTATATCTAAAAAAATACCTTTACAGCAATATCTTGACTGGTGTTTGACCAAACAATTGGGTACCACAGCCTAGCCAAGTTGACACATAAAATTAAACCTCACATTATCCTATTATGCCTGAAAGGTCTGCTGAGCCTCAGTTTCCCAACCAAGTTTAAATTCTGGGATCTGTCTGTATTGATTGGGCCTGTATAGCTTAACCTATAACCATTTCCTCTCCGCCCAAACTTGTTCTGGGGATAAGGGGAGTTACCCACTTCAGAGGAATGCCATTTGAGTAAGAGCACTGAGTAAGATTACTATACAGTAAGCTCTGTGTTCAATGAATATAAAATTTAAAACTTAAACTTAAATTCCATCTTGGTTTTCCCCTGCTACCCAACACCTGTGTTTTGTTAGTTGTGGTATGCAGGGGAATTCTATCTAATTTTAATATTAGACTAAGGAAAATACAATTATGAAGATGAATCTTTAGCAACACAACTAATTTGTGGCATTCCAAACACGTTTGGAATTCCAGATGACTTTGGCTTTGTGTTCTTCAAGAACAGTATGATCAAGAGCTGAGCAGTGTTATTTGTGCACACTTTCGCTTGTATTACTTATCCTCCCAGCGGCTCTTTGAATTTGGGATTACTACCCTATTTTACAGGTGAGAAGACTGAGGCCTAGAGGCACTCAAATCTTAGATACTTTATAGCCAGCAAGTGCCAGGGCTGGAATCATTAAGAAGGTCTTTGGACTAAAAGCCTTGTGCCCTTTCTGTTGTACTAAACAGAGTCAATAGGAAGTGAGCTATTGATGGGTCATTTTTGCAGAAAGAGGATCATTGAATGTCGGAGCTTTTCTTTGCTCTCTTCCTTTGGCCTAAAAACTGACTTGGCAGATCTGAGTTTCTGAATGGAGGAAAATTATTTTCTATTTTTTAAAATGATTTTCTATTTTCGATCAGCAAATTCATCCCACAGGCAGAGATAGGAGAGGGCATTTTACTAATACCTTGTCTGTGCCACGCCACCCAACTACCCCCTAGCCGTGATATCCTAGGACACTAGCTTTTTCCCTCAGGTATCTCTTTTTTTCTTTTTTTTAACATCTTTATTGGAGTATAATTGCTTTACAATGGTGTGTTAGTTTCTGCTTTATAACAAAATGAATCAGTTATACATATACATATGTTCCCATATCTCTTCCCTCTTGCATCTCCCTCCCTCCCACCCTCCCTCTCCCACACCCCCTCTCCCACACCTCTAGGTGGTCACAAAGCACTGAGCTGATCTCCCTGTGCTATGCGGCTGCTTCCCACTAGCTATTTTACATTTGGTAGTGTATATATGTCCATGCCACTCTCTCACTTTGTCACAGCTTACCCTTCCCCCTCCCCATATCCTCAAGTCCATTCTCTAGTAGGTCTGTGTCTTTATTCCCGTCTTACCACCTCAGGTATCGCTTGATTATCAAAATTCTGTGAGAAACTTTCCTAATATTGCACATGCTCAAACTAAAAACCCCAAAGGTATAAGGCACAAAACACTAGAAGATTTTAAAACTATTATTTGAACACATATAAAATATTAACTTATAGAATATATAAATACATAAATAAGTAAAAAAATAACCCAGTAGAAAAGTTAGCAAATAATATAATGGGCAGTTTAGAGTAGAGGATATTCAAATAGTCAAATGGTCAAAAAATTATGAAAATATATTCAGTTTTACTGGTTAGTAAAGAAATGTAACAAAAACACTGACATATACCTACAGGTGTGGCAAAAATAAAAAGAGTGATAACATTGGCAAAGTTGTCAGAAAACAATCTTCTTACATACTATTGTAACTTGGTACATTCATTTTGGAAGGCAACTTTACAGTATTTATTAAAACTGTATGTGCATATACATACCCTTTGACTCAGCAATTCCACTGAGTTTATGTATGCAAATATACACATACATAAATAGATGTATGGAAATATGTATACTGTTTATGTAGTGTGTATATACGTATGGAAAGAAATACATATTACATATGCATGTATATATGTATTACCCTTTGACTCAGCAGTTCCACTCCTATAACTCATCTAAGTATGAAAAGTATATATGCATATATACGTGTATATATATTATTGAAGATATACACATACACACATATATATACGTACATAAGTATGGAAAGATTTTTATACACACATATGTGCAGACATACATGGTATGTGTGTGTTTGTGTGAGAGAAAAAGAGAGAGATGTACCTTTAGCCTCAGCAATATCACTTCTATAAATTGCTACAGATTGCTCATACAAGGATGAAAAAAAGGTTCTTTATAGCAGCATATGTAGTAGCAAAAAAAAAAAAGAAATAATTTACATGTTTGTCAATAAGAGACTGGTTTTAAAAAATTTGGGTTTATCCATAAAATACAAAACTATGCAGCTATACAAAAAATGAAGTGCACCTTTATTTCCTAATGCAAGTTGTCAAAGATCTACTATCAAAAAAAACAAGTTGCAGAATGGTTTCCTAAATGTGTGTGTTGGGGCAGGGCTGTTTACAATTATGTGTACCTATATTTCTGGGAAGTTGATTAAAAGTTTTTAAAAATAGTGGTTACTCCTGGATAGTGAGAATGGTGGATAGGGAGGTTTCAGGAGATATTAATTCTGTTTACTTTCTGTACTGTTTGAAAGTTTACCATGAACAAGAATTTCAGAGTAACAACTATGGAAATTTTTGGCTCCAAAACTAGAGATTCTAATTTTGTAGTCCTGAAGTTGGTCAGTGAATTCAAAATTTAGAACATGAATGATTGAGAGCCAGGGTTGAGAACAACTTCCCTATATGTTGGTCTCAAATGACTGATGGGGACAGCACCATCATTGTACAGATATAATAAATACCTGGGGGTGAATGTAAAATGAAATGTCATGTAATTTTTCCCTAGAAAGGGGATGACATTAAATTCTTCTGTTCAAGGTGGGATTTAAACAGATCAAAAGGCTCCTGCAGCTCTGGAATGGATCCATATATGATATCTCTAACTGTCCAAGGCAGTCTAGACATTAGAGAGTAGTAGAGGATGACAAAATATTTTAGGCAAGTTTATAGCTTATAACTCTAAGGTGGCATATTGGGGGCAGATATAGGAGACTGTACAGGGTACTGCTGTGCCCTAGGAAAGGTGATAGAGCTTAGTACTCATAACCCACAGACAGAATGAGAAGCCATTGGATATAAATATTTCCAACATTCACCCTTCAGAAGAAAACTCTGTGTGTTGTCATAATCTGTTGACCTATCTGTGGCTTTGTGAACAGAAAAAATGTTTACTGTTTTATGTTTATATGTTATCTCTTATAAACATATTATAAAATACATAATGACACACATTGAAATTATTTACAACTTAATTTGATAAGGAAAACAAAATGCAATTATTTATACTATGAGATGAGTGAAAACTGAAGAACAATGAATAACCTTTACCTGTCTGGTTTAGGACTATACTGAAAGCCACCCAAACAGCAGACACTCATGACTGGTTCTGACTCCCACTCTTATCCACAGCTCAGTACCTATTATTTGGTCAGAAGAAAGTGGAATTCTCAGGGAGACCCAGTTTTCAGCTAAGGCAAGGGGATGAAGAAATTTGTAAAGTGAGAAGAAGGTAGAGTGGCGTTTGGTTAAAATGAAATGGAGACCCTGAGGTCACACAAGAAAGGGTTCAAAGGAAGTAGCACCAATCCTTTCATAATATAGAGTATTCCAAAGAGAAGATAGACAAATAGTTTATGCATTTTGGGAGAAGGCCAAATTTGAAAGGGAAATGAGCCATGGTTTAATTACTGTAATTGCTCTTAAAGTTTTCACTTTAACTCTGTTGTAAAACATTTTATGTGCCAGCACTGACTCTATAGATCTACTGGAGGTCTAATGTCAGGGGCTTCTGAATGAGAAGGGCATTAACAGGTGTTTGGGGTTCCTTTGTAAATTTCCAATAAAACGTAGATATCTGTGAGACAGTCTGTGTATCATCTTCATAGTTTTTTTTCCCAGAAAAATCTTTGGTTTATACTGATTTCAAACTTCAAATTATAATACAAGTCAGCCATTTCAGGAGGGCAGAGAATGAGATGAAAAGAAAGTAACAAAAGGAATAGAAGGAGGAGAGGCATCGTGGTGTTTTGTGGAAGATGGATCAGTAGTTTAACAGAATTAATCAAATAAAACCAAAACAAACTGCTTATGGTCTACACGCTGGTGGGGTTTGTGAAATATTCCCAGGCCTGAAATAATGGGAATCTGCTCATTCCCTACTGTCTTGATTTTCTATAAAACTTTTCTCAGGATCAGCTTTTACAAATGGTAGGAGTCCTTTTTGGCCTCTTGAATTCCTCACTCAGACTTTAATAGCATTCCTTCCATAAAGGAAAAAAATACTTTATAGAAATGGTAACTTGTATATATCATCCCTTTGTTAATTATGTAATACAGGAAATTTTGCTTTGAAGCCAGTGCTACTAATGAAATAATATGTAACTGGCATGGATTACATATTAAGCACAGTAATATAAATCAACATGTATTGATATTGAGGTGATACAGAGCTCTTCCCTGACCAGCTGGTTCCTACTATCACCCAGGCAACATTTAGGGACCTAAAACTTCATGGAATCCAATGGAAACAAACAAGAAAGAACGGACCTTTAGAAATGGGTCTGTAAACTCCACAGCAGCTATTTACAGAGAGTTATTCATCTTCTAATGACTTTTCTACATATTTTAGCATTCTCGTGCCTTTGCAATTTCTATTCCTTCCAATACCCCCAACATTTTTTCTTGGTTCCAACTCCTATACCAACCTCATTTAGGTCAGTATCACTTGTTATATGTTTACTTAAAAAACACTGTTTCTTTCAGAGCATTTACATTAGTTTGTAAACACCTACTTCAGCATTATTTTAATAAATTTATTGGGTCTACCTGCTTATCTCACTTAAAGAAGTGAATTCTTTTGGTGGCTATGAGTCACATGAGAGAAATGCAAAATGCAACAGAAAAAAAAATCAGAGGTAAGATGAAGTAAGAAAGAGCTTAAAATTAACATATAATTATGTTTATTAACATATAATTAACATAATAAACATATTTATTTTGCAAAGCATCTTTTCTGTGCTAGTTTCCACAAACTTGTTGGTAACTTCTCAACTAACTGGTGGAGGTGGTGCTTATGAAGATCCCCCACCCCCCAGGGCTCCAGAATTTAAAAATGCATCTCTTCTCTCTATTCCTTTATATAGCTTTTCTTGGCTCAGACAAGCAAAATGGCAAAATCATTACTAATAAAATATAAGACCCCATTGCAGTCATGTATGCAACAAACTTATAAAGCGATAAAACTTTAGTGATGGTAGGGAGCTTAGAAGTAATCTAGTCCAACTCCCATCTTTTATAGATGAGGAAATTGGGGCTAATCATGTCACATGATTTCGTAGGTCATATATTGAATTAGTTGAAGAACTAATACCAGAACCCAGGTTTTCTACCTTCCAATCAAGTCCTAATTTCTCTCTGCTTCATTCCCTCTTTCTTCCCTGGGATTATAAATAGAACAGGAGAAGATATTGAAAGTATTGTGATTCAACTCTTGTTGCTCCTTCAAGTAATTTTTAAAATTAAAATGTTCTTATTTTCTTATGTATTTCTCCCCCTTCCCATCTTTTTAAGCTTGGTAATTGAACACTGTGAAATTATGCCAACCTAAAATTTATTCTTCAAGTTTTCACAAGATAATGAAATAGTTTGTTGATAGCGAAAACTTAGTAGTCATGTCAGATTTTGGTTATGATTAGCTGCTGACATAAATACCAAAGCAGACTTCTTAGTCTGCTAAGAAGATGACTGTAGATGACACCAGCTTTTGCATTTGTTTCAGAAGGCAGTCCACAAGAGTGCTTCCAATATTATTTCTATCATTTTTGAAGATTACTAATTCTACTTGATCTTTTTTCTTTTCTTTTTTTTTGGTAGACTGGCAACATCTTGAACATTGGAAAAATTACACCCTATCATAAAAATAATCAGCCTCTGATAAAGCATAAAAGGAAAATAAGCATTTCTTTTGTTTTTTTAAAATAATTGATACTTGCAGAGGTGGTAAAAAAAAATCCCTATTCATTATTACATATTAACACACAAGTAGTTTGTTTTTAACATTTCCCATAAAGGAAGGACAATATAGAATCTCAATGTGGTTGGTCTAAGTTAAATTAGTTTTATTTATTTGCTGAAGGTCAGTTACCTAGCTTCATAAAATGAACTAATTTGGTCCTGGACACCATATTCATATTGCTTTTGTCATAATATAGAAATAAAATATCATAAAGCATTCCTACGAACACACTTTCCCAAAGCTATTTGGAGCTGTATGGATCTTGAGCTCTCTTTGAATCTATTTCATTCCTTATATCTGAAATTACTAATTTTAGCCATTAGAACACAGGAAATTTTAAATAGATTTTGCTTTCATAGTAAATCATCCTTGTTTTCTCATCCATTCACTCGGCTGAAAAAAGAAATATAAAAATGAGGTCAAATTAATACATTATTGAATTCTGAATTTATTTCACTTCCAGATCTTGCAATGAAGGTCAGGTAGTAAGATGTGTACAAACCTTGATAATATTTTAGATTTAGATACAGAAATTAACATGTATATTTTTCTGTAATTGCACAATAGAGCCAGAAGCAGGGCTCATGTACATAGAGCTATATTTGCTTGCATGTATCCTTCAAAGTGAAATCTTAAACAGATTTAACAGTACATACTTCTTGTGCTGCTGATAAAGCACATTGACCAAATCTGCCTACCAGGTGGATTTGAAATCTGAATTTACTTTTACATGTATTCATAAATTACTATTTCAGTGCAACCAGGGGGTACTTGATTTTTCAATAATGTGTGATGTTTTGGTTTTGCCAAATATATATATATATATATTATATATATATATATGGCTGTGGATCTCACAGAACCCTATAGTACCCAACCACATTTTCTTGATTTAGTTTCTCTTAATATCAGGTTGTCATCAGATTCCACAACTTCTTTAAATTAGGAATGGAATCATGTTTTAAGCCAAAATCTTGGAGTCCAATCTCAATTTTTTTACATTAAACAGTGAAATATCAGTTATTCCAATGCTGTAATGTATCAAGCAACACTGGAAATTAAATCCCCAAACAGTACACCTTTAGTTTGTTCAGCAGATATTAAGACATTCCACGAGCCATCATCATATATTTTCAACAGTTTTATATTCAATCTACTCTTTTAGCAACCCTTTGGGAAATATCCCGAGATAATTTACTGGGTAAGTGCATGGATCTTCTGAAATACATTTGTAATATTTCATAGTTTGACCCCCTGAGACAGTAGTAAAGGAAACAGAAAATTTAACAAAGAAATAAATAGGTTAAGGATCAAAGTAATCTGGGCGTTGCCACTGTGCCATAGCTTCTCGTAAAAACTGCAGTTCTTCCTCACCTCTTTCCCAAGGGCCACGAGTTACTTTGTTATTTAAAGTCTCCGTAAGTAAGACTGCTACTGAAGAACCACCCAGAAGTACAAAATATCACGAAATCTTTTCAAGTGGCAATTTACAGGGGGCTCTCTGTATCCTACCGTTTATAGATTAAACAAATCGTTACAGTTAACGGCCTACCTACAGTTGCTCTCGCTACAATCCCCGACTTCAGTCTGTGCGCGGACTCTGCTGGAACGCCGCAAGAATCTCGCCTTGATTTAACAACAGCAAACGAGCGCCCCTCTCGGAGAGCTGTTCAGAACCACCTTGCCCTGGGGACTTTAGAATAAGCGGGCAAGTTCGAGGTGGCTTCCGGGTCCTCTCTTCCCCGTCACTATCCGGTGGAGCTGGGCGCGAGTCCCCAAGGCTTCCAGTATGGAGCGTTTTGCACGTGACCTGCTCTGCTCCGTGCAGCTTGTAAAGAGCGAGCCCACGACGACCGTCATCATTGCTTGGTCCTCCGTCTTCAGCTTTGCCCTCATATCCCCAGGGCCTAACGCCTGAAGTGGGGGCTTACAGGGGGGTTCCTTCTAGGTCAGTGGGGCGAACGTTATCACCTGCCTCGCACCCGAATGCCAGTCACCGCCGCCTCCCACTCCGCCCCACCATCTTTTGTGTGAAGATTCGCAGCACTTGGGTTCCTTCGCGGATTTCTTCACGTGCCTCTTTTCGCCAGAAAACCCTGAAAAATAAACCTGGGAATTCCACATTCGGCTCCTAAATCTCGCTGGAAATCCATTTGCCCCACCTCTCTGCGTTTCACTTCACGGTGAGTGTCGAGGGCTCCACCCAGAGAAAAAAAGAGAAAGAAAATTTCTTCCCGGTCTGCCCCTCCTTCCCTGCGGGGAATCAGGTCGCCCAGGAAGACTTCCGCCGCTCCACGTTTGCAGACCTCATTGAACTAAGTTGGGGTGGGGAACTGGAGAGAAAAGAAAAGTCGTTTGAAGCGGCTGTGTGCACGCGCCATCAGTCTCCCTCGGCCGCGCGCAGGTAGCGAGCAACGTCGCGGTGGCCCCGCTCCTCAGCCAGGTCCACGGGCAGGCGGCCCCAGGCGTCGCGCACGTCCAGCCGCGCCCCGGCTCGGTGCAGCGCCACCAGCGTGTCCAGGAAGCCCTCCCGGGCGGCGTCGTGCACGGGTCGGGTGAGGGTGGCGGGGTCCGCGCAGTTGGGGTCCGCACCGTGGAGCAGCAGCAGCTCGGCCACGCGGGCGCTGCCCATCATCATGACCTGCCGGAGAGAGCAGAGCGGTCAGGACTGGGGTGGGGGCAGGTAGAGTCTTCTCAAAGAAATACCTATTCATGATCCAGAGGCTCTTACAAGCCTCAGGAGTCTAGTTAAGCTTCATTTGCTGACGCAATGCCATCCCCCCCCCCCCCCCGCCCCGGCCCCAGCCCCAGCCCCAGCCCCAGCCCCAATTATACTCTACTCAGCCCTAATTAGTTCCATTTTATTCTCCAAACGTGGGAAGACAAGAAAGAGCTGATGATAAACTGCTTATCGCCGTTGTGGGAGATTTCTTTAAAATTTCCATTGAAACAGGGGAGTCTATTTTGTTAAATGATTTATGGGTGGAGTTAAAAGACTTTTAAAGTCTTAAATTATTTTCCTTTTTCTTCCCTCTACCCCAGCCATAATCCCAGTCTAAAAAATTTACTAGGCAGTCAGCTGATATATTTATTTTAGAAGTTAAGAGCAGTGCTTTAGGAGAGAAAATAAGAAACAACTAAGTCTAAAACAAGGTTTACTTTGTTTAGTTCTTGCAGTAAATCCCCTGTGGAAGGCGTTTGCTTTTCACTGTTGTATATGTCTCTGCTTATAAAGGGAATACAGTCCCACAATTGGAGCCAAAATTGGAGATAGAAGGGAACAAGTAAAGTCATGCATAGTTTTATAAGATGATGAAAACAAATTATTTGTTTTTAATGAATGGTTCACCACTTTTAATATTTAACATTATAGATAAAGGCTAAAGTTTAGAGGATAATATATTGGAGGTAATGTAAAATAAACACTATATTTACATTGTACAGGATTTTATAATGTTGAATAGTAAACATTTCGCTATCTAAAAAAGAGCTTGGATCTTAGCAGTCACATCAGAGCAATGCATAATTTAGAAAAAGGATGTTTTGGAGCAGTAATCCTATAGTATCCATTTGTGTACATGTACATTATGCAAGTATTTACTTTCTTATTTTAACAATAAAACAATTTTTTTAATGTTTATCCATTCAAGTTTCCAATTTCCTTTATTTTATTTTTTTAAACATCTTTATTGGAGTATAATTGCTTTACAATGGTGTGTTAGTTTCTGCTTTATAACAAAGTGAATCAGCTATACATATACATATATCCCCATATCTCCTCCCTCTTGCATCTCCCTCCCACCCTCCCTATCCCACCCCTCCAGGTGGTCACAAAGCACCAAAGCGCTGAGCTGATCTCCCTGTGCTATGTGGCTGCTTCCCACTAGCTATCTATTTTACATTTGGTAGTGTATATATGTCCATGCCACTCTCTCACTTCGTCCCAGCTTCCCCTTCCCCCTCCCCGTGTCCTCAAGTCCATTCTCTACATCTGTGTCTTTATTCCTGTCCTGCCCCTAGGTTCTTCAGAACCATTTTTTTTTTAGATTCCATATATAATAAAATAATTTTTGATAATTAAATATACAAAATGTTGTTATATGTTCTTGTGAGTTTATGTTTTAAAATGTACCACGGAATCAAAAGATAGTATGCAAAATTTTTTTGTTTCATGGATATTAAAAACATCTATTTCCTCCCTTAGAAACCATGATATGATTTCTATTAGTGATGTAAAGGGCATTTCATACATAGAGAAGAGGGGGAAAAGTGGTTCTTAATATCTCAGAATGTGGTGAATTAAAAACGACAAACCTCTTTCTACAATGAATATAATTTGAAGTCTTTAAGAGCTACTTTACATATTGTTGCTGCTTTAAACAATCCGTCATTTCTTCCAATATTTTCTATGAATTCAAAATGAATGAATACATATTTTCTTTAAAATCTACACAATTAATAAGATTCCTTAATAACGGCTTGGTTCTGGAAGGTGATTGTGAGGTGAATACGAAATATGACCATAATAGTCAACAGTAAAACACAAAACATTACCTTAGATTTTAAAGAAATTAAAAAATATATTTAGCACTAAAGTGGGATTAATAGTTAAACATATTGAATAAATGAATTTTAACAATGAAGAGGCTAATTATTTATGAAGACCCTTTGCCATTTAACAAAGCTGCAGCAATGCTTATGTAATCCAAGCATTCAGTATAACTAAACAAAAATATATAGAAGCACATTTTTTTCTTATGTAACACTCAAGAGACACTGCTAACATAAAAAGAATTAAGTATTGTAGTTGAGGAATCCTGTCTTTTTTCTTTGTATTCAATTCGTCTGTATGAGGAAAGAATACAAAATTTCACATCACAGCTTAAAGATTCAGGGCGATTTTTTTTTCACGTGCTGTGATTTTGTATGATTCCTTAAATTCAATCCAAATTGTGTACCTTGCAGTTTAATTATCTCTATCGTTGAAAGTTGACCGCTGTTTGTTGAAAGACAAACAGATAAGACAAAACAGTTCTCCTTCCCAAATAACCTCTTTTTCCCCTTTCCTCTCCAGTTGAACCTATCCCTTGCATCTCTTATGAAATGGGAGAGGGGATATTGGTCTTTTTTCCCTCATTAAAAAGAAAACCAAACAAGTAGTGGGGTTTCCAATACCTTTCTTTAGAGTTTTTTGTGGGTGAAAACCTGCTTTACAACTGAGCTCAATACTCCAGCAAGAGAGACAAAGGTCTAAGTCGGTGGAGATCTCAGTCCCCAGCCGCTTCCCACGGAGGCCGCGGCGCCGTGTTTGTGCGCCCCCTGCCGGCGAGGCCCGGGGCCCCCAGCTACCTGGATCGGGCTCCTCCCGAAGCGGTTGAGTCTGTTGGGATCCGCACCGGCTTCAAGGAGCTGCCGCACGGCCTCCACTTGCCCCCGCGCCGCGGCGTTGGAAAGGCCCTCATCACCGCCGCCACCACTGAGCATGCCCTTGTCTTCCTCGCTCACTTCGCAGCCCCCAGGCGCAAAGTGTCCCGGATAATCCACCGCTGGCCGTGAGCTTCGCAACACGCCCCACCCCCCCTTCCCACCTCGCCCTAGCGGGCTCTCCCCACTAGGAAAGAGCTCAGTTCAGCTTCAGTCCCCTTTCGCCGTCCTTCTGTGGCTTGGAGGGTCCGTCCAATGGCCGAAAGGCCCGTAGTTAAGCCGGGCTTTTCCCGGATGGCTCCTAGGAAAAGGCCCCTCGCGCAGCCGCAACGTCGCGCGAATCCACTCTGGCCGCAGAGTGCGCGCGCGTTGCAGCGTCCTCACCGCCGAGCTACACTCTGGCGGAATGGAGAGCCGGCAGGGACTGAGTTCGTTTCCAGCTGGGCAGTCGGGCTGGGTGCTTCCCACCTCCTTAGGCTCCGCCCCCTGTCCGTTCGGGCATGTCCCACTGTGCTGGTTTGGAGGCCTGGCAGGCAGCTGATGTTACAGCCGCGAGGCTAGGGGCCAGGAAGAGCAGCCCAGAAGGTGCCCGGCCGCACGCGCCAGACACCGCAGAGCGGAGCCCGCTGCGCAACTCGCTGCGGGGTGTCCAGCAATCCTAGGCTACGTTTTTTGGAAAGGTCGAATCAGTGCACTCAGCCCTTAATCACCTCCCTCCAGCAGGCGGAGCAGAGGATTTCTATTCCTTCCGTCCGGGCCAGCTGGTTTCCCTAGGAGAAGTTAGTCGCTCCCTGTGTGATCGAAAGGCTGAGAGAAAGACATTTAAAATAACCTCGTCTCTCTTAAGATGTCTTAAAGTGACAGCTCTGCACCTGTCATGCTGGTTAAATTCATCCCCAGGCGGTACTTGAACTTCACTAGCTTCACGTCTTGCATCAACCTTAGCAATTTGTGTGTGTGTGTGTGTGGGGGGGTATCTTCCTACTTGAATGAGCCAAAAATCAGTCTAAGTGAAAAATCCTGACAATCCTGCTTTGAATGTGCTTTTTATTCTTTTCATCTTTGAATTATGGATACAATCCTAAAACAAAACAAAACAAGAAAAACGAAAAGACATCTCTCACACACAGCTAGTTTGAGATTGAGAGTTATAGCTTGGTACCTCACTTAAAAATATAAATATATATTTTAAGAATCTGAGATCCCAGTTTCATGATATTTGAACAGTCTATTTTTGTTTGCACTCTTACCTATTTAAACCCACCTCAGCAAGTATTTGATTTCCATTTATCATGGGTAATAAAGGAAATTATGCAGTAATAATGAAACATAATAAAACAGGGATGTGGTTCTGGACCTGTCATTAAACAGGCTGAACCTGTAATTAAACCCACTTCTGAAGATTTAAAGGCCAAGTGCTTTGCTTTTCTTCCTAATCTTCCTAAGTGAGTTTGTATTAACATATGCGTTGCTTTTAAGGTTAAAAAAAATTACAGGTGGTGCTCTGCTGAAATAGGAAGAGAACCACAAGTTATGTATCTGTTGCCTGAAAACTTTGGTGAGGAGCTACATGAGAATGCTCCTAACATTTAACAGCTCTTATCTATAACATCATTTTTGGTTTAGAGTGCTGAGAAACACAATCTTAAAGGGAGGGCAATTGCTTGCTTACTCACAAATGAGAGACTCCACATGTTTCTTTTAGCATATCTTAGCTTGGATTCCCCTCCTCCCAATCCACTGTAGAATAAAGAAGAGCTCTTTACAGACAGGGTACGGGGTGGCATGGAAGTGGTGGTTATGGCTAAAGATTTGCTGACTGAGCCTCAACAGAGTTGAAATTAACCTGGATGGGGAAGGGAAGGGGGCAGCATTAATAACAATTTTTCTCTCTCTCACCACACCACATTTCTTAGTTTTCAGGTTCTTAATTCCTCTACCTTTCACTCTTTTTTTTTTAACATCTTTATTGGAGTATAATTTCTTTACAATGGTGTGTTAGTTTCTGCTTTATAACAAAGTGAATCAGTTATACATATGCATATGTCCCCATATCTCTTCTCTCTACCTTTCACTCTTATTTGAACCTCCATTCTTATCTAGGAAAAAACTGTCTTTTTATTTGTTGATGATGATTCTATTCTGGTCTGGCCAGAAGTAGAAGTCTACTGCTGGGTGAAAAGCATGGATGAGCTGTTTTTGTCTAGTCTTAGAGGCCAGTTCCCATGCACAGTGTATTGGGGATCACAGGTGTGCCAGTTGAACGGGAGAAGGAAGAGAAAAGATGGACGGTAGGAAGCCAGAGTCTTTGAAATGAATGGCATTGCTTCTTTGCCAGTTACCTGGAGGGGCTGAGTCACTAGACTGATATTGGTGGGTGTGGTGGCAAATGGGCTTAGTCAAGAATATCTTCATCAGAACAGCCTGATTACTCTGAAATTTAGTGCACAGCCAAATGCAACAAGGCAGGTTGCCTTTTAAAGGAGTATTGTTGGATCTTCCCTCTAATGGATTCAGTAATTAAATTTAGTTCAACAAAACTTAGTTCAGCATATCCTATAACACAGTTCACAGTTGGATAAGATATGGGTCCTAGATTTTAAGAAACTCTCCCTAGTGGCATTTAAACCAACAAATAGAGTTTCAGAATCAATGCACTCCCTATCAAAATGCCAATGGCCTTTTTCAAAGAAATAGAACAAATAGTACTAAAATTTCTATGGAACCACAAAAATCCCCAAATAGCCAAAGCAATCTTGAGAAAGAAAAACAAAGCTGGAGGCATCATACTTTCTGATTTCAAACTACATTACAAAACTACAGTTATTAAAACAGTATGGTATTGGCATAAAGACAGATACATAGATCAATGGAACAGAACTGGGAGCCCAGAAATAAACCCACACTTATGTGGCCAATTAATTTATGACCAAGGAGCCAAGAATATACAATGGGGAAAGGAGAGCCTCATCAATAAATGGTATGGGGAAAACTGGACAGCCACATGCATAATAATGAAACTTGACAGCTATCATACAACATACACAAAAATTAACTCAAGATGAATTAAATACATGAATGTAATACCTTAAACCATAAAACTCCTAGAAGAAAACATAGGCAGTAAGCTCCTCAACATAGGACTTGGCAATGACTTTTTGACTCTGACAACAAAAGCAAAAATAAGTAAGTGGGACTACATCATACTAAAAAGCTTCTTCACAGAAAAGGAAACCATCAACAAAATGAAAGGCAACCTATGAATGGGAGAAAATATTTCCAAACCATATATCTGATAAGGGACTAATATCCAAAACATATAAAGAACTCATACAACTCAGTAGCAAAAAAACAAGCAATCCAATTAGAAAATGGGCAGAAGGTCTGAATAGACATTTTTACAAAGAACATACAGATGGCCAACAGGTACATGAAAAGATGCTTAACATCACTAATCACCAGGGACATGCAAATCAAAACCACAGTAAGATATCTCACACCTGTTAAAATATCTATTATCAAAAAGACAAGAAATAATAAGTGTTGGTGAGGATGTGGAGAAAAGGCAACCCCTGTGCACTGTTCGTGGGATGTAAATTGATGCAGCCACTGTGGAAAACAGTTGGAGTTTCCTCAAAAAATTAAAAATAGAACTACTGTATGATCCAGCAATTCCACTTCTGTGTATTTATCTGAAGAAAATGAAAATACTAACTCAGAAAGACATATAAATTATTTACAATAGCCAAGATATGGAAACAACCTGGGTGTCCACTGATGGATGAATGGATAAAGAACTTGATATATATATATCAGCCGCAAAAGACTGAAATCTTCCCATTCATGACAATGTGAATGGACCTTGAGGGCATTATGCTAAGTGAAATAAGTCAGACAGAGAAAGACAAATACCATATGATCTCTTTTATATGTGGAATCTAAACAAAAACAATCCTCCACCCCCCAAGAAACAAAAGAAAAATAATCAAGCTCATTAATACAGAAAACAGATTGGTGGTACCAGAGGCAGGGGGTGGGGGTGTGTGAAAAATGTTTGAACTTTCTCTCTTTTTTAGTTTAAATAAATGTAGAAAATGTATTTCCCACTTTTATTGTAATAACAGTCTCCTCTTTCTCAGCTCTATAATTTCTCCTTTGGTATATTCTAATTTGAAGTCTAGTTCACCCCTACAGCAAGTCAGAATACTTGTGAAGGTTAGGGAGACAACTACAGCCCTTGCTACTGCAGCTGGTTACAAAGCCACTACTAATAATCCTTGTCTCCCTCTTCAACTCCCTTTCTAGATTCCCTCACTCTTAGCACATCTAGTTATCTAAGTGTCTAACTTAGTAGGTTAAGTAGACCCCCATTCCTGAGAGTTGTGAGCTAGTAACCATGCCCTTTTCAGACCATGGCTGGTATACTTGTCCATTTACTATCACAATTGGACAGAAAAATATCGAGATATTCCAGTGGATTACCTGGATATCAAATGCTTTTTTCCTGAATGCTTCTAGATTCAGAAGCCCTATCTTTTCCTGATAAACATGATCAATTATCCTCTTTAGGAGAGATGACTCCTTTACTTCCTAACTGGTCTCTTAGCATGAAGAGCCTGAAGTGATTGGGCAGCATCTAGAGCTTAAATGGGACTCTTCCAACAGCTCATGGTAAAATTGTTCCCTCTATATGAACCAAGATTTCCAGGCCACAGATATTAGAATTGTAAGGATGGAAAATATGAATTCCTCATGTGGATTACAAAATATGATAAATAGAGCCACTCCTGGCAATGGTCAGAGAGGTAGCGATGTCTGGGTTCCAGAGGAGGGCCATCCAGGATGAAATGGAATCCTAGTTCATGAACAGAACAACAGAGGAAACCTAGGTAAAGTTTCAGGTTTCCCAACCAAAATGAGTTCAGGATAGAATTTACTCTTATGAGAGTTCTGTCCTATGACAAGACAGCATTAGGATTGAGGAACTGAAGGAAAGGCTACTAGCGATGGATAATCAAGGTACTCAAGAACTCAGATGTAAAGCAACAGATTACATGCAGATTTGCTTTTTGAAAAGGTAGACGTAGGGATGGATGAAAATAGTGCTTGAATATACTACTACTACTATGACTATTGCTACTACTATATAAGTATACAACTCTAAAATGAATACTTGTATGACTGCATAAAAATATGGCTGCATGAATTACAAATCCAGTTGAGCATGAAAGCTAAGATCATAAATTTTCCTTAAACTGAAATGAATTTTCCTGGCCTAGTCTTCTGAAACTGCATGCTTCATCAGCATAGGTAGATATGACATGGTGGAGAAGAGAGGAAGAGTGGAGTGGGTACAAGCTGGCCAGTGCTTAAAAAATAAAAAAGGCTCTTAGATTTTAAGAAACTCTTTCTAGTGACACTCAAAATTAACAAATAAAGAGTTTCAATTTAATGTGATAACTTTACTGAGAGGTACATCTACAGGGTACCTTGGAAGTAAGAAAGAGGGGAACTTAAAAAGTGCAGGGAATTTCCTTAGAGGGTTGCAGCTGAAGAGAGTCTTTAAAGAATGCATTGAAAACTAACTGTTTCCTATGTTCTTGCTTTGAGCCTTGGATTTCTCTAAAACGTAACAAAAAGGTTAGTAAAATATAGCTTGAGCCAATATTTGAGCCACCTTCTTAAGTGGTGGGTATGGGCAAAGTGTCTAAAAAATAATAACTATTTGAAGTTGATAAGATGGAAGAGAATGGTTGTTGTTGTTGAAGGAGACATAGGTAAAGAATGTTAAGATAGGAAAAAACCCAAAGAGCAGAAATATTGATAATCTTCCCAGAGGCAGATATGTGAGCTGCACTAGACAAATTGACTGGAAAAGAACTTTGGGCAGGGAAAAACTTTGCCAGGGGTATGTGTGGTTACTAGCACCACGGACAGCGCTTCTCTATTAAGCAAAATCTGGGTGGTCCTAACCCACTGCAAACTGAGAATTCCTGACGAAGTTTCAAACTTGATTTTCCAAGGCCTTTTTCTCCGCTGAAATTTAAAGGAAACTACATGGAAGTTCAGTTGACTTCTTTACAAAACCAACCTGCTCAACCTGGTTTCCAAATATTATCGGATTTTCTAATATTCTCTATGTAAAGAGTATTAAATATCCTCTATGCTTAAAAGATGAGAGGAGAAATTACACTTGTCTACTCTGTTCCAAATGTTTTAAAGTATTATTTTATTTAATCCTCATAAAACTCTTATGCAACATGCACTCGTATC
Source organism: Eubalaena glacialis (assembly GCF_028564815.1). Lineage (NCBI taxonomy): Eukaryota > Metazoa > Chordata > Mammalia > Artiodactyla > Balaenidae > Eubalaena > Eubalaena glacialis. Next base: position 72,114,173 of record NC_083724.1, read on the forward strand.
TCACTTTTACAGGCAAGACAAAAGAGAAGTTAAGTCACTTGCATACTAGCTAATCATTGCTGGAGGTGTAGTCTAACCTGTGTGGCTTCAGAGCCTCTACCATTTACACTACATAGGGTTTTTAGCAGCTGTCATTGTAGGCTTAACTGGAAAGAAAACACAATAAACTAGTTTATAATTATTTTTCAGTCTACACTGTGTTTTCCAGATGGCTCACCTCACAACACATCCTTAATAGACTTCAAAGGTGACTTTTCACACATAATACAATAGCACATTTGTCTTGGACAATAGAGTGAGATAATGAAACGTTTTACCTCTTCCTGAAACCCAGCTGTCTCTAGGGTGAAACACAACCTGTTGTTAATGCTTTAAACACATTTAAGAGATGAAATGGATGGGAACATAGTGGGCAATTGAAATTTGGAATAGTCACAGCTCTGCCTTTTAATAGGGCGGATTATTTACAAGTGAGAAGGGAGAGAAAGTAAACGGTAAATTGGCATAGAATTTAGGAGGTTAATAGAAGGGAAGGGATAGAATCAGTTTCAATATTATAAATAATTCAGATCCCTAGTGAAAATGTTTATATTCTAGTTGGTGAAACTATATATGAACTCACTATAAAAGTGTGAATAAAATCAGCTGAGTAACCAAGAGAAGTAGTTCCATAATCATGTCCTCACTTGTGTGTGTGTGTGTGTGTGTGTGTGTGTGTGTGTGTGTGTGTTTTGGTTGGATCTAAGACAGTGATTCTAAGTTGGGAGAGAAAGAAATTCAGAATCATTTTCGTGGCTTTTTCAAGCTATGTATGACTCCCATCTCACCAGGAGGCTTGATTCTCTCCATTTCATCAGTTGAGATTTATTGCTCCAGGATCCACAGTATAGCTCCTTCTATATCTCCATAAATGGTTCTAAGTCTAATTGAATGATGGACATATACATCATTTTAGCATCTGTATTAGTTTTCTAGGGCTGCCATAACAAAATTCCACAGACTGGGTGGCTTTAACAACAGAATTTTATTTTTTCAGTTTTGGTTTTCTCTCCTTGGCTTGCAGATGGTCTCTCTCCTGCTGCCGCTTTACATAGTCGCCCTGTGAGCATGCAAGCTGCTGGTGTCTCTTTAGTGTGTCCAAATTTCCTCTCCTTATAAAGACACTAGTCAGATTGGATTAGGGCACCCCCCCCCAACAGCCTTATTTTAACGTAATCACCTTAATGCCCTATCTTCAAATACAGTCATTCTGAGGTACTGGGGGTTAGAGATTTAACATATGAATCTTGGGGGACACAATTCAGTCCTTATGGAGTCTCTTCTAATTTTTACACATATCACTTTTCATTGCTTTTTAAAAACTGTTGTTCATAATTTATTTATATGAATAAGGATGAAAATAAAATCAACACATTGAAATTGATTGAAATTTTTACCAGTCTCTTGTGTCTCTTCTAATCGATCAGTTCCCCTCTTTCTTTCTTTCTTCTTCTCCTCCCCCTCCCCCTCCCCTCCCCCTCCCCCTCCCCTCCCCCTCCCCTCCCCCTCCCCCTCCCCTCCCCCTCCCCTCCCCCTCCCCCTCCCCTCCCCCTCCCCTCCCCCTCCTCCTCCTCCTCCTCCTCCTCCTCCTCCTTCTTCTTCTTCTTCTTCCTTCTTCTCCTCCTCCTCCTCCTCCTCTTTCTTCTTCTCCCTTTCAATTGATTTGTTGCAGGAATTGAGTTGTTAATTCTGTAGTTTTCTGAAGTCTGGACTTTACAGAATGCTTCTTCATGATGACATTTAACATTTTTCTCTGTCACTTGTATTTCTTATCATTTGTTATTTAGATCTAGAGTTTGGATGTGACTCAGGTTTGATATTTTGGCAAAAATACTTCATAAGTAGAATTATAAACTTCCACCAAGAGGCACATAATCGATTGTCTCTTTTTCTATGACTTCAGCAGCCACTGATAATTATTTCTTAGATCTAATATTTCCTTAGGGGTTGCAAAATGGTGATATTTTAATCCTATCAACACTTCTTCATCTACTAGCTGGAATACTTCTATAAAGAGAAAATTTTCTTTATTATCTACTTGGTTGCCCTCAGGTATATATAAGAGACAGAATGAATACTTTATTTTCAAGTTTTCAAAATGGTGAGTTGAGTCCCTAGCCTCTTCCAAAGGTGATTACTGATTTTTAAATTATTGTCAACATATGCATTTAAACATAATTGGTGTGTTTCAATTTACTATAATTATCATTCCTATTGATGCTCAAGCCCTATCTTTGGCCACTGGGAGCTCCTGCAAGTTGGCTCTTGAGTCTTTTTAACATGACTTCAGTAGTCTTTGACAGAATCCTTGATTTCTGGTATGACAATATATTCCACTCTTATCTGGTACATTTCCTGCACTACGCATGGTATCAACCATTTCTCAAAGGAGCACTAATTATTTTTTAGTGGGAAATGGTATTTAAAAAGCACAACCTGAGTGCTGGGGACCTTATTGCCACCCAGTTGGTCATAGTATTTCTAAGCCTTTGTGTTTATAAATAAAACATAATTAGTTTTTTAGATCAGAATATTTACATACATTTTCACCTACATGAATGTCCAGAGGACTTACTGCTCAACTTAGACATGTTGAATAATACAGCAATATAGGAGTCAGTAATTACTTGTGACATGAAGTTCTCTGTCTTTCTCTTATATTGGATGTCTAGTTTTAATGTTAGGATCTGGTGAATTTCACAACTCTTACTATTGTAGATGGAATATCAGGAGGGGGAATGAGAGGTTGAGTTACCTGAAAAACATTTTCTCAAAGTAGAGATAGTTACTTAATTTCTTGAAATATGTTTAAAAAGATCAGTGAATTGAGAATTTTACTTTATCTTAGTTTTCTTTTGAAGATTGTTATTTGGCATAAATTACATATTTAATTTGTGGTTTTTTTTCCTCAGAGATATGTTATTTCCGAGCTATGTTTAGTACTAATCTTTCATTAGGTATAATGCATACATTTCTTTTTCATTTTTATAAATTTATTTATTTATTTATTTTTGGCTGCGTTGGGTCTTCATTGCTGCGCACGGGCGAGCAGGGGTTATACTCTTCATTGCGGTGTGTGGGCTTCTTATTTCGGTGGCTTCTCTTTTTCCGGAGCATGGGCTCCAGGCTGGCAGGCTTCAGTAGTTGTGGCTCACGGGCTCTAGAGTGCAGGCTCAGTAGTTGTGGCACACGGGCTTAGCTGCTCCACGGCATGTGGGATCTTCCCGGACCAGGGCTTGAACCCGTGTCCCCTGCATTGGCAGGCGGATTCTTAACCACTGCGCCACCAGGGAAATCCATGATTCATACATTTCTATTGAAGTATATTTACCCCCCACGGCTCTTGGCATAAAACCCTCTCTATAAAATGTAGCAATTTTTTAGAACGTTTTTAAAAATTTTACGAGGCTTCTTTGTTTAAAAAAATGCATGTGCCTATACAAGCACATATACAAATATCTCAGCAGGATGAATTGGCTTGAAGATTTGATTAATATGATATGTTGTGGAGCCAGCCCTACATTCAGGCCTCCATCTTCATGAGTTACTGTGAAACGAAAAGTGGATTTTTTTTCTCATCTGAAATTGTTGCTCTTATAGATCTAATCACACAGCACAGACACAATCAAATAATTACCTTATGCATTGCTAGAGAAGCTACATATTCAGAATTTAAGCTACTTGGAAGAGGAATGTTATCTCTATTTCCATTCACTCCTCCATCTTTTGTAATCTGGCTTTCATTCAGAATCTGGGTAACCACTTGGCAAGGTAATCAATGATTTTCTTGTTGCTAGATACAATAATCTCAGTCTTCATCTGACTGTAGTTTCTTTCTGCAGCTTTGTATCCCGATGGACTCTTTTTTTCTTGCTGCTTTTAACTTTCTTGCCTCTCATGAAGCTGTCCTCTCATATATTACCAATATGTCATGTGTGTGATGTAAATAATACCAACATGTTCATATCTTCCTAAAAATACATTCTTAATCCACATTTAATTCATCCATATTTTCAGTAACAATGCTAAAATAAAATCTTGAGCTATTAGCTATCTGTAAAATATTTTACTTATCCATTAAGAAATTTGATATTGAGTCCATACTAAATATCAGATACTATGTGCTAGGTGTAAGTGATGAGCAAATCAGAGAGTATTAACTACAAAACATGGTAACTGCCATTAGGTAAATGTCCTGGATGCTCTGTGAATGCATAATGAGGGAACTGACTTAGTCTGGTGGTCGAGGAAATTAAGGGATATTTGAGGTGAGATCTGCAAGATTATGTTGGTATTAACTAATCAAAGGAATGGGGCAGTAGTTGCATTCCAGGCTGAAAGAACTGCAACTGGCAAGCTCTGAGGTGGGAGAAAGCATGGACATATTGAAGGAGTTATGGTTAAGCACAGGGATGGAGGAGGAGAGTATGGCTACTGTGGTTGGAAAAAGAAGCACAGCAAGATCTTGTAGGGCAGTATAGGCCATGTTAAGAATTTTTATCTCTATCTTAAGAAAAGGAGAAGCCATTGAAGTGATGTGATCAGATTTTCAGTTACATAAAAAAAGAAAAAAATCACTTTAGATGCACGTTGGAGAATGGTTTGGAGAAGAAGTGAGGGTGGATACTAGCAGGCTGGGAGTTCAGAGGAGAGATTATGGTAGTTTGAACTAAAGTGTCTGTATGCAAGATGGAGAGAAGTAGAATGCTTTAAGATATATTTAACAATTAAGGAATAACGTCAACAGTGTTTAGCAATAATCTTGAGAGAGAAGATAAAGGAGAGGAAGATGTTATGCAGGTTTGTACAACTGAAGAGGTTGGTGATCATGGTTACCAAAACAGGGAACACTGGATGAGGATGCAGTTTGAGGTAAAGAGCACAAGTTTGAGTTCAGAGAGCTTGAACTTGAGACATGGTGATATATCCAGGGTGGAGATGTTCAATATTAGAAAGAGCTGAAAGATGTTCAATATTAGTCTAGAGCTCAGAGAGGAGTGCAAATTTTAATATAGATTAATTTATACTGACAAATGTAGAAATGAAATTTTATGTCACAATTTTAGCATGGAAGATTCATTTATTTTTCAGAAAAAAATAGTAGATGTTATAGTAATTCTGAAACTTGTCCAGCAAAAAAATTTGATAAAATATGTTGATACCACCTCTTCCATCCCTAAATTTGCTTAATCACTCTGAAGATTTTTTTGCACTTCTTTACACTGTTAATTCTTTTTTATTTAAAAAATTGTAGTCTTAACATTTTCTTTGATTATTTGTATATAAGGACATGTTCCCAAGATATAAATATACAGGCAGACTTTGGATATATTGTAGGTTCAGTTCCAGACCACTGCAATAAAGCAAATATTGCAATAAAGCAAGTTGCACAAATTTTTTGGTTTCCTAGTGCATATAAAAATTATGTTTACACTACACTGTAGTCTATTAAGTGCTAAATTGCATTATGTCTAAAAAAACAAAGTGCATACCTTAATTAAAAATACTTTATTACTAAAGGGACTTCCCTGGTGGCACCGTGGTTAAGAATCTGCCTGCCAATGCAGGGGACACGGGTTCGAGCCCTGGTCCGGGAAAATCCCACATGACGTGGAGCAGCTTAGCCCGTGCGCCACAACTACTGAGCCTGTACTCTAGAGCCCGTGAGCCACAAATGCTGAGCCCGTGAGCCACAACTACTGAAGCCCGCGCGCCTAGAGCCCGTGCTCTGCAACAAGAGAAACCACCGTAATGAGAAGCCCGTGCACCACAATGAGGAGTAGCCTCCGCTCACCGCAACTAGAGAAAGCCCGTGTGCAGCAACAAAGACCCAACGCAGCCAAAAATAAATAAATAAATTTATTTTAAAAATATTACTAAAAAATGCTAACCATCATCTGAGTCTTCAGCAAGTCATGATCTTTTTGCTGGTGGAGGGTCTCACCTCCATGTTGATGGCTGCTCACTGATCAGGGTGGTGGTTCCTGAAGATTGGAGTGGATGTGGCAATTCCTTAAAATAAGACAACAATGAAGTTTGCTGTGTCCATTGACTCTTCCTTTCATGAAAGATTTCTCTGTAGATGCAATGGAGTTTGCTAGCATTTTACCCACAGTGGAATTCCTTTCAAGACTGGAGTCAGTCTTCTCAAACCCTGATGCTGCTTTATCAACTAAGTTTATGTAATATTCTAAATTCTTTGCTGTCATTTCAACACTCTTCACAGCATCTTCACCGGGAATAGATTCCATCTCAAGAAACCACTTTCTTTGCTCATCCATAAAAAGCAACTCCTCATCTGTTAAAGTTATATCATGAGATTGCTGCAATTCAGTTACATCTTCAAGCTCCACTTCTAATTCTAGTTCTCTTGCTATTTCCACCAAATCTGCAGTTACTTCCTCCACTGAAGTCTTGAGCCCCTCAAAGTCATCTATAAGGGTTGGAATCAATTTCTTCCAAACTCTTGTTAATGTTGATATTTGGACCTCTTCTCATAAACCATGAATGTTCTTAATGGCATCTAGAATGGTGAATTCTTTCCAGAAGGTTTTCAATTTACTTTACCCAGATCCATCAGAAGAATGGCTGTCTATGGTAGCTGTAGCCTCATGAAGTGTATTTCTTAAGTAATAAGACTTTAAAGTCAAAATTACTCCTTGATGCATGGGCTGCAGAATAAATGCTGTGTTAGAAGGCATGAAAACAACCTTAATCTCATTGTACGTCTCTATCAGAGCTCTTGGGTGACCAGGTGCATTGTCAATGAGCAGTAATATTTTGAAAAGAATCTTCTGAGCAGTAGGTCTCGGTAGCAGGCTTAAAATATTTATTTAGTAAACCACGTGTAAACAGATGTGCTGTCATACAGATTTTGTTGTTCCATTTATGGAGCATAGGCAGAGTAGATTTAGCATAATTCTTAAGGGTCCTAGGATTTTTAGAATGGTAGATGAGCACTGGCTTCAACTTCAAGTCATCAGCTGCATTAGCCCCTAACAAGAGAGTCAGCCCATCCTTTGAATGTTTGAAGCCATCCATTGACTTCTCTTCTCTAGCTATGAAAGTCCAAGATGGCATCTTCTTCTAATACAAGGTTGTTTTGTCTAAATTGAAAATCTGTTGTTTAATACAGCCACCTTTGTTAACTATCTTAGCCAGATCTCTGGGTATTTTGCTGCCGCTTCCACATCAGTACTTGATGCTTCACCTTGCACATTTATGTTATGGAGACATAAACCTCATGAACCAACCTCTGCTGGCTTCAAACTTTTCTTCTGCAGCTTCCTCACCTCTCTCAGCCTTCATAGAATTGAAGAGAGTTAGGGCTTTGCTCTAGGTTAGGCTTCTTAAGGGAATGTTGTGGCTGGTTTGATCTTATGTTCAGACCACTAAAATTTTCTCCATAACAGCAATAAGGCTCTTTTACTTTCTTATCACTCATGTGTTCAATGGAGTAGCACTTTTAATTTCCTTCAAGAACTTTTCCTTTGCATTCACAAATTGATTAACTGTTTGGTGCAGAGGCCTAGCTTTTGGCCTGTCTTGGCTTTTGACCTGCCTTCCTCACTAAGCTTAATCATTTCTAGCTTTTGATTTAAAGTGAGAGAACTGCAACTCTTCCTTCCACTTGAATACTATTGTAGGGTGATTAATTGGCCTAAATTTAATATTGTCATGTCTCAGTGAATAGGGAGGCCTGAGGAGAGGGAGAGAGACAGGGAAGTGCAGGTTAGTGGAACAGTCAGAACACACACATTTATCCATTAAGTTTGCCTTCCTTCTGTGGGTACAGTTCATGGTGGCCTCAAACAATTACAACAGTAATATCAGAGAAACTGATCACAGATCACCATAACAAATATAATAATAATAAAAAATCTTGAAATATTGTGAGAATTACCACAATATGACACACAGACATGAAGTGAACAAATGCTGTTGGAAAACTGGTGCCAATAGTTTTGCTTGATGCAGGGTTGCCAAAAATCTTCAATCTATAAAAAACACAATATCTGTGAAGCACAATAAAGTGAAGTGCAATAAAATGAGGTATGCCTGTAATTCATATTAGAATAATCTATTGAATTCAAAGTTGGAATAATCTATTGAGAAAATGCAGAGAACTACATAAAAAACACTCAGAAACAATGCCAGGAGAAGGCATTTACCACATACTATCCCTGATAAGAGTTTCTTCTAAAGTTTCTCTTTATATATGCACTCTTACTAAGTGAAAAAAATAGTGAGCAAGGCAATATTATTAGAAAATTATCTAAAAATAATGCCCTTTCTGAATGAGGAATGCTTTTCTTCATGGTTGCTCATTTCTGTGTGCAAGTCTGTTTTGATTGTTCAATTCATCTAATAGTCACTCAACAAATATTTATTGAGTGTTATGTGCCAGGCACTCTTCTAGGCTCTTAAGATACATCACTGACAAAATAGTAAAAGATCCCCACCTTCATGGCTCTTATATTCTAGCAGGAGTAGCAATTTTTGTTGTAAAGTTAATCAAATTATAGAAATAACACTTAAAAGAGGTTATTTTAAAATTGAATATACTTCATATTTTATACTCCACCCTCAAACATACAAGGTCTGGCTTATGAGAAATCAATACCCACATCATATAAAGACTTTAAAAAGAATTTTTGTTATATGAGTGAATCAATAATAAAACCATTTCCACAAAAATCATAAACTGAAGGCAAAATTGTTATTCATCTTAGAGAAACCTTGGTAGAGTTAAAATAAAAGCTTCAAGAAACAGACCTAGGTACCAGAATAAGGCATGTTGGGTTTGGGTTTCTAATTTTGCTATTCCCATATTAAATGAGTACTCATAATTCGGTGTTGAAGAACTAGATACAGTTATAAACCAAGGCGTAGTTGAAATGAAAGTTTTAAAACAATTCTCATAAGCCAAAATTCAGTATCATTATGATGGCAGTTTTTGGATTTTAATTTTGACACTCTAGTCTCAAATTGTGTTTGATGTGGTTATAATCAAGGCAGTGTTGAAATGAAAGTTTCAAAACAAATTCAAGTAAAGAGATAGCAGAAACATAAGCAATATAAAGGCAATTTTAGGATTTTAAATTTGGCACCCTAATCTCAAATTAGCACTTGAAATTTAACAGTGAAGTATTAGATAATGTTTATAAAACAATGTTACTGATTTTGATGTATACTTTGTTAGTACAGTTTGAGGTTCATCTACGTGGTGTTTTTGATGGAACGTTTGATGTGAATCTAATCACAGAGGAGACAGTCTAACCAATCCAGATTGTTGGATGTTCCGCAGGAATACTGGCCAGGACTCTTTAAAGGATTCAGAGAAGAGAGAATGTTGGTGGCCGTGCTATGATGGCACCTCCCATCTGGTGTATACCCCAACCCACAAGACTCTGTGGTAGTCAGTATGGTATGTGCCACTGAGGCACACACCTACTGCTAGTGGTGGTCATCTTCCAGGGCTATGAGGGCAGAGAAGAGCAATGGGAAGACATCTCTTCTAAATTTAATCTGTATATTATTAGAGAATATTTCAATGGCCTGTTTTCAAATATTTACTTATAATTTTCCATTTTCATGTTATTTACTTCTAACTTTGTCTTTTTACAAGTACATTTTACCTTGTATGTGATCACTAAGGTCTGAATATTGTGGTATTAATACCCCATGATTCAAATAAGCAAAAACTTGCTTCCTATTACAAAATGGATAGTGGATAATCTGAGTATAGAAAGTAATATTTCTCATCTAGGACCTTCCACTCTATGCAATCTCCTGAATTCTAATTCCCACTGGTTCATGAGCTGTAACTTTAGTAATCAGTTTTCTCAAAGTAGATTTTCAAGTCTATTTTTTTTGATCTAAAGACATAAAGCTCAAAGCTTTTCTTGAAAAGAGAATTAAACACATTTTAGTTACCCTTATTACTTGGAAAATCTGGCTTTAGTCAGAACTTACATGTCATACTGAAAAAGCAAAAGGCAGATGCTGTCTTTTCTTGAGGAAAGACTTCTTTGCAGTTAAATAGCTCACCAGGTGTTTGGAGCCCATGGGTAATGTGCTTCTTCTTTGCTTGTAGACTTGTCCTTGGTTGGGAGGACATACAGAGGAAGTGGTGAGTACCAACATCCCTGACTGGAAGGAGCCCTAGGAAGTGCCTGAACTTTATCTTTCTGTTTGCTCCTCTACCCTTTGGAGTGAGTTGGGTGAAAGAGTTTGGGCCAGGAAGCAACTGCTTCTTTTATTCTGTTTAATGTGTATGTCCCGTCTGGGTATCTGGCAAAAAAAAAAAAAAAAAAAAAATACTCGTTTTCTGACCTTGTTTTGAATGCCCTGGTGTTGATATATTTTCCCACATTCCAGAGGAAAAACAATTGGAATGCTGAAATGTAAAAGTGTAAGAAGTCAAAAAAAGATGAGGTGTGGGCATAGTGAGTAGAAGTTCAGTCCTTTAAGACATTACTGGCAGAGTAGAATTAAAACAGGCTTTGGAGCTAGGTAGACCTGAGTTTAAATTTCTAGCTTTGCTATTTTCTTCCTGAGTTATTTTGGCCAAGTTGTTTAATCTCTTTAAGCTTCAGTTTCCTCATTCAAAACACATGATAATACAATCTTCCTCATAGGATACGTATTAATTGAAATTTTATACGCATGTTTTAGCATACAGTAAGCTCCTAATAAATGTAAGTTATTATTAATACATTGCTAGGAAAAGAAAATGCACAGGGAACAAATGTTTTATTAATAAAAAAGGTGATGGATTATTTGTAGTCAAAAAATTTAGAATTGGATTTTCAAGCAGTCGTCTCTTTTACCAGGTATAGTTAGGTTTGCTCCATTAGTAACAAAGAATATATCTAGTTACCTTCTTAAGCCAGAATCATGGGGCATAAATTAATGAATAAGATTTGATGCATTTATTGAGCATGTTAAAATTTATGCAATCATTTGTATACCACTTTCACAATGTTTGCCCTATTGTTAGACTATCTATTATATTATTTTCTTAATATTTTTCTTCAAGTTGACTTACCTTTTCCCCAACTTCATTTAAGTCTTATTTAAGCAACATTAGCTGTAAAATCATGGGTTTGCTGTGCAAGTTATGTTTTTTCTAATGTACTCTAAAAACAAATACTTGAAAAAATTTCCTCCTATAGTCCATGTACCACCTATAATCATCTCAAGCACCTCCAGTGCTATGTTACTGTACTTTGGAAAACATTGACACACGTGATCTTCCTTGGTCCTCATAACAGTTACATGAGGCAAACAGAGGAGGTATAATTATTCCCATTTCAAAGATGAGAAAATCAGGTTCATGGATAAAATTTTATAGCCAGTAAATTTCCAGAACTGGGCCTGTACTCATGCTTTCTCTATATCAACCCAATGCTTCTAATGTACTACTACCTCTTCTAAGGAACACAAACTTAGAACCAAAGGTAAAGTTTTGTTTATTTAGCCATGACAATTTTGGAATTTTTGTGGTAATTTGAATAGCGATCAGACAGAAAAAAAAATTAGCAAACAAAAATACTGAGAGTAGATTGCCAAGTTGTGGTCGGCATTTTCTCAGATAGCTCTCGATTAGCTCAACCTCTTAGGATTCATGCCTGTGTAATCCCCTCCACTTGAGTAACTTAGTACTTCTAGCCAATAGAATGTGGCAACTTAGAGGAGGTATCACTTCCCTGATTAGTTTACAAAAGATTATCACTTCTATCTTGCTAGAAGACTCTCTCTCTTGCTGATTCTGATGAAGCAAATCTGCCATAGGAGAGAGGAGCTGGGAGCAGTCTCCAGCCAAAGCTGGCAGGGAACTGAAGCCCTTAGTTCAACATCCCTCAAGGAAATGAATCCTGCCAACAATCATGTGTGTTGACTTGGAAGCAGCTCCTTCCCTAGGTGAGCCTTCAGATGAGACCCCAACCCTGATGGACACTTTCACTGCAGCCTGGTGAGAGACTGTGAAGCAGAGGACCCGGTTACACCATCCTCAGAATCCTGACCCACGGGCATTGTAAGTCATTCATTTTTAGGAGGGGGGGGTGATTTAATTTGTTATTCAGCAACATATAACATAAGTCCACAGTGGTCATTTTAAGAAGTTATTCAGTGAGGTGGGATCAAGTGAACATGGCTGTGCATGGGCCCCAAGTGCTTGCAGTTCTAATGGACTGTGATATCTAACACTGGACGCTTTTTCTTTCTCATTCTCCCATTCTTTCCTCCTTTCCCTCTCTCGTTCCCTCTTTCTCTTCATTTCTTCTACTCTTTCCTATGCTTTTAATTAATAGAGCAGTTAGAAACTTAAAGACAATAGCAACACAAAAGATAACTCCTCCATCTGCAAAACATTATCACGTATACTTTTCCACAATGTCCTGCCCTGGGCTTCATATATAAGCTTCATGTACATATGTAGGAGGTACTTAACAAAGGTTTGGCTGTTGGTATTATCTAGTCATCATGGAGTTGCTTCATTGCTGTCCATTCCATTTTGTTTTCATTTTTCTATTTGTGAGGGTGTCTTTATTCCTTGTGGGCTTTGTATAATCATGTTTTCTCTTTTCCTCTGTAGGCAGTTTATAGCACTGATCTATCAGTACCACTTGCTGACTTCGATGGGAAGATGGTTTTTTCTGCAGGTACTCTTTATACAAAATTCACAACACTGAGCATGAAGAAATAACATGCATGCTTTACATCACCTTACTGAAAAGATTTTCAATTTTAAGCAGTGTTTGCTACTATCTCCCATGTACAAGTAGCTAAAGAGAATTAGGCAAGGACCATTCCAAGTGAGCCTATCTGTATACGACCTTGAAAATAATCTGAAACCAGCCCTTGATAAATGGGGGAGGGGTGGGGTATGTGAAGGGATAGAGTGGGTTGTAGGGGAGGTGTATATATGGACAAATTTGAATCACAGATTCCTTACTATATGCCAGCAAAATTTAGTAATAGCACTCCTAAACACACACACATACACACACACGTAAATGAATCACGTAAAAACTTCCAACAAGTGCTGGCAAGTCAGATGGCAGACTCACCCCAAAACCTGTCTCTCCAATAAAAACCTTGTTAATTAAAAACAAGGTTGTCCATAAATTATACATATAATAACAATTATATGCAACTGGTACAAGTCTTGATTAGAAACGTAAAAGTTAGCTTTCTCAGGTGAATTCTTTACCTCTACCATATGCAGCTAGCAGGTTATCATCTATACTTGAACAGTGAGATGCTACCTGGTCCAAATGCTAATACCTACTGACCTTGGTCCAAAAGGAGACTGAGGTGATGCAGTTTTACTCATCTTGTAAGAACGATACTAGTGTTTGCCATATATTGAGAAAGTTCCTACTGTGTGCCAGATACATTGTTAGGCATTGAATGTGCTATCTCAGTTTATCTTCTCTAAAGTTAGGGAACAATAAGCTATGTTTTACTTATATAAAACTAAGGCTTAAAGTGGTTTACTGATTTTCCTAAATTTACACAAGTAGTAAGCGACCAAGTCAGGGCTTGGACCCAAGTCTGCCTGATTCCCCAAAGGTGCTCTTTCCATCGAAGTTGTGGCCTTGATAAAGGACATGAAATTAGTGAATATATGGACATTGGTGAATAGGATTCAGTAGATCCTATCGAATGTGTGGTAGAATGGATAAGAGAGGCCTTTTCTCTGTTGATATGTTTTTAATCTTGGACAAGTTACCCAGCTTTGCTGGGTTTTTGTTTTTCAAGTTGATAAACTCTATCATCTCAGTTGGTTATTAGCTAATGTGCCTTCCATATTAAAATTCTATTATCCTAGTCTATAAATTCATCCACCCAGGTGCACCAATCTGACAAGCCTAAGCTAAGTAAACCCTGCAATTTGGCATGCTGTTCCTTTGGAGTCCCCCTGTGGCAGGCGGTCAGGGTCTGAGAATGGAATGGAAGTTCCCTGAAACTATAGCACTATTTTTTCATTGTGTTATTTCCTCTCTTTCTCTCTTAGGTGCCTAGTTTGATGAGATGTCCTGTGAGAACTTAAAGTGAGAAGGAGCTGGAAGCAGGACTGGTATTACCTGATAAAATTCAGATTCTAACTTTTGAAACAAATATTCTTTCCCCAGCGGAGTTTTTAAGGAGTGGAAGAAAGATCTATGCACAGGCAGAATGCCCTAACAACGAAATTGATTCAGTGTACTCCCATTTCTTAGAATTTCATAATTCTCTGAAAGTATTTATTGTACTCAACCTTCTAAAAATTCTTAATGGCATACTGCATTGCAGAAGGTGGCAAACTTTTTCTCTAAAGGGCCAGATAGTAAACTCTTTACCCTTTGTGGGCCATATGGTTTCTGTCACTCAATTCTGCTGTTATAGCACCAAAGCAACCATAGATAATACATAAATGAATGAGAATGTCTGCATTCCAGTACAACTTTATTTACAAAAACAGGCAGCAGGACAGATTGGACACAAGGGTCATAGTTTGCTGACCCCTGGTATAAGTGGAAACAGTTCAGGTGGAGTTTGAGTATGGCTCTTTAACTCTAGCTAGTATTCTTGGGAAAGATATTTAATTTACATTTGATGTAGCTTCCTTATCTGTAAAATGAGAACAATAAAACCTACTTCACAGACTGTTATGAAGATTAAGCTACATAGCTAAATACAGCAAACTGGTGCCTAATAAGTGCTTAATAAATAGTAACTATAATTATTATCATCATCATCACAGTATTGTTATTTTAATTTCTCTTAGTCTTTTTCAGTTGTTTCAGCAGTCTAACTAATGTATTTACAGCAAACCAATAAGTGCTACTGAGGGCAGTTGGAACTGTGTTTTGCTGGCTCATCATTGAAAATTCATCTACTGGAATTGGAAAGTTGCTTTAGAGAGGGTTGGTGCTTATTTCATACTTACTGAGCTAATACCATTCTCTCTTAGTTCTAATTTCTCTACCTCAAGTCCTTTGTAAAGAATTTAATAGAAACGGGTACAGGTGTTGCTTTTTTTCATTTTCCTTGTTGGGTAATCATGCATATGTTGATTGGCATCAAATATAGCTCTCACCTCTCCCCATGCTATAAGCTTCTATTGACTGAATTCAGACCAGCCCTGGTGGCCCTGGGAGTGGGAGAGTCTGGGCGTGTCTGGCTTGGGCTCTGGCACCAGGAGAGGGTGGATGTACCTGTTCCACTTGTGTAACAAGGGCATCAATGTAGTGGCTGCTTCTCTGTGTATTTGCCTTTTTCTTCTTTGTGAAACCTCACTGGCTGATTTGAGCTGCTGGGCTGAGTCTCACCTACTGTGCATGCTGTACTGGCTTTCTCTCTGTGGCATGCAGCCTCATTTCTAGAAGTGAATTTGGTTCATGAAAGTGAGATTCTAGTTCTATATCTTTATGAATTTCCCTAGAAGGAAAGAAGGCTATGATCATATCTGAAGGTCTTGAGTCATTGTAGACATGAACTTACTCAAAGAGAATGTTTTGTTAGAGGAGAGAATTGTACAGTAAGGCAGAAGCCACAGAATGGGGCCTGGGATGTTGACTTATCATAAATGTAGGGGCTACATTTAACAGATGACTTTCAATTCCCACTATCGAAAAGATGGTCAGTTTCTTTCTCTTTTTTCTTGAGCTTTTTTCCCTCCTCTCCTTTTCTTTTGCCTTTCTTATAATGAAGACTAAAGACAAATGATAACAAATGTGCTTTGGGCTGGTATGAAGGCAAGATATCCATTTAATAACAGAAACTGGGTCAAAGTTCACTTTTCTCTTTTTGACTTGAAATTATAGTGTGCACTGGCTAATTAGATTGAAGGCTTTAAACATTAATGAAGATAAAGCTTGCAAAAGTGGCTCCAGAGAAAGGGTCTAAAACAACCTAGTAATATTTAAGGATAATATTAGAAGTCTTTACACACTGCACTTTAAGACAATACTTTAAGACAAAATATTTTTTTTGGTAGGTAAAATAACTAATCCAAACACTCAAAAAATTTTTTTATTAAAAATTCACTGTAAATCATTATAATCCTGGAGATAAAACATGATAGTGACAAGTAAAGAATGCATAATACTTCATAAGTTATTTACGTATTTGTGCCATTTTCTGCTTTTGCTTAACCTTTAGAAAAAGTGTTTAAGTTGCATCAAATAACAAAGCAAGTTTTAGCCTAGATTGTTTCCTCCTGATTGTTTTCTTTCACTTCTATACATATGGACATGTCTCTATGCTAAGCTACCTCATTCTTTTAAAATCACTGTATGAGATATTCTATAATTTATTTATACTCCCCTATTAATGGATATTTAGCTTGTTTCTTATTTTACTTAGAAAGGTTTTACACTTGTGTGCTCATGACAAAGTTAGGAATTGTACGTTAATTTAATGGGTGGTGTTTTCTTCCATAACTCCTGGCTTCTTGTATGCCTTTGAGAATGATCTCATGAAACAAGCCCAAAATGCTTTTGGAAAGGTGTTTTATATATATTTATATCTACTTCAGGTCTATTTCCATGATTTAGCTGCATCAGAGACCCAGCAGTGTAGGTGTAATTGGAAATCCAGCAAAAACTAATACCATGGTTGGACTCTGGTCAGACAAGTTGCTGCTAACGCACCTGTGGGATGGGATTCAAACGTGACTCTTCCACATTCTCATATCAACATACCAATTTGGCCTTAGCTCCTTCCTTTCTCTTCCTTTCTCTTGATTGCTCTCATATAATTATTTGTGTACATGTCTGGCTTCTTCACTCCTCTAAGCATAGGGACCATACCTTATTCATCTTTGTATTTTTGAAAGTTTCAACCACCGCTAGAAATTCTCATTCATATTTCTGTATCTGAACAACTGGCTTTCAACTTTTTGGGTGGGATAAAGAAGAAACATGGGTTTTAGGTACCTACTTTACTATGTAGAATTTACGAGCTGCCACACAAGTTCAGAGTCCTCTGTGGTTTTCCAATGTTAACCTCACTTCTATCACTAGCCGTGTCTCAGAGCTAGGTGATTCTTATGCTGGCATGTTTTGGCAGGAAAGAACTCTTTGCCTGGTTTGCCTAATCTACATTGGCTTCTAGTTTCAACAAGAACTGTTTACATGCATTTAATTTTAGCTTTTGGGCTATAACATGTCATTGTTCTTTTTACTCATCCCCTCCCGTCTTCAGTTCCTGCTGTTCCTGTTTGGTGTGCTCTCAGGTGGCTTTTAGCTTTGCCTTTTAGCTTTCATGGCACTCCAAGATATCTTCCAGTTGTATTTCTTGTGTAAGAAAGTATAGACTATGTCATTATAAAGGGAAGTGGAAATTGGGGGACATTATTTAAATCATTCAGGAAACTCATATCCTGGCTCAAAGGAAAATTAAAGCGAGGTATTTGGGTTAATTTATCTCATTTAGTTGTTCTTCTGTATTCAGTTTACAGGATAATACATTCAGCTCTTAGTTTTATCTGTTCCTGTCACAATGAATCTAGAAGAAAAAAAATATATTTGGGGCTTAGTTTTAAAAAATCATTTTTAGTAGAATTGCTTTTTTTTTTTTTTTCTTATTTAGGGGAAAGTGAATTCCCTAGAAAAATAATAATGAACTTTGGACAAAACAATGTTTTCCTAAGAGTAAGTACTCTGTGAAAATTGAAAGTACCCAAAGTAATCTTGCACAAGTGCTTTGAAAAGTCTCTTGCACAATTCAATTTCTTTATAGTACTTACACAATCATATTTCTGAATGATTTTCTATAAACAATTTTTTGGACAAAAATCTTAAAGATGTACAAATAAAGAGATAACTTTGGAAGAAAATAGATTTATGACTGTACTTCTACACTAGGACAGACATAAAGTTAGGGATTTTTAAAGTACAATTTTCAGGTCAGGTGTTGAGACAAGGAAATGCAATACACTATAGGAGGTATCATTTCGCCACCTAGAGGAGAGATGTGAAATGCAACATTTCTCCAAATTTACTTCAGTAGAATTCATTCATTCATTCATTTAATTATTTACTCATTTAATTATCAAAAAAAATTAAGTACCTACTAGGCTTAATTACTGTGCCAGTACAGATTTGATAATCTACTCAAGAGTTATGAGCTCAAAGAAACCACAAAGTGTATCTTACTCTAATTGCACAGCTGCTTCTCTTTAAAATCTTTTGTTTTTAAGACTATAACTCAAATATCTAGACAATTCCAAATACCCATATTTGTGATGTATGTTACTTTTAGCTCTTGGGCTATAATAAATCTTTATTGTTTTTTACTCATCCCACTGTAATATCTACAGTGTAGATATTAGTGGCTTCTCTGTACAAATTAGGAAATGTAGCCTCAGAGAAATTAAATAACAAGTTAAAGGTGTCACAGCTATTTCATTATAGTGCCAGTGTCTGAACTCAAGCCAATCTGACTCCAGAGCGACATCACCCTGGTCAATTCTAGTCCAATCCAGATGCTCACAAACAACCAGATTGCATCTGGGGGTGTGGGCAGTGCTTATGGGTTGAAAAGGAGATCATGGTCAGCATCAGACTGTCAATAAAGCAAGCTGGGAGAAGCTTTATGAAGTCAACCAACTAGATAGAGTATACTAAAAATGGTAGGATTGCTCATATATATGGATTACTTGTACCCTGAAGAATGAACTCCTAAATATCCCTGAGTTAGTCCAGTCTAGGTAAGAGTAAACAGCAGGCTGGGACAGCTGGTGTGCATGATTGCCCCCTTTGCAGCTGGGTATCTAATATCATTAACAACCACATCTCATGTAATACAGAGATATACAATTTCTAAATGAATGCAACATAAAACTCTTCTGCAGTCTGATTCAATTTCATTATCATTTCTGTCAGGTAGACAGGGCCAGTGTGAGCATGCTGATTATGTAGGTGAGGGAACTGAAATACAAGAGGTTCCCTGAATTTGAAGTCCACCAGGTAATCCTTGGTGCCAGAACCAATCCCTAGGTTTTCTGAAGTCAATCCAGCATTCCTTCTATCATTTCTCACTGCCAGTAGAACTAGCTTTGCTTTCTTTGACTTTTCTTAGTCACTTCTGTGGTTTTACACCATTCCCTCCTTGTCATTAAATAACTCTCAGGCAAGGCAGAAATTCCCATGAAAACAGAAAACAAATGTACCAGAGAGTTAACGGTGTAAGAGAGAAAAGAGGTAAGGAGAAGGCATGTTGCAAATTGGTGTCCATTATTGCAAAAGAGAAAAGGGATACATTGGGAGGAAAGGAAAAGAGAGAAAATGAAAACTTTGGGGTCAGTTCTGAAGTAGTGAGGAGAACAAATGTTACATGTGCACCTGAACCTCTTCAATAGGTATCATCCGGAGTAGTTGCATATAAGGCGAACAAAAGTGTAACTGTGGAAATTGTCTAGCCTTTGGGGTCCTACTGGGAACCATTTTTCAAAGTGAAGAAAACTCTGATCAATCTCTAGTTCGTTTCTGGAGAGGACTTTGCCCAGCTATACCCCAAAAGGTTGAGAATATCACATCAGCATAACCCTGAGACAAATTTTGTTTACCAGGAAAATTTGCTTAAAGAGAAACAGTAAAATTGGTTTAATTCTACTGCAGGGACGTGTGGCATTCTCATGATGACCTTCTATTGTAAGTTGGAAAGACTTAACCTTTCTGCATCTATTGCCGAAGGAGGAAGGAGAGCATTTTCTTAGGGTTTTGAACTAGTTCAGTTGAAATCTGACTGAAAAAGGCAGCACCAGAGACTGTATTTTACTTACTTTGTTTCTTTCTCTGCACCTAACAATGGTTTTTTTTTTTTTGATGATTAATAAAAGGTGCTGTATTTTATTTAGATATTTTTATTTAGATATATCTGGATATTATTCAATAAATTTAAATTATTTTAATAAAGACATTTGAAGACACTTTACATTAAAAAATTGGATCAATTTGACTTACAATATATTTCCTTCTAGTTGAAAACTCACAGGCTCCAAAGCAACTGTTTTCTGTTTGAAAAAAATTCAAAAATCACACAGAAGCAGTGGCCCTGATCCCCATGCTTTTATTTATGTGTGGTTAAAGTTCAAATTTCTCAACATACCATAATCTCAGTGTAACTGGCTGAATTCCATGGTGGATAATTAGATCTAGCTTAGCAGGGCATATTTGGATGGAGAGAGCAGTCACACTGTACTTCTGGGAATCTATTAGCCAAGTTTACTGTGTTTGACGAGTGGTTGGACTCACCTCACTTGCTGACTGGACTAGCCCAGCAGGTTCTACGGGTGAGATCACTGCTTGGCTCTCTCATTGCTAGGCCTGGTAGGTGGAAGAGGAACTGAAATAAATGGCCTGACTTTGGATTTCAGAAATTCTCTTTCCTATTCCCTCTCCCAAATGCTTTCTTCTGCCAACTCTCTAGGGACTGAAGCATTCATTTCCAAACTCATGCATTCATTCATTCAACAAATATTTACTTAGTACCTATAATGTATCAGGCACTGACCTAGGCTCTAGAAATATAATAGTGAACCAGACATTTCCTGCCTTTGAGGATCTATGATGAATAATTGTAGTACTCAGTGAAAAATATTACCATTCGCAGAGCTCAATAATCCAAGTCTCTTAAAAAACAAAGTGCACAAATGCTCTTTGGAAAGGTATGGCATGGAAGAGTATCTATAGATTTGAACATATAAAATTCACGGATGTGTGAAGACTTGTTCATCTGTTTCACTGTGAGTCCAGAGTAAACCCCACCCTCCCTGCCATACCCCCCAACTTTGTCTCAGGCAAGGCCACCACTACAGCGCTGCTGGAAGCACTACTCTCAGGGGTCTCAATCCACATTGTCTTTGAGTGTCTTCAGCATGTTGTCTCACAAGTACTCACACCCAGTAGTAAGATTAAAATATTCTACCAGAATATTCACCTTGGCCTTATCATGTTAAAGAAAGAAAAGCAGGTATGACTGAACTTACTTCTCAAAAAGCCCTTATGCTTCAGCAAGGGTCTCTGAAGTCTCTTTCGTTACGTAATCGTACAAGAATGATTGATGCTAAATGATATTCTTAAACCCTCCTAATCAATTAAATTTATAATATTTATGATTAGGTAATGTGTTGCCTTGTTTATGAAATATATACATGCTTTGAAAATCTATTTACAATAGAGTTTTTATGACATTCCTGTTAATAGGCTGTCATGGTAACACTATTATAACATTGTTTATATAGGAATTTTAATTCCATCTGTTTCTTTTAATTTTTAGCTCCCTCCCCAACCAATTGTAAAGGGCTATCAGGTCTGTACTTTATACGATTGTGAAGCTTTAGGTTATTTGTTGGTATAATATCCACATTAATCATTCATTTAACAAAACAGTATTGAATGCTACTATGTGCTTAGACTCTTCCAATGTTGTGAAGAGTGAGTGGTTAAAAGTTTCCCCACATATATTAGAAATCTAAAGGTTTTTTAATCCATGCATTTTAAACATTGGTAAAGATTGTCTCATATTCACAGGTTTTTCTCAATAGTAAGAAATCGTTGGTGTTGAATAAGGTATGAATTACAGTTTAAGCCTCGTCCATATTTGCTGCCTTTGTAAGATATTTTTCTCCAGTAAGAGCTCTCTGAATAAGGGGAATGTTCTGATTAAAGACACACACACACACATACACACACACAGTTTTAATTACATTCAAATTTAGGTAGCTTTCAGTTGTTGAACACATGTTAACATACTGACCCAGATGAAGATTGAATTTTCCCTTAAGAGATTTGTAATCTAGTAGGGGAGAGATTTGCCTCTTTCAAAATGTGGCACTCCTTCCCTACTTGTTAGATTGTGAAAGCAGTTGTTTATGCTTTATTTGTTTCCCAAACTTCAGTGTTGCTGCACCATCTTCATAATTTTTGCTATATTCACATACCACCTGTACTATTGTGCTTCTGTAAATATACTACTATTTTTAACTTAATTACATTTATTTAATAATAATAATATTTGTTAAAACACTAGGTTAATGTGCTAGCTGTAAAATTTTCAAATATACTTTAATATAAATATATGACTTCTAAATTAAATATTTTTGTGTGTGTCTGTGTGCATCCCCAAGTCTTCTCAAGTGCTCTTAGTACTACACATATCATACTTTGGGAAGCTTTACATGTAGGAGTTACCTTTGAAAGTGAGGAATGGCAGAAAAAAATAAAATGCATAAATAATGATAATAACCATAGCAACGGTAACAAGAGCTATTATTTATTAAAGGCTTTACATGTGTCATTTAATTTTATCTTATTTAATCTCTGCAACTCTCACAGGCATGCCTATCACAATGTGAAGCAAAAGGGCAGGAAAGAGGGAATAGTGGAAGTGAAACTTCATTTTGCCTAGAGCAGCTGTAACTAATACATGCCATAATATTTTAGTATTTATTCTTTAGTTAGCTGAGATTTCATACCTGATTATTTTACAAAAATTGGAGTGTGATGGTGGCAGATTAAAACACTTTTTATCAAATATATTTGCTGTTAGTCAAACAGAATAATAATCCCAGAAAAAGGATGTTAGTGTCAATTAAACCCATTCTAAGAATGCAGGATTAAATGGAAGAAATCAGATTAAAATACTTTTTTTTTTTTTTTTTGGCTAATTGTTTTTGTTTCTCCAGTTGCTAATCAGTGAGAATATCTTTGTCCTACTGAACCAAGGCATTTGTTCAAAAGCCTCTGCATTCTCTGGTACAAGTGCCTAATTTATTAAAGGCAAAATTCTTCTAGCTCTCTGCTAAAAAGTAGTGAAATAAATATTTTTATAAATATATTGTCACAAAATATTAAAGCTGGAAGAGCCCTGAGGAGCCTAAGACAACTCCCTCACTTTACAGAGGAAAAAAAGTCCAAACCTGGCAATAATTAGAAAATATTTCCCTGTGTTTGCATAATTGGTATTTCCATCCTAAAGTTTATGACATGCACATGTTTTTATTTGCATACCTGAATTTTGCTTCTAATATATGGTAAACTCCCAGCACAAACCATGCCTTGTTTGTTTCTCACCTGCATTTTCAGCAGAATGCCTTATACTTAGCTGGTGCTAAATAATTGTTTTTTGACTAAATGGGATAATATACCCCATAAACCTGTCTTTTAATTCTTCTTTGACATAAACTTTCTAGATACTTAAACCTCATTCCATTATTTATCTTTCCCATAAAAGGGTTAAAGGCAGTGTATTTGAGAGATACTTTGGTGTGAAATGTACTTTAAGAAGTGTTGTATTTCCAGAGCTCTGCTTTCACCTGTGAAGGTCAATGCACCTTCCTTTTTAATCCTCAAAAAAAATTTTTAATAGCTTGATGGAATATAACGCGCTTCTCGAATCTCCTCCTTCTTCCTGTGCCTTTTTCCCCACGAGTTTCTGTTTTTGTTTTTGTTTTCTATTCCTCTTGGCACTTGGACATATTTTTCTGCCAAATGAGTCAGTTAGAGTGGAAGTGTTTAACTCACATTTTCCATCTTGGCTGGGAAAAGAGGTTTGAAGGCAAAGATGCCTGAGTATTCTTCATTAGGGTCCTCACACAACCCTCCTGACCCTCTCCTGAGACACCACTTTGTATTCAAGTTAGAAAGCACCAAATGATCTGCCACTGTGCAAAAAAATCACAAGATCTTGAAATCACAAGATCAATACTCAGTTTATAAAGTTTTTCTCTGAAGAAAGATAAAAATGTTATTGAGTTACTTGTGTGTATGCATTTTTCTTAATACCTAGTCTCCCTCCACAAAGGATTTAAGGAGGTTTTATAAACACAAATAATACTGTAGGATAAAGAGTGGAAAGGAAAAATATGTAGATTTTTCAAAAAGGGAAAAGGGAAATAGGGGTAGAATTATAATTTGAAAATGAATTGTTTGTATTCTAGCATAGAGTAGCTACTACCTGTTGAGTGTTTATTGTATATGGAACACTTAACACTATCTAATCAAAATATCTAGTCTAATCTAATGGAATAATCACTGTTTTGAATCTGTCTAGATTTTGTAGATGTAGAAATTGAGGCTTGGACAGGTTAATTTATTCAACTCCACACTGTTAATTAGTGTTGGAAATGGGCTTTGAACCCTCTGATCACCACTACAACGTCTATATCTTGCTTTTGGCACAGGTTTTTATGGTAATTCAGAGTACTATCTCAGCAAACATACAAATAACTTAGCTTCACTAAATTAGTCAATTTTTTTCCAACCGTCAATGCTTAAGAAGTAGAATAGGTTGGAGGAGCAGTAATTGTTGGGTACTGGCGGTAGTTGTGGTTTTGATGGAGGAAGTAGTAAAATACACAGGCTGTCCCTGCTCTTTCCTACAATGCAGGTCAAAAGCAGATCATTTAAAGTCTAATGTTATCCTTGGAGGCTGTATTCTTCACCAAGATCTTGTTGTTAAATAAACCATATAGACTGAGCAATATGCTGTAAAGGTGAAGATATGACACTTAAAATTCTACTATGATGTAAATTGCTCAAAATTGTGGTTAAAGCTCTTTAGAATCCTCATAAATCACCATGCACATTCATTAAACAATATTATATGTATACAATAATACAATACCATACTGCAATAGCACAAACTGGACCTAAAATGAATTTATCAGCTATATTAAATACTAAATACTTAATAGGTTGCAATTTTGTTTGCACTAGACTTAGAACATAGGAAAAAAATTGGGACAACCTGAATAGCTCAGGTCTCTTGAGAAAGCTTTTTGAACAGCTTCTTTTCCTCCAGATAAACTTCACTGTAGCAAATGGAAGCCATCAGAATAATTCCCTAGACCTTAAAGCTAACTCATAGTACTGTAATTTGTCTCCTCGACAGCTTATTGAGCTAGATCAGAGCAATAATTCAAGAAAAATGTGTTGACTCTCTATGTCTTAGGCACTGTGCTAGGAACATTATGCACATCATTTTTAAAAAATTTAATAGCAACTCCGAGATGTTATTATCCCCATTTTAGAGATTGAGAAATCACAGAAAGATCAGAGAAGTAAAATAATTTGCCCCAGGGCCACATCCATGATGGAGCCTGAATTTAGACCTAGATATGATGCCAAATCCCATGGACTTAACCACTGGACTGTCTGCCTACCCTCTCAAGGAACTGCTAAGGTTGTCATAAAGACTTGACTGTGTATAGACAGTTGCTTCAAGAGAGGAAAAAGGCAAGAGGATTTGGAGCACAGGTTTATTTGCTAAATTTGCTAAAATTGGAAGACGGAACTATTGTATTCTAGTTATTGAGTAGAGGTATACCATATTCAATGTATTTCTCTACTCTACACACTGTCCAGGTGATAAAGGGGCCTAGGAAGAGGGATCAGGAAATATCGTCTGTGTTTAGGTCATAGCCAAATCACAGGATGAATATTTGCCTCCTCTTTCTCCTACATCCAGTCTCTCTTTTGATGAGAAGAAGAATAACCTCATTCTGAATCAATGAAAAGACTTCCGTCTTCTTGCCACTGGATATATGTTATCTGCACTTACAGAATTGAAAGTGTGCATCAAAGGAGCATTCTCTTGGGAAGAAAGGTAATGAGATAAAATGAAAGAGAATGGGTAGTTTTAAAATCATGGAGACCTAGGATCAAATCCTGGGGTTGATGCTTTTTAGTAGCATAGCCTACTTTACTTCTTTAAGCACCGATTTCTCTTTCTGAAAAATGAGGGTGATCCAAATTACCTCCAGAGTTATAATACAGATATAATGCATGTAATACAGATAAACTCATGACACTAAGAGGCATAAAACAAATGAAGTCTTTTCACCTCGTGTATTTGCCCAAGAGCTCTTCCTTTCCCTTTCCTTCTCCTCTCCCCTCTTCTCTTCTCCTCTCCTTTCCCTCTCTCCTCCCCCTCCCCTCTCTCCTCCCCTCCCCTTCCCTCTCTCTTTTTCTATCTCCTCTCTTCCCTTTTCTTTTCTTTATCTTATTTTTTTCTGTACCAGCAGTTTTTCACAAGCCCTAGAGTTTTGTATATGTATACTGTTGCTGCAACTATGTATAAATGCAACTGATTCTTTGCATTCATTTATATGCTGATATAAGTGTTTCATCCTCACAAGTTTTATAGGGGAAGTCTGGATGCTGGTGGAGCAGTGAGAAAGAAGAACTTATTTTACCTCTGACTTGAGCACTGAAAAGATACACCTTCACCACTGTTGCAACTCCATACTTCTAAGAACTGGTGAGTTGAAGAACATTGTGTCTCCATTAAAGAAGATATATTGTAAAACATAGCTAATGATGATGACAGCAACAACAACAAAAATAGAAACAAGGATCTACTATGTAACTGCTTCCTAAGTATTCTCCCTTTAAGGAGATTTTGAGATCCAGCTTTTCTGTGGTTAGACACTGTGAGAAAATATTAAGTTGGAAACTCCAAGGGTGATGTAAGTCATTGGGTATATTTTAGAGCTGGATTTCATCATCAGCTAGCTTGTCACTGTCATCTTATAAATTTTTTTTTTTACTAACTCTGTTGCCCCAGGTAGTCGCATGCCTCTGTGAGAAATCTCTCAGCTGTGGCCTTCTCTTGGAGGGAGGGAGCTGGCCAAAGTGTGCATATCAACCAAAGCTCTTCATTATATTGGCCTAATTGATCCTACATTTCTCAGCAAATCTCTCTTTCTCCTTCTCTTTTGCATAACTCCAGTGGAATCATTTCCACTGAATTACATGGAAGAGTCTGTTCATGGGGCTAGCCTGGCAGTTAGGTTCTCTGTTGGATTTTTAGCTTTTGCAATTTCATAATTTGCATATACTCTTTTCTTGGAGGCATATTTCATTCTTGGGTCCTTTAAAGAGTTAAATGTCTTTAATTGACTCTTTTAAGGTTTTACTGTGGTTTTTTTTTTTTTTTCTGGATAATTTTCGGGGATATATCTAGTAACCAATCCATGTCAGGGAAGCAGTAGGACAAATAGATGAATTTTGAACCACCTTGGTTGATGGAATAAGATATTTGAGAGAACATTGGAGAAGTGAGGGGGTTGGAGGGGGATATATTAAAAAATGTTCTATTACTCTTGCCCTAACTCTACCCCTTTGTCATTTTGGTGGCCATTTTTTTCTGGCTGCGTTGGGTCTTTGTTGCTGGGCGCAGCTTTCTCTAGTTTCAGGGAGCGGGGGTTACTCTTCCCCTTGCGGTGCACGGGCTTCTCATTGCGGTGGCTTCTCTTGTTGTGGAGCACGGGCTCTAGGTGCGCCGGCTTCAGTAGTTGCAGCACGTGGGCTCAGTAGTTGTGGCTCATGGGCTCTAGAGAGCAGGCTCAGTAGTTGTGGCGCATGGGCTTAGTTGCTCTGCAGCATGTGGGATCTTCCTGGACCAGGGATCGAACCTGTGTCCCCTGCATTGGCAGGTGGATTCTTAACTATTGTGCCACCAGGGAAGTCCTTCGTGGCCACTTGACCTGAAGAAATATTAATGACAAATCTAGTCTTATTTGAAAATGAAAATCATAACAGTGTTTACCTCATAGGGATATTGTAAGATTCAAATGAAATAATTTGTATAAGAGGTGTGGCACTATGTTTTCCATTCTATAAGGGCTCAATAAATATCAGCTGTACAACGATTACTGCTCTCAATTCTGAATTCCTATTGTTCAAATCTTTCCCAGTTGGAGTTTTAAAATAAAATCTAATAACTAGGCTAATATGCTATGTGGTTCTTCTAGGGTTCAAGCATTACTGTGAAGGATATTAGAAACCTTTCCTGAGTCAGTACTGCTTTTGAGAAAATTGGGATACCTATTTGGAATGTACTTAACTCCAAAGAAATGGTCTGAGGTAACTGGTGGGAGATAGGACACAAAAACCTTTTAGACATCCTAATTGAATTAATCCTAATTGAATAAAATTCCTGAACAGCTCATTGCCACATCTGAAGAACAGTTTGGGTCTAAATGAGAATGACCAGAGAATATAGGAAAAGTTCCTTCCTGCTCTTTTAAAAAATATTTGTTTATATATTGAAATATAGATGATGTACAATATAATGTTAGTTTCAGGTGTACAACATAGTGATGTAACATTTACAAACATTACAAAGTAATTAGCATAACGTCTAGTAACCATCTGTCCCCATACAAAGTTATCATAGTATTACTGACAATATTCCCTATGCTGTATATTACATCCCTGCTTATTTATAAGTCAAAATTTGTACCTCTTAATCCTCTTTGCCTATGCCTATTTTGCCCAACCCCTACCCCCTCCCCTCTGGCAACCATCTGTTTGTTCTCTGTATCTATGAGTCTGTTTTCATTTTGCTTGTTTGTTTTATCGTTTTTGGTTTTGTTTTTGAATTTTATTTTTTTATAGATTTTTTTAAAAATTAATTAATTAATTTATTTTTGGCTGTGTTGGGTCTTCATTTCTGTGCGAGGGCTTTCTCCAGTTGCGGCGAGCGGGGGCCACTCTTCATCGCAGTGCGCGGGCCTCTCACTGTCGCGGCCTCTCCGGTTGCGGAGCATGGGCTCGAGACGCGCAGGCTCAGTAGCTGTGGCTCACGGGCTTAGTTGCTCCGCGGCATGTGGTATCCTCCCAGACCAGGGCTCGAACCTGTGTCCCCTGCATTGGTAGGCAGTCTCTCAACCACTGCGCCACCAGGGAAGAATTTTATTTTATTTATTTTTTAAACAGCATGTACTTATTAGTTAACTATTTTATACATACTACTGCATATATGTCAATCCCAGTCTCCCAATTCATCCTACCACTACCACCCCCCCCTGCCACTTTTCCACCTTGGTGTCCATATGTTTGTTCTCTACATCTGTGTCTCTATTTCTGGCCTGCAAACCGGTTCATCTGTACCATTTTTCTAGGTTCCACATATATGCGTTAATATACGATATTTGTTTTTCTCTTTCTGACTTAACTTCACTCTGTATGACAGTCTCTAGATCCCACCATGTCTCTATAAATGACCCAATTTCGTTCCTTTTTATGACTGAGTAATATTCCATTGTATAAATGTACAACATCTTCTTTATCCATTCGTCTGTCGATGGGCATTTAGGTTGCTTCCATGACCTGGCTATTGTAAATAGTGCTGCAATGAATATCGTGGTACATGACTCTTTTTGAATTGTGGTTTTCTCAGGGTATATGCCCAGTAGTGGGATTGCTGGGTCATATGGTAATTCTATTTTTAGTTTTTTAAGGAACCTCCATACTGTTCTCCATAGTGGCTGTATCAATTTACATTCCCACCAACAGTGCAAGAGGGTTCCCTTTTCTCCACACCCTCTCCAGCATTTGTTGTTTGTAGATTTTCTGATGATGCCCATTCTAACTGGTGTGAGGTGATACCTCATTGTAGTTTTGATTTGCATTTCTCTAATAATTAGTGATGTTGAGCAGCTTTTCATGTGCTTCTTGGCCATCTGTATGTCTTCTTTGGAGAAATGTCTATTTAGGTCTTCTGCCCATTTTTGGATTGGGTTGTTTGTTTTTTTAATATTGAGCTGCATGAGCTGTTTATATATTTTGGAGATTAATCCTTTGTCCATTGATTTGTTTGCAAATATTTTCTCCCATTCTGAGGGTCGTCTTTTCATCTTGTTTGTAGTTTCCTTTGCTTTGCAAAAGTTTTTAAGTTTCATTAGGTCCATTTTGTTTATTTTTGTTTTTATTTCCATTACTCTAGGAGGTAGATCAAAAAAGATCTTGCTGTGATTTATGTCAAAGAGTGTTCTTCCTATGTTTTCCTCTAAGAGTTTTAGAGTGTCCGGTCTTACATTTAGGTCTCGAATCCATTTTGAGTTCATTTTTGTGTATGGTGTTAGGGAGTGTTCTAATTTCATTCTTTTACATGTAGCTGTCCAGTTTTCCCAGCACCACTTATTGAAGAGACTGTCTTTTCTCCATTGTATATCCTTGCCTCCTTTGTCATAGATTAGTTGACCATAGGTTCATGGGTTTATCTTTGGGCTTTCTATCCTGTTCCATTGATCTATATTTCTGTTTTTGTGCCAGTACCATACTGTCTTGATTACTGTAGCTTTGTAGTATAGTCTGAAGTCAGCAAGTCTGATTCCTCCAGCTCCGTTTTTCCCCCTCAAGAATGCTTTGGCTATTCGGGGTCTTCTGTGTCTCCATACAAGTTTTAAGATTTTTTGTTCTAGTTTTGTAAAAAATGCCATTGGTAGTTTGATAGGGATTGCATTGAATCTGTAGATTGCTTTGGGTAGTATAGTCATTTTCACAATATTGATTCTTCCAATCCAAGAACATGGTATATCTCTCCATCTGTTTGTGTCATCTTTGATTTCTTTCATCAGTTTCTTATAGTTTTCTGAGTACAGGTCCTTTACATCCTTAAGTAGGTTTATTCCTAGGTATTTTATTCTCTTTGTTGCAATGGTAAATGGGAGTGTTTCCTTAATTTCTCTTTCAGATTTTTCAGCATTAGTGTATAGGAATGCAAGAAATTTCTGTGCATTAATTTTGTATCCTGCTACTTTACCAAATTCATTGATTAGCTCTAGTAGTTTTCTGGTGGCACCTTTAGGATTCTCTATGTATAGTATCATATCATCTGCAAACAGTGACAGTTTTACTTCTTGTTTTCCAATTTGTATTCCTTTTATTTCTTTTTCTTCTCTGATTGCCATGGCTAGGACTTCCAAAACTATGTTGAATAATAGTGGTGAGCGTGGATATCCTTGTTTTGCTCCTGATCTTAGAGGAAATGCTTTCAGTTTTTTACCATTGAGAATGATGTTTGCTCTGGGTTTGTCGTATATGGCCTTTATTATGTTGAGGTAGGTTCCTTCTATGCCCACTTTCTGGAGAGTTTTTATCATAAATTGGTGTTGAATTTTGTCAGAAGCTTTTTCTGCATCTATCGAGATGATCATATGATTTTTATTCTTCAATTTGTTAATATGGTGTATCACATTGACTGATTTGTGTATACTGAAGAATTCTTGCATCCCTGGGATAAATCCCACTTGATCATGGTGTTTGATCCTTTTAATGTGTTCTTGGATTCTGCTTGCTAGTAATTTGTTGAGGAATTTTGCATCTATATTCATCAGTGATATTTGATATTGATACTACAAAAATATATATTTTTGTAGTATCTTTGTCTGGTTTTGTTATCAGGGTGATGGTGGTCTCATAGAATGAGTTTGGGAGTGTTCCTTCCTCTGCTATTTTTTGGAAGAGTTTGAGAAGGATGGGTGTTAGCTCTTCTCTAAATGTTTTATAGAATTCACCTGTGAAGCCATATGGTCCTGGACTCTTGTTTGCTGAAAGATTTTTAATCACAGTATCAGTATCATTACTTGTGACTGGTCTGTTCATATTATCTATTTCTTCCTGGTTCAGTCTTGGAAGGTTGTGCTTTTCTAAAATTTGTCCATTTCTTCCAGGTTGTCCATTTTATTTGCATAGAGTTGCTTGTAGTAGTCTCTTACGATGCTTTGTATTTCTGCGGTGTCCATTGTAACTTCTCCTTTTTCATTTCTACTTTTATTGATTTAAGTACTCTCCCTCTTTTTCTTGATGAGTCTGGCTAAAGGTTTATCCATGCTGTTTATCTTCTCAAAGAACCAGCTTTTAGTTTTATTGATCTTTGCTATTGTTTCTATTTCATTTATTTCTGCTCTGATCTTTATGGTTTTTTTCCTTCTACTAACTTTGGGTTTTTTTGTTCTTCTTTCTGTAGTTCCTTTAGGTGTAAGGTTATATTGTTTATTTGAGATTTTTCTTGTTTCTTGAGGTAGGCTTGTATTGCTATAAACTTCCCTCTTAGAGCTGCTTTTGCTGCATCCCATAGGTTTTGGATCATCATGTTTTCTTTGTAATTTGTCTCTAGGTATTTTTTGATTTCTTCTTTGATTTCTTCAGTGATCTCTTTGTTATTTAGTAACGTATTGTTTAGACTCCATGTGTTTGTGTTTTTTATGTTTTTTTCCCTGTAATTGATTTCTAATCTCACAGCATTGTTGGAAAAGATGCTTGATATGATTTCAATTTTCTTAACTTTACCGAGGCTTGATTTGTGACCCAAGATGTGATCTATCCTGGAGAATGTTCTGTGTGCACTTGAGAAGGAAGTGTAATCTACTGGTTTTGGATGGAATGTCCTATAAATATCAATTAAATCTATCTGGTCTATTGTGTCATTTAAAGCTTGTGTTTCCTTATTAATTTTCTGTCTAGATGACCTGTCCATTGGTGTGAGGTGTTAAAGTCCCCCACTATTATTGTGTTACTGTCGATTGAGGTGCTCCTATGTTGGGTGCATGTATCTTTATAATTGTTGCATCTTCTTCTTGGATTTATCCCTTGATCATTATGTAGTGTCCTTCCTTGTCTCTTGTAACATTCTTTATTTTAAAATCTATTTTATCTGATATGAGTATGGCCAGTCCAGCTTTCTTTTGATTTCCATTTGCATGGAATCTCTTTTTCCATCCCCTCACTTTCAGTCTGTATGTGTCCCAAGGTCTGAAGTGGGTCTCTTGGAGACAGCATATAGATGGGTCTTGTTTTTGTTTCCATTCAGCGAGCCTGTGTCTTTTGGTTGGAGCATTTAATCCATTCATGTTTAAGGTAATTATTGATATGTATGTTCCTATTACCATTTTCTTAATCGTTATGGGTTTGTTTTTGTAGGTCCTTTTCTTCTCTTGTGTTTCCCACTTAGAGAAGTTCCTTTAGCATTTGTTGTAGAGCTGGTTTGGTGGTGCTGAATTCTCTTAGCTTTTGCTTGTCTGTAAAGCTTTTGATTTCTCTGTCGAATCTGAATGAGATCCTTGCTGGGTAGAGTAATCTTGGTTGTAGGTTCTTCCCTTTCATCACTTTAAATGTATCGTGCCACTCCCTTCTGGTTTGTAGAGTTTCTGCTGAGAAATCAGCTGTTAACCTTATGGGAGTTCCCTTGTATATTATTTGTCATTTTTCCCTTGTTGTTGCTTTCAATAATTTTTCTTTGTCTTTAATTTTTGTCAGTTTGATTGCTATGTGCCTTGGCATGTTTCTCCTTGGGTTTATCCTGCCTGGGACTCTCTGCGCTTCCTGGACTTGGGTGGCTATTTCCTTTCCCATGTTAGGGAAGTTTTCGACTATATTCTCTTCAAATATTTTCTTGGGTCCTTTGTCTCTCTCTTCTCCTTCTGGGACCCCGATAATGTGAATGTTGTTGTGTTTAATATTGTCCCAGAGGTCTCAGGCTGTCTTCATTTCTTTTCATTCTGTTCCATGGCAGTGAATTCCACCATTCTGTCTTCCAGGTCACTTATCCATTCTTCTGCCTCAGCTATTCTGCTATTGATTCCTTCTAGTGTATTTTACATTTCAGTTATTGTATTGTTCATCTCTGTTTATTCTTTAATTCTTCCACGTGTTTTTTCTTTAATTCTTCTAGGTCTTTGCTAAACATTTCTTGCATCTTCTCGATCTTTGCCTCCATTCTTTTTCCGAGGTCCTGGATCATCTTCACTATCATTATTCTGAATTCTTTTTCTGGAAGGTTGCCTATCTCCACTTCATTTAGTTGTTTTCCTGGGGTTTTATCTTGTTCCTTCATCTGGTACATAGTCCTCTGCCTTTTCATTTTGTCTATCTTTCTTTGAATGTGTTTTTCCTTCCACAGCCTACAGAATTGTAGTTCTTCTTGTTTCTGCTGTCTGCCCTCTGGTGGATGAGTCTATCTAAGAAGCTGGTGCAAGCTTCCTGATGGGAGGGACTGGTGGTGGGTGGAGCTGGGTGTTGCTCTGGTGGGCAGAGCTCAGTAAAACTGTAATCCGCTTGTCTGCTGATGGGTGTGGTTGAGTTCCCTCCCTGCTGTTTGTTTGGCCTGAGGTGGCCCAGCACTGGAGCCTACTCAGCTCTTTGGTGGGGCTAATGGCGGACTCTGGGAGGGCTCATGCCAAGGGGTGCTTCCCAGAACTTCTGCTGCCAGTGTCTTTGTCCCCATGGTGAGCTACAGCTACCCCCTGCCTCTGCAGGAGGCCCTCCAACACTAGCAGGCCTGGTTCAGTCTCCTATGGGGTCACTGCTCCTTCCCCTGGGTCCCGATGCGCACACTACTTTGTGTGTGCCCTCCAAGAGTGGAGTCTCTGTTTCCCCCAATCCTGTCAAAGTCCTGCAATCAAATCCCGTTAGCCTTCAAAGTGTGATTCTCTAGGAATTCCTCCTCCCTTTGCTGGACCCCCAGGTTGGGAAGCCTGACATGGGGCTCAGAACCTTCACTCCAGTGGGTGGACTTCTGTGGTATAAGTGTTCTCCAGTTTGTGAGTCACCCACCCAGCAGTTATGGGATTTGATTTTATTGTGATTGCGCCCCTCCTACCATCTCATTGTGGCTTCCCCTTTGTCTTTGGGTGTGGGGTATCTTTTTTGGTGAGTTCCAGTGTCTTCCTGTCGATGATTGTTCAGCAGTTAGTTGTGATTCCAGTGCTCTCGCGAGAGGGAGTGAGTGCACATCTTTCTACTCCACCATCTTGAACCAATCTCTGCCTTGTTTGTATTTTAGATTCCACATATAACTGAGATCATGGGGTATTTGTCTTTCTCTGACTTATTTCTCTTACCATAATACCTTATATATCCATCCTTGTTGTTGCAAATAACAAGATTTCATTTTTTATGGCTGAGTAATATTTCTCTCTGTGTATGTGTATGTATGTATGAAGGTGTATATATATATGTGTGTGTGTGTGTGTGTGTGTATATCACATCTTCTTTATCCATTCTTCTATTGGTGGACACTTACATTGCGTCCATATCTTGGCTATTGTAAATAATGCCGCAATGAACATAGAGGTGCATATATCTTTTCGAATTAGTGTTTTTGTTTTCTTTAGGTAAATACCCAGAATTGAAATTGCTGGATCATATGGTAGTTCTATTTTTAATTTTTTGAAGAATCTCCATACTGTTTTCCACAGCGGTTACAATTAACAATCCCACCAACAGTGCTCAAGGGTTCCCTTTTCTCCACATCCTCACCAACACTTGTTATCTTTTGTCTTTTTGATAACAGCCATTCTGACAGGTGTGAGGTGATATCTCATAGTGGTTTTGATTTGCATTTCCCTTATGATTAGTGATGTTGAGCATATTTTCATGTGTCTGTTGGCCATCTGTATGTCTTTTTTGGAAAAATGTTTATTTAGATTCCCTTCCCATATTTTAATCAGGTTGTTTGTTTTTTTGCTATTGAGTTGTATGAGTTTTTAAAAAATATATATTTTGGATATTAAACCCATATTGAACATATTGTTTGCAAATATCTTCTCCCATTCAGTAGGTGGATTTTTCATTTTATTGATGCTTTCCTTTGTTGAGCAAACGCTTTTTAGTTTGATGTAGTGCTATTTGGTTATTTTTGCTTTTGTTTCTTTTGCCTGAGGAGACATATCCAAAAAAATATTGCTAAGACAAACGCCAAAGAGTGTACTGCCTATGTTTTCTCCTAGGAGTTTTATGGTTTCAGTTCTTATATTTGTCTTTAATCCATTTTGAGTTTACTTTTGTATATGCTGTGAGAAAGTAGTCCAGTTTCATTCTTTTGCATGTAACTGTCCAGTTTTTCCAACACCACTTATTCAAGAGGCTGTTTTTTCCCATTGTGTAGTTTTGCCTCCTTTGTTGCAGGTTAATTGATCATATAAGTGTGGGTGTATTTCTGGGACTCTTTCCTGTTCTGTCTAAAGACAAACCTCTGTGGCATTTACCCATGAAATGCAGCTTTTCAGAACTGAGTGTAAGTCCCACAGGTCCTTTACCCATGAAGCTCCTTTTCCCTCTCCGTTTAGAACTCTTCCCTCATACCACTCCCTCTATGTGGGCCTCCAGTAACTGTCAGCTCTTATACAAAGGGCCACACAAGGACTGCCCCTCCAACCAGCCAGAGCACACAGGCCAACTTTTAATAGTAACTGCAAAAAGTTGGGGCAAAAGAGAAACATAATTTCCTTCACAGAGCTGGCTCTGTGGCTCTGATTAAGACCAAGGGCCCTGAAGTCAGACAGACCTGAATTTAAATATTAGTTCAAACAATAAATTTCTTTTTTTTTTTTTTTTTTGAGTTCAGCAAGAGAAACAGTTTTATTTCCTGATTTTTAAATCCAGGGCTATGAGTTTAAATACATTTCAATTTATAATGTGTTGGAAGGTTTTACATAATGTATTTTTTTAACATCTTTATTGGAGTATAATTGCTTTCCTAAACTTAGGCATAGTGTATAATGTTATTAAATAATACATATTTCATGGGATTGTAATGAAGAGGAAGTGAAGTAATATTTGTAAAGTGCTTCACAGATTGGCCAGCATATAGTAAACATTTAATAATCAACAGCTAGTATTATTTTTTCCTCAAAATATTTTGTCTGCCAGCAATCATGAAATTCAGTCTTGTATAGATTCCATGACTAGGAGTTGGAGAAGAAAAATGGTCTGAACAATTTAGACAATTATCTTTTCCCTATAGAATCAAGGGAGGCATTTTTGTTCTTAAATATCCAGATTGTCCGTGTCACTTTTCTTATCCAGGTACTTGCCAGATCTACACCTCACTTTTATGCAACTGGAAAACATTAAAAAAGTTGTATGTACACACACATACACACACACGCTTAAGTATTATATATGAATATACCTTCTATAACATTTTGCTCATCTGTTCTCTCCTATGACTGTAACCCTCTGAGATAGGTTTTATATTATCTCATTTTATGATTAAAGGAAAAGGGAAGCAACTTGGCCAGGCTAAAGGCCTTGCAGTTGATTAGGGACAGAGCTGGGGTGTCCTGACCCCTTTCCAGTTTTTCTTCCTTTGTACTGCTCTGATGACCATGGAAACGAAATGCACTAGAACTTGGATACCAAAGAAGTTTCAGCTGACAGGTAACCAAAGGAAACAGCATGGCTGAAATCCAGTTAAAAGTTAAAATCCCGTTGGGCAATGTTTCTTTCACTGACAACAGGAATTGCTGTCGTATCCCCATCTAGCCACTTTGCAAACAGCGGGAATGTTAGCAAGAGCTCACGGTGAACAGTGAATGCTTCCTAAGGGAGCAGTGATTGCTTTGGCTGGGTTCTGCTGTAGCAGTTTTCTGGTGGTGAAGAGACTGTAGTCAGACAATCAGAGGCGGTAACCATTTTCTAATAACCACCTCAGGCTTTTGGCACCTAATTCTCTGGCACTGTCTAGGGAAGTGTTTTATGTTATTTCATGCTACTTGTCAAGTCAAGCTGCTTGTCTAATTTTGCTGGGAAATGTGACACTGCCGGTCAAATCGCTCACCACAGTGAGATCCAGTGCGTGCCTTGCAAAGTGCTCAGAGGGTTGTGATCATCTCTGACAAGCATACGGCAGAGAGAAATTTTTTTTAATGGCCCCAGTTTATACAGTTTTTCCATCCGTGGTTCCATGGTGTTTTGAAATCAGGTTGTGGTCCTGAGTTAATGACACAAGGAAACACTTTGATGCTCGTATTGCCTACTTGGTTTTTTTGAACCTCACATGGACTGGCTTCATCCTGTCCCCAAGTTCATAAGCCTCTATCTTCCTCTCCGCTTCCTGTGCAGGCTTCCTCTGGTTTGTGGGCTGTGCACTTCATCTTGTTCCTTCAAGGCAAGCACTGAGCCTCTGGTCAAACAGAGTTTCTGTGGTGGCTTCTGCTATCTGCTTATCACCCAATCCCAGGCTCAGGTTTTCCTTCCTTATTTTTTTATACCTGAAATAGCTCTTTTCCAATTTGTCTATAGCTTTCTCTTTCAACTTTCTCCCCCCTCCTCATAGTAATTAAGCAGGGGTTATGCTCCTTTTCCAGATCTTGATTTTGTAATACTTTTACTGCTAAAGAGTTATGTCGATGAGACTAATCTAAATATGTTAAACTTGGTACTGATTAGATGACTTCATAAACACTCCTTGACAGTTTTTTGTGAAAGAGCTTGCTTGAAATCTCTGCTAATGTAGCCGAATTTCCTTCTAAAGGCAGTTACATATAATGCCTCTTAAAGGGAATTATCTAAATTTGCAGTTTGGCAGCTTCTTCCTGGGACTCTGGAGGGTTAATAAGTCATGGAGATTACATCTTCATGTGGGAAATATGAAGGCTCCAATGTGGATAAATACTACTTAAGAAGACCCTACATTACAAGGAAGGTTGGAGATATTCTGGAGACCCATAAAATGCTCCCTTTGTACCAATTATCACAGTGAACTTTCTCCTTCTAGTTTATGTTATATTCACATTGAATCATTCCAGGGATTTTGCTTTTAGCCTGCATATACCGTGTATGTTTCTCATCTGGGTAGATAAACCAGCCTTATAGATTTAAAGGAGATTGCATGAGCTGCTGCTGGGAAGTTTTTCTTGAGTTAGTTAAGAACCTGTGAAACTTAGTCCTTGATATTTCACTAGCTGTCATTTGTAATAAAATCTACTTTAGCCTAGGGTTAAGTGATGACTCTGGTCCTCACAGCATGGTGGGGGATCCTGGGGGTCAAATAAAGGGAAACTCTCTGACTTCCCCACAGACTTATGCTGAGACCTTAATTGAGGGGCTTACTGCTTCTCCCACTAAAAAAACTGCAAATTTTAACACTTTCCTCTAACCAAAAGTAAAATTATAAGATTGTAATACTCTTCCAGTGCCCTTGAAATTGTCAGAGGCTGCCCAGAGGCTTCCCAAGAGCTGGACTGGCTCTGACTCAGTCACTGTTTCATCCATAGAGCCTTACATGATGCCTGGAGCATATAGAAGGCACTCAGTGAATGAAATGAGTGAATGAAAGGAAAGATAGGACCAGAGTCACATTTTAGCAGCCTAATTATATATTTTCAGGGTAATGTATTTAAAAAGGGACAGTGATAACACATTTCTAAAAGGAGATGAATGGCATATTTAACACTTTCCAAGAAGAAGGAATTCCGTTTCTATCACTTGATCTAGGTTTTCAATTACAGAAACATTGAGAATTCCTTGTGGCTGAATATGGGTGAATCTTTAAGGCAGTTGAAGACCCAGGCTGCCCTTGTGGACATCAATACTCCCATGGAGCACTTTCCATGAAGAAAAGTGTGGGCTTGCTGTCTTTGCATCAAAACTCCTAGAATTTGGCTGAATGCCTGGTTTATCCCAGGACATTAGTCAGCCCACAAATCCCACATTTGTTTATTCAGACCAGAGCAAGTGAATACTGCCATTCTCCCATCTCCTTTGTTGGCAAATGCTTTGTTAAGCTGAATGGAGTTCTGCAACACAAAACGAAGTGACTAATCTTTTGGGGGTTTCCCCCTCCCGGGTTCTTGTATGAGCAACTAAATCTATAGACCACAAAGTCCCACACTGTCGTTTTCCCTCATGCTGCCCCTTTATTCTGATGGCTCCACATTGTACTTAAGGAAACCAATACCTTCCAGAGTGTGGTGGAACTGGCGCCACCATTAAGAAAAGGAGGTTACTGGACTTTTTAGTGTAGCAGCAAAGGGGGGCTATGTTGATTATTTACACTTATGTAGTCTACTGCTGGGCATCTGCAAGGATCATCACCTTGCACTCTCAGAAAGTTTTCTACCTCTGAATATGTGGGTCTGAAAGTGCAGGAAGTAGAAATTTTAACAAAAAACAACTAGTTTGGATGATCACAAATATGTGGTAGATCTGGCATATGCAACTAAAAAGAATGCATACCCTTAATCACTAGGCTATTTGTCTATCTACAAATATGTGTAAAGGCCTAAATTTTTTAGCAAAAGTCTGAGGGTCTAATTTGTAAATTGCTGTTGACCACAAAAGAGTGATCAGTTTCAAAAGAGAACTGTTTTGCAACATGGTACAAAAAAGAGGAGGGGATAAAGGAAATCATAAAAATTAACATTCATGACATTGAATCCCAGTTGTTTTTATAGCATGTTGCACATAGCAGCTTGGCAAATAATTCTCCCTCATTAAGCTTGTAGAAATTCTATTTGATTTATAAAGTTTTGACTCTGACTGTATTTACCATTGATAACCTGTTTTTCTCTCTCCTCTTCCTCCAACTCTTAGCCAGAACTACTTTCCAATGACTTCTTTCTACCACACTTCTCCTCCTCAGTGTAAGAGGATGAAAGCACATGATGACATTTGAAGCAAGAAGATTGAAGAATTGCTGCCTGCTAACCCAAGGCTTGGATTAGTACAATCTTTTTAGCTTTTTACTGTGAAGTTCAGGGATCACAAATGTTTCATCCATGGAACTTTTGCAACTTGTTATTTTCATACCTGAGATCTGGGGGAAAGTTTAGTCTAAATGGCTTCTAAAATAGCCATTAGCTCAGGAGATATGCAGCCAATGCATGTGACAGGAGCTTTGCTCATACTACCCAGTTTTTCGGTCATGTAGTTTTTGGGTTTTTTTTAATGATGTCATTTAAAAACTTTGCTTTTGGGGAATGATTCCCCCCACTATTTTTCTATAGAGGGTCAGGAAAATGTATAAATAATTTCTGGGCTTGGGTGCAGAAGATACACATGCTGACAAACAGAAATCTAAAGTGTTAAAGGAGATTGTCCTTTGAAGAAACTTTTCCAGGCTTGAGTTCTATATTTTTGGATTTGACTCAGTGAAAAATCTTTACTGAGTACCTAGTATATGCCCAGCATTCTGCTGCATTATAGGGGTTGGGGGACTATAGTCCAGTTGGGATACAGGAAGGATGGAGAGAGAATACATATAGTTACAGCACAAGGCAGAATAAGTTATAGTATACAATGGGCTATGGAATATTGTGGAGGAAGAGAGCATTTTTAATTAGTGGAGTCAGGAAATGCATTACCAAGGTGATGGCATTCTTGCTGGGTCATGAAGGATAGATAGCATTTTGGCAGGTGAGGAGCCATTCTAATGCAAGAGAACAATAATAGAAAAAGCCCAGTGGTCCATTGAGGGTAGGAGCAGGGAAATAAAGGGCAGCTGGGTTTATACTGTGATTACTGAGCTGCAGGCACACAGTTGTCCACGCCCTCCTCCTTGAACCACTTTTTTTTAATATAAATTTATTTATTTATTTATGTTTGGCTGTGTTGGGTCTTTGTTGCTGAGCGTGGGCTTTTCTCTAGTTGCGGCGAGCGGGCTTGTTGTGGTGGGCGGGCTTCTCACTGCAGTGGCTTCTCTTGTGGCACAGCACGGGCTCTCGGTGTGCGGGCTTCAGTAGTTGTGGCTCGCGGGCTCTAGAGCGCAGGCTCAGTAGTGGCACACGGGCTTAGTTGCTCCGCGGCATGTGGGTTCTTCCCAGACCAGGGCTCGAACCCGTGTCCCCTGCATTGGCAGGTGGATACTTAACCACTGCACCACCAGGGAAGCCCTGAACCACTGTTTACTCCAGAGTCACAGCATCCTCCTGACTCTGACAGTCTTACCAGCCATTGCTTCTCAGTCACCTTTCTTGGGTGCTCTTCCTCAGCCTGAGCTCTGCATGTCAAAAGGCTTCAGCATCAGTTTTTTAGCTTTCTTCACCTGAGTTGCTATCATTTAAATATTAAATATTTAACATCTACATGCCAGTAATCTCCAAATCAGTAACTTTCCCCATGACCCATGCCCTGACCTCTAGGCTGTATATCAAATTGTCTACCCAACATCTTCACTTTTGATGGCTAAATATCAGGTTTCTTGATTCTTTGCTTCCCCCCTCTGCTGAAATCCTGCTCATCCACCAGTCTTCTCTATCTTAGTTAATGGGCCTGCCATCCACCGAGTTGCTTAGGTGTCCCCCAAACTAGATGTTATTCTAGATATAGCCTTTTCTCTCACCTTCACCGTATAATAACAAGTATTTTGAGTCCACCTCTACCCGACCCCAAATAAGTGACTATTGTTTTTTGTTATAAGTTTTATGGTAGTAAGATTTGCCTCTAAATGTACATGAATTATCTTGATAAAAATAAATATTAAATTAAAATATTACTTTCACAGAGATTGTCTCTTGATTCCTTTCCAGAAATTAGCTCATAAGTTATCCAGAAGAGCCATGTATTCTTAAGTTTGCATGTGTATTGGAATTTATTTTTCCCATCTTCTAAAAGAGTGTTCACATTTTCTTGCCTTTCAGACCCAGCTGCTATGGATTAGATACACAAATACATGTCCCTGTGTATGTGTTTCATAGTAAAAATAACAATAATGATGAAAATGATAGTATTACTAATACTATTAATAATTAGCACCTATTAAGACCCGCAGGCACTGCAATAAGCATTGTACATTCACTGATGGTTTAAACGTCACAGTGACACTATGGGATGTATACTGTTACTGTCCTCATCTTAGATCTGCCCAAGGTCACACAGCTGGGAAGAGGCAGAGACTCAGGACATGGACCTATTTCTGCCAGACTCCAAAGCCCATGTTTTTAACCAAAAGTAATTTAAAATTCTGAACCACTGAATAGAGGTAGATGCAGCTTCTAGTGCAAAGAATATTTTGGCTGCCACACTCAGGAAGATATAAAGATATAGCTCTAGAAAGATGATACAGTATAAAAAACCGACCTCTTTACATCACCTTTCCATAGGCCTTATGGTGTATTCTTACATAATTTTCAAGGTAACTTCATCTTTGGGGAATGCTGAAAAATTGCCATTCATTAATTTTTTTCCTCTAACATTCATCTCTTCTCAGTCTCTCCAATGGACAACTTCACTGACATCAAAAGTGTAAAGAGAGAAACCAGGGAGAAATATGAACCTAACAAGAGGATAAAAGGAATTATTAGAAAAGTTTTCCAGAGGAAGAACATTCCTTGCAGCCATTTCAACCTTTATTTCTTTCTGTATTTGACAGTGAGAGTACCACATAAGCCTGAACGAAAACAGAACGAGATGGAATCAGTCAGGATAAACCAGGTTATGCTATGATAAAAAACAGTCTCAAAATCTCAGTGGTTTAAAAAGCAAAAGGTTATTCTCATTCAAGACATATCCCCATCAATGGTCACATTCTGTGATATATTCTCCTTCTATCCAGCATCTATCTGAACCCCTATTTCTTCACTCTGGGCACAAGTGCCATTATTGTCTTCATGTAGAAACTGCCTCAGGAGAGCCTCCTGGACACAGAAGTTCTTTGATTGATTGACTGATTTTGTTTGAGGCTTTAAATTCTTCCCTGGAAGGCTGATTACCCCCCGTGCCTTCTTTCCTTGGGTTTTGGGCCATTCTGCAGTTGGAATAGTCTACTTTGTGCTTCTTGAAGATATCTTTGGCTCTGAGAGCCCCCTCTAAAAGTATTGTTGAATTTTTAGCATGGACTTTGGAAGCAGACGAGTTGGCTCTGCCACCTACTAGTTGTGTGGTATCGTGAAATGTCTTAACCTCTTTCAGCATTAGTTTCCTTATTTGAACAAGGCTGTTATTCCTTATTTGAACAGGGAAGTGATTGGATTTGAGAGAAAGCCAGGAGATAATATTAGTAGAAATTGTTGATGAACTGGGTGAGGCAGAGGGGGGAGGCAAGGATGACTACCAATCTTCTATCTTGACTAATGGGTGGTGATGCCTTTTACTGAGGAGGAGATAAGAGAAGCGATGTGTGTGTCTGTGTGTGTGTGTGAGACAGAGAGAGAGAACAATTTAGGACATGAGGATTTGAGATACTTTCTGGATATATAAGTGGAAATGTTGAGTTAAAGCTTTAATGGTATATAGGCGAGTGATCTGGACTGACAATAGAGATTTCAAAGTCCTTTGCATAAAAAGATAATTGAAGCTATAGGAGTAGATGAGATACACTTCTGAAAATGAGCAGAGAAGAGAGCTTAGTGTGAGCCCTGAGAACTTCTCTATTTAATGGTCTCTAGAGAGAGTATAGGATTCTTCCCCAAAATTAGCTTTTATGACACCACACTCCCTCCTTTTCCTCTTACCTCTCTGGACATCAATTTTTTTTTTCAGTGAAGAAAAAGATTATGTTGCCTACTTAGAGTGAGGGGGCCTCAACAGAGATGTATAGGTTTAAAATAATTACTGAGGAGAGTAGGAAGGAATGTTGATCAAGTGAAAAGATTGAGATGTACTGAAGTCTTAAGATTGGAGACCATATGTTTGTTGGGACATAAATCTGAATGGTTTAACATTTTGCTTAGGAATGCTCAGCCTTTTAGGTACCAAGATGGCATTGATCCTGTGTTGGGAGTTTTCCAGGTGAGGGCAATACAGGAAGAGACATATTTGGATTTGAGGGTGCTGGTGGTGAGTAGTTCAGAGAGCCAACTACTTGTAGTCTGCCTGGGGGAAGGTGGATGGACTCTGAGGAAATGAAGACCCAGGAGCTGGAGGACTCAATGAATTTGAAGAGCAGGTGTGTTGAAGCGAGCGTCCTGAGAGCACCAGAGGAAAGACAGCTGGGTCAGAGAATGCAGTGTTTGTAGTTAAAATTTTTGGTGTGGAACCATTCTGGGTGATGACAAGTTTCAGGATGTACCTTGGCAGTGTGGGGAAGTCTAAGTGGAGTGGAGGTGAGAATAGTTATTGTGTATTTGAGGTCAAGGAACAGTAGATTGAAGGTATTGGGTGGATTGCTCCCAAAGACACTGAAGTCTTCTGGAATATAATGGCAGAAGTTGAGTTTGAGGGGAGAAGAGGAGTGTTATGTCTTAAAGAATGTGACCAGGAGGTCAGTAGATGATAGAAATATAGAAGTGTACAAAGTGGTACTGTCAGATGTCAAAGGTACCAGCATGGAACTGTGGTGGTTCTAAAGTGGCATTAAGGAGTCAATAAATTTTCATCCCTCTCCTTAGTTCTATGGTAGGTGAAATATACAGCATAATGTGGGGAGATGC
Source organism: Eubalaena glacialis (assembly GCF_028564815.1). Classification (NCBI taxonomy): domain Eukaryota; kingdom Metazoa; phylum Chordata; class Mammalia; order Artiodactyla; family Balaenidae; genus Eubalaena; species Eubalaena glacialis. Next base: position 72,159,090 of record NC_083724.1, read on the forward strand.
TGTGTTTATTGGTTCTTTTTCTTTTACATAAAGGAAGAAGATTGCAGAGGGTCTAGTGGTTTGAGGAGAGAAGCCAAAGAGAAGAAGTACAGAGCATTAAGGGGTTAAGAACAGGGGAGGTAAACTCCCTTTACCTTTCTTTGGCATATGAGGATTATAGGAATGGAAGACTTAATTGGATTTAATTGACCACAGACATTCCAAAGGTGGGATTAGTCATAACAAAGATGTCTGAGGGTCTGAGGTGGGATCTGGCCCAGTCACGTGTGGGTGAGCTCACTGTGTGGGAACTGGGATCATAAAGGATCTGAACATGGGCCCTCTCCTCTATGCAGGATGGAGGATCAGGCTTCTTTTCCCTGGGGTGGTCTCAAGATGTGTTGAGTGGCCACATGCAGGATAGGTGTCATTTCACATCTGATTTCTAGCCTCACGATAAACCTGGAAGGTGGGCACAGCAATAATGATAATAAAATATTTGCCTTTCTTCTATCCCTGGAGTTGTGAAGATTCAACACAATCATTTGTGGGAAAGCACTTTAACAACTGTAATCACTATGTGTATGCTGAGTTTTATTGTTACCCACACGTTTGATGTATTTCCCTCTGTGCTTTTCCATGTATCTGTGACATATTCCCTAAGATAATAAGGGCTTCCCTCTGACAAAGCCAAGATTCTTTATTGATAGTGTTAGGTTGGCACCTGGGCTGATTCTCTTTAGTGTTTATGTAGTCTGGATGTGGACTGGCATCTTTCCCTGGACTCTGAGTATCTTCCTCTGCAGCTTCTCATGCCCACAAGTTCTATCTGTGCCCTTCTATTACAAAGCCCAGACTCCTAGGCCACCCACCAAGTTCCTCACTCCAGTCTGAAGGATGCCTCCAGATCCTGGCTCATTTGCAGAACAGAATTGATTGACACACCCTAAGCAGGGATGCCAATCTAGTCTAGTTTTCCAGGTACTCCTTGATGATTTGATAGAAAGGCATCCAACGGAAAGTGGTACTAGACTCTGAAAACTGCAGCTTTACAATGTCCAAAGTCTTCTAGACTTTCTTGGAGAGAGGCAGATATGATCCTAACCAAGAAAAAGGCATTCCTTGATTAATACCCCCTGCCTCCCTTTGACATTTAACCAAGACTGTACTTGACTTTTTAGATGTCAGATTTTCTTGGAAGCAGAAAGAAGCTCCTGTGATGGAATAGACTTTATTTTTGTGTGTGTGTGTGGGGTGTTAATTCCCAAGTAATTTGTTTGCTTCATTCTATCATCACTTTTCTACTGACAGTTATTTTTTTCTTTTTCATTACTTGGGATACAGAGACTGTTCTGCAGATGGACTAATGAGGTGCACCTACCTTAATTGTTCAGTGCAGTATAACACACTTGGTCAACTATTAAGAGGGGCACAAATTATTTTTAGTAAAATGTGAGTCAGTCTTGGGAGAAAAAACTAAGCTATACATTTCCTTCACTCACTTAGTTTACAACATTCCAGAGAACTGACTAGAAGGAGAAGGTATTCTTCTATTTAGTATCTGTTCTTACCCCATCTCTTCATACTGGGCAAAAGGGCCATTTTATAGACTTCATGTAGGAGCTGCCTTAGGAACACACCTTGGACACAGAAATCTCTGAACTATCACTGATTTTTTTTCTAGGCTTTAAATACTTTCCTGGAAGGCTAATTACCCCCAGTGCCTTCTTTCTCTGATAGCTCATATTGAATTCTCTCCAGCTTTCTGATTTTATCCATTTGAATCAACCCCAAGTTCTTTTACGTCTCTAGAATTTGTACCATCTGGGGGATGAAGGGTTGACATCTACCAAGTAAACATTAATTTGTTTAAATTCTTGTTCAACTTACATTTTTTGCTTTGGTACTTCTACTTTGCTGGCTTCTTGAGAATTTCCAAAAACCTACACTTGTCTTTTGTCATGTCACTTTGAGCTCCATGGGGTGTCCCCATCAAAGCATAGGGAGGAGAGGTTTTTTGTTTGTTTGTTTGTTTGTTTTTTTACAGTCCCCCTCTGCAGAGCCAGCTTCTGGAAGAAAAACTCCAATTGCTAAGATAAACACATTTTTTGATCTTTCTTTTTTTTTTTTTTGGTAGGCCAGTGGAAATTTAATACAGGAGTGTTTTTTTTTTTTTTGTAGAATTGTACAGTCTCTAATATTCAGATGGTGACTAGCATTATTTTTCTTACTGTAAGAAAACAGATCTGTAATGTATCTTCTATTCAGGAGACAGGACTTAATCATTGTCATCTTTGGTACTTAGTGGTGCTGCCAAGGCAGTGTGGTCGGAATGAGGATGGAATGTTAAATAAAAGAAACTTGGGAGAACATGAGCTCCGTTGAGTCATGTAAGCAACTATCTCAGCTTCCTCACCTAACACACCACCAAAATGTGTTACTGCAATTACAGAGTGCTGATTTAAAGGGAAAATGAAAAGGTAAATACACAAACACAAGCAGCTATGCATCTAGGAAGGATGTGGAGAGCTGAGATATGAAGGCAGGATAAAGCATCTCTTTTAAACTCTACAGCCCACAGCAGTAAGCATGGTGCTGGCCCCATAGCAGGGGTTCCATAATGTTTGTTGATTGAACTGTTTTTTGAAAGAATACTATAATGTACAAAGCAAAGAGACCCCAAATGTCTTTATAAATCTTAAGAAACAGGCCTTTACTTTCCATATTCAGCTACAAAACACAAGTTTGAATTCAGAGTATATTCTGGGTTGCAGGTAAAGAAGGTAAAATGAATCAATGAAATCTGAAAATATTCAAAGGCTGTCTTTTCTCCCCAATTCTTCTTTCTCTCATTTCCCTCTTCCTATTTCAGGACTCCGAATTTCCTTTTGTTTCATCAACCTATTGTTTTCTGACTCAAACAAGACAACTATAATTTATTGAGCAGGAACCATGACTTGTTGGACTTTGCAGCCCCCAAGCATATCATGGTCCAGTGCCTGGTGCATAAGAGGGAATTACTATATATTGAAATGTTAGTTTTGGTTTCACTTTTTCTTCCTTTCCCAGATAATTCCCCCTTTTTGCTATTTGTATAAGAGAACTTTCTCTTAATTCTCCCCAAATTTAATAAGACTACTCCATGCTCCCATTTTCTTGTTCACATCTGTGAACAAGACAGAAAGGATCCTGGCCCTCATGGACTTTACAATCAATCCAGGAAGGCAAACACTGAACAAATAACTATAGGTGTGACAAGTGTTAGGGAAGGAAAAGTTCTAGATGTGAGGAGGTATAATTGAGTCCAGGAGATCATGGGAGGTATTCCCGGAGAACTGTGAGCTGAAGGAAAACAAGATTTGACTAGATGAAACTGAGGGATCAGAAAGGCAGAGAGAGAAGTGTGTTCCAGGCAGATGGGACAGTATGCACCAAGCCTGGATTTGAGAGAGAGCATGATTCGTTCAAGGAACCTGAAAGGTGGAGTTTCTAGAGCAGGACCGTGAGGGTGAACTCTTAAGAGGCCTCTATTGGACTCTTTTCCAGTGGTGTAGTGGGTGGTCTCTAAGTGGATTTGCAATCACAATAATATCAGTATTACAACACCAAATGAGCTCTTTTGGTAGACGTAGATGCTTTTGGAATTTGTTTGTTTGTTTGTTTTCCCAGGTCATGGTCAGTGAGTCAAGCAAATGAAACATCATTGAGCTTAGATAGTATATCCCACTAAATTCCTTGGTTCCTTAAGTTCCAAGGCTGGCAGTAAACTGGTGGTCAATCTATTAATTGAGGTCGAAGAAGTAATAGCCAAACCCAAGTCAGTACTGCAACCCATTAAGCTGAGCTTTTCCTAGGCAACAGTGAATCATGGAAATTGTTCCAGGGACCCATGCTTTGGTCTTGCTTGCTGGTAGCTATAGACGTCCTCAGAAGTTAATTTCCACATTCCTATAACCAAGACAAGAGCAATGGCCTGCCTTCCTCTTTGAACATTACCTTTCTTTTCCCTTTCTAGGCTTTAATTCTCCCTGTATAAAAATAATGAGGTAGAATATAGGTGGGGCACATAGAGTGATAACCTTACACGCAGCTTCCTGTCCTGCGGTTCCCTAAAGCAAGGTTTTGCACCCTAGAGTCCTGTGGCATAATAACCTCTGGCTATGGAAGATGAGCGGGAATATTATTAGTTAACAGATTCCCAAAGCACACAGAATTTTTTCCCGAATTAACCACCATCGCTGAGGAATATTGATAGGCAACACAAATTGTACATTCAACAAACTCTGTTAAAAGTATTCTCCAGTATTCTCATCAAAGAACTCCTAGGAAAATGAATGCAATACTGAGATATACCTATATAACTGTACGGGTATTGGGGAGCATATTTTCTAATGCCCAGATGCCTCAGATTTAGTGGTGGTGGAATCCCATTCATTTTGTGAAAACCAAATAAACATTTGTCCTAAAAATGGTTAGAAAGAAGGATCAGCTCTGCTTTATGAACATACAAGACTGTAAAATGATTTGCTATTGTCAGAGAGTTGGAGTGAGGTGTGGGAGGGAGATGCATTATTTTAAATTGTGTTTTAGGTGACAGAATGGGAGTCCATAATGTTCTAGTTCAGAGGAACTAGATTTTATTGATTCATTGATTAATTCATCAAAATTTATTGAATGATTGCTATGTTTCAGGCACTGTTATTTGGCACTGGGGACATAAAGATGAATAAGGCATGGTTCCTCACCTCCAAATGTTAATACTCCTTGGAGAAGACATGTAAATAAATGAATACTATACAATATGACATATATTCCAGTCCAGGTAGGTAGGAAGGCCTAAGTACAACTGAGTGATCAATTTCACTTGAGTGGAGGGTTGTAATCAGGGAAGATTTCCCAGGGAAAGTGATGTATTGTTCAGTGAGTAAGCTTTTGTCAGACAGACAAGGAAGAATAAGGGCATCCCAGACAGAGGGAAGAGTGTATTCAAAGGCAAAATGACATTTGACAATAGAGTACATGGAGGAAACTACAACTAGGAAGTGTGAGGCACACCATGAGGTGCTAGTTACGTCATGGCCATGGCAGTGGAAACGTAACAAATTTCTTCCTTTGGGGGTACAGAGAGGTACTAAGATTCCTCCAAACAGTTCCTATATTCTTATAATCTAAGATAGACATTAATAGGATCTCATAGAACCAGAAATCAATGCAAATGTTAGTGATCTTAAAGGCATTTTGTCCAGTGTAGTTGTTGATTTTACCTAAGTCAGAGGACTTGTAGAGGAGACAGGCCTAGAGTAGCTGGCAGCCATCTTGTGACACATGGAGCCTGAAAGCACAGCCAATATAGAGGAACATAGCAGGCAGATAGGAGAAGATTAGATCCTGGTGACATGATGCAATCCTTGGTTTAAGACCCATCTGAAACATGTCTACTTCTGGACATAAGTTAGTTTGAATTTTCTGCTAAAGTCAGTTTGATTTTTTTGGTCAGTTGTAACCTAACAGATACATCTGGCATCTTCATTTTACAGTTCAGGAGACCAATATCCAGCATGGCAAAGTGACTTGCTATCAAGGGGCTAGTTAAAAATTGAGACTTGAACCCAGGTCTCTTGACTCAGGTCAGGTTTAGGAATATCCAGCATTTAAAAATTATCTGCATGTGATAAACATACATGTACTTAGAGATCTGCTTTGCAGTAACCACATATTTGAGAGTACAATTGAGTTTATTTTAAAAATACATTTCTACATGACAATGCTTTTAGAAAGAGCATGCGACCAAGACTCGTTGGTTCATGGCCCACTTTTGCCACTAATTACCTTTGTGACCTTGGGTCTATCTCTTTGGGCCTTAGTTGTTCACGTGATATAATTGTCTCTAAATCTTCCTCCATTTCTATGGTTCTAAGCATAAGTACACCGAATTTTCAATGATCCATTGTGGATCTTACATATGGCTCTATTCCCTGGGGAAAGCTTCCTCTTGAACTGTTTTGATATTATTGGGTTCAGCTTCACAGATACTTAACTGAACACCAATTATGGGCTAGGTGTTGCAAAAGAGAATGATTATTTCTAATCAGTATTGCTTACTTACTTTTGTATTTTCAGATGCAATTTGATATTGTTTGCCGCTCCGAAGTATTAAACAATGCTTTCTAATCCAGGGAATGTGTGATTCCAAATAGGAGTGGGATTAGACAGAGGGATGATCTGTCACTGTACATCAGTTGGAGAGGTGATGCCATAGTGTCCAGCAGTCAGAGGGAGGAATAGAGCAGAGTCCCGAGAAGTACAGGCAGATTGGGAACCACATATGTGTACAAAGGCACATTCCCGCCCAAACAGAATTGGATTTGGATCGTTAGTCTTCAGGAGATCTGCACCACAGTGATCACTATGGATAACTTTGGGTCTTTTCAGAGTAGTTACCTCTGAGGTTAATAACAACTTGCTAATATTTTTCTTTATAAGACATTATGAGCACTTAATTATGCTGGATGGATTCTTTTGGATAATCTTTTTGTAATATAACAATTCATTTGACTCACCAAAGTAATTTTCTAGCTTGTATAAAGACCAGCTTCGGTCAGTTTCTTAGCCTGTCTACATTTGAACAATTCCATTTGCTGGAGAATGACTCTGGAGTTCCACGACCTCACTTGAGGAGTCTTGGAGAGGAACAAAGATGCTGGCTCTGCAGTTTGCTGGAGCCAGATTCCATTTCTTCTCTAACCATTCTTGCCTGTCTGACCGTGCACACGTGACTTAAGCTCTCTGAGCCTCAGCTTTGTCATCAGTCAAATGGGAATAATGATATCTCCCTCAAAGTACTGCCCAACACGGTGATCATTTACAGCATAGCCTGAATAAATGCTATTAGGTAATATAGTATTAGTGAGGTTTTCTTGGGACTGTGTTCAAGCGATACATAAGGTTCCAAAGAAGAAAAATGGCAGAAGCAGGAGATACTCTAACTTGTAAGGTTGATACACAGTATGAAGATGCACCATAGTTTGATAATTTCATTTGACCATAGGATAAAGTGGTAGAATTTGTCCTAGTTAACTACTACCTTGCTTTGTAACTTGGGGAAAAGTATTTAACTTCTCTAGACTTCCACTTATTCATAGTTAAATTGAGGGTAATATTGCTGTCTTATTTCATGGAAGCTGAAAGGAGATAATGAATATGAAAGTCTCTATGAGGGTAGAAAGCAATAGTGTGAAAGTTCATGTTAATGTAGTACAATTAACATTAAAAGTTAATAATGTTACAGATCATTCCTTTTCTGTGCATAGTAAAAATTGTTATATTTTTGTACTGGCCCTACCGTTTATTAAAATATTATTTTCTCTGCTTATTAATTTCTGGGAGGCTAACTGATATTGCCTTCATACTTTATAAAGGGTCCTAGAAAAGCAGTATTTGTCAGATGTTTCAGGCAAAATAGTAAAAAGGGAATAGCTATACATGTTGAAAAGAGCTATTGTCAATATATGGTTTCTTCTACCAAGAAAATAATCCTTTCCCTCTAAAGAGCTATTAATTTTTAGAACAATATTTCCATTAATCAAAAAGATTATGTAGAACATGTGTTAAACCATTATTTATCTCTGCAAAATATTTCTAAGAGCATATGTGCATCTAGGCTAGGAAAGTATGCAAAAATCCCCTAGCATTTTCACATCGAGCCACATGTATTTAACAAACACCACCTCAAAGAGGAACGTTACCACCAAAGCATTACACAGTAAGGAGGGAACTGAGAGATTTCTAAGAATATATGGGTGTGATTTTCTGTTAACAGAGAGTGATTGACAATTCGTGGAAATCTGTCTTCAAAATAACCTATTTGCAGCACCCTTAGTTTTACCTGGTGTGAAGGAAACTGCTTGTTTCTCATCCATTTAGCTACCAGAAACTCTTTTTCTTTGCCATCCTAATTGCCTAAATCCCTATGGATATATTATGCAAAATCCATGTTTATTTAATTTAGTTTTTTTAATACCAGTGTTTTTTTTGTTTTGTTTTTCCTATTTGAGAGTTGGTTGAAATAAGATCATGTACAGAAGACTACGGTGTAGTCTACATCTAAAGTCATTATATGCACCTGGGGGATTTTAATAAAATCTGAGGTCCTAGAATTTTAAGATCATTTTCCAAAGGGATGAGTTTTATTTCATTTCATACGCATGGATAAAGAGAAACTAAATTGTGCTGCTAAAAATAGTAATTCCCAAATAAGAAAGAGGACTTCGAAGAAAAAGTCAAGCTGAATTTGTTTTATCCGCAGAACCTGCTTTAAGGGGGATTATGAAACTATCACTAAATAAAGGCTTTGATGGAGGAGGCAGAGAAGCACCTGAGGGACCCGTCGGCCACTTTGGGACACACAGCACACGCGAAGTAAACTTCAGACTTCAGCTATTTGCTTCCTGTTGCCCCCCCCGTTGAAATCTTCGTCGATGCCAAAACTCTCAGTAAGCTGCTCACTGACATGCCACTGCTGGGAGCTAGCGGCTGCGAGTGGAATGGGTTGGAGAATGAGTTTTGCTTCTCTTAGACTTTACTGGGTTCCTGTACTTCCCTATTCCTCATCCTGTCCTCGGCTCTGAGTCCAGAGAGGGGATATTCATGTCTGTGGATCGTGGTTCAGAGAAAGTCTTCGTTCTGAAAAACCTGGTTTGCTAAGCCAAATCAGTTTGCCATGAAATTTTCAAAAGTTCATGTGCACACTTTAGATTTCCATCTGTTCTGCCAATGACTTTCTAGACCATTATTCCTCTATGTAATGGGTATACCACTGGTGGTAGAAGAGAGGATTTTAGGTGGTAGTGGATAAATGTTTATTTTGATTGCTTGTACTTTTTAAAAAATTAATTAATTAATTAATTTATTTATTTTTGGCTGTGTTGGGTCTTCGTTGCGGTGCGCGGGCTTCTCATTGCAGTAGCTTCTCTTCTTGCAGAGCACGGGCTCTAGGCACGCGGGCTTCAGTAGTCGTGGCACACGGGCTCAATATTTGTGGTTTGTGGGCTCTAGAGCGCAAGCTCAGTAGTTGTGGTGCATGGGCTTAGTTGCTCTGCAGCATGTGGGATCTTCGTGGACCAGGGGTCGAACCCGTGTCCCCTGCATTGGCAGGCAGATTCTTAACCACTGCACCACCAGGGAAGCCCCTGATTGTTTGTTCTTTTTTTTTATATATATTTTTATTCTTGGCTGTGTTGGGTCTTCGTTTCTGTGCAAGGGCCTTCTCCAGTTGCAGTGAGCGGGGGCCACTCTTCATCGCGGTGCGCGGGCCTCTTCACTATCGCGGCCTCTCTTGTTGCGGAGCACAGGCTCCAGACGCGCAGGCTCAGTAATTGTGGCTCACGGGCCCAGTCGCTCCGCGGCATGTGGGATCTTCCCAGACCAGGGGCCGAACCCGTGTCCCCTGCATTAGCAGGCAGATTCTCAACCACTGCGCCACCAGGGAAGCCCTGTTCTTTTAATGCATATAAAAATATTAGTTTTCCATTTATGACAGTGATGTAAAGTTTCTTCTTTAAACACATTTAAATGAAAAATATGAGCTATTTAAAGATATATTAATAAGAATTCTGGAGGAACTCAGGTATGGTAAAAAACATGAAATTGGCATGTGAGTAGTTGAGGATTGGGAAGCACTGTTAACATACTCTAGGCCATCACCTTGCTTACCCTTAGGCCCGTAAACTAGTCAGATTCTCTCAAAAGTCAGGATGTCCTTGGCATTTTGGCCTTTACCTTAAGAATGTCAGGCAATGATGAGGAAATACACCTCAGGAGATTCTAGGAGATCTTTGACGTAGACAGTGGTGATAAATATGAAAGAAGGAGTCACAGGGTATGACGGAAGTAGAAGAAAGGACACTGAAATTTAGCAGTTGGGATTTGGAAATGTTTACTGAAAGAAGAAGCCTTTACTGGGATGAACAGGAGATAGCCAGGTACAGAAGAAGAGGAAAGGAATGATGTATTCCAAGCTTATTTCTCAAACCACAACTCCCAATTGTGAGCTTTTGGGCTTAGTCTGGGGGAGATGGGAAGAACCAGGCTCTCTGTAACTTCATTCCTGGCATTCAGGTGTATGTAGCTTGATTTTTACTGCTTCCCCTGCAGAGGATGGAACAGGGTAATGATCTCCTCTATGACCGGTCCCACCCAAGGGGAGACCGGGCAACAGCAAAAGAGGTGAACCACCTAAGGGATCACCACTCACCTGAAATAAAGGAGCAGGAATGAGAAGGGATTTCTCCTTGTATGTAATACATTCCAGAAATGTCCCATTTCGCTGTCTGAGAGTGTCTTACAGCAGGGAAACTATGCATTCCTAAGGGGCTCTACTAAAACCTCTGCAATACTTGGAGGGGTGATGAGGGAGCAATGTTGGAGATCTTGCTCTTCTCAGCAGAGTTTGCATCTTTCCTTCTTAAGTCAGGCATGTTTGATAGAAAAGTGAACTACTGGCAGCCTCAGCTTGGAGAAAGAGGTTTGAGTTCCTTTTCAAACTTTTTCAGAATGACATAGAATAGGGATGTCTATTAGAAATATAATGTGAGCCACATAGATCATTATAAGTTTTTAATAAAGACATTATAAAAGTAAAAAGAAAGAGGTGAAATTAATTTTAATAATATATTTTGTTTAACTCAACATATCTAAAACATTTTAACATATAATAAATATATAAAATACTGAAATATTTTGCATCTCTTTTCATGTACATATTTGCTCTCTGGGGCATATTTTCCACCTACATACAGTACATGTCAATTAGGATATTAAATTGTCATTGAAAATAATATTTAGATTTCATAATATTGAAAAACTAAATTTATATATCCAAAATGCCTCAAACATGCTTAAAGTTTTCCAGTAACTGAATTAAATATTAGTTTAATATAAAATAATTATACTTATTTTTTCAATTAACTTAAGTTAAACAAAAATAAAATTTCAGTTTCTCAGTTCCACTAGCCATGTGTCGGTACACTATTGCACTTGAGGCTAGTGGCAACTGTATTTGGATCATAGGGTAAAGGAAAAAATCAAAATAAATTTTTGGGGTCACTTTTACTTCCTTTACTTCTGTAATGATTATCAAGGTAGGAATTTCATAGCAAGCTGGGTAATGAAAGCACATTGGACAAAGGCTCAGAAAGCCTTGTTCTAGACCAGGCTCCATCATTGATCATGCTCTCCTGTAATTTGAGGAGAATGATACCTGCTTCTCTGCCTTGTTGGTTTTTGCAGAAGATGCTTTGGAGATCCAATAATGTCCTAAATGACAAATTTCTGGGGTTTGAATTGTCCTCAGGTATCTTAACCAATGGTTCTCCAAATGTGGACAAATGGTTGTCCACAGACCAAGTGTTTTTTCCCCACATGATTTTCCTCCATATTTTTAAGCTTTTCTTTTTTCATCAAAACCTTTCTTAAAGAATTTACCAACTCCAATTCCTTCAACAATTTTTCCCCCAGGTCAGGGTTTTAATTTCACTATCATGGTTCTTCTCAAGTGAACATGTTCTTGTTTGTCTCTATTTTTCTTAATTGCAATATCTTGAACTGAATGCACTTAAGATAAGACTTGACCAGTGTAAGGTAGAGTAGGGCAGTCATCTTCCTGATCCAGATACCATGCTTCTATTAATGCAGTCTTTAGCTTTTGTATTTGCTTGCTTTTCAATTTTTTTTTCTTTTTTGGTAGCCATAGTCAATTGACTCATATCAAGCTTATCAGTAACTGAAACCCCTGTTTCTCTCTTCCTGCACTTGTTTGATTAATTTTGTTGCACTTTCTGAAATGCCTCATTTTTTTTGAAAAAAACCAAAAACCACCAAAAAACAAAAAATCCAACAGTTGATCTTGCCTCTACACTTGCCTCTACCTTTTCTTACCTATCTAACATTTTAAGCCATATTGTGTTCAATTTGAACAGGGGGTGTAAAGGGGCTTGAGAAGTCTTAGGGAAGTGCCTCTCAGACTTTAACAAACACGTGTCTATACTGGGGATCTTGTTAAAATACTAATTCTGATTCAGGAGATCCGGGGCAGGGTCCAAGATTTTACATTTCTAAAAAGCTCCCATGGATTACATTTTGTACTAGAAAATCTTGGAGTATCTGAAGGGTTTTCTTACAACTAACCTTCCTTCCATATTTTCTTCATTATCAGATGAATATGCATTTTCTTACTGTAAACCAGCTCTGAGATCCTTTAAAATCTTAGCTGCGGCTTATGTATGCAGAGTTTTGAGATTCTCAGTTCTTTAAGGGAAGGAGCCATGTATACTCTTCTTTTGGGTTACCTCATAGTCTGGTAAAATAAGAGTGTTAATAAATGGTGCTGATTTTTACTGAGTTTGTTTGGCTCCCTGGTGAGAGCTGGAAAAGTCCACAAGCATGCAAACCTTACTGAGGAGGCAGGGGCAACTAACACCAAAGTGGTTGCCAATCTCTGCAAAATACGTTTTCAATTGACCTTGTATCAGATTTCTTTTTTAATTTCCTCAGTTCTAATTCATTTTGTCAAAATTAAAAAGAAGTAAATGCAAAATGTAAATATTGGAGATCATTTAATTTCATTGGTGGGTGGAAGAGAGGAAGGCTGAAAGAAGGTGTGAAGGTTCCTGCACTAGGTGAGGAAACTATTTGTGGAAAACTGAACTTAGTCCTGTTGGAAGATTCGGGGCTCCTCAATGCCGTTTATACTCTCAGATGCAGACCCAAAGTGAGGTAAAAAGTGGGTGCTTTTTCTTCTTCAGAATGGAAATTTGCCCGTTTTTTTTTTTTCCCCACTCCTTTCTTTATCATCTCTAGATCTACGTTTTCCCTTAGATGCCCCTCTCCTTCCTCTACTGTTACAGCTTTTTTTTCTTCTTAATCTTCTTGGGTTCATCTAGCCTTGTACTGCATTTGTCACACTTTGAAAATCTACTGTTTGTCAAAGTGTCTTTCTAGTAATACAGATAGCCCTCACTCGATACCTTTAATGTGGTTTCTGTAGAGTCATATAGAGCAGCATTGCTTTATGGAAATGAATTTGACTGAATCTTCTTCTTCACCAAAGCAAGGCTGACAGGAGGTGCAGAAAACCATGTGTGCTTCACGCTTACATGTCTGAAAGGGGCCTGTTGGAGTGTTTTTTGCTCTCTACTAAATCTCAGAGGTGGTGCTGAGTAACTTCCAGAGGCATGAGCTGTTAAGGAGTCCCAATTTGGCTGGCTCTGTGCAATCAAATGCAGCCAGCCCTGTTTGTATGTGAAAGGACTGGGTTTTCCCCAAGCTGTTGGTAATGATGCAAGAACAGACTTTCCCCTCTCTGGCTCCCTGGAGTAAAATGGCTGCCAAGGTATTTGGAATAGAACTTGAAAATGTACTCATCACTGGAAGACAGTAACAAGGATCCTTTGATATTTTTGTGTTCACCATGATCACCTAGCATCCACTTCCTTCTTAGGTAAGGATTCTGAAACATCATTGGTTGATGCAAGCTTGTGACCTGGCTACCTCTGCTCAGGATACACTGTGGAGGAGGGGCGCGGGCAGCCCTATTTGGATTGGGAGTCCTTAAGGAACAGAAGTTTACAGAAGAGTTCTAGTGGAGCCCATCAGGGAGCAGAAAGAAACCAAACACAATGGGGAATGGTTAACAATTAAAACCAGCCCTTGCTTGTGTGGTCCTGTGTTTCACCACATCATTCTAATAAAATGGACTGCTGGGAGGAAGAATGGATTTCTGATAGTTTATGAAGCCAAAAACCTGTTGAAGACTCTTTATAAGGTAGTGGGGAAAATGGCAAAACCTCAAAATTTCAGGGAAGTTACTTAACAGCTCTGATTACCACAGGCCACCAGGCTGTTGGGTCATGGGATCATGGCTGCACGATGAAGAAAATAGGAGGTGGGCTGAGCCAGACTCAGAAACAATTCCAAAATGCACTAGGACTTTCCAGGAGGCTAGTTCTTTTTATTTTTTAAAAAATAAAGCTTATTTATTTTTTTTGCATTGAGAATTAACCTATGCTCATTAAAAATATCATAAAATGTCAATAAGAAGAAAAATAAACAGTATAAATTCTGCTTCCACCAACTAGAGTCAACCCCCATTCACACTGTGGTGCATTATTCTTGTTGTTGTTCTCTATGCTTTGAACAAAAACATAATTATGTCCATATGGTAGATATAATTTTGAGTCCTTTTTAAATTTTAGCTGGTCAAAGTCTATTTTGTGTTGTTTCAAAGTTGTCACGCACAATTTGTCATGTAAATTTTAATGACTGCTTTTGTAAGTTTGAGCCAAAAATTACTTATTCATACCTATGCTGTTAGGCTTTTTTTTTTTTTTTTTTGTATTATAACTACTGAGGCCACGTGTCTTGAACATTTTGGATTAATTCCCCAAAATTAATTCTCAGGGAGGTTATTTACTTTTCTGTGATGGGCAGAGTCTAGTGGATCTATGATTGAATTCTTATGTGATTTAAGAGAATAGTGTTGTCTAGGCCAGTATCTGCAACTGTATTGCCAACCTAGTGGCACTTGAATCACCTAAGTCCCTCTCTGCTCCAGCCTTACCTGCAACCAGCAGGCTCAGTCCTGTCCGACCAGACCAAGGGAAAGGGATCCTGGGGATTAAAGAAACAGGAACTAACTGCTCTTCTGAGTGCAGTATGCAAATTGATTCAAGAAAGCCCCTGGGACATGCTGTGCTCAGTGAGCTGAAATCCCCCCTTTTAGTGCTCTTATGGTTAGGCCCCTGTGGGGGAATCGGGTTGGGGGGAGTGGGTTTGTTTACTAGCCGTGTAATCTTGGGCAAGTCTCTTAACCCCCCTGAGACTCAGTTTTTCCATCTGGTACTCAACCGCTTGAAGGGTTGATGTAACAATTAGAGAAAATGTTTGTAAAAGAATTAACACAGTGCCCGATCTGTGATGAATACTCAGTAAAAGTTAGCTAGCACCCTCCTCCTCATTGTTGTTGCTGTGTCCTGCTAATCTCTTTTCCCGAGGGCTTCATTCTGCCTCCCACAGCCTTTCAAATACCCCCAGCCACAGACTTTCTGGAATCAGGATGTTTCACCCCCTGATAAAGAATTTTGGCACTCTAGCTGATCTGACCACCAGACTTGCCCACCTCCAGAAAATGACATCTCTTCAGACTGGTTCCCTTTACTTCTACCTGAGCTTACCTGAGCGTCTACTTTTTTTTACTTCTATCTGAGCTTAAACTTTATGTATTGGCTAAGGCAAGAATACTCAGAACTTTATGTTTAGGGAGGAGAGTATAATTATGTACTGTATACCATATATCTGTGGTAAATTGGGCCCTATACAAAACATATAGAGAATTGTGTTTATTAACTTTATTTAGAGTCAGGACACCCAACTCTGGTTAGGTGGTAGTTGGATAAGTCAGACCTGGGCAGTGGAAGAACCAAATCACACAAACTAGAAATTTCCACTTGGCTGAGCTGTATAATCTGGGCAGGCCTCAGGTGTGAGTCATGGGAAGAAATCTGGAAGGACAAATGCCATATCAGAGGATGCTTCATGACTGGTGATTATTAGAGGTCCAGGTTGGAGAAAGGCAATCGGGATGAAGAAGGCCTAACTTAGGATTTGTTCACTGAAAAGGAGGCTAGGAGCGAGAGGAGAACATGAAACAGGAATTATATAGATTTGTGTCATAATAGCAAAAACAACAACTATATTAGCTTAGTAAT
Source organism: Eubalaena glacialis (assembly GCF_028564815.1). Lineage (NCBI taxonomy): Eukaryota > Metazoa > Chordata > Mammalia > Artiodactyla > Balaenidae > Eubalaena > Eubalaena glacialis. Next base: position 72,174,830 of record NC_083724.1, read on the forward strand.
TCTAATAGCTTGCTATATGCCAGTCCCTGTACTTGTATTAAGATATTTACACATACTATCCATCCAAATCTCATTTAATAGGTATTACTATCATCATCATTTTCCTGATGAGAAAATTGAGTCTTAGAGAGATGAAGTAATTTGCTCAAGGTTATAGGCATGTAATTAGCAAAGCAGGGATTTGAATTTAGATGTGTTTTTCTCTAAAGCTTGGATTCAGATAAATAGATCTGGCAGCACTAGAAGATTAAATGCAGTGGGGGCTAGGGGGAATGGATGCGCAGTGACCACTAATGGAGTGACTTTAGTATTCAAGAGAGCTAGGAGCATCTAAAGTAAGGGAGCTGCAGTAGGGATGGAGAGGAAGATACACATACAAGATCGGGTAAGAAGGTATACTACAACAGTGGCTTCCTAATCTCGATGAGTATCAGATTCTTTGTGGAAGTTCTGTATATTTATTTTTGAAAGTAGATTCCCACAGCATACCTCAGGCCTTCTGAATCAGAACCTCTGGGGCAGGGCTTGGTATTTCTACAAAGCACCCTAGTTCTGAAGCTCTGCCAGGTTTAAGAACCACAGATCTATTGGCCTTGATTTAGATGTTTGGGGTGGAATATGAGAGATGGAAGATTCTAGGATGACACCCAAATTTCTGAATTTTGTGACTGAGTGAATTATGGGCACACTCCACTAAGCTAAGAAATAACAATAGTTTTGAAGGATAAGACGCTGAGCTCAGTTTTGGACATGTTGAGATGGACCAGTCCTGTGGGGAGTTGGATACCAGAGTCTAAAGCTTGGAGGAGAGGCCAAGACTGAAAATTTAGATATGGAGGTCATTGGTATTTGCAGGGTGGTTGCTGTATATTTTACGTGGAATTTTCAAAATATCCAAACCTTCAATTTTTTCTCAATAATCAAATAGTCACTCTACATCTTAAGTACATTCCCTTTCTGACTCTTTTTCTGACTCTTGACTGAGTCTATTGCTTTTTAAATTTAAGTAACCACTTCTTTATAGCTCCTTCAGAGTCAGGCACTGTTATAAGTACTTATTTGCATCATCTCATGGGATTCAAACCAACCACTTGTTAAAATAAAATTTATTATCCCTATATTTTAGATGAAGAGATTTAGGGAGGCTATGTAATTTGCCTAAAGTAATGTAGAATCAAATAGTTGAGTCAGAATCTAAGATTCCTTCTGACTCCAGCTTCAGAGCTTTTTGGCTTTTTCACAATAGAGCTGTTCCCAGGTAAGGCAGACAATACTCATATTACCTTTGCAAAAGAAGCAATGCAATCTACCATCAGTAAATTTTACAGGCTAATTCCAAAGTATGCTTAAATACAGAAAAATACATTTAGAAAAAATGAGTTCAGTGTTTTTGGAGGCACGGGATGCTTACTAAATAATACTTATTTAATAAAATGAGTTTATGTGTACTTTCCTGGGATCATTAGGATTGAACTGATCAACGTACCTTTTGACCTTTGTCTAATAGCACATGGAGTAGTTTACATTTTCTGTACTCTCAGAGAAAGGGGGTGGGGAGGGGTATAGTATTGGTTTTCTGGCTCAGGAAATTCTGTTGCATGGTTTGGCCTTCCAGGATTTTCCCAACTTTGTGTTGTATATTCAGATTTGGGTTGAAATTAAAATGGGCTCTTGGTAAGCTCAAGTTGAAAATATGTCTCAGCACTAACATTGTTATTCTTTAGATTTGGATAAATACAGACAACTGCCACGTCTTCTTGGTAGCACTGGTAAGTATGAGAAGGCCTGGTAAAAAATATGCAGGCCATTATGAAGATTGGCAGGTTAGAGTTGATACACTAAAAGAAATTACATTCTTTTCCACAAGATGAGTCATACAGCTGAAACTGTGTGGTATATCATCTGGGCCAACAAACATAATAATGATATTTAACCTCCAAGTGATAGATATCTAAGATAACACTACACCTAGATGACAACTCAGGCAACAATAGCCCAGCTTTTTTGGAATGGGAACAGAAGAAATGCTAATTGAGCAATTATTTTTTCAGAGGGAACTCAAATATGGTAACACTATTAGAGCTTTAATAATCCCCAATAAACTCTGGTTACTAAAAATTCAAGATAAAAATAACTTCTACCCGTACGTAAAATATGGAACTATTTGGGCTGTGATCAAGGAGAAAAAGTCTGTCAGTTAATTAAGAGTTAGGTAGCTAGAATTTGCCCCCAGATCCAGGTAAGCATAAGGTAAGGGAAACCTCACCTAGCTGTGAAAAGGCAACCTTACCTTCAAGTTTGTTTTCCCCAGCCCCACCCAGCCAAGTGCATTCCTATTGCCCAGGTGTGCCTGTTTATCCCCAAGTCCCAGCCACACCTACTTCCTGTTCTAACCCCACACCAAGGAACATATAAAAAGCCCCTCCCTTTAGATCTCAGAGCACATATCTTGGAGTCACTATTGATTCTTGACCTACTTCCTCTTGTCCATCATGTCTAGACAGGTATACCAACCTCTTTTCTATTCTACACTTGGCACACAGTAGGTGTGAAATATCTGTTTGTGCCTAGATTTGGTTTTGACTCTTGTTTTTCTGTTCTTCCACATCTTAGCTTGTACCTTTGATCTCATTTCATAACCTCTTGATTTTGTCCTTTGGTATTTGGTTGTGCAGACCCTCAGGAGGCAGGAGAGTTCAATGCAAAGAACATGGGATTTGGGATCAGAAAGACCCAAGTTCAGATCTTTGTTCCGTATTTACCAGTTTTGTAAACTCTAAGAAATCACTCCCTTTCTTTGGCCCTTAATTTTATATCTTGAAAATTGGAGTTAAAAATGTCTGTATTATAGAGTTATTGTTGGGATGAAAATCAGAATAAATACAAAGAACTTGGCACCCTCTTGGTGCTCAATCAATATTTCAATATTTGTTGAATGGCCATTTCCTGTCTCCTCATGTCTGAGACCAGATCCAGATTCAGTCATTTATTTGATTCCATTCATTCTGGACTGGGGAATAAAGCCAAGAATTATGCTTAGAAAGCATTTATAACACTAGTAACTCGAGAGAGGTGAGTTGGAGGTTTATAGACCATCTCATTTACTGGAGCTAAAGTTATCTGTCAGGGCCAGATTAAAACACTGACAAGACCTATGCACAGGTGAGATAAAGATGCCCCTCCACATATTCCACATGTAAGTTAAAATTAAAAAAAATAAAAATGTCTAACAAAGCCCAATAATGTTCTCTTTTTTTTCTCATGATGTCTACTCCGCAGCTTTTTAAAAATATCAAATTCTTAAAAACAATAACAACAACAACCAGTTTTAAAATTGGTCTGAGATTGCCCTTGCAGGCCTTTCCTGCTCACAGTAGCTGAGGCAGGTAGAATAGGGGAGAAGGATTATCAACCAATCAATGTTTTTTAAACCTCTGAGATAAAATTTTTTTGAGAGTTTACTCTATTTGGACCCTTAAAAAAAATCTGTTAGCTTCCATCTTCTGTGTGTATTTTGTCTATTTGGCCCAGGTTTCTATTACTTGTGACACTGAAATAAGAGTTTTCTCCAATATTAATCCTTAGACTTTCTGCATGTCCCAACATGTTAAAGTCTTGTGTTAATGCAACCTCATGGCAAACAATGTGGACTGAATACCCAACAGACATTCCCCTCATAATTCCTTGCCAAGAGAACTCCAATACTGTTCAGTTTTTAGGCCCATGTTCTTTATTGATACCTCCTTAGCCTCAGTGGGTGAATGAGGATTAGGTTAAGGCAATCCTGGTGTAATTCCTTTTCTGCTTGGTAATGTTTGATTTTATACAGGTGCAATCTTGCTTGAGAAATGTGAAGGCAAGTAAGGGAACTTTTAGGTTTCCTTTGCTCTGCAAAGGGACAAAAGGTTCATACTTTCCTGAATCTGGTCATTGTTGGATGAGGACTGGTGCCATGGAAGCTCTCTTGAGATCATGAGAAAATGAATATGAGGACAAAACTGACATGCTAAGAATGGCAGAGGAAAATATGGCAAGAACCTCCATCCTTGATGTCACTGAGTCACTGACTGAATCTATGCTGGAACCATCAGGAATCAGTCCTTATTGTTTAAGATACTTTTAGTCATGTTTTCTATTACAAGCATTTAAAAGCCTCCTAGGTAATTAATGTTAAAGGCATCTCTCACAATTTGTACTTATTTTTCAGAAATGCTTACTAGAAATTGCTATTGCTGGTTATAAGATTCATCCTAAATAGACTGAATTTTCTAAAAGATTGTCAATTTCTCTAAAAATAAAAGCATGACTTGATTAGCAATTGTTTAGTCTGGTATTTCTCAAATTTCTATTATTTACATCCCAGTTTTATGATTTTGTCATATCCTTGTGTCATCTGTACTAATAAAAATATTTTTCTTTAAGTTGTTCCTTCTTTTTAATATTAAATACATCTATTTAAAAAATAAACTTTCTTATTAACTAAAATTGAAAACCAGTATTATTTGCCTTAAATAGAAGATAATCATAAAAAGAAATACCATGAACTGAGTAATGTTATTAAATTCTTGCCAGATATAGTTTCCTGTGAAGACTGAGCTGGAGGCCTGCTATTTCTGTTGAAAGGAGACACTAGGGAGTGTTCCTGAAGTGGTAAAATAATCCCTATGCCAACTGGTACTATTTCTTTGCCATAACCGGAAGAACTAAAAAAGAATGTCAAGGGAGATATCTATTACTAGCTAAATTTATCTAAATGTCATGCCGGTGCCTTCTAAAATCATCTGGTATGCCACCAGTGCTCTGATTGCCCCTAAAACTGACTTGCCAGATAGCTTTCAAGGGCCTGGCACACTGAGCAATACCTCCTGCAGAAAGGCTCACAGTAACCTTGAGGAGAGGAAAAAAGACCTAAGAATCAGCCTTTGATTGTTGTGATTATGAAAGGTCATAAAAAGCCAATGTTGCAATGTTTTATTATACTTGATAGTAAAGCAAAGACAAGTAATCATTTATTATTCTCTCCATGACAATATTTTTTTACCTTTTGGAATCAGTTGCCGCATTGAGAATTTTTGGAAAACTATGGTACTTCTACTCAGGAAAATGCACAACTGTACGCACACACACACACACACTATTTTCACAGACAATCAGAAGGTCCACAGACCTTAGACTAAGAACCAGCATTCTATATATTTTACACACGTTCTCCTCCAGCTCGCCATGTGACTCAGTTCAATACAAATTGTGGCTGAGAGCAAAACATGGTTTTCTGAATATGTCTATGAATGAGTAAGGTAGTAGGTTAATCTAAACGCACTAAACTGGAGACTTACTCTCCCTTAAACATCTACTTTGAATAGACATAGGTTACACTGATATTGCCTTCCAGGAGGTTTCAAGAGACGAGGCCAGGTTCTATAAAAGAGTATCAGCCAACTCTATAAAGTCATCCTTCTGAAGTTTGAAATACCACTGAATGTACCTAGTAAAATTATCCCTGGGCAAGCAGACTCCCAAGCCTGGGTGGAGTTCACAAGAGTTACTTAGGTAAAATAAACAAAAATGACAGAAACTTTGGATAGCCTTTGTCTGAACTTGAGTGTCTGGATGGATCAGCAAAAGCAGCAAACCACACACCTGCTTGTCAAAGCAAAGAGAAACCCAACAGGCACCTGTTTCTTACACTGTCAACTCAGTGTAAGATCTGCAAAGATCTCACAGGATTCTAATTTATGATGGCCCATCAGTCCTTAAAAACACCCCCTCCTTTTTTTCCAGCCAAATAGCTCTACCTTTAAAAGGCACAGGATGAGTAGCAAGATGAAATGAACCATTTTAATCTCTAATTTCAAATGATAATATTAAAAACATTCAATAGTAGGACTATGACATTAACTATGTAATAAAATCTAGAATAGTTTTTGGACCAAATTTTCATGGGTTACGAAATCACAAATTAAGCTTTTAAATTTTTTTCTCTAAATTTGGTATTAGATTGAGCTAATGGTTAATTTTAAAAATTTGTAAATGATTCAGTTAAAACACATTCCTTCCAAACATTACAAAAAATGGATTAAAAGTATTTGATCTTGAAGAGGAGATCTAATTGGTGATGTTCACCTGATACAATTCTTCACATAACAGATGTTAGAAAAATACTAAAAAACCTTGTAAAAGGTGAGTTGCTCATTATCTTCAAGTTACTTGATTTATACAGTATTAACAACCACCTGCAATTTTCCTTTAGTTTTTAGTTTACTTAACACTTGGTCAGAGACATCTAAAAATATCAAATGTCTCAAAAAATTTTTTAAGATCGGTAAAGATGAATTTACCTGCTTCACAGGGTTGCGAGCTTAATTCTGTCTCTGGAAGAATTTTAGATTTAACTTCTTAATAATACTGTGGAAGCTCTAACAAAGGCCATAAGTAAAATATTATGAAAATGTTATTTTTTTTCTTTGAAAATTCTTTTTCTCCAAAGCCAACCAAGGCTGACCAAATTAGGTGATGGCAGACATGCTCTAGTGACTTGAGCACAGAATCAGTTTGATGACAGTTAAATTATCATGTTGCCTTTCTCTGTGGTCTGTGAAAATGTAAACTCTCCCCTCTCAGTTTCTTAATCTATAAGGTGGCACTATCCATGCATAACTTTTCTTTACTAGTACTGGAAATGTTCACTGGGCGAACTTTGAGAAGTGCATTAAAACATTCTTGATGAGTATGTGAGTAATACAGTTCGAATAAAACAAGGCTAACCCTTTCAGAGTTACAGGAAACACAAATTCATTATCCTTCAAGTAACAATAGATAAATATTTGATGACACCATCTGACTAGCAGGGACTGAAGTTTATGACTAGGCTGTATGAGATCGTGAAAGTAGACTGCAAGTTCCTTTAAGGGTATTTCAAACTGCTGACATCGATGCTTACATATGTATATATAGCAATCTATGTGTATATATATGTACATATGTATATTTATCAAAGGAGTGTCTTGTTATTTATTTTATTCTCAAGAATAAAACTGTGAGATATTTGAACAAATACTTTGAGTTGGCAACCAGTGATAAATATTTCCCAATAAATAATCCCCTTAAAGTAACAACCAATCTTAAATCTCATTAAAAATTTCACTTAGATTCTTAGAAATAATCTTGGTTCAAGGCAATAAATATGCTGATTTAATCCCAGGATGGTGTTTTTTTAGTGTGATCCCAGAGCTACCAACTCAAAGTCACTTGAGAGCTGGTTCAAAGTGCAGATCTCTGGGTCTTGGGACCCCATGACTTTCCTATTGACCAGAATTACTGGGTGGCTCCCTGCTATCTGAAATTTTAATGAATGTCCCAAATGATTTTATGCACTAGAAGGTTGAGACTATTGTGCTTGAGGATAGTCTCTGGGGACTCAAGTAATTTCTCTACCTCAAGGAAGTAACAGAGTCAAGCTTTTCTATTTCTTATAGTCCTGGAGGGCAGATGGAAGGTTTGTTTTTTTGTGGGTTTTTTTTGGTGAAGAGAGAGAATATAGCTGGAAATATCATCACCATAATTCTTAATAATCCCCTCCTGTTCCTTATCATCACCATCATTATAGCTGCTGTCATTTACTGAGCATTTACCATATGCCAGGCACTGTGTTAATTGCCTTTCGAACATGATCTCATTTAATCTTACAATGGGTTTTATGATTGCCAGGTTAAAGTAAAGGAAATGGAGGCTTCAGTTCATACAGTTGGTGCAGGACAGGGCTGGGAAATGAACTGTATGGTTTCTAACAGTGGCTTTCAAATGGTTGTGATAACCTAAAGACAGAACTAACTGGGTGGAGGAGAGAGAGAAATGACATTTGTTAAGCACTTTCTGTCAGCCAGATATTTTACATGCATGGTTATATTTATTACTCTCAACAAACCGTGAGGTATCTATTACTATCTTCACAGCACAGATGTCAAAACTGAGACTCAGCAAATTCACCCAGAGTCTCTGCTAATAGTGGACGGGCTCAGATAAAACTCTTTGTCTCTTCTCTTTCCCTCCTTCTCCACCGAACACCGGCTCTACGTTAGAGTCAGATTGCATAGGTTCAAATCTCTAGTCTGTCATATACCAGTTTTGGAATATGTGTTATTGACAAACAACTCAATTTCCCTGTGCCTCAAGTTTCTTCATTTGTAAAATAGGGATAATATTGATATGGATGTCATAGGGATTTTGTGAGGATTAAATGAGTATATGTATATAGTGAGAATCACTTAGAACAGTACCTCATATAAATCTAGCACTCTACAAGTACAATAATAATTATTAAACCTTGACAGTGGAAATTAGATGGCAAAATGGAAAATGATTAATTTAGGGAAAACAAAAAGAGAATCAGTTGTTTCTAGTTTTTTTTTTTTTCTTCCAGATATTCTAGTTGGAAAGAGTAAGTTGTATACCATAACTTGTTGAACAGGACCAGGGTAACCAGGGTTGGAAGAAACCCTTCCAGAGAGTGGTAGGTGGCCATGATCACAATTAAGAAAAGAGACACTTGGCAGGGGACACTGCACTGGGCTTTGAGCTCTTGTTTATGAAAAGGAGACTGAGTGGTCATTGTAAAGACTGATTTGATCTATTGCTTTTACTTCAAAAGCCAACAAAATCATGATCATCACTGGAAAAATTTTGAAAATTAGACAAAAATATATTACCCTTCATTTGTATAATGGTAGGAAGCTTATGTTTGTCCCTAGAATACTGTATGGTTTTGGCCTTTGTAAGCTTCTTACAGGATAGTTTAGATAAAGGTAAGATCTGAAGGGAAAATTTTAAAAAAAGATGAGGATGCCTCATCAGACTTAGGACTCTTCAATCTGCAGACATGAAAGGTGAGACGACAGGAAGAAATCACAAATGAACTTATCTATGAAATAGAAATGGACTCACAGACATAGAGAACAGACTTGTGCTTGCCAAGGGGGAGGGGGGTGGGGGAGGGGTGGAGTGGGAAGTTGGGGTTAGCAGTGCAAACTATTATATATAGAATGGATAGACAACAAGGTCCTACTGTATAGCACAGGGAACTCTATTCAATATCCTGTGACAAACCATAATGGAAAAGAATATACATAAAACAAGAATGTGTATATATAGCTGAATCACTTTGCTCTATAGCAGAAATTAACACAACATTGTAAATCAACTATACTTCCTTTTTTTAAAAAAAGATGAATGAGATTAGAACCCACCATCCGTCCATCCATCCATCCATCCTTCCATCCATACATCCATAGCTAACTGTGTGCTAGGCATTATACTAGGTACTGGAGATGTAATAATGAGAAAGCAGACATGCTTTCTGCTCTTATTGAGGTTACAGACTAGTGTGGAGACAGACGAATGCCTATTACAATATAGTATAGTGGGTGCCATGGAAGCAGCACTCAAATCCATGATCTACATGCTATGAGTGACCTTCCCAAAACTTAAATCTGATCTTGTTATTCCCTGTTTAAAATCCTGCAGTGGCTCACAGTCGTGCCTTCAGGTTGAAATCCAAGATCTTTAGTGTGACCTCACATGATCCTTCATCATCTGCCTCTGGCCATTTCTCCAGCCTCATCTCATCTCTCACTATGATGCTGGCCCTGTCTCCCCCTTCTTCCATCCATTCACAGGGAACTATCTGGAGTTATTAAAATGCCCTGTTATTTCAAGACTTAGAGCCTTAATGTTTTTCTGTGTTTTGTGACCTCTGCCCTTCTCCATCTGGCCATCTCTAGCTCATTCATCAGACTATTCTACTATTCTGGCTCAAGCACCAAATAGTAAATATACTGCACCAGTATCTTTATGGTTTGTTGAGAAATCGGCTGTTAATGGGCTTTACCTGATTGCTCTAATAACCCTCCCTACTTGCCCTGCCCCCTTGTTAGATTCGGTGCCTTTGCTTGCTGGCTCCCATAGCTCCCAGAATTTATTTTTCTTTGCCTGCTGGGTTGGCAGTGTTTGTGGCTGGTACAGTGTAGAGAACTGACTCAGGCTTCCACTTCTCTTGGCTTATGTGGTCAGACACAATCCTGTGCTCCCAGCCCCATCTGAGACCATCAGGAGTTTCTGTGCTCTTCCCCAGCTCATTCTTAATCTTCCTGCTAAATTTTCTGCATTGTGTATACATGACAGCTGGGGTCAGAGTGACAGTAATTTACTGGGCATGAGATGGTGAATCTGCTGTTTCTACTGACTGACTCATTGGACATCTCCTAATGAGTCTGTTTTCTTGCCCACGTGGATAGCTTCAGTAAAGGCAGTGGGCAGACAGGGACTTGGGAGTGGACAGCACAGTGATTAAACTGGGGCCATTCATATGAGAGTTTAAGGACTTCAGGTCACCAACTCAGGTGATGGATACCTGAGAAAAAAATCAGAGAAAAGGAGAGAGGACATGGGTAATCCGGGCCGTAATTAAACTTGCCAACGAAACGGTCTATCATTCTAATATCCACATTTGGCAAACTTTTAATAACCTTGTACTTATAACCTTATCATTTATGTGATGAACAAACCTGAAAGAACTATTTATAAAGCCCGAACCACCTCCTTATACTACAAGCTCTTGATTTCTAAACAGACTTAGCCTTAAAAAAATGCAGATCTTGCTCTGTATCTGAGCCACGGCCCTAAAATGGAACCTTTTTGCAATTCTGAAAGTAACCTTTTCATTTAAAATTGAAGGCTCTGTAGGGAACATATCAATCATTGATGAAAAACCGGTAGGAAACAGTAGTGCTGAAGACTTACTAGTCTGCTGTTTGCAGATTTCTTCTGATTTCCAGGCAATATACTGAGACCTTTGCAGATCTTTCAGTCTGGTTGCTATTTCTTTGCCCGTGGTCAGTCCTTCACTGTTTTAGTCATGCAGTCTCTTGTGGTTCCCTTTAGAAGGAGTTGAGGCTGTGAGTCAAAGCTTTAACCTTTTGCTTATAGTTCAGAATTGTGATGTGAAGAATTAGTAAAGTCCCTTTTTCAACATACTTGTCTACTTGATTGGAATTCTTCTGGGCAAACTTAGAAGGTCAAAATGCCCCTTTAGTTCTTGAGTGAAAAAAGCAACATTCAGAACAGCGTGTGTGTGTGTGTGTGTGTGTGTGTGTGTGTGTGTATATATATATATACATATATTAAAAACATGGTCCGTTTTGTGTCAAAAAGAAGGGAATATAATATGTAGTTATAAGTGCTTGTATTTGTGTTAAAAATAAAACTTGGGAAGGATCTAAAAGAAACTATTAAAGGTAATTACCTACAGGGTTTGGAGGTAATGATAAAAGTCCGTTCAGTATTACAACACATGTTAGTGGTGTGTTTGCTTTCAGGTTATATATATATAATATATATATGTAATATATATATTTAATATTAATTAATTAATTTATTTATTTTGGCTGTGCAGGGTCTTAGTTGCGGCACGCGGGACCTTCATTGCAGCATGCGGGATCTTTAGTTGCGGCATGCGGGCTTCTTAGTGGCAGCATGTGGACTTAGTTGCAGCATGCATGTGGGATCTAGTACCCCGACCAGGGATCGAAGCCGGTTCCCCTGCATTGGGAGTGTGAAGTCTTACCCACTGGACTACCAGGGAAGTCCCTCAGGGTATATCATATCTGTTCAATAGCATGGACTGTTCCAGTCACTCTAATGAAAGTTGCTATGTTGAGAGCACCATCTCTGTGCCAGTGCCTTCAGATGCTACCTTCATTTAATCCCTTCAGCAGTCCTTCTAGGCAGCTAATAATGTTCATGTTTTTAGACGAGGAAACCAAGCCTTGGAAACATTAACTGACCAAACAAAGACCAGAGAGTTAGAAGTGTCAGAACCCATAACTGGCATCTTCTGACTTCAGACCCAGTGTACTTTCCCCTATATTGAGCTGACCACACCTTCATTATTGCAGATGTGATGATTATATCCAGCGGCCAAAGTACACAGCTATTCAATAAATATGTATTACATGCTTACCATGGACTAGGCACTGTGGCAATCCCTTGTGATTTGAGAAAAACAAGAATAGTGAAGACAGACAAGGAAACAATGAAGCCTAATACTAGGCAGAAAGTGCTTTTCATGGAATTAAGCACAGAGGGTGGCATCACAGAAAGAACATTTAACTGAACTGGGGAAGTTCATGGCAGTTTTCACAGAGATGAGTCTTGGAGGACACATGGTATTTAGCTAGGAGGAAAGAGGGTCAAGTGTATTCCAGGCGGGGGGAACAACACGTACAAAATCACAAGGTTTTGAAAGAGCACTAAATTTTTGAGGAATAGTCAGTAGTTGGGCATGTCAAGAGCATAGAATAGTGGAGAGAAATGAGGCCAGAAAAGGAAAGGGTCTTGTAAGTCACACTAAGATACTTGAACTTCATCCTGTAGCTATGGGAGACCATAAAGAATTTTTAATAAAGGAGTGAAAAGATTAAACCTAGAGCTTAGAAAGATTACTCTGACAGGAGACTATAAATTGATCATTTAAAAAAAATTGAAGTACAGTTGATTTACCATATGGTGTTAGTTTCAGGTGTACAGCAAAGTGATTCAGTTATACACATATATATGTATATATTTATATTTGGGGGGGAAAATATAAATATGGAAAATATTTATATTTTCCATTATAGTTTATTACAAGATATTGAATATAGTTCTCTGTGCTATATAATAAATCCTTGTTGTTTATCTAGAGACTATGAATTGAAAGGGAGACAGGTATGATGCTGGAGAACTGGTTGGGAGGATGTTATATCAAATTTTATTGTTTCTAGATGCATATATATGTATTTTAAACATGTTTTCTGAAATTGGGATGCATCTTACAATCAACAGTATGTCATAATTTAATTGGCAGTATTATTTTCTCTCTCAATGGCCCCCAAACACCAATGTGTCTTATAACTGATGGAATCTCAAATTAGATGAAATATTGGATTGGCCAAAAAGTTTGTTCAGGTGTTTCTGTAACATCTTACAGAAAACCCAAATGAACTTTTTGGCCAACCCAATATAATGGTCCAGGCAAGAGGTACTGAGGGTCCAACCCAGTTTCCTGGCAGTGGGATAGTAAAGAGGGAAAAGATTTGAGTGATATTTAGATTTTGATATGGCATTGATTATTAAGTAAAAAAAGAAATGTGCAGAATACTACGAGTTGTGGAATAAAAGGTAGGGGTGTGTGTGTGTGTGTGTATGTTGGGAGGTAGAATATACACACACATATATATATTTTTGGAGATGTATAAAATGTCTCTAGAATGATACACAAGAAACTGATAACGTCGATTGCTTCCAGGGAAAGGCATTGGGTGGCTGAGGGAGAACAGAAGAAAAAATTTCCACTGTGTTGCATTTTGTACATGTATTTTGAACTACATGTATTATGCACTTGAAATATTTTTTAAAAAGGAGGTGTCTGGTAGGAGAAATTGATGAATTTGTTGATAGATTGGGTAATGAGATAAAGGAGAGAAAACGCTTTATATGTCACGTTTTATTCTTTTAATGATTCTCTAGCTTTTTTTAAACAACTTTATTGAAGTATAACTTATATACCATGAATTCAGCCATTTTAAGTGCACAATCTAATGCTTTCTAATAAGCTTACTGAGGTGTGTAACAATTTCCACAATAGTTTTAGAACATTTTCATCCTCATGTCCATTTAGTTAATCCTCATTCCCACCCCAGCCCCAGGCAACCACTAATGTCTGTTTTTAAGGCTTTACCTCTTTTGGACATTTCCTATAAGTGGAATCATATAATATGCAGTGTTCTGTGTCCCACTTTTTTCACTTAGTATAATGTATTTTAGCTTTATAAATGTTGTCACATATTTCAGATGTACTTCATTCTTTTTTACAGCTGAATAACATGCTATTGTATGGATATACCATATTTTGTCTATCCATTCACCAGTAGATGGACGTTTTGGTTGTTTCTGCATTTTGGCTATTATTAACGAAGCTGTTTTGAACATTCATGTTCAAGTCTTTGTGTGAAAGTGTTGTTTCATTTCGCTTGGGTAGACACCTAGGATTAGAATTGTTGTGTTGAATGGAAAATTAATATTTAACTTTAAGAAACAATCAAATTGTTTTCCAAAGTGGCTGTATCATTTTACATCCTCACCAACAATGTATGAGGTTTCCAGCTTCTTCACATCCTTGTCATTACTTGTCAGTGTCTGTCTTTTGATGGACATGATCCTAGTGGGTGTGAAGTGATACCTCATTATGAGTTTGATTTGCATTTCCCTAACGACTAATGATATTAAGAACATTTTCACATGCTTGTAGGCCATTTATATACATCTTCTTTTGTGAAATGTCCATTTAACTCTTTTGCTCATTTTAAAATTGGGTTGTTTGTCTTCTTCTTATTGTGTTGTTAGAGTTCTTTGTATCCTTAACTTTGACTAAGGATCCTTGTCCGCCGATAAGGAGACTCATTTCTCTATCCATTCCTGAAAATCTTAAATTCCTCTACCTTTTAGAGGGACCCTTCAAAAATTTCCCCTACTTATTTTCAGAGTATTTCCATGAAAACACAGGGGTCATTTTGAAAACTGATCTCCTTCCTCACTGCAGACTCAACGAGAGTTACAATATAAATTTTTGCATTACTTTCATTTTTGTAGTACTTCCAAAGCTCATAACTATCTTCATAGTCAGACTGAAAAATTCAATCTAGTTATGTCTTACTTTGTAGTGTTCCAAAGGACACTTACTGTCTGGAATTAGGAAGTAGGTAGCTCTAAGATGTGATAAATGATCATAGAAGTAGCAACTTTTAATAAACTAAATACAGAGGCTGTGTCAATATTAAATTATATCTCAGTTTTATATCTTATGTTTTATCTGACTTAAATACCAATCCTTTGAGTAAAATATATTTTAATGCTCTGTGATAAAATAAGCACCAAAAATGGCTTTTGATTTTTAATTCCCCCTGATGAATAATTTTTTTCTTTTATTTTTCCTCCTAAAGTAATCACGCAGTCATTCTCTACTGTATAGCACAGGAAACTCTACTCAATGCTCTGCGGTGAAGTCCAAAAAAGACGGGATATGTATGTACATATAGCTGATCCACTTTGCTGTACAATAGAAACTAACAAAACATTGTAAAGCAACTATACTCCAATAAAAAGAAAAGTAATCACACATTGTATGCAGAGTCTCTACCCCTAATCCTCTTCAAATCTCTCTCTCTCTCTCTCTCACACACACACACACACACACACACACACTCCTTCTAGATTCTAAATGATCAAGGGTCCAAAAATTTCTCTGCCTATATCAAGGGTGGGAGAGATTTCGAATGTAAGTGGCCTAGGCTGGCAGACCAGGTTAAGTAGGAGGGGAAAAAGGTCCTGTTCTTAGTTCTGTTGTGAATGGTCTGTGGCACATGCCTTAAATACTGTTAGAAGGGTCAGTGGCTCCAGAGGCTGCAACTGGCCACTTGTGGTCATAAATCAGACCTCAAGCATATTTGGTTGGGCCCACAGAGTGCAGTTTGCCTGTTTAATTTTTGAACCAACACTTAAAATGCAGGAGATTGAAAATAAAAATGCAATAAAAATGGGAAGATCTGGCCATACTGGGCTCGTTTTCACACAGTACCAACTGGATGGGTCTGAGTGATGTGTACTTCTTTCGGCTAGGATGTTTGTTCTCACTTTTGCTATAGACTGCTTGCACTCTCTGTTGTTTCCCTGCTTTGAGATGAAAATTCTATGGGCTGCTAAAACTAGAATTTCCCTACCTAAACTGCTTGCTCATTTCATTACTTGTATGATTCCTACAAGGTATTTGCATTTGTAAATGTTTTCTATGGCTGCTGTAACAAATTACAACAAACTTGGTTCCTTTAAAACAACAGAAATGTATTCACAGTTCTGGAGGCAAAAAATCTGACATCAAAGATGTTGGCAGGGGCTGTGCTGCCAGCAGAGGCTCTAGAGGAGAATCCATTCCTTGCCTCTTCCAGCTTCTTGTGGCTCCAGGAGTTTCTTGGCTTGTGGCTGCATCACTCCACCTCTGCCTCCATCTGTATAGGACCTGTCCTCATCTCCCTGTGTCTCTCCTCTGTATGTTTCTTAAAAGGATAGTTGTCATTGGATTAAGGACCACCTGGATCACCCAGGATGATCTCATCTCCATATCCTAACTTTTTCCAAATAAGCTCATGTTCCCAGGTTCTGGGGATTAGGACATGGACATTTCTTTTTAGGGATCATGATTTAGCCCACTACAGTAACCAAACTAGAGGATCCTGGAGGACATTCAAACAGAATGGGGAGTTGAGGCTGGTGCCATCCATCAGGATAGAGAAATGGAATGAGGACAAGACCATAGAGAGCATTTCTGACTCAGGTCTTAGTGTAACAAGCGAATCAAACAGCCTTAAATCTGGGGTCCCCACATTTTAGCAAGTTGAATTAGGAGACACTAAGTTTCTGTGATTCATCAATTTCACCTTGGCTTAACTGTACTGGTTTAATTGGTTGCTTGACCTTTGCAATGATTATCTTAACTAGGCATATAGGCTACCATCTGTGTAAACTTTCAGTTGCCTAAAACTACAAGAATCATCTAAAAGGTAAAACAAATATGAGCATTTTAATTAACTTACAACTAAGACTCTTTTCTGCTCAGTGGAAAGATGGTGGGAGAGGAGATGTGAAACTACGTAATAAATAAAAATAGGTACTCAGAGACTAGCTACTGGGGGGTAGGCAACGCTGCCTCATGAGCATCAGAAAGCTCCTAGTTGTCTAATTTCTTGGCATCATGGAAAGTTAGGATAGAAAGGGCTGCAGGGATAGTTCTAGCTCTCATCTGAGGCTTCAGCTAGAATAGTCAGAAATGTGCGGAAAATTGAGGCAGATTAAATGTGAGGAGTACAAACGGCACACAATCCATCTAGAATCTAGAAATTTTTCTAGTGCCTGTTTACAGATTTCTTTCTGCATTCTGGTGTTTCCCTTCTAGAGAAAACTTGTGTGTTTTGTGTGTGTGTGTGTGTGTGTGTGTGTTAAAGAGGGGTGCCTGGAAAACCATACTTGGTCTCCCCAGAATCCAAACCTTAACTGGGCAATTATATTGGTATCCCCAGAGACACATAGCTGGAAGAGTTTAGCGTTCCCCTGCGGAGATCTGGTGGGGATTTTCTTTGCTGGAGCATGGTAACCAGGGCAGCGAGAAGCCCTGGAGGCTGGTCAGAGGCTAACCCAAACAGCTTTGCTTAATTCTGGGCTACTGCTGGGGGCTGCGGGGAGCGGCTGGCAGAGAGAAGTATCTGACATTCTTGCCTGCTGACATCAAGCTGCAAAGCTGCTGCCCTCTGGTGAGTCAACGGCAAAAGGCCCACATCGTTCGAGATCTGCTGCCCAATCAGAGAAGATGGTGCCACGCCTCAAAAATCTTTCTAACCCTCAGCATTATGCAGCCTTCGAATAGCTCCTTCCAGAGAAAGAATGCAGAAATGATTAAACTCGTAAGCAGCATAGAATCTACAATAATAAGATAAACTCCACATTCACTTTCAAAGCAATTTAGAACTATAGAGAGCCAGCACCCTGGATTTTACTCATTTAAAAAAATATTTAAACTTTTTCTTTTATGCTGAGGCAAGAGGGCATACTGAAGGACTCACTGGTGCTTTGGGGCTTTCTGGATATTAAAATTGAGATGTACTGGAATGACATTGATACCCTTAGATAGCATTGAGTTCCAATGGCAGTTATTGGAACTCAGCCAGCATATCTAGATTTTTAGCTGTTATAATGAGAATTTTAGGTATAAATATGTATATATGTAAATTCTATGGTGAAAATGAAAATTAAGTGTAGAATATCTCCTCATCTTATTAATCAAGTTTGTGCTGCTGTTTAGTAATTTCTCTCAACTTCTCTCTGTTGAGCAGAAATCAGTGGGGAAATATCATGCACGAGGCAAGAGGTGAATTATCTGCTTAGTACAGCACAAACCTGCTTGTCAGGAAGAGCAGAGTCCCTTCCACAGCATTGCCACCATATGGCATTGGCATATCGTGGAGTCCATAAAAGGGACTGACATTGTAAAAGATTAACTGGTCTTATTTGGCAAGGTCAGGTATCTGGATGGCATGCTATAAATGGTTAGAAGAGGAAAGACAATCTGTAGTTGGAGGCCATCTGAGATTTTGGCACTGGCTTTCCTTACAGTCCTGCCATCTGGTTTGGATTTTCAGGAGTAAAAAGTTTCACTTGACCAAGTGAGCATGCTCTCTGCATGGCTGTGGTACTACAGCACCACTAGGAAAAGAGAGAAGAATTGGACCTGAAGAAAAGCCTGCAGCCAGCACTGTGACTGCTTCCCACAGGACTGGAGAGCTCTATCATCCTTCCTCTCCTACATGCTGGACAAAAAGGGTTGAAAGGGAGGCTAGATTATACATACTTATTCATTCATTCATTCATTCATCCATTTGTTTGTTCATTCATTTATTCAATTAATAAAAATGTTTTTTTTGCATATCCCAGGTGGCAAGCATGAGGATACACTGTTCTTGTTCAGAAGAGGAAACAGAGAAAGAAATAGATAATTGCAATGAAATATAATTAGTGCTCTAATAACAGCAATATGTATTGAACTCATTAAATACCAGGAACTTTGCTCAGAGCTATAAATGAACCCCTACAATACCAAGATAGGGGTTTGGCTATTACTCCCTTTTGGAGAAACCGAGGTTGAAGAGATTAAGTCCTACAACCTGGAAGCAGTAAAAAAAAAAAAAAAAAATTAAGCCGAGACGCTTTGACTTGAAGTTTGGGTCCTTAACCACACAATTCCAGATTTGGGGAAAGATGACTAAAACTACAACAATGATTAAAGATGACTAAAACTACAACAAAAATTATCTACAGTGACCCTTGAAAGCAAAATAACTCTCTAAATGAGGGTATTGGTGTGCTGGCTGGGGCATTAGGGACTGGTGGTGATTTGTAGGCAGAGGTAGCTGCATATTTGAAGGCCATGGGAGGTGTGTTGTCAGGGGAAATGAAAGTGATTAAATAGTGTTGGAGGTTTCTGTGGGTGATCTGGTTTTTTATTGGTGCATAACAAAACATTCCCAAACTTAGTGGCTTAAATAATCATGATCATTTATTTAGTTCACAGATCTGTAATTTGGTCAGGGCTTGGTGGGGACAGCCCCTTTATATTCTATGCAGTGACTGCTGGGTCTGCTTCAAGTATGGCTGAACAACTGGGGCTTTTCAAGCATTTCTATCTTTACGTGATCTCTTCACGTGGTGTCTCAGGCATGGCAGCTTCAGGGAGCTGAACTTACATGGAAGCTTAGGTCTCTAATAGTGCATACTCCGAAAGAGACTGCCAGATAGAAGGCATGTTGCCGTTTATGACCTAGCCTCAGAAATTACATAGCCTGACTTATGCCAGACTCAGTTAGTTGAGGTAGTCAAAATGTCCTGCTCAGGTTCAAGTGGAGGGGACACAGATTCTACCTCTTAATGGAGAAGTAGCAAGGTTCTGGAAAAGCATATAGGGACCAGAAATACTGTTGCATAATTTTTTTTGGAAATAAAGTAGGGTAAAGGCAGCATAGTTAGTCATGAAAAAACAGAGTTGGAGTATGATGGGCTTTGATTTCAACTATGGGCTTCACCACTTATTAGCTGGATTACTTTGGCCAAGTTGCTTAACTACTTTTTGTGTCTCAGTTTTCTTATCTGTAAAATGAGGAAGCTAGTACTGATCTTATAGAATTGCTAATGGTTAAAGAATATATGTAAATCCTCTGGCATTGAGGACTGGCACACAGTAGGTACTTCATAAGACCTGTGATTATTGACGGGCTAGTAGCAAGACAGATAATTGCAGAGGGAGAGTGGGCCAAGTTGTGGAAGGGCTTTCATAGCTAACAGTAAGTTGGTGAAACCATAATAGCGCTAATAGTCAAAAGTTACTGAAAAGTAGGCACAGTGCTAAGCTCTTTCAAAGAAGTATCTCATTGAAACTTCACAGCAAACCTATGGAGAAGGACTATTGTTATCCCGTTTTATAGATGAAGATATTCAGGATCAAGGAGGTTAAGAAACTTTCCTAAGTTGGTAAGTAGCAAAGACAGGATATGAATCAAGGGGATTGTGTTATCAAAGCCTGTACTAGGATAGCTTGAATTTTAACCCGAAGGCTATTGGAAGCTACTAAAAAATTTTAAACTGGGCAGTCCTATAGTCAAACTTGTTCTTTAGAAATCAGTGTGGAAAACAGATCAGGGGCTGGCAGCGGGGAGAGTAGTTAGGAGATGATTGCTCTAGCCCAGGTGAGAAATTTTGAGACATCTGAAATATTGACGATATAAGTAGCGTGGGAGACATAAGAAGTGGAGGAGGTCCTAAGAAGGTAGTGGCAGTCATCCTTGATTTTTGATTGGATGTGGAAAGAAAGAGGGAATTTCTGTCATCATTCGTCAGCTCTGAGTGCAGGCACTGGCATGTGCATTATTACTCAGGGCTCTAAGTAGAGAAAGAAAACAACCCCCCGGGTGCCTTCTAACCTAAAGCATATTTCCTAAGTCGTCCACTCTTAGTCTAGACTGAAAACAAACAAAACAGACTTCTCTTGAAGCTCTCAGATCTCTCACCTTGCAATTCTAGCTTTCAAATTCCGTGCCGAGTTTCCTTTCCCACACCCTAAACCCTTGTACCGGGGATTACAATGATCGTTTGTGTGTACGAGGTGATTGTTCCTTCCACATCAGGGGCCTTGGGAGGATGACCTAAGGTTGCTTTCTCCTGTCCTTACTTCCTCTACCCAGCACTGTAACTACACATGCAATCCGCTGGTTCTTATAAAGGATGCTGACTGGTGCTGTGATGTGGTCTTCAGGAAGCCAGGGGGATCTCCAAACGAGGTACCTATTGGCTGTGTCATTTAGTTTCATGTGAATTTCCTTTGGAGGGACAATATGTGCTTTGAAGGACAGAGAAAGAATATGTGTCATTAGATAAGGCATTCCACTTTTCTGGTTAAGGACTTTAATCTATTGCTGGGTCAAGGTCTGAGAAATAAACTGGCCCTCGATGAAGAAAAAGTTAACTAAAATAAGTGAAGAAACCAACAGACAACCCCTTAAACCTAGTTTTTCTGCATGAAAATATCTGTCTTTTCAAATTATTTTCTTTAAATTGGAATAATTTCTGAGATGAAAAAACTTTGCTGTGATCTTTCGTGATAGATATATTTACTGTTATTTACTTGTTTATACCTTCTAGGTTCGTCTTTCTCTGTTTCCTTTATAATAGGATTAATTTCTGAAAAGTAACTTTATTCTGATGCTACATTTTGAATAAATGACTGCCTCTCCCAATGGACAATGGAGGTTGGCATTTTGAACAGTTTTTGTCCACTGACTGGTGCATTTAGATATAGTGGATGCTCCATTTAACTCAGTGTTTCAGACAATAAATCACTTGAGGAGAGACGATTATTCTCATTGTTTGAACATGTGTCTATGCACATTGCTTGGTCATTTAATAGATAGTTACTAACTCTGCCGTTCGCTGTCAGTCTCTGAAGGTGTAAGCTAGTTCAGTTGTACCAGTGCATGAGGTCACTGGATGCTCACACAGTTTGGTCACACTCCTGCTTTACAATCTCAAATCTAGCTTCCCTTAATAATCAGGGAGGCTTAAACTTGGCTTTGCCCACTGAATTATTCCTTTCGAGAAATCATCCACTGTACCTCGATTACACGTCAATGTTTTTTAATTACAAAGAACAACAACAAAAAAAGACCTATTTTATGATTTAGAAACTTCCCCTAAACGGGAATTTCCAATGAAACATTAAATTGGTGAATGGTAATGAGCGAACAACTGATGAGGTCAGACTTTCTTGTTATGAAAGTATGAAAGTATGTTATGCTACTACGAGCCCTGTAGAGTGGCAAGAGATTAGAATATAAAAGTTAGAGAAGGGTCTGGTTTCTGCTTCGAGGTCTTTTTGCTTGTTTAAAAAAAAGTTCCCAAACCATCAAACATCAGACAAAAGCTACTTTTCCATTAATTAAACCTTGTATTTAGGGGATTATTTTTCTTTTGTCCCAGAAGGAAACCTCTTGCTTGGGACAGCTTCAGCAATTTAACCACATTTTCCAAACATATAGAGCAAATAAGAGGCAATCATTCATCAGTCATAAAGATAAGCCAAGGAATGGGAATACTTTGGTAGGTCACGTCACTTGACAGAAACTTTGGACTGATCCTTTCCTGGTTCAAGAGTTCAACCATAAGACCTACTTTCCCTATCAGCTGGCTCAAGCTGATAAGGTCCTGAAGCAAGCAAGATTCTTTATGAGCTTTTATTTAATTGTCCTTACGATATAAAGATTGGGGGTTAGTCTGCACAGAGTTACTTCTGGTTGGTCTATTTTTCTTTTGAATAAATCACTGTCTCCCTGATTGGACAAGGTAAATGGAGTTTGAGTAAATACCTTTTTTTTTTTTTTTTTTAACATCTTTATTGGTCTATAATTGCTTTACAACGTTGTGTTAGTTTCTGCTGTATAACAAAGTGAATCAGCTATATGTATACACATATCCCCATATCCCTTCCCTCTTGAGCCTCCCTCCCACCCTCCCTATCCCACCCCTCTAGGTGGTCACAAAGCACTGAGCTGATCTCCCTGTGCTATGCAGCTGCTTCCCACTAGCTATCTATTTTACATTTGGTAGTGTATATATGTCAATGCTACTCTCTCACTTTGTCCCAGCTTACCTTTCCCCCTCCCCGTGTCCTCAAGTCCACCCTCTACGTCTGTGTCTTTATTCCTGTCCTGCCCCTAGGTTCTTCAGTAGCATTTTTGTTTTTTTTTTTTTTTTTAGATTCGACAATGTTCATTGCAGCACAATGAGTAAATACTTTTCATCAAATTTCTGGTGCCCAGTACAGAGCCTTTATCTCTAATGGGTTTCCTGTGAGTACTTATTGAAGAAAATAATTAAAAAGCTACCCTTAGACTGTTGATTGGTTAGGGATAAACATGATTCAAGAGCAAAATAATCAAGTAAGAGCAAGTATTGTATTGTATGCCCATCAAATGGATTTGTTGCAGGTGATGGAGACAAGGGTAAGTTTGAAGGTGCCAGACTTCTCTGAAATTGCATATGTTATCTGCTATTAGAATGGGCTGAGTCTGTCTTCTTCCCAGGAATTTGGCTCAAAAGGAGTTCATTCGGGGGTGTTACCTCAAAAGTGGTGTGAAGGCCTGTATCCTAGAGAAGCTTCAATGGATTTTAGTTCCTATGCTCCTTTGAAAGGAACTGGGTGTTTCTGATCTCACTTACTTTCCCTTCTATTCCCATCCTCCTCCCATCTTTCCTTCTATTTAGTCTGGTGAACACCAATGGTAGAACATTTTCTGCAGCTTCCATCCTAACTCGTGTTCTAGTTCTGACTGTGTCACAAACTCATTGTTGACCTTGAAGAAGTTAACTAACCTCCCTGAGCTTCAGCTTCTTCAGCTGTACAATAAATAATTGAATGAGATGATGGTCAAGGTGCTTTTACTAATTCTATGATTCTATTATTCTGTGACTAGACCCTAGTTAGAATAGCTTAAGTTCAAGACTTGATCCTAAACTAAGATGCAGATATTAATCTATCATTGTTTCTTTAACAGTTGGGCTTAATTCTCTGATATCAGGTAACTAAACACTTCACATTCATCAGTATGGATATCCACTGGGTGCCTGACACTTAACCAAGTAGAATGCTTATGTGTGGCTGAGAATCTAAGAATCTCTCTGGTACAATCCCTTGGGTTAGTGAAGGTTGAAAGCTATCAGGTTTCATTGTCTAAGAGGACTGTGGTTCTAACATAGATTTTCAGGCATTTTGGAATACAATAGTGTAAACAGATGAAGACATAGTTTTTGGTATTTTCTTCTTCTAAGTGGCACAAACATCTCCATGTCATAACAATATCATTATGGCTCGTATCACTTATTGAGAGCTTACTATATGCTAGACACTGTTGCTAAATGTCTATAATCTTATTTAGTTCTCTCAAAAATGTGGTAGTTTTTATAATTATTATTTTTGTTTGAAATTATCATATATATGTGCGTAAAATACATATGTACAGTTTGTAGAAGAATTAGAAAGCAAATACCCAATACACATTTCTCAGTTTAAGAAATATAACTTTATCAGTCCTTAGATGTCCCTGTGTGCCCTCTCCAATCACATTCCCCTCTTACCTCTAAAAGTAACCACTATCCTAAATTTTGTGTAAACCATTACCTTGTTTTCTTTAGTTTTCCATCCTTGTATGTATCCATAGATAATACATGGTTTAGTTGTTCTTGTTTTAGAACTTGATGGAAATGGACTCCTATAGAATGAATTCTTCTAGAATTTACTGGTTTTTCAATATCTTATTTTGAGATTCATCATTATTGATGTGTGTAGATTTGTTACTGTTGAATAATATTCCACTGGATGATTGCTACAATAATTTATTCTACTCTTGGTGGATATTTGAGTTGTTTACATTTTATTTATTTTTTTGGCATTACAAACAATGTGGCCTTGAATATTCTTATACATGCCTGGTGTATGTAAGTACATATATACATACATATGTATGTATGTGTGTAGATGTACATGTGTCTGTCTGTCTATCTTAGGATACACTAGAAAACCAAGGCCCAGAACAACTCATTTAAGGTCAGAGTGGTGAGGACAAAGTCTGAACCAGAAATCTGTTGTTAGAGTTTGCATCCTTAACCACAACACGCTATGGATCCCCATTTTAGAAAAGAGGGCTTGGAGAATTTAAAATCACTTGCGCAAAAAGCAGGGACTCAACAAAGTTCAATCTAACTAATGCCTTTCATTATTTCTGTGTCATCTAAAGCACATATTATGATTCTATTTGTGAAACCAACCAATCACAAATGAATGAGATTATACTTGGCACCCTTATCTCTTCTTCACAAGTGATCAGTTGTCAAAATGTAAAAATGTAATTTCATATTATCCATATATATTTGACATAAAATTATTATAGTATCTTTCCCTTAAGAATATGAATAAAAATGAAAAGAAAAGCAGGTTTTTACAGTGGAATAATGCGCTCTCTCTCTCTTTCTCTGTGGGCTTGCCAAATTTCTTTAGCAATATGTTAACACTTGTAAACATTTAAGTTCAGTGTCAGTTAAAGATATTCAAAAGTAGATGTACTAGATAAGGGAGACACGTGTCTAATAAATGTTTATGATGTGACACTGACAGAATATAGGCTGCTATAATCAAGACAGCAATAATAACTTAAAAGTTTTTTTATATGTGCAAAGCATTTGGGAAGGAGTATTTGGTGTGGCGAGCAAAAACAACCAAGTGAGTGTGGCAGTTGGTGACATGAAAGGAATCAAAATGTAAGCCCTGCTGAATCATCAGCATCCTGGAGACACTTGAATGAGTTTCTTTGCTAGAAGTTTTTCCCACTACACGATGATAAATGTTTTCAAGGAAAAATGGAATGAAATTTCTCCATTGTGTGAGTCACATCTCTCTCAGTTGCAAATGACTGAACTCATCTTGAACTCGTTTAGGTAAAATGAGAAATGCTGATTCATGAAATGTCATGAAGAACTGAACAATCAAACCATGGGAACTTCAGGGATGCAGATGGATTTCCAGAAAAACTGAAACAACTGGTCAAACACTACTGGGGACTCCCTCTCCAGCTCTTGCTTCTGCTTCTCTCTCTGTGATGTCTCCCTTCTCTTTCACTGGAGATCGGCTTCTTCTACATGGCAAGAAACACTGCTGTCAACACTTCCTGAGTTCTAGATCCTGAAACTTCTACCATGGGTGATGGATTAAGTTACACTTTCTCTGGTGCAAAGGGAGATTTTGTTACCTCAACTGGGAGATTTTGTCCCTTTCTAGACCAATTTACTGTTCTCTGGGGCAGGGGGAATGGAGTTATATACAAACATGGACATTTTCTCAGAACCACTTGGTTTGACTGGGGGAAGAGCATTTCCAAAAGGATGGGAGTAAAGTTTACAGAAAGAGGTACATTGGACAGATAAAATAATAGTTCTTCACTAGTTCAAACAATCCCTATGATATTTTCAGTATTTTATAAAGAGAGTTTAAAAATGTTCCCAAACTATGACAGCAAATTTAATCTTATAATATTTTCTTTTTGGATTGTTTTATTTATAATCTACCTGAAATATTTTCAAATAAACAATCAACATGAGGAAATGGATGTTCTGTCTTCTTGAAAATGAGTTCAAGCCCATAGACTCAGAACCAAAGGACCTGAGGTCAGGCTTAAAATAAATCTAAAAGAGCTAAATTTCTAATCAAAATTAAATTTGCAAAACTAGAAGGTTGGTACTGTACTTTTCCAGTTTACTATTACTTATTTCTATTAGGATTGATTAAGAGTAAGGGTGGTAAAATATGGAATCAGAAAACTCATGTATTAGTTTTCTGTTGTATAAAAAATCACTATGAACTTAGTGGTTTAAAATAATGCCCATTTATTATTTCACAGTTCTTGTGGGTCATAAGTCTGGGCACAGTGTGGCTCAGCTGAGTTCTCTGCTTAGAGTCTCACAAGGTCAAAATCAAGGTTTCAGCTCAGGTTGCTGGATCCCCTTCTAAGCTCACTTGTTGTAGGCAGAATTCATTTCCTCCTCATGCCTTCCACATGGCCCCTGCCATCTTCAAGCCAGCAAGAGCACACTGAATGCTTCTCACACTTTGAATCTCTTTGACTTCCACATTCTGCCATCTCTCTGATTTCTCTTTTATCATCAGCAGGAGAGGTTTGTAAGGGTGCATGTGACTAGATTAGGTCCACCTGGATAATCTTTTTTTAAGGTCAACCATGCCATATAACACAGCACAATCATGGGAACGAGTAATGTCTCATCACATCCACACATTGTAAGAATTAGGGTGTGGAATCTTAGCAGTCATTCCCAGAAATTCTGTCTACTAATACCTGGTCTCTGGGTTGGACTTTACCATGTATTAGCTATTTAACTCCCCTGAGCCTCAGTTTCATCTTTCATAAAAGTAAGTTTTAATATTATCTGCCCTCCTTATTCATAGGATATATGTTAGGTTTAAATGTAAGAGAGTATGCCAAACAATTTTCAGTTCAGTTAAACAAACATTACTGTATGTCATTGGGGATACAAAATTCCATACACTTGTAGACTTTGAAGGAATATGAATATGTAAGATATTGCTTTTTATAATAAATACATTCCTATGAGCTGAAAAATTTAATATCTGACACAAAAAATTAACTTTCTGATTTATGTTTTCTATTTATGCAAACCTTATAATCACAAACATAGCAAGCAAGACGTCCCAAAGTCAAAAAAAAAAAAAAAAGTAGTTATTTTAAAAGGGCTCCAGCCCAAATATATCAACTAAACTATCCATGTTGCCTAAAAACAATGAAATCTCTTCAAATTCTCAAATTGGCTTTTGGCTTTAATGTAGCATCAGATATGCAAATGAATAACTTCAGACCCTGATTATTCTTATCTCCACCCCCACCATCCAGTCCTCTGAGAAGCAGGTGCTAAGATGAGATTAGATTTGCAAGAGATTTGCTGAAGGAGACCTTGTGGGAGAAAATGGAGTGGGAGCTGGAAGAGACTGGGAGGGCTGACAGACCACAATGCAGGACTGATCTCTGTGAAGGAGAGAGGCAAGGAAGTCAAGGAAGAAAGGCCTTAAGATTTCAATTCAGAGAAAGTTTTGGCAAGACTAATCGGGAGTCCTTAAGCTAAAGCTGCCTGTCAGAGGAATCCTGCATCTTCCAGGAATGGGCCTGCCTTAGCAGCCCTGCTGTGCTTAGTCATGGCTGGGAGCAGCCACAGAAAGCATGGCCTCAGCACAAATGGGTGATGAATTTCAGAGGGCAGCATCTGGGACCATCAGTCTACTCTGCTTCCCGCAGTGGCCACCATAACTACTATCCCAGCAATCTGTTTTCTGCTACATTCATGGGATAAGGTTCTCCTCTTTCATTCCTTCAAATGCTAGGTCATTGAAAGGCTGATTTTTCAAATTCATGCAGCATCTCTGACTGAATACTTTCCATTCATCACATTTTACTTTATTTAAAAATACTTTTACTAACTAACCCAATTCACCCTTATCATCCTGGTTGCTTCTTCTGTCTTCTCCATATAAATATTATTATTGTAAGGCATGCACGATGGCCTGGATCCTGAACCTCCAATCCTTGATGAGCAACCAGTAGTGATTATAGATTCCTAACTGCACAAATACATCAGAGAAAAAAATTTCATTACTATGAACCTGGGTTTGGACCCCAAATGCTTTCAGGATTTCCTTAATGGATAAAAGGGACAACTGATCTGAGTCACAAGGACTCCTTTTCCTTGGTGGCCTGACATTGGCCTGGAAAAAGACTTGCATCATGTTGTCTATGACTGCTTTAGTTTGGTTCCTTCTTGTCCTTTTAAGTGGAAGGAAGAGCAGGGAAGGTGTCCCTTAGAGTGACCGTATACTGTACAAATGAAAGGGAGCACTACTAACATTGCCAGGACAACCATCATAACCAGGATGGTCCTGAGAACACTGGGTTAAATGGTCACTCTAGGGTCTCTCCTCTCAAGAGTGAGGGGAACTTGAACCTCTTATCTCACCAAGGACATGCTAAGAAAGAGAGCAGTGCAGTGATTTAAGAGAAATGTCTGAAAAGAGAGTGATGCAGAAAGATAGAACTTTTATCCCTTCTTCCTT
Organism: Eubalaena glacialis; assembly: GCF_028564815.1. Classification (NCBI taxonomy): domain Eukaryota; kingdom Metazoa; phylum Chordata; class Mammalia; order Artiodactyla; family Balaenidae; genus Eubalaena; species Eubalaena glacialis. The sequence goes on from NC_083724.1 coordinate 72,203,697, forward strand.
CTCAAAACATACCTCCTAGAACTCCCAGTTCACTTAGGTGTCTTTGTTCCAGAGCTTTTGCTTTCTGGAGCAAAGGTGGGGACAGGTGGGCGGGCCAGCAAGGGGTGGGTGTGGAGTATGCTCCCTTCAGGGCTTCTCCAGAATCATTTCTGTAGATGATTATCAGCTTGGATCATTTGTACTTGGGGATTCTTGATTGTTTTCCTGCGTAAGCAGGACGCATCTTCTTGAAGGGTACTTTTTTTCAGTAATTTGATGGGAAATTTCTTTTATATTAAATCAAACCCAGATATATACTAATGGATTAGAATGTGAAATTCATCTGGATTTTAAAAATAAATTGTGAGACTTCAAAGATATATTGTCCTTAGGAGCCACTTTATACTCCTGTTTAGATCTTCCTCTACATATTATTATTCACTATTCTAAGCTATTAGTTATATCTTATTGGAAAAGTTTGAAAAGACCTATCCAAGAGTGTCCTCAACATTCTCTTAGCTCTTTTGTCTCTTTCCAAAATTGGATCAAATGACATTGGACAATAACAGCTTCCTACTGTTTGGACAGCCATCTGAGGATATCACTGTAATTGATAATTCAGTCCAGATTACCCAATGTGCAACAAGACTCAAGGCAGCCAGAACACCCCGTGATAGATGGAAATGAGCTACAAGTAGGTGTGGAGATGAGCCAGAATTTATTCCTTCAATAGTATTTATTGAGTGCCTCCTATGTGCTGGCAGCTGTTCTGGAAACTGTGATATAGCAGTGAACAAGCCAGATAAAGGGCTTCTTCTCACGGAACATAACAAACCTGACAGAGAACAAATATTGATAAAAACTAATAAATAAGAAAATAAGTTAAAGCATTCCAATATCTTTAACTGATGGGATGAAAATAAAGCAGGAAAGGGTTCCAGCCTCCTTGGTGTGGGACACAGTGATGGCTTCTCTGAGAAAGTGACATTTGACCTTAGACAAAACTAAGCAAGAGGAGGCAGTCAGATGAAAATGAGGGAAGAATCTTTCAGGAAGTAGCAATGGCAAGGGCAGAGAACCGGAGCCAATTTGGCCCTTTGGAGGAACAGAGAGGAAGGGTGTGTGTGGACCACGGTGGATGAAGGGGAGATTGATTGTAGAGACAAGCAGGGGCTTGGCCACACAGAGCTCTGTAGGTCATGGAAAGGAGTTTGGCTAATATTCTAACTACAGTGAGAATTTACTGGAAGGTCTTAGCTGGGGAATGTTATCACTCTCCAGATTACCCAAATAGTAAAACCATCTCTTCCTGAATTACTTGGCTAAAAAGGATATTATGGCTGTGGATATGCATGAAGATTAAGCAGAACATGGAAGAAGGGTCTCAACTAAAATTGACCTCACTTCAACATGAGAGGAGGATGAAATGGTAGCTAGCAATGTTTAAAGGATGTAAAGATGACTTTTAATAATGAATAAAAAGTTAAATTTTATTATGGAGAAAAATGCTATACATTTCAAAAGGAATTCACATTCAAAACAATTGAAAAAAGTCTAGGATGTTTACAACAGTAAGCCTTTTAAGATACATGGAAAATTCACATATCTAGAGCTTGATTTCTAAGGAGCTCAGACTTCATTGTATATAATATGTTAGGAAATTTTGTTTATTTATAATTTAACCTACTTGAGTCAAAAATCACAAGGAAGTTTGAGGAATCTGAATAACATCTAAAATGGCCAGTTAAATAGATTCAAAGTCAAGAGTATCAGTGCAGTGTTTCTTTGATATGATCACCCCTCCTCCCCAGGGTATTAAATAAGGGGAGGTGTGAACTTTAAACTGAAATGGAAAACACTGCAATCATATTTCCAGGGAAAGAGAAGTGAAATAGGAAAAACAAAAACAAAAATCACCGACTCATTTGGAAACTCATGAAAGGCAGAGTAGAGTTTGCACATCTCAGACCGATTTGCCTTGGCATGTGAATCATTTAACAGGAAAAAACACGGACTGATTCAGCTTGAGTGAGTTCTTTCTGTCCCTGTTGAGGTCCTTGCTTGGTGTGGCCCCTGCCGTTCTCCTCAGACCTTGCTTCCCTCCTCCTTTCTCACTGTAGAGAAACAGGAAGTGTTGTTTATTAATAAGCCTGACTGGGGTCACACCCAAGGTAGTAACAGAGCTTTACTTCTCCTGGTCTTGGGGAGAGGCTCAAGGATCAGGGACAAGCTCCTGGTTAGAGTGAGAGACAAGGCCAGACTGAAAAATAAACTCACAACTAGCATTTGACACAGGCCCCTAGATTGACTGAGAGCATCTCTGCCTGTATAAGATCTCATCAGTTCCTCCCAATCCTCTGGTGACACCTTATAACAGAGAGACAGCTGGGGCCTCACAGGAGAAGGAGTTTGCCCAAGACCAAGGGGTGAGATCCGGACCTTCTGACTCCTGGGGCTGTGCCATCTTCCATTCATCATGGCTCCTTGGCAGACGTTTTATAACACAGGGGAGAGGTGCCCAGGGTGGGGTCTCCTAGCTCGCTCGTCATGAGTGGTTCTTTCCCCTTTGCCTTTCAGTCGTTATCTCATGGCCGCCTTCAGTCAGCTCCTGGAATGGGGTCATCCCTTGCCTGACATAGGCTGAGGCACATTAAACTTGAAAATCAGGGATGGAGGGTGGGTGGAGAGAGAGAGAGAGAGAGAGAGAAAGAGAGAGAGAGAGAGAAGTGCCCAACATATTATGGCATGTTCGCTACTTCACCCCACCCCACTCCCTCTCAACAGGCAGAAAGTACCTAAAGAAGATTATTGCTATGAGGGGCATAACAAGCTAAATGGGTGTTACCCATCTGAAAAATCTTAGCAATGTCAAAAAGCCACTTGAGACAACAAGGCACCTGCTGTTCTGTCCTCATTCCTTACCCGTCCTTGGCTTTGGGAAGAGGAACTTTCTGGAAGAAGGACCTTTGTGGAGAAAAGAGGAGGGGAAGGTGTGTGCATTCTAGGCTCTGAAACAAATCAGTGACAAGTTGTTCCATAGGCTGACAGTTTTCCCCTCATCTTTCCTTTCTAGCAGCTATATGTCTCATTGTCAGAGACTTAGAGGAAAAGCAGTAGTAAGAATATAATGTAATCCCTTAAGTATATTCACCACAAGGTAGCTTCAACCATACTAAATTTATCAGTGTAGTTCCAACTCAAGTGTGGTCTGTGATCCAACAGGTAAGTGACCTCACTGAAATTCATGTGGTCACGGTGGCTTTGGCTTTCTTAGCATATACAAATAGTTGTGTTCATTTTCTTCACACCAAGTGCTTAGTACAGAATTAAGAGGATTGGGAAATCTCATGAAAACTATTAACCTAAACAGTTCCTGTTTATGGGCATATGTGACCATCCTAATCAGTAACTTACTTTGAGAAAGCGTGGGCATTGGAGTCAGGCTGCTGGGGTATGAATCCTTAGGCTACCACTGTTTCACTCTGTGATAATGGGAAAGTTACATAACATTTCTGTGCCTCAGTTTCCTCATTAAATATGGGCAAAATAATTGTGCCTATCTCATAGGATTATTGTGAGGCCCAAGTACAAAATATATAGTGCACCCTGCCTGGAATATAGCAATTGTCTGTTAAAATGACAATGAAGATAATGTAGATATATCTTAACATGTAATTGTAATTTTGCTTACTCAAGGCCAAGTATTTTAATTTAATAGGGTTTGCCAAACACAATGAAGTCTCTGGGATTTCAAGACCATGGCTTCATTGCTCCCTCATTTTTATGCTACTTCTTTTGAACAGGCCCGCAAATCCCAGCTAATGACTCAAGACTTTTCAGCAGGTGTATATTATGCTGACTTCACCCTCATGTGCCCTCAGGTTATCACCCATCAAATCATGGTAGCAAAGAAGTATGTTGGTGGGAAATAAATGAGGAAGAACAAGGACAAAAAAAGTGTCATGAGTTTATTCGCTGACAATATTTATTATGCAGTGATCATTCTTCAGATGTGTTTGTTCTGTGTTCTACTGTAAATATGGAAGAAATATCATTGCTCAATAGCTGTCTTGGTCACTTACCAGGTGGATTTGTAAGGTACAGGTATCTCAGGGTGCCTTCAAAATACAGTGCCATTTTTGCACTGAAGCTTTCATGATGGGTGCCAGACTGGGTCAGTCATGATTGAAAGACAGCGCCATCTTCAGGCTGGTTGTTCATAATAAAATAAATTCCCTTACCTCATCATGTTCTTGGGACCTTTATCAAGCAGAGCTTTTTAGTGGGCTTGAGATTTAGCAGAAAAATTAAAATGATAACTAATATCTCAATCCCAGTAGATTGAAAGTCTCAGTGAGGTAGCATGAACTTTAGCATGAGCTCAAGCTTTGGGCTCAGTCAGACTTTCATTCAAACACTGGTTGAAAGTTTGCTATATGACCTTGGCACTAGTATTGAACTTTATGAGGAAATTATCTCAGAAATATGAGCAATAAAACCTTTCCCTTTAGTAGTAGTGAGGACTCAATGAGACTGACATTATACTGATCTATATTGTAGGTGTTCAACAAATATGAATGTCTTTGTTTTATTCTTTCCCTGTCTCTTTCTTCCCAGTCTCTTAGTGCCATTTGGAAGCCCAGCTTTAAAGGCCTAAATTTTTTTGCCAATAGCAAGCCAGACCCTGGAGGAGGCATAAGCGATTTGGGAACTTTGAGGCTTTCTGCTAAATGGCAGCCAGGGGCCAGAGTCAGTATTTGTACTTTGCAGCACATTGGTCAGCTGTTCCAGCAAATCAGGTTCGTTGAGAGCATGAGAGATACTAAGGAGTGTTTCCCAATGAACTACTGTGTATGGAAGTGCTTTGTAAGATGTCGAGGGCTCTAGGATTGTATGGTATTACTATCACTATTGTCAGCACTTATCCCTTTTCTTTCTCATTCTACAGGTTAGGAAATTGAGATCTAGAAAGACAAAAAGTGATTTTCCCAAGCATATATATCATCCTCATCCTCAGTCTGATCGTAGCAAACATAGTGCTTGTGTTGTTCCATCTTCTGATCTAGACACTTTACATGTATCATCAGTAACTCTGGTAACTGGTAATCTTCATCACAACCTTATGAGGTGGTTACTATTATCCCATCTTACAGATGAAGAAGCACAAGCACAGAGAGGTCCCACAGTTAAGTGGCTGGGATTTGAACCTTAGCAGTCTGACTCCAGAGTAATCATTTTGACAACTATGCTATACACATACACACTTAAAAATAAAAATGATCTCAGATGATGAATACAGTTCTCTTTTATGTTTCATTTTTTTTTTTTTTTTTTTTTTGCTTATGGGATCTTAGTTCCCTGACCAGGAATCGAACCCATGCCCCCTGCAATGGAAGCGCAGAGTCCTAACCACTGGACCACCAGGGAATTCCCTGTTTGATTCTTTTTTCACTCCATAACACATTCTGATATATTACTTAACTTTTGAGAATGTTTTAAAGATTAAAACAATGCACAAAATGTATTGGTTACATAAAAAGAGGAAATAGCTGCTAAAGTCAACCAAACTAATTTAAAGATAGCTTTGAGATACCCTCCTATGAGGCTGATGATGGCAGAGATGAAGAGTGGGTAGGAGGTTTGTTCCAAAAGAATTATAAGACACGTCTTCTACAGTCTAGCCGAGGAGAGAAACGAAAACAGAGTAAGGTCCAGTAGAAGTTGGGGAAGAGAGATGAATTCGCATGGAGCAGGTAAGGGTTTCAGGTGAGAGATAGAGCTGAAGGAGGCCTCAAGAGGTGGGAGAAGCTAAAGAGTTGGCGTGTGCTATTGTTAGGATGACCAAGGACCCAGAAATAATGTCAGATTAGAAATGGATAAAAAAAAATCCCCCAAACCCAAGCCTGCTTAGGTTGGAGAAGAAAAGAGTCAGCGAGATATGAAGGCTTACTTTTAATGTCTTATGGTTGTCATGTGGCAAGGGGATTAGATTATCTGTGCTGTTCTAGAGGACAGAAGTAGGGCAAATGTATGCAAATAGAGGGTGGAAGATTTAAAACCAAAATGGAGAAGGACCTTCCAATATCAACTACAATACAGTATAACAGCAACAATGACAAAAAGGACTACTTTTGCCATCATGTCAGTAGATAGATGTGTAAACAGAGGCTGGATTACTGGTAACATTGTAAAGGGAGACAAACCAAATTGCAGAACAATAAATATTGTATTATGTTCCCATTTTATAAAACATATATGTATCATAAGCATACAAAACTACACCAAACACTTGCCTTGTATAATCTTTTTTTTTCATATTTAATGAACATATATTAAATAATTTAGAACCTACAATAAATTTTTTTTTTAATTTGGGAAAGCTTAGGAAGGTTAGTTACATTTACCAAGGTCACAACTAAATGCCAAGATTTGAATCTATCTCTGATTTAAAGTCTAATCTTTATTTAGGAAACCACAATTCCACCTTTTATGGGATTAAGAAGGGAATGAGTAGACAAAACGTAGAGGTAGTAGGTATACAATACTATGCTGTAGGAGATTAGGAGCTTCTAAAACAGCAAATAGCAGATCTGGGGAGTACAACTGTAAAGTGACAAAGGGGACAGTTAAGTCAGTTGGAACTGAATCATGACAAAGCAGGGCTGTTGGGGACACAGCAGCCAGGGTATAGTCATCCTGGCAAGTTGCCGATATGGAGTCAGGATGGAGTGTGGCCTGCCTCTTTAATTTTAAAGCCCTTATAACAAACAAAAATGTCCACCAACAAATGTTATGCTTATTTGTATCTTTTAAGCTATTTTATTCTTTAAGTAACTTCTTATCCTTTAACAATAATTATTCTTTTGAAACAAAAGAATACTTTTCTCTTTTATTTTTCTATGTAAGTTAGAAGTCATACTTGTTATGTGGGAATAGAAGAGGTCCTGGCTACTTGGGTACAGAGTGGAGTCTAGGCGTGTTAGGACCAGAAATGGTCTTAGGTGAGTTAAAACCTGACACCATTATTTACACCACAAGTGTGGTCTGCCTCCAAGATAGAGTGAGGCGTTTTACAATCACCAGCTTTATGAGTGGTAGCTATAAAATAATCAATCTTTTAAAGCAAACATACCACAATGTCTGCATCCAAATGCAAATTGTCCTTCAGAGCTGTGACCTTGGGAAACTTTTCACATATATTGGCATAAAATATATTTAAACTCTTCACTGGAAACATCCTTTGGACCCACTTTCTCTGTCTCTCTGTCTCTCTGTCTGTCTCTCTCTGTCACATACACACACACACACACACACACAAACACACACTATTTTAAGGTATACTTCATTTTTAACCAAAAATGTTTTATCTTGCTTGATAACCAATTTTATTTCCCAGAGGACTGGCTGTGAAAGCCTCCGGCTATTAGAAAAATCAAATCTATCATTAAAAGACTGACGGTTACCACTGAAGAGGTAAAAATTAACGTGGTGCTGACTATGAAGACCATACGCAAAGAAGAGCTGCGAAGATATTTGGAATATTGGTAGTATCCTTAGCATAAGAGAATGGTTTTCCAAGATGCTAGTTTGAAGGATATATTTAAATGTCTAATTGTTAAAATATTTATAAAATGAAAACTAACCAAATGCATTTCATATTCCAACTTGTTTAAGATACATTTATGGTCACTGTTGCTCCTCACACTGAACACATGATCAACAGTTCCACACCCAGAGGTAAGGAAGATCTATGGTAAATACTGTGTTGGTGAAGGTATGAAAAAGCAGTCACATTTATACACTCACTGGAAGAAGCGTATACTGGAAAAACTTCGGGAGGATAAGTTGAGAATATCAAAATTCAAAATGCACTTGCTGTTCTATTGAACAATGATGATTTGAGCCTATAGATATGTTCACAAATATATACAAACATATATGCAAACTATGTTCATTGCAGTATTGTTTGTAATAAGAAAATATTAAGAACAAACCCAATGTCCATCAATAGGGAAACTGGTCAATAAAGTACGGTATATCTGAAGAATAGAATAATATACAACAATTGAAAGAATAAAGTAGTTTATAGATGCAGGTCTATAAAACATATTGTTAAATAAAAAAGCCAAGTAAAAAACTGTTTATGTTTCTCAATTTAGGAAAAACTATATACATGTATGTACATTTCATGATAAATATCTGGAAGGGTACATAAGAAAATGTGATGGCAGTTACATTGGGGGAATAAGATAAGAGGTCTATTAAAGGTGAGAAAATAACTTTTTACAGTATACTCTCTTGTATGTTTAATTTTTTTTATCACATGGCATGTATTCTTTTCAAAATAATAAAAACACATTTAAAAGATAAAATATACAGCAAAGGAATGTATTGACTGAGGTGTGGTTGAGAACAAGATTTGATCTTCTTTCAAAAGTGGTGAACTAAACTTTTGATTCTTGTTCTTTGGTTCTACTTTGGTGGGGAGGAAGGTGTGAGTTCTGGGAAGTAGTGAAAACAGTGATCAAACCAGAATGTGAAGAAGTGTCAGAGCTTTTTATTTGAAGGTGAAGTATTGAGCCTAGAAGAATGATATTTTGTGTTAAATCTTTCACACTGTCTGATCTCTTTTACTTAAAAACTAAACAAACAAAAAATTTTTTATTTTTGGACACTTGACCAATTATTAGCCTTTTGGGGCTAAATGTTTTCTTTAAAAGTAAAGTAAGTATGTCTCGGACATTGTCACATAGCAAATCTTAAGGATGAATTGGTTTCATTAAATTGCCTCCCTCTCTCCCAGCTGGTAACGTACAGAGATGCCGAGTTTATGAGAGCTTTAATGAGGGAAGATGGGAGATCATTTTAGAGGAAAGGAAGAATTGGGGGACACTTTTGTGTTTTGGGGGGAAACTTTGAAGGCGTTTAGTCTTCTGCATAGGTCCACTGAGGATCTTGGGTAGAGAAAGGGAGAAGAGAAATACAGTGAGGAAGGGAGGCTGGAGGAGCCAAAAGACCAATTTTGACCCTGTCATGGTTTTAACAGGGGTGGGTTCTGGAGGGGAAAGATTGTGGATTCACTGAATGAGATGTTGAACTACGAAAACTCTCTCTAGGGCACTTCAAACTAAATTGGGATGGCTTTCAACAGCAGAAGTCTTTTGCCTACTTCTCCAGTACTGAAACAAAGGCAACTTTCTCAATCTAAGGGGAATAGAAGGGTGAAATAAGAGCATGGACTCAGAGAGAACTGGGTTCAAAAAAGGGTTAAGACATTACAACTGGTTAGCCTTGGGTGAATTATTTAATACTTTCATGCCTCAGTTTCCTCATTTGGAAAATGCTGATCATATTACCTCATGGGATATTTGTAAAATCAGATATAAAATTTAAAAATTTTCTGACTCCTATAAATTTTATTGGCTCAATACATATTTTGCAATATGGGAACAACTTTTTGTTTGAAGAGTTAGTATTTGTTTCATAATATGTCATTGTTTACTTCCAATGTAGTATAATTATTATCATTTTTTGTTATCACTATCATTACTTATGGAGTACCTAGTATGTTTTAAACCTGGCTCTAAGTGTTTTATATGAAGCATTTCTAAACCTAATAACCATTTGGATGGCAAGGTCTATCCCATTTTATAGATGAGAAAACTGAAGCTCAGAGAGGTTAAGTAAGGAATAAGTAGGAAGGTCAAGTTTTGACTCTTTCTTCCAAATAACTGAAGGCATAAGGCAATGGATCAGGTTCCAGAGTGATAGGGAGGAGCATTAGTTTGGTCCATCAGCTGCAAAGCATGAAACCAGGGGAGCCCCACAGACTCCAGAGGTGAACTATGTTTGAGAGCTGGGAAGACTGAACGGTCTGCTCATCATTAGACAGGAGCTAGAGAGAGACAGATATACAGCTACCGGACTGAGTTGAGAGATACCATGGAAGGGAGGAAGAGGATCCTGAGAGATTTCTGGAAGTTCTGAGAATTATAGCAACTTCACCAACAGGGAGACAGGCTAGGGTAAGACAGGGCAGACCTCTTCAGGATGCGGAGTATGGCTGGTACGTTGTTCTTTTTCCTTACTCTTCATTATTCTCTGCAATATTATTTTACCTAGGTTAGATGTTAAACATTTCTTGTTGCTTAGTGAGGTTAATCACAAACACTAAAATTTCATTTGTAACAACATGTAATTTCTAGAGATTTTAAGATTTCCAAACAATGTTTCATGGTTTTCCATCACGTTCCCTCCCCTCATTACTTTATAGTATGATTTGAAATTATTGTCCATCTTGGAGTTTCAAGACAGAAATTGTGCTGAAGGTACTTGGAAAAAAGCCATCTGTAGGTAGAAAAGTGCTACCCTTTCTAGTTTCTAGTTCAGAGAAGCAAAACTATCCAATTTTCGTATGTATCATATTTGGAGCTGAGCTGACTTTAAAAGCAGGTGATTTTTCTCTTTCATCTGTAATAAATAATGGTGCTTAGAGCAATGCATGTTTACTGGTAACAAATTCCACCAATGGGTGTGGTGAAAAGTTGAGCGTGTGTGGACTGTGCAGCTTCTGCTATTGTCTGCAGCATTTCCTCTCTTGTCTCGGCGGTTCGTGCTTTCTCAGGCAAGGGTAGTGGCAGGTCCAGATAAATCTCTGGGTTTTCTCACTCCAGGGATGAGGCGGTGGGGGTGGGGGTGGAGTTGTCTTTCTGGCACGGATTCCATCGTGGGGATTCCATGGTCTGTCTTTAAAACACATAGTAAACTGGGGCAACCAGCCTCATCAGTTAAATGCTTTCCTTGTTGATGTGAGGTGAGGAAAAGATGAATAGCTTTTGGGGAAAGAAACTGTGAGGATACAAAGGAAGAAGAAAAATAAGGCGTTAAGCATTGAGGAAGCCTTATGAGACAGATGAAGTGTGAAGGTAGATAATTCACTTTTTAAATTTCGCATGGAGACAGTAACATAATCTTTTCTTTCTAAATCAATAAAGCCCTAGTGTCTGTTCTGCTCTGGGAGCACCAACAATTATATTGAGCCCCTAAATAAAGATAGTCAACTTACATAACTGTTCTAAATCCCATCTTGCGGTGAGAGGCCTGAAAATTATAATGTCCAGAATCAATACTTGTAGTGTATGCATAAGAGGTGGTGCCCTTGAAGAGGATTAAGGCCTGTCTTGTTCACCTTTTGTCACGGGCATGTTTCTCTGTAAATGTTGTGTGGTAGCCTGATTTTTCTTAACAAAACTACTGGCCATCTTTGAGAAATACTCAACCTAAATAATGGAAAAAATATATTTATTTGCACATTTAATTTACGTATAGCAAAGCTAGCATACACTACAAACTGTTTTAGATACTAACAATACCTTGTCCTTTGTTTTACTCCACTAGGATGATGATAAATGTGGTCGGAGGAATGCTTGGTCTGGGTTGTTCTGGGCTTGTGTTTGCTTCTTCCTGTCATTTGGGTTTTGATTCACCTGCTGATCTGTGTCAGTGTCAGAGTGCTGGGTCACATCCTTCACTGTCCAGGTTTTAGGGGTCACTTTCTTTAATCAATGCTGATTTTTCCACTTAAGAGAATTCTGTCCCCTTTGGCAATTGTTCCAAATGTATCTTCTCAAATACAGACTCTTCAACTGTACTTACATGTATTGTATTGTGCAGGCTATTTCTTATCTTAGTTTTGAATTATCTAGATATGTGATATGCTGGAAGTGTGATTCCTGTTATTCAAGGATGATTTGCAAATTGTCTTGACCAATGTGCCTGCACAAGTTGGCTGTGACTGGGTCTGTGTTGGGAAGGGCTTTAGAGACATCTGTGGCTTTGGTTGGAAGAAAGTTTCCTACTGAGAATTACTTAATGTTTAAATCTCTTTAGGCTGTTCTTGAGTCCCATGCTGCCTCCATGACTGCCCAGCCATACTGAATACTGTCCTCTTGCTATTTTGTTAAGAGTTTGCCATTTTAAAAGCCATATAAATGTGTAATCTATCTCTCTCTTACACACACATACCCACACACGCACACAATGATGAGTGACTCATTAACATGAAAAGTAAAAGTCTGAATTTTAACTCTGAGAAAAATTGTTATTGATAAGAAGCTGGTATAATATTTCTAAAAGTGGAAATTCATGAAGAAAATAGATTCTTAAGCACTTCCTAAATGCCAAGAACATTTTACCTGCATTTTCTCATTTAACAACTTTTAAATATAGATATGTCTTATCTCAGAGACAAGGCAACTTAGGTTCTGAAATGTGAAGTGACTTGCCAAGGCTATGGCAAGGTGCAGGGCCGGGCCGGGGGCCTGCTGTCGCTGACACCTGAGATCCCACACTCTTAATTATTCTCTGTGCTGGACTTTAGCCAATTTGCAGCTGCTCAATGCATTGCATTAAATTCATGATGCTGCTTTCATCATAGTAAAAGCAATAATAATCACACAACATGACAATCTGCAGTGGCTTTTGGCCAAGGCCATTGATTCAGAGTTGGAAACTCACATTTGTATAGTGCTTTTACTTTGTCAAACTTTAATAAGGGAAGTTTTCATACCTGAGGAAAACCGAAGTAATCTCTATTTAATATAGTAACATATCAAATTATTAATTTCACATATTTTAGTCAGTCGCTGCACCCATTATTATGTTTTAGAAAATGGAGAACTTAAAAATGCTTTTGACAACTTCTCTAAGGATAAGAGATGGTTAGGTGTTCCTTTCCAAGGCAACAGCTTCTTAATGAGAGAGTGGAGATGAGAATTCAGGTCCCTAACAGAGAGTTCATTGTACTTTCTAATACACCACACAATCTGGTGAAGAATCTCTCTAAAGATATGGGTTCCTCATCTATTAATAGCCCTTCTATTAATAATGTTCAGTGACTGGATATGCCTGGATCTTACTGGTGTTTGGAGAACTAAAAATGTTTTCAAAGTTATATCTAGAAAGTCTTTGGTGTTTCTTAAATACGTTATGTGATAAGCAACTGAAACTATGGCAGGAAGGAAGGAAATAAACATGAAGAATCTATTATTTGCCAGATGTATTAGTATGCACTTTACATATAATAACTTTGTGAGGCTGATATGAATTCCACTTTACAAGGGATAAAAAGTCTGAGAAATTAGTAATTTCCCATAAATTGTATGGATAGGAGGATTTTAATCTAGTCTGTCTAACACCAAAGTCTTTATACTTTACCCTGCCTCCATCTAGTTTGAAAATCAAATATATAGCTTTTCATGTCTGGACCACCTCAACAAAACAATTGGGCACTCTCTCACTGAAGTAACTCACACTAAAAATAAATACCCTTCTTCCTCCCATGAGCTTCCCAAGGTTGAAGGGAGGAACACAGGATCTCTGCTAAGCATAGGAGTGCTGCCTAGAGTAATCTGAAATCAGAGGGTATCGTTCAGATCACTTTTTTCCCCTTTCTGAGACTGTCCCACTGATCTCTTATAAATTTTTGAAGTTTTTTATGATGGAGATGTTCAAGCATGCACTAAAGTAGAGAAAGTAGCATAATGAAAAAACTGGGTACCTAGCCCTGGCTCCAATATTGTCTGCCCTAATTTTATGCTCTGTATAATACTGCCATAAATTATGGTGTGTCTGTATTTGGTGGTGAGTAGATAACAAACCATATGCTTTTACCTTTTAGCCCCTGGTTCTCACCCCAGTACAGGATGGATATTTGTCCTTCCAATACCAAGTCTTAACTGGTTACTAGCAGTGACATTTTAAAAAGCACAATGTGAGAGATAGCAATAACTCAGCTATCAAAATAAGATACAGTAGGGATATGAATATTTCACCTTGAAAATAAAGCAAAGTCAGGAGAAGAGTGTGAAGACTATGAAGATTAGGAATGTGAAAACAAAAGACCATACTTAGCTATTCTGTTCCCGTGAGTGCATGTGTATTGGCTTCATTCAAGGTTGGGAAGGACAGTAAAAGGGCACAACCATCAGGATAAGACCACTGGATTACCTGAGAGACACAAATGTCCTTGGCTACATGGAGTGTCTGCCTTGGGTACTATAGCTCATCTGCCCTGAGAGAAATGGGGACTAAAGGAAAGAAATTTGTTATGTTGTTATTTTTCAATTATCCACCAAAATGCTTGGGAACACAGGCCTGGATTCTAAGATAGAAGATAATAAAAAGCATTTGTATTCAACTTTGGAATGTATTGCTGTACTTATAATTATCTAGGGGGTGTGTCTATCTGGCAATTCCCTTTATAGAACACAGGAGGCCATGCTGTTACAACCAGGCCCTGTTGGAGCTGTTTTCTTGTTCCCTTCAGCTACATGCCTCTCTCTGTCTCTCTTTCTGTCCTGTCTGTCCCTGTCTGTCTGTCTGCCTCTCTCGTGCTACCTTAATGGCAGGGTTTTTTTTTTTTTTAACATCTTTATTGGAGTATAATTGCTTTACAATGGTGTGTTAGTTTCTGCTTTATAACAAAGTGAATCAGTTATACATATACATATGTTCCCATATCTCTTCCCTCTTGCGTCTCCCTCCCTCCCACCCTCCCTATCCCACCCCTCTAGGTGGTCACAAAGCACCGAGCTGATCTCCCTGTGCTATGCGGCTGCTTCCCACTAGCTATCTATTTTACATTTGGTAGTGTATATATGTCCATGACACTCTCTCACCCTGTCACATCTTACCCCTCCCCCTCTCCATATCCTCAAGTCCATTCTCTAGTAGGTCTGTGTCTTTATTCCCGTCTTGCCACTAGGTTCTTCATGACCTTTTTTTTTTTTCTTTCCTTAGATTCCATATATATGTGTTAGCATACTGTATTTGTTTTTCTCTTTCTGACTTACTTCACTCTGTATGACAGACTCTAACTCCATCCACCTCACTACAAATACCTCCATTTCATTTCTTTTTATGGCTGAGTAATATTCCATTGTATATACGTGCCACATCTTCTTTATCCATTCATCCGATGATGGACACTTAGGTTGCTTCCATGTCCTGGCTATTGTAAATAGAGCTGCTATGAACATTTTGGTACATGACTCTTTTTGAATTATGGTTTTCTCAGGGTACATGAATGGCAGGGTTTTAAAAGGTCCTGGTCCTTATATACTATAAACACAGATTTCAAATATTGACAAAGCTGCAACTAAATAGATGAGATTCTAAGAGTTAAACTTGGATTTTCCAAAACAATCAGTGTCAAGTCTGTCTTCACACAATTACTGAAGACATTAGACACCACAGCCCTTCTGGACCATTTTCTTTGTCAACAGGGGTTCCAGTTCTACCAACATTTTCCCTCCAGATTCAGTTTTCAAGTGATAGTAAGTCTATTTCCCCACTGTTTCGTCTGCTGGTCTCTTCAACCCTGGTACTGGGAAGGTTTTTCTCCTGATATTGTCCTCACAACAAATTGTGGGAAGTGAAGATAAGGTTTTCTTTAAGAGCAATAGCCTAGTATGCCACACAGGTGTCTATATTTATGCATCCCAAGCTGGAAGGAAAACAGCTTGTCCTAACTTGCTGTATATTCCGAATCCCACCCCAAACAAGTCAGTCCTGTGTAGACCTGACATGCTCTTATCTGAGGACTCAATCTATTAAAAAAGCAAAGCATAAGACTTATACATACAGTGATTTTCCCACCCTAAATCAACTGGTACTGTTCTCATTTCAATGTTTCTATTCCTTTGCCACTTAAATGCACATGATTTGTGGGATCATTTGTCCAGATTTCAGTTCAAACAGTGCAGTCACCATACTTACAGGATGATACAAAATAATATAAAATACTTTGCCTTTGCACTGAAGAGAATTGCCTTTGTGTTGGTGAAATAATAAATATAATAATAATAACCAGTATTTATTATGTATTTACTCTCAACCAGCACTGAATTGAGTGCTTTACTCGCATTACCTCATTTTGTCCTAACAATATCCCTATTAGGTAAATTCTGTTATAATCCTCACTTTACAGATGGGGGCCCTGAGGCTTAATGGGGTTAGTTAACCTGCCTCACAGTAGTTAGGGCAGAGCTGGGATTTGAGCACAGGCAGAACAGCTTCAGAATTCAGATCTCACACACACCCATATGGTAACTGCTGAATATAGATCCAAGGCAAAATATCTTTGAGTAGAGGAGCAGTGTATGAGAGTGAAGCTGTAGTGCTTACGTGGGATAGACATGAACAAGGCTGGTTGGGGTTAATCAGGATGGGCTCACTGGGCAAGATCAACTTGAAGGAGGTAAGGGAGATGGGAAAATAGCGGTAGAGAGGAAGGGTGGTCAGGGTAAGCTAGATAAAGGTGGAGGGGATTCAAGGTCCAAGAAAGAAGTTGGGGACAGGAGATCACAATGGAAACATCTCTAGGCTACAAGTCACTTTAAGAGAAATGGTGGTCTATTGCTTTACATTTTAGTAGCAACATTCTTATCATACAGACTAATGGGAATCTGTATAATATACTGTTTATAGAGGCTTCCATCTCCCTGATGGATTAGAATTGGGCTCTAACTTTCTTTCCTGAGGTTCTGATCTGAGAAGTTTTCTTCCAGTGGTAATTTTTTTCTAAGCACCTGAAACTTACTGAAGAAAATGAAACACACCTATGCTTTTGACTTTGGTGACTAATCTTAATTGCCATATCTAAAAAATTATAAATTTTCCTTTTTTTTCAAGTCTTGTTTGAAAGCACGTTAGGTATGAGACTATGAAGGTATCCTCTATAGTTAGTCCTATGATATTTTATCATTTAACATGTACTTGACATATTCAATAAAAAAGTTTATCTGCTATGCTTTTATTAAAGTAGATAACTTATCTTTTTTTTTTCAGGTACATTTTACCTTGGTGCCAGGGTAATTGAACCAAGGTAAAATGTTAATACTTAAAAACAATGTCTAAGTAGGAAAGAATAATCTTTGCATCTAGGAAATGTGGTAAATAATTGTATTTAGGGTTGAATCATATTTTGAAATATATTCTATAAAAACTAGCACATTTAAAAATCACTTTACCAAACTCTTTAATAATACCTGGTTGCCCTTAAAATCTTGAACTATTCCACTGAGGACTGATTATTATGCTCTTAATTGTTAAGCCTTCTGATCATATGAATTCTTTTCATGTTTCATTGTAGTCCTATAAAACATTTACTTCAAAGGAAAAATGCTATGAATTTACAGTGCTTTTAGAATTTTAAAATCTGTTTCCTATTTTGTTGATTAAGACAGAGGAGCATTGATTGTGAATAAAGAACATGCTATGTTGAAAAGAAAATTGAGGATTCTGATGTTTCTCTGCCAGATAGCACAAAAACTGAGAACACCACAGGAATTTTTCAACATTATTAACCTCTTGACAATGTGTGGGTCGTATAAAGGACAAATGAATGTTTTGGAGGGACCAAGAATGCCAATTTTAACAGACTGTCCAATGACTGTAGATAAATATTTGTGTTCCTGGGGATTATTTGATTTTTATCAAAGCAAATTGAATTGGAAACATGGCATGTATTAAGTCATTGGTACTTATTGTCTAATTCTTTTTCCCATAGAAGTTTCTATGCACTGAAAGAGCACTAAGTCATCAGTTAGACATACCATGTAATGATCCTTATCATATCCAGACAAAATAAAAGCCTTTTAAGAAGCTACTTCACAAGACAACTGCATAGCTTTCCTCACAGGAACTTGTTAAACAAATAATGATTATTAAAGCTATTGGGTCAATAGCTTACACCAGTTTAAGAAGAACAATTCCAAGATGTCTAGCCCATTCCACATTCCATGTGACTAACTATGGTATCCAGAGCTTGGAAAATATCCAGGCAACTCACAGTAGCTTTTCTTAAATGCTTTATGGACAATGGATTTTAAGGAAGGTGGTAAAATTAGGTTTACAGAGGAGAGTCTTCAAGACATACCCACTGTCAATGCTTATATATGGTCTCAATTGTATCTAAAAGTTGTTTAAAAGCACCCAATGCTGAAAACGTTGCAGATTTAGCTCCTATCTACATTAGAGTTGGCAAGCAATCCTAATTGCTGATGTGGAGGTTTATTGTATCCAATGAGACAAATGTACTAGGAGTTTTGCACAAGCCTCCTAATAGAGAGGCTACTGTGAGTTGGAATGATTAGCTTTTAAAAATGTGTCACATTAACCCCTTCCTTATACTCACAGTCATGCCATGATCAGGGTCGAAACAGAAGAAGGAAGATTTAGAGAGGAAAGACAGGGATAAGAGATGATAAGGACAGGAGTTCAGTCAGACAAGGAGGACTTTGGCAGCTTTGGGGTCAATTCTGTGTTTGTTATCTAAAGCAGGTAGGAACAGCAGTTATTATAATAGCACATAAGAGGTCAAGTTCAGGGAAAGCAAGAGAGAAGACCAGTTGATACTCTAGGTCCCTGTTTCTTGAAAACAGAGTCTGGAATCCAGAACTTTGGAGCTAAGTTGAATGCCCAAGGTAAGAGACTTCAGAATACTATGTCAGTATTCTAAACCCAGGCAAAAAAATCTGGTCACGGAACCAGGGGCCTAGGACGCCAGCACTAAAAGGCAACTAAGTCAAGTGTTCATACGTTTCCTGCTTAGAGTTCAAACTTCTGAAGATTTTGGAAGGCCTGAGCCCAAAGTTTTATTTTTTATTCTATTCATATTTATTAGACACTTATTATGTATCAGGCACTGTATGAGCAGCAGAGACTATTACTGAACTAGGCAGACATACTATCTCTTTTTAAAGGAGACACACAATAAATCAGTAAATATAGAAATGGATAAATGACTCTAGAAGAAAATAAAGAGCATGATAAGTCTGAGAATGGGAGGAAGTTGTTTTAGATAGGATGGCCAGAGAAAACATCTCCAAAAAGTGATATTGGAGAGTGAGAGTGAAATTTGAGAATGAACAGACATTTGAGGAACTGGAAGAAGAACCTAGTGGAATGGCCTGGAGGTTAAAAAATAAGAGGGCTCGGCACACTGAAGGAACAAAAAGAAGTGGATTTGGAGGATAGTGAGCAAAGGAGAGAGTGGTGTGAGATGGGGGATAGAGAAGTTGGCAAGAGCTAGATGATACAGTTAGAAGAGAAAAGTTTTGGCTAGAATAAGGGATGGGCCCAGTAGTCTAAGAACTGATCTGAGATAATACACTGTTTTTATAGTTGGAAACTGGAAGATAGATTATGAGGGACTGAAAATTCTGCCTAAGCAGCAGAGTTACATTGTGAAGAGTTTACTAAGGAACTTTCTTAAAGCAAAGATGGACATATGAGGCAGACCACTGGTACCAGATCGTGGTGTTCAAGTGAGTTTCTGAAGAGCCTGGGGTTAAAAATCAACCTCAGGACAAAGCACTGCAGTCCAAAAGAGTGGTGGTAATAGCCAGAGAGTTTTTTCTTGGGATGATGAAACTGTTCTACAAAAGACAGTAGGGCAGGATGGTGAGTCACCCTGCGTAGGCTGGTGTGAGGCAGAGCATAATGTGGGTGAGCCTGAAAGGCACATGAATAGTAGGACGAAAAAAGCTCAGAAAACAACATGCTCTCCGTGCTTCTGCCATTTACTGGGAAAACATGCTCCAAGTAGCTGCTGGTGTCAGAATGAAGAGTCATGTGAAGCCAACCTGACCCAAACCTGACTGTAAGCAAGCTGAGCAGATCTGCAGAAAATTTGCAGACTTGTGAGCAAATCAAATGCTTTCTAATGTAGGTCACTGAGATTTGGGTTGGGTGTTACACAGCATTATCACAGTGGGAACCACATTAATAACTAGTTGGTCCAGCCAAACTAGAACACACATTGTCAGTAATCCAGTAATCCATAGTAATCTAGTGTTTCCACTAAATTAGCCTGCTATTCATCTATGCATTCATCACATATTTATCATAGATTTAATACGGAAAACAGAACACAATGATGACAACAACAACAATAAAACCCAGACTATGGTGTCTGCCTTCACAAAGAGCCTATTTCTAGTGAGGGAAGCCGACAAAAACAAGTCAATCCAAACCTAATCTAGTCACAAACTCTTATAATAGCACACATGTACTTCTGAGAGAGAATAATGGATGGGGGGAAAGACATGAGATGACGACCTTGGTGGTGGCCAGGGTGGGGCTCTTCGTGGTGCCGGTGGAGCTGAGCAAGCACATCTTTCTCTCGCTCCAATGGTCTCAGATAACGGTTTCATTTTTTTCATTTTGCTAAATTTATGTAGTGTCAACCCAACTGTATGCCTTTGCTCTAGGCTAACTAGCTGTCCATGGTCTGCATTCTGTGTGTTCAGAGAGCTAGTGACTTGTTTTGCAAGTTCGTAGAGAAAGGCGAAAAAGGCTTCATGCTCCCTTTTCCAAAGGGAGCAATGACTTTCACTAGAACAACAAACTTAGGTCCTAGGCTGTGAATGAAATTGGATTTCTCTCAGGTGAGAGGTATTCTGTATATGGAAAGCAAGGAGAAAAATGTGGTTTTAGCAATACTGTAGGGACTGTGGTCAGCACTGAGCTTATAAAGGCCTTTGTTTTCCATGTTTTCATTGGCCCCATGAGAAGCCTGGAGCAGCTCACACACCCATCTGTATCCATATTAGTGGGACTGCAAAGTGCTGACACAGAATTGCAGATCAGGGCCTGTGGCTTGCCAGGGTAAACTTGTGTAATGCACTGTACATCCCTCCTAACAACAGTGGTTCTTTTGTCACTTAAACAGAGGCTATTAGAACACGAATCATTAAAAAGAGCTTTAGAAAAACAGGCAACATTTTCCAATATTGTGGCTTTAGGCGATCCCCATAAAGTATCAGAAGCTCCGGAAGAAGTGAAGCATTTCATGAATAACTAGAAGTAGATTCAGAATCATAATCTGAATTGATTAGAAACAAGTAATATTTTAAAATATAATTTCTTAATGTCAAAAGAAGCCTATTATTATGGAGAATTGGATGAATATTATCCAGAATATTTCTTTTTTGAATATATGTAAACAACAGAAAAGAATACTTTCAAATTTTAAACTGGTCTGGGAATCTTTAGCTTACTGATAAAATACAAATTCAAAGAAGATGCTTTAGGATTTTTCTTATTTTTGATACATAAAGCAGTGCAATTGTAGGAATAAGGATGGGAAAAAGTCCTTATTCCACTATCCAGAGAAAGATCTGTTTAACATTTTAATGCCTGTTTCTGCTAACATTTTCCTCACAAATAAAGTACACATAATTTTGCTTCATGCATTTTCTTTCACTTTTGTTATTCCTTAGGAAAGAGCACGGGTTGGCAAACTATGGGCCAAATCTGGTGCACTGTCTGTTTCAGTGGAACACAGACACTCTCATTAACTTCCAGAATTGTCTATGGCTGCTGTCACGCTATAGGGGCAGAACTGAGTATTTGCAACAGAGCCTATGGGGCCCACAAAGCCTAAAATATTTGCTCTCCAGCCCTTTCCAGAAACAGTTTACCAACTCCAAGGATAGACTATTAGGGTCATATGTGAACAACATTTTCAGGCTCTTGTAAACGTATACAAAAAGTTTATGTATCCATGGACATTTTCCCCAGCATTTGTCTGTAGAGACTACTGTTTGGTTGTCTGTAACCTGCTATATATATATTCAATATATTATATATGATCATATATAATTTTGGAATTTAATAGAATAGTATTGTATCTCTTTTATGCTTTAATTTTTATTTATTTGAGTAGCAGTGAGACAAAATACTGGGTTGGCCAAAAGTGTCTTTGGTTTTTAAGTAAAAATAAAAGACACATTTTTCATTTTCACCAAGAATTTCATTGAACAATGTATTCACCCTTTTGTTCCACTACCTTCTGCCATTTTTCAGGCAACTTCATAATTCCATCTTCCCAAAACTTTTTATCTTTTTGAGCAAAGAACTGTTCCAGGTGCCTTTTACAGTCTTCCAGGGAATTGAAATTTTTTCCATTAAGAGAATTTTGTAAAGACCTAAATAAATGGAAATCCAAACATGCAATGTCTGGTGAATATGGCGGATGAATCAGAACTTCCCAGCCAAGCTGTAACAGCTTTTGCCTGGTCATCAAAGAAACATGAGGTCTTGAGTTATCCTGATGGAAGATTATACGTTTTCTGTCGACTAATTCTGGACGCTTTTCATCAAGTACTGCTTTCAGTTGGTCTAACTGGGAGCAGTACTTGTTGGAATTAATCGTTTGGTTTTTCAGGAGCTCATAATAGAGGATTCCGTTCCAATCCCACCATATACACATCACCTTCTTTGGATGAAGACCGGCCTTTGGTGTGGTTGGTGGTGGCTCATTTCACTTGCCCCATGATCTCTTTCATTCCACATTTTTGTACAGTATCCACTTTTCATCGCCCATCACAATTTGTTTTTAAAAAGGGAACGTTTTCATTATGTTTAAGTAGAGGATCGCATGGGGAAATACGGTCAAGAAGGTTTTTTTTGCTTAACTTATGTGGAACCCAAACATCGAAGTGATGAACATACCGAGCTGGTGCAAATGATTTTCAGTGCTTGATTTGGATATTCTGAGTATGTCGGCTATCTCCCGCATGGTATAATGTTGATTGTTCTCAATTAATGTCTCTATTTGATCACTATCAACTTCAACTGGTCTACCTGACCGTGGAGCATCGTCCAGTGAGAAATCTCCAGCACGAAACTTTGCAAACCACTTTTGACATGTTCGATCAGTCATAGCACCTTCTTCACATGCTGCACAAATCTTTTTTTGCATTTCGGTTGTGTTTTTACCTCTCTTGAAATAATAAAGCATAACGTGCCAAAAATGTTGCTTTTTTCCTTCCATTTTCAATATGAAAATGGCTACACAAAAATTCACCAATTTTGATGTCTTATTTTTTAAATGCACGCTGATATGACAGCTGTCACAGACAATCTAACAAAATTGTTTTGAATGAAGTTAAAGACAACTAAGTGCTACTAGAGCCATCTTATGGAAAAAACCGAATGAACCTTTTGGCCAACCCAATAATTTCCCACTGTTTTTAAAGCACTTTTATTTCCTCTTTTCTCAATTGCCTTCTCATGGCTTTTGCCCATTTTGAAACGGAGGTATTATTTAAAAAGTAAATCTGTAAGCCTCCATATCAGTTTAGAATATCAATCCTTGTTTATTGTTTTCACTTTGAATATGTTTTTTCAGGTTTTATCTTTTCCTTTGAGAGAACTATTTTGAAACTTGTAAGTTATTTAATCTACATAAAATTTGCTCTGTGAGTTCTTTCAAAGCTTCTGAGTTTTAAATTTCTCTAGTATATCATGTTTAGGAAGTATCTTATTTTTTTTAATAAAAATTATTATTTTAATGAAAAGGATTTATACTTAAATTTATCAAATGCCTTTTCAGTATCTGCTGATTTTTTTAAATAGATTTTTTTGGGAACAGTTTTGGGCTTACAGAAAAATTGAGATGATAGTACAAAGAGTTCCCATAAACCCCACACTCAGTTTCTCCAGTATTAATATCTTACATTAGAATTGTACGTTTATTACAATTAACAAACAAATATTGGTACATTATTATTAACTAAAGTCTATATTTTATTTGCTTTCTTTAGCTTTTACCTAATATATTTTTTCTGTTTCAGGATCTCATCTGGAATGACACATTACATTTAGTTGTCATGTATCTTTGGCTCTTCTTGGTTGTGACAAGACTTGTGACAAATCAAGACTTCCCTTGATTTTGATGACTTTGACAGTTTTTTAAGGAGTACTGATTAGATATTTTATAGAATGCCCTTCTATTAAAATTGGCCTGGTGTTTTTTTTCAGGGTTGGGCTGAGGTTATGGAATTTGGGAGGAAGACCACAGAAATAAAGTACCATTTTCATCACATCATATCAAGGTTACATACTATCAAATGACATATCATTGTTGATGTTGATCTTGATTACCTGGCTGGGGTCGTGTTTGTCAGGTTTGTTCACTGTCAAGCTACTCTTTTTTCCCCCTTTCCGTACTCTTTGGAAAGAAGTCACTATGTGCAGTCCACATTTAAGGAATGGGGGAAAAAAGTCAATTCACAGAAACAGAAAAGTAGAAAAATAGTTGCCAGGGGTTGGGGAATGGGGACATAGAGAGAGACTGGTAAAAGGGTACAAACTTTCAGCTATAAGATGAGTAAGATTTGAGGCTCTAATGTAAAACATTGTGACTATGGTTGGTAGTACTAAATTGTATAACTGAAATTTGCTAAGAGAGTAGAACTTAAATGTTCTCACTAAAACCAGAAAATGATAAATACCTGAGGTGTTGGATGTATTAATTAACTAGATGGGGGGAATCCTTTCTCAGTGTATGTATATATCAAATCACCATGATGTACATTTTAAATATCTTTCAGTTTAAGATGTCAATTATACCTCAAAAAGGTGATATTAAAAAAAAAATCTCAAAAGATTTAAAAATAATTAAAAAGGAATGCGGAGTTATTCTCCCCCTCCTTGAGGATGGAGTACTTACATAAATTGTTTGGAATTCTTCTGCATGGAAGACTTTACTTCCCCATTTATTTATTTATTCAATCATTTCTTTACATCAGTATGTACTCATGGCTATTTATTTTATACTTTGGTTATTTATTTTGTTGCTCAAATTGTTCCAGATTTGGCCACTGGGAGCTCTTTCAGTTGGCTCCTGTATCTCTTTGACATACTCCTGTCAATATAGGTGTTTTCTGATTCAAAAAAAAAACAAAAAACTTTCTTAATTTCTGGCACTACAAGAAGCTCCAGGCTTATCTTGCGTATTTCCTACCTCAGCACTAGAATCAGCCATTTCTCCAAAGAGCCCTGATTCCTTTAATTAGTTTCCTTTTATTAGAAACCAAGATCTGGTCACTAGGCATGGTTCTACTAGGTGTAGTTGCTTCTAGGACCTCTCAGCTGACAGAGCAAGGTAATGTATGTGTGTCTACTAAGCTGTATTTTACACACCTATATAAATATTTCTATATGTAACCACCTGTATCAAAAGTAACCTAAACATAAGTTCATACTTAGGTTTCCAACTCTAATTTATTACCCTTTGTACATTTAGCTTCCTCTTGCTAATCTGTATGCTCCCACTCCAGCAGTGAGAAACCTTGCTCCCACCATCTCCTTATTCCACCATACATGTAACAATTCCACCAGAATTGTTAACCTAGGATTCTTGTGGAAACAACTTTATCAACTAGAGTAGAGTGCTTATGTGCAATACCTTTCACTTCAAGTCTTAGAGACTCCACTCATTCCAAAGTTATTTGGTCTGTCCACTGATTTTTAACTCTTACTCTGCTGCATTTTCTACAGATTTACTTCCTGTTCCTGGTTGTCAGTCATGAAATTGACATGGTGATAAAGAGAGCAGGTGGTATAGGTGAGAGATTTTCAAATTTCTTGAGGTCATATAATATGTATGTGCATATATTTATAATAAAGCCTTAATCGAGCAGAAAAGCTGATATTAGATTGCAGATAACAAATGGTATGAAAAATGTTTATGTATAATGAATCCCACCAATATATGTAAAGAAGTTGTGGGTTTTATAATAAAATATTTCTCTACCTTTAAATTTGTTGTTCTCAGTAAAATGAGTGCAACTTCTGTACCATTAACTTTCTGCTGCGGCTATTGCTTATATATTATATTGTAAAGATACATGTGGGATTTAGTCTCAGAAATTAGGTAATGCAAATATCAAAACAAATATCACAGAAATCTCATGCTAAGTCATCTTATGAAATGCTCCACAGAATTCCAATCAACAGTTTGATTATCAGTGAAGTATCTGGCTTTCTTGAAGTAGTCCTCATATTAAAAATGTTAATAAGATTAACACAACATTGTAAATAAATTAAAGTTCAATAAAATTTTTAAAAATGTTAATAAGGAAAAGTGAGTGTATGTGATTCTGAGATAGCACATTTCAAAATCATCACCCCAAATTTCCTATCATCTCGTTTTGAAAGATAAAAATGCCACAAAGATAATAATTTAGAAAATGAAAGTGCAAAATCGTTTCAATTCCTCCTCTAGCCACCTCCTTGGATATAACCACAGTTAACACATGAGTTTATTTTTTTCTATCCATATACTATGATTGGCCTCATGATCCATTCCTTTGCCTAAGTTTGAAACCACACTGATTCCGTCAACAAACTCTATTCCCTACTAAATGACAGGTAATGGCTAAAAACTGATATAATAGTATCTTTGAGCAAATTATCAATGTGAATTTTTCTCAACTTTTCCCCATTGATTCATTATCTCAAATAGTTCATTAATTCTATCCTTTACCCATCCTCACTGACACTGAACAATCAGCTGTAGGTTAAGTCACCAAAATGGTCTCCCATACTTCACCATCCCATCCTCAGCCTAATGCATCCTCCTCAGTATCTCCAGTGTAATCTTCCTGCAATACAAACATAATTGTGTCTCTCTTCTACTTAAAAGTCTTTGATATTTGCTATGTTTTACCAAATTCAGTCCAAATTCCTTGAGAAGCTCTTAAGGCTGTACCAGAGCCTTTGGAACCCTAACTCACATCTCAGTCTCACCTCTGATTCCAGCCTGGATGTAATGGTAATTCTGGATTTGACTCATCTCAACAGAATCTCATCTCAGATGAACACGATGTGTTTTTCACTTTTTGCTCTAGGACTTTTCCAATGCCACAGCTGGGAATGGGATCTTACTTGTTAAGCTCACACATGGAGCCCCCAAATTTATGAAAGTTAACTCTGAGGGAAATCCTAAATCCTTGAGGGGTGAAAACCTATTGGTAAAAGCTTTCCCCAGGTGTTCTAGCAGACAGCTCTGAGACATTCTGAGCTGGTATTCCTTAGACACCAGAATTAAGCCAGAGTGTCTCAAAGCTGTGATATGAAAAGTGTACTTTTCTCTAGACTTTTCCCCCTTCCCCCATTATCTCTGGTCCCCCACTTGTACTCTGGGATTATCTCCTTGACAGAAGCTTTGCTTTTTGGTAGAATCAAAGCTAAGACATATAGTACTAGACTCTCACTGGGGGTGAATTAGGATGAGAAGATGTCAGAAACTGAAGCTTTGGGCAATTTGAGATAGCTAAGGCTCTGGCAAGGTGTGGGTCAATCACCAGCATTTCTTGGTGTTCACACACCCATTGATAATAGTGAATGGCAATTTCAGCAACCATGGCCTGACAATAGCAAGATAGCCAAAGGCTCAGCCTGCTCAGAGATGAAGGTCTGCATCATTCCACTAGGCTAGAAACCTAGACAATTATGTCTTATAACTTCAAGACCAGTTTCAGCAGTGAAGACTGCAGTTTACTGTATTAATCCTTATCTATTAAGTCACATGTAGAGATTGTGGCTGACCATCACCTTGAAGACTAGAGGCAGATGGGACTTATTACAGGGCATAGGTGTATCTGAGTGGTACAAAGGATACAGACTGTATGAATTGCTTCTGGATTCCTGACTCACATCCTCTTAGCCTTGTCTCTGATGTCAGTGCACATGTAGTGAGAGTTTGGCTTACCTCATGCTGACATCTTTTTTCAAGTACTGGATGTTTTGCACTTTTGCCTTCAGGTTTTTCCAATGCCATAGTTGCCTCTGGGAAGCCCTCTGTTTGAGCAGGCATGTTCAGTCTGGAAGTATATAGGAATTTATTTACCCCAAAGTAAATCTCAATTAATGAGGGATATGAGCTATAGACAAAAATCATCCATCTTCAGGTAAACGATTCCAAAAGGTATTGTACATCCTCTTTAGAAGATTCCAGGCAGGATTGGGGGCCAGTTGCCTGCAATAGTGATTTTAATAATGAATCTGTGTATTTGCTTGTCCACTATTCCTCACTCTTCCCAGTCACTCACTCCTGCTCCTTATTTACAAGTTTTTGCCTGAGGCAATACCTTTGAGAAAACTCAAGCTAAAAAAAGGTCCTTAAACCCCATTATGGCTCTATCCTCTATTTTCTACCCTATTTTATGCTGCTTCCCTGTTATATGCCAAAGAAATAAATGGAGAAGTAAAAGGGAGGAGCCATCAGCAAAGAATTGAATAGAATTTCCACAAGGACTTAAGCTGCCAATTGAAAGGGTCCACTGAGTAGTCTAGAAAATGGTTAAAAATAGATTGTTTGGAAGTTTTTCTCCATGTCTGTTTTTATCTCTACATCTGGTATACAGCCGTCCTCCTGAGATTTTTCTTTATTATCTTCACGTGCTGAAACTTTTCCTTGGAAGGCTTTAAATTTTTCAGTTCTCTTTTAAATAAACTAAAGGAAGAAGAAAGAAAACAGTTTTTATATTTACCCATATTTAACATTTCTATTGCTATTCACTCTTTAACTATGAGGTTCCATCTGATATAATTTTCTTCAACGTGAATAACTTCTTTTAGGGCAGACTTACTGGGTAATAACTTTTCTTTATTTCCATTCATCTCAAAAAGTCCATTTTCAAAGGCTATTTTTACTGATTATATAATGCTGGTTTGATAGATCTTTTGTTTTTGCTTTTTAAAAAAAATTTCCATGCTTATATATGTTCTACTGTGTTTGTCTCCATTGTGTCTGACGAGAAGCCAGGCATTACTTATAGCATTCTTCTTCTGTATGTAATATGTTCTTTTCACTTTAGGTGCTTTCAAGATTTTCCATTTATATTTGGATTTCAGTAGTTTGATTGTGATGTGCTTAGGTATAGTTTCCTTTATACTTATCCTGCTTAAGGCTCATTGAGCTTTTTGGATATGTAGGTTAATATATTAAACGCATTTGTAAATTTTAGGCCATCATTTCTTCAAATATTTTCTCCCTCATTCTCTCTGTCCTCTCCATGGAAGACTTCAATTATATGGATGTAGACCTCTTGATATTATTCCATAGTGATGAAGGCACTGTTCAATTATTTTTCAATATTTTTTTCTTTTAGCAAATCGATCTTAAAGTTCTTTGCACTGCTCCCCACCCCCCAAAATCTATAATCTGTTTTTAAGTTCATTCAGGAATTTTTCACTCCAGATATTATATGTAGTAGTTCTAGAGTTTTCATTTTGTTCTTTTTTAAATAGCTTTTGTTTTCCTGTTGATACTCCACATCTGTTCACTCTTTACAGTCATAATTTCTCTTAAGTCTTTGAACATATTTATGATAGCTTCTGTAAAGTCCTTTTCTGCTAATTATGACATCTGGGTCATTTCAGAGTTTGCTTTGTCTTGACTACTTTGTGTCTTGACTATAGGTCATATTTTCCTTTTTTCCTAGTTCCTAGTGTTTTTAAATTACATACAAAGCATTGAAGATAATTTGTTGTAGAGATTTTGGGGTCTGTTACAAAGGTCGACAAGAATGTTGATCTTGTTGTGGAAGCACAGCATCAGCTGAAATCAGTTGTTCAGCCTTTCAACAGTTGCTCTCTGCTGGGCTATTTGGAGTCTCCTCCATGTGTGCACAGTTAAGTGGTTAGCCAAGGATTTGAAAAGAGTTTATATGGAGATTCTGGGGCTTTCTCTGTGGTTTCCCCCTTTCAGGGCTTTCTCTTCAATATCCAGTCACTTTGGCATCCCTGAATTCCTTCTCTGACTCCTCAAGTCAGAAAGATTCATTTCTTTACTTCAGCCACCCTGCACCACATGGAGTAAGAAATGTCCTCTGAAGAAAAGCTTTATAAAAGTAAATCTCACCCAATGCAATTGCCTTCGTTCAAGGGTTGAACCACTTCCATCTTGGACTCCTTTTGGCTGTTCTCAAGTATCTTCATATAATTGTTGTTTTTTATACTGCTTCAAAGTTCATAATTGTTATCTGTGGGACGGTTAATACAGGTATTCAGCTATAGAACTAGACTCTACTATTATAAAGCTCTTACCTTGTCACGTATTTCTTTAAAAAAACTTCAGTGGCTCTTCCTTGTCTGTAGAATAAAAACACATTTATCAGACTGTTAGTCTAACAAATGCACGCTATTTAAAAATTTTTCCCCAAAGCAGACCCCATATTCCAGCCAAACTGAACTGGTTTTCAAACATTCTGGTTCACTATGCTCCTTTGCTCATACAATTCTTTAGAATAGCATTTCTCCTATATTTGCATGTCCAAATCCTGACTGTGTTTCAATATCTAACTCAAATGTCAACTCCTCCATGAAAGCTATCCTTATCTCTCCAGTTTGAAGTGACCTCATTTTCCACCAAACTGTCTTTTTATAGTTCATTCTTTCATTCATTTAATAAGTCACTCAGGTGTCAGGAGTCATAATGAGCACACAGGTTTAAAAGATGGATAAAACATAGTCCCTATCCATGAGAAATCTCTGTTCCTATAGTGGCAGAGAAAGTCAAGTCAACAGGAAGGTGATAAGTGCTGCATGCAGAAGTTGCTGTGGGAAGCTTTGCAGTGCATCACAAAGCAGAGCTGAGAAACAGTATCTTTTTTTTTTTTTTTTAAACATCTTTATTGAAGTATAATTGCTTTACAATGGTGTGTTACTTTCTGCTTTATAACAAAGTGAATCAGTTATACATATACATATGTTCCCATATCTCTTCCCTCTTGCATCTCCCTCCCTCCCACCCTCCCTATCCCACCCCTCTAGGTGGTCACAAAGCACCGAGCTGATCTCCCTGTGCTATGCGGCTGCTTCCCACTAGCTATCTGTTTTACATTTGGTAGTGTATATATGTCCATGACACTCTCTCACCCTGTCACATCTCACCCCTCCCCCTCCCCATATCCTCAAGTCCATTCTCTAGTAGGTCTGTGTCTTTATTCCCGTCTTGCCACTAGATTCTTCATGACCTTTTTTTTTTTTTTTCCCTTAGATTCCATATATATGTGTTAGCATACTGTATTTCTTTTTCTCTTTCTGACTTACTTCACTCTGTATGACAGACTCTAACTCCATCCACCTCGTTACAAATACCTCCATTTCATTTCTTTTTATGGCTGAGTAATATTCCATTGTATATATGTGCCACATCTTCTTTATCCATTCATCCGATGATGGACACCTAGGTTGCTTCCATGTCCTGGCTATTGTAAACAGAGCTGCAATGAATATTTTGGTACATGACTCTTTCTGAATTATGGTTTTCTCAGGGTATATGCCCAGTAGTGGGATTGCTGGGTCGTATGGTAGTTCTATTTTTAGTTTTTTAAGGAACCTCCATACTGTTCTCCATAGTGGCTGTATCAATTTACATTCCCACCAACAGTGCAAGAGTGTTCCCTTTTCTCCACACCCTCTCCAGCATTTATTGTTTCTAGATTTTTTGATGATGGCCATTCTGACCAGTGTGAGATGATACCTCATTGTAGTTTTGATTTGCATTTCTCTAATGATTAATGATGTTGAGCATTCTTTCATGTGTCTGTTGGCAATCTGTATATCTTCTTTGGAGAAATGCCTATTTAGGTCTTCTGCCCATTTTTGGATTGGGTTCTTTGTTTTTTTGTTATTGAGCTGCATGAGCTGCTTGTAAATCTTGGAGATTAATCCTTTGTCAGTTGCTTCATTTACAAATATTTTCTCCCATTCTGAGGGTTGTCTTTTGGTCTTGTTTATGGTTTCCTTTGCTGTGCAAAAGCTTTTAAGTTTCATTAGGTCCCATTTGTTTATTTTTGTTTTTATTTCCATTTCTCTAGGAGCTGGGTCAAAAAGGATCTTGCTGTGATTTATGTCATAGGGTGTTCTGCCTATGTTTTTCTCTAACAGTTTGATAGTGTCTGGCCTTACACTTAGGTCTTTAATCCATTTTGAGTTTATTTTTGTGTATGGTGTCAGGGAGTGTTCTAATTTCATACTTTTACATGTACCTGTCCAATTTTCCCAGCACCACTTATTAAAGAGGCTGTCTTTTCTCCATTGTATATGCTTGCCTCCTTTATCAAAGATAAGGTGACCATATGTGCGTGGGCTTATCTCTGGGCTTTCTATCCTGTTCCATTGATCTATATTTCTGTTTTTGTGCCAGTACCAAACTGTCTTGATTACTGTAGCTTTGTAATATAGTCTGAAGTCAGGGAGCCTGATTCTTCCAGCTCCATTTTTCGTTCTCAAGATTGCTTTGGCTATTCGGGGTCTTTTGTGTTTCCATACAAATTGTGAAATTTTTTGTTCTAGTTCTGGGAAAAATGCCAGTGGTAGTTTGATAGGGATTGCATTGAATCTGTAGATTGCTTTGGGTAGCAGAGTCATTTTCACAATGTTGATTCTTCCAATCCAAGAACATGGTATATCTCTCCATCTATTTGTATCATCTTTAATTTCTTTCATCAGTGTCCTATAATTTTCTGCATACAGGTCTTTTGTCTCCTTAGGTAGGTTTATTCCTAGATATTTTATTCTTTTTGTTGCAATGGTAAACGGGAGTGTTTTCTTAATTTCACTTTCAGATTTTTCATCATTAGTATACAGGAATGCAAGAGATTTCTGTGCATTAATTTTGTATCCTGCTACTTTACCAAA
This sequence comes from Eubalaena glacialis, assembly GCF_028564815.1. Lineage (NCBI taxonomy): Eukaryota > Metazoa > Chordata > Mammalia > Artiodactyla > Balaenidae > Eubalaena > Eubalaena glacialis. Next base: position 72,236,178 of record NC_083724.1, read on the forward strand.
TTCATTGATTAGCTCTAGTAGTTTTCTGGTAGCATCTTTAGGATTCTCTATGTATAGTATCATGTCATCTGCAAACAGTGACAGCTTTACTTCTTCTTTTCCAATTTGGATTCCTTTTATTTCTTTTTCTTCTCTGATTGCTGTGGCTAATACTTCCAAAACTATGTTGAATAATAGTGGTGAGAGTGGGCAACCTTGTCTTGTTCCTGATCTTCGTGGAAATGGTTTCAGTTTTTCACCATTGAGGACAATGTTGGCTGTGGGTTTGTCATATATGGCCTTTATTATGTTGAGGAAAGTTCCCTCTATGCCTACTTTCTGCAGGGCTTTTATCATAAATGGGTGCTGAATTTTGTCGAAAGCTTTCTCTGCATCTATTGAGATGATCATATGGTTTTTCTCCTTCAATTTGTTAATATGATGTATCACGTTGATTGATTTGCGTATATTGAAGAATCCTTGCATTCCTGGAATAAACCCCACTTGATCATGGTGTATATTCCTTTTAATGTGCTGTTGGATTCTGTTTGCTAGTATTTTGTTGAGGATTTTTGCATCTATGTTCATCAGTGATATTGGCCTGTAGTTTTCTTTCTTTGTGACATCTTTGTCTGGTTTTGGTATCAGGGTGATGGTGGCCTCGTAGAATGAGTTGGGGAGTGTTCCTCCCTCTGCAATATTTTGGAAGAGTTTGAGAAGGATAGGTGTTAGCTCTTCTCTAAATGTTTGATAGAATTCGCCTGTGAAGCCATCTGGTCCTGGGCTTTTGTTTGTTGGAAGGTTTTTAATCACAGTTTCAATTTCAGTGCTTGTGATTGGTCTGTTCATATTTTCTATTTCTTCCTGGTTCAGTCTCGGCAGGTTGTGCATTTCTAAGAATCTGTCCATTTCTTCCAGGTTGTCCATTTTATTGGCATAGAGTTGCTTGTAGTAATCTCTCATGTTCGTTTGTATTTCTGCAGTGTCAGTGGTTACTTCTCCTTTTTCATTTCTAATTCTATTGATTTGAGTCTTCTCCCTTTTTCTCTTGATGAGTCTGGCTAATAGTTTATCAATTTTGTTTATCTTCTCAAAGAACCAGCTTTTAGTTTCATTGATTTTTGCTATTGTTTCCTTCATTTCTTTTTCATTTATTTCTGATCTGATCTTTATGATTTCTTTCCTTCTGCTAGCTTTGGGGTTTTTTTGTTCTTCTTTCTCTAATTGCTTTAGGTGCAAGGTTAGGTTGTTTATTCGAGATGTTTCCTGTTTCTTGATGTAGGCTTGTATTGCTATAAACTTCCCTCTTAGAACTGCTTTTGCTGCATCCCATAGGTTTTGGATCGTCGTGTCTCCATTGTCATTTGTTTCTAGGTATTTTTTGATTTCCCCTTTGATTTCTTCAGTGATCACTTCGTTATTAAGTAGTGTATTGTGTAGCTTCCATGTGTTTGTATTTTTTACAGATCTTTTCCTGTAATTGATATCTAGTCTCATAGCGTTGTGGTTGGAAAAGATATTTGATATGATTTCAATTTTTTAAAATTTACCAAGGCTTGATTTGTGACCCATGATATGATCTATCCTGGAGAATGTTCCATGAGCACTTGAGAAAAATGTGTATTCTGTTGTTTTTGGGTGGAATGTCCTATAAATATCAATGAAGTCCATCTTGTTTAATGTATCATTTAAAGCTTGTGTTTCCTTATTTATTTTCATTTTGGATGATCTGTCCATTGGTGAAAGTGGGGTGTTAAAGTCCCCTACTATGATTGTGTTACTGTCGATTTCCCCTTTTATGGCTGTTAGTATTTGCCTTATGTATTGAGGTGCTCCTATGTTGGGTGCATAAATATTTACAATTGTTATACCTTCCTCTTGGATCGATCCCTTGATCATTATGTAGTGTCCTTCTTTGTCTCTTGTAATAGTCTTTATTTTAAAGTCTATTTTGTCTGATATGAGAATTGCTACTCCAGCTTTCTTTTGATTTCCATTTGCATGGAATATCTTTTTCCATCCCCTCACTTTCAGTCTGTATGTGTCTCTAGGTCTGAAGTGGGTCTCTTGTAGACAGCATATATATGGGTCTTGTTTTTGTATCCATTCAGCCAGTCTATGTCTTTTGGTGGGAGCATTTAATCCATTTACATTTAAGGTAATTATCGATATGTATGTTCCTATTCCCATTTTCTTAAATGTTTTGGGTTTGTTATTGTAGGTGTTTTCCTTCTCTTGTGTTTCCTGCCTAGAGAAGTTCCTTTAGCATTTGTTGTAAAGCTGGTTTGGTGGTGCTGAACTCTCTCAATTTTGCTTGTCTGTAAAGGTTTTAATTTCTCCATCAAATCTGAATGAGATCCTTGCTGGGTAGAGTAATCTTGGTTGTAGGTTTTTCTCCTTCATCACTTTAAGTATATCCTGCCACTCCCTTCTGGCTTGCAGAGTTTCTGCTGAAAGATCAGCTGTTAACCTTATGGGGATGCCCTTGTGTGTTATCTGTTGTTTTTCCCTTGCTGCTTTTAATATGTTTTCTTTATATTTAATTTTTGATAGTTTGATTAATATGTGTCTTGGTGTGTTTCTCCTTGGATTTATCCTGTATGGGACTCTCTGTGCTTCCAGGACTTGATTAACTATTTCCTTTCCCATATTAGGGAAGTTTTCAACTATAATCTCTTCAAATATTTTCTCAGTCCCTTTCTGTTTCTCTTCTTCTTCTGGGACCCCTATAATTCGAATGTTGGTGCGTTTAATGTTGTCCCAGAGGTCTCTGAGACTGTCCTCAGTTCTTTTCATTCTTTTTTCTTTATTCTGCTCTGCAGTAGTTATTTCCACCATCTTATCTTCCAGGTCACTTATCCGTTCTTCTGCCTCAGTTATTCTGCTATTGATCCCATCCAGAGTATTTTTAATTTCATTTATTGTGCTTTTCATCGTTGCTTGGTTCCTCTTTAGTTCTTCTATGTCCTTGTTAAATGTTTCTTGCATTTTGCATTTCCAAGATTTTGGATCATCCTTACTAGAAACATTATCTTAATAACTGGTGCACCTGCTTTGTGTGTGTGTGTGTGTGTGTGTGTGTGTGTGTGTGTGTGTGTTTTCTTCTGGCTGCACCATGTGGCACGTGGAACTTCCCCGACCAGGGATCAAACCCGTGTCCCTTGCAGTGGAAGCGTGGAGTCCTAACCACTGGACTGCCAGGGAATTCCCTTGTGGGAAGCTTTGAAGAGGGAAGGCCAACTCAGTCTAGGGTAGTAGGGACAGCTCCTTGAGTCAAGTAATCCTAGACCTAACTCTTGAACAATGAATTATCTAGATTAGATACATGGACCAGGAGAGGAGGAACATTCCTGAAAGAGAAAACTACAAATTTGCAGGCAGAGAAGTAGGCATGAATTCTGTATGCTTAGGGAAATGCAAATTATTTATATAACTTGCAAAATGTGCATTATGCATGAGTGGAAAAAATCTGGAGTCATCCTTTTTTCTTCTTTTTTTTCATCCTCCATCTCAAATCCCTCTGAAAGTACATTATCTTCTCTTTAATTCCCATGTTACCATCTTAGTCCAAATCACCATCAACTTTCAATGGACATCGGAAATACCCTAGTAACTGGTTTTCCTGCTTCTATTCTCGTGCCCTTAAACATCAGTTTTCAATCCATTGCCTAAGTGACCTTTGGAACATGTAAACAAGATGATGTTGCTCCCCTGCACATAATCATTCAATAGCTGCCCACTGCACTAAAAACAGAGCCCAAACACCTTGCCATGACCTCCTCGACCTCCTTGACATATCACAAGATATGGGCACTACCTACTACTCTGACCTCATTTTTACACTTTTCTCTGCCTTAACGTGCTTCAGAAGTACTTGGCTTTTTCCTCAATTCTCAAACTCTTCAAGAGTCCCTCTACCAGAGGACCTTGACATTTGCTATTCCCCCTGCCTAGAATGTTCCCCTCCTAATCTTTACAGTTGGCTCCTTCTTGTCTTTAAATTCTTAGGAAAAATATCATCCCCTCAGAGGGGCCTTCACCTCCTCAGTCACATCCTTGCTTTAAATTGTTCAGATCACTTGTGATTATCTCAAATTATTTTATTTGGTTATTTAATATCTCTCTGCCAGCAGACAACATGCTTTTTACAAGCAGGGATGAACTGTATATTCTTCATCCTGCTCTGTGTCCTGGGAGGCTGACTTCTAATAGCTGTATCAGCTGGGCTCTCCTGCCCTCCAGCTTCCAATTGAGTTCATTTAAGCAGAGATCAGACGGCAGGAGGAAAGGCTTAGTGGTAGCTGTGTTTTTCTACCGAAGGTCATAGCTTTTCAGGCAGTTCTCTCCTACAGCTCTTGGATTCATCACTATTTCCTCTCTCTGATGATTTAGGCCTATAGGTGATACATTTTGGCTACTTGGCTTCTCTTCTTAGCTGTTGCTAGACTCAGGATGCTTGTTTCCCCTAATGCTGTCCACATCCTTTACAAATAGACCCTTCATTAAACTCTTTAATTATCTGTTTCAAATACGCCATCTATTTCTTTCTGGGACCTTGAATTTTGTTCTCTAAGGTATTGCTAGTATCTAACACAGAGTCTGGTACAGGTAATGATCAACACCTGTTTGTTGCATGGATGAATGATTGGACTCTTGTTCTGTAATCAGAATCTATTAAGCTGTAAGCTCCTTTAATATTTTAAAACGAGGATTCTATTTTTAAAACTTCTTGAAGAACTAAACTTCTTGAGAGCACAGTCTATGTTTCATTTTAAATCTAAGCCTAAGATATGGTGAAAATGGGCATCTATTTTTTTTCTTTTTTTAAAAAAAATATTTTTCTACTTCTTATACTTTATTTTAAAATTTTATTTGTTTTTTTATTATTTTTATTTTTTGGCTGCGTTGGGTCTTTGTCGCTGCGCGCGGGCTTTCTCTAGTTGCTGCGAGCTGGGGCTACTCATCGTTGTGGTGCGTGGCTTCTCATTGCGGTGGCTTCTCTTGTTGCGGAGCATGGGCTCTAGGCACGTGGGCTTCAGTAGTTGTGGCATGCGAGCTCAGTAGCTGTGGCTTGCGGGCTCTAGAGCACAGGCTCAGTAGTTGTCGTGCACGGGCTTAGGTGCTCTGCGGCATGTGGGATCTTCCCGGACCAGGGCTCGAACCCGTGTCCCCTGAGTTGTCAGGCAGACTCTTAATCACTGCGCCACTAGGGAAGTCCCAATATTTTTTTCTTTAAAGAAGTAATTGTATGTTTGGTTTTCGGAAATACAATGCATTGTTTTTAATATATGCTATTTCCTGGAATATAAATCATGGAATATACCATAAACAACATCTACTTTTACAGATGAAGAAACTGAGGACCAGACCTGAAGAGTGATTGTTCAAGGATACTATGGTACTGCAACCAGTTTTTCCTTTCAGGTTTTTGTCCTCTTGATATTAGATTGTTCCATCAATTATTTAGTGAATCCTCAAGTCAGACTTATCCCAGATCACCTGACGCTTATTAACCATCTTTTTTTTCAGCTGCACAAACTTGCCCTTTCATTCTGGTAACCAAAGCTCTTATAATTCAGAAAAGATTTGGGCACTACCTTGCCACTGAGTTCAGTCTTTCACCAAACGTCCTTCTACAGAGGCCCAGTTAAACTCTGGATAGTACTAAGTATTCTCTCCTAGGTGCTCTGGCCTAGATGGTGGAAGATGGTAGACGGTGAAAGCTGTGGCAATTTACCCACAGCTCCTGCTCCTTCAGATCACTTGCCAGGTGACTCCCCCATCCTGCCTTCTGAAGGGTCAGCCCTCCCCTGAGGTCCAGCTCTCTCAGTTGACCCTATAAGTTTATATAGATATATATGGTATAGGTAGATGCAGGAATAATCCACATAGGATCTTCTTCATTCTAATTAATTGGCTGTGTGTATTATTATGACCTGCTTGTGGGCAAGGACTGAATGTTAAATGCTTTGACTCCTTAGAACCTAGCAGAGTGCTTCAATTCTTAGTAATCATTTAATTCTATTGAATGAAGAAGGAAATTCTTCAAATCATGAACTTTAAACCAACATCATTAAAGTTGTAATGATAAGCTAGCTCATTCTAGGCATGTTCTGGATTGTGAAACTAAAGGAGTAATTTTAAAACTTGGAATAAATACAATAAAATTACACATTATGGTTACAATGATGTATGTATATCTACATAGGGGCAAGAACAAAAAAATAAAATAGGCAGCTTTAGTGTAGTAAAGTTAATGAATAATTTTCATTTCTTTTGCTTTTTTAAAAAAATTATTTTTAAAGGCTTTGTGAAGTGAATACAAGATTGGAGGAAGAAAACTTGGAAGAAAATGATAGGTGAGTAACGACAATGATTAAAGAGCTGTGATAAAGAGAGTTAGAAATCAAGTGGTTTCTGGTTTACAGAATTTCAGAAGAGCCTTGTGTGAGGAGGTTGATCTATGAAGGATGATGACCATCTCCGTTGGGGACCAGACAGGAGGCAACAGGCTTAGGTTACAGCATGAGGGATTTAGATAAGAGAAAAGGAAAAATTTTCAGACAGTGAGATTTGATAGACACTGGAATGTGTAACTGGGGAAGCTTGTGGAATTTCCTTCTCTAGAGGTTTTTTAAAAATAGAACAGCATCTCATCTGCTCAAAGGATGGACTCTATTTGACCTTTCAGAGTATCCACTGAACCCAGAAGGTACACACACCTTAGAGAAGAAAGTAGGCTTGAATGATCCTGGGTAACTTGTGAAATAAAAATGGGGTGAATAAATTTCATGTTTAATTTGATTTATATATATCATATATGTAAATTATGATGGTTATAGTTCTTCCTTTTCCTTTCAGTTGAATATTTTCATTTTTAAGGCCTGGAGTTTAGGGTTTAAGTAAAAATATTGCAGGGAGGGAAGAAGGAAACTATCTTACTTTAGAGCCTATTTTTATAGGGACATAGGTAAGGAGAAAAAAACATTTTGGATAGTTTGATTTTGATTTCACTTCCTAGTCTAAATAAATTTTTTAAAAAACATTGACCTTTCTGGTGGCTTTAATATTTTTTAGGGTAAAAATTTTAAAAATTAACTTAGATCTGTATGTTTCTTTAAGTGTTTTTGGCAGAACTGGTATTCCAAACTGGAAGAGGTTCTCTGTATTTAATTTCCTCTCCGGAAGTTTACCTTCAGAAGTCCAAGTGTGAGGTCAAGCCTTGGTTGCCGGAAATGGTAATGTCCTTTACTGTCTGAGCACCCAGACAGCACTTAATGAAACATCCTACTTTGTGGACATTGGTAAGGATTAAAATGCTTTAACTATTTCCTCTTATTTTGTGATTTGTGATTTCTATATGCAGTCTTGTAAGACTCAAATAAAATTATATGTAAGAGCTGTGTTCTCTGTATTCAGCTATAACTGCAGATTTCCAGTTATAGGTGACATCCCTCTTTTCCTTCCTAAAAACCAAAACGTATTACGGGTCAAAAGGGATATAAATTGTATTCATTATCTACCTCAAGCAAAAACAATTCCAGGGTATTCTAAACTTGATTTCTTTCTAACTCTGTTTTGTTGACCTGAGGGCACTTACAGGTTAAAGCAGTGAATCATAATTTCTCATATTCGTAGAGCTCTTCATATTTGTCAAAGTGCTTACTCAGCTAATATCTAATTTGATCTTAATAAGAACCTCATGAATGTCATGATCTTATAGATGAGAAGATGGAATCTCAATAAGGAGATGTAACTTGCCCAAGATCACAGAACTTGCAAATGCAGAGTCAAAATACTTCTGATTTCAACATCTGTGTCTCTTCCATTGTATCAGGCTATGCTGTCTGTGAAAAATCTTTGCTTTCCTGGTGTTTTATTTTTTTCACCATTGATGAGATCTTTGCCTCTGATTCATTCTGAACCAAAATTATACTGAGACCATTACACTAATGTTATTATTACCAAATAGAAAATTGTGCTATCATTCTCGTGGAATAAAACACCAAAGGTTTAAAAAATTTTTGCCATTCCACATATTAAGTCATGTAAATTCTGATAGGACACTCCATATGGAGATTACAACCTATTCTAATTCATACTAGCTATTGATTATTAAGCAGCATTTTGTTTTTATTACAAAACTTACTTTAAGTATTGCATCAGTCTCTGACAATGTTGAACACAACTTCTACATCCCCAGCTCTCTGTCCTGGGTGTCTTTAGGGTACAGTGGCTTTATTTCCTTCTCTAACATTTCGGAAGTTTGTTTAATACTGACTCAGAGGAAGCATTCTAGCTGAGTCCTCACATGGTCTTGTTTACAGCTCCGGAGTGCACATAATAGATAAGCTACTGATTTCCACAAGACCCCCCGCACTTCCTGGGTGTGTGGGTGTGTGTGCTTGCGCCTGTGAATTAAGATTGTGCAATCTCCCTGCTTAGCTGCATCAAGTTGCAAAGTCATTTCACATCTCTTAAACATTTCTCTAGCAAGCCTAATTTCATAACCCCAAAACCATTGTATTCCATAGGAGGTGTGTTGGTAACTAGTAATTAACACTGAAAAGCCCATGAGTTTATAACAAGATCAAACCTGATATTGAGGCAAGGAGTAGAGAAATTTGCCTAAGGAAATATTGTGAAATAAAGCTGCAAATGGCCATAGATGAACACTGTTCCATCTGCAGGATTTCTTTCCTTGATCATAATTATAACTACTACTTGTCTAGTTATATGGCAAGAACTTTGTTAGGTCAGCATCATCTTATTTGATTCTAATGGTAGCCCTGAAAGATAAATATGGCTAAAGGAATTTTGTAGAAGACAACCAGATAATTCAAATAATGTGTTCTGTGTTGCCCTGATCTCTCTTTGGTTCCTTTTTGATGTTACTCTGCACGAAATTTAATTGTAGGTTACATAAGGTATAGTAGAATTTATTAGAAGAACTGCCTCTGTATATTAAGGGGGTTTGGGCTAAAGATGTTTGGAGGATGGTGATAGTGGGCTGAGGATGGCTCCATTAAACTCTTGAATATTTCAGGGAAAGTGGATCTAAGGCAGAAATGTCACATAGACCTCAGATCATTCTTACCTGGAGACAGAGAATGTGTGCATGAATGTGTATGTAATCTGTCTTGGGCATAGTACTGAAATGATTAAATCCATCATGAACAAGAACTGAACATTAAAAATCCAGAAGCAGATTTTCTTTAACCAACTCTTTGCATCAAAACCGAGCAACATTTATTATCTCAAGATTGTGCTTACCAAATTTAGGCATTCTTTGTAACTCAGTTTTTAAAAGCCATCATAATTTCTTCCCTTTGTTTTCTCTTTCCAGCTGCTGCTGCTTCTGAATTATGAGGCTTGCCATGCATCACTTCTGCAGTGGATAGCTTTATTTTTGCAAAGTGTATGGAATGAAGTTTGCGGGGATGTAGACTGCAGGCACTGAAAGACCTAAATCAATGTGTAAGAATGACCACAGGCACCAGACGTGGGTGTATTTATCCGTTTGTCTCATTACTAAGAGGTTTTAGTTCCAAAAAATATCCGGAAGGATTTAGTTTTGGGGAAGTGGGGAGGGAGAAGGAGTGGAATAAGATTTTTGAATTTTTAAACAATTTATTTGAGCTCCCTATTGATATATTCTGTTTTCTTTGCATCAGAATCAGAATTTCTTAAGGGACACTTAAAGATTTTCATACCAGTGTCCACAGGCATTAGAAAGTTGATTTTGAAATTTATTTAGTGTGTTAATAAAAAGGCATTTTCTTTCAAAGGAAACTGGAAATTGCAAAGTTTAAATATTAGTTATTAAAACAGCAATTAAGACTTTTTGTGGCCAAGAAATACACTTGTCTTGGTGGCACATGCTTTGCTCCACTTTCAAGCTAATTGTGTTTATGTAGTTCTAGCTGATGTTCTACTTGTCAAAGAGGTCATGTAGTTTCATTGATAGAGGATATATGATAGAGGATATATACTCTCTTTGCAGAGCCAGAATAGGACAGTGGTGAAGCTATTCAGTTCTGGAGTCAGACTGCTTGGGTTAAAATCCAAGCTCTGTCTCTATCAAATTTTGTGACCTTGGCAAGTTAGTTAAGCTCTCTGTGCCTCTGTTTATTTATTTGTAAAACAGGGACGATAATAATATGACCTATCTTGTGGGGTTATTTTGAAGATTAAAATGAAAGAATCATGACAAGCACTTGACACGTAGTAAGAGATCAATATATGTAATTCTTCAAAATTTACATGTAGTCATATTCACCTCTTTCTGGTGTACAGTTCTATGAGTTTTAATACATGCATAGATTATTATAATCACTAACACACCAACACAATAGGATACAGGCTAATTTCAACACCCCAAAGAATTCCCTTACGCTGTCTCTTTCTGGTCAGACACTAGTGCCACTCCCCTCCCTCCCCCAGATCCTAGCCCCTGGCTACCACTGATGTGTTTTCTGTCCCTATGGTTTTGCCCTTTTTCAGAATGTCATACAAATGGGATCATACTGTATGTGATCCCATACAGTATGGGATCCCTTTTGAGACTGACACCTTTTACTTAGCATAATGCCTTTGTGGTACAACCTGATTTATATAGAATCTTATCTGAAGAGCTGACTTCATGGAAAAGGGATTGGGTGAGAGTTTTTTTTAAGGATCATTAAAGGGAAGGAAAGCTCAGATTAATATTATCCAAAAGGAGAGTCTGTCTTAGCATGAGAAAGGAAATTTTCAGAGTTATCAAAATATCTAAATAGGATGCATCTTCAAGAGGAAGTTATGTCCCTGTCATTAAGGGTCTAGAGACATAAGCTGAAAAGCCACTTGGAAGGCAAGGTGTAGAAAGATATGAGTCAAATATAAATTAACCGAGAGAAAAGTGTGTTTGTGTATGGAGGCTTGGAGTGGGGCAAGGTGTTGGAAGGTCACAAATAATCCCAAATAATCTGTAAACGTAGTCATATTAGCTCTGTATCATGTGTGCAAATTAACTATTGTTGAATGCAGAGGGGACTTGGGCCCTAATCACCTCCATGGCTGTATAACTGGACAGGCTAGCCAGCTGCTATTATAAAATAGAGGAGTAGCCTTAACCAGAATTGGTAGAGAGAGCACAGTGGGGTGGGGAGATAGCAAGACTGAAGGAAGGGAAGGAATTGTGGTGGAGGCTGAGCAGACAAAGCTGCAACTGGCGCGGCTGGAGTTGTAGGTCAATGCACTGCATATGTGGTCCCAGGGGCAGCAATTATCATCATATTCTACAACTATCATGTGTCTTCTCCTAATTTACACACACAGACACACATATTTATGCACACACATAATATATTATGTGTGTGAATGTATGTTTTTAACTTGATCTATCTTTATTTTGCAAATCAGGTAACTTGCTCCCAGAAAATGGGAAGTCTACCATATCAGCTACGATTTCCTGCAAATCAGGTAACTTGCTCCTAGAAAATGGAAAGTCTACCATATCAGCTACGTTTTTCTGCAAATCAGGTAACTTGCTCCTAGAAAATGGAAAGTCTACCATATCAGCTAAGATTTTCTGGGCATACACTAGGGCAATTTATATGCTATTTAATTTAATCCGTGAGTCAATAGCCTGTGGGAGAAATTACTTTTTCCATTTGATAGATGAGAAGATTGAGGTTCTGAGAGGTGAAGTGACTGTACCCAGAGAAACAGAGACAGTGAATAAAGGCAGAGCCAGATTTTGTTGTGTCTGTTTATCTTTAAGGTCTAGGCCTTTGCCTTTGCTGGGCTTTTGCCTTTACTCTGCTTTCACTTGATGATGAGAATGGTCGGATTTGGAGACTTTCTATTTGAAAATCCATGACCCAATTTTAAATATGAGGGAACAAAATATATTATAAAGTGTATTCTATAATGATACTTTCTCTTTGTATGTTTGTTGTTATTATTATTAGTGGTGATGATACCTTACAACCACAGTTACCAACTGAACTTAGCAAGAAGTTTAGGAAAGGAACACTAAGCTGTGGAAAAATCTTATAATCAGAAGACCTAAGTTAAAATTTCAGTTCTGTTCTTTATAGCTGCCTGATCTCTCTAAGCTTTGTGTTTGTTGGTGAATTTAAAGTGATAATACCGACTTCCCAGGGTTACTGTATGATTTAAATGAGAAAATGTATGGGTAAATGCTTAGCTATGCTTATCACATGGTAAGCATTTAATAGGAGTTTGAGAAATTAGATGAAAATATAATTAAGAAAGACTTTTAATTTCAAGACGTAAGCATAAGAATATAGGATATGGGAGGTTGATTCAAGATGGCGGAGTAGAAGGGTGTGCGCTCACTCCCTCTTACAAGAGCACCGGAACCACAACTAACTGCTGAACAATCATTGAAAGGAAGACACTGGAACTCACCAAAAAAGATACCCCACATCCAAAGACAAAGGAGAAGCCGCAACAAGACGATATTCAAGAACATGGAAGATATACTGCCTTCTACATAATTTGCAATCGAAGACAGAAAAAAAAAGACATAAGCCTTGTGGCTGACAGAGTCTTGGTGCTCCAGCCGGGTGTCAGGCCTGTGCCTCTGAGGTGGGAGAGCCGAGTTCAGGACATTGGTCCACCAGAGACATCCCGGCTCCACATAATATCAAACGGCGAAAGCTCTCCCAGAGATCTCCATCTCAACACTAAGACCCAGCTCCACTCAACAACCAGCAAGCTACAGTGCTGGACACCCTATGCCAAACAACTACCAAGACAGGAACACAACCCCACCGATTAGCAGAGAGGCTGCCTAAAATCATAATAAGGTCACAGACAACCCAAAACACACCACCGGATGCTGTCCTTCCCACCAGAAAGACAAGATCCAGCCTCATCCTCCAGAACACAGGCACCAGTCCCCTCCACCAGGAAGCCTACACAACCCACTGAACCAACCTTAGCCACTGGGGGCAGACACCAAGAACAATGGGAACTATGAAACTGCAGCCTACGAAAAGGAGACCTCAAACACAGTAAGTTAAGCAAAATGAGAAGACAGAGAAATACACAGCAGATGAAGGAGCAAGGTAAAAACCCACCAAACCAAACAAATGAAGAGGAAATAGGCAGTCTACCTGAAAACGAATTCAGAATAATGATAGTAAAGATGATCCAAACTCTTGGAAAGAGAATGAAGAAAATACAAGAAACGCTTAACAAGGACCTAGAAGAACTAAAGCGCAAACAAACAATGATGAACAACACAATAAATGAAATTTAAAATTCTCTAGAAGGAATCAATAGCAGAATAACTGAGGCAGAAGAACGGATAAGTGACCTGAAGATAAAATAGTGGAAATAACTACCACAGAGGAGAATAAAGAAAAAAGAATGGAAAGAACTGACGACAGTCTTAGAGACCTCTGGGACAACATTAAATGCACCAATATTCGAATTATAGGGGTCCCAGAAGAAGAAGAGTAAAAGAAAGGGACTGAGAAAATATTTGAAGAGATTATAGTTGAAAACTTCCCTAATATGGGAAAGGAAATAGTCAATCAAGTCCAGGAAGCACAGAGAGTCCCATACAGGATAAATCCAAGAAGAAATATGCCAAGACACATATTAATCGAACTATCAAAAATTAAATACAAAGAAAAAATATTAAAAGCAGCAAGAGAAAAACAACAAATAACATACAAGGGAATCCCCATAAGGTTAACAGCTGATCCTTCAGCAGAAACTCTGCAAGCCACAAGGGAGTGGCAGGACATATTTAAGTGATGAAAGGGAAAAACCTACAACCAAGATTACTCTACCCAGCAAGGATCACATTCAGATTTGATGGAGAAATTAAAACCTTTACAGACAAGCAAAAGCTAAGAGAATTCAGCACCACCAAACCAGCTTTACAACAAATGCTAAAGGAACTTCTCTACGCAGGAAACACAAGAGAAGGAAAACACCTACAATAACAAACCCAAAACATTTAAGAAAATGGTAATAGGAACATACATATCAATAATTACCTTAAATGTAAATGGATTAAAAGCTCCCACTAAAAGACATAGACTGGCTGAATGGATACAAAAACAAGACCTGTATATATGCTGTCGACAAGAGACCCACTTCAGACCTAGGGACACATACAGACTGAAAGTGAGGGGATGCAAAAAGATATTCCATGCAAATGGAAATCAAAAGAAAGCTGGAGTAGCAATTCTCATATCAGACAAAATAGACTTTAAAATAAAGACTATTACAAGAGACAAAGAAGGACACTACGTAATGATCAAGGGATCAATCCAAGAAGAAGTATAACAATTGTAAATATTTACACACCCAACATAGGAGCACCTCAATACATAAGGCAAATGCTAACAGCCATAAAAGGGGAAGTTGACAGTAACACAATCATAGTAGGGGACTTTAACACCCCACTTTCACCAATGGACAGATCATCCAAAATGAAAATAAATAAGGAAACACAAGCTTTAAATGATACATTAAACAAGATGGACTTCATTGATATTTATAGGATATTCCACCCAAAAACAACAGAATACACTTTCTTCTCAAGTGCTCATGGAACATTCTCCAGGATAGATCATATCTTGGGTCACAAATCAAGCCTTGGTAAATTTAAGAAAATTGAAACAGTATAAAGCATCTTTTCCGACCACAAGGCTATAAGACTAGATATCAATTATAGGAAAAAATCTGTAAAAAATACAAACACATGGAGGCTAAACAATACAATACTTAATAACCAAGAGATCACTGAAGAAATCAAAGAGGAAATCAACAAATACCTAGAAACAAATGACAATGAAAACATGACGACCCAAAACCTATGGGATGCAGCAAAAGCAGTTCTAAGAGGGAAGATTATAGCAATACAATCCTACCTCAAGAAACAAGAAACGTCTCAAATAAACAACCTAACCTTACACCTAAAGCAATTAGAGAAAGAAGAACAAAAAAAAACCCAAAGTTAGCAGAAGGAAAGAAATCATAAAGATCAGATCAGAAATATATGAAAAAGAAATGAAGGAAACAATAGCAAAGATCAATAAAACTAAAATCTGGTTCTTTGAGATGATAAACTTAACTGATAAACCATTAGCCAGACTCATCAAGAAAAAGAGGGAGAGGACTCAAATCAACAGAATTAGAAATGAAAAAGCAGAAGTAACAACTGACACTGCAGAAATACAAAGGATCGTGAGAGATTACTACAAGCAACTATATGCCAATAAAATGGACAACCTTGAAGAAATGGACGAATTCTTAGAAATGCACAACCTTCCGAGACTGAACCAGGAAGAAATAGAAAATATAAACAGACCAATCACAAGCACTGAAATTGAGACTGTGATTAAAAATCTTCCAACAAACAAAAGCCCAGGACCAGATGGTTTCACAGGCAAATTCTATCAAACATTTAGAGAAGAGCTAACACCTATCCTTCTCAAACTCTTCCAAAATATAACAGAGGGAGGAACACTCCCAAACTCATTCTATGAGGCCACCATCACCCTGATACCAAAACCAGACAAAGATGTCACAAAGAAAGAAAACTACAGGCCAATATCACTGATGAACATAGATGCAAAAATCCTCAACAAAATACTAGCAAACAGAATCCAACAGCACATTAAAAGGAATATACACCATGATCAAGTGGGGTTTATCCCAGGAATGCAAGGATTCTTCAATATACGCAAATCAATCAATGTGATACACCATATTAACAAACTGGAGGAGAAAAACCATATGATCATCTCAATAGATGCAGAGAAAGCTTTCGACAAAATTCAACACTCATTTATGATAAAAACCCTCCAGAAAGTAGGCATAGAGGGAACTTACCTCAACATAATAAAGGCCATATATGACAAACCCACAGCCAACATCGTTTTCAATAGTGAAAAACTGAAACCATTTCCACTAAGATCAGGAACAAGACAAGGTTGTCCACTCTCACCACTATTATTCAACATAGTTTTGGAAGTATTAGCCACAGCAATCAGAGAAGAAAAAGAAATAAAAGGAATCCAAATGGGAAAAGAAGAAGTAAAGCTATCACTGTTTGCAGATGACATGACACTATTCATAGGGAATCCTAAAGATGCTACCGGAAAACTACTAGAGCTAATCAATGAATTTGGTACAGTAGCAGGATACAAAATTAATGCACATTAATTTGCATTCCTGTACACTGATGATGAAAAATCTGAAAGAGAAATTAAGGAAACACTCCCATTTACCATTGCAACAAAAAGAATAAAATACCTAGGAATAAACCTACCTAAGGAGGTAAAAGACCTGTACTCAGAAAACTATAAGACACTGATGAAAGAAACTAAAGATGATACAAACAAATGGAGAGATATACCATGTTCTTGGATTGGAAGAATGAACATTGTGAAAATGACTATACTCCCTAAAGCAATCTACAGATTCAATGCAATCCTTATCAAACTACCAATGGCATTTTTCACAGACCTAGAACCAAAAATTTCACAATTTGTATGGAAACACAAAAGACCCCGAAGAGCCAAAGCAATCTTGAGAAAGAAAAACAGAGCTGGAGGAATCAGGCTCCTGGACTTCAGACTATACTACAAAGCTACAGTAATCAAGAGAGTATGGTACTGGCACAAAAACAGAAATATAGATCAATGGAACAGGATAGAAAGCCCAGAGATAAACCCACACACATATGATCACCTTATTTTTGATAAAGGAGGCCAGCATATACAGTGGAGAAAAGACAGGCTCTTCAATAAGTGGTGCTGGGAAAACTGGACAGCTACATGTAAAAGAATGAAATTAGAACACTCCCTAACACCATACATAAAAATAAACTCAAAATGGATTAAAGACCTAAATGTAAGGCCAGACACTATCAAACTCTTAGAGGAAAACATAGGCAGAACACTCTTTGACATAAATCATAGCAAGATCCTTTTTGACCCACCTCCTAGAGAAATGGAAATAAAAACAAAAATAAACAAATGGGACCTAATGAAACTTGAAAGCTTTTGCACAGCAAAGGAAACCATAAACAAGACCAAAAGACAACCCTCAGAATGGGAGAAAATATTTGCAATGAAGCAACTGACAAATGATTAATCTCCAAAATTTACAAGCAGCTCATGCAGCTCAATATCAAAAAAACAAAGAACCCAATCCAAAAATGGGCAGAAGACCTAAATAGACATTTCTCCAAAGAAGATATACAGATTGCCAACAAACACATGAAAGAATGCTCAACATCATTAATCATTAGAGAAATGCAAATCAAAACTACAATGAGATATCATCTCACACAGGTCAGAATGGCCATCATCACAATATCTACAAACAATAAATTCTGGAGAGGGTGTGCTGACAAGGGAACCCTCTTGCACTGTTGGTGGGAATGTAAATTGATACAGCCACTATGGAGAACAGTATGGAGGTTCCTTAAAAAACTAAAAATAGAACTACCATACGACCCAGCAATTCCACCACTGGGCATATACCCTGAGAAAACCATAATTCAAAAAGAGTCACGTACCACAATGTTCATTGCAGCTCTGTTTACAATAGCCAGGACATGGAAGCAACCTAAGTGTCCATCGACAGATGACTGGATAAAGAAGATGTGGCACATATATACAATGGAATATTACTCAGCCATAAAAAGAAATGAAATTGAGTTATTTGTAGTGAGGTGGATGGACCTAGAGTCTGTCATATAGAGTGAAGTAAGTAAGAAAAAGAAAAACAAATATCGTATGCTAACACATATTTATGGAATCTGAAAAAAAAAAAAAGGTTCTGAAGAACCTAGGGCAGAATAGGAATGAAGACACAGACATAGAGAATGGACTTGAGGACATGGGGAGGGGGAAGGGTAAGCTGGGACGAAGTGAGAGAGTGGCATGGACTTATATATACTACCAAATGTAAAATCGATAGCGAGTGGGAAGCAGCTGCATAGCACAGGGAGATCAGCTTGGTGCTTTGTGACCACATAGAGGGGTAGGATAGGGAGGGTGGGAGGGAGGGAGATGCAAGAGGGAAGAGATATGGGGATATATGTATATGTATAGCTGATTCACTTTGTTATAAAGCAGAAACTAACACACCATTGTGAAGCAATTATACTCAATAAAGATGATAAAAAAAAGAATAAAGAATATGGTTTTATTTATTTGGACTGTAGTCTGTTTGGGGCTCTGGTCTATACTTGGAGATTTTAGAGTAGAATACACATGACTATTCTATTTATATTCAACTAAATCTTACGCATGTAAGTATGAATCTAGTTAGATCAACAAGGCATACACTGAATGAATTAAAGTATGGGATGGTATATAGATATCCAAGATAGTTCACACCTAAAGATATATAACCTTTACACCATTATTCTCTCCTTTTAATTGCATTCATATTGAGACTAATAAATCTCTCTGGAGATTTCATTACTAAAAGTGAAAAAAGCCAAGCTGGGCTGAGAAGTTATTTGTATCTGCTTTAGTTTAGTACATATTATTTTCACTTGAACCTCTTCTCTCTGATTTGAGAGAAATGCAAATATGAGCAGTCAAGAAATCTATGTTCCACTAGAATTCAACCGTCATAAAATTTGCTGGCTGTGGCTGCATTAGGCTGCATTATTCCATTTCAAGACTGGCATTTTCCACCTTTTTAGTAGCACTTTTTCTGCTATTTATTTGAAATTCAGTTCTACTCACCAAGTATCTTTATTGAAAGCTTGCTCTTACTCGTGTTCCACATGCTGGAACTTGTTGACACAAGGGAGGAAGCCAGGCACACCAAGTGAGGACAGAAGTTTGGGAAGCCAGCTAGGAATCGGCCCCTGGCTGGGCAGAAGAGAAGAGAAGGCAGCGTGGGTAAAACTGAGGATTGATGATTATGAGAGCAGGGCTGTCAGCTGTACATAGCCGCAAAGTTGTTAACGCAGCAGGAGGGAGGGCAAGCGCTCCAAATTACTGATGGAAGCCTGGCTGCTTCCCCAAGCCCCAGCTGTTTCATCCCTCCTTGCTGCACTGAGGCACGGGTTGCGCGCTCCTCCATCTTTTTAAAGGCACAGATCACAGCTTCCGATACCAGAGAAGAGAAGAGAGTTTACACAGAGCTCACTTGTTGAAAGTATTTTTAAGGATCACTTAAAGCACAATATCTGTGCCCTATTTGTTTACAACTGCAGTGGGGATTTTTTTTTCTCTTCTACTTAGAATTCCTCATTATGCAGGTGAAGCCAAGTTGGTAGTTGCCAAAGAGGCACAAAGTAATGAAGTTAGATTTTAGTCTATCCCATACTTCAGTCAAATTGACCATACAGAATTGAAATTAATTGCAAAATGTTTAATTCCATTAATGATGCAGAGCTCCCAAAAGCTAAACAAAAGCTTTTGTGTGTGTGTTTTTTTTTTAACTCACCAGCTGGCAGGTTGTATAATTTCCATCTGTATTAAAAGTGGACATCTTGGGCTTCCCTGGTGGCGCAGTGGTTGGGAGTCCGCCTGCCAATGCAGGGGACACGGGTTCGTGCCCCGGTCCGGGAGGATCCCACATGCCGCCGAGCGGGTGGGCCCGTGAGCCACGGCTACTGAGCCTGCGCGTCTGGAGCCTGTGCTCCGCAACGGGAGAGGCCGCGGCGGTAACAGGCCCGCGCACCGCGATGAAGAGTGGCCCCCGCTCGCCGCAACTGGAGAAAGCCCTTGCACGGAAACGAAGACCCAACACAGCAAAAATAATAAATAATAAAAGTGGACATCTTTACTGCAGAAATTACTGAAAAAGACATGTCAAATATCTTCAGCAACTTCCCAATGAAATCATTGTTACTTTTTTTTTTAAAAAGACAGTATTCTGGGCATTATCAACATTTAATTTAAAAAACACACTGTTTTTTATATTTTACAAGAATATCTCACCTACAAGATATAGATGTTATTATGTTCATTTTGCAGCAGAGGAGACAGGATCAGAGAAGTTAAGGGCTTCGTCCAAGAACACACAGCCAGTAGATAAATAAAACCAGATTCTGAATCTCTGTACACTGACTCCAGAGTCTTTGCTCTCTTTTCTAGAGCACATAGACTTTGTGTAGATGCTAATAAAATGCTGGATGATATAGATGATACACTATATCTGATAAAAATTTACTGTCCCCATTATAATAATCTCTTGCCCTCTCCTTGTTTGTCTCATTTCCTATCCTAGTTTGTTTAACAAGTCTCTTCACTAGGTACAAAATCATAATAATATAGTACAGGCACAAAATTCAACAGTAAGAGGGAGCCGTGTTATCAAGAAAGCCAGGAACATACAAGAGTACGATATGAAGAGATTTATTACGTGTCAGGGTATACTAAACCCGAAAAAAAATTTTTTAATGAAAAAAAGAAATGATTGGCTTATTATTTGGGAAGTAATAAAGTAAGATCCCAATTGACCCCATAAGCCATACACCAAGGTGAAATCTAGATAAATTAAAAAGAAAAAGAAAAAGTAAAGTCATTAAAAAAAACTATAAGAAAATGAATCTACCTCATCTTAGGAGAGGAGAAGAATTTTTAAGCATAAAGACAGTGAAAGAAAGCACAGACAAAAGTCTATAGATGTGATTACATAAAAATTTACTTCTGAAAATTCAAAACATAAACAAAATAAAAATCAAATAAATGAGAAATATTTGGCAGCAGATTAAGAAGAGCTGCTATTTTTCATATTTAAAAAAAGCCCTTACAAATCAAAGACAAAAATCACTGACTGCAATAAAAAAAATGAACAAAGGATATAACCAGACAATTCAGTGAAGAAGAAATATGTGACAAATTTTAATTAAAAGATTTCAACCCATTTCTTAAGAAAAGCATTAACTAAAACAAGATACCCCTTATCTATCAAAATAGAATGAATGTTTCAAAATATATATTCAATTTTGGTGATGGTCTGGTGAGATGGACGCATACATATTGGTGGGGTTAATAAACTGGTGCAGACTTTCTGCAGAGCCCTTAAATTTTTTTTTTCTAAGAACCTCAAAGAAGTTCATGCCTTTGACCTCATAATTCTCTTTCTAGGAATATAGTCTGTGGTTTTAGTAAAAATTTCAAACAAAGATACACACACACAAAGATTTTTACTTCAATATTTTAGGAAAATTTTTATTACGGAAAATGTTATACCAATATAAAAGTAGAGAAAATACTACAACGAATCTCTATGTACCATTATCCAGCTTCAACAATTAGTAATATTTTCCTAGTCTTGTTTCATCTGTTTCTGCTCTCTCTGTCTCTGTCCCTGTCTCTTTCTCTTTCTCTTTCTCCAGGAGTATTTTAAAGCAAATCCAAGGCATCTTATTTGCTCTGTAAATACTTCAGTATGATAAAAGCTTTAAGAAGTATCCAAAGGCTGTTATTAAGTCTAAGAGAATTGAATGGATTTATGTTCAAATTTCTTCATTGTCTCAAGAATGTTTTTCTCATAATTGTTTTGTTCACATTAGAATCCAAAAGAGGTCTGCACAATACATATGTTGATATTATGTCTTTTAAGTTTCTTCTAATGTATAACAGTTCCCCCCTTCCTCTTTCGCCTTTATTTATTTGAGAAATAAACTAGGTCATCTGTCCTGTAGAATGTCCCATGTTCTAGATTTAGCTGATGTTTGCTTCATGGTTTCATTCATTTTTTTTTCTAGCCCTCTTATTTCCTGTAAACTTGTACTTAGGGTGAGGCTGATTAGAGTCAGGCTTATTTTTATTTTTTGGCAAGAGTACTGTATGTGTGGTGTTTTGTACTTCCTGCTGTATCATGCGCAAAATTTCTGGTTGCCCCACTTTTACTGATGCTAAGATCAATTTGTAGTTTCTGGTGAGCCTTTTTATCAAGTTCCCTTTTGACTTTTTACATAATTGCTAGTTATAACATTCATTAATGATAATTGCCTACATTCATTATTTCATTAGATTTTTTAAAATTCACATATAGTTGATTTACAACATTAGTTTCAGGTAGACAGCATAGTAATTCAGTATTTTACAGATTATATGCTATTAAAAATTAATACAAGATAGTGGCTATAATTCCCTGCTATACAATATATCCTTGTTGCTCGTCTATTTTATATATAGTAGTTTGTGTCTTAATCCCATACCACTAGTTTGTCCCTCCCCCTTCCCTCTCCCCTTTGGTAACCACTAGTTTGTTTTGTAAAGATACATGCACCCCAATGTTCTTTAGAATTTACAAAATGGTATTTTTCTAATTCTGCTAATTCTTTTGCATTAATTAAACTGGAAATTTTCTATAAAGAAAAACCTTTCCTCTTCAACAATTTGGTTACCCTAAAATAATTCACGCAGGAAAGGCATGATACGTGCTTGATTCTTTCCCTTATTTATCAATTTTCAGAGTAATGTGTTAATGCTCTTGCTACCTCTATTCATTGATTTATAATGGTGCAATCTGGAAACAACATAAATGTCCAGCGGTAGAAGATACCCTATGGTATATTTGTGCTATAAATATTGTGCAGCCTTTAAAAGAATGTTTAATAACATAGAAAAATATTTCAGATAAAATATTAAGTGAAAAAAGACACAGAAATGTGCATATGGTGTGATCCAAATATTATCTACAATACACGCATTGTAAAGTCCTGTCTCAGCCTCAGACATGATTACCATAGGACAGTGAGTTTTAGGGTCTTTAAATTTCTATATTTATTTTCCATAGACCTTCCTATGAAATACATTACTTTTATCATTAAAAGAAAATGTAAATTTATTTAAAGGAAACGTCTCTGGATAAGTCATACTCAAAGAGAACTGTGGATGGTGATCTTAGCTCCAGCTTTGACTTCTATTGTAACTTTGGATCTCCTCTCCTACATCTAAATGAGTCTTTATGGTGCTAACCAAACAATTGTAGAGATTCTAAATGTGCTCAATTCTGTAGACTTGGAGACTTCTTTTTCTGTTAAACATAACACTCTCTGTTGACTCACATAATAAGTAGAATGAGGTCTATTAAACTGGCATGCTCAACTCAACTTGATCAGTTCAGAAGACAGCCAAACTAAATTTCCTGTTTTTGTTTCTTTCACATGGTGTGTGTGTGTGTGTGTGTTTTATCAACTGGTCCATTAGTCCATATCAGATGAACAAATGGACCACAATCTCAAGATTGCATTCCTTGTCAAGGCCTGTTTAACATACAAAATTTGTTTGTTGCTTAGTTTCAAGATGAGTGAAAGGGAACAAACACACTAGCTTTGATTTTGACAAGTTCTAAATGATCTCCAAGAAAGTATTTGATTCTACAGGGACCTCCCTGAGGCCTAGGTCCTACCTCTGTAAAATGGGGATCAGATGGTTTGACTCTTAGGGTTGTTTCCAGCACAATGTATGTAAAACTCTTGGCACAATCCTCAGCGATTAGCAGGTCCTCAACAATGCTAGTTTGCTCTTCTCTCTTCCCAAAGAGAAAGGGAAGCAGTCTTTTCCCTTTTTACTATATTCTAATATTAGGAGTAGATTCGGGGGTCAGGCTATCTAGATTCAAGTCCAGCTCCACTCCTGGCTTTGGGCAAGTGATATAAATGAAAGTTTTGTGCCTCAGTTTACTTATCTGAAAATATGGAAAATAATAGTTCCTATTTATAGGCTGCTGTGCATATCAAATGAGTTAGTAAATGCAGAGTGCTTAGAACTTTTTCTGCCACAGACTGGGAACTATATGGTGTAAACTATTATCTTTATTATCTGCCTAAAGGAATGGAATTTCCAAGCCCACAGTTCAAGGCATTTCCCCCTTGGATGATGCGTGAGATACACTGACCACTTCTTACTTTTTACTTCTCTTTTTCTAGGTCTTATATAGTTCTTCTTCCTTCCGTTGATATATTTAATACAGCCGCACAATCCAGATTTTACTTAATTAGGTCAAGGTTTCCTCCTGTGATTATAATTGATTAGAATTATGTGAGGTTTATCCCCTTTTCCTTGTCCCTTTTCCTCATCGTTGTTGTGATGGTAGTGGTGGTGGTGGTCACTGTCCTGTGTGTGTGTGTGTGTGTGTGTGTGTGTGTGTGTCTGTGTGTTGTGGCCCTGAGGTATTGTGGTACAACCACCCTGATGGACTTTTATGTAGCTGCAACTTTCCACACATTCATTTTAGGACTAATCTTTTGTTGGGAAATTTCTACAGATTTTTGCTTTGTTATGGGACATTTTATTAGTATCTGTCTCAGAGGGTAAACATTGTACTATGCTTGGTGAGGGGTGGGAATGGAATAACCTAAGTTCTTCCAAACATGTTGACAACAGAGGATTATTAGACAGGTTTAGGACAGGGTGTTATATAACTCAGACACAGGGAACAACCACATGGCCAAATTATTCAGGAATAGGACGACCTAAGCAGAGCTCAGGGAGCACTAGATCCCAAATGGGAACATTATTCTCAGATTACAGGGACTGTATCAGGAAACATTTTCCATTCAAACTGAAGAACATAACAATAGATCTAAAGTAGATGTACTATACCCTCTGTGGCAGTAACCTAAGAGATAATTTTTAAATGTGTTGCTAATGAGACCAAGATGTCTTTTCTATTTATTTATAGGTACCAGGGTGTTTTTCAAATAGCATCAAAGTGATCAGGGTGTGTACCCTAGGAAAACAGGACAGTAAGTATTGCATCACACCTACGGGAATGTCGTACTGTAGAAACAGATCGTGTTATGGAAAGGGAGTTTGGAGAAATTAGCACCAATGGCTAAAACCTTCTCACTAGGCAGCCAGCAGTTCTCAGCGCAGAAAGTAATTTGATTTGGCGCATATGCCCCAGTTGTCTGGGCAGAAATATCAGGTAAGGAATAGAACAATCCACTTAGATACTCTTCTGAAACTATTAAGAGCATCTATTCCCAGCTGTTTTAATTCTGTGTTCACAAGGGAACAGACTGGGGCATCCTCTTTTCCACTGACTGTTCAAGCCCAAGAGTAGGAAGTGATTTGTGTAAATGCTTGATGCCGGTAACCTTGTTAGATGAACCTTCTGTCTGGGGCAGAAAACACAGGGCCTTGTGGGGGTTGGGAAGCCATTTGTGGGTTTTAAACAAGGAAGTGAGAGAAAATGTGGTGCTATTTACAGATTTATAAAATGTGAAATCAGAAAAATTCCTCTACTTTAGCTGTTTAAATTAAAAAGAGTCACTTGTTTTCCATTCATTAAAACTTTGGAAACACACCAAGATAGTATATTAGTCAGGGTTCTCCAGAGAAGCAGACCAATAGGATATATATAAATAATATATATTTCATATTAGGATTTTATATATATATATATAATTTATATATTTAAATTTATATCTATTTAATTAAATATTTATATATTTAAATTTATATATATTTATATATGAATGGATTGGCTCTTATGGTCGTGAGGGGCAAGCCAGCAGGCTGGAAACTGAGATAAGAGTTGATGTTACATCCTTGAGTCTGAATTCCACAGAGTAGCAGTCTGGAGATTCAGGCAGGGTTTCTATGTTGCTGCCTTAGGAGAAGTCCTTTCTGTGCAGGAAACCTCAGTCCTTGCTCTTAAGGCCCTCAGCTGATTGGATGAAACTCACTCACATTAGGAGGGTAATCTGCTTTACTCAAGGTCTACTGATTAAACGTTAATCACACCTAAAAAGCAGCTTCACAGCAACATTTAGACCGGTGTTTGGCCAAAAAGCTGGGCCAGGTTGACACATAAAATTAACCATTGAAGATAGTAAAGACTTACAATGTTACCCTTAGTTTAGAGGTGAATTTATTAGCCCAGCAAAGTCAGTTGGCCATTTTGCTTTAGGCCTGCAATCAGTAAGAGAGAGGAACACTCTCCTTATCTGCTGCACACTTGGAAGGGGAGGCATAAGGTAGCAGGAGCATTTTATAGCCCCCTAGAAATCCAAGGTGATAAGTACCACTATTTGAACACTTCCCTTTTTGTCCTAATATCACACAATCCTTTTATTGACAACTTTGTGATAAGGGCTAATGCCCTTTAGCTTCATTATTGACATTGTGGAAACCTAATTGATGTTTTGTTAATTAACTGGAATTTTCCACCTTAAAATGAATGTCTCTACTTCTAATGAACAATATTTTCTTCTTAGGAGGAAATATTTACAAAATCCCAATGATTATGTTTGCAGAAGATGAAAAAGGATATTGGGATGGGTTCTGGAAGGTTTTTAATGATTTTGTTTGATGACATTAAAGGGAGAGTTTCCTTCCTACTTTCTTGGTTTAAAAGTCTTTCCCGGGGCTTCCCTGGTGGCGCAGTGGTTGAGAATCTGCCTGCCAATGCAGGGGACACGGGTTCGAGCCCTGGTCCGGGAGGATCCCGCATGCCGCGGAGCGACTGGGCCCGTGCGCCACAACTACTGAGCCTGCGCGTCTGGAGCCTGTTCTCCGCAACAGGAGAGGCCGCGATAGTAAGAGGCCCGCGCACCGCGATGAAGAGTGGCCCCCCGCTTGCCGCAACTAGAGAAAGCCCTCGCACAGAAACGAAGACCCAACACAGCCATAAATAAATAAATAAATAAAAATTAAAAAAAAAAAAAAAAAAAAGTCTTTCCCTGTACATTTTGGAGCCATGGTGATAAATACACCAACAACAGAGAAACAGGGATATAGTCCCAAGCTCATTACATATCATCTACAGTTGACCAAAAACTTCTAGTTTCTTAGAAAAATCCACTCATTACTTAGTTACATAAAATTTAAAGGTCACTTTGTGATTATTTGAAATAAAAATAGTCATAACAATTTCTAATAATCTTCCATACATTTTCTTTTAAACTCTGACTCTAAAACTTATTTACATCAGGTTTTAACAAAACAAATATCACTAAGGGTGTTATCACTTGCTAGTGTCCAATGCTAATAAACATGAGTTTGAGTCCCATGTGAGCCATGGGGGTTTTAAGGCCCAGGTTTTAGAATACATCCCAAGGTTTTAGACTGTATCTCTGAGCCTTTGAAATATATCCTAAGGGAACCTGGCAAGAGGAATGGGTAAATCGATGTGTATACACATGCTCCTGTGAGAAAACATTTCCGAGTTGCAGGTTGTTGGAGTGTGGTGTTGGATAAATTATGTTATTGCCCTGTTAGTGATGGACGTGAAGGGCCAGGATCTTTCTGTCTGCATCTTATCTGTTTTTTAAATGAGATTTTGACTTTTCTTAAAAAACCAACTAGCCAGGAATAAAGTTAACGCTGCGCATATCAAAGTAGACAATAAAGGTTGTTACTATTGTTTACTAGAATTTTAAGATCTTTTCCCCTCCCTCACCTACATTACTCACAAATTCTAAAGGCTGAAAACTGAACTTTAACTAATTTGATTCATCATCTAATCCTGACTTTTATATGCAGGATTCATGTAAATGAATATTCTTCCTTTGTTAATGAGACCTAACCCATAATGGTCCCATTACAACACTATTGTGCGGTGAAATGGAAACTTTTTGTGAGTCTAAGATTTGCAGGAGAACCCCCTATGTGACAAGTACTGAGGACAAATATTCAAAGCAATCCCTAACCCACAAGGAGTTCATAATGTCATGGGGGACTGAGATAAAGGAACACTTGTAAAGCATTTTGATCAATGGTATAAAAGAGGTTTGCCCAGAATTGTGTTTCCTCCTACACCTTTTCTCCCATCACCCACATATAATTTGTCATGGGCCCTGCTGTTTTTGCCAACTCAGCCTTCCTTACTCCTTCTCTTACAGGAACCCAACTTTCCCTGGTGAATCATGCCTCCCAATTATGACCTGTCATTTGAGGTACACAAAACTGTCATGCAAGGTGATTGGACTCTTTTAACCAAGGGGGCAAGTAGTAACACAAGATAGGTTAACTGACACTGTCTCTTAGGATTTTGAATCTTAGAGAGTGTCTTAAGGAAAGAAAATGGTTGGAGGCTTCATTCCCATGGTCATGTCCTGAAGAGATTATCCAACCTGCCTCAATGACAGGTCCTGCCTTCCCTGCCTTCTTTATCCTGCAAGAAGTTAGTTATCAAGTTTCCTTTGATTTTGTGAGCTACTTCATCCCATATCTTGCCAATAAACTCCTTTAAAATTGTGGTTTATGTTGTTTAAAACCAAAGAATTCCTGATATGGTATCATTTAATATGAACAGCTTTCTCTGGCCCTTGTTATTCTGCCCATACCTTTATCCTTTCCTCATATAAATTTCACTCTCTTTTCTGTCATTCTCTACATTTTCCTCTAGGGCATAGTGATTGCCATTTGAGGGAGATTCTTGGCCCAGTTGAGGCAGACCTGGATTTTCCCTTATTACATTAATCACAGTGGGTAGGAATGTGAAGAGCTATCATTTATTGAGAATCTACTGTACATATGTTACCTCATTTAATTATTACAGCAAGCCTATGTAATAGGTACTATAGTTCCTTATATTGATAGTTAAAGAAGCAGAGTTCAGACAAGGTAAGGAACTGGTCCAAGGTTACACAGCAGCAATATATCAGAGCTCCAGTTTGAACCCACATCTACCTGACTTCAAAACTCAGTCTTTCCTTGAGGCTTCTCTGCTACCCTCCTCTAAGACCACAACTTTGATAACTTGCACACATTACTTTAGCTTTGTGAATCTTGGTTTCCTTATCTATAAAATAGGAATATAAATACTGCGTTCCATAGTTGTGATTACTAAATGGGATAATGCACAAAAAGCCTTTAGCTTTTATAAGTGGTCAAAAAATGTGAGTGCTTTGTAGTTCAATTTCCAAATTTGATAGGTAAATCTGGATCTTGGAGACTATGGGAATTCAAAATCTCAGTTGAATCTGTCATTTCCAATTGTCCCTTAACGAACTTCTCACCTGGGTGTAGCTGTGGAAAAATTTTGAATTCTATTCTCTCCTTTTTTCTCTATCCTCACACCTTTCCAAACTCCTGGAAGAAATGCTAACAAACAATGAAATGCCTTATAGTATGACATCAACGGCAAGGACCGTTCATGAATTCAAACTCTGAGAAGTGGGCTGTAGTCTTCTACACATTTTCCTCTAAGATTACATATTTGCCTATTTGTGTTTCACATGTCATTTGTCAGTTTAATAAATATATTTTTTGATATAACACTTTAGAATACATCTAAATTTGTATGTCTAAGGTTTTGTAATTTTAGAGGTAATTTTTAGTTTGGCAGTTGAAAATAACAGCTCCTCTACCTCATAGTGTTGCTGTGAGGATTAAATAAAATAATACATGACAATTGTTGTGCCTGGAACAGAGTAAGTAGTCAAGAACTGTTAGCTATGATTATTATGACACATTTACATTTCCAGTATTTTGAACATAATTGATGCCTAGCAAATGTTTACTGAATTGAACCGAGTCATTAGGCCACAAGGAGAACACACTTCATGGAAGAGTGAGTAGCTGAAAAGTATTTTAAGTTACACAATGTTTGAATGCAAACTGGGGGAAAAAAATAAAATTCAAATTAAACTTTTAAAAAAAATCTGATCAACTTTTCTAGTGTGATATTTGGTTATGGCAATGTTAGAAATTATTGACTCAAATGAAACTTTTGGTTTTAGCTTCAGGTTTAAGTTTTACTCATTTTCCTTATTACCAAGAAGCAATATCTGAACTTAGTGGGTAAGAGGAAAGTCATACTTTTGAAATGCACTAAATTCTAAAGGTGCTTCATTGTCCCCACAACCGTAAATGAAGCCCATATCCTTTCCTTCTGCCCAAGGTGATGGTAAAAACACCGCAGAAAATAAATATTATCAGCATTTATTTTATAAGTCTTTGTCAAAGTGGCGTTATTGTGAGAATCACTTGTTTAGAGCTGGTAGATGAGATATCACAACTCTGTAGCCTTGGGAGCATTAGATACCCATGTTGATCTCTATTGGGTTGTGGTTAGAGTGGCTGGGGGAGGGGCCTGAAAGTAGGGAGGCTAGAAAGACTCAGGGTGGTGGTGGTGTAGGATTTATTGGAACAAGGTGAAGGCAGAGGGGAATAACTGAAAGCATGACAAATCAAGGTCTGTTGGGGGAAATTGAAAGTACAAACAGTAGGGAGGGAATTTATAAATGTCAAGGCCTATGGAGGTACAGGGAAGGATGGAGAAGGCTGGGTCATAGAGTCAAGACTTCAGAGCTGAGTAAGAATCACAAGGATGTGGAAAAATCAAACAAGGCTGATGGCCTCAAATCCCATTGTATTTGCAGATCATGCATGGCAAGTCCGCCACTAAAACAGACTAACTAGCTTAAGACTGACTCCAGGACAGGGCAGACTACTAACCGAAACAAGGCTTGCCATATGTAAGCAGAAATCTCATTATCACTTTGGAAGTGATGAGAGATCTTCCTGAGCAAGAGGTTTCATCTTTTATAATAATATATTTCTATGCTGCCTCCCATCTCAAATCTATGGTGGAAGAAAAGACAAAAATTGAAATAACACAAGAGAAGTATCATTCCATTCCATCTTAATGGTTCTCTCAAACTTTGTCCCCAACTCTGGCAACAAGAAACATATTACAGGAAATAGCATGGTAGGAGCAGTTTTCGGATGGTACTTTTTTGCATACTGACATTGACTGTTGTACGAATGAATTTTTATTTCTATCTATAACTGATGGGAATATTGACTTATTTAATAAAGAATATAACTTTCAAAATAAATTATAAAAATTTAATAAATACATATGTTTATATTACATAAAATATGCTTTTAACATCTAAATGTTATATACTTTGAAAATATATAATATAAAATATATACAAACATTTATATATTTATATGTAAAAGTCTAAAAATATGATAAGCAGCATTAAGATTTATTGAGATTTAAAAAATGATTTTCACCATGGTTCTTGACCCACTTCTAGTACTCATGTACCAGAGTACTAATAACACGCACTGTTACTAAAAAGGAAAATAATGTGTGAGGGGTCCAAAGGAAGGGAGATAACTAAAAAGCTAGAGATATTTTACATTTTAAGAAGATAAACAGTACTGAGAAAAAACTCTGCTGCCTTAGAAGGTGTCATTCTGTATGATTTCTCTAGGACAGTGTTTTTCTCTCTGTAAAATATATTTACTAGTAGCTGCTAAAACCATTCCACTGACATTTAAAAAAATTTTTATTGTGAAAAATCTAAAGCATGCACAAAAGAAGAGAAAAAGTATAATAAATTCTCATGAACCTATTATCCAGCTTCAAGAATTATCAATATTTTTCCAATCTTGTTTCATTTAGACACTCACTTTTTTGGGGGGAGGGTGAGAGTGTTCAAGCCAATTCCAGACATTGTCTTATTTCATCCATAAATATTCATTATGAATTGCTAATTGAAAGAGTATGTTTCATGTACCAACCATGTCATTATCCCAACTTACAAAATTAACAATAATTTTTAATATTCAATCCATATTCAAATTTACTTCTCTCATATATTTTTAAACAACATATCTCACTTATTATAATTAAGCAAAAATGTGAGAAATTATTGGAAAATATAAAAGACTTTTGAAGAAACATGTATACTAATGATAATATTTTGATAATGATAATGATGATGGTGATGAGGACAGAGTTGTGATCTATTATAGTAAAAATAATTATTGTCTCTGGGATTAAGTTGCAAAATGTTTAGTTTTAATTGCATATTGTTTTAGAAGGTCAATTTAAAAGTTCTGCTTTTTAATTTTTATAAAATTTATTTAATTCGATTTCCTAAAATAGGATTACTATTTTAGGAAATAGTGTTCCTAAATAGTGTTCAAGAAATAGTGTTCAAGAGTATGAATGTTTGTAAGGTTTTTAGAATCTGTTACCCAGTTATCCCCCAGAAATTGTTTTCCAATTCAACTTCCAGAAAATGAGTACTTATTTTAATTCAACTTCATTAGTATAAAAAATTAACATGTAACTTTTAAAATAAAATGTCTGAAATATTGCATCTTCCCTTTAACTTTTTGTGAGAATGAATTATTTTTCAATGTTTTTTTGAAAATTCTTTTTCAAATGTTTCTATCTATAATTGTAATTCTTTGCCTATCATGATGTTGGACCAACTTTCTATTTCAGGGTCCATCTTATTGATTTGTAAAAACTTTGTCTATAGTAAAAATATAACCTTTTTGTGTACCTTATGTTGTTCAATATATTTCTGTTTTTTCCTTCTAATTTCATCTGTTTTTTCCAGCGAAGTTTTACACTTTTACAGTCAAGCTTATCAATATTTTTCATTGTTGTTTCTTTCAAAGATTTTACTTAGAAAGTCCTTCCCATTTTTAGATAATAAATATATACTTAAATTTGCTTTGTTTTGATTTATGATTTTTAAAAATGTTTAATTCCTTATTCCTTCTGAATTAATTTTAGGAGTGTGGTGTAACGGGAGGCACTGACAGGACTTGTTTCATCTCTATAGCATATAAAAAATAACTTTTCCTTTCTTTACAGATTTTCTGATAGTAACTTTATCACATACTAACTTTTATGTCCACTTTGGCACATAATGGTGCATTGATTTACAAGTGAATGGGCTGTCTAATACTATCTTTCCCTAGCAAACTGTTAGAAGACCCTTTTGTAGTCCTATTTTGTATCTCTTACATTGTTTTGAACACGGTAGTCAATAAAAATTTGTTGTATGAAATAAACGATTAATGAGTCATTAATACACCTGGGAAAGTATTAACTCTAAGATAAACGAATGTTTGTTTTGACTGGTTTAAATATTTAACTTTTGGAAAAAAGAGCACTGGGCCTGAGAGGTTCTTTAACTGACCCCTCCAGTTGATGATTCTTTCATGTAACTTAACTAATGCAGACACAGTCACTTCCCAAGTTAGAACATCCCATTAGCTCATGGTCCCTAGGATTAGGATTAACGTTCGGATCCAAGGCATTTGAAATCATTCTTCCGAAACAACTGTGAGGCAGTCGAGCTGTTATTTCTCAAACCCTAGTAATGTACAGACACTTTTTACAAAACACCTTTGAAGATTGTCCTGCATCTTGTCAATCCAGCAGGATTTCCATATACACCAGCCAGTTCTGGGACATCTCAGCAACATTCTCCCAAGCATTTGCTTCTGAGGACACACACACACACACACACAGATCCTAACTCCACTATAAACTCCATCCCCTCAGAGACCAGATCTTCCGTTGCTTTTGCAACCTCCTGCAGTATTGCGTTCACTCTACAGATGCTTGCTTCACGAATGAGCCCTCACTTTGCTGCGCTCCTCCCATCCGAGCCACGGAGCGGATCTCGGGCCTAGAGGCCACCTCTGCATCTCTTGGAGGCCGCGGAGTCCCGCGGCGTCGCCGGTCTCTGCCGCTCGGTGGTTGCGTGTCTACGCCAAGCTCGGGCCAGGGCTCGCCGGCCTCGGTCAGGGGCTGAACGCCCCGCCAAGGGCTGGGCCCCGGGCGCGGGTCGCGGGGATGGACCCCTTCCCCGACTTCCTCCCCTTTCTCATCCTTTCCTGGCCTCTCTTTGCAGCATAGCAATAATGGATTGAGAAAGTTTTTTAATTTCGTTACTTCATTAAGTAAACGTCTTTGCTTCTTACTGAGCGACCCTGGTGTCTGGCCTTCAATTCCCTTTAAGTAAAACAAGGGGACCTAAATAGATGGGGGTTTTCAAACTGTGATTGAGTTCCTAGGAATGAAAAGGTGCCTCAGGGGCCGCTGTTTAAAAACAATCTAAACAAACAAAACCAAAATATAACAGAACACTTCTCTCCTCCACCCTCCCCTCAAAAAACTAACCTCAAAAAACCCAACAACAAAAAACCCCTTGTAAAATCGCTGAGGCAGATAACCCTCCACTGTTCTTTCAACGCTAACATGCTATGCTTTAAATTTTTTTCATTTTCTTTACAACACATAATTTTTTCATCTGTAATGATTTTCATCAATTGGGAATTTTACTTCAACAATTTCTTTATATACATTTCAAAACTTGTGTGCATTATTTCCATTAGCTGATTAAAGCAGCTTACGTAAAAAATCATCACCACACAAATTCCATTTCAGAGAAAATTCTAGAATCTAGACCAAAGATTAGGGTTTTAGACCTAGGTGTGCCACTGTTTTGTCTTGAGCAATTCATTTGAGCAACCTCACTTTTGATCTCTGAAGAATGAACTAGGACCTGAATGATATCCAGGTCTCTTTCCTGTTTTGAGTTCTCAGGACACCCATGCTTGTTGAACTGTTGGCAAGCTGATTATAGTCAGAC
This sequence comes from Eubalaena glacialis, assembly GCF_028564815.1. Lineage (NCBI taxonomy): Eukaryota > Metazoa > Chordata > Mammalia > Artiodactyla > Balaenidae > Eubalaena > Eubalaena glacialis. The sequence goes on from NC_083724.1 coordinate 72,270,490, forward strand.
CCTAGGCTGAATATAGGTTTAACTGCCTAGGATGGTGCCTTGGCTCCCAAATGGAGGGTTTTGTTTCTCCCTCTTGCGGCTTTGGCCACCTCTTTCTTCATTGACCTTATCAATAGGAAGCAGGTTGAGTCATTTGCTGATGGGTTAGTGGGGGTTCACAGGGCTCCTTGCTGATACCATCTGAACCTAGGTCCCAGGAAGGAACCCATGGCCACACCTCATTACAAGAAGATCAGGCTAAGACCATATTCTTGTTTCCTTTATAAGAAGCCACTCATCAAAATGTGCTGGTCTACTAAGGCTGCTAACTATTTTTGACAAAGAAAACTGTAAGTCTGGTGCCAAAAAACTTAAGTGAGATAGGATGCAAAACAGGAGGTTGCCTGGGGTGAACAAAGGGTGTACAACGGGAACCTCCTTACAGGGTCAACTTTCTTGGATTAAAAAAAATGTTCACTTAGTTTTCTCAAGGAGGTCAGGAAAAGCATTAATGACAAACCTCTGATTTAACCGACAGATCTGAGATCTTCCTGAATAACTTCTACCTAATCTAGGAAAAGTCTGTCGAAGCAAAAGATAGATGTGTTTTCCACATTAAGACTACTCAGTTTACAAGTTAATTTCCTAGATAGTTTCTTGGTGACATAGATATAGACAGGGTAGTATGTCTCTAAGCATATTGAAATTTCTGTTATCCCCAAACCTGTTTTGAATTATGAAATAGGATTCTTTAAAGATTTTAACAAGTTATTTGCCAAAGTGCTCTAGGAATTTTATTTGATTTAAAAATATTAAAGGTTGAGGGTCCTTATATACCTTTCAAAAGAACATAGCATTTGGAGATTTTTAATCATTAATAATAACTGTTCATTTTTAAAAAGTTAATTAAAAAGTTTTAGTTTGAGCAGCTGAGTGAAGTCTGGTGTCAAGGAAACTAGAATTCCTGGTTCTCTTTAGTGGGGAATGGTGTTAGAGACTAACATCTGGGCCCTGGAGGTGTTCATTGCTACTATGATAACCTTGCCTTTAAGCCTTTCTGTGAACATGACTAAGATATATATGCAAATATATAGACATATATGCCCATGCTATATGTATATGTATATACACATATATAAATATGTATACAGACACATATACATGCATATACAAGTATATATATTAGAAATCTTAAGTCCATGCTGATACTACCAATTCAGATCCATTCTCACAGGGTTTTGCCTTCTCTATTCTATGTTATTTTTTCCCTTCTTCAACAGTGAGAAAACCATGGCTCCCAACAACCTTGATACATTTCTTTACTTGCTATAAGTCCTATAATATATATAAAATAATTTCAGAATTTCTTTGCCCATACCATTAAAAACAAACCTATTAAAAAGAGTTCAATTTGCTGTACACCTGAAACTAACACAACATTGTAAATCAACTAAACTCCAAAAAATTTTTTAAAAAAAGAGTTCAAAAATGTGTTTACTGTTCTCCATCCTCTGCTTTATCCTTGTTTAAGACTGAGGGTCAAACACTGATCATAACTTACTTGGAGTAGTTCTTTCCTTGCCATCCCATCCCTATAATGTTATGTTTTTCTTTTGAAATAAGATTGAGTTCATTTGTTCCAGTTTACTTTCAGTTTTAGTTTTTTTCTCCTTATCCTTTTTAAAAGATGTATGTTCATTCTTTGAGTATGTAGAACATTAACATAATTTCAAGTCAAAACTAAAAAAATAGAAACTCACAGGGAAATGTCACTGCCTTGCATGTCCCTTCCACTCTGTTCCCCTCACCCCTTGTAGGTAACCAACTTCATTATTTTCAGGTTTCTCCTTTCTTGTTTCTTTTTGTAAAGATATGCAGGTATATGTACGATTTCTTACTTCCTTGTCTTTCGTTACACAAAAAGTAGCATACTATATATGCTCTTATGCATTGTACTATTAGTCACTTCACAATATCTTTAGGAAATTGCTTCACATGAGTTCATAGAGATCTTTCTTATTCTTCTTTTTTATGGCTTCATGGAATTTAGAGAGCAGCAATGAGACAGAGATTTAGAGATAGAGAGAGAGAGAGGGAGGGAGAGAGAGAGGGCTACTGCTGTATGATGTGGGGATCTTGGGGAGAGGGATGTGTAAAAAACATTTTTGGAAGTTCTTCTCTGGGTTGTGAGGTGTCACTGTATTTCTCTATCCCCCAAGAAAATTTTCAGAAAAGGCCACTTTTCTGTTGTACTGGATATGTCATTTTGCCGAAATAGGTTTGAAAGTGTAACAAGAGGGTTGATTTTATTTGAGTTTCAGGAGAGGACCAATGATATTATACAGGGGGTCATTTAAAAGTCCTGTTTCAACTGTGGCTAATGGTATAGATCCTTCTAGATCTGGTTGGGCTATATGAAAAGAGGCAGTGGATGTTCAAATCCCTGTCCTCTGGGAATTTGAAGGCTCATCCTAGACAGGATTAGCTGTGTGAGCAGATTTACAGAATCAGAATGGCATGACATAAAAATTTCAGTGACAGCCTGGGATCCAGAGGGTTAGATGCTGACGTCAGAGCTGGGTTGTTGTGCCAGAATCTGAGAACTGGAGATGAAAGGAGGCCCAAACATTTCAAGAGTAAACAGGGAGGGACTCAGGATGATCTTCCAGCTAGAACAAGTGCTGCTGTTCATGGCTTCTTTTGAAGTTCTGGTTGGGGCATGGTGGGTCAGTTGAGTTTAATGAACCTGAGACACAAACAGAGAGAACTCCAAGGACTAAGATAGAATGCCATAGAAAAGGTCCAGAGAGGGAGTTGAAGTGGGTAAAATATCAGTGTGAAGAGGAAATATTTGAATTTTATTTCTGTATTTTATGAAGGATCTAAGATGGAATGAGATAAAGCAGCCTTGTCAAATTATAGAATACCCAAACTCAGACTCCTGTGTAGAAACGTCTGAAAACTAAATTATATTTTAAATGTCAGGTAGTAAATACAAATAATTTACTTCCTCAAGAGGTTGAAAATATATATGCTTAATTTCCAGTATAAATTCTTAGTTGAGTGATTTGAAAATAACTAAGAGAAAGTAGAGACATTCAAATATTCTTTTTTCTTTTTCAGTAAGATAGGAGGTAAGAGCGTATAGCTTGATAAATTGCAAAACAAATCTTTCACTTCTTCTTTCTTCACTCCTTTCCTCTTTCACTATTAAAATTGTGACAAACATTTACATTAAAACTTGAAAGCCAGGGGACTTCCCTGGTGGCGCAGTGGTTGAGAATCTGCCTGCCAATGCAGAGGACACGGGTTCGAGCCCTGGTCCGGGAAGATCCCACATGTCGCAGAGCAGCTAAGCCCGTGAGCCACAACTACTGAGCCTGCACTCTAGAGCCCGCGAGCCACAGCTACTGAGCCCACGTGCCACAACTACTGAAGCCCACGCACCTAGAGCCTGTGCTCCACAACAAGAGAAGCCACCTCAATGAGAAGCCTGTGCACCGCAAGGAAGAGTAGTCTCCGCTCACCGCAACTAGAGTAAGCCTGCATGCAGCAACAAAGACCCAATGCAGCCAAAAATAATAAATAAATAAATTAAAAGAAAAAACTTGAAAGCCAAAACAAAAATATACTTAGTAAAATTTGTCAAAGGGTTATACTTAAGGGCCAATTTTAGAGTTAAAAAATACAAAGGGAGCTCATTTTAATTTAAATTTGCAGATGGTCATAACATTTTTTCCCTGAGTTTGTTTTTGCCGTATTATTCTAACCTTGCTTGTGCCACTGGCACCTTTGTCTGTCAGATGAAGCCTAGGGACTTCTCTAAATAATGAATTTTTTAAACAGATAGGCTAAAACACAAAAGACTACAAAAGAAGCCAATTATATTAAAATATAGTTATCAAAAAATATAAACATTGTGATATAGTAATATGTACACTCTTTAAAATTAATGCATTAAGTAACAGGGAAGTATATAGGTCTATTACAATGAGTAATATGATTCTGATGAGATGAATATAAACAATATTTTGTGATATCTGCAATAATTATTGTGTGACATAAAAATATCTGAGATTTATATTGGTAAAAAGTCAAAGTTATTATTATCACTACCATGGTTTGTTGTTTACACTCAAAATTGAAAGCAATGCTAGATCCTAGTTAATGAAAATAAATATGTAAATTTTTCCTATTCAAGTTCACAGACTCCCTGAATTCTATGAGTTATGGACCCCACTTAAGAACCCCTGCTCTAAGGAATCATTATATTTTATATCTCAATGGAAAAAGTATGGATCACAGTTCCATGTTCACTTCAGCATTATTCAGAATAGCCAAGATATGGAAACAACCAACGTGTCTATAACAGATAAATGAATAAAGAAAATGTGGTATATACATACAATAGATATTATTCAGTCTTAAAAAAGAAGGAGAAACCTTGCCATCTGTGACAACATGGATGAATCTGGAGGACATTATGCTGACTTAAGTCAGCTAGTCACAGAAGGACAAATACTACATGATTCCACTTAAAGGAGGAATCTAATAGTCAAACTCATAGAAGCAGAAAATACAGTAGTGGTTTCCAGGGGCTGGGGGTGGGGAAAATGGGCAGTTACTGTTCAATGTGTAGCAAGTTTCAGTTACGAAAGACGTATAAGTTCTAAAGATCTGTGGTACAACATAGCACCTATAGTTAACACAGTATTGTGCCCTTCAAAATTTGTTAAGGGGGTAGATCTCATATTAAGAGTTCTCACCACAGAAGAAAAAAGAAGAGTATAAAAGCACAGAAGAAAATTTTAGGTGTTGGATATGTCTATTTCCTTGATTGTGGTGATGATGTCATGGGTGTTGCATATCTCCAAACTCATCAAATTGTATAACATTAAACATGTGCAGTTCTTTGTATATCAGTTACACCTTACTAAAGCTGTTAAAAAATCACAATTAAAAAAAGCATTAATTATACTTCAATAAAGATGTTTAAAAAAAAAAAAAAAAAAAAGCATGGATCAATGATACAAGCCTACAAAAATAAACATGCCCCCGTGTGTTGCCTGGCCACTTCCCCCAGTGCATTTCTAATTTCAATGATTATATTTTTCATTTCTAGGAATTTTATTTTTTAAAGATCTGCCTGGTAATTTAAGTCTCATTTCCTTTTATATATTTTTGTATTTTATTTCTTTAAAATGTTTACCACACATTTAATATTTTGACTACTTGTTAAAATTTATTATTTCTACTGACCTTCATTTATAGTGGCTGGTTTTATTGTGTGTAAACACCATGTGCCTTGCCATCTTATTTGTGGGAACTCTGTGAGGACCGAGTTTAACGTGCTTTCCTCTAGAAAGAATTTATATTTACTTCTGTCAGGTGTGGGTAGAGGGGGAGGACTGAGGAGAGGTACCACCAACCCAGGAATCTAGTAAATTAAATCATCAGCTTTATTTTTGTTTTTAAGGTCCAAATGGTATTGTGACCAGAAGGTCCTAAATCTGTGTGAGGGCAGGATTATGGCTAGTAACTTTCTGGGTAGATATACATTTTTTCACCCAGATTTAAGGGTAAGACAGGAAATATCTAATGCCCCTTTGAAGGTGTGATCTTCTGAGACTCCTGGATTTAGGTTTTTTTCCCCACTTTACTGGTTCTCTGATCGGGGGTCCACTGTGGGTTGGCAGATGCCCACAAGACAAATGCTGTCTCAAGCACCTTGTGCTTGTGTGTTTTCTCATTGTTTTCTCATTGTTTCTGGCCTGTGTGTTTTCTCATTGTTTCTGGCCTCTGAGGATTTCCCTGACTTTTTCCCATACTCAGCAATGCATTAGTTTTTTAAAAATTACTTTATAAGGCTGTGTGCACATGTGTGTGTGTCTGCGTGTGTGTATGTGTGTGTGAGATATTCTCTACTGAGAGGATTTCTTTGGACACCTAGAACACTGTATTGTCAGATCCGGTTCTGACTGGCTTTTTATCTCATTTAATCTTTACAATAATACTATGCGATAGCTCTTATGTCCCCCTTCGTTATAAATGTAGAAAAGAGAATCAGCGAGAGAGGCTAAACTGCTACATTAATACAGCAAGTCAGTGGCAGAACTGAGATTTAAAACTGTATCTGCCAGGCCACCAAGTTCATGTTCTTTCCTTTTTGCTGCCCTGGATTTTATCCTGTGCCTTGACGTAGCATTATATTATGTGCATTATACTAGAATGTTAGGTCCAATATGGAAGAGATGTTTAGCTGTTTTGCCCTTTCATGTACACCCAGTATCTGAAGCAGAGCCAGCACATAGAAGGTCAATAAATATTCATCAGAAGAACAAATAGATGAATTTTTATGTTACCATATAAAATTCATAATGATAATTTTTGAGGCTGTGTAACGTACTAATGAGTTAACTGATTGGGGCAGTGTATTTTAAACTTTATACTAAGATATTGTACTATCTGTCTCCAAAGTGAAAAATTCTCAGAAACTGGCCAATTATTTTCTTTTCTTGTACTATCTCTGTCCCATATTGGCCAAATCCTTTTCAGTGTTTTTCTTTGTTTTGTTTTCTTTTCTTTTTTTCAGCAAGTCACATCACGACATCCCTGCATTGTGACTCTCCACATTGGGCTGGTGGGCTCCCTGCTTCTGGTTTTGAGGGCTTTGGAGGTGGTTTCCCTTTCATCTCCTGCACTATTCTTTGTAGAGATTAGTCACAACAGCAATGTGATCTCAGGCATTCCTTCTGCTGTGCAGCTGACCGTGAAGCAAAGTAAAAGGGCAAACTATTTTTAAGTCAAGCAGTTACAGGTGCAGAGGACAGATAAGAGTGTAGCTTTGTCCAGGTTGGACACAGCATTGAGCTTCATAAGCTTGTTTTTAGATTTAAGATGTTAATACACACAAAAATGATACCAAAGTGCTTATATTTATGGAATGAATGTTGATTAGTCACAGGTTTCGTCTTTTTTTTTTTTTTTTTTGCTTCCTTTTTCAGTTCCTTTCTTGCTCTCTTGCAACCTTGTATTAATTCATTTTTATTTCTGTAACAAAAAAAACCCAAAATATGTATTTATGTTCCTAGCACTTTGCAGGCACAGAGTGTACACAAACTAATAAGACAGGGAATCCACATGGAAGATGGGAGGACATACTGTTCGAAATATCAAGAATCAAGAGCTGGTTCTATGCTATTTTTGTCCAATACATATTTCATGACAGGTTTGACTCTTTCTTTGATGTCTGTGAACCACCTATTACTTCAGGAGAATTTTGTTACTGATCCAGATGTTCTGCCTTGGAGCCTTAAGCTGCTATGACAGATGTGTTGAATTTTTTATAAAGCTTGAATAAGACACAGTACCTGTATTGAAGCTGCATGCAGTGCATTTGAGAAAACTGTTTTTTCTGTAAGGAAACAACCCCCTATCACCCTGACCCTAGGCAATGAGTTTTCAGATGCGTTTAGGAAATGTGGTAATCGTTGCTGCCTGTTATCTCTAAGTGTGACTAAATTGAGTTGAATAAATATTTATTGAGAGACCAAAAAGAAGAGCCTCCCAGCGTCTGCATTAGGTTTGATACAAAGGCTGGTTGTAATGGGGGAGGAGAGCCATCAGAAGAGACAGGAGTAAATTCATGGTGGCAAGAGAATTCAGGAGTCTGTGGTGGCTATGATCATACACATATTTCAGGGTATAGTGGGGAAGCAAGTTGGTGGACCATTTCTGAAAGGGCTTGGAATACTTGGCTGCAAGTGGCAAGTTACATATGACCAACACTATTAGGCCTTGGCATTTCATCCAATAATGAGTCAGTGTCAGGTGAGGTTCTGACGCAGCGGGAGTGCTGTGCCAGCAAACATGTGCAACCCTGAAGAACAGTCTCCATCTGATCTTTGGCTGTGACGTGATCAGAGAAAGTAGTCTGAATTGTGGTGTTCCTTAAAGTTTCTAAGCAGAGATCTGTTCAGCAAGTTTTCTCCTGGAAGGTGTGAGGAGCTGTGAGGGGCCACACCTGTCCAAACCCCCATCCAATTCCCAAATCACAAAACATTCCCATTCATTTCTTATGGTGCTTCAAGAGACACATGGAGTACCAAGGCCATGTGGATATTTCTTCTCTCATTTTTGGAAATGATGTCTACTGAGTGTAGGAAGTATGATTTCTAAGGTCCTTTGACCACTTGGTTTCAATTAGGGGTTGAAATCACTTGCAGAACTTCCAGACAGTGCAAAGGTACTCTATTACTTGAAAAACAAATGATGAGTTGGGGACATATTCTTTATCTATACCACTGTAATCATTTTAACCTTTTTATTAAGGAGCTAGCAATTATAAGCATTTGACTCTTGGAGGCCATCAATGGCTGGGCCTAGATCTGTGATTTTCAAATTAGGTACTAATTGGGTGGGAGTAGGGATATAGTGGTGTCAGGGACTGGACACAATAAATCCTAAAATCTTTCATTTGTATCTTATTTATTATTTAAACAAATATGTCTTAAGCACCTACTATGTGGGGTGGGGATGTTGCTAATTTGCATCAAGAGAATCTATAATATTTATAATAAGGTGGTCTCTGTTTATTACCCCCATTTTATAGATGGCAACTCTATAAAAGAGGTTGAGAAACTTACTGTAGCTGGTCAGGTGGCAGAGCCTGGACTGGAAAGGGGAGTCTGATGCTCTTCCCATTGCACAAAGCTTCTTCCACAAATGTCAAGGGCAGCTGGATGCTGGCATTCTTTTCAAACTCCAATTAAAGTGACTCTTCAGCAATTGGGGTTGTTGTTTGAAATATTTTTATTTGTTTTGTATCCTTCCTCTATAGGAAAAGGGAAATATGACTCATCAATGTGGTTGAAGAAGACAGGTAGCTTGACCTGAAAAGACATCTGCAAATATTCTGATCACCTTGTAAGTTCTATCAAATAAATGTTTAATTTTGTTTTTTTTTAAAGTTTGGGTTGCTTTTCTGGATCTAGTTTTTAAATGTCATTGTTGACATTTATTTTACTTAAAATTTTTTTTGGAAGAACCAGAACTTCCCAACTTGGGGGTGGTAGTATTTGTTGATTAGTTATTATGTGCTAGGCACTGCTACATGTATTCTTTTTAAGCTGTCACAACAACCCTGCGAGAAAAGTACTATTATTATCTTAATATTAAGATAAGAATATTAATTAATGGATAAGAATATTGAAGCACAGAAAAGTGACCTGCCCAAGGTGATGCAGGTAGCAGGTAGGAAAACTGGGACTTGAACTTGGGCTGACTGGCTCCAGAGACTGTTTTTAACTACAGTCTTAAAATACTTTGTCCTGGCACTGTACTGATGAGTGTATGACCCTTCTTAGGTCACTTAATGGCTGTGGTCTTCAGATTCATTATTAGCACTAGATAATTTATTTACTTAGCAGTACCCTTTATTTACATACATGCCTTTGTTTAATCCTCACCCTACAACATAGGGTCCTAAATATAGATAACATTATTATTGTCCTCACTTTACATATGGGGAAATTAGGACTTAGAGAGGTCAAGTAACTGCTAAAGGTGGCATAGCTGGTGAAAGAACTGAGATTCAAACCCTTTGTAAGGGCTTATACAGCCTTAAACTTCCATACATTGAATCCTTTTTTTTAAATTTCAAAGTTATAGTGATAACATGTTTGTTCCATAAAGCCATTCTTCCAAGATGTGACCTTAATCTACAAATGGTTGCAAATGTTTGGGAACCATTGACATAGATAACAGCAGTCTTAACAATGAAACACTGTGCTATTAATATTATATTATTATTTTTTTGAGGAGTCACATGTAGCAAACAGGATGTAGCCGGACATGTTAGGCAAGCTGTTACTAACGCAGAAGACTAAAAGGGATTAAATTCTCATTATTACTCATAGTTAGTCCCCAAATATCTGTGTATGTTCAGTTTCTCAGCTTCTTCAGTTTGGCAGGAAGTTTTAAAGAACCAAACAGCATGCCCTTCCGCCCCTGGCATATTCATAAGCTATTTTGGGGTGAGTCATCGGAATTCTGTGGTTTGTATATCCTGAAGGGAGAGAAGAGACGCTGTATGGTTAGCATTTATTTGAAACAGCTAGTTGGGAAAAAAATTCTGTGATAAAAGTTCAACATTAGGTAAGAAATGCTTGTGGAAGGATCTTTCTTCTGTTGTTATAAAGATCCAGCTCATAGTCACGTCTCTGGGAATATCACACAAATCTAATTCTCTAGCCTATGCATATTCACAGCTTGACCTAGTGCTTACAGTAGCCCTGATCTCGCCTTTAGTTGGGGGTAATTCACAGAGAATAAACAACTGGTTGAATGACTCTTCTTCTGTCCTTGGAGTCTCTGCTCCCTAATGTGAGTGAAAGTAATGCTCTAAGTTGGATAGAATTGTAGCTATAAGAAAACAGAGAGCAAGCCAAATCTCTGAGGTCTGTTGGATAATATCACCAATATAATGGTTGTGGATTATGATTAAATAATTACAACAGTAAAAAAATAAGTGGGAAAGAATTAGTTTCTCTCCTTGTAGCTACAAGGGAGCCTAAGGGGGAATTTCAGTCATTAATCACATTTTTTTTTCATCAGGAAAAGAAACTGATTATTAATGGAAGAAGGAAAGAAATACAAGTTAGTTGGCTACTTACGGTGTGCCAGATGCTGCAATAGCACTCCAAAGTCTCATAAATACTATTTACATCTGGGGAAAATATTATTTTCAGAAGCTGAAGTGAGCCTATGGTTCACAGCATTAGTGGTCCGTAAGGCAGGTACAAGGAAAGGAAGTGGTGATATTTGACACCCATGCTTAATCACAGTTACCCATTTGATTATGAGACTACTGTTTGGTCCTTAAAATGGTTTTAGATGGAACATGAATAGGGCATTACATAGCATTGAAATACATAGTGAATAATGCCTTCTTTTTAATTTCCTCTCACTTTTCTAATTATGTCAAATAGGAAATTTCTGTTTGACATTAGTGAGATTTGAAATCTTCTCAGAGCAGGCAACCACATCTCCCGAGACTTGAATAACTACCTATTCCTAGCACTTCTTTGTACAGTTACATTTTATTGATGGCAAGTGAAATTGGTTTTCCATTTACATGGAGTAGACATTTAAAAATGTATCCATATGGAAGAGTGAGTTGATTTTTAAAATATTAATTAAATAATAATACAAGTGATGAACTGATTGGGCAATGGGGAACTGACCTGAAGAGGTTACTCAGCATATAAAACTTTATAACTTTGGTAAAAGGCAGATGGTTTCACAAATGAATACAGAAAACATAGCTTGCTTAAAAGTCCTACCTGCTGGTCCAGAGCAGTCCTTCTCAAAGTGTAGTCCATAGACAAGCAATTGTCTGAAAATTTTTGGCCCACCTGGAAGGAGATAAGTACAGAAATTGCAAGTAATCATTTAGAAACTGTTATAGCTTATTTACATTATGTTGACATCCAACCTCATGAAATATTTTTCTAGTAACTTAGTTTTATTGTACTTTTTCTGTATTTTACAAAAGAATTAGTCTGGAATGGATTAGAAAAGAAACCCTCACATCAACATGTTGTATACCTTAAATTTACACAGTGTTATATATCAAATATATTTCAATTAAAAAGTATTTTTTGAATAAATAAATTAACATTAAAAAAAAAGAAACCCAGTAGTTTGAGAAGCACTGATATAGAGCATATGTTTAGACCAAGTAAGCGGCAGCCTAAGCGGTTATGATAAAGTACTATGTGTTGGTGAAAAGTACATGATCTTCATGGAATTTAGAATGTGAGTAAAGAGGCTAAGATAGTAAGTACATCTGTAAGGTCTGGGGCTGTCTCAATATTTTCATGGTTGTATCTGCAGGATCCAGAACAGTGTCTGGTATACAGTAAGCACTCTCTATATATTTGCTAAGTGCATGACTGAATGAATGAACTGTGGTGTTTGGCAGGCAGGTCTAATGCAATCACCAAAGAGTATGGTCTATTACAGTGCAGTCATAGTTCCTTGTGCTTCTCCAGGCATCTCACAACACTCTCTAGTCCCCTTTGTTCTGATTATAGAAACACCAAGACAGCTTCTGTGTATTAGTTGGGTTGTCAATATACGTTGAATCCAACAAGGTGTGCCTTAATTTAAAATAATTTTTAATTCTGGGCTATATACCACAACAGATAAGATAGGTTGGGTTATGCTTCTGTAATAAACAACCCCAATATCTCGGGGCTTAACCCAGTAATTATTTTTTCTTTCTCACACACGTGCCCAACAAAGGTTGTCATGGGGCATGGTCATTGCAGTCATCAAAACCTGTACACACATAATAACCAAGCAGAGGAAGTGGCAAATCACACCCTGCCGCTTAGAGCTTCAGCCTGAAAGTGACACATTTCACTTCTATTTATATTATTTTTTGGCGAAAATAATGAGCATGTCTAATATCAATGGGGTGGAGAAACACAATCCTACCATGTACCAGAAAAGTGGGGAACCGGGAATATTTTGTGAAGAGTGCTAATAACCAGCATATACACCTATCTATTATGAATTACATTAGCAAGAGTTATTCTTTCTTTGATCTTCTGTGATTGTACCATCTGCATTGAGTTTCTGTACTCTCAGATCTGCAGACTGAATCTTGCATGTGATGACTCTGTAAATGTAGAGCAAGCTGACGGCTGCCTCAACCGTCAGCTTGCTTACTTTAGCAGCTCTGTTTTCTGTTCTTTCTATAGTAACAATAGTGACCTCTGCTAGAGAATACCAACTCGTTAGGTTCAAATTCTCTCTCTACCAACCAAACTATATTGTTGAATACATCTTCTGCATCTTTCCATAAGAAGGCCTGCGGTTGGCCTTAGATCTTGGTCAAGGAGATTTCTTCTAGGGAAATTTTTAAATGACTTTGAATATAAAATTTTTATAAATATTCTTGTGTGAGATTGTTAGACTGAGTCAGCTTCCAGGAGGCTCATCAATCCTGAGAAAATCAAGCATATCAAGTTTCTAGACCTGCAAACCTGAGCAGTAGGCCCTAAGTCCTAGTGATCTATAGATTCCTTCCTTTCCACCCCTCCCTCCTTTCCTTCCATCCATTATCTACCTATCTATCTATCTATCTATCTATCTATCTATCTATCTATCTATCTATCTATCTATCTATCATCTAACTATCAATCATCCTCCAAGGCAGGACATACCTACATATCTAGATTGGGCTAGAAAGGATACTTGTGAAGTATACAAAAACTTTTACTTTCTAATGGAATATAAAACACTTTTGCCCCTTACAAATATTTTTATATAATCTGCTTGTAAATTTACCAGGAAAGAAAGGATTTGCTTTAAACGGATGACCTTTTTGCAGCTATTGTTAGCATTACTTGGACTTCCAAAATTAGTGGAATCTGAAGCAAGATGGGTGAAATTTGACAGCATATTTGAAAAGCCCATGATTACTGAAATTATAAATAAAAATCAAAATATCAATATCTGCCTCTGTCTACAGACAGATGGTAGAGAGAGGCAGAGGTTTGAGACTTCTAAGTGTGATCAGTATAAGTAGTCAAATCAGTTTACTGAGCTTCTCCAAAGCCACATCGAAGAGGCTTTTCTCCCAGCTCCCTGTATTGAACACAGTAGCAGCGTGATTTCCAGATCTTTACAGGATTGTGCCAGTGGACACAGACTAATCACCAGCTGAATGGTAAGAGGGGAGGGATCTTTTATTACTCCTCAGTCAGCTGTTGCACATCTAGACATGTAGCTAATCATTTATTAGCCTCTAATTTTGGATGCTGGCTCTAGATGATAAGCCTCATAAAAAGCTAACAAGGAGATGCCTTTGATAAGGTGGTAAATCATTAAACAGAGAAATGACCAGTTGATTTATGACTTACTGGACTACTTTAAACTGTGAAAGATAAACCTCAATTTCTGTTTTGCAAGTGATATCCCCGCTGTTCCATAAAAAAAATTAAATTACACAACGCAAAAAAGAGCACATTTTCAAAAAAGAGCACATTTTCACAGTTTCAGAGATTCTGGTTGAGTGGCAGAGCTCAAATCCTAAGATCTCTTCCAATTTACAGAGACTACTATTAAGTTCTTTCAGAGTCTGCACCTCTAATCAGCTTGGTATTGGCATAGCAGGTGCCCTGTGACAATCTTTTGGTTGTGTGCATCAATCCTGGGTTAAAAATGTAAGATTATATAGACAAAATATTACTAAAAACAGAAAGGATTAAGTCCCCTAAAAAAAAAAATCTAACACATCCTTCATTACTCCGGTTTCAGGATCTCTGCACTTAACATTCCTTCCATCTGGAACCCTTTCTCTGAGATATTGCTGAGGCTTGGCTTGTTCCTTCACTTCTTTCAGGCCTCTGTTCAAAGTCACTAACTTAGAGATACCTTACTCTGCCACCTTATCTATAGTATCACTCTCTCCACTGTAGCTCTGTTGTTATTTTCTTCATAAAAGTGGATACTACTTACACATTCATTTACCTATGTATTGTTTGTCTTTGCTGTTAAAATGTAAACTCCATGGGATGGGGTGGTGGTGTGAGAAGGACTTCATATTGTTTATACCTCTGTTTCTCTAGTACCTAGCTGTGGGCCTACATCCTACCCAGTGAGCGCTTAATACATACACTTAAGAATGAAGGAATGGGTAAATGAATGATGAGTCAATTAATTCTTAAGACTGGAAAATTACTATGGCTCCCAGGAGCATGATTTTTTTCCTCTAAAGTTAGTTGATCATAGTAAAATCAGCGGTTGAAATAGCTTCTTGTGATCTTTCTATAATAGTAATATGATATAGTCTTCTCCTGTTATGAAGACAACTATTTAAAAGTTCTTTTCTTCTCACTATGCTGTAACCATATATGTACTAAAATGGATTAGAAAAAGGATTTGATTTGGGGAACATAAGGATCTTGCAATAATGAAGTAAATTCAAGTACCAAATGTTACCTCCTGTCAGCTTATAGTGAGAAAATGTTAATTTCTTCTTTTTTTAATTTTGCAGTCTGTATTAGTTCATTATTTTAAAATCAAGTCACATTTTATCTGCAGTGATTATCATTAGAAAATTGAGTCAACTTTATTTTAAATAGTCATTTTTAGATTAAAGAGACACATTTAAAACAATCAAATACTGTTGATAGGTGAAATAAAAATCTCAAACTTAAATTTTTTGAAGCATGCAACCCTAGAGGAAAACAAAACAAAACTTAAAAAAACTAAGGCTAACTCATGATCAGTGTGGCTCCTAGTAAAGTGTACAGACATGACTTTTTTAGAGTTTAGCTGGATCCCATAAAATAATTTCAAAGCATCACTATGCAGGACTTAGTGTTTGTGCTGCAGGCTGCAAATACTAATGTCCCCAGCTAGAAAATGTTAATTTCTTAAAGAAGAAAGATGGGGACTTCTAGACATAGCTAATTGGTGATAGCTAAAAGTTCTCAAAGTAAAACTCTAAAATTTAGATTTTTTTGCATGTAAATAGGTTTTAGAAACTTATGAAAAAAGGTATATTTCAAAAATTTGAAAATGAAATCACTTTCCCAATCCTGAAAGAATTTTTCTAACATGCTGAAAGCTGGGACTCTCAAAAGGCAGCACCTCTCCTGCTCCTTCAAAAATTTCTTTTCCATAAACAAATGGACTCCTAAACAGTCTTTCTGAACTCCAACTGCATGTTCACAGAGGCACTTCTAAACTGGGCAGGAGAGCAGGACAGATGGTTTTGAACCTGAGCTTGGGAGAAATGCTGAATGTATGTTGCATGTCATATCTCACAGAGTAACTATAAACCTAGGGAAAAAAATTTGGAAAAACACTAGTCAATCAGGTGCCTAGGACTTTAGAAATACTCAGAATAAATGCTCATTACCCAGTTCTAGTGTCCTATTTCCTCTCCTGACCACATAGTTTGGCAGTTCAGAAATATTTGCCCCAATATTTCCTTGAAAGCAGATAAAAATGGTAGAAATTATGAATAAGTACACAGGGGCAATATCATTTTGTGATAAAATACAACTTATAGCAGTGTTTAGCTGAGAATTTTTTAGGAATATGTACAATTTTATTATAATTTAATTAGGTGTACGTAACAAGAAATTCCTGTAAATTACTGTAATTGTTATTTACACTCTCAGATCAAGTTCTTCAGGGCCTACTTGGAGAAAGCTGTGTGGAGGGGAAGATTATGATGTGTGAAAACAGGAATCATGTGGAAGACAGGCTGTGTCTTTCACATGATTGGAAATTATGGAATCAGGAAATTAGTGGGATCAGGAAATGGTTCCTTCCCCTTAAGTAGACTTAATATCCTGGTAAAGAAAATTACTCTCTCTGGTCCTCATTTGTCTTAGGTGTAGAGTGACGATTTGACTGAATATAACATTTCCTTGCCACTGAAAGTGCTATGACATGGGAATTCCCTGGTGATCCAGTGGTTAGGACTCCATGCTTCTACCGCAGGGGGCATGGGTTAGATCCCTGGTCAGGGAACTAAGATTCCACATGCTGTGCAGCACGCCAAAAAAAAAAAAAA
Organism: Eubalaena glacialis; assembly: GCF_028564815.1. NCBI lineage: Eukaryota > Metazoa > Chordata > Mammalia > Artiodactyla > Balaenidae > Eubalaena > Eubalaena glacialis. The sequence goes on from NC_083724.1 coordinate 72,287,069, forward strand.
AAAAAAAAAAAATTGCTATGACATATGATTCACCTTCTGAAGTTTTATTCAGCTGAAAAACGGTTGTTTCTTATTTTTACTTTATTTTATAAGGTTTATTTAAGAAGAATTCACTCTGTTGAATGCAATAAGAAAAAGAGCTGAAAAAGGGATACAACTAGAGGAAAGAAATGGAAGACGATAAAATGATCAGTTGTTGATAACATGATATTATGCCCAAAATAATAAGTGAAAAATTCTTAGAATTAGTAAAAGTTTAAAGTGAATTGATACAAAATAAACATTCACAAAACGATTCCTTTCTTCCTCTATACCAATAATTAGAAAATAAAAGGTTGTGGGGAGACCCCCATATACCATAGCAACTATAAAAATAAAGCATCCTAAAATTAGCTTATCAATAAATATGCAGAAACTATACAAAAACTATAAGATTTTAATATGCTTCATAAAAGAAGAAAATAGACATATGTTCATGAGTGAGAAGACTCAATGTCCTAAAGATGTGTGTCTTTAATGTATATGTTAAGAGTAATGTCAATCAAAATCTCAACAGGACTTTTTGGAAAATGTGCCCAAGTAATTCTGATGCTCATCTGGGAAAATAAATGGAAATAATTTCTCCTACCTCTCCTCCAGTGGAGGTGAAGGTCTGGGCTGAGTGACAGGGTATGGATGGCAGGAAGGTGAGGAGGCAGGCTGGGGACAGAGGACTGCAATCACCTGGGTCCTGTGACCCACTCTCAAAGTGGTCCAGAGCAACTCTTGGACAAGACTTGGGGTGTTTCCCACTGGGAAATGAGTGTATTTCAATCATTCAACAAAGATTTACTGAACATCAGGAATTAGGGATAGAGCAGTGAACAAAACAAAGTCTCATCCCTGGGGAACTTAGGTTCAAGTTGGAGAGGCAGACAATAAGTTTAGGTTTTGCTGAATGATTCTTAAGCCTTATAAGGGAGACCTGGAGACACCTACCAAGATCCTAGTGAAATAAATTAATGCTTCTTAAACTGTTTGTCTTGAAGGACCAATTGTTTTTATTTCTAATCCGTGGCAGACAGATATTTTTGAACATATAAAATCTTTTGTTTGGATGATGTGGTGCTACCAAATTTCTGTTCTTTTCTCATTCACAGGTCCTTGGAGCACACTGAGTGGCACTGAAGTTAATAACCTCAGGCAACGTGTTGCAAATGGGATATAGTACTACAGACAAGCTGGTTTCTAATGAAAGTCGGCTATTTGAGTGAATTTTCCTCCATTCCTTTGTCATTTCAGTTGTTCCCCTTCATTCACATAAGAGTACTCAGATTTTTAAAAGTTTCAGTCCTCTACACTTCAAACTTGGTCTCAAGTGGCAGTGGCATGAGGGGAACTAACAGGGTAAGTCAGCTGAGCAGAGTCAGTTGGAGTCCATGCTCTGAACTGTATCTCCCTGGGTTCAGATCCTGGGCCTTTGCCTGCTAGCTCTGTACCCTTGGGTGCTTTGAGTGGGGAATGGAGTCTACTGGCAAAGAATATGGATAATCTTCTAAAAAAGATAAAGACAAGAACAAGGGATGGTCAGAGAGTATGTTTCCCTCTTTTGTATATTGAGAAATATCAGTTTCATTTTTGAAGATCTCAAAATTAATGAATGGCCTAATTTCCCATCTAAATTCTTATACAGTTTGTCCTAATTCCCAAGTTCCTCGGGCTCTCAGGCAGTATGAGGGCCTCAGTCAAATTATGTCAGAGGAAATTGCTGTTCACTTCAAAAGTTGTTTCAAACCTCTCTGAGCAACAGTTTTCCTGTCGATGGATATAATAATGATATATAATGGCAATCATATTGCAATATATAAATGTATATATTTATGTTGTACACCATAAATTTATACAATGTTATATGTCAATTATGTCTCAATTTAAAAAGTGATATACACCTTGTAGGGCTGTTGAGAGCATTAAGTTATTTAATGTTTGTAGAGCTCCTAGCACAGAGCCAGGAATATTTTAAGTGCTTGACTAATGTTAGCTGTTATCTTAGAAACAAGGGTTAAACAGGTAGTTATTTGTTTGTATGTACGGTTTACTTCTACCTCCAGGGTTTCTAAATTCAGGATTCCTGAATTTCAGAAAAGTATTTTCTTGATTCCTTTTCCTTTCTGATTCTTATACAAAAGGAAGAGGCGTGCTGGTATATGGTTGTTTATATGGGTTTAGTTAACATTTAGGTTTTGAATTAGACTCTGTGGACCCCACTTTCTCTTTCCCTTATGGCTTGCTTTCAGAAAGACTTTAGTCATAAAGATCATCTCAGTTAGCCTTGAGGGAAACAGAGAAGATGTGTCCCTGAGAGGCAAAGTGGGGCCAGTGAGGTGCATGAGGAGAGGGATGGTCTGAGGAGCCAGGGAGCTGGCTTCTGCCCGCAGACAGGGTGCGCCCACCATAGTCACCTCCGTTCTATCTGGCCCCAAATAAGGTCACCTTTGACTCATTTTTATTTCCCTCCCCGGGCAGAAGCAAGCTTTAGCCCATGCCAGTTTATCACTTGATTTGGAAATTGTTTTTGACTGTCAGATGCAACTATGTCTGAAATCAAGATTAAGGCCTGTGATTCTTTGGTGAACAAAATGGAAATAAATGCTGAAAATTCCTCTACCCACTTTGAAAGGCTAACATGGAGAGGATTGTTTTCTAGGTTAGTTTTATCTTTCCAGGTGTTTTGTAGAAGCGTAAACAGTCAGTCATTGGGTATGAGTCACCTGGCTGTGGTCAGATTAGAAATTCCTAAAACATGATACAGGAGTCCAGCATCTGAAGCAGGGAAAACGAAGGGAGGCAACCCTCTATGGCTTCTATCACCACCCCCCAGCCCTTGGAAGCCTAATTCTCCTTCTTACGTTTTGGACAGGTACATATAGAAATACTTGTTTTCTAGTCTTCTTTTCCTCCTTTCCTCTTGTGTTTTTTTTTGCCCCTGACTTTTAAAACCAGATACTTATTCATGCTGAATGTATAAAAGATCATTATCAGGAAACTGATTTTTTGTGTGTAAAAAATGGTTAAAAGAGGGAGAAGATGGAACAGGAGAAACAGAAGAGGTGGAGATGGGAAAAAGAACTGGGCAGGAGAAGGGGCAGGAGGGAAGGAGAGGAGGAAGGGGACGCTGAGCCTGCAGAGACCAGTGGTGAGAAGGGGAGTCTGTGTTCCTTTAAAAGACGGGCTGAGGACAGACATACTTTGCTAAAGTGTGCTTTTTGCCCATGCCAGAACTAAAGAAAACAAAGGCTACTGCAGCCGCCGCTTTAGGAAAAAGCAATTGCTGCAATTCACCTAATTTAAATTTTAAGCTGTTTCGACCTTAAAAATCTTCCAGAGCAGTTTCTGTAGTCTTGAAATTGCTCAATAGCTCAGAGCCAATGATAAGCTGGTCCCTAGGTGTTTTCTATTCTGCGGAGCTCTCCAGAAGACTGGTAGGTTTGGGCAAGAACAGTGTTTCCACTGCCCACTTGACGTTTCCTTGATCTGCCTTTCTGAAGCAGAGTAATACAAGCCCTAATTAGAAATGAAAGTAACCAGCTGAAATGTCCTTTTCTTTACAGAACTCCATGTCATTTACAGCAGTCAGATGTTCCTGTTTAACTACTAAATGCCACACTATCCCTTAGCGCCGAGGAGTCAAAGAACCCGGACAAGTAAGTCATGTTCGTTCTTAAAGGTGCCCAGGTACTTTTGAAGCCGCGATTATTTTTACTTTGAGGACATCTAGTGGCAGTTTATTGCCTGTGTTCTTTAAAGGCGAACTGAAAGGAACTACAGGGTGTAGTAACCGCAGGGGAGCCTGTTATTCTCAACGCCTTCCCACCTGCAGCCGGACTTGCCTTCAGCCTGAAAGCAACCCTGCTCTGACCCTGGGAGATAGGCTGGCCCTTGCCAGGTTCTGCGGCCAAATCCCCAGCCCCACCTTTCACGGTTATCAAACAAAATCCCCTCGGCCCAACTGTTTCACAGGTGGTTTTTAATGAGCTCATTGTTTATTGGCCGCCACAATCTGGTCAATTCATCAACTAATGACCAGATACGGACCGTCCGCTTTAGGCAGACATTTGGAGGGGGTTAGAAAGATAAGACAAAGATCTAGGTGAAAGGAAATTTTTTTTTTTAACCTTTTACTTCTGGTGGTGAAGTGCTCCTTCCCAGCTGTGTCCTCAGAGTAGACGACCTCATGCCTCTTTCCTTTTCCTCATCTGTAAAATGGAGGTGAGCGTGGTTGTGAAGATCACGTGAAATCTCGAGATAACTCGCACAGCGCCTCGTGTGCAGTAGACGCTAAGTAACTGTTCAGATCCTTCCCCCTCTACTCCTCTCACCTTACCCCAGACCTGGGGCATGGCCCTTGCTCTAGTTGTCTTGTCTTCTGGACAGAAGTGTTCACTGCTCCACTCTGATCCATCTCAGTCCCGGGAGCTAAACACATCTCACCACTTTCATTCTCGCTTGCAGATCTACTGGCTTGCCCTGGATCCCTCTTACAACCCTGTTCTGTTAGATGGAGATAAATCACACAAAGTTAAATCTCTATAGGCAGAGTTTGCTGTTAGTTACGCTATCCAGCATCAAAACTGGCTGTTTTTAACAGTAAATTCCCTGACAGTCAAGAAGAGATGACGTGATTAGCTCTTTGCTAGGAAGCTGCTGATGCCCCCATGCTTTTTTTGGCGTGAGTTTAGACAAGATGGTTTCTACAATCCTCACTGCATTTAGTATAAAGTCCAAACATTTTAATATGGCCTTCAAGGAGCCACAAAGCTGTCTCTACCTACCCCTCCAGCTTCATCATGAGCCACTCTTGGCCTTGCTTATTATGTTCCTACTCATTAATTTAAAAAAAATCTTCCATAAACCAAGTGAGCTCTTTTTTGCCTTGTGAAATTAGCACATGAGTGTTCTTTTTGGACCTCTCATTCTACTCTTTATCTGGCTAACTCCTTCCTACTCATTCTTATAGGATTTAGCATAAATGTTGCTTCCCTGGAGAGTTCTTTCCTGACCCTCATCTAAATTTGGTCTCTTCCTAGCACCTGTCATAATTTCTAGCTCTGTGTTTATGTTTGTTTATTTTCTGTGTTCCCACTAGAAATGTATATTCAGTGAAAATAGGGACATGACTGTTTTTATTTCCTGTGCCTAGCAAGATGTTGGCTTATGCAGAGCACTCATTATTGAATGAATGAAACCAACCCTATTAATGAGGAAGGTCCGTGGATCATTTCCACACACTAACCTGCCCTGCATTTCCATTGACCAAGCATTTGTTTGTCCAGCAGCCTTCTGGGGAATCCTCTTTGCCTCAGAAGTTATTTTCAGTTATTGATAGTTTTAAATGAACAAAAATTGGTTCCTAAGAAGCCTTCCTAAGAATAATCTTTATCTTTTTTACCGTTCCGAAGATACTTTCCCCTGCTTAAAACAAGCAATTTAATTAATGCCCCTGTGTAAACTTATAATAGCTCAAATTCCGTTGGGACAAATCCCCATCACAGTAGATAGCTCTGTGTAATGAAAAGATTTCTTATGCCCTGAGCTTGTGGGTTGAGAACTAATCCAAAAATCCAAGTCTGTTCTTTAGTCAGTGAGTAATGTACAATTCCATAGTTCTTACTCTTTACATGTGGCTAAGCCTTACCTACTAGTGAACTATTATGGGAGGTATTAAGGTATTTCTAAAATTTGGTTTTATAAGCACTAGTGCATTAATAAAGTTCATCAAAGATTTGAATTTCTCCTTCTTTGAACATATTTGGCCAACACATTGTCTTGGCAATTACAAAGCTCCCAGGTAACTGGAATTTCCAGAAGTACATATTGTTAGTTATCATAGTATGGTTTTGACACTGGTTTTACATTTCATTTCCTATTAATATTGCTTTTTTAAAATTAGAAATTGTTGTTTATCTAGCTTAATAATTCTCAATTTGACTTGTGAATTGTTTGGATAACCATATAGTATGAAGAGAGGTATATTCAGATCACCAGCATTTTTGGCTTACAATTTTTCAAAAACTAACTAGACCTTAAGATTTGCACACTTTATAATTAAAATATGAATCATTTTGTTTTGTTTTGGCTTCCCAGAAAGCAGAGCCTGAAACAGTCTTCTGTGCAAGTATTGGGCTGGCCAAAAAGTTCGTTCCGGTTTTTCCTAAAGATGTTATGGGAAAACCCAAATGAACTTTTTTGGCCAACCCAATAGTTTATCTGGGAAGTGATTTCAAGATTAAGACAGGGAAGGAGGGAAATCCAATATGAGGGCGTGTTATCGAAGTTGCAGCTGTGATCAATGGGGGCTAGATTCCCCTGAAAACTCTTGAGAGCCTGCAAGTTTCACCTTAGGCAACCCTTCAGGTGATGCCTTTCTACCCTCCTTGAATTCCTAGATCACCCAGTATACGACCCTTTCTTATTTGAGGATTGACCCCAGGGGCTCAGGGGCACTTCTGGGCTGCACAGGCCAGAGTCAGTGAAGGTTCTGAGGCAGAAAGTAGGAAGATGCACAGGGATATAGGTGAGTTGAGTCTGAGCTTGTATGGAGCTGTCCCCTGCTGCTTGGCTGATATCAGAGGTAGTCCAAGGGGTCATGCTGCAGGGCACCAAAGGCTTTAAAGATATTTGTGTAATATTAAGGGAAAACCCCTTAAATCTTTTGTCTTTCTAAAAAAATGGGCTATAAAAACATCTCTGACTCAAGTTGTCAGACATCTAAATATTGCTTTTCTATCTAAGAAAGTCTACCTATAAAAACATCAATGACTCAAGTTGCTAGGTGTCTACGGACAGCATTTCTTTTATAAATTTTAAATCAAAATAGTGACTCAGGCTGTTGGAACAGAGTGAGAAATGAGAAAACATGTAGATAATGCACTAGATGAGTCAAATTAAATTTAGAGTGAGAAACCAATTTTGAAAGCCTGCCTAGTCATTGCCTGCCTGGGATCTCCCCGATATTGTGTAGCAGTGCCTGCAAAACAAAGGTATCTTCATATGTGTTTGGTTGACTTAAGAGCGTGATCTCGCATATTGCAAAATGGATGTTTTGCATTGATTACATTACAATGATTTTTGTAAAGCTTATTGTTTTTACATAATACTTCTTGATACTTATTTCCATTTCCCTTTTTCTATTTTTATAGCTTAACTTTGGAGAGATCTGAAATGCTCTTATAATACAAATCTCTATTTCTATTAGTAGAAAAAGTAATATAGAGAGATTCTTAGGGTCAAGTACAAAATTCTTAGTGTAAAAATTATCATTCTCTTGAATTTCGACCTATTCTCCTTCTCTTTCCTTCCAAATTTGATTCTTTACCCTCACATAAGTCTGACCTTTTGGCCCTTACAGGAAACAATTGTGCATGTTAAGAGAGGTCTTGAATTCTTGTAGTGGGGGGAGGGATGGAAAACTATTATTATTAGGGAGGGAAAACTACTACTATTCTATAGTAAAGTTGAGGCTTATAAGGCAATCCCCAGGAGAAGTAACACATGAACTTCATTGCATATGAAGTTGTAAATGGCTGATAAATGTATATTTGATAGTGGAGGACAGTTCTGATCTTAAGGGTATTCATTGTCTGCGGATAATGAAGATAAGCACTTATATTCCAGCCCAAACAGTTACAGCCAATAAGTAATAAATAAATAAGGTGTGGGGTTCTCAAGAAAAATTGAGATTTCTTTACGTTTTATTCAGGAATAATTCAAATTAACAATCCGTTCAAAAGTCAGATATTTCTGGGAGGATTAAGTGTTGGGGTGTGTGCACCTGCATGAGTGTGTTATGATGTACACTGCTGGGAGAGAATTAGAACTCTTCTTTTTCTTAATGTCAATTTAATCAAACACGAATACACACATATAATACATGCATGTATATATATAGTTTTTATTACCTAGGTATTTTGAAAGAATAACTATTTAGACAGGGGTCTGGGTGGGGAGGAGGAGAGAGACTTTTGGAGCATGGAACACCTCATGAAGAAGGCAAGCCTAGTCAGCCCATTATGCTGACGGCCTTCAGAAAGTGCAAGGGTACATGGAGGACTGTAAGTGTGGTGGTTTAGACATGTTAGGTTCCCAGCTTCACCACATACCGGCTGTGTGAGTTTGGGTAAATTATTTAATCACCCTGGGCCTTAGTTTGTTTTCTCATTTGTAAGATGTGAATAATAATAGTACCATCTCATTGGATGTTGTGCGAATTAAATGAGATTAATATCAATACATAGAAGATGCTTAGGATATAAGCAGTCAATAAATATTAGTCTCTGTCCTCCTCCTCTTCTTCCTCCTTCTTCTTTTTCCTCTTCTTTTCTCCTCTTCCTTCTTTACCTTCATAGTCCGTTGGCGGGTAGAAGACAAGAATGTACCAAGAGATGCGAGACACATCAGAAGAAGGCAGACAGATATGAGATAGTGCCAGTGAGCCATGATCTTTCTTTCACATTCTCTGTCCACCCTGTCAATCATCCTCTGTCCTGACATGGAGGAGGCTGCAGGGAGCACACATTTCTCTACTCTGAGACTCTTAGTCTCATGTAACCACGAACCACTGAGCCCCTGGTAACTTTAAGGGCTGTAGGGAGGTGCTGGCAGCATTTTCCTTCATACTAGGGCTGAAAGGTGAAAGTGATCACCTCTGAGGTAGCTGGTTCTCTAGACTTCCCCATGGTGTCCTTAGAGAAAGGAAGTAAGTGTCTGCTTGTGAGCATCCCTGGGCTGGCTCCCCTACAGAACATGTGTGGAGGGAGAAAGAGTCTCAGCTCCCGTTTGTGCATCATTTGGTGACTGCCTCCCTCTCCCGTCCACAAGTACTTATACTCCAGCCGGAATAGTTACAGCCAATAAATGTTGAGCACTTGCTATGTGCCAGGTGCTCTTCTAAGTGCATTTCGTGTGTTAACTCCTTTCATCCTCAACAGTTACCCTGTGTGAGAGATATGGTTACTATCCCAGTTTGATGAATGTGAAAACCAAGGCACAGGAGGGTAAAGTAGGAGAATCAGGATTAAACCAGGCCATCTGGCTTCAGAGTCTACTTTTTCACCATTGTGCCTCTCAGAGCCTCCTGCTATAAATCAGTTCCCTGAAAGCCTTCCAGTCTGTGCTTACAAGCAAGGCTTGCCTTTCCCTTGAGTCTTCACTTGGATACCTCCTGTCATTCTTAAAAGTCAATTCAGGCGATAAACCCCTATTACACTCTCTTCTATTTGATTCCTTGTTTCTCTTCTCTACCAGACTGTTAGGTCTTGTTTTCCATCCTAGACCACTGTACAGTGCCCAATACAAAGAAGGCGCTCAATAAGGCCTGTGGAATGAAAGAATGAATTGTCTATTGGGCTGAATTTCTTTCAGGATATGAGTGTGTAGATATATCCAGGCATCTATGGTTATCATAAGCATTGAGGTTTGCAAGGAGCTAAAACACTTCACAGTTTCTATTTGTGGAGAAGAGGTTAATAGTTCCCCAGGTTGCTTTTCTAAGGAAAAGAAGAAAGTGGCAGTGTATGCTATGAATTCCAAGTCATGTTTATTGTGTAATTTTTGATTGCTTGGCACTAGGTGGAGCCAGGGAGCCTTGGAGGGAAGCTCAAAAGAAACATGAACTACTGTTACCAACCCTTAGATTGTACTCAAAATAATTTTAAAGGTTATTATTTTTTTAAGATTTGCAAACTGGTGCATTATTTGAGCCAGATATTTAATTACATTCATTCTCCAATTTATTTTTTGCTCCACTGGTTATCTTACTTTTTAAATGGAAAGGTCTTAGACTTTATTTCTTCCAGTTTCCCAATACTTAGAGTCGATTTTCATATTTAGGTGAAGGCTCTTTTCGGTAATTGAGACCCAACATCCCGGATCTTTCTCTGCCCCACCCCCAAACCCCCCTGTTTTTCAGTGCAAAGTGGTTGCAGACACCAAAGATCTGGCATATTGTGAAAAAAAGGCCTGGGCTAGCAGTGGGGAGTTTTTCTTTTCTTTTTTTTCTTCCTCTCCCTTTGCCTTCCTCCTCTCCCTCCTTCTTCTTTTAGCATTTTTTTTAGGTCAAAACCAATAAATACCAGCAATTGCAATTGGTTCAGCCTAATAGTTCTCACTCTGCCTTTGACGTGCCTTGTGACCTTGGTAAGTCACCTATTATCTCTGGGCCTTACTATTTTCATCTGTAAAATGGCAGGAATGGGTATCTATTTGAAGGACCATTTATATGTTAATTTTCCATAATTTTGCCACCTAAATTCTCCTGTGCTGTGTCCTTGACTGGTTCTCCATGTCTTTGCCTAGCATGTGTTCCTGACTTACAGCTTAGATATTGGTTAATTATGGGTTTTATTAAACATTCATTAGTTATGGACTGCTAGAGACCTGAAATGTGCCTCCTACATTCCCCCAGGTCATTGTTACTTTCCTGGAATAAGTTCTTTACAGGATACAAAGCTACTGTTCAGCCTATTTAGTCCAATTAAAGGAATATAATAATAGAAATTCATATTTCATTATATTGTCACCCTAGGTTTTTCCCTTTATAATTAGTTTAGTGAGGCAGCTGATGTGGCCTCTAATTATTTCTGTGGAATATGTGATGATCTCCTTGCAGAGAAACATTTTACTCTGGAACTTTTAATCCTTCATAGTAAGATTATTACATGGAAAAGTTGAACCAAACCTCAATTTTTCATCGTATCATTCACCCTGGGTAGGAGGTTGCACCAAATAGGTTCTAATATCTTTCCCAATTTTCAGTGTTCATAGCAATTTATAGTTGGTTTTTTATACCATTTCTATCTGATACTATATTTAATTGGTAAAAACCAGACGATGATCCTGTAATGGCTAACATTGTAGGTGTTTGCAAATAAGAATAATACCATCTGTGAGACCAATAATTCCCCCAATAAGTTCCTTGACACACGAATCCTGACAACACTCCTGAAGAAAGTTGATGATTAAATAGCTTAGGAAGAGGTGGAGTCAAGATGGCAGTGTGGGAAGACGCAGAGTTAGCATCTCCCCACAACTAGGGCGCCTGCCGGCCACCGGTGGGAGACTCTGACGCCCAAGGAGATGGGAGGAACTCCAAAATGAACTGGTAGGGTGTAGGGGGACTGAGGGGGGAGGAGAAGTGGAGGCTAGACAGGATCAGCAACCCTGAGTCTGGGGAGATCAGGAGAGGCAGGTGGGAGGAGCCATTTGGGAGGAGAGGGAGAGGAGCGGAGGGTGATTGCCCTGTCCTCTTGGGCCTGGGGAGCCTGCTGAGCTCCCAGGCCAGTCCCCTGCCCTCAAAGCCCCCTCCAGGCTGCATAGGTCCTTGGGGGCATAGGAGGCAGGCCAGGGAGATCAGGAGAGGCAGGTGGGAGGGGCCCTCCCAGACAACAGACTAGAGGAGCGGAAGAGGAGAGGAGGGCGTTTGCCCCACCCACATGAGCCCGGCAAGCCTGCTGGGCTCCCAGGTGAGGTCCCCTGCCCTCTGAGACCAGGGGTGGGGGACACGCCTGGGCCCCTTCTGTTCCTTGAGCCTAAGCCCCACCCCCACAGCCCCCAGGGCCTTTTCCAGCCCTGTGGGTCCTGAGCATAGGCCCCACCCACCACCCAAACCTCACCCTTGCTTATGCCCGGCTCTCCACAGCCAAGGCCTTCACCCCCACCCCCCCTTTTTTTTTTCTTTTCCCTCCTTCTCTTTTTTACTATTGTGGTACTGATGTACCTTACAGTTGTTGATTCATCTATATTTTTATTTTTATATTCTTCCTAACATATCTGTTAGTTTCCTAGTCTAATTTTAGTTTTTACTTTGTTAGTGTTTTCTTTTTTTTTTCCTCCCCGGGCGGCTTGCGGGATCTTGGTTCATGAGCCTGGGATCGGGCCTGAGCTCCTGCAGTGGGAGCTCCAAGTCTGAACCACTGGACTAACAGAGAACCTCAGACCCCAGGGAATATTCATCGGAGTGAGGTCTCACAGAGTTCCTCATCTCAGCACCAACACCCAGCTCTACCTAATAGCCTACAAACTCCAGTGTTGGAAGCCTCAGGCCAAACAATCAGTAAGACAGGAACACAATCCCACTCATTAAAAAAAAAAAAAAAAAAAAGAGACAGCAAAAAAATACATCACACATGAAGGAGCAAGTTAAAAACATACAAGACGAAATAAATGAAGAGGAAATAGGCAATCTACCTAAAAAGAATTCAGAGTAATGATAGTAAAAATGATCCAGAATCTTGGAAATAGAATGGAGTTATGGATTGAGAAAATACAAGAAATGTTTAACAAAGATCTAGAAGAACTAAAGAACAAACAAACAGAGATGAACAACACAGTAACTGAAATGAAAAATACACTAGAAGGAATCAATAACAGAATAACTGAGGCAGAAGAACGAATAAGTGAGCTGGAAGACAAAATGGTGGAAATAACTGCCGAGGAGCAGAATAAAGAAAAAAGAATGAAAAGAATTGAAGACAATCTCAGAGACCTCTGGGACAACAGTAAACACACCAACATTTGAATTATAGGGGTCCCAGAAGAAGAAGAGAAAAAGAAAGGGTCTGAGAAAATATTTGAAGAGATTATAGTTGAAAACTTCCCTAACATGGGAGAGGAGATAGTCACCCAAGTCCAGGAAGCACAGAGAGTCCCATACGGGATAAACACTAGGAAAAACACACCAAGACACATATTAATCAAACTAACAAAAATTAAAATCAAAGAAAAAATATTAAAAGCAGCAAGGGAAAAACAAAAAGCCTACAACCAAGATTACTCTACCCAGCAAGGATCTCATTCAGTTTCGATGGAGAAATCAAAAGATTTACCGACAAGCAAAAGCTAAGAGAATTCAGCGCCACCAAACCAGCTTTACAACAAATGCTAAAGAAACTTCTATAAGCAGGAAACACAAGAGAAGAAAAAGACCCACAAAAACAAACCCAAAACAATTAAGAAAGTGGAAATAGGAACATACATATAGATAATAACCTTGAAAGTAAATGGATTAAATGCTCCAACCAAAAGACACAGACTGGCTGAATGGATACAAAAACAAGACCCATATACATGCCGTCTACAAGAGACCCACTTCAGACCTAGGGACACATACAGACTGAAAGTGAAGGGATGGAAAAAGATATTCCATGCAAATGGAAATCAAAAGAAAGCTGAAGTAGCAATACTCATATCAAATAAAATAGACTTTAAAATAAAGACTGTTACAAGAGATAAGGAGGGACACTACATAATGATCAACGGATCCATCCAAGAAGAAGATATAACAATTATAAATGTTTATGCACCCAACATAGAAGCACCTCAATACATAAGGCAAATGCTAACAACCATGAAAGGAGAAATTGACAGTAACACAGTAATAGTAGGGAACTTTAACACCCCACTTATACCAATGGACAGATCATCCAAACGGAAAATAAGTAAGGAAACACAAGCTTTAAATGACACAATAGACCAGGTAGATCTAATTGATATTTATAGAACATTGTATCCCAAAGTGGCAGAATACACCTTCTTCTCAAGTGCACATGGAACATTCTCCAGGATAGGTCACATGTTAGGTCACAAATCAAGCCTCAGAAAATTTAAGAAAATTGAAATTGTATCAAGCATCTTTTCTGACCATGCTATGAGATTGGAAATCAATTACAGGAAAAAAGCTGTAAAAAACACAAATACATGGAGGCTAAACAGTGCGTTACTAAGTAACCAAGAGATCACTGAAGAAATCAAAGAAGAAATTAAAAAATACATAGAAACAAATGACAATGTAAACACCACAACCCAAAACCTATGGGACGCAACCAAAGCAGTTCTAAGAGGGAAGTTTATAGCAATACAATCTCACCTCAAGAAACAAGAAAACTCTCAAATAAACAATCTAACCCCTACACTTAAAACAACTAGAGAAAGAAGAACAAAGAAAACCCAAAGTCAGTAGAAGGAAAGAAATGAAATAGAAATGAAGAAAACAATAGCAAAGATCAATAAAACTAAAAGCTGGTTCTTTGAGAAGATAAACAAAATTGATAAACCCTTAGCCAGATTCATCAAGAAAAAAAGGGAGAGGATGCAAATCAATAAAATTAGAAATGAAAAAGGAGAAATCACAACTGACACTGAAGAAATACAAAGGATTATAAGAGACTACTACAAACAACTATATGCCAATAAAATGGACAACCACGAAAAAATGGACAAATTCTTGGAAAGGTACAATTTTCCAAGACTGAACCAGGAAGAATTAGAAAATATAAACAGACCTATCACAAGTAATGAAATTGAAACTGTAATTAAAAATCTTCCAACAAACAAAAGTCCAGGACCAGATAGCTTCACAGGCAAATTCTATCAAACATTTAGAGAAGAGCTAACACTGATCCTTCTCAAACTCTTCCAAAAAATTGCAGAGGGAGAAACACTCCCAAATACATTCTATGAAGCCACCATCACCCTGATACCAAAACCAGAAAACGATATCACAAAAAAAGAAAATTATAGACCAATACCACTGTTGAACATAGATGCAAAAATCCTGAACAAAATACTAGCAAACAGAATCCAATAGCACATTAAAAGGATCATACACCATGATCAAGTGGGATTTATCCCAGGGATGCAAGGATTCTTCAATATACGCAAATCAATCAATGTGATACACCACATTAACAAAGTAAGGAATAAAAACCATATGATCACCTCAATAGATGCAGAAAAAGCTTTTGACAAAATTCAACACCTATTTATGATAAAAACTCTCCAGAAAATGGGCATAGAGGGAACCTACCTCAACATAATAAAGGCCATATATGACAAACCCACAGCAATCATCATATTCAATGGTGAAAAACTGAAAGCATTTCCACTAAGGTCAGGAACAACACAAGGATGTCCACTCTCACCACTCTTATTCAACATAGTTTTGGAAGTCCTAGCCACAGCAATCAGAGAAGAAAAAGAAATAAAAGGAATACAAATTGGAAAAGAAGAAGTAAAACTGTCACTGTTTGCTGATGACATGATACTATACACAGAAAATCCTAAAAATGCCACCAGAAAACTACTAGAACTAATCAATGAATTTGGTAAGGTTGCAAGATACAAAATTAATGCACAGAAATCTCTGGTATTCCTATACACTAACAATGAAAAATCAGAAAGAGAAATTAAGGAAACACTCCCATTTACCATTGCAACAAAAAGAATAAAATACCTAGGAATAAACCTGCCAAAGGAGGTGAAAGATTTGTACTCAGAAAACTATAAAACACTGATGAAAGAAATCAAAGATGACATCAACAGATGGAGAAATATACCCTGTTCTTGGACTGGAAGAATCAATACTGTGAAAATGAATATACTGCCCAAAGCAATCTACAGATTCAGTGCAATCCCTATCAAACTACCAATGGCATTCTTCACAGAATTAGAACAAAAAATTTTACAATTCGTATGGAAACACAAGAGACCCCGATTAGCCAAAGCAATCTTGAGAAGGAAAAACGGAGTTGGAGGAATCAGGCTCCCTGACTTCAAACTACACCACAAAGCTACAGTAATCAAGACACAAAAACAGATATATAGATCAATGGTACAGGATAGAATGCCCAGAGATAAACCCACACACATATGGGCACCTAATTTATGACAAAGGAGGCAAGAACAATGGAGAAAAGACAGCCTCTTCAATAAATGGTGCTGGGAAAACTGGACAGCTACATGTAAAAGAATGAAATTAGAACACTACCTAACACCATACACAAAAATAAACTCCAAATGGTTTAAAGACTTAAATGTAAGACCAGATACTATAAAACTCTTAGGGGAAAACATAGGAAAAACACTCTGACATAAACCACAGCAAGATCTTTTTTGACCCATGCCCTAGAGTAACAGAAATAAAAACAAAAATAAACAAATGGGACTTAATTAAACTTAAAAGCTTTTGCACAGCAAAGGAAAGCATAAACAAGACAAAAGGACAACCCTCAGAATGGGAGAAAATATTTTCAAATGAAACAACAGACAAAGGATTAACCTCCAAAATATACTAATAGATCTTGGAGCTCAATATCAAAAAAACAAACAATGCAGTTAAAAAAATGGGCAGAAGACCTAAATAGACATTTCACCAAGGAAGACATACAAATGGCCAAGAGACACATGAAAAGATGCTCAACATCACTAATTATTAGAGAAATGCAAATCAAAACTACAATGAGGTATCACCTCACGCTTGTCAGATTGGCCATTATCAAAGAATCTAGAAACAATAAATGCTGGAAAGTGTGTGGTGTAAAGGGAACCCTCCTGCACTGTTGCTGGGAATGTAAATTGATACAACCACTATGGAAAACAGTATGGAGGTTCCTTAAAAAACTAAAAATAGAACTACCATATGACGCAGCAATCCCACTACTGGGCATATACCCTGAAAAAACCATAATTCAAAAAGAGACATGTACCACAATGTTCATTGCAGCACTATTTACAATAGCCAGGATGTGGAAGCAACCTAAGTGTCCATCAACAGATGAATGGATAAAGAAGATGTGGCACATATATACAATGGAATATTACTCAGCCATAAAACGAAACGAAATTGAGTTATTTGTAGTGAGGTGGATGGACCTAGAGTCTGTCATACGGGGTGAAGTAAATCAGACAGAGAAAAACAAATACCATATGCTAATGAACATATATGGAATCTAAAAAAAAAAAAATTGGTACTGATGAACCTAGTTGCAGGGCAGGAATAAAGAGGTAGACATAGAAAATGGACTTGAGGACATGGGTGGGAGGGCAAAGCTGGGGTGAAGTGAGAGTAGCATCGACATATATACACTAGCGAATGTAAAATAGTTGGCTGGTGGGAAGCAGCATAGCACAGGGACATGGGCTTGGTGATTTGCGATGACCTAGAGGGGTGGGATAGGGAGGATGGGAGGGAGGCTCAGGAGGGAGGGGATATGGGGACATGTGTATGCCTACGGCTGATTCTCTTTGTTGTGCAACAGAAACTAACACAGTATTGTGAAGCAATTATACTCCAATAAAGATCTATTTAAAAAAATAGCTTAGGAAACACTGCATATTATGTATGGGGTTTCACAATGAATAACATATTAAAGGCTCTGAGAAGGTTGGCAGTATCCATTCTTGTTTGACTTTCATGTACATTCCCAAATTTCTGTGACTTTTTATTCCTATAGTACGGTGCAAAGCTTGGAATCCATGGAACATATTTTACACTGATTCTCTCTTATTCTTAACATTTTCTTCAAGGCACGTGTTTATATTAATTTCCTGTAATAGCTAGTAACAATATTTAACCTCAGGACCAAGAAAGAATACTCAGCATTTAAACACTCTTTGGATTTATTTACTTAGTAGTAAAATAAAGTTGAAATTATACTTGGAAATTGTATTTTGAAATCGTAGTTTCTTTTATTTTGAGAGGGATTTTCATGTCCAAAATTCTTGGCTGCTATCAGTGGACCATGTAGATCCATTTTCTGCTCTAAACATGATGGAGGATGGCAATTGTGGACCAAATCCATGATAAATTTACCTGTGTTTTTCATTTCCCTGATGCTAAAACCTTTTTTTTTATATTTAATTGAGATGGTTCCTATTGGCATCTAATCCATGTCTAAATTCAAATCCTGTCTCCCTGCTGTGTACCTTTTTACAAGTTAACTAACCTCTCTGTGCCTCATTTTCCTCATCTGTAAAGGATGTAATATTAGTATCTCTGTTATGAGGTTGTTGTGAGGATCAGGTAAGTGAATGCAAAAAAGCGCAAAGCACTTGGAGCACTGCCTGGAAAACCTTCCATTGTGTGAGTTATTATGATTAATGTTCATGATGCTGTGCTTAAGTGGTGACAGAGAGGTGATGCATCACCCTCTCCTCAATACCCTCATCATTAAGATGCAACATTTTAAAAGAAATAAGTAAATCATAGGCTCTATATAACCAAGGCAAGGATTTCCAGATCATATTTTGTTTTTTGGTCAAAATTCTATTTTATTTTATTTTCTGTATTTTTAAAATCAATTAATTATTCACTTATTCATCCATATTAATAGTAATTGAGTGGCGACTGTTTTCTAGGCACTACACTAATTGTTGTAGATATAGTGTTGAACAAGTTATATATAGTTCCTCTCCTTGTGGGCATCCTAATTAAAGAGGGACAAGCAAAGAGCTATGGGTGCTATGAGAGGGGAAGTGATGAGAACCGACAGGAGTTATCCAACTTGGGGTGGGGTGTGTATGCAGGCTTTCATGGAGGAGGTGACAGCAAAGTTGAGATCTTAAAGGTTAATCAGAGTTACTCGTTTGGTGAGGTGACTGAAGAACAGCCTAAGAGATGATGAGAGGGAGAAAGCCACGTTCAAATAATTCATATAAATTCCACAAGGTCTAAGGATGGAATGCAAGGTTAGAGAGGAGGTGTGTGTGGTGAGAGATGAGGCTAGATGTACATTATTTAGGGCTTTTGTGAATTGTAAGGTAGAGTAATAATCTGACCAGCTGTTATCTATTCATAGCCAGGCAAGAGATTCTCCTTGGAAAACCTTCCTGGTGGCAGGATGTTTCAAGGCAACAATTCTTCTTTTTTTAAAGATTTTTTTTTTGTAATGTGGACCATTTTTAGTCTTCATTGAATTTGTTACAATATCGCTTCTGTTTTATGTTTTTTTGGTCTTTTGGCCACGAGGCATGTGGGATCTTATCTGCCCAACCAGGGATTGAACCCGCGTCCCTGCATTGGAAGGCGAAGACTTTAACCACTGTACTGCCAGGGAAGTCCCCAAGGCAACAATTCTTTATAGAGTGTTTAATAACCGTGTTGCTGTCTACCATCTATAATATTTATTTGTGAT
The DNA here is from genome assembly GCF_028564815.1 of Eubalaena glacialis. Lineage (NCBI taxonomy): Eukaryota > Metazoa > Chordata > Mammalia > Artiodactyla > Balaenidae > Eubalaena > Eubalaena glacialis. The sequence continues at coordinate 72,306,013 of NC_083724.1, forward strand.
TTGGGGGCTGGCTTGGAAGCCAATGTACATAAACAAATAACCTTTGTTATTGTGGTTGCAGACACCAAAGATATGGCATGTTGTGCGGGAAAAAAGCCTTGGAATCAGTGGGTAGTTTTTCTTTTTTCTCTCCCTTTTTAAGAGTTTTTTCAATAAGCTTGCGACTCTATAACTGGGGTTCAGCAAAGCTGGCCACAGGGTGAAGTCATTTGTGGTGGTTAGCTGGAACACAGCAGCTGGCCCAGCTTATCTCTGTGCCTAGAGTCAGGAAATGGCGAAACCCTTTAGACTGTGCTTCTATAAAGGAATTGGTCAGAGAGCTTTGCTCTCCTAGGTGCCTTGGTAGCTATAGAGTATCACAAAATCATACATGATCTCCAATGGCATTTTCGTTAAAGAGATGATTTCCTTTGTTATTAACCTGAGACAGGAATTGAAAATTGTTTCAGAGTCTGAGTCCTGAGCCATATTTACAAAGAAATACACGAACCCTAATTTTTGTCACTTGCAGCAAATATGCTCACTCCACTTCCTAGTGTTTTGAACTGTAGTTATGAAAGATCAATTCATAATGAAACCCAAGTTTCTCCAGACCGTGATGTATGATCATGCCATGGGGAATATAGTCACAATGAAAGTAACAGGCTTTCTCTCTTTTTCCACAACAGAATTGTAGGTCTTCTTCTCTCTTATAATGTTGATGTTTCATCCTGAAATGTTCTTGCTTGTATCGTCCAACTTAACTCCTTGCAGAAAATTCCGCAATAGTACTACATTCACTTTAAGCACTGAGTCTTTATTGTTTGTATCACAAAATGGGACTTACATTTCCTGAATATGTCTTGAAAAACATCTGAAAATTCTCCTGATTGACTTAAAATGCCTTTGGTTTGTTCAAACCAGGATCCAAACAAACCACTTGCTGACTTGGTTATTTCACTGAAGTCTTTTTAAAGTCTCCTTTAGTCTGGAATAGTGGCTTTTCCTCACTCCCCTTTTCATGGTTATGTTGGTCAGTTGTCCTATAGATTATTTCACTGTAGCAGATGCTGTTAGTGCCCTGCTCATATTCCTTTGGCACTCATTGTTCTCGTGCACCCTGACCCAATAGCCTCCAAAAGAAAGCAGCTAACTGTGACTCTGCCTTTGGGCTTTCTTGCCTCTTCCTACCATCAGCCATGCACCCTCCTCCTGTTACCGAAAGTGGGGGCCCGGCTGCTCACCACTCAAAAGCCAATAAAGAGGCAAGTTGGTGGAAAGGAAAGTCTGCTTCATTTAGGAGGCTGGCGGGGAGGTGGGGGAGGGTGGACTCCTGTCTAAAGGCCAACTTCCCCACTGACAGTCAGTGGGCAAGAGCTTTTATAGATGGAGGGAGGGGGCTACTTGCAGAAACAGCACAGTCAGCTCTGATAGTCATCTTGAAATTGGTCATGCAGTGGTCTGACCAGCGTCATCTTGATTGTTTTAAGTACAGTTAGTCTTTAGTTCCAGGGTCAGTTTGTTCCCATTTCTTTGAGGCCAGTTCTCAGAATTGTGGCAGCTTCTGTCATGACTACAGTCCTGTCATGATGTAGTTAACTTCTTCCACCTAGTGGGTGTTTCAGTATCTATAAGACAGCTCACAGGATACGGCTCAGAATATTATCTATAGCCCTTGAGAAGGAACTAAAAGTCCTTGACTTTACTTAATGACTAAACTCTTATTATTTGGTCTCGTTTGACTGTTTTCCTTTGTTTCTGCATTTTCTCACTTCTCTGATTAAACTTATTCTTTGGCTAAAGTTTTTCTATAGACAAAAGGCAGGCTGAGGACAAGGGGGGCAAGGACCATAGGGTCCTGTTCCATTTCACTCCCACTCCACCACCCCAAGCGGCCTTCAACCAAATGACTGAAGAGAGTGGATAAAGGATCTAGCTTCCTAAACTTTGGGATAACTCTGAGATAGGTTCTACTGTGTCTTTCAGAGTTCCTTAGTGGGATTGAACCCCAGTTACCTGCAGCAGTAACCTGCTCAGTTATACTCCTATTAGTGGCTTCCTTCTCTTCCCTTGCTTGTTTTGCTTCCTCATTTCTCTGCCAATGACATTCCACAAATAAACCATAAACTTAGTCTCAAGGTCTGCTTTTGGGGGAACCCAAGCTATCTACTCTCTAAATTTAGTTAAATAATTCTCATGATGTCATTTAAAATTTATTAGTCTATTTCTATAGGCTGGAAGTTAGGACTAAAGTGTTTTTTTTAGATTTAGTGTTCCTTGGGGTGGGGGGGATCTATGAAGAATTCTTCATAGACAGTGCTGAGGACCTCATATCACATCACATCTGGGATCAAATAATGTCTGGTTGTCTCACTTTTAGTATATTAGTAAACTGAGATGGTGAAAGTGTGTTATTCCCCATCAATCTTATGCCTAATGGTTTTAATATCCATTGATGACCACTGCCTGAATCAGTTATTTCATTAGGGATTATAAAATGATGGTTTTCTTAATTCTATTATTTGGAGAAGAAAGTTCTAGGCAGAGGGATCAGTATGTGCAAAGACACAGAGATGAGGTCAAATATAATATAATCAGGGAAATAAAGTATGCTTAGTTCACAAGGTGTGTTAGGAAAGAGTGGGAGATGGATTTGGAAAGGTAGGCAAGACTTTATAATGTTAAAGACAAGATTTTGTTCTAAAATTAGTGGGAGGGACACTGAGGGATTTTAAATGTGTCCATTGTCATGAATATATTTTTTTGAATGATCACTCTCTTAATATTGTGAAACATAGATAGGCAATTTGTGAGAGTAGGTAGGTAGATGTTGCCATGGTCAAAGATAGTGGGGAGGGGAAAGATAAGTTATATACTTATGACAATAGACTCAACAGGACTGAATGACTGATTAAATGTGGGATGAGGGAGAGGAGGGGTCCAGGATCCTTTCCTACTGGGACAAATGGTTCGATAGTTGGTGTGCTTCATAAAGATTGGGAATGTGGCAAGAGTAGAAAGTCTGATAAGGAAAATAACTGAGTTTGCCTTTGGACATATTGAGCTTGATTGTGGAGCAGATGAAAGTGTCTAATTTATAGCTGGCAGTTGTGTAGGAATTCAGGAGGAAGGTTAGGGATGAAGACAAAGATTTGGGAGTCATCAAAAGACAGTGGTTGACGTGAGGAGGGGAAGGGTTTTAGTGAAAATATCAACACTCTCCCCATCATAGGCACGTGACACGTACTCACACCTACAAGGGAAGCGTGGGAACAAACAAGCTGTCTCCTCACCTCCCCACCCCTCATCCCCCCACCCTGGCTCTACAGACCATCTGAGACTCAGAGGTTCATACTTCCACTTGCTGTTGTTAGGGATCCCTAAAATTCCTTAAATTCTTTGTTGTGCAGAAGAGAAAACTGAAATCTATTAAGGTAAGAGCTACATAGCTGGGGTCACTGCTCAGCTCAAGGCTCCGTTTTCCAGTCCCCCCAGTTGAAAGCTCATCCCACCCCCCCATCCAGGGCTTGAAGGCTCAAGCAGTGAGAATTGAGAACAACAGGAAATCCAAATTCTAAAACTCCCAGTGGGTAGCAGAGAAGAATAGAAAAGCTACCTCACGTCACAGGTCAGGACACAAGATCAGGCCCAGAGGTCTTACAAAAGAGGCAGCTAATTCATAAGGCCAAGCTCTTTTAAAACTTTGCTGAAATGGGACCTGATTCCAGGGTGGCTACCCTGTATTTTGCAGATGGTGACGTATAATTGCGACCACACGTATGAGGTGGTCCTCCTATAAGCAACAAGAAATATCAGCTTCCAGAAAATATAAATGACTTAGAAAATGGTCCTCTCATGAGACCCAGTGGATCCTGCATGAAATCCAGGAGGACAAGGATGTGTCTGATGCAACCTTTATGCCCAGCCCCTAGCTTGGTGCCCACAATAAACAGTCAGTAAACATGTGTTGAGTGAAAGAAGCAAGGAACAGTCATGACTATTCTGGTAGGTGAGCATACCAAATGTATGCAACTGGTTAATCAGTTCTCAATATGTGTTTGTTTAACTAATGACTCAATTGACTCAATTCTCTTATTTCCTCTGAATTCCTCATGCATATATATTCATGTATGTTGTATAAGCTACGCTAGCTCATGTTGACTTAAAGATCGCTTGAATTATTTTGGACTCATTTTATTTTTAATTTTTTAAATTGGTTCTACCAAAAATAAGACACTCTTAGTGATAGAAAGGAATTTGGCAATTGTTTTGTGTGTCCCCAGTAGGAAACTGCAGTAGTGGAGTTGACCCTCATCAGATTATATGATTCATCCATTTGGTTTTGTCTCTGCAGAGCTGGGGTACATCAATTCAGAGACATATTCTCAGTGCTTAAAAGAGTGCTGAGCACTTAGTAGGCACTCGATAAATATTAATGTACATGTGATTATGCCAGGTCTTTATAATCTAGCACCATTCATGAAAAACTTTCTAGTAGTCATTCTGTCTTCATACAAAGATCCCCCTTAAGAGGAACTTTATAGTGTAAATTGGGAACACATATGGCAAACTTCCAGTGATTATACAACAGACCACTCCTCTTCAGACACATACACAAAATTTTAATTAAGAAATGCATAGAAACAACTCCATGAATTTTGGTGTCATTTGCTGAGACGAGGAAGATTAGGGGAGGGGCAGATTTGAGGGAAAACCAAGTGCTCTATTTTAGACATTTTAAGTTTGTCACGTAAGAACAGTCAAGAGACAGTTAGATATATGGACTTTTTTTTTTTTAGAAATTGATTTAAAATTTGAAAACTATTCTGCAAAATATCAAATGTCTACATACAGCATGACCCAGTTGGGGATCAAAGACAGATTTTTTAATAAGTCTTAAGTGTGCAAAATTTTCTTATATATGCTATCATTAAAATTGTTTGGGCGTATGGTCCCAGAAGGAGACATCATTTTTCTTCACCCACACATTCACGTGTGCATGCACTCACACACACACACACAACTACCCAGGTGTCAAAGTAATAAGCCCTTTGTAATATCCACATACACATAACCTAAAACACTAACATCTGTAATTCCCAAATACACAGTATCAAAAACATATACCTTCTCTATATTATGCATAAACCATACATGTACCATCTGCATGAAAGAATCCCAGAAACTTCATGCTGAATTCGAAGTCTTTCTAGCCCTTTTTAAAAATACACCTACTTTATGGTTACCTTTCATTAAATAAGCATTCTTATTTATTTTACCATTATCATAAGAAATGGGAACAAAATATCTAGCTATCCATATAAGTCTGATAAACACATGTTTTTTACAGAGCATTTACCATGAATTTTGTCCTAATTTCTGAGTTTTCTTTCCTGCTTGAGTAAAATTATTGATGTAGTAACCAATCTATGTGTACTTTGTGATAATAAAAAATATATACTTAGTTTTCTATTGATCTCATGTAAGAGATACCCATGTAGTCATATTTACAATTTCTCACATGCTTCTATTTGAATATTCTGACTGCAATTTCTGGATGTGTTTGCTTTAAATTCTGAAATAAACTGTATCCAAAAAAAAAAAAAGACAGTGGTTGAAAACATCAGAATAGATAAGATTACTCAATAAAGTTTATAGAGAAGAGAAGAGATCAATGAGAAAAGAAAAGTTCTAAGGGTATATTCCTGATTTATGTAAACATTTAAAGGAAAAGAGTAACGAGGGAATCTCAAACAAGATACAAAGGTAGCAATCAGAAGTTAATAAAAATGGTAGTACATAAGTCAAATATTGGAAATGTTAGGAAGGGTTCTGTGAGATGTTGCAGACTGAAAAGTTCCCAAGAATTTGTTAAATAGAGAAGGGTGATTACATTAGTAAGAATAGTTCTGATTGTGTGGTGAGGATGGAAGCCATGATGGAGTGAATTGAAGGGTGAGAAGATGGGAGAACCAAGAAACCATGCATACTAATTACACTTATAAAAAAGTTTGGGTTGAAGATTAAGAGAGAGATAAGAGGGAATCTAAAGCAGCATTGGCACTCAGGAAGGATTTTCTCTTCATTCTCACTTCTTTCCTTCCTTCCTTCCTCCCTATGTAATCCTCTCTCTCTCTTTCCCTCCTTTCTTTCCCCTCCCCCTTCCTCCTCTTCTTCCTTTGCTTCATCTTCACCCCTCCTCCTCCTGTTCTCCTTCCTTCTCCCCGCTCCTCCTTCTTCCTCCCCTTCTTCTTCTTCTCCTTCCCCTCCCCTTCCCCTTCCCCTCCCCCTCCCCCACCCACTTCTTCTTCTTCCTCTTCTCCTCCTCCTCCTCCTCCCCCTCCCCCCCTTCCCCCTCCCCCTCCCCCCCTTCCCCCTCCCCCTCCCCCTCCCCCTCCTCCTCCTCCTCCTCCTCCTCCTCCTTCTTCTTCTTCTTTCTTCTTCTTCTCCTCCTCCTCCTCCTTCTCTCTCTCTCCCCTAAGTGACTATATTACTGTATTAATGAATTACTGCTGAGGGGAATAAGCTATTGATGACAGGAACATTCAAGTGAGAAAGTTTTCTGAGGCTGTATGATCAGGACACAGGGGGAATCTATTTCCTCCTTTCTGAAATATAGGATAACATTAATATCACATTCTTATGGTGAACATAAAGTAGACATAAAATTTTGGAAAAAGATTTTCCCACAGGAAAATCCTATATCAATGTTAGTTATTGCTACCATGGCTATAGCAGTCTGTCATTCTAAAGACAAACATTAAATTGTAGAGCTACTTTTCCTTATATTTAATTTTAAAATATTTTCTTTTTAAAACTCATAGGTTTGAGTTATGATAATGATTTTCAGGTTCTATGAAATTCCATGTACAGGCAAAGAAGGAAATGCCTTTGAAAGGGAGAGAAATATTTTTCTTAATCCAAAACGACTTCATCTGCTGCAATTTCAGAGAATTTTATTTTAACTTTAGTTCATAGATGCTTTAACAGTGTTAATCTGAAGCAATGGAGACAGCTTTATTAATTGGAATCTTTCATTACAGTCATGATTTCTTTTCTAGGGGAGTAAGGGGCTTATATTTTTAAAAATTCATTAAAATGACAGTAAGCATCAATCAGAGAAATCATTTCAAAAATCTTTTAATCTTAAAATTAGGGTGAAGAGAACCTTCACACTCACTTCTTTCAGCCAACAAGGGCTGAGATGAGCAATGTCTTGAGTTAGAGCCCAGATTGTATATACTGGCTGAAGAACTGCTGATTGATGGAGTTTAGTGCACAATTTTTCAGCATCACTTGAAATTAAAGATTAACCCAAAGTTTAAAAAAATACTTACATAAGGGAAGAGCAGCAGCTTATGCAGATTGTTTGCCAAGTTGTCCTTTACAGGATAAAAGGCATATAAAAATGCAGTTTTTTTTTAACATCTTTATTGGATTATAATTGCTTTACAATGGTGTGTTAGTTTCTGCTTTATAAAAAAGTGAATCAGTTATACATATACATATGTCCCCATATCTCTTCCTGCTTGCGTCTGCCTCCCTTCCACCCTCCCTATCCCACCCCTCTAGGTGGTCACAAGCACCAAGCTGATCTCCCTGTGCTATGCAGCTGCTTCCCACTAGCTACCTATTTTATATTTGGTAGTGTATATATGTCCATGCCACTCTCTCACTTTGTCCCAGCTTACCATTCCCCGTCCCTGTGTCCTCAAGTCCATTCTCTAAAAGGTCTGTGTCTTTATTCCCGTCTTGCCTCTAGGTTCTTCATGACCTTTTTTTTTTGTTTGTTTTCTTTTTTCCTTTTTTTTTAGATTCCATATATATGTGTTAGCATGCGGTATTTGTTTTTCTCTTTCTGACTTACTTCACTCTGTATGAGAGACTCTAGGTCCATCCACCTCACTACAAATAACTCAATTTTGTTTCTTTTTATGGCTGAGTAATATTCCATTGTATATATGTGCCACATCTTCTTTATCCATTCATCTGTTGATGGACACTTAGGTTGCTTCCATGTCTTGGCTATTGTAAATAGAGCTGCAATGAACATTGTGGTACATGACTCTTTCTGAATTATGGTTTTCTCAGGGTATATGCCCAGTAGTGGGATTGCTGGGTCGTATGGTAGTTCTATTTTTAGTTTTCTAAGGAACCTCCATACTGTTCTCCATAGTGGCTGTATCAATTTACATTCCCACCAACAGTGCAAGAGTGTTCCCTTTTCTCCACACCCTCTCCAGCATTTATTGTTTCTAGATTTTTTGATGATGGCCATTCTGACTGGTGTGAGATGATATCTCATTGTAGTTTTGATTTGCATTTCTCTAATGATTAATGATGTTGAGCATTCTTTCATGTGTCTGTTGGCAATCTTTATATCTTCTTTGGAGAAATGTCTATTTAGGTCTTCTGCCCATTTTTGGATTGGTTGTTTGTTTTTTTGTTATTGAGCTGCATGAGCTGCTTGTAAATCTTGGAGATTAATCCTTTGTCAGTTGCTTCATTTGCAAATATTTTCTCCCATTCTGAGGGTTGTCTTTTGGTCTTGTTTATGGTTTCCTTTGCTGTGCAAAAGCTTTTAAGTTTCATTAGGTCTCATTTGTTTATTTTTGTTTTTATTTCCATTTCTCTAGGAGGTGGGTCAAAAGGATCTTGCTGTGATTTATGTCATAGAGTGTTCTGCCTATGTTTTCCTCTAAGAGTTTGATAGTGTCTGGCCTTACATTTAGGTCTTTAATCCATTTTGAGTTTATTTTTGTGTATGGTCTTTTGTGTTTCCATACAAATGGTGAAATTTTTTGTTCTAGTTCTGTGAAAAATGCCAGTGGTAGTTTGATAGGGATTGCATTGAATCTGTAGATTGCTTTGGGTAGTATAGTCATTTTCACAATGTTAGTTCTTCCAATCCAAGAACATGGTATATCTCTCCATCTGTTTGTATCATCTTTAATTTCTTTCATCAGTGTCTTATAGTTTTCTGCATACAGGTCTTTTCTCTCCTTAGGTAGGTTTATTCCTAGGTATTTTATTCTTTTTGTCGCAATGGTAAATGGGAGTGTTTTCTTAATTTCACTTTCAGATTTTTCACCATTAATGTATAGGAATGCAAGAGATTTCTGTGCATTAATTTTGTATCCTGCTACTTTACCAAATTCCTTGATTAGCTCTAGTAGTTTCCTGGTAGCATCTTTAGGATTCTCTATGTATAGTATCATGTCATCTGCAAACAGTGACAGCTTAACTTCTTCATTTCCCATTTGGAGTCCTTTTATTTATTTATTTTCTCCGATTGCTGTGGCTAAAACTTCCAAAACTATGTTGAATAATAGTGGTAAGAGTGGGCAACCTTGTCTTGTTCTTTATCTTAGTGGAAATGCTTTCAGTTTCTCACCATTGAGGCCGATGTTTGCTGTGAGTTTGTCGTATATGGCCTTTATTATGTTGAGGAAAGTTCCCTCTATGCCTACTTTCTGGAGGGTATTTTCATAAATGGGTGTTGAATTTTGTCGAAAGCTTTATCTGCATCTATTGAGATGATCATATGGTTTTTCTCCTTCAATTTGTTAATATGGTGTATCACATTGATTGATTTGTGTATATTAAAGAATCCTTGCATTCCTGGGATAAACCCCACTTGATCATGGTGTATGATCCTCTTAATGTGCTGTTGGATTCTGTTTGCTAGCATTTTGTTGAGGATTTTTGCATCTATGTTCATCAGTGATATTGGCCTGTAGTTTTCTTTCTTTGTGACATCTTTGTCTGGTTTTGGTATCAGGGTGATGGTGGTCTCATAGAATGAGTTTGGGAGTGTTCCTCCCTCTGCTATATTTTGGAAGAGTTTGAGAAGGATAGGTGTTAGCTCTTCTCTAAATGTTTGATAGAATTCGCCTGTGAAGCCATCTGGTCCTGGGCTTTTGTTTGTTGGAAGATTTCAAATCACAGTTTCAATTTCGCTGCTTGTGATTTGTCTGTTCATATTTTCTATTTCTTCTTGGTTCAGTCTCAGAAGGTTGTGCGTTTCTTAGAATTTGTCCATTTCTTCAAGGTTGTCCATTTTATTAGCATATAGTTGCTTGTTGTAATCTCTCATTATCCTTTGTATTTCTGCAGTGTCAGTTTTTACTTCTCCTTTTTCATTTCTAATTCTATTGATTTGAGTCTTCTCCCTTTTTTTCTTGATGAGTCTGTCTAATGGTTTACCAATTTTGTTTATCTTCTCAAAGAACCAGCTTTTAGTTTTATTGATCTTTGCTATCGTTTCCTTCATTTCTTTTCCATTTATTTCTGATCTGATATTTATAATTTCTTTCCTTCTGCTAACTTTGGGGTTTTTTGTTCTTCTTTCTCTAATTGCTTTAGGTGTAAGGTTAGGTTGTTTATTTGAGATGTTTCTTGTTTGTTAAGGTAGGATTATATTGCTGTTAACTTCCCTCTTAGAGCTGCTTTTGCTGCATCCCTTAGGTTTTGGGTCATCGTGTTTTCATTGTCATTTGTTTCTAGGTATTTTTTGATTTCCTCTTTGATTTCTTCAGTCATCTCTTGGTTATTAAGTAGTGTATTGTTTAGCCTCCATGTGTTTGTATTTTTTACTGATTTTTTCCTGTAATTGATATCTAGTCTCATAGCGTTGTGGTTGGAAAAGATACTTGACATGATTTCAATTTTCTTAAATTTACCAAGGCTTGATTTGTGACCCAAGATATGCTCTATCCTGGAGAATGTTCCATGAGCACTTGAGAAGAATGTGTATTCTGTTGTTTTTGGATGGACTGTCCTATGAATATCAATTAAGTCCATCTTGTTTAATGTATCATTTAAAGCTTGTGTTTCCTTATTTATTTTCATTTTGGATGATCTGTCCATTGGTGAAAGTGGGGTGTTAAAGTCCCCTACTATGATTGTGTTGCTGTCGATTTCCCCTTTTATGGCTGTTAGTATTTGCCTTATGTATTGAGGTGCTCCTATGTTGGGGCATAAATATTTACAATTGTTATATCTTCTTCTTGGGTTGATCCCTTGATCATTATGTAGTGTCCTTCTTTGTCTCTTGTAATTGTCTTTATTTTAAAGTCTATTTTGTCTGATATGAGAATTGCTACTCCAGCTTTCTTTTGATTTTCATTTGCATGGAATATCTTTTTCCATCCCCTCACTTTCAGTTTGTATGTGTCCCTAGGTCTGAAGTGGGTCTCTTGTAGACAGCATATATATGGGTCTTGTTTTGTATTCATTCAGCCAGTCTATGTCTTTTGGTGGGAGCATTTAATCCACTTACATTTAAGGTAATTATAGATATGTATGTTCCTATTACCATTTTCTTAATTGTTTTGGGTTTGATTTAGTAGGTCTTTTGCTTCTTTTGTGTTTCCTGCGTAGAGAAGTTCCTTTAGCATTTGTTGTAAAGCTGGTTTGGTGGTGCTGAATTCTCTTAGCTTTTGCTTGTCTATAAAGGTTTTAATTTCTCTGTCAAATCTGAATGAGATCCTTGCTGGGTAGAGTAATCTTGGTTGTAGGTTTTTCTCCTTCATCACTTTAAATATGTCCTGCTACACCCTTCTGGCTTGCAGAGTTTCTGCTGATAGATCAGCTGTTAACTTTATAGGGATTCCCTTGTGTGTTATTTGTTGTTTTCCCTCGCTGCTTTTAATATTTTTTTTTGTATTTAATTTTTGATAGTTTGATTAATATGTGTCTTGGCTTGTTTCTCCTTGGATTTATCCTGTATGGGACTCTCTGTGCTTCCTGGACTTGATAAACTATTTCCTTTCCCATATTAGGGAAGTTTTCAACTACAATCTCTTCAAATATTTTCTCAGTCCCTTTCTTTTTCTCTTCTTCTCTGGGACCCCTATAATTCGAATGTTGGTGTGTTTAATGTTGTCCCAGAGGTCTCTGAGACTGTCCTCAATTCTTTTCATTCTTTTTTCTTTATTCTGCTCTGCAGCAGTTATTTCTACTATTTTATCTTCCAGGTCACTTATCAGTTCTTCTGCCTCAGTTATTCTTCTATTGATCCCTTCTAAAGAATTTTAAATTTCATATATTGTGTTGTTCATCACTGTTTGTTTGCTCTTTAGTTCTTCTAGGTCCTTAAACGTTTCTTGTATTTTCTCCATTCTATCTGTATCCAAGATTTTGGATCATCTTTACTATGATTATTGTGAATTCTTTTTCAGGTAGACTGCCTATTTCCTCTTCATTTGTTGGGTCTGGTGGGTTTTTGCTGTGCTCCTTCATCTGCTGTGAGTTTCTCTGTCTTCTCATTTTGCTTAACTTACTGTGTTTGTGGTCTCCTTTTTGCAGGCTGCAGGTTCGTAGTTCCCATTGTTTTTGGTGTCTGTCCCCAGTGGCTAAGGTTGGTTCAGTGGGTTTGTAGGCTTCCTGGTGGAGGGGACTAGTGCCTTTGTTCTGATGGATGAGGCTGGATCTTGTCTTTCTGGTAGGCAGGTCCACATCTGGTGGTGTGTTTTGGGTTGTCTGTGGCCTTATTATGATTTTAGGCAGCCTCTCTGCTAGTGGATGGGGTTGTGTTCCTGTCTTGCTAGTTGTTTGGCATAGGGTGTCCAGCACTGTAGCTTGCTGGTCATTGAGTGGAGCTTGGTCTTGGCGTTGAGATGGAGATCTCTGGGAGATTTTTGCCATTTGATATTACGTGTACCTGGGAGGTTTCTTGTGGACCAGTGTCCTGAACTTCACTCTCCCACCTCAGAGGCACAGCCCTGACGCCTCGCTGGAGCACCAAGAGCCTGTCATCCACACAGCTCAGAATAAAAGGGAGAAAGAAAGAAAGAAAGAAAGAAAGAAAGAAAGAAGAACATAAAATAAAATAAAGTTATTTTAAAAAATTTAAAATAGTTATTAAAAAAATTTTTTTAAGTAATAAAAAAGAAAGAAGGAAAGAAAGAAGAGAGCAACCAAACCAAAAAACAAATCCACCAATGATAACAAGTGCTAAAAACTATACTAAAAAACCAAAACAAAACAAAACAGAAATGGACAGACAGAACCCTAGGACAAATGGTAAAAGCAAATCTCTACAGAGAAAATCACACACAGAAGCATACACATACACACTCACAAAAAGAGAAAAAGGGGGAAAAAAATATATATCATTGCTCCCGAAGTCCACCTCCTCAATTTGGGATGATTCGTTGTCTATTCAGGTATTCCACAGGGGCAGGGTACATCAAGTTGACTGTGGAGATTTAATCCGCTTCTCCTGAGGCTGCTGGGAGAGATTTCCCTTTCTCTACTTTGTTCGCACAGCTCCTGGGGTTCAGCTTTGGATTTGGCCCCGCCTCTGCGTGTAGGTCTCCTGCGGGCGTCTCTTCTTTGCTCACACAGGACGGGGTTAAAGGAGCAGCTGGTTCGGGGGCTCTGGCTCACTCAGGCCGGGGGCAGGGAGGGGTACGGAGTGCAGGTGAGCCTGAGGCGGCAGAGGCCGGCGTGAAGTTGCAGCAGCCTGAGGAGCGCCGTGCGTTCTCCCGGGTAAGTTGTCCCTGGATCATGGGACCCTGGCAGTGGCGGGCTGCACAGGCTCCCGGGAGGGGAGGTGTGGAGAGTGACCTGTGCTTGCACACAGGCTTCTTGGTGGCTGCAGTAGCAGCCTTAGCGTCTCATGTCCGTCTCTGGGTCCGTGCTGATAGCCGCAGCTCGCGCCCGTCTCTGGAGCTCCTTTAAGCAGCGCTCTTAATCCCCTCTCCTCGCGCACCAGGAAACAAAGAGGCAAGAAAAAGCCTCTTGCCTCTTCGGCAGCTCCTGACTTTTTCCCGGACTCCATCCCGGCTAGCTGTGGCGCACTAGCCCCTTCAGGCTGTGTTCATGCCGCCAACCCCAGTCTTCTCCCTGCGATCCGACCTCCGAAGCCCGAGCCTCAGCTCCCAGCCCCGCCCGCCCCGGCGGGTGAGCAGACAAGCCTCTCGGGCTGGTGAGTGCTGGTCGGCACCGATCCTCTATGCGGGGATCTCTCCGCACCCCTGTTGCTGCACTCTCCTCCGTGGCTCTGAAGCTTCCCCCCTCTGCCACCCGCAGTCTCCGCCCGTGAAGGGCCTTCCTAGTGTGTGGAAACCTTTCCTCCTTCACAGCTCCCTCCCACTGGTGCAGGTCCCGTCCCTATTCTTTTGTCTCTGTTTTTTCTTTTTTCTTTTGCCCTACCCAGGTACGTGGGGAGTTTCTTGCCTTTTGGGAGGTCTGAGGTCTTCTGCCAGCGTTCGGTAGGTGTTCTGTAAGAGTTGTTCCACATGTAGATGTATTTCTGATGTATTTGTGGGGAGGAAGTTGATGTCGACGTCTTACTCTTCCGCCATCTTGAAGCTCCTCTCTTTATAGGAGTTTTGACAGGCTTAAAATCCTCACTCTTGTTTAAACTAAGGTGGTAGTTCTTACGTTTTTTTGTGTGTCTTAGATCATCCTGAGGGCCTAATGACAGAAACAGATCATCTCCCCAGAAAAATGCTCATATTTAGAAATATTTTACAGGTTATTTTGAAGCATTCTTGACACACTTCCTCCCCCAAAGTCCATAGATTTTAGGTAATGAACTGCTGGTTTAGGTGTTCAGAGACAGTCATTGCAAGGACAATTCAAATTTTAATCTTGAGTTTGAGCCCTGATATCCCATAAAGCTATGTTACAGTTTGGTTTGAAAGGGGTCTGAATTTCAAGGGATGGTGTGATCAATACATTGGCTTTCACAGTGGGATATATCCATTCATACTTACTTTACCTAGTTATTCAGAGAAAACAAAGCAGTCTTTCAATTCAAAATTAGTTCAAAAAAACCTAATAATGAGAAAAAAAGACTCTCTAGGGAGTTGGATATAGGCATTAGAATGCAGTTCAAAAAGCATACAGCCATGGAATATATTTCTGTGAATGTCCTTCTATGTCCCACCTCGATAATGAATACCTGAACCCTCCACCTGAAGAGTAACATGAAGGGTTTGGATTAGAGAAGTACTGTGTTTGTTCCCTGGCATCCATTTTCTGTTTCTAAGCTCATGTTCTCTAATCAGGAATTGTTTCTACTTTTTGCCTCAAAATAGGTCTGGACAGTTAATGTCTTGATTTTATTTTTAAAATTCAGCACATTTCTTTTCTTCGTCAGGCACAGTCAGCACCATCTGAAGTTTGGTTCAGTGGAACTAAGGTTGAGTATGTTCCTAAGAGGACTTATGTGTCTGGGAACTTTGTACTGTTTCAAATAAATACATGTAGTTTTATAAGAAGACACCCCTAATGACAGCCAGTTTATCTCCCCACATTTGTAAGGCATTTATAATTCATAAAAGTCTTTCATATTAATGACCTATGTTGTGAATAAAAGGCAGGCATTACTATGTCAAACTCATGGGTGAGGAAATGGAGGCTTACAAATATTTGAGGCATACTATTAGTAAATGAGAGCTGAGATTGCACCCTGGGCACCCTGGCCTTTATTTGGATGCTTAAGTTCTCAAATGTACTTAAAAATCCATTTTGTTCCTTTATACTTATGTTGGTAAATTGAATTTATTTAATAATATTTATCAGTGTGATTAAATATCACCTTGGGCCCATTTCTGGCTGTCTTTCCATCCTGTTAGTCCTTGCATAGATTGGGTAGATTTTAAGCCAGAACTAGTCAGAATTCTGCTTCTGAATCAGTTTGTCTCATGAAGAAAGTAGTTCTTTTGTTTTTTATTATCTCTATATGAATTACTGCTTCTGTTTGATGTCACTTTTTAGAAGAACAACTCATCCATGAAAGGTCATTTCACATCAGCCTTACAAAAGAATAACCCTAATTTTGTATGAACTAGTCGTATAAAGGGTTGTAGTTATAATAAAAACCCATTGCCAAGAACGCCAGAGAGAAAGCCTCTTGCTCACACATCGTGTCATTTCTACATTCCTAGTACCTCACAGAGTGCATGGCACTGGGTGAATGTCTGTTTAATTGAATATTTCAAAATGTCTCCACATAGGTCTTGTGGAAGTAAAATTTGAATTTAAGAAGCCATTTCCTAAAGTTCCTAAATTTTACAGAAATCTTGGCCTCGTAAAGGAGAAAAGTCCTAAAAGTGTTAAAACTATAGAGCTCCAAAACGCACTTCATCCTAGTATCATGCATGAAACAGGACTAGGAAAAAGTAAAAGCAAGCTCACCAAACACATAAATGTGCTATGCACTTAACTTGACTTCTCAATGAACAGGAAAATCAAAGCCTCTCTTTTCCTATTTGTGCACCTTTGCTTCTGAATGTTGACTGATTGCCTTTAGGTAAATATGTGTTTTTTGCTATACATTAAAAAAATAACTTCAAAACCCCTGTAATGCTGACAGTGGGAAATGCATGCCTCTGTGGTCTGAACAACTCAAGCAGTACCTTTCTTTCAATTTTATGTAGAGTAGAGCTGCACCCTTCTTCTGTCATTAAGCACTAATCGCCCAATTACAGTGCTTTGGGACACTGTTAAAATTGTGCCTGAGGCTTTTCAACAAATTCAGCTTTAAAGCAAATGATCCCAGTAGTCAAAATTATTTACTAAACACTGTACCGAATTTCTTCTAAAAGATTATTTAAGGCCTATTACACTTGCTAGATCCTTATATTACAAAATACTGGAGTACTTAGTGAGGCTGTTGCCTCTTCTCATGAAGACTTTTTTTTTTCAGCACCAAACTTTAAAAGGAACATTATGTATTTGAGAAGAGCAGATTCATGCAGATATTCTTAATCTGAAAGCAATTTCCTTTATTTTAAGCCATCTTTGAAGAGGGATAATGAGTTGTTCTGTATCGGGGCATTATTTATAAATACAGAGTTAAAAGGTTTATCTTAAAATAATACTCTCTTTGTGTTAAAATATATATAGTCATGCAAGCTGTAAGGGATTTGAATGTGTCCTAAATCACTGCATTATTTGAACATATTCCTTTTTAAATCTCTGTGTGGAAAATTTTATCAAACATTTTACATTATTGACAATATATAATAGCCATTGAAGACTGTGAGGCATTTTCTCATACATTTCTCTTTAGTTTTTCTCAATAGCTCTCAGCTAGCTATCTCCAGCTCCATTTTACAGAAGAGGAAATTGAGACTTTGGTTGGACAAATATCCTTTTAAGGTCACGCTGCTGGTAAGGGGCAGGAGAGTGAGTATTATGAATAGGTTAATCTCTAAAGTTCTTGGACTCAATTCCAATGTGTGTGTGTGTGGGTGTGTGTGTGTGTGTGTTTGTGAGCAGGGGTGGGATGCTGGGGGTTTCCCCACAAACCACCAAGGAATTCTTGGACACCAGCAGGGTGTCCGAGAATCTCAATTCAATTCAATTCTGACTCTCTACCTAAAGATAACATCAGGTTCCACAGGCTAAGGGTTCAGTCCTACAAGACTGTCCTCCAGCCCCACACTTCAGACACCAGTTGCAAGTCCAGGTTATTACCTATACTTCTGACAACTGGCTAGGAATCAGAGGTTCCCACCACCTCCTCCTTGGGTTTGAAAATTTGCTAGAGCAGCTCACAGAACTCAGGGAAACATTTTGCTTACAGGATAACCTGTTTATTACAAAAGGATATAAATCAGGAACAGCCAGATGGAAGACATGCATAGGGAAAATTATGGGACAGGGCTCAGAGTTTTCATGCCCTCTCAGAGTGCGCCATTCTCCCAAAATCTCCATTGTTCACCAACCTGGAAGTTCTCCAAACCCTGACCTTTTGGATTTTTACAGAGGCTTCATTACATAGGCATGATTGATGAAATCATTGGCCGTTGCTGACTGATTCAACTTCCAGCCCCTCTCCGCTCCTAGATAGTCAGGGGATGGGACTGAAAGTTTCAACCTTCTAATCACATGGTTGGTTCTCCAGGTAATCAGCCCCCATTCTTAGTTGGGGGTCCCAAAGTCACCTTATTAACATAACATAAGACATCATTATTGCTCTCATCACTTAGAAAATTCTGAGCTCTGTGCCAGAAAAGGGGACAAAGACCGAATATATATTTCTTATTATAAATCACAATATCATAGTTAAAAAAGGAAAACAGTGATGAAATTTATACAGAAGATAGGGATAGAAAGGGGAGATTTTATTCTTTTATTTTTAAATTTTTTTAAACATCTTTATTGGAGTATTATTGCTTTACAATGGTGTGTTAGTTTCTGCTTTATAACAAAGTGAATCAGCTATACATATACACATATCCCCATATCCTCCCTCTTGGGTCTCCCTCACACCCCTCTAGGTGGTCACAAAGCACTGAGTTGATCTCCCTGTGCTATGCGGCTGCTTCCCACTAGCTATCTATTTTACATGTGGTAGTATATATAAGTCCATGCCACTCTCTCACTTTGTCCCAGCTTACCCTTCCCCCTCCCCGTGTCCTCAAGTCCATTCTCTACGTCTGCGTCTTTATTCCTGTCCTGCCGCTAGGTTCTTCATGACTTTTTTTTTTTTTTAGATTCCATATATATGTGTTAGCATACAGTATTTGTTTTTCTCTTTCTGACTTACTTCACTCTGTATGACAGTCTCTAGGTCCATCCACTTAACTACAAATAACTCAATTTCATTTCCTTTTATGGATGAGTAATATTCCATCGTATATATGTGCCACATCTTCTTTATCCATTCATCTGTTGATGGACATTTAGGTTGCTTCCATGTCTTGGCTATTGTAAATAAAGCTGCAATGAACATTGTGGTGCATGACTCTTTCTGAATTATGGTTTTCTCAGGGTATATGCCCAGTAGTGGGATTGCTGGGTCGTGTGGTAGCTCTATTTTTAGTTATTTAAGGAACCTCCATCCTGTTCTCCACAGTGGCTGTATCAATTTACATTCCCACCAACAGTGCAAGAGTGTTCCCTTTTCTCCACACCCTCTCCAGCATTTATTGTTTCTAGATTTTTTGATGATGGCCATTCTGACTGGTGTGAGGTGATACCTCATTGCAGTTTTGATTTACATTTCTCTAATGATTAGTGACGTTGAGCATTCTTTCATGTGTTTGTTGGCAATCTGTATATCTTCTTTGGAGAAAAGTCTATTTAGGTCTTCTGCCCATTCTTGGATTGGGTTGTTTGTTTTTTTGATATTGAGCTGCAATGAGGTGCTTGTAAATTTTGGAGATTAATCCTTTGTCAGTTGCTTCATTTGCAAATATTTCCTCCCATTCTGAGGGTTGTCTTTTCATCTTGTTTATGGTTCCCTTTGCTGTGCAAAAGCTTTTAAATTTCATTAGGTCCCATTTGTTTATTTTTGCTTTTATTTCCATTTCTCTAGGAAGTGGATCAAAAAGGATCTTGCTTTGATTTATGTCATAGAGTGTTCTGCCTATGTTTTCCTCTAAGAGTTTTATAGTGTCTGGCCTTACATTTAGGTCTTTAATCCATTTTGAGTTTATTTTTATGTATGGTGTTAGGGAGTGTTCTAATTTCATTCTTTACATGTAGCTGTCTGGTTTTCCCAGCACCAGTTATTGAAGAGGCTGTCTTTTCTCCATTGTGTATTCTTGCCTCCTTTATCAAAGATAAGGTGACCATATGTGCATGGGTTTATCTCTGGGCTTTCTATCCTGTTCCATTGATCTACATTTCTGTTTCTGTGCCAGTACCATACTGTCTTGATTACTATATCTTTGTAGTATAGTCTGAAGTCAGGGACCCTGATTCCTCCAGCTCCGGTTTTCTTTCTCAAGATTGCTTTGGCTCTTCAGGGTCTTTTGTGTTTCCATAAAATTGTGAAATTTTTTGTTCTAGTTCTGTGAAACATGCCAGTGGTAGTTTGATAGGGATCGCTTTGAATCTGTAGATTGCTTTGGGGAGTAGAGTCATTTTCACAATGTTAGTTCTTCCAATCCAAGAACATGGTATATCTCTCCATTTGTTTGTATCATCTTTAGTTTCTTTCATCAGTGTCTTATAGTTTTCTGAGTACAGGTCTTTTACCTCCTTAGGTAGGTTTATTCCTAGGTATTTTATTCTTTTTGTTGCAATGGTAAATGGGAGTGTTTCCTTAATTTCTCTTTCAGATTTTTCGTCGTTAGTGTATAGGAATGCAAGAGATTTCTGTGCATTAATTTTGTATCCTGCTACTTTACCAAATTCATTGATTAGCTCTAGTAGTTTTCTGGTAGCATCTTTAGGATTCTCTGTGTATAGTATCATGTCATATGCAAACAGTGACAGCTTTACTTCTTCTTTTCCCATTTGGATTCCTTTTATTTATTTTCCTTCTCTGATTGCTGTGGCTAAAACTTCCAAAACTATGTTGAATAATAGTGGTGAGAGTGGACAACCTTTTCTTGTTCCTGATCTTAGTGGAAATGGTTTCAGTTTTTCACCATTAAGAACGATGTTGGCTGTGGGTTTGTCATACGTGGCCTTTATTATGTTGAGGTAAGTTCCCTCTATGTACTTTCTGGAGGGTTTTTATCATAAATGGGTGTTGAATTTTGTCAAAAGTTTTATATGCATCTATTGAGATGATCATATGGTTTTTCTCCTTCAGTTTGTTAATATGGTGTATCACATTGATTGATTTGCATATATTGAAGAATCCTTGCATTCCTGGGATAAACCCCACTTGATCATGGTGTTATGACCCTTTAATGTGCTGTTGGATTCTGTTTGCTAGTATTTTGTTGAAGATTTTTGCATCTATGTTCATAAGTGATATTGGCCTGTAGTTTTCTTTCTTTGTGACATCTTTGTCTGGTTTTGTATCAGGGTGATGGTGGCCTCGTAGAACGAGTTCAGGAGTGTTCCTCCCTCTGCTATATTTTGGAAGAGTTTGAGAAGGATAGGTGTTAGCTCTTCTCTAAATGTTTGATAGAAGTTGCCTGTGAAACCATCTGGTCCTGGGCTTTTGTTTGTTTGAATAGTTTTAATCACAGTCTCAATTTCACTGCTTATGATTGGTCTGTTTATATTTTCTATTTCTTCCTGTTTCAGTTTCGGAAGGTTGTGCTTTTCTAAGAATTTGTCCATTTCTTCTAGGTTGTCCATTTTATTGGCATATAGTTGCTTGTAGTAATCTCTCATGATCCTTTGTATTTCTGCCGTGTCAGTTGTTACTTCTCTTTTTCATTTCTAATTCTATTGATTTGAGTCTTCTCCCTTTTTTTCTTGATGAGTCTGTCTAATGGTTTACCAATTTTGTTTATCTTCTCAAAGAAACAGCTTTTAGTTTTATTGATCTTTGCTATTGTTTCCTTCATTTCTTTTTCATTATTTCTGATCTGATCTTTATGATTTCTTTCCTTCTGCTAACTTTGGTGTTTTTTTGTTTTTCTTTCTCTAATTGCTTTAGGTGTAAGGTTAGGTTGTTTATTTGAAATGTTTCTTGTTTCGAAAGGGAGGATTTTAAATACTAAAAGAGAGATCTATAAAATATGGTGATAAAAAGTTGAATATATGTATATTTTAAAATTTGGGACATATTTCTTTTTTAATAAATTTATTTGTTTATTTATTTATTTTTGGCTGTGTTGGGTCTTTGTTGGTGCACGTGGGCTTTCTCTAGTTGCAGTGAGTGGGGACTAATCTTCGTTGCGGTGTGCAGGCTTCTCATTGCAGTGGCTTCTCTTGTGTCGGAGTATGGGCTCTAGGAATGTGGGCTTCAGTAGCTGTGGTGCACAGGCTCAGTAGTTGTGGTGCACGGGCTTAGTTGCTCCATGGCATGTGGGTTCTTCCCGGACCAGGGCTCGAACCCATGTCCCCTGCATTGGCAGGTGGATTCTTAACCACTGCGCCACCAGGGAAGTCCCTAAAATTTGGGACATATTTTAATGAAATGTTTCAAAAACCCTTTCGCAATTTCTTCTTAAATTGAAGTATCATTGACTTACAATATTATATTATTTTTAGAATATACAACACAGTGATTCCATATTATTATAGATTATACTCCATATAAAGTTATTGTAAAATATTGGCTATATTCTCTGTGCTGTACATTACATCCTTGTATCTAATTTGTTTTACACCTAGTAGTTTGTACCTCAATCCTTTTCCCATATTTTGCCCCCCCCACCACTTCACCACTGGTAACCACTAGTTTGTTCTCTTTATCTGTGAGTCAGTTTCAGTTTCGTTATAGTCATTCATTTGTTTTAATTTTTAGATTCCACATATAAGTGAGATAGTATAGTATTTGTCTTTCTCTGACTTATTTCTTTTTTTAAATTATTAATTAATTAATTAATTTATTTATTTATTTTTGGCTGTGTTGGGTCTTCGTTTCTGTGCGAGGGCTTTCTCTAGTTGCAGCAAGCGGGGGCCACTCTTCATCACGGTGCACGGGCCTCTCATTATCGTGGCCTCTCTTGTTGTGGAGCACAGGCTCCAGACGCGCAGGCTCAGTAGTTGTGGCTCACGGGCCTAGTTGCTCCACGGCATGTGGGATCTTCCCAGACCAGGGCTCAAACCCGCGTCCCCTGCATTAGCAGGCAGATTCTCAACCACTGCGCCACCAGGGAAGCCCTGCCTTATTTCTAAGCATAATACATTCCAGGTCCATCCATGTTGTTGCAAATGGCAAAATTTCATTCTTTTTTATGGCTGAGTAATATTCCACTGTATACATATGCCACATCTTCTTTATCCATTTACCTGTTGATGGACACTTAGGTTGCTTCCAAATCTTGGTTATTGTAAATAATGCTGCTATGAACTTTGGGGTACCTATATCTTTTCAAAATTGGTGTTTTTATTTTCTTCAGATACATACCCAGGAGTGAAATTGCTGGATGATATGGTAGTTCTATTTTCAATTTTTTGAGGAACCTCCATACAGTTTTCCTAGTGGCTGTACCAATTTACATTCCCAACTGTGTACTAGGGTTTCCTTCTCTCCACATCCTGCCAACACTTGTTATTTCTTGTCTTTTCGATGATAGCCATTCTGACAGATGTGAGGTGATATCTCACCGTGGTTTTGATTTGCATTTCCCTTATGATTAGTGATGTCAAGCATCTTTTCATGTGCCTATTGGCCATCTGTATGTCTTCTTTGGAAAAGTGCCTATTCAGGTCCTCTGCCCATTTTTTAATTGGGTTGTTTGCTTTTTTGGTATTGAGATATATGAATTCTTTATATATTTTGTATATTAACCCCTTATCAGACATATCATTTGCAAATATCTTCTCCCATTCAATAGGTTGCCTTTTCATTTTGTTGATGATTTCTTTCACTGTTGCAAAAGCTTTTGAGGTGGATTAGGTGTCATTTGTTTATTTTTGCCTGAGGAGACAGATCCAAAAAAAAAAATACTGCTAAGAACTATATCAAAGTGTGTACTGCCTATGTTATGGTTTCAGATCTTACATTTAGATCTTTAATCCATTCTGAGTTTATTTCTGTATATGATGTAAGAAAATGCTCTAATTTCATTCTTTTACTTGTAGCTATCTAGTTTTCCCAACACCTCTTATTGAAGAGACTGTCTTTTCCCCATTGTATATTCTTGCCTCCTTTTTTGTAGATTAACTGACCATATGTGCATGGGTTTATTTCTAGGCACTCTATTTTGTTCCATTGTTCTATGTGTCTGTTTTGTGCCAGACACAGTATCATATTGCTCAGATTACTATAGCTCTGTAGTATAGTCTGAAGTCAGGGAGCATGATACCTCCAGCTTTGTTCTTTTATCTCAAGATTGCTTTGGCTATTTGAGGTCTTTTGTGATTTCATAC
The DNA here is from genome assembly GCF_028564815.1 of Eubalaena glacialis. NCBI lineage: Eukaryota > Metazoa > Chordata > Mammalia > Artiodactyla > Balaenidae > Eubalaena > Eubalaena glacialis. The sequence continues at coordinate 72,329,686 of NC_083724.1, forward strand.
AAATTTTAGGATTATTTATTTTTTTCTGTGAAAAATGCCATGGGTATTTTGATAGAGATTGAATTCAATCTCTATATTACTTTGGGTAGTATGGCCATTTTAACAATATTAATTCTTTCAGTCCATGAACATGGGATATTTTTCCATTTATTTGTATTGTCTTCAATTTCTTTCATCAATGTCTTATACTTTTCAGAGTATATGTCTTTCACCTCCTTGGTTAAATTTGTTGTTAGGTATTTTATTCTTTTTGATTTGATTGTAAATGGAATTGTTTCCTTGATTTCACTTTCTGATAGTTCATTATTAGTGTATAGAAACGCAATAATTTCTGTATATTAATTCTGTATCCTGCAACTTTATTGAATTAGTTTATTAGTTCTAATAGTATTTTTTTGGTGGAGCCTTTAGGGTTTTCTATATATAGTCTTATGTCATTTGCAAACAGTGACAGTTTTACTTCTATTCCAGTTTGGATGGCTTTTATTTCTTTTTCTTCTCTGATTGCTGTTAAGACTTCCAATACTATGTTAAATAGAAATGGCAAGAGTTGGCATCCTTGTCTTTTTCCTGATCTTAGAGGAAATGCTTTCATCTTTTCATTGTTAAGCATGATGTTAGCTGTGGGTTTGTCATATATGACCTTTATTATGTTGAGGTCGGTTTCCTCTATGCCCACTTTCTGGAGAGTTTTTATCATAAACGGGCATTGAATTTTGTCAAAAGCTTTTTCTGCATCTATTGAGATGATCATGTGATTTTTATCTTTCGTTAATGTGCTGTATCACACAAATTGATTTGCAGATATTGGAAAATCCTTGCATCTCTAGGATAAATCCCACTTGATCTTGATCATGGTGTATGATACTTTTTGTGTATTGTTAGATTCAATTTGCTAGTATTTTGTTGAAGATTTTTGCGCCTATGTTCATCAGTGGTATTGGCTTGTAATTTTCTTTGTTTGTGGTATCTTTGTCTGGTTTTGGTATCAGTGTGATGGTGGCCTCATAGAATGAATTTGGGGGTGTTCCTTCCTCTGCAATTTTTTGGAAGAGTTTCAGAAGGATAGATGTTAACTCTTCTCTAAATGTTTGATAGAATTCGCCTGTGAAGCCATCTGGCCCTGGGCTTTTGTTTGTTGGAAGTTTTTTAATCACAGTTTCAATTTCATTATTGTGATCGGTCTGTTCATATTTTCTATTTCTTCCTGGTTCAGTTTTGGAAGGTTGTATCTTTCTAAGAATTTGTCCATGTCTTCTAGGTTGTCCATTTTATTGGCGAATAGTTGCTTGTAGTATTCTCTTATGATCCTTTGTGTTTCTGTGGTGTCCATTGTAAATTCTCCTTTTTCGTTTCTACTTTTGTTGATTTGAGTCCTCTCCCTTTTTTTTCTTGATGAGTCTGGCTAAAGGTTTATCAATTTTGTTTATCTTCTCAAAGAACCAGCTTTTAGTTTCATTGATCTTTTCTATTGTTTCCTTCATTTCTTTTTCATTTATTTCTGATCTGATCTTTATGATTTCTTTCCTTCTACTAACTTTGGGTTTTGTTTGTTCTCCTTTCTCTAGTTGTTTTAGGTGTAAGGTTAGGTTGTTTATTTTAGATTTTTCTTGTTTCCTGAGGTAAGATTTTATTGCTATAAACTTCCCTCTTAGAACTTCTTTTGCTGGGTCCCATAGGTTTTGGATCATCATGTTTTCGTATCAGTTTGTCTCTAGGTATTTTTTAATTTCCTCTTTGAATTCTTCAGTGATCCATTGGTTGTTTAGTAGCACACTGTTTAGCCTCCACATGTTTGTGTTTTTTACAGTTTTTTTTTCTTGTAGTTGTAGATACACACACAAAAAAGAAAAAGGAATCCAAACACAACACTAAAGATAGTCAAATCACAAGAGAAGGGAACAAAAGAAGGGAAGAAAAAAGACCTGCAAAAACAAATCCAAAACAATTAACAAAATGGCAATAAGAACATACATATCAATAATTACCTTAAATGTAAATGGTTTAAGTGCTCCAACCAAAAGACATAGATTGGCTGAATGCATACAAAAACCAGACCCATATATATTTTGTCTACAAGAGACCCACTTCAGATATAGGGACACATACAGACTGAAAGTGAGGGGATGGAAAAAGGTATTCTATGCAAATGGAAATCAGAAGAAAGCTGGAGTAGCAGTATTCATATCAGACAAAATAGACTTCAAAATAAAGACTGCTACAAGAGACAAAGAAGAACACTACATAATGATCAAGGGTCAACCCAAGAAAAAGATATAACAATTGTAAATATATATGCACCCAACATAGGAGCACCTCAATACATAAGGCAGATGCTAACAGCCATAAAAGGGGAAATTGACAGTAACACAATAATAGTGGGGGACTTTAACACCCTACTTACACCAATGGACAGATCATCCAGACAGAAAATCAATAAGGAAACACAGGCCTTAAATGACACAATAGATGAGATGAACTTAATTGTTATTTATAGAACATTCCATCTGAAAGCAGCAGAATTCATATTCTTCTCAAGTGCACATGGAACATTCTCCAGGATAGATCACATGCTGGGCCACAAATCAAGCCTTGGTAAATTTAAGAAAATTGAAATCATATCAAGTGTCTTTTCCAACCACAACACTATGAGATTAGAAATCACATTTTGTGTTTTTAATGTCATATTTTATATATTCATGCTTATCCCTTAACTGCTTATTGTAGTTATAGTTGATTTTACAATTTTTGTCTTCTAACTTTTGTACTAGCTTATTTAAGTGGTTGATCTATTGCCTTTACTATATATTTGCCTTCACTGGTGGGAATTTCCCTTTCCTATATTTTCTTGTTTCTTATTATAGCTTTTTCTTTTTCACTTAAAGAAGATCCTTCCTTTAACATTTCTTTTAAGGTTGGTTAAGTACTGAACTCTTTTAGTTTTTGCTTGTCTGAGAAGTTCTTTATCTCTCCTTCAATTCTGAATGATAACCTTGATGGGTAGAGTATCCTAGCTTGTAGTTTTTTCCTCTCAGCACTCTAACTATATCATGCCACTCCCTTCTGGCCTATGATGTTTCTGCTGAAAAATCAGCTGATAGACTTTTGGGGTTCCCGTGTATGTGATTCTTTGTTTTTCTCTTGCTGCCTTAAAAATTTTCTTTATCTTTAAGTTTTGCCATTTTTATTATAATGTGTCTTGGTATGGGTCTCTTTATGTTCATCTTGCTTGGGACTATCTGTGCTTCCTATACCTGGATATCAGTTTCCTTCTGCAGATTAGGGAAATTTTCAGCCATAATTTCATCAAATACATTTTCTACCCATTTCTCTGTCTGTGTCTTTTTTGAGGGGACTCATATAATGTGACTGTTAGTATGCTTTATGTTGTCACAGAGGTCTCTTAAATTATCTTCATTAAAAAATTATTTTTTCTTTTTGCTGTTCTGATTGAGTGATTTCCACTATTCTACCTTCCAGATCACCTATATGTTCTTCTGTATCACCTGATCTGATGTTAATTCCTTCTAGTGTATTTTTTTAGGTTAATATAATTTGATGTAATTTAATTAATTAATTAATTTAGTATTCTTATATCTGAAAACTGTTGCTTCTAGTGTATTTTTCATTTCAGTTATTGTGTTCTTCAGCTTTGGCTGGTTCTTTTTTTTTTTTTTTTTTTTTAACATTTTCTAGTTCTTTGTTGAAGTCCTCACTGTGTTTGTCTATTTTTTCCCAAGTTCAGTTACCATTTTTCTTACTATTTCTTTGAACTCTTTATCAGGTAAGTTATTTACCTCTGTTTAATTAGGGGTTTTTTTCTGGGTTTTTATCTTGTTCCTTCATTTGAAACATGTTCCTCTGTCTTCTCATTTTGTTTAGCTTTCTCTTTTTGTCTCTATGAAATTAGTTGAAATAGTTACCTATCCTGGTCTTGAAGGCATGTCTTTGTGTGGGAGCATTCCTATGCAGTCTGTGTATTCCCAGGTGTTTTGGTGGGAGAGCTGGATCCGAAGTGAGCACAAAGCATGTCTTCTCCAGGGGTGTGCTGGCAGCTGGTGCCTTGGTGGGAGGTATGGCTAGAGATGGATGGGCTAGAGCTAGAGCCAGGTGTGAGCCAGGGATTCTCCTGGGCTCAGCAAAAATCTCCACTTTGGTTGGGGGCATGGCCAGGGCCCAAGGGCTTGGAGCTGCTCTACTGAACTGGTTTTGCTCCTTCTTTTGTGCATGTGTGCACACCAGCAATGGCAGTTTCTGCCCTGACTAGGCAGCAGGGCTGGGGCCCAAGCTGGTTCCACTCCTTCTCTGATGCATGCACACACATTGGCTATGGCAGCCTCCTCCTTAGTGGGAAGCAGTTCTGGAGCAGGAGGGGCTGCAGCAGGAGGCCAGTGTGGGCTGGAGGGCATGTGGGGCTGTCCTGGCAGGACGGCCAGAGCATGAGGCAGTTTTCAATCTGCTGCCTCTGTGCCAAGTCTGGGAGCAAGCAAGTCTGTGCATGCGTTCATTGAGAGAGGAGTCTTGGTTTTTCACAGCCTTCTGTTAAGCCCCACTGGTATTCAAATCAGCTAAGGTGATTTGTCTTCCTGGTGTTAGACCCCACAGCTGGGTTGCCTAATATGTTGCTGGAACCCATCACTCCCCAGAGAGGATCCCCAAGCCTGTGATATCCCCCTCCTCTTGTGAGTCACCTGCTAGGGGCGTGGGTCCCGACTAAATCACCTCTCCTCCCTCCCTACCATACTCCATATGGTTCTTTCTTTACAGCTTGATTGTAGGAGAGCCATTCTGCTAGTCTTCAGGTCATTCTCAGAGAACTTTACTCTATACGTATTTGTAGTTTTGATGTGTTTGTGGTGGGGAGGTGAGCTCAGAATCTTCCTACTCCATTATCTTTATCCCATCCGTCCCACATTCATTTTAAAATCACTCTCCATCCTTTATGTTAGTCTGAGTTTTCATGTATCAGATTTGCACAAAGTGGATCCACCTGAATCATTTAGAACTATATCGATATAACACTTGAAAAGTGAGTCATCCTTTAACATGTATAATTCATTCCTTTCACCTCTCTAGGTCTTTATAGTTAATAGAGATTTTGTTGTCCTTTATTGTATTGACAATATATAATGATGTTTATATCAAATATCACCTATATAGGTGATGTATAAAGTCCTTTTATGCCCTCCTCTGATCTATTTGAATTTATAGTCAAGCTGTACACATAATTATGTACTTCAAATGTAACATAGAAATATTAATAACTTTCATCATCAACTATTTCTCTTTTGGTGTATTTTTAAAGACTATTATTTATTTTAGTTTAGACTGTGAGAAAATCCAGAAGTAGGTAAATTTACTCAGAAGACTCACCTTACAAGTTAGTGTCTATGTATATTTGATTCACAACACCAAACCAAAACAACAAATAAACAAAAACAATGAAAAAGATTCTCAAGGGAAAATCTCAATGGAAAACTTACTTTGGTAGACTTGCCTTGTACACAGTAGGCATACAAAAATATTTGTTAAACTGAATTGAATGCCCTTGTTAAGGGCATTTCTTTGTTGTAATTCTGACACTGATGTTATGATTTGACACTGCTGCGAGTTGGATTTTCTGGAGAGCATATTCAGATAGCAATTGGTATATAGGAAGTTTACTAGGGAGTATCCTCAGGGAAAGAGCTAGGGATGGGCAGAGGGAGAAGTCAGTCCACAAAGCAGTCTCAAGCAACACTTTAGCCAACCCCTTAGGGAGCTTTGAAGATGGGTTGGCCCTTCTGATTTGTGTCTTATTCTGGCAAGAGAGACCAGACCTTTATAATCTGGCATTTCCCAGTCATTGAATATGGGCTTCCCTGCTCCCTTCTTAGTAATATAGCCTGACCTTGGCCAAGGCAGCTGACTCTAGCTAAGGGCAAATTCTGCAGAGGGTTGACTGCAGAGATAGCAGTACTTCTGGTGGCTGGAGTAATACGAATAAAGCCTGGTACTTTGTAGGGGGATCTGAGAGGTACAGCACTAGATTCTGTATAGACACAATGGCTAGTGAGGTAAATTAAACAAAAATGGAAAAAAGCAGTATTTTGACTACATCGTTCCTTCTCCACATCCCATCTTTCAATCTCTAATTCTATTAGAGGACAGGCATTTTTTGTTTGTTTCTTTACTTTCAATTCACAGGTAGACTTGCAAGATCTGACTTGGCTAATTATGCTGACAATTTCCTATTCATTATCTCACATAGCAGGGATCCTCTTTGGACCATCAAGCCTGCAAATTTACGATTGCACATTAATCAGTGGAATATAATTGCTAGCTGCTGCCTCTTCACTGTACATGCCAGGATGTATACAATTAGCCCCCAGGTTTGCTCAGGAGCACTCAGCCATCCAACAAGAAAAGGAGAATTACAGTAACTGAGAAAATGAACACTTTGGGTCGTTATCTTGCTTGTAGTAGTTAGAAACTCTTATCATTGAGTTGCCCTGCTTTGTTTCTCACTAACTGTCCAAAGCATTGCTAGGCAAGAAGCTATTTGGCACACATAGAATTTTAGCTTGTTTGGGGGTGAGGAAGGTGAACTACAAGAAGAGGAAATGTTAAGTTCTAGTACAGTACAGATTCAGGGCTTGGACTTTTATATTTTTTATATTTTTTCATTACTTGGGTGAGATGGTAGAACTCAACCTGGGAGTTCTGAAAATCTAAAAGTCTATATACAATTTAGCTATATATACAAAAATGTACATCTGTACATTTTTCTTTGCTTTCTTTTCCTGAGTGTAGAGTATATAGCTGTCATTAGATGCTCAAAGTGACGTATGATACCAAAAAGCTTAGGAATCTTTACACTAAACATAAAACAAGATAAGGCAGAAAACCCCTCATTCATTCTCTGATTTTAAGCTCTTATCTCTACATCATGCTTAAACACGTTTTGGACACTCCACAAGTACCTTCTTCAACTTTTCTACAACTCATTCATCACAAGCAAGCCCTAACACTGTTTTCTCTATTTCTGTTAATAATACCACAGTCATTTAATCCTTCAGTTTAGAAATCTAGGCATTAGTTCCTTCTCTTTTCCTTTGTCCCCCACTTCTGAGATCCATATCATGACATGGTTGAAAGACAAAGTATCTGCTTTCCTAGAAATCTCACTTATCTTGGTGGACTCTTAGTGCACTGTTTCTCATAGTGTTTCATGAAGCCTTGTTCAATGAGAAATAGTTCTGGGACAGGGTAGTTATGAGGAAGGAGTAGAAAATGTTTCTTTATTATCTGGATAGACAGAAAGAGCCAATGAAGTCTAGTTTGTGGGAAAAATGCCTAGATAGCCTTTTGCTTTGTGGTGGATGGATTAGGAGAGGACCTTTCACAGATCAGTCTGAACCTTGCTACCTTAGCTCAGTGATTATACAGGGGAAGGTACGTGAGCTGGAATCAACCCCAGGTAGGCTGGGTTTGGGAGGTCAATAACCTTTTTTTTTTATTTTACTTTTACTTTTTACTTTTTTTTTTTTTGGCCACACCCGCAGCTTGTGGGATCTCAGTTCCCTGATCAAGGATTGGACCTGGGCCCTTGGCAGTGAAAGCATGGAGTCGTAACCACTGGACCACCAGGGAATTTCTGGTCAATAATCTTTGAGAAGACTTTCTGTGAACTCTGCTCAGTAGCAATGCTTCATACCTAGAGGAGCAAAAGGACCCATTTGAATTCACAATCTGGGGGGAATACAAATGCCTGTTAAGCAAAGAAAAGTCAGGTCACTCAAGCAAAGGTTTTTTTCCCTAGCAAAGTCAGGCAGATTTTCCTGGTGTCTTATGAAGTTTGCCACACATTCCTGAGCAGGAAATTGCTCTTCTAAGACCTCCCTTTCTATTTCCCATGTATCCTTACAATGAATTCATCCTTGGAAGCAATTTGTATATCTCTCCCTTGAAACTCTTAAGAATCTGACCTGATGGACTAGTAAAACCTCTCTAGCTGAGAGGAAACATTTCCCTGCCAATGACCTTACAGGTGTTTACTGATGCCTGAGATTCTAGTTATAAGGTATAAAGCCTTTTATTCCACAAGGAAGGATGAGGAATAAGGGAGGAAAAGAAGGAAGTCAATTAATATTTATTGGGCATCTATCATGGGACAGGCACTGTACTAAGCCCTTTATTCATATTATCTATTTGTACACATGATCCTACCATCCAAGGTAGAAGTAATTATCCCAGAAGAGGAAACTAATGCCAGTGAGTTTATGCAACTTGCCTAAAGTCAGTTACCTTTCCCTTAGGGGAATTTGTCATGACTATGACAACCAACATTGTGACCTAGGGCAAGTCACTTAATGTTTGGTGCTTAAGGAAGGCTATAATGACATTTACTTCTATTCTTTTGGTTATATTTAGACCAGTAGGGTAGAGAGTAGAGCCTGAAGCTAGCTATGGAGGAGAGAAGTCTGCTGTAAGGCTGGCTATTTACCTATTTTCTCTCAGCTCCAAGTCAACTCTCCTATGACTTCTTTGCCAAGGTGGTTCTCTTTTAGGATCTGCCAATAGGGGCACTACAGAGAGACTGGAAAGTGGGAGGAGGAGGGAGAGGACTTCTCTCCCTTTTTACCTATTTCTACAGTGTGAAGTACAATAGTAGGAGGCCCTAGCAGCAAAAGTTTGTTCCAACCTCTAATTACTTTCAGCACCCTAAGAACATGTGTCTTCATACCCACTCAGGGGTACCAGCCATAGCAAACGGTGCACCCCCTCTTTAGAGACCTGAGCACCAACTCCAAAGGCTCCTGGTCCAAGCTTATAGGTTCTTGTAAACGCCTCTCTTCTTTGTCTTCTTCCAGTGTCGTAACTGCTTCCTGCCTGGGCTAACTCAGAGCTCCCCTTTTCCTCTTTTAGTCATCCAACACCTGTTGTAAACAATTCCCTGTATTAAGCCCTTTGTATTTGTTTGTTTGTTTTGTTTTTATTTTGTTTTTTTGGCCACACTGCGTGGCTTGTGGGATCTTAGTTGCCTGACCAGGGATTGAACCTGGGCCACTGCAGTGAGAGTGCCAAGTCCTAACCACTGGACCGCCAGGGAATTCCCAAGTCCTTTGTATTTTGAAATGTCACAGCGGTTTCTGTTTTCCTGACCAGATTGATTGTGTGTGTTTGTGAGTCTAACTGTGGAGTGGATACACAGGCAACTGGGAGCACCAAAGGCTGGAGAAAAATAGAGCAATCTCTGATCTGGTGCAGCAAACTGCTGGCTGCATCAGAGCATTGTTAGAAGAGGCATCATCTTGACTGAGAAGCTCTTGGAAGAAAATGTCTGAATTTCATGTTATCCACAGTAAGAATATCCCTTAATGCATGGAAGTGTGAAGTTCAGAGAGACGCTTTAGATGATATGTCTCTTTTTTTTTTTAACATCTTTATTGGAGTATAATTGCTTTACAATGGTGTGTTAGTTTCTGCTTTATAACAAAGTGAATCAGCTATACATAAAGTAAATGCAAAAGGCCACATAGAGGAATCAGATTTTCATACTGTGGCCTATTTTCACTGTCAGGCGGTAAAAGAGAATCATTTGCAATTTGATCCCTTTCACTGGCGACACCAGAATAGTCTGCCCTCATGTGTCCGATCTCTCTCTTGCCTTCAGAGAACTTGGGGTGAGATGGTGTGTAAGATTTGATCCTCTCCCTCCCACCACAAATTACCCAGTTTTTCTTTTTGCTCAAAAGTCACTGAATGCTTTCAACTGCTTTCTAAGGGAACAAATTATGTATTTATTGACATGAGTTAACTGTAGCTTGCTGACAAACAGTATTTCATTTTCAGGAGCAGCTGTCAGACTTTTAAAACATTAAAAGCCCATCAAAAACATTTTAGAAAGTACAGCCAAAACCTTAAAAGTGACTTTCTAAAATCTGTTCTGCTCAGATGTATTCGAGATAATTAACTGGCGTAGTAGTTTTTATATTCTGGGTAGAGGTTTTTTCTTTCTGTTTCTTGTTTTTTTGTTAGTGTGTTTTAGAAGTTTTCATGGACATATACTCTTTAAGTTCAACAAACATACATCACGTGAAACAATGAAGATAAAAATGACCATATTACATCGGAAACCTACAAGCTGTCCAAGGGCAATGAAACCTTCTTCCACATTATGGTGATGGGGGGCACCCTTACTTATCCCTCTCCTTTGCTTAGCATTCTCCTTCACCCTGTCCTCCAACCTCGTTTTCGTGTAGAGCTCTTTGGGAGCTCACCAGGTGGTATGATCAAAGGACCCCTAAATGCTAAGCAGTTTGGCATAGAAAAAAAGTCTGCAATTCCAGCTGGATCCCCATTTTCTGAAATGTATTTCATGTAATCTTGTCCTATAGTTACTCCATGAAAATAACATTTCTACAGCCACACACACTGGGGGATTTAGACATACTATGACCCTCCCTTGGAGATTTAGCACATAAATCACATGTCAAAGACTCTGAGAAGTCTTGCAGTAAAGAAACCCATCTAACTTTGCAGAAGGAAGTAATTTCCACATTTCTGTGACCATGGAGCATCTCTTTCCTTTTACATTTTGTATGGCACAGTAACCCAAACTAATTTTCCTTGGGACACATTTTTGGGCTACTGTGTATAAATGAAAGAAGGAAGATGAAGACATTTAAGGGTCCTTCAGCAAGTGAAGCCTGAAGAAAGATTAGATTTAGTCATATATACTTTCTGAAAAATAGAAGACATCTTAGGTCAGTAAGGACTCTCTGTTGAAAGAGCTAGGAGAACAGTTTCAAAGAGGTTTAAAGCAAAAAAGAGAATTTAATATTTCATAATGCTGAAAAATCCAGGGTAGATGTGGCTTCAGACACTGCTAAAATCAGGGATCAAGAAGTTTTCCTCCATCTCCAGTGCTACCTTTATTTTCAGCATTCTTGTACAGTCTCTGGAAGCTCATTCTCTCTAATTGCTGGGGCATGAAAGCTGCAGAATCTCCATCCTTTCCTGTTTTCAGGATAGAGCCCCCTTCTTTGGTGGAACTAGTAATGGAGACCCTTTCAGGACAAATGAATTGAGAGGGGAGGCAGTGTGGACTCTTAAAAGGAAACAGAGAATTGCTGCTATAAGAAGAGGAAATGGATGCTGGGGGAGGCACACAATCAAAATGTCAAAATAATAATCTAGTGCATCTCCCTGGCCTGTTTTTTTGTTGTTCTAACAGGAAAAAATACAAAACAAAACAAACACCTTTAGAATGTGTTCTAAAGGTATGTGTGCTCATTTGAGTGATAGGAAAAGGGGAGAAGCCTGGAGTGTTGACCAGATTCCCATACTGCGCTGGAACAGATTGGAAAGAGATCCTGGTTAGAAGCAATCACTGGTGGAGCAGAAAGGGAAGCAGAAGCACTTAGAAGAAAAGAATGTGTTTAACCATTAAAATCCCCTCGATTGGAAATGTGGTCCTAGTAGTTTGCACTAGCAGGAGCCCCCAGAGTCAAGGAAAGAAGAAGCTAAAGAAGACAGAGAAGGAAAAAGGAAGCCCACGATTGGCCCTTATTGAATATCATTCCTTTGGTTGCCATCCTCATCCCAGTGTCTATTCCCTTACAATTTTCATCACTTAGAGTGTTACCCCAGCTCTTCACTTTGCCAGTCCTTCTCTCCCTTCCGTATCACCAAGAATCTGTCTCTACAAATGATCACATAGCCCCTGACCTCTGTGGCTTGCATCTAGGAGTCTCCTTATTTCTGGTGCCTGGTGAGAGGTGGGATGTAAATTATTATTTATTGTAAATAGGGAAGATACTTTCCTTGCAATTCAAGGTGGGATTCTGAGTGAGTTCCCTCTCTCTACTCACATCAGTACTTTGTATGTATTGAAGTTCAATGTGTGTGTGTGTGAGTGAATTTTGATGCTTTTATGAAGTGTTAGCCAAAACCCCTCAGACTGGCTCCTCCCACCCTTCCAGCTTCCTTTCTCACCAGTCCAAACTTACACTTTATGCTCTGTCAATGCAACCACCCAAAGTTCTCCAGGCATTCCTCTGCTGTGTACCACTGTCTTGGGTTAGGTTCCCTGGAAACAGCCTGAGATGGGGATTCTTGTGCCAGTGTTTGACTGAGGAACTGCTTTCAGGAGAAACCTGGAATGGAGTGAGGGAAGCAGAATAGGACAGGGAAAGAAGTCAGGCCAAGATGTGGGTTCAGCTGATCCTATGGGGAGCTCTTGGAGCATGAATTATACCGCAAAGTTTTTCTACCTTGAGGTGAGCAGCCTAGCCTCTTATATCTCCATATCAGTGTATCATTGGCAGTGGGCCACTTTTGGAAAGGGCAGTAACTCCCAGCCATTCCCAGGTGAGCTCCTTCCCAAAGGTTGTGAGACCAATTCTCAGAAGAATGCAACTGGGAGCTCTTAACGACCCATCCTCAAAGTAGCTGAGAGATCTACTACAATGACTCCAAGTGTTCACTTACACAATTCACTCCATGAAAAATCATCAGCCCCTCCTCCTGCATTACTGCCTGAAAACTTGCCTTAATACAGTGGTTTTCAAACCTTACGGTGCATCAGAATCACCATCTTAAAACTCAGATGGCTGACTCCCACCCTCAGAAATTCTGATTCAGCTCTGGGGTGGAGTCCTGTAATGAATAATTCTAACAAGTTCTCAGATAATGTTGATGCTGTTGGTATGAAGCCCATACATTTTGAAGATCAGTGGCTTAATAAATTCTTTACATCCTTCACAACTCAACTGAGCTATCATGTCCTTTAGGAAACCTTCCTCTTCATTCATACCCTCATCACCCCTCCCCATCTTGATCAGTACCCTTTTTGCTTCACTAACACTCTGTGCACTTATCACACTGCACTGGAAATTTATTTGGGAGAGTCTTTGCTCCAGGTGGTAGGCGGAGGGATATGAGGAGTCTATGAGTAGAGTGAAGGATGATACATGTTTAGACTTCCAAGGAAGAGCTTTGAATGGATTTCCCATAAAAATAAATTCTGTCTTGTTACCTTGCAAATCCTTGAGGACAGCACTCTGTCTTATTCATCTTAATATACCTGGCTCTTAGAACCTCACCTGATGCCTTGTAGGAGTCCCAATACAGGTTTGTTGAATTAAACAATATCAATCTTGTTTAGGGTTGATTTCATGGGAAAATATGTTGAACTTACATAAGTCAAATACTTACATAAACTAAAATACCTATGGGACTTACCTATGGGAAAATATGTCAACCTAGAATAAACTTTTTGAAACTAATTTATGTTTTAGTTGAGGGTTGCCGTCTCTAGTATGCTATGTCTATCCCTAAATGTACAGAAAAAGGCATTAACCTGACTTTTCATTCACACACAAATGAGTCAGTTCCAAAAACAAGCACCATGTCTCGACCAACATTTACTTAGTTCATGAACCTGTAATTTGCTTTTGGAAAAATCATCTCATAAAATGATGATGACTTGAGGTTTAAGAAATCTGGTGCGGAGTTAGAAAAAAAGTAAACTTTGTGGCAACACTGTAAAGAACAAACTGTAAACTGCATTTAGTGTCAGTAGCTGTTAAATGCAAGCATTCACTGTAGCAGACAGTCTTCCTTTAGAAAACACAGGCCAATGACAGAAGATAACAAATAGACACCATTCTCAGTGAAAGTATGAGAGTTCTCTCCAGAAGAAACATAATAATTGGGGGGAAAATTAGCAAAAGGTGACTTTGGAAGAGTGGCTAGAAGGTATATAATGTAACGGCTGTTCAGGTGTATATTCATCAAAGATGTTGACATAGTTCTCTAATTAGCTAATATGTAAAACGTTGTTTTAAGGAAATGGTGCATCTGAAAAGTACCAGAGGCAAGAGGGTATGGAGTGGTTGCCATTAAACCTCTTTGCTAATTGGACACGCCAGCTACTCCTATAACATTAATCTGCAGCCTTACCTGACAGGCTAAACAGCCTGAGCTAACCTAACATTTAGAATTAATGTGTTTACTTTAAGAAACACAAAGTCTGATACAATTAGCATCCAAAATCATGGAGGCTCCAGAATTTAATGTTGGAGGTTTTTCTTTCTTTCTTTTTCTAATTTATACTCCAGTGTTTACAGAACCTAAATTAATGATGAAGAGGTGTAATTTTTTTTTTGTCTTGGAGGCTGAAAACATAAAAAATTGGGTTAAAATTATGAAGCTACTCTGACATGATATATTAAGCACTCTGAATGATGCCTAGGGATGAGTAGAGAAGAAAAACACTTGAGTAAGTAAACAGAGCTTATGAGACTTGTTTATGCCAGGAAAGCAGGATGAATATTCCTGACTAAAAGTTAATTAACTATTTTGACTCAGCGAGCCAATTTGTCGTCTTAAACTTTGATTCGTTAACTGCAAACTGAGACGGTTGCTTGTCCCTTGGTGTACTCGCAGACTGAGTTTGTGTTAAATGGTGCTGAGATATTGTCTGTTCTTTCCAATTGAAACTAACCGAAAAGGCTATTATACCGAAAGTAAGACTTTTTAAGTGGCAGTAAGTAGATGGGTACTCTTTCAGAGCAATGCCTAAAAACTGTATGGCTTAATTGCAAAGCTAATCAACCCTTATTAAGTAAAACAAGGGTGTATCCAGGATTTTTCAGTCTGCACGTTAAATGGGGCATGGAAGTTGCCCAGTTGGTGATTCTAAAGTCTTAAGACTTGTGAACTTACCAGCAATGCCTCTTCAGGTTTTGCCACTTGGAGACTGTAATTTAGAAAAAATTCTGTTGTGATGAGAAAATAAATCTCCATTTGTCAAGATATTGGCTTCGTTTCTAATTATGACATGTTTTGTGAAAGCCTGTTTGCTGTGTATGGAGTATCTTTGAGCTCATGAACGGGCAAATGAAAAGAGAAGCACTTAGGAGAAAAGAATCCCTACCATACTCCTAGGACAATGATCTTTAAAGTTATAATCACAGCTGCAGAAGATGTTTGAGAAGTCAGAGTATGTGTTTTTAAAAGGGAAAGTTTGGACACAACCATACACACATGTATGACTAACTCTGTATCATAGGACATATTTGAGAATATTTGTGAAAATTCATGTAACTTAGGTAAACTGGGTCTGTAAACCTTGATCCAAATAGAAATAAAGGAAACGTTTTTCTTCTTCCACAGTGAAGCATATGGACTTTGTCTTGTACCGGTTCTCTGTCCCTAGTGTGAAAGACAGAGAGCATTCTGCCCCTCTCTGTGAGAAGCCTTTTCATGTGTGCAGATTTTAAAGCCCCTTGAACATGGACTATACCATATGTTCATGAAAGTAGGGTCTTTGTATGTACATAACTGTATATCCAGTACCTGGAATAATGCTTATGGAATGAATAAAGGAATGAATGAGTGAACGAACAAATGAATGAAGGCCTCAGGGCACTTTAAATATACTGAGGAGATGATAGTGTTGTTTTGGTAAAATTAATAATGAGTTAATCTGGGTTTCTCCAGGGATTTAGATATTGTGTGCATGGGCAGTAAAGAAGTAACTAAGCGTAGAGTGTGTGGTCAGATGGGTCAAAATCTTTGCTGTTACTTACTGTGTAACTTTGGGCAAGCTATTTAATCTCTCTAAATCTTAATCTTATCATTTATAAATTAAAGTTTATAATGATAATATCTGTCTCATAGACTCATTGAGGAATTTTTTCATTGAGAAATAAAAAAGGTAATGTTTGTAAAGTGCCTTGCAGAGTACCTGCTTCTTAGCTGTACTTTATGAAGAATTGATGAAGTTGCCATGTGCTTTGAGGTTATTAATCCAAAAATGGAATTTGTCCCAAAAGAGAGTCAGAAAATATCCGTATTTACAGCTGAGGCTCTATAAAGACAGGAAAATTCAGCTAGTAGAAATTTACAAAATGAATTTTGCATTTCCAAAGATTCCAACTTGTGATTTATACTAATAATGAGTTAAATTCATACCTGCTGTCTTGACTCAAGAAGAAACATGCAAGTTGGGCAAATTGAATATGTCTCATTACATAGAATGAATATAAGCAAGTCTGACATTAGAACGAATACCAAGAACATCACCAAAAATGGACAGAGCCATTATTCAGATTAACTGTCCCAAAGTTATAAAGTTATCAGCAAGATAATCACAATGGTGAAATACAATTTTTTTCAAAGTTCCTGAGATGTTAAACTTTATCATAGGATAGGGTGGTTGTGTGTGTGCGCACACGTGCGCGTGTATGCACATGCGCGAGTGAGGGGTTGGGGGGAGAGGAGGAGAGAGAAGGGTGAGAGAGAAGTAGAGGAGAGAGAGACAGAGAGAGACAAAGAAAGGCTTTGGGTGGATGAATGCCTAAAATTTTCCATTGGCCATACTAGAAAGTTTGGAGGCTAGACCCTGATGGAGAATATAGTACAAGACAGGAATACTCTACCATTCACAAAGCAGTTTCACATGTTATCATAAGTAATGAGGGCTGCAACCTTATATAGGACATGCTTTTAATCCTTGTAACTTGGCACCAGGCAGTCTATCTTTGGTCCACAGTGGGTACCTGTAAGTTCTCTGCGGAGGGAGAAAAGGGAGGATCGTCCTTCATTTCTTCCAGCTGGGTTATCTCCACGGGTGATTCTCTTGCCACTTCATCACCTAAGTAAAGGTATCATGACAGGTTGCTATTGCTTGGGATAGTTGTGGTGGCTGACCACTGTGATTTACTCACTACTGTCAGCCAAAAGAAACACACACACACACACACACACACACACACACACACACACAGAGAATGCTAGAAGAAGATTTAAGCAGCTCTTTAAAAAAAAAAATTGTGGTGAAAAACACATAACATAAAATTTACCATTTTAACCTTCTCTTTTTTTAATTTTTGAATTTTATTTTATTTATTTTTTTATACAGCAGGTTCTTATTAGTCATCAGTTTTATACACATCAGCGTATACATGTCAATCCCAATCGCCCAATTCAGCACACCACCATCCCCACCCCCTGCGGCTTTCCCCCCTTGGTGTCCATATGTTTGTTCTCTACATCTGTGTCTCTACTTCTGCCCTGTAAACCGGTTCCCCTGTACCATTTTTCTAGATTCCACATACATGCGTTAATATACGATATTTGTTTTTCTCTTTCTGCCTTACTTCACTCTGTATGACAGTCTCTAGATCCATCCACGTCTCAACAAATGACTCAATTTCGTTCCTTTTTATGGCTGAGTAATATTCCATTGTATATATGTACCACATCTTTATCCATTCGTCTGTCGATGGGCATTTAGGTTGCTTCCATGACCTGGCTATTGTAAATAGTGCTGCAATGAACAATGGGGTGCATGTGTCTTTTTGAATTATGGTTTTCTCTGGGTATATGCCCAGTAGTGGGATTGCTAGATCGTATGGTAATTCTATTTTTAGTTTTTTAAGGAACCTCCATACTGTTCTCCATAGTGGCTGTATCAATTTACATTCCCACCAACAGTGCAAGAGGGTTCCCTTTTCTCCACACCCTCTCCAGCATTTGTTGTTTGTAGATTTTCTGATGATGCCCATTCTAACTGGTGTGAGGTGATACCTCATTGTAGTTTTGATTTGCATTTCTCTAATAATTAGTGATGTTGAGCAGCTTTTCATGTGCTTCTTGGCCATCTGTATGTCTTCTTTGGAGAAATGTCTATTTAGGTCTTCTGCCCATTTTTGGATTGGGTTGTTTGTTTTTTTAATATTGAGCTGCATGAGCTGTTTATATATTTTGGAGATTAATCCTTTGTCCGTTGATTCATTTGCAAATCTTTTCTCCCATTCTGAGGGTTGTCTTTTCGTCTTGTTTATGGTTTCCTTTGCTGTGCAAAAGCTTTTAAGTTTCATTAGGTCCCATTTGTTTATTTTTGTTTTTATTTCCATTACTCTAGGAGGTGGATCAAAAAAAATCTTGCTGTGATTTATGTCAAAGAGTGTTCTTCCTATGTTTTCCTCTAAGAGTTTTACAGTGTCCAGTCTTACATTTAGGTCTAGAATCCATTTTGAGTTTATTTTTGTGTATGGTGTTAGGGAGTGTTCTAATTTCATTCTTTTACATGTAGCTGTCCAGTTTTCCCAGTACCACTTATTGAAGAGACTGTCTTTTCTCCATTGTATATCCTTGCCTCCTTTATCATAGATTAGTTGACCATAGGTACGTGTGTTTATCTCTGGGCTTTCTATCTTGTTCCACTGATCTATGTTTCTGTTTTTGTGCCAGTACCATATTGTCTTGATTACTGTAGCTTTGTAGTATAGTCTGAAGTCAGGGAGTCTGATTCCTCCAGCTCTGTTTTTTCCCCTCAAGACTGCTTTGGCTATTCGGGGTCTTCTGTGTCTCCATGCAAATTTTAAGATTTTTTTGTTCTAGTTCCGTAAAAAATGCCATTGGTAATTTGATAGGGATTGCATTGAATCTGTAGATTGCTTTGGGTAGTATAGTCATTTTCACAATATTGATTCTTCCAATCCAAGAACATGGTATATCTCGCCATCTGTTGGCATCATCTTTAATTTCTTTCATCAGTGTCTTATAGTTTTCTGCCTACAGGTCTTTTGTCTCCCCAGGTAGGTTTATTCCTAGGTATTTTATTCTTTTTGTTGCAATGGTAAATGGGCGTGTTTCCTTAATTTCTCTTTCAGATTTTTCATCAATAGTGTATAGGAATGCAAGAGATTTCTGTGCATTAATTTTGTATTCTGCAACTTTACTAAATTCATTGATTAGCTCTAGTAGTTTTCTGGTAGCATTTTTAGGATTCTCTATGTATAGTATCATGTCATCTGCAAACAATGACAGTTTTACTTCTTCTTTTCCAATTTGGATTCCTTTTATTTCTTTTTCTTCTCTGATTGCCATGGCTAGGACTTCCAAAACTATGTTGAATAATAGTGGTGAGAGTGGACATCCTTGTCTTGTTCCTGATCTTAGAGGAAATGCTTTCAATTTTTCACCATTGAGAATGATGTTTGCTGTGGGTTTGTCATGTATGGACTTTATTATGTTGAGGTAGGTTCCCTCTATGCCCACTTTCTAGAGAGTTTTTATCATAAATGGGTGTTGAATTTTGTCAAAAGCTTTTTCTGCATCTATTGAGATGATCATATGGTTTTTATTCTTCAGTTTGTTAATATGGTGTATCACCTTGACTGATTTGCGTATATTGAAGAATCCTTGCATCCCTGGGATAAAGCCCACTTGATCATGGTGTATGATCCTTTTAATGTGTTGTTGGATTCTGTTTGCTAGTATTTTGTTGAGGATTTTTGCATCTATATTCATCAGTGATATTGGTCTGTAATTTTCTTTTTTTATAGTATCTTTGTCTGGTTTTGGTGTCAGGGTGATGGTGGCCTCATAGAATGAGTTTGGGAGTGTTCCTTCCTCTGCCATTCTTTGGAAGAGTTTGAGAAGGAAGGGTGTTAGCTCTTCTCTAAATGTTTGATAGAATTCACCTGTGAAGCCATCTGGTCCTGGACTTTTGTTTGTTGGAAGATTTTTAATCACAGTTTCAATTTCATTACTTGTGATTGGTCTGTTCATATTTTCTATTTCTTCCTGGTTCAGTCTTGGAAGGTTATAACTTTCTAAGAATTTGTGCATTTCTTCTAGGTTGTCCAATTTATTGGCATAGAGTTGCTTGTAGTAGTCTCTTAGGATGTTTTGTATTTCTGCAGTGTCTGTTGTAACTTCTGCTTTTTCATTTCTAATTCTGTTGATTTGAGTCCTCTCCCTCTTTTTCTTGATGAGTCTGGCTAATGGTTTATCAATTTTGTTTATCTTCTCAAAGAACCAGCTTTTCGTTTTATTGATCTTTGCTATTGTTTTCTTTGTTTCTATTTCATTAATTTCTGCTCTGATCTTGATGATTTCTTTCCTTCTGCTAACTTTGGGTTTTGTTTGTTCTTCTTTCTCTAGTTCCTTTAGGTGTAAGGTTAGATTGTTTATTTGACATTTTTCTTGTTTCTTGAGGTAGGCTTGTATAGCTATAAACTTCCCTCTTAGAACTGCTTTTGCTGCATCCCACAGGTTTTGGATCATCGTGTTTTCATTGTCATTTGTCTCTAGGTATTTTTTGATTTCCTCTTTGATTTCTTCAGTGATCGCTTGGTTATTTAGTAACGTATTGTTTAGCCTCCATGTGTTTGTGTTTTTTGCGGTTTTTTCCCTGTAATTGATTTCTAATCTCATAGTGTTGTGGTCAGAAAAGATGTTTGATATGATTTCAATTTTCTTAAATTTACTGAGGCTTGATTTGTGACCCAAGATGTGATCTATCCTGGAGAATGTTCCGTGCGCACTTGAGAAGAAAGTGTAATCTGCTGTTTTTGGATGGAATGTCCTATAAATATCAGTTAACTCTATGTGGTCTACTGTGTTATTTAAAGCTTCTGTTTCCTTATTTATTTTCATTTTGGATAATCTGTCCATTGGTGTAAGTGAGGTGTTAAAGTCCCCCACTATTATTGTGTTACTGACGATTTCCTCTTTTATAGCTGTTAGCAGTTGCTTTATGTATTGAGGTGCTCCTATGTTGGGTGCATATATATTTATAATTGTTATATCTTCTTCTTGGATTGATCCCTTGATCATTATGTAGTGTCCTTCCTTGTCTCTTGTAACATTCTTTATTTTAAAGTCTATTTTATCTGGTATGAGTATTGCTACTCCAGCTTTCTTTTGATTTCCATTTACATGGAATATCTTTTTCCAGCCCCTCAGTTTCAGTCTGTATGTGTCCCTAGGTCTGAAGTCAGTCTCTTGTAGACAGCATATATATGGGTCTTGTTTTTGTATCCATTCAGCAAGCCTGTGTCTTTTGGTTGGAGCATGTAATCCATTCACGTTTAAGGTAATTATCGATATGTATGTTCCTATGACCATTTTCTTAATTGTTTTGGGTTTGTTTTTGTAGGTCCTTTTCTTCTTTTGTGTTTCTCTCTTAGAGAAGTTCCTTTAGCATTTGTTGTAGAGCTGGTTTGGTGGTGCTGAATTCTCTTAGCTTTTGCTTGTCTGTAAAGTTTTTGATTTCTCCATCGAATCTGAATGAGATCCTTGCTGGGTACAGTAATCTTGGTTGTAGGTTCTTCCCTTTCATCACTTTAAGTATATGATGCCACTCCCTTCTGGCTTGTAGAGTTTCTGCTGAGAAATCAGCTGTCAACCTTATGGGAGTTCCTTTGTATATTATTTGTCGTTTTTCCCTTGGGGCTTTCAATAATTTTTCTTTGTCTGTAATTTTTGCCAGTTTGATTACTATGTGTCTCGGTGTGTTTCTCCTTGGCTTTATCCTGTATAAGACTCACTGTGCTTCCTGGACTTGGGTGGCTATTTCCTTTCCCATGTGAGGGAAGTTTTTGACTATAATCTCTTCAAATATTTTCTCAGATCCTTTCTCTCTCTCTTCTCCTTCTGGGACCCCTATAATGCGAATGTTGTTGTGTTTAATGTTGTCCCAGAGGTCTCTTAGGCTGTCTTCATTTCTTTTCATTCTTTTTTCTTTATTCTTTTCCACAGCAGTGAATTCCACCATGCTGTCTTCCAGGTCACTTATCCGTTCTTCTGCCTCAGTTATTCTGCTATTGATTCCTTCTAGTGTAGTTTTCATTTCAGTTACTGTATTGTTCATCTGTGTTTGTTTGTTCTTTAATTCTTCTAGGTCTTTGTTAATCATTTCTTGCAACTTCTCGATCTTTGCCTCCATTCTTTTTCCGAGGTCCTGGATCATCTTCACTATCATTATTCTGAATTCTTTTTCTGGAAGGTTGCCTATCTCCACTTCATTTAGTTGTTTTTCTGGGGTTTTATCTTGTTCCTTCATCTGGTACATAGCCCTCTGCCTTTTCATCTTGTCTATCTTTCTGTGAATGTGGTTTTTGTTCCACAGGCTGCAGGATTGTAGTTCTTCTTGCTTCTGCTGTCTGCCCTCTGGTGGATGAGGCTATCTAAGAGGCTTGTGTAAGTTTCCTGATGGGAGGGACTGGTGGTGCGTAGAGCTGGGTGTTGCTCTGGTAGGCAGAGCTCAGTAAAACTTTAATCCACTTGACTGTTGATGGGTGGGGCTGGGTTCCCTCCCTGTTGGTTGTTTGGCCTGAGGCAACCCAACACTGGAGCCTACCTGGGCTCTTTGGTGGGGCTAATGACAGACTCTGGGAGGGCTGACGCCAAGGAGTACTTCCCAGAACTTCTGCTGCCAGTGTCCTTGTCCCCATGGTGAACCACAGCCACCCCCCACCTCTGCAAGAGACCCTCCAACTCTAGCAGGTAGGTCTGGTTCAGACTCCCCTGGGGTCACTGCTCCTTCCCCTGGGTCCCGATGCGCACACTACTTTGTGTGTGCCCTCCAAGAGTGGAGTCTCTGTTTCCCCCAGTCCTGTCAAAGTCCTGCAGTCAAATCCCACTAGCCTTCAAAGTCTGATTCTCTAAGATTTCCTCCTCCCGTTGCCAGACCCCCAGGTTGGGAAGCCTGACATGGGGCTCAGAACCTTCACTCCAGTGGGTGGACTTCTGTGGTATAAGTGTTCTCCAGTTTGTGAGTCACCCACCCAGCAGTTATGGGTTTTGATTTTACTGTGATTGCACCCCTCCTACCGTCTCACTGTGGCTTCTCCTTTGCCTTTGGATGTGGAGTATCTTTTTTGGCGAGTTCCAGTGTCTTCCTGTCGATAATTGTCCAGCAGCTAGTTGTGATTCTGGTGTTCTCACAAGAGGACATCCTTGTACTCCGCCATCTTGGTTCCTCTACCCCATTTTAACCATTTTTAAATGGTTAAGAACTTTAAAACGTTTAGTCATGTTAAATCTATTCACATTGTTGTGCAAGAGATTTCCAGAATTTGTTTATCTGTAAAACTGAAACTCTATAACTCTTGAACAACAACTCCCCATTTCCCTCTCCCACAGCCCCTGGAAATAATTTATATTTCTGTTTCTGTGAGTTTGACTACTTCAGATACCTCACATAAGTGGAATCATACAACATTTTTCCTTTTGTGGCTGCCTTATTTTACTTAGCATAAAGTCCTCAAGGTTAATCCAGGATTTCTGTCTTTTTTAAGGCTGAATAATATTTCATTATATGTATGTACCATGTGTTCTTTATCCATTCATTGATCAATGGACATTTAGGTTACTTCCACCTGTTGGCTCTTGTGAATAATGCTGCGATGAACGTGGGTGTAGAAATATCTTGGTGATCCTGCCCAAGCAGCTATTTAGTCAATGTTCCTGGGGATTAAATCCAAACCAGATAGAATGGAGATACTAACATGAGAAAGTAGTCATTGCTTGCTTTAATCTAGCAAATTCTTTCCTATTTATTAAAAAGTATGTAGGGCCTCACTGTGCAGATCTGTAAGATCCCTAAATAGATGTTTTTTATGCAGAAATGCAGCCTCTTTGTTTCTCACAGCACCCACCCCCATTTTCTCACATCTTAGCTCTTATTACTTTGATGCTTCTGAAGTTTCTGCTTTGTGTTCCCCCTTTTCCTAGGGTTTTATCTTTCCTTCTGTATCAGACAAGTTCACAGCATCCTCTTGTATCCGTGAAATTTTTCCCTTTTCCCATGTGTATCTGAGTGCTAGGCATTCACCCCTGTATCTGTTTGTGCTGTTTTGAGCTGCAAGTGTGGAGATAAGGAGGAAGAAAGTAGGGATGATCATCACTCTGATTGCAGTAGCCTCTTTAGTCTTCAGTTGTACTTAAATAGATAAATAATGAATAAAGGACTCAGTGAATGGTTACATGACACCTTGTGTTGTTGGGTTTCTGTTGAGCTGATTTGTAAATTGGTTGGCCAGTGTTTGAGCAGTACTGCAAAGGGCTGTTTATTAAGCAGAGACTTGGGATTCAAGTTGGTGCCCATATCCTTGTCCTGATTTCGTATAGGAGCAGCGTAAGTTTATACATGTGCAGTGAGGTTTAGGAGCTTCAGCTATACTGGAGAGGATTGGCAGGGCCAGTGATCAAGGCAATGGAAGCCAGCTTGGCAGAGAGGTTCAGTGGGGCGATTTGTGCCATCATTCCTTAGGGTGAAAGTACATAAGAAAAAGCAACAGAGATCAAGAACAAAGAGTTAAGAGACCAGGGCAAATGGATGTATGCAGAGAGAGGTCAAAACTAGGCAAGCTGTTTGGACATCAGGAATGGGACCAAAGCAGCAAGAACTGAGGCATTCACAGAGTTCATGGATTAATAATATTAACAGTACTAGTAAGAGTTACTTTTTTTGCCTACTTAATCTGTGCCAGATACTGTTAAGTATTTTTATACATCGTGTCATTTAATCCTTCCTACAACCCTATGAGGTAGGTTCTATTATTACCTTCATTTTACAAATGAGGAAACTAAATCTCAGAGAGATTAAGATTAAGGATACAATTAGTAAATGGAAGAGTTTACTCTTCAGACTTTAGTTTAGTTTTCAGACTCAACACTGCTTTCTGGCTGTAAGCAGACATGAACTGGACTGAGGGAATAAGGGGTAAGTACAATGTCACTTATCTCTCTGTAATGAGCCTTGTTAATACATTTTATGGTGTGTAGCAGGTATCATTTATCATTTGATTACAATTCAGTCAATGGCTTTGTTTGGATAAATGATATTTCAACTTAGTTTCCCTCAAATTCAATAGTTATTTCTGTATAATCAAACAAAAAAGGATGTAGGTCTGGAAACCTTAAGTTTTGAATTTTTGAGAGACTCTGTTTCCAAATACTTCATCCTCAAATGCAGTCCCATACTTACCAAAATTATCTTAAATTCCTGTTCAGAAATATTGTCACTGTGGAGAGAGGTATTAGCATTAACTGATGAATATTTTAAGAGTTAGAAACATCTGGCTTCCCAGCCAGATTTTTTGTTTTAATTTTTCAATCATATATCTGGCATGAAAGTTTTGAAGAAAGAGATATTGGAACAGTGATCTGAGACTTTGAAACTTGAGAAAGAATCTCTCCTTGGGAGGAGGAGTGGCAAGACTGCAAATGTGGAAGGGCAGCGACTGGGTGGGATGGAAAGAATGTTAGATTTTGTGCCAAAAGATTTAGATTTGGGGCTTCCCTGGTGGGGCAAGTGGTTGAGAATCTGCCTGCCAATGCAGGGCACACGGGTTTGAGCCCTGGTCTGGGAGGATCCCACATGCCGCGGAGCAACTAGGCCCATGAGCCACAAGTACTGAGCCTGCGCATCTGGAACGTGTGCTCCGCAGCAAGAGAGGCCGCGACAGTGAGAGGCCCGCGCACCGCGATGAAGAGTGGCACCCGCTCGCCACAACTGGAGAAAGCCCTCGTGCAGAAACGAAGACCCAACACAGCCAAAAATTAATTAATTAATTAATTAAAATGTCCTTGTTTAAAAAAAAAAAAAAGATAACACTTCACATAATATAAAATTCACCATTAAAAAAAAAAAAAAAGATTTAGGTTTATGTTTGTGCCCTGCGGACTCCAAACCTGAAACTGAGAATGGCAATGTCACATTTTCAGAGTTATTGTGCAGTTCAAATGAAATAATGTTATATGAGTGTACTTTATAAAATGTAAATTTAGTAAAGCAAATAGCAGGCATGCATTGTCACAACCAAGTTTCTAAAACTTTTTTTTTTTATGCACAACAATGATTCTAGGATTGATTCAAAGAGTCAAGAGAAGTTCCCAGAGCAACTAAGTATAGCTTGAAATGGGGATAGTTCATTTGGTGAGATATTTGGTGAGATATTTGGTGAGGATGGGACAAGACACTAGACATTCTCTTGGAGACAAAGACAATTTCAAATTCACCTACGTTCAATTTGAGCGGCTGGAGCTTCAAGTTTCAGAAGTAACTTCCAAGACCCACGAGAGGGAGCTCATGCACTTCTTAGGCACTGCTGGTTAGCTTTCCAATATCTCATTCAAAACAGGCAGTAGTTTGGGAGGTGAGGTGTGATGGAGAAAATGGATCATGAGAAATGAACTCCTTCAAGAAAAATCGTTGGGAGATGCAAACTTAAGTTCTTTACTGTGTTTGAAAGCTCTTGAGAAAATTCTGGCCAGAATCCTTTAAAGGAGAAAGAACTGCTGCTACCATTTTAGATGAATCTTTCTGGCTTAACACCCATTCCAAATATTCTCTTCCTGAAGAAGAGCGTTGAGAAATGATGATCCAGTAGAAATGATGTCCAACTCCACTTAGCCCAGGCAGCTTTGCAAGGCAACCAGGAATATCACAATTTTGGCATTTGTGATCACAGCCTGTTTCAGTTAAACATTCAGGGAGCAAGGAGTCCATGCCCACACATTTAAACAAATGTTGATTGCCTTAAGTACTTTTGTAAAGATTGTCATAGACTGGGAAAGGGTGTGTGTGTGTGTATGTATGTGTGTGTGTGTGTGTGTGTGTGTGTGTGAGATAGGGGGATAGGATTGGAAGGCAGCATGGAACAGTGGCAGTGGAGAAGTCCTCAGTTATTATATTTTTCATTTTATGATGTGGCACATTTCTAAGGGCTACAAAACATGACCAAAGGAGAGATGTCTAAAAAGCACTAACCCCTCCACTTGTGAAGCAACACAGCCAATGGAAGAGATGAGTTTTTGGCTCACCCATACCTTGTTATAAATATTATATTACAATAGAAGAGTAGATTCAATTATAAATTCAGTCAATGTATTGTTGATATAAGCATTAATCATTTTATGGAATGCTTATTTTCCAGATGAACTTTGTGTAAACTGCATTGTTTTATACATGAAATGGAATTTTATCCCTCAATCTTATAATAAAATTGGAAATGTATTTTGCTATACACATTTTTGGCCCAATACCTAATAAAATTACTAAGGCAGTAAATTTTTAAAAATCAAACAATTAAAGGAAAATAATGCTTGTTTTGACCAATAATTAACAAGAAAATATTTTACTATCTATTAGTAAATCAGTAATGAAACAACCACAAAATGCCAATTCATAGGGTTAAAGTTTAAATTGAATGAGATGCAATGAGGTCAAGTTGCTACCAGGAAAGGCCACTGGCTGTCTCCCAAAGGATCTACACAGGGTGGTATTCATTGTCTGCAAAATCAGAAACTGGCTTGGATAACCCTTTCGAAGTGAATCCATTTTGCAAGGATTAACTAATGCTTGAATTTTAAAAAAATGAGAAATGTAACTTGCATTTTCAAATCAACATGACTAGAGAATTATTTTCTAATAGGAAAAACTCCAAGGGAAGTTACATTTAAACAGAAGGTTGATTTGTGTGAGATCAAAATAGAAGGGCTGATTTAAATCATTTGAGGGTTTTTCCCAGGTAAGCTGTTTGAGTCACTGTTCCTGCTTGCAGGGATAGTTTTTCCAACGGGATAAAAATGTTCATTACCCGGGGACCAACATCCTCTTCTCTAAACTCTGTTTGGATGGTGAATAAGGCATAGCTCTTGCCCTCATGGGATTTCCAGTCTAGTGAGGGAGTACACAGTAAACAGGTAGTGAATTAAATATTATGATGAGGGTGCTATGAGATGACATAAGAAAAGGGTATTTCACCCAGCCAGAGGATAGGGAAGGGTCAAGGAATACTTCAGAAGAGAACAACATGAGCTAAGTCCTTGATTTATCTGGAGAACTGCATGGAGTTAATAGACACCTGTCTTTAAGGATGTCTCAAATCCAGTTGGCAACAACTTTTACCTTCCATGTGATTTAGGATGTAACCAATTATTCAGCGTGCCAGGGCAGGGTCAGTTTATTTGGAATCCACTTCAGTGGAAGTTGTTGAGCCACAGCCTCCTGAAAATTGGATGTGGTTCATATTTTGACTTGAGCTTTTGGCTTTTGTTGATGTAGTGATCAGCTTACTCCACGGTCACTATGGCATTTTCCATTGTTGAGCTTGGTGTTGACAGGCATTAGTAGTTTTGGTTAGTGGTTCACAAAGGGAATCCATTCATCAAGAGACTAAGACTTATTAAAGAACACATGACTGATAACATAAAATGAAATTTTGGATTACGTAGGAAAGTTCTTCAAGGGCCAAAGCAAACATATATGGCCAAATGGAATTACCAATATATTTGTCTGCAAATATGCTCCACCAAGGGCATCATCATCGTCTATTCAATTGCTCAGGTCAAAATCCTAGGAGTTATTCCTGATTCTTCTCTTTCCCGTATAATCTACACCTAATCTCTCAGCGAATCCTATTGGCTGTACCTCCAGAATTATCTCAAATCCTGCTCTTCTTATGATGTCTGTTGCTAAAACTCTAGTCCAAGCCACCATCAGTTCTCACCTGGAGCTTTTCAACCATTTGATATCTTTTTCACCCATCTCCCCTCACTCCTCCTCCCCTGTCCTAACCCATCTTCTAAACATTATAGTCAGAATGATCTTTAAAACTGTAAACTGCAGAATGTCATCTCAGTCCATCTAGAATAAAATTCAATCCCTACCATGGACTAAAAGACCTCACCCATCTCACCCCTCCCCCTCCCCATATCCTCAAGTCCATTCTCTAGTAGGTCTGTGTCTTTATTCCCGTCTTGCCACTAGATTCTTCATGACTTTTTTTTTTTTCCTTAGATTCCATATATATGTGTTAGCATACTGTATTTCTTTTTCTCTTTCTGACTTACTTCACTCTGTATGACAGACTCTAACTCCATCCACCTCATTACAAATACCTCCATTTCATTTCTTTTTATGGCTGAGTAATATTCCATTGTATATATGTGCCACATCTTCTTTATCCATTCATCCGATGATGGACACCTAGGTTGCTTCCATGTCCTGGCTATTGGACATATATACACTACCAAATGTAAAATAGATAGCTAGTGGGAAGCAGCCGCATAGCACAGGGAGATCAGCTCGGTGCTTTGTGACCACCTAGAGGGATGGGATAGGGAGGGTAGGAGGGAGGGAGATGCAAGAGGGAAGAGATATGGGAGCATATGTATGTGTATAACTGATTCACTTTGTTATAAAGCAGAAACTAACACACCATTGTAAAGCAATTATACTTCAATAAATATGTTAAAAAAAAAAAAAAAAAAAAAAGACCTCACCCAGACCTATGTCCTGCTATTTCCCAGACCTCACTTCCCACCATTCACAACAGCCACACTCATCTTTCTGACTTGAGAGGTCTTAGATCTTGTCTTCATCTCAGAATCTCTGTACTAGCTATTCCTTTGACTTGCGACAGTTCTTCCCAGATTTTGGCTGACTGCCTTTTCTCAACATTTTGCTCATACTGTATTTCCAAGATAGGTCTTCCTTGGCTATCCTAGCTGAGTTAGGCCTTCTGCTCTTCCCCAGTAAATCTGGCATGTATCCTTTTTTCCTCTTCTTTATAGCATTTATTAGTGACTGTAGTTTGGCAAGGTTTTCAACTTTTAAAGACTTGTGTGATTAGATTGGGTTCTTTACCTTAATCACATACGCAAAGTCCCCTTCTCCCTTAAGCTAACATTTACAGGTTCCAGATTTTAGGATCATCATTGGGGGGAGGGGTGTCATTAGTCTGCCTACCACATCCCTGTGGAGGTGGGGGGGCTCTGATTCTCTACCCCAAGTAGCTGAGAAATGTACTTCTTCCGTGAAAGGCAGACTGTTAATTTGGTTACATTTTGGTAAAATTAATATATAAAATTTTATACTTCTACAGAAAAGTATAATATAAATAAAGTGCCCAAAATATAAAATAATATCTCAATGACTTACTAAAATATGTTTCTACTAACACTTAAATCAGAACATTTCCATCATCCAGAAGTCCCATCATAACCCCTCTAATCACTAATACCTTCCTGTTCCCAAAGGAATCCAATGTCACCAAAGATAAGTTTTGCTAGTTTCTGAAAATTACATAAATAGAGTCATAGAGCAGTAATTATTTTCTTGTCTTCTTTGACTTAACATTATGTGTGTTAGGTTTATTGGTATTGTTGCATGTAGTTGTTGTTCATTTGTTTTCATTGATGCATAGTATTCCACTATATGAATATACCAAAAAAATGTTTAGGCTAGTATACTGAAGATCAGGAGTCAGTAGAATTTTTCTGTAAATGGCCAGACAGTAAGTATTTTAGGCTGTGTGGACTACATGTTTTTGTTGCAACTATTCAACTTTGATATTGTATCATTAAAGCAGTCATAGACAATGTGTAAATAATAGATGTGGCTGTGTTCCAATAATTTACAAAATGGGTGACAGGCTGGATTTGGCTTGTGGATCACCCTTGAGTATTTGGATTGTTTTCAGTTTGGTGCTACCATGAATAAACCTGTGTAATTTCTTATACATGTATTTTGGTATTCTTACATTTGTGATTCCCTTAGATACCCAGCAAGGAATTAATTACTTTTTTCAGCTTTAGTAGATGCTGCCCACTTTTCCAAAGTAATTTTCAAAACTGTGTAGTTTCTCCATGTTTTTTTCGACATGTGGAATTTTCATTTGTTGAAATTTTGGCCCTTTTGATGTGGTATGTGGTGGCATTTCCCTAACATAAGCCTTTTCTGATATGTCAACAGAGAAAAACAGTGGGCAAATTCTGTCATATGAATATATAAATTCCACTGATTGTTCTATGGGTTTGTTTTGTTTTTATGCAAAAAATTATTTGAAATAAAATAAAAATCAGAAAATTTAAGTGTTGCAGTTTAAAAAAAAAGCCCACTGAAATTTGGCTTGGCATTGAGAACAATGGTGTTTAAAATTAAACGGAAGAATGAAGAGCCTTTGAACTGCTTTTACCTGAGAAATTTTTAGGCTTTCAGAGCAGAGAGTTTAAGATTTAGAATTAGTTCTAGATTTATAACGGTTAGTACCGAATAGGTTATGATGCTTACAAACTATATGAGCTTGAATAAGTCACTTTAATAGTATTGTTATATAGTAGAATTAATAATATCTGTACCATCATTTCCACATGAATTTTGTGAATATAAAATGTGATTATGTTTGTGATAATGTAAAATATTCAGAGAGAATTAAACTTCATTAAGGATGCTTTATCCACTCAGGATACCAAATCTTAACTGTCAAGAATCTCCCAAGGTCCACTGGGTTCACATCCATCTGTAAAAATAGTTGAAGAAATTCTTTAACTCAAAACCCTCTGAAGATAACAAAAGGGTCAATTAGACTAAGAAAAGTATGATATTGTGATTTATAATAAGAAATATGTATTTGGCATATTTTCTGGCACAGAGCTCCTAAAATCCTTGGAATTTCCTAAGTGAGAAGAGCCATAAATGTGTCTTTTGTTATGTTAATAAGGTGACTTTGGGACCCCATATAAGGGCGCCAGGAGATTGCCAGGAGAACCAACCATGTGATTAGATGATTGGAACTTTCAGGCCCACCCCCTACATCTGGGAGGGGCTGGAGGCTGAATCAATCACCAATGGCCAATGAGTTAATCAGTCATGCCTATGTAATGAAGCCTCTATAAAAAACCAAACGTGGAGGATTTGGAGAGCTTCTCGGTGAAACATGGAAATTATGTGAGATTGGCAAGCTTGGAGAGGGCATGGAATCTCCTTGCCCTTTCTCTATACTCGCCCTATGCTTTTCTTCCATCTGGCTGTTCCTGAGTTATATCCTTTTATAATAAACTTGTGATACTGAGTAAATGGGTTTCCTGAGTTCTGTGAGCTACTCTAGCAAAATCATCAAACCCAAAGAGGAGGTCATGGACATCTCTGATTTAGGGCCAGTTGGTCAGAAGTACAGATAATAACCTGGACTTGCAATTGACATTTGAAGTTCAAGTATAGTAGATGGAATCCACAATCTATAGCCAGTTGGTCAGAAACACAGTTAATAACCTGGGCTTGTGATTGACATCTGAAGTGTTGGGCAGGGGGCATTCTTACAGGACTGAACTCTTTAACATGTCAAATCTGACATTATCTCAGGATAGATAGTGTCAGAATTGAGTTGAATTGTAGGATCCCTAGCTGGTGTCAGAGGACTGCTTGTTGTTGGTGTGGGAATCCCACCCCCCACCCCCCGCAAAGACACACATACATAGAAATTGGTCTCAGAACACCAAAAAAGAAAACCACACTGCATAATGGGAACTACATATACGACACAACTAGCTTATGCATAGATACATTATCCTACTGTGAAGTGGAGTTTTGGCATTTTCTAGCTCTTTTTCACAAAGAAAGATAGAAAGTTGGGGAGAAAGTTTAGTAATTGAGACTAAGGAAGTGTTTCTCTTTTGGTTTGGGTTCATTGTTTCCTAGGTGCTAATAATTCTTTTCTGTTTTCTAATTTCATTGGAATTTGATAGCTCTTTTCATCATTGGATCATAATATTCTTTGCAGATTATTCTCAAATTCTGCTAATGTTATTGTCCAAAGTTCAAATCTTTATCATTTAGTTTTGATGAAGGTGTGGTTTTTCCATTAAGTTCTGCATATTGACTGACTATGCTTTTTAACAAGGAACGGCATTCTGTCCCCTAATTTTCTTGTTTTTGTTGGCTGTCCCACTGCAGTAGTTGGAAAGTCTACATATCTCTTTCAGCAAGAAAAATAGCATCTTGTTTAGGGACCAACCTGATAATTAATTTGTCTCCCATCAGGGGAAAATGTCATACTATTTTGCCAAAAAAATTATTAAACATCCACAGCTCAGAGTTTTTGTGGGTTTTTTTTTAACCATTTCACTCCCGATATTGGCTATCCTCCAAAAGTAGTTTTTAGGATGTAAAGTGCTATACAAATATCAATTTATAATATTAATAATCGTATTGAACCTTGAAAGACATTCTTTTTTTCTCTTGCTCCTTGAAATGCTTTGTTCTTCCTGCAAAAGCAAGGGAGAAAGTCATGAGGATGAATCCTAGACAAACAGGAAGAAAGAAAAATTTCTTGTCTATTTCTATTATTTCCAGATTTTCCAAAATGAGTACCATAAAATAAACCTATCTTCTAAAGTTTCTTTTTCCTAACAGCTTTATTGAGATATACTTGATATACAAAAAACTGGATACATATTTTATGCATACAATTTGATGGGTTTGGAGATATGCATACACCGTGAAACCATAACCACACTCTTACTTTCCTTGTACCTACTAATTCTGTGTCCTTGGAACACAAAAAGCCCGAGCTGTAAGGTTTCTCATCTTGTTCTTGCTCTTAATCTCATTTTTGGTGAAGCATTCTAAATTTTTACACAGAGGCTAAAGTCTCCAAAAGCTCTGGACATAAAGTCTAACTCGGTCTCAATATGTAAAATTTTCTTTTCCCCCTCTATACCTAGTGAAATTCACACTCAGGGTATGCTCTGATTAGTTTCACTTTTAAGAGTCTAACATGGGATCATCAAAGTAACCAGTCTCAACTGCACAACTTGACATCTCATTAACACTTGCATTACAGCATATGGTGCTTAGGTGATTTGAGTTAATGTGGGTGTCAGGGAGGTGGTGGAGGTGGGGTAGAGTCAAATTTTCCTGGCATTTGACATGTTATTTTAAGGAAAATATTAGTTACATTTTCTGAGCACAGTAGATGATCATGAATGTAATAGAATCTTTAGGTCCAGCAATTTAAATGAGTTACTATGTATATGCTTCTGATATTTAAGTTAAAGCATGCCTGACACCAATATAATAGAGCACAATATAATTTGATGGAGAGTTGCCATGTTAGGCATATTTATTACAAAGGTAACTGTGATCTAATCAAGTTAATTACCTGAAGATATAGTGTTTATAGTTATAATTCTTTTTTCCTATAGTTTCTGTAAAAAACTCAAGTTCTTTCTTCATGCCTTAGATTTGGATATTTTGACAAATTGCCACCTACAGTTTAAACAAGTTTACGGATAGACTGTATGTTTATTTAATATGAGATATGCCTTATTTTGTAGAAGAGAAGAAGAATGGGAAATCCTGGTATAGCTAGTTCTAAAAATTAGGCTTATGCTATTTAAAAATCTAAATTTTTAAGTCCCTTTACTTTAGCTATTCATAAGTACTTTTCAGTTAGTCTACATGGTAAGTACTTCATTGAACACTATAAGCCTGAGGTGACCAGATGGTAGAATTATAGGATTTGGAGCTCAGAGGGACTCAGGGGTCATTTAATCCAACATCTTAACTTTACAGAGGTGAAAACTAAGCCTCAGAGCTGTGGCTTATATTTTTTAAACAGCAATTTCTTCCTTTACAAATTAAAAGAGCTTTAAACAGACAAATGAGTCTATGATGAATAGATGCAGACAACCGATTCACTTATGACATTGTATTTAACATTCTAAACAAACGAAAGTAGAACCTGTGGGAAGAGTTATGGTACAGAATGCATTAAGGCCTGAAGCCACAAGTCATGCAATGACGTCGCTGTAGCTAGTGATTCTCAATTCCCAGAGCAAGAAGTATCATTTTTTAAGTAACTATAATCGGTTTTCAAACTGAGACCTAGGATTTCAAGGTATATGTTCTGTACAGTTGTATATACCACCATGGATAAATGCTCTACTCCACCACCATGCTTTCTCATCTGTTTCACTACCTTACCCGTTTAAAATAATATAACCTATTCTCTTAACGTTTTGTAGCTTTTGCTTTTTAGCATCTTTTTTTTTTGATACAGCATTGTTTCCTTAAGAATACATAATAGAATTTCAAATTAGTCCTTTAAATTCCAGTGATGCTTAACTTGATCAGAATGTTGTTTTATTTATTTATTTTTTG
Organism: Eubalaena glacialis; assembly: GCF_028564815.1. Taxonomy (NCBI): domain Eukaryota; kingdom Metazoa; phylum Chordata; class Mammalia; order Artiodactyla; family Balaenidae; genus Eubalaena; species Eubalaena glacialis. The sequence goes on from NC_083724.1 coordinate 72,364,421, forward strand.
TACAGAAATTACTCTTATGGATAGTTTATGACGTAGGTTATGGGAGAAAGAAAAACATAAATACCACATGATGTTCTGAATTCTTTAAGGCTGATTCACGTAGTGTTTGAAAATATGGAAGCAAAGAGGAAAATCAGCATATATGACAGTTCTAGGAGATTGTTTTCACTAAGATAATGTAAAAAAGTGTAAGAGTATTTATTTGCTTTTCTGTTTTTCTTTTAATTCCTTTAAATATGCAGTTATTTTTTATTTTCCTAATGTTATAGACAACATCTTTTCTTTGTGAAAAAGTTTTGAGAGTACATATAATTGAATGTATTTCTTCCATTATAAATATAAAGAATAAAATATTATGTAATAATATGTCTTGAATATGATGAAAACTTTGACATGTAATGATTTCATTCCTTCCTTCTTTACCCTCAATTTTTTTATGTTAGCTGGGATTTAGGTCTAATTTAGTATTATTTCTTTCAAGACTAAACTTTTAGATATCATTTTGCTATTTACTTTGAAGTTTAAGGACTTATTAATAATTATATTCTAATTACAAGATTAACCATATTTATAAATACAGAGAGTATTTGATTGGGTTATTTTATCACTATCAATTCTTTTATTATGAAATTTCCATAGTTGGTTTCTTTATGTGAATTCTTCCCTTAGTTAGTTAGAGTATGTTTTTGAGCAATTTCTCAGGAAGAGAATATAGGTGTCACACTTTCTTCCTTATTCGTCTAAAATAACTTTTAGTTACTCTTGAACCTGCAAGACCAATTGACTGGACATGGAATTCTTATTTTAGAATCATTTTCTCCTCAAACCATTGATACCTGGTATATTTTGTGCTGTAGAAGAGAATTCTGATTCCAAACTGATTCCTTTTTTGCCCCTATTTAGGTAATACTTTCTTTTCTTTGCTGTGGTGATTGTAGAGCAGATCTCTTAATAATACAATAATTATTGTAATAGATCTCTAATAATACAAGACTTTAAAAAATACAAGATGAAAAAATTTGTTCCCATTCTGTGTGCGTCTAGAATTTGACATTTTACTAGGTAAGAAGTACTCTTACTTGGTAAAAACCTTTTTATCTAGAGTCATGTCTTGCTTCATTCCAGAATTTTTCCATTATTCTTTAACTATTGCTCAGTATCTATGTGCTCTGTTGTTTCCAGTACACACAGATATCTTCAAGTCTCTTTACTTTTTATTTTATTTACCTATTAATTATTTTTGAGTTCTGGAAAAATTTCTAGAGTTTGTCTTATAGTTTTTAATTGCATTGCCTGCATTTTTGTATATGTTGCTTATTATCGTCATTGTATTTGGTAAATTTACAATTGAGTTTTTAGTTTCCATGCTGTTTTCTCTGCTCTCAGAAAGCAACCTGTTTTTGTGACTGCCTACTTTATTTAATATCATTGAGAACATTAATCCAAAGTTTCCTTGCATTTTTCTCTTGTTTCTTGATGCTCACTGACTTTGATTCTTAAAGTCATTCTCCTCCTATAGAATACAGTTTTTAATACATTTTATGACTTTTCCCTACTCTTGTTTCTTCATCTTGATAGAATGACTTTGATCTGCCATTCTAGCCCTCTTGCCTCCTGGCCATTGACTCCGAAGGAAACTCCATCCTACCGGCTTTGGCCTGATGTATTCTAACTCCTCATAGTCCAGGGTTATAGAGTGGGATTCAGTTACAGTTTCCTCTATTTCCTCACCATTGTATTCTCTCTCGTTTGTTCTACATTGTACCTAGTAGAAATTCCTTATACTTCTGACAGATAGGTAAAATTCTAGTTTTCACGGCTGATAAAAGTTATTGCTTATTTTTCATATTCTGTGGCTCCCATATTTATCTACGGAGGTCTAGCAAAATGCCTTTGTTATTTCAAAATATTACCCAGAAGTACCCAGGATTTTCTATAGACCAATTAGTTTTTGCCTTTTACATGTGAGTAAATTAAACAGTCATCTGGCTTCTGACTCTATGACCTGTCAGCTTTCCATATACTGTAATCCATGTACTTTACTTTCCAGCCATGTAGAACTACCTTCTGTTTCCCCTCAAACAACCACACTATCATATCTCTGCCTTAAATGCCTGGCACACTCCTGAAAATGCATCCATCAATTTTCAGATCAAAGACTTTCTTCCTTCTTCTAGGCAGATCTATTCTCCATTATAAAAATTATTTTATTGTTTAGTTGTTATTTGTATACAGACATGTCTTCCTGCTAGGATATAAACTTTATGAAGGCAGGTAATATGATTTATTCAATCTTGTATCCCTAGCTCCTAGCAAAGTACCTGGTACATAGAAGGTACTTGAATGATTGGATGGGTGGATGATTGAGTGGAGCAAACCCATTACGAGCACTTTGGATAAGCAAGTCAGTAGAACTTGTGTAACTGCTGAGTATGGAATGATGTACTTTGGTCAACAGGTTACACAGGAAAACATCTCAATAAACAAATCCAACAGTTGCAACCAGTTATTGACCTACTCTTTAACGGACTAATGCCGGAGATGTAAAGACTTAGCAGGCAGCTTACAGCCTCCCATTTCTCCTACATCTTTCATTGGCCTCAGAGCTCTTATAGAACACATCTGTGTGGAGTTTTAATTTCAGTGAGTAGTAATTTTGAAAAAAAAATTTATGTTGGAGAGGCATGTTGGACTAAGGACTCTAATAGACCTTTCATTCAAATCCCACATCCAGTATTTACTGGTTGCATGGCAATATTTGAAGCTCTTTGATCATTAATTTTTCATTTTGTTTTTAAATATGTAAATGCAAATAAACATGATAGATATATGGTACTGATTTGAAGTCTCCCTTCCCCTTAAACTTATATTAAGAATGTAGGAAAGTATAGTCTTTCTTCATGTTAATTATGTGAGGAATTTACATTTGAAAATAAATTGGTGGCATTAATATCACAGTTAATATTAATATTAATATCTTTCTAAGTTAGAAAGATAATTCTCAGTAAAATCTTAAAATTTGACTTGTGCATTTATGACTAGTGGGAAGAATCATCTATATATCCCCTTAGTTATGGTTTGTACACAGTATTTAAAGTTTATAAATCACTAAATATTTATCGGTGAAGTTTCAAAGGCCTGCCCACTTCGTGTATCATTTGATACTAGTAACGGAAATAGCAGCTACCCTGTTTCATAACTTTATAGTTTTCAAAGCTCTTTCTTACACATTTCATCCTTTGATGCCAGCTGGTAATGAAATGTTTTCTAATTATTATGCATCATCTGGCAGGGTGAGCCTAGAGGCCAAAAGCATTTAACAGGTATTAATTATAATATTTACTTTCCTCTGAACTTTAATTGACATTCCCACAGGTTAAAATCCTTAAATATTCTATACACTTGCTTCCTCAGCCTCTCCTCTATTCATTTGTCTTTAAACTATACTGAGTATTGACCACCTGATAAATTTTTGTGGCTCAATCTAGGTTGTTTCCTACTGTAGGTGATTTAATGCAGGTTTCTGAGATTTGTTTGTTTTCTACTGAGCATATAGTAATTTGTGCTGGAAACGTAATAAATAAATTCCAAAAAGTGGTTACTGAAACTGAAAACAGTTAAGAAAGACTCTTTACACAGCCAAGTTACATAGATATAGTGTAGTTGGCCAACACCATATTGATTTTTGTTGTTGTTGTTGTTTTGTTTTTAACATCTTTATTGGAGTATAATTGCTTTACAACGTTGTGTTAGTTTCTGCTGTATAACAAAGTGAATCAGCTATATGTATGCATATATTCCCATATCCCCTCCCTCTTGCGTCTCCCTCACACCCTCCCTATCCCACCCCTCTACATGGTCACAAAGCACCAAGCTGATCTCCCTGTGCTATGCAGCTGCTTCCCACTAGCTATCTATTTTACATTTGATAGTGTATATATAGTGTCCATGCCACCCTCTCACTTCGTCCCAGCTTAAACTTCCCCCTCCCCATGTCCTCAAGTCCATTCTCTACATCTGCATCTTTATTCCTGTCCTGCCCTTAGGTTCCTCAGAACAGTTTTTTTTTTAGATTCCATATATATGTGTTAGCATACGGTATTTGTTTTTCTTTTTCTGACTTACTTCACTCTGTATGACAGATTCTAGATTACAAATAACTCAATTTTGTTTCTCTTTATGGCTGAGTAATATTCCATTGTATATATGTGCCACATCTTCTTTATCTATTCATCTGTCGATGGACACTTAGGTTGTTTTCATGTCCTGGCTATTGTAAATAGAGCTGCAGTGAACATTGTGGTACATGACTCTTTTTGAATTATGGATTTCTCAGGGTATATGCCCAGTAGTGGGATTGCTGGGTCATATGGTAGTGCTATTTTTAGTTTTTTAAGGAACCTCCATACTGTTCTCCATAGTGGCTGTATCAATTTACATTCTCACCAACAGTGCAAGAGGGTTCCCTTTCCTCCACACCCTGTCCAGCATTTACTGTTTGTAGATTTTCTGGTGATGCCCATTCTCACTGGTGTGAGATGATACCTCATTGTAGTTTTGATTTGCATTTCTCTAATGATTAGTGATGTTGAGCATCCTTTCATGTGTTTGTTGGCAATCTGTATGTCTTCTTTGGAGAAATGTCTATTTAGGTCTCTGCCCATTTTTGGTTTCGGTTGTTTGTTTTTTAGATATTGAGCTGCATGAGCTGCTTGTAAATTTTGGAGATTAATCCTTTGTCAGTTGCTTCATTTGCAAATATTTTCTCCCATTCTGAGGGTTGTCTTTTGGTCTTGTTTATGGTTTCCTTTGCTGTGCAAAAGCTTTGAAGTTTCATTAGGTCCCATTTGTTTATTTTTGTTTTTATTTCCATTTCTCTAGGAAGTCGGTCAAAAAGGATCTTGCTGTGATTTATGTCATAGAGTGTTCTGGCTATGTTTTCCCCTAAGAGTTTGATAGTGTCTGGCCTTACATTTAGGTCCTTAATCCATTTTGAGTTTATTTTTGTGTTTGGTGTTAGGGAATGTTCTAATTTCATTTTTTACATGTAGCTGTCTGGTTTTCCCAGCACCACTTACTGAAAAGGCTGTCTTTTCCCCATTGTATATTCTTGCCTCCTTTATGAAAGATAAGGTGACCATAGGTGCATGGGTTTATCTCTGGGCTTTCTATCCTGTTCCATTGATCTATATTTCTGTTTTTGTGCCAGTACCATACTGTCTTGATTACTGTAGCTTTGTAGTAGAGTCTGAAGTCTGGGAGCCTGATTCCTCCAGCTCTGCTTTTCTTTTTCAAGATTGCTTTGGCTCTTCAGGGTCTTTTGCGTTTTCATACAAATTGTGAAAATTTTTCTTTTAGTTCTGTGAAAAATGCAAGTGGTAGTTTGATATGGATTGCATTGAATCTGTATATTGCTTTGGGTAATAAAGTCATTTTCACAATGTTGATTCTTCCAATCCAAGAACATGGTATATCTCTCCATCTGTTTGTATCATCTTTAATTTCTCTCATCAGTGTCTTATAGTTTTCTGCATACAGGTCTTTTCTCTCCTTAGGTAGGTTTATTCCTAGGTATTTTATTCTTTTTGTTGCAATGGTAAATGGGAGTGTTTTCTTAATTTCTGTTTCAGGTTTTTCATCATTAGTGTATGGGAATGCATGAGATTTCTGTGCATTAATCTTGTATTCTGCTACTTTACCAAATTCATTGATTAGCTCTAGTAGTTTTCTGGTAACATCTTTAGGATTCTCTATGTATAGTATCATGTCATATGCAAACAGTGATAGCTTTACTTCTTTTCTGATTTGGATTCCTTTTATTTCTTTTTCTTCTCTGATTGCTGTGTCTAAAACTTCCAAAACTATATTGAATAATGTGGTGGGAGTGGGCAACTTTGTCCTGTTCCTGATCTTAGTGGAAATGGTTTCAGTTTTTCACCATTGAGAATGATGTTGGCTGTGGGTTTGTCATATATGGCCTTTATTATGTTGAGGTAAGTTACCTCTATGCCTACTTTCTGAGAGTTTGTTTCGTAAATCGGTGTTGAATTTTGTCGAAAGCTTTCTCTGCATCTATTGAGATGATCATATGGTTTTTCTCCTTCAGTTTGTTAATATGGTTTATCACATTGATTGATTTGTGTATATTGAAGAATCCTTGCATTCCTGGGATAAACCCCACTTGATCATGGTGTATGATCCTTTTAATGTGCTGTTGGATTCTGTTTGCTAGTATTTTGTTGAGGATTTTTGCATCTATGTTCATCAGTGATATTGGCCAGTAGTTATCTTTTTTTGTGACATCTTTGTCTGGTTTTGGTATCAGGGTGATGGTGGCCTCGTAGAATGAGTTTGGGAGTATTCCTCCCTCTGTTATATTCCAGAAGAGTTTCGGAAGGTAGGTGTTAGCTCTTCTGTAAATGTTTAATGGAATTCACCTGTGAAGCCATCTGGTCCTGGGCTTGTTTGTTGGAAGATTTTTAATCAGAGTTTCAATTTCAGTGCTTGTGCTTGATCTGTTTATATTTTCTGTTTCCTCCTGGTTCAGTATTGAAAGGTTGTGCTTTTCTAAGAATTTGTCCATTTCTTCCAGGTTGTCCATTTTATTAGCATATAGTTGCTTGTAGTAATCTCTCATGATCCTTTGTATTTCTGCAGTGTCAGTTGTTACTTCTCCTTTTTCATTTCTAATTCTGTTGATTTGAGTCTTCTCCCTTTTTTTCTTGATGAGTCTGGCTAATGGTTTATCAATTTTGTTTATCTTCTTAAAGAACCAGCTTTTAGTTTTATTGATCTTTGTTATTGTTTCCTTCATTTCTTTTTCATTTATTTCTGATCTGCTCTTTATGATTTCTTTCCTTCTGCTAACTTTGGGGTATTTTTTTTCTTCTTTCTCTAATTGCTTTAGGTGTAAGTTTAGGTTTTTTATTTGAGATATTTCTTATTACTTGAGGTAGGATTGTATTGCTATAAACTCCCTTCTTAGAACTGCTTTTGATGCATCCCATAAGTTTTGGGTTGTCATGTTTTCATTGTCATTCATTTCTAGGTATTTTTTGATTTCCTCTTTGATTTCTTCAGTGATCACTTCGTTATTAAGTAGTGTATTGTTTAGCCTCCATGTGTTTGTATTTTTTACAGATCTTTTCCTGTAATTGATATCTAGTCTTACAGTGTTGTGGTTGGAAAAGATACTTGATACAATTTCAATTTTCTTAAATTTACCAAGGCTTGATTTGTGACCCAAGATATGATCTATCCTGGAGAATGTTCCATGAGCACTTGAGAAGAAAGTGTATTCTGTTGTTTTTGGATGGAATGTCCTATAAATATCATTTAAGTCCATCTTGTTTAATGTATCATTTAAAGCTTGTGTTTCCTTATATTTTGGATGATCTGTCCATTGGTGAATGTGGGGTGTCATATTCCCCTACTATGATTGTGTTACTATCGATTTCCCCTCTTATGGCTGTTAGTATTTGCCTTACGTACTGAGGTGCTTCTATGTTGGTTGCATTGATATTTACAATTGTTATATCTTCCTCTTGGATTGATTCCTTAATCATTATGTAGTGTCCATCTTTGTCTCTTGTAATAGTCTTTATTTTAACGTGTATTTTGTCTGATATGAGAATTGCTACTCCAGGTTTCTTTTGATTTCCATTTGCATGGAATCTCTTTTTCCATCCCCTCACTTTCAGTCTGTATGTGTCCCTATATCTGAAGTGGGTCTCTTGTAGACAGCATATATATGGGTCTTGTTTTTGTATCCATTCAGCCAGTCTATGTCTTTTGGTTGGAGCAGTTAATCCATTTACATTTAAGGTAATTATTGATATGTATGTTCCTATTACCATTTTCTGAGTTGTTTTGTGTTTGTTTTTGTAGGTCTTTTCCTTCTCTTGTGTTTCCTGCCTAGAGAAGTTCCTTTAGCATTTGTTGTAAAGCTGGTTTGGTGGTGCTGAATTCTCTTAGCTTTTGCTTGTCTGTAAAGGTTTTAATTTCTCCTTCGAATCTGAATTAGATCCTTGCTTGGTAGAGTAATCTGGGTTGTAGGTTTTTCCCTTTCATCACTTTAAATATGTCCTGCCACTCCCTTCTGGCTAGCAGAGTTTCTGCTGAAAGATCAGCTGTTAACCTTATGGGGATTCCCTTGTGTGTTATTTGTTGTTTTTCCCTTGCTGTTTTTAATATTTTTTCTTTGTTTTTAATTTTTGATAGTTTGATTAATATGTGTCTTGGTGTGTTTCTCCTTTCATTTATCCTGTCGGACTCTCTGTGCTTCCTGGACTTGATTAACTATTTCCTTTCCCATATTAGGGAAGTTTTCAACTATAATCTCTTCAAATATTTTCTCAGTCCCTTTCTTTTTCTCTTCTTCTGGGACCCCTATAATTCGAATGTTGGTGCGTTTAATGTTGTCCCAGAGGTCTCTGAGGCTGTCCTGAATTCTTTTCATTCTTTTTTCTTTATTCTGCTCTGCTGTAGTTATTTCCACTATTTTAGCTTCCAGGTTAGTTATCCGTTCTTCTCCCTCAGTTATTCTGCTATTGATTCCTTCTAGAGAATTTTTAATTTCATTTATTGTGTTGTTCATCATTGTTTGTTTGCTCTTTACTTCTTCTAGGTCCTTGTTAAATGTTTCTTGTATTTTCTCCATTCTATTTCCAAGATTTTGGATCATCTTTACTATCATTATTCTGAATTCTTTTTTAGGTAGACTGCCTATTTCCTCTTCATTTGTTTGGTCTGGTGGGTTTTTGCCTTGCTCCTTCATCTCCTGTGTGTTTCTTTGTCATCTCATATTGCTTAACTTACTGTGTTTGGGGTCTTCTTTTCTCAGGCTGCAGGTTCATTGTTCCCCTTGTTTTTGGTGTGTGCCCCCAGTGGCTAAGGTTGGTTCAGTAGGTTGTGTAGGCTTCCTAGTGGAGGGGACTAGTGCCTGTGTTCTGGTGGATAAGGCTGGATCTTGTCTTTCTGGTGGGCAGGTCCGCATCTGGTGGTGTGTTTTGGGATGTCTGTGACCTTATTATGATTTTAGGCAGCCTCTCTGCTAATGGGTGGGGTTGTGTTCCTGTCTTGCTAGTTGTTTGGCATAGGGTGTCCAACACTGTAGCTTGATGGTCATTGAGTGGAGCTTGGTCTTGGCATTGAGATGGAGATCTCTGGGAGATTTTTGCCATTTGATATTACGTGGAGCTGGGAGGTCTCTGGTGGACCAATGTCCTGAACTCGGCTCTCTCATCTCAGAGCCACAGGCCTGACACCCAGCCAGAGCACCAAGACCCTGTCATCCACATGGCTCAGAATAAAAGGGGGAAAGAAAGAAAAGAAAGAAAGAAAGAAAGGAAGGAAGAAAGGAAAGGAAAGAAGGAAGGAAGAAAGAAGAAAGAAAAGACAGTTATTAAAATGAAAAATAATTATTAAAATAAAAAAATTTTTTTAAAGTAATAAAAAAAGAGAATAAAGAAAGAAAGAAGCATGCAACCAAACCAAATAACAATCCACCAATGATAACAAGTGCTAAAAACTATACTGAAAAAAAAAAAAAAACCCCAAAACGGACAGACAGAACCCTAGGACAAATGGTAAAAACAATGCTATACAGACAAAAGCACTCACAGAAGCATATACATACACACTCACAAAAAGAGATATAGGAAAATATATATATATATATTGTTGCTCCCAAAGTCCACCACTTCAGTTTGGGACGATTTGTTGTCTATTCAGGTATTCCACAGATTCGGGGTACATCAAGTTGATTGTGGAGATTTAATCCACTGCTCCTAAGGCTGCTGGAAGAGATTTCCCTTTCTCTGTTCGCACAGCTCCTGGGTTTCAGCTTTGAATTTGGACCCGCCTCTGCGTATAGGTCGCCTGAGGGCGTCTGTTCTTCGCTCAGACAGGACGGGGTTAAAGGAGCAGCTGATTCGTGGGCTCTGGCTCACTCAGGCCATGGGGAGGGAGGGGTACGGAGTTCGGGGCGAGCCTGCGGTGGCAGAGGCCAGCGTGACATTGCACCAGCCTGAGGCACACCGTGTGTTCTCCAGGGGAAGTTGTCCCTGGATGACGGGACCCTGGCAGTGGCGGGCTGCACAGGCTCCCGGGAGGGGAGGTGTGGAGAGTGACCTGTGCTTGCACACAGGCTTCTTGGTGGCTGCAGCAGCAGCCTTAGCGTCTCATGTCCGTCTCTGGGTCCGTGCTGATAGCCGCGGCTCGCGTCCGTCTCTGGAGCTCCTTTAAGCAGCGCTCTTAATCCCCTCTCCTCGAGCACGGTGAAACAAAGAGGCAAGAAAAAGCCTCTTGCCTCTTCGGCAGCTCCAGACTTTATCCCGGACTCCCTCCTGGCTAGCTGTGGCGCACTAGCCCCCTTCAGGCTGTGTTCATGCAGCCAACCCCAGTCCTCTCCCTGGGATCCGACCTCCAAAGCCCGAGCCTCAGCTCCCAGCTCCCGCCCGCCCCGGCGGGTGAGCAGACAAGCCTCTCGGGCTGGTGAGTGCTGGTCGGCACCGACCCTCTGTGCGGGGATCTCTCCGCTTTGCCCTCCACACCCCTGTGGCTGCACTCTCCTCCGTGGCTCTGAAGCTTCCCCCCCTCTGCCACCAGCAGTCTCCGCCCGTGAAGGGCCTTCCTAGTGTGTGGAAACCTTTCCTCCTTCACAGCTCCCTCCCACTGGTGCAGGTCCCGTCCCTATTCTTTTGTCTCTGTTTTTTCTTTTTTCTTTTGCCCTACCCAGGTACGTGGGGAGTTCCTTGCTTTTCGGAGGTCTGAGGTCTTCTGCCAGCATTCAGTAGGTGTTCTGTAAGAGTTGTTCCACATGTAGATGTATTTCTGTTGTATTTCTGGGGAGGAAGGTGATCTCCATATCTTACTCTTCCGCCATCTTGAAGCTCCTCCCCTATAGCTTTAATATAAATGCAAAATGCTCCCACTTCTGCCTTCTATAAACAAGCCTGTTCTTGCCTCTGGCCCATTCATTGAAGCTTCCAAAGACCAACATCCAGTAAAGAGTACTGAAATGAGTTTTATCCTTTACAAGGAGCTCAAAAATCTAAACTCAAAAAGAGAAATAATTTGACAAATTCTATTTAAGCTCCCACACATCTCCTTATTCCAGTCATTATATGAGCATTGTGGAGATCCTTAAAGCTAATACACACAAACAAAAAGAGGATTTTATGGCTTCTGATTAGAATTAAAGAAGGAAAATCTTTCTTGAAAAGATTTTATAATGGAAGAGAATGCTGTTCTCTGTTTTGTTCCCAGTTATTATTTAACATTGAATACTGATGCTGAAATGATATAAGAATTTATTTTCAACTATTTTTAGTTCTGAAGACTTACAACAAATAAAGGGACGACTCCATCTTTAATTTTTTAAAAGAAAACTGTAAGACTACCCCATTTTAAACATTATAATGCTGGTGAATAAATTGTCTATAGAAAAATGCCTAATGCATCAGCTAGCTATATATTAGACTATGTTGGGAAATCTTGCCACGTATGAACATGATGTTTTTCCCAGCCAAAATAGAAAGTTTACAGTAATTATTTTTGTTATTCATACTTTAAACTCATTTGGTATCAAATATCCAAATAACTGAAGTAAAACTAGAATTTTTATCTATGGAGTGAATGCCAAAACGATTTAAGGTCTAGTAAAACGTTGTGATAAAATGCAAAAAGAGGCATTTTCATGGCTACGTTTTTACAGTCTTTTTTTTTTTTTAAATCTCCAGACCAATGTTTTCTTTTTTTTGTTTGTTTTAATATTTTTACTCTCTTGGTTTTGAAAGTAAAAAAAAGTGATTTCATGTAATTGAATTATTAGTTGAACTGCAAATGATATGTATTAAACAAAATTGTTCATCACCTAGATTTCATCTAGGTGTTGTAAAAAGATTGTAATTTCTTTTTATGAAATTTCTGTAAGTTATAGGGAGGAAGAAATTCTTTTGCTAAGTGAAGCCTATAAAATTAGAGAATTTTTATTAGCTGATATTCAAAGGCTTACTTTGGGTCTGTAGGATAAAGTTTATGTACCTTAGCTTGTAATTGCCTACAGAGAGATGATATTTAAAAATCTGCTGTATACCTTATAAAAGATATTTCCCTTCTCAAATTCAGCCACTTCTCTTCCACCAAAACGTTAGTTCAAACTAATCCACTATTTCTTGCATTTACACACACAGACTCACATACATACATCGGAAAAATATAAATGAGATCTTATCACACACATTTTGAGATATGATTACTGTTTTAAGAGTTTATCTTGGTGACTCTCTAATGTCAGTCTATATAGATAGACATCATTATTTACTAAGTACAACGTATTCCATAGAACTGACAAGGCATGATTTATTTTGTTACTCTGTGACAGAAATTAGATAGATTTGATTTATTTGCTTTAAAAAATACAGCAATGGAGGAGGAGCAAGATGGCAGCAGAGTAAGACGCGGAGATCACCTTCCTCCCCACAGATACATGAGAAATACATCTACACGTGGAACTGCTCCTACAGAACACCCACTGAACGCTGGCAGAAGACGTCAGACCTCCCAAAAGGCAAGAAAATCCCCACGTACTTGGGTAGGGCAAAAGAAAAAAGAAATCACAGAGACAAAAGAATAGGGACGGGACCTGCACCAGTGGGAGGGAGCTGTGAAGGAGGAAAGGTTTCCACACACTAGGAAGCCCCTTCGTGGGCAGAGACTGCAGGTAGCAGAGGGGGGAAGCTTCGGAGCCACGGAGGAGAGCGCAGCCACAGTGGTGCGGAGGGCAAAGCGGAGATTCCCGCACAGAGGAGCGGTGCCGACCAGCACTCACCAGCCCGAGAGGCTTGTCTGCTCAGCCGCCGGGGCGGGCGGGGCCTGGGAGCTGGGGCTCGGGCTTCGGTGCTAGCCGGGAGGGAGTCCGGGAAAAAGACTGCAGCTGCCAAAGAGGCAAGAGAATTTTTCTTGCCTCTTTGTTTCGCGGCGCGCAAGGAGAGGGGATTCAGAGCGCCGCCTAAACGAGCTCCAGAGACGGGCGCGAGCCGCGGCTATCAGCGCGGACCCCAGAGACGGGCATGAGACGCTAAGGCTGCTGCTGCCGCCACCAAACAGCCTGTGGGCGAGCACAGGTCATTCTCCACACCGCCCCTCCCGGGAGCCTGTGCAGCCCGCCACGGCCAGGCTCCCGTAATCCGGGGACAACTTCCCCGGGAGAGCGCACGGCGCGCCTCAGGCTGCTGCAACGTCACGCCGGCTTCTGCCACCGCAGGCTCGCCCCGCCTCCTCCGTACCGCTCCCTCCCCCCGGCCTGACTGAGCCAGAGCCCCCGAATCAGCTGCTCCTTTAACCCCGTTCTGTCTGGGCAGGGAACAGACGCCCTCAGGCGACCTACATGCAGAGGCGGGTCCAAATCCAAAGCTGAACCCCGGGAGCTGTACGAACAAAGAAGAAAGGGAAATCTCTCCCAGCAGCCTCAGAAGCAGCGGATTAAAGCTCCACAAACAACTTGATGTGCCTGCATCTGTTGAATACCTGAATAGACAACGAATCATCCCAAATTTAGGAGATGGACTTTGGGAGCAGGATATATTAACTTTTCCCCTTTTCCCTTTTTTTGTGAGTGTAGATGTGTATGCTTCTGGGTGAGATTTTGTCTGTATAGCTTTGCTCTCACCGTTAGTCCTAGGGTTAGGTCCATCCGTTTTTTTTTTTTTTTTTTTTTGGGCTTAAAAATTTTTTTTTTCCCTAATAAATGTTTTCTTAATAATTTTTTCCTTATTTTCTATTTTTAAAAAAAATTTTAATAAGTTTTTTCATGTTTTTTATTTTAAAAAATTAAAAAATTTTTTTTCTTAATAAATTTTTTCTAAATAATTTTTTTCTTATTTTTAGTATAAAAAATTAATAAATCTATTTTTAAAAATTAAAAAAAATTTTTTTCTTAATAAATTTACTCTTAATAATTTTTTCTTATTTTTTATTATAATTGCTTTATTTTATTTTATTTTATCCTCTTTTTTTCTTTCTTTCCATTTTTTCTCCCTTTTATTCTGAGCCGTGTGGATGAAAGGCTCTTGGTGCTCCAGCCAGGCATCAGGGCTGTGCCTCTGAGGTGGGAGAGCCAACTTCAGGACACTGGTCCACAAGAGACCTCCCAGCTCCACATAATACCAAACGGCGAAAATCTCTCACAGATCTCCATCTCAACATCAAGACCCAGCTTCACTCAACGACCAGCAAGCTACAGTGCTGGACACCCTATGCCAAACAACTAGCAAGAGAGGAACACAGCCCCATCCATTAGCAGAGAGGCTGCCTAAAATCATAATAAGGCCACAGACACCCCAAAACACACCACCAGACGTGGACGAGCCCACCAGAAAGACAACATCCAGCCTCATCCACCAGAACACAGGCACTAGTTCCCTCCACCAGGAAACCTACACAACCCACTGAACCAACCTTAGCCACTGGGGACAGATACCAAAAACAACGGGAACTACGAACCTGCAGCCTGTGAAAAGGAGACCCCAAACACAGTAAGATAAGCAAAATGAGAAGACAGAAAAACACACAGCAGATGAAGGAGCAGGGTCAAAACACACCAGACCTAACAAATGAAGAGGAAATAGGTAGTCTACCTGAAAAAGAATTCAGAATAATGATAGTAAGGATGATCCAAAATCTTGGAAATAGAATAGACAAAATGCAAGAAACATTTAACAAGGACATAGAAGAACTAAAGAGGAACCAAGCAACGATGAAAAGCACAATAAATGAAATTAAAAATACTCTAGATGGGATCAATAGCAGAATAACTGAGGCAGAAGAACGGATAAGTGACCTGGAAGATAAGATGGTGGAAATAACTACTGCAGAGCAGAATAAAGAAAAAAGAATGAAAAGAACTGAGGACAGTCTCAGAGACCTCTGGGACAACATTAAACGCACCAACATTCGAATTATAGGGGTCCCAGAAGAAGAAGAGAAAAAGAAAGGGACTGAGAAAATATTTGAAGAGATTATAGTTGAAAACTTCCCTAATATGGGAAAGGAAATAGTTAATCAAGTCCTGGAAGCACAGAGAGTCCCATACAGGATAAATCCAAGGAGAAACACACCAAGACACATATTAATCAAACTATCAAAAAGTAAATATAAAGAAAACATATTAAAAGCAGCAAGGGAAAAACAACAGATAACACACAAGGGCATCCCCATAAGGTTAACAGCTGATCTTTCAGCAGAAACGCTGCAAGCCAGAAGGGAGTGGCAGGATATACTTAAAGTGATGAAGGAGAAAAACCTACAACCAAGATTACTCTACCCAGCAAGGATCTCATTCAGATTTGATGGAGAAATTAAAACCTTTACAGACAAGCAAAAGCTGAGAGAGTTCAGCACCACCAAACCAGCTTTACAACAAATGCTAAAGGAACTTCTCTAGGCAAGAAACACAAGAGAAGGAAAACACCTACAATAACAAACCCAAAACATTTAAGAAAATGGGAATAGGAACATACATATCGATAATTACCTTAAATGTAAATGGATTAAATGCTCCCACCAAAAGACACAGACTGGCTGAATGGATACAAAAACAAGACCCATATATATGCTGTCTACAAGAGACCCACTTCAGACCTAGAGACACATACAGACTGAAAGTGAGGGGATGGAAAAAGATATTCCATGCAAATGGAAATCAAAAGAAAGCTGGAGTAGCAATTCTCATATCAGACAAAATAGACTTTAAAATAAAGACAATTACAAGAGACAAAGACGGACACTATATAATGATCAAGGGATCGATCCAAGAGGAAGGTATAACAATTGTAAAGATTTATGCACCCAACATAGGAGCACCTCAATACATAAGGCAAATACTAACAGCCATAAAAGGGGAAATCGACAGTAACACAATCATAGTAGGGGACTTTAACACCCCACTTTCACCAATGGACAGATCATCCAAAATGAAAATAAATAAGGAAACACAAGCTTTAAATGATACATTAAACAAGATGGACTTAATTGATATTTATAGGACATTCCACCCAAAAACAACAGAATACACATTTTTCTCAAGTGCTCATGGAACATTCTCCAGGATAGATCATATCTTGGGTCACAAATCAAGCCTTGGTAAATTTAAAAAAATTGAAATCGTATCAAGTATCTTTTCCGACCACAACGCTATGAGACTAGATATCAATTACAGGAAAAGATCTGTAAAAAATACAAACACATGGAGGCTACACAATACACTACTTAATAACGAAGTGATCACTGAAGAAATCAAAGGGGAAATCAAAAAATACCTAGAAACAAATGACAATGGAGACACGACGATCCAAAACCTATGGGATGCAGCAAAAGCAGTTCTAAGAGGGAAGTTTATAGCAATACAAGCCTACATCAAGAAACAGGAAACATCTCGAATAAACAACCTAACCTTGCACCTAAAGCAATTAGAGAAAGAAGAACAAAAAAACCCCAAAGCTAGCAGAAGGAAAGAAATCATAAAGATCAGATCAGAAATAAATGAAAGAGAAATGAAGGAAACAATAGCAAAAATCAATGAAACTAAAAGCTGGTTCTTTGAGAAGATAAACAAAATTGATAAACCATTAGCCAGACTCATCAAGAGAAAAAAGGAGAAGACTCAAATTAATAGAATTAGAAATGAAAAAGGAGAAGTAACCACTGACACTGCAGAAATACAAACGATCATAAGAGATTACTACAAGCAACTCTATGCTAATAAAATGGACAACCTGGAAGAAATGGACAGATTCTTAGAAATGCACAACCTGCCGAGACTGAACCAGGAAGAAATAGAAAATATGAACAGACCAATCACAAGCACTGAAATTGAAACTGTGATTAAAAACCTTCCAACAAACAAAAGCCCAGGACCAGATGGCTTCACAGGCGAATTCTATCAAACATTTAGAGAAGAGCTAACACCTATCCTTCTCAAACTCTTCCAAAATATTGCAGAGGGAGGAACACTCCCAAACTCATTCTACGAGGCCACCATCACCCTGATACCAAAACCAGGCAAAGATGTCACAAAGAAAGAAAACTACAGGCCAATATCACTGATGAACATAGATGCAAAAATCCTCAACAAAATACTAGCAAACAGAATCCAACAGCACATTAAAAGGATCATACACCATGATCAAGTGGGGTTTATTCCAGGAATGCAAGGATTCTTCAATATACGCAAATCAATCAACGTGATACATCATATTAACAAATTGAAGGAGAAAAACCATATGATCATCTCAATAGATGCAGAGAAAGCTTTCGACAAAATTCAACACCCATTTATGATAAAAGTCCTGCAGAAAGTAGGCATAGCGGGAACTTTCCTCAACATAATAAAGGCCGTATATGACAAACCCACAGCCAACCTTGTCCTCAATGGTGAAAAACTGAAACCATTTCCACTAAGATCAGGAACAAGACAAGGTTGCCCACTCTCACCACTATTATTCAACATAGTTTTGGAAGTGTTAGCCACAGCAATCAGAGACGAAAAAGAAATAAAAGGAATCCAAATCGGAAAAGAAGAAGTAAAGCTGTCACTGTTTGCAGATGACATGATACTATACATAGAGAATCCAAAAGATGCTACCAGAAAACTACTAGAGCTCATCAATGAATTTGGTAAAGTAGCAGGATACAAAATTAATGCACAGAAATCTCTTGCATTCCTGTATACTAATGATGAAAAATCTGAAAGTGAAATTAAGAAAACACTCCCGTTTACCATTGCAACAAAAAGAATAAAATACCTAGGAATAAACCTACCTAAGGAGACAAAAGACCTGTATGCAGAAAATTATAGGACACTGATGAAAGAAATTAAAGATGATACAAATAGATGGAGAGATATACCATGTTCTTGGATTGGAAGAATCAACATTGTGAAAATGACTCTGCTACCCAAAGCAATCTACAGATTCAATGCAATCCCTATCAAACTACCACTGGCATTTTTCACAGAACTAGAACAAAAAATTTCACAATTTGTATGGAAACACAAAAGACCCCAAATAGCCAAAGCAATCTTGAGAACGAAAAATGGAGCTGGAGGAATTAGGCTCCCTGACTTCAGACTATATTACAAAGCTACAGTAATCAAGACAGTCTGGTACTGGCACAAAAACAGAAATATAGATCAATGGAACAGGATAGAAAGCCCAGAGATAAGCCCACGCACATATGGTCACCTTATCTTTGATAAAGGAGGCAAGCATATACAGTGGAGAAAAGACAGCCTCTTCAATAAGTGGTGCTGGGAAAATTGGACAGGTACATGTAAAAGTATGAAATTAGAACACTCCCTAACACCATACACAAAAATAAACTCAAAATGGATTAAAGACCTAAGTGTAAGGCCAGACACTATCAAACTCTTAGAGGAAAACATAGGCAGAACACTGTATGACATAAGTCACAGCAAGATCCTTTTTGACCCAGGTCCTAGAGAAATGGAAATAAAAACACAAATAAACAAATGGGACCTAATGAAACTTAAAAGCTTTTGCACAGCAAAGGAAACCATAAACAAGACCAAAAGACAACCCTCAGAATGGGAGAAAATATTTGCAAATGAAGCAACGGACAAAGGATTAATCTCCAAGATTTACAAGCAGCTCATGCAGCTCAATAACAAAAAAAAAACAACCCAATCCAAAAATGGGCAGAAGACCTAAATAGACATTTCTCCAAAGAAGATATACAGATTGCCAACAGACACATGGAAGAATGCTCAACATCATTAATCATTAGAGAAATGCAAATCAAAACTACAATGAGGTATCATCTCACACCGGTCAGAATGGCCATCATCAAAAAATCTAGAAACAATAAATGCTGGAAAGGGTGTGGAGAAAAGGGAACACTCTTGCACTGTTGGTGGGAATGTAAATTGATACAGCCACTATGGAGAACAGTATGGAGGTTCCTTAAAAAACTAAAAATAGCACTACCATATGACCCAGCAATCCCACTACTGGGCATATACCCTGAGAAAACCATAATTCAGAAAGAGTCATGTACCAAAATATTCATTGCAGCTCTGTTTACAATAGCCAGGACATGGAAGCAACCTAGGTGTCCATCATCGGATGAATGGATAAAGAAGATGTGGCACATATATACAATGGAATATTACTCAGCCATAAAAAGAAATGAAATGGAGGTGTTTGTAATGAGGTGGATGGAGTTAGAGTCTGTCATACAGAGTGAAGTAAGTCAGAAAGAGAAAAACAAATACAGTATGCTAACACATATATATGGAATCTAAGGAAAAAAAAAAAAAAAAAAAGCGGTCATGAAGAACCTAGTGGCAAGATGGGAATAAAGACACAGACCCACTAGAGAATGGACTTGAGGATATGGGGAGGGGGAGGGGTGAGATGTGACAGGGTGAGAGAGTGTCATGGACATATATACACTACCAAATGTAAAATAGATAACTAGTGGGAAGCAGCCGCATAGCACAGGGAGATCAGCTCGGTGCTTTGTGACCACCTAGAGGGGTGGGATAGGGAGGGTGGGAGGGAGGGAAATGCAAGAGGGAAGAGATATGGCAACATATGTATATGTGTAACTGATTCACTTTGTTGTAAAGCAGAAGCTAGCACACCATTGTAAAGCAATTATACTTCAATAAAGATGTTTAAAAAAAAAAAAATACAGCAATGAATTTATACATGTATCTTTGGGCAAATATGAATTTCCGTAGGCTAAATATATAGAAGTAAAATTCATGCATATGGTTTACAGAAATGTTAAATTTTAATAGATAGTGACAAAAGTACCCTCTAAAAATGGTTTATGACTTCAAAGTTCCACCAGTGGCTTATGAAAGTAGCTGTTTCTTCATATCCTCCCCCAAATGGGCATTATCAAATTTTAAAAGTGTTTATAACCTGAGTAAAAATTACATAGTGATATTGTTTTTGTTTCAATTTTCCTGATAGCTATGAAGGTTTAGCATAATTTTATATGTATATGTAGTGTACAGTGTTTTTTTCTATGAATTCTTTCCTTGTATCTTTTATCCAACATCTTATAAGAGGATTGCCTCTTCTTAATAACATGGGAACTCTTTATATACAATGATAATTACTACTTGTTTCTTAAACTTTTTGCAAATATTTTCTCTCAGTATTGTCTTTTATTATTATTACTGTGTTGTTGTTGTTTTTGTTCATAATGATCTTTGCCACCAAGAAGTTTTACGATTTTTATACAGTTGATCCGTTAATCATTTTCATTAGTGTGAGGCCTTCTCATTCCTTAAGATTAAAAGCCATTATTCTATTTTAAAATTTTAATAGTTTTATTTACATTACCACTTTAATTATTCTATAATTTGTTTTGTGTATAGTGTTCCAATTTAATCTAAATTTAAAGGGCTAATTGCACTTTTTTAAAGATGTTTTATCAAGTCAGCTTTCTTTAATTGTGCATGCAAAAATCAGTTTTGGAATGTCAAAAACGTTCCATCCTGGCCATTTTGGGGTTAGATAAGTATTTGCAAGTATTAGCTCCATACCAATTGTAGAAGCCAGCTAGAGTTCCTGTGGGTGGCTGCCTGTCTGGGAGCTGGTAGGCTTTAGAAGCACAGTTTCCCGCTTTCTTCTAGTTTCGTTTTATTAAAAAGTACACGTCAGATTGAGGCTAGGGGGCTCAAAGGGCCTATGCTTGGTCCCGAACGCAAGTCCAAGGTAGATTCCAGGTGACCTCAGGTGGGTTTTTCTGAAATCGTGCCAACTATGCCAAGTAATGTTGGTGAAAATAATCAATAAATAATCGCGGCCTGTGAGTCCAGCGCAGTTTCCGGCTGTAGCTCCGGCCTCCTCTCCCGGTCTTTCCCCTTGGGAGCCTCAGGCACTTTCTAAAATCTTGCTTTTTAAATAATACAACCTCTCTCTACTAATTTAAATTTCCATTTTCTCTCATACATTAGTACACATACACACATGTTCACTCACCCACACTTCTTCTGGACTCTCCATTTTGTTCTGTTGATCTACTTGTCTATTTCTGTGCTAATATACTGCTTGCATTTTCAGAGTTTTAAAGTATGTTTTGATATCTGTTATGGCAGGTCATCTCAATTGTCCCAAATAGACTCGTCTAGTTCCATGAAAGTCCTATTATGAAATTGGTTGGGATCATACTGAATTTATAATTATTTTATGGAAAATTATTGTCTCTACAATTTTGAGCTTAGTGGCTCCTAGTTATACAATCATCCTTATGTTTAAAATTCCCACTTCACCTGTCTATGGACAATATTTCTATTTAGGTTGCTTACAGACCATGGGAAAGGTGTGAAACATGCTGCTGGGTTGGCCATTAGCTTTCTTCCAGGCATGAAGCTACCTGGAGTAATGCCCTGCCTCTTTCATCTCAGTGCTCATAATCCTGGATTTAACTTGCATGCAAATGCCACTGTCCTCTTCAGTTCTCCCAACACTCACCTGCTGCTTTCTTCAGGGCCAAATGTGACATTCTGCACCTCTTGATTCTGGCTCTGAAGATCTTTCAACCACTCCTAGCTCCGCAGCAGTTTTCACGTCTGTGTGTTTTAAATTGTGCTTTCCTCTGGTTTTGATTTTCTGATATAGTCCCATTGACTTTTTATCATTCAGGAATTCCTTCCATTTCTTGTTTCTCAACAATGTTTTGAATTAAAAAATATTCTTCCACAGTTTTGGTAATTTTCAGTGGAATGGTGGTTACCTTTCTTGCACATTCTCAGTAAGTTATTTAAAATATTTTCTGGAAGAAAGCAATTAACAGGGCCTCCCATGAGATTCAGTTTCTGTATTTGTAAAGCAAGGATGTTGATAACCCCTTTTATGGGGCTATTTTGGGGATTAAGTGAGACACACATGTATCTTAAACTCTTACCATAAAATACATTCAATATATATCAAAGAACCTCACTTTTCTTTAATCTTAACAAAAATTCAACCTCATGAAAAAAATTCTGACTGAAGAGTTGTGAAAGGTGCAAAATAGGTCATCTTTTGAAAGCATCTGCAGCATCTGAAATTTCTTGGTAAAATCTGCTAATAGAAACACTGCAGGCAGAATAATGGGAAACTGAAATTTGGTAAGTATTCCAAATGCATTTGGCTCCACAGCTATAATCTATTAGCAGCAAGAAAATTTCATGAGAAAAATGATATTGGGATATTCCCAAGAAATGATAGTGACACTGTTTGTACTGTCAAGCTTCTTTTCTGTTGTGTAACTACTGTAGTAGCAATTCATTACCTTAATGACATCTCAGTGAAGGTAGATTCCAGAGCAGCAGCAGTGAAAGCATCATCATAGAAAAAGCCATGAAACATCAAAGTCACCTCAATATGATAACATCATAGTGGCAGCTTTTAAAACACTGATGGTTGGTTGTTCTAATGAACATCTAGTTTTAAAAAGTAATCATCTGTCCTATTTGTAATCATAAGCAGTTATTGCATGAGCTCTGTCAAAAGTCAAAATGAAAAGTTTACAAGTACAGGTAGCTTTTTGCTTATTTATCAGTTTTTAATTCAAACCTGAATGCATGTAAAAAGTAGAGGCTTATATCAGGTGATAATATGGCCATTGCCAATGAGAAATAGAAAAGGTGAGTGATGGCCCCTGAATAGTGTGGCAAGTCAGGGTAAAGCACAGATCTCTGATGAATTTTTCTGGTGTTTAGCATTTTCCTCTTTTCCTTTTTTGATGTACATGAAGGGCATTTGCTCTGATGCTAAATTTTGTACATTCTTTCATAGCATAGTTGGCATCCAAATCAAAACACAAATAAATAAAACAAAAAAAGAGAAGTACTGTATGTATCTGGAAATGTCTACAGTGAATTTGAAATTTCAAGGACAACTTGGAGGTACCAGTGATTCATGAAACAGAAATGTTAGCCAACCCTGATGTAATATTTTATATGAAGGGCTTTTCACTTACAAAGGTCTTAGTATTTAACAAAATTAAAGATCCAAAGACATCCATTTCACCCTGCACAGACTAATGATGTGCAAATCGGATTGGATGGATCTGAGAAGTCATTCAGCATACAGCAAGTGTTTATAGCAACTGAGCTAAGCGGATAAAAAAGACCCTGTTCTTTTGTGACTACAGGGGAAGGCTCTACACAGGTGGCCACAGGCGTCCAGCTAAGTTGACTCTGTCTAGGACTCCAGGCTGTGGGGACATGACCATGGCCAGCTATATTTGCTAACTACACATTAAAAGTTATGAAATATTTATTTTTGACTTCTCAGGCTGGGGAAAGTTAAAGATCATATCTGTAACTAAATAGGCTTATGAGCCCTCTGTACTTCAGGCCTTCTCTGTAACCTTAGTCTGTGCAAACAAACTTAGATTTATCCGCTTTATAAGGGAGAAGAGATTATCATTCCTTATCAGTAGGCTACCACAAGTACTGAATTATATACAGCTGCTAACATCAGAATTATTTTTAGCCTTATGCTTTGTGAGACTAATGTTGTAGAGGACCAGCACTACCATCTGTCTGCCTCTTAGAGACCAAAATCTTACTTGCTTCTGTTGGAAGAGTTCTTTCACCTTGAAAAAAGAGCTTGCTAGTACTATACAAGAAACTACTGATGTCAAGTCTTTAAATTTTGTTAAGGAGCCCACTCCGTACAACCCATTCCATGTCCCTATAATGTGGAGCACAGGCAAGCTATGCAGATATACAACTTTGGTCATATAGGTTCATCTGGTCCTAAAAAGAGACATTTTGAATTAACACTTTCTTCCTAAAAGTATTTAACACATTGGTTTTTAGAGTTCTTAGTTCTGTTCTGGACTCTATTCCCAAGGCCAGATTAAATTAGACTATACATATGAAAAAAATCTCATTAGCCTGAATTTATGGAAAAGGAAGGAAGAACACACTGAGAAGTATGGATTATTTTAAGTGAAATGCAATTTTAATGCATTCAAGTACATCTGGCAAGGAGAAGTAGGCTAACAATGTTTACCTATGCACGCTTTCATGAATGAATAAGAATGAACTGTAATTTCCTCATAATTCTGTGTTTTTGACATTCCTGCAAAAGTTATGGTAGAGCACAAAATTTTCTGACAACTAGAACAAAAAATGAAAACCATTGGAATATGTAGTGCTATTTGTCAGATAAGAGAAATACACAATTTTCTGAACAGGGACAGCATTTTTACTGACATTGAACTGAAGGTCAAGTTATTGCTCTTTACATATTTACTAGACCAAATTAGTTAATTAATTAATTATCTTCTTTTATTGAGCACCTACTACATGGTCAGGCACTGTGCTAGGTATTGAGGTTTATAGACAAATAAGACAATGTCCTTGTACTCCAGGAGCTAACAGTCTACACACAGAAGATAGTGCATAAAGATTTTATAAAAGTGCAACTTTATTCAAATGGTTGTATTTTCCTTATAAATATGGGGACATAATATTAAATCTTAATTGATGTATGTTATTCCTTGGATATTTGAGACAGTACTTTCAGGACCACACATTTAATCCAGAGCATAGAGAATTGAGAGCAACAAAAGCTTAACATGTCTACTGCATTGTCTTTCTCAAATATCAGATATATGAAATGAGCCTTTGGCCAATTTTAATTTTCTTGTGAAACTTTTAAGAGTGTAATTGGAGTTTGGGTTTTTTTTTTTTTCCCAAGACATGTGGCCACTCACCATCTGCTCTTCCTGGAAATCCAGGGGGCTAGCAGAAAGAGCTGATACTTTCCTCCAGTAAGATCTCTCAATCTGTTTGAACCCTTTGGCATGAACTTGGTTGGCCATAGAGCATAGAGAAGGTGATTTGGGATAACTCAATGACATATCTGTTTATTGGTGTCAAGAAGCCACAGCTTATTCACAATATATTCCTATCACATAATACACTGCCTAACTTTTTGGCCAACCCAATAAACGGAATCAAATCATTTTTTAAGTTAGCAGCCATTCATTCTTTTTCATTGCTGTGTAGTGTTCCATTGTATGAATATATATTTTTTATTGTACTATTTATAGACATTTGGGCCATTTCCAGGTTTTAGCTCTTAGGAACACAGCTGCTAAAAACAATTTTGTACCTGTCTTTTCAAGGGCATAAAGATTCATTTCTTGGCTAAAAAATTAGAAGTTAACCTCATCTTCATATAGATATAGATATATACACATAATTCTTAATTCCATGTGGTCCTTAGCACATTCTAGATGATCGTTAAATGACTGAAGATAAATTATTAATTAATCTTGTACTGTGGGATTATCTCAAACTTATTAAAAATATTGGAGAACAAAAAATAAATAAAAAAATAAAAATACACTGCCTGGTACACAGTGTTTAACAAATGTTTGTTGAACTAAAATAAAATCAGAAGTAGAAGTTAGCACAGTATAGAAATTCCACATTGAAAGTTCAAGTAACTCAATTGTTTTAGTACTGGGATACAAAGATTAATACTCAGAAATCCTACTCACAAGAAATTTGCAATACTTTTTGGGAGGTGGACATTCGTCACTACAGTTGGGTATGTACTGAGGACCAGAGAAGCACAGAAGAAATTAAAATTATAATTGATTTTGCTTTAGTAGGTTGGGGAAGGCTTTAGACTCTTAAATGAGGTAGCATTTGGTTTGTATCTTTAAGAATGAGAAGATGTTAATCAGGCAGAGGAAAATGGAAATGTATTTAGTGCTGTTTCAGGTATACTATTGCTGTATAACAAAACACACCAAAAGTTAGCTTAAAACAATGATAATCATTTATTTTGCTCATGAATCTGCAATATGAGCAGGGCTTGAGAGGGACAGCTTATTTCTATTCAATGTGGCTTCAACTGGGTGGCTTGTCAATTTGCTGACTGGTTGTTTGGTAGATCAACAAGAGCCACCAGCTGGAGTCCTTTCTACAAAACTGCTTGGGCTTTCTCACAGCATGGCAGCTGGGCTTCAAGAGTAAACGTTCTAAGAGATAGGAAGTGGAAATCTCTTAAGTCCTGGGCCCACAAACTGGTACAGCATCCTTTTACTGCCTGCCAAAAATCAAGGAGAGGGAAATAGACTCCCAGAAGTTTTGTAGTCATCCTTAATCCACCATATCTGCAGATAAAATGCTATCATCAATGTCCTACCAAATGCACAATTTGGTTAGAGAATGTAGTGAAAGCAATTGTGACAAGTGGAGGAGTAAGAAGGTGATAACGGAGAGATGACTGGGGGGGGGGGCACATTTAAGCAGATTGTGAAGAGCCTTTCATACTGTATTCTGAGTTTTACAACCTTTTACGCCCAGAATTGTCCTGATCATTTCTGTGTTTTGAAAGATCAATTGGGTAGCTGTGTGCAGGACTGATTAGAGGAAAGTGGAATTGCAAACAGCATAAATGGGCAGGAGCTCTTTAATAGTTTAGGAGAAAAGTGATGAACTTGAGCATAAATGAGAATAGGGGACTAGGAAAAAAGATGGAGTCCAGTGAAATTTCAGATATAGATATAAAAGAAACTGGTTCCTAAATGGATGTTTAATTAAGAGACAAGAGAGAATCAGGGTGGCACTAAAGTTTCCAGCTTGAAAAGTGGGAGAAAATACAGAAAAGGATAAAGAGGTATAAACTTCCATTTATAAGATAAATAAGCCATGGGGATGTAATATACACGTAGGGAATATAGTCAATAATATTGTATCACCTTTGTATAGTGATGGATGGTAACTTGTCTTATTGGGGTGATCATTTCATAATGTATAAAAATATCAAATCACTATATTGTACATCTGAAACTAATGTAATATTGTATGTTAATTATAACTCAAAAAAGAAAAAAAATGAACAAAATATATAGGAGAGAAGATAAAATATTTTAATGATCAATAAATGCTGTATAAGAATTCAGAACACCGAAAGAGAATCACGTTTGGGAGAAGAGAGACAAGATGATCAGTTTAATTTAAGACATGCTTGACTTAAGATACACCTAGCATTATTAGGCTAAAAAGTTTAATAAGCAAGTGGTTGTATGAGTAAAGAAATCAAAAGAATAATTAGGTGTGAAACATCTAAATTTGTAGTTATCAAGCTTTGAGTGCTAGTTGAAACTAGAAGAATACATGAGATCAACAAGAAAGAAAATATTTTTTGAGAAAAAAGAAACCTTTTTTAAATAAATAAATTTATTTATTTATTTATTTTCGGCTGTGTTGGGTCGTTGGGTCTTCATTGCTGTGTGCTGGCTTTCTCTAGTTGCGGAGAGCCGGGGCCACTCTTCGTTGTGGTGTGTGGGCTTCTCTTGTTGTGGAGCACGAGCTCTAGGTGCGTGGGCTTCCATAGTTGTAGCATGTGGGCTCAGTAGTTGTGGCTCGCGGGCTCTCGAGCGCAGGCTCAGTAGTTGTGGCGCACGGGCTTAGTTGCTCTGCCCCATGTGGGATCTTCCTGGACCAGGGCTTGAACCCGTGTCCCCTGCACTGGCAGACGGATTCTTAACCACTGCGCCACCAAGGAAGTCCCAAGAAAAAAGAAATTTGAGAGCAGAATCTGGGCAACAGAAAGACTTAAGCATAATAAGACTGAAAGAAATGGAAAAGGCAGTAGAGGTAGGGTAAGTGCCTTCCTTATTGATCCCATGAATCAGAAAGACCAAACGTAATCATATCTGTGTCACAAAGCTGTTGGGTTAACAGTATAGTTTTACTCAAACTAATTTTTATGATCCATATATTTATTCAGGGTTACACAAATGAGAAGGTAGGAATATAATTTGTCTTATGTTTCCCAACATTATACATTTGCAGCAATTTTACAGAAGGTGGTGCTCAGTGGTTGCAAATGCAGGAACTTTAAAAAAATTCTAAAGTTATAATAGCTTTCAAAAAGATTGGAAAATAGAGTCTAAAGTTTCTTTGTATAGTATATGTGTAGAATAGCCCTCTTCCTTAAAAACGTCCTTTCATCTTTAGCTATCAGGATCACTTATTTGGCTATGAAGTCACTGA
The DNA here is from genome assembly GCF_028564815.1 of Eubalaena glacialis. Classification (NCBI taxonomy): domain Eukaryota; kingdom Metazoa; phylum Chordata; class Mammalia; order Artiodactyla; family Balaenidae; genus Eubalaena; species Eubalaena glacialis. Next base: position 72,392,472 of record NC_083724.1, read on the forward strand.
CTCATCCAATACCTAGGATCCTAGCACAGCAGGGTAAGTAAAATGTGCCCAGCCAAAAATTCAGGAAAGAATATTACTTAAGTTGGTTAAGGGCTTTCTCTAAACTGTACCATAATTCTTGGAACATAAACTGACATTTGAATAGTATTTGCTTTGAATATTAATAATGAAGGCATCTCAAGATCTCCTTTAGTTTTTCTTTGCATATCTCTTGTGGCGAAATTTGGAAGACACAATTTATACTTTGTCCCCTGTGAGCCATAGAAAGAAAAGTTGGCTGGTAAACTCCCAAGAAAAATGTGAATGACTTTTGTCAGAACCTCTTGGTCCTATACTACAACCACTGGAATCTTTCTTTACTATGTATAGAACTCATCTGAATCAGAGTCAGTGGGTCTATGCCCTGCTATGGGGAATGGCTGGAAGTGGCTGGGCATCAGTGTAATTCTCAAAGGATGGTGTTACATAGACACATTTCCCTGACCCAACATTAGGAAGCTATGTAGCAACAACTAGAAGAATCAGCAGGGGGCATTGCTGCAAGCAACTCTTTAAAAGTGAGAAAAGGAGATGTATGGAACTGATGGCTTGAGTGACATGAATAGTTAAAGGAAGTAAGGAATACTGCATGTTTGAGATCTAAGAACTGCTGTTGGCTTGGGCAAGCATTCGCAGCAGTGAAGAGAATGCCAGACTTCAAGGTTTCTATCCATTTATAGTTCCATTCCAAGGAAGTACATTATCAACTTTTAAAATGAATACTTATTAAAATTTATACCTTAGTTCTGGTAGGCACTCATCAATATATTACTTCCTTTCAGTTTTACAATTTTTCTGTGATGATATTCATTGTCTTTCTCATTTTATTAATGAGGAATCTAAGACTCATTGAAGTTAATTAACTTGCCCAAGACTACCAAATTGAGACAAGATTTAAGCCAAATCTCTTTCACTCCAGGGTCTATGTTCTTCCACTATGCAACGATGTCTCTCTAAAATCTTCTATCCTATACTCCTAACAGAAAGGGATAACATTTTTTGAGATATAATTTACATACCATAGAAGTCACCCATTTTGGGTGTGCAATTCAATGATTTGTTGAAAGTGTATTTACAGAGTTGTGTAACCATCATTATAGTCTATTTGGGGCATTTAGTGCAAGAAAATATTTAGGATTCTTTGTGCTTTGCATATGGTAAATACTTAATGACTAATTTTGAGTAAGTAAATGAAAGATAGGGTAGGGAGGCACACTCCAAGTGGGACCAGCTTCAGATGTTTTGAATCAGGACCTCATATTTTCTTGAGAGGGAGTCATCTGGGATAAGGTTACGCTAGCATATATATGTAAAGTCACAGTCTTCTGCTTTATTTGACCTAAACTTTCATTGCCCCTTGAATCATGTATTTAATCACTCTTTGGAGATGAATAAGGTTGAAAATATCTCATATTTTGCTTCTGCATTTCCTCAAATTATTATTTTTCTGACAGCCTGAAGAGCTATATATAAGACAGTAAACATTGAAGAACATGGATTTAACAACTAACTAGAAACTTCAGAGCAATAATGCCCCCATTCCACCAGATCTTTAAATGCCTGTTTAAAGAAACTGATTTATTTTCTCTGAGCCACTTTTTTTTCTCATCCATAAAGTGCTGCTGTAACAGTTTACCACATGGAAACATTGTGTTCATACAGGGTTTTTCCTTTAGATGTGGTCTATTTTTCCAAAGGAGACAGTGCAACGTGGTAGATGGAACATGGTATTAGTTGTGTGACTTTGGGACAGATAATCAACTTTCTAAGCTTCTGTTTTGCATAAATAAAATGAATGTCATTCTGAGGCTTAAGGAGTTAATGTAGGTGACCCACCTGCTTTGGTACTTGGCAGATAGTAAGTCCTCAATAAATATTCCTGAATGAATGATTGGATGAATGGATAACTGAGTGAGGAATTTCTCTGACTCAATGAGTTTTTGTAATTATCTTCCTGCACATGGCAACAAGTGATTGTGCTACTGAGAGAGGACTGATAGCCGAGGGGAGGAAGCAAAATGGCTTAGTAGAATTGGATTGATTAGAGAGGGAGGTCAGTAAGTGGAAAAGACAGAGTTGGAGAGACCTGGTTTCACATTCTGATTCTCTGTGAAATATGAGGATTCATGCACTTAATTAACCTTACAATATTTAGGCCTTAGTTTATTTCTTTTCAAAGTAGAGATGATACTCCCTATATGGTAGAGTTGGGGAGAAAATTTTTTTCTTTTATGAATTTATTTATTTAATTTAGTTATTTTTGGCTGTGTTGGGTCTTCTTTGCTGCATGCGGGCTTTCTCCAGTTGCGGCGAGCAGGGGCCACTCTCCGTTGTGGTGTGCGGGCTTCTCACTGCAGTGGCTTCTCCTGTTGCGGAGCAAGGGCTCTAGGCATGCGGGCTTCAATAGTTGCAGCACGTGGGCTCTAGAGCACGGGCTCAGCAGTTGTGGCACACTGGCCTAGTTGCTCCACGGCATGTGGGAATCTTCCTGGACCACGGATCGAACCTGTGTCCCCTGCATTGGCAGGCAGATTCTCAACCACTACACCACCAGGGAAGCACCGGGGAGAATATTAAATAAGGTAATAAATAGAAAACATCTACCACAAAGTTTAGCTAATTGTCGAATTCAGTAAGTGTGAGTTTCTTTTCTCTCTGCCCTCTCCTTTTTTCATGTGCTAACACACGTGATTTGTAGACGCTTTGTTACTTTAAAATTAGGAGAGAGGTATGTATGACTTTGTGATATGCAAGAAAGCATTTGGAGTTTGAAGGGTTTGTTACATTGTGGGTAAACATGAGGACAGGGGTGCGGCTGGGTGTTGAATTTGCAAACACTTGTGACTTCGGGTAAGTTACCCTCTCAGAGCATTAGTTTTCTCCTAAAATAGGGAAGTTAAGAGTATCCACTTCGTAAAGTTGTTGTGAGGAATAAATAAAATGTTGCACTGAAAATAAGTTTACAAACTTCTTGGGACTTAGTTAGGCCTTCAATAAATATTAACTATTAGCTGTTACTTCAGTTCCCCAAGTTGGATTCCCATTTTTGGACTGAACTCTCAGAGCTGGAAATGGCTGTATTGAAAATAAAGTGACATGGGACACAAACATTTAACCAGACTGGAAATAATCACCAAATTAAAAATCAGTGGTGCATGATATTAAGGATCTTACTAGAAGTCTTTTAGTTAAGGCTGGGAAATCTAACTTATGAGTTGTAGTTAACTCGGGTTAGTTTTGACATTGTGCTCAAGACAGATGAACGTTGGTTCACACCCTGGTCCCTGGCACATAGAGGGTAAGGAGAGACAAAGAAAGAGGCAAACCACTCCAGATTGGTAGGTGGCAGTTTTAATAAGCAAGGGAATTTACACGTGAGGATTTTCTCGGGCCACAAGATGAGTAGATCTTTGCATCTGCCTGCCAGAATCTTAAAAGTTTATTATAGAGACCTTAACTGAGTTAAGTCACTTATACCATCCTGAAGGTCTCAACAACACATTACTCTCTTAAGGCTGTGTCCTCAAAAATAATTCCTACTGTGGGAACTGTGGGCAGAACGTAAGTTTCAAGGACAGGGGAGGGGGTGAGGAGCCTCTGATTGTTGTGTCCAGCCTGGGGATTAACCAGCAGTCACATCCTCTTGATGACTTTCTTCAACAATGAAAGCAGCCAACATTTATGTATTTATTTAAATTTCCCTCCATTCTTCATATTCAACAAAATTAATTATTCTTTCTTTTTCTTTTATTGTTCATTTATATTTTAACGGCTTTATTGTGATATAGTTAATATATAACTGCACATATTTAACGTGTCAATTTAATGAGTTTGGACATATGTGATACCATCACTATAATTAAGGTAATAGACATATCCAACACCTCTTAAAGTTTCCTTGTGTCCCTTTGTTCTTGTTTTAGTTTTTATTTTTGTGTTAAGAACATTTAACCAGATCTACCCACTTGACAAATTTTGAAGGTATTGTTCTCATCCATAAAGTGCTGCTGTAACAGTTTACCACATGGAAACATTGTGTTCATACAGGGTTTTTCACATGGGGCATGGATATGTGATCATCACTGCTTTGGACTTTCCATCATTTAGTTATTGTTAAGAATTGGCACTATGTTGTACAGCAGATCTTTAGAACTTATTCATCTTGCATAACTGAAACTTTATACCCATTAAACAAGAACTCCCCATTTTTCCCACCTTCCAGCCCCTGGCAATCACTATCATATTCTCTGCTTCTATGAGTTTGAGTATTTCAGATACTTCAAATAAGTGGAATCATGCTGTATTTGTCCTTCTGTGACTGACTTATTTCACTTATCATAATGTCCTCCAGGTTCATCCATGTTGTTGCAAATGGCAGGATTTTCTTCTTTTTTAAGGCAGAATAATATTCCACTCTGTGTATATACTATATCTTCTTTACCTATTCACCCAGACACTTGGGTTGTTTCCATATCTGGGCTGTTGTAAATAATGCTGTAATAAACATGGGAGTGCAGATATCTCTTTGAGATCCAGATTTCAATTCATTTGGATATATACCCAGAAATGGGATGACTGGGTCATATGGCAGTTCTATTTTTAGTTTTTTGAGGAATCTCCATACTGTTTTCCATAGTGGCTGCACCATTTTAATTTCCCACCATCCGTGTACAAGGGTTCATATTTTTCCACATTCTTGCCAACACTTGTTCTTTTTTATTTTTTGATAATAGCCACCCAAACAGGTGTCAGGTTATATCTCATTGTACTTTTGGCTTGCATTTCCCTGATAATTAATAATGTTGAGCAACTTTTTTTTTTTTAATACAGCAGGTTTTTATTAGTTATCTATTTTATACATATTAGTGTATATATGTCAAAACTTTTCTTATACCTGTTGGATATTTGTATGTCTTCTTTGAAGAAATGTCTGTTCAAGTCCTCTGCCCATTTTTAAAAATTATTTATTTATTTATTTATTTATTTATTTATTTTTGGCTGCATTGGGTCTTCGTTGCTGCACGCGGGCTTTCTCTAGTTGCGGTGAGCGGGGGCTACTCTTCCTTGCGGTGCACAGGCCTCTCATGGCATTGGCTTCTCTTGTTGCAGAGCATGGGCTCTAGGAGCACGGGCTCAGTAGTTGTGGTGCACGGGCTTCAGTAGTTGTGGCACGCAGGCTCAGTAGTTGTGGCTTGAGGGCTCTAGAGCACAGGCTCAGTAGTTGTGGCGCACAGGCTTAGTTGCTCTGCGGCATGTGGGATCTTCCTGGACCAGGGCTCGAACCTGTGTCCCCTGCATTGGCAGGCGGATTCTTAACCTCTGCACCACCAGGGAAGCCCTGCCCATTTTTAAATTGGCTTATTTGTGGGTTTTTTTGTTTTTTGGTTTTTTTTTTTGCTATTGAGTTGTATGAGTTCCTGATATGTTTTGGAAATTAACCCCTTATCAGATGTATTTTTCACAAATACTTTCTCCCATTTCAAAGGCTGCATTTTCATTCTGTTGATTGTTTTCTTTGCTGTGAAGAAGCTTTTTAGTTATTGTCCATTTATTGTGAGGAGTGATTTAGTTCCTGAACCAAGGGATTGCCCAATTCCATGGCACATTACCCTTGCATAATTTTAAGTGGCAGTGTTCAGAGGTAGCATTTTCTCTTAAGTTGTGTTGTCTATGATACTGACTTTATATTGAAGGCATGGCAGTAACTAAATGATGGAAAGTCCAAAGCAGTGATGATCACATATCCATGCCCCATGTGAAAAGGCTTTGTTTTAAAAAAGGGGAAAGGGCGTAAATCTCTACAAAATGTAGGGAGATGTACTCTTTCCTCAGAGTATTTCCATGCCGGCAAATCAGCACTCTGAAGTCCAAGTTGTCAAGAAGCCTATGTCTCTTGTAAAGTGGGAAGAAACCACTCCACAATCCTGCTATTCTCTAAGCTTAATGAAATGCTAGCAGGCTGCCCTGCTGTTCCCCGTATCTTATATTTCCAGGCCTTGCCACCTGTGCAACAAAAGCAAGCAATCTATTTAGAAGAGTGTTTTTCATTCTCTTAACTCTGAAGGTCTTTATTCTCAGCACGAGATTATTGCAACAACTTAACAAGCCGTGTTTTCTCCCCCTATTTTCCTTTCTTTTCTTTTTTGCACCTATGTCCTTTTAAGTCCATTCAGGCCTTAGGGAAACATTTAGTACTTAAGCTTTGGTTTTTCAAGCTCAATCGGGTAGAAAATCTAACACAGAATGTGTGCACAAATGATAGCTCTGCACAATAGAGAGGAACAAATAGCACAAAGAGAAAAGAAGAATATGAGTGTTCAGGGAGCAGGGCTGCACTTGAATTCAATTTCCCAACAGCAGACCTGATGCTTTCTCCCAAGATTCCCAGGTTTCAAATTGGTCATATATTGAGGGCCAGTTACCTGGACAATGGGGGGAAATGGCAGTCGGTAATTATGATCTTGGTTTCTAGGTTGTTAGGAGACTAATATTAATCCTGAAATTGTATGAGGAATGTGTTCATCTGGCCATAATTGTAAAGTCTTGAAAGCATTTACCAGCAATGCTAATTTAACTCAAATCACCCCAGGGGAGTATTTCTGTGCTAGTGGGGTTGCCAATTTATTGGTTAACTCAGGACAGTTTCTCCAGAACAGAAATAGCCACAGGAAACTCACAAAAAGATACAGGTATATATTTTCATTTTCTATCAGGTGAACAATTCAGTGTAAAGATTATCAGAGCACATTTTGTTCTTTGAAAAACGAAGTGCCTGGGTTGGCTGGCTGGCAAATGATTGCGAATGTTACTGAACTACACAGAATTAAAATCATTGTAAGGTATTAACACCAGGAGATAATAATGCTGTTTACAGAAAACACATTCAATTTGAATAAATACATCAAAATGTCTTTCACAGTGAAATATCTGTGTAAAAGAATTTTCATCCTACTCTCTCAATTTCCCTCAAAATTAAAGCATAGATTATAGGTGCCTTGTTTGTGTTTGTTTTTGTTTGGTGAGAGAAAAGAAGATTGAAAATCCCAAGAAGATTCCAAAAGTGTTACATCTTTAGAAACAAGACAAAAGAACCATGAGCATTTGCTTACACTTGCCTTTTAGGATTATTTTGTTGTTCACAATGAAGATTATTCTTTTGTTCCGTCTTTTTTCTTCAATAGCTTACTTATTTCATCATAGTTGTCTGATAAGAAAAGGCAAATTTCTGAACTTTTGGAAATAAAGTTCATAAATTTCATTTTTTAGACAATGTATTTTAAAGTTGTGTAGAGAATAGTATGAAACTAGGTAATTTCATTGATTCATGGGGCCAACTCTGTTGTACATATAATTGAGTACGGGAATAATGTTCCCACAAATTTTATAGCTCTTGGATTGGAAGAGAAGTGTAGAAATATTCTCAGAAAAGAGGTTGCTTTGTTACCAAGTCCAAGTTTGTACCGCTCACCACACGACATGCCAATAAATCAAGAGACCAGTTGTTGGGGCAAGGAATAGTGCCTTTATTTGGAAGGTCAGCAGACTGCTAAGATGGTGGACTAGTGTCCCAAAGAACAATTTTGCCTGGGTTTGGATGCTAGCTTCTTTTATAGAACAAACAGGGGGAGGTGAGGAGGTAAAGTAAAAAAGGTGATAAATTGTTGCAAATATTTCCTGTTTCTGGCCATACTTCAGAGGGGGATGTGTTAATTTCTTCTTTCCTGCAGCCATTCACAGGTGGGCCTGGTCAGATGTTTCCTGTGAGCTTAAACAAAGGTATTTTAGCTTAACATTCATCTCATGGGAGGCAGGGTTCCTGGAGATGGGCCATTATGTATACTTTAAGGTATAGGCAACAATCCATTTAGAGATTAACTTGTAGCAGAAGCAATAGAATATAAAGTTTAAAGTAAAAGAAACAGATCCAATATGGAGTCTGATTTGTTCTTCCCTATTACAGCTTTATCTATTGACAAGATTATAATATTCAGTTTGTCTCTACCACCGATGATAATGATTTGGCATCTTAACATTAAGCAAATACCAGGAATAATGGGGATAGAATACAGTATTCATATAACCACTAAAATAAATGATCCAAAAAAAAGAAATCTTTCCCCACAGAGTGTTGTTTTAAACGTGTATATACACATGCATATACATATATAAATATAAACACAATGTATATTAATGTATATATGTAAATTTACATACATATATAAATATATATCTCTATATTAACAAAGTTGTCAAATAATTTTTGTATGTTGACAGCTGAATGGTTGTATAGCAGGTTTGTTTGAAGATTTCAATAGTTGTCCTGTTTAGGGACTAAGTATTCATAAAAATACTTGGGAAGATAGAATTGGCCCAGTCTCTTAGATGTGGTTCATTCATGTTATAACTGGATCCTACTCTGAACAACTTGGTGTTTCTAGAAGACTATGTAAGGAGTAGCTGTAATCACACGTGCCTTTGTTATTAAATAATTCATCACACTGCTAATGGTCAATACTCCAAGTTGTAAATATAAGAAGCAATTAGATATTCACTAAGATAATTGTTGTTTGCTATTGTGTTGTATATATTTTGGATATTAACCTCTTATCAGATATATAATTTGTAAATATTTTCTCCATTTCCTTAGGATTGCCATAGGTTGCTTTTGCCCTCTGTTGATTGTTTATTTTGCTGTGCAGAAGCATTTTAGTTTTGTGTAGTCCCAGTTTTTTATATTTGCCTTTTGTGCTTTTGGTGTCCAAGATCAATGTAAAGGATCATTTCCCCTTAAGTTTCTCCTAGGAGTTTTACAGTTTCAGTTTCAGATCTTACATTTAAGTCTTTAATCCATTTTTAGTTAACTTTTGTGAGTGGTGTAAGATAGGGGTCTAGTTTTATTCTTTTGCATGTGGATATCCAGTTATCCCAGCATGATTTATTGAAAGGACTCTCTTTTCTTGGCTCCCTTGTCAAATATTATTTAACCATATATGCATGAGTTTATTTCTGGCTCTTGATTCTGTTCCAATGCTCTACATGTCTATTTTTATGCCAGTACCATACTGCTTTGGTTACAATGCTTTGTAGTATAGTTTGAAATCAGGAAGTGTGATGCCTCTAGCTTTGTTCTTCTTTCTTAAGATTACTTTGGGTATTTGGGGTCTTTGGTAGTTCCATACAAATTTTAAGATTGCTTTTTCTATTTCTGTGAAAAATGCCATTGGAATTTTGATAAAGATTGCTTTGAATCTATAGATACCTTTGGGTAGTGTGGACATTTTAACAATATTATTTCTTGTGATTCATGAACATGGGATATTGTTCCATTTATTTGTGTCTTTCCTCAGTTTCTTTCTTCAGTGTCTTATAGTTTTCTTTGTACAGATCTTTCATTTCCTTGGATAAACTTATACCTAAGTATTTTATTGTATTTGATGCTCTTGTGAATGGTATTGTTTTCCTTATTTCTTTTTTTTTTTTTGATAATTCATTAGTGTATAGAAACACAACTGATTTTTGTATGTTGATTTTGTATCCTTTTCTGAATTCATTTGTTAGTTTTAACAGTTTTTTTGTGGAGTCTTTAGGGTTTTCTGTATATAAGATTATGTCATCTGCAAACAGAGAAAATTTTACTTCTTCATTTTCGATTTGGAGACCATTTATTTCTTTTCCTTGCCTAATTGCTCTGGATAGGACTTCCAGTAGTATGTTGAAAGTAAGGGGTGAAAGTGGGCACCCTTGTCTTGATCATGATCTTAGAGGAAAAGCTTTCAACTTACCATTAAATATGATGTCAGCTGTGGGTTTATCATATATGGACTTTACTGTGTTGAGGTACGTTCTCTCCATACCCAATTTGTTGACTTTTTATCATGCAAGAATGCTGTATTTTGTCAAATGCTCTTTCTGCATCTATTGAAATAATCATATGATTTTTATCCTTCATTTTGTTCATGTAGTATATCACATTTATTGATTCGCATGTGTTGAACCATCCTTGCATCCTAGGAATAAATCCCATTTTATCAAGGTGTATGATCCTTTTAATGTGCTATTGAATTCAATTTGCTTGTATTTTCTTGAGAACTTTTGCATCTATATTCAGCAGGAATATTGCCCTGTAGTTTTCTTTTCTTTTAGTGTCCTAATCTGGCTTTCATATCAGGGTAATGCTGGCCTTGTAAAATGAGTTTGGGAGTGTTCCTTAAGAGAGTTGATCTTAAGCATTCTCACCACATACAAAGGACATTTATAACGAAGTGAAGTGATGGATATGTTAATTAGCTTGATTGTTATAATCATTTCATAGTGTATACATATAGCAAAACCACATTGTACACCTTAAATATATAGAATCTTTGTCAAGTATACTTCAATAGAGCTAGATATAAATAATAAATAATTGTTAAATAAAAATTAATGCAACATTAAGCATAAAATAAATCATGTTTAAAAATGGAAAATACATTATCTTGAAATTGCCAGACATATTAAATTAAATAAATGGTATTTTTTTCTTAAAAAAATGAAGATAGCAGTTTGAATCTGCACCTAGGATAACATAAAAAGCTATCATAACAATTTTGTGTAATTATGACTCATGTTCCTCTTCCAAGCTTGCTTGAACTGTGTTTCACATGTCAGTATATGTCATTAACTGGTCATAAATACTAGAAATCTAAGAATTATATTCAACTGACTACTGCTTATGTCTAAGTCACCACTCCAAGTTTGCCATCCAGTGCTCCTAATTTTAACTCAAAAAATTTTTCACATCATTTCCTGGCCTTTTCTGTTCCTCACTCTCACTGTCTTAGTTCAGTGTGTTATCTCAATGCATTGGCCTTTTAACCAGTCTCCTTATCTCTACTCTATTAAACTCCATCTTACAGTCAACACTGCTCCTAGAATAGCCGTTCTAAAATACAGAATTAATTTTTTTGATTATCAACTTTGATGACTTCCCATTGTGCACAGAATCAGGTTGAAACCTGATTGGATACCAAGCTCCTGAATCCTGAAGGCTTGAATACCAAGGCTTCCTTCCCATGGTCATCAACTACCAGGCCCTTCCGTGGACATTACAATTCAGTTTTATTTCTCTGAACACACTTTATAATTTCTTCCCTTTAGACTTTGGATTTACCTTTTATTTTTCCTGGATTGACTTTTCTTTTCTTCCCTCAGAGAATTCAGACCCATCCTTCAAAACACTCTAAAACATTAACTCCATATAGATTGTCTTCATGATTCCCTCAGACAGAGGAACCAGTCAACTGGTCTCCTGGATTTAATTTATATGCCTTTATTTTAAGCTTTGTTTTGTTTTGTTTAAATAGTAATCTTTTATTTATTTATTTATTTTTATGTTTATTTTTGGCTGTGTTGGGTCTTCGTTTCTGTGCGAGAGCTTTCTCTATTTGCGCAAGCGCGGGCCACTCTTCATCGCGGTGCGCGGGGCTCTCACTATCGCGGCCTCTCTTGTTGCGGAGCACAGGCTCCAGACGCGCAGGCTCAGTAGTTGTGGCTCACGGGCCTAGTTGCTCCGCGGCATGTGGGATCTTCCCAGACCAGGGCTCGAACCCGTGTCCCCTGCATTAGCAGGCAGATTCTCAACCACTGTGCCACCAGGGAAGCCCTTTAAGCTTTGTTTTTGAAAAAATGTTTGCTACACCATAAGAATGAGCTCCCTGAGAGAAGGGACTAGGTTTTATTTTTTTAAATGCCTCATTATGTAGCATAAAGCTTGACACATGGTGAATGTTCAGTAAGCATTTGCTGGTTAGATGGATGGGTGAATGAAAATCAATCAAAATTGTTAAGCACTAAATAAAGTTATAAAGTAAACAGCAGGACTTACACCCCTCGCTAAGCACATAGGGATTTTATGCTGCTTTCTAACCAGTCTTGGTATCACCCAAGTCTCTCCTCTTTGGTGGAGAACTCAAGAGTCCAGAACTTTGATAGTTCTTCGTTCTCTAAAATTTAATGTCCTTGTGCATTAGTTCACTCATCTATAAAATGTTTAATTATAGAACCCACCTCATAACATTTTGGTAAAGATGAAATGAGTTAATGCATGTGAAGCAACCAAAATTATTTCTGGCATGGCACTCAAATGCATTTTATTAGTTTTTAATTATTATAATGATTGCTTATGGTTTCAATTACCTAGGGCTTTGTTGATCAGTGACTTGTGGGTCTTCAAATGCACCTCTACTGAAGTCTTAATGATTGAGAATAATATGGGGTTCTTTATTTCTTCATGAAAATGTATGATTTTAAATAACTTTAATAGGACATGCCAAAGAAATGGTTTATGTGTGAGAATTTTGAGCACTATGATGGCTTTTAGGTAAGATAACTGAATGGGTCTTTTTCCACCAAATCACAATTTCCAACTTTAAGTATTTATTGAAGAGTCTCTCTCCACCCTGTATGATGCTGCATACATACTGAGGGTTATGAGGGAAGAATGAAAGAAAAAGATAAGACTTTATTAAACACAGTGGAAACAATTTTTAATCTAATAAACATAATGTATTTTGTGGAAGATTGGACTTTAAATATTATAGAAATTCAGAGAGCGCATATAGTGGGTTTGGGATAATCATAAAAAGCTTTTTGGAGAGAGAACCATGATTGATAGGTAGGTTAGGATGAGAAGATAAGAAACACAAAGAAAAGACAAGGCACAATATCAATTTGAGAGGACACTTGTCTGTCTATTAAATGACAAGAATGAGCACTGCTGCCAGTGGAATCTCCTAGGGTGCATTTGAGTTCCTATTCCTTATCCAAAAGTCTCAAGATGTAATACCAGTTCTTACCAAGTATCAAATGTTGGTTACTGCAGTAGGACTACAGAAGGGGAAAACCTCATGTAAAGAATGTTATACAGAAGATAGATTCATGTTTTATTGGTGGTGGGCAGACTGGGTAGGAGGAAAGGGATGAAGATTTGATAATTTGTCTTCAGAGTCACCTTCAAACTCTGAAATGATAAGTTTTTGATAATGAAAGTTAGTTTTCAGTACTATGCATTGATTTTTCTGGACATATATTGCATTTTTGCCTACAGTTCAAAAGAGTCTTCATGTGTTCTTTGTTAGGACTTTTATCTTTTTTATTCCCTAAGGAAAATCTATCAGTACAAAATGACTCTGGAAATGAGCATTTATTTGTAAAGGATTACTGAGCAACTGGGGTGAATGGTCCTTTTTTATGTCTGTAGTTCTTGGAAAGCTTTTTATTATTAGGAAATGCCCTGGGTTTCCATAATTATTGTTGAAAAAAGTTGGTTTTCCATATATATTAATGGGTGAAAAAATCATCTAAGTCTTCTATAATTTGACCACATATATCATTCTGTGTATAGTGGGCACTTTCTCTCATCAATGTAAAGAATGTCTTTGATGATGTAATGGCAAAATCACATTGCATCATATTCTTCCTTTCAAATGACATTCTCATTTTCTTTTGAACATTCTTATTAGCTTAGGAATTAGCATAAACTGGTAGTCTTATATCAGGCATCTGAAAAATCTACTGTATCATGACTATTATAGGTTAGATCAAGCAGGACATGGCATATGGCCCACTGTCAGAGAGAGGCCTGTCACTTTATAGAATCTTTATATTAAAAAAAAAAGAACTATAAATATAATGCTGCTCAGTTCTCTGCACTAGAACATGGGCTTTGAGCTGTTTTTATAATTATATATTCAATAGAAGACTGTTGAAAGACACAGGTTTGCAAGTCTGGCAGCCCTGGGTTTGAGTCCTATTTTCGCTCATACTGAGCTGTAGTCTCTCAGCCTCCTCATCTGTAAAATAGGATTAAATAAGCCAATGTATATAAAATGCTTAGTAAATAGCATTAGTCCGGGTAGGGGGAATGACATACAGTGATCTCTGTCTACATATTCATAATTTATTTTGTGATTAATGGAAACCACTTATAAAATAAAATGCTTTCCCCCAAACTCTTCTATTCATTTGATCCTCAGGGCCTGAACTCAATGAATAGAGTGTAAATACAACTGGCAAAACTCTAAAAGAAAGGCCAGATTGACGAATTCTGGTGTTCCCATTTGAGGCCTCTTCACCATGCCAACAGGAGAGAGACACCTTCATTGTTTGTACCACTGATGTACCCCTTTCACTCCTGTATACCATGTGGTCAGAAGCCCCATGGAAATTGGTTTCTAGTTATTAGAATTCAATGATTTTGGAACATGATTAATTTCTTCTCTATGTCCCTGTCAGTAAAATTGAAATAATAATATTTACACTACCTACAACAGCATGGGCATAAAGATAAAATGTAATTATATTAGTAATAGAAAACACAGTTGGAATGCTTACTCTGTGCCAGCTATTGTTCTGAGTGCTCTGCATATATTAACCCATCTATTCTTCTAAAAACTTTTTAGAAGAAAGGTGGGCACTACTATACATCCCAATAGGGCAGTTGCAACATCCTCCTTTTTTAATTTGTCCTATACGTTCCAATGAAGAATCTACACATTTAGCTGTTTACACACAACAGTTATATAACTTAATGATAGAGCTGGAATATGGATTGAGGTAGTCTGGCTCTACACGATACCAACACCTCAGAGATTTTGACAGCATTTTGCACACAGTAAATAACAAAGGACTGGAATGATCACACATACTTTGGCTATCTAACTGTGGATAAGAGGAGTCTAAGTGGATTGGAGAGTCCCACTTGGAACCCAGCAAGGGAAGGAACCAAAAGCTGGTTTTACTTTGTAATAGGCATTTGAGGAAGTCTATGAAATGCAGTTGTTTTAAAAATAAGATGGGAGGAATGTGAAATTGACAACCAAGTTTTATATGCAGTAGAACTGGTTGAATAATGTTTCCATTTATTCGTTTATTCACCAATTTCACCTATCAGGCATTATACTAACAGTTGGTAACATGGAGATGAAAAAGATGCAGTTTTGGGGACTTCCCTGGCGGCGCAGTGGTTAAGAATCCGCCTGCCAATGCAGGGGACATGGGTTCAATCCCTGGTCTGGAAAGATCCCACTTGCCGCGGAACAACTAAGCCCGTGCGCCACAACTACTGAGCCTGCGCTCTAGAGCCTGCAAGCCACAACTACTGAGCCCTCGTGCCACAACTACTGAAGCCCGCATGCCTAAAGCCCGTGCTGTGCAACAAGAGAAGCCACTGCAATGAGAAGCACGCCCACCGCAACAAAGAGTAGCCCCCGCTCTCTGCAACTAGAGAAAGCCCGCATGCAGCAACAAAGACCCAACGCAGCCAAAAATAAATAAATAAAATAAATAAATTTATTTTTAAAAAAAAGAAAAAGTTGCAGTTTTTTTTTTGTTTTAAAGTGTCCACTGTCATGTGGAAGACAACAGGTGTTGGTTGTCATTCTGCCATCTATTATTAGAATGAACTTGAGTCACTCAATTGCTATGATACTCTATTCCCTCATTTATAAATGAGGATAAATATCCTGCATTTCTGTGAATATTAGAGATGGGCTGTAATAAGTAGTCACTGAATAAATAGCTGTTAAAACGTTGTATGGGTGGAGCATGGAGGGAGTTGAAGTTATAGAACCAAATTGCACACCCTAGTAAGGGTCACAGGGAATCACTGAAGGATATTTAACAGGGACATGGCATGATCAGGTTTTCATATTGAAAGGTTTCACCTTGGTAGCAGGAAGGAGGTTGAGCAGCACAGGGACTAACCTGAAGGATAGGAAATTCATGATGAAAGTATTGAAATAGAGGATGAGGGCTTACAAGGTAAAGAGAGGCTGTGAACTTGGAACAGAGAGAAGATAGAACAGATTTCCCTATATCTTAAATAGCGTTATTTTATGGGATTTAAAAATGGAATCTTAGGGAAAACAAAGCATTAAGACAAGTATTTTTTGCAGACAAATCCTGTTTAAAACATCTCTTGGTTTTGAGGCAGAAGAAAGATAGGTTTTCTGGATGTTAATTTTCTGCCTTTCAGCTCTCTCCATCTCCCCTTCCCAAGGGTCAGTAGGGATCACTTTCCTTTGGGCATTGGCACCCTTCCTCAACTCCTTTCTAGCACATATATCACCACGCTGCACTTTAGACGGTCTCCCCGAATAGATGAAGAGCTCAAAGAATAAAGAGTGTCTTTTTCTGAATGCCCAATACTTAGATAATGTCTGGCACAGAGCAGGTATTCAGTAAATGTTTGTTGAATAAATGAATGAGTAAACAAGTAAGAGCATAGTAGTTTAGCATAAGATCCCTGAAGTAGGCCTGATAGCTTTTGAATCCTGATTCCACCACCAATTACTAGCAGGATAACAACCTTCTAAGCCTGTTTACTCATTGATTAAATGGAAATTCCAATATCATAATGTTGCAGTGAAGTTAAATGGCACAAATATATGCAAAGTGCTTAACCTACTCCCTGACACACATTTATTTAATTAAACGAGAGCTGTCACTATTACTATCAATATTACTATCTTGAAGACAACTAGAATCTTAATTCCTAACAATTTTCCTCCATCCCTGTACTTTCTGCTGCTCAATATAACCCTGATTTTAAAAATCAAATTGATTGAACCAGATGATTCTATTAACTAAACATGCTAAACAGTAGGATAGATTGTTTATTCTTTTCTGTCATTATTCCAGCTTACTCCCTCACTTTCTGCCCCATGCAATCAAAGCCCTAGCATATATCTATATCTATATCTATATGTCTATATCTCTATAGACCCACATATGAGATATATATATAATATACATACACACACATCTCCTACCTAACCTATTGTCCCATATATCATATAAAAGATATGTATGTATATATACACATTGAGGAGATATATATGTGTATATATATATTATATAACCTATATGTCCTATATATCATATAACTCTATAGCTATAGATATTTCCATGCCATAGAGAAGTATTAAAGAAGGAAGATCAGATCATTGGGAACCCAGAAACAGAAGTAGCTTGACCTTTTCGAGGTAGTGAGGTAAGTAGTTTTCTGTGAAGAATTAGACCAATATAAACAGGAGTCACTGGGACAAATGGAAAGTAGATTTCATAGCTTTGTTTTCTTAACAACTGACCAAACATGAAAGATGAAACTCAATATGTGGCAAGGACTCCCTTTTATACACTTTCTCTAGCACCTTCCATGTTTCCAAATAATTTGTTTGAGAAGCACACTTTGTGCTTTTTATTAAACGCATGATTGGGCTGGATTTCTCTGTATTAGGAGACTTAATTTGCCAGTGAACTATTGCTCAGGTTGGCCATCTGGAAAAATAAACTCCTCAACAGCCATGTAATTTGTCTTTTGTCTGGTTTCAGGCAGTGGATTTTGGGGGATTAGTATTGAGCAAATAGCAAGCAGACGCTTTCCTGGCTCCTTGAAGCCCTCTCCCTTCTCCAAAGGGGCATCTTGCTAAGTTACAATTTAACAAATGGTCCTTTTATACATTATAGGAGTAGCAAATACTCCCATAATGCCTTTGTCAACACTATGTATATATGAACCTAATTTTAAAAAACAAAACAAAACAGCTTTTCCTTTTTGACATGGGGAGGCAATGCCATGTGGACCAAAGCCTAAGGTCAGGAAAGCATATTGTCTGGAACACAGGCCAGCGCACCAGCTGTGCCCTTGCACCAGAAGGTGAGGGGGTGGCAGGAGGAGACCTTTCTCTCTCAGCTCAAATGCTAACCCCACACACCCCAACCCACCAAGGTACTAGGCTGGTTGTTTGGGGAATGTCATAGGAGACGATCCCCATGTTTGACCAAAACTAATTGTATTTTTTCTCCCAAAGCTTAAATACCAGGTCACCTTTATTAGACCTCAGTGTGTAAGAAGTAGGGCTTGGCAAGCCAATATCAAAAAACTGTGTTCACTCAGAAAAACACCACAGTTCCTGATAGCTTGCACTTGTTACAGTTCCAGGTACAGTTACATAACCACTCTCCCCTTTCCTTTTCTCCATAGGAAAACAATTAGAGGGACACCCAAGTTGTGGTTAAACTATGGGCTAAGCATTCAGATAGACTTGTTTTTTCCTGGCCTGATTCTGTGACTTATTAGCTAAGTAACCTTTGCTGAATTACTTAACCTCCTAAGCCTCAGTTTTTCCTCACATATAATGGGGATAACAATAGACTCATGGTGATTCATGGGCTTATGGTGATTCCATGAGATAATGTAGACAAGTAAAGGTGCTAACATAGGTCTGTCAAAAGTACTCAACACATTTAAAAAATAAAATTAATTAGGACAAATGTACACTTGTTAGGCTCATACCACATACTTCCATACACTATGTTAGGTTTTGAATATAATAATTAGACTTGCTTTTTATAGTTGCATTCTGTGCCAAGAACTAGGACAGGGACAGCTACTATTTCTATGGTATAGGAATTGTTGAAACTCAGAGGAGTTATCTAGTATTTCCAAGTTCATTTGTGGAGCCAGGTTTTAAATTAAGATGCTCAGACTTCTTGTGTGTACCAGATTGCTAAAATCCTGATTACAGGGGGAAAATGTAAAACTTCATTCAATTGCCTTAGTGTTTAAGCAGTAACTTACTAATTTTATACTAGTTCTCACAATCTTCATAGAACAGTGGCCACAAGTGGGAAGTGCCTTCGCCTAACTCTGTTTAACATGTATGCTTAATGGCTTTATCCAAGTCTAGTGCAAAAGAAACCAGTTCCTTCAGATATCCTGTCAAGAAGATTTACCATCAAAGTGAAAAGCTACTGTGTTCTCCAACTCTGTATTAATTTGCTAGGGCTGCTATAATAAAGTACCACAAACTGATGGCTTAAACAGCAGAAATTTATTGTCTTTCAGTTCTGGAGACTAGACATCTGAAATAGAGATGTTGGCAGGATTGGTTTCTTCTGAGGGCAGTGAGGGAAACATCTGTTGCAAGTCATTCTCTTAGGCTGTCTTCTCCCTATGTCTGTACATTCCTGTGTCTCTCCCCTTTATGTATAGCTCTGTGTCCATGTTTCCTCTTTTTCTAAAAACACCCATCTTATGGTATTAGAGCCCACCCTAATCACTTCACTTTATTTAACTTGATTACCTCTGTAAAGACTCTGCCCTCCAAATAAGGTCAAATTCTGAGCTACTGGGGTAAGGTTAGGATTTCTACATCTGAATTTAGGGGTAGGGGTGGCACAGTTCAACCCATAACAAGCTCATTAGTGAGAATATGCCTTGTCTGCTGCAGAGTTTAATAAGTATGTGTTGAATTAGAATGCACACCATCAGCCTCAATCTATAATCTCAGGGCCTTTTTTTTAAATTGTTTTCACTCTCTCTGTTACCTACCATCCCACAAAACCCACCAAACTTTAGTCCTTTCTATGCAAATTCTTTTTATTTGACACTTTTCATTTTCCTTTATGTCTTTTTAGGGAAAGCCCTGGATATGCTCTTAACAGAAAATATAATTCTGTAGTAGAAAATGTTGCTTGCTCACCCTGAAGTCATTCTCCCCGAAAGGTTCTTTCTTATTGTGACAACTTGCCCCCAAAATGCCAGATAAATGTTTCCCTTTCTTTTCATAGTTTTGTTTTGTTTTTTACAGCTAAAGGCAAAATGTCTCAACCTTAGCACTATTGACATTTTGGGCCAGATAATTCTTTGTTGTCAAAGGCTGTCCTGTGTGTTGTAGGATGTTTAGCAGCATCCCTGGCCTCTGCTCAGATTCCAGTTTCACTAGCCCAGTTATGATAAAAGTGTATCCAGACATTGACAAATGTCCCTTGAAAGGAGAGCAGAATCACCCCTGTCTGAGAACCATTGAGCTAGAGTAGGCATATAAGGCAAAGTATGGCAGATGGTAGGCACTCAAGAAATGATATTTTCGTTTCCTAACATTTCCATAACTTCGGATATTCTCTAAGTCTGTTTCAGCCTTCTTTCTTTTCAATAAATGTTGGCCATTAAAAACGAATAACATCTTACAGTTTCACCTTCATCCAGGATGTGTCCCAAAGATGTCCTGTTAATCTCTCCAGGTCTTCCAAATGCCCTACTAGACATTTCTTTTAGATTGTCTAACCATCACCATACAATAAGCATACTTAAATGAAACTCACAATTTTACCCACTCAAAACACTTCCTTTCCTCATTTCACTATTTTAAATAATAGACTCACTTTTCCTAGCCACATAAACTTGTGAGGTGTAAGTGCATGCAGCCTCTTAAGCACTGTTGCCTCTGGGGGACCTAAGTTCATATTCTACCACTTATTATGGGCAAGTCATATAAACTCTGAACCCATTCACACATATATAAGTGTAGTTTTGAGGCATAGAAATGGTATGAAAATGACATAATTATTAGGGTCTTAATAAATGTCAGATAGCATTGTTTTATTAGGAATAATGAGGTAAACAATTTTATACAGAATAATTTCCTGCTTACCATCTAAAAGCTTATGTAATGAGTAAGTTACATTAAAAAAACATCAAAGTAGGTACATAAATGAAATGGGATCCTAGAGAAAGAATGAGAAACATTAACATTAAATATATGCATAATAACATGTACTGGTTATTTATCATGTATTTATCATATGTCAGGAACAATCTGAACTTTCAAGTATAGTATATTGAGGCCTTTCTGAGGAAGTAGAAATAGTACTAAATTGAGGAGCATCCCTAGCTCTCATACTTAGTAGTTATGCAACCTTAGGCTCATTGCTTCTTTATATGTCTTAGCTCATTATCCACAAAAATTGGATAATATCCCTACCTCATTGGGTTGTGGTTGTGATGAAAACACTGGAAGGACAAAGTGTTTTGCATGGAATCAGTGACAATCCTCTTTTAGCTAAATGGTATCCTGGCTGTGATTCAGAGATTTCCCCAAACCATGTTGTGACAGAGGGCTCAAACACTTGATAATGTCTAATTCATCAGTAAGGTGGTCACTATATCATGTTAGCCTAGACTAGAGACTCTTAAAATATCAATGGAATGCAAGAAGATGCTTTTTTCAGAGTGGTTAATATTAGTTCTAGGGTTTTGTTGGAGGCAAATGTGCACTCAAGATAATTCATAGATTTTCTGTGAAAATTTTAAGTACTGTAAAAGCTGACTCTTCTTCCTAATAAAGTGAGCATAGGTCAGCTGAAGCCCAAGTTCACACATTCTACACCTTTGTTATTCCTTGTCCTTCACTGGCATTAGTGCCAATTTGGGTGATGGAACACCTGATATTTCTTGCCATTGCACTTGTCCAGAATTTTGGTGCCATTAGATACTTCTAGTATGTAGTATGATAAGTTCCATGTAGGTGGAAAAACTCTTCTCCTGTGAATTGTGTGTCGACTGTAAGGAAGGGAAAAGAATGTTCCCTCTACCTTTCTGAGTTCTTAGCTGAGACCCCTGTAATAAAAGACATATTAACAGGAGAAAAAACAAACAGAAGTTTATTAATATGTATACCTCATCTATATATGGGAACTATACAGGGAAAAATGAGTAAATCCCTGAGGTGGCTTAGAATTCAGGCTTAAATATTATCTTAATAGATAAAAGGGAGGGGGGATGCAGGCCTCTTAGGGGAGAGTAAATGATTTGTAGGAAAGCTGAATGGGCCCTTAGAAGAATGGGCCCTCCTTAGATAGGAGGTATGATGGTTTGTGACAAAGCTTGTCTGGGTGTGATGTTGACTTCTAGTCTCCTCACTGGTGACAAGAGTCAGTCTTCCCTGGTTGATGAATCTCCCTGGGAGGGGATTTATGATAACTGGGTTCCTTTTGGAGGATCTGTCTTTAGGCAGATAAGGTGAGTTCAGAGAAAGCCTCTCCCTGCATTTGCTGTTTTTCAAGTGCCTACAGCTCAAAATGATCAATATGTCAAAGCAGAATATTTTGGGGTGGCATGTCCTGAACTCCTACAGTTATATTTTGGAGAGGCATATTCTGCCATCCTTCACAGTTTTCCTATGTTAAATTCAGAAACTAGGATAATTGGTGAGCTACTTGTCCGCTCTGAAACTATGTGTTCTCCAGGAAGCGAGGCTAATATCTGCAGCTCAGGACCCCTAATAACCTAACTACAGAATCTCTACAACACACACCAGACACAATGCCTGCTGACTTTTGTAAATCCAGGAGGCGGTATTGGCCTCTCACATATAGTGCTACAAAGGACCCTTAGAAGTCCCCATCTTTTGTTTGAAAAGCAAGAGAATGACGTGGTGTTATTGCACCACAAGCCCCTAGTGCCCTTGGAGTGAATCTTCAGAGGATTCTCCGGGAGGAAAACTTCATCCTGAGGTTCGAAAAAGAATTTCTAGAGGGAGTAAGATTTGTTTAAATCTGGATACTGATTGATTTCTCAAATGGCACTGGGAGTGAGAGGTTGATGGGTAGCAAGGAGTGGGGAGAATGAAAAGGCTGCCTTTCTTATTACATGCTAAAACCTGTCACTTAAGGGCACGTGCCTTAATTTTTTCTCTTTCATGCACGGGTGCCCTGTTTGCTAAAGGGGTTGTGAAGAGTTGCCAAGAGATAAATTCAACTGTTTATGAGAATCATTACGTGGTTCTGTGTTTATTTTCCTGGCACTCTCCATGATCTACGATTTGGAGCTGAACAGCTGTTTTCTGGTGCTTGTAAATAAAAGTATTTAAATATGTCTTAAGCACATTGTTTAGAAAGTGTACCCAAAACAGGCTGCCTTTCTAGTATTAGGGAACCTATAAGAAGGAAAGGAAATGTTATCATTTGACTACTGCTAACATTTATTGTGTGACTGGGATAGTGTTACAGTCTCTTAGGGCTGGTTATGAAGATGGTATTTAAGTGGGTGGTTCCTGCAGGCTTCCGACCAACTTAGAAGCATTTCTCTTTCTCAGGTTTCAGCTACTACCTCCCCTAAGTGGGAGCTGGAAAAGCCAAATAAGAAGACCTTTGAAGCCACACAATGTCTGGTCTGTTTTGGCTGTGTCGTAATATAACTGACATTATGGCAGAGTGCAGGATAATTCACGTCAGAACAATACAAGCCCTCATTTCCTTTATAACAGGGAACAGAATGTGCACTGCCACACTTCTGGGCAACCACTTGCTCCCTGACTAGAGAAGATGATGGCTGAGTCAACCGTTGACCTCAAAGTGCTACCAAAATGGCTATAGCACAGTAACAGTTTATCAAGACAACATTAAAAAGCTGAGCCTTTTAATTCAAAAGGGTATACTCTGATGTTCCTCTTTTCCTTCACCCATGCTCCCAGAAGCCTATCTCATGGATCCTGAGGACATTCAGTCTGGTTCTCCAACATGTGTGTGACAGGAAAGCCAAAGCCTAGTCATCATTGTACTGGGTAAGCAGGACTAAGACTTACCTATTAAGTACTCATCTGTGTTGAGCTGAGAAGCCATTGCTCTCCCATAGTCTTTGAAAAAGAGCATCTTTATATCCCTCTG
Source organism: Eubalaena glacialis (assembly GCF_028564815.1). Taxonomy (NCBI): domain Eukaryota; kingdom Metazoa; phylum Chordata; class Mammalia; order Artiodactyla; family Balaenidae; genus Eubalaena; species Eubalaena glacialis. Next base: position 72,415,998 of record NC_083724.1, read on the forward strand.
GTTACTTGGCAAAGGAAAGACAACAAAAGAATTCAGGATTGCCACATTGTTGTATAAGGACAAAAATGATTGTTAGGGCAGCCCTGTGGATTTGTGGAATAAAAGTGTACAGACTCGATGACCTCTCTAATAAACTTGCTTAAACTCCTGAGGTTGCCAAGGGCTCCCTTTCTTTTAAACCGAGGGTTTTGACTTTGAATCATTTAGCTGGGGTGTAGCCTACTCTACATGGTTCAGTCTTGGAGATTCCTGATACATCCTGAAGGCATCAGATTACCTTACATCCAGAACTATTTGCCAAGATGTGAAGGAAAATTTGCTTAATGAAGGTAACCATTTTGGGACCTCTGCATCCAGCCCCATTTCAGACTTTTGTCTAAGACTGCAAAATGTCAAATGCTAGGCTGACCATGTATTGTGATAAGACCTGACTGAACCCTTTAATTCAAAAGGGTGAGCTGAAAAGAAAGAATCCAGGGGAAATCTTCACTTCCTCAAATCTGATTGAAGGTTGAGAGGGATCAAGGGAAATTTCAATAGCTTGGAAACTAGTCCCCAGGACAACAATGAATAAAGCCTGGAAGAAAAGAAAGGAAGCCTTGATGATTAGCTCCCCCTGTGGAGAGAGTCTCTGCCACTTGGCTCCCTTTGATGAGATTACAGACTTCTGAAACTTGTTCCCACAAGGAAGGTAGACATGTTGAAAGAACATCCTTCTAAGTAGGCAGGGAACACATTCCTTCACTCTTGGGAAAGTATACTGTTTTGCTCTCCGGAATGACTTAATCATGTTTTCAGCCCTGAGACCACAGCTTTGCTTCAAGAGGTTCTGAGCCAATCTAGTCTAAGTTGAAGCTCAGATTCATTTGAGGAAGTTGCAAGATTTTCAAATAGCCAAAGCATTGTGGTTTTATGTTTATATAATATTCCTCAATAGGGTGGAGAGACCTTAATGGTCCTCTTACATTCCTTGTCCTTAAGATTGCTCCAATTGCATTTCTCCATGGTCCCCCCGTGCACCACCCTGTTGGTTGGGGAAGGAGGATCCAAGCTAACTTTTTATTGATTTGGATATCATAACCTGAGAAGTAATTTCTGCCCCTTCTTCTTTTCATATGCCCTCAACTCTTACTCTACCCATATACTTCAATTTATACTCTCATAATTTAAGACACTTAGAGTTGAACAGGATTTTAGTTTAGAGTTAAACTTCCCAGCCTAAGTGGGAAGTCCCATTCCTAACTGATGGTCCCTAAGTCTTCCTCAAAACTATCAGTGTCAGGAGAACTTCTTCGTTGACTTAAACCTATTTTGGTACAGCTTGTCTTTAATTCACATCCTCCACATACACCTCTCCTCATGTCACTGCCTTTCCCAACCTCATTTATCTTTCAAGGCCCAGCTTAGTCCTACCATTTCTTTAATGATTTCTTAGACTAAATATGATCATATAAACTTATAAATCCAGAAGAATCATAGAATCTTAGTTAAATCCAGAAAAGGAGGTACAGGTGTTCCAGTATTGTCTCCTCATTTTACAGATGTGGGAACTGAAGCCAAGGGAGCTCTGATAAGAAACCAGGTCATGTCCTATATTTTGACATCCTCTCTAATGCAGCCATAAGCAATATATATATTTTTAAAACACTGTGAGTATGTTTGTATTTTTTCTCCTAATTGCAATCTTTTTGAAGGCAGTGATTATAATTTCTATGTCTGATTTTGCATGGTGTTTCATACATACTTAGGTTGCTCTAACTCAGTGCTGTCCAGTAAACTTTCTAAGATGGTGTAAATGTTCTGTATTAACTGCCCTGCCCAGTATGGTAATCACTAGCCACATGTAGCTTTTAAGCACTTGAAATGTGGTTAGTAGGCCTGAGGTATTAAATTTTTAAATTATTTTATTTTTAAGTACCTTAAATTTAAATTTATATTGCTACATATTGTAAGTGATTACCATATTGAACATTGCAGTTGTTATTCATTTGCTGATTCACAGCAGCAAGTAAAGAAAACTTAGGGTATATATTGACTTGATAATGTCTGTTAATATTGTTTGAATCAGAATAACAGAGGTTTTGAGATGAAATGGGCCAAGTCTCACCACCTCAATTAATATTCCCAGAAAAGTGAAAGCATTAGTTCAAGGTCACATGGTTAATTAGGAACAGAGCTGGCACCAGGGCCTAGGCCTCCTGGCTATAGTTTTTCTTTATTATTGTTTCCTTCTTTGTCATAATGTCTTGGTGAAAGTGGAGGGAGGAGTCAGGTAGTAAGTGGAAGGGAAAGCCAATAGAAATTTTAAAAAATATGATGAGAATGAACAAGGATTATAGATAAGGAAGAAGAGAAGAAAGGATGTCATTCAAAAGTGGAGAAATTTGTCAATATCAGAGAATTGAGATGAATAAAAGAAAAAAGTTAAAAGCTCATACTTTCATCTATGGGCCAGTGAAAATAAAGAATTCTCTTTTAAACACAAAACAATGTAACTATAATAAATCAGGGACCATTACATAGGTGTGCCCAGGATTACAAAATGAAGAGAGCTTAGTAGTTACTGAACCATGGCAAAGCCCTCATACTAATGAATTACATTCCTCCAAACCTTTGTCAAATCAATCAAAGAACTCTCTATGAATGAGATGGAATGTTAACATCTGGTTCACCGAATGGAGATAACAGTTTCATCCGAAGAAGCCTTAGTTAGTCAAGCTTTTATCTCTCCCCGCTGTCCGCTGATCCCACTTTATCCTTTCTCCTTGCTTTGCAGCTGCTCAACGAAGGAGAGATCTCACTGAGGAGCACTGGATTCAGTGGCATGTAAATTACCCAGGAAGTAGAGAACCCTGGTGGAAGTGAATGGTTTTGAAGCTGAAAGTGTGCTTCGGATGCCCCTTCTCCAAATGACCCTTCTGATAATCTCAGTAGCTTCAACAACCTTTCAAGAGAAATAATTTGTGTAGAGACTGTTGCTTATCATTAAATAAGAGAAGCAACTAGTTCCCCAAAACTTAGTGGTGTTCAAAACAGGATGTTACATTTTTTTGGGTTTGTCTCAGAGTATTTTGTATAGCAAAGAGGGAAGGAAAAACTAAGACTAAACTCTGTAATATCATGATTTGTAACATGCATTTTGTTTCTTTTGTATCTTTTCCCATTCCTGCAGGGAAGTAAAATGACACTGAAGTTTTCTCAGAGTGTGTGGAATATTTTTCTTACTAATTTAATGGTTGTTCAGTTAGGTCATAGGCATAGCAAGCTTTTCTTCTGCATCTTGAATGCTACTTTACCTGTTGACGTGACACTAATCTCAAAGTCACAAGCTCAGGTTAGGATTTATTCATTCAGGATTGTAAGGTGGAGTCAATCATCAGTCCCTTCCAAATCTTATTCTCTCTCTCCTCCAGCTACCTGTTTTCTTCTTCTGGGTTCCCAATTTCTTATTAATACTACTACCATTCTGGCCAATTGCATTAGAAGTCTGTGGGGCATTTCGACTGTCTCTTTTCTCTTATGCCCCACGTCTAAATGATTGCTCCGTCAAGCAGCTTTCCTTTCCAGGGTGTCTCACATTTGTTGCCCTCCTTTCCATTTCACTGCCCCTACCCTAAGCCAGAGTGGTGTAGTTTTCTGTCTTTTCTGTCACCAGTACAAGCTACACAGTGTCCCTAAATGAATCATTCTAAAGATCGGGACTAGTTGTATTACTTTATCGCTCAAAAACTTTCAATGGTGTGAGGTACTTAAAAGGAAGACAAAGGAGGAGAATGAAAGGAGGAGGTGGAGGAGAAAGAGGAAAAGGAGAAAGGAGGAGGAAGTTGCCAATGGAACAAAATAGAAACCTAAGAGATTTTACTATATATAAGAATTGAACATATAGTACTGATGGCAAGTCAAATCAACGGGAAATTATATTTCATGCAATAATTGTGAATAATTGTTTTAAAATATTTAAATTGGATTCTTACCTTCCAACATACACCAAAATAACTATCAGATTAATTAGAATGTTAAATGTAGAAAAATATTCTACAAAAACTTGAAAAATATGAGAACCTATTATTTCGTGTCAGGATTAGAAAGAACTTTCTAAAAAAAATAAAAGCCAAGGAAGAAAGAATAATATAAAAGATTAAACATAACACAAGTATTAAAAATCCAATAAAAAACCCATCATCAAAAGTCCAAAGCAAACGGTCATTTGGGAAAAAATATATCTAAGATACAAGGCATACAAAATGCGAGTGTATTTATAAAATATCAAGAATTCTTACAAATCAACAGGGAAAAGAATACTCCAAAAGAAAAAATTTGCAAAAATTATGGAGAGGAATTTCACAAAAGAATATAAATTACGTATCATGAAAAGAAAGACATTAGAGCTTTTTTTCCTCTGTGTGTTCTTCCATGTGTTTTAAGCTCACAAAATCTTTCCTCATTTTATGATTGCTCAGTCATATTTTTTCAAGTTTATATTTTCAGTTTGCATTTAACATTTTAATTCATTCAATTTATTTGGATGTATGCTCTGAGACATTAGAGTCAATTTAGTTGTAATCTTTTCCCATCTTCCTAGATTGTAAGCTCCTTGAGGGCAGGAAAAATGTGCTATTTATTTTTGTGGATCCTGTAGCATGTATCAAGTGCATAACACACAATAGTTAACACAGGAGGGATGAAGAGGGAGGATCAGAAATGTTTTGAAAGAGGAGGCATCTTTTGAGATTGGTCTATCTAAACATTTTCACGGCACTGTGCTTTTTTTTTTTTTTTCCTTTTGTGTGTCTCTTTTGGGTTACACGTGGCTCAAAGACAAGGTAACATGACAAGAGAAAAGGGTACTGAAAAATGACAGATGAGGCTTCAAATACCGACATTACCACACAGAGTGAAGTAAGTCAGAAGGAGAGAAACAAATACCATATGTTAACACATATATATGGAATCTAAAAAAAAAAAAAGGTTTTGATGAACCTAGGGGCAGGACAGGAATAAAGGCGCAGACATAGAGAATGGACTTGAGGACATAGGGAAGGGGAATGGTAAGCTGGGATGAAGTGAGAGAATAGCATTGACGTATATACACTACCAAATGTAAAATAGATAGCTAGTGGGAAGCAGCTGCATAGCACAGGGAGATCAGCTCCGTGCTTTGTGACCACCTAGAGGGGTGGGATAGGGAGGGTGGGAAGGAGGCGCAAGAGGAGGGGATATGGGGATATATGTATACATATAGCTGATTCACTTTGTTATACAGCAGAAACTAACACAACATTGTAAAGCAATTATTCTCTAATAAAGATGTTAAAAAAAATACTGACATTACTAATCACTTTTGTCACTCTGAGCCTCAATTCCTTATCTCTTTCATATAGATATACCGGTTACTACTTGCAAGGTTGTTGGGAAGATAAAATCCCATGTTTGTAAAGTGATAGGCATACTGATTTCATTCCCTTCTTACTACTTATTCTGCTTCTCTGGGAGGGACACTTGTCATCCCTTAGCCTCCTTTTCTGTAGTGAAGTAAAAACATGATAGTTTGTGTGAAAACATCTTGTAACATGAGTTTTTTTAATAGCATAAAGTAGTATTAAATTTTTTGCTCTCTAAGTGTAAATTGCTTGTTACGCTTTTGTTCATGATAGAATGAATGGAAGTGATGTTTGGGTGAGAAGGTTCAGAATAGATATATAGAGGTAAGAAAACAAAGTTAAATGTGAAAAACAGGTAATTAGAAAAAATTCTGATAAGTTGGAGTCATATTGTAGAAATAGAACAGATTTGGGGGTCAAGCAAACATGAGTTTGAGTCTCAGCTTTGCCACAAACTCTCTGTGCAAACTTGGAAAGGTTACTTGCCTTCACTGAGGCTCAGCTTCTCTACCTATCAAGCTGGGATTAATAACATTCCCCCGGCAGGGGTGTTATGAAGTCCTATGATATTAGTAAACAAAGCATATGGCACATAGATGACATTTGACAAGTGCTTCTTTTTTGTTTCTTTTGATTCATCATAATGTGTCTGGGCATCTGTATGTTTAAAAGACCTAAATATGATTTATTATGTACCCAACAAACTACCAGTGAGTGACTTAGTTCTCATGGAGAACAGATCCTACTTTTTAAAATGCATTCGGACTTGCTCCCTATGTTTACGAAAGGATTTCTGGATCCATGTATGTCTCATGACGCAGAGTCTAAATCTCTACTTGTTTTCAGTTAATCATCTCGGTTTGTCTTGCAGGGCCACAGCCATCATCTTGCTCTTGGGAAGACAGAACACTGTGTACCAATTCTTCTTTTAGGGGCCTATTTAGTTGTTATCACTGCCTGCTTTTAAAATTTTGTGAGCTGTAAAATGTAATACTATATATTCCTGGGAAGTTTTTTCCCACCGAGAGTATTTAAGTTTAATGTTTTTCTAATAGTCTGGGAGAGAAGATACTGGTAATAAAACAAAGCATTTGAAAATTTAAAAATAAGCAGTACATTTATAGCAATTATGTAGGGATGTTATTAATGATTAAATATAGTATCATAGAATAATATACCTAGAGTGAAAATTGTTAGTCATTGTAATCCAGTGATTTTTTTCTAGTTCTTTTTGTCTTTTAATAAAAGAATGCTTATATTTCAGAATGAATGAAGCATGGCCTACTATATTTGCATTAGTTTATTTCATGTAATAGGATATAGCAAAGTACTTATATTGTTACTTTGACTTTAAAATTATTAGTTAAGGCATATGATTCCAACCTCTCTTATATTCTCTTTAGATATGACCTTGAATGACAAGAGGGAACACCCTTTTTCTTCAATGAAAAAACATGGCACACACCATTTTCCCTTTCATTCCTAGGCTATGGAGATGTGGATTTGCTGTTTCCTTTACTTGAATGTCCTGAGTCATAACTATTGTGCTAGAATCAATAATTTACTAATTAGTCCATCTATCTTAACATTTGACTAGAATCTACTATACCCACTTATGCGCTTTATAAAAATTATCTCATTTTATTACTTACTTTAAGGTTTGGTGATATAGGTTTGATTGTCCCATTTCAGAGCTGAGGAAAATGGGGCCCAGAGAGTTTTTAGAAATTCTCCCATGTTCTTATCTTGTGAGTTAAAATTATAAACTGGTTCTTAATAGCTGTAAACATAAGTTCTTTACAAATTAGTAGGCTACTGGAATTTTATACTGATTTAAAGTGTTCTTAAATGGCCTTTTTATGATTAAAAGATTATGTAAGGATAATGATTATATCCTCTTTATATCTCAGCATAGGGAATACAGGTAGAAGAGCAGGCTTTTGAGGGGAGGGATGAAGAGCTTGGCTTTCCACATGCTCTTTCAGGAGCCTACCATATATCCAGGTAGAGTAGATATATAGAACCTAATCTTCAGAGAAAGAGACCAGGACTGGAGATAGAGGCTTGGGAGCATCAGGGACAGGTACACAGTAGATAAAAGGCACTTGCCATCTTGACTCATTTTTGGCCCATTTTCCCCATTCCTAGAATGGTTTGTGAGGTTGTGAAATTAAGGGCAGACTGATTTAACATATGGGAGGTTCTGCTCTAAATAAGACAGATGGAGCCAGGAGTCTAAGAGGCTACACCATTAGGAGATGTCGGTAGAGTCAGCCTAAGTACGTACTTAACATTTGTCTAAGCCAGAGTTTCTCAAGCTGGTGTATATTAGAGTCACCTGGAGAACTAATAAAGCATCAGAGACCCAGTATAGTAGGCCTGGGCACTCTGTTTTTATCAAGTTCTCAAGAAGATTCTGATAGGCTCCAAAGTTTGAGAAGCACCAGCCTAAACCATATTTTGGAATTAATATCGCTTCACCAAGTAATAACTATAAAAAAGCAATTATAAAACCTTTGTTTTTTATAATTTAGAAGGATCTGCTGATGATTTGAAATTTGAATTTAAAAATATTTGTTTAAAAGATTACTTATCTCTGTTTCATTTGGTTTTTTCTTTTCCCCACTGGTGTTTTATCTTACTCTTTCTTCTGGAACATATTTCTATGTTTTCTCATTTTGTTTGACTCTTTTAGCTTGTTTTTATGTATTAGGCTAGATAGCTACCTCTCCCAATCTTGAAGGAGTGTCCTTATGTACGAAATAAACCTTACTGTTTAACCTTGAAAAAAATATATTGGTTTATATTTTATGTGATTATCTGAGGCTGACAAACACATTCACATGGAGAAATCTTTCTTTCTAAGGTGATTCCATTTTGCCTCTTCTACACAAGGCAAGGATGAGCATATCTAGGGCATCTGAAAGATTTTCCTTCTCAAACTTTGCTTTCCCTGTGGGAAACTGTGTGAGGAAAGGAAATGAGTCCTAACCCTCCCTGGAGGTAATGCTTACACATATTTTGGAATCTGGGGGTCAGCTGCCAATTTCACCTGTAGGCAGGAAGTTCACACCTGTTAGCTACATGGTTTTAAAAATAGCCTGTACTTAGCCAGATTACAAGGAACACTGTTGTTACGGCATCAAAATAGGAAGCTGACTTACATGCAAGTAATCCTTATTAAAGGGGATTTTAGGAAGCAGGACACTTGAGAAAAGCAGGCAACTGTGAAAAGAATATCTCCTGCTTACCTTTGTAAAAGCCAACAATTACCCCCCAAATTAGGTTGGGATTAGATAGGGCAATCAGTTGTAATAGAGTTGATATCTGGGAAGGGGAGAAATTTGAGTCATTCAGAGATAAACCTCTTATTATGGTTCCCTTTCCTTGATCATCTTTATCCTTCTACCCCACCCCTAACTTTATACATAGTGGTTGCTGGTGGGGTGAGGAAGGAATGACTTTGGAAGCGCTCCTTAACCAGGCTTTTGTATGCATTGTCCCAGGCTCAGGGCTTTCTCATCAGCAGGCTTTCCAGCCCTGTCATTAGTCCTGGTGGCAAAAGAGCCTCATTCTCATGAACTGACCCATGCTGCGAGCAGGTCACCTCAGATGGAGGCTTGCTGCTTTATTCAAAGGCTTCTGAAATTCCCAGATGTTGGGGCAAGATGCAAATGTGGGGACACTCTTTCATTGCTCCTCAGTTTGTTTTTGGACTATTGGAAGAAATGGGGTTCTATCTGCTGACCAAATGCGTGTTTCACATGGGGATGGTGGATTCTCACCTTTCATAGTTGTAATCGTGAGAAGAGTCTCTTTGTGAAAGCAACAGTTAATTCTCTCTGAATGTTACTACAGTTTAGGGAAAAAAAGTATTTCCCCCCCTCCTTTATATTTCCCCTTCACTTATGCTTAAAAACAGGTAATTGGAGCAGGGCTTCGAAGTGTAATCTTGCCCGAAGGCTAAGCTTGCCACCTAATGACACAGGGTTGTTCCTCTTTATTGAGGCAGTCTTGCACTCATTATCCCTAAATTAGTTCCCTTTTCTCCTTTGCTTTATTATTCATCCACCTCCTCCTTTTTCATTTGGATTTTTCCAAGCGAACCATGACAAAGTGTGTCTTTGTGAGGTTGTGTGTCTGTGCAACAGTGCATCTGTGTGAGTGAGTGAGTGCCCCTTCCTCCCCGGTGCCCCTCGTTTACATGAAATGTTTATTTAAGCCAAGGCAGTGGAACACTGACAGAAATCTTTGGCACTGATTGCCTTATAATGATCTCACATCAATCCAGGGAGGAAAATCTAGCTGAAAGTGGAAGAAGCTGAGATTCAGTTGCAGGGTTCCCTTTGCCACAGGCAGACGCAGGCAGCTCAAACTCAGAAAAAAGTTGAAACTGGTTTTTGAATGAAGACTGTGAGAGTGTTTGTGTAAAAGTATATAATTAAGACTTTTCTTCAAAAGAAAACTTTTTTTATACCACTCGTGTGATTCTATATACAGTTGGACATATAGCATGAGGTAAAGACAAGAAAATACTGATGTGGTTTTTCTCTCTTCAGACCTGGGCTGGAATCCCTACTTTACTCCTGATAACCTACTATTAGACTGAGTCTGTTTCCTCATCTAAAATAGGGATAATAATGTCGACTTCACAAATTTGTGGTGAAGATTTAAGGAGATGATATTCAAAGTGCTTAATACAATGACTGTTATATTGTAAACAATACATTATATTAAAAATTTGGTATCCTTCTTTATTCCCTTATAATAAACTGAAACACAGCTTGGAATAGTTTTGGCTTAATAGCCTAAGAATCTGAGCTTGGATTCTTTTTCTCTCTCTAGGATCATTTCTTTCTTGAACTTAAAAAGGGACCTAGAATTTCTGAAGCACACCCAGCATTCTCATTATATACCAGACACTTTGCTTGGCAGTGTAATCTTATCAAAACACTTGTACAAACTCTGCAAAGGCTTATTATCATTCCCATATTGTAGATGCGAAAATGGAGGCTCAGAAAGATTAAGTACCTTGTCTAAGGTTCTAAAGTAAGGGTTGGAGCAAGTATGCAAACAAGGGTTTGTCAAGTCCCAAAGGGTCTAAGTACAACTGAGAATTAGTTCTATTTCATTCACCTAAGTTTGCTTTAAGAAAGTTATTTCCTCAAATATAATGTAACAATTTTACTTTTTTTTGATTCGGAAGATTAGTGGACTCTTTTAGTGTGTACAGAAGAGAGAATATTAGCAACTTTGCTTGATTCTTTTTTTTAAATTTTAAAATTTTTATTACTTTTTTAACATCTTTATTGGAGTATAATTGCTTTATGACTGCTTGATTCTTAAGGTAAATATGTGATATGTGTATTCGAAATATCAAATTTGCTCTTGATATTATTGGACAGACTCAGTTATTATTTCTGCCTCTTTACCAAGGTGATTTCTTTCAGACACGCATCTCATAGATTACAGATTTTCCATCTCCTCTTCTTTATCCTACCTTGACGTTCCAGAGGTAATCATCTTTCTTTGCTCCCACCATATCTCCTTTCTCTTCATTAGGCCATGGGTACCTAGGTGTTCTTCAACCTTGATAGCACCGACAACCCTGGGTTGTTGGTTATGTTCTATTACTCCTTCCACACATATCTTCTTTCTTGTCCTGCAAAGTCATTTCTTCCTCCTCTCCTTTTTATCCTTCTTCCATGAAACCAGTTAGCCAGACGAGTGTCCAGTAAAGTGGTGTAGAGGGAGACATAAAGGTTTTAGTTCTAGCTTGATGACCTTGATAAGTGATTTAACATCTCCAGGCCTCAGTTTCCTCACCAGTAAAAATAAATGATCCACTTGTAACTTTCTGTGATTCTTTCTTGACGATGGCTCCAAAGGCTGCAGATGCAATTTGTATGCCATGGCTTCCATCAGAGGTAGTCTCTCATTCAATTTGGTAGCAGTAATAATATGTATATATAGCACTTTGTATTCATGAGAACAGTATGCAGACAACATTTTACTTGTTTCTTTCAACAGAGCAACTTGGGCCAGGTTACCTAGGTAGTCATTGGCAGAGCCAGGACCTGAATATGGTCCTCTCAATTCTGAATCTTGCATTCGTTGCTCTGCACCTCAGCAGGGTAAGGTAAACTGGCTGGGGCATGAGGATAGAAAGATCAAAAGGTTTTTTGTATGTTGTCTTTATGTAAACTGTGCTGGGGTAGTGAATGGATAGTAGAAAATTAAAGGGTAGAAATGGTAGTATGAATTTTTCAAAAAGAAAAGAAATCTTCCAGATTATTGTTTCAGGCTTTGTAGCTTTTTCTAAACATCTGTAGGGCAACATTCGAGAAAAGGGAGTATAACAGAAAATATAACTTCAGTTTAAAAATCCTAAACCCAACACTAAAGAATGAAGAACAAGTTACTCTAGTGAATTAGGGGATTTTTCTTTTTTTCTGGATATTTTCCCCAAAATGGAAAATAGTTGTTTTTTTTTTTTTTTTTTTAAATTCCTTCTATGGTTAGCTCAAAGATTAGCTTATACAGTCCCTTGAGTTACAAGCTAGGGATTTATAACTTTTTTTTTAACGTCAAGATCAACAACTCCTTCTCTGGTTGACCCTGTCCTGACTTGGTTAAGAAGGATCAAATTTAAAGCTGTCTATTGTATACTCAGTGGCCTCTTTTGGCCATAAAAGAGTTCATTCTCCATTAAAAAGCCAGTGATATATTCCAGATTCTTTGTGAAAGAATCAAGCATATCTCTCTTTGTTCAGGAGGTGATTGTTAGTAGGGGGAGTAAAAGCGGAACAGGGAAATGGTGGTGGCTTCATCATATGTCACAGAAATCTAATTTGATGCATTAGCCCAACCTTTTCTCATTTAAGATTTAAACCAATATTTATTTTTGAAAGGAAATTCAACCCATATGTATCTGCCTCAGTAGCCTTGTTGGCTTTTATTGATAGGAAATAGGAAGTTACTTTTTTGCCAACATTACAAAAGGCCTAAAGTTCAAGTGAATCTTGATCTTGGCAAATGTAGCTTCTATCCTGAAAGGTGGAACATAGGTTCCAGGTAATAAGAAAAGAAAGATAAACATTATCTTTAACTGCCTTCCAAGATAGGGGCAGAGGAGACTGAGGCAGGTTTGAAGAATTACTGATTGTTTAATTTTGTCCCAAAGCCAATATAATTTGTTCTTGAATGCAGATTCTCACATGCATAGGTGATGGTTCCATTTATTCAAGCAATTCCAGTTGTAGATGCTGAAGGCTTAGCGTAAAAAGAAAAAATTACTGTAATAACATCTTTGACTTTGATTATTTGTGCCCTTCAAAAAGAAATTATGAATGCATGTTGTTTCTCCCAAGGAGACTTACTATTTTGATCTATATTTTTATATAAAATAGAGACATTTTTCAGCATAGGAGATATTTTCCCATCATCCTGAAAAAAGAGTCTGTCTTTATTACCTTATATTATTTTCTAAATTAATCAATTCAAGAAAAAAATTGTTTCACAGAGCATATTCACTACTTTTTCTCATCCACTGTAAAGATTTGACACTGAATTGTTCTGATTTTCTGTGTTTAGCTAACTCAGCCTAAGATTTACTCATGGAGAAGTGCTCTCTTTAGAGTGACTGTCCTTGGCTTAAATAATGGTTCCCAGGGGTGGTGGAGAACATTGGAAACCAAGTTCTACAGCCCCAGAGCCAGATTTATAACCTAGCCCAGAGAGACAGGCACAGAATTTGGTAACTCTCAGGAGGTGACCTGCAGTATTTAGTTGAAGCAGGAGGCTTGGACTAGGTGAAGTCAGGAGGCAAGGTGCTTAGTATCACAAGAACTCGAGCACAGACTAAATTTTATTTCTGCTTAGAACTTATCCAGGATCTGAAAGTCCACTTTCCCCATGAGGTCCGGATTTGGTAAGGAGTCCCCAGGATTGTTCCTTCCTCCAAGAAAAAGTTACATTTTAACAAGACTTTCTTTGGCCACAGGCATTCCTCTAAGCAGCGTTTCTCAAAGTGTGTTTCCCTAGACCAGGAGCATCAGCATGACCTTGTTATGCTTGTTGTTAGAAATGCAAATTCTCAGGCCTTGCCCAAGTATTACTCAATCATAACCTCTGAGATTGGGGCTCAACAATCCATGTTTTAACGAGCCATCTGGGTGATTCCAATCTTGCTAAATTTTGACAAACCCTGCTCTAAAGTAGAGAATACCTTTAGGCTTTTGTGTAAAACTCTGCAATGTAACCATATTACACCAATTTGAACTTATCACAATTCTATGAACTTAAGTGTCAGTTCTATGTGAACAATTAGCTATTAGCCATATGTTTTAAATGAGTGTATGGATTATTTTTCCCTGGTGGCCTCAACTCTGACCTGGTCAGCACAGTCAGCTCAACCTCTAAATAATGGTTACCATCTATGTGTAATTAGGCTGCTCGAACCCTACCTATCTTACCACACCCTAAAAGAATTAGGCTAGATTCAGGTGGCTCAGTATGGAAAAAGTGCCTGTCAGTCTCTTTCTAGGATATTCTGAAGTAATAGGTCATACACTTGTGCTACTTCTCCTGCTGTACCTTCTTGGACCCCTGATGGAATTTCTGATTGTCCTTGGGCCAGATGAGAAAGGGCCCAGATTTCTGAAAGCTCAAAATTCTTGGAATAAAGCTCAACCCCTTCCCCAGTACCAGATTGTATAATATACTGCTTGAAGTGAATAAAAAACTAGCACCTTTAATTTCCCTTTCAGTGAAGGGTATTCCCCATCATTCCCCTTTGTTCTGAGGTAGTGGCAAGTAGCTTTCAATATTGTTTTTGTACATGTTCTGCGAGTCTTATATTTATGCAAAAGCCACTCATCTAAAGAGACACAAAACTATTCTTGCTCCTACTCTGCCACCAGAAAGTCAGTCCTGACTTTGAGCCCTGACTGATATATATTTTTCAGAGGTTCCTCCAGGCAAAGGAATTATTTATGGCTAGTTTGAGCTCATTTTCAAATCCCTATAGGAGTTGGGGCTATGCCACCTGTGACCTCAGGGATCCCTTTGTCACTTCTAGCCTAAGCTTATCTCCTGTTTTCCAAGTTCCACCTTGCCTTCCAGTTTGACTCATAATAGGAGAGGCATCTCCTTTCAAAAATGTAATCTGAGCTGCAGGCACCCAGTGATGCTGGTATGAGGTAGGTAGAAGTTTTTGTAAACTTCCTTCTAGGAAAGTAACCAAATCCTACTAGCGGCCAGTTTGGAAATCTAGTCAGTGGGCATATTTGATTGCAGATGGATATACTCAGAAAGAGGTAAGTCTTAAAAGTCATCCAAATACTTAATGGACCACTTTCTACTGTAACATATGCTCAAAGAATTGAGTGCTAAATGTGTGTCAGGCATACATACATTACTTAAGGTATTTTATTTAATCATTGCATCAGCCTAGTGAGGTAGGGATTATGAGGATCCCTAGCTTGCATGATGAATTAACCAAGGCTTACATAGTTTAGATGAATTGCTGTCAAAGAGCAAGTGAATCAGGAAATGCATTCCAACCTTAGATGATTCTTTTATACATTCTGTGCTATTAACCACTATACCATTGGTTCTCAGTCTATCACACCCAATCGCCACCCCCATCCTCCTTTATAACAAATATTTGAAAGGTCCCCTTTACTATCATGAAATAAAATGTATAGATAATATAATCTGCCTACATACAAAACTTGAATATTTATAAAATGGAATACTGCTCAGCAGTAAAAAGGAGCAAACTATGGATACACAAAACAATGCAACTGAATCTCAAAAACACCATGTTGAGTAAATTTGGGAACAAAAGAGTACATTATTTGTGATTCCATTTGTATGATATTCAAGAGCAGGCAAAACTAATCAATGGGATTAGATGTCAGAACACTGGTTGCTTTTGGGAGTGGAAAAGGGAGGGGATTGAGAATAAAGAGACATGAGGTGAGTAGAGTGATGGAAATGTTCTATCATTTAATGGAGTATTAAATGTATGGATTTTATAGTTGTTAAACTCATCGAAATATACATTCAAGATCTGTGCATTTTACTTTTTGTAGTTATAACTCAACATAAGTTAAAGTCAATATAAAATTCTAACAGTAATATATAGGAGAAATAAAAGGAGTTTTAAATAATATATATTTCAATATATATATGCTAGGTATCATCTATTTGAAGATATAATGACATAGTCAGATGCTTGCATCAAATATTAGTAAATAAATTTGGATTTTCAGTTTTGAATTGAATATTGTCAAAAGTGTTTTTTTAACATCACATTTCGAAGATATTATACATACATACATATATACACAGAGATTCAATTATAATGAAACAGTTGCTAATGCAGACAGATAGAGTGTCATATTGGGTTCACCAATGTCACAAGTAGTGTTGTTTTTGATGGAATGATGGACTATCCTTGGAAGAATTTCCAAAATACATTTTCCAATCTTTCCTCTATTTACACAGTCATGTTAATTCTGGAAAATTCAGTGAATAAATTATGCAAAAATTATTTTTGTTTTTATATATAAAACAGAGTTGAGTTTAAAGTTCAGATGATTAAAAGTTGGGTTTTTATCTATAAGAATGTCCAAATATTAAAAATATTAAAAAATATTAAAACTGACGTTTTACATACCTGGCCCTTTTCCACAAAACATATGTAGGACTGGGCCCAAACGTTGTGGCAACTGGAAACCCCACACAAATCTAAATCTCTTCAAGAGGAGTGACACTGGCTGAGTTGAGAGCTATGCTCCACACAAGACTGCGAATTTTGAGATCTTTCTCAATTGCTACCTCTTCTGTTAAGCTTATCAACATGCCCCTTTGTCCTCAAGATGAATCCGAAGGATGTTTTTATTTGTCCTGAAGAGAATCCTAAGGATGTTTCTATCTTAGAAATCATATTTTTAGTTTTTATTTTTGGTAATTGTTAGTATACTTGTCTATGTCTCTCCTGAAATTATAAG
This sequence comes from Eubalaena glacialis, assembly GCF_028564815.1. Lineage (NCBI taxonomy): Eukaryota > Metazoa > Chordata > Mammalia > Artiodactyla > Balaenidae > Eubalaena > Eubalaena glacialis. The sequence goes on from NC_083724.1 coordinate 72,432,397, forward strand.
GTCCTTGATGTTGGAAATGTTTTTATCTCTAACACCCAGTAAGTTCAGGTGCACGTTCCACATTTAGTATATATTTGTTGAAAGCATACATGACTGGATTAATAAAATAATGAATGCAGACATCATGTACTGAGTACACATGATCCAAGCAATAGGCTGAATTTATATTTCTTTGCTTTGGTTATTTATTACACGCATACACTATTATGTTGTATAGTTGGGATTTACTAGCATTAGAACAAAGGTAGATTGAGAAACAAATAATTTTTTCAATAAGATCTTTTTAAAAAACATGCTAGTGGCATTGAAAGATAAATAAATGGGTGTATTTTATATAAAGACCTTCTCATTTCTTTTTACTGAAATTAAGATGTAATGATAAGTGCTGTATCAGTTTTTAACCTCAAACTCTCACTACTGTGTAACAAAAGAAAAAAAAAAAAGAAATTAAGAAAAAGGGCAGATTACATAAGGAAATCTATATTTATTTGAAAAGACAAAATGTGATTCAGATACTGCTGTTACCAGTGGGAAAGAGTCCCATGCAGCCCATTATGCCCAGAAGGGCAGCTCTGTTACCACTGCACCTGAAGCCTTATCTGGGTTCTTACCTGTTGTTATCTGCAAAAAATCTCAACAGACCTACATTCATAGCTGCTAGGGACATAGACATGCGACCTTCCTTGTTGTGAAGTGAGCTCCAAAATTGTGATTAGATAGACTTGTCCCATTTCCAATCCCTCCCAGCTGTTAAGAACACTGGGTGATTTTTCAGATCTCTCAGTTCTATGGAAACAAAGAGGTACAGTGTTAGTATCCACCAAATCTCAGGCTAGCTACCATGGCTTTGCCCTGCAAATATGAGAGTTGTGTTTATTTTTCTCATAAACCAAAAAGGGCTAATAGCATTAAGATTTCCGGAAAGACCCAAGCTTGGAGATATGTTTTGCTATACATATAAACAAAAATAAAACACTAGAAAAAAGGGCACAGTTACACTTCTAGAAAGTCCCTTCTGAAGATTTTTTTCCCCTTATATACGAAAGCACAGAATTCAGACCTGGTTGAGGGGTAGTAAACAGCAAAGGCCAGATTTTTACAACTTGTTATATCCTTTTTTTGCGTGGCAAGAAAGTTTTCCTGAATATAATCCTGATGAAGCCTTCCCTGGGTCATTTTGGGGACAGGTTTAGTGGACCCTTCGGGACTTGGATTTGAACTCAAAGCTAGGATATTCTAATTTTGTCACTGTATTTGGGACATTACTGAGAAAGAACCTATAGATGTCTCTTGCGAGAGTAGTTTTAAGGCCAGTTGGAAATACTTCAATATGTATTGAAAAGGTCTCTTCTTCCAAAGAGTTCAAGGTAGTCTTTGTTTAGGCATTTCATTCCTCTGTACGGTTTTCTTCATCCATAAAGCGTTCGTAAATATTTTTACAAGACAAATTGAATAGTGTCTGGAAAGTATATTAATTATTTCTGAATACCCGTATTCATTCAGAAATTACTTATGTGCTTTATACATATTTATAGAGCGTCTCTCAGAAAAGAGGAAGTGACCACGTCTCCCATTGGAAGCCCGATCTCGCGGGATTCTCGGGCGTTCCACAGGCTGGCTGCGGAGTCCTAGAATGAGAAAGGCCTGCGTGCAGCGCGTGGTAGCGGCTTCGCTTTCCAGGCTTGTCCGTAGAGAGTTTGGCTTTTGCCCCCTGTCTAGCAACCCGCAACGCCTCGCACCAGCCGCCTCGCCTCAGGAGCCCTGCCAAGTGTGGGAACGGGGTCTGCCCCAACGGCTTTGAGTGACTCCTCAAACCAGAGTCGGCGAGTGAACTACGCGTTTGCGGCCGCAAATCCATAGCCTTCACGGAGGCCGAAGGGGCAGCGCCGCGGACTTCTGGTGAGAAACCCTTGGGGCCCAAGCCGATGTCTGCCAGGTCCAAGGCAACAGCAACCCAAACTATTATCCTTGGGGCCAGCTGTTTTTCCGGGCGGCTGTGAGGGGTCTAGAATTCTTCCCAGGAGACTGTGGCTGTCGGTCCCTGAGGAGACGCCTCAGGACATTGCTCTCTCTTTCCGACTCAGCCCAAGGCCGGCAGCCTGTGATGGGGGAGCTGGCCCCTTCACCTAAGCCCTTGTCAGGAAATGTTCTCTTTTGAATACCCTGGGGGACGCCCGAGGGCTGGGGCCAAGCTGTGGTCAGGGCTGCTGCTGGGGCCGGGGCCTGGGCCTGGGCCGGGTGGATGGAGTGTTGAGTCTCCCAGGAAGGCAAATAGGACGCACGTGGAGCCTGCAGAGTGTGCTTTGTGGCTTGGCTGTAGTGTCTTTATCACGTACTTAATTATTAGTAATAAAATTTGTGGGAGAAATAAGGATGACCTTATAAAGTTAGATAAGATCAAGAGTTGTAGGATGGAAACAAGAAAACAAGATATTAAGAAGTAAGATTATAAAAGATGTTTCAGAACACTTCTCAGTCTCATGACAAACTAAGCTAATACATATTTAGCTCTGCCACTACATTACATTACTCTAGTCAAGCTTAAAAGAAATAATGGGCAATTCACGGGAGCTAGAAATAAAAAACAAACTCAGAGCCAGAAAGCCCAGTGTGTTAGTTGGTACTGTGACAGACCAAGATGGCACCTGTGGTCTACCTAAAGGGTAAAGTCCAGGGACTAGGGATTTAACACTAAGGAATGTGGTCCTGGCTAACAAGAGTTGGGGAGTTGCAACTAAAACCCTAGTGTAAAGCCGGAACCATAAAGGGCTTTGCACTTTTAAAAGGTCCCTAAAAAAAACTTAGTGGAACAGAGAAATAAGGGTTTGGAGTTGAGGATGAGGAGAAAATAATTCTTCTGTAAATAATCGAAACCCCAAGCATTATCCACAGATAAAGCCCACGTTCACACTACTTGCGTTGTATGGCAGTTTCAAGCTGAGAAATTAACATTCTTTCCTTGACCAGTGAAACTCCCGAGATTAATAGCTGAGTTAAATACAAAATGGAAACGTTTCTACGACTCAGAATCGCAAGACTCATAGAAAAGGTAATATGGATTAAGATGAGTTCATAACAACAACAACAAAATACAAGCCACACAAGGAAACAATTTACTGTAAAGTAGATTCAGTAGAAACAGAAATAGGAAGATTACCACCTCAAAGAACTTAAGGAAATGTACGAATTCGAAGAGATTTGGAAATAAAATCCAAGAGAGAAAGACAGGATGGAAACTACAGTGAGGTAATAGGATCTATATATCTATATCTATATATTTATATCCATATAAAGAACTGGCAGATTTGATAAAGAACCACATAGAACTTCTAGAAATAGTTTTTGAAATTTAAGTTAAAATATACCCTCAAAAATAATTATATAGCAGATCAGACAAAACTAGGACAAGAATTAAGAGAACTGAAAATAAGTCTGAGGAGCTTACCAGAATGCACAGAAAGAGAGAAAACGGATAGATTGAGATACAAAGGATACAAGAAAAGATTGAGAAGAATTAATGGCAGAAAGGAGATTTTTGAAAAACTGGCTGAGAATTTTCCAGTGTTAAAGAAAGTCATCAGATTGAGGAAGTACACGGAGTCTCAAGCAGGATTTTTAATATGTATATTAGATATATAATATGTGTGAATTATATGTATATATAACATCCATCCCCAAGAACAGTAAGCATCTTAAACTGAGCAGAGACAGGTTACCTACAAAAGAACAATTATACTCAGTTTGGAACACTCATAAGGAGCAAAAGAAGCCGAAAGAAAATGGAGTAATATCTCCAAATGTTTAAAATTCTGTGCACAGCTGAACTTATATAGGAATAGTGCAGCAATAGAGACATTTTCAGATAAAATCTAAGAGATTTGACCGCTAACAGGCTGTCACTGAAATAACTGATAAAACATCTGATTCAGGAAAAATAGAGAAAAAGCAACAAGATACAAGAAGCATGTGAGTCCATAGAAAGATGCATTGATAAAAATAACAATAGTGATGGGTAATTTTGTGAAGTTTAAAAAGACTTTGAAACCAAATATATATACTAGAAAAAAATGTAATAACATGTCTAGTGGTAAAGTTTTAAGTTTCTTATTCAGGAGAAAGAAAATAATGACAGTTAGATATTGTTAAAGGAAATATGCAGATTAAAATTTAAACCTAAATATTGTGAGGAAAGGACTAAAACCATTTTTAAATAAGTCAAGAGTAAAACAAATGACTACAGAAAATGTAATCACAGCAACTGAAGGTGGAAAGGAGACAAAGATCAAGCAAAGAAAAAGTTTGGTAAATTAAAAACAAAAAATGATAGTGTAAACAAATGCAAAATAATAGTAATTACAGTAAAAAATAAATAGATTAAATTCACTCAAGACATTTTCACATAGACGTCCTTTCTGAAATCTCAGGGCATAGACTGGACAAGAGCTCTACTTATACTTAGGCAAACTCATGTTTGTAGAATGAGTTTATATTACTCAATTTGAGGAACACCATCCTAGTCACTCCAGGCTAGGGGTTTCATCTTTTAGAAAGACCAGTGAAAATGGATTGATAATTAAGTTGATAATTACTCTTTTTAAACTATCTGTTAGTTTGGTTTTGTAAACCAAAATTTGTATCTTTTTAAAAAATAAGGCCACAAGTAATTGATTTCTTTATATGCTAAGGAAGAGATATTGGAAGTAGATAGTTACAACCTATATTTGCAGTAAAGATTTGGAGGCACAGATGAGGTAAGTAGTGCCTGTTATATCATGAGGCTGAATTAAGGCCGCTGTGTGTGTGTGTGTGTGCGCGCGCGTGCATGTGCGCGCACACACACACACACTCTGAACTACCTTGAATAAAAGCTTTTAAGAATATTCAGTAGAATGAACTTACATGTACTGTTCCCATCATACACATTTATTTTTCTTTTCTAAGATACTTGAATTTAAAACTTTACAGGTTCAGTAATATCTCAGGTATGTATTACTCAGGAAATTCCAAGCAGTTTGGGCTCATTTTCCTACTAAATAAATTTTCCCTCATTGAGTATCTAGGTCTGAGCTATGTTCTGTTATCAACAAAATTTGTCGTGAGCTTACTTTTTATTTTTCTTCAAATAATACAACCTTACACCAAGGTCAGATCATGCTAGATTGTTTAAAATATTATGCAAATGTAACTTTCTTCTTTTTCACTTGAAAAATTTTCTTTTCTCTCTCTGGTATCTGATGTGATATCCTTAGATGTAGATCCTAAAAAGCCCTGGAGAACTAGGGCTTTATCCATAGTCCTTTTCAGCTTTCCACTACAAATATTCTCTCTTACTGTGAGCTGAGATTATATGGACTTCAAAAGGGATTTTGCTTGAAGTTTATTTTAACTTCGAGAAACACAGTCTTATTTAGAATATTGTGCAAAATTTGCTCCTTTAATTCAGAGGTTGCAGTTGGATTAACAAAATGTATATTACACAATTTTCTCTCGCTACCACAAACATTTTCTTTGTGGTTATGCAAGTGTGACTTTATATTTTCTTAATGAGATGGAGGAAGGAACTAATGTTTACTGAACATTGGTTATTTTACCGGACTATAACAGGCATATTACATAAACACTTTAACAGTTTCAATTCCATGAGTTTTAATTTTCCCCATAGTCTAGAGGAGGAAAACAAGTATTTGCTGAAGTCAAAATGTTTTTGTCTTCCACATCCTAGTCTAAAAGGTATGACATTGATTTCATTTGTGGAATATTCTGAATAAAATTGTTTTTTCTTTTCTTGCCATAAGTGCCTTTACGGGTGCTTGACTTTAAAGGCAAAGATTTTATTTTTATAAGGCATCAGTAGTTTAGAATATTTTCATATTTCTATATCCTGTTCTACTTTCTATAAACATTTAGTTTTGTACATGACATTTTCTATTTTGAGATAGTTTGCCCTGTAATGACTTCTTGTAAGACCTTAAAATTGTATTTATTTATTTACTTTTTTATAAATTTATTTTATTTTTTGGTTGAGTTGGGTCTTCGTTGTTGTGCGCGGGCTTTCTCTAGTTGCGATGAGCAGGGGCTACTCTTCTTGCGGTGCGCTTGCTTCTCATTGCGGTGGCTTCTTGTTGTGGAGCATGGGCTCTAGAGCGCAGGCTCAGTAGTTGTGGCGCATGGGCTTAGTTGCTCCGCGGCATGTGGGATCTTCCCGGACCAGGGCTCGAACCCGGGTCCCCTGCATTGGCAGGCAGATTCTTAACTACTGTGCCACCAGGGAAGTCCCTAAAATAGTATTTTAAATAGTTACAACTATGTATTATTTTAGAGAACATAAATGTAAACTCCATAAATGTAGACTCCATTTGTTGTTGTGTGTGTATATGTATAAAATTTGGGCAAAGTTGTCATACAAAAGACTGCAAGAATTTTTTTAAAAAATAAATTTATTTGTTTATTTATGACTGCAAGAATTTAAAGTGTACAATTTGATAAGTTCTGGCATATGAACATATCTGTGAAACCATAGTCACAGTCAAGATAGAGAACATATACATCTCCCCGACCCCAGTTTTCTCCTATATCTTTGTAATATCTTCCTTCAATCTCCTCTCTTCTTTCCTCTCCAGGAAAAAACTGACCTGCTTTCTGTCATCACAGATTAGTTTCCATTTTCTAGAGTTTATGTGAATGGATTATGCAGCATGTACTTATTTTGGGGTTGGAGGGATAGCTTCTAGATTCTTTCACAAAACAATTATTTTGAGATTAATTCATGCTGTAGTATGTATCAATAGTGTATTCCTTTTTACTGCTGATTAATATTCCATTATATAAATATACCACAGTTTATCTACTTATTTGTAGTTAATTGGCATTTGGTTTGTTTCCAGTTTTGGGCTATTACTAATGGAATTTCTATAGCTGTTCATGTACAAGACTTTGTATGGACATATGTTTTCTCTTGATCACGTACCTAGGAGTGGAATGGCTGGATCATATGGTATGTGTATCTTGAACTTTTTAAGAAACTATCAAAGTGGTTTCCCAAGTAGTTGTGCCATTTTACATTCTCACCAGAAGTGTATGAAAATTCTAGTTTTTCAACATCATTGCTAAACTTGGTATGTTGAGTCTTTTTCATTTTACCCATTCTATTAGGCATGTAGTGATATCTAATTGTGGTTTTAGTTGGGATTCCCCTCATGGCATGTTGAGCATCTTTTCATGTGTTTATTACCATCTACATATCTTACTTAATGAACCATCTGTTCAAATCATTTGCCCATTTTTTATTGGATTATTTGACTTCTCACTGATTTTTGATATTCTTTATTTATTCTAGATATAAGTCCTTTATCAAATGTACACTTTGCATATTTTCTCCAAGCCAGTGGTTGGGTCTTTTCATTCTTTTAACAAAGTCTTTTGAAGTGTAGGCCTTTTTAATTTTGATGAAGTATAATTTACCTTGAAATCAAGTAGATATTACCACAATTTTGTTCTTTTTACTCAAAGCTATCTTGGCTCCTTTAGTTCCTTTACATTTTCGTATGAACTTTTGAGTCAATTTGGTGATTTCTACAAGAAGGCATACTGGGATTGTGTTGAATATATAGATCACCTTGGGGAGAATTGACATTTTAATAACATTGAGTGTTTTGAGTGACAAACCTGGCTTATGAACCTGTATTTTTCAGACACTCTTTAATTTCTCACAGCAAATGTTTCATAGTTTTCAAGTGTACACATCTTTCATATTTTTGTCAGATTTCCCCCTAAGTAGTTAATATTTTTGATTCTTTTAAAATTATTTTATTAAATTTCAATTTCTGATTATTTATTGCAAGTTTGTAGAAATACAATTGATTTTGTGTATTGATTCTGTATCCTACAACCTTGTTACACTTCCTTGTTAATTCTAGTAGCCTTTTTGTAGATTCCATTGGGTTTTCTTCACAGATGATCTTGTTCTCTGTGAATAGACAGTTTTGCTTCTTCCTTTCAGATCTGGAGGCCCTTTCTTTCTTCCCTCCCACTCTTTTTTTGCTTGATTACACTGGCTAAAATTCCCAGTACATTGCTGAATGGTAGTGTCTTGTTCCCGATCTTAGGAAGAAAATATTCAGTGTTTCACCATTATGTTGTTACCTGTAGATGTCCTTTATCACTTTGAGGAGGTTTCTTCTAATCCTAATTTCTTGAATAGTTTTTATTAGAAATGGATGTTGACATTTGCCAAATATTTTTTTCTGCTTCTGTTGAGATAATCATGTTTTTTTCTTTTTTAATTTGTTAATGTATGATTTTGGTTGATTTTGGAATGTTAAACCACTACTGCATTTCTAGGATAAATCTCACTTAATATATTATCCTTTTTATATATTTTTGGTTTTGATTTGCCAGACTTTTACGTAAAATTTTTGCATGTATATTCATGAGGGCTATTAGTCTATAGTTTCTTTTTTTTATTGTGATGTTTTTGTCTGGTTTGGATATTAGGACAGTGCTGATTTCAAGGGATGAGTACAAAAAAAAATTATTCTTTAGTTTTCTGGAAGTGTTTGTATAGGATTATCTTTGTCTTAAATATTTGGTGGAATTAACCAGTTATGCCATCTGTTCCTGCTCAGATGTTCTCTTATTATCCTTTTAATATCTGTAGAATCTGGAGTGATATTGATCTTCTCAAAAGAATCAGCATTTAATTTCAGTAATTTTCTGTGTTGTTTTTACTTTTCTATTTAATTGATTCCCTTTTTGATCTTTATTATTTCCTTTCTCCTGCTTATTTGAGTTTAATCTTGTCTTCCTTTTGTAGATTCTTAAGGTAGTATCTGAAGTCATTTATTTCTTGTTTTCTAATATTGGCATTTAGTGCTATAAATTTTCCTCCTAAGTACTGTGTTGATGACATCCTACAAATTATGATATGTTATGTTTTCATTTTCTTTGGGTTAAAATATTAAAAAATTTCTGTGTTTAAGTGTTCTTTGACCAATGAGTTATTTGGAAGTGTATTATTTTTCTCCAAAATATTTGAAGATCTTCCAGGTGTCTTTCTATTATTGATTTCTAATTAAATTCCATTGTAGGCAGATATCATATGTTGTATGACATGAATACTTTTACATTTTAAGACTTATTTTATGGCACAGAATATGGTCTAATTGATAAAGCCCCATGTGCACTTGCAAAGAATGTGAATTCTGCTGTTATTAGGCAGAGTGTTCATGTTCGTTGATAGCATCATTTAAGTCCACTATATTATCACTGATTTTCTGTCTACTTCTAATGCTTTTGAAGGAAGGGGCATAGACATCTCTAACTCTATTTGTAGACTTGTTTGTTTCTCCTTGCTGTTCTATTAGATTTGGTTCATATACCTATATATTTAGGTATCAGGTATATAAATATTTAGTATTATGTCTTGATTAGTTGACCCTTTTATCATTGTGCAATGATGTTTAGTTATATAATGATATTATCTGCAGCATTGTGGGTGAATCTTAACAGCAGTGATAGGTAAAAGAAACCAGACATAAAAGGCTACATACTCCGTGTGCTGATTTACATCACATTCTGAAAATGGTAAAATTATAGGGATTTTAACCAGATAATTGGTTGCCAGATATTAAGGATGAGGTTAGGGCATTGACTGCAAAGAACCATGAGGGAAATTTTTGAGTCAGTCAAAATGCTCTATATTTAGATTCTGGTGGTGACAGGTACACAACACTGTATACGTTTATCAAAACTTATTGACTTGTACACTAACAAATAGTATATTTTACCTCATCTTTATCCTTGAGAAGCTCACAGCTTATTAATGTTTCAAAGAAAGAGTTCAGACACTTTGGTGTACTTTTTATACTTCAAAAAGCTTGACAAAATAAATATCAAGAAGATACAACCACTTTTTCTTCTCATTTGTTCCAGTATAAACACAAATATTCACTTCAGTTTCCTAAGTAATTTACTGATGAACAGTCAGTGGACTATGTGACATATACAGTCGTGTACTCTCATGTAGAGATGCAGCTTTGGGAGAAAGTTTGAGCATATGAGACCAAGGTCGAGATGAAGTTCCAAAGTTCAGAAAGCACCAAAAATGCCACACCTTGAATATCTCATATCTGAAAGCCCCACTGAGGGTGTAGTGCCACAAAGACAAGCGCGGGACACAGTCCTCATTCTAACTGGAAGAAAGGCTGGACATCTAGCAGTGTCTTGGCTCTTTCTCTGACAAACCTCATTTCTTGGAGCAAGAAAGGCTCCGTGTCTCAGGGTTTTTCCTTGTTGGTTCCCAGAAGGGATATATTACACTCTTTCTACAAGTCATCTTGAGTTAGGAGAGTAGCTCTCCCTTACATATGCACTTCCAGTCATACTTATAAGTTCATATCCCTGTAGAATGCAATAAATAAGCAAGCAGTTGTGTTTGTGATTAGCCTGAATTGTTAAGAAATGTTTCCATGTACTTTGTTGAATTTCCCACTTTGCAAATGTCCCCCAAAGTGGTACAGAATGTATGATCTATTTTTTTTAGCTCTCTGAAGAAACTCAATAGGTCCCAAGCAAGCCTTTATAATCTTACTCTCAAATATAATTAGCTCAATTCAACGATTATTTATTGAGCCTTTATGATGTTCCAGACAGTAGGAATGAAAGGGCAGGAGTTCAAAAGTTGAAAGACTTGGCCCCTATCCTCAAGAAGCTCAGAGTTATTAATATGCATGAAAGGAAATTGTGAGACACTTTCATGTACTTTGTATGGATATGATTATATATGTGAGAGTTTCTTGTTTCGCCTCTATCCCTTTGCCTTCTCTTGTTTTTACAGATAAGGGAATAGAGACATTTCTTACATTCCATCTTTGATTCCTTTCCTAACTTTTCTAAATTTTGTTTACATTTTTCAATAAAATATCCATTAACTATTTCTGGAATGGCCAGTATTCATTAAAGGAGAGCCTTATTCCATGTCCTCACATTTCCATTGAGGGAAAGTAATTTCGGATCCAGTCCCCACAGGTGGAAGAACTGGAACGAATACTTTCAAATGATCTATCCACTCATTTAATCTTTTTCCCCCTTAGAAATATGAGTAACTTCTCTGGTTAAATTGGCAAGACCTTGGCATCTTTTGGGTGATGTATCATAGTGGGTAGAATTAGTCCATTGAAAGGCAGTATAGGGTGGAGGCAGGTTCATCCCTTATCTCTGGCTTTATAAGATCTAGTTGCACTCAGGTGAAGCAAGAACTTGTGCTTCAATAAACTATGTTGTAAGTCTTCTAGATCTGGGTCCTCTGTATTGGAAGTGAACCATACTCCAGAATCTCTTCCAGAAACTGAAAAAGTATGTCAGATCATACTTGTTTTATAGCCTGTTATCTTCAATTTAAGGCATGAGAGTGCATTCACCAAAGGAGGTACATTCACCGATTTAGCTCTAGGAGGGGGCTTTGTGTTTTGGGAGTAATTGCCCCACCATTAATAAAATAAGTAAGTTTATCTTTATTTGATTTTTTGTTACTTTTATCTTTATTTGATTATTTAGTAAACTTTTATTGAGCATCTACTATGTGCTAAGTGGTGAAAATACAGTGGTGAATGAGACAGGTTTTCTAAAATGGCTTAAAAAAGGAAAAAAGTGAAGAAAATGTAAAATATTGAAAATAAAAGGGAGCTATGTGATAGAGAGTGGCCGGGGAGCTCTTTAAATTGCATAGTTAGAAAAGTCCTCTTTGAAAAATGACATTAGCTGCTTAAGATGCAGCTTAATGTGAGGAAACAACTACATATGGGGGAAACACATGAGGGAAGATCTAGAGGAAGAGTGTCACTGGTGGAGAAAACAGACTCTATCAAAACCCATGAGCTTAATACAATAGAAGAATAGAAGAAAACCAAGGATGACTAGAGAGCATTTAGCTGAGGGAAAAAGATAAATGACACCCCATAAAATAATTGGTAGTGTCACCACTGACTCTCTTTTTTGTCCCCTTCTTTACTTCATCCTTACTCATTTCCTGTCAATACTTCCAGCTACTCTTTCTTCTGAGACTCAATTTCTTCACGTAATATTCTAGAATGCTCTGATACAACTTTTTTTTTTCTTTTTCAGACTATAACAACTTCACATGAATTCGCAGTGAGTAATATTTTTCTTTTCTGAAAGATTCTAACTGGAGTACAAAAGTGTGTATTTTTTGAAGTCTTTTTTTGGAAGCCTTTACTTATATTCATCTGTATCACTGAATCCAAAATTATCTCTGATATTTGAACACAAAATATTCTCTGTTTTAAATTGTTTTTCACAAGGAACCTTTAAAATAGTTACACATTAAAAAAAATCTATAGGTTATTTTATGAAACTTTTGCTCTTTGTATTTTCTGTTTTATATACTTAGTGTTTTTGGCTTTTTTTCTTTTTTGTGTCTGTAGGTTTTTCTGGATTTTATTTGAGTTCTACCAATTGTTATTCTTCTCAGCATTCTATTATACAATTATAGTAAGCGACCCTTAACATACTCATAACATTTACAGAATAAATGGTTCTTTATCTAATGATTTCTCAGAAAGAACTAATCCTTGGGTGTGGAAGTGGGATTCATTGGGTAAATGCATGTTTGACATAGCCAGGTACCTAAATAGACAGTTGTTCCACTACTGAAAATTGTCTGAGTGGAATGCCTAAGCACTCATGGTGGTCTTAAAAGAAAGTAAGAGGCATCTGACAGGATCCTCCAAGCAGTTCAGCTTTCTAATCGGACCATCTGAATTCCTTAGTGAAAGATAAGAAAAAACCCTGCCTACCCATTAGGGCAGTCACTCAATTGTAATAAAGCAGATGTTTAAACAAGGTACACATAGCTATGTCTGTCAGTCTGTCATGTAGTGAAGAGGTGGAGGTGCACCGGAGGGGGGGGAGGAGGGACAGATGAGGGAGAGGAAGCAAAGAATCCTGCTAGACCTGAGTGTATGAGCAGTAGAGGCAATAGCTTAAAATAACAAGGTGGCAGCCCAAGACACTGTTGCAAGTCTGAAACAGTAGCTGCCATTTGCTGATTTTGAAAGATATCCAGAGAGAGACTGGGTCAGTGCTAGTGAACCATGACTGAGAGAGACAACATATTTGACATTCCCTGTCTTTCACATGCCTTATTTTTGTGAGCACTAGGAGCATTTGGCCAGGATATATAAGTTTTTGTGGTGCATATTGAGAGAATACTTTTCCTAAGGAGCTATTTTTGTTTGTTTGTTTGGCTGTGATGTAATGGAAAGTATGTGTATTATGTTTGGTACTGGGCATTTCATTCGGTCTCTCTGAGGTCTGATTTCCTCAGCTGTAAAATGATGACGGTAATACTTTGAAGAACTAGAAGAACTAGAAATTACGTATGTAAAATGCATGACAGATAGAGCCATCATTAGTTTTGATGGTGTTTTCTCTTGGTAGTTGTTGGGATTGTTGTTGGGATGACCTACTTTGTGGTTAGTGTGGGACTCCTAAGAGAGAACTCTTCCTGACAACTTAATAGGAATACCTAAAAACACGAAAATGGACTCAACCCAATGTCTTTGGAAGAAGAGATTGTAACTACGGAACAACTGGAGTGTCTACTAAGGGATATTTGCATTTAGGGATATCTAAGCAATGTGCTAGAGTGCCTCACAGTCCATTCTACCAGAGGGATGCTCTGGGAGGAGTTAACATACAGACTCACGTGGGTGCACACATGAATGTTTTGTAAGTTGATGGATGTCCATGGGGAGGAGGCTACATCTGGCCTTGTGCAGGCATCTGTTCCATGCAAACTACTTACCTGCTTATGGGAAAATATAAATCTTAAAGTAATAGGACAACTTTCAGGTATATTGTTATATTCAAAATCTGCTTACAGTACAGCCCTAGAGAATCCATAGATGGGCTTGAGAGGGTCCTTGGAACCTATGAACACTGAAATTTTTTGTGTGCATTTTCCTGGGCTGAATTTTCGTAGTTTCTATTTTCAGAAAGTTTTCTGATCATAAGAAAGTTAAGAATTTCTGTTTTATGGTATCAAATAAGATAAAATAAAGAAAACTGACTGATCTTAAAAGCTTTTGGATATCTGATATTTAGTGGACAGGTGGTCTCTTTCAATTGGATCTATTTATCCTTTGAATTACCATCACCAGCAAGTGAATAGCAGTAAAACAGGTTGTAAAATATCAACTTGAAATATTCCCTACTGTTCCCATCTAGCATTTTTTTTTCAAGCTCTCTTCCTGTTTGGTTCCTCTTTGGTTTCTAAATTTTCTAAATTGAATTATAATCAGTTTTCAGGTACTGAAACTGATAAAGATGAGTTATATCAGAGAAAATAGAATAAAAAGATAGCTAGCTGGCTGAAAAGGACTGTAGAGAGTTTTGTGGGAGTTGACAAAGAAATCTGTAACATTAGGCATAAAATAGTTTGAGGACTGATGAAATAAAGGCTGACTTATAGAAGTTCCTGTAAGACAAATTGTGTGCCAGTTCATTACTTTGAAGAATCAAAAGCAGTAATTCCTACATTATGATTTTGGGGGAAATATCTCTTTAAGAATTCAGCACCGAGTGTAGAAACTTGAAAATTAAAAAAAAAAATTGCATTGAGATAGAATTAGAGAACATATATTACATTTAAACCTGTTTTACATATATTATCTTATTTAATCTTCACAAACACCCAATGATAAAAATACTCTTTCATCTCAATTTTAATGATGAGGAAATTGATAATTAGGTAGATTAGGCTACTTGACAGAAGTCTGACCATAAATCATAAAGCCAGGAATCAAACTCAACTGATTCATTATGTTATTGACAAAGAAGGGACTGTAAAATCTCAAACTACATAAGTAGCTAGGGGATATAGTATAGCTCTGTTGATGATTAATATTGATAATGCCATTACTAAATATTATACTAGCTAGTGAATAAAGTATTATTGCTGCAATAATAATACTGACTAGCACTAAGATGTCCAAAACAAGAATCATTCATTATTCTTTGCCTTTCTACCTATGTTTACAAATCATTCTCACCTCCCACAGTGGATACTATATTATTTTTAATTCCCTTCATGGGTTTCAACATAGTATTGTTTAATTTTAAGCAGTTCTAACATTGTTTTTGTAAAATGCATTTGAAGACTTGTACTGGTAAGCTTCAATAAATTTGGGAGGTCATTGTAACCTTTCATTTTGGTCTGGGAGATATGTACTCTGAAGTCTGAGGGAGAGACTGGCATCACAAAGCCAGAGTCATATACATAATGAAATAAAAAGGTAATGAAGTGTCACATTGCTCCATTAGAGAAAAAAGGAGAAACTATTACCTTTCATGATTGGTATATTACAAGGGAAATGGGCGTTTTTCTGATGTATTTTTTATGAAACCTAACTGCTGATTCAGAAGAATGTTTTGAAGTATAGTTAAATATGAGGAAAATAATATGTCTGCAAAACTCCAAGCAATAAAACATTGTTGAACACTGTAGTGAATATTTTTAATATCACTGACGTCTACTTAATTTATTCTTTTACTCATGTATTTACTCAACAGACATTCAGTGACCACATACTATGTATTAGGACCTGTGTTTTTTTTTTTTTTTAAACATCTTTATTGAAGTATAATTGCTTTACAATAGTGTGTTAGCTTCTGCTTTATAACAAAGTGAATCAGTTATACATATACATATGTTCCCATATCTCTTCCCTCTTGCATCTCCCTCCCTCCCACCCTCCCTATCCCACCCCTCTAGGTGGTCACAAAGCACCGAGCTGATTTCCCTGTGCTATGCGGCTGCTTCCCACTAGCTATCTATTTTACATTTGGTAGTATATATATGTCCATGACACTCTTTCACCCTGTCACATCTCACCCCTCCCCCTCCCCATGTCCTCAAGTCCATTCTCTAGTAGGTCTGTGTCTTTATTCCCCTCTTGCCACTAGGTTCTTCATGACCTTTTTTTTTTTTTTCCTTAGATTCCATATATATGTGTTAGCATACTGTATTTCTTTTTCTCTTTCTGACTTACTTCACTCTGTATGACAGACTCTAACTCCATCCACCTCATTACAAATACCTCCATTTCATTTCTTTTTATGGCCGAGTAATATTCCATTGTATATATGTGCCACATCTTCTTTATCCATTCATCCGATGATGGACACCTAGGTTGCTTCCATGTCCTGGCTATTGTAAACAGAGCTGCAATGAATATTTTGGTACATGACTCTTTCTGAATTATGGTTTTCTCAGGGTATATGCCCAGTAGTGGGATTGCTGGGTCGTATGGTAGTTCTATTTTTAGTTTTTTAAGGAACCTCCATACTGTTCTCCATAGTGGCTGTATCAGTTTACATTCCCACCAACAGTGCAAGAGTGTTCCCTTTTCTCCACACCCTCTCCAGCATTTATTGTTTCTAGATTTTTTGATGATGGCCATTCTGACCGGTGTGAGATGATACCTCATTGTAGTTTTGATCTGCATTTCTCTAATGATTAATGATGTTGAGCATTCTTTCATGTGTCTGTTGGCAATCTGTATATCTTCTTTGGAGAAATGTCTATTTAGGTCTTCTGCTCATTTTTGGATTGGGTTGTTCGTTTTTTTGTTATTGAGCTGCATGAGCTGCTTGTAAATCTTGGAGATTAATCCTTTGTCAGTTGCTTCATTTGCAAATATTTTCTCCCATTCTGAGGGTTGTCTTTTGGTCTTGTTTATGGTTTCCTTTGCTGTGCAAAAGCTTTTCAGTTTCATTAGGTCCCATTTGTTTATTTGTGTTTTTATTTCCATTTCTCTAGGAGCTGGGTCAAAAAGGATCTTGCTGTGATTTATGTCATAGAGTGTTCTGCCTATGTTTTCCTCTAAGAGTTTGATAGTGTCTGGCCTTACACTTAGGTCTTTAATCCATTTTGAGTTTATTTTTGTGTATGGTGTCAGGGAGTGTTCTAATTTCATACTTTTACATGTACCTGTCCAATTTTCCCAGCACCACTTATTGAAGAGGCTGTCTTTTCTCCACTGTATATGCTTGCCTCCTTTATCAAAGATAAGGTGACCATATGTGCGTGGGCTTATCTCTGGGCTTTCAATCCTGTTCCATTGATCTATATTTCTGTTTTTGTGCCAGTACCAAACTGTCTTGATTACTGTAGCTTTGTAATATAGTCTGAAGTCAGGGAGCCTGATTCCTCCAGCTCCATTTTTCGTTCTCAAGATTGCTTTGGCTATTCGGGGTCTTTTGTGTTTCCATACAAATTGTGAAATTTTTTGTTCTAGTTCTGTGAAAAATGCCAGTGGTAGTTTGATAGGGATTGCATTGAATCTGTAGATTGCTTTGGGTAGCAGAGTCATTTTCACAATGTTGATTCTTCCAATCCAAGAACATGGTATATCTCTCCATCTATTTGTATCATCTTTAATTTCTTTCATCAGTGTCCTATAATTTTCTGCATACAGGTCTTTTGTCTCCTTAGGTAGGTTTATTCCTAGATATTTTGTTCTTTTTGTTGCAATGGTAAACGGGAGTGTTTTCTTAATTTCACTTTCAGATTTTTCATCATTAGTATACAGGAATGCAAGAGATTTCTGTGCATTAATTTTGTATCCTGCTACTTTACCAAATTCATTGATGAGCTCTAGTAGTTTTCTGGTAGCATCTTTTGGATTCTCTATGTATAGTATCATGTCATCTGCAAACAGTGACAGCTTTACTTCTTCTTTTCCGATTTGGATTCCTTTAATTTCTTTTTCTTCTCTGATTGCTGTGGCTAACACTTCCAAAACTATGTTGAATAATAGTGGTGAGAGTGGGCAACCTTGTCTTGTTCCTGATCTTAGTGGAAATGGTTTCAGTTTTTCACCATTGAGGACAATGTTGGCTGTGGGTTTGTCATATACGGCCTTTATTATGTTGAGGAAAGTTCCCTCTATGCCTACTTTCTGCAGGACTTTTATCATAAATGGGTGTTGAATTTTGTCGAAAGCTTTCTCTGCATCTATTGAGATGATCATATGGTTTTTCTCCTTCAGTTTGTTAATATGATGTATCACGTTGATTGATTTGCGTATATTGAAGAATCCTTGCATTCCTGGAATAAACCCCACTTGATCATGGTGTATAATCCTTTTAATGTGCTGTTGGATTCTGTTTGCTAGTATTTTGTTGAGGATTTTTGCATCTATGTTCATCAGTGATATTGGCCTGTAGTTTTCTTTCTTTGTGACATCTTTGTCTGGTTTTGGTATCAGGGTGATGGTGGCCTCGTAGAATGAGTTGGGGAGTGTTCCTCCCTCTGCAATATTTTGGAAGAGTTTGAGAAGGATAGGTGTTAGCTCTTCTCTAAATGTTTGATAGAATTCGCCTGTGAAGCCATCTGGTCCTGGGCTTTTGTTTGTTGGAAGAGTTTTAATCACAGTTTCAATTTCAGTGCTTGTGATTGGTCTGTTCATATTTTCTATTTCTTCCTGGTTCAGTCTCGGCAGGTTGTGCATTTCTAAGAATCTGTCCATTTCTTCCAGGTTGTCCATTTTATTAGCATAGAGTTGCTTGTAGTAATCTCTTATGATCGTTTGTATTTCTGCAGTGTCAGTGGTTACTTCTCCTTTTTCATTTCTAATTCTATTAATTTGAGTCTTCTCCTTTTTTCTCTTGATGAGTCTGGCTAATGGTTTATCAATTTTGTTTATCTTCTCAAAGAACCAGCTTTTAGTTTCATTGATTTTTGCTATTGTTTCCTTCATTTCTCTTTCATTTATTTCTGATCTGATCTTTATGATTTCTTTCCTTCTGCTAGCTTTGGGGTTTTTTTGTTCTTCTTTCTCTAATTGCTTTAGGTGCAAGGTTAGGTTGTTTATTCGAGATGTTTCCTGTTTCTTGATGTAGGCTTGTATTGCTATAAACTTCCCTCTTAGAACTGCTTTTGCTGCATCCCATAGGTTTTGGATCGTCGTGTCTCCATTGTCATTTGTTTCTAGGTATTTTTTGATTTCCCCTTTGATTTCTTCAGTGATCACTTCGTTATTAAGTAGTGTATTGTGTAGCCTCCATGTGTTTGTATTTTTTACAGATCTTTTCCTGTAATTGATATCTAGTCTCATAGCGTTGTGATCGGAAAAGATACTTGATACGATTTCAATTTTTTTAAATTTACCAAGGCTTGATTTGTGACCCAAGATATGATCTATCCTGGAGAATGTTCCATGAGCACTTGAGAAAAATGTGTATTCTGTTGTTTTTGGTTGGAATGTCCTATAAATATCAATTAAGTCCATCTTGTTTAATGTATCATTTAAAGCTTGTGTTTCCTTATTTATTTTCATTTTGGATGATCTGTCCATTGGTGAAAGTGGGGTGTTAAAGTCCCCTACTATGATTGTGTTACTGTCGATTTCCCCTTTTATGGCTGTTAGTATTTGCCTTATGTATTGAGGTGCTCCTATGTTGGGTGCATAAATATTTACAATTGTTATACCTTCCTCTTGGATCGATCCCTTGATCATTATATAGTGTCCGTCTTTGTCTCTTGTAATTGTCTTTATTTTAAAGTCTATTTTGTCTGATATGAGAATTGCTACTCCAGCTTTCTTTTGATTTCCATTTGCATGGAATATCTTTTTCCATCCCCTCACTTTCAGTCTGTATGTGTCTCTAGGTCTGAAGTGGGTCTCTTGTAGACAGCATATATATGGGTCTTGTTTTTGTATCCATTCAGCCAGTCTGTGTCTTTTGGTGGGAGCATTTAATCCATTTACATTTAAGGTAATTATCGATATGTATGTTCCTATTCCCATTTTCTTAAATGTTTTGGGTTTGTTATTGTAGGTGTTTTCCTTCTCTTGTGTTTCTTGCCTAGAGAAGTTCCTTTAGCATTTGTTGTAAAGCTGGTTTGGTGGTGCTGAACTCTCTCAGCTTTTGCTTGTCTGTAAAGGTTTTAATTTCTCCATCAAATCTGAATGAGATCCTTGCTGGGTAGAGTAATCTTGGTTGTAGGTTTTTCTCCTTCATCACTTTAAGTACATCCTGCCACTCCCTTCTGGCTTGCAGAGTTTCTGCTGAAAGATCAGCTGTTAACCTTATGGGGATGCCCTTGTGTGTTATCTGTTGTTTTTCCCTTGCTGCTTTTAATATGTTTTCTTTATATTTAATTTTTGATCGTTTGATTAATATGTGTCTTGGTGTGTTTCTCCTTGGATTTATCCTGTATGGGACTCTCTGTGCTTCCAGGACTTGATTAACTATTTCCTTTCCCATATTAGGGAAGTTTTCAACTATAATCTCTTCAAATATTTTCTCAGTCCCTTTCTTTTTCTCTTCTTCTTCTGGGACCCCTATAATTCGAATGTTGGTGCGTTTAATGTTGTCCCAGAGGTCTCTGAGACTGTCCTCAGTTCTTTTCATTCTTTTTTCTTTATTCTGCTCTGCAGTAGTTATTTCCACCATCTTATCTTCCAGGTCACTTATCCGTTCTTCTGCCTCAGTTATTCTGCTATTGATCCCATCTAGAGTATTTTTAATTTCATTTATTGTGCTTTTCATCGTTGCTTGGTTCCTCTTTAGTTCTTCTGTGTCCTTGTTAAATGTTTCTTGCATTTTGTCTATTCTATTTCCAAGATTTTGGATCATCCTTACTATCATTATTCTGAATTCTTTTTCAGGTAGACTACCTATTTCCTCTTCATTTGTTAGGTCTGGTGTGTTTTGACCCTTCTCCTTCATCTGCTGTGTGTTTTTCTGTCTTCTCATTTTGCTTATCTTACTGTGTTTGGGGTCTCCTTTTCACAGGCTGCAGGTTCGTAGTTCCCGTTGTTTTTGGTATCTGTCCCCAGTGGCTAAGGTTGGTTCAGTGGGTTGTGTAGGTTTCCTGGTGGAGGGAACTAGTGCCTGTGTTCTGGTGGATGAGGCTGGATGTTGTCTTTCTGGTGGGCTCGTCCACGTCTGGTGGTGTGTTTTGGGGTGTCTGTGGCCTTATTATGATTTTAGGCAGCCTCTCTGTTAATGGATGGGGCTGTGTTCCTGTCTTGCTAGTTGTTTGGCATAGGGTGTCCAGCACTGTAGCTTGCTGGTCGTTGAGTGAAGCTGGGTCTTGATGTTGAGATGGAGATCTCTGAGAGATTTTCGCCATTTGGTATTATGTGGAGCTGGGAGGTCTCTTGTGGACCAGTGTCCTGAAGTTGGCTCTCCCACCTCAGAGGCACAGCCCTGATGCCTGGCTGGAGCACCAAGAGCCTTTCATCCACACGGCTCAGAATAAAAGGGAGAAAAAATGGAAAGAAAGAAAGAAAGAGGATAAAATAAAATAAAATAAAGCAATTATAATAAAAAATAAGAAAAAAAATTATTAAGAATAAATTTATTAAGAAAAATTTTTTTTAATTTTTAAAAATAGATGTATTAATTTTTTATACTAAAAATAAGAAAATTATTAAGAAAAAAAATTTTTTTAATTTTTTAAAATAAAATAAAAAATATGAAAAAACTTATTAAAAAATTTTTTAAAAAATTTTTTAAAAATAGAAAATAAGGAAAAAATTATTAAGAAAACATTTATTAGGGAAAAAAAATTTTTTTAAGTAAAAAAAAAAAACAAAAACAAAAAAACGGACGGACCTAACCCTAGGACTAAAGGTGAGAGCAAAGCTATACAGACAAAATCTCACCCAGAAGCATACACATATACACTCACAAAAAAAGGAAAAGGGGAAAAGTTAATATATCCTGCTCCCAAAGTCCACCTCCTAAATTTGGGATGATTCGTTGTCTATTCAGGTATTCAACAGATGCAGGCACATCAAGTTGTTTGTGGAGCTTTAATCCGCTGCTTCTGAGGCTGCTGGGAGAGACTTCCCTTTCTCTTCTTTGTTCGTACAGCTCCCGGGGTTCAGCTTTGGATTTGGACCCGCCTCTACATGTAGGTCGCCTGAGGGCGTCTGTTCCCCGCCCAGACAGAACGGGGTTAAAGGAGCAGCTGATTCGGGGGCTCTGGCTCAGTCAGGCCAGGGGGAGGGAGCGGTACGGAGGAGGCCGGGCGAGCCTGCGGCGGCAGAAGCCGGCGTGACGTTGCAGCAGCCTGAGGAGCGCCGTGCGCTCTCCCGGGGAAGTTATCCCCAGATCACGGGAGCCCGGCCGTGGTGGGCTGCACAGGCTCCCGGGAGGGGAGGTGTTGAGAATGACCTGTGCTCACCCACAGGCTTTTTGGTGGCGGCAGCAGCAGCCTCAGCGTCTCATGCCCGTCTCTGGGGTCCGCGCTGATAACCGCGGCCCGCGCCCGTCTCTGGAGTTCGTTTAAGCGGCGCTCTGAATCCCCTCTCCTTGCGCGCCGCGAAACAAAGAGGCAAGAAAAAGTCTCTTGCCTCTTCGGCAGCTGCAGACTTTTTCTCAGGCTCCCTCCCGGCTAGCTGTGATGCGCCAGCCCCTTCAGGCTGTGTTCACGCAGCCAACCCCAGTCCTCTCCCTGGGATCCAACCGAAGCCCGCGCCTCAGCTCCCAGCCCCCGCCCGCCCCGGCGGGTGAGCAGACAAGCCTCTCGGGCTGGTGAGTGCTGCTCGGCGCCGAGCCTCTGTGCGGGAATCTCTCCGTTTTTCCCTCTGCGTCCCTGTTGCTGTGGGATCCGCGCTGATAGCCGCGGCTCGCGCCCGTCTCTGGAGTTCGTTTAGGCGGCGCTCTGAATCCCCTCTCCTTGCGGGCCGCGAAACAAAGAGGCAAGAAAAAGTCTCTTGCCTCTTCGGCAGCTGCAGTCTTTTTCCCGGACTCCCTCCCAGCTAGCACTGAAGCCCGAGCCTCAGCTCCCAGCCCCCGCCCGCCCCGGCGGGTGAGCAGACAAGCCTCTCGGGCTGGTGAGTGCTGCTCGGCGCCGATCCTCTGTGCGGACATCTCTCCGCTTTGCCCTCCGCACCACTGTGGCTGCGCTCTCCTCCGTGGCTCTGAAGCTTCCCCCCTCTGCTACCCGCAGTCTCTGCCCACGAAGGGGCTTCCTAGTGTGTGGAAACCTTTCCTCCTTCACAGCTCCCTCCCACTGGTGCAGGTCTCGTCCCTCTTCTTTTGTCTCTGTTATTTCTTTTTTCTTTTGCCCTACCCAAGTACGTGGGGATTTTCTTGCCTTTTGGGAGGTCTGACGTCTTCTGCCAGCGTTCAGTGGGTGTTCTGTAGGAGCAGTTCCACGTGTAGATGTATTTCTACTGTATCTGTGGGAAGGAAGGTGATCTCCGCGTCTTACTCTTCCGCCATCTTGCCCCTAGGACCTGTGTTTGACACCACAAATAATTTAAAAATGAAATAGAACACTACCAAATGTAAAATAGATAGCTAGTGGGAAGCAGCCGCATAGCACAGGGAGATCAGCTCGGTGCTTTGTGTCCACCTAGAGGGGTGGGATAGGGAGGGTGGGAGGGAGACACAAGAGGGAGGACATATGGGGATGTATGTATATGTAGAGCTGATTCACTTTGTTATCCAGCAGAAACTAACACACCATTGTAAAGCAATTATACTTCAATAAAGATGTTAAAAAAAATGAAATAGAGAAGAACTTTGAAAGAGCTTAAAGTTTCTCCCAATCACAGGAAAATAGGCTGTAAATGGGAACATATTTTTCTCTGTAACATTGTGGAATTCTGTGACTGCAGAATCAGAGTTGTTTAGCTCCTTCTGGGTTTCTGATAGAAACTGGGTGCATTCAAGAAGGTGTGATGTCACCACAATGCTGAGATCCTAATCTATCGATATCTTAGTGTGATGCTTCCACAACCTTCCAACAAATGATTATTTCTCTCTTCCTTTTCTTCGACCTAATGATAGTAGCATTTATGGTCAGGGTAAAACTAGGAGTGAAAAGTAGATACGGTATTTTGCTTAATTCATCCCTGATTTTTCAAGAATGCCTCCCCCCCTTTTCTTTTTGCTAAAATCAGTGAAGACATCTTAGTCAATTCACTTAACTTCTTTGAATTTTGAGACTTTTGACTATGTCCTCCTTTTTCAAATAGTTTTTCCTAGACTCTAATAAACATTCATTCTCCTAATTATTTTATTACCTTCTGGATCCTCTTCCTATTGTCCATTGTCTGAAAACTAATGTTTCATTTATCTTTGCTTTATGTCAAGAAGTAGGGTAAATCTGGTCCTTGTTATTCCAGCAAGGAGGGAAGCAGAAGTTTGAGTAGTCTTTTAAAGTACTAAAAACAATTAAATTGGCATTGAAGAAACGTTTAGCATGAATGTACGGTCGGCCCTCCGTATTCCTGGGTTTCACATCTGTGGGTTTGACATCCAGGGATTCAGCCAACCAGAGATGGGTCTGGAGTTGGTTGATTCCCCAGATGGAAGACAGGTAGATATGGAGGGCCAACTGTATTCATTATATCAATACTACACCCTTTCATATAAGGGACTTGAGCATCTGTGGATTTTGATATCTGCAAGGGATCCTGGAAGTAATCCCTTGCAGATACCAAGGGATGACTATACTTATTTCTATAGCTACTCCAGCTTTCTTTTATTGGTGTTAGCATAGTATATCTTTCTCCAGCCTTTTACTTTTTATCTATATGTCTTTATATTTAAAGTGGATTTCTTGTAGAGAACATATAATTGGCTCTTATTTTTTGATCCAGTATGATAATGTGTCTTTTTTTTTTTGGAGTATTTAGATCATTGACATTTAAAGTTATTTATTGACATAGTTGGATTAATATCTGCCATATTTGTTACTGTTTTCTATGTATTACCCTTGTTCTTGGTTCCTGTTTTGTCTTAAACTAGTTTCTGCCTTTTTGGTTTTAATTAAACATTTTATGATTCCATTTTCTCTCCATTCTGAGCATATTCATTTAACTTTTTAAAAATCTTTTAAAGGTGGTTGCCATAGAGTTTGCAATATACATTTATAATTAATCCAGGTCACTTCCAAGTAACAGTATACCACTTCAGGGTATTTCAGGTACCTTCTAATAATACAGTATTCCTAATTCCTCCTTCTCATTCCTTGAATCATTGCTGTCATTCATTTCACTTATACATAAGCTATACTAGTCAGATACATTGCTGCTGTTGAACAAATTATTACCTGTTAGATCAATTAAGTATAAAAAAATAAAAGTTTTAAAAAAATTTAACTTATTCCTCCTCTAATGCTTTTCCTTTCTTTATGTAGATTTGGTTTTCTGATCCATATCATTTTTCTTTTCTTTGAAAAACTTCTTTTAACATTTCCGTGAAGGCAGGTCTACTGGAAACTAATTCCCTCAGTATTTGTTTGAGGAAGTCTTTAGTTCTCTTTCTCTTTTGAGGGACAATTTTGTAGGATACAGAATTCTAGGTTTTTTATTTTAATTTCAACACTTTAAATATTTCACTCCACTTTCTTTTTGCTTGCATGCATGCTGTCTGAGAATTTGTATATAATCCTTACTTATCTTTGCTCTTCTATATATGTAAGGTGTCTTTTTCCTCTGGCTTCTTTCAAGATGTTTTCTTTATCTTTGACTTTCTGCAGTTTGAATATGATATGTAAGTGTATGGTTGTTTTTTTTTTTTTTTTTTTGCGTTAATCCTGTTTGGTGTTTTCTAAGCCTCTGGGGTCTGTGGTTTAGTCTCTGACGTTAATTTAGGGAAATTCTCAGTCATTATTGTTTCAAATATTTCTTCTTTCTCTCTTCTCTTTCTGATATTCCCATTACACATATGTTACATCTTTTGTTGTTATTCCACAGTTTCGGATATTCTGTTCCTTTTTTTTCTCTTTGCTTTTCAGTTTCTATTGACATGTCTTCAAGCTCAGAGATTCTTTCCTCAGTCATGTCTAGTCTACTAATGAGCCTATCAAAGGCATTCTTCATTTGTGTTACAGTGGTTTTGACCTCTAGCATTTCTTTTTTATTCTTTCTCAGAATTTCCATCTCTCTGCTTATGTTTCCTATCTGTTCTTGCATGTTGTCTACTTTTTTCAGAGTCCTTAGCATATTAATTATAGTTGACTTAAATTCCTGGTGTAATAATCCCAACATCCCAACATCCCTGCCATTACGTGCATCTAGTTCTGATGCTTACTCTGTTTCTTCAAACTGTGTTTTTTGCCTTTTAGTATCTTTGCAATTTTTTTTTTTGTTGAAAGCCAGACATAATGCATTAGATGAAAGGAACTGTGGTAAATAGGCCTTTGGTAATGTGGTGGTAAGGTGTGGGAAGAGGGAAAGTTTTATAGTCCTATAATTAGGTCTCAGTCTTTTAGTAAGTGGTACCTCTGTGTTGTGATCTTCACAAGTGCTTTTCGTGCCTGCGCCCCCTTAGGTGGTACAGGATGGCTAAAGGAGGCTGGAGTTGCATATTTCCCTTCTCCTAGGTTGGTTACACTCTGATATTACCCCAGTAGTTTAGGTTCTGCTAAAATTCTCTTGAGGTCAGGCCTTGTTAAGAATAGAATGCTCTGATGTATTTCAAAATGGTTACTTTCCCCCTCCCCCTGCTGGAAGCAGGAGGGAATTTTTCTCTGACATTCACTGAGAACTTGGTAGAGCTCCTGGCGGTAGAACTCACAAAAGTGTCAGGCCCTTCTGAAGTTTTTAACTCTAAGACTTGTCCATGTTGAGACAACAACTGGCAGTTTGTCAGTTACAGTTCAGGTTTTTCTACTCTGTACTGCTTCCCAGGGAAGTTTCTCTTCATGGGTTTCTGCTCTAGTAAGTTGTGATTTTCTGTTTCTACCTGTCTGTCTCTCCAATTTGGGGGGAAGCAGTTTGCCCTATGTTCTCATTTCTCTAATGAATCTAAGAAGAGTTGCTGATTTTTCAGTTTGTTCAGATTTTTATTTGTTAGGGTGGAATAATGACTTCCAATCTCTCTACCTGACAGAATGGAAACTAGAAGTCTCCAAAAGTTTATATAATTAAATGTAGATTATTCACATCTAATGCTCTTTTGTGGTGCTGATATTTCTAGTTTTACCAGACTTTAGCATTTTAGAGAATATGGCAAAGAATTCCCTGTGTTCCATGCAGAGGGAATAGCATGACTAGCACTGTCTGCATAATTAAGCCAACTCATATTTTCTGAATGCCTATATGTATCAGGCATGATTCTAGGTACTTTGACATATATTATCTCATTTAATTTCTATGTAACTCTCCATTTTTACATGAGAAGGACATCGGTTGAGGGAAGTTATGCTATTGTTTTCTATTAAGTTATGCTATTGGTGGATGACAGAGTCAGGTATGAACTTGGTCTTTTTGACTTATGTTATTCCCAATTGATAATCATTCTTCTCATCTGAGTATAATTTCTTTTTTAAAAAATTTTTAAAATTTAATTTAATTTATTTTTTTATACAGCAGGTTCTTATTAGTTATCCATTTTATACACATCAGTGTATACATGTCAATCCCAACCTCCCAATTCATCACACCACCACCCCGACCCGCTGCCGTTTTCCGCTCTTGGTGTTCATACGTTTTTTCTCTACTTCTGTGTCTCAAATTTCTGCTCTGCAAACTGGTTCATCTGTACCATTTTCTAGGTTCCACATGTATACGTTAATATATGATATTTGTTTTTCTCTTTCTGACTTACTTCACTCTGTATGACAGTCTCTAGATGCATCCACGTCTCTACAAATGACCCAATTTCTTTCCTTTTTATGGCTGAGTAATATTCCATTACATATATTTACCACAACTTCTTTATCCATTCGTCTGTCGATGGGCATTTAGGTTGCTTCCATGACCTGGCTATTGTAAATGGTGCTGCAATGAATATTGGGGTGCATGTGTCTTTTTGAATTATGGTTTTCTCTGGGTATATGCCCAGTAGTGGGATTGCTGGGTCATATGGTAATTCTGTTTTTAGTTTTTTAGGGAACCTCCATACTGTTCTCCATAGTGGCTGTATCAATTTACATTCCCACCAACAGTGCAAGAGGGTTCCCTTTTTTCCACACCCTCTCCAGCATTTGTTGTTTGTAGATTTTCTGGTGATGCCCATTCTCACTGGTGTGAGATGATACCTCATTGTAGTTTTGATTTGCATTTCTCTAATAATTAGTGATGTTGAGCAGCTTTTCATGTGCTTCTTGGCCATCTGTATGTCTTCTTTGGAGAAATGTCTATTTAGGTCTTCTGCCCATTTTTGGATTGGGTTGTTTGTTTTTTTAATATTGAGCTGCATGAGCTGTTTATATATTTTGGAGATTAATCCTTTGTCCGATGATTCGTTCGCAAATCTTTTCTCCCATTCTGAGGGTTGTCTTTTGGTCTTGTTTATGGTTTCCTTTGCTGTGCAAAAGCTTTTAAGTTTCATTAGGTCCCATTTGTTTATTTTTGTTTTTATTTCCATTATCTAGGAGGTGGGTCAAAAAAGATCTTGCTGTGATTTATGTCAAAGAGTGTTCTTCCTATGTTTTCCTCTAAGAGTTTTATAGTGCCAGGTCTTACGTTTACGTCTCTAATCCATTTTGAGTTTATTTTTGTGTATGGTGTTAGGGAGTGTTCTAATTTCATTCTTTTACATGTAGCTGTCCAGTTTTCCCAGCACCACTTATTGAAGAGACTGTCTTTTCTCCATTGTATATCCTTGCCTCCTTTGTCATAGATAAGTTGACCATAGGTGCGTGGGTTTATCTCTGGGCTTTCTATCTCGTTCCATTGATCTATGTTTCTGTTTTGTGCCAGTACCATATTGTCTTGATTACTGTAGCTTTGTAGTATAGTCTGAAGTCAGGGAGTCTGATTCCTCCAGCTCCGTTTTTTCCCCTCAAGACTGCTTTGGCTATTCGGGGTCTTCTGTGTCTCCATACAAATTTTAAGATTTTTTGTTCTAGTTCTGTAAAACATGCCATTGGTAATCTGATAGGGATTGCATTGAATCTGTAGATTGCTTTGGGTAGTATAGTCATTTTCACAATATTGATTCTTCCAATCCAAGAACATGGATATCTCTCCATCTGTTGGCATCATCTTTAATTTC
Organism: Eubalaena glacialis; assembly: GCF_028564815.1. Taxonomy (NCBI): domain Eukaryota; kingdom Metazoa; phylum Chordata; class Mammalia; order Artiodactyla; family Balaenidae; genus Eubalaena; species Eubalaena glacialis. The sequence continues at coordinate 72,461,389 of NC_083724.1, forward strand.
TTTCATCAGTGTCTTATAGTTTTCTGCATACAGGTCTTTTGTCTCCCTAGGTAGGTTTATTCCTAGGTATTTTTTTCTTTTTGTTGCATTGGTAAATGGGAGTGTTTCCTTAATTTCTCTTTCAGATTTTTCATCATTCGTGTATAAGAATGCAAGATATTTGTGTGCATTAATTTTGTATTCTGCAACTTTACCAAATTCATTGATTAGCTCTAGTGGTTTTCTGGTGGCATCTTTAGGATTCTCTATATATAGTATCATGTCATCTGCAAGCAGTGACAGTTTTATTTCTTCTTTTCCAATTTGGATTCCTTTTATTTCTTTTTCTTCTCTGATTGCCGTGGATTGGACTTCCAAAACTATGTTGAATAATAGTGGTGAGAGTGGACATCCTTGTCTTGTTCCTGATCTTAGAGGAAATGCTTCCAGTTTTTCACCATTGAGAATGATGTTTGCTGTGTGTTTGTTATATATGGCCTTTATTATGTTGAAGTAGGTTCCCTCTATGCCCACTTTCTGGAGGGTTTTTATCATAAATCAGTGTTGAATTTTGTCAAAAGCTTTTTCTGCATCTATTGAGATGATCGTATGGTTTTTATTCTTCAATTTGCTAATATGGTGTATCACATTGATGATTTGCGTATACTGAAGAATCCTTGCATCCCTGGGATAAATTCCATTTGATCATGGTGTATGATCCTTTTAATGTGTTGTTGGATTCTGTTTGCTAGTATTTTGTTGAGGAGTTTTGCATCTATATTCATCAGTGATATTGGTCTGTAATTCTCTTTTTTTGTAGTATCTTTGTCTGGTTTTAGTATCAGGGTGATGGTGGTCTCATAGAATGAGTTTGGGAGTGTTCCTCCCTCTGCAATTTTTTGGAAGAGTTTGAGAAGGAAGGGTGTTAGCTCTTCTCTAAATGTTTGATAGAATTCACCTGTGAAGCCATCTGGTCCTGGACTTTTGTTTGTTGGAAGATTTTTAATCACAGGTTCAATTTCATTACCTGTGATTGGTCTGTTCATATTTTCTGTTTCTTCCTGGTTCAGTCTTGGAAGGTTATAACTTTCTAAGAGTTTGTCCATTTCTTCCAGGTTGTCCATTTTATTGGGATAGAGTTGCTTGTAGTAGTCTGTTAGGATGCTTTGCATTTCTGTGGTGTCTGTTGTAACTTCTCCTTTTTCAGTTCTAATTTTATTGATTTGAGTCGTCTCCCTCTTTGTCTTGATGGGTCTGGCTAATGGTTTATCAATTTTGTTTATCTTCTCAAGGAACTAGCTTTTAGTTTTATTGATCTCTGTTATTTTCTTTGTTTCTATGTCATTTATTTCTGCTCTGATCTTTATGATTTCTTCCCTTCTGCTAACTTTGGGTTTTGTTTGTTCTTCTTTCTCTAGTTCCTTTAGGTGTAATGTTAGATTGTTTATTTGAGATTTTTCTTGTCTCTTGAGGCTTGTACAGCTATAATCTTCCCTCTTAGAACTGCTTTTGGTGCATCCCATAGGTTTTAGATCATCGTGTTTTCATTGTCATTTGTCTCTAGGTATTTTTTGATTTCCTCTTTGATTTCTTCAGTGATTGCTTGGTTATTTAGTAATGTATTGTTTAGCCTCCATCTGTTTGTGTTTTTTACGTTTCTTTCCCTGTAATCGATTTCTAATCTCATAGCGTTGTGGTCAGAAAAGATGCTTGATATGATTTCAATTTTCTTAACTTTACTGAGGCTTGATTTGTGAGCCAAGATGTGATCTATCCTGGAGAATGTTCTGTGTGCACTTGAGAAGAAAGTGTAATCTGCTGTTTTTGGATGGAATGTCCTATAAATAACAGTTAAATCTATCTGGTCTATTGTGTCATTTAAAGCTTGTGTTTCCTTATTAATTTTCTGTTTGGATGATCTGTCCATTGGTGTAAGTGAGGTGTTAAAGTCCCCCACTATTATTGTGTTACTGTCGATTTCCTCTTTTATAGCTGTTAGCAGTTGCCTTATGTATTGAGGTGCTCCTATGTTGGGTGCATATATATTTATAATTGTTATATCTTCTTCTTGGATTGATCCCTTGATCATTATGTAGTGTCCTTCCTTGTCTCTTGTAACATTCTTTATTTTAAAGTCTATTTTATCTGATATGAGTATTGCTACTCCAGCTTTCTTTTGATTTCCATTTGCATGGAATATCTATATCCATCCCCTCACTTTCAGTCTGTATGTGTCCCTAGGTCTGAAGTCGGTCTCTTGTAGACAGCATATATATGGGTCTTGTTTTTGTATCCATTTAGCAAGCCTGTGTGTTTTGGTTGGAGCATTTAATCCATTCACATTTAAGGTAATTATCAGTATGTATGTTCCTATTACCATTTTCCTAATTGTTTTGGGTTTGTTTTTGTAGGTCGTTTTCTTCTCTTGTGTTTCCCACTTAGAGAAGTTCCTTTAGCATTTGTTGTAGAGCTGGTTTGGTGGTGCTGAATTCTCTTAGCTTTTGCTTGTCTGTAAAGCTTTTAATTTCTCCATCGAATCTGAATCAGATCCTTGCTGGGTACAGTAATTTTGGTTGTAGGTTCTTCCCTTTCATCACTTTAAGTATATCATGCCACTCCCTTCTGGCTTGTAGAGTTTCTGCTGAGAAATCAGCTGCCAACCTTATGGGAGTTCCCTTGTATGTTATTTGTCATTTTTCCCATGCTGCTTTCAATAATTTTTCTTTGTTTTTAATTTTTGCCAGTTTGATTACTATGTGTCTTGGCGTGTTTCTCCTTGGGTTTATCCTGTATGGGACTCTCTGCGCTTCCTGGACTTGGGTGGCTATTTCCTTTCCCATGTTAGGGAAGTTTATGACTATAATGTCTTCAAATATTTTCTCAGGTCCTTTCTCTCTCTCTTCTGTTCTAGGACCCCTATAATGCGAATGTTGTTGCATTTAATGTTGTCCCAGAGGTCTCTTAGGCTGTCTTCATCTTCATTTCTTTTCATTCTTTTTTCATTATTTTGTTCCACAGCAGTGAATTCCACCATTCTGTCTTCCAGGTCACTTATCCATTCTTCTGCCTCAGTTATTCTGCTACTGATTCCTTCCAGTGTATTTTTCATTTCAGTTACTGTATGGTTCATCTCTGTTTGTTTGTTCTTTAATTTTTCTAGATCTTTGTTAAACATTTGTTGCATCTTCTCGATCTTTGCCTCCATTGTTTTTCCGAGGTCCTGGATCATCTTCACTATCATTATTCTGAATTCTTTTTATGGAGGATTGCCTATCTCCATTTCATTTAGTTATTTTCCTGGGGTTTTATCTTGTTCCTTCATCTGGTACATAGCCCTCTGTCTTTTCATCTTGTTTGTCTTTCTGCGAATGTCATTTTTGTTCCACAGGCTGCAGGATTGTACTTCTTCTTTCTTCTGCTGTCTGCCCTCTGGTGGATGAGGCTATCTGATAGGCTTGTGGAAGTTTCCTGATGGGAGGAACTGGTGGTTGGTAGAGCTGGCTGTTGCTCTGGTGGGTAGAGCTCAGTAAAACTTTAATCCACTTGTCTGCTTTGGGTGTGGATGAGTTCCCTCCCTGTTGGTTGTTTGGCCTGAGGTGACCCAACACTGGAGCCTACCTGGGCTCTTTGGTGAGGCTAATGACAGATTCTGGGAGGGCTCACGCCAAGGAGTACTTCCCAGCACTTCTGCTGCCAGTGCCCTTGTTCTCACGGTGAGGCACGGCCACCTCCCGCCTCTGCAGGAAACCCTCCAACACTGGGAGGTAGGTCTGGTTCAGCCTCCTATGGGGTCACTGTCCCTTCCCCTGGGTCCCAATGCGCACACTACTTTGTGTGTGCCCTCCAAGAGTGGAGTCTCTGTTTCCCCCAGTCCTGTCGAAGTCCTGCAATCAAATCCTGCTAGCCTTCCAAGTCTGATTCTCTAGGAATTGCTCCTCCCATTGCCGGACCCCCAGGTTCAGAAGCCTGACGTGGGGCTCAGAACCTTCATTCCAGTGCATGCACTTCTGTGGTATAAGTGTTCTCCAGTTTGTGAGTCACCCACCCAACAGTTATGGGATTTGATTTTATTGTGATTGCCCCTCTCCTACTGTCTCATTGTGGCTTCTGCTTTGTCTTTGCATGTTGGGTATCTTTTCTGGTGAGTTCCAGTGTCTTCTTGTCGATGATTGTTCAGCAGTTAGTTGTGATCTGGTGTTCTTGAAAGAGGGAGTGAGAGCATGTCCTTCTACTCTGCCACCTTGAACCAATCTCTCTCTTTCTTTTTCATTTGCTAAAATAGTCACAGTTGTCTTTGGCTTTCCAGAGGTAAAAGGATTATCCTGACAAGCTTAAGTATAATGAGAAGAAAAAGAAGATTATCACAAAATTCCGACATCTTGTCGTGATTATTAGAATGAGGAATTATAAGGCTACTAAAAATAAGTAGTAAATATTATTTCTCTAAAATTGTGATATTAATGGTCCATGCACCTTGAGACACAACTCTCAATATTATTCTACACTCACTGATCCCTAATTAATCTACCTCCCCTGCCTCTCTTTATTTTCTTAAATTACTGAAGGATAAATTACTATATTTTTATTTTTGATTGATATTCTTTCTGTTCTGTATATCTCATGTGGATGCTCAGAAATTATAAGTTAAAGATAGTTTTAGTGTGAGGAGGTTACAAGAGCTCAGATGGAAAGTAGGAAAGAGAATGTAATCCTCAGTCAATGTACTTTTATGGCCTTGTAAATGTTATAGTCCTTCCAAAATTGTCGCCAGGTTGTTCCTGAGTTGTCACTTGCCTTTACTGCCTGATGAAAAGTGTGACCTAGATAATATTTCTTGAAAGTCGCTATAACTCCCTGGTCCATAGGTTGGATGAACAATGTAGTATTTGGTGGCAGATGCACTACTTTGCTGTTGTTGAAAGTCGTCCATGAATGGGGGGGTGGCCCGGAGCATTGTCTCGCAGCAAAAAAAATGTTAAATGGGACGTCCTTCTCCAAGCAATATTTCTCTACCTCCGGGATAAAGTGGTGGCAAAAAGAGTCCTGGAAAATGGCCTGTGTAACCCAGGCTTTTGGGTTACTCTTCTACATAGCAGGAAGAGAGCCCTTGGCTATGTTTTTGTTTGTTTGTTTGTTTGTTTTAAAATTTTATTTATTTATTTATTTTTGGCTGTGTTGGGTCTTCGTTTCTGTGCGTGGGCTTTCTCTAGTTGCGGCGAGCGGGGGCCACTCTTCATCGCGGTGCGCGGGCCTCTCACTGTCGCGGCCTCTCTTGTTGCAGAGCACAAGCTCCAGATGTGCAGGCTCAGTAGTTGTGGCTCACGGGCTCAGTTGCTCTGCGGCATGTGGGAACTTCCCAGACCAGGGCTTGAACCCGTGTCCCCTGCATTGGCAGGCAGATTCTCAACCACTGCACCACCAGGGAAGCCCCACCCTTGGCTATGTTTTTAAGGGCTCTTGGGTTCTATGAATGATAAACTAAGAGAGCTTCAGCTTTGTATGGCTATAAGCATTGCCACCAAACAGCAGAGTTAGCCTATCCTTTGCTGCTTTATAGCCTGGCGTCAACTTTTCCTCCTTACTGATGTAACTTCAGTCTGGCATCCTCTTCCAGTACAGTCCTGTCTCATCCATATTAAAAACCTGCTTGGGTAAATGCGCACCTTCATCAATAATTTCTCAAAGCGTTTCAGGAAATTCCTGGGTAGCTACTGTATCTGCACTTGCTGCCTCGCCACTTACTTTTTTTTTTTTTTTTTTTTAATTTTTATTTATTTATTTATGGCTGTGTTGGTCTTCGTTTCTGTGCGAGGGCTTTCTCTAGTTGCGGTGAGTGGGGGCCACTCTTCATCGCGGTGCGCGGGCCTCTCATTATCGCGGCCTCTCTTGTTGCGGAGCACAGGCTGCAGACGCGCAGGCTCAGTAATTGTGGCTCACGGGCCTAGTTGCTCCGCGGCATGTGGGATCTTCCCAGACCAGGGCTCGAACCCGTGTCCCGTGCATTGGCAGGCAGATTCTCAACCACTGCGCCACCAAGGAAGCCCTCGCCACTTACTTTTATGTTGTGAAGTTTGGCTCTAGCCTTGAACTGATGAAACCAGCCATGGCTGGCATTAAAAGATGTGTCCTCTGATTCTTCCCTGTGTTTCTTCTTCAAGTCGTCTTAAAGGCTTTTAGATTTCTCTTGAATCAGCATTAAGCTGAGTGGAGCTTGACGCTGATACTGATCCTGCATCCACACACTGAGAAGTTTCTCCATCTCCTCCATCACTTTTCCACACTTCTTCGATATTATTGTTGACATCATTGGCACAGCAGACTTCACATGTTCTATGATCTTGTCCTTGTTCTTTAGAGTCTTGCTGATGGTTGAATGATTCATGTTATAAGAACGAGTGACGTCTGTTAGGTGAGCTGACGCGGGTTGTGAAAGAACTCACCCTTAACCCTTAAGTTGCCTTCCTTCCTCGCCAATGACCTTAAGTAAGTAAGGTGGTATAGTAGAAAGAGCATGAACTTTCGTATAAGGCAAATCTGGATTTATGTATCAACTTTGTACATCTGTTATTTCAAAATAGCAGGCATGGTAACTATCTCACAGGAATGTTATAGGGATTAAATAAGATGCTATAAGTAAACTACCTAACATGGTTATTGGCATAAAATAGATACTTGATGAATGTTAATTAAATAAATTAATGAAAATTTATATAAAAATTAAGGCAGTCATCTTAAGCAGGGTGAAGCGTTAAAGAGCAATGTAAAAAATACCTGCATCGTGGTCTCTGTAGTGAAATGAACTGTTTTTCATAGTCCCCTAAAATGATCCCATATGCCCGGGAGACCTGTCATACCATGATCCCTTCCAGGCCTTTTCCATTTCTCTAATACATGTTTATTGATTATCTATTCAGTGATCAAGACACTGAGAACAACAGTGGGAAACAAAACTGCCCTATTTCCCATCCTTATGGGAGGAGATAGGCATTAAATAATTATAATCACACAGATGAACTATAACAGGTTTGTATGTGAAAAAGGAAGAACAGAGGAATGAGCAAATAAGATTGAGAAGAAGTAGAGAAGTAGGAGGAAAAATAGGAAGTTATGGTGTTATGGAAGTCAAGAGAAGAGAATTTTTAGTACATGTAACTGTGTTGAATATTGCTGAGAGGTCAAGCAGGTGAATAATGGAAAGAGTCCTTGACCTGGCAGCATAGGAGTCATTAGTGACCTTACTAAATGTTGTTGGTGGACAGAGGGAATAAAGACCTGTTTGATGTGACTAGGGACTTAATACTAGATGAGGAAGTGAAGGCAAATGTCAGACTGTTTCTGAGATTTGGCTGTGAAAGAGAGAGTAAGAAGGAATGGTGTATTAAGAGGGGTGAAAAAGGACTTTGCAAGATAGCAGATACGTGAGTATATTGGTGGCTTATGGCATGAGACCAGTCAGGAGTAAGAGACTAAAGAGATAGTGTGAAGAGAGGGGATATCTGCTTTTCCCTAATCAGAATCTCTCCTCTTGCTTTCCATCCCAAATCAAATTTCTAATATCCATATCTCAGTTGAGAATCTGACAGTCTCAAACTACTGACAAAGAGACATGTCTCTTCATCTGAATAGTGTGTGAAGCTTGATAAACTTCATTTCACTGAAAAGGAGAGCAGATACTTGAAATCGGGCAGAAACTTCCCTCAGCTAAAATAAAGTTGGACATATATTTTAAAATACACAAGCTTAAATAATTTTGGGGTAGGTAGTATCTAAAACTCATTCCACTCAATTGAGTTTTAAAAAATTTTTACAGATACAGGAAATATTGAGAGAACCCCGGAGAAGCTTGGAATTTTGAAAACTATAGAACCTTACTTCACCTGTTTTAGGATTTCAAATGATAGAAGCCCTTACTGATAATAATATGGATTTTGCCTTTAGACTTGATAAGGCTTGTGCTGCTGAATTCATTATTGATTCATGAAGACTTGAATGGTCTCTGAGATGTTTAACACTTGCAGTGTGGTGACTACCAAGTAGGGAAAACATATTTGTTTTGTTCCCTTAGTTATTAAACATTTTTCAATTCAGTGAGAATTCTGAAGATGCTATAAGAAGAAAATGAATTCAAGAATATGAATTATTATTATTGAACCAAAATGGCTGGAGGTGTTACTTTTTTTGGCCTTATTTTCTCATCCTGTTTCAGAACATTGTTAAAACATGAATATAGACATTATGAATTGTAATCTATCAATAGAGAAAACTAATCAACACCAAGGTCACGAACTCTAAAGATTCTATAGTACTGCGATCATTTCCTCCCGTAGTGGACTTTAGACACTTCAGAGACTTGGTCTCAGTTTTGCAGATTTGTTTTATGAATCAGGAGGTTTTATATTGATATTAGCATAGAACCATAGAATTTTAAACTAGTAAGAGACTAGTAATCCTTTATGGCGCTCAGTCTAACCGGGGGGTTGAAATGCTATGTAAAATTGTGTTCACATGTGCATATATTTCAGATTCTCATAGACTTTATCCAATTCTTAAAGTAACTGACAGAAAAAAAAAAAGCATCTAAAACTACATTTTATAGAGGAGAAAACCATTGCCTTGGGAACCAAGGCCTTTTCCCAAATCACACAAAATTTTAGTGGGAGCAATTTGTATTATGGCGTTCATTTCATTCTGAAGTCCATAAAATCAAACTAGGGATACTGAGACTTTTTTTTTTTTACTGTTAAAGTCATTTATCAGGCTCATTGTGTCTGCTGCATGGCTTTACTGTACTATTTGGGTGCTTTGGCAGAGCTTTAAATTTTTTTTAATGAGAAAAATTCAGAAAGTAAGGGGAGATAGATATCTTTGCCTTACTGGGAAAAATAAACAAACAGCTATTAAAATGAAGTTTATCAAATTAGATGCTGAGAGGAAAGGTACATTAGCATTTTGCATTGCACTAACCCCAAGCTAACATGATCAGTTCAAACCTGAGAAGTGGAATGTGTCCACTCCTTTTCTGTTTTTCTGTTTCAGAAGTGAACAGACATCTCGATAGAGCCCAGCTGCAATTTCCATTGACTTAATGAATTTCTTAGTGCACCCCATTGTGCCTCAGTATTAGAGAAACATATGGCACATTTAACTCTTAACTATGGATTTATCTGACTTTTTATTGTGTATTTTCCACCTGTGACTCTATAGATTCTTTAAGAAATCACATATATATGTATATATATATATGATAATATGATTCTATAATACATGCCAGTTGTGCTATTCAAATGGATATATGAATGAAATAGCTTTTTCTTCTTAAATGTTGCCAATAACTGTATGTTCTAGAAGAAAAAAACTGAAAACAACATAAAACCCCTCATTTTAAAGCAATTGTGAATGTTTAAGACTTTTTTTTTTAACATCTTTATTGGAGTGTAATTGCTTTACAATGGTGTGTTAGTTTCTGCTTTATAACAAAGTGAATCAGCTATACATATACATATATCCCCATATCTCCTCCCTCTTGCATCTCCCTCCCACCCTCCCTATCCCACCCCTCTAGGTGGTCACAAAGCACCAAGCTGATCTCCCTGTGCTATGCGGCTGCTTCCTACTAGCTATCTATTTTACATTTGGTAGTATATATAAGTCCATGCCACTCTCTCACTTCGTCCCAGCTTACGCTTCCCCCTGTGTCCTCAAGTCCATTCTCTACGTCTGCGTCTTTATTCCTGTCTAGACGTTTTTTTAAAGTAATAAAAATGTAGAAAAAGGTACAACAAAAAGGTTTAAAATCAATAACTTGATCAACTAGGCAGGATATCATGAAATAATTGCATAAATGGCCTAAAAAACATGGGCATTCTTACAAAGCTATTGGGTCAATAAAAGATGTCTTAAGAACAGAAATGCAGTCAGTCTGGGATTCAGGAAAAATGGGAGGAGAACATGAATAAATAGATAGGTTTCTTTATTTTTATTCTGATAATGATTTTCCTGAACCTCATTTGACAATGAATCTCAAGTTACAAGTCTTCGTGTAAATCTTAATACACCATTATAGATGACTAATTAAAGTAAAGCTTAACATGAGAATTAAGTCATTCCCTGGGGCCACCCGAAAGAGCCCAATGTTAACTGCATATGGCACTGGGTTTTGATGTGCAGCTATTATTTTCCAAGCTTTGACTTTGAAGACATTGATCAAAAACTGCCACCTCCTACCATGCACAATAACTCTGTCAGAGGCCTGACAACACCTCATAACAACCACCTTATGCTCACAAAGACATGAATTTCAAAACCAAAAGATGTGAATGGCTAGGAGCCAGGGAGGAACTGATTTACCAAATTTACCTCTTATTTAGAATCCTTATTGTGAATGGAAGCCATTTTCTTACTCACACTGCTTTTTAATTGGAACACTTCTAATGAAAGCTCCAGAAGACAGACTCTGGCACAGGAAAAGATAGAAGAGCAAAAAGCAGACATGTATAACATCTTTCAAAGTTAATTTCATCATATTTTATAACAATAATGAACAAAAAACTATTTTCTAGATCCTGCGGCAATTCCTCATGAATAAATTGGGATTTGAGGATATTTGAGGAATTGACTTACGTATCTTGTTTGTGTTCAGTCATTGGAATACAGTAGGAACTAACTCATTAAAATGTATCCTTTTTGTTAAGTTAACTATTTTCCTTTCCAAAAAGGGCACATATGAACTTCTCTTTTGTCAATTTTTATTTTATGAAACCTTTAACTATTTTTTTTTCTAATGCTGAATGGCAAGGTCTCACAATAGTTACCTTGAGAGGAAAAGATCATCTTTGAATAGAATGTCAGGTTTTGACAGGAGTAGAAGTTAGTATCTAATCTGACTTTAGTGGTGCTTGAAAATAAAAGGAAAACATGTTTCAAATTTCTAATGGTATAAATAAATAATAGCAAAAATTTTTGCCTTGATTTCTGTCTTATTGTTATTTACGTGGTAGGATGTGAGAAAGAAAGGGGAAAACAATAAAAATTCCATCATTAAACTTTACTAAAAGAAGATATGTAAACTATGGAATTTTGAATTTCTCTTTTTAATGTCATACCTTTTTTTTTAAATGGAACTGTTGTTAACTGAAAGAATAGTTGCATTTTCAAGATTGCTTATGACTTAGCCAGTAAGCGCCTCTTCTGAGTAACTGTATTACGAACAACTCTACCTAACAGGTTGCTTTGTGAGTCTCTATTACAGTGGAAGCTAGCCTGACTTCTGGGGAGAAGCATGAGTTTAAAGGAGTCTGAATATTAGAGTATTTTGAGGACTTATTCTTTTTAAAACTATAATTTTCTCGTTTGTAAAACCAGGATAATATAATTGGCCTCAATAGGCTGATCATGAGAATTAAATGACATAATATATATAGGGCCTGAGCATAGTGCATAACACACAATAACCAGCTCTTAAAGGGTAGCTATAATAATAAGAGAGATGTTCTTCATATACCAAGATCCTTTAAGGTGGTAGAATTTTATGAAGACTTATTGATTAATGACTTGTTCTAATTAACTTAACAAGGATGCAATTTTTAATTCAACTTCTTACTAAAATGCTTTACCATTTAATATGTGCTATTCATTCTTTTATGATCTTTAACAGCCACGTAAAGGACTTTCACATACTTTCTGAGTGAAACTGTATTGCTGTCTGTTTAAAGACTGAATTCTGAGGAAATGTTTCCACATACATTAATTTATGAAGGTGGATTCTATTCAGTGTAAGACAAGTCACAAAGCTTATCTCAGTGCCTGAGCATGAATTTCCTTTAAATATCCTGTGAGTTAAAAAACAAGAGTTTCATAAGTTCTGAGCCCTATTTACACAGTAGGCTTAGATCTATTAGAGTAAACTAAATAAAGAGCATAGCTTTTGAACATGTGCTTATTCAATTAACCACAATGGCACCAACGTTTCTTGTTACAGTCTTTCAGTCAATGGCACTCCTTTATAAAGAATTGTTTAAATAGCAAGTTCACAAAAGGCCATGTAATTTACTCAAAGAACCATCAGGGTATGTTACAATGATTGGAACTTTTGCAATGTTTTGCTTCAGTTCCCCCCAGTCATACTCAACCAGAGATTTGCAAAGTGGTAACTATCTTTCTATGAACTGAAACCTTGTATAATTATTTTCCTAATGGAACTCTGGGTTATCACTGTTATTTCCGGAGAAAGCAGCATCAATTTCCTAGTTAAAAAAACCACTACCATTAAAAGAAAAAAATACATGGGATAATGATGAAATGAACTGCATATTAGAATTCAAATTCATATGACCTCTTCAGGAAAAAAGTTAGTAGCGTAAGTCAAAAGTTTAAAAAATATCCATAACCTTTAATTATGTACTTTTATTTATAGAAATTTATTCTAAAGAGATAATTTGTAATTTAGAAAACATTTTCAGGCTCACATATTCATCCCCTTCTTACTTAAAATGGAAAAAATGACACATTATAAATATCCTTTATTAGAAGAATTAAGTAATTATTGTATGACTAAATAATGGAAAATTATATGGCTATTAGAGATGATGTTTGCAAAAGCTATTTAAAATGGAAAATGTATCAATATTAAATTAAAAGTGTTATGTATACAATATTATCATAACCTTTTTGTATGAAGAAAAAAGATTACAAGCAAATGCACTGACACGTTATTTCATCACATTCATAAGCAATTATGTGTTCTTAGATCTAAACATTTTGAAAAACATTGGAATACAGTTACAGTGGCATGAAAGTATAACTGTAGAGTTTCATAAGACTTTTTCTTTAAGAAAAAAAGTCAGAATACCTTATTTAATATTAAGCAAAAGTACAGAAAACAAAGGAAACAATAAACCATACTTAAAAAGAAATTACACTCCAGCCTATATAAACACCATGGAGCTAAAACTGGAAAAGATTCCTTCTTAGTGCACTGGAAATAGTTTTCAAAAATTTCAGAGTACAAAGGAAAAGTAATGTGATATTAGTGCCTTTTCAGCCAACCGACAAATAAGTCTTGTGGCATCCATTCTTTATTTATTTTCAAAGATATATTGAGTGTTTACTATGCTGGGCATATAGAAATGGATATAGAAAAAAAAAAAAGGTACTTCTCTGTTCCCTGTCTTTGTTCGTTTCTTGAGTTCTTCATTACAGGTAAGCATCCTCAACTGGTATGAAAAGGGTCATAAAGCAATAAAAGAAAACAGTTCTACTCACTTTTATAGTCCTTGTCCCCTTGATAGTGGGGGGACAATGTGTATGATCTCCAACTGGCTTCTTGCTATCTTAGACCAAGGGATTAGAGATGATGTCCTCCAAGGAAGTCCTGTTTCCTAAGATGTACAGTGCTGTGGGGAGTTACAGCTCTGGGGCAATGAATTATATCTCTCCCCAGCTGTAGGGTATTCTCAGAAGGGAGCCTTTACTGGTAGATATTGGTTTTGGGGGGAGTGACATTTCTTGGCCAATTACTTATATCACCAAATATGTTCATCGTTTCTCCAACAATACTCCAGGAAAGACTGTGTCCCAGAAGAGGCCTATTTTTTCCCAGATCCGGGATGCCTAGCCATTTGATGGGCCATAGTCCAAGGGCTGAAATTTGTCACTCTGCAGGCTGTGGCCTCTCAATCATGATAACACTCAATTGCCTTTTGAAGAGCCCTGGAGAAAGAGAAGTTCAGTTCAAACTTCCCCTCAAAACCGGCAAAAAATATTAGCATACCAGCATGGTTCTGGGAAGCCTTGGAGCAGATGGGCTATATAAGGTGTGCTCACATATATTCTGAAGCCGTGAAGTGAAGTGCATATGTTTATGTACAAAAGAATAAGCAATTTAGAGCCTTTTCTTCCAAATCCCCAGTCTTCTTGCCAGGACAAGCTAAGCATGTCCTCTTTAACTTTCCTTTACCACACGCTAGCACAAGATATTCTACCAGGAGGAGAGATGCTTTGACTGAGGCCTTAGTGGAGGTAGTGATGATGTTCTTTAGAGATCAAGAACATTAATGAAAAATAACTTCAGACTAGACTTGGCAAATGAAATGACTCACAGACTTGGAAATATCCTTGTATATGACTTAATGTTTTCAGTTGCCAGTGGGAAAAGTGAAGCTGAGAGAATAAGTGTCTTGCCTAAGATCTTTATAGCTTAGTAAAAAGCTAAGAGCCAGGCCTATTTTTCAGTTGCTGATTCACACTTCCACATCTCTGTGCGGAGTGGTTGGTGTGGTGAACCAACGAAAAATGGCAGTTGACTATAAGAGTTTAAAATGAACAAGGAATTGGAATAAAAATGAATAATAATTAAAAAAGGAGATGCATACATGTTTTTGAGCTTGGGAGAAATTCTGTAAGCTTCCCTTCCTTCCTTCTGATATGTTCTACGTTTCCCATTTATCAGACTAGTCTTTTTTTCTCTTACTTTCTTTAGAATAAATTTGTAAATGACATATTTGTGATACTTGTATACAGTTTAATTAAAAATGATGTTTCTTCTTATCACTTTTTCACTTGATGAAACTGTTGCCATTGCTAAATTACAGCTGTTAACATCTTCTTAGTGATTTATAAGAATAGTCACAGTACTAAGTTGCTGTTAGATGTGGTAAAAAGGGGGAAAAAAAGTATACATAATTTAAGAAAAAGAGCACAAAGTACTATTATGAGAGGAGAAGAGGTCAGGCTTTCCAGTGTGTTTGAGAAGAAATACAAGTTTTTAAAATCATTGCTTTAGCTTTGGGTGATAAGATTAGGATTATCTTTGCTCAGAATGCTGTTCTATGCCATTCTTCTTCCAGAGGTAACAAGGAGCTTTATTTTTTAATAACAGCTTTATCAGAGTATAATTGAGGTACAATAAACTGCACATATTTAATATACACAATTGGTAAATTTTGATGTATGTATACACAAGTAAAGCGACTACCATGATGAAAATAATTAACATATTTGTCATCTCCACAAGTTTTCTTTTGGTCCTTTGTAAAGCCTCTTGCCCATCTTTCACTGCCCCTCCACAGCCTGTTCACAGGAGCTGCTGATGTGCTGACTGTCACTCTAGATCTCTAGGATTTTATATAAATTACATAGTATATACTCATTTTGTCTTTTTTTCTCTCAGAATAATTATTTTTAGATTCATTCGTGTCATAGCATATATCAATGTACTTTTGTTTGTTCCATTACATGATTATACCAACTGTTGATGGGCATTTGGGCTTTTCCAGTTTCCTGCTATGTGAATAAAGCTAATATGAAATTTTGTGTTTTTTTATGGACATTAGCTTAATTTCTCTTGGGTTGATACCTAGGAGTGGAATGGAATGATGGGATCATATGATATGAACATGTTTTAACTTTTTAAGAAATTGTCAGCTGGTTTGCAAAGTGATTGTACTATTTTACATTCCCACCAGCAGTGTTTGAAAGTCCTAGCTCCTCCACATTCTCGTCAATACCTGATATGGTCCATCTTTCAAGTTTTAGCCATTCTAATAGATGTGTAGTGGTACTTCATGGTAAGTTTAATTTGTATTTTCTTAGTGACTAGTGGTGACATATTTGTTCAAATCATTAAAAATATTTGTTTTTTTCTTATGGAGTTTTGAAATTTCTTTATATATTGTATATACATGTCCTTTATCAGATATAGGTATTACAGCTATTTTCTCTCAGTCTAATAGTGTCTTTTGAAGAAGAAAAGTATTTAGTTTTGATAAAGTACAATTAATCAATTTGTTCTTTTCATGAATCATATTTTTGGTGGTGTATCTAAGAAATCTTTGCATAACCAGGGTCACAGAGGTGTTCTCCTGTGTTATATGGTTTTATGACTTATATTTAGGTCTGTGATTCATTTTGAGTCAATATTTATAAGTCACATGAGGTATGGATCAAAGTTAAATTTCTTTTTGCATACAGATGTTCAATTGTTCTAGCAAAATTTGCTGAGAAAATTCTCCACTGAATTGTCTTTGCACCTTTGTCTAAAATTAGTTGTCTATTATGGGTGAGTCTGTTTCTAAACTGTCTATTCTGTCACATTGGTTGATTTTTCTGTCTTTTCACCAGTAATGCACTGTTTTGATTATCATAATTTCATAATAATTCTTGAAATAAGATATTGTTAGCCTTGCAACTTTATTTATCCTTTTTTTTTTTTCAAGATGTTTTGGCTATGCCACATCTTTCCTTTGCATTTCCAAATGAGTTTTAGAGAGGGTTTGACAATTTCTACTAAAAAAGTCTGCTGGAATTTTGATTGAGGTTGAATTGATCTATAGATCAATTTAGGTAGAACTGTCTTATTAAGAATGTTGAGTCTTCTGACCCATGGAAATGTTCTCTCTCTCTATTTATTTCGATTTCCTTTATTTATTTATTTTTAAACATCTTTATTGAAGTATAATTGCTTTACAATGGTGTGTTAGCTTCTGCTTTATAACAAAGTGAATCAGTTATACATATACATATGTTCCCATATCTCTTCCCTCTTGCATCTCCCTCCCTCCCACCCTCCCTATCCCACCCCTCTAGGTGGTCACAAAGCACCGAGCTGATCTCCCTGCAGCTATGCGGCTGCTTCCCACTAGCTATCTATTTTACATTTGGTAGTATATATATGTCCATGACACTCTCTCACCCTGTCACATCTCACCCCTCCCCCTCCCCATATCCTCAAGTCCATTCTCTAGTAGGTCTGTGTCTTTATTCCCATCTTGCCACTAGGTTCTTCATGACCTTTTTTTTTTTCCTTAGATTCCATATATATGTGTTAGCATACTGTATTTCTTTTTCTCTTTCTGACTTACTTCACTCTGTATGACAGACTCTAACTCCATCCACCTCATTACAAACACCTCCATTTCATTTCTTTTTATGGCTGAGTAATATTCCATTGTATCTATGTGCCACATCTTCTTTATCCATTCATCCGATGATGGACACCTAGGTTGCTTCCATGTCCTGGCTATTGTAAACAGAGCTGCAATGAATATTTTGGTACATGACTCTTTCTGAATTATGGTTTTCTCAGGGTATATGCCCAGTAGTGGGATTGCTGGGTCGTATGGTAGTTCTATTTTTAGTTTTTTAAGGAACCTCCATACTGTTCTCCATAGTGGCTGTATCAGTTTACATTCCCACCAACAGTGCAAGAGTGTTCCCTTTTCTCCACACCCTCTCCAGCATTTATTGTTTGTAGATTTTTTGATGATGGCCATTCTGACCGGTGTGAGATGATACCTCATTGTAGTTTTGATCTGCATTTCTCTAATGATTAATGATGTTGAGCATTCTTTCATGTGTCTGTTGGCAATCTGTATATCTTCTTTGGAGAAATGTCTATTTAGGTCTTCTGCTCATTTTTGGATTGGGTTGTTCGTTTTTTTGTTATTGAGCTGCATGAGCTGCTTGTAAATCTTGGAGATTAATCCTTTGTCAGTTGCTTCATTTGCAAATATTTTCTCCCATTCTGAGGGTTGTCTTTTGGTCTTGTTTATGGTTTCCTTTGCTGTGCAAAAGCTTTTCAGTTTCATTAGGTCCCATTTGTTTATTTGTGTTTTTATTTCCATTTCTCTAGGAGCTGGGTCAAAAAGGATCTTGCTGTGATTTATGTCATAGAGTGTTCTGCCTATGTTTTCCTCTAAGAGTTTGATAGTGTCTGGCCTTACACTTAGGTCTTTAATCCATTTTGAGTTTATTTTTGTGTATGGTGTTAGGGAGTGTTCTAATTTCATACTTTTACATGTACCTGTCCAATTTTCCCAGCACCACTTATTGAAGAGGCTGTCTTTTCTCCACTGTATATGCTTGCCTCCTTTATCAAAGATAAGGTGACCATATGTGCGTGGGCTTATCTCTGGGCTTTCTATCCTGTTCCATTGATCTATATTTCTGTTTTTGTGCCAGTACCAAACTGTCTTGATTACTGTAGCTTTGTAATATAGTCTGAAGTCAGGGAGCCTGATTCCTCCAGCTCCATTTTTCGTTCTCAAGATTGCTTTGGCTATTCGGGGTCTTTTGTGTTTCCATACAAATTGTGAAATTTTTTGTTCTAGTTCTGTGAAAAATGCCAGTGGTAGTTTGATAGGGATTGCATTGAATCTGTAGATTGCTTTGGGTAGCAGAGTCATTTTCACAATGTTGATTCTTCCAATCCAAGAACATGGTATATCTCTCCATCTATTTGTATCATCTTTAATTTCTTTCATCAGTGTCCTATAATTTTCTGCATACAGATCTTTTGTCTCCTTAGGTAGGTTTATTCCCAGATATTTTATTCTTTTTGTTACAGTGGTAAACGGGAGTGTTTCCTTAATTTCACTTTCAGATTTTTCATCATTAGTATACAGGAATGCAAGAGATTTCTGTGCATTAATTTTGTATCCTGCTACTTTACCAAATTCATTGATGAGCTCTAGTAGTTTTCTGGTAGCATCTTTTGGATTCTCTATGTATAGTATCATGTCATCTGCAAACAGTGACAGCTTTACTTCTTCTTTTCCGATTTGGATTCCTTTAATTTCTTTTTCTTCTCTGATTGCTGTGGCTAACACTTCCAAAACTATGTTGAATAATAGTGGTGAGAGTGGGCAACCTTGTCTTGTTCCTGATCTTAGTGGAAATGGTTTCAGTTTTTCACCATTGAGGACAATGTTGGCTGTGGGTTTGTCATATACGGCCTTTATTATGTTGAGGAAAGTTCCCGCTATGCCTACTTTCTGCAGGACTTTTATCATAAATGGGTGTTGAATTTTGTCGAAAGCTTTCTCTGCATCTATTGAGATGATCATATGGTTTTTCTCCTTCAATTTGTTAATATGATGTATCACGTTGATTGATTTGCGTATATTGAAGAATCCTTGCATTCCTGGAATAAACCCCACTTGATCATGGTGTATAATCCTTTTAATGTGCTGTTGGATTCTGTTTGCTAGTATTTTGTTGAGGATTTTTGCATCGATTTCCTTTATTTTTATCAGAAAAGTTTGTTTTCAGTCTTTCACACATTTTGTCATTTTCCCTGTCAGTAGACACCCGTTTTATTTAAATATATTTACTTTAAGAATTATTTTCACTTTTTTGAATAAAAACCAATATCACTTGCCATAATTGGAAGATAACTTTGAAAGTCAAATAAAAATAGAAAAATAGTGTTAAATTCCAGGTAAACAGTGTTACTTGCTGAGGTTCTTTTAATTTTTTTTTGTTAAAAAGCATAATTGATAAGGCTTAACAAATTATAATGTCATATTTACACCAAGCTGAGCATTTTCCTTTATGTAATCAGGTCTTTAAAAATAATAGAAAAAAGGAATTGTTTTCTCACTAGGTAATTCACTGTACTTTAATGATCCATATAGCACTGAAAACTCATTACTCATACATTGGATGTGAGTTCCACAGTAAGGGAATAACTGGATTTTAGGTAAGTGTGGCTTGAGCAAAGATATAGAGGTGTGAGAAACTTTGGGTGTTACAGAATCTGCAGAGGTTAGGAATTCCTAGAGTGGCAGTTCTAAACCTTGGTTGTATATAATCTTCACTTGGAGAGTTTAAAAGACTCCCAGCCAAAAGAATCAGTTTACTTGGTTTGAAGTATTTATATTTTTTAAAAGTTCCCTAGGTAGTTCCAATGCTTAGGAAGGGTGGGAAACTTCTATGATAGAATGTCAGGATGCCCATATGGGAGGATGGTGATGGTGGTGTTGGTGTGAAGTGGGCAGGTAGGAGAAAGCCCAGATTGATTAGCAGTGTCTGCCCTGGACGTCAAATAGGTGGAATGGTAAAAATGTCATTATTACTTGCCATCTTAGTGCTAAAATATCAATTGCCTGTCAAGGCAGTTGAATATTATCTTGAAAAACTGATAGAGCCCTGACTCTTCTTTTCATTAAGGAACAGACACTCATGAATTTTCTGCCTCAAATGGTCTTTTGGTTTAAAAGCAATATGATCTTTTCTTACAATTAAAGGCATTAAATGCATATTTCAAGAGTGCATTTAATGATAGCATGTTTAAAGAACGGTCTACATGACATTCCCCAATACTGTACAACAGAAACGTGAAGTATTTTTGAAATAGTTTTAACACAGTTGCTATGTATAAATAGTTCTAGATAAGAAATTCATAAAGACTTCTTTGGGTAGTAACATTTCAAAATATAACGATATATAGAATCCAAATTTGCATCTCTAAATAAACATAATGCATGAGAAGATTCTGAATGTGAATCAGGTCCCTTAAATACTTATCCACTGTTTCGACGCAGCCCTAAGACCCGTTTAAAATAAGGCACCTTTCAGGTGTGGGTAATATTTGCAGCTTGTTAAGCTGTGCTTTCTCATTAATATTGGCCATGCTACCATCCTAAAGACTTCATCTGCGAAAAGGAAAGAAAAGGAGAACTCCATGTCCAAATCTTCAAACTTTCGTAAGAGGAGCGAGGAACTGGGGAAAGAACTTCAAATCTTGCTTTATTTAAGAAGGGTAGTAAGAGGCATGGGGGGAGGGAGTGAAGGTTATCTTACAAAAAATATACATTGAGGAATACATGGGGAAGCAGGTGGGAGAAAGGGGCGTGTGTGTGTGTGTGTGTGTGTGTGTGTGTGTGTGAGTGTGAAGGGACAGTTTCTTTTGTCTCCCACCGCCCCTCCTCCCAGACGGTCAGGTCCCCACTCTCCGCCCCTGGCCCTCCCTCCCCGGCTTTCAGCCCGCGCGGAGCACCGGGCATTACTTTAGCGCCCCAGGACTCTAAGAGGCTCAGTGGCATCTGCGCCTCTTAGAGCTTCCAGCTGTGGGGATCGGTTGTCCCCAGTTCTTCACGGGAATTGTGCCAGACTCTGTCGGTGTGTGGGTGGGAAGCAGCGGGACCAAGGCTGGTCCTCTCGGCCCTCGCATCCCAGAAGGGTTAGCTGTGGACAGCGCACTCTTCTGTGGCGAGCCCTCACCAGACACTTCTCGGAAATGGAGCAGTCACAGTGTGGCAGTAGAGACCGAACCGGCAGCGGCCCACCCCACCTGGCCCCGGGGCTGGTGGCAGCGGCCCCTCCGCCCCCGTCTCCAGCGTTACCGGTACCCCCGGGGATACCTGTTCCTCCAACTTTCCTGCGCCCGTCCAGCCTCTTTCTGCGGGCAGCTGCAGCCGCCACCGCGGGAAGCGGAGGCTGCCCGCCGCCTGCCGGAGTGGAAAGGGGGGTGGGCGCCGTGGCCGGCTACCCACGGACACCCAAGTGCGCCCGTTGTCGCAACCACGGAGTCGTGTCAGCCCTCAAGGGCCACAAGCGCTTCTGCCGCTGGCGGGACTGCGCGTGTGCCAAGTGCACCCTTATCGCTGAGCGGCAGCGCGTCATGGCCGCACAGGTGGCGCTGCGCAGGCAGCAGGCCCAGGAGGAGAGCGAAGCCCGGGCGCTGCAGAGGCTTCTGTACCCTGGACCCTCAGGGCCCGGGGGTCGATCATCCGGAGGAGGCAGTAGCAGAACGGAGAATCCCCAGACCACAGCAGGCGGCCCTGCGACGGTGAGTGCACTGGGACTGAGTGCCTCGAGACAGGCTAGTGGTCTGGCGACTCCTGCTTTCGAGATTTTCCAGCCAGATTATACAGAGGAAAAACAAGGTGAGTAGATCTTACATTTGCTCTTTGCAAAAGAAAAATGGTTGTTTTGAAGAAAAAAATCTTTGAAATAAGCAGCTGTGGCATGGAGGAGGGCAAGAAAAGTTGTTTAAAAGAAGCATTTAAGTTCTGGGAAACTGCTCTGCAATATGAATGTTAGTAAGGGTGTTAGAGACCTGACACATTCACTTCAGAAGGGCTTTCTGTTCTCTTAGGACCTAAAGCTTAGGTGATAAGATAAAGAAATGAAAAAGTCAAGTGCAAGTGATAAGTTGAGGAACTCATTCTAGGAATGGAGTTTGTGCCCAAGTTGCTGTGACTTTCTCTGTGAGAGTAGAGAGCGGGCATTGAGTGAAAAGCTTAATGAGAGGAGCTACGTTTTGAGCTTGCTCTGTACTATTTTCAGTTGTAAAACCAGAGTTCATCTGATCTTGCATGGAAAACTCACTTATGGTTGGGAGTACAGTTCTTTACCTTTGGGACAAACCAAGTAGAAGTGGGGAAGAGACTGAAATCTACCAAAGCATTTTTACTCCCTTCCCTTAAAATTTTTAAGCATTCTATCCCTTTTCTTCAACTGCTTTTCAGCCTCCAAAAGTGTAGAAAACTCTAACATTTGTAGTTGCACCTCTTCTCATAGGAAAGAAATTTAGATTTTCTAAAATCAGGTTTGTAAAAACATTGGTATGAATTTCAAAGTCCAAGAATTTCTTATCCTTGGGGATCTATCTTAGCGATTTCTTATCCAAGAAGTTTTTTTTTTCTCTTATTTATTGACTGCAAATTGTCTTCACCCTCTGTGTTAGGTAAAAAAGATTTTCTTTTTGATTAGGGTTATCCCAACTTAACTTTTCATGCTAATGTAAATCTCACTGTATTTTAGTGAATTTCTTAGTCCTAGAAGTAGGTCACTTTGGTATTTTTGTATAAATCTGAGACTGGTTATATCATATGAAATTATAAGATAATGATATAGTAAGTTATTAATTAGAACACTTCCTTGAATTGTGAAAATTGCAACTCTTAACAGATCACAGCATGTACTTTTGTGCTTTTGAAAAGAGTCTCTCTCTACTTAAATAAGGCATATATGATTTTGTTTTCACCTGTGTCACCTTTTTGTCCATGTTCTAGTTTATGTCAGTGGACAAAATGGGCTTTAAACATTTCTCATGAAAAATGAAAGAGGGCTGAAGAACGAAGCTGTTAAGCAAAACTGCTATAAAAAGAAGTAAAAATTAAAATTCTGCAAACTAAATTGACAGTGAGATTTGACTGACAGCTCTCTGCTAGGCATTGATTTATTTATGTGATTTTTTGGGGGTGGGTGCTGTTTTATGGGGTCAATTATTTTATTTTATTGTTTGCCTCAGTTGACCTTCTTTTTTGAAAAGCTGTTTCTAAACTAACTGCCTCCTCTTATACAATATCCATGAACTGTAGTAGTCTATTTATTCACTAGACCAAGACTAACAGTGATGGCAGAGGTGAATAAGATTTTCCTACACAAAAGAACATTATATTCGAAAGAAGGAAAACTATGTGTGTCCCAAAACTACCGTACAAGACATAGCATACAATGATAAAAGTAAAGTAAGACCAGCTGTAGGAGTTGAGGGAACAGAGGTGATGTAAATGATATCACAGTATTTTAAAGATAGCCTATTTTCTAGATAGTCTTATGCAATCTGTATTCCATTACATTATATTGTATTCCATAAATACAATGTAATAACAAAAATTATTTTATGCATAAATTACTGTAGAGGTGAAATTTTGATACCTTACATGTTCAGGGGGTCATATGTGGTGAATCATATATAAATAAAATGGAATGGCAGACCAAGGCTAATCTGTCTTTACTTCGTTAGATAGGTTTTATTGTTTTATTTAAGGTGAAAATACTAGAGTCTTTGTGATTTTGCAGGAGCAGCACCTTTTGTCATATGTTTGATGTAATGACAGCATTTTAACCCTCAAAGTGTTAAATTGTACACACTTTAATTTTAAAATAAAGTGTAGATATTTGTTTAGAATGTAGGACCGCTCCTTGAGAAAACAGTATTGCAAATCATGTTTGCAAATCACTGCTTTAGGCAATGTATGTTTTGTTACATTCATAAACATTGTACAAAAAGAAAGTTTGACAGTAAAACTCTGAGTACCCCATTGACATTTTACTCTTTCTAATGGAAATAGAGATAAAATATATCTATAGGAAATGTAAACCAAAATAAAAGTTATTTGTTATTATTTTCCTGGCATTAGCCTTGCAAAAGGTTTTTAAAGATAGTATTGTTTTATTAATATTCATATACTCAACATGTTGAGGTAGAAAATAAGGTTTTAGTGTAAAAACATTTTTGGAAAATTGCCCTTAATATTGGAAGGGAGTTGTGATTTAAAGTATACGACCAAAATTTTTTTTACAAGACACTTTGAAAATATACACAGATTGCAATAGTGAAAATAGTGCAGTTAATAATTTTATTTTAGAAACAATTTGATTGTAAACTCTTTTATTGGTATTTCCTAGAGATTTAAAAAGAAAGTCCATATTTCACAGAGGATTATGAAAAAATACCAACTTTGTACTGTCTCTCACATAAAATGAAACGTGCAAGCTCTGGTATGATTTTAGATTGGTACAGCAGTTGTCATTATTGGTTTAGATTTGAAATGAAATCAACAATTTTGTTATTTTCTCACATTATTCAGGTAACTTAATTGGAACCTGAAATGTGAGCATTAAAAAAATAGTTGTTGAAATTTAGCATTAGTGACTAAATAGAATATTCATTTTCGTACTAAGATTGTTCCTTCTTCTGATTTCTTATCTAAACAATTGTTCTATTTAGTTCTTTTTGCATAGTGTCATTGTGGGAAAAAAACCCTCCCGCGGATAACAACAAAACTTGGGTAACATTTAGGAAAATCTTCAATCACCAAATGGGCAAATAGTGTGAAATATTGGTGTTAAGTTAACAGTTTGGGGGTAACAATAGACTTTCATCTTCTGATTCCTAAATAACTACAGCATTTGTATATTATATAATTTTGTGATCCTAAAATGACATAATAAATAGCATTTTCCCACTGTTCCAACACCTGCCTTTCCAAATGATCTTTTATAATTCTTGTTCATTAAAATCTCTTACAGTGATTAATAAGTATTATTGATATACTATGAGTAAACAAGTTATCTTATCCAGCATTAATTTTGAGTGGGCAGTACTGTGTTCTCGGAAGTTTTCCCTTTATTTCATTCCTTTTTTTCCTCTTCCCCAGGACAAAAAGAGAGTAAATGTGACTCATGCCAGAGTGGACAAGAAGAACTGGTGTCTAAATCCCATCAGTTTACCCCGAGATCATCTCCTAAGTCTAATGATGTCACTGGAAAACAAAACATCAGGTCATCTATTTCAGAAAACCCAAACAAGGATGATAGCGTTCAGTCTCCTCATCCTGGGGAGCAGTCAGGAGGTGAAGAGAGTCCCAGGTCCCTGTCATCCTCTGATTTGGAATCAGGAAATGAAAGTGAGTGGGCCAAAGACTTCACTGATACCACAGTCAGCCTTCCCACTGTGTCCTCTAGACCAAGAGACCCTCTTGATATCCTTACCAAGATTTTCCCAAGTTACAGACGCAGCCGTCTAGAAGGCATTCTGCAGTTCTGCAAAGGGGATGTTGTCCAAGCCATTGAACAGGTCCTAAATGGGAAAGAACACAAAGCAGACACCAGGGACCTAGCAAGCTCAGGAGCATTGGAAAATACAGCTTTTCAGAGAGCTTCGAATTTAAGTTTAGCTGGAATTGGTTTTGGAACTCTAGGAAATAAATCAGCTTTCTCTCCCCTTCACAGTACTTCTGCTTCTTATGGAGGTGATTCAAGTCTCTACAGCTTAAATCCTAGACTAGGTATCAGTCCATTACGGCTGGCATATTCCTCTCCAGGAAGAGGGCTGTCTGGTTTCATGTCTCCCTACCTAACTCCTGGGTTGGCACCAGCATTGCCTTTTCGGCCAGCTTTGGATTATGCCTTTTCAGGGATGATTAGGGATTCTTCTTACCTTCCCATCAAAGATTCAGCAACTGGTGGCAGACTGTATTCAAGGCCAAATCAGAACAACTTGTAATGCATCTGCCTACCTCCCATTTTGGAATATTTCTAGAAGCATGCAATATAACCCTCACACCCAGACATACCCACATCTGTTAATGTGTTCACTATGTATGGGAGTGGATTACCGGGCTTTAAAAATGCTATATATATATTTTTTATGAGCAGTATAATAGATTTGAGATCTAAAGACTCTTCTTTAGCATTTATTAAGTGAAAGAAACATTTAAACATTCTTTGTGCCTTGAATAAAGCCATTTCAGGGAATATGTTTACTGTAATGAATTTTTTCCCTAAGATATCAGTTATAAAATTCTTATTTTAAAACTATACTTGTTTTTATTTCATTGAACAAATGGAGTTTATAATTATAACATGCATTATAAAGCAGTCCAGCGTTATATAAAATGAAGCAGAAGGAATAATTGAAAAACTGAGGTAATTCTAAATAATTATTATTTTAAACTTTTTTTTTCTCCTGTTTCTTGTACACAGGAGAGAAAAAGCTTATTCAAAGTATTTTAAAGTATTTTATTCACATATAAGTGATTAGTTGTAAGTTAAACTTTTGAGAAATTTAATTCCTTATTTTTTTCTGAATGTCTTATTTTTCATTCATCTCTGCCATTTGTGATAAGTGCCGTTAATAAAACATTTCTCTTTAAAGTAAACATTGTGAGATACACAAAGGCCTATGAAGTAAATCTTAGGAAATGAGAATGCTCCATCTCCTGGCCACTATCACTAATTGCAACTAAGTTCTGGTAGAGTATAGGAATTAGAAACAAATGGTTTCCTAATAGTATAAGGTAACCATTTTTTGAAATGGTCATCTTGGATCACGCTATATTGAATTTTCATATTATAAAGAGAACATCTACTGTGGATGAGGATTTATATCTTTAAGTATGCTTATGCTTGTATCTGGGGAGATACCCCTTTCCAAATGTTTGTGGCAGGAGTATGGCAGCCATTCTCAAAGGTAAAAATAATTTTATTCTGAAAACTTAAATAGCTGCTCATATAAATATTGATTGACTCTAGATAGATAATGCTTGCTGCATTGAGGAGAGAGAAAATATTTCCAAAGGGGGAAAATTGTCATTAAATTTTAGAGGTTTTCTTGAGATTTTAAAATTACTTTTGTTTTCCATCTAGAGAATTTGAAAGCTATTTATTCCAGTCAGTGGAAAGTCCCTGAGAACAAAACAGTTTTATGAAGTTTTCTTTATATGTCATCATTTATTTTTTAAAGGACAGTAGCTCTATTGTCAGGAATAAATGGAAACCCAGCTGTGGTGTAAAATAATTGATGAATTAGAGATGGTTTAAACAATTTGAACAGCATGATTTACTATGGATTTCTTAAATTATGTGTATGTGTGTGTGTGTTTATATACCTGTCTATCTATCTATTATACACATAAGCCCTATTGGTTCTATCATCATGAAGGCTTTTCCATGGAGCCAGATAAAAATACATCAATATTTCTAAAGTATATTTTACCAGCAAATATCATATTAAATAACTGCATAGTATCTGATGCTGATTTAAGATGTAAATATTTTTAATAGAATATGCATTATTTTTAATGGTGTGAGTGTGAGAAAGCAGATCTTGTAAAGATTTGACAATCAATATTCATTATTTATAAAAAAAAACTTTTAGATTCTAAGCCTAAAACATGGTACAATGCTTGGCAAGTAGTTGATATTCGATTAATATATACTGAGTGAAGGAATCATTTTGGATGGTAGATCTCTTTGAGACTCTGATAAAACCAAAGAACTCTGCAAAATGGCCTACAGACACAGTTTTGAATACAATTTCATTCTTGATTCTTGAATCTCCTAAATGCCATTGGCCAATCAGGTTGGAATCCTTGGTGATTCTTAAGGTGTTTCCATTGCATTAATTCATTTATCGAATCCTATTTTTTAAAAAGTGCTAGATGCTATTAGAGGATACCATAAAATGTGCCCTCAAAGAAGTTACATTATACAGTAGAGATCTGATATAACAATACAACAGTGCTAGAGTTGCTGGATTCTTTATGTGGTTTATATAATGATGTGCATGTATCCATTTGCTTTTTGAATTGGGGAGAACATCCATTTGGGGGCAGTATTCAAATTTTTAAAAATGTTTTGTAATTTTAAAACTTAATTTACATAATGCTTTATACATTTCATACCCTTTACAATAAGTTTAGAACTTAAATAATCTTACAGATTATTTTGTCCAACCACTAAATTGAATGTGAGGAGATTGAGGTTTGGTAGTAGTGTTGTCCGACATCCCTAAGGTTAAAGTAATGGTGTCAATCGTCAGGAGTGGAAGTTACTTCACCAGTTTCAATTAGACTATAAGGCCTGAGGAAGGATTCATGCCTGTTTGTCCACTCACAGCTTTGTCTAGTATCTGGTACATAAATAGGTGCTCAAGTAATAGTTTTCCACTGACTGAATTAATGAAAGATAAAAATATTAGCTTAGAAATTCATTTATTCAGCTATTTATTAAGCACCTACTTTGTGCCAGGCATTGCGCTAGACCAGGGGATAAAGAGGTGAGTAAGATACAAGACCTGCCCTCAAGCTGCTCACAGTCTGTTACCCATGTGTACAAAAATAACCAACCAACCAGTGAGGGTACTATTTGACAATGTTGGTACTTCAGTGAGTTCTTTGTAATCTTGCAGTTTTTGCTCATCCATGCTGCTTGAGGTCTGAACTCCTAAGCCACTAATTAGGGGTGAAAAGGAAGAGGGAGAACATCTGTTTCCATGTTGTATGTTTAGGCAAGTCCATTCTGTTTGTCTGAGAGGTAAGCAACTTCCAGGTCTATGGTGAAAGAAGTGGGCAAAGAGGAAGTTTTGTTTGCTTGCATGGAGTCGTGTGTGGAAATCACCCTGGTTTCCTCATGGCCTCTAGATCAGAGTTATTGTCCAGTCTTCCCGGGGTTGCTCTTTTGGAATTCCTCTGATTCAGTGCATAGATCTTATGCTGTAAGCTCTCACCTAGCTATTCTGTGAAAATGGGTTAGGGTTGGGGGGACAATTGAGGAACATGTGAGTCAAATCTGCTATTTTTCTCTTCAACTTCTGCTGAAACAAAAAGATTCTGGGGATTTTAAGACCTTCTCCTCTAGACATTCCTAGCTGTGAACTTGGAACTAAGAAAACTACTTATGAAGTGGCCTATGCATTCAACTCTTTTTTAAAATGCATTTTCCTTAGACATTTATTTGTCTTTGAAAGTGAAAAGCCTTCAGAATACAAGAGAAGCTTGGAATAAAGCTCCTTGTTGTATACCACTGTAAAGAGAATCATTCTCCCAAGCACAAGATGAGATGAAGTGCATCATCAGCTTCATAAAGGCAAAGCTTTCCTCAGGGCAGCCTGGTTCTTAAGCATAGATGCTCATCCTTTAGGTCAAGGCTAGTGGGAAAAGTTCTTGCTCACATCCATTCCTCCCACCCCCACGTATCTCCACTTAATCTTGTTATTAATGCCTGCGTTGCAAAGCTAGACCCTTAATTATTTGGCATCATCTCCTCTAAAATTGAAGTTATTTTGATGTAGCACTTCAGAGCAGCTGTGCCAAACATTAAAATACCTTTTTTTGGTTTTTGCTTTGGTTTTTTGTTTTTGCTTCTCTCATTTTCAAATGAGAGAAATTCATTGGCATTTCCCCTTTCTGAACTCCATGCTAATGATGGGGGTTCAGGGAAAAACAAGATGACAAATATGAGAACTATGAAGATGTCTGTTTCTCAGTTTTGTCTGACTGGTAATTTTAAAAAATGACATTTAAATTTTTTTAAGACTGTGTCACAGTATCCTGAAGTCAAAATGACCACATTATGTAGTCCTATGAGGATGTACATAATTTTAAAATAGGTACACAAATGTGGCCTTATCAAAACATCTGTGTCAAAAAGGTTCTTTAAAATATCAAATGTTTATTAAAATCCATCCTAGAGACAAGTTCAATAAAAAAAGTGGACTAGATGTTGATACAGTTAGGAGGAAATGTATAGAAAGTTGAGCAAGTGTGCCAAAGAATGTTGACTAGAAAATCCAAGTCAAGCAGCAGGTGTTTTAGATTCCTGTCCTTGACCTTTTATAAAACTTCTGTCCATCAGTTAGATGAAGGAATAAAGATATACAATTCATTGTTATCTTATTCATGGACAGCACACATCTGTGAATGGCAGCTAATCTTTTGGTTGATAGAATCAAGTTTTAAATGATTGATTCTTACCCTCTAACTTCCATTCCAGTGAGCTGATATAACATTCAAGATCTTAGGGTTAAAAAAAATCAACTGCACACATAGATAAGAAGGAAGAGAGACCTGGATTTATAACAACTTTTTGAGAAAAAAGTAGTATTATTTATTGGTAAATCCACTATGAGATTACCATGTAACATGGTTGTTCTAAAAGTCAATTGAAATTTAGGTTACATTACTAGGAAAAAATATGTAAAAGGAGGGAGGTGATAGTACCATGTACTCTGAAATATCAGTTCGTCAGATATTAGCTGAAGTAGTGTGATCAGTTCTGCGTGCCATATACTAGGAGTGATTCTAAAACTTGGGATATGAGCAAAGAGGCATCAGATGCTAAGTGATTGTGGTGGTGGTGGTGGTAGGGTTCTAGGAGAAAGATTTTTAAAAGTAGGAGAAATGAAAACGTTTAAAGAGCTAGCATATGACAGAAATGACTGTAAGGGGCATAGGAGGCAAAAGCTACATAGATAATTTAGAGGAACATAAAGAAGGGTACTGTAATTGCATTTAATACACGGACTTGGAACCCCCAAAGGCAGACATCACCAGAGAAATGTACAATCTTAGATCCAGTTTGTTTGTTGCTGTTTGGTTTTTCATTTCATAGGTGAGCCATTCTTTCATAATTTATTGCACGTTTTTTTTTGGATTCTTTTGAGGGGTATGTGGAGTAAATGAGCAGCTTTGTGTTCATGCTACATTTATCAGTCAAGATTCAGCCAGGAAAACAGAGTCCCTTTAAGTATATATGGAAATGAGGGACTTATTTTAGGAATTCGACTGAACACAAACAGAAGGAGCTGGGAAGACAAAGTTTGGAAGAGGGAAATAGGCAGATCAAAGAGTCACCAACTAATCTGCCTAAAGCATTGGTATGTGTAGACAAGTGGGGAAAAGTAGAAGCTTGCAGGAAATCTGTGAGGTCCAGCATGTCAAGTCACTCAAATGGTCCCAAGGGAAGGTGTTGTGAAGGGGTATAAAGGAAGTTAGTGCCTCTGCATAGCTTCTAACGCTGTGGGTCTGCAAGCAGGTACCAGGTGGTGGGCCTGCTGCCACTGTTGATCAGCAAGGTCAGCAGTCCAGTGCACCCCTTGTCAACATGGCATTCATACTCACTCATAGCAGCCATATTTACTTCCAAATAAAGGCAAAAACAAATTCATTATTTCACCTAAAATTGATTCTTTGTACAATAAAAACATGCTAGTCCTCTCCCTAAAAGAGGATACAAAGTGACTTACCCATGTTTGAGGGATGCTCATTCCTCTTCTGGCTGAGTCAGATCCCCCTTTGAATATCCTATAATTTTAATCCCAAGGTACTATTATAACAACTATTAGTAAATCTTACATTAGAGTAAGGAAATGGGAGAGAGGGAAAATTGGTACACACACACACACACACACACATACCCCTAGAAGCAAGGAAGAAATAAATTCTCCTGTCAGTGCCCTCATGTTTGCAACTGGTCATGGAATCTAAGATGGTATTTATAACTTTTCCCACTCTCCATTTCATATTCTCTGTACTCTTTGCAAGTGTATAAGTCAATTGTGGTTTCTTACTTGGTGGATGACCCAAATCTTCTTTCTTGCAGAGTCTGTGTTATTACAGTCCTGCCTTTATTGGGTTGTTCTAGCTTTCCATTAACTTTTACTGCAAAATATGGGAAGACTAAGTGACACTCTGGAGGATCTCCTGCATGCTGGAAATATTTTCCTCACCCTTTCTTCTTGTTTCAGAGGTATGAGGTGCTCAAAGTAGCCAATGGTAGTCTCAGGTTCCAATACAATGTTGTATTCTTTGGTGGAATCATTTCTCCTTTGCGAAGTAAGACTTCTAAACCCCAAAAAGCTGTAAGGAAAGGAAACAAAACTGTTGCTATTGCATCATTATCGTTAATATGAGAGGAGCTGTTTCCATATCTGTCCTGTGATTCCTAAACTCCTGAATTCTGGGTATAGGAAAAACATCACTACATATTTATAGCTTACTCAAAGCATATCTTACATCCAGGATGACATTATTTCAGCCCCATAAAGTGCTGTCACCAGCTGGTGCCGCAACAGTCTTTCAAAGGCCATTCTATAATTTTATTGGGCCAGCTGTTTCAGGATGAGAGGAACATAATGATACCAGAGAAGTCCATGAGCATGAGACCAATGTTGCACTTCATTTGCTATAAAATGTTTTTTTTTTCTGTCAGAAGCAATGTCGTATGGAATACTGTGAGGGTGAATATGGCATTCTGTAAGCCCACAGATGGTGATTTTAGCAGAAACATTGAGGGTAGGAAAGGCAAAACCATATCCAGCATATATATGTCTTTAACAGTGAGAACAAAAAGCTGGTCCTTCAATGGTGGAAGTGATTCAGTATAATCAACTGCTACCAGGTGGCTGGCTAGTTCCCTCAGGGAATGGTGCCACTTTAGGGGCTCAGTGTTGATATTTGCTTTTGGCAGGTTGGGTACTCAGCAATGGCTCTAGCCAAATTGGCCTTGATGAGTAGAAATCCATGTAGCTAAGCCCATACATAAGATCCGTATCTCCTTACATGGTCATTGTCTTCATGAGCCAATTGGGAATAAAATAATGGGAAAAGAATGGGTTACCTTATGCATATGTTTATTAACATCTCCTCCTCTAAAGTTGCTGTTTGGTGAACATTTGTATGGGACAAAAATATTCTCATATTTGTACCCATTTGGAGAAGTCTTTCCACATATATCTTCTCTAGATCATACTTCTTCATGTTTCTTCCAATCCTGTTTCTTCCAAGTTGCTGGCCATGCAGCCAAACTGTTAGCCACTGCTCATGACTCATTCTAGATATGTACTTCTATCCATCTCTACTTCCAGGCAAAATTGAAAGCTTGAAGTTCTTTCCATTGAAAAGATTTTTTTCACCACGGTCTTTCAGGGCCACACCTGTAGTGCTGCAGCTGTCCACTTCAGCTAGCGCCAGAATAGTGTGGGGAATTGTCGGTGAACAAAGACCAAATTGTTCTTTCTCATTCTGCTGTCATAGACAACTTCACATTAGAGAAAAAGAGAGGTGGCAGTGCGACAGGAGTACTCAAGCCATGGAAGTTTGAGCCACTTTTCGTGCAACTTATTTGTGACTTCAAAACCTGTGGAGAAAAACCTATCTATTACTTCCACTTGACTGAACACTGAGGGCTTTTGGGGCAGACGACACCCTGTTCATAGGCGTATTTCAGGAAACGTCATTATTTAATGACCAGTAGTAAGTGTTAGCACTCAGGTAGGACCCAGTAAGGAGGCAGAAGCTGTTTCTCAGTTGAGAATAATTATCTGCAGAGAAAGTATAACTTTTCTCCAAAATCCGAAAGAGGTATATTGTGATTTATCTGTAAGGTTCTGCCTAAGGTTCCTTTAGGATCCCCAACTGCTATAGACACTTCAAGCACTATTGAATATGCTGGGTTCTGTGAACCAAGTGGCAAGACTGGTTGAATGGAAGCCTGGTTCTGTTGCAGAACCTTCTTTTGATCTGGACTCCAAACTGACAGCTTATTGGGTAATTTGGTAAATAGGTTGAAGTCAGATGCCCAAATCATTTATCTTTTGCAACCAAAATTTAGAGGTCCACCTCTAAGAGGTAGCAGGTATCAGATGCAGAAACACATTCACCATTTGATAAGAGAAATTTTGACATGCACCACTGATGATGAGAACCTTAGGCAGAACCTTAGACCATTAATGCCTAGAAATTTCACATATATGACATATCTCTGATTTTCTATGGTGTTTATTCTCCCATTCTCTGGCATGCATATATCTTAACAAGATATTTAGTGTATATACTACTTTTTGCTTACCAGGTCCAATCAGCATGATATCATTTATGTTGTGGGCTTGCTTGATGTCCTGTAGAGTAGAGAAACAAACAAGTTCCCAGTGGACTAAACTACAGAAGATAGCTGGAGAGTTGGTAGGGCCCTAAGGAGGGATACTGAAGTTCATTACTGTTTCTGATGGCTTTACTAACAAGTACAGAGTAGAAGTATGTTTGAGATCAATAGGTCAAACTGGAGAAAAGGGGCAGTGTCTATTTTCTCCAACAAAGCAAACACATCTGGAAATACAGCTGCAGTTGTAGTTACTACCTAATTTTATAATAGTAGACTCTCAGTCCTGAAGATCTATATGCCTTATCCCCAGGCTAAATAGGTGAATTGAATGGGGATGTGCTAGGAATCTTTAGGCTTCTAATGGGGACAGAAACCTTGGCAGTCTCTCCATGATGTGCTATTACATTTGTTTCACTACTTCAGTAGGGAGTGTAAGTTCTAAAGATCTCCATTTGACATTTTCTATTTAATCATTCTCAATACATAGGAAACCTAATTGTCACAGGTCAGGGATCCAATTTGGGGATTCTCCCAGTTGCTGAGTATGTCTTGACCAACTGTGCTTTTCAGAGTTGAGGAAATAAACATTGGGTAATTTGGGGTACATATTGGACTCACTATGAGACTGACTTGAGCCAAAATGTCATTAGTGATTAGACCCCATTCCTCTTTTTAAACCTTATCCAGCCTGCTGGATCATAGTGGCAGTTTGGATTCCAAGGGAATAGCCATTATCCAATAAACACTGAAAAATATTTCTCTTTTCCCAGTGTACAGTCACCTGGTAAATTGGCTCAGGTCCTTTTGGAGAAAGCTGGGAGAAAGATTTACAGTTTAAGTTATTAGAAGTACAGCAGGGTCACTACTCAAGGGGATCCATCCTCAGTTTCTATAACAGGTTCAAGACTAGAAATTTGTTGAGGCGCCATGACTCTCTATTATTGATTCAAGAAAGACTTAGTTTCATCAGACTTAGGACTTTCCCACTTATACAAATAAAGTGTGACTTTATCAGACTTGCCACCTATTTCAGTCCTAGAAACACAATGATTGAGTAGTCAATGCCAAGATCTCTGCAGGTCAAATAATTCTAGCTATTGCTTCAGCTCAGTGTTTTTGTTTTTTAAATAATATTCATGCCAATCCATGGATGCCTGAAAAAATGTGTATTCTTTGTTGTTTAGTGGAGTGTTCTATATATGTCAATTAGATATTGTTGGTTAGTTGTGTTGTCTAGTTCTTTATCCCTTCCTGATTTTTTGTCTGGTAGTTATATGAATTACTGAGAGTGGGGTATTAAAATTGCCAACTAATTGTGTTTTTTTCTCACTGTTGTAGCAAAACATGCACACACACACCACACATATAACTTGACCTCCATGTAGAAAACATTAATGTTAGTACATTAAATAATCAGGAATAGTATAATTTGGTGACTGATGAAATTCTGAGTTTTTGTCATTTACTTTCAGGTTTTCAAAACTAAAGCAGATACTTTGCTTCATATTTCATATTCCAAAATTTATAAATTATTGATTCTTTGATTTGAAAATTTTCATTTTCTAACATACTTTTTTTTTTTTTTAGGACAATCAGATGTTTTATTTATTTATTTATTTATTTATAGCTGTGTTGGGTCTTCGTTTCTGTGCGAGGGCTTTCTCTAGTTGTGGCAAGCGGGGGCCACTCTTCATCGCGGTGCGCGGGCCTCTCACTATCGCGGCCTCTCCCGCTGCGGAGCACAGGCTCCAGATGCGCCAGCTCAGTAATTGTGGCTCACGGGCCCAGTTGCTCCACGGCATGTGGGATCCTCCCAGACCAGGGCCCGAACCCGTGTCCCGGGCATTGGCAGGCAGATTCTCAACCACTGCGCCACCAGGGAAGCCCCTAACATACTCTTAATACTTTCTAAAAATATAAAGATAAATTAAGTCTTATAATTTTTAGTCCTTTTAGTCTTCATAGACAAATGTGGAAAGCTATGACTATTTCCATGGGTGGAACACACTGGGGGTCTTATTGCATTAAGATTACTTTGATTTAAAACTGGTGTGTCTTAAGATCTTATCAAAAAGCAGCTATGAATTCACAGCTTAAACCATTTTACCCTTCTTGTTGAATACACATAACAGTGACACATTTAAAATACATTTATTTAAAAATTAAAAAGACATAGCCTTGCCCCAAAACAAGATAAATATCTCCATAGATAAGAAATAGAATAGGATCTGACAGTAGTAAACAGAGGGCTAAAGGTACATGTCTCTTGGTCTTTAGGAACCCAAATTGTCAAAGGCAATGGGAATTTGAATGCTCTGGACTAATATCAACCAGCATTGCCTTCTGTTCATGAGTAGTGGGAGAAAAAAATTGATGAATGAAACTTGGGAAATGTGACATAGGAATTGCCAAGGAAAGCAGGCTGAAAAAGGCTGCCACGATTGCCTAGAGTTGTACCTTGGTTGGGATGATAGAAAAGTGAAAACAGTCATGTAACAAAGATCTGGATCATGCTCTGTTATGGCCTTTGATATCACTCCAATATGAATGTGAAACAGGATCCTTGAGGTGCCAGGGTAATGCATGGTTCTGGTCTGGAGATCTTGAGGGTGCAATGTAGGCAAGTACAAGACTGCTAGACAGGGAAGAATTAACACTGAGAATAAGAAAGGAAGAAAAATGAACTACCCCTAAAGATAGGCATGCAAATTAAAATTCTAATGCACATGAGGAAATCTACTTCCAAGACAGCCATTTCAAGGAACAATTGAGATACAAGTACACGTCTATGAAATTCAAATAATAGAATGATTTGTAGATGACTTTAAAATAGATATATTTAAGAGCCTCAAAGATATAAAAATAGAAAAATTAGTTAAAAGAAAATTAATTTATGAAACATTCAGACTGATATGTATTTCTACAAAACAGATGTGGTAAAAACCAATTAAAAATCTTGGGAGTAAAAAGTACAGAGAAGAGAGTTAGTTGGAAAATTATACTAAAAATTCATCTGGAACCTAGCACCAAGAGATAAAGAGATGAAAAAGATAAATGGGTATTTAAAATGCTGATGGGAAGTAGATTGAGAGGCTCCTACATATGTCCTATGGGAGTTCTAGGAGTAGAGATTTAAGGAAATTGTATAGAAGCAATAATAGCTAAAATATTTTCAGCTGTGCAGTAGTCAGAAGAAAGAGAAAATAATTTAAAAAGTTAAAATATGTCAGTAAATATTACTGGTTACTATATGTCTACTTTTTTAAAAATTAAAAAAAATTGTGGGAGTATAGGTCTAGGCAACAACAAAGTGGAAATTATTAGTGGAGGAATAGGTATTTGTAGGTAGGTAAAACCTACTGTTAAGATTCTTGTCTTTTTGAGAGAAAAACAGATGTTGAATGATTTTAGGGCTTATTAGAAAAAAATGTTTTCTTATGCATGCATACTGAAAAACCTAAAAATTATCACCAAAGAATAATAATAAAATTGTTAACTTCCAAACCATGAGGTGAGATACACACTTTGAGTCATTTTTCTTCAGATGTTCCACTCCTTGCATAGAGTCATGACCTTGCTCTCCTCCTTCTCTCTGATCTCCTTCTGGGACTCCTCACTGAGTAAACCCAGTTGGAAGCCAGAGGCAAAGGAGGCTAGTTGTTGTGTTCATACACGTCAGCCTCACACACATCAACAGCTTGGTTCACAGAATAGAATGGAGAAACAGATCTGATCTGGAAGTATAAAGGAACATATCTAGTACAGCCCCATTGCAAAAATAAATTCCAGATAGAATAAAGGCCCATATGTGAAGAACAAAACTTTGGAATTATTAGAGGATAATATGCAACTATCTTTATATCTAAGGGGTATGGAAATATTTCTTTACCAACATCCCCAAAACATACATCCCAAAAGACAGATAAATGGAACTGTTGTAAAATTAAAATTTTTGAATAATAATGCACAAAATAACCAAAGATAAATTATATTTATTTATCACACAAAGGATAAGTATCCAGGCTATATAAATATTATGAATCAAGAAAATTGGCCAAATAATAATAGAAGACCTGAACTATTACACAGTAGTTAAAGTGAACTAGTTGAATCTTTATGTATCAATGCAGATAAATCTCAGGACAAAGTACTGAGTTAAAGAACTCATGAAATAATTATGTATGCCATTTATGATAATTCCATTTATGAAAATTAAATTAATTCTATTTATGAAAATTAAATAAAAATACAGAACATGCTACGAATTGTTTATGGGTAGATATGTAATAAAAGTACAAGCATATGGATTGGCTATAGTAAAGAAATCATGTTCCTCCATTCCTTCTAAGTAGGAATGGAGGGAAATGGGAGTGGGGAGTGTAACATAGGTGCTTGAACATAATCTCTAATGTTTTGTGTCTTAAAAACATCTTTAATCCAATTCAAGGAGTGTAAATGCATTTCATTATCCTATTTTATTTTCTGGGCTTTAAAACATTTTTAAAATAACAAAGAAGGAAACACATCATTCATCCAATACAAAAATATTCTTTCAGATATATGAGAGTGATTAAGATCATCATTAGATTATGCTAATTTAATTTCTGTAGACCAAGTTAATGGCTGAAGTTAAGGAATTACTCTGGTGTTTATTCCAGTTCCACTCTTTCTCTGGTAATGGATCTGAACAAGCAAGAAACGTTTCTCTCCAGTCTTTCTCTCCCATAGCAAACAAAAGCCTTCAGTATTAAAACTATTCCCAGGAGTTTTGGAACTGAGCAGCCAGAAAGGGGTTCTTAATTTATGCAGAGGTGTTAATTGAATTTTTGATTCAGTAAGCAACATGCGCAAAACAGTATTCTGGGCTCTATGGATAAATACAGAAATGACCTTAAAGGAAAAAAATTAGGTGGCAGGAAATTAATATTTACTAAACAGCTCTTGTGTGCCAGACTATAAACAGGAATTTGGGGGCACAGTCAGGCTGTTAACATGGAGTTCCTTAAATCTGATGTTTAAAAAATGTATACTTAATATTTATTTAATTTGGCAGTTAGAAACTTGTTTCCTATTAATGAAAATAGAATATTTATGTTCGAAATAAGGAATTTATTTCATTAAACCAATTACCACAGCATTTAACTTGTTTGGAATTGTATTTTGTTGCATTCATTTTGTCATTTAAACTCTAAGGAAAGAGGCACCTCGCATGGACAAAGGCACGGGAGCTTCAAATTTTGTTTAGATTATATTTGAACTTTCTTTTATCTGTCTTTTCTGTTAGCAGAATGTTTCCTATTCTTTGGGGACTTTTGTTCTTTCTTTAGTTTCCTTTTCTGATTTTCTGAACCGCAAAATTTATTGGGTGACATCAAAGCTAAGAGCAAGGTCCTGATGTTAACTCTCGATTTTACTCCTTCCTGTTTGACCTATCTTGGGCAACATAGCTGACTGTAAAATGTCCCAATCTCCTCATCTGGCAATTGGGATGATAATAATGATACCTAGCTCAGAGGATTGTTGGGTGGGGAGGGAGGTAGATTAAAAAATAGGAGAGAACACGACTACATCGCTTCAACAATGAGTAGCATTAAGCTTCTACAAATGAAACCTATGAATTTTTTAAAGATTTACAATTTAGATGATAAAACAACTCATTTGTTCTTGGAAAATAGCACTATACCATACAACCCTGTGCTTCAAACTTGCAGATATGACGTCCTTAGGTGAGGTCACTCTCCAGCCTGTGGTGTTCTCATATCAATACTTGCACTGTGCCATTTACACCTTCCTCAGAATGGGTCAGCTCTGTAAGGAGTGATTTTTAAAGCTTCCATTTAAGGGCGCTGCCTACTTCTGTGGGAATTGAAATACCACAAATGTCCAGTTACACAAGGAACCTTTTTCCAGAACTTGATTTAAATTGTACCATGTTTCCAATGTATTCCAGTGACGTGGCAGCTCTCCTTATTGATTGGTACCCCAGGCAGAAGCCATCTTGACCTATGCTGAGCACTTTATATTAGACATTTCATTACATTGCATTAATCTTCTCAAATATCTTGAGAAGAATACTTAACACCAATTTTATAAATGAGCAAACAACCTGAAAAAGCTTAAGTAATACTCCCAAGTTGTCTTAACTGGTGTGTGGTATAAAACTCAAACTTCAGCCTAGATTAGTGTAACTGCAAAAGTAGTTTACATTCATC
Source organism: Eubalaena glacialis (assembly GCF_028564815.1). Classification (NCBI taxonomy): domain Eukaryota; kingdom Metazoa; phylum Chordata; class Mammalia; order Artiodactyla; family Balaenidae; genus Eubalaena; species Eubalaena glacialis. The sequence goes on from NC_083724.1 coordinate 72,501,531, forward strand.
CATGTTGTCTGTCTTTCTAAAGTATATATGTTACATTTTATATATATATGTGTGAGTGTATATATGTGTGTATCAATAAGTATATGTGTATATGTACAGAATATAAATGTAATTTTACAATTAATGGGCAAATATATGTTATATTTGGATTATATTTTAAAAATTACATTTAGATTATATTTTAAAACAGGTCCAAATTAAATATCTTGATGAAGAAAATACACAGATACAACTGTTTGCCTGCAGAGGAAGTTCTGTTTTCTTGCTGAATAATGCAATAAATGTGCTAAAGCAGAGCCAGCGTGCCCAACTGTTTTATCAGGTTGGCAAGCCAGAATAAAACACCAAATTACTGTCTAGAAACAAAACACATGTTTAACTAGAGCTGTTTTAACTAAATGGAAAGCACCCTGGCCCATTTAATATGTGAGGTTTTTTCCCCGTTTCTTATAAGATTGAATTAGGTAAAGACTATATTATTATTTGTATTTATAAGGAATCAATCCCCTGAGCAGACTAAGCTACTAATTTACATAAAGTTACTCTTTCAAAATATAAGTAAAAGCAAAAGGGGTAGTATGCATTATTATTTCATTTGTATGCAAATATATAAAAATTCCTCCAGGTAACCCAATTGATCTTTGCCATCTCTCCTTTTTTTAAGTGCTATCCAGATTGAATGCTCTTTCTTCAAAATTTTCAAACTTGAGCAATCTCATTAACAGAATGGTGACTGAAAAAAAAAGCATTGAAATAATTATCACTTAAGCTTTGTACAAGTGAGCACTATCTTCATAATCAATAGGAAGCATTTATTGCATGCCTCTTGTGTCTGGGGTATTGTGCTGAGCAGGAGTAAAGCATGTTTCCCACCCTTTTTGAAAGTAGGGCTGCACGGGGGAAGGACAGAAGGTCTTCCTAGTCTGAGAGGGAGGGATGTGGGAATGACGGAGGTGGACAGCACAGAAAGACTAGGCCCTGATCTAGATGGCCACATTTCTCAAAACTTTGCCTACACAGTGCTTTGTTACATAAAATATAGCTAATATGCTCCAGGCATTTCAAGGAGAGAAAATGGTCCTGGATAGCCATGGAAACACATTTCTTCCCATCTTTTGGTAGTTCATCAAGAAGCTGGTTCAGCAGGTCTGAGTTGTTCTAGAGAACAACAGAATGATACTAGAGGCTGAACCCCTTCCCCGTTCCAATCATTTCTAACAGGGCCACGTCCCTCACCAGGAAGCCATGTTGGTTTTTGGGAGCCTATGCATTCCTTGTAGTACTGTTTTATTTCCTTTTTCTCTATATAGAGGGTTGTGGAGTCAGATTCCTTCTCTGGAGCTTTTCCATGTTGTGTACAATATAACTGTACCTGGCCTAAGCACAGCTACCTCTGTGATACAAACAAGAGTTTGAGAGTTTGTGTGTGCTCTGCTACTGCTCTGGTTTAAGTTAAAAAAAAAAAAAATAAAACAAAAAACATCTTACTGAACCGTGCTAATGCTATGTGAGATTGTGCTCCCTTCACGTGACACATTTATTTGTAAAATGCCATGTGTGAGCAAGTAGGGCAAAGAGCACCAAATCAGTGACAATTAGAGTCATAGCAAAAATAATCTTTTCTTCAAAGTCTGGCATGTCACCTGTGCTCAGAACCAAAGGACCAACTAATTCACAACCTGTGGATGTCTTGCTTTCTATGAAGGGACACATTTAAGAACCCAGATCATGAAACAAACTTTGATTCAGGCACATCAAAGTGGAAGTTTTTTGGGAATACATCAGCAGAAGTGTTAATGTTAGATAACAATATGTTATAAATTTTAACACTGACCTTTAACATTCCAAGAGCAGGAATTGCCTGAGGCTTGCTACTGTCTTTGCCTCAAGTTCTAGCTGAACAAGCTTTCATTTGGCTCTCCAGGCGCACTACTGATGAAGTCACTTTGAGAAATGTCAGATATGGATAAAACATTTTCACACACATTACGCCTGACAGGAAAACCTGGTGGGCTGATGTCAAAAACATGAAACCACATCCTGGACTTTTTTGAAATGCTTTGCCTGTCCCTTCTACAAATATAGAGCCATTTAAGATTACCTTCCTGGCTGAGACCTGGATGTACTTCAAAGGACATGTAGGGTTGATAGCATTGATCACTGCTGGGGCTCTGAGATAGAAATGTTGCTTTTCAAAATCTGGAGACCAAAAGGAAAAATTATGACGTTTACTTCCCGCAGAGTTGTATAGTTCTATGAAAATTGCAAGCAGAGGGTAAAACAAAAAATAAATATGCAAAAAAAAATTGCTTGGAGTGTAAAGGCTCTTTGGCAGTGACAACCATTTTAGCTCAATGAAGTATATAACTAGCCAGTTGAGTGCTTTCCCCATATTAAAATGTACTTGTTTTAAAAAGTCAAACAATATAAAAATACATACAATAAAACAGAACAGAACTGCTTCCTTTTCTTAGTCCCCTTTATTAGTTTCTTTCGTATACTTACACAGTTTCTATATGCAAATATAAGGAAATAGGCATGAAATTTTATTCTTATCCCCACACTTCTTGTATATGATTCAAAAGATAGCTCCTCGTTTCTTTCATTTAACAATGTATACTGGAGTTTTTTTTGTGTGTATGGTGTTAGGGAGTGTTCTAATTTCATTCTTTTACATGTAGCTGTCCAGTTTTCCCAGCACCACTTATTGAGGAGGCTGTCTTTTCTCCATTGTATATTCTTGCCACCTTTATCAAAGATAAGGTGACCATATGTGCGTGGGTTTATCTCTGGGCTTTCTATCCTGTTCCATTGATCTATATTTCTGTTTTTGTGCCAGTACCATACTGTCTTGATTACTGTAGCTTTGTAGTATAGTCTGAAGTCAGGGAGCCTGATTCCTCCAGCTCCGTTTTTCTTTCTCAAGATTGCCTTGGCTATTCGGGGTCTTTTGTGTTTCCATACCAATTGTGAAATTTTTTGTTCTAGTTCTGTGAAAAATGCCAGTGGTAGTTTGATAACGATTGCATTGAATCTGTAGATTGCTTTGGGTAGTATAGTCATTTTCACAATGTCGATTCTTCCAATCCAAGAACATGGTATATCTCTCCATCTATTTGTATCATCTTTAATTTCTTTCATCAGTGTCTTATAGTTTTCTGCATGCAGGTCTTTTCTCTCCTTAGGTAGGTTTATTCCTAGATATTTTATTCTTTTTGTTGCAATGGTAAACGGGAGTGTTTTCTTAATTTCACTTTCAGATTTTTCATCATTAGTGTATAGGAATGCAAGAGATTTCTGGGCATTAATTTTGTATCCTGCTACTTTACCAAATTCATTGATTAGCTCTAGTAGTTTTCTGGTAGCATCTTTCGGATTCTCTATGTATAGTATCATGTCATCTGTAAATAGTGACAGCTTTACTTCTTCTTTTCCGATTTGGATTCCTTTTATTTCTTTTTCTTCTCTGATTGCTGTGGCTTAAACTTCCAAAACAATGTTGAATAATAGTGGTGAGAGTGGGCAACCTTGTCTTGTTCCTGATCTCAGTGGAAATGGTTTCAGTTTTTCACCATTGAGGACAATGTTGGCTATGGGTTTGTCATATATGGCCTTTATTATGTTGAGGTAAGTTCCCTCTATGCCTACTTTCTGGAGGGTTTTTCTCATAAATGGGTGTTGAATTTTGTCGAAAGCTTCTTCTGCATCTATTAAGATGATCATATGGTTTTTCTCCTTCAATTTGTTAATATGGTGTATCACATTGATTGATTTGCGTATATTGAAGAATCCTTGCATTCCTGGGATAAACCCCACTTGATCATGGTGTATGATCCTTTTAATGTGCTGTTGGATTCTGTTTGCTAGTATTTTGTTGAGGATTTTTGCATCTATGTTCATCAGTGACATTGACCTGTAGTTTTCTTTCTTTGTGACATATTTGTCTGGTTTTGGTATCAGGGTGATGGTGGCCTCGTAGAATGAGTTTGGGAGTGTTCCTCCCTCTGCTATATTTTGGAAGAGTTTGAGAAGGATAGGTGTTAGCTCTTCTCTAAATGTTTGATAGAATTCACCTGTGAAGCCATCTGGTCCTGGGCTTTTGTTTGTTGGAAGATTTTTAATCACAGCAAAGGAAACCATAAACAAGATGAAAAGACAACCCTCAGAATGGGAGAAAATAGTTGCAAATGAAGCAACTGACAAAGGATTAATTTCCAAAATTTACAAGCAGCTCATGCAGCTCAATATCAAAAACACAAACAACCCAATCCAAAAATGGGCAGAAGACCTAAACAGACATTTCTCCAAAGAAGATATACATACTGCCAACAAACACATTAAAGAATGCTCAACATCATTAATCATTAGAGAAATGCAAATCAAAACGACAATGAGATATCATCTCACACCAGTTAGAATGGCCATCATCACAAAATCTAGGAACAATAAATGCTGGAGAGGGTGTGGAGAAAAGGGAACCCTCTTGCACTGTTGGTGGGAATGTAAATTGATCCAGCCACTGTGGAGAACAGTATGGAGGTTCCTTAAAAAACTAAAAATAGAGCTACTATACGACCCAGCAATCCCACTACTGGGCACATACCCTGAGAAAACCATAATTCAAAAAGACTCATGTACCACAATGTTCATTGCAGCTCTATTTACAATAGCCAGGACATGGCAGCAACCTAAGTGTCCATCGACAGATGAATGGATAAAGAAGATGTGGCACATATATACAATGGAATATTACTCAGCCATAAAAAGAAACAGAATTGGGTTATTTGTAGTGAGGTGGATGGACCTAGACTCTGTCATACAGAGTGAAGTAACTCAGAAAGAGAAAAAGAAATACTGTATGCTAACACATATATATGGAATCTAAAAAAAAAAAAAAAGTCATGAAGAACCTAGAGGCAATACGGGAATAAAGACGCAGACCTACTAGAGAATGGACTTGAGGACATGGTGGGGCGGGAAGGGTAAGCTGGGACAAAGTGAGAGAGTGGCATGGACGTATATACACTACCAAATGTAAAGTAGATAGCTAGTGGGGAGCAGCCACGTAGCACAAGGAGATAAGCTCGGTGCTTTGAGATCACCTAGAGGGGTGGGATAGGGAGAGTGGGAGGGAGGGAGACGCAAGAGGGAAGAGATATGGGGATATATGTATATGTATAGCTGATTCACTTTGTTATAAAGCAGAAACTAACACACCATTGTAAAGCAATTATACTCCAATAAAGATGTTAAGAAAAAAATGTATACTGGAGATATTTTCATATCAAACTCAAAGAGGTTGCTTTTTTCCCGTGCAACTTTAAAAATTAACTGCATAGTATTCCAGTCTATGGATGGGTAACAAGTTAAGTGGACTCCTATTGAAGGCCATCTGTGTGATTGATAATTTTATGTGATTGCAAACAGTGTTGCATTGGATGACTGAGTATTTGTTGTTTTGCTTGTGTACAATGGTATCTATAGGATAAATTACATAAAGTTGAATCTAGATTAATATATAATTTTGAAAGGTTTTGCCAAATTGCTCTCAATAGGTTAAGCTGTTTTGTGGTCTTAGCAGCAGTTTATGAATATCATTAATACAATGTGTCAAAAATATTTTGGACTTTAATAGATTAAAAACGTTTGGGTTTTTTGGATAAAAATCATATCGATATAGTTTTAGTCTGAATTTTTTTATGATAAGGTTAAGCATCTCTTCAGATGCTTAGGGGACATTCATATTTTCTTATTTCTTTTTCTGTGAACTGTGAACTGTCCGTACTTTTGGTGTATTCATTTTTCTATTGGATTGCTATTCTTTTTCTTATAAACTTTCTTAGGAACTCTTTCTATTTTAGGGAGGTTAGAATTTTGTTTTGGGGATTTATGTTTTTCTTCTTACTTTTGACTTAGGGTGATTTTTTTGTACTGCAGAGTGTTTATTTTTCATTATAATCTTTACATGATAAAATATATTAATCTTTTCTTCTATGGCTTCTGAACTTTGAGTACAAGTTAGAGGGGCCTTGCCTACAATGACTGCTTTTTAAACAATAAAATAATTGTCCCAAGTTTTATTTTAGTGGTTTGTTATATATTTTAATTATAATTATTAATAAGTAAAATTATTAATGGTATTAAAATCAATATATAAACAATGTAAAATAAAATGATAAAACATTAATAATACAAATGAATTAAAAATTAATATGTAATCATTAATATGCAACTATTAATAAACATCAAATATATATATTTACACCTTTGACACAAGATTTTCAAATTTTATTTTTTAAATTTCCAAGTTGAACAGGTCTTTTTGTTTCTGGTTTTAAAGTTATTTTCTATTTTTTGATCAGAGAATATTGTCTGTATTCTCTCTATTTTTTAATATTTATTGTGTTTTTTGTGTGCGGCCTAATAATGTCCTACTACTAATATATTTCAATTTTTGCTTATATTTCCTGTATTATTTTATCCTTTAAAAAGTTGTCATGTGAGATGTGTAGATATTAACGATTCATTGTGATTTGTATCCTTTAGACTGATAAAGTGCCCTTTTTGGCTTTTTTTTGACTTTTCTAGTACATTGGCTTGAATTCTACCTCATTTGATTCATCTGATAGTAATATCACAATACCTGTTTTTTTTGTGTGTGTGTTATATCTGTGTATGCCTTTCGCTATTCTACTATTTTCAAACTTTCTGAATCACTTTGTTTTAGCAGTATCTGTGCATACAACACAGAATTAGGTTTGTATTTGTAGTTCCATTTGAAAATTGTTTTCTGTTTTTCAGTGACTTGTAGTCTTTTATGTTTGTTAAAATGGGAGATATATTTGGTTTCATTGTAGCTAATGTTAGTCGGATCTCTTTTGATTTAGCAATGGCTATTTAAATGAATTAGCTGTAGTCTGACTTATGGTGAATCATGTGCTGGCTTGTAAACCCTTCTGCTTGGATGTAGTAGGCATCATTTTGACTCACATTTCATTGGCATAAACAAATTATTACTATGTTTAACTTAAAAGCAGGGGATGGGGAATACAATCCTATTTTTGACCTGGAAACATGAGACCAGGCATATTTGTGCATAGTTTGATTACTACATGAAGCTGTTTGACATTTTGATTTGTGATTTTAGGAGGTTATTTAGGAGGTCTTGATTTGAGGACTAAATTATGCTAGAGAAATATGGTCCAAATACTTTTTGACGTTTTTACTTGGATTATATTTTTGCCTCTCTGAACAAAATATGTTTTCGACATGAAGAAATTTTGAATATCTAAAATACTTGGCTAATGGGGATAATGATAATTATAACAATGATTATGATTATGATAATAACAATGGGGAAAATAATGATAGGAAAAATATTGCCTGAGAAGTATAATTAAAGTATGACAAATGGCAGAACTTCATTTAAAGGCCAATGACATTTATTGTATGGCAGATATCTTTTTGGAATAACAGCTTGGGGCATCACTGACCAGAATTTCACTTCTGGTTTATGGAACAATCTGTTTCTGTGGGCTCACTTTCTTACAATATATAATTTGTCTTTTTTAATCCACATTTTAAAAGTTATTTTAAGTACTTTTTCGAAGTTTATTTGTTGATATTATTTTAAATACAAGATCAATTAAAACTGTACATGTACAGCCTTGAAATTGTAGCAACCTATATTAACACTTTGCATGGTACCTTAACCATAGTAAGTGTTCAAATTATATTTGTTGAATGAGTCACTGTAAAAAGGATTTTTATAACTGAGGAGAAGTCATACTCTATGCCTTCCTGTCACCTTCGACATAACAAATAAGCAAGAAAGAACTGAAATTTCAGAGAAAACAGATGTTTGTTCCTTGTGTTTATTAAATGAAGTTAGTCATAATATTACTCTGGTTTAGATCAGACTTACATATATATAAGGATACAGAGAAATATTTTTCTCTGGTGAACTTTAAAGGAACTTAGGGAAAATATCAATTGCTAATATTTATTGAGCATTTAATATGTGCCAGTAATCTTATCCTATCAATAACTTAATGAAGTAGAAATTATTATTATAGTCATATTTTATGATGAGACAACTTTCCTGACTGTTTAGCTAGCAGAATAATGGAAGTATGATTTGCACCCAGGAAGTATAACTCCAGACCCATTATGCTAGAGTTGACTTTGCCACCATGGTTGAAAAAGTTTCCATCATTGCATTCAAAGTGCATTTTATTCTAAGATAAAAACCACAAAGAAATAAAGAAGAAATTCTATGGGGAATAAGGACCTTACTGTTAACTTTGTAGGTTTGAATTTATAAAGCTAGTTCTCTGTTTTTTTCCTATGTATTTAACATGCAATACTATCTCAGTGCTACTTTAATTATGTACCAAATGCTAAGTTCCTGATAGCTAAGAATCTGATTAGTTTAAGAGAATATCATACATTTCCACTCACTGAAACCTAATCTAGTAAATCAATAATCTCTTTTATGGTTTATAAACTATTATATTTGAAAAAATCATACCCATTTTATTGCAGATACAAACACTTAGGAAACATTCTCAACTATAATACACTGTTATCAATCATGAGTCAACTTAACCTTAATATCCTTTTCATGACAGACAAGAGTTAATTTTTGTACATTGTATGAGATAGAAATCCAACTTATCATATAATTTGCCCTCCAAGGACTTCTAAAACTACTTTCCAACTCAGTTTTCATCTGTTCATGCACAATGGCGTAGGGATCTTGGTTTTTAAACCATATAGAGTATGTCTGTTTTCCAAAGAGGATCTTGAGTCAAGGTCATTAACTCATTTGGGCCCTATGGGAAAAAAAAACAATGTGCGGATTATTTCCTGCTGAATGAGGAACCACAAGCCACCCACATGGGGTTGGCAGGTAGCTCTCTCAGCACCTGAGCTCCCACTTTGGGGAAGTGAAAACCCCAGGGCCATTTTGATTGAAGGCACAGTTTCAATACACTCACACAAAAGAAGTAAAGTCACAAAATGTATTACTTACAGATCCCAGAAAGTGGGAGAGGGGCACACAATAAGCTGGGGGAAGTATAGTTCTCTGTCCCAGCTAGCAAGCACCTGCTACTTATAAGGTAGTTAGGGTGGAGGTCACTAACTTTTTGCAGACTCAACTCTAAGTGTTGATTTTAAAAGGTGACAGGAAAAGCAAAGTGGGAACTTGTGGTGCGAATCCCAAGCTTGGGTCCTTATCTAAATGTCCAGACTGTAAAATGCCTAGGCAGCAACTTGAAATAGCTGTTTTCTCATCATAACTTTTAATTCTATTGGATTGATCTATATATCTATCCTTATGCCAGTACCACACTATCTGGGAAGTATGAATCCTCCTTTATCCTTTAAAAAAAAATTTTTTTTTTTATAGGATCGTTTTGGTTACTCTGGACTCCTTGGAATTCCATATGAATTTTAGAATCAGTTTGTTAATTTCTAAAAAAAAAAATAACAGTTGGGATTTTCATAGGGATTGCACTGACTCTGTAGATCAATTTGGGATATATTGCCTTCTTAACAATGTTAAGTCTTCTGATCCATGTTCATGGAATGCTTTCGCATTTATTTAGATCTTCATTTCTTTCAACAATGTTTTATACTTTTCAGAGAATAAGTTTTGCACTTCTTTTGTTAATTTTATTACTGTTTTATTCCTTTTGATCTTATTACAGATGGAATTTTATTATTTTTATTTTCAGATTGTTTATTGCAAACATATAGAAATACAGTTGATTTTTGCATATTGATGTTGTATCCTGCAAACTTGCTGAACTCATTCTGATAATTGTTTAGTGGATTTTTAAGGATTTTCTCTATGTAAGATCATGACATCTTTGAATAGATATTGTTTTACTTCTTCCTTTGCTTCCTTCCTTTACTTCTTCCTTTGCCTTTTATTTCTTTTTCTTGCCAAATTGATCTGGTGAGAACTTCCAGTATGAGGTTAAATATAAGTGATGAGAGTGGCTACCTTGTCTTGTGCCTGATATTGGGGGTAAGCATTCAGTCTTTCACCATTAAGTATGATGTTAACTATGGATTTTTTTCTAGATGTCTTTTATCAGGTTGAGGAAGTTCCCTTCTATTCCTAGTGTGTCAAATGTTTTTTATCAGTGTAGGGTGTTGGATTTTGTCAAATGCTTATCTGTGTTTATTGAGATGATTGTGTGATTTTTACAATTCTGTTAATATTATGCATTACATTAATTGATTTTCAGATGTTGACACCAATTTAGTATGATGGGGTAAATCGCACTTGACTGTAGTGTGTAATTCTTTTCATATGTCATTGGATTCGGGTTGCTAGTATTTTGTTGAGGATTTTTGCATCAGTATTCATAAGAAATATTGGACTGTAGTTTTATTTTCTTGTGTAGGTTTCTTTTCTTTTTTTCAGTTTTCATTGCTGGATTTAGAATCTGGGTAATACCTCATAAAATGAGTTGGGAAGTGCGCGCTTCCATTTTTTTGAAAGAGTTTGTGAAGAATTGGTATTAATTCCTCTTTGAATATTTGGTGGCAGTCAACAGTGAAGCCATATTGGCCTGGGCTTCTTTGTGACTAGCTTTTTAAATTATAGATTGAATCTCTTCACTTTTAAAAAGTTTATTCAGATTGTCTATTTCTTCTTGAGTCAATTTTAGTAGTTTGTGACTTTCTAAGAATTTTTCTATTCTGTCATCTAATTTGTTGATGTGAAACTGTTCACAGTATTTCTTCATAATCTTTTTATTTATGTAAGTTTGGTAGTAATGTTTACTTTTCATTTCTGATTTTTGTAATTTGATTCTTTTCTTTTTTCCTCTTGGTAAAACCAGGTAAAGATTAGGTAATTTTGTTGATCTTTTTGAAGAACCTAATTTTCTATTCTCTATTTCACTAATTTTCGCTCCAGTATTTAACTTTGTTTTTGCTTGCTTTGCTCTTCTTTTTCCAAAATTTTAAGGTAGAAGTTAAGATTATTGATTTGAGATATTTGATATTTATTTTTTAAAATATTGACATTTGAAATTATAAATTTTCCTCTAAACATTGTTTTAACTGAATCCAATATGTCTTCATATGTTGTGACTTTATTTTCAATCATCTATTTTCTGATTTACTTTTTAATTTCTTCTTCTTTGACCCATTGGTTCTTTAAGAATGTGTAGTTTGATTTCCACATATTTATGAGTTTTCTTAAATTTCCCTTGTCATTGATTTCTAATTTCATTACGTTCAGAGAACATACTTAGTCATTCTAAATTTATTGTTTCATGGCATAGCATATGGTTTATTCTGGATAATGTCTCATTTGCACTTGAGAAAAATATATATTCTGTTGTTGAGTAGAGTGTTCTATAGATGTTTGTTAGACCTAGTTGGTTTATAGTGTTGTTCATAGCTTCTGTTTTCTCTCTTAATTGTTTTTATCTATTATTGAAAGTGGGATATTGAAATCTTCAACTATTATTGTTGAATCATCTGTTTCTCCCTTCATTCTGTCAGTTTTTGCCTTTTATATTTTGGTGCTCTGTTAATAGGTGCATATACATTGATAATTTTTTATATATTCCTGATGGATTGACCCTTTTATCATTATAAAATGTCTCTCTTTATCTCTAGTAACATTTTTTTAAAGTCTGTCAGAAAGATTAGAGATAACTTCCCATGTGTTCTGTATTTTATTTTATGTTTTACATTTATTTTTAAGCTTAATTAATCTTATCTGCTATATTTTTTTTAAAATTAAAAACAATTTAAATATGTTCAGTACAATTTCAAGATTATAACATTTGCATAGTCTATACAGGGGACTATACAGTCCATATGGCCTTGGACCAGATCCAATCCACCACCTATTTTTGGTAAGTAAAATTTTATCGGAACACAGCTACCTATATCTTTTCTTTTAGTATTTTCTGTGACTGTTTTTGCAATACATGGCAGTGTTCAGTGGTTGTGACAAAGGCAGTGTGGCCTGCAAGCTGAAAATATTTACTATATGACCCTTTTTACTAAATGTTTACAATTCCTGTTCTATGACAACAGAAGATACCTTGATCTTATCTTTCTGATTAGGTTCTTTTTTTCTATTGAAGTATAATGGACTTACAATATTCCATTAGTTTCAGGTGTACAACATAGTGATTTAATATTTTTATACATTTCAAAATGATCACCATAAGACTAGTTACCATCTGTCACCATACAAAGTTATTACAGTATTATTGACTGTATTCCCTATGCTGTACATTAGATTTCTGTTCAGAACTAGAAGTTTGTACCTCTTAATTTCCCTCACTTATTTCACTCATCTCCCCATCTTCCTTGCCTCTGGCAGCGACCAGTTTGTTCTCTGTATCCATGAGTCTGTTTTTGTTTTGTTGTGTTTGTTTGTTTTGGTTTTTAGATTCCACATGTAAGTCAAATCATACAGTATTTGTCTTTCTTTGTCTGACTTATTTCACTTAGCACAATACCCTCTAGGTCCAGCCATGTTGTCACAAATGACAAGATTTCATTTTTTTTTAATCGATGAGTAATATTCCATTACACACACACACACACACACACACACACACATATGCATACACAATATCTTTATCTATTCATCTGTTGATGGATGCTTAGGTTGCTTCAATATCTTGGCTATTGTAAATAATACTGCAGTGAACATGGGGTGTATATATCTCTTCAAATTTGTGTTTATGTTTTTTTCAGGAAAATACCCAGAAGTGGAATTGCTGGATCACTTGGTAGTTTTATTTTTATTTTTTTGAGGAACCTCCATACTATTTTCCATAGTGGCTGTACCAATTTATATCCCACCAAGAGTGTACTTGGGTCCCCTTTTCTCCATATCCTTGCCGAGACTTGTCATTTATTGTCTTTTTGATAAAAACCATTCTGACAGTTTTGAGGTGATATCTCATTGTGGTTTTGTTTTGCATTTCACTGATGATTAGTGATGTTGAGCACCTTTTCATGTGTCTGTTGGCCATCTGTATGTATTCTTTGAAAAATGTCTATTCAGGCCCTCTGCCCATTTTTTATTTGGGTTGTTTGTATTTTTTTTGATTTTGAGTTGTATGAGTTCTTTGTATATTTTAGATATTAACCCCTTATCTGACATATCATTTGCAAATATCTTCTCTCATTCAGTAGGTTGCCTTTTAGCTTTGTTGATAGTTTCCTTCACTGTACAAAAGCTTTTTAGTTTGATATAGTCCTATTTATTTTTGCTTCTTTTCCCTTGCCTAAGGAGACATATCCAAAAAAAAAAATATTGCTAAGATTAATGTCAAATAGTGTACTGCTTGTGTTTTCTTCTAAGATTTTAGGATTTTAGGTTTTACATTTAGTTCTGTAATCCATTTTGAGTTTATTTTTGTATATGGTGTGACAAAGTACTTCAGCTTGAATCCTTTACATGTAGCTGTCTAGTGTTACCAACACTATTTATTGAAGAGGCTGTCTTTTCCCTATTGTATGTTTTTGCCTCCTTTGTTGTAGATTAATTGGGCATATAACCGTGAGTTTATTTCTTGGCTCGCTATTCTGTTTGATAACTGTAGCTTTGTAGTATAGTTTGAAATCAGGGCTCATGATATATCCAGCTTTCTTGTTCTTTCTGAAGTTTGTTTTGGCTATTCAGTTTCTTTTGTGTTTTCATACAAATTTTAGGATTATTTTTTCTAGTTCTGTGAAAAATGGCCTTGGTATTTTGATAGGGATTGCTTTCTATCTGTCAATTACTTGGGGAATATGGTAATTTTAACAATACAAATTCTTCCATTCGATGTGCACAGTATATCTTTTCATTTGTTTGTGTCTTCTTCAATTTCTGTCATCAATGTCTTATATTTTTCAAGTACAAGCCTCTTACCTCCTTGATTAGATTTATTCTTAAGTATTTTATCTTTTTCATGCAATGGTAAATGGGATTATTTTCTTAATACCTCTTTCTGATAGTTCATTGTTAGTGTATAGAAATGCAACAAATTTCTGTATATTATTTTTGTATCCTTCAACTTAACCGAATTCATTGATGAGTTCTAGTAGTTTTCTGCTGGTGTCTTTAGGATTTTCTATCTATAGTATTTTGTCATCTGCCAACAGTGACAGTTTTAGTTATTTTCTTCCAACCTGGATGCCTTTTATTTATTTTTCTTGTCTGATTGCTTTGGCTAAGGCTTCCAAAACTATGTTGAATAAACATGGTGACAGTGGGCATCCATGTCTTGTTCCTGATCTTAGAGGAAGAGCTTTTAGCTTTTCACCATTGAGTATGATATTACCTGTGGGTTTGTCATAAATGGTCTTTATTATGTTGTGGTATAGTCCCTCTATATCCACTTTGTTGAGTTTTTATCGTAAATGGATGTTGAATTTTGTCAAAAGCTTTTTCTGCATCTGGGGAGATGATAATATGATTTTTATTCTTTAATTTGTTAATATGGTGTATTATGTTGATTGATTTGTGGATATTGAACCATTCTTGCATGCCTGGCATAAATCTCTTTTGATCATGGTGTATGATCCTTTTAATGTACTGTTGAATTTGTTTTGCTAATATTTTGTTGAAGATTTTCCCATCTATGTTCATCAGTGATATTGGCCTGTAATTTTCTTTTTTTGTGGTGTCTTTGGTTTTGGTATCAGGGTGATGCTGGTTTCTTAGAATGAGTTTGAATGTGTTCCTTTCTCTTCAATTTTTGAAATAGTTTGAGAAAGATAGGTGTGAAGTGTTCTTTAGATGTTTGATAGGATTTATCTGTGATGCCACTTGGTCCTGGACATTTGTTTGTTGGGAGTTTTTAAAATACTAATTCAATTTCATTACTGGTAATTGGTCTGCTCATATTTTCTACTTCTTGATTCAGTCTTGGGTGATTTTATGTTTCTCAGAATTTATCTATTTATTCTATGTTGTCCACTTTATTGGCGTATAATTGTTCATAGTAATCTCTTATGATCCCTTGCGTTTCTGTTCTGTTGGCTGTAACTTCTCTTTCATTTTTAAATTTTATTTATTTGCACCCTCTCTTTTTCTTGGTGAGTCTGTCTAAAGGTTTATCAATTTTGCTTATCTTTTCAAAGAACTGGCTGTTAGTTTCATTGATCATTTCTATTGTTTCTTAGTCTTTATTTCACTTGTTTCTCCTCTGATCTTTATTTTTTTCTTTGTTTTACTAACTTGGACTTTGGTCATCTTTTTCTAGTTCCTTTGATGTAGGGTTAGATTGTTTGAGATTTTTCTTGTTTCCTGGGTAGTCTTGTATCTTTGTAAACTTCCCTCTTAGAACTGCTTTTTGCTGTGCCCCATAGATTTTGGATCATTGTGTTTCCATTTTCATTTGTCTTTAGCTATTTTTTGATTTCCTCTTAGATTTCTTCAGTGACCAATTGGTTGTTTGGTTGCATGATGTTTAGCCTCCGGGTGTTTGTGTTTTTTGAAGAATTTTTTTCTGTAGTTGATTTCTAGCCTTATGTTATTGTGGTCAGAGAAGAAGCTTGATAAGATTTCAAGCTTAAATTTATTGAGACTGGTTTTGTGACCTAGTATGTGACCTACTATGGAGAATGTTCCATGTGCACTTGAAAAGAATGTGTATTCTGCTGCTTTTGGATGAAGTGTTCCTTATGTATCCATTAACTTCATCTGATCTTATATGTAGTTTAAGGCCAGTGTTTCCTTATTGATTTTCTGTCTGGATGCTCTGTCCATTGATGTTAGGGGTGTTAAAGTCCCTAACTTTATTATTGTGTTACTGTCAGTTTCTCCCTTTTTATTTGTTAATATTTGCTTTTTATATTTAAGTACTTCTTTATTGAGTGTTTATATATTTATAATTTTTATATCTTCTTGTTGCATTGATCCATTTATCATTATTTAATGTCATTCTTTGTCTCTTATTACAGTCTTTATTTTGAAGTCTATTTTGTCTAATATGAATATTGCTATGCCAGCTTTCTTTTTGTTTCCATTTGCATGGAATATCATTTCATCTCTTCACTTTCAGTCTGTTTATGTCTTTAGCTCTGAAGTGAGTCTCTTGTAGGCAGCATATATTGATATATGGATCCTTTTTTTTTTTAATCCATTCAGCCACTCTAGGTCTTTTGATTAAAGCATTTAGTTCTTTTACATTTAAGGTAATTATTGATAATTATGCACTTTTTTCCATTTTGTTAATTGTTTTAGGGTTGTTTTTGTAGTTCTTTTTTGTTGCCTTTATTTTGCTCTTTTCCCTTGTGATTTGATGAGTATCTCTTGTGTTCTATTTGGATTCCTTTTTCTTTTTTTGGGAGGGGATATCTATTATGGGTTTTTGGTTTGTGGTTACCATGAGGTTCATTTATAATAACATGTATATACATGATTATTTAAGTTGATGATCTCTTTCCTTCTAATGCATTCTAACAACCCTACCTTGTTAACCAGCACCCACTTTTAATGTTTTTAACATCTTATTTTACATCTTTTTCTTTTATGTATTCCTTAACTACTTATTGTGGATATAGATGATTTTACTAGTTTTGTTATTTAGCCTTCCTACTAGATTTATAAATAGTTGGGTTTTTTCTTTTCCACTTAAGCAAGCCCTGTTAATATTTCTTGTAAAGCTGGTTCACTGGTGCTGAACCTTTTTAGCTTTTTGCTTGTCTGTAGAACTCTTTATCTCTCTTCAAATCTGAATGATAGCTTGCTGGGTATTGTGTTCTTGGTTTTAAGTTTTTCCCTTTTATCATTTTGAATATATTGTGCCACTCCATCTGGCCTGCAAAATTTTGCTGAAAATTTAGCTTATTTTCTTATGGGAGTTTTCTTGTACATAACCAGTTGCTTTCCTCTTGCTGCTCTTAAGATTCTCTCTTTATCTTTAAATAATTTTGCCATTTTAATTATAATATGTCTTGGTGTGGACATCTTTAGGTTCATCTTGTTTGGAACTCTCTATGCTTCCTGGACCTGAATGTCTATTTCCTTTCTCAGGTTTGGAAGTTTTCAGCTATTATTTATTCAAATAAGTTCTTTCTCCTTTCTCTCTCTCTTCTCCTTGGACTCCTGTAGTGTGAATGTTAGTATACTTGATGTTGTCTCAGAGGTTTCTTAAACTATATTCTCATTAAAAAACATTCTTTTCACCTTTTTTCTGCTCAGTTTGGGTGATTTTCAGTTATTTTTCTTCCTAGTCGCTGATGCTTTCCTCTGAGTCATCTAAACTACAGTCCTTCTAGTGCATTTTAAAAATTTGTTATTTTATTCTTCAGCTCCCTTTGATTCTTCTTTATATATTCTGTTTGTTAAACTTCTCATTGTGTTCATTTATTTTTCTCCCAACTTCATTGAGCATTTTTATAATTTATCTTGATGTTTCTATTAGGTAGATTGCTTATCTCCACTTGGCTTAGTTCTTCTGGGTTTTGTTTTGTTTCTTCCTTTGGAACATATTTCTCTGTCTCCTCATTTTGCCAAATTCTCTGTGTTTATTTCTATGTATTAGGTTGGTTACATGTCCCGATCTGGAAAAGTGACCTTATGTGGGAGACATCCTATGGGGCCCAGCAGTACACTCCCCTCTGGTCACCAGAGCTATATGCTCTAGAGGTGCCCCCTATATGGGCTGTAAGGACCCTTCTGTTTTGGTGGGGCTGTCAACTGTGGGCACATTAGTAGGTGGGGCTGGCCCTGGACCAATTAGCTGCCAGACCCTGCCTCTGGCTGTGGCTACTGGCCCACTAGTTGGTAGGGCTGGGTCCCAGGGTGGCTAGCTGGGGTGTCCTGCATGCCTGGGGGTCGTGGGGCTGGTGTCCGTCTGCTGGTGGGCAGGGCCTGGCTGGTGTGGCTTGCTGCAGGGCCCAGGAGGACCTGGGCTGGTTCTGGCTTGATGGTGGGCAGGTCTGGTTTCCCCTGCAGCTGGCTACTCGGCCTGGGGGTTCCCAGGACTGGTGCTGGTCTGCTGGTGGGTGGTAAACTCCTGTCGCTAATAGGCTAGAGAGATGAATCCAAAATAATATTTGCCAGCACCAGTGTCCTTTTGGATGAATGATCTCCCATAAATGGCTGCCACCAGCATCTGTGTCCCCAGGGGGTGTCCTAGTTGCCTCCTTCCTCTCTGGGAGGCTCTTCAAGTTCAGCAAATGGGCTGACCCAGGATCCTTTCAAATTAGTGCCTCTGTGCTGGATTTGGAGCATGTGAGATTTTGTTCATCCCTTTAACAAACCTCTGGCTTTCCTGTATGAAGCCCTGCTGGCCTTCAAAGCCAGACATTCTGTGGCCTTGTCTTCTTAGTGCAGGACCCCTCGGCTAGGGAGCCTAATGTGGGGCTTGGACCCCTTGCTCCTTGGGAGGATCCTCTGCAATTGTGATTATCCTCCTATTTGTGGGTCACCTTCTCAGGGTGTGGGTCTTGATTATATCACATCTTTCTCCTCCCACCCATCTCATTATACTTTGCTCTGTGTATCTTTAGTTGTGGTAAATCTTTTTTGCTAGTCTTCAGGTCACTCTCATAGATAGTTGCTCTGTGAATAGTTGTAATTTTGATATGCCTTTCAAAGGAGGTGAGCCTGGGGTCTTCCTACTCTGCCATCTTGGCCACACCTTCTTGAATATGTTTTCTTCTCATGTCTTTTTCTGCTCTCTTGGTATTCTCACTATATGTACCTTGATGCTCAATGTTGTCTCACATTTCTCTGAGTCTCCATTTATCTTTATTCTTTTTTTCTCTCTATTTAGGCTTGCATAATGTCTATCAATCTATTTTAAAGTTTTTAATTCTTTCTTTTATCATTACAAATCTATTGTTGAGCCCCTCTAGTGAATTTTTACAATTTTAGTTATTGTACTTTCTAACTCTGTTATTTCCATTGGGTTCTTTCATTTTTTATAATTTTAGTATCTGTATTGATATTCTTTATTTGATGCAACATTGTCATCTTACCTTCTTCTATTTCTTTAATCATGTTTTCTTTTGATTCTGAGTAATTCTGTGAGCATATTAATAATGGCTATTTTGGAATCTTTTTCTGTTAAATCTAACATCTGGTTACTCTCACAGGTAGTTTCTGTTGCCTGACTCCCCCCTGCCCCCCACAGTGTACGGGTCATATTTTCTTGTTTCTTTGCATGCCTCCTAATTTGTTTTTGGAAACTTGATATTTTATAATATATTATACTGAATAACAAGTAGTAATATATTTTATATATTACTGTATTTTATGTATATAAGTATGTATATAATTTATTATATAAATATAAATATATAATAGTAATATATTTTATAATACATTGTAGCAAGTATGGGTTTTCTCCTCCCCACTTTGTAGGCTTGTTATTGTTATTCATTTGTTTGTTTAGTAATTGGTGGGATTATTTTAGTGATATCTTTTCCCCCCAGCCTCCCAGTTTTAACCCTCCAGGGTTGCTATTCAGGGAGGTACAGGTTTGGATATGACCACAGTCACCCTGGGATAACGATGGTATGGGTAGAACTCTTTTCATTCTTTTCCTGACCACACCTAGCTATTAAACCTGACTGATTTCCAGTTCATTGCTTCGTTTTCAACAATAACCTGGGCATATATTCTTTTATAGACTAATCAAATCCAACTATGTCTCCTTCAGTGGATGGAATAGTTTCTGAAGTCAGTGTTTGATATTTGTTCTGACCCCAGGAGGATTCTTCCTAGCTGTCTTATTGCTCAGTTATCTCCTGTGATCAAGCCAGTCTATAGTCTAGGCTGTATCTTCATTAGATCCATGAATCTCCTCACCTTTGAATCTCCTTTCACCACAACCTCCACCATTCTTTTTTTCAGTTAAATTTATTGGAGTAACATTGGATTATAGCACTATGTAAATTTCATATATACAATATTATATGTTGATTTCTGTAAATACTACAGTGTGCTCATCACCAAAAGTTTAGTGTCCATCCATCAGTATACAGTTGATCCCCTTTACCCATTTTGCCCTCCTCCTACCCTTCTTCTCATCTGGTAACCACTGCTTTGATCTCTGTATCTATGTGTTTGTTTTTGTTTGTTTTGTCTTGTTTAAGTTATTTATTTATATTCCACATATGAGTCATATCATACAGTATTTGTCTTTCTCTATCTGACTTATTTCACTTAGATACACTCAAAGTTAATCAATGTTGTTGTAAGTGGCAAGACTTCATCTATTTTTACGGCTGAGTAGTATTCCATTATATATATTTATACATCACATCTTCTTTATCTGTTCATCTGTTGTTGATACATGGGTTTTACCCATATCTTGGCCATTGTAAATAATGCTGCAACGAACATAAGGGTGCATATATCTTTTCAAATTAATTTTTTTATAATCTTTGGATAAATTCCCAGAAGTGGTATAGCTGGATCATATGGTAATTCTGTTTTTACTTTTTGAGGGGTCTTTATACCGTTTTCCATAGTGGCTGTTTCATTTTACACTACCACCAACAGTGTATGAAGTTTCCCTTTTTCCCACATCCTCTCCAACATTTGTTATTTCTTGCCTTTCTGATAATAGCCATTCTAAAATATGTGGGGTGATATTTCATTGTGGTTTTCATTTGCATTTCCCTAATAATTTGCTATGTTGAGCATCTTTTCATGTGCCTGATTGCCAACTCTTTGTCTTCTTTGGAAAAATGTCTATTCAGATCCTCTGCTCATTTTTTAATCAGGTTGTTTGCTTTTTTGTTGAATTGTATGAGTTCTTTATATATTTTGGATGTTAACCTTTTATTGGATATATGATTTGCGAATATATTCTCCCATTCCAATCTCCGCTATTCTTGAGAGCACCCTCAGGTTAAAACTTCTCCATGTTCAGTTGCAAATGTAGCCAGTTCCTTTAGGAAAGATTAGGAGCCATCTGTTTTACAGTCTGTTCTTCCCACAGGCAAAATCTCTGAGTCAGAACTCTGGAGCTGTCAGTGGGGACAGTGACCAGCATTCCTCTGAGTGACACCACTGCTCTGGGAGTTGAGAGCTTGGTGGAGGGGGTGAAGACAGCATAGAGATGAAAACAGAGAATATAGAAAGCAAGGGGTGAACCCTGTGATATTGGATTAGAATTATAAATATCAGGGTACACATCGTAAGTATACACATAAACACAAATCCCTACACAAACTGGTTGATTTTTTGGTTTTTCTAGTTTTCTTTTGTTTCAGGAACTTTGGTGAGGCAGAATATCTCCCATGTAATCGTAATAGTTGGGCTAATAATATGTGACTGACTTACTTGATGTATTTTGCATTAAACCGGAGACGAATGCTCATTCCCTCAGTAAGTAAACTGGCGTTTCTTCGCCATGAGGCTGTTTTTGTAAACGTATTCTCTTATTTGTACAGAAGACCAGATAAAAACATGAAATTAATGCTTTTTAGAGAGAATAAAGAGTATATTTTTCAAAGATCAAATGAGTATAGTTTCAAAGTTAAATATAAATTTAATCTTGGAGAAGTTGTAAGATTTTCATGGATATGAAATTTGCTTTTTGTGTAGGATTGATGATTTGCATGAATCTCAATTTGACATATGTTTTCCACAGCACATTAATGAACCAGTCACATTATATGTGGCAGGAAGCAGTAAAAAATAGAAAGTAAATGACATTAAAATGAATTTTTTATCTATGGTGGGTATAGATTTGCATTATTGTACTTGTGTGGGAAATGAAAGTTACCACTTCCTCCTTTTTGAGAAATTTTCAAATACCTGAGAAGGAAAGAGTAAGATAGAGAGATACACAGAGAAAAAAAGAGAATTGAACCAAGCAAAAATTTTTTCGTATACATTTTTGAGGTTATATAAAAAGAACTTAAAAAAATTGAATTAGCTTGATTTTTTTAAATTTTTGGTAATACAGTTTATGTAAAACAGGTATTTCAAAAATTATGTATGATGCATAATGAATATTATTCATATTCCTCAATTTTTTTTTTTTAAGATTTACTTATTTATTGAGGGCCCTCTCTAGTTGCGGCAAGTGGGGACCACTCTTCACCGCGGTGCGCGGGCCTCTCACTATCGTGGCCTCTCTTGTTGCGGAGCACAGGCTCCAGACGCGCAGGCTCAGTAGTTGTGGCTCACGGGCCTAGTTGCTCCGCGGCATGTGGGATCCTCCCAGACCAGGGCTCAAACCCGTGTCCCCTGCATTAGCAGGCAGATTCTCAACCACTGCGCCACCAGGAAGCCCCATATTCCTCAATTTTAAATAACAATCCACATAACATGAAAAATATAAGCGTATTAAATTTGTCCTTGAGGAGTTTATTAGTGCTCAAATATCTTTACATCACAAGAAAAATAATGAGTAACAATAACTGGTTTTAATATTTACCATGTTCACTGGTTGGAGGCATTAACATACTTTTAAATCATATTCCATAAATATTTTGGGCTTAGATTTGGAGTAGCAAATTTCTGTCCAAAGGAAGACTCTGGAGGCCTATGAAGTATGAGAGAAGAAAAACAAGGTTGTTCAGTAGAAGTATTTCCATCATTAAACCTTTAAAAATGTCAGTCAAAATCTAGTTATTATTTCTGAAGCTGGAAAGATACAGTGTGGCAAATTCCCTGTATTACATATTCTAAACTTTGTCATTCAGGTGGAACTGTTTGAACACCCACATTTTGTACTTCACGTCCTTCCTTTTCCTGAGTTCATACCCTTTTATTTGGTAGCTCTTGGACTGATCTTCCCTGCTTTGAATAATTCACCATCTAAATAAAATAACAACCTCAAAGCATCCCAGACTTAATACACTCCATTCCAGCGTGGGCTCCCATGGGTTGATGTGAAGGAGACTTAAGAATTAATCACACAGGATATAACGCTCAAGTCACTTTCAGAAAAAAAATTCTCTTTCTCTTTTGTTTTTGTGTTTAGTTTTCTAAACACTGTCATTCTGTTTCCACTTCAGCTCCAGATCCCCGGGATGTCTTGGCACCAAACACATGTAAAACAAATAAACACCTTCTTGCACACTCTAACAAGTGCAGCAATTAGTCTCAGAGCACAGCTTGCTCTCCACCATGGCAACTCATTTGGTGCTGGTTGTTATTGTAGGAGAACAACTTTGAATCAGCAACATTTGTTTGATTCCTCAGTTTTCACCCCTGTCGGCATGGCGGCTTCTGTACATCCTTTTCATATAGTGAGTTCTGTGCCTCTATGAAATCAGCTGCCACCCTGCATACAACACTTAACTCCAGTATGTCACCTTGTCACATTCTCATGGAGCTTTCAGCAGTGGGTGATCTTCACTCCATATGGGCTGTAGTAACTACTTGCTGTGGTGTGAATTACAGGTGATTTCAGTACGGACATTTTTTCTTTCCTTTTGTTATACAGTAGTATAAAATTAAAATAATATTAATAATCCTTGGTATATATTTATAAGCAGCTTGCATTGCAAGATGAAAATGTTATTTGTAAGTACCCAAGATGGTATTTAATAGGTTAGTCAGAAGACACTTTTAAAAATTTATGTATTTATTTTCATTTATTTTAGAGGGTATTTTCTCTGAGTTGATGCAGCAATTGGAAAGTTGTATAAAAACCCTATCTGTGGCTTTATTTGATATACTCTTCTACTTTTCCAAATGATTTATTTCAGAAATGCTGGATTTTTGTGTGTGTGTGTGTGAGGAAGGGACTAAATCATGTTAAAATATGTCTTTTATCCTGAAACACAGTATAGTAAGTTATGAGGCAAAATGCATGTTTTCGTCAGCAATGTACCATATTTTCTTATGTAAATTACTATTATTTGGAAGCTGACTCAAATGTTTCCACCGACAAGAAAAATTGCTGTTGAACTTTGTTTCAGGGTACTAACTTCTGCCTTTTTTGGACATTATTAGTCAATTTCCCTAGCCCCTTTCTTCAGTAATGCAAGGTACATGTAAATGAATAAAGGTGATAAACTCTCACTCAGTTCTAGTCCCAGCTCTGTGGCTAAGGGTGTGACTGGGTAAGCTGAGTAACCTCTTTGGGATTTAGTGCTTCATCAGTTACACAAAGTGGTTAAATAAAGTGGTCTTCTAAAGCTCTAAATGGTTCTAAAATCCACGATTTTTATTCATACTGAATAATTCTTGCGCTTGGAGGATTTGATTCTAAATAATATCATAAAGAACTCTGCTTGATTTTTCTGTGTAAATTAGGAAGAAATTTTAACTATTCACACATTTAACAAACATTTATCACAACTCCGCTATGTCCTGGGCATTGCGCTAGAAACTAAACACAATGAGTGCAATGAACAAGACCGTGTCCCACCCTCAGAGAGATTATGATCTAATGTATAAGATAGACAAGCAAATGACCAGAAAAAGGATTATACATTGTGGTAAGTGGCAAGAAGGAAGTAAAGCATTGAGACTGAGAACAGTGGGGATGGGAGGGAGGTACTTTAGATAAAGTAAGCAGGGGTAGCTTTGCAAATTTTGGTTTCTTTAGGAGTTTTGGTCACTAGAAAAACCACACTGACTGCTCTTGTTTGTGTAGTACCATTCTTTTGAGAGGAGAGGGTAGTGGTGTGGAAGGAATATGAGTTATGATTTCAGAAAATGCGAGTGGAAACATGCCTTTGCCTTGTGCTCGTCATGTGTCTTGGACAAATCTTTTAGCCTCTCTGGACTTGTTTCCTTATCTGTTATGGTGCTTATAGGGACACCTACTCACTAAACTGCTGGAAGATACAGTAGTTGTAAAAGCAGAAAAACTCCTTCTGCCAACTCTTGATGAGTGATCAGCTTTTTTTCTTTATTTCAACATATCAGTGAGAAAAAGATTTAAAAATCAGCGGACAACACTTTTTCCTCCTTTTTAAATTTTAGCAAGAAGCAAGAAAAGCTGTACGCTAGAAATGCACAGTAAAAGGCCAAGGAAAATGCAGAAAAGCAGGCTGGTGAAAGAAGACAGGTTTGCTGTGGCCAAGAGATAGCCACAGTTTTCTTCCTCCTTTAGTCCCATTTCTACGACCATATCTACATAGTGCTCCTTGTCTGAGGGAGGGAGGGAAGTTTTACTACTTTATTCTGTGAGTTGTGAATTAGGCTTTCCTTACAGTTTCCTTTTTGGAATAATCTAGAGTTTAAATAGAATACACTGCTGGCGAGTCTTTCTGTATTAGCATTGCAGGGCCTGTAAATATCACTTGTGAAATAGTCACAGGAATGAACAGCCCTTCATCTGGAATTACAGCACAAATTCAGAAACAGCTATTTAGTGTGTTTATTTCCCAGTGTGAGAATTTATCATCGATGCCATCTCTTATGTTTCTTAGGTCACAAACTTCCTGTAGTTTTCTCAGTTGCTAACCCAATAAGAGAAGCTTCTTCTTTATTATTCATTACTATATAAAGGAAAATCCCATCTTGTCTACTTCCTTTAAGATGTTACTATCAAAATGCCAAGCCAAGTGTTTAGTGCTGATAAGGACTGCATTTGATAACAGCATTAGTAGATCCTTATTGGTTCTGCATGTAGCAAAAGCTAAAGAGTCCCTGGACAAGACTTTTCCAGTTTAGCTTATGGTAACTTTAGGATGTCTGCATCTTTAAATATGTAAGCTAGGTTTAGGCTTTCAAAAATGCTGATTAAGAATTCTAACTGTATTTACTTTAGGAAGAACAGAGTGAATTTTGTTGCCATGTGATATAAAGTCAAATTTACAAACTTGTGGGAATGTACAATAGAGTAAGTTGTTTCCATAGTTCTGGTTTCCATACCGGTGGGTTAAGCATTTATTTTCTAAATACACACTAGTGTTTCAGAATTCTGTGTTGTCAGGCAATGTTCTCTGGCTTGAGGGAGTTAGGTGGATACCTGTCAAATGCTATGCAGAGAAGATTGCATAGTATATATCTGATTTTAAAGATAATAGGAAATTTGAAAGCCTGCATCCAACAGTTTGGAGATAGAAGAGCCATTTTGTAGGTTGTGGGTGTTTATCTGATTGTCTTAGGCAAATGTTCATTATGGCCATCATCGTTTATACATTTGTACTCAGTTGTGCTCTTAGTGATATCTTTTCCCATTCATCCATCCTCTTTGTTCCCAGTACAATGATTCTATGATAATGCTCTTTTGGCGTTAAGAGGTTAAAGAGTGATTCTACCAAATGCTTTGAGATGTGCAAAAATATGATTTACATTTCCTAAGACATCCTTGGGAGATTCTAACATTTGTCGATTTCTTAAAAAATTATGTTAACACACAGATACAAAATTCTAGCTCCATGTATTACTGTAGAATATCTTTAAAAGACTCATGAGAAGAGAAGGAAAATAATGAGTCAACTACATATCAGGCATTATGCTAAATTTTTTGCATTACTTCTTAATTTTAAACATTTTTGTATCCAAGAATTTATTACTTTTCCAAGATTTCATTATCCCCCCTTTTTTTTTTGGTGACAAAATACTTCCCTTTCTAGAGAAAATCTAGAATTTTATCATTTCTTTGGGTGTGGATGGGAGAGGAAGGGGTTAAAGAGACATTTGAAATAGAACAAGAATCAGAGCTCTTCTAAATTTTAAGAAATTTTGATAAAAGCAAATATATACATACTTATATGCTTATAATTTCTAGCCCTATGTTAAGAACTAGGAGAGAATGTTATCTTGAGGTTTTTTTTCTTAAACTGCTTCTCTCTGGGGCTTTGAAAGTGCAGATACGCACCTGAACTCAACTCTTTAACGCTGAGAAAATCTGCATCTACAAACCTTAGTAGTAATTAGATTCAGCCTTAGTAATAATTAGAATTTTATGTGATTTCTCTTTTAGCTGGTCTTAAAATAAAATAGTCCCAGAAGTCAAAATACATATAATCTATCTCTTCTGTTTGGGAGAGAGAACATGTATAGATAAATCAAGTGAATTTTTCTATAAAACCTGTTCTATTTAACATCCTGGTACTAGCACATTGTATGAAGAAAACATAACAAAAAACCAAAAATTAAACCAGTCTTCTAAAAGGATTCATTTCTAGAATCATTTATTATACAATACTTTAATCTGTATATATATAAAAACAAACCCCTTTCTTTTACTTCTCGCAAAGATTTTCTGAGCACGTGGTGCATGTAGGGGGTTATGCTAAGAAGTTCTACCATACATGTCCAAATGTTAATGCTTCTAATTGGCCTTAATTGGCCTCAAGCCATATCTGTTAACTTGAACGTAAATGTCAAAGGGAATATACACAAATTTTTGAAGTTTATTCTTTGGGAATTTAAAAAAAAACAGAAGAAATGTAAAACATCATTTATATAGAGGGTATTGATTTTGTTGTTAAATGGTCTTGTGAAAGTTGATGATTCTAATTGGTCATTATAAGGCTGCTAGCTAAGTTAAGTAAATTATGGTCACACACAAAAGCGTCCTTTTTTTCATAATTAAAAGTAGTCAGATCATCATTGGTGTAACGAGGAGCACAGTTTTAGAATTCAGTACATACTCTAAGGAGAAAAGCTCAAGTATTCTGTTTGACCAGAAACCCAAGTACATTGCATGAACAATAAAGATACTCAGATGAAAATAGTTCTGATATACTCTGATCTTTGGAGGACTTGGATAAGTATACTTCTCAAAACCCTTTTGTGATACAGAGAATTATTATTTGCCTAGTTGAAGCAGATATGTGATAGAGAAGAGTTTGGGGGAAATTTGTACCTCACAGGGACATTCTCTTTATCCTCACAATATCTTTTTGTAAATTCAGCATTTTTACGGAAAATAAAGTTTATGGGAATGTATCGTTCTGTGAAACTTGTTACACACGCATGCACACACACACACATATATATATGTTGTTATTATGTACGTTGTGAATTAACTATATGTTAAACATAAGGTCAGGGCTAAAATTGCTGTCTATACTAAGCAATACCAAAGCAGAGGGCAAGAGTACTGCTTAGGTTGGGTGAGAAGCTCTCACGGACAAAATGATTGAACCTCCACCTTGGCTACAGTGTCTTCTCAGGAGTGTTAAAGATTAATCTTAAAGAATGAGGAGGATATTTGAGGGCATAAACATTGAAAGGGCATTAAAACCAATTCTGCATATGGACGATAAAGGATAAATATGAGATAATATTGTAGCACTTCATGTATTCAGTGACATATAAATGTCCTTAACGTTGCAATGGGGATTGTTTTTGGTATATAAAATATCTGCTGAGACTTCACCAGCCCAAATTTAGACATAGAAAATTGAAAATTTTTTAGGCTGAAACAGATACGTATATCTCATTTGTACCTGTTGCCAGAATAGCTATCCCAATCAGCTCTCTTATTTTCCTTTAAATAAAAGCAGAGATGAATATTACTACAACTTGTTGAACACCTACTATCTTCTGGGTAGCTTGCTGCGACTTTTATTGAGGACTGTAGGATTTTCCTTGATCTCCAAATGAAGGAATAAAATTTATTCATGTAGCAGAGACCTAGGTTTAATCAAGGTTGCAGAAGACAGTACAGAAACACTATCAATAAATTTTGAAACCTAAACCCTTGTATTCAAACTGTATGAAGTTATTCTAAGTATCTGTTTTCAGATTCATAAATGGGGAGTACAGATATTACAAGAGAAATGTCTTGATAAAGCTCTATTTAAATCATCCTTGATACCCTAGTAGCATTTCTTTGGCTTGTGTAAAACTATACTTTTCTTGTCATCTTCCTCCTTTCTGCCTGCAATTTGCTTACCTTGGATTTTGACTGCTCTTATTTTTAATATCTCTACCAACCAACTATATTCTCCCAAGATTATTCAATCTTCTTGCAAAGTGACGGAAACTATATTATCTCTTTAATTATCATTACATGCATATTATTAAATTTTTTTCTAGGTCTTGGCTATCACTTATGCTGTTGTTCTTTGTTTTACAGCCATCTTCAGAATGAGCCAAAAATTATTCCAGCAGCTTCTCAAATATAATAAGCTTCAAACTGAAAATATCATCCACAGCAGAAGTGTTTTTCAGTTTCTTTACTTTTGTCTCTGGTACATGAAATTTCTTCTCATGTTCCAAGTGAGAATGTTCCAGGCCGTTTTTATATCTTGTCTTCACCTTCTTTATCAAATCTTTTCCTAAGTTCTATTATATTTTCCCTATTAATTACATCTTTGTTTTTTTTTTTTGGCTGCGTCGTGTGGCATGCAGGATCTTAGTTCCCAGACCAGGGATCGAACCCATGCTCCCTGCAGTGGAAGCGCGAAGTCTTAACCACTGGACCGCCAGGGAAGTCCCAATTACATCTTTGATTTACTCATTTTGTTTCACTTCCAGCTCCATAATTTAGGGCTTCCAAATCCATTTCCAAATTATTTTTCAATAAGCACTCTGATGTCTTTCTTCGTTCTGTTCCTTACATTCAAAATGTCCTCCTTTTTCTCTAAGAATATCTATCTATCTATCTATCTATCTATCTGTCTATCTATCTATCGATCGATCTATATTCATCTTCTAAGACTCAGCTTAATTCTTTTTTTTTTTTTTTTTTTTTATTTTTTTTTTAAACATCTTTATTGAAGTATAATTGCTCTACAATGGTGTGCTAGCTTCTGCTTTACAACAAAGTGAATCAGTTATACATATACATATGTTCCCATATCTCTTCCCTCTTGTATCTCCCTCCCTCCCACCCTCCCTATCCCACCCCTCTAGGTGGTCACAAAGCACCGAGCTGATCTCCCTGTGCTATGCGGCTGCTTCCCACTAGTTATCTATTTTACATTTGGTAGTGTATATATGTCCATGACACTCTCTCACCCTGTCACATCTCACCCCTCCCCCTCCCCATATCCTCAAGTCCATTCTCTAGTAGGTCTGTGTCTTTATTCCCATCTTGCCACTAGGTTCTTCATGACCTCTTTTTTTTTTTTTTTTTTTTTTCCCTTAGATTCCATATATATGTGTTAGCATACTGTATTTGTTTTTCTCTTTCTGACTTACTTCACTCTGTATGACAGACTCTAACTCCATCCACCTCATTACAAACACCTCCATTTCATTTCTTTTTATGGCTGAGTAATATTCCATTGTATATATGTGCCACATCTTCTTTATCCATTCATCCGATGATGGACACCTAGGTTGCTTCCATGTCCTGGCTATTGTAAACAGAGCTGCAATGAATATTTTGGTACATGACTCTTTCTGAATTATGGTTTTCTCAGGGTATATGCCCAGTAGTGGGATTGCTGGGTCATATGGTAGTTCTATTTTTAGTTTTTTAAGGAACCTCCATACTGTTCTCCATAGTGGCTGTATCAATTTACATTCCCACCAACAGTGCAAGAGTGTTCCCTTTTCTCCACACCCTCTCCAGCATTTATTGTTTCTAGATTTTTTGATGATGGCCATTCTGACCGGTGTGAGATGATACCTCATTGTAGTTTTGATTTGCATTTCTCTAATGATTAATGATGTTGAGCATTCTTTCATGTGTCTGTTGGCAATCTGTATCTCTTCTTTGGAGAAATGTCTATTTAGGTCTTCTGCCCATTTTTGGATTGGGTTGTTTGTTTTTTTGTTATTGAGCTGCATGAGCTGCTTGTAAATCTTGGAGATTAATCCTTTGTCCGTTGCTTCATTTGCAAATATTTTCTCCCATTCTGAGGGTTGTCTTTTGGTCTTGTTTATGGTTTCCTTTGCTGTGCAAAAGCTTTGAAGTTTCATTAGGTCCCATTTGTTTATTTGTGTTTTTATTTCCATTTCTCTAGGACCTGGGTCAAAAAGGATCTTGCTGTGACTTATGTCATACAGTGTTCTGCCTGTGTTTTCCTCTAAGAGTTTGATAGTGTCTGGCCTTACACTTAGGTCTTTAATCCATTTTGAGTTTATTTTTGTGTATGGTGTTAGGGAGTGTTCTAATTTCATACTTTTACATGTACCTGTCCAATTTTCCCAGCACCACTTATTGAAGAGGCTGTCTTTTCTCCACTGTATATGCTTGCCTCCTTTATCAAAGATAAGGTGACCATATGTGCGTGGGCTTATCTCTGGGCTTTCTATCCTGTTCCATTGATCTATATTTCTGTTTTTGTGCCAGTACCAAACTGTAAGACTCAGCTTAATTCTATGAATCCTTCTCTGATGATGCCAGTACACCTAAACCTCTGCTTTCCGTAATTGAATCCTGAATCTTAGATGTGAGATCATGCAGTTAAATTCTTGATTGAATTTTTTTCACATTGTCTTCTCAGATAAATTGTAACCTCCATGATGTCATGAATTGTTTTTCTTTTGTATCACTTTGATATGTAGAAAAGCATTAGAACATTGTGGAAGCTTAATAAACACTTATGGATTGACCAAAGGAGTTCCTCAAGACTATCGAGAAAGGATAAGAAGTGTAACCAGATCTCAAAACATTAGTTCCCACATTGATTCAGTATGCATGGCAGTTAAAGACATAGATTTTAGAACAAGGTAGATATCAATATCTGTATCTTGGCTCTAGTACTAGACCAAGTTACTTAAATCCTTTAAGTCTCAGTTTTCTTATTTGTGAAATGGGGATAATCATATCTAGCTTTTGCTGTTGTCATAAATGTTTAATGAGATAATAATATAAAATTACTAACATTTGTACACTGCTAATACTGTAACTAAATATTTTACATGGGTATTTCATTTAGTGCCTTATAAAAACACTCTGAAGAACACTGAAGTAAGTGCTATTATTATCTTCATTCTGTAAACAAAGAAACTAAGATTTAGAGATTATATGACTCACAAGCAGTGGGATAAGAATTTGGACTCAACATCAACTTCAGAATTTATGCTCTTAATCAGTGAACTTTAAAGTATATAAGCATTTAACAAAATGCCCAGCTCATATTAAGTATTCAATAAGTGACAGAAGTTTTATTAGTAAGAATGTCATTGCATAAGATTTGAAGGCCTGCTAATAAATGAGTGATTGCATTCTAGTGGCTCTTTTTATTGTTATCACGTGCATTCATAAACTGTACTACTATTTTAGCAATATTTTCCTACTTATGTAGGAAACAAAACAATTAGGAAATTTCTCATTCTCAGCTGTATGATCAAACATAACCGTCTCTAACAACTTCATACCATTAAGAATAAATATTCCAGGGGACTTCCCTGGCGGTCCAGTGGTTGGGACTCTGCGCTTCCACTGCAGGGGATGCGGGTTCGATCCCTGGTTGGGGAACTAAGATCCCACATGCGGCGCTGCACAGCCAAAAAAAAAAAAAAAAAAAGAATAAGTGTTCCATATTCTCATCTGGTTTCTAAAAGAAGAAATACTTAGATTGTGGTATCTAAATCTTACCTTTGAAATTAACTAATGTTGTGACAGCAAGCATGTGAGCATGTTTTTTTTTCCACCCCCCAGATTTTGTTCTTCCCATTCCAAAAAAAGGGCTTGGGTTATTTATTTTATACCGTCTCTCCAAAAGATTTTAGAATAATTCTAAATATGGAATTAGAGCTCTTAGTAAAAACATATAATTGCGAAAAAAGAAAGAACCACTGTAGGGACATCAGTTTTGTGTTGAAGTATTTTAATGATTACAGCTCTTTAGTATCTGTCTCCACCAACATTTGCTTCCTTTAATTATTCCAATTGAAATACTTTTCCTTTTATTTTTTTCTGAAAATAACCTGTAACCATCTCAGAGGGGGGCTCGCACTTATAAAAATTGTTTTAGTTGCCACCATACCCTTCTTCTTTCATGGGTAAATGAAAGAACAGATTAGGATCAAGAAAATGACATAGCAAAGTGCAAACATTTGGTAGAATTGCCATATTTACACTATTTGCTGTTTGCTGTGTAATTCTCCAACCTGTTTCAATAACAAAATTATTAATAATTTATTAGAACTTTCTCTTTACAAGTAATTAGTCAAGCAGCACTGAAAGAAGTTTCTAAGGGGATGATGTTCACAGATCAAGAAGTCAGGGTTATAAATTATGATTATGATTATTTTATTTTAGAGAGTGACAGCATGTACTACTTATTTCTGCCATTCAGAGGCCAACAGTGGCATCACTGATGATTTACCTGAGCTGTGCTCATCTGTTTACACTTTTACATTCAATAAAAATGTGCAGTTACTATGGCAACTGGAAGTCTATAGGGTCTGTTTCAAAACCTGTGCTTGGCAGTTTATGTGCATAAATCCTCAACACATTGATACGAAGCTCTAGTCCTGTGTTTTATTAATTTTATTCTCCTTGTATCTCAGATGGTGTTTTATTTTATAAGCTATGAAGTCAAGCAGAAATTGGCTAAAGAAACAATTTCTCTTGGGAGTCTAACCTTGGAGCCTCAGAAAAGTCTGGATTATTAGTGTGAAAATGAAGCACAAAGCTTGGCATTCCAGATATCTTACATAAGCATTAACACTAATTTTTTCTACAAACTGGGGCAAAGCATGGGCTCTTTTGCAGTTCAGGTTCCTAAGCAGTTCAGTGACTCCTCTCTCTTGGAAGGTAGAAAGCCAAATTCCAAAGGATTTTGGAGGTAGAAAGCTAATTTCCAAAGGAAAATTAGCAACAGTGGGGTGTATTTTTCTCCTTAATATTGATATATAAAACTTTATACTAGTTCTATGAAATGGTAAACTATCTATTACAGATGAGGTGTATCATTGCTTTCCAGAAGAAAAGTCATTACAGAAAGAGCTCAAGTAACATTTTTGATCAATACAGCATTAATACATTGAACTTTCTTAATAGACTCCTTTATATTGCAAAGTGTTTTATAATTTTCAGTGCTTTCTCCAACAGATATTTAAACCATGTTGAGAAAGTGTGGTCAGTGTAGTCTATTTGAGCATGCACGTCTCTAGTGGAGACAGACTTGTGTTTGAAATCTGGTTCTTTTACTTGCTAAGTATATCAACTTTACCTTTTTTGAGCCCTGTACCTTGTCTGAAAAATCCAAATAGGACTGTATATTTGCTGGGTGATTCTTATATTTGCTGTATAGATTAAATATTTTCAACCATGGTAGAATATACATAACATAAAATTTACCGTTTTAACCATTTTAAACATGCAGTTCAATGGCATTAAGTACATTCACATTGTTGTGCAACCATCATCACCATCTATCTTCAGAATTCTTTTCACACAAAACTGAAACTCTGACTCATCAAACAACTCCTCATTTCCTTTGCCCCTAGCCCCTGACAACTACCATTTTATTTATGTCTCTATGAATTTAACTATTTTAGGTACCTCATATAAGTGGAATCATAGTATTTGTCCTTTTGTGACTGGCTTATTTCATTTAGCGTAATGTCCTCAAGATTCATCCATATTGTAGCATGTGCCAGATTTTCCTTCCTTTTAAAAGCTGAATACTATTCCATTGTATAATATGTAAATATATATCTATATATACACATCTTGTTTATTCATTCATCTATCAGTGGGCACTTGGGTTGCTTTCGCCTTTTGGCTTTTGTGACTAATGCTGCTATGAATATGGGTGTACATATCTCTTCAAGTCCCTGATTTCAATTCTTTTGGGTATATTATCAGAAGTGAAATTGCTGGATCATATGGTAAATCTATTTTTAATTTTTTGAGGAACTGTTATACTGTTTTCCACAGTGGTTGTACAATTTTACATTCCCACCAGGAGTGCATGAGGGTTCCAGTTCTCCACATTCTCATAAACACTTGTTATTTTCATTTTTGTTTTTGTTTTTTCTAATAACCATCCTAATGGGTGTGAAGTGGCATCTCATTGTGGTTTTGATTTGCATTTCCTTAATGATTAGTGATGCTGAGCATTATTTCATGTGCCTATTGGCAATTTGTATATTTTTGGAGAGATGTCTATATAGTGTATTATGGGCTGAACTGTTTCCCCTACAAAATTCATATGTTGAAGCAATAACCACCAGTACCTCAGAGTGCGACCATATTTGGAGATAAGCTCTCTCAAGAAGTAATTCAGTTATTAAGTTAGGATAGGTCAATTCAATATATAGTCTAAATTAGGCAACGTTAATATGTTCATTGGAAAAAAAAGATGCCAAAATCTATAGCATTGAAAGCATGCTACTTTTTCCCTACTGAGAATTCAAAGTACAAAAGCTTATAAATGAAATTTAGTTAGTAGTTTGTATGAATATTTTCTTATTGGGATACATGTGATTAAATGGTCAAAGAAATTGAAGTTAAATGCTATTTTGCAAAACAAAAACAAAAATAAGACAAAATAAAACAAGGAAACCAAAATAAATAATAGATAAGCAAATTTCTAGCTATATCTTCTAAACCACTAGTTTTGCCCTGGGTGAGTAAAGTGAGCGTATTAATTTTGAAATTGTTAGTAAAATATTACTTTAAAAGAGTCTTTTATATGTGTCTACTTGTAAACTACAGAGATTACTTTCAAAAATAGGATTTGGGGGAGTCACGTAACAAGTAATCCTATTTTAGTTTTGTCATTTGAAATTAGAAATTTAATAAGGAATTTTTGAGAAAAAATGAGAAATAGATGTGTAACATGAATTATAATTCAATAAAGCTGGAAAAAGTAAAAAAAAAAACAAAACCCCAGGATATCCCTTGTCACAATGCAACAATGGAAGAAAAAATAATAAAAGTGATCCAGCAGGTACAGCCCTAAATGCATGCCCATGTTAACCAAAGAACATGTATATGAGTGTTCA
This sequence comes from Eubalaena glacialis, assembly GCF_028564815.1. NCBI lineage: Eukaryota > Metazoa > Chordata > Mammalia > Artiodactyla > Balaenidae > Eubalaena > Eubalaena glacialis. The sequence goes on from NC_083724.1 coordinate 72,537,259, forward strand.
CCACAGTAATATTTGTAATACTTCACAACTGGAAACTACTGAAATGTCCATCAGAAACAGAATGTATAAATAAACTGTGGTATATTCATACAAATTGAAATACAAATACAAATAAAACAAATACAAATAGAACAATTTTTTGTTCTATTAAGCATCAGTTGGGACAGCTCATCTGGGGGCTGGAGGATTCAAGGTGGCTCATGCATAAGGCAGGCAAGTTGGTGCTTAATTCAACAAATAACATCACTATATTCCATTACATTTTTATATACATGTGCTATAATACTGATGATAATAATAGTGGTTGAGAGCTTACTTTGTGATAGATGCTATACATAAATCATCTCACTGAACCTTTTTTTTTTGGCTTCAGTTAACCTTATTTTTCATTGAAGTATAGACAATTTACAATGTTATATTAATTTCAGGTGTACAGCCTAGTGATTCAATATTTTTACTCCAATATTTTTAATGGATTATACTCCATTAAAAGTTATTACAAGATAATGGCTGTAATTCCCTGTGCTATACAATATATCCTTGTTGCTTATCTGTTTTATTCATAGTAGTTTGTATCTCAACCTCATCCCATTTGCAGCAATGTGGATAGACCTAGAGAATATTATGCTTAGTGAAATAAGTCAAACAGAGAAAGACAAATACTGTATGATATCACTTATATGTGGAATCATTGACTCTTAAGATGTAAGACAAGAGATATTTTTGTCTTCGTTTTTGCAGGTTAGAGAGGTAAATAATTTTTCCATGGTCACTTAACTACTTAGGGTAGAGTTGGGATTTGAAAGCAGACAGTTTGATACCAGAGAATGTTCTCTTAACTACAATGCTAACTTGTTTCCTGTTTGTATGTACCAAAGTCTTGAACCAACGCCAAGTGCAAATTAGACTATACTTATTTTGTTACAATTTTATATCTTGTAAAAACACATAATTTCTGTTTCTCTCTTGGACATGAAATGGTTTCAGTTGACAGTGAATTTTAACTCACTTTAGTTCAAAATCAAATAAAAAAGTATGGGACAAACAAGATAATTTGAAATGCTAAGAAGTTTGCAGCTGGAATGACCAGAGAGAAGGGTGTATTAGGGCTTATAGAAGTAAGACCATTTTTCTCACCTTTCCTTACCTAAATTCAATATGAGGCAAGAAGTATTTCTTAACTATATACTACATGTCAATAATCAACGTCCTGGATGCTGTGAGGGATGTAAAGATCCAAAGTTAATACTCCGAGCAGATATGATGTTTAGACAAAAAACTATTAGTTTGCACTTTAAGATAGTGTAAATCAAATGATTCATCTGGGTCATTAGTATTCTGACTTTGCCAATCACTAGTTACGTGACACTGCATGTCTCTTAATTTCTCTAAGATTCAGTTTCCTAAAGTGTAAGATGGGTATATTAACAGCATCTATTTGTATGGCTGACGTAAGAATAAAATAAAATTATGCACATAAAGCTTTTAAGTTGGGGTCTGGTAAATGGAAAGTGTGCAAGAAATTTTAAACATTATTATTATTTTAACATATTCAAATTCTTCAGTGTATGTTTTCTGGGAGTTGAATATGATAGAAAGTTTCATAGAAGAGGTGGTCCTTGAAAGATCTGGATCGTTGGCATTGGAAGGAGATATTTTAGGGTGAGAGAATCAAGGGGTGAAAAATACAGAAGTAGGAGTTAAAATGATATGGAGTGATAGATTTGGATTCCCAAAAGTGCTATTATAAATGGTTCCTTCAGGACATTTTTGTCTTTGTAAGAGAGCCTAGACTGTCAGCAATGTTTTTGTGTGTATTTTTATTTATATGGGGATAAATTAACTTAATGACTGGAGAGACTTAATTGTGCTATTTATTATCTCAGATTATTGTGGGTCAGGATTTAATGAGGTATTATTTTGTTTTATTGTATGTTGTTAATATTTATTTCAGCATATTTGCACAGTTCTTTAGAAATGTTCGATTTATGTATGTCTTTCTAAGATGGGATTGCATAATTAGTCATATATAACAAATGGATTTCATTAAGTATTTCAACATGTGGTAAATTGGTTGTATGAAAAATATGATTGATTTTCTTCCCATCTGAGAGGCAATTCCGTTGACTAATCATTGAAACCATTGCTGATGTGAGTTGCCTGTTTTTTTTTTTTTCTTATCTGTGTGTACTTTATGGTTGCATATTCAATGACAGGAGGTCAGTTGTACCAGGTGTGTTTACTACATTGTGCATGATAAATCCATTAACCACATTCTTAAATAAAATGGTGGAGCAGCAAGTGAATATTATCTATTTAGTAAGTATATAGACTTAGAATCTATAAGAAAGTTAAAGAAAGTTATTGTTTGCTATAGATTTAATAAAGAAATGACTTATTTCTGTTGATCAGTACATGTTGCACAGATCTTTTAAAGTGCACTTGGCTTTAGTTTTTAAGCTTTGACTTATGGTAGATTTATTTTAATACACGTTTTTAGTAATGGTTTTGAAAATAAAAGACGAGAGTTAAAGAAAATCCACTTCAATTTTAAGATTAATTTCAAATTAAAAGTTATAGTGATCTAGGAATAAACCTACCTAAGGAGACAAAAGACCTGTATGCAGAAAATTATAAGACACTGATGAGAGAAATTAAAGATGATACAAACAGATGGAGAGATATACCATGTTCTTGGATTGGAAGAATCAACACTGTGAAAATGACTATACTACCCAAAGCAATCTACAGATTCAGTGCAATCCCTATCAAACTACCAACGGCATTTTTCACAGAACTAGAACAAAAAATTTCACAATTGGTATGGAAACACAAAAGACCCCGAAGAGCCAAAGCAATCTTGAGAAAGAAAAACAGAGCTGGAGGAATCAGGCTCCCAGACTTCAGATTATACTACAAAGCTACAGTAATCAAGACAGTATGGTACTGATACAAAAACAGAAATATAGATCAATGGAACAGGATAGAAAGCCCAGAGATAAACCCACGCACACATGGTTACCTTATCTTTGATAAAGGAGGCAAGAATATACAGTGGAGAAAAGACAGCCTCCTCAATAAGTGGTGCTGGGAAAACTGGACAGCTACATGTAAAAGAATGAAATTAGAACACTCCCTAACACCATACACAAAAATAAACTCAAAATGGATTAAAGACCTAAATGTAAGGCCAGACACCATCAGACTCTTAGAGGAAAACATAGGCAGAACACTCTGTGACATAAATCACAGCAAGATCCTTTTTGACCCACCTCCTAGAGAAATGGAAATAAAAACAAAAATAAACAAATGGGACCTAATGAAACTTAAAAGCTTTTGCACAGCAAAGGAAACCATAAACAAGACGAAAAGACAACCCTCAGAATGGGAGAAAATATTTGCAAATGAAGCAACTGACAAAGGATTAATCTCCAAAACATACAAGCAACTCATGCAGCTCAATATCAAAAAAACAAAGAACCCAATCCAAAAATGGGCAGAAGACCTAAATAGACATTTCTCCAAAGAAGATATACAGATTGCCAACAAACACATGAAAGGATGCTCAACATCACTGATCATTAGAGAAATGCAAATCAAAACTACAATGAGATATCATCTCACACCAGTCAGAATGGCCATCATCAAAAAATCTACAAGCAATAAATTCTGGAGAGGTTGTGGAGAAAAGGGAACCCTCTTGCACTGTTGGTGGGAATGTAAATTGATACAGCCACTGTGGAGAACAGTATGGAGGTTCCTTAAAAAACTAAAAATAGAACTACCATACGACCCAGCAATCCCACTACTGGGCACATACCCTGAGAAAACCATAATTCAAAAAGAGTCATGTACCAAAATGTTTATTGCAGCTCTATTTACAATAGCCAGGAGATGGAAGCAACTTAAGTGTCCATCAACAGATGAATGGATAAAGAAGATGTGGCACATATATACAATGGAATATTACTCAACCATCAAAAGGAACGAAACTGAGTTATTTGTAGTGAGGTGGATGGACCTAGAGACTGTCATACAGAGTGAAGTAAGTCAGAAAGAGAGAAACAAATACCATATGCTAACACGTACATATGGAATCTTAAAAAAAAAAAAAAAAAAAGAAAATGGTCAGAAGAACCTAGGTGCAAGATGGGAATAAAGATGCAGACCTACTAAAGAATGGACTTGAGGATACGGGGAGGGGGAAGGGTAAGCTGGGACAAAGTGAGAGAGTGGCATGGACATATATGCACTACCAAATGTAAAGTAGATAGCTAGTGGGAAGCAGCCGCATAGCACAGGGAGATCAGCTCGGTGCTTTGTGACCACCTAGAGGGGTGGGATAGGGAGGGTGGGAGGGAGGGAGATGCAAGACGGAAGAGATATGGGGACATATGTATATGTATAACTGATTCACTTTGTTATAAAGCAGAAACTAACACACCATTTTAAAGCAATTATACTCCAATAAAGATGTTAAAAAAAAAAAAGAAAAAAAAAGTTATAGTGAAAAAGTATTCTCTTATAGGTGTTTTGGGTGTTATTATAGTATGAAGATCTGGCCTGAAGTCAAAGTGTTATGTTTACTCTAAAATATGAATCGTAATGTAGATCAGAGATGAACAAAGATGAATGTAAAAATTTTTATAACTTCAAAATTCTGTGAGTCTGTGGGCATTTTTGAAATTTACTTGGAATGTAAAGTTTTATTCAGAAAATATTGCATAAATTCTAAGTAAAAATAAGATCTCTCAAATTGTAGGGTTACAAATCTAGCAGTTATAAGTGTGTGAATTGATTATTTTATTCTAGGAGGATAAAAAATATTTTAATGCCTTGCTTTTCTTTTGCTGTCTCATTGCCTTTACCACTCTTTTTTTTTTTTTAACATCTTTATTGGAGTATAATTTCTTTACAATGTTGTTAGTTTCTGCTGTATAACAAAATGAATCAGCTATACCACTCTTGTTGATGTTTGGAAGAAATAGACTAATTATTTAGGAAAGCATTCATTTTGAGTAATGTATGCTGAGTTCCCCTGAGGGAAAAACGTTTAATTATTTTGATCAGATTAACACTTACTTTTTATCTTATCACTGATATCTTTTGAAATTTCTCTGGTCATATACTCATCTTCTCAAGATAGTAAGAAAGTAGTAGAGCATTTATTGTTTCATTAGGAATTCTCTCTGTGAACATGTGTGTAAATGTACGACTGTCCAAGGTCAGTGCTGGAGAGTGCCAGCCAACTCTATATTGTCTTTGTTGTAGTTACTTCTAACAGATAGAAAAGAATAACAGGCTTCGATTTAATTCACTTTTCTCTTAATTCTCTTTTCTCTCTTGCATTAAAAAACTCCAGCATCATCTAATTTTAAAGAAACAGGTGATTCAGTGGTCAGTAGCACTATAGATATCTGCTCCTAAATTGACTAGTCTGGAGCCATATGAAGAAGTCAACTCCATCTGGAATTCAGTAACACTTTTTCATATGGTTAATCACCAGATGCTTATGAAAGAGAATGTTGTCAAGGCTGGTAGGCCTGAAATTAGCTGTACAGCTGCATTTTGGCTATAGGCAAACCCTATAACAAGATTCGAGTGTACGGAGGCAAAGATAGCTATGACTCCCGTACTCCTTTTTATCCTCCAATGCTAAAAGTGCTGTATTAATAAAATAAAAAGTATCTGAGTTTATAAGAAGCAGTCTCTATCACTTCCTGAACTCCAAATTAAAGCTGAATATAATCAGCATGTACGTAGATAAGCAATATTAACACAATGTCTTTGAGACTTTATAGCTGGCATATGCAAATTTCTGAATTTTATTTATGTGACTAATTTTATTCTGAATCATTTCTTCTGATCAGGATAATAGGTTTTGGTTTTTTAAAATTATGTTTTGCTTTGTTTATAGTTCACCGGCAATGTCCTAAACATTTTGAAAGCTAACATAGGATTTGGAGATTGTTGAATTGGCCTGCTATAGAATGCTTTTGAATGCCTGGAATTTAAAAGTTAGTATCAGCTATGATTGGTTTTTTGATCGAGGACTAGTTACTTGAAGATATCTAAAATTTATAGATCTCTTAAATTATCGATAATATCTCTATTTTCAAGTTTCAACATTTCTTTTTTGAGTGTCATCAGTAGTCTTAGTCATACATAGGAACAGGAGGCCAACTATTATTCCATTTTACCCAAGCAGAAAATTGAATTTAGTATCTGGTGTGTGTTACACAGTGACTATTTGGTTAAGGATATTGGAGCTTGTTTCTTATCTAGTGAAGCATTATGGGAATTAATGCCTTCAGACATTTGCCACTGAATTTCTTATATTGAAACACTAAACCAGGTCTTTTGGAGGAATCTTTGTCCAAAGTAGCCTTGGGGGAAGGGATCATTTGTCTCCTTTTTGGCCAATAATCAAGGTCTATATTTATTGATTTGGATTGGGAGAATTTTTTCTGCTTTAACGGTAAGCAAATAACCTGTAATGAAATTTAGTTGAAACTGTGAGACTTTTGAAATAAACTTTTTCCTATAGAAGTATAATTTAGTGTAAAAAAGTACCTAAATCTTTGCATATACAGCTCAGATATACAGTCATTGAAAATGACTCTGTTAGAGACTCTTTTATTTTGTGAAAATCTCTTAAATTGCACACATCAAAGATCATTTGCTTCTAAGCAGAGTATACTTCAGATAAATGTATAGAATTAAAGATGTGCCAAAGAAAGTCTTAGTAAAAGGAGGCACTAGACACATACAGACCTTTTACAGCATTATTTCATCCGCCTTTGCTTTGCTTAGTTGCTGCTGTAACTATCCCTCATGATGAATGATTTTGTCATATCTCCTTGTGAAGATAAAGTAGGATTTCTCAGTAAACAAAAGTGTCCCATGATGCAGTCAGCTTTAAGCAACCCACAGATCCAGATGCCACAAAGCTCAGGTGTGAGCGTGCCAGTTCTAGTAAGTCTATTCCTAACCTGTTCTCCCTTCTTTTTCTCTATGCCACAAGAATATAGAGGCCTGAAGTCAAGATTAACATACTGTGGGAAAAGAATTAGAGAAAGTGAGAAGAAATCTACTACTCCCCCTCTCCAAGGCTTGTCAGCTCTGCTTGCAGGAGGGGAGACAATTCTATTCTAAGTTAAGTTCAGTGTATTGATTATTATATGGGACAGGATGTTCTGATTTTTGAATCTAGACTGTGCTTTGGACTTAAAGTGGTTGTATAACTGTAGGAAGTTGTGGGGCCTAGAGATTTTTAATTTAGGGTCAGGGAAAAAAACTTCCATTCCTGAATAAATTTTAAAGGGGCAGTAGGAGTAAAAGGTAAAGATGCATTTTGATTACATCCCATATGTTATGCTTGATTAATTCATGTAGAAATTCATCAGAGGGAGGAATAGCATCTCCAAATACATAACTAACAAGCTAAAACGTAGCCACTTCTGAAGGGAAGGGAACCTAGTAGGCTTGCTGATGCTAAGCTGCCTGTAACCAGTAAAGCTTGTGGCTGTTTTTTTAAGTCCTCCACTTCTTTTGATCAATACTTTAGATGGGAGTGAGATTATATATTTATGAAATTACTCTCCAAATTATGAAGTTGATAAAGATGCAAATTATAATTATTGAGAACTGTTTGGTTATGGAATAGTGATTTGATGGTAGATCCATGATACGTTAGAATGGCACAGCCTCAAAGTCCTCAGTTATGAGGCTACATTTCTGGAAGTATGCAACAGAAGTCTTATAAAATTAAATAAAAACATAGTGACTTAAGAGAATGAGAAGATAAACCACAGACTGCGAGAAAAATTTGTGAAAGACACATCTGACAAAGAACTATTATCCAAAATATAAAAAGAACTCATGAAATTAAATAATAACAAAATGAACAACCCAATTAAAAATGGGCAAAAAACCTAAACAGAGACCTCACCAAAGAAGATATATAGAAGGCAAAAAGTATGTAAAAAATGGCTTCACGTTATATATCATTAGGTACTTGTAAATTAAAACAATGAGGTAATACCACTACACAGCTATTAGAATGGCCAAAATCCAAAACACTGACAACACTGAATGCCAGCAAGTATGTGGAGCAAGAGGAACTCTCATTATTGCTGGTGGGAATGCAAAATTGTACAGCCATTTTGGAAAATAGTTTGTTTCTTATAAAACTAAACATACTAATACTATATGATCAAGAAATTACACTCCTTGGTATTTACCCAAATGAATTGAAAACTTATGTCCACACAAAAACAGCACATGAGGTTTATAGAAGCTTTATTTATAATTGCCAAAACTTGAAAGTGACCAAGATATTCTTCAGTAGATGAATGGATAAATAATCTGTGATACTTCCAGAGAATGGATTATTATTCAGTGCTTAGAGGAAATGAGCTATCAAGCCATGAAAAGACATGGAGAAAATTTAAATATATATCAGTAAGTGGAAGAAGCCGATGGAACAAGGCTGCATACTGTATGATTCCAACTATGTGTCATTCTATGACAAAGGCAAAACTATGCAGACAGTAAAATGATCAGTGGTTTATGGAGGTGGGAAGAGGGAGGGAGGAATGAACAGATGGAGCACAGAAGATTTTTAAGGCAGTGAAACTGTTCTGTATGGTACTGCGATGGTGGATACATGTCATTATACATTTGTCCAAACCCATGAAATATACGACACCAAGAATGAACCCTGATGTAAATTACGAACTCTGGGCGATAATGATGTGTTAATGTAGGTTCATTGATTGTAACAGATACCATTGTGGTATAGGATGTTGATAATGGGGGAGGTTGTGCATGTGATGGGATATGGAGTATATGGGAACTCTCTGCTCTTTCCACTTAATTTTGCTGTGAACCTGAGACTACACTGAAACATAAAGTCTGTTATTAACAAAAAGTGTAATCATTGATTCATTATTTATTTGTTCAAAATTATTAATTTCATGCCCTTTGTGTGTTTGGCTTTCTGTTGTGTATGAGGCAAACAAAGATAAGTAAACAGTTTAATTGGGAGACAAATAAATAGTAAAATGTATAAGTACTACAATTGAAATAGAAGCAAAATGCCTCAGCAGTCACTAACTCAGATAAGAAGAAAGAGTGAAAAAAAAGGAAAGGTACTAACTCAGCTTTAGTCAGGTGTAGAAGTTTCACAGGAGATAAGAGTTGAACTGAGTATTGAAGTAAGACTATGAGTTTTCCAGTTGGCCTTTCAGGCAAAGGCAGTAGAGGCATTAAAATATGAAGAACTGTGGCAACTATGAAATATGATTGATCAACTCTCCTGAATGTCATCCACTGGACCAACATCATCATTCTAATTACAGTGCTATAAGGTTATTTTCTTGATGGCGAAGCTCTACATATGTAGTGGGTAAATGAGAATACTGATGATTATGAAAAATAGTATTATCTAGGTCAGGTTTAGAGGAGGAATTCGTATTAAGATGTCTATTAAAATACTGTCAAAATTATCTTTTAATAAATCTGAAATATGTATTTTTCCAGCTATCTTAATTAGCTTACATAGTTTAGATTTAATTAGACTATCATGGAGCACAATAGAACCTCTGCATTTGCTCAATAAATGAATGTTTTAGTCAATAGATTGTTTTTGAACAGGGTGTTAGTTTATGATGCTCCTTATATCAGTGATTAGTCCAATCTAACATCCTAATGGAAAGGTCTGTTTCCTTTCCAGCTAATGTGATAAACACCAACAGTTCAGCATCAACACTTTAATTACATACAATGAAGGTTAATACTAGACAAATTGTGTTCTGTTGACTACCTTCGGTGGAGTGGACTTCAGCAATTGAAATAAGCTCTTTAAAGACAAATAAATGGTGTACATGCAATGCGTGAACACTACTATTGCTATAGATTTGGACATAGACTTTTCACAGAATCACTCAGGGGGGCAAGGGCTCTAGATTTGAGTTCAGTTAACACGTACTGCTATATGCTTGGCTGTGTGTGGAGGCACTTATTATTATTTTTATTTTTTTTTAAATTTTACTGTATGTTATTAGTAGGGAACTCATGTTTTTATATTATGCAGTCTCACATTATGTTTTTAGGAGCTGAGTGTGGTCATCTTCCTTTACAGAGTGAGTTTATCACCCTCAAATACCACTCTTCACCACATCTTCTTATTCAGTATCTAAGTTGTATAATATCATAAAGACTATGGTTAGAAGGGAAGAATATTTTCCAAAATGGGGTATTTAGTGACCAGAGCATACGATACATGTTTAAAAAATAAATTATGAGCTAAATGATGAAACAAGGCATAATATATTAACTCTAGGAATTTGGGTTAAGTTGCTAGGCAATAAGAGAGTAAAAATAATTAATGAGGACTCAAGAAATATCCAGACATTTTTTTCAGTCCAATTTTCCTGAGACAACATCTATTTTGAAAAATTATGAAAACATCTTAGACTTTTTAGGATCTACTATGAAAATAGTGGTAAACGAAAGAAGCTAACAGTATTTCTTGTAAAAAGAGGCTTGAATATCCTTGATGAGTTTCACAGACACTTTTTAAAGGACCATTTTAACCCATTCATGGAAACATCTTTTGAATAGTCACCTGGCACTGTGGTATGGAGGTGTTGGTCATGCACCTGGCCTTCAAGGAACTCACAAAAAGTAAACCAGTCATTACAATAATAACAAGAGCTTACTGTGCACTTTGAATATGCCAGGCTTTGTTCCAAATATTTTACACTTGTTATATCATTTCAGCTATACAGTAACCCCAAACTATAGGAACTACTATTAATTCCACTTTGTGGATGAGAAACACAGAGGCATGGAGAAGGTGAGGACACTTGCCCAATATCACACAACTAGTATGAGGCACAGTTAAGATTAAATTAGGATCTCTCCATCCCCAGAACCCATGTGGTTTACCAGTTTGTGATTCAGTCTTCTTCCAGTATGTAGAGTTAACCACTGTGACGGAAGAACTCCTGAGTGGTGAGGCTATCTAGAAGAGAGATGCCTAATTCTAGACAGAAGAAATAGTGTGGGAATATATATTAAAATAGAATTTAAGGGAACCATAAGTAGTTCAGCATAGCTTAAGTATATACATCATGAATGGCAGGAAAGGAAGGAAGGGAGGTTGACTATGACTGGATTACGAGGCATAGGGGAAACTGGGAAAGAAGGTAGGAGAATAACATGTTTGGATAGGATTTTAGATACAATAGAAAGTGAATAAATTGCTAACAGGGGAGTCAAGTTCGGAGGCTAGTAGCATAATGCTATCAAGAAGTGATGAGGGCCTGAGGAAAGGCAGTAGAAATGAAAACTACAAAAAAAGATTTCCAGGGATAGTTCAGTAGTAGAAATGACAAACCTTGGTGATGTATTTGGTTTGGGATGAAGGGAGGGAGAAGTATAGTCTAACTTCCAGGTTTCTGGCTTGGAGGACCAGGTGGAGGCTGATGCACATCACTTATACAGTGATCTGGAAACAGATTTGGCGTGGGGAGAGGAGGAGAAGGTGTTGGTTAAACTTGGGATTCACTGATTTGAGTTGGCTGATTAGGTAGAACTGGAACAAAGACTTTCCTAGCTGTCATCAGCATATGGGTAATAGTTGAAGCCAGGAATTTAGATGAAGTCACCCGTGGAGAACTCATAGAACACCAAGCATTGAGACCCAAGGGTGGAACCCTACATAATATTAAAACTAATGAGGGGCAGGAAAATGAGGATCCTGGGGAGGAGTGGCCTGAAAGGAAGGAGGAAAACCAGGAGAGAGTAGTACCAAGACAATTCTCTTGGTTGAGAATAGCCTGTACAAAAGAGGGGGCAATTCAGGAGTCCTAATACTAGTTACATGAACTTAATTCTATATCTAATTTCTTTAAAATTACTTTCCCAAACTTTCCTGTACTTACTCATTAAAATACTTCTGATCTCAAATCCTGTGAGATTCCTCCCACATCAAACTCTGGATTCATGGGAAGGTGAAATTATGCATTCATAGGAGGAAATACCATAAGCCCCAGGTAGAAAACGCCTTAACACACAGCATTCTGCTTAAGATACCCAGAAGTATTTTCCTTCATTGATATGCAGTTATTCTTGCATGTTTATAACCTTTTCTTAAGTTCATACTCTACTACTATGTTGGGTGTAGACAGAGGTAAGAGATAGGGAGAAAATCTCTCACACATGAAGAGAAAAGAAAATGATGAAATGCAAAGTTGGGAATAATTTTCTTTTGAAACCTGCAGCACCTGCTACATTTCTTGGAACTTAAAATGGCCTCTGTTGCTTTAGCTACTGCTCTAACCATCTGCTGAGCTGCAGAGAGGTGGTCTGCAGCAGCTGAAAACCACTACAAATTCTGCAAGTCAGGCTTGTTGGCACAGTAAGGAAGCCAGGGATGTATTGATGCCAAGTGCAGGTCCTGTTTCTTTCCCTTTGCTGCCATGAAAAAAATTAACCAAGGCCTTAAGAGCTGCCATCGACGTAAACATGATTTAATGTCTCTTTAGCATTTTCAGAACCACAACATTAGCAGAAGCCTTGAAGATGTGTAAGAGTGGAATATCGAAAGTAGTTCTCTGGCAAACCATTTTAAAAGCATATGTTGTGAGCATACTTCAGTACAGCTGCCTATTAGGTGACAGTACTTCAAACACATAGAACATGAAGGAAACGTACCTTCTGTTTTGTTTATAGGATGGCAACTGACATCTGTCTCTGTTAAGTGTGGGAACAGATTTCCTGCTCTCTCTTCCATTTTCCATGCTTCTCTCAAGCATGGCGAAGAAAGCCCTGGTTAAAATAGGAGAGCTGTCAGTATGAATCTATAAATGCAATAATCTATGTAATTATTTATTTGCATAACCATCTTTTTGATTATACAGGGAACTTCTTAAGAGCTGGGACCGTATCTTTTTTGGGTTTAAGTCCTAGCATTTCTTACTAGTTTGTGAATTTGGGCAAGAGACTTATCTGCTTGGAGTCTCAGTATCCTCACGTGTGTCTCACTGGTTCTGTGACGCTGAATGATGCTACCATTTTCAAAAGTACCTAATTAGATGCCTGACACATACTAGATGCTCAATAAATGTCTATTGAATAAAAGAGTTATGTCACTGTTGCAAAAGATTGTCTTTGAATTCTAAAAAGTATATAATTATCTTTAAATATTCTGCAGTTACAGGCAAACAATTCCAATTCATTTATAGTCTTAATTGAAGCTCTTCTTTTAGTGTGAATGCAAAGATTTGCATTACGTGTTTGCGTTGTAGTTTTATGAACACTCTTCCTTCATCTGTGAAGCAAGTCTGTGGCTAAAATATGAAGGGGTATGCTGGACTGCTGGCTTTATGTGGTCAGTCAGAGAATTCAGAGGAATCTTACCTTACCAATCCTTTAAAGAACTGTAGAGTTTAGACATGGTCCCTGTTTTTAGATCCTAGCCCATATTCCCTTTCCTCTGTTCTATCAAAATGTAATTTTGTTTTAAGACACTTCTTACAACTACCTGTTTTTTTGAAAGCTGACTTAAAAACTAATTTATATTGGTTAAATGGCTAAAAATGGCTTAAAGCAGTGCTTTTAAAACTGTGTTCTGTGACTTACTAGGGATTTTTCAGGGAAGCCTGAGGCTCAGGGTGCTTCATCCCCAACACCAGTCTTATTCAGAAAAGTTCTACCTTTTATAAAATAAGTTTTATATTTATATATATAAATATATATGTATATATATTTACTTAAAGAATAGGTTTTACTGTTTTAAAATAGGTTAAGATTTATCTTTAAAAAAGATTTAAGATTACTGACTGGGCTATCTCCTTTCAGCTCATAGACTTCTGTCATGAGACTCAATAATTTAACTGGAAGAATTCCTTAATCTTAGAATCCTAGCAAGTGATAGGAAATGATAGTCACTACAGATCACCATGCAGTCACCAAACAAATGAAGCAGATTTACTTCATCTCTCTCTGTAACAGAGTTACTAAATTGGTGATAAAGTATTTGATGTGGAATATTTGTACTTCAGTAATTCATTTAGCAAAGCATATCATGTATTCTTGTGGAATAGAAGTATGAATAGAATGTCCTTACAATTAAGTGAACTAATAATTGACAGAATATTAACCAAATGACCTGATTTATAGATAAACATCCATCTGGAGAGAAATTTCTGTTGATAACCTCCAGGCTGTGTGGTATAGTCTTGTCGTATTCACTCATTTTAGAGTTAGTGACTCGGATGAAACTATAGAGGGAAGTCTCATCAAATTTGCAGATGACAGAGCTGGGAGGGATAAAGAATGTGTTGGATGGCAGAATTAGGATCACAAAAGATCTTGACAGGCTGAAACAATTTGAGCTGAAAAAAATAATGAAATTTAACAGGGGTAAATGTGAGGTCCTGTTCTTGGGTCAGAAACCAGAAATACAGCTGCACTTGCAGAGGATGGAGAAGTTGCAGGCTTCTGAGTAGAATGTGTGAAAATGCTTAGAGGTATTAGATGACAGTCATATTTCTAGAAATCAACAAGTGATGTGGATGTCCTCAAAGCTAATGTAGGCTTAGGGGATGCATCAATTGAATAAATAGAATGTAGGACGCTGATGGGTATAGGCCCACTTTTCTTAAGAATGTTTAGATTTTTGCAGTGATAATGTATTGAGAGGTATTTAGACAAACTGAAACACATTCAAAAGAGACTGAATATAAAGAGACTTTAAACTCTTGCATGAAGAAAGTTCAGACCCTGAACTTCAGGGAATAGATTCCGTATGGCCTAGGGAGAAGAATAGGATGTACCAAAGGCATCATCTAAAAATATTTAAATTATCATTTAGAAATTTTTGGTGTAAACAGAGGGGGAGAAGTCAGATCAATGAGAAGTCTCGGAAGACAACATTTCAAAGTAAGGAAGAACTTTTTCACAATAAGAACTGTCCAAATAGGATGCAGCCTCCACAAGATAATTTGTTCCTCTCAATGTGCTAGATTAGACTGGACTAACACTGACAAAGATGTAGAGTGAATACGTTTGTAAAGATGGCTTGATAAGTTAACTTGTAAAATCTCTTCCAGCCTGATATTTTATAAGTATTTAAGACACAGTAACAAGCCTGTGGGATGATGTTTTTAGGCAGAATGGCTCTTCTTTCACCTTTCACCTTGGATGCAACTTCATAGCTGTCTCTTTCCTATATTAACCAAAAACACACTTAGATTTTAAAATTTAGGATATTATAAAAATTACCTTACCTTTTTACTCAAAATTTTAAGATTCCACAATAGGAAAACATGATTGAATGAAATAATTCTGTCCAGACTCTAGACAAAGCAAAGTGCTTTAGAAGGCAAGTAATCATAAAATTTGAAAGCATCCCTTTATTAAGAAGTCTGAGTAATTAAATCAAATAAACAAAGAAAAAAACACGATAATGTTGCCTTTTATAAACATTTCATTTTACAGACTCAATTTTGAATAAAAGGTATTGAAAAGAAAGATGTCTTCATTTGTTTCTAGGTAAGAGAGATCCTGATCTCTTTCTAGTTTTGCTTTCAATCTTCCAAGCCATGTGAACCCTTTAGCTGTAGTTTAGGCCTTTAATTAGGTAGCCTAGCAAAATGCAGTCTCCTGACAAAGGCAAGTAATGATTGCTAGATATGCCAATCAGGGCTCTTAATTGCAAATAATAGAAAATAGATTCATTTAAACACCTTTGTTGATTCAGTAGGTCTAGAGTGGGACCCAATAGTTTAAATTCCTAAGTTCCCAGGGTATGCTGATGCTGTGGTTGTGGACCACACGTTAAAAGATATCAAATATTTTCAGAATTGTTGGGAGTTCTGGAGGAACAGACTTGAGGCTAAACTTTTACGAACAATGTTCTATACTCAACTGGGCTTGATGAGGAAACCTTTGACTATACTGTGGGCACGGTGAAGCAGTGTATTCCAGGAATTAGATCTTTCTGCAACTACTGGTGATACCAGTGATGGTTCCAGTTTTGCATCAGGAATTCAACTTGCATCTCGTGATCCTCCAAAATCCAGATGCCTCTGCTGCTACCCACACCATGCTCATGTATTAATGAAAAGTCATCCATGGATGACCTTATGGTTGGTGCCTAGATCACATGTGTTTATGTGGCTATGAAGGAGTCTGGGGATTTTAGTTCTTTCTCCTACATTAGGGAAGCAAGAGTCACATTTGTAGAAACAAATGTATTAATATTAGAAAATTCTACTACTAAATTAACCTCACTAGTGCATTTTAAAGCTTAGTTTAATTTATTGACTTTCAGCTTTCTACTTTTATGAGACATTTGAACTCAGGGAGAACAAATCTCTTCTGGAAACTGCCATGCGTGATACTGTGAGAAGAAAGACAGTGAAGGCTATGTATTGATAAGTTCTTCTGATGTGACCCCTTTGAGATTGCACGAAAGCGTTTATGGTTAGAAATGCTTCTGCTTACTAGGGAGTGTGCTAGGTGCTGAGAAAGAAAGAATGAGACATGAATTGAGAGTTGAGGAGTTTGCAGTTTAGTAAGGGAAATAGTCATTAAATAGAATATTTCAATTTAGACAATTATTTTTAGTTACACAAGATTAGATTCCAGAGAAAATATGGTTTACATAAGTTCATTTGTTCATCCCTTCCTCTTTTGTTCTCTTCTCTTGTGATTTGCTGACTAACTTTAGTGTTGTGTTTGGAGTCCTTTTTCTTTTTTGTGTATCTATTGTAGATTTTAGGTTTGTGGTTACCATGAGGTTTTGATATAGCAGTCTATATATAAACAAGATTGTTTTAAATTGCTGGTCTTTTCATTTCAAATGCATTTCCAATATCCTGCATTTGTACTCTCCTCACGATTGCTGGTTTTGCTATCATATTTGTGTGTGGATGATTTCCTACCTTTACTGTATGTTTGCCTTTACCGGTGAGCTTTTCCATTCATAGTTTTCTTGTTTCTAGTTGTGGCCTTTTCTTTTCTGCCTAGATAAGTTCCTCTAGCATTTGTTGCAAAGCTAGTCTGGTGATGCTGAATTCTCTTAGTTTTTTCTTGTCTGTAAAACTTTTGACTTCTCTGTTGAATCTGAATGAGAGCCTTGCTGGATACAGTATTCTTGGTTGAAGATTCTTCCCTTTCATCACTTTAAATATATTGTGCCACTCCCTTCTGGCCTGTAGAGTTTCTGCTGAGAAATCAGCTGATAACCTTATGGAAATTCCCTTGTATGTTATGTGTTGCTTTTCCCTTGTTGGCTTTTCATATTTTTTCTTTGTCTTTAATTTTAGTCAGTTTGATTACTATGTGTCTTGGCATGTTCCTCCTTGGGTTTATCCTGCCTGGGACTCTCTGTGCTTCCTGGACTTGGGTGACCATTTCCTTTCCTAATGTTAGGGAAGTTTTCAGCTATTATCTCCTCAAATATTTTCTCAGGTCCTTTCTTTCTGTGTTCTCCTTCTGGGACCCCTATGATGTGAATGTTGGTACATTTAATGTCCCAGAGGTCTCTTAGGCTGTCTTCATTTCTTTTCATTCTTTTTTCTTTATTCTGTTCCGCTGTAGTGATTTCCACCATTCTGTCTTCCAACTCACTTATCCATTCTTCTGCCTCATTTATTCTGCTATTGATTCCTTCTAGTGTATTTTTCATTTCAGTTATTATATTGTTCATCTCTGTTTGTTTGTTCTTTAGTTCTTCTAGGTCTTTGTTAAATATTTCTTGTATCTTCTCGATCTGTGCCTTCATTCTTTTTCCAAGATCTTGGATCGTCTTTACTATCATTACTCTGAATTCTTTTTCACGTAGATTGCCTATCTCCACTTCACTTAGTTGTTCTTCTGGGGTTTTATCTTGTTCCTTCATCTGGGACATATTCCCTTGCTGTCTCATTTTGTCTAACTTTCTGTGATTGCGATTTCTGTTTCACAGGCTGCAAGTTTGTAGTTCTTCTTGCTTCTGCTGTCTGCCCCATAGTGGGCGAGGCTATCTGATAGGCTTGTGCAGGCTTCCTGGTGGGAGGGACTGGTTCCTGCCCAGTGGTGGGTGGAGCTGAATCTTGTCCCTCTCGTGGGCAGGGCCGTGTCAGGGGGTGTGTTTAGTGGGAAGCTGTGTGCTCAGGAAGACTTTAAGCAGCCTCTCTGCTCATGGGTGGGGCTGTGTTCCTGCCCTGTTGGTTGTTTGGCCTGAGGCATCCCAGCACTGGAGCCTATAGGCTGTTGGGTTTGGTGAAGTTTTGGTGAGAAAATGGTAACCTCCAGAAGGGCTCCTGCCAATGAGTACTCCCCAGAACTACGGCCACCAGTGTCCCTGCAGTGAGCCACAGCTATCCCCTACCTTTCCAGGAGACCCTCCAATACCATCAGGTGGGTCTAGCCGAGGCTCTGATGAGGTCACTGCTTTTTTCCCTGGGTCCTGCTGTTCACAAGATCTTGTATGTGCCCTCCAAGAATTGAGTTTCTGTTTCCCCCAGTCCTGTGGAATTCCTGCGATCAAACCCTGCTGGCCTTCAAAGCCAGATTCTCTGGGGGCTCCTCCTCCCATTGCCAAACCCCCAGGCTGGGGAGCCTGATGTGGAGCTCAGAACTTTCACTCATGTAGGAGAATATCTGTGGTATAATTATTTTCCAGTTTGTGGGTCGCCTACCTGGAGGGTATGGGATTTGATTTTATTGCGATTGCACCCCTCTTACCATCTTGTTGTGGCTTCTTCTTTGTCTTTGGATGTAGGATATTCTTTTTTTGGGTAGGTTCCAGCATTTTTTTTTTTTTTTTTGTCAATGGTTGTTCAGTAGTTAGTTGTTATTTTGGTGTTTTTATGAGAAGAGGTGAGCTCATGTCCTTCTACTCTGCCATCTAGTCTCTGTCTCTCTGGATGGACATTCTTTATTTGATTGATTCCAAAAGAGGTACAGCCATGGATAGTTCCTTTTTTTCCTTTTCCTTTGTGCTTCATCTAGTTTCACTTGCTCTAGTGCAGAGGCCTTGCACCTGGCCCAGAGTTCCCAGTGCAAAGTGGATACACCTGACATTTCAGCTTGGTGGGCCATATGCCAGAGTGCTGCACACCCACTTATAAGTTCATTTGTTCAAAATGACTTATATATATATCTACAGTTACATGAGAACTGTAAATGTTTTTTTATCAGAATTTCATTTTAACAGAAAAGTAAACAGAAATATAAAAATGAGATAAACCAAAGAATTTCTTCCCCGTAAAACAAGAAGAAAACTTCCTCTTTTGCAATGGCACTGGAGAAAAATGAGGAAATAAAATCTTACAAACTTAAGGAATGGAGGCAAAACCATGGGAAACTTTAGGATAACAGGATAATGGGAACATTGTAGTCATTTTCCTGCAATGTCCTTCCCTCTTCACACTCCTTCCATTCCTGGCTCTTTCTTCTCTACCTAACCTCCATCCATGGTGTGCCTCAGGCCTGGGTTCCTATCCCCTACTCTACCCTCTTCTTAGGAGACTCATCTGTTCCTGTATGTAAATGTTGATTGGATTGACCTCAACTCTTTTTGTTTCTTTTTTAGCCTATAAAACTGTAAATATAGATGTTTGTATTTTGGATTTTACTTTTCCCTATAAATAAATACATAACAGAATAATGCTTCAAGTGCAATGCACAGGCCACAGATCAGAACACTATCCAAAGGACATACCTAAATTGAGAGTACAGTCACTTATAACATGGGGATAATGAATCAAGTTAGCATTATTTTCTTTTGTTGTATCCCTTTTCTCACATTATTGAGTCCTTGTAACCTGAACATTTGTCAAGTAGAGGAGCATCTTTATAATGTTCAGCATTAATGACAATGATTTGACTGATACTAAGGGAACAGACAGAAGGGTCTTGTAGTTTAGTCTGCAGAATAGAGGTACTTTGTTGGAGGATAGTACACTTCAGCAGAGTTGTCAATGAAGATTATCAATTAATCAAGAGAAATTAGGGGACAAGAATTTATGAGCAGAGGACTAGAGGTGTGGAATGCTTTGTTACATTTGGAGAAAATTTAGGCACATAAGAAACTTGTGTTATGAGGGTTGGGAGAAGGGGTAGGTGAAGTGATAGGCTAGACTGTGGAAGTGAGCAGAGGCTAGATCACGGAGGGCCTCTCTTGCCATTGTAGAGTGACATCGTGCACTTTACGTGTGAAGCTTGTGTCCTCCAGTACCCCACTCCCTTTCTGATAGGGAAACTGCATAGTTGAGCAGAGACAGACCACAGACAGTCTCATATACCACAGGTGGATCAGTGTGTGTGTGTCCTCCCTGTGATGATGGCTAGTTGTCTTCCAACATCTGTTGTCCCTTATTCCTTTTAGTAATCAAATCCCCAGAGCTTTAGCTGGACATGTTGCTGCTGATTGAGGGGCTACATTTTTTTGGTTTTCTTTGAAACTAGGAATGGATTGAATAATACAGAGAACTCTGTCAAGTGTCCACTTTATATAAATATAAAATATAAAATATTTTGAAATACAGAAAGCCAAAGAGATTGGGATCTTCATACCACCAGCCTATATTTCTTTCTTCCACCCTCTTTTCCTCACTTTCTTTATTTTTCTTCCTTCCCTCCCTCCCTCCCTCCTTCCCTTCTTTCCTTCCTTCTTTCCTTCCTTCCTTCCTTTTTTCATCATTCATTCCTTCTTCAAGGGAGACCATTTAAAAGGACAAAATGAGACGCCAGAATGATTAAGCCACTAATATTCTCCATCCTAAATAATGGGATATCTGGAGTTGCCTCTGTATATTCACTAATAAAGCTGACCTTATGGGACTACACCATGATGTTTCCAAGGGAATTATCATCCTGCTCTACTATTTCTTTTTGTTACATATTTAGTATTTAAGGTTCTAAGGAATGAACAAAGGAATATATTTACTATTTCTCACTGTATATATCATCAGTAACCTTTTAAAGATTTTTTTCATGGTCAAGAACATTGGTTTCTCTAAGTACTGAGTTAGCTGTTCTTATATTAAAAGGAAATGCTTTTAAAATTCTGCCACCGTTAGTATTTTCTGAATATATATAAGCTAAGCTTTTTGCAGTGGTTAGATTTATTTAAATATAATATATTCTTATTAATCATTTACGTCCCTGGGCTTAATGCAGATTGCTTCTATTTTAGCTGTTCAGTTTCAAAACACCTAATTCATAAATGGAGAGACCAGGTGAGCTTGAAATGGCTTTGCTTCTTCATGCTGTGAAAGGAAGCTAGCTATGCCATGCTTTTGCCACAGAGGGGCATTACTGGACTTCTCTTGTGTATCAGTCTTCTCTATAGCAAGAAAATAATCCCCTAGAACTCATTTTTCATTACCTTTAAAAGGAAAATAATATATTAATGCACCAAAAAACCCCTCAGAGCTAGCGACCACTTACAAATTATGTGTGATTTTTAAGCTAGAGAAATATTTTCCTGAGTAGATTATCACAGGCAGCATAATCCTTTACATCTTCTCAAGACAGAAGCAATTATTTCTTTTCTAGCCATATCAAATTTCCTTATGTAAAATACTTCAGTATTTCAAGGAAAGCTATGACCCTTCTTTCAGTAGAATGCTGGGCCGAATAAGACTTGTGAAAACAATGCATCTCAGTGGCAGCACCTGCCACCTGAAAGAGGATGCAACTTTCACTAGAGAACAGTCAAACTAGAGATATGTTTTGAAATTGTGGTCTCTATTCCCCCTGTCCACCACCCCCCCAAAACAAAAAAACTACTGGTGCATATTTTCTTGCTGCTTCCTAAACACACATAATATCAGGTTTCAGAAAGGGGAAAGAAACAGGCAGAGGTGGAGAGAACAAGACACTAATAAGATCCTGTATTTATATAGTACTTCCAGTACAACGGGCATGAACTTGATTCCTCATATCTAATACAAGGTAATGGAAACGATTATCCAGTCCAGTTTGAGTCTGAATCTAAATATCCTAATTAAGGTCATGATCACAAGATTCACACATGTACAATACTTTCAAGCAGAGCATAATTAAAATAGTGCTAAAGAGACAGTCTTCTGGTATTTCCCTTTAGAAATAAAAGCATCAACACAGCTGCGAGGGTTGTTCTCTAGAAGTTCCTGTAAAATAGAACAACAGTGCAAAGGTCCCCATGCAGTGGCTAAGCCACAAGTCAAATTAAAATGGGCAAGTGTCTTCTTCCCACCCAATTCAGTTCGGGTTAATCATGTCTTGGCATTTTCATTTGCCTTCCTCCAGCCACAGGGCGAATGAGTAGTTGATCACATATTCAGTTTCAGTTTGGGGGAGCTGGTTAATTTCATTTCATGACCTCAAATTAAGTATTCTACTTCAAAGATATTAAAAAATTTTATGCCAATTGCTATTGACAATTTATGAGAATTGCAATTTCATCTTGCTTCACTGCTTTTCTACATCTCTTTTCAACCGTTTCATCAGTACTTTCCCTTCAGCTGTTTGGTGTCATTTCCCTTCCAAACACTTCTTCACACCCACTTGTGATGTTCAACATAATTATTCAACTCCTCCTGGGAGAAGTAACAAGAACTTGCCCTGAGGCTGTGCCAGATCCCTCAGCAATTGCTAGGGCTGCAGAGAGGTTTAGTGCTCCTTGTTATCTGGTACTACTATATGGGAGTGTCTATTGGTTTAATCCTAGACTGATTTGGGAAAGTTTGGGGCATTTATGGCAACGCTGTTGAATTCTAGTTTGATACCATGATGAACATAGAAACCTCTTTGATGCTTAAATGGACTCCCACTCTGTAGGCTGGGAAGTCAGATCTCTGGCACTCCCCGAGTATTCAGAAATGACCGAAAGCATTTAAAGGGGTTCATTTTCCATAATGGATAAAAATGGAATTCTTTTCTGTACTCTGATTCCATCTCATGAATTATCAGAATTCATAATACCTGATTCTGGCACAGATTCCTCAGCTTTAAGTCTTTATCTTGTTTCTCCTGTGCCTGATTCCCCCCAGACTCATGTTGCAGTTGTATCCATTAGACTGCTCCCAGATACAGGCTCAAAAAGACCTTGGTTTCCAAGCCTATCTGGATATACATACTTATAGCTTTACTACACCCACCACCACCTTGGAATTAATTCATATACTCAGAATCTGGAAGGCAGTCTGCACAGCCAGGCTCCTGTGTTACTCTTCTCAATTTCTTTCACCACCAACAAACATTGGATATTGACTCCTCATTTTCAGTACTCCCTTTTTCCCACTTATCCCAGTAAAGTCTTGGACTTATGATGCAGAATGCGGTTTATATGATGCAGAATGAGGTTTATATCTAGGTCCCTCTTCCTATCTAGTACCCGTCTCTTCTCCTAGCTCAGCCTCATCAAAGAATGGAGCCCTGTGCTAAACACTGAGTGACTGGAGTTGAGACCTACCTTCTTTCTTCCCTCTCTCCCCCTCTCTCCCCCTCTCTCCCCCTCTCTCCCTCTCTCCTTCCCTCCCTCCCTCTCTTCCTTCCTTCCTTCCTTCTCCTGTTCTTGATAGAACCAATTGTATATCTGCAATGAAAAAGCTAATAGCTTCCCTTTACAGAATGTCTACAGTATATCAGGAACTTTATACAACCTATCTCATTAAATTTCCCCCAAAACCCTGAGGGTTATTGTAACCTCCACTGTACAGTTTAGGTTATTGAGAGAAGATCTTGCATCTAGTAAGTGACAGAACTGTAATTTAACCTTAGTTCTTGTCTAGAGCCCACATGCTTTGCACTCTGCAACACTGCCCTGGGCACGAGGGGAGAAGAAGCTGACAAGTCTAGTGGGATCAGGCAAGTGGGCATCTCACCATATATAATGTAACCTGAAACATACTCTAATGAAAAAGTAAGTCCAAAGTGCATAAAATGTTTTAGGAGGTAGATGAGGGAGAGAGAATTCTTGAGGTTGCTATCATGGTGGTAAGTTCGGAGGAGTTATATTTGAGTTGGCCTTTGAACAGTGAGGTAGAATTCATGAAACAGAAAATGGAGCCGGTATTTAGAGTTATTTATACATTTGTCTGTTTTTTTTTTTTCTTCTATCCTATTGTCATTCTCCCTTTTAAAGATCATATTAATTTCATTCTAAATAGGAATTTTCTCTTCCTTCCCATTTGTGGTCTCTTATTTTTCCTCTTCATTCTGTGTCCCTGTGTTAACCTAATATGTCAAACCTGAAACTACTTAGTTTGTAACACCAAGTTAACAGGGAAAGAAGACAATTGTTTTGCACTCCAGTTTTTCTTTCCTTTTGTTTTGTGAGAATATTCTGTAGCACTGACAAAAAAGGTAAATTCTTCTAATTAGGTAAGTTGGAAAAGACACATGAAGAAGGTAAAATTCAGATGGCATGTGCTGTGGAATAATAAGACATAAGAAATTTTAAAGGACGAAAACTACTAATCTGGAGGGGACGGCTTGAATCATGAAAGGTTATAATGAAATTTTGGAGTGGCTAAAAATGAAACATGATTTAGGTCAATGAGGTTGGGAACAAAAAGACGGAGTATTTAACGTGAATTACTAAGGTGATTTTTTTTTAAAGAGAGAGTCGTATTACTGAACCGATAAATATAGATAGATTGAAAGTATATACTTGTTGTGGAAGAGTCTTCAATTATATTTCTGAGACTCAACATATGTAGTATATATATTCCACCTGGAACCTGAAACCAGATTATTTGGTTTCAAATCCTGGTTTCCACCAGACCAGTTAGGCTACCTTGGGCGAATTATTTAACTTCTTTCTTTCTGCCTTAATGTCCTCTTTAGTAAAACAGAAATAGTAACAATAGTACTTACTCATTGGGTTACCGACAGGATTAAATGAGTTAATATACGTAAAGTACTTAGGACAGGGCTTGTCACAGAATGCTGTGTAAGTATTTGCTCTTATTATCATTACAGTCATAGACACATTAAAAACATTTAGAGAGTAGAATATATGGATTTGGTGATTAATTAGATAGGGCAGGGGGATAGGATGGTTTTGTAGAGAGGAGGTCAAAGATGACTGCGAGGACTGTGCTGAGAAGATAAGTGCATAATGGTACCTATTCATAAAATGATGAAGACTGGAGGACAAACAAGCTTGGGAGTCAAGCTTATGAACTCAGTTTGGGTTATATTGGGCATGAGGTACCTGTAAGCCATGAGGGAGCATAAGTGGAATAGGCAGTGGAAAATATATGGTTATGTTTTGTTTAGAAGTAGAGTCTCGACTAGAGATGTACTCTCAGAAAATATATTGTAATTTAAATCATGAGATATAAGAGATCTTCCAGAGAAAGAAAAGATATTGAGAATGACCTTAGAGGGAGGAAATTAAGTGACCTGGGATTTACCATCAAGAGTTTGAACAAGAAATGGCATTATATCTTGAGGAATAACATAGACTCTGACACAGCTAGCATGGATTTATTTATGGAAGTACTTCATAGAGCTTTAAATTCTAATGTTATTATTTAGAAATATTTTTTGGAGGAAATGTCTTAAAATCTATTTGTATATGATTTAATTTATATTCCCTAGCTACCTATGATTTGAGACGTACAGTTACCTTTCCACAAATGTGGTGCCTATACATCTAGTGGAGATCATGTCTTTGGGTGTAGGCAAAATAAACTGCTCTAAGGTGTTCTCATCTGTGGTCACAGTTTACCTGCAAGTGGGGCAAATGACTTGTGTAACTACCCATTTCTCACCTACCTAGGGTATTTTGAATGCTTTTTCTAAACCATTGTATGCCCTGAAGTTTAAATGAATTTTTGCTACATTGTGATCTTTTCTTGTGCTTTTCCTCAGCTGCTGATTATATTGGGGAAGTTCAGCATTAGCTAATAATATTTCTCTATGTTGTGGTACTTTCTTCTAAAGAGCTCAAGGCACTGCACACACTTTGCCTCAATTATCTGATTCTATACTTGCACTTGTAACTATTCCACTCATCCTATTCTTTGACTTTCAGATGCTTGTTATTCTCCTCCCAACTGCAATTTCCTCATGAATCCCTTTGCCTTGAAATTTTCCAAGACTGCTTAACAGGAGTGCCATATTTAGCTTCTAAATGTGTCTAATTCTCCTCTACAAGATTGTTCTCTTTTCACTTGGTGTCAAGGGATTGACTCAAAATAACTATCCTTTTGTTACAAAGAAAGAGGAGCAGAACCAAAGAAATTCACTAAAATGGAGGCTTCACAATCAGTTTAAAAAGGAAAGTCATAAAATGTCTGAATACCAGCAGCTTCCAAGAATGGCAGTTCTGAGGCCCTCTATTTGCTCTTTGGGAATTCCATTTGGAAGAACTGATTTGATTTATGATGTCACATTGTGTGAGAGGTAAGGCGGTTCAGTAGTAGGCTTCAAGTTTAGATTGGATTCATAGAGACTAAAGCTATTATAAGGCTTATAAGGCTTATTTTTAGTATACACTATTATGTAGCTTTCTTCTTTAGCACGTTGTTATCATCAATGTGGCATTTATCGTACACTTTGATTCTTACACACCTGTTCTGTCTCCCTTACTAGATTTAAAATATCTTTTTTTAAGACAACTTCTGTTTGTTTCTCTAATAGCCTGATATACCTTTTAAAAATATATCAAATGAATAAATATTAATTATGGAGCACCAAATCTCTGTTTTTACTTTCAAAATCAGAACTAATCCAGGTAATTTTAATAAACAGATCTAGAAAAAGCACCATCATAGCTTGTTCCTCTAGGCATGCCTTTTTAAGTGGGTTAAAAGTAACTTTTTACTTACCACCCCTCTCTCACCAACAAAGGGACTCCTGAAGTCACAATATGAATAATTATTTGGAATGTTTCTCTACTGGCATTGATGGGCTAATGTTGTTGCTGATAATAAACATAACAATGGTTTAGTATTGATTGAGAGCTTTCTATAGTTTAGATCCTGGATCATAGTAGGAACTCAGTAAATATTTGTTGAAAGAATAAATACAAGGTAGCTTATTAAGTGCTTTGTAGACATGTTCTCATTTAAGTTTCAATAAATTTGTGAAAAATAAAGTACAGTTTTTATCCTCATTTCTCACATTAGGAAAATAAAGCTCAGTGAGGTTAAGTATATTGCCTAAGGTCACATAGCTGGTGATAGAGATGACTCCATGAACTATCTGGTGTGACTCTCACCACAAAAATCATAGAATCTAGTTGAATCATGCATAAAGGCAGAGTGCTCCCTAGCTTCAATGCCTTCTCAGTCACAGATCCAGGGAAATTGATATGAATCTTATTTCAATCCTATCCAGGCCTTTTGGGAAGCAAACCAGGTGATTTATTGTTCAGTTCCAATGGGAACAAAATCAAACAAGGAGGGAGAAAACTAGAGAAGAAACTGAAGCTATAGAATAAAATCAGACTGAGAGCATGGTAGGCAGTGTAATATATCTCTCCATTCTACTTTATCTATGGTGAAAATATTAAAGGACTTGTCACCTAAATCATGAAAATTATTTCCATCATGACTACCCTGTAGAATCTGTCAAATTCTTTTCTTAGATTAGGTTATAAGCCACATGCTGTGACCTAAGGCAGCTTGAGGGTTTATTACAATTTGTTTTTTGTCCCTGTCTAAATAAATATGCTAGTTCTTCCAAAGAAACACTTGATTTGTTATTCTGGCCTAATCTTTTTTAGACTGTTATTCTCCAAAAGGATCTGGCTTTATAAAGGTGATTTTCTGCTCTTTTGTTTGTTTGAGGTTTCTGGGTATCACTTGATATTGCTTGAATTCTTAAAAATATGTGTTTGATATGTGTATATGATCTAACATCTCATATATATTTAATTGACCATTTGTCATTATGTTGCTAGACATAAAATATTTCATTGAACACTTGATTCTTCCAATTAATAGATGCAAATAAATCCATAATCAAAAGAATTTGATGAAAAATAATTACTAGATGGTCATTATTTTTTCCAGTTAACAAAAAAGAGAGGTAAAAATTGGAGCCACGAAGATGCCAAATTAACTTTATCTGAAAACGTATAGCACAATATATTCTCAATTTATAATCCATGGTAATTGGTTATGGCTATTACTTGTCATTGCATTGCAGATCCTTTGATAGTGGGAAGTCTTACAGGTCATTTATTTCAACTTTTAAATTTTATAGATGAAGACATTATAAAAGGCAAATGCTAACAATCACATAGATAATAATTGGTAGAACAAGATTTGAATCTGGGTCTTTGGATGGCTGATATTCCTTAGAATATTAAATTCTTACATATTACACACATGTTACATTATTAGTAATTTGGTTAAGAAAATAGTGGCATGACTTTGAATTTCTCTATGAAATTCTCCTATGGTAAGAGAGGTCTCTTGAGTTATCATCTTCTCCTGACCAACTAGGAAACTATAAGTATAGATAGAGTTACCAAAATAATGTGGCTGTAAAGAGTTATTTATTGAGTGCCTCGTTTGTGCTGCACTTGTGCTATGTCCCATAATGTCACCATAAACATTGCTATATAATCAAACAATCAGACAGCCATAGGTTTTCAGTGGGTTTGAATTGTTCTTGACTATCCAATAAGAAAACAACTAGGTCTTTGAAAAGCCTTCCTACACAGGTAATATGGGTGACTGTGGGAAACCCATAGTATTTTAAATCTGCGGATATTGTTATATCTAATGTTATCCCTAACACACTGAGGTTGGTATACAGTCAGGAAAACTAGAAACTTGGAGATTTCTGCAGTTTTTTGCATAAGCCAAAAAGGAAGAATTCAAATCAATTATCCCTGAAAAATAACTCTCATGGGAATACAAACGCATTGTTGTTTGGAAAAATCAAACCAACCCAACCAAACCAGCAGACAAAAAGAGGAATAAATCTGGAGCAGACTGTTAAAGGTATAGAATGAATCCAGAATTTGAGTGGGTCAGGGAACTTTCAAAGTCATAAAGTAAGTTGTTCTGTGGTTCGGTTGCTTCTCTGGATGAGTTCTTTGGCTGTGGATTTCCGTAAATGATACTTTCATTCTCAGAATGCTTTAATTGTACTTAGAGCAAAAGGTACTGAGAGGTTTACATTCTGGCCCTAACTCTTGGGATCATATCCATTCATTCAAGAAATATGGATTGAGCACCTACTAAGTTTCTTGAACTATGTTAATCACAAGGGTTAAAAAACTATATAAAAGAGGATCCTTGCCTTTAAGGAAATTATAATCTACTAAAAGACCCTCACTCAAGTGAATCAACAAAGACAGTGGCAGATGATTAGTATCATGGAAGAGTATTCTCTAAGTATGGACAAAATTTCTGGGAGAAAGCAATTCTGAAAGTGAGTTTTGAAGTATAAGCAGGAGTTTACTAAGTGAAAGAAGTGCAAAAGGGTATTATTGGCATAGAGAATAGGGCACATAAAGACAAAGGAATATAAAACACATTTGTGAAATTCTAAGTAGTCTCTATGACTGTGTGCATCATTAATTTATTTACCAAACTTTTCTTTGAATACCTGTCATGTGCAAGGTAAATTTTAGGCTCTTAGCTATGGCTGTGTTCAAGACAGATACATTTCCTGCTTACATTCTAGAGTAAAGAGGCCCACAATGAACAGATATGATATATTATATAGATGGTAATAAGTAGGTTGACAAAAAACAAAGCAGAGAAAGGGCGATAGAAAGCACTGAGGCATGGAAGGGGTGGGGTGAATTGCTATGTCGTATAGAGTAGTCAGGAAGGCCTCTTGGATAAAGTGACATTATCCAAGATAGATACCCAAAAGAAATAAGGAAGATAGCAGATATCTGGAAAGAGCTTCTCAGGGCCAGGGAAGAACAAGTACAGTGACTCAGAAACAGAATCATGCTTAGTGCATTTGAGCAAGGAAGCCCAGGGGTCTAGAGCTGAATGAGGAAAGAGGTGATGAATGAGATGCTGAGTGAATGAGGAGGAGAATGGCAGAAAATGAGGTGAGATGGAGAGCAGTGGGGCCTGGCCACAATCAAT
This sequence comes from Eubalaena glacialis, assembly GCF_028564815.1. Taxonomy (NCBI): domain Eukaryota; kingdom Metazoa; phylum Chordata; class Mammalia; order Artiodactyla; family Balaenidae; genus Eubalaena; species Eubalaena glacialis. The sequence continues at coordinate 72,567,321 of NC_083724.1, forward strand.
TTTAAGGATTTTTGCTTTTATTCTCAGTGATATGGAAGTCTATCAGAAGGTTTTAAGTGAAAGAGAATCAATGATCTGAATTATGTGTTTTAAATGATTGTGCTGGCTGCTATGTTGAGAATAGACTATAGGTGCAGAGTGGAAACAGAGTCCAGGTACAAGGTTTTTCAACAACCCAGGAAAGTGATGATGGTGTTGTTACTCAGGTGGTAGCAGTGGAGGTACTGATATATATTTTGAAGATAAAGCCAACAGGATTTCCTGATAGATTGGACATGGAGTGTGAGAAAAAAACAAAAGTCGAGTGATCCTATTGTTTTGGTGTGAGCAGTTGGAAAAATGATGAAGCTGTTTACTGGAATGAGAATGATGGGAGTAACAGGTGCGAGCAGGAGGGGGTGGTGCATAGAAACCAGGTTCAGTCAACCCTCATATATGCAGGTTCCACACCTGTGGATTCAACCAACCTCAAGTCAAAGAATATTTGGAAAACAAATTCCAGAAACTTCCAAAAAGCAAAACTTGATTTTGCCATGTGCTGGCAACTACTTATACAGCATTTACATTGTATTATGAGTAATCGAGAGATGATCTAAAGTTTTGGGAAGATATGTATAGGTTATATGCAAATACTACACCATTTTATATGAAAGACTTGAGCATATGCGGATCTTGGGGGTCCTGGAACCACAGGCAGATACCAAGGGAAAACTGTATTTGGTTTGGGATATGCTATTTTTGAGATGACTATTAGAGATCCGAGTGAAAATGAAGGAACTACTTAATATTTGAGTCTGAAGTTTAGGGGAAATTTTAAGGCTAGATATTTAAATTTAGAACACATCAGCCTTTAGATGGTATTTATGTTTATGGAACATGTTTTAGTGAAAAGCAGTGTGGTATTACATGCTCTGGAGCCAGATTGGCTCTGAACATTATCTGTGCAACCTTGGGCAGCTAATTTATCTGTGCTTCAGTTTCCTCTTCTACAAAATAGGAATGATAATAATCGTAAGGTTGTTGGGAAGTTTAATTAGATTGTTACTTATGAAGCACTTAAAAAGGAGTGTCTGGCACAGAATAAATGCTCAAAAATATAAGATGCATTTATTATACGTAGGAGTTATGGCATGAGATGAATATAGTGGGACAATATTTTTAAATTATTAAAATGATTTATCTTTAATTCCCCTTAAATAATTGCACCTTATACTTTTTCCATGCAATGTATTAAGAACATGGTGCCCAAAATAAATAAATCATTGTTTAGCTCTGAGATTTATTTATCTATTTATTTATTTATATTTGGCTGTGTTGGGTCTTCGTTTCTGTGCGAGGGCTTTTTCCAGTTGCGGCGAGCGGGGGCCGCTCTTCATCGCGGTGCGCGGGCCTCTCACTGTCGCGGCCTCTCGTTGCGGAGCACAAGCTCCAGACGCGCAGGCTCGGTAGTTGTGGCTCACGGGCCCAGCCGCTCCGCGACATGTGGGATCTTCCCAGACCAGGGCTCGAACCCGTGTCCCTTGCATTGGCAGGCAGACTCTCAACCACTGCGCCACCAGGGAAACCCAGCTGTGAGATTTAAAGTCAATTTTTTTTGAGTTTCTAGTGACACCATGGCCTTGTAAACTAAGATTTGGTGGAAGAGAAAGGGATTTGTACATTCCAAAGCTTCTCTTTATAAATTAAAAATAAAATTCTAGAAGGTATGAAAGTAGAGTTACACTATAAGCCATTTTCAGAGAGGATATAGGATTAAATGGCTTAAGTTGGAATAACTGCCTGGCTTCAGGGGATCTACAGTGCCAGCTAGATGTAAGGTGAAGACCTAGTCAACAAGGAAGGTGGCTGAGTGCCTTGGGAGCAATTATCTGGCATTGCCCATGCCAAGATCAAGGCTGATTATTTATACCAGCTGTAGACACTCCAGTGGATATTAGAGGGACAGAAATCAATGCCCAAATACTAGATGAAATGGAGCAGCAAAAGAAGACAGTTTCAGGATCAAACACTCCTATGCCCCTCCATGATGGTATATCTTCTCTCTTCATCCAAGTCCATTTTGGACTATGGATTGTAAATTATCCTAATATTTCCCTGAAAGAGACTGATTTAAACTGGATTACACTAATTTATTAAGTCTTAAAATATTTTTTTAGTATCAGTGGAAGGGAGTTGCCAAAGCAGAATAATGCTTTTATTGAAAATAAAGGAGATTATATTTTTGGTGTATCACAGTTGTAGTGTATACATAGTTATATCATTAGACAAGACAAGGAGGATTAGAGGAATGTATACAAAGATAATGATTTTGGGCTATTTTCTGAACCACTAAAAATAAGCCATTTGAGAAAGATATCTCAGATTGAAGTGTGGGAGAAAGACTGGAAAAAGAAATTGATGATAGAGATAAGAGATCTGATATTGGGTGGTATATGTTTATCTAGAGTAAACATCATTTTTGAGCCTCCCTTCCAGTTAAGGTAGCTAAGGGTGATTTTAGTAGAAGTAGTATGCTTAATGTATGGGGAGCATCCTTAAAGGGAGGATCTGCTCCCCTTCCTCTTTGCCGCTTCCTTCAAAATAGATAATGACTGAAGCTCTGGCAAACATCTTGGACTATGAAATGACCTTAGGGGAAGGAAGCCATGCACATCTGAACAACAAATTAGGATAAACTCTAGATGCCTTACATTTTGGAATGTTCTAACATCCCTTGATGACTACCTTCAGTTTTTGAACAATTTCCTTATTGTTTCAGTCATTCTTAATTTGAGGGTTTTTTTTCTATTCTTTATAAAGAATCCTAGCTAATAAAATATGTATTGGAGAAAATTTAGAAGATACAGAGAAGTATATAAAATAACATGTAAACTATGCATAATTTCACCATAAAGTATCTGTTGTTAATATTTCTGTTTTTTTTTAACTTAGTCTCAGTCCTTTTTCCCCTTAAACTTTTGTAAATATATATGTTTTAACCCTCTACTTAAAATCATTGATACAGCCATAAAAAACAAAACAAAACAGTGATGTGGTCATCATTACCAGGTATTACCAAGTATTTCTATTTTTTTTGCCTTCATGGCAGGATTGAACTTCTTTGCACCCTACTATTGGGTGGGACTACATGTCCAGTTCTGACCAATTAATCATAAGCAGAAGTGACCTGTGCTGTTTTGTGGTCAAGCATTTTACTGTCAATTTGAGTCCTTTCAGAGCTTTCTTTGCTCTCTGCCACAGAAACCTACAACGTCCCAGATAGTTAACAGCTTTGTCAGGCTAGATCACAAAGTGGGCAAGGTCTCCAGTTTAACTGTGGTGATATTTAGTGAGGATAAGAAGTAAAAATCTATAGCTTTCAGCCACTGAGATTTGGGTGTTTGTTTGTTACTCAGCATAAACTAGCCTATCCTGACTGATATGACAAGCATGATAAATGATAATCTATAATATAGGTGTATTAATCAGAGTTCTCCAGAAAACAGAACCAATAAGATGAACATAGATATAGATAAGAGGAGATTTATTATAGGAATTGGCTCTCATGTGATTAGGGAGGCCAATAAGTCCCAGGATCTGCCTTCTGCAAACTGGAAAACCAGAAAAGCCTGTGGTACAATTCAGTCTGAGTCCAAAGGGCTGAGAATCTGGAGGGACAGGAGTCCTTAAGGCATAATAACCAGTTGGAGTCTGAGGCCCTAGATCCATGAACACCAATATCCAAGGGCAGTAGAAGATGGATGTCTCAGCTCAATCAAAGAAAGTACCCCCTTCCTCTGCCTTTTGTTCTATTTAAGCCCTCATCTAATTAGATAATGAGCACCTGCATTGGTAAAGATATTGACTCAGTCTACTGATTCAAGTGCTAATCTCTTTCAGAGACATCCTCACAGACATACCTAAAAATAGTGTTTTACCAGCTATCTGGACATCTTTTAGCCCAGTCAAGTTGACACATAAAATTGACTATCACAATAGGTGAAGTGCTAATTAGTATAAATTCTAAAATAAATTCCAAATAAGAATTATTCCACACAACTTGCCTGTTTGCTGCTGGAATCTAGCTCTTTGGTTCCTCAGTCACACTGTGCTCTACTCTGTATCATTGCTCTCAAGCATGCTACTGACTTGTCCTGGAACATTTGCCCCACTCCTCCCTACCCTGTTCTTCAGCTGATCCTTGAGGTCTCAATTTAAATATCATTTACTTAAGTCCACAACACGGGGAGGGGGAAGGGTAAGCTGGGATGAAGTGAGAGAGTGGCATGGACTTACACATACTACCAAATGTAAAATAGATAGCTAGTGGGAAGCAGCCGCATAGCACAGGGAAATCAGCTCGGTCCTTTGTGACCACCTAGAGGGGTGGGATAGGGAGGGTGGGAGGGAGATGCAAGAGGGAGGGGATACGGGGATATATGTATATGTATAGCTGATTCACTTAGTTATAAAGCAGAAACTAACACACCATTGTAAAGCAATTATACTCCAATAAAGATGTTAAAAAAAATAAAAATAAATATCATTTACTTATCAAACCTTTCTCTGGCTCCTAGGTTCTGGCTGCTTTTAATAGTCTCCCTTGATACCACATGCTTTCTCTACTTAGTTACTACAATGGTAATTAAATTATGATGTAGTTAAGCATTTAACTCTTTATCTTACACTAAGATATAAACTTTATGAGGGTAGGAACTACAGGTAGCTCTGCTTTTCAGAAGTTCGCTTTACACTACTTCACGTTTACAAAAGACCTACGTTAGTACCTGTTTTTGATAACAGAAAGAAATAGGAAGAGGATTTTCACTTTTAGGAAAAAAGGGGAAAATTGAATATAGTGGTTAGTGTTTGTTTAGCAGCGAGCCTATCTGTTATAGAGGCGGTGCTCACGCTGAGCAGTGAGAGTGGCACTGCCAAGCTCCTTCCCTGGGAACTGCACTCAGCATCTCAGTATCAAGCCACAGAAGCTTAGAACTGTGTCTGTGTTTTAGCTTCATTTGTTTTGTGCATTTATTAGCAAGATATGCCCTATAGTAATTGCTTGTTCGATTTACACCATTTCAGTTTGCAAAAGGTTTCATAGGAATGCTTTACTTTCAGGTGGTGGGGAAAACCTGTGTATATTTTTCTTGCTTCTTTATCCCTAATTTCTAAAACAGAGAATAAACACGAGAGTTTAAAACAAAACATCTTTCATCAAATCTAAGTTTACTAAGCATTTCTTCTTTTAGAAAGACTTTGTCTCTTTTTTTTCTTTCTTTTAAATGTCTAAATTATAATATCCTTTATATTTGGACTGAAATTACCTTTTAGGAAAAGCTGAACTTATTCAGTCTGGGAAAAATAAGAATGATATACTAGGGGAAGAGGATATGAAAAACAAGTTTTATATTTACCTGAAGAAATGTGAAAATAACATGATGCTAGTCCTGTAATATCAGTTTTATTGGTAGATACTTAAAATGTGATATTGTTGCTTTTGGAAACCAAGGATGATTTGCTTTCAAAGAGTAACCAATGAACTTTTAGGGTAAATGAAAACCTGAATCACATATGTAGTATTGACATATTAAATGAAAGAACGCTTGATTATTTTAGAAGTTATATAGACACAATTGCAGATCTTATGAGAAGTGTCTCTTTTTTACAAGCCACAATCTGAATTTTAAAATATCAGTACAACAAAAGTAGAGTAGCCAGATAACTTATCCTAGCTCTATAAATTTCTGTTATATTTGGTAGGTGGTTTCCAATGCTTACAGGGTTTAAAATATATATTTTAGCTTCAAGACAGATGATAATAACTTAACAATTGGCATGCCAATCTAGTGATTTCTACCTTTATGTCACTGGCCTGAACAGTGTCAAATATTTTAAGTTCAAATCCAAGAGTAGCAAAGAGGTTAATACTTTCAACTGCAATCTTTGCCATATAAAATAAAATTGAGGTTGTGAGTAAGGAAGGAAGGGGGAAGTAGTTATTGGGCAAACAGTTATCTATGTTTGCTGCAATATCTCAATAAATGATAATTATCAATAATAATAATAGCAAATATTATTAACCCTTTTTATAGGTGAGGAAGCTAGACTGATTGAATGGTTAAGTGACTTGTCTTAGGTCACAGAGCTAATGGGTGCTATAGCCATACCAGTTTTTGAACTGGCAGCCTGCCTCCAGACTGTGCTCTAAACTATTTTACTAAAAAAGTTCAAAAGTGCATGAATAGTCTTAAAGCACATGCACGTACATTTGTATATTTTAGGGCTAAAGATCACACTTCAGCTGGTGTCAAGAATGTAAAGCTCTTTGGGAAAAGCCATTACATGTTTTTATTTACTTTTTTAACTCTTTAAAAGTCTCTAAAATTATTTTAAAGAACGAATTTTTAACTGAAATAATGAAATGAAGGGCACATGGAGTCAAACTGAAAATATAGTAATATTCACAGATGCAGTATGAAAATACAAAATGGATGCAATAAAAAGAAAGTCTTTCTCTTACCCTAGACTCCAAGTTTCTGGAGGCAATCACTGTTCTGTAGAGACAGTTATTATTCCCCTATATCCAAACTTGCTTTCTTCCTTTCAATAACTGACCATCTAACTTTACCTGGCCACATGGGTGCTTGGCTCAACACTATTCTTTCTAGCCTTCCTTATAGCTAGGTGTGGGCATTTGACTAAACCCCAGCCAATGGGATATTAGTGGTGTTATGTGTGAATTCCAAATTATGTCTTTTAAAAAGGAACATGATTTACAATCTGTCTTTTCTCCTTTCATGGGCTATAAAGTGACTGAAATGGCGGTGTCCACCTAAATTATGCAGACAGTGGCAAATGGAATTGTTCCTGGATTAACGAGAATTCACCCATCTCCTATCTTTAGCTCAGCTCTGGACTGTTATTCAGGAGAGAATAAATTTTTCCCCTCTTTGAGTTTATGCACAGACTAATTTGCTGGAACAAAGGTTCACCAAAATAAAAATAACATTTCTTTTGTCACTAATTCCTAAACTTACTTCTTAGTTCATTTGAGAAAGACTAATGATAATACATAAATAAATGTTTTGGCTTCATAAATATCTTGGAATTTTCTAAGCCTTAAATTTCCAGCAGGAAACACTGTTGATCAAATTTCTCATATGTCAACACTCTTTGTTAAGAGATAAGGTTTATTTTAACATGTTCTTTTCTCAAAGATAAAATGTGAAGAAGCAAAAGTTAATAAATTTGATGGATTTTGATTTTCTGGATGAAAGTCTGCCTTTAATGCTTTTAGGGTAGATATAATGTAGACACTAGATAAAGACTGGGCACTGTTTTTTTGTTTTTTGTTTTTTTTTAATCTTTGTACATAGAACAATCAAAGGTTCTTATATTATCTAAGTGAAGAGGACAAATTGGCTTTGTGTGTATGTGTGTGTGTGTGTGTGTGTGTGTCTGTGATTTTTTGTAGATGTTTTAATATTAAGTGACCAAAACAAGACAAATACCTCCCTGCTGAGAATTTGTTTCTTCTTCTTTTAGTCAGTTTTATTAATACAGTTCTGGAGATAACTTTTCAGTTCAAATGAGTTTTAAAACAGCAAATTGAGTGACAGAATTTGAATTGGTTAGAACCACATTTGTTACTAAGCTGACTTCCAAGCCAGTTGGTCTTGCCTTCTACTATTTCCCACTTTTCTATGCAGAGAGAATGCAAACACTTTTTCTTAATGTTCTCTGAGATCCTGCATAAACTCCACAGAAAACAAGGAGGAAATGTAAAACAGGGATCAAAATATGTTCAATATCTTTTTATGTACCTTTTTATTTCCTTTCATCTCTGTTTCTTTAAAGTTTTCATTACATGAGTTAGTGTTTATTTTTGTAGTGGATGCAGTTGTTTTTCATATACAACCAAACACCTTGCAGAAAGGAAAAAAACTAGTTCAAGGTCAGTGCAGGATTATAAAGACTAATTAAAGAAACCATAAAGAAAACAAGAACCTAAAGGCACATGGCTGTTGTATCCTAGTTCAGAGGATGAAAATCTCTTTTAGTTTCTCTTTTAGTGTTTGTTCTGTTTATAATTTACTAAAATTGATTGGCAAGGCTGGTTGAGAAAGTAAGATTAAACTCCTTTTTTATTTTCCTATGGGTTCATATTTATTAGAGAGTAAAATGCATATATTTGATGAGCATAATAGAGAATATTCCATAGCTCCAGAATATGTTATTTAGAACTGAGTCATTTTTCACACCCCCTGATACTGCTGGTAGTTGAACACATAAAGTTGAGGGAGGGCAGTCAGTCACATTGAAGCTTCTGAAGCAAATGTCAGTCTCAAATTTTGAAGAGTTACTTCATGTGTTTTAAACATGTGGTTTAAAAAAAGGAAATATAAAAAGATCTCAGCAGTCTTTCTATGTACATTTTGGCTCAAAGTATGGAAATTTCTGGGTGAGTTTAAATACTTTTAATGACTTTTACCCTTCTGTTGCCATGTAGGAACATGAACCTATTATAAAGCTTCCGCCTGGTTTCCACTAAAGTCAGAAGGCTACCATCTTTATCCAGAGGTTTTTTTTTTACAGGGTAAGAAGTTAACCTGCCACATTCATTATCTCCACCATCTGCTCATCTCTGCCTCTCTCCCCTGTGACCACTGCCACCACTGCCCACCATGCCCCGTAGCATTCCTTAGAGCTTTTAAGTGAGTTTAAGAGAGCCATTTGCTTATAGATCAAAAGTTAGCAATAGTGTACATTAGTGAGTAAAGGAGTTTTCTGTAATTTATTTGTCTCTCTCTTGTTCTCTGTATTTTCTGTAATTTGTCTGTCCTACATCTCTTACTATAGTGCCTCCATTTCTCAGTTTTTCTCAGTGGGAGTTCTACTGGCAATTTGGGTGAGACAGTGCTCTATTTAAGTGCAGAATGTTGCTTCTCAATTTTTGACATTTAGCAACCCTGGCTCCCACTCACTGAATGTTGTAGCACTTCCTAGCCATTGTGAAAAGCAAAAACATTTCCTCACATTTCCAATACCTTCTAGGAAGCTAGTTACCAGCCTTTGTTGAGGACCATTGTTAGACTAAAGCTCCACAAGGATACTGGTAGGATATATGTATTTCTACTATTCAAGCATTAATGTCTACTCTGTGGGTAGTATTGTGACGGATGTGGAAGCATATAAAAGTCAAGACCTGCAAGCAAGACAATCAGTGAACAAACTGGGGCTCCCAATTTATTCACACTGTAATAATTCTCACATGAAATAAATATATAGGTTTTTAAATCATCTGCAGTTGCTCTGGTTTTCCATAAGAGCTGTAATCCACTGGATAACAGAAAGAAATTCAGTTTCATTTTATGATCTCACTGTAATCAACAATGTCAGTGACTTTCTGTATAACCCAAACTTTTCTTAGATGCCTCAGGAAAAACACTCAGTCTTTTTAGATTTGCTCCATTGCCAGGAAGTGCTTGGATATATATGGAAAGGAAGGCTGATGGCATCAACTTGGCAGCAGAGAAGATGAAGCCCTCTGATCATCCTGTTGCTGTTTAGATAGTCTTTGTAGGTCTGCTCCTAGGACGGATTCCTGCTACATTGCAACTGACTGTTTTTAGCTATTTGGATAAACATGTAATCCTCCAGGTGAAGCTCAGGGCTCTGGCACCATTGGTCTTTGAGCTTGAAGTCCCCGCAAGAGATAGCCTCTTTTCTCTGGGTCTAGGGAGTTTTTTTTTAACGTTCTTTTTTCCACATATGCAAAGACTTGGTCTCTACACATAGGCCATGGAAAGACAGAAGGACTGTTTCAGTTTTACCTGTCTACCTACCTTGCAATACTGCCTTAGTTCTGATGCCCGGGTGCTGGGTTGGAAATGTCAGTGTGCAAACTTGTAGAGGTTTACTCTCTCACCTTGCTAGTACCTGTGTATTCTTGGCCACCTCTGTACTTTCCCTGGAGTTTCTAAGTGTTACCCTCCTCCTACATCTTACCCCAAATTCCTTGGGACTGCAAGGGGTGGGAAATTTCCTCTTTCCTCTTCCTTTCTAGACCATCCCTATATAAATTGTGAAGTGTGCCAAGCATCTGTTTCAACAATACCAGGATTTGAAACATATTTTTTGCTGTAATATTTTATTTTGAGCAAAAGCAGGTGAATATTAACTATTTTTTCTATTTCTATTCCTCTTACTGATATTAGTAAACTCACCCCTGGACAAATGGCTACATTTGGCTTTTAGAGGAGAAACTTGTATTAGGGAAATGCATATATATGCAGATGTATATATGGAAACTTGTGTATAGAGAAAAGCATACAGATTTATTTTTATGTTATTAGCAATGTGTAACAGCCATGTATGTATATAATTATGTATCATTGAGTAGATCAAGTGTTATCTGTGGGAGTTATGGAATATGGGAAAATTAAATCTGACATATAAGTATGGTATGGAATCTGATACATAGGTATGGTGTGAATGTAAAAGGAGAGAGATGGCACAATTACCACTGCATATGTATATTTGCATTTCTGATAACATAATATAATTTTAAACTGCCTGAAGAGTAACTATTTATATAAAGGGGTATAAAGGCACAAAAGTAACCATTAAAAGGGCCTTTTTAATTCTCTCCCCAAAATGTCATAGAAAATCTCTACAAACATGTCAAAATAAGAAAGACAAGATATAAAACTAAGGAAGACCTTCTGCTCTTTGTAGTAATTATTTTACTATTGTTATTAAAAAACATTCTTTTCTAATTATTCGGTGGTTTTGTTGTATGCTAGTGCTTACTAGAGGAAGTGTGGTGCCCAAAGGTTTATAAGATTTTTTAAGAGAGAAAAGTTAAAATTGGAAAAAATATTTAGTTCTCCAAATAACTTACTTTCCCCTCTGCAAATTGGAAAAAGGTGATCCTCATTCAGTTTTAACCTCTCTAGAGATTGTGAATTATTAGGGTTTCCAGAGAATAGATTGAGAACCGCTAAGATAGTAAAGTCTGTCCTCAGCAATTGCTTATTTTAAATTAAAGAACATTGTTGCTTTGTTTTCTTTTTTCCACTTAATTTGGTAATAACCCTGTAAAAAATAATGTTTATTTTTAGCCATCAATTTAGATGTAAATTGTGGTTTAGGAAATACGATTTTTTTCAAGAATTTTCCATAGGTATGTTTTTTATTTACCTGTTTAGAATCTGAGGTATTACATATTAAAAGTATTATGTATTTTCAGGACTATTACCATATTTCAGATTTTTCCTCATTAACTCATAAAGTTTAACTGGATCATGTTAAGAAGGTATATGTGATAGGCAGAATAATGTCTTCCAAAAGAAGTCCATGTTCTAATACCCTACACCTGTGTACATATTAAGTTACATAGAATAGGGGAATTAAAGCTACTATTCATCTGACTTTGAGATGGGGAGATTATTCTGGATTATATGGGTTGTCCCAATGTAATCACAAAGGTCCTTAAATGTGTAAGAGGGGCAAGAGAGTGGTGCTTTGTGAGAAGGACTTGACAGGCAATTGCTGGCTTTGAAACTGAAGAAAAAAACAAGACAAGGAATGTGAGCAGCCTCTAGAAGCTGAAAAAGGCAAGAAAATAGAGCCTACAGTCTCCAGAAAGGAATGCAGCCTTGCCAAAACCTTGATTTTTACCACAACAGGATCCATTTTGAATTTCTGACCTCCACAACTGTAAAATGATAAATTTGTGTGATTTTAAGCCATTGAGTTTTTGAAATTTGCTACAGCAACAGTAGAACCTAATAGTGTGTTATTCAAGTAAGAGTATTTGACTTGTGTAGGTATCTAAAACTGAGTTGCAGTTCTTCCTTTTCGTTGAGTAAGTTTGAGCAATTTATTAAAATTCTGTAATGATATATATCCTCACTTCTAAAGTGGGAAGGGTAACTATTACCTTTCAGGATATAAAAGTAAGTAAAATAATATATGCTTTTTGTCTTAAAATCTGAGATAAGTGTTAAACACTTAATGTAGGCTAGATACTATTTTATAGACTCTGGAAATCAGAATTATTAAGAAAAAATAAAGCCTCAGGTTTTAAGGGATTTATATTCTAATCTAGAAGACAGACAATAGAATGAACAAATCAAAATAGAAGATGATATTATTATCATAGAAATAATAGCAAATCCTTGGGAGAATGCCAAGAGACGTACCAAAAAAATCATTTGGGAGGTTATATCTGAGATGGATCTTGAAAGATGAATAAAATTTTGCAAAATGAATGTTAATATATCTGGAATATCATCACTCCATCTTAAGGCTGAATTTTAGTTTGCAGTATATTTTTTAATAATGTTAAGAAAATATTTATTCCTTAAAGTATTTTTAAAAATCAGGAATAGTTTTAAATTTTATCAAAAAATTTTGGTATCTGTTGAAATAATTAAAGATTATTTCTCCTTCCAGAGAAAAGGGAACACTCCTGCACTGTTGGTGGGAATGTAAATTGATACAGCCACTATGGAGAACAGTATGGAGGTTCCTTAAAAAACTAAAAATAGAGCTACCATATGACCCAGCAGTCCCACTACTGGGCATATACCCTGAGAAAACCATAATTTACAAAAAGACATGTACCACAATATTCATTGCAACACTGTTTACAAAAGCCAGGACTTGGAAGCAACCTAAATGTACATCGAGAGATGAATGGATAAAGAAGTTGTGGCACATATGTGCAATGGAATATTACTCAGCCATAAAAAGGAACGAAATGGAGTTATTTGTAGTGAGGTGGATGGAGTTAGAGTCTGTCATACAGAGTGAAGTAAGTCAGAAAGAGAAAAACAAATACCATATGCTTATGCATATACATGGAATCTAAAAAAATGGTACTGATGAACCTAGTGGCAGGGCAGGAATAAAGATACAGATGTAGAGAACGGACTTGAGGACATGGGAGTGGGGAGGGGAAGCTGGGACGAAGTGAGAGAGTAGCACTGACATATATACACTACCAAATGTAAAATAGATAGCTAGTGGGAAGCTGGTGCATAGCACAGGGAGATCAGCTCAATGCTTTGTGACAACCTAGAGGGGTGGGATAGGGAGAGTGGGAGGGAGGCTCAAGAGGACGGGATATGGGCATGTATGTATACATATAGCTGATTCACTTTGTTGTACAGCAGAAACTAACAAAACATTGTAAAGCAATTATATTCCAATAAAGATGTAAAAAAAAAAAAAGATTATTTCTCCTTCTAGTATAGCAATTCTGGGGTGAACCTCTGTGCAATTTACAAATAATATAATTGCTTAATTCTTGTAAAGGTTTTTTCTTTTAAAACAGTATTGAGGTATATTTTACCACAAGTAAAATGTATCTATTTTAAGTGCAAATTTTGATCAATCTAACTAGAGGGTTATCAATTTTATAAATCTTTTCAAAGAACCAGCTTTAGGTGTCATTGATTTTTCTCTTGTTTGTCCATATTCTATTACATTGATTTCAGCTCTGACCTTTATTATTCCCTTTCTTTTACTTATTAAGTTTCAATTTTTGCTCTTCATCTTCTAGCTTCTTAGATAATTTACTTCAGATCTTTCTTTCTAAAACAAATATTTAAAGTCATATATAATCCTCTAAATACTGCTTTAGCTGTATCTCACAGATTTTGATATCTTGTATTTTTATTACTGTTCAGTTGATAATATTTTATAATTTCCCTTATTATTTATTTGTTAACCATGATTTATTATCAAGGTATTGTTTAATTTACAAAAACTGAGAATTGTCCAAGTATCGTTTTTCCTCAATACTTATTTTAGAATATACATACAGTAAAACTCATTTTGGTGTACAGTTCTATGAGTTTTGCCAAATGCTTGGAGCCATGTAAATATCACCATCAAGCTACAGAACAATTTCATCACCCTCCCCAAATTCCCTTGTGCTTACCCTTTGTAGTCAATGTCTCTCTCCACTCCTACCCTTTTTTCTGTTGATATAACTTTGCAATTTGAGAATTCAAGATGAATTTTGCTTTGGTTCTCTGCTAGTTACTGCCTTTTTACTTTCATCCAAGACTCAGTTACCAAGATGAGAAAATACCTTGACTGCAATTTTGGTATCAGTTTAATACTCTAGTGTCCAGCCATATCTTGTTTTTTACCCCTGACTCTTTCCCCTGTTATCTCCAGTCTGCCAACCATTTGATTTTTTAAAAATTTTGGTTATTTTATGTTTCAGTTCCAAAATTTCCATTTGGTTCTTTTTATACTTATTATTTCTATGATGAGACATTCTGTTTTCCCATTCATTTCAAGACTGATCATTCTTATTTATTGGAGCATGGATATAATAGCTGTTTTAAAGTTTAAAGTCTTTGAAAATTCCAACATCTTTGTTGTCTCGGGGTTGGTATGTGCTGATTGTCTTTTTCTTTGACATACATTGAAATTTCCTGATTCTTTGTATATATATTGAATAATTTTGGATTGTATTCTATACACTTTGAATTTTGTTATGTGAATCTGGATCTTGTTTAAATCCTCTGGAGAATATAGATTTTGCTTTTGTTCTTATTTTAACATGCATTTGACCCAGCTAAGTTCAGGTTGCAAGTCCTTACCTACCTTCTGTAAACTGTTCGTTCAATGTCAGTTTATTTTTCAAAATCTTTCAATAGTAATTGGGTCTATCTAATATGTTTGCTATCTTGTGGCTAGTCTTGGATCTGGGAAGTATTTTATCCCATAGTTACGTTCTTAAAACTTTGATGTGCTCCTTAGGGTCAGTTCCACCCAGGTACAGCTCAAGGCTGAGCCCAGGAATTCATCTATAATTTTACAGAGTCACTTTCTTGAGGTTTTTCTCCGCCTAATATCCCCTACATCTTTTGGCCCCTAGGTACTCCTTTTCCTGGTCTTCTGGCTAGAAAGTCAGGGCTTTAGTTTACGTGCTTTGTCATACACTTCTTGAAGCTGTATCTGCATCTGAGGCCCTGAGGAGAGAAGATGTAAAGGGGAATAAGCAGTGGGATTTTTCAGATGCTCTTGAGATCACAATTCTACTGCTGTAAGAGAAGGATTTCCACTCTTTGTGGTGGTTTGTGCTTGTCCAGAAACCACTGCCATTACTGTTAGCATTGCCATGAGATTTCCTGGTTGTTGGGCTATGAGAGAAAGGAAGAAACAAAAAATACAGGGTTTTTTTCCCCACTTCTTCTTCCACTCTTAGTATCCTTTTTTTTTCCCTTTCTGTCTTTTGACAAGAAACATAGGGCTTCACTTGAGATTCTTTGTCTTTACCTGGTATGTGTTTCCAGCTTGTGTGCTGCCTTTGAGTTCAGGCTGGGAGATATTTGAGAAAGAAAAAACTAACTTCTGGGTCATTGACACTTTGAGTTCTGGTTTCATTTACTAGTCCACTTGCTACAATTTACCTTTCAGAATCTTAACATAGATATTCCATGAATTGTCTCCTGAGTTTTAGTTGTATTCAAGGGCATTGTAAGGGTAGAAAGTATTATGACTGGAACTGGAACCTGAAGTCATTTAAAAAGACTTAGTGAAGAGAGACAGTGATAAAGAGGAGAGGCAGTAAACTCATAGAAAAAAGATGAAAAGGAAGCTGGAAATGCTAAGAAAATAATGAAGAAAGAAGTAAGCAATTACAGAAATAAAAACCATTATCAGAAGATATTACCCTTTCTATAAATAGGTTAAATTTAGCATCTTCAAGGAACTAAGGTTGAAAGGACTGATAAAGGGGTAAAAGAACATTGAAGAACTTGAAGGACACTGTGTGGTAGCTGTAGCTTGTACACTAGTTTGAATTTACATTATTGGTAGTAAGAGGGAGTACTATAAGGAAAAATGGAGGTTTTGTGTGGGCAAGTAGAGGCGAGAACTTGTGAAACCAGAATATGTTTTTATTAAAGTGATTCCGTCTTTACTGTCCAGTGAGGTCTATGAAGAGGTTGATTATAGAAAGGACATATCAAATGGAATTTTGAAGACAGACTTAACTCTATTAATAATGTGTTGAGAAATAGTAAAAGTAGATTTAAAATTAGAAATGAATGCAGAAATTTGGCTGCTGAGTAAATGATTTACAATACCAAAGGATGTTTACTTATTAGTTGTAGCAGAAGGTACAGTAAGGCATAGTACATTACTTTAATTCAAATTAGCAAAAGTCTTAAAGATATTTGGTTCATTAAGTACCAATAGAGTTGGGATTATTTCAAGATGGCAGAGTAGAAGGACATGCACTCACATCCTCTTGTGAGAGCACCAAAATCACAACTAACTGCTGAACAGTCATCGACAGGAAGACACTGGAACTCACCAAAAAAGATACCCCACATCCAAAGACAAAGGAGAAGTCGCAATGAGATGGGAGGAGGGGTGCAATCACAATAAAATCAAATCCTATAACCACTGGGTGGGTGACTCACAAACTGGAGAACAGTTATACCACAGAAGTCCACCCTCTGGAGTGAAGGTTCTGAGACCCATGTCAGGCTTCCCAACCTGGGGGTCTGGCAATGGGAGGAGGAATTCCCAGAGAATCAGACTTTGAAGGCTAGCGGGATTTGATTGCAGGACTTCAGCAGGACTGGGGGAAACAGAGACTCCATTCTTGAGAGGGCACACACAAAGTAGTGTGCACATTAGGACCGAGGGGGAAGGAGAAGTGACCCCATAGGAGACTGAACCAGACCTACCTGCTAGAGTTGGAGGGTCTCCTGCAGAGGCGGGGGGTGGCTGTGGCTCACCGTGGGGACAAGGACACTGGCAGCAGAAGTTCTGGGAAGTACTCCTTGGCGTGAGCCCTCTTGGAATCTGCCATTAGCCGCACCAAAGAGCCCATAGGCTCCAGTGTTGGGTTGCCTCAGGCCAAACAACCAACAGGGAGGGAACTCAGCTCCATCCATCAGTAGACAAGTGGATTAAAGTTTTACTGAGCTCTGCCCACCAAAGCAACAACCAGCTCTACCCACCACCAGTCCCTCCCATCAGGAAGCTGGCACAAGCCTCTTAGATAGCCTCATCCACCAGAGGACAGACAGCAGAAGCAAGAAGAACTACAGTCCTGCAGCCTGTGGAATGAAAACCACGTTCACAGAAAGATAACAAAATGAAAAGGCAGAGGACTATGTACCAGATGAAGGAACAAGATAAAATTCCAGAAAAACAACTAAATAAAGTGGAGGTAGGCAACCTTCCAGAAAAAGAATTCAGAATAATGATAGTGAAGATGATCCAGGCCCTCGGAAAAAGAATGGAGGCAAAGATCGAGAAGATGCAAGAAATGTTTAACAAAGACCTAGAAGAATTAAAGAACAAACACCTAGAAGAATTAAAGAACAAACAAACAGAGATGAACAATACAATAACTGAAATGAAAACTACACTAGAAGGAATCAATAGCAGAATAACTGAGGCAGAAGAACGGATAAGTGACCTGGAAGACAGAATGGTGGAATTCACGGCTCTGGAACAGAATAAAGAATGAAAAGAAATGAAGACAGCCTAAGAGACCTCTGGGACAACATTAAACACACCGACATTCACATTATAGGGGTCCCAGAAGGAGAAGAGAGAGAGAAAGGACTGAGAAAATATTTGAAGAGATTATAGTCGAAAACTTCCCTAACATGGGAAAGGAAGTAGCCACCCAAGTCCAGGAAGTGCAGAGAGTTCCAGGCAGTATAAACCCAAGGACAAACATGCCGAAACACATAGTAATCAAATTGACAAAAATTAAAGACAAAGAAGAATTATTAAAAGTGACAAGGGAAAAACGACAAATAACATACAAGGGAGCTCCCATAAGGTTAACAGCGGATTTCTCAGCAGAAACTCTACAAGCCAGAAGGGAGTGGCACGATATATTTAAGGTGATGAAAGGGAAGAACCTACAACCAAGATTACTCTACCCAGCAAGGATCTCATTCAGATTTGACAGAGAAATCAAAAGCTTTACAGACAAGCAAAAGCTAAGAGAATTCAGCACCACCAAACCAGCTTTACAGCAAATGCTAAAGGAAGTTCTCTGAGTGGGAAACACAAGAGAAGAAAAGGACCTATAAAAACAAACCAAAAACAATTAAGAAAATGGTAATAGAAACATACATATCGACAATTACCTTAAATGTGAATGGATTAAATGCTCCAACCAAAAGATACAGGCTCACTGAATGGATACAAAAAAACAGCCATATATATGCTGTCTACAAGAGACCCACTTCAGACCTAGGGACACATACATACTGAAAGTGAGAGGATGGAAAAAGATATTCCATGCAAATGGAAATCAAAAGAAAGCTGAAGTAGCAATACTCATATCAGATAAAATAGACTTTAAACTAAAGAATGTTACAAGAGACAAGGAAGGACACTACATAATGATCAAGGGATCAAACCAAGAAGAAGGTATAACAATTGTAAATATCTATGCACCCAACATAGGAGCACCTCAATACATAAGGCAACTGCTAACAGCTGTAAAAGAGGAAATGAACAGTAACATAATAATAGTTGGGGAATTTAACACCTCACTTACACCAAATGACAGATCATCCAGACAGAAAATTAATAAGGAAACACAGGCTTTAAATGACACAGTAGAACAGATAGATTCAATTGATATTTATAGGACATCCCACCCAAAAACATCAGATTACATTTTCTTGTTAAGGGCACACAGAATATTCTCCAGGATAGATCACATCTTGGGTCACAAATCAAGCCTTGGTAAATTTAAGAAAATTGAAATCATATCAAGCATCTTTTCTGACCACAACACTATGAGATTAGAAATAAACTATAGTGAAAAAAACGTAAAAAACACAAACACATCGCTGCTAAATGATACGTTAGTAAATAACCAAGAGATCACTGAAGAAATCAAAGAGGAAATCAGAAAACACCTAGAGACAAATGACAATGAAAACACGACGATCCAAAACCTATGGGATGCAGCAAAAGCAGTTCTAGGAAGGAAGCTTATAGCAATACAATCGTACCTCAAGAAACAAGAAAAATCTCAAAGAATCTAACCTTACACTTAAAGGAACTAGAGAAAGAAGCACAAACAAAACCCAAAGTTAGTAGAAGGAAAGAAATCATAAAGATCAGAGCAGAAATAAATGAAATAGAAACAAAACAGTAGCAAAGATCAATAAAACTAAAGGCTGGTTCTTTGAGAAGATAAACAAAATTAATAAACGTTTATCCAGACTCATCAAGTAAAAGAGGGAGAGAACTTAAATCAGTGAAATTAGAAATGAAAAAGGAGAACTTACATCGGACACCACAGAAATACAAAACATCATAAGAGACTACTAAAAGCAACTCTTTGTCAATAAAATGGACAACCTGGAAAAAATGGACAAATTCTTAGACAGGTATAACCTTCTAAGACTGAACCAGGATGAAATGGAAAATGTGAACAGACGAGTCACAAGTAATGAAATTGAAACTGTGATTAAAAATCTTTCAACAAACAAAAGTCCAGGACCAGATAGTTTCACATGTGAATTCTATCAAACATTTAGAGAAGAGCTAACACCCATCCTTCTCAAACTCTTCCAAAAAATTGCAGAGGGAGGAACACTCCCAAACTCATTCTTTGAGGCCACCATCACCCTGATACCAAAACCAGACAAAGATACTACAAAAAAAATTAGAGACCAATATCACTGATGGATATAGATGCAAAAATCCTCAACAGAATACTAGCAAACAGAATTCAACAACACATTAAAAGGATCATACACCATGATCAAGTGGAGTTTATCCCAGTAATGCAAGGATTTTTCAATATATGCAAATCAATCAATGTGATACACCATATTAACAAATTAAAGAATAAAAACCATATGATCATCTCAATAGATGCAGAAAAAGCTTTTGACAAAATTCAACACCCATTTATGATAAAAACTCTCCAGAAAGTGGGCATAGAGGGAAACTTCTTCAACATAATAAAGGCTGTATATGACAAACCCACAGCAAACATCATTCTCAAAGGTGAGAAACTGAAAGCATTTCCTCCAAGACAGGAACAAGACAAGGATGTCCACTTTGCCACTATTATTCAACATGGTTTTGGAAGTCCTAGCCATGGCAGTCAGAGAAGAAAAAGAAATAAAAGGAATCCAAATTGGAAAAGAAGAAGTAGAACTGTCACTGTTTGCAGATGACATGATACTATGCATAGATAATCCTAAAGATGCCACCAGAAAACTACTAGAGCTAATCAATGAATTTGGTAAAGGAGCAGGATAAAAAATTAATGCGCAGAAATCTCTTGCATACCGATACACTAACACCAAAAGATCAGAAAGAGAAATTAAGGAAACAATCTCATTCACCATTACAACAAAAAGAATAAAATACCTAGGAATAAGCCTACCTAAGGAGGTAAAAACCTATACTCAGAAAACTATAAGACATTGATGAAAGAAATCAAAGATGACACAATGAGATGGAGAGATATACCATGCTCCTTGATTGGAAGAATCAATATTGTGAAAATGACTGTACTGCCCAAAGCAATCTACAGTGCAATCCCTATCAAATTACCAATGGCATTTTTTACAGAACTAGAACAAAAAATCTTAAAATTTGTATGGAGACACAAAAGATCCTGAGTAGCCAAAGCAATCTTGAGGGAAAAAAATGGAGCTGGAGGAATCAGACTCCCTGACTTCAGACTATACTACAAAGCTACAGTAATCAAGACAATATGGTACTGGCACAAAAACAGAAATATAGATCAGTGGAACAGGATAGAAAGCCCAGAGATAAACCCATGCACTATGGTCAACTGATCTATGACAAAGGAGGCAAAAATATACAATGGAGAAAAGACAGCATCTTCAATAAGTGGTGCTGGGAAAACTGGACAGCTACATGTAAAAGAATGAAAGTAGAACACTCCCTAACACCATACACAAAAATAAACTGAAAATGGATTAAAGACCTAAATATAAAACTGGGCACTATAAAACTCTTAGAGGAAAACATAGGCAGAACACTCTTTGACATAAATCACAGCAAGATCTTTTTTGACCCACCTCCTAGAGAAATGGAAATAAAAACAAAAAAATAAACAAATGGAACCTAATGAAACTTAAAAGGTTTTGCACAGCAAAGCAAACTATAAACAAGATGAAAAGACAACCCTCAGAATGGGAGAAAAGATTTGCAAACGAATCAATGGACAAAGGATTAATCTCCAAAATATATAAACAGCTCATGCAGCTCAATATTAAAAAAACAAACAACCCAATCCAAAAATGGGCAGAAGACCTAAATAGAAATTTCTCCAAAGAAGACATACAGATGTCCAGGAAGCACATGAAAAGCTGCTCAACATCACTAATTATTAGAGAAATGCAAATCAAAACTACAATGAGGTATCACCTCACACAAGTTAGAATGGGCATTATCAGAAAATCTCCAAACAACAAATGCTGGAAATGGTGTGGAGAAAAGGGAACTCTCTTGCACTGTTGGTGGGAATGTAAATTGATACAGCCACTATGGAGAACAGCATGGGAGTTCCTTAAAAAACTAAAAATAGAACTACCATACGACCCAGCAATCCCACTACTGGGCATATACCCAGAGGAAACCATAATTCAAAAAGACACATGCACCCCAATGTTCATTGCAGCACTATTTACAATAGCCAGGTCATGGAAGCAACCTAAATGCCCATCAACAGACAAATGGATTAAAAAGATGTGGTACATATATACAAGGCAATATTACTCAGCCATTAAAAAGGAATGAAATGGGGTCATTTGTAGAGACCTGGATGGACCTAGAGACTGTCATACAGAGTGAAGTAAGTCAGAGAAAAACAAATACCATATATTAACACATATATGTGGAATCTAGAAAAATGGTACAGATGAACCAGTTTGCAAGGAAGATATAGAGACACAGATGTAGAGAACAAACGTATGGACACCAAGGGGGGAGAGTGGGGGGTGGGTGGTGGTGGTGGTGGGATGAATTGGGAGATTGGGATTGACACATATACAGTAATATGTATAAAATAGATAACTAATAAGAACCTGCTGTATAAAAGTAAATAAATAACATTAAATTAAAAAAAAAGAGTACCAATAGAGTCGATGCATATTTTTAAAAAGGAATAATGTGCAAAAAGGAATCTATAGCTTCATTAGTCTTGGCCATTATTTCTTATTCTTGGGCAGAAGAGAGTATTTATAATCATGCTTGAGAGCTGAGACTAAGCACAATAAAGGGTTTTTTTTTTCTTTACAATATTACCAAAATTAGAATGCAATCTATCAATTATTAATTGCAAACAAAATGAATTCTGTTTTGAGTAATCATGGTGTTTCTGTTCTTGGTACTTTATAGTTGTTTTTAGGATCTTATTCCTATTTTTTTCTTTTAGACTTTTAAATCTGGATTTTCTTTTTCTATGCATCTTGTTTAATTTTTATTCATCTCTACTGTACTGATTTAACTAAATCCACACAGATTTAAACAGTCTTCTTTCTTTTTCCAGATGGTTATTTTTTCTCAGACCTATTTCTTGCTCTTTCAATCCTCTTATTCTTATTGGAACCACTCTTAATGTATTTTTATCTTCTGCTTCCCACCCCCACCCCATTTTGTTGTTCCTGGCAAACTATCTCTTGTTTTTAGAAATAAAATAGCTTGTAGGGTCATGTTAACTGTCACACATTGACTTTTGGATGAATGATATAATGACACTTTAAGATTTCAATGTAAAATCATCTAGCAGTTGGGATGGAATTAATCTTTAGAGAGTTCTCTGTGTGTTTGTTTCAATTATTTATGGAATCTGATCATGTTTGACTTAAATATATGCATTTTATTCGTATATTAGTGAAAACTAAGATAATAAACTTGAATTACCATGAGATAGAAAGTTAGAATGGATTACTAATAAGACAGAAAGGAGATAAATTTATCTGTATGTCTAAACTCTTGGCTCCCATCAGAATCAATGATCATTTACCAGAATTAATTTCATTTTAATTGTTTCTTCTAACATATTAGTTTGGCATTGGCTCGGGTTTTCCACACACAGATTGGAAATGTCCAACCATCACAGTTCCAATAAACTTCAATTTTAATGTTGTTTATTGAGCAATAAAATCCTAATATGATCTAGGATGAGTCACAAATCAATAGGAGACAGATGGGCGTATTTCATTGTGGCTCTGACTTAGATTTTATTTCATGCAAAAATAATACTGAACACTGAAGACACACACAGACACACACACACACACACACAGAGCGCTTCTCTGTCCCAGGTTAATGACTTTAGGGATCTAAAGGAAATATTCAGATTTGAAACATTACCTTATATAATTAGTTTAGTACTGATAAATAAATTGATTTGCCCAACGGAAAAAAATATGTAGGAATTTAGGAACCCTTACTAAGACTTAGGTTACCTTGGTTCTAATTCCTACTGTTATGAATTACTCCATTTTGTAAGTTTTGTCAAGTAAGTTATATATCATCTCCCTTGGTCTTGCTTTTTACATGTTTAAAATGAGTTTGTGTTATATAATTCCTGTGGTTTAATACCCATCTCTAATACACTGTAATTCTGTAAAACATGTTATCAAATGTTTGAGGGAATTTTTTTTAAATGTTTTTTTTTTGAGAAGGGCATATATTTCAGTTTTCATTTCATATCCCAGTTTAATATTCTTATTGATTAAGTAATTTTACACCCAGGAAAATATACCTACTAGCCGATAGCTCAGGTGCAGCAATTCTGGGTATAAGCCCAATGAAGTTATGGCAACATTTAATATTATTTTATAAAATGAATAGGAGATGCAATTTTTTCCATACCATTGAAGGCAGGACTTCTATCTAGACTATTTGACTTGGTTTAATTCTATGATAGCCAGAACAGTGGCCCCATAAAAATGTCCACATTCTAATCCCCAGAACCTGTGAGTATGTTCACCTCTGTTGCAAAAGCCATTGTGCAGCTGTAACTAAGGTTTCGGACCTTGAGATGGGAAAATTATCCTGCATTATCTGGGTGGGCCCGATCTGATCACATGAAACCTTGAAAGCAGAGAATCTTTCCTAACTATGGTCAGAGGGAGATGTGACTACAGAATGGTCTGAGAGATATCAATACAATATGGAAAGGATTCAATCCACTGCAGGCTTGCTTTGAAGAGAGGAGCAGGGCCATGAACCAAGGAATGTGTTTCACATCGAATTTGGAAAAAGCAGGAAAATGGATTATCTGCGAGAGGCTCCAGAAAGAAATACAGCCCTACTGACACTGATTTTAGTCCAGTGAAATCTGTATAGGTCTTCTGACCTATAGAACTGTAAGATAACATATTTATATTGCTTAAACTGATAAATATGTGGTGATTTGATGTAGCAGCAAGTGAATACTAATACACACACCATGTGTATATAGGCTGCTAAAGTTACTTGTATCATGTAAAGAGAGGAGGTATGGTGGATTGGGAACAGTTTTTGCCTCCTCAAATTTAGTAAACATGGGACCCAGAAAACGGATACATTTTGAAAGCTGAACTTGGAAACAGTAATACAACAAATCATAATTTCACAGAGGACAATTTCTCCTGACCTCCATAACAAAATGATCACATATAATGCACCATGAAGGATGATCCTTCCAGTTCTCCTTTCCTACTTCTTATAGGTGTTTATCTGCTTACATTTCATGCACAGAGTTCCTTTACCAGAACCCTCTGCATCTAATCATAAATAAATTTTTTGCAGTTAGAATATGGCCAATAGACCCTTCTTTTCAGGTAATCCTGAAGAAATGTTGAGCCTCTGAACCAGAGGCAGAATGAGTAACCCAGGCCAGTTGTCCTAATATTTCCTAATGTAAATTCTGCAGATCAGTTAGCTCAAATGAAGGCATTCTCTAACATCAGGGTCATCAATCACTTTGTTTTTTGTAACTCATAGTTTGCAGAACATGACTAGATTTTAAGGAAGGATATTGATGTTACAAAGCAAATTGAATGGGAGACAATTCACACTCATCAAAATGATTTGTTTTCAGAAGTTTTAGTTAGTAAAGCTATTCAACAAGTTTTAGAGCAAACATAATATTTGGGAGTGAGGTAATCATAAACAGTAATTTATTATGAAAATGGGGACATTTGGAGGGGTAAAGTTGGCATTACTAATAATATTTCTGCTAGTGTGGAAGGCAAATCAGGATATACAGTGATACTAGTAATGTGAAATTCCAACTTTATTAACAAGTTTTATATAAAACAATAATTCACTAATAAAAATGGGAAATATGTCAAACTTCAATAGTCTAAATCTTCTTTAACAAAAGCCCCCAAATACTTGGCACATACCACCAATCTTATTTCAACAAATTACTATTGAGGATGAGGATTGAGGCTTAAGTCAGGAGGCTTGAGTTTCACCAACCTGCTTTGTGTCTTTTGCCTGCAAATGTCCATTAAATTTTCCTTTCATGAAAAAATAGATATTTGCTGATATTTAAATTCTCTTTGAGTATTGATATAAGTTTATGTAGAATCAATATTGGGAGATCTTTTGTACTTCTTATAATAATCACTTATAGTGTGGTTTTCTATGAGGGTAGTTCCTTTCCCTTGAAAATTTGTTGGGACAACATTCATTGTTCTAATTATTAGAGGTGGCACTGCTGGCATTTAGTGGGTGGCTCTTGGGATGCCAGATACCTTTAGTGCTCAAGAGACCTAAATGATAAGTTGTATTTCTTCCCTCACAACTTCAGAATGTTCCACATGATATTAATGTACACGAAACACCTGTTTATAATTTTTGATCTGAGAAACAAACCCATTTTATATATAAATGCAAAATAATTTTGCATAGTTTAAAGATAAGTGATTTTTGGGAATTCTACTATTGTAAAAATTGGGGAAAGTTGTATTTTATTTTGTTCTTTGCCTGGAGTTAGTAATCATTTTAAAAATGTATGTCACTCTTTGCAGTGCTGCTCATGATATTACAATATACCTGAGTCACTGGGCATCTGTAGCTTCCCAGTGATTCTACTAATATAGTATAGTTATGCCCAAACATTTATATTGAAATACATAATATTTTAAAATATATTAATTTATATCATAATTACATTGCTTTTTAAAAAAAGTTATGTGTGTAGATAGACTGTATTATCCATGAATTTCATTTTAGGAGAGTAAAAATTTCTTATATAAAGGGGCATTGAGTCTGACAGGGTTGAGAACTACAGCATTAAGGAATAGCATTTTAGTGGTGAGAGAAAATTTAGAATTCAGCCTACATAGTGGATGAAGCAGTGGATTAAGGTTTGAAGACCTGAGTCTTAATTACAGTTCTGACTTTAGTCAGATTACTTTTGCAAATTATAGTTTGATCATGTGTAAATTTTAAAAGTTGGGATGACTTGAAGTGGAGGGAATAGACTTTTTCTGTATTGCTCTTAATCCAAGATAAATGGCTAGAAAATACATGAAAATAGAACATTAATTAGCATATATAAGAATCCTCAAATAATTAGAGCTGTACAAAAATAAAATTGGCATACATTTAAGATATTTCAAGCTATGTCTGGTTACTCATTTGCTGTGGGTAGTATGTTGGGAGGAGGACAGATTCAATAAAGGCTACTCAACCAGAGAAGCATGTCAAAATCATCATTGGGGCTTTTATAAATCAGGTACCATGGACTTGGTGGCATATAGATACTTCTAGAGTTTTGTGTATGATTTTGGTACCCACTCCAGATTGAAAACAAATGAGTTAGATTATCTCCAATATTTTCTTCAGTTATAAAATTATTTCCTACCACTGTATCTCTAAACTTAAAAATCTTGTTGTAGAGGTAGACTAGAAATAAATAACTCACCGAGTAGTATTTAATACATATATTTCATGCAATTGCCAGACCTAGTTTTTATTCCCCAGGAATTCTCTAATCATCTCAGAAGATGTCTTGATGTTTAAATTTTCTTTAAAAATTATGTGATATAATGCTTTAAGAAAAAGGCCTATATATGAAATCTTAGAAGATTTAGGATGTTTTTCTAGTCTGAGTTAAAAGTCAGAATTCACTGATATGACCAAGCATCCAAAAAAGATACTGAAGCTTATGGAGTTCCATTATTAGGCCTTGCTCTTTAATTTTACCATTTAGTCTATGAACTGGTCTTTCTGATATTTGTAGCCTTGATCAGCTCAGCTCACAGTGAAACCACCCTGTAATTCCATGACGCCAAGTCTCTTCAGCCATTGCCTACTCTTTTATTAAGTATGTCCTGGTCTTATTTTAGATTTTTTAAAAAAGTAAACTGAAGCTACTCAAGGATTACTAGTTTGGGGGGTTGTAACGAGGTCACGTTAGCAATATTATTTGAATCTTATTGGCTACTGTTTGTGTGATAATAGGAATCTAGTCCCCATTTCAGAGTTCCGTGTTCTCTCAAGTAATTGGGGGGATCCTTAGGGCATGAAACGCATCCTGCAAAGTGAATCTGAGCCACTGCTCACTCCTGAAGTGCTTCACTCTCTATCTTTAAGCCTTTTACTCACCTTGGCTCATTGTGCCTGATACCTTCTTCACATAGGATATTGATTTGTGATTGGAAGGAGGAGGCATTCTTCAGTCTCTTCTGGCAATTTAGCTTCTTTGGATGCACATCCTTTCTGTTAGACATCATTGTGATATCAAAGTCCAGGTGAGGATGTGACTGCATCATTCTATCCAGGAGGCTCTTCAGCCTTCCTGTAAATCAAAGTGTATATGGGTTGAGCAGTACTCCTTAACAACATTCAGCAGATAGATCCACACCTCAGATCTGCCTTGAGCGAGGATCACTCTACTCTAGCCCAGGCATATGACTTATCATTGTCAAGTGGGGAAAAAAATGAGTGAAGGGTTAGAACAACTGAATTTTAGACCAGACTTTTAGACAGAGACTAACTGTGTAACTTTAAATAAATCTGGTAATTTATGTGACCTTAGTTTCTTCATCAACAAGATGTCAAAGGTCTGGGGTATATTATCTGTCAGTGCCTTCCAGATCTCAGGGTGCATCATTTTAGGTATAGGCTCATTGTCAGCAGGAAATTTACACTTCTCTCATTGTACTCATCCCAAGCTAGTACAGTATTTTGTATATCTTAGGACCTTGCATGATAGAGAGATCAAAGTTCTGAACGTTTAGCCAGAGACTTCAGTTGAGTTCCAGCCCTGTTCCCATAAAGTCCTGTAACTATAAATTATTCATTTAATTTGTTTACTTGTACCATAATGCCCTTCAAAGTGCTTTACAGCTGTGAGGGGGAAAGGTTAAGGTATTGACTATATTATTTATATGCCAATATGAGAAGGTATGTCTTGGATTTTTTTTCTTTGTTTAGCCTCTTACCTTGTCAAAGGATATCTCTAGAGGAGATTTGCTCAGGTATCAGTCTCCACTGTTTATCATCAGTGAGACATCTTCTTCCACTGAGTGGGAGAAGAGCAATTTGAAATTCTGTGTGTGAATTATGTTTACTTAGCAAAGCTTTACCTTTTCTCTTTTTTCCTCATTGTTTTCCCCTTGTCTCTCTATGATGCACTCAGGGGGCTTGCATTAAGCTTATGATGTCTGGCATGATTGATTGTGTTTCCAGTGGCTGGACACTTTGCTGGGAGCCGTGGTTATGTCTTGGAAAATCACACTAATCGAATCTGAAGACACTGATGTGCATTCTCAAGTAAGAGCCTGGCTCTTGGGGGTTTCATCTAGGTCAGACCTTATAAATTAAGTGATGATTTTTTTTTCCTTAAGTCAGTAAATAAAATTCATCAGTGGCCTCACATTGCCTTCACACTTCTGCAGATCAGCCAACCTATGAGTCAAGTAGCATTTTTATTTGCTTTAAAGCTAATGTTTTGTGGTAGTTGGCAATCCATTTATTAAAGGTAGAAGATGGAAATGCAGGGAAATTCTGTTCTCAGAATTTGAGAACAATTTCTGAGATCACTGAAAAACTAGAGAAAAATGATCTTTAAATGTATGTCTCAGAAATAGTTGGAGAACATATGTTTACTATAATTTCTGTTGTACAGAGAGTAACGTAGAATTTTCCAAAAGTCTCAGAGCAAAAGCAGTTTTAAAATGGGAAAATGATGTTGTCTTTTTTATTTTATTTATTTATTCATCCACTTATTCAAAAATATTTATCAAATACCTACTCTGTCAGGCATAGGCACTACATCACTACATGGTATAGTAGGAAGCTCATGGCACTGGAAGAAGGCAAACCTGTGTCTGAATTCTGTTTTGCCACTTATTAGGTAAGTGATAACACATAAGGAAAATGACCTTTAAAACCTTAGGGTTTTGTTTTGTTTTGTTTTTTGGCAATTGGGGTTGGAAAAAACAAAGCAGATACTGAGAATCAGCCCACAAGAATGGTAACATTATTGGGATGATTTTAAGTACTATGAAATTTTAATATATGGTTCCTGGATTATAATAGATGTTTGTATATGTTAGTCTGTTTTCACTAGTGAGAGATGAAACTGAAAAACGTAGATTGTTCTCAGACCACGGAGGATTTTGAATGCTGTGGGACTGTGTTTATATTATTAATTGATGTATACTAGTCCAGGGCCTTACTAAGCACTTGTGGGTACTTAATAATTTGTTTGTAATGAATGAATAGAAAATAGAAAGTCATTGAAGATATGAGAAATCTGTTGAAGATGCTGTAGACAGCTTTTGCATTAGATGGGATGTTACTCTCGGTGATCTTTATGGGAAAAGTATTTGCAAAACCAGAAGATAGGGACAGACACCACAAAAGTGTTAAGTATGGTTTATTGAGGAAGCCATAAGCAAAGAGTCATCAGGACTCCTAAGCTCTCATCCCATAAAGAGGTATGCTTGGCTGGAGTGTAGCTAGATACCCAGTGGAAGGTGCTGCAGGAGAGGGACCCTATACCTATCCTGATTTCCACTTCTATAGAGAAGCTGCAAGAGGGAGCAGAGAGCATCTGATCCACACTGTAATAAAAAGAACTTTTTGGTCAATAAAAGTTGAGCTTTGAACTTTGGGAACTCACACAATTGTCTAGGTTAGTTTGCCTACTAACACCAGTATTATGAGAACCCTGCAGAGCAAGAGTGCCTCTAGACTACCTAAGAGAGAGAGGAAGCCACAGGGATTGTCCAGCAAATAGAAGGATTGTCTCTTCTCGGTGTTGATGCCATCATTTGTGCTTTGAAACTGTTGCAATGACCCGGAACTCTGTATTAAGAAGGAGCCTTAGATTTGTTTCTCCCTAGTCATTTTGTTAACGATTGTGTGAAAAACATTAACTACTGTGAAGAGCTGCCCTTTATGGGGAATTTTGTTTTATGTAATCTGAGTTTAGATTTAGTTTAGGAAGGAGTTTCTTAGGAAGTCACAAAGTGAGGAGGGACAAAGCAAAGTGAATGTTGAGAAGAAATCTGCAGGTAGGATGATAGTATTAGAGATTCAGATTTTTAAAAAATTGATGTCTATGTTAAGATAAAAATAAAGAACAGACAAATATTGGCTACCTTGAGGATGGATTTGCCTAGAGCTAGGATACCTAAAATGTTAGGAATATACAATAGCAACTTGGAGGAGAGAGCGTTGGGATTATACATAAGCTTTCTGATTTTACGTCTTATGGTTAGTTTTCTTGATTAGGCTATTCTCTTATTAGCTGCTGCACTGAATTAGGGGAAGAAAACCTAAAACATGGATTGGAACTTCTGCAGGTTGGATTTGTCCTTAGCTTGGGAGCTATACTCCCAATGGAAACCCAAGGAAATGAGTGATATTTCTACATTTCCACATAATAGATTCAGGATAATCTTGGACATAATTTGTTCTCTTGGCTAACTAAAGCTAAGCAAAACCAAAATTTATCTTTTCTCTTAATTATAAGCACTTGTATGGAAAGTTAATTTGTGTGGGTTTAATTTATTTACATATATTTACGTTTGACTCATTAAAATGTTCCGAGAGTTGTTTTGCAACTGTTGAGCATTTTAAGTTCTTTTGAAAAAAGAAAATACTCTTTTTGCCAATTGAGAATAAATTTAGAAACCCCAAAGTTTGGGTTGTGGTATGACTAACTTCTAAATATGAGAAAGTATTTTGTGCTGTCCACCACTACATAGCCAACAAATAAAAACAGAGCTCCAAAGTGAGCAATCAATCCCTCCTCTCATATGTGCACTTTCCTATCTGTACCCACATGAAACCTACATGAAATACATAGATTCAAGGTAAAAATGCCACACCCACACAAAAATTGGTAAGAAAAATGCAAGATGGACGTAAATTTCATTTCCATATTTGTGAACATTCAGTCACTTGTCAAACATTTATTAAATACCTACTTTGTGCAAGACATGGTATTAAAGCACCCCAAATTTGTTATGAACCATGGCCCTTGTTCTCAAAAAACTTATTATCAACCCAAACTTCAAAGAGTTACTTATTATGATGATACAAATTCATCACCCATAAACCTTCCTGTATTATTTTTTATCCTATCATGAGCTAATAGAATTTGTCATTTGCTGAACCCTATGCTATGCTATTTGCCTAGTATGTTATATGCATCGCCTCATTAAAAGTCATATGGCCACATTTGTGGTACATGCTTTTATACCCATTTAACAGATAGAAGAAAGAGACTGAGAAATTGATGAACTTTTCAAGGCCTGTCTGACTAGAAGGCTTAATTCATTATCATTGTCCTTTTTCAAGTAGTTGAATGAATTAACGTATCCTTAGGAGTGAGGGCTAGGTGATAGAGGATTGTAGAGGATACTTTTTCATATCTTATCTAGGAAATAGTGGTCTTTTGTAAGAAAAAATGATAGAACAGCTTCAGTGAAACATACAAAAAAGATTCCTTAGTTATAGAGCAGAGGCAGTAGGTCCATGAAACCAAATATTTAGAAGGAGAATAATGTTTAACTGCTTTGTTTGGAATATCTTAATGAACAATGTGATGGCACTGGATGATTTCTGACCACGTCAAAGGAGATTTTAGCTGACTGAACTAAATTAATCTTTTTAATTCTGACCAGTTAATAATGGCCAGTTAAGAAATCTAAATAATTAAAATAGCTTTGCTTTTACCTAAACCTTCATATAAACCACCTAATTGGCTCACTGAAGAGTGGACATTATGATCTGACAGAAAAAAATCAATCCCGTTAAATTCATTATCTACCTTTTTGCCTGAAACTGGATTAAGCCGAAAAGCTGATTGATTCTGGATCAAGGATGATTTAGGCTTTAGAAGTTAGATCTCCAAACAGAGAATCTGAAATAGGCCCTAGGGAATGAGAAGAAGCTGTCACTTTTCACTTGGATTAGAGAAAAAAGTGTTAGACGACATTGTTCTTAAGAGACTCAAATAATTTTGGCTGCCCCAAAGGGTTTTAGTCTTTGTAGTTTAATCTATCTCCTTCTTAGTAATGGTATTTATTGAAATAAATGCATGATCCTAAGTCCAGGGAATACCTGAAGTCTGCGGTTATGTTGATCTATCTTCGATTTCACTAGAGTTTCCCATTATGTTTTAAATCTTAAAGCATATGTATATAATATGAATAACATTGTAAAACATATTTATAATATGTATAGTATTTTGGAAGTAAAAAATACTGCATGTCAGTCTAAGCTTATGACTATTCCAAATGGAATTACTCTAATATTGTTGAGTTACTCAAAAGAAATTTTCTTTTATAATAGAGCAAGCAGATACCTGTCTGGTTAACATGGATTAATGTTGCTGAGTTATTTTGTCATGTAATCATTTCATTTTGTTTTTTTTAAGAAAGAAATGCTCAAGAAGTTTAGGAAATAACAGATTTTAGTAAAAATTTTTAAAAATGGAATCTCTTAAGAAATTAAAAATTTTCATTTACACTGATTTAACCAATTGAACTATCTACCAGCAGTAACAAAAATAATATAATTTGACATACTTACAACAAAACAAATAGTTTACTGCAACAAATAATATGGAAATGTTGCTTCCTATATCAGTCAGAATAGGTATATCAATGCTGTGGTAATAAACAATGCTCAATCTTAGTGGCTCAAATAGCAAAGGTTAATCTTT
Source organism: Eubalaena glacialis (assembly GCF_028564815.1). Classification (NCBI taxonomy): domain Eukaryota; kingdom Metazoa; phylum Chordata; class Mammalia; order Artiodactyla; family Balaenidae; genus Eubalaena; species Eubalaena glacialis. Next base: position 72,600,499 of record NC_083724.1, read on the forward strand.
CGCTCACACCACCTTTCCACTGTGTGTAAGTGGGAGACTCTGTGTTGTAATCATTCAGGGACCCAGACTGACGGAGTAGCCACTTTTTTGAAAATTGTTGATCTCCATGCCAGAGGAAAAAGGAGAGCTCTAGAAGGTCTTACACTGCTTATTAAATTCTTGACAATAAGCTTGAATTATTGCCACTAGAATAGTGGGATGCATTACTTCTACTCACAGCTCATTAGTGAAAACTCATCATTCTTCTCTCCCTCTCCTTACATACTGCTAAAAAAAATTAGGAGGGGAATTATACTAACAGTCTGGAAGTGGTAAGAAATTAGTGGATGTAGAAAATTGTAACTGATGACTAATACACTCTACTTGCTACCAACTATTTGATTCATCTTCCTCCTTGCACGTGAAATAAATTACTTCCTCTCCAAGAAAGATAAGAAAAAAGCACCACTCACTCCTTCAAGCTCAAAGTTGAGATCATTAGTTGATACATGCTTATCTCTAAAGGAGGTTTGAATGTGGCTTCTCTAGATCTAGGTCCTATGAACTAGAAAGAAAAGTTTTATGCCATCAAAAACTAATATACAATTGAGGAATCACAATAAATATTTCCATTCATAAAAGGAAAGATTGGAAGGTGCACAGCGATTTTACTTCTCTGCTGAATGTATAAAATCCCACTGATCAAAAATTTTAAGACCTAATGTCCTAGGAATGAAGAATGTTGCTTAATTAAGTGCTTAATCTGCTTCCTGGAGCTCTCAAATTTCATATTCTTTATGACTCTTGGCTCCAGGCTCTTGGGGTTTCCTATTTCTCTGTTATCCTCCTTGGCTACCTTTGAAAGAGCTATGGAGAATATGCTGTAGTTGGTGGCTGAGCAGGTCTCTTTGCCTGCTTCCTACCTGTAGAAGTTTAAGGCCCAATGGGTCATTTTAGCTTTTAAGCAATTGTAGTCTCTTTTAGTCCAAATTGATGGGGGATTTTTTTCTGATTTCGTTTTTGTTTTTTTCTCAGAATATCAGATGCAGAAATATATTTGGCTTTTTAATCTCCTTGATTCCAGTAAGAAACATGCACCGGTAGCCAAACTTATGGTTCTCTTTGTCATATCTATTTACTTTTCTTTTTCAACTTAATTGTAGTTATCTTGAGCCTAAGAGACTTTTGGTGGGAGAATGTCATTTGTTAACATCTTTTCTAGGGGGCAATTTGTAGAACTGCTAGGATTTCTTCAATACTACATTAATTCATTCAACCTGTCAATTCATTGAGAGGTATAAAAAATATCTGATCCTTACCACAGGCTGAGATTTGATTGGCCTTTGTCATCCAACATATTTTATAAATTTTTAAATTATTATTTTCTTTTACAGTTGCTTTTTTCCAGTGCTACAAATCCCCCAGTTTTGGACCTGTCCTAATCTTTTTCATTCCTGCTTGCAAACTGGTCATTTTTTCCTAATTATTCTTATAATACCCTGTCAAATGCCACCAATAGCAGCCACCACATACTACTGATAATCTGTTTTTCGTGTAAAGTAACAAGTTCATTAGGTACATTATCTGCATTTCAGGTCACTACAGTTAACATTTTAACCAAATGCCATACTTTTGTATAACATAAAGTACCATCTTTCTACTCTTCCATATAATATCACTCTTTCCTCTTTACTACCTAGTCAAAACCAGTGCCATGCATTTTAGGTTTTATTAGAGCAGTACTGTACTTCTAGGGAAATTGTTTATCAATAAGGATAACTAAGCTATTTTGATGTAAGAATCACACTCCAAATTTCAGAGCTTTTAAACAACAAAGAGTTCTTTCTCTCTCTCTCTTTCTCTCTCCTTTCTCTCCCTCCCTCCCTCTCCCTCTCTTTTTTTCTCTCTCTCTGTCTCATGCTACATGTTCATCATGAGTCAGCTGGGAGACTTTCTCATTTAGTGAAGGGGTCACCATCTCAAACACTGTCGATCTTTGTGCTGACAGAGAAAATAAGCTGCTCTGAGGGCCACAAACAGTTAAATGCTCAGCCCAGAAGGGACTTCCATTCATTGGTCAGAATAAAAAAAACACCTGATCACAGAGAAAATGTGCTCTAAATAATGGAGAAAAGAAATATTTGTTGAACATTCTAATGACATTCACACTCTCTTCTCTCATATCTTGTATTCAATCTCTTCGCAAATAGTGTTGCACTTTGATTATAAAAATATCTAGAATCTGACTATTTTTCATCACCTTTATCACTACTAGCCTGGCCCTGTATTGTTTCAATAGCCTCCTGACCTTCTCTTTGAAACATCGTTATATAATTTCCCTGGCTAAGGAAAATCCTTGGATAAACTTTGAGTGTTTCTTAGGTGCAAGGCATTACTCTAGCCACTGGGAGAAAGATTGATGTTAGAGAAAGGGGAGCAGAACACCAGGTACAAAGATGAAGAAAAAAGTCCCTAACCACTAAGAGTTTGTAATAACGAGTAGAAAGTATATGACTTCAAGAAGAAACATAAACTTGAAAGGAACATTTGGAGACATTTATTAGGTATATAATGCAAAGTTGTAAATTTCAGAGTTAAAGAGATATTTCTCATTATTTTGCCCACTTTTCTTATTAAATAGGTGAAGAACTCAAGGCTCAAAACATAAAGTTACCATGAAGTAGATGCGTTCTACTGTGGGGTGTGCTGGGATGATGTTTGTAGGCCAGTGGGGAAGGAGAAAAAGTAAGGTCAAGGAGTGACTTGAATTAGAAGAAATGATACAACTTTGGTATAGGAAATACCAGCCGAAAAACAGAGTGAAGACAGAATTGCTTCAGGCTAGAGACAATATACAAGGAAGTCAATGTCGGAGAAAGGATGTGCCATCAGGAGATGCAGTTATCCATTAATCTTTACAGGCATGTGGGTGCTATTATTGTGTTATAGTTGGTCAGTCCATAGGAGCATCACGCCTAGGGGTATAGGCACGTACTTCGGTCTGTCTTGCGGGATAAGGGCAGGACACGTTAGGAACTAGGCAGGGATTTAGAACTTGGAGCTAAGTTCAGTAGGATTTCACTGTTAGCAAAGCCTTTGAGCCTAGCAGTCTCAGTCATAGTAGAAACCACGCTTAGGATGGAAAGGCCTCTGTTTCTGAGGATACTTAAGTAATAGCTGCCTGAATCATGATTGGCTTAAAGGACTCCTAGACCCAAGTCTGCAAGTTGAAACAAGGAATTGAAGTTTGGGAAGGCAGTGACTGACAAAGTGATTTTTCGCAGATTATATAAAGAGTTGATGGGATCAAAGGAGCAAAAAGCTTGATTGTCTGACTATAATTTATCTTAGTTATTTTCTACTATACCATACTTTTGAAAAGATATTTAAAAGAGAGAGACAACCAAAGCAAAGGAAAAGGCAAACTAGAAATGATTAATTTGCTTAACTGTTTCATGACATTTTCAAGTATTTTAAATATGAAGGAATTGAGTTCCCAAGGGTTTCAGGGTTTTGCTCTAGGCAGGTCACATCACACAGATGATGTTGCTAAGACACGGCTAGAGCCTGACTCTTCCTGCTTGCCAAGACAGAACATCCACCTATTGTGCTTCCTCTCCCAATTTTAATTATATGTACATATGTTCTTGTTTTGGTTTTGTCTTTTTTTCTGTCTGAACTCATCATTCCTGTGTTTGGACCCTATTTATTACTCTGGAATGTCCTTGGAGTGGAATGTCCAAAATTCCATTATGGGATTTGGACTCAAATATATATTTGAATTCAACCTATTTGTGCAAAGTATTTAAATTTTCTGATGCATATTTCTCAAGTAGAGATAATAATACTGTTAGGTACTGAGGAGTGCCACAGACAGGAAGGGGCTCCACTGTTTAGGAGGCAGTGGTACCAGGGCAACCCTTCTGGTTTTTCCCCACATCTTACTCCATTTACAGAGAAGCAGGAGTAGGTGAGTTTTCTCACTTGATTGGAAAAAGAACACTTAATCTGCAAAATCAGCTTCTTCTAACTTTTTCTTGGTTTGATTTACATGCTCTTTTCATGCAGATTTTCATCTGTTTACCAGATCAAAAGGAACCCCACAGTCTATACTCCTGCAGTGAAAGATGGGGGTGGGGGTTATCAGGGAGGAAACTGCAGCTGATCAATTACTGTGACATGTTGAGTAACATGGATCTGGAGAAAAGGTGTAGAAAGACCATATTGTTCCTGGGTCCAAGCTGTACTGTATGATCACCATGCTCCCCACCAAAAACTGATATTTCAATGTCTATTTGATTCCTTTATCTCAGAGGATACACAATTTAAAGGACAAAGGGCTGTCAAACCCTAACAAACTTTAAGGGTATGCTTTTAAGAAAAAACAAAGTTTATGAAAAGTATCTAGCAAAGAAGTTGGTACACAGTTGGTGTTCAATAAATTATATTATATTATTATATATGTTTATATCTTTCCCGTCATTGTTTGTATATAACTTCTACATTAATATTAGCGCTGTTTGATATTTGTTAGAAATTACAAGGAGAAGGCAGAAAGAGTACATTAAAACCTTGATTAGTATATCTCTTTTTATGCCAATTCCTGTTTAGACAGTATCTGTAAAACATTTGCTTTTTCCTCTGCCAAATAAGTAGGGCTGGTCATGACTGTCTTAGAATTAGTGTAAGCTAACTGGTAAACTAAAACTAGCTGGTGAGCAGGAACAATATTGTTACTGGAAGGGGGACCCTTTCCAAGGCTCCAGAGTGGGCTCTTATCTAACACTTGGAAATGAATTGTCCGAGGTACTGACAAAGCAAAAGACTTTACTGGGAAGGGGCGCTCAGGGGTTAGGGAACCCAGGAGAACTGCTCTGCCATGTGGCTTGCAGTCTCAGGTTTTACGGTAATGGGGTTATTTTACAGGTTGTCTCTGGCCCATCATCTTGCTTGTGCCCATTTTTGGTCTGACTCAGGGTTCTTCCCGGTGGTGTGTGCATCTCTCAGACAAGGTCAGTTCTAGCACGAGGGTTTCTGGGAGGGTGGCAGGACATATTACAGACTGGCATCTTGTCCCTGCTTTTGGCCCTGCCAAATTCTCCTGGTTATTGGCAGCAGCAGGCAGCACTGTGCTCCTTACAGTGACCTCCTTTTGTGAGACAACTCAAGTGATTATTATCATGCCTGGCCAAGGCGGGCAATTTCTGTCAGTGGTTCCCTAACAATACAGATTCAGGTATTCTATAAATAGTACCTGTGATTCTTAAATCTGCAGTTGTATTAAGTACTTGGTTTACAAATTAAAGAAACAACTCAAGCTAACTTAACAAAAGTGGAAATATTTTAGAAGGTCCCTGGAATATGTCATGGAATTCAAGAAAAAGATGGAGAACCAGACCCTGGGAACAACAGCAGAAGGTATAGGTAAACTTTGATTCTAAGTTATGCCGTCATGTAATCCACTGTCCTCTCCCAGTCAGTTTAGCAGTGCAATTTCTCTTTTTTGGGTCTTATTGTCTTGAATCATGTATCTGGCACAAGTCAGTAGAAATGTAGTCACTAGCAGCTTGACTCTGTGACTTATATGTTAGACACCTCAAAAGTTGTTTACCATAAGTCTTTTTTAAACAAAATTTATTTATTTATTTATTTGGCTGTACCAGGTCTTAGTTGTGGCACGTGGGATCTTCATTGCAGCATGTGGGATCTTTAGTTGCGGCATGTGGGATCTTCAGTTGCTGCATGCAGGATCTTTTAGTTGTGGCATGCGGGATCTAGTTCCCTGACCAGGGATCGAACATGGGCCCCCTGCATTGGGAGTGCAGAGTCTTAACCACTGGACAACCAGGGAAGTCCCCTCCCATAGTCTTTAAAAGAAAGAGATTATTTGAAAATACCCTGATAAGATAATTATGGAGGAAATTATTAATGGATTCTTTATGTTGCTCAATTTGTCTTGTATGAAGATCCTAGTGGCAAATTCCTGTTAATGCATAGATTGCAGAAAAACCTTGTTTCTTTTCATCAAATGGATTGCTTTTGTGACAATGAGACTATGTATTATATCTTGTATTTTTCTTTGCCTTTATTTCTGCGAGGTTCAGAAAGAAATCATATTCTCTCATTTTTTGTAGCCCTCTTCAGTCAGAAGTTTTGACGTTTCCCTACCACTACTGTTTTCTGATTCTTGTTTTTTTTTTCTGATGATATATAATTTTGGTATTATTACCATCATTGAATAAAGTATTTCAAATGTGTTTGGGAGCAGATATCATTGAAACAAATAGAAATCAAAAATGAAAATGTTGAGGAATTAATATATTGCATTTTATAGATATGCTAAATTAATCAGTTATATTTATTTACCATGATCTCTTTGTAACCTATATAAAGTCAGCTAAAGTTGAACACCAATCCTACCTCAGTAGCAGATTGGTAATAAAAAGCTCATATAGTTATAGGCCCAAATATTGTTTTTCCTCTGTTCTCTAGTCTTCACTCCAGTCCCTTATATCTTTCTTGATTCTGTTAATTAAACTGGCTATTGAGTCTTGGGTGTTATTCTCCATTTAACTCTGGGCATTGAAATATAGCATATTGGTTAAGAGAATGAACTATGTAGTTAGTCTGATTTAAATTCAACTCCTGGTTTTGATATTTGCTAGTTATGTCACCTTGGGCGAGTTACCTAAATTTCAGTTTACCTATCTATAAATATGAGATGTTAATACCCACCCAATCAGGTTGTCATATAGATGAAAATAAAATATTTCATCTAAAGCATTTAGCATGACATAATGCAGGACCTAAGTAAATGCTAGCTATCATTATTACTATAATGGTAAAGTTTTATTTACTTCTACTGTAGGTTGTTCAATTTCCAGTTATTTTGGTAATTTCTAAGGCTTTATAGGTTTTTCTTCAATTCTTAGTGGTTCGTTTAATTTCTCTACCTCTTATTGTGTTGCTTGGTACTGATTTTGTTGTTGTTGTTGTTGTTGTTTTTTTGGCCACGCTGCACAGCTTGTGGGATCTTAGTTCCCCCACCAGGGATAAAGCTGTTCCCCCACCAGGGATAAAGCTGTGCCCCCTGCAGTGGAGCACGGAGTCCTAACCACAGGACCACCAGGGAATTCCCGGTACTGACTTCTTTTTGATTTGGTTAGACTTCCTTGTTGTTTGTTCCCATGGTATCCTGTACTTTTCATTTTATTGCATTTAAAAAATATTTATCACATGTGTTTATCTTCTCAGATAAGTGTAAACCCCAAGTAGGAGGGGATCATAAAGGCCAAGTGCATAGCATAATGCCTGCAACACAGTAGGGACTCAACAAATGTTTATTGATTTGAATTACATTTCTCTGTCACTTTCTCGACTTTGCACCTTGCACATCCCTTGTTTCACCTTATCGTGGGTAGTTTTTATAGCTCTTCCTCCCTTAAGACTCCTGCTTTTTCTACTCTCTTTGCGTTTATAGTCTCATTCCTTTGTTCTGAAATCCTTGGTTATTATTATAGATCATTGAACAAGCAGGCCCACAGGACATCCTGTCATTTGAATGGTAAAGGACTGACTTTCTGCAGGGCCACTAGAAAGGGAGTCATCCCCATGAAACAAACAAACCAGCCAAAAACCCATATCTCTTTTTTTTTTTTTTTTTTTTAACATCTTTATTGAAGTATAATTGCTTTACAATGGTGTGCTAGCTTCTGCTTTACAACAAAGTGAATCAGTTACACATATACATATGTTGCCATATCTCTTCCCTCTTGCATCTCCCTCCCTCCCACCCTCCCTATCCCACCCCTCTAGGTGGTCACAAAGCACCGAGCTGATCTCCCTGTGCTATGCGGCTGCTTCCCACTAGTTATCTATTTTACATTTGGTAGTGTATATATGTCCATGACACTCTCTCACCCTGTCACATCTCACCCCTCCCCCTCCCCATATCCTCAAGTCCATTCTCTAGTAGGTCTGTGTCTTTATTCCCATCTTGCCACTAGGTTCTTCATGACCTCTTTTTTTTTTTTTTCCCTTAGATTCCATATATATGTGTTAGCATACTGTATTTGTTTTTCTCTTTCTGACTTACTTCACTCTGTATGACAGACTCTAACTCCATCCACCTCATTACAAACACCTCCATTTCATTTCTTTTTATGGCTGAGTAATATTCCATTGTATATATGTGCCACATCTTCTTTATCCATTCATCCGATGATGGACACCTAGGTTGCTTCCATGTCCTGGCTATTGTAAACAGAGCTGCAATGAATATTTTGGTACATGACTCTTTCTGAATTATGGTTTTCTCAGGGTATATGCCCAGTAGTGGGATTGCTGGGTCATATGGTAGTTCTATTTTTAGTTTTTTAAGGAACCTCCATACTGTTCTCCATAGTGGCTGTATCAATTTACATTCCCACCAACAGTGCAAGAGTGTTCCCTTTTCTCCACACCCTCTCCAGCATTTATTGTTTCTAGATTTTTTGATGATGGCCATTCTGACCGGTGTGAGATGATACCTCATTGTAGTTTTGATTTGCATTTCTCTAATGATTAATGATGTTGAGCATTCTTTCACGTGTCTGTTGGCAATCTGTATATCTTCTTTGGAGAAATGTCTATTTAGGTCTTCTGCCCATTTTTGGATTGGGTTGTTTGTTTTTTTTGTTATTGAGCTGCATGAGCTGCTTGTAAATCTTGGAGATTAATCCTTTGTCCGTTGCTTCATTTGCAAATATTTTCTCCCATTCTGAGGGTTGTCTTTTGGTCTTGTTTATGGTTTCCTTTGCTGTGCAAAAGCTTTGAAGTTTCATTAGGTCCCATTTGTTTATTTGTGTTTTTATTTCCATTTCTCTAGGACCTGGGTCAAAAAGGATCTTGCTGTGACTTATGTCATACAGTGTTCTGCCTATGTTTTCCTCTAAGAGTTTGATAGTGTCTGGCCTTACACTTAGGTCTTTAATCCATTTTGAGTTTATTTTTGTGTATGGTGTTAGGGAGTGTTCTAATTTCATACTTTTACATGTACCTGTCCAATTTTCCCAGCACCACTTATTGAAGAGGCTGTCTTTTCTCCACTGTATATGCTTGCCTCCTTTATCAAAGATAAGGTGACCATATGTGCGTGGGCTTTCTATCCTGTTCCATTGATCTATATTTCTGTTTTGGTGCCAGTACCAAACTGTCTTGATTACTGTAGCTTTGTAATATAGTCTGAAGTCAGGGAGCCTGATTCCTCCAGCTCCATTTTTCGTTCTCAAGATTGCTTTGGCTATTCGGGGTCTTTTGTGTTTCCATACAAATTGTGAAATTTTTTGTTCTAGTTCTGTGAAAAATGCCAGTGGTAGTTTGATAGGGATTGCATTGAATCTGTAGATTGCTTTGGGTAGCAGAGTCATTTTCACAATGTTGATTCTTCCAATCCAAGAACATGGTATATCTCTCCATCTATTTGTATCATCTTTAATTTCTTTCATCAGTGTCCTATAATTTTCTGCATACAGGTCTTTTGTCTCCTTAGGTAGGTTTATTCCTAGGTATTTTATTCTTTTTGTTGCAATGGTAAACGGGAGTGTTTTCTTAATTTCACTTTCAGATTTTTCGTCATTAGTATACAGCAATGCAAGAGATTTCTGTGCATTAATTTTGTATCCTGCTACTTTACCAAATTCATTGATTAGCTCTAGTAGTTTTCTGGTAGCATCTTTTGGATTCTCTATGTATAGTATCATGTCATCTGCAAACAGTGACAGCTTTACTTCTTCTTTTCCGATTTGGATTCCTTTTATTTCTTTTTCGTCTCTGATTGCTGTGGCTAACACTTCCAAAACTATGTTGAATAATAGTGGTGAGAGTGGGCAACCTTGTCTTGTTCCTGATCTTAGTGGAAATGGTTTCAGTTTTTCACCATTGAGGACAATGTTGGCTGTGGGTTTGTCATATACGGCCTTTATTATGTTGAGGAAAGTTCCCTCTATGCCTACTTTCTGCAGGACTCCCATATCTCTTGAGTGCCTATTTTCTGTCACTTTAAAATTTTTTCAAGCAGCAGCCCAAAAGGGAGAACATTTAAGTCTATAGGCCGAGTTGAGTCAGGACTGCCGTCTCAGCACTTTCACTTATAACCATTTACTGCCCACTGTATGAGTTACAGTGGGACATTATCATCTTAACTTCCTTTTAATGGTAATGATGATGTCCTGCAAATTGAGAAAAAGAGTTTGTCTGTTAATTCCTAGGAGATTATAGGCCCAGTAACTGCTGTTATTAGTTCCAGGATGATTGCCAATAATGCAGCATCACTTGGGCTCCATTATGTGCAATCTTTAGAGTGCTAAGAATCATCGAAATCCCTAAACCATTATGTTTAACTTAGACCAAGACAACTATGATGACAAGAACAACTGGGGTTCAGTCAACAGATATTTACATTGGGAAATAATTGCCTTTTTAGCAAAATACCCTTCTAGAAAATAAGTCAGAAAAAGTTTCGAAAGGTTAAGAAATGGTAGGAAAATAAATGCTAATTCTTTTTTTCCTTCTAGTTCATAAGCCATTTTTTTCATAAGCAAGATTCTGAAGGGGTTTCAGCGTCCTGTTTAATTAGTGACCTTAACATTAAACCTCAGAAATCTCACAGTCACTCTTACATATAAAATGTAAAGATTTCTGTCTGTTCTGTGTATGCTATCAAGCTCAGTTCATGTAAAGTATCAGTGTAAGCTCCAGTGATGTTCATGATGTTAACCAGCATCTTTTGGTTATTCTAATTCTTTTTCCTTAAGTTTGGGCTAAAGGACATTAGCCCATACATGTATGAGATTGAAGTCAATTATTCAGAAGGGAAAACATCTGAAAATCAACAATTCAGATTTTCTATAGTAGTTTCTAGGATTTCTTGGTATATAAAACTGGAAGTGTGGTATACTGGAGAGACTATGGTTTTGAAATTAGATACAGCTACATTTTTTACATCTAAGGCTTTGGGCAAGTCACCCTCTCTGAGACTAATACTTATCTTGCTATAATATAGTTAGGAGTAAATAAGATAATTTATGCAAAGCTCTTCAGAGCTCGGAAATTCAGAATAAGAAGGAAAGACAGAAAGGGAAGAGGAGAATGTGTGTGTGGGTTAAGGCTGAGGGTTAATTTTGCAGAGACTTTGGGAGTTCTGATGCAACAGCAGTATGAAAAAATTCATCAGAAACAAAAAAGAAATTTGAAAGAAGAATCACTATGGTTTTGAAGTCCTCTTCATTACACTAGAAAAATGGAAGTAAAGATTTTAAATTGTTGGAAATTCTTTTATTTCCAAACTGTGTTCCTTTGACTAAGACATTGCCTTGAGGCTGGATTGTTGAGATTGGTATAAACTCTTATATAGCTATAAATACTTCTCTCTCCAACTCCCCCGTTATTGATTGGGTTTATAGGGTTGCAGAGCAGAGAAAAATCCTTGGTGTACAGATATTGGTTTGACTTCATAAGATTCCATGTACAAGTTCTTACTCTTTCACTTTCTCATTTAAAACCTTAAAGAAGTTCTTTACCGTCTCTGATTTTCATTGTGTATTCTATAAGTTAGGAAAAATACTACCTCACTCAGTTATTACAGTGATTAAGAGAATTTACACATAAAAACTTGAAGCATGGAAATGTATTTTATATTATTTACCATTAATGATATTGTGAAATTGAATCAGTAAAGAAGGTACCACAGGAACAGACTAAGAGCAGCCCTGCCAATTCTTCATTGCTGTTGTGTGTGGGAGTTGCCATTCCACAGAAGAACTTGACAGGGACTCCATCTCTTTTTCCCTTGAGTTTTCATTTTATTATTTGTCTCCCTTGTTTTATACAACTTTTTAAAATTATTTTTATTTTTTCGCTTCTGTTCCCAGCACCCTTTCTCCTTAGGTCATAAGTTATAAAGAATGTACAAGAAATGAAAGTAAGGACACAGCTACACTTTGACAATTTCGTTCATATGTAGAACAGTATTTTCTTCATTTATCCCAAAGGGCTTTACTTAACCTGTATTACATGTGTCTATAACTATGTGACACATTCTATAAAGTAAGATACACAATGATAGAATCAGGGCTATTTTCTTAATTAGTTCTGTTTATTACAGCACAAGCCTGTTATTAATAACACTGAGAACATAAAGACATTTACTAAAAATGACCAGTAACTTTAAGGTATTTTGCCATGTTAATATAAAACTTGACTGAAGTTTGCTAAAGACTGATGTTTTCCAAAGGAAGAAATTCAGATGTAAAAATCTCCAGACCCCACAACTCAATTCAAAACTGAGAATTATAAACTCAACTCTATCATTGTCCATCATTGGGTAGGTGTCTTATACTTCCTGAGCCTCAATATCCTCATTTACCAACTGAATTATATCATAATCTTCTCTAGATGTCACTAATTAAGAGGCAGTCCATAATTACCATGTTTGGGGATAGTAGGGAGAGCAAAAAGCAGAGGAGAACCAGAGCTGTTAACCTGAAACAGAAGAAAAATGTAATCAGCTGAGATTAATTGAAGGCAGGGGTCCAGAATTGACTTTATAGTGTTGTAATCATGTGGTACAGTCTTGAGAAAAATTCGCATGACCAGCAGCTTGGACTATCTGAAGACTTAACTTGATCAATTTATGGCTGCCCTTTTGACCACAAACATGAGTCTGATTTTCAAGCCAGAGTCTGATAAATTGTTTGTGGTATTTCCTCTAACTTTCCAAGTACAGTGATTCTGAAAAAAAGGAACAAAATAAAATAAAAATTAATTGATATTCCTGAGCTGGAAGATCATTTGATGACAACATATAATGCATCTGCATGAAAGATATCAATAAGAGTTAAATGGTAGCTAACAAAGTAAAAATCATGGACGTCAAAAAGTTGTTGCATTATAGTTATTCTTTGAAGGAAAACCTTAAATAGAGATAGCCTTCCAAAGTGAATGATTGTCAGCTTGGGTCCACTACTTAAATGTAATTCTCATCCAAAAACACCTACACAAAGGACACTTACAGCGGAGACCCCAGGGAAACATAATTATTACTATTAATTTTACTATGTTTTGATTTATTCTGTTGTTTGTTCTAGCTTTTTTTTTTGTTGGTTTCTTTTTCTTTGTTGTTGTTTTAGTTTTTTTTTTTTTTTAGTCTTTTGGGATCTCCGTGTTTTATAACATATTTTTATTTCTTATTTTTTTATACATTTCTATTTTGATTTTGCTTTTCTGTTGTTCTGTGTTCTTTTCCCTTATTTTTTTTTCCTCTTTGGCTTTAATATATATATTTTTATATTTCCATTTCTACTTTGCTTTTCTGTTGTCCTGTGTTTTTTCCCTTTTTACTTAATTTTATTTTATTATTATTATTTTTTTAATCATTTTTATTGGTTCTGTTTCCTTGCTTTATTCTTCATTTGGCACACTGCTTTGGTTTGGTTTTTAGGTTATGTGTTTTTGTTAGTTTTAATCCTAACTGATTTCATTTTTGAGTTCTTCTATTTGTCTGGATGTTCTCTTGCTTTTTGTTGTATTTGGCTCTGTTATTGTTTCTTTTACGTGTGTGTGTTTCCTTGTTTCTGTTTTTGTTTGTTTCATTTTGTTTTTACCATTTCTCTGGGGTTTTGTTTGTCTTTTTTTTTCTTTAATATATTTTCTTTTTTTTTTTAATATTTCTGTCTCTACATTGCTTTTCTGTTGTTCTGCCTTCTTTCCCCTTTCTCTTTTTCTTTTTTCTTTTAATATCATTTTTTTGGTTTGGTTTGTTTCTTTGCTTCATTCTTCAGTTGGTTTTGTTTTATTTTTTGGTTTTGGGTTTTTGTCAGCTTTCTTCCTAATTGTTTGATTTCGTTCTTGGCTTCTTCTGTTTGTCTGGTTGTTCTCTTGTTATTTGATTTATTTGCTTCTGTTTTTGTTTCCTTTGTGTGTGTGCGTGTTTCCTTGTTTCTGTTTGTTTGATTTTACTTTTCACCATTTGTCTGGGGTTTCGTTAGTTTTTTTTTTTTTTTAATCCCCTTTATTGCCAGGATGAGTGACTTGCAGGGTCTTGGTCCCTTGACGAGAAGTTGGGCCTGAGGCTCTGGAGTGGGAGCACCAAGTCCAGGATGCTGGACCACTAGAGAATTCCCAGCCCCAGGGAAGATTAATCATCGAGAGCTCTCATGGAGGCCTCTATCTGAATCCAAGACCCGGCTCTACCCAACTGCCAGCAGCTCCCAGTGCTGGACGCCTCACACCAAACAACAAAGAAGACAGCAACACAAACCACCCATCAGCACACAGACTACCTAAAGTCATACTAAGCTCACAGACACACCAAAACACACCACCTGACACGGCCCTGCTCATCAGAGGGAAAAGACTCAGCTCCATCCACCAGAATGCAGGCACCAGTCCCTCCCATCAGGAAGCCTACACAAGACACTGGACCAACCCCACCACCAGGGACAGAGAACAGAAGCAAGAGGAACTGAGACCCTGCAGCCTAGGGAAAGGAGACCTCAAATCCTGTAATTAGACAAAATGAGAAGACAGAGAAATATCTTACAGGCAAAGGATCAAGATAAAAACCGACAAGACCAAATAAATGAAGAATAAATAGGCAAAATACCTGAAAAAGAATTCAGAGAAATGATAGTAAAGGTGATCCAAAATCTTGGAAATAGAATAGAGAAAATACAAGAAATGTTTAACAAGGACCTAGAAGAACTAAAGAGCAAACAAACAGTAGTGAACAACACAATAACTGAAACTAAAAATACTCTAGAAGGAATCAATAGCAGAATAACTGAGGCAGAAGAACGGATAAGTGAGCTGGAAGATAGAATGGTAGAAATAACTGATGCAGAGCAGAATAAAGAAAAAAGAATGAGAAGAATGGAAGACAGTCTCAGAGACCTCTGGGACAACATTAAGTGCACCAACATTAGAATTATAGGTGTCCCAGAAGAAGAAGAAAAAAAAAATGGTCTGAGAAAATAGTTGAAGAGATTAAAGTTGAAAACTTCCCCAACATGGGATAGGAAATAGTCAATCAAGTCCAGGAAGCGCAGAGAGTCCCACCCAAGATAAACCCAAGGAGAAACACGCTGAGACACATATTAATCAAACTAACAAAAATTAAACACAAAGAAAAAATATTAAAAACAGCAAGGGAAGAGCAACAAATAACATGCAAGGGAATTCCCATAAGGTTAACAGCTAATATTTCAGTAGAAACTGTACAGGCCAGAAGGGAGTGGCAAGATATATTTAAAGTGATGAAAGGGAAAAACTACCACCAAGATTACTCTACCCAGCAAGGATCTCATTCAGATTCGATGGAGAAATCAAAAGCTTTACAGACAAGCAACAGTTAAGAGAATTCAGCACCACCAAACCAGCTTTACAACAAATGATAAAGGAACTTCTCTAGGCAAGAAACACAAGAGAAGGAAAAGACCTACAAAAACAAACCCAAAACAATTAAGAAAATGGTAATAGGAACATACATATCAATAATTACCTTAAATGTAAATGGATTAAATGCCCCAACCAAAAGACACAGACTGGCTGAATGGATACATAAAGAAGACCCATCTATATGCTGTGTACAAGAGACCCACTTGAGACCTAGGGGCACATACAGACTGAAAGTGAGGGGATGGAAAAAGATATTCCATGCAAATGGAAATCAAAAGAAAGCTGGAGCAGCAATACTCATATCAGACAAAATAGACTTTAAAATAAAGACTATTACAAGAGACAAGGAAGGACAGTATATAATGATCAAGGGTTCAATCCAAGAAGATATAACAATTGTAAATATCTATGCACCCAACATAGGAGCACCTTAATACATAAGCTAAATGCTAACAGCCTTAAAGGGGAAATCAACAGTAACACAATAATAGTAGGTAACTTTAACACCCCACTTAACACCAATGGACAGATCATCCAAACAAAATAAATAAGGAAACACAAGCTTTAAATAACACGTTATACAAGATGGACTTAATTGATATTTATAGGACATTCCATCTAAAAACAGCAGAATACTTTCTTCTCAAGTGCACACGGAACATTCTCCAGGAGAGATCACATCTTGGGTCACAAATCAAGCCTCGGTAAACTTAAGAAAATTGAAATTTTATCAAGCATCTTTTCTGACCACAATGCTATGAGACTAGATATCAATTACAGGAAAAAAACTGTAAAAATACAAATACATGGATGCTAAACAGTATGCTACTAAATAACATAGAGATGACTAAAGATATCAAAGAGGAAATCAAAAAGTACCTAGAAACAAATGACAATGAAAACACGTGACCCAAAACCTATGGGATGCAGCAAAAGCAGTTCTAAGCGGGAAGTTTATAGCAATACAATCCTACCTCAAGATACAAGAAAAATCTCAAATAAACAACCTAATCTTACGCCTAAAGCAATTAGAGAAAGAAGAACAAAAAAAACCCAAAGTTAGCAGAGAGAAAGAAATCATAAAGATCAGATCAGAAATAAATGAAAAAGAAATGAAGTAAACAAAGCAAAGATCAATAGAACTAAAAGCTGGTTCTTTGAGAAGATAAACAAAATTGATAAACCATTAGCCAGACTCATCAGGAAGAAAAGGGAGAAGACTCAAATCAACACAATTAGAAATGAAAAAGGAGAAATAACAACTGACACTGCAGAAATACAAAGGATCATGAGAGACTACTACAAGCAACTATATGCCAGTAAAATGGACAACCTGGGAGAAATGGAAAAATGCTTAGAAAAGTACAACCCTCCAAGTCTGAACCAGGAAGAAATAGAAAACATGAATAGACCAATCACAAGCACTGAAATTGAAACAGTGATCAAAAATCTTCCAACAAACAAAAGCCCAGGGCCAGATGGCTTCACAGGTGAATTCTATCAAACATTTAGAGAAGAGCTAACACCTATCCTTCGCAAACTCTTCCAAAATATAACAGACGGAGGAACACTCCTAAACTCCTTCTATGAGGCCACCATCACCCTGATACCAAAATCAGACAAAGATGTCACAAAAGAAGAAAATTACAGGCCAGTATCGCTGATGAACATAGATACATCCTCAGAATACTAGCAAACAGAATCCAACAGCACATTAAAAGAATCATACACCATGATCAAGTGGGGTTTATCCCAGTAATGCAAGGATTCTTCAGTATATGCAAATCAATCAATGTGATACACCATATTAACAAATTAAAGAATAAAAACCATATGATGATCTCAGTAGATGCAGAAAAAGCTTTTGACAAAATTCAACACCCTTGTAAAATAAAAACTCTCCAGAAAGTGGGCATAGCGGGAACCTACCTCAACATAATAAAAGCCCTATATGACAAACCCACAGGCAACATCATTCTCAATGGTGAAAAACTGAAAGCATTTCCTCTAAGATCAGGAGCAAGACAAGGGTGCCCACTCTCACCACTATTATTCAACATAGTTTTGGACGTTTTAGCCACGGCAATCAGAGAAGAAAAAAAATAAAAGGAATCCAAATTGGAAAAGAAGAAGTAAAGCTGTCACTGTTTGCAGATGACATGACACTATACATAGAAAATCCTAACGATGCCACCAGAAAACTACTAGAGCTAATCAATGAATTTGGTAAAGTAGCAGGATACAAGATTAATGTACAGAAATCTCTTGTATTCCTACACACTAACAAGGAAAAATCAGAAAGAGAAATCAAGGAAAGACTCCGATTTACCATTGCAGCAAAAAGAATAAAATACCTAGGAATAAACCTACCTAAGGAGGCAAAAGACCTGTATGCAGAAAACTATAAGACACTGATGAAAGAAATCAAAGATGATACAAACAGATGGAAAGATATACCATGTTCTTGGATTGGAAGAATCAACATTGTGAAAATGACTATACTGCCCAAAGCAATCTACAGATTCAAGGCAATCCCTATCAAATTACCAGAGGCACTTTTCACAGAAGTAGAACAAAAAATTTTACAGTTTGTATTGAAACACAAAAGACCCCGAATAGCCAAAACAATCTTGAGAAAGAAAAATGGAGCTGGAGGAATCAGACTCCCTGACTTCAGACTATACTACAAAGCTGCAGTAATCAAGACAGTATGGTACTGGCACAAAATCAGAAATATAGATCAGTGGAACAGGGTAGAAAGCCTAGAGATAAACCCACGCACATATGGTTACCTTATCTTTGACAAAGGAGGCCAGAATATACAATGGAGCAAAGACAGCCTCTTCAATAAGTGGTGCTGAGAAAACTGGACAGCTACATGTAAAAGAATGAAAGTAGAACACTCCCTAACACCATACACACAAAAAAAACTCAAAATGGATTAAAGACCTAAATGTAAGGCTAGACACTATCAAACTCTTAGAGGAAAACATAGGCAGAACACTGTATGACATAAATCACAGCAAGATCCTTTTTGACCCACCTCCTAGAGAAATAGAAATAAAAACAAAAATAAACAAATGGGACCTAATGAAACTTAAAAGCTTTTTCACAGCAAAGGAAACCATAAAGAAGATGAAAAGACAACCTTCAGAATGGGAGAAAATATTTGCAAACGAAGCAACTGACAAACAATTAATCTCCAAAATATACAAGCAGCTCATGCAGCTCAATATCAAAAAAACAAACAACCCAGTCCGAAAATGGGTGGAAGACCTAAATAGACATTTCTCCAAAGAAGACTTACTGAATGCCAACAAACACATGAAAAGATGCTCAGCATCACTAATCATTAGAGAAATGCAAATCAAAACTACAATGAGGTATCGCCTGACACCAGTCAGTATGGCCCTCATCAAAAAAATCTACAAACAGTAAATGCTGGAAAGGGTGTGGAGAAAAGGGAACCCTCTTGCACTGTTGGTGGGAATGTAAATTGATACAACCACTATGGAGAACAGTATGGAGGTTCCTTAAAGAAGTAAAAATAGAACTACCATATGACCCAGCAATCCCACTACTGGGCATATACCCTAAAAAAACCATAATTCAAAAAGAGACTTGTACCACAATGTTCATTGGAGCACTATTTGCAATTGCCAGTACATGGAAGCATCCTGAGTGTCCATCAGCAGATGAATGGATAAAAAAGATGTGGCACATATATACAATGGAATATTACTCATCCATAAAAAGAAACGAAATTGAGTTATTTGTAGTGAGGTGGATGGACCTAGAGTCTGCCATACAGAGTGAAGTAAGTCAGAAATAGAAAAACAAATACCATATGCTAACGCACATATATGGAATCTAAAAAAACAGTACTGATGAACCTAGTGGCAGGGCAGGAATAAAGACACAGATGTAGATAACGAACTTGAGGACACAGAGGGGAAGGGGAAGCTGGGAAAAAGTGAGAGAGTAGCATTGACATATATACACTACCAAATGTAAAATGGATGGCAAGTGGGATCCTGCTGCATAGCACAGGGAGATCAACTCAATGCTTTGTGACAACCTACAGGGGTGGGATAGGGAGGATGGTAGGGAGGCTTCAGAGGGAGGGGATATGGGGATATATGTATACTTATAGCTGATTCACTTTGTTGTACAACAGAAACTAACACAACATTGTTAAGCAATTATACTTCAATAAAGATATAAAAACAAAACAAGACAAAAAAAACACCTGCACAGAAACATCCAGAAAAGTCCCAGCTATTGATAAAATAACTACCACAGATTGGATGGGAGGTATGCCAAACAATCTCATATGTCTATTATATATTATACATACAATATGTAATTTAATATAATCTATAATGTATAATGTATAACATAAAATGCACTGAACTCATTTTTATCTCTATCTGTCTACATCTATCTAATCTATTTATTTGTATATATCTATCATAATCAACAAATCTCATAAAATTCAATGTCATATATATGTATATACAGTAATGTTTATATGTACACACACACTAGCAAATATCACATATATTCATATAACATAAAGCATTTAATGTATATAATTGTGTGTGTGAGAAATCATGTATAGTGTGATTTTTAAATTAATTTTTCATTCCTTTTCACTAATGATTGGTAAAATCTCTAGCCAACTAGTCTGGTTGGTTTAGGTCTTCTTTTTATTTATTTTTTAAAAGTACATCCCTGCTTTATGTTGAAATGATTCTTCTTCTCTAGTTTAAGATTTAAATATAGGCATTATGCCATGGTGGTCTCTGGTCTTCACCTGACAATTTTCAGATTGTAGCCTTTACCAGAGCTGTCCTGAAAGCTGGCTTGCGTTGGCTTGCAAGAGGATCCTGTGTGCATCTCTTCCTAACTCTGCTCAGTGGTATTATGTTTGTTGGTAGCTTGAAATCAGTCTTGGTGGGACTGATTACAAGACAGAAATTGGCAAATGCTACAAAGCAGAGTGTTTTTTTTTCCTCTAGGGAACCGGTTGTTAAACATTTACTAGCCATCACTGGCTTTAACATTTATAAGTGATATAATCTTGGGCAAGTAACCATTCTGTCACCCAGTTTTTTAATGTGGAAAATTGTTATCTTTCTTTGCTGTTTTTTAAAAAATTGGGAGAATGTATAATAAATATACTATGGTGCCTTGTATTAAAAGTGCCTAATAAATGCTTTCTTTTATTAATTGCACAGAATTTTAAATTTCTGTATTTAGTTAATATTTGGAATACAGACTTCATTACTATTTATGTGTATTTTGTTTCTGTTGTGTCTCTAATTTCCTACTTCTTAGATCTGTGCAATGCTGGGAGCTTAAAGATATTCATATCTCCCAGTAGATTTTTTCCTACCTAACCACAATACAGTGATCAAAATCCGAAAATTAGCATTTATTTATTACTGAAATCCTATCTCCCATTCAAGTTTTACCTGTTGCTCCAATAATATCCTTTATAATAATAACAACAATAAAACACTTGTATTTAATTGTCTTGTTATTTAGTCTCTTTAGATCTGGAACTCTTTTTCATACGTTCCTTAATTTTCCTGATTTTGAAGATTACAGGACATTTGTTTTGTAGAATATGCCACAATTTGGATTTATGATGTGTTCTCATGAATTAGATTCAGAGTATCTGTCTTTGGCAGGAATATCATTGAAGTAATGCTATGTTCTTTTCATCCCATCGTGTGGAACTCATTTTCTATTTTTCCCATCGCATGTGACGTTCATTTTGATTACTAGATTAGGGTGGGATCTGAAAGAATTTCCACTGTAAATTTACCATTTTGCTGTTTGTCATTACTAGATAGTTTGTGAAGAAGTACTTTGAGGCTATGTAAAGTTCTGGTTCTCACCAAATTTCAGTACATTCTTTTATGCTTTTATATCACTATAGATTTATGGGATACTATTTCATCCAATGGTTTATAATCTGTGACTATGATTTTTATTGATGCTCACATTGCTCCTATTTGTTCAATAGGAGCTTCTTCAATCTGGGTTCTGTATACTTTGACTTGTCTTCATCATTTCTTGAGCACTTCCTTACTTTCTGGTACAGAAAAATGATAGTTCAGAGTCATCTTATATTTGCCTGCTCCCATCCTGGAATCAGCTATTTTTCCAGGGATCCATGGTTTCTTATAGTGTAGAATAGCTTTTAGAAATCCAAATCTGTTAATTAGGTATACTTCTTTTTTGAGGGTACTGCTGTTTGTCCCTTTCAATAGACAAAACAGAGAGTATTACATTTATACTTACAGATATTTATTTACCTAACTATAACTTATTTATCCATGTATATCTTTATATATCTCTATCTCTGTATATTTTAAACCACCTGTTAACTCCAATATCTGCAATTTAAATCCGATACCACAATGTTTATTCTACTTTTCCTTTCTTCTCTGACAGTGAGAAAATTGGTTCCCATTATCCTCAGTATAGTTACTTGATGCATTCCTCATTTTGGTTATGTATTCAAGGATTTATCCAAATTGCCATTGCTAATACTTTGTCTACTTCACCTTGCATCTAGATGCCTTCCTTACCTTGCTTGGGCTTTGAGATCTGCACAATATCCCTACAGCACCATTCCACTTGAACATACACTCTCTTCCACCTGAAAAGGCTCTGAACACCAGGCCATTTTCACCACTGTCCTTTGAGTGGATACCCTCCTCACCTTACTGAAGCGTCACCCTAGGATGCCCTCCTTTCTCTTCTTGGTTCTGGGCCATTCTCTTGCACATAGCCATCCCTCTTTTGTTCCAGCATACCATGTCAGGCTGCTAACACTTCTCTTTCAGCATGTGGATGCCTACCTTGCTTGGTTCCACCGAATAGCTTTTGGACTGAATTGTTCAGGAAGGGGAGGGAAGGGAGACAAGAGAATGAAAGGGAAGAGGGAATAAGAAGAGGAAGAGATATAGTAGATTCTTAAGAAAGTTTGTATCAGAATTATAATGTGAAAATGGTGATAATCCTTGATTTCTGATTATTTGGAGGTTTTTAAAAAAAATTATGTTGTTTTTCATGGAGTTAATTGAGGGAATTGGCATCATGGGTAAAGTAAGCCTGGCAACAGAAATTAAGGCCTGCTATCCAGATGTTTACTGATATAAGTAGCACTCTAACCCCATGCTATAAGATGTCAAAAATTAAGTATTTATTGTATAGAGTCTTCAGAAAACAGTTTCCTTGGTCACAGTATATAGTTCTTCAATCAGTCAATATTCTGGGAACAATGCTAGATTTAACGCTTTAATCTGTGCACACAGATGGAGTTGGGTAAGGTTCTGATCCTCTTGGAGCTGGGTTTCTGGAGGCCCTGGCTAACCTGGTGGAATCTATGGTGCTCTTTTACCTACAACCTGTAGTAAAAACTAGGTCAATTTTCAGCCCAGCTCAAATTGTCCTGATAGCCTGCGGAGGGACAACACTGGTACTAAGTGACTTAGAGTCCCTGACCACAGCTAATCCAGCAGGAGATTACCCTTTGGCTTGCAAGCAGTTAATTAGATTCTCCCTCCCAGGAATTTGGATCTGAGGCACGGTTACTCTGCTCATTCTTTTTAGGGCACTTAAATGAGCCAGGGTTGACACAGTCTGGTGGCTATAAGGAAGTAGATCAGAAAAAGCCGGTCTGCAGAGAAAAAGAGAATAAAGCAGAGACATGTAGAGAAAAGCAGGAAAAAAAAAGGGCATACAGACCCAGAGAGTGGCTACTTCGGTTCCAGCTAATTTCCAATTCCTAGTTCTGTCCCTCTTTCTGGGATTCATTGAGATTTTCCTGCAATATTCCAACCACACCCTACCTCCCCTCGTTTTACTTAGCTGGTATAGCTGTGTTTATTTTCCATGCAACCAGGTGATTCCTGACTAAGGAAACCTTAGGCATGGGCAAGCCCTGAGTCATGCTTGAAGGGAGACCACATTCATAGTGCTCAGACCATTACTGTGGCAGTTCCATTTTGTCCTTTGTATGCATGGAGAATGATTCCAAGAGAAGTGGGAGAAGGCTAGAGGGCTGTTGGTGTGGGAAGGAGTGATCACTCTTCCTCTTTCCTCTACTACGCTTAAAGCGCTAATATTTTATTTCTTCCTCTAAAGATAAATGTTTTTATAATAAAGTCCGTCTTTTAATTTTTAAATGTTATTATTTTTACTGTTTTAAAAATATTCTTTAATCTCTTTTATTTACCTTACTTCAATTCAAAAGCTTTAATGAAAAAGTTCTGTAAAAATTCTTGTGCAATAATGGTTTAATAAAATTAACAGTTTCTAGAATTCTTTTAGGCTGTACTTAACTGTGCATATAACTAATGCATATTAACAGAAAAAATATAGGAGGATAAAACCAAGAGTAAATAGTGTACTTTCATCTCTGTGTATTTTCTATGCCTAACCTTCAGGATTTCCACAACATCTTAAGTCCGATCTGTCATTATTTATTGAGCATTTTCTCAATTCCACAAGGTTTTATCAGAAACAAATGAAACAATTATTCTTTGTCAAATCTAACGGTTTACTGGTTTCATGGATATTTAGTAATTAATTGTATACGTTTCCATAATATTGGGAGTGTGATCTTTGTTTGGGTACATACATTATTCCAGCTATTTAGCTAACAATGGTAAAGTACTAGACTGTGAGTGAAATAAGACAAGAGTAATATGACCAGCAGCACAAAAATCTATTATGCCATGGTGCATAAGATCTTGCATTTTCACTTTAATAAATCATCATTTTGGCAGCATGGTGAATTTGTTGTTCAGGAAAAGACTAAACCAGGCTTTAAGAGTCATTTCCCAATATCATTTAATGGGAAGAGGAAAATGATTATTTTGTAAAAGTGTTCATATGAGTTGGACATATTAGTTGAGGGAGAAAATTCCTCCATAGGATATGTAGAATAGTTTTCAAAATTATAACCTGAAAAATAAACAAGCAAAAAATTTTAATATGATTATGTTTCAGGAAAATATTAGGCATTTGTTCTTCATTGTCAGCAAGTGTTTACTGAGTGTGTACTGGTTAAAGAGCAGTGTGGTACCCTCCAGTCATAAAGCTGATTGGAATAATTTCATTGGTTGCTAACTTTGTCTAGTTACTGGAGGATACACAAAAATGAGTAAGACAATTGTCTTAGAAAGCTCATGCTATAGTAGTATAAGAAAAGGTTTACATTTACAGCTGGAATAAGTAGTTAGAATAGAATAAGTAGTTGGGAATAGATCTTTCTACTCCAACCCATACTCATCTCTGAAATGATTCATTACAGTTGTTTGCAATTTCTTCCTAATGGGAGCTCAAAAATGTGTATAAGAAATATCAAAATTATTGGAACTTACATATTACTAATTGCTAACTTCAAGATGCATGTGTCATAAGGGTGTGGAGGATTTTTGAAAAAATTGATACTATGTATTAGGAAAAAAACCAGAAAAAGTTTCTGCACGGTTGAGTTGATTCTTTGAATTTAAACTGTGACATTAGGTTTGGGTCCACAGCTCCAAGATAAAGTGTTCTTTATTAGCCTAGGCCAAAGTAAACTACTTAGGCTGAAAACCTAAGAGGCTTTCACTCTCTGCCTCAGTCCAAATCTAGACTTTACCGTTGAACAGTCTCCAAGGAAGACAGGAAACAGCAGAGAAGATAGTACCCATGTGAAGAAGGAAGACTGATTCTGCTGCTATTTGCTGGCTTTTTATTCACTAGGAAACATAGATCTGTTTTTAGGATCTGATTATTTCTTCTTCTTAAGGAGGAATTAAAATGTGGATTCAGAGAAGGATGTGTTTCCCTTCCTTAAGGGCCTGAAAAGACAAATCATTATGTAAAAATGTAGCTGTGGTTATATCTGAGTTATCAGATTATAGATAATATTTTTTCTTCTAAAGGGCCGGATAATAAATATTATAGGCTTTGATGGCCATCCTGTCTCTATTACAACTAAGTAACCCTCTGGTTGTAGCAAGAAAACAGACGTGGACAATAGGTAAACAAATGGGCATGATTGTTTTCCAATAAAACTTATCAAAGTGGGCAGTGGGTTAAATTTGTCCCACAGGCTATAATTTTCCAATCCCTATTTTAAATAGTTGTCCATATTTTTCCAAGTTTCTAAAATAGCATGTATATTTCTGTAAACATGCACACACACAACAAATTATAGAATAAAAAAGTTTTAAATTGAGTTGCTCTGATTTAGTTATTTTCGTATCTTCAGTACTGTAGAGTGTTTCTTCCTACTCATTCCACAGGAGACTATCAGTGATTTGAATCATCCTTAGCAGAAATCTTGGTAAATTGTTTGCCTTGGTAATTTGTTGTGGCTCTTTGGATAGAGAGGAGAAACCTCTCTTTTCATGATTACTTCTGATAGGTTTTATTTTCTTCTCTGCATTACTCAAAGGAATATGTGAGCAGCGGTTGAAAGAATATCCCAATTATATTGTGCTTAGAACATCTGCAGAGTTGGTGCTGGAGGTTTGGGCAAGGGAAACCACAGCTGTGAAGCTTTGCTTCTGCTCCTAGCACAGATGCCAAAGCAGATGGAAGGGCAGGGATCATCTGCAGAAAGGCTCCAGATCTTCAGCTTGAGTGGAGAGTGAAAGGCTTAGCAGACATGGCTGAAATGGCTAGATTGATAGGCTCTACACTCCCAGGAGCAGCAGAGGCGACAAACTCTCCTCACTTCTGTGCCTCAGACAGAAACATGATGGATGGTGTACGTGCAGTAGTCTTCAGTTCCTTTGCAGCTGTGATTCCCTGTTCTGACAGACACTCATTTGGTTCCCTGCCTGGAAATTGTTTCGATGCTGTTTGTGTTTCAAATGCTTAGGAAAACATTTCTATTAAGGTCGCATGCCAAATACAAGTCTATACTGAATAGCAAGAAAGAAAAAGTAAATTTAGTGCTGCTAATCTGCAAAGGAAAATATTAAATATGGTCTCTCTGGAGAATAATGACACTTGGCATGTTGCTGTGCTAAATTTACTGCAGGACTATAAGTGTTAAAACATCAGCTGTGTAACTGGGCTGTGGGGTGGTAAAAGGTTGACAGGATGATTATGCTTGAGGGGCCACTGTTATGTATGTCCTTTGGACAGTAGTTTGGAAGAGCTTCCGAGACACTAATTAATTCTGCCCCTCAGTGAGGGGTGGTAACCAGCAGCCCAGTGGGAGGCTGAGCTAGAGTGCTCTGTCTCAGGTCAGAGGACCAGGAAAACACTTCAGGGTATGTCTAACTTGATCCTCCAGAGAAAAGCTCTTTAATCTTACTTAAGGTTACCAAGTCTTTGGCCTCATGCAAAACATTTCATCATGTGCAATTTTCAGCAGTTCTTATCTTTGAATAAAGTAATAGGATGAATCAAACAGCTCAAAAAGACCAGTAGAACCTCATTCTTTTAAAATGCTGATTATAGTTTAAGAATATTACTTCTCAAGCTCTTCTAATCACCAAATCTCTTTCTTGTACACAATTCAGATTCCTCAGTTGTATCTCACACAGCTCCAATCATAGGACTCATTGGATTTTTTTCCCCCTGAAATTCCTAAACAGGGATAGCCCTGATTCCTGAAAAGGGTAGTACAAAGGGAAAAACAAAATTTCTGTGAGGAATAGTGCCATCCACAAGCCAAGATGACCACGTAGCACTTAAGAATAGGACGCAGTATAGCTTTTCATTGGGTGAGGTTTTTTTGGTTGAAATTTCTATTCTAGGTTTTTTTGATTGTTTGAGGTATAATTAGTTAAGAAGTATGTAGTTTTCTTATAACACTTATTGAAGATAGGTAATATTCATTAGGTATTTATTTTGTCCAAGCATTGTACTAAGTACTTTGTATAAACGATCTGATTTATTTTTTCCTTGACTTTTAGGAATAAGTTTGACGATAAGGTGATGAAACTTATGTAAGAAATATGT
Source organism: Eubalaena glacialis (assembly GCF_028564815.1). NCBI lineage: Eukaryota > Metazoa > Chordata > Mammalia > Artiodactyla > Balaenidae > Eubalaena > Eubalaena glacialis. The sequence continues at coordinate 72,627,898 of NC_083724.1, forward strand.
ATGTAACTGAGATAGAATATTGTAGTATGCTGTGACGTGTTCTGGCAAAAAATTAGATATGGTTATGGTTGGGATATAATTATAGTAATACTTTTACTTGATATTGTGATTGGATTTTATGAATTGTTAGTGCTCCACTCTTTGTCTCTCACCTGTTTATTATGTCTTTGAGGCAGTGAGGTACTAGGTGGGGGTGAGGAGAGGAAAGAGAAAAGGGAAGGAGAGAGTAAAGAAGAGGCCAGGGAGGGAAGAAGTACTAAGTATCAAATTAGTGATACAGAAAGAATTTCAGAGGAATGAGTGATGCATATCTGATAGAACATAATAATATATAGGTAATGATTAACAGAACAATAGGACAAATGATTTTATATCTTTGTAGTGTAATACATTTTAAAGTATAAATTAAAATATAATAAATTAATCTTTACAAATGAATTTTTATTATGTGCCCTTTGACTGATTAATAATATCTTGTGTTCATTCATTTGAAAAAATCTGGAACTCTTTACCTTATTTGGAATTTAACTAATCTGACTAAAATTATGAATGTATCTGTCTTTTCCATAACATAGATAGCTGTGTTAGAGTAGAGATAGTTTGATGCATGAAATTTTGGTGTGATAACTGGCATTCTACTAATTTGGTCTCTCCATGAATTTGGCCTAACCATTTAAACATATTATGACATTATTTTATCTGTAAATTGGGGGGGGAGTTAATAATATCTTCCTTTAACCTCTTTCATAGTGACATGGTCAGGATAAAAAAAAGAAGCTTCAAGAAAATAATTTAGTTTTCACAAGATTATAGGAATTTATGAAGTATAGTTTATTGTATCAATATGATAACCAAAAATTTTGAAGACTGGAAAAATGCTTATGATATAACATTAAACAAAATCAGACTACAACTGTAATAAACAGTTGCCTCCTAAGCATTCAGCTGCTGTTCTCTTTTCCAGAGCACTCAGCCTCATTTGGGAATCTATTTCGGTTAATGATGGAGCATATGATCTAGATTAAGCCAATCATTGGGTTCCATTTCAATAATTTTTATGGAAATACTGTTATACAAATAACTTTTCTCCTTCTAGTATGGTGTGGTATATAGAAGTAAAACTTACAAATGCTGCAGTCTTGTTGTCACCATAAAGGAAGTCAACTAGGCAGTGATGCTGACACATAGAAGAAGAATGGAACCAAGAGGATCACACAGCCAGAAGTCTGAACAACCATGATTTAAACTCATCCTTCTTCTAGGCCTTTGCAATTACATGAAATGAGCTTGCTTTGAAATAAGATCTATCTGAAAGTGATAAGAAAAGAAAAGAAAATGTAGCATTTCTAAGAGCAGTTTTTTCAATATGCAGTCTGAAATCCACATTGACTGAGAGGTGGTTGATTTGGAGCTTGAAGATATGGAAAAGCCAAATTCTCTAACTGAAGTTAACATCAGCACTAGCAGCTGTAGGGAGATTGAAGATAAAGTATCATGTAAGATTGGGGCTTGTATAAAATACCCTTTGAAATAATTTCTTTTAAATCTTCTTTGCTTGAAAAAGGTAACAATCAGTCTCATTGTGGAGATTAATTTGGAATTCAATTTGGAAATGAGAAGAAAACAAGCCATCTATCCCACGATTTAAAATTGTCTTTAGGTGGACTTCTGCTCTGACCATCCTGAAATAATGGACACTAGTCTAGCCTTCCTGACATAAACATCTATATAAAACTGGAAAAACAATAAGAAGCTTGAGTTTCACGCATTTTACAGTAGGCAGTGGAGGACTACGATTCCTAAGAAAAGGGTGATAGACATGATCACGCGGGATTTCACCCTGGAGGTACATTTTGGACCACAGTGCAGGGGAGTACATTTTGGTGGTCTCACTGAACTGAGAAGTTAGAAATATGAATTTGTAGGTGCTGAAGGAGCTCATATTGGTGTGGGTAGAGTCCCAGAAGAGTCAGGTACACAGAGAAAGAGGTCCAAAAATTGTCATGGCAGTAGCATTAATCCTTTGGATGAACACTAAGGTCACATATACAAACAAAATTTTTGTAAAGCATGGTGGAGAAGAACTAGTGGAATTATTAGGTAAACAGAAATTCCAGTGCTACCACAGTACTGGAAAATGTAGGAGGTCTGACCAGCCAGCAAGGAGAGACCTTGACATTTGGTTCAGACCTCTGAAAAGATATGTATTATGAATAGAGTTACTCAAGCCCTTGAGTGTGGGTCACACTAAAACCTCCTCAAAAAGTTAAAAAACAAATTGATCTGATGGTAAATTAACTCTCCTCAAAAACAAAACTCAAAACTTAAAAAAAGAAAACAGCAAAACTCCACACTCATCAATGTATCATTCACAGTGTCTGGAATGCAGTAAAAATTGTTATACCTGTGTAAAATGTTACTCAAGAAATATGATCCAAAAAAAAAAAAAAAAAAAAAAAAGAAATATGATCCAAGCCAAGAAAAATAAATAAATAAAATAGGATAGCAGAAATGGACTTTAAAGCACTTATTTAAAATATTTTAATGATACAAGGGAAAATAGACATAATAAATGAACAGATGGGTAATTTCAGAGAGCAATAAAAACTGTAAAAAAGAATTAAAATTCTAGAACTGAAAAAAAGCTTGTAAAAATGAACTAAGCCTCAGTGATTTGTAAAAAAGAAAAATCAATTAGTCCAACATGTATGCATTTGAAATCCGAGAAACAGAGGAGAAATTGGGGAAGGAAAATTTTGAAGAAATAATGACTGAGGAATATTTCAAATTTTATGATAAATATTAACCCTTCAAGCTAAGAAGCTCAAAGAATACTGAACAGAATAAACATAAAGATACCCACACCTAGGCACCTTGTAGTCAAATTGTTGAAAACAAGATATTAAAAGAAAATCTTAAAAAAAAGACATGTAATTAACTACAATCAAGAAAAAGAAAGACACCAATCAATAGAACACTGATAAGTAATTACATTGGTTTATTATAAAAGCAATGCAAGGTACAAGACAATGGGAAGGCCATCTTTAAAGTGCCAAGATAAAAAGTAAATTTGTCAAACTAGACAACGTCTTCAAAAAGGAAGGCAAAGTGTGAGAAATGGTAACTATGCAGGTAAATATGTTTATTGTATTTATTGTTTTTTATTATTTTTTTAATTTTTAAAAGGTAATTTTCTGTCTGAAATAAAAACAAACTACTATGGAATTTATAGCATGTGAAAAAATAAACAACAATATTACCAAAAGTGGGAATGTAAGAGAAAAATGCGATTTTAAAAAATATTTCTTTTGCCTGAGTTTCTTGGGTATCTTTTTAATTTTCTTACAATTTGGCAAATTTTATACATTATCTCTTCAAATGCTTTCTTCTGTCCTTCCCCTTTACTATCCTTTTGTTCCTCCAATTATACATCTATTATACAAGTTGATACTTACCCACATGTTGTTAATATTCTGTTCATTTTTTCCAGTATTTTAATTTTTCCTCTGTGTTTTAAATTTTGGATCATTTCTTTTAATATACCTTCATATTCACTGATTTCCTTTTTTTCAAGTCTCTGATTTGTAAATCATGCCCCGTGTATTTTCTCTTTAGTTATTATATTTTTCATCTTTAAAAGGTCTATTTGGGGCTCTTAAATCTTCAGTTTTTCTTTTCATCATGTTCATATTTTCATCTGTCATCTTGAATATGTTAAATTTATTTTTAATAGATGTTTTAATAACTGTTTCTGTTAATTTTACCTTATGTGAAATTCCTGGGACTGTTTAAATTGTTTGACTTTCCCTATGATTTTGAATCATATTTTCCCACTCCTTTACATGCCTAGTGATTTTTATCACATACTAGATAATATGAACTATACATTATTGGATGTTGAGATATTCCTTTAAATACTGTTGAATTTGTTTTAGATTGTAGTTAATTACATGGAATTACTTTGATCCTTTTGAGTCTTGGTTTTAAGATTGTTGGGGGCAAGTCCATAGGAGGCTTTGTTCTAAGGTTAATTTGGGCTCACTTTTAATGCCATTACATTTTGAGGACTCTACCCAATGTCCCCTGTATTAGGAAGTCTTTCCACTTTGGCTGATGTAAACAGAGCTGTGTGAGCCCAAAGGATTATTCTGCTTATTTCTCTTTGTTTGTTCTTTTCCTGGTACAATGTAGTTTCCTAACACTTTGGCATAGATTAGTGCTCAGCCCAATCTAATTAGTGCTCAGTTCTAATCTAATTAGAACTCAAGAATTCTTCTCTGCCCCAATCTGGAGCTCCTTTTTACTTCTACATCTCTTTTAGGATAATAAGGCAAGAAAAAATAACAAGAGGCATAAAGTTTGGGAATGAAGATGTAAAACTCTCTTTATTAAAAATGACGTGATTATCAATTTAGAAAATCCTAAGGGTTCTAGAAAAAAGGTACTAAAACCAATAAATGAGTTCAGCACATTTGTAGAATACAAGTTCTACAAATGAAAACTGTATTTCTATATGCTAGCTACAAACAGTTAAATTAAACAGTTAAATTAAAATTAAATAAATAATACAATTTATAGTAGCACGAGGAATATGAAACATTCAGAGGTGAATTTGACAAAATATGTACAAATCTGATTGCTATAAACTATAAAATAGGTCTGAGAGAAATTTAAAATGCCTGAGAAATAGAAAAGTACATTATGTTCATAATTCTGAAAATTCAATATTGTTATTATGGCAGTTCTTTCCAAATTGATCTATACATTCATTGCAATAGTAATTAAAATCCCAGCAGATTTTTTTTTTGTGGAAATTAAAAAAAATTCTAAAATGTATATGGAGATGCAAAGGAAGTTTAATGATCGAAATAATTTTGAAAAAGAACAATATGAAGCACTTACACTACCTGATTTCAAGAGTTTATTTAAAGCTTCATTAATTACGACAGTGTTTTAGTTTCACCGTTTAATTGATGGAACAAACTAGTACCGTTTACCAGATTTTCCTAAATTGTTATAAATAGAGGTGACTTTTGTTTAATGTTTTGTCAATACATGTACCACTTTAAAACTCAAAATTTGATGATGTAATAAATAAACTGTGAGCAATTTTGGCATCTAAGTACCACTTTATGCTGCTGCTAAATGTAGTCAGGCAACTTTACGTCAAGACAAGTTATGTATCATATCATATAAAATCATTATATTGTAATTTATTTTAGATTTGAAATTTGAAAAAAATGATTTTTACTTCTATCATTATTCTTTGTATGTCAATGTGCTTTTGTTGAGATAAATGATTTATTTTTCTTGTTTTGAGTTGAAAATATCTATCCTGTTATAACAAGATGTAAAGGAGGTGGTATTTATTTTTGTGAAGTCCTTTCTTGGCAAAATCAAAACTTGGCAACTCTATGTAAGTGCACAGTTTCTTTTATTTAGAAATTTCACACAAAAAGTTCTTCTGAAATTTGAAATCTTTGAAACCAATCATCTAGTGAAACCACAGTTCTATTCCTTATAATATGGCTAGTTGGTGCATCATCTCTTACTGAACCAGTCTTAGTCTAATGCCACAGGACTTGTAACTGGCATCCTGTAACTTGTGTATACCTTTGGATGAATATCTTTGGAGATTAACTCTTTATATTTTAAGAGTCCTTATGGGACCTCATGGAGAGACTATGAAGGAACTTAGAAGATATGAGAGACTCCAGTTCTTATAACTTTGGGATCATAAAATTTGTGCTACCCAGAATTATTACAAATTTAAACTGCTAACTGATTTATTTTTGTTTTAAATGTGCAACATAACAATTTACTCCTAACTATATTATGTATGTACAATTTAAAATGAATGTGAACTTGGATGACTGTAACATTCATCATCCAAAACTCTTATGGGTTCATGGCATGCTATTTGAAATTATGCTAGACAGTGGCATAAACTGATATGGTTTTGGACAAACCAAGCCCTATGGTCACAATAATTATAAATATATAGTTATAAATATCTTATAGAATGTGTATAAATACATATATTCCAAAAATATGTATGTATATAGATAGATTTACATATTCTAAGATGACAACATGTATATATATATACTTTCTATATATACCTATATACGTACATAAATACTATACAGACTATATATATAGATACGTACATAATATGCAGTGTATTCTTATGATTAATATGTGTGTGTGGGTGTGTGTGTGGTGTGTGTGTGTAGTCATCTTAGAAATGTGGGCTTTTTTTTCTCTTATGGTGAAATGTTGTGAGTTGTGATATCTATTGTGAACAATTGAGTAAGAACCATTTTTCTTATACTCCTTCCCTTCATCACACAGCCTTTCAACGCTGAAGTCTTAATGCCCTTCTTAATATTACAGCAGACTTCATGGACTAGGCTTGGGTGGCCAGGGATTTGGTTTAATTGAATCTTTTTTCACAGAGTTTTTACTTCTCTGATATCACCATTTGATCTGAAGTTCAAGGGCTATAAATAATTTGACTTCTATCCCCCATGTTTAAAAATAGTAGAAAAAAAAATTGAACTGGCTTATGCCAAAAAAAGAGAAAAAGATCCTGAGAATCTTGTAGAATCCAAGCACAACTATCTATCAGGATTCTGGGAGGCTCTGCTCTGTTCCTATCCCCTGCCTCTGAATCTCACTGAATATCAGCTTTATTCTCCCTAAATTTGATTTCTCTGATTTTTTTGTTTATACAGATACTCTGCATTTGTCAAGTTTCTCCCCCAGGTATGAGTCCAGCCAAGACTGGCATTTTGTTCTCAGTTGCAATTCCAAAATTTATAAGAGAAAGAATAGGTTTGGCTAAATTTAGGTCCAGTTTGCTCCACTGGCTCAATAAGTGATAAGCACAATCACATATGAAGACACATCTATCAGAAAAAGGGGTCACTGTGAGCTGGACAGGCACCCTAAAGGAATTTTCAACTGCAGCCCAAACAGAGAAACACTAAGCTATATTCCTATAACTTAAATACAAGCTTTCAAAATATAGCAGGGTGTGGCTATACTATACATGATGGTAATTCTTTTATTTAGAGTTTAATATATGCCACTCTAATTTTTTTTGTAGCATAAATTTTTTTAAGTAAACAGTAAAATTAGTCATACATATTAGGTTCAATGACAAAAGGAGCACCGAAATCAAATAGTATTTCACTGAACAATCCTTTAGGACTAAGAATACCAATCGCTGTGCATGAAAAAGAAATTCAGGACCTTGAAAATTGCATTCCTATGGCAAAAATGAATAGAGAGAAATCCACTAGACAAGAATGTGAAAGAATCAAAAGACCTGAGAAATGTGTCACTCCTAACATCAGTCACCTGCGTTTTTTAAGATTTAAATTCTGATGCCCAACTGACAGAGATTCTATGATTACACTTGATACAAATGCCATTTATATTTCCTGGTTACTGAAAAAAAATTCTTTGGGGAATGTGTCTGAATAAATGTTTCGGGGATGGTATGATTTTCAAATAAATTAGCATGGGATTCTTATTTCAAAATGGAGCACTAATAATAACCTAGTTGATATGAATGTTTTTACATTTACGTGGATCCTGTTTGCAAGTGACCCCTGGGAGCAAAGCCCATATGCCTAAGAAATAGAAGTTAGACACTACCGTGAGCATATAGATTGACTACTGAGTGTTTACATTGAATTGTCCAGTGAAGAAAGTAGAGAGTTAAGAAATTTGATCACTAAGCCTATGAATTTGGGATTCATAGGTACAAATTGAAAAAAAAGGCTGGGGCTGCTACTGAAAGCTTTGTATCAGGGAAGCACTGAATTTCTCTTATTCCATGTGGCACTAATATATTTCAGAATTTTCTATAGAAACGTCCCTCTCAGATGAATGAACATACTTCAAATAAAAGTACCGAGACATTAAAAAAGGAGGCTAAAAGGTGAAAGGAAAGGGTCTCAGAAATGGCCTATGAAGTGGGGGATCATAGACCAACCAACTGCTATATGGAATTGGGCACATTATCATGCTATTCAGTATAAGTTAATTTACATGATCACATTAGCCTGAAAAAACCATGTGGTGTTCATCAGACTATAAAGCTCCGTGACCTACTAAAGACAAAATGGACAATGGTGTAGTATTTTTTTTTTTTTTGGTAGAAGACATAGCATATGTAGTTTTTTAACAACTTAAACCAATGTCTATTTTTGAAAACACTTTAATTTTGAGAACATCACAAACTTAAAGATAAATTGGAAGTACAGTGCAAATTACTTTTTTCTTCTGAACCATCTGAGAGTAAGTTGCCAACTGGATGCTCTAATCACTCCTGACTACTATAAACAAGAAGTCCTCCTACATAACCACAATACAGACAAAAATCAGGTAATCAGAACTGATACATTACTACCATCTAATCCCCAGACTCCATTCAAGTTTTGCTGATTGTCCCAATAGTGTTTTTATAGCAAAGTGACCCAGTCCAGAATTTTGTGCTGCATGAAATTGTCATGTCATCTTAGTATTCATTCTGGAAGAGTTCCTCAGTCTTTCCTTGATTTTATAACCTTGATACTTTGGGGCTTGACTGGTGTTTCCTCATGATTAGATATAGAATATGCAACTTTTGTAGGAATATCACGGAAGAGATGCCACATTCTCATGCATCCTACCAGGTTGTGCCTACTTTCAATCAATAAATATCTGGTAGAAAACAATCTCTGGTAGAGACTATGAAAATATCCCCTTTTTCATCAAACTTTCAATTAATTTATTTAATTATATTTATATGGATTTATGGTTTTCTATTTTATTCAATAGGTTATAATGTATTGCTATTATTATTTATAATTAATTCTCATTATCTGTGGTAGTTCTGTGTTCCATAATGTCACCATGAACACTGAATTGTGAATATTTAAGCATTACTCCTAGGGGAAATACAAGGTTATGTCCCTTTGATCCTCTGATTACAACATTTTAATCAACTGATCAATCAATAATCTTGGTATTTTTGTTTTTGTTTAAAGGGACTTAATTTAATATATTTTGTAGATTCATTAACATTGAACTCACACCCAACATTACTATAACTCATGCCTGATCAAAACTTATCTAACACAACATTGTCTTCTTAAGGGATTTCACATCCTCTTGTACCTAGGAATACTATATAGCATGCCAGCACTGTACTTGCGGGTCTTTTTAAACAGTAAATTAAACAACAAAAAGCACAAAATTTGAAAAACATGGCACTGAATAGACTGTGAAAAGGATACTTTTTTACAGTGTGAGAGCTGAAACAAGAAGATGGTGTGCCATCATGTTTGACCTCAGCTGGGAACGTGTATGTCAGACAACTCAAAATTTTTTGTGTTTCTTTGTATTTCTGTGAATGACTGTGAAAGTGTCATGAGTATTGATTTTGGGGTTACAAATAAATTTTAGTGAGTAGGCAGATTTACAGATATGAGATCTGTGGATAATGAAGATTGACTATATTTTGATACCCAAAAAGGAACATTTAACAGTGGGAAGCTCATTGAAGCTGGCTTCAAAGTTCTTTTGACATGGCCTCATCATCCTTTGAGCTCTTTTTTGCTTTCTGGCACAAGATGTTACAGGTGCATGTTATCTAATACAGCCTTGAAATTTGCCATTTATTCAAGGATGATCATGCCTTTTAGTGGAAAATGGTATTAGGAAACCAAGATCTAAGAGCTGGATTTGCTAATTGCTTGTGCTTATTGCTATTCTCAGTCCTTCTCATAGGACGGTTCTAGGGAAGATAGATAGGTAGATAGTGTTTAAGTATAGTGTAAGTAATAGGGTTGTACCAAGGAGATCAAGTCTAGGAACATTGAAGTTATATATAGTGATGGTGAGAGTTAGGGTGGAGAGAAAGTATGAGGGCCAGATGCCATACCCTTAATAAATATAAGGAACTAATTAAGAACTTAATTAGTATTGAAGAGTGATAAGTTAATAAACCCTGATTTCATGAACCCCAAAGAAGGAGGGTAGATTGGCTAGAATTTGGTTCAGTATGAGAGTCAGAAAGCTGAAATTACAAGATTTTGATTATTGTTATTACAAGAATAAACAAGATTGAGTTTATTTTACTTTTAGGTAAAATTTTAGAGGTAGTAGTAATAGATTGCCCTACTTTCTAGGGAAAATAGAGCAATCCATTATGTCAGACTTCACAGATCTTATTGCTCCTCCAAATGTAGCCTCTCCTCCCAAGTTCACTTCATGGTCTAAGATATGGGTTCAGCTCCACTTTCTAGCTACCAAAAAGGAGGAAAGTGAAGGGGCATACTCCTCCCATTAAGAAAAATTTCTCTAAGTTTTACATACACTTCTATTTACATTTCATAAGCCGGGATTGATTCACATTGAAATTTAGGTATTGCAGGTGGCCATGTGCCAAAATAAAACATCAAGATATCTATTTCTGTAGAAGGAAAAACAGATTCTGAGAGATAATTGGCAGCTTCTGTCACAAAGAGGGGTTCATGTAAGATGAAGGAAAATGAATAGCTTAAAAACATGATAGGAAGCTAGGAGCATGTGGAATAACTTCTCCTGGCCCCATGTAAGGCAGAATGAATATTAGTCCCCCATAAAGAATTATCCTTCCTTCATTTCTTTTGTATTACACTTTGCTTCTTTTGTTTTAGTTTTTTTGCATCTATAATTTGCTGTCTTCATTAATGTTTTTGCTTGCCTCTGTATGTCTGTATTTATCCATCTCTTTCATTGAAAATGAGCTTGTAGGCAGAAAATGTAACCTTAGTGGTTGCTTTTTTTTTAGGAAAACATTATTAGAGTAGCAGTTCAGAAGCCAGATCCTTAAGAGAAACTGGTCTACGTTCAAATCCTGGTTCTGTCTCTTCTCAGCTATATTACTTGGGCAAGTTACTTAATCGTTCTAAAGAGTAGCTTCCTTATCTGTGATGATGCATGAAAAGATCTTAATATGTTGCCTAGAAGATAATGTCCTGAATTAATATTAGCTATTATTTTTGGTATCCATTACCAAAGTATACACAGTATATACCTTTCTAACGTTTATTTGATTGAATGGAATGCTTCACTGTTGTTTTCAGAAGAAACAGAGCCTGAAAAAGTGAAAACTCTGTTGCCATTTGACTAGAAATTTTATTAAAACATTAACCTCACAGCTCAGGAACCCAGACTCACTATCAACAGATTTCACATCATCTTTACTGCTAAGCTGCAGACCTCCAAGTGCTTGATTATTATTAAATTCTCTTTTCCAGGTAAGTTATTTCACACTATGATGAAGCAGTGGGCAGACGTGTAATGCATAATTTCAATGAATTTAAGATGAGAAAAGGGACCACACCATGTTCATATTATGGACCAGTGGTCAGACACTTATTTACATGCCTGTCCCAAAGCACATGGTCATCTTCTAATCTGGTAGATCTTCCACCCCAAGTTATGCAGTAAACATAATCAATGTGCATGGAATTCACAGGGATAACTGCATTCATCAGCAGTTGAGGTGAGATGGAACATGGCAGCAGTTTTTCTGTTTCCTTTAGGAAAGTTTGAATTTCGTACAGCAGTCTAGAGCAAATGAGAATGACTCAGGTCCCTCATTCATAGCAGGAAGGGTCAGATCACAAATAGCTTGTCTTTACTCATTTCCTTTAACATTAGGGACTTTTTTTTTTTTGCTGACTACTTGCCTGTTTGGCTCAGACAGAAAACCAGACACATCTGAGGGGATTTACAAGGAAATCTGTAAATGTCAAATGCAAAAGCAAGAGTAAACACTCCAAGGAGGCAAGTGGTAACAAAAATTCCAAAAGTAAGAGCTGTAAATCAGATAAAGAAACTAACATAAGGAAGATAGACCCCCAAAATATTAAGTGTAAATAAGTTATAATCTTAGTTCCAGGGAAACTGGTATTCCAAGGAAGGACTTGAAATGCTTGCGCAAAAAATAGCAGTTGAATGAATTAATTAAATTTGTGGAATCTAGATTACATGTTACTGAAACCATCTCTTTCTCTCTCCCTCTTTTTTTGTCAAAATAAACTACCTTACTTCATTATGTGTCTTTAATTTTAAATGCAAGATTATTAAGAATTTATCACAGATTTTCAAATTACAAATCTATTTTTGAGACTAAATTACACTTAATCTCAGTTATTTTTCCTCATTTGAGTTAAATTCCATGGTTGTTGAGAGGATTAAATGGGATGATTTATATGAGGCACATTGCATGGTACTTGGCACATGGTAGATCCACAGAAAATGTTTGGTTATTAGTTCATGTAGGTTTTACCCATGGAATTATTAATGTGTGACTTCAGTTAAGGTGGAAGGAAAAGTTTTTTTTAGAGTGAATGAAATGGCTTGTCTAAGGCCAACGTGTTAAATAAAAAAGATCTATATAGTTTCTATGATCATCTGGTAACCAGGAAGTCTGCACTCCAAATATATCTAGCCTTCCTATCATATTGAAGTATTTACATAGCCTGGAAATCTGCCGTGTCTATTAAACCACTTACCTTGCAAATAGCCAGCCTCCTGAGATAATCCTGCAAAACTGATATGTTGAATGGTGCATATGATTCCAATTTTAGTAATTATAGAGCTTTTAATAGAGAACTGAAAATACTGCTATTAAAATTAAAAATGCTAATATTACATTAATCAGGGTTTCAAACAGAAGTAGAACATAAAGTGAGACAAGAGACTGTACTTATGAGAGAGGCAACTAAAATCCTCTACACCCCTGGCACCCAAAATTAACTTCTCTGTAGTTTGAGTTATTTCTACAGCTCCCAGGGACTCTTAACACTGATTGTCCTGAGTAGAGTTCAGTATCTGAAATATAACTTTTCAGTGGCCTTTCCTGTAAAGAAACAAAAAACACAACATAGTCTTGTAAAAATAAAGGGCAGTTTGCAGTAAAGCAGGGAACCCAGGGCTCTGTTTCAAGCATTCTATTGTCTTTTTTTCTCCTTAGTAAAGTCACTTTAGAGATCTTTCACATTCTGCATCATAGGGAAAGAGCCCTTTTCCTCAGAATCCTCATAAAAAGCATATAAAGACAGTTAAGATGGATCTAGCAAGGTACTTAGAACTCTTTGGAAAACACCTGTGAAATGCATTCATGTCAGTATTTTATGTAATAAAACTTTGAAATATCACAAGAGCTTCAAAATATTTCTAACAAAATCAGTCATAAATTGTTACATTATGCAAAAGTGGGACTTGAATACCTGAGAATAATTTTTCAGGTCATGTGAATATCCATAGTCTTACTGCTTCTGATTAGAATAACTATACCAAACCTATGATAAGGGCATAAGTTTGAGACTCAGACTTGGATTCCAAGCTTACCTTCTTAGCTCCAAGTTTCACACAAATTACTCAATCTCAGTGAGTCATTGTTCCTCATTTGTCAAATGGTGCAACTCTACTTATATCCCATGATTTGGGGGAAATTTAAATGAATGATTTATGTAAGGCACATTGTAAGGTACCTGGTACACAGTAGATGCACTGCAAATATTTGGTTATTAGAATTTAAATTCTTCACTGACCTGTCAATATTCCAAATATCTAATGGAAACAGAGAAATGAAAAATACAGGGTGCTTATAATTTGCTCTTCTGTAAGGTAAATATTAAAAGTTCCAATACCCAATTATTTTATTTTTAAATTCTTTTAATTTTTAACCTTTTAACAATTATATACATATTTAATATAAATGTACATTTACATTAAATATAAATCTATCTATCATCTTTCATCTTAAACTTGGATGCTCTTAGCCATTCTAGTGATTAAACAAATTTTCACATTTCAACCATCAGCACCTACTGCTGATAATGCCTTCTAACAATTTTGTTTCAGGAAAATAGCATTTATTTTACTACTACTAACTTGTGACCCTATCTTTAACAGTTAATACCTCAAAATCATGTTTATAATCATTAGGGATCAAAACTCCAGCTAAGTCATTTGAATTCATTTTTCAAATTGCTTCCTTCCCAGGCTTTCCAAAAGATATTAGTAAATGCTAAGTATCTCCCTTTGCTAGCCAAACATTCTAACTACAGAACTCTGGAAACATATTCGTTAACATTCCAGATAGTACATTCTCTTCCCAGTCAAAATGATAAAATCATAGATTCCTTTTTATCTAATTTGCACTGGAAAACTATTAATTTTGTTCCAGTGAAAATATAAAGCATAAACTAATATTTATTGAGCTACTATGAGCTTACTACTGAAAAATTTACATGTATTATCTCATTAAGCTTCAGATTCACTACCGTTTTCACACTTTTTCAGATAATGATACTTAAAGATGTGGTGAAGTTGGCTCAACATCACACATCTATGCTATTGTGGACCTTGCAGTTGAAACTGAGGGTTCTAACCACAGTGTCTCTGCTTTTAAATACTTTCCAAAAAAGCAAGAACTCTATACTGATTCCAGTGAGGTCTCTCTAAGAATGTCTTCTTTGACCACATATTCTTAACATTAATGTTTCTTCAGAATTACTATCTCAGCTGGATTCCTCTCACCCATTCACCCTTACCTCCCACACTCAATTTCAGTTTTTTTTTATTACCTCAAATTTGCATAGTTTCTTCTCCTTTAGGTAGAAACCATGGTGGGTCTCAGTAACAATAATCAGTGTCTTATATGAGAAATGGTATAAAGAACTATTGATTTTTGTTGTGGAGCAAAGTAAAATAACTCAGTGATATAGAACATCTGACCTTTAATATTTTTAAAGGGCTATTGTGTGAAAAACAGATAGCAGAACTAGAACCTATGGGAGAAAAATACAGGAATGAAGATTTTGGTTTAAACAAGGAATAATTTTTTAAAAAGAAATGTATTAGTATTATCTAAATCAGAAATGAGCAGTCTTGGGAAGCAATGAGCTCTCTGTGGATCAATTCATATTCTGGAAAGGAATAAGGTAATGATGTTACAGAAAGATGATCCAGCAACAGATGGGACTACAAAAGATGCCAAAGATGAGCCTGTAGTTATATAGCTATGTCAGTTTCCTCCTGAATGTTAAGGATTGGTGGAAGATTAGAGCAGAAGAGGTCATAGGACATCCAAATTCCCAGGTGAGAGGGCATTGCACAGTGAAAAAATAAAAAGAACAGAATAGAGATTATGAAACGAAACTTTGGTGACTTGACAAATATACTTGACAGTAGACCATTTCCCTTTTCCAGCTCATACATCGACAGAATCTGGAATTACTTTTGTCATATCCTGCTACCCTTGAGCAATTTCCCATAGAGGCACCATAACTGAGACTGTGATAGAGGCAACCCTTTTTTGCTCTACTTACAAAGCTTTTCCTTAGTGGGTTTTTCCTTGGTATGGAAAAGAAGAACTTTGCTTCATAACGAGTTATCTAAAATCCATTCTTTAAAGGCTTTATCAGCAGATAGTTGGCTACAAATTTTTCTCTTCTAAAATCACTTAATAATAAAAGGCCACAAAATTTATCTCTTGAGACATTTCTCAGGTTTTCTTGTCACTAAACTTATTTTACTCCTGAGCAGCGGTATTTTAAATTTGAAGATATTCATTGTGCTATTCTATGAAAATTTTTTCATCAGTTACATCATTAAACTTAAATCAAAGCTAAGAATAGATTTTATGTTGACATGTAGTGATATTGACATGCTGAAAAGTTTATAGATTTAGCAACCAGAGGACCAAGAAGTTTCTGATAAAAATCTGAAACTGGGAACAAGTGTTTTGTGAATATAACTTAGTCTTGTACAGTATTTCCAATAAGCTGTCATTACAAAAACCCAGAGGCCTAATTACAGTCTAAATTTTACAATCTAAAATTGCTAATATCATTCTATTTTCAATATTTTTTTCTTAGTAGTTTCAGATTGGACTGCTGGCTCCAAATGCATGCACTGACCTAATAATTTAAAGCCAGTGGAAATAATGATCATATAAAAGGCTTAATTTCAGGCATAAGTTAATAGAGAATAAGAAGTGCAAAGAGAGGCACCAGGTGGTTCATAGGACCTTCAGGAAGAACAAATGAGATTTTATTAGGCTTACAGATATAATTTGTGTGTGTGTGTGTGTGTCAGGGGATAACAGGAGTGTTGATTTGAGTGGCTTATTAAACAGCCATGTTTAGCTCAGCAATATTTCTCATCACTCGGCTTTTTCATCTGCCAAGAAATGGGTACCATTTGCGCTTATGAACTGTGTGTAATTATAGTGATTCAGGTTTCAGCATATAATGAATCTTCTATCACAGTCTGCTGTCTTGGTCTTTTATTTTTTGTTCCTGTAAGTGAAGTGGGACTGAAGAGAATTCTACTTTGACCCTGGCTTAAGAGTAGAATATGTATGTCTATAAAAATATTTAGAGTGTATATTTAAAAAATTTTTACTTACATTTCCCTAGGTTTTATATTTTGGTGATAAGAAAGTAAGTTGTCTGTATCATTCAAGATGGTATTTTTATATTGTATTTTTGTACTGATGGGTGAAGCAAAATAGAAACAAATCTGTATTTAACTTTAAGCAGCCGGGACTCTCTTAGGAAATGGAAAATAGGTTATGTTTTGTCTTATCATGTGCATTCCTTTTAGGTTTCTCCCTCTACTGTTACCCTCAGCAACTTAGACTACAGTTCCATCTCTATATTTACTTCCAGTTACACCATAATTGATACTGTTGGATGGAACCCTAGATCTCAATGTGTTCAATCCACTAATTTTTACAGCTGAGATCACTGAGTTTCTGATTTAAGAAACCAAGCAAAACTGGAACTAGTGCTCCTGACCCAGCCCTGTGATATGGTTGTTACAACTTTACCAGTCATCTTGTCCCCTTTTCCATTCTCCACTCTGATCCCTTTCTTTCTTTCCTTTTTTTTAACAAGAGAAAAAGGAACAAGTTTATTAACATGTATTCCTCATATATACATGGGAGATACCCAGGGAAAAATGAGTCATTCTCTGTGATCCCTCTCTTCCTTAAAGCTATTCCAATCTCTGCCAATATAGTAAACATTTTAGGAGTTAGTGGTATTTTGCCTCCGAGGGTCATTTAAATCAAAAAGAAACTCTACTTAAGGCATCTTAATTCAAAGGAATGAATCTCTGCTAATGGATTAGTGAATTTTCAGAAACCATCATAGACATAGACCAAAGGGTGAAACTTTTCTGTATGGGGATTTTTGGAGGGAGATTCTTACCCCAAATCCTGATATTTTTTGCCTTTATCTGCTTTTTTATTAATTACCCACCTGGGGAAGTGGAGTGACTTACTCTGCTAGATGAATTTGGAGAGAATGAATTAGGCATGTTCAGATTAGTTCCATTCTTTTTGTTTTGGGATACAACTGCCTGAAGGAAGAAAGATTTTACCTGACAAATGGATATAGATGTCCTGGTCCAGTATTACATGTAACTGGAAGGGGAATTCTGCCTAATTCCTAGATTATACCCAGTGGTTCTCACACTAAACTTTGTCCTCCAAATTAATTTTTTTCATAGTAAAATTGATGTTTTCAGTTTTATTTGCTGCTGTTTGTCAATTTGATAGGTGAAGAATGCTACCTCATTATGGTTTCTAGTTAGATTTTTTGTAACTCTCAAATATAAATATTTAATCAAATATATTGCCTGTTTGTTTCCTTATGAGAATTGCTTTGTTATCCCCTTTTCCAATTTTTCTCTTCAGGGTCTCTTTTAAAAGTACTTTGAAAGAAGTTTTGTTGATGATAGGAAAGTATTCTCATTGGGGGAGGGACAAGGAGTAGTTCTACTTGATGTTAGCATGTATCTGTATGAACATTTTCTCTCATTGTAAAATATTGAACACAATTGTGTTCAATAAGGGGAGGGGGAAGAAGGACAAATAGACATTACTAAGAAAGAGATTGCTCCTTAACAATGTCTCAGTTAACTGGACAGAAACAACAGAATTTGATGTGAGGTGGCTAGAATACTGAAGGTGTTAACCCAGAGGTGCTATAGAGCAAACATTTCTAACATTGATCTGATATACCCACCCTCACCATGGAAGCCCTTTAAAAAAAATCTTATGGAAATCCCATATATAACATATATAAATGAGTGGTCATGCTTTTGGAGTATGAGCTGATAGATCCTTGTTCCCCTGACTTCCTTATATTTCCCCTTTCTGCCTTCTTCATGTAGCCAATAATGCAACCAAGAAGAACTTTAGGATTGCTGAGAACTGAGAAAGAACCCACTGTAGTAGAAGGACATATTTGCTTGTGAATTAGCTCCTGAAGGGTCAGTTATGTAATCACTTTGCCCCCCAAACAGTGTTTCTGTGGACATCCTTTCCTTGGGCCTGACCATAATTCATTAGATTAGACTCTTTTCGGAGTCCCCAGTTCTAAGCTTGATGCTACTGGTGACTCCCATTTCATTATATTTTGAAAATTGTCAATATAGAAACTTTTCTCATGAATACCATGAAGGTTCATAGGAAGAAAGATCTTTTCTTTATAAAAATATTACTGGTATTCTATAAAATTTTAATGCAAAGTTTGGGAGGGTAATTTTCTGGCTAAGACTTATTCAGCTACACTGAGTCAAGTTCATACATCTTTTTCCTCTAAATTACAATTATTCTACCCCAACCCCCAAAGCCTAAAAGACAAAACTTTGAAGAAGCTATATAGCCTTATTGAAATATGAAGCATTCACATGTACTTCTAGCTTTTCTTAAAGATACAGAAAAAGTCACGGGCTCTGATTGCTAGCTTCAGAATCTTTGACATTTCATAATGAAAATTTATATGTATAAAGATTCCAGCTATTTGGAGACTTACATTTTAGAAGAATTTTTACTTTTTTTAGGCTCTGTAACTGTTTTTAGTCAAGAGAAAGAAAAAAATGTTTAACTGAAAACATTTAGTGACAATGTTGTGATAGGAGCCAAAATGTCTCCAGTTGACCTTATTCATAGGAAAAGAACTTTGTTGTAAGACACTTGGAGCTCTGTTTGCAAAAGTGGCTTGCTAGTGGATATTTTTGTTCTCTTTCTGTTACACTAATGGGTAAAGGCATTCTGATAAGTTACTGTAGCCATATAGGGTTCATGCCAGAACGGATGCCAGAGCTCTACTCTTTCTTAAGGTATAGCAGATACGGACACCATTACAACATATTTTACAGGAAAACTACCTTGCCTCTGGAATATACTGTATCCCCTATTCTCTGCATTTTGGCTCACTACAACAATTTCTCCTAGAAACGTCTCAGTTTCAGTAAAGCCTACAATGGAAACTTCTTTGGGGTCTTTCTCTCTTATATCTACTCCTCTGCTTCTTTTCCTTCCTTTCTGGTAATCCGTTTTCTTCATTCTTTCTGTCCGTAGAAAACATGCTTTAAAGATGGTCAGATCTGAGCTCAAATTTTATCTTGGTCACCAATAAAAATGTGGTCAGGAAAAATTATTTGGTTTCTAAAGCCTCTCTGCTTCCTCATATGGAAAATGGAGATAGTATACACTCAATCAGCTCAGTTCTCTGTAGTATATGGGGCAGTTATCGATAGGGAAAAGCTTGGAATTTCCAGCTTAGTTCTTAATATTTTGAAGAACTATATAATTACTTCCTATAATTACAAGTACCTAAGCAGCATATAGAGCAAAAATTATAATTAGATTGGCCCATTACATCTTTGCAACTACCAACAGAAGAGATTTTTATGTATATAAATGCAACCCTGAACTTCCAGATAGGTAGCTAAGCTTTGGTCCCATCACTAAACTCCAAAACTTGGTAAATGACAGATCCTGAAAACTTGATAAATGCTCCATTTCAAAGTGCCCGTTTTCACTGGCACTTTGAAATGGAGCAGGATCTCATTTTTTTTTAATTTTTATTTTTTAAAAAATTATTTACATATTTATTTAATTGAAGTACATTGACTTACAATGTTATATTAGTTTCAGGTGTACAAAATAGTGATTTGATATTTTAATACATTACAAAATGATCACCAAGGTAAGTCTAGTTACCATCTGTCACCTTTGTAAGCTATTACAATATTACTGACTATGCTTCCTTCTTGAATTAAAAAGTTCAGGGCTCTTCTAACTATATGAATTCCAGGTTCATCTCTTACAAATAACCTACCCTTAGAACTTAAAAGAACATGGGTAGGACTTCCCTGGTGGTGCAGTGGTTGAGAATCCACCTTCCAATGCAGGGGACACGGGTTAGATCCCTGGTCCGTGAAGATCCCACATGCTGCGGAGCCACTAAGCCCATGAGCCGCAACTACTAAGCCTGTGCTCTAGAGCCCGCGAGCCACAACTACTGAGCCTGTGCGCCTGGAACCTATGCTCTGCAACAAGAGAAGCCACCGCATTGAGAAGCCTGAGCATTGCAGCGAAGAGTAGCCCCCGCTCGCCGCAACTAGAGAAAGCCCGCACACAGCAATGAAGACCCAACACAACCAAAAATAAATAAAAATATATACATATAAAAAAAAAAAAAGAGCATGGGTAGAATTCACCATTTCATACTGATCAACCTAGGAAAAAACAAAGTGTTTCCTGGATGGGTTCCTAACTCTATGACATTTCTGTTAAATCGGTAATTCTCAAATTTATGTGTAAGTGAAAAGCATACAGAAATTTTAAAGTGCAGATTTCTGAATCCCACCCTTGGAGAATCTGATTTTGTAGCTCTGG
This sequence comes from Eubalaena glacialis, assembly GCF_028564815.1. Lineage (NCBI taxonomy): Eukaryota > Metazoa > Chordata > Mammalia > Artiodactyla > Balaenidae > Eubalaena > Eubalaena glacialis. The sequence goes on from NC_083724.1 coordinate 72,648,650, forward strand.
AGAACAGCTTAGGACTGCATTTTTACAATGCATTTTAGCAATCCTAATATAAGTAGTCCTTGGACTTTACTGAAAAACTTTGCCCTACACCCTACCTTATAAATAAGTTATACAAGTGCTTCTTGGGGGCTGCTAACCAGTAGAGTCTAGTGAGATAGTTGCAATTTCTTGTGCTGAGAGAAAGAAATCTAATTAAGAAATGTAAATTCTTCTTCCTGCTGAGAGAATATGAGGCAATAAAAATGTGAATTTCTTTATGTTGGATGGAAGCTTCTGGGAGCCCATAAAGGGTGAGCAATCCTTGCCGAGCAGCTGGACTGTCATCATCTTCTCTGGCTTTTATGGGAGAAGATGAGGCACTTTTGGCACTTTCCTGAAAACAATCTCTTCAAAAGAGTTTCTGTACAGGCTGCGAGGCTTTCTATTTTAATGCTTGATATCCATAATTAACTATTTAGAATGAAGGGTAGTGTTAAAATATGTAATGAGTGCAATTTTTTCTTAGGATAATTATCTGATTTCTAATTGCACCCTCCTCTCTACAATACATTTGTGCAGAGAAGCTGGTGGTTGGGGGTGAGGAAAAGGTTGTTCAGTAACATTGGAGGGAACTACTTGGTGCTTTAAAGAAGAGAGACCAGTTCTAACCACTACTAATGCTCCAACACAGTTGTTTGACCCTGAGTCAGGTCATGGTACAGGGCTGAAGCCCATGAGCTACTGCTGAAAATGGCAGAAAGGAAAAAGAAAAAGAAAAAAGTAACTTGTACACTGTTGGTTGGAATGTAACTTGGTGCAGCCACTATGGAAAACAGTATGGAGGTTTCTCAAAAAACTAAAAATAGAACTACCGTATGATCCAGCAATTCCACTCCTGGGTATATGTCTAGAAAAAATGAAAATTCTACTTCGAAAAGATACACGCACCCCAATGTTCTCAGCAGCACTATTTACAGTAGCCAAGATATGGAAGCAACCCAAGTATCCATCAACAGATGATGTATTATTGGAGGGAGGGATAAATTAGGAGGTTGGGATTAACATATACACAATACTGTATATAAAATAGATAACCAACAAGGACCTACTGTATAGCACAGGGAACTATACTCAATATTTTGCAATAACCTATAAGGGAAGAGAATCTGAAGATTCTCATATATATATATATGTCTAACTGAATCACTGCTATACACCTGAAACTAACATGATACTTTAAATCAACTATGCTTCAATTAAAAATAAAACAGATGAATGGATTAAGAAGATGTGATACACACACACACACACACACACACACCATAGAATATATTAGCCATTAAAAAAGAATGAAATTCTGCCATTTGCAGCAACGTGGAAGTACCCAGAGAATATTATGCTTAGTGAAAGAAGTCAAACAAAGATAAACACTGTATGATATCACTTATATATAGAATCTAAAAAATAATACAAATGAATGTATATGCAAAACAGAAACAGACTCACAAATATAGAAAACAAACTTGTGGTTACCGAAGGGGAGAGAGAAAGGGGAGGGACAAATTAGGGGTAATGGGATTAACAGATCAAACTACTATATATAAAATTGATAAGCAACAATTATATATTCTATAGCCCAGGGAATTATAACAATTATCTTGTAATAACCTACGATGGAGTATAAGCTGCAAAAATACTGAATCATTGTGCTGTACAACTAAAGCTAATATAATATTGTAACTCAGCTATACGTCAATTAAAAAAAGTAAGTAGGACTTTGGTATGAGAGATTCTATTGCCTTGATATGCCCATGAAAGCAGAGTCAGGTTAGGGAGATGTTTTTATTTGAAGTGGTCCTTTCATTTGGTTTTCTGAGAGGATTCTATGTGATCCTGGCTGAATCCTCCCTACCACTTCAAATACTGTCTTCTTTCCCATTTTGCTGTTACATTTATTTTTTACTTAATTAATTAATTTATTTATCTTATTTTTGGCTGCATCAGGTCTTAGTCGTGGCATGCGGGATCTTCTGTTGCGGTGTGCGGGCTCCTCGCTGGCCAGGCGGGCTTCTCTCTAGTTGTGGCATGCAGGCTCCAGAGCACGTGGGTTCTGTAGTGCGGCACGCGGTCTCTCTAGTTGTGGCCCACGTGCTCAGTAGTTACGGCATGCCGGCTTAGTTGCCCTATGGCATGTGGGATCTTAGTTCCCCGACCAGGGATCATCCTGCGTCCCCTGCATTGGAAGGTGGATTTTTAACCACTGGACCACCAGGGAAGTCCCTAGTGAAATTGTTCAGGTAACCTTTTCAAGAAAATTCCTGGTTATGTTTCCTTCCTTGATGCCTCAGCTTTTGTAAATTCAGTTTCTAACTCAAAGATTCTAAATCCATATAAATTGCATCCTGTATAAGTAAATATATATTGTTCAAGACAGATCCCAAAGCAGCATCCTCTATACCCCTTCTCTCTGTTTTTCATTATGTTCCTGATTATTGACTTAAAGAATGCTATGTGGGGAAAACTAATGTGCTTTAGGATTAACAGCAATTCCCTTTGTACACCAAGCCTGTTAAAAATGCATTTCCAGGAGCCCAGTATGAGCTATACCAGAAAGTCTGAGCTTTTGCTTCCTGTGTGGAGAGAATTCTAGGTTCCTATCTTCAAGGATTGCTTTATTGGACACAGAAGAAACAACTAAAGTAGAGATTCCCAGAGCGATTGTAAATTAATCATTGAATTTAGAATACCATTTTCCAATGATTTTCAATCATTGAACAGACTTAGTAAGTACACATACAACTCAATTATTGGTTTATCTTAACCATTTAAAGATATTCATAGGTTTAAAATTTAATGTTTTCTTTCATTTATAGTGAATTTATTGTTGGCAGAAAATGCATTGAGAGTCCAGCCTTGGAGAATTAAGTCTTCTGTTCCCTACATAATGGATCTAACACACATGGTTAGCTATTTAGGATTCACTAGTGCTGCTCTGCCAGTCTACATTAGACATTACTTGGTAGTGCCACAAGAAGTGAGTATAGGGACTTCCCTGGTGGCGCAGTGGTTAAGAATCTGCCTGCCAATGCAGGAGACACAGGTTCGAGCCCTGGTCCAGGAAGATACCACATGCCGCAGAGCAACTAAGCCCATGTGCCACAACTACTGAGCCTGTGCTCTAGAGCCCACGGGCCACAACTACTGAAGCCCATTCGCCTAGAGCCCGTGCTCTGCAACAAGGGAAGCCACTGTAATGAGAAGTCCGCGCACCACAACGAAGAGTAGCCCCTGCTCCCCGCAACTATAGAAAGCCCCACGCAGTAATGAAGACCCAACGCAGCCAAAAATAAATAAATGAAAAAAAAAAAAAAAAAAAAAGAAGTGAGTATATATTAAACTTTGCAAAGCATTTCAAACCATCTTGTGTCAGGACCTTGTTTAGGGAAGGAAAGCTAAGAATTTGGCTAAAACTCCTTACTACAGTATAAGGATTGAATACCTTAGGATGTTGCTTCAACCATAATATCTGACCTCTTTTGTCCTTTAGGTTAAGGCCCATTTTCTAGCTTAATGACTCTATATACCCTTCTGTATGGGCTCTAGTCTGTGACACATTGCTGATTTCTGTAAGCATCCATAAGCGTGTTCTCACTGCTATGCTGTTTCCTGTGGAGGAAACTTACAATGTAAAAGTAAGAAAATCCCACCCTTTCTGAGGTCCAGAGTGGTGCTGTTGCTTGCCTAAGGCCACATCCTTAGTTTGTGAAAGGGCAGAGACTTAAATTCAGATCTTAGGAAAAATAAGTAAGGTAAAGTTCAGCCAAAGTTTGTAATATGTGACTTACACTTAAAGCTTCCATTGATTTCTTCTGGAAAGGAAGAAGGGAGTGTTTATGGAGCACATGGATTCTGAGTCAGGCAAACTTGGATTCAAATTCTTTCCTCCACTTAATAGCTAACAGATTTGGGGGAAACCACTAAACCTCCCCAAGCCACATTATTATCATTTATAAAAGGGGAATAATAATATTAAACTTTATAAGGATTTGCAATGCTATTTATAAAGAGGTTGGCAAAGTGCTTACCCAATGTGAGATTTAGTGAAGGCTCATCTATAAAACGTAATCTGATTAATGCACAGAAATCTCTTGCATTCCTGTATACTAATGATGAAAAATCTGAAAGTGAAATTAAGAAAACACTCCCGTTTACCATTGCAACAAAAAGAATAAAATATCTAGGAATAAACCTACCTAAGGAGACAAAAGACCTGTATGCAGAAAATTATAGGACACTGATGAAAGAAATTAAAGATGATACAAATAGATGGAGAGATATACCATGTTCTTGGATTGGAAGAATAAACATTGTGAAAATGACTCTGCTACCCAAAGCAATCTACAGATTCAATGCAATCCCTATCAAACTACCACTGGCGTTTTTCACAGAACTAGAACAAAAAATTTCACAATTTGTATGGAAACACAAAAGACCCCGAATAGCCAAAGCAATCTTGAGAACGAAAAATGGAGCTGGAGGAATCAGGCTCCCTGACTTCAGACTATATTACAAAGCTACAGTAATCAAGACAGTTTGGTACTGGCACCAAAACAGAAATATAGATCAATGGAACAGGATAGAAAGCCCAGAGATAAGCCCACGCACATATGGTCACCTTATCTTTGATAAAGGAGGCAAGCATATACAGTGGAGAAAAGACAGCCTCTTCAATAAGTGGTGCTGGGAAAATTGGACAGGTACATGTAAAAGTATGAAATTAGAACACTCCCTAACACCATACACAAAAATAAACTCAAAATGGATTAAAGACCTAAGTGTAAGGCCAGACACTATCAAACTCTTAGAGGAAAACATAGGCAGAACACTGTATGACATAAGTCCCAGCAAGATCCTTTTTGACCCAGGTCCTAGAGAAATGGAAATAAAAACACAAATAAACAAATGGGACCTAATGAAACTTCAAAGCTTTTGCACAGCAAAGGAAACCATAAACAAGACCAAAAGACAACCCTCAGAATGGGAGAAAATATTTGCAAATGAAGCAACGGACAAAGGATTAATCTCCAAGATTTACAAGCAGCTCATGCAGCTCAATAACAAAAAAAAAACAACCCAATCCAAAAATGGGCAGAAGACCTAAATAGACATTTCTCCAAAGAAGAGATACAGATTGCCAACAGACACATGAAAGAATGCTCAACATCATTAATCATTAGAGAAATGCAAATCAAAACTACAATGAGGTATCATCTCACACCGGTCAGAATGGCCATCATCAAAAAATCTAGAAACAATAAATGCTGGAGAGGGTGTGGAGAAAAGGGAACACTCTTGCACTGTTGGTGGGAATGTAAATTGATACAGCCACTATGGAGAACAGTATGGAGGTTCCTTAAAAAACTAAAAATAGAACTACCATATGACCCAGCAATCCCACTACTGGGCATATACCCTGAGAAAACCATAATTCAGAAAGAGTCATGTACCAAAATATTCATTGCAGCTCTGTTTACAATAGCCAGGACATGGAAGCAACCTAGGTGTCCATCATCGGATGAATGGATAAAGAAGATGTGGCACATATATACAATGGAATATTACTCAGCCATAAAAAGAAATGAAATGGAGGTGTTTGTAATGAGGTGGATGGAGTTAGAGTCTGTCATACAGAGTGAAGTAAGTCAGAAAGAGAAAAACAAATACAGTATGCTAACACATATATATGGAATCTAAGGGAAAAAAAAAAAAAAGAGGTCATGAAGAACCTAGTGGCAAGATGGGAGTAAAGACACAGACCTACTAGAGAATGGACTTGAGGATATGGGGAGGGGGAGGGGTGAGATGTGACAGGGTGAGAGAGTGTCATGGACATATATACACTACCAAATGTAAAATAGATAACTAGTGGGAAGCAGCCGCATAGCACAGGGAGATCAGCTCGGTGCTTTGTGACCACCTGGAGGGGTGGGATGGGGAGGGTGGGAGGGAGGGAGATGCAAGAGGGAAGAGATATGGCAACGTGTGTGTGTGTAGCTGATTCACTTTGTTGTAGAGCAGAAGCTGGCACACCATTGTAGAGCAATTATACTTCAATAAAGATGTTTAAAAAAAAAAAAAAACAAAAAAAAAAACAAAAAAAACGTAATCTGTCTCCACCATACTATGCATCTTTCCCATTGACAAAATCACTATGTCTGCCATTGCATATTTCCCCATCCACTCTAATGATAGTAGCAGGACGCTTTCTATTATAAGACATCAAAATTCCCAACTTGGGGGATTACTTTGGCCAATATAGTTAGAAAGGTAAAGAAACATGCCATTATATATTTGTAAAGTAGGATATAAAATGAGATAATTGAAAGTCTGCTTGTTTATCTTTAGGGGACGATGGTGATTCTTTTTTCTTCCCAAGTAATGGATTGTTATATATTTAATTGCTGTTTTGAGAAAGGTGTTCCTCCAACTGGGCATTAGGGAAATAGGACAGATTTTAATTAAACCATTTAGCACATACTGAATAACCCCACCAGGAGGCATGATAAAGGTATGCTTAATTGGTCTAGAAAGATGGTAGCAATGTGAGAATTTCAAATACAAAGTTAACTACAGAGAGAATTCTACATCTATCTCCTAATCAACAGCAAGGGAAATTATTGAAAATTTTAAAGAATAAGTTGACTTTCTTCCAATTTGTCCCCCCAGAAACTTTCTCCAGGGTGTGCCTGTATGTTCTATTTTGTGGATCGGTCTACATAAGGAAGAGGCTGCTTTATTCCTAAGGCTATCTGACAGCATGTTTTCCTCCAATACTTTGTATAGTGTGTCTGATAGAGTTTTTCATTCTCATTCCTTTCATTCTTCTCTCTATCCAGTCTCCTAATTAACACTTTTCTAAATGTCAGTGGCAGCACATGGGCACATGAAAACTGGGTGACAAGTCTGGGTTGTGTGTCTGCCATGCATCTATTTGTCATCATCAGGCATTGTAATAGGTTGGAAGACCAGGTGGACTGTTAAGAGAACGGGGAAGCTTTAGGACCAATTGCAGGGCAAACAGCTAGACAGACAGCAAAATAGCTAGTGGAAGTCAACTAAGTTTTGAGGTATGAAAACCAGAAGGCCACAGAGATAAAGTAAAAGAGCAGTAGAATTGAGAGAGGTAAACAAAAACCAGTTCAGCTCCATTTAACCAACATACAGAGATTGCCCATTAAATGCCGAGGTTTGTGATAGATTATAATACCTTTGGGTAAACTTTGGAAGGCAAAGGTAAAATATACCTACGCTTGTTCTTCTGAGAGATATTATTGACTACCAGAGGAGACATGTACATGAACAGATTATATTGAAAAAGAATGGAAAGTCCTGTGATAGAGGTTTGTATAAGGTATTAGGAAGGCACATGAGATGACCACCTATTCCACTGTTCTTTGATTTTTACTTTTATGATTATTGTTATTTTGGGGATAACAGAAACTTTACAACATCATTCTTTTATCTGAGGCTTTTTTAGCAAGAGTGTTCTCAATATGGGCATTTCTATGTCAAAAAAAAAAACTTCAAAAAAACTTGCCATTTTTAGTTCTATTTTCCATACATTTTAGTTTTTATTTTATAGCTTCCCTCTTTTTATTTTTATCTTCATTTTCCTTTCTTTTGTATTTTCAATATAATCTTTTCCCAATTCACATATTTATTATTAAATTGTATTATCCTCTTTTACCTGCTTTTATAGTCATGATTTCCATCAGTTTTAAAATAAGATTTCTTGTTCTTGCTTATATTGTTAATATCTTCACTCATCTCCTAACGGATGACATTTATTTTAAATTATTGATCCATCCATTCCAATGTTCATATGGTTTATTCAGTTTGTGTTTTTCTTTTATGGTCCTTGCAATCCTTATGTACCTAATTATCTTCCCTGGGTGTTCATTTTATCCTGATGTTATAGCTACTCTGTCTGGTAGTATATACTTTGTGAGCCTAAGGTTAGGCTCTCCTCTGTGTATGCTCAGGCAAATTTGGAGAGAGTTGGGGCTCAGTGCCTGAGCAGGGAGTCCAGGAGTCCAAAGTTTCTCTTTGCTTACCTTCTACCAGGCAACTCTGAGATTTATCTTTAACATCTTAGGAAGAAGCAGCATTGAGAGAAGGTTATGTGTCTGGTTTGTTATCCACAATCTTGGAGTTTAGAGGGAGAGGGGATAGAGAAGAGAGGACTGAGTGGGGCTTGTCTCTTCACACAAATAAGACATTTAAACTGCACTGGTATTGTCCAGGTAATAGTTCAGTGGCCTGACCTGAACCAACAGTCGGTGAACTTGGAAGCAAATTCTTACTCAGACTTCCAAATGAGACCATGCAACAGCTGATACCTTATTTGCACCTTGTAAGACCCTAAACAGAGGACCTAATAAAGTCATGTCAGGACTCCTGATCCACAGAAACTGTGAGATAATAAATGTATGTTGTTTTTTAAGTCTCTGAGTTTGTGGTAGTTTGTTACACAGAAATAGATATAACTGATGCAGTCAGTATTCCTCCCAGAGGGGATGGCATGTAAAGGAAGAAGAGATATGAAAAAGTATGGCTGTCTTGTAAATGTTTAAGTAACTTGATATAGCTAAACCACAGGAGACATCTATATTCATCAGTGATACTGGTCTGTAATTTTCTTTTTTGTGATGTCTTTGTCTGGTTTTGATATTAGGGTGATGCTGACCTCATAGAGTGAGTTCAGAAGCATTCCTTCCTCTGTGATTTTTTGAAATAGTTTGAGAAGGATAGGTGTTAACTCTTCTCTACATGTTTGGTAGAATTCACCTGTGAAGCCACCTGGTCCTAGACTTTTGTTTCTTGGGAGCTTGTTTGTTTGTTTGTTTGTTTTAATTGCTGATTCCGTTTCATTACTGGTAATTGTTATATTCACATTTTCTATTTATTCCTGATTCAGTCTTGGGAGATTATGCCTTTCTAGGAAAGATTGTCCATTTCTTTTAGGTTGTCCATATTATTGGTATATAATTGTAATAATCTCTTATGATCTTATGTATTTCTGTGGTGTTGGTTGTAACTTGTCTTTCACTTCTGATTTTATTTATTTGGGCCCACTCTCTTTTTCTTTTCTAGATGAGTCTGGCTAAAGGCTTATCAACGTCATCTTTTTAAAGAACCAGCTCATAGTTTCTCTTATCTTTTTTTAATTGCTTTTTTAATTCTCTATGTCATTTATTTCTGCTCTGATCTTCATTATTTCTTTCCTTCTATGAACTTTGGGTTTTTTGTCTTCTTTTTCTTGTTTCTTTAGACATTATATTAGATTATTCCTTTGAGATTTTTCTTGTTTCATGAGGTAGGATTGCACTGCTAGTTTTAAACTTCCTTCTTAGAATGCTTTTGCTGTGTCCCATTGATTTTGGATTGTTACGTTTCCATTTTCATTTGTCTACAGGTATTTTTTATTTCCTCTTGTATTTCTTCAGTGACCCACTGGTTGCTTAGTAGCATATTGTTTAGCCTCCATGTGTTTGTGGTTTTTGCAGTTTTTTCTGAAGTTGATTTCCAGTCTCATACCATTGTGGTCCTGAAAGATGCTTGATGTGATTTCAATCTTAAATTTACTGAGATTCGTTTGGTGGCCTAGCAGCATGTGGTCTATCCTGGAGAATGTTCCATGTGCATTTGAAAAGAATGTGTATTCTGCTGTTTGGGGATGAAATGTTTTATGTATATCTGTTAATTCCGTCTGGTCTAATGTATCATTTAAGGCCAATGTTTACCTACTGATTTTCTGTCTAGATGATGCCCATTGATGTAAGTGGGGTGTTAATGTCCCTACTGCTATTGTGTTACTGTCAATTTCTCCCTTTATGTTTGTTAATATTGTCTTTATGTAATAGGTGCTCCTGTGTTTGGTGTATATTTATTTACAATTGTTATATCTTCTTGTTGGATTGATTCTTTTATCATTATGTAATGTCCTTATTTTCTTGTTGCAGTCTTGTTTTAAAATCAATTTTGTCTAGTATAAGTATTGCTACTACAGCTTTTTTTGGTTTCAGTTTGCATGGGATACCTTTTTTTATCCCTTCACTTTCAATCTATGAGTCTTTAGAGCTGAAGTGAGTTTCTTGTAGGCAGCATATATATGGGTCTTGTTTTTTGCTCATTCAGCCACTCTGTGTCTTTTGATTGGAACACTTAGTCCATTTACATTTGAAGTAATTATTGATAGATATATATTTATTGCCATTTTGTTAATTGTTTTCTGGTTGTTTTTGTAGTTATTTTTTGTTCCATTCTTCTTCTTTTGCTCTCTTCACTTGTGATTTGATGACTATCTTTAATGTTATGTTTGTATTCCTTTCTATTTTTTTGTGTGTATCTGTCATAGGCTTTTGGTTTATGGTTACCATGAGGTTCGTTTATGACAACTAAAACATATATGATTATTTTAAGTGTGTTTATATGATATCATACATTTATGATTATTTTAAGTTGATGATTTCTTAAGTTCAAATGCTTTCTTACAACCCCACATTTTTACTCTCTTCTCCCACACGTTTAATGTTTTTGATGTCATATTTTACATCTTATTTTGTGTATCCCTTAATTACTTTTTGTGAATATACATGATTTACTACTTTTGTCTTTTAACCTTCCTTTATAAGGGGTTGATCCACTACCTTTATTATATGTTTGCCTTTGCCATGAGATTTTTTCCTTTCATAATTTTTATATTTCTAGTTGTGCCTTTTCTTTTCTTTTTAGAGAAGTCCCTTTAACATTTTTTGTAAAGCTGGTCTGGTGGTGGAGAACCCTTAGTTTTTCTTGTCTGTAGAACTCTTTATCTCTCCTTCAAATCTGAATGATTACCTTGCCAGGTTGAGTGTTCTTGGTTGTAGGTTTTTTTCCTTTCATCACTTTGAGTATATCATGCCACTCCCTCCTGGCCTACAGAGTTTCTGCTGAAATATCAGCTGGCATTCTTATGGGATTTTCCTTGTACCTACCTAGGTGTTTTCTCTTGCTGTTTTAAAGATTTTCTCTTTAATTTTTGCTGTTTTGGTTATAATCTGTTTTGTTGTGTACCTCTTTGGGTTCATCTTGCTTGGGACTCTCTGTGATTCCTGGGCCTGGATGTCAGTTTCTTTTCCCATTAGGGAAGTTTTCAGCTATTTTTTTTCAAATAAGTTCTCTGTCCCTTTCTCTCTCTCTTTTCCTTCTGGGATCCCTGTAAGGCAAATGTTAGTATGCTTGAAGTTGTCCCAAAAGTCTCAAACTATTCTCATTTTAAAAATTGATTTTCATTTTTCTGTTCATCTTGGGTAATTTCTACTACTTTTTCTTCCAGTTTGCTGATCTGTTTCTCTGTATCATCTAATCTACTGTTGATTCCCTCTAGTATATTTTTTATTCCAGTTTTGTATCCTTCAGCCCTGTTTGGTTCTTCTTTATGTTTTATAATCTTTTGTTGAAATTCTGACTATATTCATTCATTCTTCTCTCAAGTTTGGTGAGCATTTGTATGATCATTATCTTGAAATCTGTATCAAATAGCTTGCTTATATTTACTTCATTTAGTTCTTTTTGTGAAGTTTTGTCTTGTTCCTTTGTTTGGAACATATCCCTCTGTCTCCTCATTTTGCCTAATTGTCTATATTAATTTATATGTCTTAGGTCAGTTGATTTTGTCTCTCCATCTTGGAGAAGTGGCCTTAAGTAGGAGACGTCCTATGGGACCCAGTAGCATGCTCCCCTATGGTTACTAGGCCGATAGAGTGACCCCTGTGTGAGCTGCATGAGCCCTTCTGCTACGGTGGGGCTGAACAGTGTAGGTGCCCTGGCAGGCATGGCTGGTTGGCCCTGGCCTGGTTGGCTGTGAGGAACTGCCTCTTGTGGTGGCTGCGGGCCCACTGGAGGGTGAGATAGGCTTCCCTTGCAGTTTGCTGTGTGGCCTGGGGAGTACGGGGCTGCTGCGGGCCCACTGGTGGATGGGTAAGCCCCTAGTGCTAATAGGCTAAAGGGAGGACTTTAAAATGACACTTTGCATTTGCCAGCACTAGTGTCCTTTGGATAGTGTGAGCTCCCCAAAATGTCTGTTGCTAGTGTCTTTGTCCCCAGAGAGAGTCCCAGTTTCCTCCTGCCTCTCTAGAAAGCTCTGCAGTATCAGCAAGTGGGTTTGACCCAGCCTTCCTTAAAACTACAGCCACTGTGCTGGGACTCAGAGTATGTGAGATTTTGTGCCTGCCCTTTAAGAATGAAGCCTCTGATTCCCATAGCTCACTGATTCTCCCAAATGTAAGCCCTGCTAGTTTTCAAAGCCAGACGTTTTGGGGGCTTGTCTTCCTGGTTCAGGACCCCTGCGCTGGAGAGCTTGATGTGGAGCTCAGACCTCTCATTCCTTGGGGAGGACCTCTATAATTGTGTTATTCCTCCTATTTGTGGGTTGCCTACTCAGGAGTGTGGGTTTTGACTATACTGCATCTCCACCCCTCCTATCAGTTTTGTTGTGGTTCCTTCTTTACATCTTAGGTGTGGAAAATCTTTTCTGCTAGTCTTCAGGTCATTCGCAAAGATAGTTTCTCTGTAAGTAGTTGTAATTTTGGTGTGCTGGTGGAAGGAGGTGAGCTCAGAGTCTTCCAGTTCTACCACCTTGGCCACACCTCAGTGCTATGCTTTTTAAAAAACTGATAAGAGAGGGCAAACATTTTGTTTGGCTAATAAAATGAGAGTTAAAATTCAAGGAAGAGAAATCAGCATGCCAAACCTAATTGAAGAGAACTTTTTTTTTCCCATTTTCATGTGGAAAGGTAATATTTAAACATTTTCAGGGTCAATTGCTCATTTTTGCTTGAATAAGAGACAGCAAAATTAGAAAACTATGAGTCAGAAAACCAAAGGAGGAAGGCATAACTTTGCTGTGAGTACTGTAAATACTGTAGTAAAATGGAAACTAGAACAGAGGTATAGAAAGACTGAAGGAACCACAGTGATAAAATAAATTATTAATAGAAAATACTTTATGCTCAACTCATTAATAGTATTCAGATCTGTGACCTACTTAGACAGAAATAGGTTCTCTCTCTTAGTGTTCAGAACCTCTTGAATGGACTAGGGCAAGTATATCTAGGGGTAGATTTCCTTCAGTAAATCATTTAAGTTGCATCTTGTGCCTGCAATTAAAAGATAAGTGAGGAATACATTCATAATTTATGCTGCTTAGGAATCCTTATTGAAGCTTGTTTTCCTACCGCTAAGGTTATATGCCTTCACCATCTGTGGTTCTCAAATTCGAGAAGCCATGTTAATTCTGACAAAGTGGCTGGATTGGCAGATCAGTCTGAGAGCGAGCCTGGAGAATTACCTACTTTGGAAAGGTAATTTAAAACTAAATCCACCTTTAAAAGTGAGTGTCCCCTTTGGTTTATAAGTTTCAATAGAGGGCAGACCTACATATTGTAAGCATTCCCTTTGGTTTGCCAACAGCAGGAAAGACTAAGGCCAAAACCCAAGAGGATATGACTTAGACAAGAATGAGCATATGGCTCTCAAAGTTTTAATCATGAAGAAAGGAAAATATAGTTGCAGCTAGTGGATAAACAGTTCTGTTTTATAAAAATCTCTGATCAGTTTAAACTTGGTTATAAATCTGGTTAAAAAACATCAGCAACTCAAAGGAGCAAATCAGTTTGCATGCTAAACAAAACAAAACCACCCAAGGAGAAGTGAGACTAATAGGAAAATAAAAGCAATGGAACAATTTGGTGCAGTAATCTCCTATAAAGTAGGATATTTGATTATGAAATATTTTATCAGGCTCTGTGTTAGTGTTAAGAGGCAGGAGTTCGTTCAGGTATCAAGGCTAAAAGTGGTCTTACATGGTCATTGCTGATAATATTAAAAGTTCTCAAGTTTTAAGGAAATAATTTGTCATGCAATCTTGGGGCATCAAATGATTCACATTATATTGGAATTTTCATGCTAAAATTGACAATTCCTAGGTGATTTTTTCCAACTTTCAACAGAAGATTGCAAGTCTCTTATTTTTAAATAAGGGTGAAGTGCAAATTGTCCTTATAAGAAGATGTAAAATGTTTCCAGTTTTCATAATATTGTCATTCTGTTGCCTGATTATACATGTTACTTAGTAATCTTTGGCTGATCTGTTATCCACTTGTAAAAAGTTAAAAGTTCAATAATAGAATATGCAGTATTCCTGAATGTGCTAATCAAAAAAACTTAAGAAAATTTGATATACATTCGTTTAACAAAACTTTAAGCAAGTTTAGACAGTCATTAAGCAAATACGTAAATAACACCTACTCTGGACTAGGTAGGCATTGTTAATATGTGAAGCTGTAAACTTGAACTTTCTTAAATATTTACTGTCATGTCTCTGGTCATGCCTTAATTTCATAGCTTGCACCCTTCCTTCCTCCCTTCCTTCCGTCTACCTTTTCCCTTCCTTTCTTCCTTCCTTCCTTCCTTCCTTATCCAATATATTTTAAGTTTCTTTTATATGGCCAGGCATGGATGAATGAAATGTGGGCTTGGTCATCTCAAAACTCACAGAAGTGGGAGCTGATATGTAAACACCAGTGTATGATAACAAAAATCTGAAAGTTTGACTCACAAAGTAAAATATTAACCACAGACTAAAAAGCAAGAGGTTATATAAGTTATACTCTTCTTTATTAAATACTGTGCTAAGTGTTCTAGGTTGAAATATGCCAAAATGAGTAAGGCAACCCTACCCACAAGGAATACATAAGCAGTAGAAGGGAGATGGTATGAATACAGATGTTAAAATAGGGGTATGTACATAAAAAATTTTTCAAGGGTGTTGAACAAATGGCCATATATGTATTGTCTCAAAACAACATGCATTTATTATTTTACAGTCTGTAATTCAGAAGTTTGGCATGGGTCTCCCTAAGCTAAGATCAAGGCATTGTCAGGGCTCTGTTCCGTTATGGAGGCTATAGAGGATAATCTGTTTCCTTTTCTTATATAACTTCTAGATGCTATCTGCATTCCTTTGCTTGTGGTCCCCCTTTTCCATCTTCAAAGCCATTAACACTGCATCTCTACAGATGCAATGTTCTGTAGTTGTGCCTCCCTCTGACTTTCTTCTTCTTCTTTTTAAAAAATTTTTATTGGAGTATAGTTGATTTACAATGTTGTGTTAGTTTCAGCTGTACAGCAAAGTGAATCAATTATACATTACTTTCTTCTTCGACTTTTAAGGACCCTTGGAATTACACTGGACCCAGCTGGATAATCCAAAGAAATCTCCCTTAATTCCATCTGCAATCAAAATCGCCCTTTGCTATGTAGCCAAAAATATTCACAGGCTCTGGAAGCTAGGATATGAACATCTCTGATATCACAGTGCTATCAAAATGCAATAGAAATTCAGATTGAGATAATGTATATAAAATACTCTGTAAAATATAAGGGGTGATGTTAATATAAGTGTTATAGTAGCAGGTTGCTATCCTTTGGTTTGGCTGTGCAGCCTATGCAGGCATGTGAAGTTAGGTCACATTTCCCTTTTCTTCTCTACTCCTTCTGAGTCTCTAGTTACTATGTTTGACTTGCCTATTTCCAAGAGTTTATTTTGGTACAGAAAGGTGCTACTTTGGTAGTTTAAAGTCAGGCTTATTTTCCTATGTAAGGACAATGGAACCATTTTCCTCTGCTCTAGGCATATTAATCCTGATATATTGATCTATCTACATTCCCTGATTTTTATGAGTCCCAGAATCACTATGGATAGAAACTTAACCCTATTCACAGCTGTGATTCAGACAAATGAAGACATGTCTGATGGGCTATGAGTAAGGATGCATGATTGACATTAAGAATCCAGATTTAAAGGAGGGAAGTGCCTATTCCAGTTTTTTCTCCACTCCACAACTCCCATGAAAAATCACCATAATTGGAAATATTTTTCTCATCTGTTAATTCACCTTGAGCAGGAAATCTGAGAAGGCATAAGAAAAAAAGCTCCTGATTATAACATAAGTTATATTTTAACCTTCCCTGATAGGTTCTAAATTGCCTGAACAATAGAGTGATACTTGGTAAAAAACTGAGTCATAGGGGAGGGGCCATCCAAAACATTTTTGGAATACTATCACCCTTTCTACAGGCTTAAAACTAACTAACTAACTAACTAACTAACTAACTAACTAACTAACTAACTAACTAAGGCCCAAGACACTGCGCATTAGATGGTAAATGAAGAATTTTACAATTATTTAGTTAGGGAGGAGAAGCAAAGGAAATAAAGTAAAGTTACTAGAGCTAGGCTTTCAGAAGTTGAACTTGCAACAACTTGTAGGATGGATTGGGGAAGGCTGGTAGTGCATAGAAAATGATTGAATTGCTTCCAATTCTATGCTACTACAATGCCATGGTTGAATTCTTGTATATATAACTGTGTATAAGTATATGATTGGTGATTCTGTTTATACATATATGTGTGTGTATATATATGTGTATGTCTTCCTCTCACTGAGACTGGAACGAAGATTTGCATATAATAGGCACCCCTTTAAACTTTACTCATCAACTGAACATGCGGCTGATTGCTTGAATTGTTTCAAACCAGGGCAAACTCATAGGACAGCTGTAATAAAACCTTTCAACCACAACAGAATCAGAATAGAACCAACCTTTAGAGATAGAGGAAGATGATCCCATTTGTCTACTGGTTGTAAAGTAGATTAACCTTAGATGAAGTATAATTTTCTGCATCAGTTAGGATGGAAACTTCATGTAGGAGAAAGAACAATGGCTTTGGTGTCAGAAACTGTGAGTTAAATTCCCACCTTTACTCATTACTAGAACAGTGACGGTGAACAAGTTTCTTTATCTCTTTGAACTTTGATTTCCTAAGTAAAGGAGCATGATATTTGGGTGACATCAGTGAAAAAAAGCACTGTACAGGGGATGCACAATCACATTTGAGAAACTCTAGATATTCTTGAACCAGAAAATTAGGATTTGTGATGTTTGAATTATTCCAATTATGTTTGAAAGGATTATGTGCCGAAGACCACTAATTGTGATCATATTCCCTTTCTGTCTGTGGCATCGGAGAACCTGGAGCAAAAGATCCAAGGAGGAGTTTAACAGTAAGCCTCCTGGCTTCTAACCTAATATTTGTTCAGCACCCCTCAATGAGGTTATGTTGTGATTGTTATCAAAGACTGGAACTGTGCTGAACTTTTGCTATTGTTATCAAGCAGGCATCTCTGTTTGAAAAGGATTTCTGGTCTAAGGACCAAACAGGTCTTTGGAGTAGAAGTGTGCAATTAAAGACCTGGCATATTTGAGTAGATTCTACATTCATGGTGGGCATTTGTACCCAACTCCTAAAACCTATTAGGGATCAATTATGCTTAAATCCAATACACTTAGATAAAAAGAGACTATGAAACTGCTCAGCTGTTTCTTCTATATTGTTGAAAATGATCTTGGTAGAATGCAAAGCCTCTTTAACTTGTAAAATATATCATTATACTTTGCTTTGAGTAATGTGCAAGTTAATGTCCCTCCCATCCCAATCATAACAATCCCTCAGCCAACTGTAAAAGATCCTTTAATGATTATTTTCTCCTCTTAATGCCTTTTTTCATCTGTGGTTAGACAAGTGGAGCTGCAGTGCCTTGCCTATGCACTATCATTTGTTTTAGAGATTCTTGGGGAGTTAAAAATACAAGGCATTTGCAAAAAATGTTGAAAGTTAAATGGATATATTAACATAGTACCAATAAATTAAAAGCACAGTGCAATGAAATAGAATTTCAAATTCAAAAGGGCTTATCTCATGAAAAACTTAAGCTTTTTAAAATTTTTACTATATATAAAATTGCACAATTAACAAGGAACTCAGTACACTAATGGTTTTAAAGTATTCATTTTAGTCTTGTAGTTTCCTGTTTATACATCTTTGGGAGAGCTTCAATATACAAACACCACAACAATTCACTTAAAATGGTGTTTTTAAGTTTCCTAAGTGATTTGGACACCCAAGCCTTTTTTTAAAAGGATTTTCTTAGTATGATAATTAGGCAATGGTTCAATTCATTCCAAATGTCTAGTAAAGTTCCTCCTATTAATTATATCTTAATAAAAGCTTCCAAGTGAATCAAAATTTTAATGTTTCAAAGGGTTATAATTTTCCTGGTCTTATAAAGAGAAGCTAAGTTAAAGAGAGCAAGCCTACTGGGAAAGTGAAATTCTGTCCTCAGTCTCCTTTGTGCCTATGGTTATGCTAGAGAAAGAGTGAGAATGACAAGACCTCCAGGCAAATGTTTGTATTAGTGAGCACCTGCTGTGTGGCACACAGCCTTTGATGCTTGCCTTTTCCTTCTATAACCTAACATTACTAGATACTGGCACTATGCTACCCTCACCCTAGCTCAGTAATCAAACCCCTAAGTTCCTTAAGTGCAGGAACTGTTTCTTTTTCTCTCAGTATCTGTAACAGTATATATAACATATCAAGTACTTAGCTGCTTGCCATTTATATAAATGTCTATATGCACATGAGTATTTGTATATCCACATATGTATGTGTGTATTGTGAAATAAAGAATTTGTCTGGTCTTTGTACCAGATTCCTGGGATAGAGCGTCTAAACCCTTGGAATTTCCTGAGTGATAAGAGTATATCTGTTGTTCATGATGGGTCCCTGAGCTGACTACTGCTTTTATACATATGGGATGTTTCATAATGGAATCTTAGATAGCCTATGCTGCTAAGTTTCCAAGTTGATGCAGATGGGGGCAGGCCATGCCAGAAAGACCAACCATGTGACCAGAGGACTGGGGCTTTGAACCACATGCTATCAGCCCAACCTCTGGGAAGAAGATAGGGGCTGAAGTTGAGATCAGTCATGTGGCCAATTATTTAATCACTGGTGCCTGCATAATGAAACTAATAAAATCTCTGGACATTGAGGCTTAGGTGAGCTCCTTTGTTGGTGTTGAGAGGTGGTATCGATGTGTTATGAGGGTGACATGTCTTGATGCCACATGAGAGGACCCTCAGGACTTTCTCAGACCTCTCCATATATTTGTCTTCTTTGACTTGTTCTGATTTGTATCTTTTATAATAAAAGTCTAATTATAAGTATAGCGCTTTACTGAGTTCTGTGAGTCATTCTAGTGAATTATCAAACCTGAGGAAATTGTGGCAACCCCTAAATATGTGGCAAGTTAGTCATAAGTATCAGAGGCCTGAGGACTCCTGAAGTCACAACTGGCATCTGAAATGAGAGCAGTCTTGTTGGGGACTATACTTTTAACCTGTGGAATCTACTCTAATTTTGGATAGTTAGTGCCAGAATTGAATTGTGGTATTACAGCCTGTGTGTGTGTATGAAAATATATAAATATTTCTATCTTAGCATCTCTAATCAATGGTGGCAACAAATATTCTATATTCTTAACTTTTGAAATAAAGATTTAACCCTTTGCCATGAAGTGCTTGTATTGCATTGCCCAGTCCCAGCTCACAGTAAATCCAGAGCTGGCATTATTAACCCTCTCAGGGAACAGTCCTTCTGGGGTTTGGGGAAGCCTTTTAAAAGGTTCTACTACTCTATGCCTAATGCAGGTACAGGACAGAGTGAGACTGCATTCACAGGCAGAGGACTAGGAATAGACTTTGGGGAAGACCAGAATGGCTCAGTCATGATTTTTGTTCTCTTTCCTGTGTCCTCTTCCATTTTGTGACTTAGATTTCTTATTTTTCTTTACATTGTCTCCATATCATTTCCTTTTCAAAAGCATAAACATTATGCACTCATTTCCATTAAAGAGTAAACACCTCACTGATCTTTCAGTGTTATCCTCCCTCTGAGCAGAGTCCTCCCCAGTTCTCTTACCCATATGTCAAGAAGGCCTCACTATCTATTCTGACCCTGTGAAACTGGTTGTCATGACAAGTTGGATTAAAAAGGCCTGTCTCCTCTGAACCTTGTTCTCTTTATAAAAATAGCAAGCAGTTTATTATGTCAGAAACTCCTTTAAATGCTTCACAACTGCTAACTTTTTGTATCTTAAATCATGAGGTAGGTGCTGTTTTTGTCTATGAGGTAGGTAATATTTTTATCCTCATCTTATAGATGATTTTGTGAGACATGACGAGTTAAATTTTTGCTCAAGGCCCCTCAGCTAGTAAGTGGTAGAGCCAAGATTTCAAACAAGGCAGTTTGATTCTGGAGTCTATACTCATAAATACTGATTTATGCTCCCTCACGTAAAATGCTTCTTAATGCATGGGGAACTCTGCTCTTGCTCATCCTAGGATGAGTAGCTCATTAAATATGCAAGAACATTCCTCCTATTTCCATAGTCTTATTTCTCACAGAGTTCCCACATGCACTCTTTCTACCATATTGAATTATTGGCTGTTTCTCAAATGCCTAGTGCTTTCTGCAACATCCCACTTGCTCTTTCCTCTGCTTGGAGAGCCCTTCCCCATTTCTCCACACCACTTATTCCTACTCATTCTTCAACTCAGCTTGTGAACTTTTCCTGATACCCAGTCTGGGGAAGAAGCCATTTCTCTGACTCCCCTCAGTATCTGCATGCTTTTATTATGTCACTTGTCACAGCCTGTGGTGACACAATTTACTTTTGTTTTCTTAGAAGACTAAAATGTATTTGATGGAGGTCTTTTGTGTTATTTATCTACTTCTAGATTTGACCTAGCATAAATTCTATAACATAATATCATTCATTGAAATTTTTAAAAATAAATGAACAAATTAATGAAACTAGGTAATAACATTGCAGTATTTCTGGAACCTAAGTTGATAACCAACAGTTTTCAATTTGTCTTATCCTAAGAATTTTATGGAACATCTCTAGGGATGGTGAGAAATAAAATGTAATCATAATGTATTTACTTGATGTGTACTTACATCATTGCACCTGAAAGTTTATCCTAATCTCAGACAATGGATTGAGGTCACAGTGAAAGAAAAAATAGGTAATAATCTTACTTCTTTATGCACCCCTTCTAAACTTTATCTAACCTTCAGGGAACTTAAAATTTCTTGAGTGACACAATTAAAATTCTCAGATTTTTAATACTTCAAATACACATAGACATAATGTCCCACACACGTATACCTGCATACACTATGGGTATAGAATATCCATAGCATACTATAGGTATAGTATAGGTATCTGTAGTATACATTGTGTGTGTGTGTGTGTTTGTGTGTGTGTGTAATATATATTTCCCTGTATCACCATGTGGAATGTGACAAAGTGTTCTATCTCTTTAAATTACTTTCTTAATATCATAACAAAATTATAATAAATTGTCACTTTTAAAGCTTTATATTTTTTATCCCATCAATTTTATCAGCTGTTTTTCAGAAAGTTCTTTTAATGACTTCATTTTTGATTTGGAAATTTAGTGAAAAACTCAAAAGAAATGGATATATCTGTGATTGCAAAAGAACAATTTCATTTATGAAAATACATTTATCTGTCTGCATATCTTGAGATCTCTCAAGATGTAGGAGTCTATTGCAGAGTGAAAGGCTATCCTGTATGAGATGAGTGAACTATTCTAATAATAAAGAATATCCATGCTAACATTAATTCTGTGTAACTGTAGGGCACTGGTCAGGAAAAGCCAACTTGATGGCTTCTGCCTGTAGAAGCACACCAGCCCGTAGTTTGTGGTAGATCCTATTACTTTTCTTCTGGAAAGTGACTGTAGCAGCTTGCTAAGTTTTCTTTCTTTCTATGAATTCCTAAAGAATGCCTAAAACCAGTAACCCACAGTTCATGGAGATCATATGGCTGACCTCTGTAAGCTACAGCACTCAAGTTATTCTTGCCTTGTCATGGCTAAAAACGCACCTGCTGTCATCCTAAATAAAGGCCAAAGTTTTCTCTAGCACACTTATATCTTTAGTGATTAGTATTCCTCTAGGTACCTATGGCTTATTATTTTATTATACCTGCTTCATTAGGGTTCAATTCAGATTTTATGTAAATGTATGTCAGTAGGGATCTTACTTTACTTCAAGTTTGTATTTGGTTATAGAGCAGTGGTTATATGATGCTACTTCACTAATTTTGTAAATTGCTAGTAACTTTCCTTGTTTATATAGTCCTTACATAATGGGTGGAAATTATCTAACACTGAGAATAAAAAAATAACAAATGCCATCATTTCTTGAAGACTTAGTATATACCAACCCCAGTGCTAAGACCGTTACATATGGTTTTTCATAAAATTTCCATCACAGATTATTTGGTAATGGGAATTATTATCTCCTTTTACACATGAGTTTAATGAGACTTCATAATTTGATAATCTACCTAGGGTCACACAGCTAGTAAGTGGCAAAGCCGTAATTCACAATCAGCGTTTGTTGATTCCAGTAGTCCATATTCATAACTCTTAGGTAAAGCTGCCTTCTTTAGTACAGGTGTGGGAAGGCATCATAGTGTAAAACAGCCAATAACAGAAAATTAATGTTGACTGCACAGTAGAGAAGAAGTTTTTTATTCTTTATTTTTGTGAATTGTATTCAGTTGTTCTTTATTTGCTGAACAATGGTGTAATCTACAGATCCATCCCTATTATTTCAAAGAAAGCACAGGGTGATTTGCAAAGGTAAGGGGACAACCATTTCTGTGAAATATGTAGCTGGCATTTGCAGAGAACACTTTTGAAGAATACACATTTTTTAAAACACTAGTGTTGCCTAGATCTGTGCAGTAGAAACCTAAGAATAACAGTAGCTAATGTTACAGATATTTAATTGATCAAGAGAAAATGTGAACATGAGCAAAATGATGGCAGAGACACTAAAAATTATGTCTAAAAGCTGAGATAATAAGGAAGTGATGATTGGAATACAAACTGGAACCATATGGATCATTGAAGCAGATTCATGAATAATGCAAAACCAAGGTAATGAAAAAGTGATTTAAACAGAATGATGATAGAGATAATTTTGTTATCCTATCTTGGATAGAGATTAAAATTAATACCTGAATTTAACTGTATGTATTTTCAGTTTGTGATTATATATATGTCTACATATATGGGTTATGTGTATGAGTCTACACAGTTTGCTACACAACTGAAATTTGTCCTTCAATTTATACTCCCCCTACCCTTAATGTGCCCAAAATCTACCTGCAGCTTCCTCTGTCAAACAACTGCCAGATTTTTCTCTAGGATGTTTATTATATTGCTAGTGATGAATTGTTGTTCTAATGAACCCTAGCTCACTGGGTATTAACTGTCTGGCAAACTGCTTATGATTCCTTCCAGAATATAGTTTTAACCACTCTCATGAAACTTTCCTTTGACTGTAAAGTCTGAAGGAAATGGTCCCTTTCAGATATTGTTAACCTAGAATGGGAGAATCCAGGTGACAAATACAGTTGAATATCTGATGCTTAGATGCAGCCCTTTACTAAAAAGGGATACATCAAAGACCATTCCTGTCTGGGAATTAGGCTAGATAATTTATGCTACACTATGAATTTGGCTCCATATAGTAATTTTTGGGAACCACCTGAATCCCCAAGCCATTTTTTACTGTATCTAACCTTATAATCATTGTTTAATAAGATTTTCTAGTGGTTTACTTTTTATGTTTCTTCTAGTTTCTCTCTCTCTCTCTCTGTCTTCTCTCCCTCTCTTTCTCTCTCTCTGATGGTTTTGAACCTTAGTGCACGTCCCATTCTGACTTTCATTTACCATTGATTCAGCTGACTATACGATGCTTCATGAGACCAACACTGGTTCTGCTTTTCACACAGTCCTCTATTTGGCCTATTCGCTCTTTCATTCCTTTTTGCTGGAACTCTTACCTTTCCTCCCTTTTCTTCATTGCTAGTAATTTCCCCCAGGACCTATCCTCATCTATCCTAATAGCCAATTTCAACAGAAACCTAGCCCTTTTTATGATTAATCATATTAAATTTTTATTTTTAAGTGAAGGAAATGAAAAATACAGGTAAATAGTAGTTTTATAGAGCACTGATTGATAGTACAAAAGTAATTATAAGGGAAAAAGAATTTTAATGTCATTTTTGTAGTATGTTTGCTTTATTTTAACAAGCTTTAAAAAATAATTGTCAACTAATTTAATAATTTCATATTTTTATTCAATGACATGTAAAAATATACTAAAAATGAAATATGAAGAGTTAAATAATTTTCTGAGACTGTTCTTATATTAATAACCAACATCCTGTCCAAAAACAAGAATAACAGGACTCACATGTAAATTGTAGTCATCTTTTGTATTTACATTGTGCATTAGAGAGACTGAGTTTAAGCAAACACAAAACATGTATTGGTTTTATCACATCCTTCCTTTCCTTTTAGTCCCTACTAGAACTTCTTGATACCCTTCAATCACCTAACCCAATGTCTGAATAACTGACTCGCTACTTTTCCTAAGTCCATTTCTTTAAAATGGTATTTATCTAGTCAGATTTCCATTGATTAACTTTGAATATCTATTGGTCAATTACTGTTTTCTAGAACAGGTCAGTAATTATGCAATATCTGTTTTTTTGCCATTTGGGTTACAAAGAAATCGGTTCCTCAGTTCTCTGAGGAGTCAACAAGATCTGATGGCCAAGTTCTAAAACTTTTTTGAGCGGTATGGTAGAATTGACTATGCAATTTCCATGAAGTTCTTTGATGAGAGCAGAGAAAATTGTCATTAAGGTCTTTGAAAGAGATATATAAAGTAAAAACTTTAGAATAGACAGAAGCCATAAAATCCAAAATTATATTCTTAAAAGATTATTAGTAAATGCTCTATTGTAGTTTCTTTTTCATTTTTAAAAATATTCATCTATGCAATGTTTCTAAACATTAATATATCTCATAAAACTAATAGTCACTGTGAAACAATAGCATGTTATATTTCTTATTAAGTGTACATTTAGCTGGAGAAAGATTAAACCTTCTTTTGTAATTATAGTTTCTTCATAGGTAGTTATTGATGAATGATAATTATCACTTCAATGTTCTACTTGAATTGGCATCATTGCATTGGGTAGCCAGCATTCTAAGTCAACAATCCAAGAAGCCAACTTAATGTTAGCTACAAAACCACCTGATTGAAACGCATGGAGCTCTAAAAGCCATTAACTTTTACATGCAGAGTGAAAAGTTTGCTCCATTGGCATGTAATTTCATTTTTATAGTCAGGAGATAACAATAACATGAAAACATTACTACTAATGAAAATATGCCTTATGAAGAAAGTAGAGTGGAGGAAAATGGAAGATTAATTATTCTGAGATAAGTGGCTTTGTATATGTGATAGAAAGTAAGACCAAAAATGAATCTACCCTAAGCAGTTGGATGACTATAGCACTTTTGAATAATAAATCTGATAGAGTCCTCACTAAAAATGTAAAATGGACAACCGTACAAATTTTTCTCAACAATGCACCTGAAAATTCTGTGTTCTGGCATCCATTGATAGGAAATGGGAGAAAAGAGGACTTGAAAAAGAGAACAGCTGATTTCTTGAACAATGGATGGAACACAAGTTACATGAATCAACATTGACAATGCTGTCTAAATTAATAGTTAGCAAAATATTCCCTGTTTGACGTTGATTGTTGCAATTATCTGCACTAGATCATTTGCTCTTATTACAGGTTCTTTATATACCATTAGGGATATTTTACTCTTTAAGTTGTCTTCAGAAAATTAACTTTGTATAGCAAAGCCTTTCACTATTACTATTTTTTTCATTTGGTCCAGATATCTATGCATGAAAAACCTACCGCTGAAAAACATTATTAGTCCTCAACATTGTCCTTTATATTGTGCTTTTAAAAGTCCCATTATTAGATAAATTTTATTCTTTGGTACTGTTAAACAAGGTAGTAATAATTCACCTGAGCTTATTGATATAAATATCTGATTCCAGTTTTAGACGCTAAGGGTTATATATATTTAAAATAATGAACTTTGTATACTACTGCCCTTTTCATTAATCCTTTCATATATATTATTTGATTTGATCTCTTGAACAGCCACGAATGTCAGTTTTATTATTTATAGACGAGAAAATGGAGGCTTGAAGAGATTGAGAGATTTGTTCATGTTAACCCAGTTCATAAGTAGTTCAATCCAAAAACTTATTAAGCACATACTATACAATAGTTAATGTTCTGGCCCACTAGGATATTAAAAACAATTTCTAAAATGTACCTACGCTCATAGGATTAATCTCAAGTGTAGAGATAAACAAATAGTATTCCCAAATATGTACAATGTGATGTATATTCAAAACACAAAAGTAATATAGAGGAAGAGGTAATTGTACTGTCTGCAAGAGTCATGAAATACTTTATAGGGCAGATTCGTGCTTGAATCACATTTTGATTGGTGAAAATGAGTTTGCCAGTAAGACAGATGAAGGGAGGGAAAGTTCAAAAGTAGGTTTTGTAACCTATAGTGTAACGTACTCTTAATATACAACATCACGACTATACTGTGCTATATTAGTTTTCTATTGCTGGTATAAAAAATTAGCACACATTTAGTGGCTTAAATAATTCAAATTATCTCACAGTACTGTATGTTTGAAGTCTGATATGGGTCTTGGTGGGCTAAAATCAACCTGTTATCTAGGCTGTGTTCATGTCTGGAGGCTCTAGGACAAATTCCATTTTCTTGCTTTTTCCAGCTCCCATTCCTCATAGTCCCCTTCCTCCATCTTCAAAGCCAGAAACGGTCACATCCCTTTGAACCTGCTTTAGTCATCATCACATCGCTTTTGCTGACCACAGCCAAGAAAGATTCTCTACTTTTAAGGAGTCATGTGATTAAACCAGGCTGACCTGGGTAATCTAGGAAAATCTTCTCATTTCAACGTCCCTAACATTAATCAATTCTGCAGTCCCTTTTTGTCATGTAAGGTAAAATATTCACAGGTTCCGGGAGGGGAGAGATATTATTCTGCTTACTACACATGCCACTATAATCTTAAATTATTTCTTGTCTTAAGTAAATTTAAACAGACTTCCTTATATTTAGAACTAAATTGTTACACCAATGATGTCATATCTTTTACCAGTGACACTTCAATAATAGAGAGAGGCTTACCTTTTTATACCCTTTTGAAAATTATTTTAGAGATGGGGGTTTGATATAGGTTCATTGGCTCAGATACTGAATATATTTCTTATTTACCATGTTATTAAATATTGAGGATTTTATAATTAGTTTTTTTCTCCTTACTACACATATTTTCCATGAATGAATTTCTCCAAACTTGTGTTAGTGTATTCTGACAACTAAAAAATCTTTATCTTAGACAATTCTCATCAATCTATTCTACAGGTCTCAAAAACAGGTAGCACAAGCTGACCCATAATCTACACTCTCCCCCTACTTCTACTTCTCCACTTTCTACTCTGCTCCTGGTGTTAATGAAGGAAATGATCTAAACATTTGCCAAAATAAAAGTCCTGGAAGTGATCCTGTCTCTAGTCTCATAACCAAAATCTATCAACTGCTAGGGATTCTACCAACTAAATGTTTATCAAATCCGGCCATATTCCTCTACACCCAATGGCATGTCCTCAATTTATCATCTCCTATTTTGATTGTACAACAAATTACTAGCTAGTCTCCTTGTCTCAGGCATTACTTCTCTCCATTCAAGTATCATATTGTAGCCAGTGAGTTTTTTTTTTTTTTTTAAAGAAACTCACATGTTACTGTGTTGCTTCAAAATCCTTTATTCTCTCAGGATAAGTCCCCAACTCTCAAATCATCCTGAATAATTTTAAATTCCCTGAGTTCCCTGTACTATTTCTCACCTTTGGGTCTTTGCTCATATTATCCTTTCTTTACTCCTTTTTTTCTCTTCTTTCTCCTACTCCAAATATTTTCCTCCATATCTTCATGTTGTTTGTTAGAAACATTTTAATTATCACCTCCTACAGGAAGTTCTTACTCTTCTCCAAGGCTAGGCTCTACTCCTGAGCCCAGTCTCTTATAACATTGCTGCTTTTATTATTGCAATAATCACATGGTACTATCACTCAGAGACTAGGTAGAGAGTGAGAAGTTTCAGATCAAAGAAATATCCTATTTAAAAAAAATCCACCCTTTTTATTACCTGACGATTACATATTAAGAATTTATTTTGTTTGTACCTCTCACTCCCCCACCCCAATATTGTCTCCCCTACTTATAAACACTAGTTTGTTCTGTACATCTGTGAGTCTGCTTCTTTTTTGTTATATTCACTAGTTTGTTGTATTTGTAGATTCCACATATAAGTGATATCATACAGTATTTGCCTTTCTCTTTCTGACTTATTTCACTTAGCATAATGCCCTCCAAGTCCATCCATGCTGCTACAAATGGCAAAATTTCCTTCTTTTTTATGGCTGAGTAGTATTTCATTGTGTGTTTGTGTGTGTGTGTGTGTGTGTGTGTGTTGTGTGTATGGCACATCCTCTTTATCCATTCATCTGTTGATGGACATTTAGGTTGCTTCCATATCTTGGCAATTGTAAATAATGCTGCTATGAACAGTGGGGTGCATGTATCTTTTCAAATTAGTGTTTTTTGGGTTTTTTTTTTTGGATATACACTCAGGAGTGGAATTGCTGGGTCATATGGTAGTTCTGTTTTTACTTTTTTGAGAAACTGCAGTACTGTTTTCCAGTGGCTGCAGCAATTCACATTCCCACCAAAAGTGTACCAGGGTTCCCTTTTCTCCACATCCTGGACATTTGTTATTTGTGTTCTTTCTGATGATAGCCATTCTGACAGGTGTGAGGTGATATCTCATTGTGGTTTTGATTTGCAGTTACCTGATGATTAGTGATGTTGAACATCTTTTCATGTGCCTGTTGGCCATCTGCATGTCCTTTTTGGAAAAATGTCTATTCGCTTCTTCTGACCATTTTAAAATTGGGTTGTTTGTTTTTTTGATGTTGAGTTGTATGAGCTATTTATGTATATTGGATATTAATCCATTATTGGTCATATCATCTGCAAATATTTTCTCCCATTCAGTAGTTTGTCTTTTTGTTTAGTCAATGGTTTCCTTTGCTGTGCAAAAGCTTTTAAGTTTAATTAGGTCCCATTTGTTTATTTTTGCTTTTATATCCTTTAGTTTAGGAGAGAGACCCAAAAACATACTGCTTTGATTTATGTCAAAGAGTATTCTGCCTGTCTTTTCTTTTAGGAGTTTTATAGTAGCCAGTCTTACATTTAGGTCTTTAATCCATTTTGATTTTTATTTTGTATATGGTATTAGAGAATGTTCTAACTTCATTCTTTTACATGTAGCTGTCCAGTTTTCCCAGCACCAATTATTGAAGACACTATCTTTTCTCCATTGCATATTCTTGCCTCCTTTGTTGTAGACTCATTGACCATAAGTGCATGGGCTTATTTCTGGGCTCTCTATCCTGTTCCATTGATCTGTGTGTCTGTTTTTGTGCCAGTACCATAATGTTTTGATTACTGTAGCTTTGTAGTATAGTCTGATGTCAGGGAGTGTGATTCCTCCAGCTCTGTTCTCCTTTCTCATGATTTTTTTGGCTGTCTGAGTTCTTTTGTGTTTCCATACAAATTTTAAAATTATTTGTTCTAGTTCTGTAAAAAATGCCATTGATATTTTGATAAGGTTTGCTTTGAATCTGTAGATTGCCTTGGGTAGTATGGCCATTTTAACAATATTGATTCTTCCAATCTGAGAACACAGTATATCTTTCCATCTGTTTAGGTTGTCTTCAGTTTCTTTCATCAGTGTCTTATAGTTTTCTGAGTAGAGGTCTTTTGCCTCCTCAGGAAAGGTTATTCCTAGGTATTTTAATATTTTTAATGCAATGGTAAATGGTATTGTTTCCTTAATTTCTCTTTCTGGTAGTTTGTTGTTATTGTGTAGAAATGCAACAGATTTCTGTATATTAATTTTGTATCCAGCAAATTTACCAAATTAATGATGAACTCTAGTAGTTTTCTGGTGGCATCTTTAGGATTTTCTATGTATGGTATCATGTCATCTGCCAACAGTGACAGTTTTATTTCTTCCTTTCCAATTTGGATTCCTTTTATTTGTTTTGCTTTTCTGATTGCTGTGGCTAGGAATTCCAAAACTCTGGTGAATAAAAGTGGTGAGAGAGGTCATCCTTGTCTTGTTCCTGATCTTAGGGGAAATGCTTTCAGCTTTTCACCATTGAGTATGATGTTAGCTGTGGGTTTGTCATATATGGCCTTTATTGTGTTGAGGTGTGTTCCCTGTATGCCTGTTTTCTGGAGATATTTTATCATAAGTTGTTGTTGAATTTTATCAAAAGCTTTTTCTGCATCTATTGAGATGATCATATGGTTTTTATTATTCAATTTGTTAATGTAGTGTATCACATTGATTAATTTATGGATATTGAAAAATCCTTGCATCCCTGGCATAAATCCCTCTGATCATGGTGTATGATCCTTTTACTGTATTGTTGGATTTGGTTTGCTAGTATTTTGTTGAGGATTTTTGCATCTAGAATATCCTATTTTTTATTGAATCTTTAACAGATAGCATTGTCTGACATATTGAATGTATTTATTATTAGAAAAATGAATTATTTTTAGATCTTGCAAAATTTAATTATGTCCATTAATTTGTATTAATTTTACATATAGAGCTCAAGCTTGGGATAAGAGTGATACAGAAGAAAGTGCATTGGATTAAAAATGTAAAGGAAGAGAACATTTATTGAGATGTATTATGTGCCAAGGCTTTGCATTGGATGCCTTAAATATATTATATCCTTAATCATTCCAACATAACTTTTAAAAGTAATTATTAGAGAAGTTACAAATAAAAAACTGTATGGTACATGAAAATTCAGAGCGGAGTTATCGGGGAAATGCCAGCAGGCTATGGAGACATATAGTTTGACCTCAAATGTTGTGTTTTCATAGGGGTGGACTTGCCTGTCACCCTTGAAATAGATTTTCATTACAATTCCCAATTTGATCAGATTCAAGGATATAGACTCACGCTAACAAAGTTCTCATGAAGGTAATGTATAAGTGTATTAATTTAGTGGGATATTTTTCTCAGTAACCAAACTACAGTGGGAAGACACATCCGCAGATGTTTGTTTGGAACCTACCAGAAAAGGAGAATTTGGTTGTAAGATTTAAATGCTTAATAAATAAGGCTTTGAGGACCCTACTCTATCCTTTTCTATAACATGTGTTTATTTGTCCAGGGGATCAACTTTTCAGGTCTGCCTGACAAGGTGTTCTTTTCCTGGGCATTGCATGAATGGTCACTGCCAACAATTGCTTAAGTCTCTTCTTTTTCTGTGCCTTTGGACTGACCATCCAGAACCAAAAAACTGCTCTCACTTTTAGAATTGATTGGTAATTCTGGTCAGGTTTTTCTGAATGAGGACTTCACTTTTCTCTGCTCTGATCCATTTTTTTCTCATTATTTAAATTTGAAGAAGGCAAGTTTTTTTGTGTTACGAATAATTTCTGTAGACAGTGCATTATCCTGTTTTATCCTGTAACTATTCAAGTTTATACTAGAGGTGTTAATAAATAACTCTGTTTACAGTTAGAGGATTTATGCTCAAGAGTTTAAGTAACTTTTCTTAAGGCATAGTTGGTATTCAAAGAGAGTTTTGACTCCAGAGCCTTTGCTCTTTCAAGTCTTTCTTGTCAATCTTAGTTCTATTTATAAATAAATGTTTGCCCACAGGCAGATCACTAACTTCCCTCTGCCCCACTTTGCTTATCACAAGGGTGAGTTGCTGCTCTAGATTATTTTTGAAGTTTCTGCTACGTCTATTTTTTTTTTATTGATAGGAAGCATTATAATTTCCCTTCTTCCCTAGCCATGCCAGGTAGTCTCTGTTTTACAGCACAAAGCAGGGATATGCTATGAACTTAATTCTCACTCCAGCTGCCCAGATACTGGCATGAGGTTGACTAAAGTCTTATTTTTTAGTATTGTGAGCTTTCATCTTTTTTGCTTCTTTATGGTTAATTTAATGAGAGTTTGGTTGGTCCCATTTCTTGTAAAGGAAAGAGATTAGAGTTTGAGTAGCTCCTTTGGCTACTTTTTAATTATCTCAGATTTCACATATTTAAGATGAAATGGCTATAACTTATTTAAGAGGAAGAAAATTCTGTGATGTGCATTATAACTATAGTAGATCAAAGTCCTCCTTTTTTTGCACTGTGCAGGTGTAGAAATTCTGTGACACAGGAGGATCCACCATGGGTAGTAAAAAAAAGGGAAAACAAAATTACACTGATTTCACTCATTTGCTTTGCAACATCTGTTTAGGTAGAAAGGCATTTTGCTTTCCTGTTCATTGAGGATTTTGGTCATGACAAGCCATGTCTATTTCCTTGGTTATTCTGAAAGCTTTGAGTCTACAGGGATTGGAGTAGCCTAAATAAATTGTACTGATGCCAGTAAATAGTGACTTTGTATCAGGGGCAGAGTGAGCATCTGCTTTTCCTAGAATTCTAGAGCCAAGTGTGATATCTGGGGACAGGGGGTAGAATTGGACTGACAGCTTAGTTTTTCTGCTGCCTGCATTTACTGAAGTTAGCTGTGAAAATAGCCCAACTTAATCAAAGTAGGCCTGTTTGTCATATCATTGTTTCCTGTGACATTGGCTTTCCATCAGCACCCAAGACCTGAGTCAGTGCTTCCTTCTCCCTACCGCATACACACCTAGCTGACGGATTACCATCTTTACACAGAAATCTCTTAAATAAAAATTTACCTCCCTTTAAAGTCCTGTTTTGATAAAGAGACCATATGGATGTTTTGCTAATAATACTATCTCCAGCGTACAACCGGCAATTTTTCTGTCTCAGGGAGAATGAAAGGGAGGGAAGTATGAAAGATTTTTGTTACTAGTTAATGAAGAGCCAAATTACTACTTCACAACAGGAACCAGAACCACCGTAGACTATAAACAGAAAAAAAGAAGAAAAAAATTACACAGTCACTCCCCTCCTAGTACCCAATCCATTATTTGGTAAATTGCTTTGAGATTGGGGTGGGTTAAACAGTTGTTGCAAAGGAATCTGATCCATGGTTCCTACATTCTAAATGATCCATCAATATCTAAAAGCCATAAAAAATAGGATAGATGTGTACATCTTCAGATGTAAGAACAACAAGAAAAATTCAGGGTAACATTGCTTTTTTTCATGTTTTAAGATGAAGAAAATGGGAATAGAGGGAAGTGGTGCTAATTTTAGTTTAATTGTTGGCGTAAATTCAGTAGCAAACTTCAGCAAACAATCATCTTAAAGAAGTAGATTTTGGACCTGTCCTTCTCTACAACCTATCTTTAAACATAATTGGAAGTTCTGTTTATCACCAGTGGATCTTCACAAGGGAGGCTGGAAGTCGTCTGATTGTAGAAATAGAATCTGACCTCATTTCTTCCCAATCAAGGAGTAACCATTATCTTTAACCCAATTTGGAAAGCTGATTACTTTATTTTCTTAAGCCAGAGGGGACACTTGACTCAGATGCCTTTATTTTCATTGTAGAGATACTTAGCTGAGTCAGTAACCAGGCATAATATGTCACATCCTGGGTCTTTGAAATTTATTAACTCAGATACACGAAGTCAAGAATTGTTTGTTCAGCTCAATTGCTCCAAAATATAGAACATTCTATTTGTTGTAATATAAATGGTACGCACATCAGGCAACACAAATAGAGTAACTCAGAATCCCTTGTCTTAAGGACAAATTCTACCAGTGGAGATATACGGCATATCAAAGAGAGATGAAAGTTTTGTTTACTCTGATCACTTACGTCAACCAAAATTTTATTTCTTAGATGTTTACATTTTTCAATACAATGCTATCTCTACTCTAGAGGGAATTATTTATTCAGAAAAACTTATATAAATTAACTAGAGAATACAGTTACTATCTAAGAAAATTAATGCAGCTGACTTCCTTCTAGAAGGAAGTGTTTGGGGGAGGAGGAGTCAGAAGTTGGTAAACTAAGAAGAATGGTACAAGCATAATACTAAATAAAGAGAGAGAAAGCGAATGTGAGTGGGGAAAGCTTGTTTGGAAATATCTGCCCTTCCATACAGTCACAAAATGTGCATTCCCTACTTTGAATAAAGTTCTGGGTTTCTTGTAATTTTCATGTTTCTATACCTCAGCTTTGTCACTGAGAAGCTAGTATTTTGTGAAGAATTACCTTATTGATTTCGGCCTTTTGGTATATTCATCTTGCATCTGTTGATTGCGTTTACTCTTAAATGACAATTTTGTTGTTGTCATTGACCTCAAGAATGGGGTATTTTTAACAAGAGAGGTGAAGAAAAATGGAGGAAAGGCAAAAAGTTTATTATATATTTACCATTTGTAGAAAGTCATTTCACGTAGATGGAAAGACACACAATGGACTCTTACATTCAATGATGGGAATTACTCCAGGGTGAAGAGGTTGTGAGAAGGAGGGATTAAAAGTAGCTAACTATTTTTTAAAAATTTTTATTGGAGTATAGTTGATTTACAATGTTGTGCAAAACATTGCACAAAGTGAATCAGTTATACATATACATATATCCACTCTTTTTTAGATCCTTTTCCCATACAGGCCATATAGAGAGTATTGAGTAGAGTTCCCTGTGCTATACAGTAGGTCCTTATTAGTTATCTATTTTATATGTAGTAGTGTGTATATGTCAATCCCAATCTCCCAATTTATCCCTCCCCCCCTTACCCCCTGGTAACCATGAGTTTGTTTTCTACATCTGTAACTCTATTTCTGTTTTGTAGATGAGTTCATTTGTACCCTATTTTTAGATTCCACATATAAGCAATATCATATGATATTTGTCTTTCTCTGTCTGACTTATTGCACTCAGTATGACAATCTCTAGGTCCATACCTGTATGTCACTTTGCTCAGGAATCTCTCTTTTAGCCATATGAATGTTGAGTCCACCAACTATAATTCTCTTATATTCTCTTTTTTGCACACTATCTGTGTGAGTCATATGTTGGTAAAATTTCTGGAGGACATTAGTAGCCCTGACATCTTAGAACAACAGGCAAAACGACATCAGGAGAGCATGATACATTTGGTAAATGCCTTATGTAAACCAGAGAAAATGATAGAGGCAAAAAATTTTCATTTCTTGAGGCTGTGAAGTTACTACATATTTCATGTTATGGAATAGATAACATAGGAGGACAGGAGGAAATTTGCTCGTTTCCACAGTGCCCCTTGAAAATAATTCATTGAATTGGACTCTTTGGAAACATGCACATATTCTATATATGTTTTTGCCAGACAAATTTAGCATCTTAATAAAGCTGTCATTTGGGAAATATACATATTGCTCCTCCCAGAGTGCACAGAGGTGTTGGTAGGTATTAAGAAAGGAACAGAGAGATGTGCCCTGAGAAAGTCTCTGTCTTGTCTTCATGCACATTTAGGTCTTCTGCACATACGAGCAAGTACTGGAAGAGGAGCATGGGGGAGGGGGTACTGGATGTGGCTGGCATCTTAGAAGATTTATGAACTACTAAATTTAGAAATGTCATTTTGTTATTGCCAGTGTACTGCTGGGGTCTTTGTATGAGTCACTAAGAAAAAATAGCAATCACCTCCTTTGCAAGAGCTAGTATGAGTAACACAAAATGGGTTCAATTAATCATTTTAACCACTGAACTCACTCTGGATAAACAAAGTGTGTATCAGATGATATGCCCCAGAAAGGTAGTCATCCTTACAAAATGCTACTCTGCAGCTATGCTCTTCTCATTATCGTATTGCAAATAGTTTTCTGAAAGAAAAAACTGTTCAAGCAAAATATTAAACAGCATTCATTTGTCATTTTCCTGCGGGGACTAGGCAGCAACCTGCTGTGGCTGAAAATATGTGGTCATTACGAAGCTGGTATTGAATTGTTTGTTTATCTTTAGAAGGGGAGAGAGGTTTCAATGATGCTACTTTTTGATTGGTAATTTCAGGCACTTCTGCTTTCTAGATGCGTATCCCCTATCCAGACTTGGTATTAGTTGATGTGTGTGTAAACATGCTCTTTGTGTGTAAACATGCTCTTTGTGTGTATGTACGTGTGTTTTAATGTTCATGTAATTTTCTGTGCCACAAGCTCTTTTCAACCTGAGGAGTGATGATGAGTTTCATTTTCTTCTTTGTGTGGGGTGTTTTATATCGCAGTGAGTTAGGCTGCTTGCTTCTTGGAGAGCTGAGCATGTGCTATAAATGGACTGAGATAGGATGTCTAAGATGCCTTGCTTACTGAAGACAGTAAGGCTTCAGCTAGTGCATCAGAGAGAGAGTTCAATGTGGTTTGTTATCTTTTTCATAACGCCACAGAAAGAAGCAGACTTTTTTTTTTTAATTGCAGAAGAAGCTTGGTTCGGTTTCTCCTCTTTCTCCTCTTCCTCTTCGTTCCTCTCCTTCTCTTTCCCCCATATTCTTCTTGTTCTTATTCTTCTCTGCATTGATACTGTACCCACAGGATTAAAGAGTGACCTGAGAAGGTAACAGTGTACACCCATCTACTCAAATCCCCAAGTAGAACCTAGTGCACTTAAAAGTAACTTCAGATACCATCCTTACAGAACCCATTTCATTATTATTTATTTATTTATTTATTTATTTATATCTTTATTGGAGTATAATTGCTTTACAATGGTGTGTTCATTTCTGCTGTACAACAAAGTGAATCAGCTATATGTATACATGTATCCCCATATCCCCTCCCTCTTGAGCCTCCCTCCCACCCTTCCTATCCCACCCCTCTAGATCCTCACAAAGCATCAAGCTGATCTCCCTGTGCTATGCAGCAGCTTCCATTTTACATTTGATAGTGTATATATGTCATTGCTACTCTCTCACTTCATACCAGCTTCCCCTTCCCCGCCTGTGTCTTCAAGTCCATTCTCTACGTCTGCATCTTTATTCCTGCCCTGCCACTAGGTTCATCAGTACCATTTTTTTAGATACCATATATGTGCATTAGCATATGGTATTTGTTTTTCTTTTTCTGACTTACTTCAGTCTGTATGACAGACTCTAGGTCCATCTACCTCGTTACAAATAACTCAATTTCGTTTCTTTTTATGGCTGGGTAATATCCCATTGTATATATGCGCCACATCTTCTTTATCCATTCATCTGTTGATGGACACTTAGGTTGCTTCCATGTCCTGGCTATTGTAAATAGTGCTGCAATGAACATTGTGGTACATGACTTTTTTTGAATTATGGTTTTCTCAGGGTATATGCCCAGTAGTGGGATTGCTGGGTCATATTGTAGTTCTATTTTTACTTTTTTAAGGAACCTCCATACTGTTCTCCGTAGTGGCTGTATCAATTTCATTATTAGCAACCTTTGCCAAGTCCTTTATTCTGCCATTTAAGCCTGTTTCCTTTATTATGTACTTAGAGAACCAAGGAATTTGTCACCATTTTCTGAAACGTTCTTTACTCAAAGACTGTAAAATCACTCCTTCAGCCTGTTTAATTGGAAGCAGAATTTCAGCTTCATTAACTTAATCTCTAAACTTTTAATCAATTTATGGCACACTTCTGAGCTTCTTTTGTAGTTTTGCAGAACTCCTTTAAGTCAGAGAATGTAGGACTGCACATATATTCCAAAAGGTACATACCTGGTACAAGTAAATGATAAATGGTAAAGTTCAAAATAAAAGGAGGCCAATTTATATTCTCCATTCTTCTATTATCACATATGCCAGGCAGACTATGCTTAGTGGAGGTGAGGATTTGCTAGTCTGAGAGTTTGGTAAGGGGGCACAACTTGCCTGCTAGGAAAGAATGCAACATTAGAATAGAGTAAAAAAAACATGGCTGTCCCTGGATGCTACCCTGTTTGTTTCATATTTAGAAAGGAAAAAAAAGTGCAAATTTTGATGAAGAGCAGAGAGAAAAGTCTGTTTCATTGAGATTGTTGCAAATAACACTTACGCTTGGAGAATG
This sequence comes from Eubalaena glacialis, assembly GCF_028564815.1. Taxonomy (NCBI): domain Eukaryota; kingdom Metazoa; phylum Chordata; class Mammalia; order Artiodactyla; family Balaenidae; genus Eubalaena; species Eubalaena glacialis. The sequence goes on from NC_083724.1 coordinate 72,686,690, forward strand.
TACTGAACCTGGATATGCCCTGATAATATTGATTTGCAATCCTTCCCATTAAAAAAAATCTTTTGAGAGAATTAGGCAAGGACAGCACAGCAAAGTGCAGAGACTTTTGAGGAGAAGAGTTACAGCCCCATCAAAATCTCTCTTGTTCAATAAACTATAAAGTTGTTCTTCCCGGCAGAAAGGAGACAATTGTAGGTTTTATTGCTGTCTGAATGAAGGGGCTTTAATTGCTCAGATATACTGCTATGTTGTTTGCCTCATTAAGTGCATTAACAGTCTGATCCTGTGGTGGGAAAAAGCAGAAAAAAAATTAAATGGGGGTAAAAACCATGAGTTAAACAATTAGCTTATAGCAATATACACATAAAGGGATTGATTTTGACCTGATCTTTTCTCTCATTTTTTTTCCTTTGTGTGCATGATTTGACTGTTTGAAAAACTTTACTCATTGCCTTACAAAAACATTGCTGACTATCCAACACCAGTAAATTGTAGTAATTGATACATAATAAAGATAGCAGCAACCATTTATTCAGTTCCTACTATGTGCTGGATACTTAATATCTTATACAGTTGCCTAATGTAATTACTCTATCAAATGTGTTAGTTACTTAATATATGTCATGCTCTGGGGTAAAGATACATACCTTATGATGTAGGGCTCTTCCCCTCTATTTTACAGATGAGGAAACAAAGAAGTATAGAGAAGCTGAGACTTGCTGAAGTCCCATAGCACATCAGGGGCAAAGCTTAGTTTTGAATTCAAGTCTCAAAAGCCGGCATTCTTCCCAATATATCTCCATTTCTCTGCTTGACTTGTCAGATTTATCTTGCTGCTGCTGCTTTTTTTTTTTTTATCTTGCTTCTTAATAAAATGTAAGAGAGCCATAGTTCTTCATTTATAACACTACCTCCAAGACTGATAAGGGTACTAAATTGCAATGACACAATTAAATATTTTTGGAAGTTTTTTTCTATCAGAGAAGCCTAGAGAGTGTTATTTAAAAAAAGTCAGAGATAAGCTAGAGCTGAGGCTTCTGGTATTTTAATGACCAATATATTATGAGCACCATGTCATCATAGACTCTAAGAAGTTATCACAATCATTATAGGATTGTTGCAGTTATTGGTTTTAAAATAAAATGCAAAGTTTTAGCTCTTTAAAATGTGATATGTTTCACTTTTTTATTATAATTATTTATTAGGTTCTTATACTATGTTCTTGTGTTTCTCTTTCTCTTTTTTCCTCTCTTTCCTTGGGCATTTTATGTGAGCCACAAAATTACAGGTCTGTGTCTTACTGTACTTTATGCTTGGGTAAGTTAGGTCAGGGTGATAACCCAAGGGAATATTAATAATCCTTGTTTTAACAAGGCTAAATTTATACCATTGTCAGAAGTTAATTGCTCTGTTATACTCCTGGTGCCCAGGATTACTGAGTACTAAGGGGTAGTGGCTTGGGAACAAAGGTTTTCCATTCTTGCAAAAGTTACCTCTTTAAAATTCGTGCGACTGTCAAGGAGGAGATAATTACTCTGAAACAGTTGACTATCTATTGCACAAAAATGAAAGGTGATTTATGTAGGTACTAGATAATAGTCATATGGAGCACAGATAAGAAAATGTTTGTAAACTTATAAAGTACCAGAATCCAGATGCCTATGTGACCTAGGAAGCACTACTATTTTATCCTAAAACTGCACACCAGTGGTCCTTTGTCAGAAAAGCTGTAACCATTGACAAGATTCACCTTCTGGAAAACTTTCTTTGCTTTGTGAGAAGAAGCAGCAGAAAATATTTTCATTTTAAGTCTCTCCATGCTTTCCTGGAAACTGAAAGGGATCTGCCTGCACTTGAACTTAATTGCCTGGGACCAAGAATATGAGTTAGGGTTGGGAAGAGGGACAGCCACAAAAACAGACAATGATAGCAAGATAATCATTAGATAGTGTAACGTGCTGGAACCTCTAGGACAGTCACCCAGTCATCTGTTCCCATTGAAAGTGCAATTAGAAGTGTTCTGATTGGTATGCCACTATTTCCTCATTCAATCATTAGGTCGTAAGTAGAGACCAAGGCTTCATTGACTTCATTAAATTTCCTCATCTGAAAAATAGGAATAATCAAATCTACCTCTCAGGATCCTTATGCAAAATTTTTAAAGTAATGTTTGTAAAAGTTTCTAATATATCATTCTTAACAAGAATATAGCACCTACATGGAATATGTGCTGCTGTGATTCCCTGGACCCTGCTCCCCTAGATTATAGCAATAATTCTTTTCTTCCTAAACTTTAGTGAGACTTCAGAATCTTCTACTTAAAGCTCCAGACAGTAACTGTCAAATGATTGGAGCTTTGAAACCTATTGGCCATCCCTGTCCTAAATCTTAGTGAGTGCAATATAAAAAAGTGTTTTCTTCCTTTCCCTTCTCTTTCTTATTTCCTTCATTCTTACTATCCTTCCACCATAGGGACTTCCACCATGTTATGTATATACATTTTTTAGTTACTCAGTAATTCAGTAAAACTTACTACTCTTAATGTGTATTGGGTTGTATGATAAATACTATTGGTATTACCATGGCTCAAGGGGGGAGTGGTAGAGCAGCTAGAAGTTGTAGCTAGACTGCTTTGATTCATGCCCTAGCTTTACCATTTTCTGGCTGCATGGAAAAATTACTTAACTCTCTCTAAGCCTTAAATTAGAAGGTACAATGTACAATGAAAGATGTACAATGTACAATATATGATGTACAATGAAGATAATAAGAGTTCAGTCTCTGTATCTAGGCTTCTGGGTTCAAGTCTTGACTCTGCTGTTTACTTGCTGTGTGAACTTTGGTAAGTTATGTAACCTCTCTGTGCCTTGGTTTTGTTATCTGTAAAATAGGTTACTGTAAAAACTAAATGAGGTAAAACATAAATTATGTTTAGAAAAATGTCTGGCACATATAAGTGCTCAATAAATGTTGTCCTTATTGTTTTTATTACTATTATTACATGTCTCATTTAGACCACTTAGGAAATACATGCAGATAATAAATATTTAATCTGTGTTAGTCATTTTATTATGTGATGTGTTTCCACCTTCAAATAACTGACATATACTTAAATAAGTCAGTTAGGGATAAATATTGTAGACACAGTACATAAAACAGACACTTTGTGGGTTTAGTGGTGGGGACTATCATTTTATTGAAATGATAGCTAAATTAAAAGAACTGAAAATGCCAACTATTGGTGAAAAGGTGGAACTACTGGAACTCTGGTATGAGTGTAGAATTGAACAATTTTATTGGAAAAAATATTCAACAGAAATACTCAGTATGTAAATAAAGTTCACACTTTCCATGCCCTATAATTCAGTGAGTTCACTCTTAGGTATATATCCATGACTAATGAGTGTATTTTATGTACAGGGATGTTAGTAACAGCTTTCTTTAATAATAGTTAAAAACTGAAAACAACCCCCCAAAAACATCAAAATGGGATAAGAAAAAATATGTGGAATATATATACAAAGAAATATTATACAGTAATGAAAATGAACAAAGTATTGACAAATTCAACAGTATAGATGACTTTCAGAAACATAATATTGAGTAAAAGAAGCCAGATAAAAAAGAACACATACTACAAGATTCTTTTTATATGATATTCCAAATAGGCAGAACTACTTGATGATATAAGGATAGAGACTGTCTTTGGAGAGGGTTAGTAGTGCCCGGGAAAGTACATGAGAAAGATACTGGTTATGTTCAATTTACTTATGTGGGTCATGTTTTTAAAATTGTGTTACTTTGTGAAATTTGATCAAACACACACTTTATATGAGTGTACTTTTCTTTATATGTTTTACTTCACTAAAATGTACCTACAAGTAAAAAAGAAGTAAAATGGAAAAGTCATTCATTACAACAGAATTTATCCAATGATAAGATTTTGGAAATGAAGTGGCCTACGGCATTGGTTTTCAAAGTCTGAGACTGAGTCCAGAATCTGTATCTTTAACTAACGGGCTTCTGCTAGACCTCAAATAGTAATATATTTGATAAGTGCTTGGAATTTGTAAATGGAAGTTTACTTTTTTACAATAAAATTGGATAATCTTTTAATATTTTATTCAAATGGTACAAAATCAAAACTTCAGGAATGAGTTTGGTCTTCTAGAGACATTAAAACTTCTTAAGTCCTGCCCTTTTGGGGGTGGGAAAGTACAGTAAAAAGCCTTTAAAAAAACCCTCAAAATAATAGCCATCTAAACTAACATTAAGCTTATTCTGAGTGTATTTCAAGCTTATCAAAAACACATAAGGCCTTTACTTACTTTAAAGAGAATGTTGGTCATTAAATGGAACCTTTTAGAAGGCTGAAGAGTTTGTCATTGATTTGTTACCTATTTATATATCCTGTAAAAGATTTAAAAAATACAATGGGACTCTAACCTAAGCTCTTACTCCCTAAATGAATCAGATATATTTCAACTGGGATACTTGTACAAATCACTACTTTGATTTGCATGTGTACTGCTTGGGTACCCCCAGAAACCAATTTCTGAAATGGACTTTAGCATGCAGGCTGTTTATCATGGAGTGCTCTTGCAATGAACACCTGTGGAACTGAGGGGGAAAAAAGTGTGATTAGGAGGAAAAATATGTTGAACCATGATGCAGGCTCAATGACAACCACAGTTGATAACGTGAGAAGTTCTGGAATTAGAAGTGCCCTCAGAGTTGTTCCAAGTTAGACCAATGGCCTGACCTTTATAGTTCCTCATTGGTTAGTTTTAGATGCAGGCTACCTAGAGAAAGGTCATCCCTTTAGTCAAGGACGCTCTTTGCAGCTGAGGTAATCCCTGAACGTAGACAGCTGAAAATTGACTACTGTCAGCACTCTCAGCTGCTAAGGGAACAAATTCTTTATTGAAGGGTGATTTGAGCAACACATCAGTATCTACCACAGTCCATCTCTTGCCTCCTTGAATTGTCTTCTTTGTAAAAATTCTGGAAGCTGCTCTCAGAATTCTGCTAGATATATCTTCATGGGGGAAGCTTGGAAGGAGAAGGTTAGTGGGAAGCTGTAGCTACTGCTACTGCAACTGGGTATGACGTGGGGGTGGGGTGGGGGAGAGGGCAGTTGATACCAATCATTCCTTTTTTTATCATTCTATATTCAACTCAACTTTGAGGGTTAGAGCCCCTGGTCACAATACCCTTCTAAAGGTAGGATTGTTGCATTTGTCCATTAACTGTCACAGGCGAACGAGCACCAGAGGTACCCAGCTGAATCACGTGGGCGTCAAACATATTCTTTCCATCCTCACTGTGCATCACACCCCTGCTCCTGATCATCACGGTCTATTACCCCTGCCAGGACAGTGATTGCTCTTTTTTCCTCTGATCCTAAAGTGCCCAGATGGCAGACGCAGTTTATAATTCAATGAGATTTTTGCTGTATCCCCTGTCAGAAGTGTTTCCCGTTTGGGAACCAAGACCTCTAAACTTACAGAGCCCAGAACTAAAGGTATAGGAAATGCAAATCCCCAAGTGGTTACTGGGAATGATTTAAATGATGCCACTTGGGCTTCCAGCTCTTTGTTCCTAGACCAGTGTACTCTTCCTGCTGGGGGCACAGCTATATATAAAATGGTATTGATTCCGTGCATATACCATAGCTTAGAGAATTGTGTTCTATCCTCCAAGCTGGCATTTCAGTTACCATGTTCTACCAGTTTCTGAATGGTGCTATATGTTATATGACTAGTTCATCCCATGGTCATGGGCTTGGCTTTGTACCTCCTTTGCTATAAATGGGGTTCCCTGGAAAGTCATTATGTTCCGTGGGATCCTGTACGTGACATTCCTTAAATCTTCAGATAGTGGCACTGGCTGAGGACCTGCAGGCAGAAAAGGCAAACCCATACCTAAAAGATACATTTATTCATATCAAAATAAGTTACTTATCCTTCCAATAATTTGTCACCAAGAGTCCAACTGGTCTTCTTGAGGCATGCTGCTGTACTGGAGACTCAGCACTGGACTCTATTGATGACAATTGGATATTCGGTATTGACAGTAGCTAGATCAACATTGGTACGCTAAGTGAATTCTAAGGTGTTGGACCCATACGGAGTCTCCATTCTTGTACCCTTGGCCATTTCATGTGACCAAAATGCCAACAATGGGGTAGCCAATGATAGATCTTGGCATCATTGGCCAAATTGTTATGTCTTCTTAGTTGTTCAGTGCTTCTTCCAGATGGCTGCTCTCTAGTGAATATTATCATGTGATGCAAAACTCTCCATACTTCATGCTCTCTTCCGTGTTTTCATTGTACGTGCCTCTACCCTAGAAATCCTTTTGTTGTATTTTCTTCTGTTTCTTCTTCTGGGCCCCTGATCACCTGGCCAAGCCATTTGCTACTGTCTTTGAATCCATATATATTCTAAACTTTGTTCCTTTTATTTCTATACAAAATGTATAACGAGGTGCCCCATCTGAGACTCCGTTCATTGGGAGGATTTTCCCTCACCACTCTTTTTCAATGTAATAAAAGAAGCTGTAATGTAGCTGCTGTCCATTTTCAGATTGTACTCATATACTGAACTGACACTTTCATGAACCAACCTTGTGCTTTGTCTTCCTCCATATGTTGGGTATAAGAATCCCCTATATTGCTATAGATATGAGCTGGGAAAGATCTATATGCTGGAACATAGAACAACACTGGTGGATGACACAGGGGCCTTGGCAATATGCTTGTATAGTTTGCATGGACCCTCTGATCCTGCTCGAGCTTGATACTGGATTTAGCACTTAAAATCCTCAATGATAGTTGCAGGAGTCTTCTGACCTTACAACTTAGTGGGTTTGACAGTACCCAGCTCATGATCAGCAGCTGTGGCTCAATTGTCATTTGGTGCCCCACTGTCATCCACGCCATCTATACCAGGCTCATTGGTATGCCAATAGTTCTTTATAAAAAGGCACATAATTCTGATGGCATGACCTTGCTCCAGACCCCAAGCAATCTATGTTGTGATACTCTCATTGGTGCCTGCCATCATCTCTACATGACATCTTTTATCATCACTGATACCTTGAATGCCATAAGGTCTTCCAGGTTGTAATGCCGAGTGACAGAGTCACTAGCAATGCATCTCTCATCACATCCCTAGCTGGCTTACATTGTAACTTAACTCTGGTTATAGACCGCTGGCCAAGAAGGGGGAGTGGGGAACACATGTTGTCTAAATCATCTTCAAGAAAGAGGGGAATACTAGATTTAAATAGAGATTTTTAGGGTGCTTCCACAAACTCAGAAGGTTTGGGGGAATCTGAAGATTATAGATATTCATGGACATCATCCCTAATGTCTCCAGCTTATTTGGTGGTATCTCATACTCTGCCAGCAAGGACCCTGACCTTGGGAAAGCAGGCCTTCTTTGATTGGGAGTTTTTGGCGTGGTACTCAACTTTATCTTCCTTCACTCTGTAGGAAATTAGAGCTTCTTCGTATGCTATCAAGAAAGCTCTCTCTCGCTTTCACACGTAGCTTTCTGTTAGATTAATGGTTCTTAGATTTTTGTTATCTTGTTCAGAACATCAACTGAACATAATAGCTATCCAAAACCATTGTTTTGTAATTACTATTTCACCAATATTTGTCAAACTCTTAATACATCGAACCAGCTAATACATTCCCTTACAGCAGCACATTGTTCCAATTTAATGCCAGTGAAAGTTTTAACAATTAAATAGGCACCTTGTTCCAGTATCTATATGTACAATGAACCACTGGTGATGGTGCCATCCAGAAGGCAAGTGATCAAACTCTACAACCCAATCCTAGAACCTGCTTTCTTTGTCTATTCCTTGTAGCAACTGTTAGAGGTTCAGATCCCTGAGAAGCACTCTTGGAAAGGGAGTTTGGTGTACAGAAATTTTTACCAAGAATTGCCTTTGGGATCAAAACTTGTAGAAGAGAAGGTAAAGAAGCAGAATTAAGCAGAAGGAGAAGTTGCTTTGTGATGCAATCCCAATGACAAAATTGGCCAGTCACATTGGGCACTCTTGAGAATGTTCCTTCAGACTTGTCCCAATTATACTGAGAACACGTGGACTTTAGACTTTCAATGATTAGTCATTGTTTGTGGGATGCTCTAGGAAGAAGGGTGACCTTGGATAATGTGGCGGTCTGCCAGTAAGGCAATTCTGGAAGGGGCAGACAGCAGAAGTTCTGTTTGCCAAGTGTTCCTGTGAGCTTGGCAACAAATCCTTCAACACAGCCTCTACCACATTAGTTTAAAAGCACTCAGTCTAACAGTGAAGGTGGACATATGGAAGAGTAAGTATTGCATTCATTTATTTATTAACTTTATTCTGCTCACCTCCACAAAGAGGTTTGATATACTCTACTAGAAGGCAAAGAGATTACAAAACATTAAAACACCGGTAAAAGAAAAAGAGCTGCCTGATAGGGTGAGGACAGGGGAGTAAATTTCTTGAGCATGAACGATAGCTCTGACTTTTAGCAAAAGAAAGTGGAGAAACACAAAGTCTTGCATGATTTTTATTAGCTAAAAATAGGAATATGACCCATTTTCCTGGGAAACTAACATTTTCCTGACTCTGAACACTAAGACATTATTATGAGAGTCATTATAAAATGCTCTGGACAATATTCTGGATTGTAACTTCAATAACAGTTTTATAATGATAGCAAAGCTTTTCTATCTATAATTCTTTCACTGAAGTTTTGAAGTGTATTTATTGTGCTAATTGAAAGAAGATTCATGTGCTTTAAAAACAAAGAGAACATAATGACCAAGGTTGACATCTTAGAATGCGAATTGAAGAGTATGACTTGTAATAGTTGGAGAAGTAATTTGTGGAATGTAAATTAGGACACTGCTCCACCAATCAGACTTATCCAAAACATTCTCTTTAGCAACTAAGCAACTAATATTTGATTCTTAAATTTCACCATCATAAGATGTATTCACATGTGTGTTAGTGTATGTGAGTGAAAGAAGTTATACTTTAGCATGAGATTGTTTACTAATCTCTTTAAATTTAACTTGATTTATTTTGGCTTAATACTATCTACATTAAAATTGTGTGATTAGACAGGAAATAAAAAGATGTCCAAAATGGAGTATTATTTTCAGGAAATTATATTCTCGTAAGAAGAGTAAGGTACACAAATACACATGTGAATAAATTCACAACACACAAAAGATATTAAAGTTATCCAAGGAAAAAGAGATAATACTAACTGGGGATATTATTAAATATTTTAGAAGGGGGCAGCATTTAAAATAGGCCATGAAGGATCCTTGATATGTAGTAAGCCCTCAATAAATGTTACCTAGTATTACTAGTTCAGTTTTTCCTTAACTTATACCTAGCAGAATACAAATGTGAAAAGTTAGGTAACATTAGCTGAGCATAGTACTTTTGCAGATTTAATCTCGTTTTTACCTCAAGGCAACATCAAAATGGTGAATCTTATCTTCATTTTACAGTAAGAAAGAAAAAGGAAGGAAGGAAGAGAGGAAGGGAGGGAGGATGAGAGGAAGTGAAGGAGGAAGGAAAGAAAGAAGGAAAGATGATGGGAAGGAAAGGAAGAAAGAAACTGAGTCTCAAAGAGATGAAAAGAGTCTTCCCAGGCCGTATTGTTAGCAGACTTGAGACCAGGGATCTGAATATAAGTATGTCTGTCCATAAAGCCCATATTTGTTCACTACAATGATCTATTACTACTAGGAATTGCTGTCAAATTATGGAACATTATTCCAAATTATTTGCTGTGAAGAGAAAGGAGTAATTGTTTAAGAATACATAGTATTGCTAAAAGAAGAGAGTAATGTGGGAGGGAGTTAGCTGGGTTAAAGCAGTGTAGATACTCTGCTTGGAGGAAAGGAAAGAGAGTTGTAAAAGAGGAGGTATAAAGTAGGCAGAGACTAGAAACTAGAGTCCCTTGCTTCACAATTTTAGTAGAACTAACTATGCTTTAAATAATATATGTATTTTTTTTTTTACCTTTCAAGGCGGTTATGTAACTAGATTTCTCCTGACCCAAATATAGTTTTCTGGTTTCAATGACAGAAGAGGTCATTACATTTTAATGATAGCTCAACCACTATGCATTTAAATAGATCAATAACCCAGGAGGATTCAAGACTTCAAGGGCTTAGGAATGAAGCTCTCCATCCTTGGTTGTCTGTCAAAGTCATCCTAGTTTACTGATGGTGCCAAAATATTGTTTTCTTTCAGATATTTAGAGACGGAATGAAATTAGATTGACAATTTCAATGATTTACCCAAACCACAAATACTCCTATTATGAAAAGGATCTGAAGAAAAGGTTTTACATCCATCAGTAATTACTAAATCAAAATAGTTCTCACACTTGCTATTATATAGTGATTGCTTCATCTCTATGTGCTTGAAAATATTTGGGATTTTAAATTACTAATATATACATTCCTTGTTATTTACTTAGATGGGATGAATGCTGAAAATTGTTCTTCTAGGAACTTGCAGACTTCTCAAGGTTAGATATTGATTGTTGAACATTATAGCACTTATTAGATCTGTAGCGTTTCAAAGGGCTTTTGCAAAAGAGAAAAAAGTCTGAGAAGTAGGTCATGAAACAACAATAAACAATACCCCATGAGATGCTACAGTTGCCAGATAGACTGAAAAGGGGCAGAAAATGGGGGAGGGACCAAGAAGATAGAAACAGAGATGAAGGTAGGCCCAGTGGTCAGCACTTCAAAAAGAAAATAAAATACCTGACTTTGAATATTTATATATTATGACATATGTACGTGCAAACCCTCAACTTAAACTTACTACTGAAGTCTTATACATTTATGTGAAATAAATTAATGGTATTTAAAACCAATTGGAGCTTGGAATTAAGTCAATTCAGTGATTTTATAGAACCCTTTAACAATTGGATAATATTTAATACATCATAGATATAATCCTGGCTACAAGTTTACTCTTTGATCTACCAAAATGAAAGTACATTGCCAAGGAAACTCCATTCTAGCAAGAGGAATTCTATTCTGATCTATTGATCCATTAACTATCACAATGACAATTAGCGTAATGGGTTTAAATATCCTTCACAGAACTTTTCAATAGATTTAAGCTATTTGATCCCTCTAGAAAATATAGAGTGTTTGGAGTTAACCCAAAAGGCAATATATTAAATGGAAATTCATATCCATTAAAGGTCCAATGCATTCCAGGTATGTATTCTTTTTCCTTTCAAACCCCAATATTTGTTAATCATGTAATCTGAGATATTTATTTCAGTACAAAACCACTTAGGCAATCTAACCCTGTACATTAGCTACTTCTTCCTTAACTCTGTACTTCCTCTGCTTAGTAAAGCATTTAAATACCAGACATGGCCATCAACCACTAATTACTTTTCTTAGTACTGGGTTCACTAAGAGAAACCAATATTGAGTGAAGAAATGGCTCAGCATTAATTACTAGAAATTGCTATCAATTACTAAACATTACTACAAATTACCTGCCGGATGGACAAGTGCTGTTTCTGGTAATACAAATTTCAGTGAGTAATTTTACTTAATTTATTTCTTAGACTACCCTTTGGGCACAATTGGCTCCTCTTTGGGCTGTCTCAACAGAAAGCTAACTGGCCAAATGGACTCAGAGATTCAAATTCTGTCTTCAACTTGGAGGACCATAATTGAGGAAAACGGGTGCATCTTATAGAAGTCGTTTTTTGGTTCTTCTCCAAAGAAAAATGTTTTATTGATTGAAATATAAAATTATAAGTATCCCTTTTCTTAATCTTCCAAGCCTTTAATAAGCATAGTGAATTATTTAATAAAGGCAGCCTGGCATGGTGGAAAGATCTGGAAGTTAGGAGCCATGGTTCTAGTTACATTTCTTTCACTGCAAGGTATTAAACCTAAGGAAGTACAAGGTACTTCCCTTCTTTGAACTCTAGTTTTTCCATATGTACAAAGAAGAGTATATTATTTACTCTTTTAGTTATAAATGAAAGTAGCCCAATTCAAAATGATTTGAGCATAAAAAGGTAATTTACCTGTTCAGGAAGCCAAGCTTCAAGAATGGTCAAAACAAAGAAATATTAACAGAATACTCTCCCTGTAGTTTTTCTTTCCTCTGTGTGTGTGTGTGTCTGTGTGTGTGTGTAAGTAACCACTATCTATCTCTAGCAGCTCTTTATTAGTCTATGTTAACTTCATTCTCAGGGAGGAACTTACCATTTGGTAGTCTTAAAAATATATAGGTTTTCTTACAACCAAGATTCCTAGCCTAAAAGTTCCAGATCCTTGGAATTTAGTTTCACTAATCTCTTTTGGGTCATGTGCCATTTCCCGAATAAATTACTACAGATAGATAGATGGAGTATGCTGATGAGTTTGCACTGAATCACATAACATGCCTTTAATTAACCATGAAGGGTCGGTATTGTTAGTCTCACCTGAAACATGTGGGCTAAGAGTAGAAAGTCTCTGCATTCCTTGGGAAAATAGAAGTCCTGCTATGAGATAAATGTGGAGTGAATGCTGAGCACACAGTGTAACAGATGTACATTGCAAAAGGCCTGGTAGATTTTCATTCTTTCATTCTCTTAATTATTCTCTTAAAGAATTGTAATACAAAAGTGGTCAAGGCTGATCTGCTCTCTATCTTCATCCAGCTTACAGTAAATGGATAAGAGATACAGTAAAAAAAAATTATAAAGCCAAATAAGTATATGTAAGACTCTTTCCATACCTCTCATTCCGTGATATTTAGCATGGCACTCTTTTCACCATTTAACAAAATCACGTCTCACTTGCCTATAGCGTTATTTCCTATTTCTTATGGATCATTGGCCTGTGGGCCATGCTAATTTGTATTGCTGTTTTCAGTCTCTGGGTGGAGTCATTTGCCCTGAAACTGCCCTCTATTATACGTGATCCAGGACTATTCAGAGAAAAGGATTTCAATTCCCAAAGCTTTCATCCTGGTATCATTTGGAATAAAACTGGAGCCAAGCAATTGTTGGTATCTTCGTAACTAAACAACTAAGTTCTTTCTTTTCCTCAGAAATTGACATTGTTTGCATTAGCTGTTTTCTGAAATTACTAACAGAGTTTATTGACGTTTTTGGGAAAGGGTGAACTACATAGATTGCCTTTTTTGTATTTCTAGGAAGGACCTGGAGTTTTCTATTAACATTCGTTTTGGAGTTTCACCCCGTGTCTTTGGTTCATTGAAGAGTTGCTAATTATTTTTATAATTTTGTAATATTTGTGATTCTGTGAATTTTTATGTTGGAAAATGTATAATTGGTAAGTGCTTTTGCTAACAAGCATGACTGGATTATAATCTTTGTTTTTTAGTCAGTAACAAATCACCAAGCAGATTATTTGAATTTCCAAAAGTGAGCTGGAAAAGATTTTATAAAACATCATCACCTTCCTTGTCAGAGTAAGATCATGGGGACAGATAATAACCCTGATTATCCAGTAGAACTTGGGTACTGATATTTCCAACTTTTGATGAGGCAGTGGGAGCTTAGTGAGAGATGGAACAAAATGATAATTTGGCTGATACAGAACGATCTCCTAGTTGGTACTTGGCATATAAGAATTGACAGATGTATTTGGAACTGAGAGTTAATAGAAATAATAAAAATTACCCAAACTTCAAGGAAATTCTTCAAAGAAGGGATGTTTGAGCCAAGACTGGCATGGATTCTTCCTGTATTAAGAGGATTCATAGTTGGCACACATGTACCTTTTTGAGCATTTGTAATAAGTACATCCTCTGGTCAGACAAATTTCAAAAGGCATCTTTCTTTTTGTTAGACACAATCACATCAAAAATGTCAGCCCTACTTACTGCCTACAACTGAGTGAATAAAATCTTGACCTGTGGATTTTGGATCTTGGTTCCAATGCTTAATTATTAACTTAGTGATCTTGTGCTAATTACTTTCACAAGCATCACTTTTTTTCTACGCTGTAAAATGAGTATAACTGTATTTAATAAATCATGCACATTGAAGAGATAATGTAGGTAAATTGTTTCGCACAAGGCCTTCTGTAATCCAGACCAAGAACTTAGTGAATATTAACTCTAATTTTATTATTTTGTTATTATTAGTAATAGTAATAGTAGAGGTAATGGTAGTACAATACTATTGGGTTGGTCAAAAAGCTCGTTCGGGTTTTTCATAACATCTTACGGAAAAACCCGAACGAACTTTTTGGCCAACCCAATAGTATTGCCATATCTTCGTTTCTCAGATCCAATGTCAATTTTTTTTTTTTGCCTTGCCTTTGTCCTATTGTCAACATTATGACTGGGTATCTTAGTCATTTTTATTGAGAAGGTAGGAGGAATGAAGTGAGACTAAAGCTTGGTAAAGAAGAAGAAAACCTGCAGGGACTCATATTAATTAGGATAAAGGTTGTATGGTCACTTCTGTGTAAAGTCTACAAAGTGGTCTTATTTTTGGTTTAATCCATCATGGTCAGAGTGGCCTTGTCTTATGTGAGTGTTCTGTGAAATTGCTTATGTTCAAGAGAACAATGCCATAGTCTTTCTGTGAGTTCTAGGCCAGCTTCTGGCAGCACCAAGACCTGTCTGGTAGTGCCATGACTGCCTTTGGCTGGGAGAGGTTGCTTTTATCTTTCTTACTTTGCAGAACCCCACATTTTGTGAGCCATTAACCATTAAAGTCATGTTCAAGGGATGGCCAGAGTAGTGAAAGATTTTTGAGCAATATCTTAAAGAAATATGTTATTTAACACTGAGAATTGAGGATTTTCACCACAGAGAAGTGGAATAGCTGAGTTTGACTGACAGCTGTCTCAAAATATGTGAAGGTCAGTCTCATATATGAAGTAACGTCCAGGGTCACTACTAAGACAGAAGTTTCTCAGAGTAAGAAAGCCCTTATTTATTTTTTAAACTGTTAGACTTATAAAGCAGTGGAATGAATATTTCTTTTTCCATGATGGACTTTGCTATCACTGGACATGTTCATAGAGACTCTAGATAAACTGTCTACCAGGGTTATTGTGGAATGACAGCCTTATGTCAATAATTGGACTGGATGACAGTGTGTGTCTTAAATTCTCTGTTTCCAGAAACAAGGAAGGTGACAGAAAGTAATAAACTCCTGGTTGACTAAGGCTTAAACTCAGATTTTTGTTTTATTTCTTTAAAAGAAAAAATTGTCCATTTCTCTTAACTTCTAATCTGAGTTCTCCACCTGCCTTTCTTTGGGTAGACGTAGATGATGAATTGTATTCAGGAATTTTTAATTCTTCTGCACTAACAAATGCACTGGCATTTCCTTTGCCAATGACGATACTGCAAATTCATGCTTGTCCAAGTTCCATTTCCTTACTGAAGGAAAAGCCTGAAACAGTCCAAGCAGTTAAAACTACCAGAACCATTTGATTAAGCTGTCAGTAAGCTTTCCAGGAACTTTGTGGTTGGCTTAATTGGGGAGAGTAGCATTTTTCCTGCCCTGCCCTTTGATTCTCTGGGAATAGGTGACCTTGTGAATCGTTTCTTGATCAGTCATTATAAGACTTCCGGGATGGCAGCAAATAGGAGTAAGGGATCTTGAGAGGAAAATTTGAAAGTCCTCTTCTCAACTGCTAATTCTAAATAATGCTGGGATTTAAATCTCTCTCTTTCTTACACTATAAGTCTTAAAATAAACATTAGTTCAAGGATTTGGAGGATGCTGATGAGATCTCTTGTCAAAAAATCTATTCTTATTGTCGAACAGGAAGTTGACAATGGGGAAGTGGGAGCAACTCTGGCAGAGC
This sequence comes from Eubalaena glacialis, assembly GCF_028564815.1. Taxonomy (NCBI): domain Eukaryota; kingdom Metazoa; phylum Chordata; class Mammalia; order Artiodactyla; family Balaenidae; genus Eubalaena; species Eubalaena glacialis. Next base: position 72,702,544 of record NC_083724.1, read on the forward strand.
TGGTTAATGGAGGGCTTAATGAATCTGACCTTCTTTATGTTTGCTTTGGCCATGATAGAAATTTCCATTTTTATTTAACTGCTTTCCTTCCTATTCTATCCATGTTTGTGTTTCTTCCATTCCCATTTATGAGGCTACTGAGACAAGAATTGACATTCAAGAGGACATTATGGTCTATTATTAAGTGACATTCTGTGATGATTCTTTGAGTTCTCTTCGTCATCAACCACACCCCTGAGAGGGGATTGAACATAACCAGGTATATACACAAGTGACATTCATAAAGCCCTCTATCTGAAAGGAGTTCCTTTATAATCGATGCCAGTCTCCTCATTGTACTTTGCACAATGCTTAGCAAATAGTAGGTGCTTTGTAAGTGCTAGTTAAATATATGTTAGAATTCTCTGCATAAAGAATATTTTCACTCTTTTGTTTTTATTTACAGTTGTATTTGTAAGTTTATAAGACTATTTGAATAACTGCATATACTTTTCCTTAGACTTCCCTAATTTTTGCTTTTTCCTTCAAAATTTTAAAATACTGTGTTAATAATGATGCCATGAATACTCTTCTATTAATAAAGTCCAAATACGTCATGCTATTTGGAGAATTAAAATGTTTGCTTGTCTGTAGAGCAGTCAGACTGGGAGTCATTACTGAGGAACATCAAGAAATCTTAAATCAAACTGCTTAATTTTCACCAGCCATAAAATTAAATGACAATATTTTCTGTATTCCTCAGGGCTGTTAAAAAGGGCAGCTAACCAAATAATAAAGCATTTGGCACTTGCTATTTAAAATTCCCGAAATCAAGCTTATCATGATTATCCAAGCAGGCAGCTGTGGAATGATGATTAAGAGTGAGGACTTGGGTTTAGACTAACCAGGGTTCATATAACATGTGACCTCAGACTTCTCCCTGTGCCTCCACTTCTGCAGATGGACAATTTTACCAATTTCACTGAGATTAAATGGTATAACATTGTAAGGTATTTAGAACAATACCTGGTACATGGTAGATGTTCAAGTAACGTTAGATAATGACAATGTATAAGAAAATATTTTAAAAAACACATCATCTAACTAGAACGAACCCTCTTTAGAACAGCTGCAGAGATGTGGCACCCAAACAATAACAGCAGCAGGACAGAGCTGGTAATTCAGTTCTCTCTGCAGACTCCTAGAAACATCATACATCGTGCTCAAAACTAACATATCTATTAGAAGAGTTGTGACTACCATAATTAGATCCCTAGTGTCTATTCTTGCAGGAGGAAAAAAAATAGATTCGTCCTATCCAGAAAATGTTACTCAGCATGGAAACGAAAGACCAAATGTGGTAAATGGAAGCAAGTGCATTGTGACTTTGACAAGAGAGAGCATAAATAGTGACCAAAGACAGCATCAAGTAGAGAAGTTATTCTGGGTTCTTGGAAGAATTGAACTCTGACCAAGGTGGAGACTTATCAATTAGAAGTGAAATGAAAGTGCTGTAGGACAAAACTTGAAGGGATCAAATTCAAGCTCCTAAGGATATTACACCTTTTAACAACTGAAGCTGAGATTTATCCTGTTTTTCTCCTTCAGCCTGACAACAGGAAGCAAGATTTAGAAGGACATCTTACTTGTATAACCTCTCACCAAGTCGATTAAATTGAACCTTGATAAGCAAAAGAGGCGAGAAGTTCAGTACAAACACCAAACCACTGTAAAGAACAGCAGAGAGGGAAATGGAGAAAGTGAAAAAAAGATACAGTATTTTGAAGTAAGAAAAGGATAGAAAGGAAGAAGGGATATAAGAATGAAGGGAATGAAATAAAAGATTTTTTTTTTTCTAAAAGACACTCTTAGTAGCATGGCAAATGACTCTGATGATGAAGGGGAGAATGACTGGGAGAACATGAAAAAAAGAACTTAAACCTAAATATTCCACCTGTGCAATTGTACCAAATTGATCTGTCAGATTTTAAAAGCTAAGGGAAGTGTGCTGTGAGGGATTCACTAGGGGGTATGTATCTGAGTCAGTGGTGATTCACAGCGTTAGTGGGATATTAGTGAACTGCGCTGGTTGGAGGTCCCATCTCTTAGATTATTCATAAAGAATCATGATCATTAAAAGTCCCATGGTTTTAGGTTAACATAAAGGAGTTAAATTTGTACCTTGGGCAGATTCCAACAAAGAAATTATGTCTATGTCCTGTATGATGTGTGTGTGTGTGTGTGTGTGTGTGTGTGTGTGTGTGTGTGTTTTAAATAAACTTTGTGTTGAAGCCATGGACAAAGATCCCGCTTTATTTGCTTGACTGGTCAGGGTATTTTTCTTCCCTTTTTGATGTTTTATTATTGGTAAAGGCAGAAATTCACAACTAAAATTGCACTTCTAAAGAATAATCTTCAAAAACTCTTTTTGTGATATTTGGGTCTAGTCCCTTTGGAAAGATACTAAAACTAGAGTGACTATTGCCCCTTTCAAGGTATTTTAAGAAATTAGACAGGTTTGCTTTTTTACTATGTAAAAATACTTCTAATAAAATATGATCCTAGAATTTTTGTTTAAAATGATGCTAGAGAATTTAAATCATATGTTTATATTATAAAATAAGTGAAATTAGTTGATAATATTATATAGATTTTCTTGGTTTAATTTTAGTTACTTGCCAAGCTCTTCCAAATGGACACTCATTCATTCATTTATTCACAATTCAAAATATACTGCACTGTGTTAGGCCTTCAAACTGAGGAAAAGGATGATTTAGGGACAACCTCTGCCCTTTAGAAATGCAGAGTATCCCAGATATTTATAGAAGTAACTGCTGAGCTTCTATTTTTGGTAATAGTATGGATGATATGCACAGAGAAACTTCTGAAAAAGTACCTATAAAATGTGTAATGCAATATAATGATTTCAAATATGTGGCAGAATGCAAATGAAATCCTCAAAGGACACAAATACCAAGAAATAATACATAGGGCTAAGAGAATGCAGGAGTCAGCTTTATCTCTGGAGATATCAATAATCCATGGAGACCCAGAGGCAGGATTTTAATGGCCCACATGCTCATCACAGGGGAAAAAAGTCTGGAGCCTGAGCAGGCCCCAATAAGAATTCATAATGGAAAATTAATGATAGTTAAAAAAATACCTATCAAAGCTTTGAGAAGGAGATAAAGTGATTTTTGAGGGAAATTTATAGCCTTCAATGTTTACTGGAATAAGAGAAATGCTAAAAATTGTCATTGAACTCAAGAAATTTTTAAAAATGACTAGGAACAAAAGCAAAGAAAGTATAAGAAATGAAACAGTAAAGATAAGAGTTGAAATTAGTGGGGACAATACAACAGGGTTTCATCAAAGGTAAAAGCTGGTTTTTTGCTAAGACTAATAAAAATGATAAACTTTGGGCAAGAGTGATAAAGAGAAAAGGATAGAGAATGCAAGCCCAAGTGAATGATATTAAGAATTAAAAAGGAGATGAAAATAAATATTCAGCAACCATTAAAATACATGAGATTAGTACGACTGGCTTTATGTCAATAAATTTGAAAACTTAAGTGAAATGGGCAAATTTCTGGTAAAGTGTAAACTACCCGAATGGACTCAACTTTTATAACTATGCTATATATGCATTGTTAGAGCATATAGATTATTATATATTAGATTCTTCTAACCCTCATTTAATTTTAGTCCTATAATAAATATATATGTAATGCTCATCATCAGGTCTTCTGTTGATATCTTTTGATATTTTTCTGTTGTCTGAAGCTCATTCTAAAGTAGATTACTCAGGAAGTGTTCACAGGAACTCTTCCTGAGTTCTTGAGTGTTGAAAACAGTTTGTGTCCTTTACACTTGAAAGTCACTATTGCTGGTTACAAAATTGGGGGCTCACATTTTCTTTCCTTGAGTAACTTAAATACCTCACTCAATTTTCTTCTAACATAAAATGTTGCTAGTAAAAAACCTGATGAGAATCTATATTTTCTTTTCCTTAATTAAGTTGTTCTTCATATTTGTATGTCCAAGAGAATTTTCTTTTCAAGTCAACTAATTTTACTAGACGATATTTACAACTAATTTACTAGACGACAATGTTGATTGTTGTGCCTCAGTATTTTCAGGTATGCCATTGTGTACTTTTAATGTGCAATTTCCATTTTTTTTGAGATAAAATTCACTTAACATAAAATTCATCATTTTAGCCATTTTAAAGCATACAGTTCAGTGATTTTTAGTAAATTCATGAAGATAAGATCTATAATCATCTCCACTATCTAATTCCAGAACATTTTATCACCCCCCCAAATAAAACTGATAGTCATTAAGCAATCACTCCTCATTTTACTCTCCTCATAGCCCCTAGCAACCACTAATCTGCTCTCTGTCTCTATGGTTTTGACTAATCTGCACTTTCTTATAGATGGAATTATACAATACGTGGAATTTTATGTCTGACTTCTTTCATTTAGCATAATGTCTCAAGGTTCACACGTATTAGAGCATGTATCAGTACTTCATTCTTTTTTATGACTGAATGATATTCCACCATATGTACCTATAAAATGTTTTCTATATTTGTTCATCGGTTGATCAATGTTTGGGTCATTTCCCCTTTTTGGCTATTATAAATAATTGTGTTATCAACATTTGTGTACAGGTTTTTGTTTTAACACCTGTTTTCAGTTCTCTTAGATATATAACTAGGAGTAGAATGGTGGGTCACATTTAATTCTAATGTTAAATTTTGAGGAATTTCCTAAGTGTTTTCCTTAGCAGCTGCAGTATTTGGCATCCCCACTAGCAATGTATGAGGTTCCTAATTTCTATACATTCCCACTAACACTTATTTCCATTTTAAAAATTATTATAACGTTCTAATGGATATGAAGTGATATCTTATTGTGGTTTTAATTTGCATTTCCCTAAATGGCTAATGATATTGAGGGTATTTTTCATATTCTTATTGGCCATTTGTATACCTTCTTTGGAATAATGTCTATTAAAGTTCTTTGCCCCTTTTAAAATCTGGTTGTTTTTCTTTTTTTCTTGTTGAATTGTAAGAGTTCTTTATATATTCTGGATTTTTACAAATATTGTCTCTCATTCTGAAGGCTGTCTTCTCACCTTTTTGATAGTGATATTTGATGCACAAAAGTTAATTCTGTTGAAGTCCAAATATTCTAGATTTTTCTTTTGTTGGTTTTGTCCGTAGTGTCATATCTAAGAGTCCATTGTCAAATCTAAGGTCATGAATATTTACCCTATGTTTTCTTCTAAGAGTTTTATAATTTCAGCTCTTACACTGAGTTAATTTTTGCATATGGTGTGAGGTATGTATCCAAACTTATTCTTTTGCATGTTGATATCCAGGTTTCCTAGCACCACTTGTTGAAAATATTATTCTTTCCAAATGGAATGGTCTTGGCACCTTTGTCAAAAAGAAGTTGACCATAGATGCCAATTTTTTGTATTTTAAATTCTATTCCATTGATCTATATATCTATTCTTATGCTAATACCACACTGTTTTGATTACTGTTGATTTAGAGTAAGTTTTGAAATCTGGAAGTGTGAATCCTCCAGGTTTGTTCTTCTTTTTCAAGAGTGTTTTGCTAATTTGTGTCCCTGGCAATTTTATATAAATTTTAGGATCAGCTTGTCCATGTCTATAAAATAGGCAATTGTGATTTTGATATGGAATGCATTGAATTGGTGCATCAATTTGGGGAGAATAGCTATCTTAACAATATTAAATATTCCAAATCCATCAACACGTGTGGTGTCTTTCCATTTATTTAGGTATTTTAAAATTTATTTCAGCAATATTTTGTAGTTCTCAGTCTATAAATCTTGCAACTTCTTGGTTAAATTTTTTCCTAAATACTGTTGACCCTTGAAAACATGGAGATTAGGGGTGTTGGCCTTCCTTACAGTGGAAAATCTGCCTATAATTTTACAGTTGGCCCTCTGTATCTGAGATTCTGCATGTATGGATTCAACTAACCTCAGATCATGTAGTACTGTAGTATGTATTTACTGCAAAAAAATCTACTTTATGTGGACCTGCTCAGTTCAAACCTGTGTTGTTCCAGCATCCACTGTATTCCACTACAGTAAGTCCCCTGCATACGAATGAGTTCCATTCTGAGAGCACGTTCATAAGTCCAATTTGTTTGTAAGTCCAGCAAAGTTAGCCTAGGTACCCAACTAACAAAATTGGCTATATAGTACTGTACTGTAATAGGTTTATAATACTTTTCACACAAATCATACATAAAAAACAAACACACACAAAAAATAAAGAAAACATTTTTAATCTGACAGTACAGTAAGAAAATCCCCTTGCCATTTCCTGCATCATGAATCTCATCAGTTTTTCAGTTACTTCTTCTTCCTCTTGTCTCTCTTTGTCCTTTTTCTGGGCTTCCAGTTCCATCAGGTCTTCATTAGTAAGCTCCTTGTGTTGCACAGCAAGGAGTTCAATGAAGTCGTCCTCTTGCAGATGTAGCTTCAGCTTTGCGCTGAGGGTCACTAAGTTGCTGAAGACCTCTTTGGACTCCTCATCCACCTTCTCAAATCCATGGAAATCGTGAACAAACTGAGGGCAAACGTTCTTCCAAACCCCATTCATGGTGACAGCTGTAACCTCATGCCAAGCAGTCAATGTTTTTTATGGCCTTGTAGATGTTATAGTCCTTCCAGAATTGTTGCAAGGTTGTTCCTGGTTCACCACTCACCTTTACTGCCTGATGAAAAGTGTGACATAAATAATATTTCTTGAAAGTTGCTATAACTCCCTGGTCCATAGGTTGGATGAGCAACGTAGTATTTGGTGGCAGGTGCACTACTTTGACGTTGGGATGAAAGTCGTCCATGAATAGGGGGTGGCCTGGAGCATTGTCGAGCAGCAAAAGAATGTTAAATGGGACATCCTTCTCCAAGCAATATTTCTCTACCTCTGGGATACAGTGGTGGAAAAACCAGTCCTGTAAAATGGCCTGTGTAACCCAGGCTTTGCGGTTACTCTTCCACATAACAGGAAGAGAGCCCTTGGCTATGTTTTTAAGGGCTCTTGGGTTCTCTGAATGATAAACTAAGAGAGGCTTCAGCTTCATCTCGCCGGAAGCATTGCCACCAAACAAAAGAGTAGCCTATCCTTTGCTGCTTTATAGCCTGGCTTCAACCTTTCCTCCTTACTGATGTAACTTAGGTCTGGCATCCTCTTCCAGTACGGTCCTGTCTCATCCACACTAAAAACCTGCTCGGGTAAATACGCACCTTCATCAATAATTTCTTGAAGCGTTTCAGGAAATTCCTGGGCAGCTACTGTACCTACACTCTCGCTGCCTTGCCACTTACTTTTACATTGTGAAGGTTGGCTCTAGCCTTGGACCGATGAAACCAGCGGTGGCTGGCCTTAAAAGATGTGCCCTCTGATTCTTCCCCATGTTTCTTCTTCAAGTCTTTATAAAGGCTTTTAGCTTTCTCTTGAATCAGCATTAAGCTGAGCAGGACTCGATGCTGATGCTGATTCTGCATCCACACGCTGAGAAGTTTCTCCATCTCCTCCATCACTTTTCCACACTTCTTCGAAAGTATTGTTGACATCATCGGCACAGCAGACTGCACATGTTCCATGATCTTGTCTTTGTTCTTTAGAATCATGTCGTTGGTTGAACAATTCATGTTATAAGAACTAGTGATGCCTACCATCTTTTCACCATGCTCCACTCTCTCAATTATTTTCACTTTTGTTTCCATCGTTATTGCTTGGCACTTTTTAGCAGTACCAGCTACGTCACCGCTGCTTTTATGCTTGCTTCCAGGCATCCTAGGCTTGAAAAAAAGATACTCTACTACTGTACTCTATACAGAACTATATAGTAAAGTACACAAAAGCACAACCACTTGTAGAGGATGCACGCACATGACAATGTAAGCCAGATGTGTGAACTAACTTACGTGTTTGGACATGCGGACACACATTCGCATCTTTGGAAGTTCGCAACTTGAGGTTCGTATGTAGGGGACTTACTGTATTTTTAATCATATTGTATATGTTTATAACTTAATATTTTTGTTATTAATGGTTTAGGATTTTGTCACACGCTTTTTCTGCATCAATTTGTGATAACTGTGTGGGTTTTTAAAAATTTTTATTCTGTTAATGTGGTGTATTATGTTAATTGATTTTTGAATACTGAACCACCCTTGTATTCCTGGGAAGATTGGATCATAATGGATCATATAATGGATCCAGTGGATCACAGTGAATCATAATGTAAAATTCTTTTAAATACTGCTGAATTCAGCTTGCTAGTATTTTATTAGGGATTTTTACATCTATATTCATAAGCTGTATTGGTCTGTAGTTTCCTTTTTTAATGTCTTTTTCTGACTTTGGGGTCAGGGTAACCAGGGTAACACTGACCTCATGAATAAGATAGAAGTTTTTTCCTCTCCTATTTATTGAAAGAATTTGAGAAAAATTGGTGTTAATTATTCTTTACACATTCAGTAGAGTTCACCGTTAAAAGCATCTTGTCCTAGACTTTTCTTTATTTGAAGTTTTTTGATTATCGATTCAATCTCTTTATTATTTATTAGGTCTATTCAGATTTTTTGTGTCTCATTAAGCCAGTTTTGATAGTTTCTATGTTTCTAGGAATTTGTCCATTTCATCTAGGTTATCTAATTTGTTGGGATACAAGCATTCATAGTATTCTCTTATAATCTGTTTTATTTCTATAAGGTCAGTAGTAATATCCTTATACTCATTCTGATCAAAGAATCAACTTTTAGTTTTGTTTTTCTATCATTCTTCTCTGTTTCATTTATCTCTGCTCTAATCTTTTTATTTCCTTCTTTCTGCTTGATTTGGGTTTAGTTTGCTCTTTGTTCAGTTCCTTAAGGTAGAAGTTTAGGTTAATGATTTCAGATCTTTCTTCGATTTTAATGAAAGTGTTTTCAGATATAAATCTCCTTCTGAGCACTGCTTTCACTCTATCTCATAAGTTTTGATATATTGTGTTTTCAGTTTAGTTCATCTCAAAGTATATTCTCATTTCTATTTTGATATCTTCTTTGACCCATTGGTTAAGAATGTGTTGTTTACTTTCCACATATTTGTGACTTTCCCAAATTTCTTTCTATTATTGATTACCAAACTCATTTAATTGTTATCACAAAGATACTTTGTATGATTTCAATCTTGTTAAATTCACTGAGGCTTTTTTTTGTGGCCTAAAATATGGTCTATGTTGGAGAATGTTCTATGTGCACTTAAGAAAAATGTGTATTATGCTGTTGTTGGGTGAGATGTTTTACAGACGTCTGTTAGGTATGATTGTTTCTTAGTAGTCACAGCCTATATTTCTTTGTTTATCTTTTATCTAGTTGTTTTATTCTACAAGAATTATTGTTGAACTGTATTTTTCCCTTCAATTCTGTCAATCTTTGCTTCATATATTTTGAAGCTCTGTTGTTATTGCATACATATTTATAATCATTATATATTCATGATAGGGTGATACTTTTATCATTATGTAATATCCTGTAACAACTTTTTACTTAAAATCTAGATTTTCTGATATTAACAACCCACTCGAGCTGAGTATAGCTCCTCCAGCTTGCTTTTGGTTATTGTTTACATGAAATATGTTTTTTCATTCTTTGATGTTCAACCTATTTGTGTCACAGAATTTGAAGTGAGTGTATATTATAGACAGAATATATAGTTGAAATTTAAAAAATGTCCTTTCTATCAATCTCAATCTTTTAATTGTAGAGTTTAATCCATTCATATTCAATAAAATTACAGACAAAGGAGAACTTACTTTTGCCATTTTGCTTTCCGTCTTATATTTTTTTGTCCCACAGTGCCTCTTTACTACATTCTTTTGTGTTAGATAATTATTTTCTAGTTGGCATTTTGATTATTTTTCTCATATTGTACTAAATGATTTCTAGTTAAACTGTTAGTGGTTCCTGTGGAGATTACAAATACCATCTTAATTTATAACAATACTGTTTGAGTTAATACCATCTTCATTACAATAGCCCACATTAACTTTTTTCTTATCCAGCTGCCTCCCCTTTATGTTGTTATCGTCACAAATTACATCTTTATTTATTTTGTGGCCATCAACAAATAGTTATTACAGGAAAAAAACTGGAAAAAATACAAACACATGGAGGCTAAACAATACGCTACTAAATAACCAAAAGATCACTGAAGAAATCAAAGAGGAAATCAAAAAATACCTAGAAACAAATGACAATGAAAACATGACAACCCAAAACCTATGGGATGCAGCAAAAGCAGTTCTAAGGGGGAGGTTTATAGCAATAAAATCCTACCTCAAGACACAAGAAAAATCTCAAATGAACAACCTAACCTTATACCTAAAGCAATTAGAGAAAGAAGAACAAAAACAAGAACAAAAAAACCAAAGTTAGCAGAAGGAAAGAATTCATACAGATCAGATCAGAAATAAATGAAAAAGAAATAAAGGAAACAACAGCAAAGATCAATAAAACTAAAAGCTGGTTCTTTGAGAAGATAAACAAAATTCATAAATCATTAGCCAGACTCATCAAGAAAAAAAGGGAGAAGACTCAAATCAACAGAATTAGAAATGAAGAAGGAGAAGTAACAACTGACACTGCAGAAATACAAAGGATCATGAGAGATTACTACAAGCAACTATATGGCAGTAAAATGGACAACCTGGAAGAAATGGACAAATTCTTAGAAAAGTACAACCTTCCAAGACTGAACCAGGAAGAAATAGAAAATATTAACAGACCAATCACAAGCACTGAAATTGAAACTGTGATTAAAAATCTTCCAACAAACAAAAGCCCAGGACCAGATGGCTCCACAGGTGAATTCTATCAAACTTTTAGAGACAAGCTAACACCTATCCTTCTCAAACTCTTCCAAAACATAACAGAGGGAGGAAGACTCCCAAACTCATTGTACGAGGCCACCATCACCCTGATACCAAAACCAGACAAAGATGTCACAAAGAAAGAAAACTACAGGCCAATATCACTGATGAACATTAAAAAAAAAAAAGTCCTGAAGGACTCCTTTTAGCATTATTTTATGGCATGTCTTTTAGCAACAAACTTTCAGTTTCTGTTTATGTGGGAATGTCTTTCTCCTTCATTTTTGAAAGATATATTTGCCAGATACATAATTTTTGTTTGACAGGTTCTTTTTCTTTTTCTTTTAGTACTTTGAATATGCCTTCCCACAGCTTCTAGCCTCAGTGGTTTTTGATGAGAAATCAGCTTTAATCGTATGGAGGATCCCTGCTATTTTCAGGATTCTTCCTTTCTGTTTGCTTTTAACAATTTATTATAATGTATCTCAATTTTGATCTCTTTCAGTTTATCTTACTTTAAATACATTGAGCTTATTGGATATGCAGATTCATGTATTTCATCAAATTTGGGAAATTCAGTCATTACTTTTTCAAATAATCTTTCTGTACCTTTCTCTCTCTCCCTTCTTTCAGGAACTCCCACTATGAGTATGTTGACATACGGATCTCTTAGGCTCTGTTCATTTAATTCATTCTATTTCCTTTCTGGTCCTCTGATTTCCTAATCTCATTTTACTTGTCCTCAAGTTAGCTGATATTTTCTTATGTCTTCTCAAATCTGCTGCTGAAGTGCTCTAGGGAATTTTTCGTTTTAGTTATCATACTTTTTAATTCCAGAATTGCAGTTTGGTTCCTTTTTATAATTTCTGTCTCTTGTTGGTATTCTATTTGGTGAGACATTGTTTTCATTATTTTCTTTAGTTCTTTTCCCATGCTTTTCTTTAGCAATATGAATATGTGTAAAATAGTTGACTTAAAATCTTTATCTTGTGAGTTCAATGTCTGGGTTTCTTCAAGGATAATTTATGCTAATTTCTTTTTTTCCCCTGTGTATGGGTCATACATTCTTGTTTCATAGTATGCCTCATAATTTTTGTATTGAAAATTGGATTCTCCTGTTCCCCAGGGATTTTTGTTGCTGCTGTTCTGTTTGTTGTCGTTTTTCATTTGTTTGTTTGTTTAGTGGATTTCCCACACAAATTTTGTAAAGTCTATATTTTTTGTTGTGTATAGTCCTTGAAGTTCCTGTTTCATTATCATAGTAGTCAACTTGTGATTTGACAGCAATTTCCCTAAATACCTGGAAACAAGAAAAAACAAAAAATCCAAATATTTGCAGCTATGCTCTGATTGTTGGGGCACACCTTTCATACACCAGCCCTGGGCATTCTGTTGTCTTCTAGATTCTCAGTAGTATGTGGGAGCTTTTCATAGCCCTTATTCCCAGAAATATCTCATTCCATAGCCTTTCCTCCTACACTTTTAGATTTGTCTGTTGTTCACCCCAGCTGTATCTGTTAACCCAAGTGGCAATGGCTAATGCATTTGCCTTTAAATGTTTTTGACAAACACATTTCCAAGTAGCCATCTCAGTCTTAGGAAAGTTCAGAGTTAAGTGAAATAAAGCCAAGTCCTTTGAGCTGACCCTTCAGGTAACCACAAGACAGTTCAAAATGAAGAGCCAAAATTCTTTGAGAGTAAGGTTCATCTAGCTCCCTCCCTGTTTCCCTAGGAAGCTATAATCTCCACTGAGAATAAAGGCTATTATCTTCAAGGCTGCTGCAGAGCTGGAGAGTGGATGATGGGGCCGGTGCAAATTAAAACTCTACTAATCTTTTTTATTGAGATTCAACTGTTTCTTGCTTTTCTTCATTAAACATTTGCCTGGTTGCTGGAAATCTTTGATTAGTTTCTAAGTTCCAGTAAAGATATTTCTGACAATCCTCACCAATTATTCTCTTCTTTTGTGGAATGATGGGATTTTGGAGTTCTCTACCCAGTCATTTTCACTGATGACACTTCAATTTTTTTCTAATTGCTCAGAAAAGTTACTTTAATTTTAGTTAAGCTGGTATTTATTCTGTTCCCTTGTTTTGGTATTTGTCCTCAGAGACTGCTATTACCCATTTTGGACTTTCTTTTTTCTTTACTTCTCTCTCTCTTTTTCTATCTTTCTCTCTCTCTCTCTCTTTCTTTTTTCTTTTTTTTTCTTTTTTACTGTTTTTGGCAATTGTCATGTATCTCAAATCCTTTTTTAAAATTTTTTCTCAATTTTTTTATTTTTAAGATTTCATCTTTTTCACTATTTACTTATCTTACAACTCTAATCTGTTGTATTTATTTGTTCTTGCATTCCCTCTAGTTTGGTTTACATATCTGAAATGATTTTTTATTTCTAATTATATCCTGTGGTCTGTCATCTTATTTTAGAATTTTTATAATCCTGGTTTCTGTTCTTTCATATTTTATATCATTTTATTAAAGAATTTTGCTATTGTGCAGTGAACCCTGGATGTTCAATTTGTGAGGCTGCTCCAAACCCTTCATAGCTTCTCATAAACCCCTCCACTTACTCACTTTTGCAGTAGGTAAACCTCTTCTTAATTTTAGTTTCTGCATATGAATTGATCTGTTATGATTTTTAGTACATAGGCTATTTGGGCTTCTACTGTTCTCAGATCTGTTAGATTCTCTATTGCTTTCTTTGCTTCCCGCAGAGACATTGATACTAGGTAGGACTTCTGGCTATTTTTGGGTTTTTTTTCCTATTCACATTATCTTGGGGTTTATAGTGATATCTCATTGCCTAATTTCATTATAAAGGCTGTCCATGGGATTTTGGTTTTCTGTTGAGTTATTTGGTCTATTTTTATCTTTGGATTCAAGGATATTCAAGAACTATGACATGATTGCCATCAACTTCCTAGAATCCCATTTCATTCTTGAGTGTTATGTGTATCCTTATATTGCATAATATTAATCTTAACTGATATTGATAAAGTAAAAAATAGGAAAGTTGTTGGCATATAATTAATGTGGGTATGCCTTCATCACTTTATGATCATTAACATGAAGACTTACTTGCAATACTTATTTCTGTATCCCATGACCAGTCAATCTTGGTGTCACACGTTATATATTCTTTTAAAAAATATATATATTCAAAGTAGCTTCCTCAAGAAGGAGAAAAACTTAAATATATTTTGGGGACTAAGGTTTTAAAAGTAATGTCTTGATTCTGATTAATACACTGATGCTTTTAAAATTTGAGAATAAAATTTCTTGCTTTAAAAGGTAGCTTCCTGTACAAAGTCTTGAATAGTGATATATTTTTTAAATTACTAGATATTCATGCACATTAATATTCATCTGCACAAAATTTTTTAGGATTCAAAAGAAATCTTTTATAAAAGTTCAGCTTCTTAAAGAGAATTTCATGGCTCAATTGTCTAGTTTTTCTCCTACCTCCTTATACCTCCCCTTATAGTTATATAGCCCATTTTATGGAAGAGCTACTCCAGAGTTAGGAAAACTAGTAAGCATTTGACAGAAAAAATTACATGGTTTCCACTTCACTAAACTTAGAGATGAAAATTAAATATTGTTTTTGTGTTCTAGTCATGTATAAACTTACTATCACGGAGCACATTCTGCCCAAATATTACCATGTTTTCCCAGTAATGGCACTGGAAATGCTCCCTCTTAAACAGTGAAATATTTCAGAGTCTCTGTAAGAGTAAGTTTCCAAACTTCTAGGAAATATTTTAGAGGAAAAAGAAATAACTTTAAATGGTTTTATTAATACCAGGGAATGAATAGTTTTTTTAAAATTAATTTTTATTGGAGTATGGTTGCTTTACAATGTTATGTTAGCCTCCACTTCACAACAAAATGAATCAGCCATACACATACAGATATCCCCTCCCTTTTGGACTTCCCTCCCATTTAGGTTACCACAGTGCACTAGGCGAGTTCCCTGTGCTATACAGCATGTTCCCATCAGTTGTCCATTTTATACATAGTATTAATAATGTATATGTGTCAATCCCAGTCTACCTTTTCCCCCTTGGTATCCATACATTTGTTCTCTACATCTGTGTCTCTATTTCTGCTTTGCAACTAAGATAATCTATACCATTTTTCTAGATTCCACATATATGCTTTATTATACGATATTTGCTTTTTTCTTTCTGACTTACTTCACTTTGTATGACACTCTCTAGGTCCATCCACGTCTCTACAAATGACCTAATTTCATTCCTTTTTATGGCTGAGTAATATTCTATTGTATATATGTACCACATCTTCTTTATCCATTTATCTGTCGATGGACACTTAGGTTGCTTCCATGTCCTGGCTATTGTAAATAGTGCTGCTGTGAACATTGGAGAGCATGTGTTTTTTTGAATTATGGTTTTCTCTGGGTATATGCCCAGTAGTGGGATTGCTGGGTTATATGGTAGTTCTATCTTTGGTTTTTTAAGGAACCTCCATACTGTTCTCCATAGTGGCTGTATCAATTTACATTCCCACCAGCAGTGTATGAGGGTTCCCTTTTCTCCACACCCTCTCTAGCGTTTACTGTTTGTAGATTTTTTTGATGATGGCCATTCGTGACACCTCATTGTAGTTTTGATTTGCATTTCTCTAATTATTAGTGATGTTGAGCATCTTTTCATGTATTTGTTGGCCATCTGTATGTCTTTGGAGAAATGTCTATTTAGGTCTTCTGCCCATTTTTGGATTGGGTTGTTTGTTTTTTTGATATTGAGCTGTAAGAGCTGCTTGTATATTTTGGAGATTAATCCTTTGTCAGTTGCCTCATTTGCAAATATTTTCTCCCATTATGAGGGTTGTCTTTTTGTCTTGTTTATGGTCTCCTTTGCTGTGCAAAAGCTTTTAAGTTTCATTAGGTCCCATTTGTTTATTTTTGTTTTTATTTCCATTACTCTAGGAGGTGGGTCAAAAAAGATGTTGCTGTGGTTTATGTCAAAATGTGTTTTTCCTATGTTTTCCTCTGAGAATTTTATAGTGTGCAGTCTTACACTTAGGTCTTTAATCCATTTTGAGTTTATTTTTGTGTATGGTATTAGGGAGTGTTCTAATTTCATTCTTTTACATGTAGCTGTCCAGTTTTCCCAGCACCACTTATTGAAGAGACTGTCTTTTCTCTATTGTATATTCTTGCCTCCTTTGGCATAGATTAGGTGACCATAGGTGCGTGGGTTTATCTCTGGGCTTTCTATCCTGTTCCATTGATCTATATTTCTGTTTTTGTGCCGGTACCATACTGTCTTGATTACTTTGTGATTTAAGTGCTTGAGAAAATGTTTTATATGAGATAATTAAGTACCTTAAATATATTTATTCCTGCTTTGATCAGTAATTTTAAATCCTTGAAAGTGTATAACTATGCTTTATAGTAGTGGATTAACTTTCAAGCACATCACCTAATATATTTTTATGTATTGTAGAGACCACTGTAGTGTCTCTTGGGCAGCAGTACTAAAAAAAGAAAATATGCAGAAATACAGATTTGTTAGGAGGCCATAGGTGCTTCTTGCTTTAATCAGGTTTTGAAATGGTGCTCTAGGCATACAATTTTCTATTATCTGTGATATTATTTGCTAAATTGTTTTTTTGTTGTTCTTGTTGTTTTCATTATATAAAATAGGTGTGTGTTCATTCTTCTTCTTTATATTATTAGGTGTGATAAATGAGAAACTTTAAAATGAGATTGACTAACTCTGTCACTACTTGTGCTATTTTATGCTCACTAAATCTCATTTTTATCTCCTGGAAAATATGGATTAAAATACAGAGAATTAAAGAAAAAAAAGCCCAACACGAGGTCAAGAATAAACTATATGTTTAAAAATATTAGTTTATACTGTCTTTCCCCTACATAATAAATATTTGTAACCGACCAATTTCTGCATTACAGTGTTTCTGTGCTATAATCTACAATATCTGCTTGAAAAGCAGTCAAGTCTTACTTTACTTTTCTGGAAGACAAGCATTTTCAATTTATAGACATTTGGTCATAATCATAACCTTCTTTATTCTTACTAAATATCATTTTAAGGCATTCATAGATATGTTGACTTCCTTTCAATTTAGTCAAAGAAAATTTTGACAATCAAATACCTGAGGTATTTAAAGCTTAATTATATGATTTCTCCATGACAAATTAATTCATCAAAGACACATTTCTTATCTTGGTAAGAAAGGAGAAGGAATTGTTGTTTTCACAGATGCTAAAAAGCAACATTTCAGAATGTAGTTAGTATTCTGTGCTAAGGAAAATGTAAACATTGTGAACTGTAAGTAGATCATTCACCAAATTATTGACATTTTCAATTATCATTTATTCAAATATCTTCTCTTCCATTTCACTTTCGTCTTTTTCAGGAACTACAACTACATGCATATTGTAGCTTTTGTTATTATTTCATATGACTGTCAGGTTCTGACACTTTTTTCCCAATCTATTTTCTATTTGTTCTTCAGATTTTATTTTCTATACATTTATCTTCAAGTTCTATATTGCTTCTATAATTTTCATTATTCTATAGAGCCCATCCATTGAATTTTAAATTTAAGTTCTAAATTAAATTAAATTAATATTTTGCTTTTAAAACTTCTATTTGATTCTATTTTATGATTTTTATTTTGTGATTAATTTTTCTATCTTTTCATTAACATGGATATATTTTTCCTTTATTTTCACTGAGTATAACGTGAAAAATATTTACCTGCTTAAAAATATTTACCTGATAATTCCAACAACTGAGTTATCTCAGTGTCAGTCAAGGTTATTTTTATTTTGGGGAATGGGTTACATTTTCCTGATTCTTTGTGTTTTCATTAATTTTGGATTATATTCTAGACATTGTGAATATTGTGTTAAGAAGAATCTGGATTGTGTTATATTCCTCAGAAGAGTGTTAATTTTTTTTCCTCTCTCCTACAGTGGGTGGCAACTTAAATCACAGTTCAGTTTTTCTATCCTTAACTGAGTTGTTTGAATCTACTCCATGCATACATAGTTCAGGGGCCAGCCAGAATTTGGGGCACAGGTTGTATAGGTAATTTGCAACATTCACTAGTGCTCTTTATTTCTGGGGCTCTCAAATTTCCAAGGGTCTAGTTACCCTTAACTCTATCTTCTGGTTCCTCAGTCCAGAAATCTCTGGGCTTTTGTCAGTATCATATGCTGACTGTGGTCTTCATTCAGGATAGAATCTGGAGGACATTGAACTAAGTGAAATAAGCCAGTCACAGAAGGACAAATACTGCATGATTCAACTTATATGAGGTGTCTACAATAGTAAAACTCACGGAAGTAAGTAATATAATTATGGTTGTGAGGGGCTAAGGGAAGGGGAAAGCAGGAAGTTGCTAATCAGTGGATTTAAAATTTCAGTTATGTAAGGAGAATAACTCTGTAAAACCTCTGTAAAACACTTTGTATATAGATAGCAATACTGTATTATACACTTAAAATATATTAAGAGTGTAGATTTCATTTTAAATGTTCTCACCAAATAAAATTTTTAAAATGAAAATAATGTAAAAGCTAGAAGCAAATATGTATAGGCATTACAAGATCAAATGGGTGTTTTTGAGGGTAAGATCACAGTGGGGAGGACTTTCTGAATAGATACTTACTGAAAACTAAAAAAGAAAAAATTGTGAGCCAGACATTTAACTAAGTCAGGTATTAAAACATTGCAAAATTTTAGATGTGGTCATAAAGCTAGAAAATTTAAAAAACACTGGGGGAGCTGCAAAAGAACTATCTAGGTGTTTCAGAAAAATCATCTCTAAGCACCATCCAGTCCCTTGGTTTCTTTATATCAATGAACATAAGTCTATTGTGCAGGGATTGCCAAGTCTAAATTATAGTCAGTGAATCCAGTTCCAAGATGTATGTGGAATTATAGAGTTAACTTGCTTGCTCTGTACCACTGATATAGGCTGCGGTAAAAACTTACTTTCCTTGTTTAAAAGTGTCAAGATCCTATAACTTCCTATTGTATTTTGCACACATTAGCAAAAAGTATAGGTAAACACTTTTGTAAAACAGTATGTTCTTATGCTTTTAGAAAAGGATTATCATGGAATCACAATTGTGTTTTAGGATAGGGTAGGCAAAGGAACCAAATCTGGCCCACCAACTGTTTGTGTTAGATCTGTATATATATTAAATATTTTAAAAATATATTTAAATGGTTGAAAAATCAAAAGAAGAAGAATATATTCAAAGTGCTGAAAGGGAAAAACCTGCAACCTAGGATACTCTAACCAGCAAGACTATCATTTAGAATAGAAGGAGAGAGAAAGAAATTCTCAAACAAGCAAAAATTAAAAGTGTTCATCAATATTAAACCTCCCCTAAAGGAAATGCTGAGGGGTCTTCTCTAAGTGGAAAAGAAGTAAAAATCTACAGGAAAGGGAAAGTCCCACTAGGAAAGATAAATATATAGTAAGAACCAAGGATCAAACACTTAAATAAGCCAGTATTGAGTTTAAAAGACAAAACAAATTGCAAAAACAATTATAACTACAGTAAAAAGTTAAGGGTTAAGGGATGAACATGTAAAATATGATGTCAAAAACAGAAAATGTGGGGGAGGGAAGTAAAAAATGTAGATCATTTAGAATGTGAACTTAAATGACTACCAGCTTAAAACAAGTAGGTATAGTTATAGGTCAACATATAGGAACCCCATGGTAGCCACAAATTAAAAACCTACAATGGATACACAAAAACCTAGAAAGGAACTAAATCACACTACTAAAGAAAATCATCAAACCATAGGGAAGAAACAAAAAGAAGAAATGAACAGAAGAACTACAAAAAGAAACGGAAAACAAGTAATAAAATGGCAGTAAATACATACAAATCAATAACTACTTTAAATGTCAATGGACTAAATGCTCCAATAAAAAAACATGGGGTGGCTGATTGGATAAAAAAACAAGACCCGTGTATATGCTGCCTATAAGAGATTCACTTTAGAGCTTCCTACACACAGACTGAGAGTGAGGGGATGGAAAAATATACTTCATGCCGATGGAAAAGATAAAGTGGGGGTAGCAATATTCATATCAGGCTAAAAAAAACTTTAAAGCAAAGACTAAAACAAAAAACAAGCAAGGGCATTATATAATTAAAAAAGATCAATACAGGAAGAGGATATTACACTTGTTAACGTATATGCACCCAATACAGGAACACCTAAAAACGTAAAGCAAATGCTGACATAAAAGGAGAAATTGACAATGTAATAATAGGGCAATATTACACCCCCTGACATCAATGGACAGGTCATCCAGACAGAAAAGCAATAAGGCAACAGTGCTCTTAAATGACACAATAGACCAATAGAACTTAATAGATATCTACAGGACATTGAATCCAAAAACAACAGAGTACACATTCTTTTCAAGTGTACATGGAACGTTCTCTAGGATAGATCACATGCTAGGCTGCAAAACAAGTCTTAGTACATTTAAGAGGATGGAAATATCAAGCACTTTATCTGTTCACAGTGGTGTGAAACTAGAAATCAATTATAGAAAGAAAATAGAAAAAGAACAAACACTTGGAGACTAAACAACAAGCTACTAAAAAACCAAGGGGTCAATGAAGAAATCAAAGAAGTTAGAAAATACCTCAAGAGAAATGAAAATGGAATAACACTCCAAAATCTATGGGATGCAGCAAAAGCAGTTCTAAGAGGGAAGTTTATAGCAATGCAGGTCTTCCTTGAGAAACAAGAAAAATCTCAAATAAACAACCTAACCTACCACCTAAAGGAATTAGAAAAAGAAGAACAAACAAAAACCAAAGTCAGCAGAAGGAAGGAAATAATAAAGATCAGAGAGGAAATAAATTAAAAAAAATTTTTTTAAATAGAGAAGTTCAATGAAACCAAGACAGTTTTTAAAAAATATAGACAAAATTGATAAAACTTTAGCCAGCTCACCAAGAAGAAAAGAGAGAGGACCCAAATAAACAAAATAAGAAATGAAAGAGGAGAAATAGCAACCGATACCAGAGATACAAAAAATTATAAGAGAATACTACAAACAGTTATATGCCAACAAATTGGACAACTTAGAAGAAACAGACAGATTTCTAGAAACATACAACCTTCCAGGACCGAATCAAAAAGAAACAAACAATTCGAAAAGATTTATCATTAGTAGTGAAACTGAATTTGTAATAAAAATACTTCCAGCAGAAAAAGTCCAGCATCAGATGCTTCACAAGGGAATTCTACCAAACATATTAAGAAGAGCTAATACCTCTCAAGGTATTTCAAAAAACTGAAGAGAATGGAACATTCTCAAATGCATTCTGTGAGGCCACCATTACCCTGATACTAAAACCAGACAAAGACACTATAAAACTGAAAATCACAGGCCAATATTGTTGATGATTATAGATGCAAAAATTCTGAACAATATATTAGCAAACCAAATCCAATATATAAAATGGATCATACACCATGACCAAGTTGGATTTATTCCAGGGACAAAAGGATGGTTCAACATTCACAAATCAATCAATGTGATACACCACAATAACAAAAGGAAGGATTAAAGTCACATGATCATCTCAATAGACACAGAAAAAGCATTTGACAAAATTCAACATCCATTCACCATAAAAACTCTTATCAAAGTGGGTATAGAGAGAACATATCTCAGCACAATAAAGGCCATTTACGACAAACCCACAGCCAACATCATACTCAATGGTGAAAAGTTGAAAGCTTTCCCGCTAAATTCAGGAACAAGACAATGATGTCTACTCTCATCCCTTCTGTTTAAACTAATATTGAAAGTCTTAGCCACAGAAATCAGAAAAGAAAAAGAAAAAAAAACTGTATCCAGATTGGAAGGGAAGAGGTAAAACTGTTTCTATTTGTAGATGACATGATGCTTTATTATATAGAGAACCTTAAAGTCTCCACCCCAAAACTATTAGAACTGATAAATGAATTCAGTACAGTTGCAAGACACAAGGTTAAAATACAGAAATCTATTGCTTTGCTATACACTAATAATGAACTATTAGAAAGAGAGTGTAAAAAATCCTGTTTAAAAATTACATCACAAAGAATAAAATACCTAGAAATGAACTTAACCAAGGAGGTGAAAGATCTGTACTCTGAAAACTAGAAAAAAATGATGAAGGAAATTGAAGGTGATGCAAAGAAATGGAAAGCTATCCCATGCTCATGTATTGGAAGAATGAATAGTGTTAAAATGGCCATACTATGCAAAGCAATTGACAGATTTAATGCAATTCCTATCAAATTACCCATGACATCCTTCACAGAACTAAAATAAATAATCCTAAAATTCACATGGAACCATAAAATACCCCAGCTTACCAAAGCAATCTTGATAAAAAAGAATAGAGCTTGGTGGTATCAATCTCTGAGACTTCAGACTATACTGCAAAGCTACAGTAATCAAAACAGCATGGTATTGGCACAGAAACACACATAGAGCATGGAACAGAATAGAGAGCCCAGCAGTAAACTCATACACCTATCTTCAGTTAATTTATGACAAAGAATGCAAGTATTTACAATGGAGAAAAGACAGTCTCTTCAATAGGTGGTGCTGGGAAAACTGGACAGCTACAGCTCAAGCAATGAGATTAGAACATTCTCTAACACCATGTACAAAAATAAACTCAAAATGGATTAAAGACCTAAATGTAAGACCTGAAACTGTAAAACTCCTAGAAGAGAACATACACAGAACACTCTTTGACATAAAGCATAGCTATTTTTTGGATCTGTCTCCTAAGGCAAAGAAATAAAAGCAAAATTTAAAAAATGAGATCTAATCGAACTTAAAATCTTTTGCACAGCAAAGGAAAACATTGACAAAATGAAAAGACAACCTACAGCATGGGAGAAGATATTTGCAAATGATATAACTAACAAGAGGTTAATATCCAAAACATATAAACAGCTCATACAATTCAGTATCAAAAAAACAAACAACCAAATTGAAAAATGGACAGAAGACCTGAATAGACATTTCTCCAAAAAAGACATACAGATAGCGAGCAGGCACTTGAAAAGATGCTCAACATTGCTAACTGTTGGAGAAAACAAATAAAAACAAAGAGATATCACCTCATACCTTTCAGAATGGCTATCATAAATAATTCTACAAATAGCAAATGTTGGCAAGGATGTGGAGAAAAGGGAATCCTTGTACACTGTTGGTGGGAATGTAAATTGGTGCAGCCACTGTGGAAAACAGTATGGAGTTTCCTCAAAAAACTAAAAATAGAACTACCATATGATCCAGCAATTCCATTCCTAGGTATATATCTGGAAGAAACAAAACACTAATTCAAAAAGGTACATTGCACTCCAATGTTCTTAGCCACACTATTTACAATAGCCACGATGTGGAAGCAACCCAAGTGTCCATCAACAGACAAATGGAGAATGAAGATGTGCTGTATATATACAATGGAATATTACTTAGCCATAAAAAAGAATGAAATTCTGCCATTTGCAAAAATGTGGATGGCCTTAGAGAATAATATCCTTAGTAAATAAGTCAGTCAGAGAAAGACAATGTATAGTATCATTCATATGTGACATCTAAAATATAATGCAAATGAATGTATATAGCAAAACAGAAATAGCCACACAATATAGAAAACAAACCAGTGGTTACCAGTGGGGAGAGGGGGAAGGGTATGTTAGGGGTATGGGATTAAGAGATACAAACTACTATGTACAGAATAGATAAGCAACAAGGATATATTGTATGGCATAGGGAATTATAGCCATTATCTTGTAACAACTGTTAATGGAGTATAATCTGTAAAAATACTGAATCAGTATGCTTTACACCTGAAACTAATATAATATTGTAAATAAAGTATACTTCAATTAAAAAAAGAGTACTATTCAGTGACTTATAAATATTATATGAAATTCAAGTTACAGTGTCCATAAATAAATTTTATTGTAATTCACGGACAGTCATTAATTTACATATTGTATATGGCTGTTTTTATGCTATGTCAGCAGAGTTGAGTGATTGTAATAGAGACTATATGGCCTGTAAAGCCTAAAATACTTACTATCTAGCTCTTTAAAGAAAAAGTTTATCTACCCTGTCTTAGGATATAAAGCTATGTTACTGGGAAGCACTTGAAATGCTCATCCTAAGGAAGCAGAGTTAGTACCTGGAAATAAACAAAATAAAAAGACAAGTTGAAAAACAAAAACTTGTTCTAGAATTTTGATAGAACCTTCATCGATTTATAGATCAAGTGGGAAGATTACCATCTTAGCAACATTGATTTTTCAATTCATGAAGAGATAGAATGTCTTAGATCTTCTTTAATTTCCTTTAGAAGAGTTTTAAAATTTTTATGTATGTAGTTCTTGCATTTCTTTTTAAAAATTATTCCTAAGTATTTTATTGTTTTAATGCTCTCATGAATGAAATTATTTTCTAAATTTAATTTGCAGATTATTCATTGCCTGTACATATAAATACAATTAATTTTTAAAATATTGTGTTGTATCCTGCATCCTTGATGTATTTTTATATTAACTAATTTTTTTTGTATGTGGATTCCTTAGGATTTTCTATATACCGGATAATGATATCTGGGAATAAAAACAGTTTTACTTTTTCCTTTCCAATCTTGACATCTTTTATCTTTTTTTTTGCCTACTTGCTCAAGCTAAAAACTCCAGCACTATATCCAATAGAAGATTTGAGAATAGATATCTGTACCCTGTATCTGAATTTAAGGGAAAGCATTCAGTTTTTATCCATTAAGTATGAGGTTAGCTCATACTTAATGTAGAAGCCCTGTATCAGGTTGGAAAAGTTACCTTCTATTCCAAATTTCATAAAAAATTTCGTTGTTGTTGACGTTGTTGTTTCTTTCGTTTGTTTTGTTTCTTTCATTCATGATTTGAACCATCAAATCATGAATGGTTTGATATGATCATCTCATTAGATACAGAAAAAGCTTTTGACAAAATTCAACACCCATTTATGATAAAAACTCTCCAGAAAGTAGGCATAGAGGGAACTTACCTCAACATAGTAAAGGCCATATATGACAAACCCACAGCCAACATTGTTCTCGATGGTGAAAAACTGAAACCATTTCCACTAAGATCAAGAACAAGACAAGGTTGCCCACTCCTACCACTATTATTCAACATAGTTTTGGAAATTTTGGCCACAGCAATCAGAGAAGAAAAGAAATAAGAGGAATCCAAATCGGAAAAGAAGAAGTAAAACTGTCATTGTTTGCAGATGACATGATACTATACATAGAGAATCCTAAAGGTGCCACCAGAAAACTACTAGAGTTAATCAATGAATCTGGTAAGGTTACAGGATACAAAATTAATGTACAGATATTTCTTTCATTCCTATACACTAAAGATGAAAAATCTGAAAGAGAAATTAAGGAAACACTCCCATATACCGTTGCAACAAAAAGAATAAACCTACCTAAGGAGACAAAAACCTGTATGCAGAAGACTATAAGACACTGATGAAAGAAATTAAAGATGATATATACAGATGGAGAGGTATACCATGTTCTTGGATTGGAAGAATCAACAATTGTGAAAATGACTATACTACCCAAAGCAATCTATAGATTCAGTGCAATCCCTATCAAACTACCAACAGCATTTTTTGCAGAACTAGAATAAAAAATTTCACAATTGGTATGGAAACACAAAAGACCCCGAATAGCCAAAGCAATCTTGAGAAAGAAAAATGGAGCTGGAGGAATCAGGCTCCCTGACTTCAGACTATACTACAAAGCTACAGTAATCAAGACAGTATGGTACTGGCAAAAAAACAGAAATATAGATCAGTGGAACAGGATAGAAAGCCCAGAGATAAACGCACACACATATGGTCACCTTATCTGTGATAAAGGAAGCAAGAATATACAATGGAGAAAAGACAGCCTCTTCAATAAGTGGTGCTGGGAAAACTGGACAGCTACATGTAAAAGAATGAAATTAGAACACTCCCTAACACCATACACAAAAATAAACTCAAAATGGATTAAAGACCTAAATGTAAGGCCAGACACTATCAAACTGTTAGAGGAAAACATAGGCAGAACACTCTGTGACATAAATCACAGCAAGATCCTTTTTGACCCACCTTCTAGAGAAAGGGAAATAACAACAGAAATAAACAAATGGGACCTAATGAAACTTAAAAGCTTTTGCACAGCAAACAAAGCCATAAACACAACCAAAAGACAACCCTCAGAATGGGAGTAAATATTTGCAAATGAAGCAACTGACAAAGGATTAATCTCCAAAATATACAAGCAGCTCATGCAGCTCAGTATCAAAAAAACAACAGCCCAATCCAAAAATGGGCAGAAGATCTAAATAGACATTTCTCCAAAGAAGGTATGCAGATTGCCAACAAACACATGAAAGGATGCTCAACATCACTAATCATTAGAGAAATGCAAATCAAAACTACAGTGAAGTATCACCTCGCACCAGTCAGAATGGCCGTCATCAAAAAATCTACAAACAATAAATGCTGGAGAGGGTATGGAGAAAAGGGAACCCTCTTGCACTGTTGGTGGGAATGTAAATTGATACAGCCACTATGGAGAACAGTGTGCAGGTTTCTTAAAAAACTACAAATAGAACTACCATATGACCCAGCAATCCCACTACTGGGCATATACCCTGAGAAAACCATAATTCAAAAAGAGTCATGTACCAAAATGTTCATTGCAGCTCTATTTACAATAGCCACGACATGGAAGCAACCTAAGTGTCCATCAACAGATGAATGGGTAAAGAAAATATGGCACATGTATACAATGGAATATTACTCAGCCATCAAAAGGAACGAAACTGAGTTATTTGTAGTGAGGTGGATGGACCTAGAGTCTGTCATACAGAGTGAAGTAAGTCAGAAAGAAAAACAAATACCATATGCTAACACATATATATGGAATCTAAAAAAAGAAAAAAAAATGGTCAGAAGAACCTAGGTGCAAGACAGGAATAAAGATGCAGACCTACTAGAGAATGGACTTGAGGATACGGGGAGGGGGAAGGGTAAGCTGTGGCAAAGTGAGAGAGTGCATGGACATATATACACTACCAAATGTAAAATAGATAGCTAGTGGTAAACAGCCGCATAGCATAGAGAGATCAGCTCAGTGCTTTGTGACCACCTAGAGGGGTGGGATAGGGAGGGTGGGAGGGAGGGAGATGCAAGAGGGAAGAGATATGGGGACATATGTATATGTATAACTGATTCACTTTGTTATAAAGCAGAAGCTAACACACCATTGTAAAGCAATTGTACTCTAATAAAGATGTTAAAAAAAAAAAAGAGTCATGTCACAATGTTCATTGCTGCTCTATTTACAATAGCCAGGACATGGAAGCAACCTACGTGTCCATCGACAGATGAATGGATAAAGAAGATGTGGCATATATATACAATGGAATATTACTCAGCCATAAAAAGAAACGAAATGGAGTTATTTGTAGTGAGGTGGATGGACATAGAATCTGTCATACAGAGTGAAGTAAGTCAGAAAGAGAAAAACAAATACCGTATGCTTACACATATATATGGAATCTAAAAAAAAAAATGGTTCTAATGAACCTAGGGGCAGGACAGGAATAAAGACACAGACGTAGAGAATGGACTTGAGGACACAAGGAGGGGGAAGGGTAAGCTGGGACGGAGTGAGAGAGTGGCTTTGACATATATACACTACCAGATGTAAAATAGATAGCTAGTGGGAAGCAGCTGCATAGCACAGGGAGATCAGCTCCGTGCTTTGTGTCCACCTCGAGGGGTGGGATAGGGAGGGTGGGAGAGAGATGCAAGAGGGAAGAAATATGGGGATATATGTATATGTATAGCTGATTCACTTTGTTATGCAGCAGAAACTAACACACCATTGTAAAGTAATTATACTGCAATAAAGATTTAAAAAACAAATCATGAATGGTTTGGATTTTGGCAAGTGTTTTTTTCTACATCTATTGAGAGAATTGTCTGGGTTTGTCTTATATATTATAATATATCAGGTTAATTGAATTTTGAATGTTAACCTAACCTTGCATTTCTGAATGAAGTCTACTTGGTCTTAGTTTGTTAGTTTGTATTTTTTTTTTTATTCATGTGTTTTGGATTCAGTTGTCTAGTGCTCTTTTGAAAGTTTTTAATCTGTATTAATGAGGAATATTGGTATGTATTTTTCTTTTCTTGTGATGTTTTTGCCTGGCTTTGGTAACAGGGTGATACTGGTCTCATTGAATGGGTTAAGATTATGTGACTAAATTTTGATGATCCTTGATTATGGGAGTTGAACCACCATAAGACTTAGCAACAAAGATTTTATTGACTTGGAAGAACTCTTTTCAGGGTACAGAATTTTACCCTTTCTTCCTTTTTCTCTTCCTTCCTTCCTCCCTTCCTTCCAGTTATAGGCTTTCAACACAGATTATGAAATTAGCACAAATAAATGTCTAAGACAGATATTGCTAATTAGATCCAAACAAGTCATCCACAATTGTGTTTTTTCTTTCATCTTTCCTTTCTTCCACCCTTTCTTCCTTCTTTCCCTTCTTCCTTCCTATACTATAGCTGGATATTAGATATACACCTTTATTCCTTATATTTGAAAGTAGAACTACTTCAGCTCTTGTTATTATCCTCATATACCCTAGGCCTAAATTCTCATCATTACTTTTAACACACTTTATCTTTCATGTATCTCCATCTTTTGCTGAGATGATGTTCATCTTCCTACTCTCCATTATTAAATGTTTGTCATCCTTTGTGACTGAGCCATGAAGTTTGCTGACAAGCTATTCTATGATCTCATCAAGTTTAGCGCTACCTCTGGCTGTAGTTAGAAGGAAGAGTGACTTTGCTCACTCTGGATAAAGAAGGTAAGGAGATGGTTGGCAAATCTAAATAAGTGCATCGTGGTAATGAGTTTAGAGATTTCATCAAGGAGTGAAATGAAGATAAAACATAGAAATACAAAATCAAATTTTGTTTCTTTTGTATTTTTTAAGGGGGAGTTTACTCTAAATTCTTCATGGACTGTGTGACAGTCAACTCCTGCGATGATGACGGAAAATACCAAAAGGTAAACAGTACATATAAATCCATTTAAAATCAATATTGAATCACTTGACATATGGGCATTAACCAGTTAACGATAACTAGTTTTTCATGCTTAACTGATAGAGAATTTCAACACAAATTATAAAATTAGCATTACAATATAAAAAAATTATAAAATTAGGACAAATAAATATCTAAGACATAAATGTTGCTAATTGAATCCAAGTAGAACATCCATAGTTTGCAATAAGTAAAACTTTAAGTTGTTGGAGTTAATTGCAATGGACAAAAGAAGGAAATAAGTATTGCTTGGAAAAAAGTAGTTATGGAATCCAGAAAGCTATGTGTATTAAAGATTCATTTACTTATGAAAATAATTTAATTGATCTTTAAGCAGATGAAACTAATATTGAGGGCTAAATATTTATCACACATATGAAAACGTTTTCATTTTGACAATTTCCATTCTATACAAAACAATGTATAATTTATTAAAATTATGTCAGATTTATAAACTGCATATTCATGAAACACATTGAACAGAAACTATCATAAAACTAAATTGCATAATCTCTTACATAAAGATGGGTGATTACTAATTGCTTCAGAAGGGATATGAAGGCTAACAAAGATAATGTAATTTGGTTTTAATTAATTTAATTTGTTTTAAAATTGCCTTATATAAGTTGCTATTACACTTTTTTTTGTTAAACTTTTGCAGTCATATACTTGATCACTAAAAGTGAGAGTAAACTAATCACTTTTGATGAAATTCCTTTCTATTTTCCTAGAGATACTGACAAAAGCAAGTGACATTTTGGTTACTTGTATAAATTTATTTGGGTTTCACAGAATTTTGGTAAACCTTCAGTAAATCTCAGATACAGAGTATAGAATAGAATCCCATTTAGAATAGCAAATATATGTATCATATAGTGCTTATGAAAAAGTATTCTAGCTCTCTTTCCAACTCAGAAGATTGCTACTAATAGTCATAACTTTTAAGATTAAGATAAATTTGGTTAGGTGAGAAAGTGTAGACGAGAACAACCTTAGGAGGGGTCCAAGAGAAGATTACAGTGATCAGAAATGAGACTAGAAGGATCCCAAAACCTCAGCCCATCAATTGGCAGAGTGAAAATCATTGCTATTAGAATGTGTTACTTACATAACTCTTGACTTTTGAGCACTGTGGTTTTAGTTTGGTAAATCCCTTTGAATTCCATTAATTTCATGCAGAATTGTGCAGTACTAACATGGAACTTTAAAGAATGTGTTTTCCATTTTCTATCTTATGGCAATAAGTAAAAGTTGATAAATTTATGGGTATTTTGGCATTTATCTAGAAAATTCAGATGGTAAATGTTTCAGCGACCAGTTTTAGGTTCCAATTACAAAGGGAGCAAAAATGAGTTTCAGAGTGCTGGTAAAATGTCTCTTGAGTACATAAACTATTTCATTTTTCAATCTACAAAACAGAGATAGTATTTGCCACCCACATATCTCTGAGGAATGACAGGAGGAAAGTGATTTGTACTTCTGTCACATTTAGCCTTCAATCTAATCATCCTATTAACCTGCTTCTTAGTCATTACAAAGACATCCCTGACAAAGCGACATGCCATTGTTAAAACATGTTTCTTGAGCTATCTTACGGCATCTCTTTGCTCCCAGGAAGAATCTGTGCCCAATCATGGTGCTTGGCATTTGATTTAAATGGACTTTTATTTAGGTTTCTGCCACCAAGCATTAGAGCCATTTCAAGTATTTTATTCACATACAGCCTGGATCAGTGAACTCCATCAATGAAGCAGTTTTTCTTTAAGAACTTATAATCATGTATAGAAGTAATTTCTATAATGCATATATTCAGAACCTTTTCTTTGAGCTAACAGATGAACATTATTCAAAAACCATGGCTATAATACATAGATTATATAAACTAAACTTACTATTCATGTGCTACCTAAGCAGAAATTTAAGGACAATGAAGAACACTTACTTTTACCCTACTCTATTTTCCTAATAATTAATGTATATTGTACATTAATTTAAATTTTGGATTATATAGAGAAGTAGTTTAGTGCTCTTTCAGATATTGGAGTAAAAGATAATTTTGCTTTAACTTTAGATGCTATTACCTGTTGTTGGTTTGGCAGAAAATACCAGCTGTTCCAAAATACACAATTTCTTTTCTTCTGAGATACACAGATCTCACAGGGTAAAATTCCCAGATTCCTTTGCAGTTTCGTTTGGCCATATCACTGGGTTCTAAACAAACAAAAAATGAGTAGACATTACATGCACCATTTTTGGCCCAAGGGCTTTGTGTTACAGTAAGAAATATATATAGGCATCCCCCACTATCCAAAAGTAGAGCATTCCTGTGAAACCATTTGTAAGCTAAAAGTGGTGTAAAGCAAAGAAGACAATACCTGTGGACACATCTAAGGGATGCACAAAACAAATGGAGATAAACTCAGATTCTTACAGGCACAGTTCAAAGCTCTGATGGCTTGATGAGATGCGGAGTGTAGTTCCTGGGGAGGGAGCTTGGCAGTACCACTCTTGCTGCTCAGGGTGCAACTGCCTCTATAAAGGCTCACTGTGAAACAAATGCCGAACACTATTTTCACTTTTTGCCTTTTATGTAAAAGCAAAAATCCCCTTCAGATTTCTTTCAGTAAATGAAAACATAATACTAACACAGGTCTTTCGTAAAAGCAAAGTGGCATAAATGGAGGATACTTGTGTTTGGTTTTTGTCCTCAGTTCCTAACAGAGTTCCTAAATCACTTGGAATTTCCTAAATGGTAGGATGATAAGAGTGCCTTTTGTTATAATGAGTCAACTCTTGGTGTGCCCCTAGCTTGAGGATGAGGCTGGTTGCCAGAAAGACCAAGGGATGTAATTGGGCTTGATCTTTCAGTTCCAATCCCTGATCTCTGAACTTTCAGCCCCACAGCCTAAGAGGGGTTGGAGATTGGGTGAATCACCAATGAGCAGTGATTTAATCAAGCATGCCTGCTTAATGAAACCTCCATAAAAACATATAAATGATGGGATATGGTGAGCTTCCTGATTGGTGAACATATCAAGTTGCTAGAGAGTGCATAGAAGCTCTGTGTCACTTCCCCATACCTTGCTTTAAGCATCTCCTTCATCTGGCTGTTTCTGAGTCGTGTCCTTTGTAATTAACCAGTAATGGAAAGTGTATACCTGGGAGCCATTCTAGCAGATTATCAAACCTGATGAGAGAATCATGGGAACCCCTGATTTACACCTGGTCGATCAGAAGTGTGGTTGACAACCTCAGACTTGAAACTGTCATCTAAAGTTGGGAGAGTCTTGTGGGGCTGCACCATTAACCTGTAGAATCCACACTAACTCCCTGTAGTTAGTGTCAGAATTGAATTTAATTGTAGTACACTCAGATGGTGTTTGAAGAATTTGAGAATTTTCTGGAGGTGGGAAAAATACCACACATTTAATCAGAAGTGTTGTGAGTAAGAAAAGTTCAGAGGCTTTAAGAAGAAGGTATGCCTACTGACTACTGTCTTTTCTCTCCTACTGGCTTGAGTATCAACAAATCTCTAAGAGATGTTGAAGCCACAAGGTAGGGTCTGGTTCCCTGAATCAGTACATGGAGGAAAGTCTTCTAGCTAGGGAAACTCACATTGGCTGGATGAGTTTATGACATAAACTCTGTTTTGACTCAATGACACAAACTCTGTTTTGACTCACCTTACACACTTGGTTCTAAATGTACTATAGCCTAGTCTACTCTAGTTACAAAAGTGTAAATTTATTCTTTTTGTATTGAACTTTAAAAAATTGAATAATGAATGCAAACTTGGCAGTGACATTCACTATCCTTATTTCAGTAAACACAAGACTTAACTATAGCAACTATTGCTACTGTTAACCTAACAAAAACTTGAGTCACCATCACAGCCAACAGAAAGGTATTTAAATTTAAATATTGAATTAGCAAGTTTCATACAAGGTGAGCAGAAGAATATTCATGATTTGATTCTCCTTACTTTAAAAACAAATTAGGTATAAAGTGTATGATTGTATGTAAGTCTTTGAAAGAAGTGAGATTTTTATCTAACTTCCTTGAAATAAGCAAATGACCACTCACTTTATTCTTTGTTGTTTTCCCAGATGATAAACGTTCAAATATTTCTTGTTCTAAATCTCTGGAATTTATTGGATCACACTTCCTCCTTCAATTAATATGCAAACATAGAGCAGCATGATGATATATGTTTTCACTTGAATTATCTCATTTGATGGCCCATAACAACTCACATGGTACGCCAATCCCTCTCACTTTGAAGAAATAGATAATGGAAATCAAAGAATTTAGAAATTGCCTTAAGTCACATAGCTAGACAGCATCAGGAAAAGGATTTGCTGGGATATGTCGCTCTATGCTGACAACTCTTTCTACTCTAAAATTTCGGCCCTAGCTTGTAATTATAAACTTTCCAGAGAATAGGAATTGTGTTTCTACCATACTGAGTGCATCTCCTGAGGAAAATAAATAAAAAAGCGAAAAATTTTATTTTAATCTTTTTTTAACATTAGTCCCTGATCTTATACTTAGTAACACATCTACAAAGAAAAATAAGAAGCAAAAATGAGAATCCTGGGATAGAAACAACTACCAAAGTCAGAATGTTTCTGGAGGGATTCTGCCAAAGTTGATAACTTGAGATTCAATTTCAATAGTTATGCAGTTATGCAGATTGTGGAAGATAATAAATCTGTTGACTAAACCAGGAAAGTGAACAGCAGGCTGTCACAAAAATCTGGGACCTCCAAAGTACTACACCTTCTGAGCAAATGTTAACAAAAGGAAAGATGAATTCCCCAACATAGTCCATAGTAGAAGTTAAAAAAATATCTATTGAGAATCTGTAAACATAAATAGTTGTTCACAAAGTTGTGTGGCCTGAATTCATTTAAAATGTTTAGTAATAAAACCTCAAGCAAATAGCTTTATTTAAAGCCATACTGGGATTGTATTGCTACCAGGCAACTACCAGAAGAAAATAAAAACCATTTTTGGAGGAATATAACTTTTCCATGGAATATTTCAACAGATAAAGTCCAAAGAATATGAAGTCACAGCAAAATATAAATAGATAAATAAATAAATAAAATAGATTCTCATTGTTCATGGTATTTATGTTCTATAATGTTACCCGTGAACACTGAATTAGCAAATACTGACCTATTGCTTCTAGGGGAAATAATGGGATGGGTTAGGTTTCTGTGAGCCTCTAGTCACAATGTTTCATCAACCAGTCGGTACATCATTTTTTATCATGTGTGTTTCTGTTTAAAGACACTGTATTTAATATATATTGTTAATTCATTGACATTAAACTCATGACCAACAGGACTATCACTCACAGCTGAATGAAACTAATCTAACACACATATTCTCTTCGTTGGCACATCGAAGTCTTCTTGTGTTTAAGAATACTAAACAGCACTTCAGTACTGTGTTCGGGGACCATCTTAAACTGTGAAATCACGTACACACACACAAGCACAAAAATGCGCAAAACTTGGCACTAAACAGACTACAAACTGGACACTTGTTTTCAGTAGGAAAGCCAAAATAAGAAGGCAGAGCACCAACTTGTTGGACCTCAGCTGGGAATGTGTTTGTCAGGTGACTCAGAATTTTTGCCACTCTGTGCATGTCCACCTATGACCATGAAAGTGCCATGTGAATTGAATTTAGGGCTACAAATAAGTTTTATTGAGTAGACAAATTCACAATTAAGGATCCATGAATGACGAGAATCATCACTACTGTACCACAGAAGGAAACAAAACACCTACACTGTGGAGTAAGCAAGGTGAACACCTATCTAATCATAGTCCAGGATGATAGAGAGAGTAGAATGGAAACAAGATTTAATGAAATAATGGCTGTGATTTTTTCCAGGATTGTGGTAAGACACTAACCTCCAGTCCAGAAAGCCTAATATATTAGCATCATGGTAAATAAAAAGAAATCCATATTTAGACAAATCACAGTGAGAAATCAAAAAGACAAAAAGGTCATAAAACCAACCAAAGAGAAAAGAAAGAGATTCTATATAATAGACAAATTATATTGATAGTTAATTTCTTTTCAACCTAATAAAATACATTAAATGTATTGAGGAAAGCTCATTTTCAACTTTAGAATTATACACCTCGTAAAATATCTTTTAAAAACGAGGGCATAATTAAGACATTTTTTAGAATATAAAAACTTCTGGCTTCTAATAGATTCTTAGTAACAAAAATTATGAAAAATAAGCTTAAGGCAGAAGAAAAATGGTTCTCAGATTGAAATTCTAAGATGCAAAGAGAAATAGTGAGCAAAAATATTAATAAATATGTTGGTAAAAAACAAACCTTGACTACATAAGATCACAATAATATGTTCATAATTGTGATTTAATTATATATAAATGAAAAAGTAAAATACTTAACAGCAATGTCGTTAAATGGGGTGAGGGATGATCAGCTTAAAGAATTCTAACATCTTTGTAATTTCATGGGTAGTTTATGGAAAATAGAGATATAAGATATATTTTTTTATTGAATTAATTATGTATAATAAATTATCAAAGTTAACACCAAATAAATAGAATAGAGAGGGTACCATCAAAAATGACAATAGAAAACAAAATAGAATAAAAAATGTGAAAAAATTCAAAAGAAAGCAACAAAGGAAAAAAAAACCACATATAGAAAAAATGGCATAAGAAAACCCCCCAAAATAGAACAGTAGAAATTTGTATAAATCTATCAGTAGTTATAATAATGGGACTAAGCATTATAGTGGAAAAGACAGTTATTTTCCAGATTAATTTAAGAAGGGAAATTTGCCAATATACTCTTTACATTAGGTGCATCTAAAACATGAAGACTGAAAAAGTTCAAAATTAAAATAAAATTTGATGTAGCTATATTTGTTTTAGACAAAGAAAATTTAAGTTAAAACTCATTACTGAATAAGCAGGACTAGTTTCACTAGAATTACATAAATATTCAAAGTTGAATTCATGTTCTAACATAGCTTTAAAACATATGGGAAATTACTATAAAATAAATGGACATTTCCACCATTATAAGCAGAGATTTTAATACACTTATATTCAGTAATTGATGGATCAGACTGACAAATGGGTAATAGGACTATGGGTGTTCATTTTATAACTCTTTCCTTTATTGCAAAAAGAAATTTAATAATGCATCTACTAAAAACAAATCTATGAAATATTGGCATATGCACCTCATTGCATTAAAAAGCTGGTTACAGACTTCATGCAGATGCAGTGACATGTTGGCTTTGTACTTTTTCTTCTATTTGGAATACTTTACCTTTCCTTTTCACCTAGCTACATTATATTCCTCTCTGGGTTCTCAGTTTCCTCAGGGAGGCCTTTTCTGGGCCATTGGCCCTTGGACTTGGACCCATATACTTGCTTTCATCACACCCTGTAACCCTTCAATTACAACACAATTTGTTTTAGGTCAAATGCATGTTATAACCCTTCAATTATAACACAGTTTGTTTTAGATCAAATGCATGAAACCATGACCATGTCATTCTTGTTAATTATTCTATCTCCAGTCTTAGCACGGTGCTAGCCTTCTAGTAGTAGTGAGGGTTAGTAATTGCAGGTAGAAATGAAGGCAGAAAGGAGTAAATGAGGGAGATACTCTTTATGTAGACAGCTTGACTTTGGTGCATTGGGACTCCAGAAAATATATTTGTAATTACTTGGAGATCTGTGGGGGTTATAGCACATCAGAGGGGTGGGAGTTGTGCCAAAGATGAAGATACTTGATGCACCTGAAGGAGGCCAAAACCAGAGAGAAAAGAAATGGTGCCTCTCGTATAATGACAGGATTTATTCAAGAGCAACTATGAGACGCCGCTTAGAGCCCCCCAGAAATAACTAGGTTAGAGAAGGCTGCTTTGCAGGAGCTGGAGGATCTGAAAAACATATCAGAAAATTATACAAAGCAGTAAAAATAAGTGTTATTATGGTCTCTGTAATCCAAATTTTATAACCCAGGCTGGTGTGGCAGTAGCAGACATAGACTACAATGTAAACAACAACAACGGTTTATGATGCTCAGGGCATAAACTATTTGACATCAAGATTACCATGAATGTTTTTTATTAGAGACAAGAGATGAGGCATCAGATATACAGAAACTAGCTTCAAAATTGGCTGTGTCATTAGCAGTTAAAAAATAAGGCCACAAACAAAACAAAGATGTTTAACTTATCCCCAAACACGGAAACTATAGAAGGTGAGGGGAGGCACATCTGCTCCAGAAGGCATTTTTCAATGAGCAGCAAGAAAAAGAAAAAAAAAAGAAAGCATTACCCTGAAGACTTTTAAGGCTGGCAGAGAATAAACACAGCTATTACCCAAGTTCACAGCTGTAACCTTGGGGAGCTGAACTGGAACATGGAACGGTTGCCACCTGCACAGCTGAAGAAAGACTAATAGCAGGAACTTAACATCAGATCGGTGATTTCTTGGCTGCAGAAAAAGTAG
This sequence comes from Eubalaena glacialis, assembly GCF_028564815.1. Lineage (NCBI taxonomy): Eukaryota > Metazoa > Chordata > Mammalia > Artiodactyla > Balaenidae > Eubalaena > Eubalaena glacialis. The sequence goes on from NC_083724.1 coordinate 72,740,196, forward strand.
CATCTTTCATAAAGCAAGCTGTTTTCCTGCTTTTAGTGACTCTAATTATACTGAAGATTGTTGTTTTATAATGGAGAAAAACCCTTGCTGGCAACATTGCCTATATACTGATGTGTCATAAAAGACTCTAACAGATGCCCCTGCCCAGTCCCCCCGTGACAGAACATTCATTGTGGGTAATGCTTGCAGTGCATTCTGCCCATGAGAAGCTACCAGTGATGCATTTCTTCCAAACAAGTATTGCGTGCCAAACACCCAGCATATCTCTGAAGATTTTTAACCCAATACCTTTCACAAAATAAAATTCACATTCAATAGTTTGAGACTAAGGAATAAAAAAAGGAAAACAAATCGTATGCCCCTTTTTCTTGGCAAACAACCAGATTGCAGTATAGTGATTAGACTTTTTCCTGATATTGATTTTTGGGGAGAGGAAGTAAAGCTAATTTTCTTATAGGGGTCCCACATTTTGAACTTGAAAGATTATTTCCCCCGATTAGGTTTCGATTATATATTTTTGGCAAGGAAACTACTAGGTGAAATGCCTTTTATTGCGTTGCATTATGAGGTTATATCCCACTATTGTTGATGCCACCTTTAATCATTTGGTATAGCTGGTGACTGCCAGATACATTTCTCTTTGCTAATAGTAAGTCAAACTCAGGGTGACGTGAAAGGATTTAAGGCCTCTTGCAATAGTTTAAGAATGGAGTATGGATGATGGGACTGAGGCAGAGCGGTAAGTTAAAGAACTGTTATAGTAATCCAATCAAAGTCTGCGAGAATAGTGTCAGGGTCTGAGAGAATAATGGCAAGGTGGGATAAGGCAGAGAAAAAAAATTCCAGAGATGTAAAATTGGCTGGATCAACAGGGCCTGGTGACTGCTTAGGCACATGGAATGGAACAAGATTTAGAGATTTTGAAAAGGAGTCTAAGATGAATCCTAGGTTCAGGGTTGCAGGAATAAGAGAGTGGATTTCTTTTTGGACTTGCTAAGTATGAGCTTGTCTGGGGACTTCAAGTGTAGACAGCAAAGAGACATTTGGAAGTAAAACAAGGTAAAATTTAAGACGGGTGACTGTATTAGTATTTGTTTTACTTCTTTCTCTCTATGTTGCCTGATGGATCCCATCTCTTATTAATGGGTGAGAATTTTGAAGAAAATAATTAATAATACTTAAAAGTGATTTAATCTATGTTTGGAGCTCATGGTTGTATATCCTTTGAAAAAAATCTCTATTTTAAAAAATATTTTATTTATTTATTTTATTTTTATGGCTGCGTCAGTCGTAGTTGTGGAATGGGGTATCTTTGTTGAGGCATGCGGGAGAAGATATTTTGCTTCTTTTTCTTGATGACCCATTAAAACAGCTCTGATTATTATAAATTTACCATTATAATGGAAACAAACATTTAATACCTGATACTTGGAGTATTTGGTTATGTTTCTACTATTTGATCTTAGATAAATTTGTGTTATACATGTCCATTACACCTCACATATGTAGAAGAATATGCTACATATACATACACACACACACACTTTAAGAATAAAAAACAGCTTTTTAAATATCTGTTGTCTTATGTCAATTAACAAAATGGTAAAACTTCCAAAACGCATGATTGATTTCCTTCAAACAAAGCTTGGAATACACAATTAAGCAAAAGTGTTTGAAATTGAATAGGAACCCTTACATACTATTTGTACTATTTTCATCCCAACCATATTATTCCACTGTCTAATGATTTACTATTTAGCTGATTTTGGAATTAGATCTTCTGTGATTTTCAATGAATTTGTAATCTCATTGAAGGTAATAAGCAGGAATTTTATTTCTAAGTTACCTCTACTATGTTGCTGAACACCTTTGACCAGTGTTCATTTGTAAGCAGGCATAAAAGATGGAAAAGTTAAGAAGGAAAGAAAACCTCATCACAGGGTCATTCTGTTGAATGAAAATCTTCCAGAAACCTTTGATCAAATGCTAGCTAGCCAAAATACACTGAAATGTATTTTGCTGATTAGGGTAACTAACAGCCCCTAAGATATAGGTTAAAACTCATACAGATAAGATTTTATCACACTGTATATGTTGAACCATTTTAGAGTAACTTATAGACCACTTAACATTATCTTATTCAATTATCATTTACAACTTTTCGAAGTAGGCAGTATATTCCTATTTTAAAGATACGGAAACTGAGGCTCAGAAGGTCTTAATAATTTAACTAAGGCTATTCAACCAGTAAATCAGAGAAAAAATTTAAACCTAGGTTTGTCTCACACCAAAGTCTGAACTCTTCTAACTTTACCAACTGTCTTAAGTACTCTGTCTTGAAGAATTTATTTAACTGGATCAAATTGGTGCTAGTAGATGTGTTTGGAAATGTGTTCAATAGTCAACTCTCCTTAGACATTTCCAACAGGACAGTTCTACTGGCAGTGTAATATCATGTTCAGCTCTCCATCAATGGTTAATCTCTTAGGTTTGTGTTTGATCATAAATGTTCGTTTGAATTTTATGTTCTACACTAGATGGTGCATCAAAACAATAGGTGGGGGGCTTCCCTGGTGGCGCAGTGGTTGAGAATCTGCCTGCCAATGCAGGGGACACGGGTTCGAGCCCTGGTCTGGGAAGATCCCACATGCCCCGGAGCAACTAGGCCCGTGAGCCACAACTACTGAGCATACGTGTCTGGAGCCTGTGCTCCGCAACAAGAGAGGCTGCGATAGTGAGAGGCCCATGCACCGCGATGAAGAGTGGCCCCCGCTTGCCACAACTAGAGAAAGCCCTAGCACAGAAACGAAGACCCAACACAGCCAAAAATTAAAAAATAAATAAATTAAAAAAAACAAACTGTAAAAAAAAAAAACAATAGGTGGAGCTTTATAAAAATAATGTCTCTGTCTCACCTCTAGATAATGTATTTCATTAAGATCCTTTTTCTTATGCTAAAATATACCACACTGGTTTTAATATAAAAATAATGTCTTAAAGTATTTGGTAGTGAAATTATTTAATTTCTCAAATTTGCACCATAATTTTCTAAATTTGAGAAAATTTTGTGCTTCAGGAATATACACCCAGTTTGATTCACTGCTTAGACTATATCTTAATATTTAAAGTTTTTAGGTGTGAAATCTTCAGTGGTAGGGATTGTGCTTACTTTCTGTAAACCCCAGCATATGGTACTGCCCTGTAGCCTATTATATATCCAATATCAGGTGAGTCAAAGGTAGATTAAGACTGAATGATAGAGTGTCCTGAAACTAATTGGCTAAGGGTATAGATTTTATCACTTATCTCCAAGTTTAAGTGTCTGTCTTATGGTAGTTGCCTTATGCTAGAGTCCATGGTCGTAATACATAGCATATTATACATATTTATTACTGTTTATGCAATACTATGTGAAGGGGGAAGAACGAAAAGGAAAAGGAGATCACAGCTATCAATAATTTCATGTTTATATGAACTAAAGTTGACCAAAAAAACCACTATCTGGTAGGAAAAGACTTAGATGGGTTAGTAAACTCAGAGAAATGCAGTGGCCTATGTAAGATGCTTGTGAAGGTGTGATTTCTTTTGGCAAGAACATGATTTATAAATGCCAGTTTTATTCATGAGTATTATCAGGAAAATAATGTTTTTATTAATATTCACTGAAGTAGTACCTTGTACCTCGGTGAAGTTAGAAAAGTAACTTCTTTTTCACATAATCCCAGAATAATTTCAGGTTATAAAAATTAGTAGCTAGCAAATTATGTCCTTGTCATAAAATAATAATATATGAGAAGCATGCGTGAGAAAAAAGAGGACTAAGGAAGGCAAGGTAAGAGTTTGACTGAAATACATTTTCATCATTTTTATTTGGAATTTAAAAATAAATGCTTGAAAATCTGACAGCTTTCCTCATCTATACTATTAGCTGCTCCATTTTCCTGCCAGTCTGATTTTCTAAGTCGGCAGATGCTTGTGTTTCAGACATGAGGTTCCTACTACAGGAAATACCAGAGGAGACAAAACCGTAGATAGCCTATGTCTCCTGGCTAAACAAGGCTTTTATTTTGTCTGATCCTAAAGTTAGGAAAACTGATCAGAAACTAGGGATATAATAGATTGGATGTATGGGAATACGTTAGTGGCCTATAAATCACTTCTCTCTTCATAAAACAAGTATGTTATATAGAAATGAGCTATGGAAGGGGTCCTATAGAAACACCTTTCACATTGCCCCCAGTAAGAAAGCCAAGCAGTTGATCTTTTTTCAGGGGAATGTAATTCTGGCTGAAAGAAATGAGGGCCCATATTTGCCTCAATACTTCTGTGCTAAGCAAAGAGACATCATCCAGATTTGTTGGAGTATGCAAAATTAAATTGGTAAGAGTTACTTCTTGGGCTCTGCTTCCATTTTATCTGCCACCGAATCATTTAATTGTAGAAAGTTTATTTTGTACTTAATCAGATTTTAGTTCCTAGATTATTGGGCTTTAAACTTTTAAGAGTTCTTATTTTCTCTCCTTATGAAAAACCTTGGCATGATACCAGCATACTACATAAAAGAGGGCCACAGCAGAGCTCTCTGGCAAGTTTTATTTGCATTAAGTGTTAGGTATAATAAAATGTTCCCACAAGCTTAGAAAAGTTTAAACAATACATAGAACAAGTTTATTGTAGTAGGCTTCCTAGATTCAAGTTACGGTATCATCCAGCTAAAGGCATTTTCTCCACCTTTATAGTATCATAAACATGGTGGGAAAAATAAGTTTCATTGACTATAGCTCAGTCACCATATGAATAGAGAAGATGGGTGTTTCCTCTTCCCATCTGCCATCACGGAATTACTTGGTGAATGCTCTAAAACATAACATTTAGCAAACTAGAAGGATTTTATAAATGTTTATTGACAGTTCCCTGTTTCCACTCCAGGTAGGGTATACTCAGTTACATCTCTTTTAATCCCACTTACTCTGACAAGCAGATTTCTGACTGGATATTATACTCAGTGATGCTACCCCTCCCATCATAATGCAAAACCCATGGCTAGATGATAAACGGTGCTGCCTGTGAAATATAACTCAATACAGCATTTTGATTTGTTAGATATGCTGCTTTGGTCTTTTGACAGTTGTTCTGGGAGTATATAACATCTGCCATACAATTGGCTGGCAAAACTCATTTGTAGTATAATTGAACAGCCATCATTTTGTTGGAGTGTAAACGTCAAGATAAATAGTCCATGAATTAGCAAGTTCAGCATCATTTGATGGCGCACAGATAGACAGGCACAATATAGATTTCGTATACGTGCAGAGTATCTTTACCCAGGCAACTAACAAAATCAAATGCAGAAACAGTGTCTGTAATTTGAAAAACTGGAAGCAAGAGTGTTTAGATAGCCTCAGCAATCTTACATTTGCCATATTTTGAGCCGTTTTCCTTATCTAGCATTGTGGCAGGTCCAGGTGACCTTCTTTACCTTTAAACTATATTAATGATAAAGGGAATTAAGAACAGTAACAAAGAAAGGGTCATCCTTACCTTTGGGCATTTCTTTCCTGGAATCATTGCCTTCCTTTTTCCACTAATAGATTAGAGCTAAAACTAAAACCAGACATTGACCCAAGTTGGTTATTAACCAGGGATATTTATCTTCTCCTCAGGTGTCTGGTGAAGTGGTTTGATTCATGTGAAGGTCATTAAAGAAGGAAAAATTTATGGAAGTTTATACTTAATTTTTGTACTCTTTCCCAATGGCTGAGATGTTTGCCTCTAAATAGCAGGTCATTTTAATGCAGGTTTATAATTTACGATCAATTTTTGTCTTTTTAAAGAACTGATTACATAGTGAAGTACTGCTAGCTGCTGTTTCCCTTTATCCTTTGGTCAGTTACTTGGGCCTTAGGACTATTGCTTACAGAAAGGTGTAAAGGAATAAAATGGTGAAAGTTTTAAAAATATGGTGGGGTGGGGGGAGAGTGAAGTCAATTATGAGTGGATTTTTTTGTATTTATATTGTCCCTATACGTGATTACTGAGCTCCATTGAAATGTAGACGTATTAATATTTATATCACGAAGTATGTCATAAGGGAGAACACAAACTTTGTTATTTTGTTAATAAAAAAGTCTAGAACAGTGGTCCCCCACTTTTTTGGCACCAGGGACCGGTTTCGTGGAAGACGATTTTTCCACGGAATTGCAGGGCGGGGATGGTTCAGGCTGTAATGTGAGTGATGGGGAGTGGCAGATGAAGCTTCACTTGCTCGTGTGGCTGGGTTCCTAACAGGCCATGGACCGGTACCCCTGGTCTAGAATATAGTCAGTAGTTGATAAATATATGTTGAATAAAATAATAAATAAAATTATATTGCTTTTTTGGACGACAATTTCCTTTACTACTGCATCAAATGTAAGATTTATAAACTTCCACAGTTGTTAGCAATTAAATATGACTTTTATTTCTATCATTATGCTTTGATCTCATTTCTGCTGTTGATATTTATTCAGTGTGCATCTCTGACCGATGTGTTATAAAAATCCTTCACCTATCAATGCAAAGATCAATTGTTTTAATTTCATTTGTGATAGGAATGTTATGTACCAGAGTTCCATAATGTATTACTCAGAATACGCTGCCCTATTCTGTAGTAATCAACGACTTCAAAGCTATAGTCACTTCACTGAATAAAGTTTATTTCCTGTTGATGGTACATATATAATGCAAGCCATTTGAGGGGTTTGCTCTGCACAGATTTTTGGAAAGTGGGCTAAGAATAACTCCACTATCTAGTAACTGCACCCTCTAGAGCAGAGGAGAAGTGAGCTAGAAGATCATGCATAAGCTCTTTTATGCTTTGGCTTGAAAATGACACAGGTGACCTCTCCTCCCAGCCCAATGGTAAAAAATTAGTAATATAGTCCTGCCTAATTTTAGTGGTGGGGAAAGTTGGGGTGGTAGCAGATGGGATGTGGTGAGCGTCATTCTTTCTGATGTACTAAGCAAAGTTATGTGCTCTCTGGAACCAAGTTGGAAAACAGAGTTGATATTGCTTAACTAAAGTTAGAAGTTTGAGACCAGGAATTTACATTTCAAGAAAACTTGACTCATGGCAAAAGATCTTACAGAAGAAAATTTTAAATACATTATCATAGGGACTTCCCTGGCAGTCCAGTGGTTAAGACTTTGCCTTCTAATGGCGGGGGTGCGGGTTCGATCCCTGGTCAGAGAGCTAAGATCCCACATGCCTTGCAGCCAAAAAACCAAAACATAAAACAGAAGCAATGTTGTAACAAATTCAATAAAGACTTTTAAAATGGTCCACATCAAAAAACTATTTAAAAAGTAAAATACATTATCACAAAGTAGAATTTACTCAGAAGAGGCAAGATTGGTTAGACATTTGACATGGATCAATATTATCCACCAGTAAATAGAATAACAGAGAATAATCGTATGATAATACCAAAAAATTTATAAAAAGCATCTAACAAAATTTCACATTTTATAAACTCTCATCAGGCTAGAATTAGAAGGCAACTTTCTTAACCTGATAAAAGAACATCTACAAAATTGCACAGCTGACATCACACTTAATAATAAATTATTGAATGCTTTTCCCCAAGACTGGATGTGTCCTCTTTCAATACTTATACTTATCATTGTACTAGAGGTCACAACCAGCAAATGAAAGCAATAACAAAATTATAAAAGAAATACATATTGAAAAGGGGAAAGTAAAATAGTTTTTATTCACAGACAATATGATTTCTTATGTGAAAGATCCTGAGTATATAAAAAATGCTAAAACTAATACTTAAATTTAACAGGGTCAAAAGACTCAAGGTCAAGATATGAAAGTCATTTGCATTTATATATGCTAGCAGCAAATAATTAGAACATGAAATTTTAAAAAGGTACCATCAAAAATATAAAGTACTTAGGGATAAAGTTAATACAAGATCTACAAAACCTATACAATTAAAACTATAAAAGAATGCTGAAGTGAAATTAAAGATCTAACTAATGCATAGATATATCACATTATGAATTAAAAAAGTCAATTTTGTGAAGATTTGTTTATCCCCAAATTGATTTGTAGATTCAGTGCAATTTGAATCAAAATTCTAACATGGTTTTGAAAGTTGTTTCTAAAATTTATACAGAAATGCAAAGGATCTTGAGTAGCCAAAACAGACTTGAAAAAAAAAAAAAAAACAAGAATAAAGTAGGAAGATGTTAACTGCCTAAATTTCAAATCTAAGTATAAAGCAACAGTAATTAGGCCAGTATGATATAGATTTATGAGTAGACAAAAAGATCAATGGAACAGAACAAAGATTCTATACAAAGGCAAGAAACCAAGGTAATTCAATAGGGAAAGGAGAAGGGTTTCAATAATTAGTGCTGGAACAACAGGGTATCTAAATGTAAAAGCTAAAACTATAAAGTTTCTAAAAGAAAACATAGGTGACTACCTTCCTGAACTTGGATTATGTAAAGATATTTTAGAGGACACAGAAAATACTAACCATAAAAATTGGTAAACTGGACTCCATTCAAACTTTTAAAATTGTACTAATCAAAAACTTTGTTAAAACAATGAAAAGGGAAGACACAGACTGGGATAAAATATATATATATATATATTTATATATTTACATATATATAAATAACCAAATATATACATTTGTTGCCAGAATATAAAAAGGATATTTCTAGATAAATGATCAGTCCAACAGTCCCAAATAAATATACAAGAAACTTTGTAAAAGAAAGTATACAAATTGCAGTAAGTTCATGAAAATGTGTTCAATATAAATAGTCATCAAGGAAATGTAATTTACTCCCCACGATGAGACATTTTCTCACACCAATTATAATGGCTCAAATTCAAAAGACTTGCAAACATAAATGCTGGTGATGAACAACTGGGACACATATATTGCCCGTGGGAGTATAAAATAGACCAACCACTTTTGACAGTTCATTGGAAGTTTCTCAAGATAAATGTATACCTGGACTCTGAGTCACAATGTGGTATTTACCAGAAAAGAATACATACATGCCCCAAAAGATTCACATAAAAATATAACAACTTTAGACAAAATAGCCTGTATATGAGGAAAAACTTAACTTTTTTCCCCTCTGCGCTTCTGGGTTCTTTGCCTGGTGCCCTGCAAATTAGACTAATAAGAGATAGATTGACAAAAGAGAACAAAACTTATTAACGAGTGTGGCACACATATGTGGGAGAAATCTCAGTGACGAGTAACTCAAAGGTATGTTTAGAACTTGGTGCTTATATACCATCTGAGAAAAGAGAAATTTGTAGTGAAATGACAAGACAAAGGAAGAGGGATTTTGGACTTCCAATGGTGGCAAACTATGAGGTAGACTACTGAAGTAAGGTTTAGTTGTGCAAGTTCATCTCAGCAGGCATTGACTTTCCATCTTCTTCATAAGCATAAAACTTCCTCAGGAGAGGGGATTTATGACAGTCCTAATTTCTCAGAAGTTTCTGCTTTTAGTGAAATAAGGGAAGCTCTGGGAAGGCTTCATTTTATATCTGTTGATTCTCATTTGCCTCCAGCTCAAAATAATAATTATGCCAAAGTGGTGTATTTTGGGGTGGTATATTCTAATTTCCTACAAGCTCACACTGGAAACAATCAAATGTTTATAAATAGGAGAATACTTACTCAGCAATAAATAAAGAAGGAACTGCTGATACACACAACAACATGGATGAATTGCAAACATGCTATGTTGAGTGAAAGAAGCTGGACAGGATATTGAGTTCTCCATTATTCCATTTATATGAAATTCAAAAACAGGTAAAACTAATTTACATTGATTGAAATCAGAATAGTAGCTGCCTGTGTGGTATGGGGATCAACTGGAAGGCAGCATGAGGGAAATTCCATGGGTCTTATATTTTGATTGACAGTTAGTTACAAGGGTAAATATTCATTTAAACTCATTGAACACCTAGAATTTCTACCTTTCACTGTGTATAAATTTTACCTTAATAAAGAGGCTAATACGGGAAATGTGTATACGTATTAAGTACTGTTTGAGTTGATTTTTATTTTTAAGAGACGTGTAAGAGAGTGAATGGTTTGCTGGCAAACAGAAAAACCAAAGAAAACCAAACAAACAAAACCCCCGAAACCTCTGTGGGTATTTTGTGAGATTAATGCCAAAGACAAAATACTATTAAAATGATAACAAATAGTGACAGTAGGAAATAAAATAATATTAACATCATAATATACTGGTGCCACTGTAAACATGAAAACCATTTACTATGTATAGAATCCTTTGGGTACCCATTTCAGAAACAGCAGGTAAAAAATGGAAAGATTAAGATTTTAGAACTGAAGGGGGAAAAAAAACAGCTATGGTTTAAAAAATTATAATTTCTTAAGTGAGAAGAAAGATTCTCCTTTCCAAAGTAAATGTGATCATATTTATTCTGCCCATGATAAAGGCAGTGAGGCATTTATTTTGGGGAATGTCCAAAATATCTATGATTTTACTTTTCCAGCCAAAACAATTCTGTTTTTCTGGCATGTATTAATCAATATGCAAAACATTTTGAAATTTTAAATGTTATTCCACATCACACTCATTTATTCTAGTTTAAAAAGATTTGGAGTGCCAGCATTTCTAGCATAGTAATATTTTAATAAGTGAACATAAAGTTTTTTTTCCCTCATAAGAACATATTAGTAGAAAATACATAGTATTTGGAGAAATGGAAAGAAATGGTATTAACAACAGAAAAGCAAAAACAAAAAACAAACAAAATGAGCACTGGGAATTTCTGATCAGTATATAAGAAACCTAATGTTTATATCTGGATATACACTGGCTAGACTATTGTTAAAGAAATGATTGGCCATCAGCAAGATGAAAAAAAAACACAAAATAACACTGAATTATCTGCCATGTGGATCAAAGTCATTCGTGTATTATATCATCCTTTGAACACATTAGAGTTACTACCGTATTTCAGTAGAAGATCTATGAACTTTTGAATCAGCCTTTTGTTAAGTTCATAGCTACATCATTTAGTGTCTCTGTGATCTTGAGATTATATATGTATATTTCTGAGTCTTGGTTTTCACATGTATATAACGGTTGGGAATAATAAAACAATTTATCTCATGGGTTTAATGTAAGAATAAAAAAATCATAAATGTAAAATTACCAAGCAAAGTGCTGTCACTTATGTCCTAAAAAATCAGACAAGTTTCCTAACATCGTAGAGCTTACAAGGGGGTGAGGTGAAGATGAATAACAAATAAAACAGATAACAAGTTATTTAATTAACTAGCTGTTATCTTGAAATCAGCTGCAAGGCCCTGGGAGAATTATCTATTCAACAAACAAGTTTTGAAATTGCGAGAAAAGAAAACAGGTAGTATGAGAATCTTAACTAGAGAGAGTTAGGAAGGGCAGGCTGGGGGCAGCTCATTGGAATGAATGGTTGTTAAATACTGAGGAACTATAGAGAAATAGAAAATAGTGGAATTGGCCAAAACTAGAAGGGAAGAGGTTAAAGCAAGAAAAACTTCTTTCACAATTTTGCCTAGGGCTGACTTTCTGTCCTGAGTTTCAAAACAAATGGTTTCCATTCATATTACTATATAATGGGTATGAAAAGCATGGTTGCTAACTCAGTGGTATATACTGTTCTCAATCCATCTAGTTTATAATGTTGAAAATAGATATAATGTCTTTGTAAACATGCAAAAGCTGAGTGCTGCTTAGTTCTACTTTCTGATTTTTTGATATTCCAAGGAAGCATCCTCATTAAGATTGAAATATCCAGGATGACATGTGATTTTTTAAGGGCAAAGTCTGCTTAGATGTGGAGTAGATTTTAGTTTATCTCTTTACTTCCTCCAGCTAATTTTTGACTGATAATCTTATTTTAAATAGTAAATTTATTGGTAGTTAAATTATTTGTATTCTACACAAAGATGGTCTACAAAACACAGTGCTTTAATTAGTTGAACTCTAGCCCTACCCCCATACCTGCAGCATTGTAATTCACACTGTTCATTTGTCAAGGTCTAATCATTGCTAACAGAATTGAAAAAAAATGAAAATTGACTTTATTCAGATGGTAGAATAATATTAATACAAGTAATTATAGTTACCAGTAATCCAACTACCACTCTTACTACTATTACGTGATATGCTTTATTGATTATATATGCCAGCATTGCTCTAAGATCTTCACATTTATACCATACTTCATTTTTACCACATTTCTGTAGGATATGCATCATTATCTCCATTTCACCCTCTCTGAAACACATGCTCAGAAAGCATAAACAAAATACCCAGGGTCACACAGATAAGGTTCAAATTCATTTTTGTCTTACACTAAGTTGAGTATTTTAAAATATCCTTTGATTTTATAATTTAAGATTTCTCCCTTGTCAAACATCATTTGATAACATAGAATGCAGTAGAGTTGAAAAATACGTTAATCTATATAGTAGCTCTTTGTTCTTCTTAAACGTTTTCTCTATAACCCTTGTACAGATTTAACTCACAAACATAGTATTTCCTACCTCTCTTTATTTCACCATTAGGTCTTGCTAGTTCAGTACCCCACATGCTCAGAGTGCTATAATACCTTAGAATGATGAACATGTTCTGCCTTTGTTCAGGGAGTTTGTATTATAACTCTTTTTCGTTTATTCTGTATATGGTCATTTGTAGCCTTTCATTTCTCTGAAAGGAAAGGAGATTGATATTATTGAAAGATGACTAAATCATACTATAGTAGACTATGTTCTCCGACTCTTTCAATTAAAAGTTTTCTGTAGTTTCTTAACATGAGAACTCCATTGTATAGTATTTTTGTGTTTAATTATTCCTAATATAAATACTTAGTAATTGATATGTCATTTTACTTTCATAACATGTTGTTAACCATTTTCAAAAAATCTTTATTTTGCTTGTAATGTCTTGAATAAAAGAATTCTTGAAAGGATTTCAAGGATGAATCCCCCTCCCAAAATACCTACAAAGTAAATTCCCCAAAGTAAGGGGAAAAAAGAATAAAATTCCCCAGCAGCAGTAATTAAGAATTGGGCAAGGAATAAGACCTAGGTTTGGGGGCAGAACTGAAGAAAACAGCGTGGCTTGGCTTACAGGGCTCTCTTGCTTCCTTGTAGCTGAAATGATGAGTACAAAATCTTATATCTACTCAGGAATATTCCAAAACTGCAGAGAAACAAACAGAACTTCTTTTTGTAGTTTTCTCTCTCCCCTTGTTTCACTGGGGAGTGTTGGAAATGGTTGCTAGGGAGAAATATATAAAACTTGCTACGTCTATTGTGAGAGAAAGTATCCAGTGCCCCTATTGTCCAGGGGAAAAGCCCAACCAATAGTTATCCACCCCGTCCTATCATCCAAATAGGTTAAGAGGCCTTTCCCTCACCAAGGGGGGGTGAACATTGATACTCAGAATTTAATAATACCTCAGAACTCACAGTGTACCACAAAAGGCAACTCTCAGATAAGCATATCTATATACCCTCTGGATAGGAAAAATGAATAGAAAGAAGCCATATTTGTCTTCAAACTGAAATTCAAAAAAATGCAAAACAGGCATCAAATGCAGTACAAAATTAGTTGAGAATGTACTCACACTATACCAGAGAAAACATAGCTGCTCAAGCATGATAAAGATGAAGGGAAATGGCATTGTCAATATAGAAATATTCTGTAAATAATAGTAGTAATATTGATAAAGTGAAGTAAAAATTTAAATTTAAAAAAGAAGAAAGGAGCATACCATTATAAGGAAAAAAGGCTCAGTCTAGAGGAAAATATAACTTTAGAAAAAGGAAAATTCACTTCGAGTGCTTTGAAAGGGCATGATTTAAGAAAACTTATTCTCAAAAAAGGAAATAAGTTGAGGTAATGTATATAATTAAATTACAAAGAATAGATTCCCTAAAGAAACACATTTGAGAAAAACTTTATCATTAAAGGACTTAAAAATAAATTAGAAACATCAAGGAACTAGAAGTTGAATTATTATTATAGGAAGAAGTTTTAAGATAAGCCCACTGAATACATATTTTAAAACACAAGAAATTAGAGGGAGACTAATAAAATATATACTCCAATATTGGATAGATTATTACCCTGGATTAGAGATCTAAACAAATGGAAGGAAAGTAAAATAGGCTCAAAGCTTAAATAAAATAATAAATAATTCCCTGAAATGATTAAATAGATTTTCAGGTCAAAAAAGAACATCATGATCCAGGAAACTTAGACATTAAATTTTGCAAACCAAAGCATTTCTTCTTTACATTATTGAAACGTTAAGGAATATTTTTTTAAATTAATTCTCCAGGTATACAGGAAGAAAAGGGATTTGGGTTGGGGGTTGTTAGAAGTCTAGTCTTTTACTTTCTACTCCTTTACAGCAATATTTTAGACAATGAGTTAACATCTACATATTTTTAAAGGAAAACAGGTGTAGCCCAACTCTTTACAGCCAGTGAAGATGTCATCTATATCTCCACCTCTCTATGTGTATATACATACATCCACTGTATATCTGTATATACATACATACAGTCCTGGAAAATGGTCACATATCAATAATTTTTTTCAGTTTCCAGGGTATGTGTTTTGGGGCAATGTATTTATTTACTTTCTTCCTTGAACTTATCTATCTCATTTAAAAATACCTCAGTTAGTCTACCTCAACTCTTATAAATCATTCATAAAAACAAATGACTTTTTTCTTTTTTTAAAATTTATTTATTTATTTATTTTTGGCGGCATTGGGCCTTTGTTGCTGCGCACGGGCTTTCTCTAGTTGCGGCAAGCGGGGGCTACTCTTTGTTGCCGTGCGCGGGCTTCTCATTGCGGGGGCTTCTCTTGTCCCGGAGCACGGGCTCTAGGTGCACAGGCTTCAGTAATTGTGGCTTGTGGGCTCAGCAGTTGTGGCTCGCGGGCTCTAGAGCGCAGGCTCAGTAGTTGCGGCGCACGGGCTTAGTTGCTCCGCGGCATGTGTGATCTTCCTGGACCAGGGCTCAAACCCGTGTCCCCTGCATTGGCAGGTGGATTCTTTTTTTTTTTTAACATCTCTATTGGAGTATAATTGCTTTACAGTGGTGTGTTAGTTTCTGCTTTATAACAAAGTAAAGCAGCTATACGTATACATATATCCCCATATCTCCTCCCTTTTGCGTCTCCCTCCCACCCTCCCTATCCCACCCCTCTAGGTGGTCACAAAGCACCAAGCTGATCTCCCTATGCTATGTGGCTGCTTCCCACTAGCTATCTAGCAGGTGGATTCTTAACCACTGCGCCACCAAGTGGATTCTTCACCACTGTGCCACCAGGGAAGTCCCTTGACTTGTTTCTCTTAAACAAAAATATTTTATATTTGATGGTAAGCAACTTCACTATACTTTTGCATCCTAGACTTTTCACTAATAAAACAAACCCATTTCAGTATGTGTAGCATGTCACCAAAATTCTTTCTATTTTTATGGCATTTATTCTTCATCTTATATTCTTTACCATGCCTGGTACATAGATGTATGTGATAGATGATTGTTGAGTGAATAAATGCATAAATGAATGAATGAATAAAATGATATCTCAACCTTTTCAACAATACATACTTTCCCTTTTACTTTGGTCTATTTTGTAGGCTTGAACAAAAGACATGTTTTAAAATAAAACAGACAACTTATATACCTTGAATTAAAAACCTTATCACACGAGCCTTTAAGAAATTATTAATCACAACATTTTCTTATATTTTGGGGATACTCTTTCAATTACATAGTTGGAGACCCTATGATTTCTCCCCATCCAAAGACTGGACATTTGGGCATAGTTTTACATAACTGGCCTTCTGATGGCAGGTTAATGGATCAGGTGTTTCTTTCATATGCTTATTATACAGTATGATGATACAACTTTATTTTTATTAATAGTCATTCCTAGTTTTCCTAGTTGCATATATTCTAATCTGCACAATTTATGGTCTTTCGAGAGTTATCTGTACATGAAAGTTCCCCTCTAATCAGCACGAAATCATCATGTATCTTTTCTAGCACTTGCACTGAAGGAAAAAGCCCTGGTTTGAGTACAATAGAGACAATAGCAAGGCTCAAAGGTTGAACACAAAAGATTCTGCAGAAGTTAAAGGAAAAGCTGCCAAAGGCCATGACAGCTCTTTTTGTTATTTTCTGGGCTGTAATTTATGAAATCAGTTTTCATTTTGAAAGTTCCCTAATTTTCTCCCACTTCAGTCTAAGATATAGCATGCATGAGTACTGAAGACAGACGGCCCCTCAAAATAATTCAGTCAGGTGGTATTTGTAATGAAACTGCAGGCTGTCACTTGGATTTCTTAGTACCCTTCGTCATAATCTTCTATCTTTAGCTACAGAAAACTGTTTGTAACAGTTCCCTAAACACAGTTCACCAAACTGGATGCAACAAATTATTTTTGGAATAAGGTATTCTCTCCAATTCCTAGTTATAAATGACTGCTATAGAAAATTTCAATTTCTGTATGGTCCAGCTCCTACATAGCTCTCTTGGAAAGATATCTCTTTATGCAGGCTCAGGTGTCCTTAGGAAGGGATAGAGGCCATTATAGTTTCGTTTTTGGGTATTAAAACAAATGCTTTCACGCTTTTTGTATTGTTAAGTATGGGAATTCTCAGAAGGAGTGAAGGTGAGGAAATGTGTTCCGAATGAAAATAACTAGAAGATCCTGAAGAAAATCTTAAAACATCAGTCAGCTGTGGAAGCAATGAGGACTAGAAAAGTAAAATTTATGAAGAAGGAAGATATTTTATGGTGTGAACTAAGGATTCCCATCTCTCTGAAGTCATTCTAATCTTTAGTGTTGGTTTAAAATTGGAGTAGGCCAGACAGAGGGGCCTGTACATGATTGAATTCCTCAAAGTCTCATAGGATTTAGGAACAAAAGACCCACTTAGGGAAGGATCCATTGAAATAAGAGAGAAGAGCTGAAAGTTCTCCAGGGAGTGGCAAAGTATCTGAAGATTTCTTGCCACTTTTCCAAGGGGGCAGTTGCTGATCTGGACGCTAATAGAGGCTGAGAATCCAGAGCCAGGTTCTGCTAGAGGGCTACTAACTGGTGACAGGATAACAAAATAGAACTTGGTTATTTTCCCTGCCTTTCAAATTCATAAGAATTTATAATAACAAAATATTCATTCTTTTGTGTCTAGCTTTTGCACACCTAGTGTTTTAGAGATCCATTTATATGTAACCTCTATCAGTAGATTCTTCTTAATATTATTGTGCAATATCACTTTGTATGAAAATACAATTTCTTTATTTTCCTGTTGTTGGACATTTGAATTGTTTCTAGGTTTTGGCTATTGTGAATAAAACTGCTCTCAGCATTATACATGTCCTTTTGTGGACATATGCACAGATTTATCTGAGTACATATCAAGGAGAGAGGAATGGCTGTATCACACAGTAGGCAGTATTTTATTTCAGTAGATAATGTCAAGGTGTTTTCAAACATGGCTGTAAAAATGTTTCCCATCTCTAGCAATGTACGAGACTTAAATTTTCTCCACATCTCTACTGTCACTTAATATTGTCATTATTTTTTATTTAAACATTCTGGTGAGAATGTAATTATAATCTCAGTTTATATTTAATTTGCATTTCTGCGATGAGTAATAATAGTAATGATGTTACTATTAGCTTCATATCCTTTTCATATTCTTTTTGGGCATTTGAAAACTGTACATTATTAAGTACCTGTTCATTATTTTAAAGTTTGGTTTTTTGTCTTTTCCTTATTGCTGTGTAGGATTGTATTATATATTCTTCATATAAACCCCTTTCTTAAAGATTTATTATTTATTTATTTTTAAAATTTTTGGCCGCGTTGGGTCTTAGTTGTGGCATGCGGGATCTTTCGTTGTGGCACGTGGGCTCTTTGTTGTGGTGTGCGGGCTTCTCTCTAGTTGCGGCGTGTGGGTTTTCTCTTCTTTAGTTGTGGCGTTGCAGGCTTCAGAGTGCATGGGCTCTGTAGTTTGCGGCACGCGGGCTCTAGTTGAGGTGCGTGAGCTCAGTAGTTGTGGCGCGGGGGCTTAGTTGCCGTGCTGCATGTGGGATCTTAGTTCCCCGACCAGGGATCGAACCCGCCTCCCCTGCATTGTAAGGTGGATTCTTTACCACTGGACCACCAGGGAAGTCCCATATTCCTCATACGAACCCTTTATCAGATACTTGTATTTTAATATCTCTCCCAGTCTGTGGCTTGCCTATTCACTGTTTAATCATGATTTTGAGGAAAAGAAGTTCTTAATTTTAATGAAATTTAGTTTATTATTTTTATATTTGCTGTTGTTCTTTTCTGTACAAAAAGTTTTGCCTGCACCCAGGTTATGTAGATATTTTTCCATGTTTTCTTCCAGAAGTTTGATTGTTTTAGTTTTATATTTAGGTCTAAGATCAAACTCAAATTAATTTTTGAGTATGGTATAAGTCTCAAGGTTCATAATTTTTCCATGTGGTTAACGAGTCATTCTAGCGTAACTTATAGAGAAGGCCATCCTCTCCCCTACTAATCAGGTGACTAAATTAGGTTACTCTGTGTGTGTGGATATATTTCTAGGTGTTCTTTTCTCAATTGATATGTATGTCTAACATTGTGCAACTAACTCCTTAATTAATGTAAACGTACAGTGTCTTGAAATTAGGAGTATAAGACATCTTATATCTGCATTTTTAAAGATTGACTTGGCTTTTCTAGGACTTTTGCATTTTCACATAAATTGTATGATCAGCTCATCGACCTAAAACACCAAAAACTTGCTGAGTTGTTGACCACAACGGCATTATATTTATAGATCAATTTTGGGTTACTTGACATTTTAACAATATTGAGCCTTCATTGAACTCTCCAGTAATTTAAGAATTCTTTAGTTTCTCTAAACAATGTTTCATAATTTTCAGTATAGGAGTCTTTCACATCTTTTATTAGAATCATTTTAAGTATGTGTATTTTTGTAGTATTATAAATGATATTTTAAAATTTTCATTTACAAATGTTTGTTGCTTGTATATTCAAATGCAATCAATTTTTAAAATATTAACTTTAGATTCAACCAACTTCCTTAATCCATTTGTGAATTATAATGGTTTGTAGATTCTTTAGGTTTTCTGCATACTGAAATATCATCTTGGAATAAAAATACTCTTACTTCCCTTCTCCGTATTAGTTATGTATTACCTCAATAATGCTGTATAGAAAGCTGCCTTGAAACTCTCTTGCCTAATAATTATTTAGACTATGAGTTTGAAAATCAGAGATTTAGGCTTTTTTTTTCCTCTCATCTTTGCTGAATTAGCTCACATGACGAGTTGGCTGGCTGTTTGTGGAGGTGTGTAAGCTATCAGCTGGTGTGCTACTGTTCAGCTCCCTATGTTTCTCACATCCAACCAACAGAATAACTTGGGCAAATTGTCATGTGAAAGTAGAGGTACAAAGGAAAACAAGTTCAATTGTGTAAGCAATGTCTAAACCCCTTGCTTGTGACTTGTTTGCTAATAACCCACTGGACAAAGCATATTGCATATTGCATGGCTGATTGCAATGTTTAAGGCTGGGTGTACTCTCCTGCCCAGAATGGCTGAGAACTTGAAAGTTACATGCAAAAGGCACAGATATGAGGAATAGTGAAGAATTTGGGCCATTAATGTAACCTACCACATATTCCAAACCTGATAGTTTATATTATTTTTTCTTAGACTGGTTAGGTCATCTATACAACGTTGATAGAAGGATAGATAGTGGACATCCATGTCTAATTTCTATATACTGTCGGAAAGTATTCAGTATTGCATGATTGCATGTAATGTTAGCTGATAATTTTTGTAAATGATTTTTTTCATTTTCTAAATTAAATGAAGTTTCTTTTAAATTCTAGAATGTATTAATCATGAAAAGGTATTGAATTTTATTGAGATAATTATGTGTCCCTTATTTTTTAATGTAGTGAATTACGTTTATTTTATTAATATTTGAATGTTAACTCTTTCACTCCTGGAATAAATACCACTTTCTCATGATGTTTTACCCTTTACCTATACAGACGGTATAGTTACAGGAATTTTTTTTGGGGGGGGGGTCTATTCTCACGAGAGATATTCACTTGTAATTTTCCTTTCATGTAAGTTCCTTGTCAACATTTTATATCTATGTTATTTTGGCCCAAAAATGAATTACAAAGTATTCCCTCTTTTCCTATTCTATGAAAGAGTTTGTGTAAGGTTGTTATTACTTCTAACTTTATTATTTAGAGAAATCACCAGGGAGGTCATCTAGGCCTGAAACATTTTGGTAGGAAGCTATGTAGTGTAGATTCAATTTTTGACAGATATAGGACCATCCAATGTTCTGTCTTTTTGTGTGTCAGCTTTCTTTTATCATGATTTTCAAGGAATTTTTCCATTTTATCTCTTTTTTTGTGTTTATTAGTATAACTCTTTTTTTAATTTTTAAAATCTATAGAGTCTATTAGTGATGTCCCTATTCTTATATTGAGTTTTGGTTTTTATTTGATCATGTAGCCAGGGGGTTATAAATTTTATTAATGTTTTCAGAGAACTAAATTTTGCTTTGATGAGATTTTTATTTTTATTTTATATATAGAAATATGTATTTCTAATTTTTAGTTTTCTTCCACATATTTTTATTGTTTCTTCCTTCTAAATTCGTTGTTGTTCTGTTTCTAACTTCTTGAGGAGAAGCTTAGACCATTGACTTAAATCTTCATGAATTTTCGTATATGCATTTTGAGTAACACATTTATTTCTATCAGAGACTTAGGTTTGACTGTATTTTCTAACTTTATTTTAAAATTTTCAAAGTTATAACAAAGTAATAAAACAAGAGCCAGTACTTCTACTACAGTTGACATATCCATATCTACCACCTAAAAATTATTAATAATTTATTCTACTCTCTTTATTACATCTATTTATATATGAATGTATTTATCATTGCAATTCTCTATTCGTTGATGTATCCATTTTGGTTCTGTCAAGTGTTTTACTTTTTAGTTATTTGCGTCTTTAAAGGGTATGCAGTTGGATTTTGCTTCTTTAATTTTTCTTACAACATCTGACTTTAAATCAGAGTTATCATACTCTTCATATAATTTAATTACTGATATGGTTGTTGGTCAAATCTACCATCTTGCTATTTATTTCATATTGGTCCCATCTTTCTTTTTTCCACCTTTTCCTGCCTTCTTTTGGATTTAGAATTTTGTATTCCATTTTATTTCCATTATTAGTTTCTTAAATATATCTTTTATGTTTTTATTGTTTGTTCTAAGGTTTGTAATATGCATTGTTAATCTATCACAGCCTATATTAAAATAACGTTTTACTTCCTCATATGTAATTAAGAACCTTAGAGTAGAATATTTCCTTTTCCTCCCTCCCGTCCTTCCTGGAGAATAGTATTAGAAATCAAGATCTAAATGCTAGCCGTACTTGTTGCTATGGGGTACCATTACTTCTGGGACCTCTCAGCTAAAAGAAGCAAGCAAATATGTGTGTTTATACTAATTCATGTATATATATATACACATACATATATATATATAAATGTATCTGTATATAAATATCTTTATACTAAACTAAACATGGGTTCATTCTCATACCTTCAATTCTAATCCATTACTGTACGGATCATTTGAGCCTACTCTCCTTCCTTATTTGTAAACTTCCTCTCCAGTAATGAGAAACTTGGCATCCACCATTCACCATCCATTTAGTTATTTGTTCAATTTCGGTATATAGGTATAGCTATTGGAATCATTAACCTTAACCTTCTGGGAAACAACTTAATGAACAGGAGTACAGGACTTATGTACAGTTTCTTTTGTCTTTATTTTTACAAACTTCAGTCATTACCAGAGTTACTTAAGTGTTTTATTCCTGCACTCCATTAGGAAGTTTGCTTTATACATTTGTAATACAGGTAGTTTTGTAACATTCTGCATTCCATTTTGGGAGACCCTAATCTTTTAAATGATTTCTTTTTAATTTACATGTAGTAAGTTTCACCCTTTGTGCTGTAACATGCTTTTTACAAATGTATAGAGTAATTACAGTCCTTGCAGATATTATACAAATATATAGTATCATACAGTGTAATTTCACCACCCTAAAATCCTCAGTGATTCACCTATGCATCCATCCTATCCCCTCTGAACTACTGATATTCACTGTTTTTTTAGCTTCTATATAGTTCTGCCATTTCCAAAATGTTATAATTTTAATCATACATTGTACAGCTTTTTCAGATTGACTTCTTTCACTTTGCATAATCCATTTAAAATTCATTCATGCCTTTTTTTATTTGATAGCTCATTTTAAATTGCTGAATAATATTCCATTGTATGCATATAGCACAGTGTGTTTTACCATTTTCCTGTGGAAGGATATCTTTATTACTTCCAGGTTTTTTTTTGTGATTATGAATAAAGCTGCTATAAACATTTACATTTAGGTTTTTGTATAGACATAAGTTTTCACACCAGTTATACCTGGGAGCATGATCACTGGATCATATAGTAAGACTATGTTGAGCTTTGTAAGAAACTGCTAAACTGTCTTCCAAAGTGGCTCTACTCTTTGGCATTCCCACCAGTAATGATTAAGAGTTCTTGACACTTCTGCATCCTTGCCAGAAAATGGTAATATCAGCTCCTAGGATTTTAGTCATTTACGTAGGTGTGTAAGTGGTATCTCACTGTTATTTTAATTTGAAATATCCTAGAGAAATAGGGAAATCTTTTCATATGCTTACTTGTCATCTTTATATCTTTTCTGGTGAGGTGTCTGTTTAGATCTTTTGTCCATTTTTTAACTGGGTTGTTTGTTTTATTACTGTTGTGTTTTATTACTTCATATATTCTGGGTAAAAATCCTTTATCAGATATGTGTTTCCCAAATATTTTCTCCCAGTCTATGGCTTTTCATTCTCTTAACAGTATCTTTTGCACAGAAGATTTTTCTTTTAACGTTTTTATTGGAGTATAATTGCTTTACAATGGTGTGTTAGTTTCTGCTTTATAACAAAGTGAATCAGTTATACATATACATATATCCCCATATCCCCTCCCTCTTGCATCTGCCTCCCTCCCACCCTCCCTACCCACCCTTCTAGCTGGTCACAAAGCACCGAGCTGATCTCCCTGTGCTATGCGACTGCTTCCCACTAGCTATCAATTTTACATTTGGTAGTATATATATGTCCATATATACACTACCACTCTCTCACTTTGTCCCAGCTTACCCTTCCCCCTCCCCGTGTCCTTAAAGGTCTGCGTCTTTATTCCCATCTTGCCTCTAGGTTCTTCATGACCTTTTTTTTTTTCTTTTAGATTCATTATATGTGCATTAGCACACAGTATTTGTTTTTCTCCTTCTGACTTACTTCACTCTGTATGACAGACTCTAACTCCATCCACCTCATTACAAATAACTCAATTTCGTTTCTCTTTATGGCTGAGTAATATTCCATTGTATATATGTGAGACATCTTCTTTCTCCATTCATCTGTCGATGGACACTTAGGTTGCTTCCATGTCCTGGCTATTGTAAATAGAGCTGCAATGAATATTGTGGTACATGACTCTTTTTGAATTATGGTTTTCTCAGGGTATATGCCCAGTAGTGGGATTGCTGGGTCGTATGGTAGTTCTATTTTTAGTTTTTTAAGGAACCTCCACATTGTTCTCCATAGTGGCTGTATCAATTTACATTCCCACCAACAGTGTATGAGGGTTCCCTTTTCTCCACACCCTCTCCAGCATTTATTGTTTGTAGATTTATTGATGATGGGCATTCTGACCAGTGTGACATGATATCTCATTGTAGTTTTGATTTGCATTTCTCTAATGATTAATGATGTTGAGCATT
Source organism: Eubalaena glacialis (assembly GCF_028564815.1). Classification (NCBI taxonomy): domain Eukaryota; kingdom Metazoa; phylum Chordata; class Mammalia; order Artiodactyla; family Balaenidae; genus Eubalaena; species Eubalaena glacialis. The sequence goes on from NC_083724.1 coordinate 72,764,196, forward strand.
CTTTCATGTGTTTGTTGGCAATCTGTATATCTTCTTTGGAGAAATGTCTATTTAGGTCTTCTGCCCATTTTTGGATTGGCTTGTTTGTGTTTTTGATATTGAGCTGTATGAGCTGCTTGTAAATCTTGGAGATTAATCCTTTGTCAGTTGCTTCATTTGCAAATATTTTCTCCCATTCTGAGGGTTGTCTTTTCGTCTTGTTTATGGTTTCCTTTGCTGTGCAAAAGCTTTTAAGTTTCATTAGGTCCCATTTGTTTATTTGTGTTTTTATTTCCATTTCTCTAGGAGATGGGTCAAAAAGGATCTTGCTGTGATTTATGTCATAGAGTGTTCTGCCTATGTTTTCCTCTAAGAGTTTTATAGTGTCTGGCCTTACATTTAGGTCTTTAATCCATTTTGAGTTTATTTTTGCTTAGGGTGTTAGGGAGTGTTCTAATTCCATTCTTTTACATGTAGCTGTCCAGTTTTCCCAGCACCACTTATTGAAGAGGCTGTCTTTTCTCCATTGTATATTCTTGCCTCCTTTATCAAAGATAAGGTGACCATATGTGCGTGGGTTTATCTCTGGGCTTTCTATCCTGTTCCATTGATCTATATTTCTCTTTTTGTGCCAGTATCATACTGTCTTGATTACTGTAGCTTTGTAGTATAGTCTGAAGTTAGGGAGCCTGATTCCTCCAGCTCTGTTTTTCTTTCTCAAGATTGCTTTGGCTCTTCGGGGTCTTTTGTGTTTCCATACCAATTGTGAAATTTTTTGTTCTAGTTCTGTAAAAAACGCCAGTGGTAATTTGACAGGGATTGCACTGAATCTGTAGATTGCTTTGGGTAGTAGAGTCATTTTCACAATGTTGATTCTTCCAATCCAAGAAAATGGTATATCTCTCCATCTATTTGTATCATCTTTAATTTCTTTCATCAGTGTCTTATAATTTTCTGCATACAGGTCTTTTGTCTCCTTAGGTAGGTTTATTCCTAGGTATTTTATTCTTTTTGTTGCATTGGTAAATGGGAGTGTTTCCTTAATTTCACTTTCAGATTTTTCATCATTAGTGTATAGGAATGCAATAGATTTCTATGCATTAATTTTGTATCCTGCTACTTTACCAAATTCAGTGATTGGCTCTAGTAGTTATCTGGTAGCATCTTTAGGATTCTATATGTATAGTGTCATGTCATCTGCAAACAGTGACAGCTTTACTTCTTCTTTTCCAATTTGGATTCCTTTTATTTCTTTTTCTTCTCTGATTGCTGTGGCTAAAACTTCCAAAACTATGTTGAATAACAGTAGTGAGAGTGGGCAACCTTGTCTTGTTCCTGATCTTAGTGGAAATGGTTTCAGTTTTTCACCATTGAGGACGATGTTGGCTTTGGGTTTGTCATATATGGCCTTTGTTGTGTTGAAGTAAGTTCCCTCTTTGCCTACCTCCTGGAGGGTTTTTTTTTTAATCATAAATGTGCGTTGAATTTTGTCGAAAGCTTTCTCTGCATCTATTGAGATGATCATATGGTTTTTCTCCTTCAATTTGTTAATATGGCGTATCACATTGATTGATTTGCGTATATTAAAGAATCCTTGCATTCCTGGGATAAACCCCACTTGATCATGGTGTATGATCCTTTTAATGTGCTGTTGGATTCTGTTTGCTAGTATTTTGTTGAGGATTTTTGCATCTATGTTCATCAGTGATATTGGCCTGTAGTTTTCTTTCTTTGTGACATCTTTGTCTGGTTTTGGTATCAGAGTGATGGCGGCCTCGTAGAATGAGTTTGGGAGTGTTCCCCCCTCTGCTATATTTTGGAAGAGTTTGAGAAGGATAGGTGTTAGCTCTTCTCTAAAAGTTTGACAGAATTCACCTGTGGAGCCATCTGGTCCTGGACTTCCGTTTGTTGGAAGACTTTTAATTACAGTTTCAATTTCAGTGCTTGTGATTGGTCTCTTCATATTTTCTATTTCTTCCTGGTTCAGTCTCAGAAGGTTGTGCATTTCTAAGAATTTGTCCATTTCTTCCAGGTTGTCCATTTTATTGGCATATAGTTGCTTGTAGTAATCTCTCATGATCCTTTGTATTTCTGCAGTGTCAGTTGTTACTTCTCCTTTTTCACTTCTAATTCTATTGATTTGAGTCTTCTCCCTTTTTTTCTTGATGAGTCTGGCTAATGCTTTATCAATTTTGTTTGTCTTCTCAAAGAACCAGCTTTTAGTTTTATTGATCTTTGCTATCATTTCCTTCATTTCTTTTTCATTTATTTCTGATCTGATCTTTATGATTTCTTTCCTTCTGCTAACTTTGGGGTTTTTTTGTTCTTTCTCCAATTGCTTTAGGTCTAAGGTTAGGTTGTTTATTTGATATGTTTCTTGTTTCTTAAGGTAGGATTGTATTGCTATAAGCTTCCCTATTAAAACTGCTTTTGCTGCATCCCATAGGTTTTAGGTCGTCTTGTTTTCATTGTCATTTGTTTCTAGGTATTTTATGATTTCCTCTTTGATTTCTTCAGTGATCTCTTGGTTATTAAGTAGTGTATTGTTTAGCCTCCATGTGTTTGTATTTTTTACAGATTTTTTCCTGTAATTGATATCTAGTCTCATAGCATTGTGGTCAGAAAAGATACTCGATACGATTTCAATTTTCTTCAGTTAACCACGGCTTGACTTGTGACCCAAGATATGATCTATCCTGGAGAATGTTCCATGAGCACTTGAGAAGAAATTGTGTTGTTTTTGGATGGAATGTCCGATAAATATCAATTAAGTCCATCTTGTTTAATGTATCATTTAAAGCTTGTGTTTCCTTGTTTATTTTCATTTTGGAAGATCTGTCCATTGGTGAATGGGGTGTCATATTCCCCTACTATGATTGTGTTACTGTCGATTTCCCCTCTTATGGCTGTTAGTATTTGCCTTATGTACTGAGGTGCTTCTATGTTGGTTGCATTGATATTTACAATTGTTATCTCTTCCTCTTGGATTGATCCCTTAATCATTATGTAGTGTCCATCTTTGTCTCTTGTAATAGTCTTTATTTTAATGTGTATTTTGTCTGATATGAGAATTGCTACTCCAGGTTTCTTTTAATTTCCATTTGCATGGAATATCTTTTTCCATCCCCTCACTTTCAGTCTGTATGTGTCCCTATGTCTGAAGTGGGTCTCTTGTAGACAGCATATATATGGGTCTTGTTTTTGTATCCATTCAGCCAGTCTATGTCTTTTGGCTGAAGCATTTAATCCATTTACATTTAAGGTAATTATCGATATGTATGTTCCTATTACCATTTTCTTAATTGTTTTGGGTTTGTTACTTTAGGTCTTTTCCTTCTCTTGTGTTTCCTGCCTAGAGAAGTTCCTTTAGCATTTGTTGTAAAGCTGGTTTGGTTGTGTTGAATTCTCTTAGCTTTTGCTTGTCTGTAAAGGTTTTAATTTCTCTGTCAAATCTGAATGAGATCCTTTCTGGTAGAGTAATCTTGGTTGTAGCTTTTTCCCTTTCATCACTTTAAATATGTCCTGCCACTCCCTTCTGGCTAGCAGAGTTTCTGCTGAAAGATCAGCTGTTAACCCTATGGAGATCCCCTTGTATGTTATTTGTTGTTTTTCCCTTGCTGCTTTTAATATGTTTTCTTTGTATTTAATTTTTGATAGTTTGATTAATATGTGTCTTGGCATGTTTCTCCTTGGATTTATCCTGTATGGGACTCTCTGTGCTTCCTGGACTTAACTATTTCCTTTCCCATATTAGGGAAGTTTTCAACTATAATCTCTTCAAATATTTTCTCAGTCCCTTTCTTTTTCTCTTCTTCTTCTGGGACCCCCTATAATTCGAATGTTGGTGCATTTAATAGTGTCCCAGAGATCTCCGAGACGGTCCTCAATTCTTTTCATTCTGTTTTCTTTATTCTGCTCTGCAGTAGTTATTTCCACTCTTTTATCTTCGGGGTCACTTATCCGTTCTTCTGCCTCAGTTATTCTGCTATTGATCCCTTCTAGAGCATTTTTAATTTCATTTATTGTGTTGTTCATGATTGTTTGTTTGCTCTTTAGCTCTTTATATCTATATAAATATAAATATAAATTCTTTTTCAGTTAGACTGCCTATTTCCTCTTCATTTGTTAGGTCTGGTGGGTTTTTACCTTGCTCCTTCATCTGCTGTGTGTTTCTTTGTCTTCTCATTTTGCTTAGCTTACTGTGTTTGGGGTCTCCTTTTCACAGGCTGCAGGTTCGTAGTTCCCATTGTTATTGGTGTCTGCTCGTAGTGGCTAAAGTTGGTTCAGTGGGTTGTGTAGGCTTCCTGGTGGAGGGGACTAGTGCCTGTGTTCTGGTGGATGAGGCTGGATCTTGTGTTTCTGGTGGGCAGGTCCACGTCTTGTGGTGTGTTTTGGGGTATCTGTGACCTTATTATGATTTTAGACAGCCTCTCTGCTAATGGGTGGGGTTGTGTTCCTGTCTTGCTAGTTGATTGGCATAGGGTGTCCAGCATTGTAGCTTGCTGGTCGTTGAGTGAAGCTGGGTCTTGTCATTGAGGTGGTGATCTCTGGGAGATTTTCACCGTTTGATATTACGTGGAGCTGGGAGGTCTCTCGTGGACCAATGTCCTGAACTTGGCTCTCCCACCTCAGAGGCACAGCCCTGACGCCTGGCTGGAGCACCAAGAGCCTGTCATCCACACGGCTCAGAATAAAAGGGAGAAAAAAAGAAAGAAAGAAAGGAAAAGATAAAATAAAATAGTTATTAAAACAAAAAGTAATTAAGAAAAAATTTTAAAGTAATTAAAAAGAAAGAAAGAACTACCAAACCAAAAAACAAATCCACCAATGATAACAAGAGCTGAAAACTATACTAGAAATCAAACAAACAAACAAAAAAAGCAGACAGACAGAACCCTAGGATAAATGGTAAAAACAAAGCTATACAGACAAAATCACACACAGAAGCATATGCATACACACTCACAAAAAGAGAAAAAGGGAAAAAATATATATATATCTTTGCTGCCAAAGTCCACATCCTCAATTTGGGATGATTCGTTGTCTATTCAGGTGTTCTACAGGTGCAGGGTACATCAAGTTGACTGTCGAGATTTAATCCGCTGCTCCTGTGGCTGCTGGGAGAGATTTCCCTTTCTCTTCTTTGTTTGCACAGCTCCTGGGATTCAGCTTTGGATTTGGCCCTGCCTCTGCCTGTAGGTCGCCTGAGGGCATCTATTCTTTGCTCAGACAGGACAGGGTTAAAGGAGCAGCTACTTCGGGGGCTCTGGCTCACTCAGGCTGGGGGGCAGGAGGGGTACGGAGTGCAGGGCAAGCCTGCCGTGGCAGAGGCCGGTGTGACGTTGCACCAGCCTGAGGTGCGCCATGTGTTCTCCTATGGAAGCTGTCCCTGGATCACAGGACCCTGGCAGTGGTGGGCTGCACAGGCTCCCGGGAGGGGAGGTGTGGATAGTGACCTGTGCTTGCACACAGGCTTTTTGGTGGCTGCAGCAGCAGCCTTAGCGTCTCATGCCCATCTCTGGGGTCCGTGCTGATAGCCGCGGCTTGCGCCTGTCTCTGGAGCTCATTTAACCGGTGCTCTTAATCCTTTCTCCTTGCGCACCAGGAAACAAAGAGGCAAGAAAAAGTGTCTTGCCTCTTCTTCGGCAGCTCCAGACTTTATCCCGGACTCCCTGCCAGCTAGCTGTGACGCACTAGCCCCTTCAGGCTGTGTTCACGAAGCCAACCCCAGTCCTCTCCCTGGGATCTGACCTCCGAAGCCCGAGCCTCAGCTCCCAGACCCCGCCCATCCCGGCGGGTGAGCAGACAAGCCTCTCGGGCTGGTGAGTGCAGGTCGGCACCGATCCTCTGTGCGGGAATCTCTCCGCTTTGCCCTCCGCACCCCTGTGGCTGCGCTCTCCTCCGTGGCTCTGAAGCTTCCCCCCTCCACCACCCGCAGTCTCCGCCCGAGAAGGGGCTTCCTAGTGTGTGGAAAGCTTTCCTCCTTCACAGCTCCCTCCCACTGGTGCAGGTCCCGTCCCTATTCTTTTGTCTCTGTTTTATCTTTTTTCTTTTGCCCTACCCAGGTACGTGGGGAGTTTCTTGCCTTTTGGGAGGCCTGAGGTCTTCTCCCAGCGTGCAATAGGTGTTCTGTAGGAGTTGTTCCACATGTAGATGTATTTCTGATGTATTTGTGGGGAGGAAGGTGATCTCCATGTCTTACTCCTCCACCATCTTGAAGCCAGAAGAATTTTTTTAATTTTAATGAAGTCCAACTTAGCAATTTTTCTTCCATTGTGTCATGTTTTTGGTGTTATATTTAAAAACTCATCACCAGATAAAAGGTCACCTAGATTTTCTCATATTTATTCTTCTACAAGTTTTACAGTTTTGTATTTTACATTTATACTTATGATTCATTTTGAGGTAAATTTGTGAAATGTTGTGAGGTCTGTATTTAGGTTATTTTTTCCCACTAGAATATGTAATTATTCTAGCACCACTTATTAAAAAAACTACTTTTTTCTCTCTTGAATTGCCTTTGCTCCTTTGTCAGAGATCAGTTGAATGTATCTGTATGAGTCTATTTCTGGGCTTTCTATTCTGTTCCACTGACCTAAGTGTCTATTCTTTGTCAGTACCACAGTGTCTTGATTACTGTAGCCTAAGAGTTAGTCTTGAATTTCGGTACCTTTTCATATAAACTTTAGTGCTGGTTTGTCAACATGTATGAAAAAACTTACTGGCTTTTTGATTGAGGTTGCACTGAATCTATAGATCAAGTTGGGAATAATTGATATTTTAACAATATTAAATCTTTCATTCTATGAACATGGATATTCTCTCTATTTATTTAGATCTTTGATTTCTTTCATCACAGTTTTGTAGTTTTTCACATATAGATACTTGACATATTTTGTGAAATTTATACCTAATATTTAATTTTTGTGCTATTGTAAATGATATTTCATTAGATTTTTTTGATGTTCCAATTGCTCATTGCTGGTATGTAGAAAAGCAGTTAACTTTTTAATGTTAATCTTGTGTTGTGCGAATTTGTTATACTCACTTATTAGTTCTAGGAGTTGGGTGTTTTTTCATTTGTTTATATTCTACATAGACAGTTATGTCATCTGCAAAGAAAGAGGTTTATTTTTTACTTCCCAATCGATATAACTTTTATTTACTTTTATTCTTATTGGACTAGCCAGGACTTCAATATATTATTATGAACATCATTGGTAAATATTGCTTTGTCATATGGCATTGATGAATTCTAGATGACTCTCATGCTAGTCTGTCTTATTCTTTTTGTTGATTATTTTCTTTTCAACAGTAGCTTAAATAAAACATCTTGATATTCTGTGTTTTATTTTACATTTTCCTTAAATACTGTACTGTTTTGATTTATAGATTTAGTTTTTTTCTCATTTTAGGTAAGCTTTTCATCAGTATTTGAATGTATCTCCCATTGCATTTGATGAGTTTTCGGCTTCAGACACACCTATTTTCCTTAAGGCTATCTAAATTCCTTTTTAACAGATTCTCTCTGAGTGGCTTAATATCTTTGCCTACATCAGATGGAGTTATCTCAATCTTTTCCTCTATGAAAAGATCTCAGTTTCAATAGTGACTGTGCTGTTCATTGCTGTTTCTAAGTTTGTTTGTCAGTTTGGGATTATTGTTCTTTGGTGACTTTCTATGTTTTTGGAAATCTGCAATCTCAAATATAGTTTTTAATCTCATGTTTGAAATCTAATATTATTGAATCAAACTTAAATTGTTCTAGATTTTGAAGTGATTAGAAGTAACTTTGAATTCATAATGTTTTCTTCAGAGCTGGGCACTTCATCGACCTTTTGCATACTGTGTATACTATGTTCTTTTTTTTTTTTCCCCCTATTTCATACCTACAGAGCAGAATCTCTACACCATTCTTTCTTTATATTGCTCACGTTTTCACAACAGCTTTCGTAATCTCTTTTCTCTGAAGCAGTCTTGGTAACTTTTATTTCTCTTCTCTTCTTATTGGATATGAAACCATTTCCCCAAAATGAACACTATTTTATGAGTGGTTATTTTGTGTGATATGACCTTCTCTATAGCCTAATGGAGGTGGACTGTGGAGAAATGTTACGGAAAAAGTTGAGCCGAAATGGTAGTACTTATTTTTAGAAATTCTGTACCCTGTTCTTTTTTATAAGGTTTTGTTTAATGTCCTGTACCAGGGATTAGTTCATCTTGTTTGGGAGAAATATCCCATTATTGTGAGGGGGGCATTTCAAGATCTAGATCATTCCACAGTTCTATGTTTAAATCTAAGGCTTTAGTTTCACCAAGAAGACACAGTCCCATAGTTTACTTCCCCCCTTTTATTTCCCTCCCTCTCTAGTAACTATTTCTTCGTGCTATTACATTAAACATATAAAAAAGACTGGTTTGGTGAAAATGACACTTGATTGTGAAACCAGAGTTCTGATTTGAAGATCTGATTTTGACTCAAACCATGGGACGTATAGCAAATTTTATTCTTTTCTTAAAAATGTTTGCACAGGAAGGTGGTAATTGTAAAGTGATTTAAACAATATGATTTCCACAGTTTATTTTAGTTTTACTATCCCATAAGTATGAATTCCTGAACTTCCTGAATCAATGGTTAAACATAAGTGTTGAACCTATAAAACTTTACGTAGGTAGAAAATTACAAAAATTACATCTAAAATTCATATGTATTATCAATTGGATAGCAAAAATGTAGATATTTAGAGGTATCTAAATAGGTTTGCATACCCTGTAGCAGCCTTAAATTTTGGCATTTTATTTATATGGATATGCAGATAAAATTAAGTGGCAAATTGAGGAATTAGCTGATAATTTAGTCTCTCATACTTTTACCTGAAATTTAGACAACAGACATTGGAGGAAATCATAATCTAAGCAAACCACTGAAGTTGCATTTTGAGACAAAGTTGATACCTACAAATAAGCAAATAAGTGATTTTTGGTAGAATAACTGAACAGGTCAAACTATACCTCATACAGATAATTTTGCCGTGATTGACACCTGTACCTCTGTCTTAGAATTTTGCTTCATATTTAAAATGGATTTCTCTTTTGACTAGCGTGCACCTTTAGAGTGATGGGCACTGTGTTGTAAATTAATCCTTCATGAAGTTTCTTTTCATTTAACTTGAAAAATCTCCATATTACTTCACTTTTAGGAATAATAAAAAGACGGATTTTAGGGGGTTGCTTTTGCCATGTGGTAATGGCATTTTACAATATTCCCAGTATGATTATGTATGAGTGACTTAAGTGGAAGATTTATTATTAGGAATATTTTCCTTACTTAAAATACTCTTCTTATAGTGAAAGAGTAAGATATGGTTCTATTTGTAAACAACTGAAGCATAATATCTGCAATACATCATGTAAAGGTATAATCACTGTCAAAGTGCCAAGGTACCATCACAGAAAGTGACTGCTGTAATTGACAGAGATGGTGATCAGGCTCCAGAACCATTTGCTGATTGCATATTCATGATTCCACTTTGTAATATGCTACAGTTACGCTGTGAGTTATTCTAAATGGATGTTTTAACATCACTAGACTGAAACTACGTAATCTGAAATTTAAAAGTCTAATCTTTAACACAACTCTTTCTGCTTTGTCTTCAATGTCTATCTCATGAAATGGGAACTTAGCTATTGGCCTGAATAAGAGGTTGCATGTTTATGCCATTGCCACAGTGCAGTCAGATGAATTCAGCCCTTTTTGAATTCAGTCCTTAAACTCTATCTTTTTACAACTTTAAACATTGCCAATCAGTTAAAACTAACTTCTAAATGCAATGGTTTTCTTTTTTTTTTTTTTTTAACATCTTTATTGAAGTATAATTGCTTTACAATGGTGTGTTAGCTTCTGCTTTATAACAAAGTGAATCAGTTATACATATACATATGTTCCCATATCTCATCCCTCTTGCATCTCCCTCCCTCCCACCCTCCCTATCCCACCCCTCTAGGTGGTCACAAAGCACCGAGCTGATCTCCCTGTGCTATGCGGCTGCTTCCCACTAGCTATCTATTTCACATTTGGTAGTGTATATATGTCCATGACACTCTCTCACCCTGTCACATCTCACCCCTCCCCCTCCCCATATCCTCAAGTCCATTCTCTAGTAGGTCTGTGTCTTTATTCCCATCTTGCCACTAGGTTCTTCATGACCTTTTTTTTAAATATTTTTTTTCCTTAGATTCCATATATATGTGTTAGCATACTGTATTTCTTTTTCTCTTTCTGACTTACTTCACTCTGTATGACAGACTCTAACTCCATCCACCTCATTACAAACACCTCCATTTCATTTCATTTTATGGCTGAGTAATATTCCATTGTATATATGTGCCACATCTTCTTTATCCATTCATCCGATGATGGACACCTAGGTTGCTTCCATGTCCTGGCTATTGTAAACAGAGCTGCAATGAATATTTTGGTACATGACTCTTTCTGAATTATGGTTTTCTCAGGGTATATGCCCAGTAGTGGGATTGCTGGGTCGTATGGTAGTTCTATTTTTAGTTTTTTAAGGAACCTCCATACTGTTCTCCATAGTGGCTGTATCAATTTACATTCCCACCAACAGTGCAAGAGTGTTCCCTTTTCTCCACACCCTCTCCAGCATTTATTGTTTCTAGATTTTTTGATGATGGCCATTCTGACCGGTGTGAGATGATACCTCATTGTAGTTTTGATTTGCATTTCTCTAATGATTAATGATGTTGAGCATTCTTTCATGTGTCTGTTGGCAATCTGTATCTCTTCTTTGGAGAAATGTCTATTTAGGTCTTCTGCCCATTTTTGGATTGGGTTGTTCATTTTTTTGTTATTGAGCTGCATGAGCTGCTTGTAAATCTTGGAGATTAATCCTTTGTCAGTTGCTTCATTTGCAAATATTTTCTCCCATTCTGAGGGTTGTCTTTTGGTCTTGTTTATGGTTTCCTTTGCTGTGCAAAAGCTTTTAAGTTTCATTAGGTCCCATTTGTTTATTTGTGTTTTTATTTCCATTTCTCTAGGACCTGGGTCAAAAAGGATCTTGCTGTGATTTATGTCATAGAGTGTTCTGCCTATGTTTTCCTCTAAGAGTTTGATAGTGTCTGGCCTTACACTTAGGTCTTTAATCCATTTTGAGTTTATTTTTGTGTATGGTGTCAGGGAGTGTTCTAATTTCATACTTTTACATGTACCTGTCCAATTTTCCCAGCACCACTTATTGAAGAGGCTGTCTTTTCTCCACTGTATATGCTTGCCTCCTTTATCAAAGATAAGGTGACCATATGTGTGTGGGCTTATCTCTGGGCTTTCTATCCTGTTCCATTGATCTATATTTCTGTTTTGGTGCCAGTACCAAACTGTCTTGATTACTGTAGCTTTGTAATATAGTCTGAAGTCAGGGAGCCTGATTCTTCCAGCTCCATTTTTCGTTCTCAAGATTGCTTTGGCTATTCGGGGTCTTTTGTGTTTCCATACAAATTGTGAAATTTTTTGTTCTAGTTCTGTGAAAAATGCCAGTGGTAGTTTGATAGGGATTGCATTGAATCTGTAGATTGCTTTGGGTAGCAGAGTCATTTTCACAATGTTGATTCTTCCAATCCAAGAACATGGTATATCTCTCCATCTATTTGTATCATCTTTAATTTCTTTCATCAGTGTCCTATAATTTTCTGCATACAGGTCTTTTGTCTCCTTAGGTAGGTTTATTCCTAGGTATTTTATTCTTTTTGTTGCAATGGTAAACAGGAGTGTTTTCTTAATTTCACTTTCAGATTTTTCATCATTAGTATACAGGAATGCAAGAGATTTCTGTGCATTAATTTTGTATCCTGCTACTTTACCAAATTCATTGATTAGCTCTAGTAGTTTTCTGGTAGCATCTTTTGGATTCTCTATGTATAGTATCATGTCATCTGCAAACAGTGACAGCTTTACTTCTTCTTTTCCGATTTGGATTCTTTAATTTCTTTTTCTTCTCTGATTGCTGTGGCTAACACTTCCAAACCTATGTTGAATAATAGTGGTGAGAGTGGGCAACCTTGTCTTGTTCCTGATCTTAGTGGAAATGGTTTCAGTTTTTCACCATTGAGGACAATGTTGGCTGTGGGTTTGTCATATACGGCCTTTATTATGTTGAGGAAAGTTCCCTCTATGCCTACTTTCTGCAGGACTTTTATCATAAATGGGTGTTGAATTTTGTCGAAAGCTTTCTCTGCATCTATTGAGATGATCATATGGTTTTTCTCCTTCAATTTGTTAATATGATGTATCACGTTGATTGATTTGCGTATATTGAAGAATCCTTGCATTCCTGGAATAAACCCCACTTGATCATGGTGTATAATCCTTTTAATGTGCTGTTGGATTCTGTTTGCTAGTATTTTGTTGAGGATTTTTGCATCTATGTTCATCAGTGATATTGGCCTGTAGTTTTCTTTCTTTGTGACATCTTTGCCTGGTTTTGGTATCAGGGTGATGGTGGCCTCGTAGAATGAGTTGGGGAGTGTTCCTCCCTCTGCAATATTTTGGAAGAGTTTGAGAAGGATAGGTGTTAGCTCTTCTCTAAATGTTTGATAGAATTCGCCTGTGAAGCCATCTGGTCCTGGGCTTTTGTGTGTTGGAAGATTTTTAATCACAGTTTCAATTTCAGTGCTTGTGATTGGTCTGTTCATATTTTCTATTTCTTCCTGGTTCAGTCTTGGCAGGTTGTGCATTTCTAAGAATCTGTCCATTTCTTCCAGGTTGTCCATTTTATTGGCATGGAGTTGCTTGTAGTAATCTCTCATGATTGTATTTCTGCAGTGTCAGTGGTTACTTCTCCTTTTTCATTTCTAATTCTATTAATTTGAGTCTTCTCCCTTTTTCTTTTGATGAGTCTGGCTAATGGTTTATCAATTTTGTTTATCTTCTCAAAGAACCAGCTTTTAGTTTCATCGATTTTTGCTATCGTTTCCTTCATTTCTTTTTCATTTATTTCTGATCTGATCTTTATGATTTCTTTCCTTCTGCTAGCTTTGGGGTTTTTTTGTTCTTCTTTCTCTAATTGCTTTAGGTGCAAGGTTAGGTTGTTTATTCGAGATGTTTCCTGTTTCTTGATGTAGGCTTGTATTGCTATAAACTTCCCTCTTAGAACTGCTTTTGCTGCATCCCATAGGTTTTGGGTCGTCGTGTCTCCATTGTGATTTGTTTCTAGGTATTTTTTGATTTCCCCTTTGATTTCTTCAGTGATCACTTCGTTATTAAGTAGTGTATTGTGTAGCCTCCATGTGTTTGTATTTTTTACAGATCTTTTCCTGTAATTGATATCTAGTCTCATAGCATTGTGGTCGGAAAAGATACTTGATACGATTTCAATTTTTTAAAATTTACCAAGGCTTGATTTGTGACCCAAGATATGATCTATCCTGGAGAATGTTCCATGAGCACTTGAGAAAAATGTGTATTCTGTTGTTTTTGGGTGGAATGTCCTATAAATATCAATTAAGTCCATCTTGTTTAATGTATCATTTAAAGCTTGTGTTTCCTTATTTATTTTCATTTTGGATGATCTGTCCATTGGTGAAAGTGGGGTGTTAAAGTCCCCTACTATGATTGTGTTACTGTCGATTTCCCCTTTTATGGCTGTTAGTATTTGCCTTATGTATTGAGGTGCTCCTATGTTGGGTGCATAAATATTTACAATTGTTATACCTTCCTCTTGGATCGATCCCTTGATCATTATATAGTGTCCTTCTTTGTCTCTTGTAATAGTCTTTATTTTAAAGTCTATTTTGTCTGATATGAGAATTGCTACTCCAGCTTTCTTTTGATTTCCATTTGCATGGAATATCTTTTTCCATCCCCTCACTTTCAGTCTGTATGTGTCTCTAGGTCTGAAGTGGGTCTCTTGTAGACAGCATATATATGGGTCTTGTTTTTGTATCCATTCAGCCAGTCTGTGTCTTTTGGTGGGAGCATTTAATCCATTTACATTTAAGGTAATTATCGATATGTATGTTCCTATTCCCATTTTCTTAAATGTTTTGGGTTTGTTATTGTAGGTGTTTTCCTTCTCTTGTGTTTCTTGCCTAGAGAAGTTCCTTTAGCATTTGTTGTAAAGCTGGTTTGGTGGTGCTGAACTCTCTCAGCTTTTGCTTGTCTGTAAAGGTTTTAATTTCTCCATCAAATCTGAATGAGATCCTTGCTGGGTAGAGTAATCTTGGTTGTAGGTTTTTCTCCTTCATCACTTTAAGTATATCCTGCCACTCCCTTCTGGCTTGCAGAGTTTCTGCTGAAAGATCAGCTGTTAACCTTATGGGGATGCCCTTGTGTGTTATTTGTTGTTTTTCCCTTGCTGCTTTTAATATGTTTTCTTTATATTTAATTTTTGATAGTTTGATTAATATGTGTCTTGGTGTGTTTCTCCGTGGATTTATCCTGTATGGGACTCTCTGTGCTTCCAGGACTTGATTAACTATTTCCTTTCCCATATTAGGGAAGTTTTCAACTATAATCTCTTCAAATATTTTCTCAGTCCCTTTCTTTTTCTCTTCTTCTTCTGGGACCCCTATGATTCGAATGTTGGTGCGTTTAATGTTGTCCCAGAGGTCTCTGAGACTGTCCTCAGTTCTTTTCATTCTTTTTTCTTTATTCTGCTCTGCAGTAGTTATTTCCACCATTTTATCTTCCAGGTCACTTATCCGTTCTTCTGCCTCAGTTATTCTGTTATTGATCCCATCTAGAGTATTTTTAATTTCATTTACTGTGCTTTTCATCGTTGCTTGGTTCCTCTTTAGTTCTTCTATGTCCTTGTTAAATGTTTCTTGCATTTTGTCTATTCTATTTCCAAGATTTTGGATCATCCTTACTATCATTATTCTGAATTCTTTTTCAGGTAGACTACCTATTTCCTCTTCATTTGTTAGGTCTGGTGTGTTTTGACCCTGCTCCTTCATCTGCTGTGTGTTTTTCTGTCTTCTCATTTTGCTTATCTTACTGTGTTTGGGGTCTCCTTTTCACAGGCTGCAGGTTCGTAGTTCCCGTTGTTTTTGGTATCTGTCCCCAGTGGCTAAGGTTGGTTCAGTGGGTTGTGTAGGTTTCCTGGTGGAGGGAACTAGTGCCTGTGTTCTGGTGGATGAGGCTGGATGTTGTCTTTCTGGTGGGCTCGTCCATGTCTGGTGGTGTGTTTTGGGGTGTCTGTGGCCTTATTATGATTTTAGGCAGTCTCTCTGTTAATGGATGGGGCTGTGTTCCTGTCTTGCTAGTTGTTTGGCATAGGGTGTCCAGCACTGTAGCTTGCTGGTCGTTGAGTGAAGCTGGGTCTTGATGTTGAGATGGAGATCTCTGAGAGATTTTCGCCGTTTGGTATTACGTGGAGCTGGGAGGTCTCTTGTGGACCAGTGTCCTGAAGTTGGCTCTCCCACCTCAGAGGCACAGCCCTGATGCCTGGCTGGAGCACCAAGAGCCTTTCATCCACACAGCTCAGAATAAAAGGGAGAAAAAATGGAAAGAAAGAAAGAAAAAGGATAAAAGAAAATAAAATAAAGCAATTATAATAAAAAATAAGAAAAAAAATTATTAAGAATAAATTTATTAAGAAAAAATTTTTTTTTAATTTTTAAAAATAGATGTATTAATTTTTTATACTAAAAATAAGAAAAAATTTATTAAGAAAAAGTTTATTAAGAAAAAAATTTTTTTAATTTTTTTAAAATAAAAAACATGAAAAAACTTATTAAAAAAAATTTTTTTAAGTAAAAAAAAAAAAAAAAAAAAAACAAAAAATGGACGGACCTAACCCTAGGACTAACGGTGAGAGCAAAGCTATACAGACAAAATCTCACCCAGAAGCATACACATATACACTCACAAAAAAAGGAAAAGGGGAAAAGTTAATATATCCTGCTCCCAAAGTCCACCTCCTAAATTTGGGATAATTCGTTGTCTATTCAGGTATTCAACAGATGCAGGCACATCAAGTTGATTGTGGAGCTTTAATCCGCTGCTTCTGAGGCTGCTGGGAGAGATTTCCCTTTCTCTTCTTTGTTCGTACAGCTCCCGGGGTTCAGCTTTGGATTTGGACCCGCCTCTACATGTAGGTCGCCTGAGGGCGTCTGTTCCCCGCCCAGACAGAACGGGGTTAAAGGAGCAGCTGCTTCGGGGGCTCTGGCTCAGTCAGGCCAGGGGGAGGGAGCGGTACGGAGGAGGCGGGGCGAGCCTGCGGCGGCAGAAGCCGGCGTGACGTTGCAGCAGCCTGAGGCGCGCCGTGCGCTCTCCCGGGGAAGTTGTCCCCAGATTACGGGAGCCTGGCCGTGGCGGGCTGCACAGGCTCCCGGGAGGGGCGGTGTGGAGAATGACCTGTGCTCGCCCACAGGCTGTTTGGTGGCGGCAGCAGCAGCCTTAGCGGCTCGCGCCCGTCTCTGGGGTCCGCGCTGATAGCCGCGGCTCGCGCCCGTCTCTGGAGTTCGTTTAAGCGGTGCTCTGAATTCCCTCTCCTTGCACGCCGCGAAACAAAGAGGCAAGAAAAAGTCTCTTGCCTCTTCGGCAGCTGCAGACTTTTTCTCGGGCTCCCTCCCGGCTAGCTGTGGTGCGCCAGCCCCTTCAGGCTGTGTTCACGCAGCCAACCCCAGTCCTCTCCCTGGGATCCAACCAAAGCCCGCGCCTCAGCTCCCAGCCCCCGCCCGCCCCGGCGGGTGAGCAGACAAGCCTCTCGGGCTGGTGAGTGCTGCTTGGCGCCGCTCCTCTGTGCGGGGATCTCTCCGCTTTGCCCTCCGCACCACTGTGGCTGCGCTCTCCTCCGTGGCTCTGAAGCTTCCCCCCTCTGCTACCCGCAGTCTCTGCCCATGAAGGGGCTTCCTAGTGTGTGGAAACCTTTCCTCCTTCACAGCTCCCTCCCACTGGTGCAGGTCTCGTCCCTATTCTTTTGTCTCTGTTATTTCTTTTTTCTTTTGCCCTACCCAAGTACGTGGGGATTTTCTTGCCTTTTGGGAGGTCTGACGTCTTCTGCCAGTGTTCAGTGGGTGTTCTGTAGGAGCAGTTCCACGTGTAGATGTATTTCTAATGTATCTGTGGGAAGGAAGGTGATCTCTGCGTCTTACTCTTCCGCCATCTTGCCCCTCCTCCACAATGGTTTTGTTGTCAGCCCTTTTACATGGCCAATTGTTTAGTCTCTCACTTAGAGATATTTATATAGCTGCAGACAATATTTAAACATTATTCCCCTGGTGGAGTCATTTGTAGTCTTTTCAATCTGTGTGTCATGTGGCATTTTCCCCCCATGCTGACAAATTGATTTTGGAATGTAGTGAGAAAAATCTATATAGTATTCTCAAATAATGTAGAATGTTGATTTATAAAATTTAAGTATATCTGCTTTCAAATGGAAATTAAATGCAAATAGTCTATATAGAGAATAAAATATGATTTGTCCCAATACTGAACTTTTGGTTTAATTTCTTTTCCTCATTTTAGTAGGAAAAGCTGACTGTATTTATGAAGAGATCTATAAATTGTACCAAAACCTTTTTACTAGGCTGAAGTAGAGGCTAAGAAGAAATGTAGAAAGCCAAGAAAGCATTCAAAGAAAGGAGAACTAAATCCCTTTTGAAAAAATTAGGGTATATTCAAAATTTATTCATGTTATTGATTTAATGTAAAACAAGGAAGTCAAGACTGATAAATAGATTTTTAAAGAAGAAGGAATTAGAATAGACACATATTTCTATTAGTTTCAAATTTTGATGTAGTATTTTTTCAATGTTTTGATTTTCTAAGTAAGAATCTACATATAAATAATACTTTAGTTTTTTAAATAAATATTTTGTTAAAGTGCGGTTAGATATATAAAAGTATGTAAATATAAATACATATAAATCAAGAGTGCATGGCTCAGTGAATCTTTATAAAAAGCACACAGCTATAACACTTTGGATTTTAAAATTATTTTATAAAAATTCTCTAACTTTCAAGAAGCTAAGGATACAGGAATATTCTAAGTATGCCTTTTCCAAACTACTTTCCTTAACATGAGAGTCAAGGAGTAATTGAATAAGACTAAAATTATCTCCAGGGTAATTTTAGAGTAGAAATAATGATAGCTCTCTAGGTCATTTTTCTGTAAGAGACCTGGATTTAAACCAAGCCAATAGGCTTGTCTGTCTGGCAGTTTGGCAAAACCATGTTGGTAGAAGCAATTATGGGTGAGTCATGCTAATCATAATGAAACTCAAGGGATAATCCTGGAACCCAAATTATAGTTTAATTTTTACAGTTACAATTAATCTCTATAATTAGGTAGACATGGCACATCTTAATGTTCATATTTTTCCTTCATAGCTTTATGCAAATGCTGCCTTCTAATCTTTATATGCCATATGCACCTGAAGACTGCCATAATTATTTCAAAAACCATGAACTCCATTCTGTATTGGAAGGAGTATTTCTAAAAAGTTATTTGAAACAGAGAAAAATACTTAGAAAAATTCCTCTTAAAGTACAAGTTAATATCATTAGAAGATTTCACTTACATTTCTTTTTTCATCTAAGACCTATTGTCATGTGTTACTCATTTATTAATCCAAGAATCATTTACTACATGCCGTTTATATGTCTAGCTTTGTTTCAGGGACTAAAAGTTTTTTTTAAAAAATGATGACAGAGTAACACCTATCCTGAAACTATTCCAAAAAATTGCAGAGGTGGGAACATTTCTAAACTCATTCTATGAAGCCATCATCACCCTGATATCAAAACCTGACAAAGATATCACAAAAAAGGAAAATTACAGGCCAATTTTACTGATGAACGTAGACGCAAAAATTCTCAACAAAACACTAGCAAACCGAGTCCAACAATACATTAAAAGGATCATACACCTAGATCAACTGAGATGTATCCTAGAGATGTGAAGATTTTTCTCTGTCTGCTAATCAATCATTGTGATACACCACATTAACAAAATGAAGAATAAAAACCATTTGGTCATCACAATAGGTTCAGAAAAAGCTTTTGACAAAATTCGGCACCCATTTATGATAAAAAACTCTCCAGAAAGTGGGCATAGAGGGAACATACCTCAACATAATAAAGGCCATATATCACAAACACAGCTAACATCATACTCAATGATGAAAACCTGAAAGCGTTCCAAGATTAGGAACAAGACAAGGATGCCCACTGTCACCAATTTTATTCAACATAGTTTTGCAAGTCCTAGCCACACCAATCAGAGAAGAAAAACAAATAAAAGGAATCCAAACTGAAAAAGAAAAAGTAAACTGTTACTGTTGGCAGATGACATGATACTATACATAGAAAATCCTAAAGACACCACTAGAAAACTATTAGAGCTCATCAATGATTTTGGAAAAGTTGCTGGATACAAAATTAATATACAGAAATCTATTCCATTCTATACACTTACAATGAAATAGCAGATAAAGAAATTAAGGAAATAATCCCATTTACCATCATATCAAAAAGAATAAAATACTTATGAATAAACCTATCTAAGAAGGCAAAAGACCTGTACTCAGAAAACTGTAAGACACTGATGAAAGAAATTAAAGATGACACAAACAAATGGAAAGATTCTTAGACTGGAAGAATCAATATTGTTAAAATGACCATACTACCCAAGGCAATCTAGAGATTTAATGCAATCCCTATCAAAATACCAATGATGGTTTTCAGAGAACTAGAACAAATAATTTTAAAATTTGTATGGAAATGCACACAAAAAACCCCTCGAATAGCCAAAACAATCTTGAGAAAGAAGAACAGAGTTGGAGGAATCCGGCTCCCTGACTTCAGACTATAGTACAAAGCTACAGTCATCAAAACGGTATGATACTGGTACAAAGAGAGACACGTAGAACAATGGAACAGGAAAGAAAGCCCAGAAATAAACCCATGCACTTATGCTCCATTTATCTATGACAAAGGAGGCAAGAATATACAATGTAGAAAAGACAGTCTCTTCAATAAGTGGTGCTGGGAAAACTGAGCAGCTACATGTAAAAGAATGAAATTAGAACATTCTCTAACACCATATGCAAAATAAAACTCAAAACGGATTAAAGACCTAAATGTAAGACCAGATACTATAAAACTCCTAGAGGAAAAGATAAGCAGAATGATCTTTGACATAAATTGAAGCAACATTTTTTTGGATCCCTCCCCTAAAGTAAAGGGAATAAAAGTAAAAACAAACAAATGGGACCTAATTAAAGTTAAAAGCTTTTGCACAGCAAAGGAAACCATCAACAAAATGGAAAGATAACCTACTGAATGGGAGAAAATATTTGCAAATTGTATGACCGATAAGGGATTAATATCCAACATATATAAACAGTTCACACAACTTAATGTCAAAAAAACAAGCAATCTGATTAAAAAATGGGCAGAAGAACAGAATAGACATTTTTCCAAAGAGGAAAGGCATATGAAAAGATGCTCAACATTGCTAATCATCAGGGAAATGCAAATCAAAACCACAATGAGACATCACCTCACACCTGTCAGAATGGCTATCATCAAAAAGAACACAAATAACAAATGTTGGCAAGGATTTGGAGAAAAGGGAACCCTAGTACACTGTTGGTGGGAATGTCAATTGGTGCAGCCACTGTGGAAAGTAGTATGGAGGTTTCTTAAAAAACTAAAAATAGAACTACCATATAACCTAGCAATTCCACTCCTGAGTATATATCTGAAAAAAACAAAAACACTAATTCAAAAAGATACAGTGCACCCCAATGTTCATAGCAGCATTATTTACAATTGCCAAGATATGGAAGCAACCCAAGTGTCCATCAACAAATAAATGGATAAAGAAGATGTGATACACACACACACACACACACACACACACACACACACACACTAAAATACTAATCAGCCATAAAAAAGAATGAAATTTTGCCATTTGTAACAACATGGTTGGACTTGGAGGGCATTATGCTAAGTGAAATAAATCATATAGAGAAAGATAAATACTATATGATATCATTTATATGTGGAATCTGAAAAATACAACAAACTAGTGAATATAACATAAGAGAAGGAGACTCACAGATATAGAGAAACTAGTGGTTACAAGTGGGAAGGGGGGAGAGGGGCAATATAAGGGTGTGGGAGTGGGAGGTACAAACTATTGGGTATAATATAGGCTCAAGGATGTATTGTATAACATGGGGAGTATAGCCAATGTTTTGTAGTAACTGTAAATGGAAAGTAACCTTTAAAATTGTATAAAAATAAAATATTTTTAAAAATGATAACTTGACCTTAAAGAGCTTTCAGTCTCTGCAAATGTGTTATAGCAGGGTCCTCAACCCCCAGGCCCTGGACTGGTACCAGGCCACAGCCTATTAGGAACCGGGCCACACAGCAGGAGGTGAGGGGCAGGCGAGTGAGGAAAGCTTCATCTGCTGCTCCCCAGCGCTCCCCAGCGCTCCCAAGCGCTTGCATTACTGCCTGAACCAGCGCTCGCATTACCACCTGAACACCCCTCCCTCGCAAAGTGAAAAAATTGTCTCCCACGAAACCAGTCCCTGGTGCCAAAAAGTTTGGGGACTGCTGTGTTATAGGGCAGTAGATCACAGATGTCTCCATTTATCTATCTACTCAACAAATAATTATTGAGTTCCCATTGTATGCCAGGAAAATTGCAGGCATTTTGGATGAAACATTTAAAAAATAGAGAAAACTCTTGTCCTTTTAGAGCTTATATTCTGATGAAGGTGAATGGTGATAAACAAAGTATATAAGTAAGCGTGTGGTCTGGTAGGCTGATCAACTTTTAGCTTCAGTTAATTATCTTACTATATACCAAGCCCTCAGGGTCTTCATATAGGCTGTGACTCCTATCTGATATTAATGTGGCTGATACTCTCACCTACTTCAAAGGTTTGTTCAGATGTTATCTTCTCAATGAGTCCTAGTCTAAGTCTCCATTTAAAGTTGCACCCACCCCTTCCCACTGTGGTAGAGCCAATTATGTTTTCCCAAAACATTTACTTTCACAACTTTAGAAAACTATACACATTTATCCATTCACATGTGCCTCTTTGTAGGAGAAATAAACATTCTTGTCCCAGTGACCTTGACTTTGGCCAGGTGTCTCACTTTGGCAAATAGAATAGGAAAATCCATAATGTATTATCACATTCTAGGAGAATCTTTTATATCCACTAAAATATTCAGCTTCTACACTTTCTCCCTCTGCCATTAGTATTGTATTTAAGCCTGGATTCTGAAATAAAGAAAATAATTGGAGAAAAACTATAACAAATTACAGATGTTGTGATCTAATGAAATATGAGAGAGAATTAAAACTTTACTCTTGTAAGCCATATGGTTTACTACAATATAAAGTAGTGTAAGTTGACTGATACAGAAAGTTGTAACTAGAAGTGAGGTTCTGGCATAAGAAAAATTCTGCGATACATTGGACCAAATGCAGGTCATGAGGAAGCTCTTGTTGAAGGTTCAAAAGGTGGCACCCATGCTATACAGTAACAGAACACTTGGAAATTTCCACCTATTATAATTTAGAAGGTAGGTAATAATTTGATGAATGTAGGGCTTTAGGTGGTTGCTATCAGCTCATCTGATAGGATGTTTCAAGACAGAGATATATTCAGAAAAGAATTGATGGGTAGGCAAACATGATGAAAGGGGAAAAAGAATCCTAAAATTTCCAGGACTACAGCTTGAAAAGATGCATATCTCATAACCATCAGGTAAGAAAAAAATGAGAAGTGCTTTGAGCAACTAAGACAAATTGACTCAACATTGAAGTAAAGATCAAATTAAGAGCATGCCAGTCTTCTTCTTTGCTATAACTTCTGAATAAGTTAAGGTAACCCATGATAAATCTTTTCAGTTAATTAAAATGGCTTAGTGAAAAAATAATGGTGAGATTCTTTCATAGTATCCTGATAGATTAAAGATAATGGGAATGAATTTTATAGAGTAGTGTATGTCTCAAAATTAATTTTGGGTGTGGCTAACAGCATGTAGAAATAATTACCATCAAATAGGTAAAAAGCTAAAGAATGTTTCAGTGAGTTTTACTACCAAATGAACTATTAGCTTAAAATTAAATTATTGCCAAATATGAAAATAACCCTGGATGCCTAACCAGATTGAAAATTTGTTCAGCCCAATGCAGTGTATATCGTCCTCTTCAGATGTGGCCAAGTAGCATAATGAAAAAGAAATTTTTCCAGAGAATAGAGGAAAGATTCAAGGAGAACAATAGATGCAGGAATTCATCCAAGAGAGCAAAACTTTTCTTTCCCAAAAAAATCCCTACCTCCAGCATACCAGGTTTTTGCAATATCTATCTTGAAGGATTTCATAATTTTTACATACCAGTGATGGCAATGTGCCTCTCATCCTTACTTTTTTTCAAAGAAAGTGTTTGTTGTCATAATCATGTCCTTGTTTCTCCGTTATATGTTGGGGAGGGGGAGAAAACTTTTCAGTTTATTCATCTGTCTCTGAACCAAGAAAAGCCATATTCAAAACTTAAATAGAAACTATATTAAAATTGTGGACATTAAGGCTGATGCTGTAGCTAGATAAGATTTTCAAGATATCTTTACTGGAGACAGAGTGAATGACTGAATGCAGAAGAGAAGAAACTTAATATCTGCGACCAAGAAGGTAGATTCTAGTATATTAGTGTCCTAGATTAGGCTATGAATGAGTATTTCTCCCATTATATACACACCTACTGTAGGAGGATTGCTTTTATGTTCCTCCACTTGCTTCAAAAATGGCATTCCTTCTCTCTGGATACTGGAATGAGCAAGACATGTGGAGCAGAGCCAGAGCTGGCCCACTACTGCTACAGATCATATGTAACATGAGTTAGAAATATTTTTTCTGTTGCAAACTATTGAGTTTATAAAAGTTGTTTGTTATAACGGTAAGATCTAGCACATCACTTCCCAATTCCAAATTCAACCTTCACAATTCTTCTTAACTTGATATTCATCTTATTTTATATTATTTCTTGTTGATTTTAAGTTTACCTGATACTTATTACTTTTGAACATGCAATATAATTTACCTATTTATAATGATTGTTGTTAATTTTATACCTATTTTCACCAGATATAAGCCATGAGATGTCAGGAAACTTTGTCCATCTTTTTCAATGATGTATCTGAAACATTAAGAGGAAATATGCACTCCATAAATATTTGTAGAATGAATGAATCATGCTTTCTTAAAACTTGTGGCAAATAAATGCAAAGGCAAAAAGTAAATTTAAAATCAGGCTCATCTTACAGAGGTAACTTCTGTTAAAAATTAGAATATGATCATATAGTAATTAAATATTACTTACAAATCAATAATCAATATTATTGGTTTATTATTACAGAACATATATCAATGGAACAGAATAAAGAACCCCCAAATAGACCCATATAAAGATGACCAACTGATTTTTTTTTTATTGGGGTGTAGTTGTTTTACAGTGTTAGTTTCTACTGTACAGTGAAGTGGAGTTCCCTGTGCTATACAGCAGGTTCTAATTAGCTATTTATTTTATACATATTAGTGTATATATGTCAATCCTAATCTCCCAATTCATCCCACCCCCCCCTTCCCTTCTTGGTGTCCATATGACCAACTGATTTTTGAAAAAGGTACAAAGGCAACTAAATGGAGGAATATTGCATTTTCAACAAATGGTGCTGGGAAAATTGAACATCCATAGGGAAAGAGAGGAAGAAAGAAAGAAAGAGAGAAGTGGAAGGAGAGGGGGGGAGGGAGGAGAGAAAGAAAGGAAGCAAGAGATGGAGGAAAGGAAAAGGAAACAAAAGGAAAGGAAAATAAATCCTTGGCCTAATCCTTGCAATTTATACAAAAAAATAACTCAGAATGAATCACAGATTTAAGTATAAAATATGAAACTATACAATATTTAGAAAAACTAGAAAACTTTCAGGTTCTAGGGCTAGGCAAAGAGCTCTTAAACTTGATACCAAAGCATTACCCACAAAAGGAAAAATTAATAAATTAGATCTCATCAAAATTTAAAGCTTTTGTTCTGCCAGGCGCCCTGTTAAGAGGATACATAGCACAAGCTACAGACTGAAAAAAGATATCTGCAAACCACGTATTGAAGAAAAACCTAGAGTATATAAAAAAAACTCTCAAAACTCAGCAGTAAAAAAACACTCCAAATAGAAAATGGGCAAAAGTCATACACAGATATTTTGTTGAAGATAAAGGGATGGCAAATAAGCATTTAAAGGGATGTTCAACATTACCATTAGCCAAATGCATATTAAAACCACAATGGCATAGCTCTACACACCTCGTGTTACACACTGTTAGAGTACCTTACATTTATTATTATAGAGCTGAAATTCATTCACTCGCTAATAAATGATTTTTGAGTGCTACTTCACATATGCCAGACATTATTCTAGGTGGTGGATGGTATCTAGAATAATGAACAAAAGCACTCTCTTTATGGAGCTTGTCTTCTGTTTTTGGAGAGAGAAAAACAATAAGCAGATAATATAATCTCAGGTAGTGCGAGTTGTTAAGAAGAAAAACAAACAGGGCAGTTGGATAGAGTTAGGGCAATTGGAATAGCGATTATTGTAGGTAGATATATTACACAAAGCCTATTTAAGGAGGTATTATTATTCAGAGACATAAATAAAGATGTGTTAGTTTTCTATTATTGCTATAACAAATTACTATAAATTTAGTGGCTTAGAACAATAGATGATTATTATCTTACAGTTCTGTAGCTCAGATGTCTGACATGGGTCTCATTGGGCTAAAATCAAGGTGTCAGCAGAGCAGAATTACTCTGAAGGTCCTAGAGTCGACTTGACTTCCTTGCCTTTTCCAGATACTAGAAGCCACCCACATTTTTGATACATGGCTCCCTTCCTCCATCTTCAAAGCCAACAAGTCAAGTCTTATCACATCACATTTCTCTGATCTTCTTCCATCATCACATCTTTCTCTGATAAACTCTCCATCTCAAAGTCTTTAATCTTAATTACATCTTCAAAATCTCTTTTGCCATGTATGGTAACATTTGCACAGGGTCCAGGGGTTAGGGCATGGGCATCTTTTGGGAGTGGGGTGCATTATTTTGCCTACAACAGAAGTGAAGAAGTGTTATATGTAGTGATCTAGGGAAAGAGCATGCAAAGAAGAGAAATTAGGCAAGTGCAAAGACACTGAAGTGGAAATGAGATTGATGTGTTGAGTTTGCCAGTATGTCTGCAGTGGAGGGAACAAGAGAACAATAATTGATGTCAGTGAATTGAGCAGGGTCCAGGAAAGGTAGGACCTCAAAGCCACGGTAATAGTGCGTTTTAGTTTGATTATTATACAAAGTCACAAGAGGGTTTTGGGAAAGATGGTGGCATAATCTCTTCACTTTATTTCCTGTGTAGTCACCACTAGAATATGAGAAATTTGAGTGTAGGAACCATATCTGTCTCATTCACCAGTGTACCTCTAATATCTGGTTTAGTTCCTGACTCAGAATAACCTCACAATGAGCACTATTTTGTCAATTTATGAATAAATGACATGTGTTGCCCACAATAAATAAGTAATCAATAAATTTTCCTGTGCCTCACTTCAACCTATCTTCCTATGTTTTAATCCTTCCTCTTCTCCCTCCTTTCCTTCCTTCTTTCATTCATTTCTTCCACTCTATTAGAAATATGGGTGCTATGAATACTTGAAATCAAATGCGTAGTGAAGTAGAGAATGCCAGTGATGTCTGTGGGATAGAAGCATGCTTATCTGAAAATAAGAAAAGATTCATCTTATTGCCAAGAAATCAACTGTAGTCTGATAATGCCTCATGATGCATATCTTACCAGATTAAAGGTTATGACTTGGCCAGAAGAAGTACTGCAGAAACCGGATATAGAAGATCCTTTGCTATTCTTTTGATCTACTACCATACAGTTTGTAAAATCCACACTTGAATTGATTGATTCCTGAGAATTTTCAGTTTTAAAATCAGATGGGGCTATACCCTGTAGCCCTTGTCAGGCTTGTCAAGACAATACACCAAATATGGGGACAAAGTTACTACTTATTCCTTCTAATTTCTCATAAGCTCTGTCAAAAATAAAGTCTCACTCCATATTCAACTTATACTAATAGTCACTGGATGACTATTATATGCCAATTAGGCTAGGCTCTATCTGCACATATTTCATCTAATTTTCACATCAACCTTATTAATTAAGGAATTAAATCCCTATTTTTCCCATTGCAGAAAATCAGATGTGAAAAGGTTAACAAAATAAGATGTACAAGTATGTGTATAATAAACTACTGTTTATCTAAGAAAGGGAAGAATGTAAATGTGTGTCTGCATATGAAGGGAGCATTCCATTTTTTTTAAGGGTGATAAACCAAAGCCAAACCAGAAATGGTTTTCTACTAGAGAGAAAATTGTTATATATCAGAGGAGAAATTGGTGGTTGGGCTTAAAAAGAAGTTAGACTTCTCTGAGTCTAATTGATTTGTAGATTCGACTCTGGAACAGTATAAATATTTTGCCTAATTTTAAAACAAAATTAAGTGTATACAAGCAATCCATAAAATGAAAGCACAGTGAATTAAATAAGCGTATCTCTCAAGTTGCTGGCATCACCACACAGAGAGAAGTTATTTCAAATGACTTCATGATAGGATAATTCTGTACATCTTGAAAATAAAAATATAGAATAAAAATTCTTAAACACTTTCCAGTAATTATAGGTGGTAGTGGTAGTATTATTATTCTGAGACTATTGTGTGTGTAAGAAGGAATAAAATGAATGAGTAATTATGTTATTTTGCTTGTTTCTTAGTTTTCTGAGCCTGGAAGAAAGGATATACAGGTTAATGAGATTAACTGAAAGTCTCTACTCCTGAATTTGAAATGGAATTATCAGTGTGAGCTCAGGTTTTAAAAAAGAAACAAGCATAAAGTTACATATTAGCTCTGTCCAAAGAAAATCAGTGAGACCCAAGCCACTTTTGGCTTCTGGTAAGTGCTTAGTAAACGCAAGCTGTTACTCTCTGTTTTGAGTGTATTTACTAAAATATCTTACTGAGAAAGAGGAGCTAAGATTCAAGCATAACTGGCTTCTAGGAAAACATTATTTATGCTTAAACTCTTTGAGTAAAAGTTCTCTAACACACAGTGCATTAACAATACCAGACAGAAACAGTAATAGAAATGGAAAGAATGGATTCTCCATTACCTGTCTCAGTCAGCTGGGGGGTCAGTGAGGTTTATTCATGAAGGTTTCAACATGAAGAAACGGTACTAGATATCAGGCAAGAAGTATCAGATTGGGGGAAGATTATAAAGAGTCCTATATTATAGCGCTTCTAAAATTTTAATGTGTGTGAGTTACCTGAGGTTCCAATGAAAATCATAATTACAAAAGTGAAGAAGAGCCTGATACTCATAGGTGATAATGCTGACCTTTAAATAGAAAGATTATATACCATACAAAGAAACATGAATTTTATCCAGGGTACCTTATGGAGATGTTACTGAATTCGTATGGGCAAGATTTGTATTTAAAAAAATTTTTTTTCATCACTGTGGAGGATGACTTTCCTAACTTCCATACAGAAATGTGTAAAACCAAATAAAATATTAGATTTTGAAATATTCATTGCTAATATACATTAGTTATTAGTTATTATTAGCTAGGCTAGTCACTCTTCCTGCATAGTGAATCTTTTAAACATATTCTGAAAAGTAAATGAGATAGGCACTCAATGATTATAACTGAAATTTCATAATTTTCTAATTGATTCACACCTTTGTATGTTTTTTTTGTTGTTGCCAGTAAGCATGATTGGATGATTCTCTGCATTGATAGAGGCCTAGTATTTGTTATCCAAATGGGACAAATTTAGGTTTTTGAAGGAAAAGACTGTTGTGCCTGCCAAATGGCTTAAACATAGCAAGCAGAGACTTAACCACTCAGCAGGGTCTCCATCCAATAACTCTGCCTGCTGGATGTGTGTGTGTCCTGCACTTTAAAGGAGCCAAATTTGAACAAGGGCCCTTGAGATTCATAATCAGTAACTCCTTCAGCCTTTACAAAACTATGCACCATTTGGTTCAAAAGCATAGCAGTAGCACAGTTGTAACAGAACAGGATGCTTCTTTTCCTCAAAAGCTGTTAAGTCAAAGAAATGTGTATTAATTATTATTGGCAAACATATAGGGCCTCTCATTAAGACCTAAAAGGAACATCGGATATATATTACTGCTGCCATTTACAAATTAGTCACTTGAAGTACAGATGAAAATATTTGCTCCAAATCATAGATGTTAACATGGAGGGTTGCATACAAAAAATTACTCTTTACACTTCCAGAAATCTACCTTCTTTGAGGATAGGAGTAACACTTTGATTTCTCCCGTGATACAAATTTTTAATTCCAAATGCTTAATGAATATTTCTTCTTCAATGTCTCTTCAACACACTCATGTTCTCATGCTTTCATGACTTGAATTTGACTTGTTAAACTTCTCATTACACAAAACCAAACATGTTCCCCTTTTTTCACATTCTTCCTCTGATTGTAACATAAAGTGCATCCAGCTATCCAAAGCCAGAAAACTCACAGTATCCCTGACCTGCAAATGTATGGATCTGATCTTAACTGGCATATAAATTGGAAAACTGAATTAATGCATATACCTCCACACAGTTTCTACGTTGAACTCTGGATGACGTAAGTGGGGGACTGATCAGAATAGCAGGGCAAATTTTTTAAAACAGAAGTGATTTTTGAAATGTAGCCCACAGAGTTGAGTTGGACGTTGTGGCCTGAACCTAACCATGTCAAGTGCCTGCAGAAATATCAACATTATCCTCTGAATTTAAACAGGACCCAGAGTCTTATATTATTCAGAAAGTCTAGGATACAATTCAAAATTACTTAGCATACAGAAAATCATGAAAATCTCAACCTAAATAGCAAAAAATAATCAACAGATGCCAAGGACAATATTATACATATGTTGGAATTATCTAGCAAAGACATTAAAGCAGCTATTTTTAAACTGCTGAGTGAGCAACCATGAACACCCTTGAAACATTTAAAATAAAACATGTAACTGCAAAAATATAGAAGATATAAAGAAGAACCAAATGGAAAGTCACTAACTAAAAAAATACACAACCAAAAATTTTTAAAAACTCATTAGAAGGATTCAGTAGCAAAATGAAGATGATAGTCTGTGACTTTAAAGATAGATTAATAAAAATTATCCAATCTAAAGAAGAGAGAAAAATAGTGATCTTTAAAAATGAACAGTCTCAGGGAACTGTTGAGCAATAATAATAAGACTAAAATTTGTGCCATCAGCGTGCCAGAAGGAGAGAAAAAGAGTATTATGCTAAAAATCTTTTGAAGAATAATAGCTGAAAACTTCCCAAATGTGGCAAAAGCCTATACATTCAGTCGGCTGAGAGAACCCTAAACAGGATAAATCCAAAGAAATTCATGCCTGGACATATCATTATCAAAATATTGAAGACACACAATGAAGAAAATATCTTTAAAGCATCCAGAAAAATGACATAGTACCAACAGGGGAACAATGATTCAAATAACAGCAGATATCTCAGGGAGACTAAAAGGAAGTGGTACAAAGTTTTTAAAGTATTGGAAGAAAAGGACTGTTATGCCATAATTTTATACCCAGTGAAATATCCTTCAGGAATGAAGGTGAAATAATATTCTCATATGAAGGACAACTAAGATAATTTGTAGTTATTACACCTGTTCAAAAACAATTGATAAAGGAAAATCTTTAGACAGTAGGGAAATGATACCAGAAGGACACATGGAAAATCAGGAATGAAGAGCAACAGAATAAAAAAAAATAACCGGATAAATTTAATAACCTATTTTCCTTTTGAGTTCTTTAAATTCATTTGACAGTTGAAAGCAAAATGTATAGCATTATCTGATGGGGCTTTCCACATATGTAGTCATAACATATACGACAAGTACACCATGATGTGGAAAGGGCAAGGGAATTTATTTGGTGCTAAGCATCTACATACCAATTGAAGTGGTATAATATGGATTCTAATTAGATTGTGAAAGCTAAGTATGCATTTTAAATTCCTAGAGAAACAATAAAGGAGACAAATAGAATGGGGGACAGGAGGCAGAAGGCATCATTTCCATCTGTAACATTTTATTATAAGTAAAGTAAATATGGCAAAATATTAACATGTATTATACCTTGGAAGTGGGTACATGGGTGCCTATCATCCCCTGTAGTTTTTTATGCTTAAAATATCTTATAATACATATTAATTTAAAAATAAATTCAGAAAGGAGTTATATGATTATTTTCCAGTGTGAAATAAAGATGAAATTGTCACTTTACTTAAAATATTAAAGGATCTGGTTCTAGAAATAGCATATAGACTGTTAGCTTGCAGTTGTAAAATTCAGCCTGTTAGATGTTCATTTCTTCTAAAATAAAAAGCATTAACATTTTTCTGATTATAAATATAATACACATCTATCGTAGGAAAAATGAATATACCAGAAAAGTATAAAGAAGAAAACAGTCAATTATCAAATCTAGTCCTACTATCTAAAAAAGTGTAAATCTCATTTTATACTTTAGCAAATTTCCTTCCAGAGTTTTTTCAATATTTGCTTATATAATTGTATCACTGTAATAAGCATTTTTGTGTTTGCGGTTGTAGCTCAACTTTTAAGTCAATTCTTATCCTTTCCTCCATAATTTAAATTATTTGTAATCAAGAAATAAAAAGAGATCAGATGTTACAAAAAATAGGAATCATGGATTGATTTTAGGTGGCAAATTTTAATTTCCAAAATTATAATTTATGTAAAGAAACTTCTCTTTCAAAGCCACAGAATCTTTAATAACATATGAATCATTTGAAATCTTACCTAGGCAATGTTTGATATCCTGTGCTCTTGGCTATCAAATTAATCCACGACTTCCTTCACATCAAAGTTTGGGGCATTTAAGTGACAGCCCATCAACTTTCAACAGTGTTTCGAGTACTTTCTGCCTTGGAGATACTTTTTCAAATGTGAAGCTTGAATATACACTGGAAACCTACTTTTTTTGCCAAACAAGAAGTATGACCTTTAAAATTCAGCAAAATAAATCACACATAGTATTACAGAGAGTATTTTTCTATTAACAAAAGTATGTAAGAAGTTGTGTACTTCTCCGAGTTCTTTCCTTCGGGCCTCTATACCATTAAGTGGTTACAATATTTAAAAATAAAGTTGTCATCACCACTGGACAAGAAAAAATGAAGAAGGGGTAAACACATCAGATGAACTTTAAATGGGCCCTATATCATGAAAAAGAACACGCTCCTTTCTGGAAATCCATCACAAATAAACAATTCTTAAACAAACTAGAGAAGCAGTAACTGCAGTAGAAAGAGAATTTACCATAGTGGATAACTGCATATCTTCTGAAGGCAGAATGCTTAGGATAGAATAAGGGTTGAGTAATTAAATAGTTGTAATTTTGCATGAGTTAGTTAAACTCTGAGTCTTTATTTCCTTTTCTGTAAAGTGGGGATACATCTTAGATTATGTTCAGAATTAAGTTAATATACATAAATATACATAATGTACATAAACTTTTAGGACAGCATCTGGCTAGAGTAAGCATTATGTAATGTTTGGTGGTGGTGGTAGTACTAATAGTTATAATATATGGAATTTGGACATTAGAATCAGACACACACAGTCACAAATCCTTGCTCTTCTGTGTACTAGTGTGAGCTCCTCAGGACATTATGTAACCACTCTGAACCTGTTTTCCTAACTTTTTTTTTTTACACACATGTATCTATTCTTTTTCAAATTCTTTTCCCAATTAGGTTGTTACATAATATTGAGCAGAGTTCCCTGTGCTATACAGTAGGTCCTTGCTGGTTATCCATTTTAAATATAGCAGTGTATACGTGTCAATCCCAAACTCCCTAACTATCTCTCCCTTCATTATCTAAGTCTGTGAGTCTGTTTCTGTTTTGTAAATAAGTTCATTTGTATCACATTTTTTTAGATTCCACATATAAGCAATATCATATGATATTTCTCTTTCTCTGTCTGACTTACTTCACTCAGTAGGACAATCTCTAGGTCCATCCACGTGGCTGTGAATGGCATTATTTCATTCTTTTTAATGACTGAGTAATATTCCATTGTATATATGTACCACATCTTCTTTATCCGTTCCTCTGTCAATGGACATTTAGGTTGTTTCCATGCCTCGGCTATTGTAAGCAGTGCTGCAATGAACATTGGGGTGCATGTATCCTGTTGGACCATGTTTTTCTCCGGATATATGCCCAAGAGTGGGATTGCAGGATCGTAGGGTAGCTCTATTTTTAGTTTTCTAAGGAAACTCCATACTGTTCTCCATAGTGGTTGTACCACTTTACATTCCCATCAACAGTGTAGGAGGGTTCCCTTCTCTCCACACCCTCTCCAGCATTTACTGTTTGTGGATTTTTTGATGATGGCCATGCTGACTGGTGTGAAGTGATGCCTCATTGTAGTTTTGATTTGCATTTCTCTAATAATTAGTGATGATGAGCATCTTTTCATGTGCCTGTTGGCCATCTGTATGTCTTCTTTGAGGAAATGTCTATTTAGGTCTTCTGTCCATTTTTTGACTGGGTTGTTTTGATGATATTAAGCCGCATGAGCTGTTTGTAAATTCTGGAGACTAATCCTTTGTCGTTCACATCGTTTGCAAATATTTTCTCCCATTCTGTGGGTTGTCTTTTTGTTATGTTTATGGTTTCCTTTGCGTAACTTTAAAATGACTAATATCATGCCTATTGATAATTTGCAATTATTGAATGAGAAAATACATGATAAATGCTTGACACATAGAAAACTGTAACTACTGTTATTATGATCACCATCACCATTATTATTATTATTAATCAGCAAGAGGTTTATGCCTAAACTAAAAGACAGATGTAATTTTCTAATAAAAGATTAGAGATTAAAGAGAAAATCGGTAAGTTGCACAAAAATCACAAAATAATTTAATGTACTTCCCTTTAAGAATAAAACGGTGCTAGTAGCGTATTTTCTCCTGAAATGTTCAGAAACATACACTGTAAAATTAAGTTTAGCTATAGAACTTGCATAATAAAATTCACCTTATACATTGTCCTACAGAAATTTAAAATATATCTGATTCTATGCAGAGAGAGCAGAAACTGATGGACTAGACCTCCTGTTCAAAGTGGTGTGCTGAGGATTTATGTTAGTGAGAGCATTCAGCCTTAGCAGCTGATTTTATCTCTAATTCACAGAAAATTTTATTAGCACCATGGCACAATAAAAAGAGAATTGTATTGTAATCAGTAGCCCTGGGTTTTAGTGTTGATTTTTTTAAAACTGATCTGAACTTGAGCAGCGACGTAACTCTTTTAAACTCCAGTTTACTGTGGTAATAGTACTTATTTTATAACACAATGGAGAAGATATAGCTTAATAACATAGGAAAATACTTCGGATATCTTAATTATTCAAAACAGACATTTATGTATGTATGCGTCCATTCATTTATTCATTCCACACTTTTAAGTTTTGCCTTGTTCTGTAGTGAGCTTAGAACAGCCTATAGGAATTAAAACTACAAATAAGATATCAAGTTTGTGGAAATAAAAACAGGTCTTAAGCACTTATGTAAATCATATAGCTGAGTCACATATTTTGCTCTCAGTTTCCTGAAAGTCGAAGTGAAAAAGAGAAGCAAGGGAAGCATTTTTAGCTACATGGTTCTAATTAGTCATTCAAAGAACTATATCATTTTCTTTTCTTGCAGTGAGCTCTAAAATTCTTTTCTCTTTTTCTTTTTCTTTTTTACAAATTTTTTTACAAAGCCCATCAAAAAGGGTACGATCACCTGACAAAGTACAACAAGAAGGCATCTTATGGTAACTCTCTAAGAAATCAAACATCT
Organism: Eubalaena glacialis; assembly: GCF_028564815.1. Taxonomy (NCBI): domain Eukaryota; kingdom Metazoa; phylum Chordata; class Mammalia; order Artiodactyla; family Balaenidae; genus Eubalaena; species Eubalaena glacialis. The sequence goes on from NC_083724.1 coordinate 72,799,220, forward strand.
CACTAAAGTGCAAATTATTGAAGGAAGTTCTGCAGGGTTCTAACACTAGATGGTCCAGCCTTTACTTTTTAGTTGGTATGGCTTGATCCAATAATGAATCATAGATTATCTAGAGAGATAGCTGACCTACATGTTCTTAAAAAAATCCTCACAATTATCACTTTTCTGATGAGGCATTCAATAAGAATTGGACCACAGACACTTTGAGGATTATTACCTGGAATAGACATTAATACCTAGAGTACAGAAAGTCTGATTTGTTGTATTAGAAAATCCTACAAGACTTCTAATCTGATTAAATATGTAACTTAAAAGCAATGAGTAATTTTATAAACTACAAACAAAACAAACATCAAATTTATCCAGGCCTTGAAGGCATCTTCTGTTGGAAAACCAGAGTATATACAATACAGTTGGTTATTGGGAGACTAACTTATTACATAATTATATACATAGACATCTATCTATCTATCTATCTTCATACTATCCTACCAACAAATCACTCTTGATGCATACACTAATTCTGGGCATACCACTGAAAACAAAAGAAGATGCCTGGTGCTTTTAGAAAAAAAAAGCACTGGAGAAGGAAACAGGAAAGCCAGGTTAGAGTTCTTCATCTTCCGTAAGTATCTGTGTGACTTTGAATAAGTCACTTATTTAAACCTTAGTTTCTTCATCAAAAAATTAAGATTTTGGATTATATCACACCTAAGATTTTTGTAGGTCCAATATTCAATGAGTTAATAATCCCATAAACATTTAACATATGCATGAATTCATAAATTTGGTTGAGGGCAAGGGGAAGAAATTAGATGATTATATATTTAGAAAATGGTATAATTTGAAAACAAAATGTTTAAGAGACTTCCATAAGATCTTAGTAAAGAAGCCAGTTTGAGTTTTTTGGGTTTTTTTAAAAGAATATTGTATGAATGCAATCTTGTGATTGTGAATAAAGATATAAAAATCATAATCAAGAATTATGATATTCATAATTTATATTTATAGTCAGTTTAGCACAGCTATTTCAATTGTTTTGAGCATAGTATTTGATGAAGTCAAGGTTGCGGGTTCAATCTAAACATAATCTAGCTAGTTTCAAAAAGAATAAGTTTTCTCTCTGCCTGTTGATGGTCCTTGATTTAAGGGCAGCCACTGTGGAAACCACACAGAGACTGGACAAGATGTGAAGAAATCAAGCCATTTCAAGTCAGAACAAATAGTATGTGGATATCAGTGGCTCCACACTAGTGATATTACTACCTGCATGTCAAGGGATATTTAGGTACTCTGAAGAAACGTCTAAGAGACAATTATATGAAAGTTTGTAAAGAAGTAATTTCAAATGAAATATTTGGACAAAACATACTCTGTGACAGAATGCAAAAAAACCGGCCACAAGTTCCTCTCAGTTTTGAATGTGTCTCCATTTGCAGTGTGACTTTGTTGTTCTTCCTGTAAAGCTATGGAATCTTTTCCTCTGCCTTTTGAATCTGGGCTTTATTATGTGACTTGACTTTGGTTAATGGGACATTAACAAAACTGACACAAAGAGAAGCTTAAAAAGCTCTTGTACATTGGGGCTATTCTCAGTTGCTGTTTGGAACCTCTGAGCCAGGTAAAGAACCAGGGCCAGCCTAGTAAGTACTGGAGATACATGCCAAGTTGCTCCCATTGCCCAAGGCAACTACAACTCAAGCCCTTTAGAATAAACCAAATAGTATTTCAACAACTCTGTGAAAGAAAATACAGGAATCAAAGACAAGCACTTAGTACGGTTACTGGTTAGGGATGTTTGATAATTTGAGAACTGTAAAAACAGAAACATCTGTATTAAAATGTATATTAATTATCTTGCTCTAATTTTGATTTCACCAGGGGCATATCCTTTATCAAACAAAGGAAAGGAGATATTTTAGGGACATAATCAAGTAATTAATCAACTAATTAATCTTAACCTTTTTTGTTGTAATTTTAGCCACTTAGGCAAGTCACTTAATATTCTATGCCTCACCTGCTAACTGATCTCCCATCCATTTATCTTGACCTTAAATTCATAATACACAAGAGTTCGACTTAAAACCCAAATCTGATCATGATAATCTGCTGGTTTTAAAAAAATCTGGCTTCTTATTGTATACAGCATAGGTTTGAATTTTTGTTTTAGCTTCACAAGTCTTTGATTAAGTAAAATATTAGGTGTCAATGTAGATAAATATCACTAAATAAAAACTGAGCTGCTCTAGTTGAAAAAGAGGTGGGGCCAAAACACAATTCACTAGTTTGCTGATGTACTTGGAGAGGTTTTTACAGGGACAATTTGAAAATAATTTCTATAGAGGTTAAATTTCAAGTCCTATAATATGGCAATGACTTTTTAAAGCTCCTTGGTAGGTAGCCTCATCTTTAGCAACTTTCTGTCTTGCAATTTATACTTCAGTAATGCCAAAGCACTTGTAGCTCCTGAAAGGTAGCATGTCCTTTCATACTTCCCTATCTCTGCTTTTTCTTTATTGATTCATCCACCTGGATATCCTTTCTCCTCTTTGGAGTAGTTTCTATTTGTCTTTTAAAATCCACTATAAGTGTAATGTCCTAAGAATCTTTTCCTAACTCTAGATGGCATACCTATGTGCTTACATGCACCCCTATAAATCTGAGCTACAACTGTCACAAGGTTTTTGAATTATCTTTTTACACATTTGTCCATAAGAGCAGGGCCGTATGCTACGGATTCTCAGTGAGTGTCATATTTAGATGATCTACAGATGTTTGAGAAGTCAACTCTGAGTTAGCACAGGGCAAGGCTTGTGCTTATCACTCAAGCACAAGTGATCTGAGAAGTTTGGGGAGTGAAATCTCATTACAAAATATTTACTTTCCTTGCTCCATCCAAACTCTCATTCTGAAGCACACATTGTACTTTCCGGGATTCATTCTTTTGATAATCAAAGTTTCATTGTTCTATAAGAGTCCATTATGCCACTGGAAGGAGGAATGCTTTACTTATCTGCTAATAGTTTACCAGAAATTTTTGAATATATCAAGATCAAGCTGGAATGACATAAATAGATGGGAGGAGGAGTTAAAGGACTGCAAGAAGTATATATTCCAAAGACAAATGACATATTATTTGATATTAATATTCAGTTAGAAATGGAAAAATCTAGTGGTTATCCCATACGTATCAGTCTTACCATAAAATAGTTAGAGTGAGAGTTTGCATATCTGAAGCCATGGGTGATTCAAAATTATGTTACATAGACAGTATCATGGCAAGCATGTTTCATCCTATGGGATAGAGAAGAAAATTCATTTTCAGCATGAAATTTAGGAGTTATGATTTTGCAAAAGGGAGAACTATTATAAGATCCTCCTCCCTTACCCCAGGTATGGCCAAGGGCACTGAATGTGAAATGTATGTGCAGCATATGCTCAAAGATGCCTCAATTATATAAGAGGAGGAACTGACATTTTTGAAGTTCATTTTGGAGAAAGCAGACCTCACTGGTAGATGAACCCTCTGTTAGTTAAAATAAAAACTTGGAATTATTGCAGAAAGATAAAATTTTTAGTAGAAATGAGAGCCTTAATGTACTGAACTAATTCTCCAACTGTAAACTTCTGTGATACTGGAGTATCCTGAAACTCAGTGAAGAAATACGTTAGAATCTGAATAATATAATCATAAGATAAATTAGAAATATATTGAAAATGAATTATTTCCCCTAGCTACACCTACCTAAGGGGTTTCTCCAATTTCTTGGAAAGAACAGTAGGAAGTTCATATTTTATTGCATCTTATATTTATAGATTTTCATTAACTATTGAGCCATATGTTGTGTCATTCAATATTTTGAGCCCAATTATCTCAGTCACATCTTTTGTTGTTTTTATAATGTCCTAAATTAAAGAACTATATAGAACAGTGGTTCTCAACTCTAACTGTATATTAGAATCACCTGGGGAATGTTTAGAACCCACTAATGCCTGCACCAGAATGCTCCCAGTGATTCTAATGTGCAGCCATGGCTGCATTGATGTAGAGGGATTCCCAGACAAGGTAGACTTAATTTAATTGCAGTTGTAAGATTCAGGCCCTAGAATAAACAGACCATATAAACTTACAGTATTAGGCCTTGAAAGGTCTTATTTTTTATCTACGTGCTTTTTAAGTTGCTGGTAGGGCTGGTAACCTTCAAGACATTAAACCTATGGTCACAGAGCACCTAGCTAGATTCAACTAGCTGTGTTTCTCCCCCAACAGGGATTGTAAATGACACAGGATGTGACAAAGGGAATTTATAATTAAACAGTTTAGTCTTCACAGGAAAGAAAACAGAATTAAATTATATTAGAGCAGATAGTACTAAATAATGATTTTCAAGAAATCAGTTTTTACTTGAAAAACAGGAGAGGCAGAATATTGGAATGGGTAATTGCTAAGCATGCAATGTTAGAGTATATAGAAGAATCTAAGTAATATAAAATGATAAGAAAACAAGACAATTAATAAATAGCATGACAAATTCAACCTTAAGCACAAATTCACTTACAACACACTATAATGCAGACTTAGCAATAGCCTAGTATATGCTCTAATACCGTAGATTTAAATCTAAGGCTCAGGGAGGACACAGATGATCCTCCCTGAAAAACCCACTGAATTTTCCCTTATCTCTTTAGAACCTACGTATTAGAACGCGTTAGATATTCATATTAAATAAACTTAAAGACTTCCACATGGTGGCAGTAAGTAGCTGTTACATTTAAGGGAAAGAACTGGCAAATGCTTTGTATCTCCCTGCACTGAAATCTCTGCTATACCAAGATGGGTGTGTGATAAGAATAAGTATCTTAGGGAATTCAAAGTGATTGTGAAAAACCCATCTTTAAGTTGCCTCTGGGACCTATGTATTAGAACACACATGGTACAACTCTGATTATATAGCAAGACCAATAACACCTGGCATCCACAATCACAAAGGACATCAAGGATCTTACTCTTTTTGACTCTGCCTACCTCTCCAGTTGTGCTACTTGCCAATTCCATAAATAGCACTTGTGCTATAGTTCACTCTTTACTGTGCCTTGCCTTACCTTTGTGCCTCTTGTTAAGTTTTCCCTCTATGACTAAATACTACTCTTCATTCAGAAAGCCCATAAGGGATCCCTTTCCTCGCATTCTCAATGAGGTATTCTTTTTATGAGTATCTGCCTGATCAAATATATAACTCTAGCCTCATGTTGATTATTCAGTATTCTAGTTATTTGATTCTCTGTTATAGTAAAAGCTTGACTAGGATTTTTCATCTCTGAGATATCTTAGCACACATCACAGTCTTGACACATAAAACTGCCCAATTCAACAGCCATAATATAGATTTGGTTTTACCTGTTATTGCTTCCAGTGATTGTTTTCATCATGACACTTCTAACAATTATAATTACATAGTTTTCACATCATCATTTCTTTTTTTTTAATTGGAGTATAATTGCTTTACAATGTTGTGTTAGTTTCTGCTGTACAATGAAGTGAATCAGCTATATGTATACATATATCCCCTCCCTCTTGGATCTCCCTCCCACCCCCTCCCCGATCCCACCCATCTAGGTCATCACAGAGCACTGAGCTGAGCTCCCTGTGCTGTACCGCAGGTTCCCACTAGCTATCTATTTTACAGATGGTACTGTATATATGTCCATCCTAATCTCCCAGTTTATCCCACCCTCCCCTTCCCCCCAACCTTTGGCCAGATTTTAGCCTTTGTGAGGATGAACACCATGCTTGTTTTACTCATTGTTCTATCACCAACCCCTACCACGGTTCTTGATACATAGGAAACGTATGTTTGCTATATGTCAGGCATTTATTTTTTGTTAAATGATTTAATTAATTAATTAAAATATATAAATTAAGGAATGAAGAGGCAATATAAAAGATAAAGTTGACTAGGTGAGTATCTGATAATCTAATAAAATAATTATAAACTACTTCAAATAATTGATGTTTTATTTCAGAATCAGGTAGGTCATCCTTTTCTGCCTCTTATACTTTAATTATCCTTTATTAAGTACATTCATTATGACTTTTCTGAGTCCCTAGAGGATGTATAAATCCCTGAAGATCATACATATTTTCAGTGGGGTAAAAATGATCAACAGCTTGTTTGATTAATTTTGAGTGGCCCTGATCCTATCATACCTAAAATTCAGTTCATTGTTTTCAACAAAAGGTTACTTAAGCATGAAAATAGATAAATTGACAGTAAATTTATGCAGCTATCTACATTCCCATATTCATTTGGGTAAGCAGAATAAATATGTTATGTTTCTTGAACTGGAAAAAACTAAGAATATGATTACCTAGTTAATTAATACTACACCATTTATTTTAGTAACTATACATAAAGGCTTTTTTATTGAGGTATAATTGACATATAACATTATATTAGTTTCAGGTGTACAACATAATGATATGATATTTGTATGTACTGTGAAATGATTACCACAATAAGTCTAGTTAACATCCTTCACCATACACAGTATGAAAATTTTTTTCTTGTGATATTTTAAGAATTCCTTTCTCAGGAACTTTCAAATACATAATATAGTATTATTATTAACTAGGGTAACCATGCTGTATATTATATCCCCATGACTTATTTATTTTAAAACTGGAAATTTGTACCTCTTGATCCCCTTCATCCATTTGGCCCACCTCCAGCCCCCACTGCTGGTAACCAACATTTGTTCTCTGTATCTATGAGCTCATTTTTGTTGTTGTTGTTTAGATTCCACATATAAGTGAGATCATACAGTATCTGTCTTTCTCTGACTTATTTAGATTAGCGTAATGCCCTCAAGATCCATCCATGTTGTTACAAGTGTTGAGATTTCGTTTTTTTAATGGCTGAATAATATTCCATTGTATATATATGCCACATTTTCTTTATCCATTCATCCATTGATGTACACTTAGGTTGTTTCCATATAAATGCTTTTGTGTTCAAGACTTCATACTTATTTCATCTTAGGCATTATCATAGATAGTTGAAACGGGATAGTTGGTGTACAGATTGTAGTGTGACACTGCTTTATCAGCAGAAAAGGAACTGAGCCAGAGGAAGGGGATTCAAAGAGAATCTTGGAGGAATATGGGTAATGATGGCATACAATGATAGCATTTTCTCCTTCCCCTTTTGTACCAACTCTCCCACCCCCCAGAACTGTAAGAAGCAAAGATTGCAATCCTTAGACAGAAGATCATCAGATTGTGGGATGGGGAGATTGAAGGGGCAGGTTGAGAAGATCAGAATGGAGATGTCATGAGCCAGATGATCCCAAGAATAGCCTGCAGATGGGAACTGGAAAAAAGCAAGTAAGTGGGCAATGCCACTGGGCTAGTGTATACACTGGGTTTCCACACAGATGTTTGATGAAAAGGAAATGGATTTGCCATTGAAGAAGCTTCAAATTTCACTGCTTTATTATTCGTACAACCTAGAAAAAATTTTATCCATGTAGGCCCCAATTTCCCCTTTGATAAGCTGAGAATAATGGTATTACCCTGGTTTTTTTAATGAATATAGTAGGAACATAGTAGACCCTTCATAAATATTCTCTTTTCTTTCTCTCCCATGTAAGGTAAAAGCCATAACTTTGAGTTTGTTAGTATTTATTCTGAAAACTCAGTTGACTCTAGAGACTAAATTTAGTTTTCTATAATTACCAGTGACTGACTTACATTGAGAAAATATGCATAGTGGACAATTGAAGAGTAAATAGATCCTTTTATAGGCTGGTGGGGCTGGAACAATCACTAATAATAGTAACATATGCCTATATCCCTCAAAGCATGTTGCCATTGTTTTAAAATACCAGAGTTTTATTGTTGTGACACCTCAACTGATTATAGCAACAGATTAGTCTTTTCTCTAAGAAATTATCCTCAGCACATGCATAACCTGTTCTGGAAGCAAAGGAAACTGTGATTCTGTATTTCATATTACAGTTGTTGATATCCAGCTTCTTACACAAAGGGCTCTGGATGAGAGCCAACTGACGTTAAGAATGGACACTCCAGGTAGTCTGTAGAAAAGAAGCCTTTGGAGGAGGAGAAGTGAGGTCAAACTTTACCCCCTTTAGAATTTTGTCCACAATATACTGTAAAACAAACAAATAACAACAACTACAAAACAAGAAAGCAAGAAAACTCAAAATTTATTTAAACTCAAATCTACAAAAACTATTTACATGAACACCTGAATTATTTCATGATTCTAAGTCCTGGTATTTCTGTCTCCTTCCAGTCTTCTCATACCCATGACTACTGCCTTAGTTCAGGCCTAAACGTACTGCCTACAATACGTTTTACTTGTGCTGTTGAAACAGTCAAATTGATTCTGTTTCCATTTTCTCCTTATCTCTGTTTCATTCTCCACGTTAAATCTAAAATAACTATTCTCAAAATCTGCTCTGCCCTCTCTAAATTCCTTTTTCTCCTTATCTCTGTTTTATTCTCCACATTAAATCTAAAATAACTATTCTCAAAATCTGCTCTGCCCTCTCTAAATTCCTAAGTCCACCATACAACTCTGTGATCTGACCTCTGCTGGTCTCTCTGACTTTGCTTCTTGTCATGGCGACACATACATACCAGGCTTAGTGAATTATGTACAGTTCCCAGAACACAACCAATTTAGATTATGTTTTTAACTTCAGTGCCTCCAAGCTTCCTCTTTCTGGCCTTTCATGACATAGCCTATATATCTTCTTTTGCGAAACACTGATTCCCACCCCTTAAATAACTTTGATCACTCTACTTTCTGTGCCGTATCATTTTTATTATAAGATTTACTATACCATAATCCAGTCACCTGCTTACTGTCTTCTATGTCTTATGAAGTCTTTATAGCTCACAGTGTCTTGCACCTCAATAAACGGATTAAAATGAATCTAAGAATTACAGGAGAGTTTCACCATAAAATAACTGAGCTGATGTTTATGCCAACTGTAGAACTGATATTGCATACATTTATCTGCTGACATGCCATACTGAATGAGGCAAGGGAATGTATTCTGTACCTTCTCTCCCTTTGATCTAGTTTACCTCTATTTTTATGAATGGAAGCAGGTGTAGGATATAGAGAGGGTCTAGGAATATCCTGTAATAAAAAAAGCAAGTCACTGAGCTCTATTTGCTCAAGGAAAAGCATACTTAAAAGCTGTTCTTTTTGAGTTGTTATGGTATCAAGTTGATATTGTTGTTGCCTGAATCAATGAAGAATAGTCTGATAATGGAAACACTCAATGGAGATATTTGAATAAATGCTCTGTTTTGTTGTATTGATGTGACAAACTCTGATTCTCTTTCATTAAGGATATTTTTGTACAGAGCATTGTGAATAACACACACACACACACACACACACAAATCCATTTTCTCTCTACATTCAAATTTTACTGCATCCCAAGAGCCTCAGATATTTTAGTGTGGAGAAAAGACCAAGAGAGAACCAGAGCTACTGGTGATTGTTAAAATTACAGAATGATCAGAATATGTCACCATTACCAACCAATCTACTTACCCTCTGCAACCCCATTTTTGGGTTAAAATTAAATTTAAAGGATCTGAATATCATGACATGACAGAGTGTTAATTTTCCAGCAGATAAAATTTAAAGACCTGTTCAATATCTTCATTATGTCATAGAAGCACACAATAAAAAAGCAAAGAAATCATAGGGTGAATATTTAGTTTGAACCTGGCTTTAAATCAGAGACTTAGAAACTATGTGATATTTTGCAAACTGTTTAATCTCTCTGAACTTTGTTTTCTGCATTTGTATATAATAAAATTTATAAAATTATAATAAAACTTTCCAGGTAGGCTGGAAATCCAATGAGAGAGCATATGGGGAAGAATTTTATAGACTATAATACCTAAGAGATTGTACATCAATCATTATGATTACATATTAATATAAAACTTGCAATTATTCATTGCCAAACAATTTTCTCATTAATATGATCAATTATTATTATAATTATATTCTAGATTTTGGTTCCCAGCATTTTCAATCATGAAAATTCAATCATAATGATTTGAAAAATTATTGTGGATTAACCCTTGTGATATCATTGATAGAGAAAATGTATAATGACAGAAAGTACTATGAATTTAGTAATATGGAATTACAAAGCATTATATTCAAAGTACCTTGAATATAGATTGGGTAAACAGGAAAACATTAGATATGGATATAGATATCATATACATATACCTACAAACACATATAAATATATAGATATATTTCCATGAATTATGGGTGGAAAGGATTTGTGAACAATAAAGCTACAGTTGCTCAGGCCTACTTGCTACTTAGAGGTCAAAAACAACAGTGCTAGATGGATATGATATATGCATAAATAGATTCCAAAAATCTGTTAGCCTAACTCCAATTTTTAACAACTTCCTCAGTGTCCTCTCATAACTTGGTGATAGGGCTAGTGTTGTTTGGATTCTATCAACCAATGTTTTCCTTTTTTTTCTTATTGAAGTATTGTTGATGTATAATATTATATAAATTACAGGTATACCATATAGTAATTCACAATTTTTAAAGGTTATAGTTCATTTATAGTTATTATAAAATGTTGGCTATATTCCCTGTGTTGTATAATATATCCTTGTAGCTCATTTAGTACATAATAGTTTGCTCCTCTTAATCCCCTACCTCCATGTCCCTCTCCCCACTGGTAACCACTAGTTTGTTCTCTATATCTGAGTCTGTTTCTTTTTTGTTTTACTCAATAGTTTGTTGTATTTTTTAGATTCAACATATGTGATATCATACAGTATTTGTCTTTCTCTGTCTGACTTATTTCACTTAGCATAATACCCTCCAAGTCCATCCATGTTGTTGCAAATGGCAAAATTTCATTCTTTTTTCCTGGCTGAGTAGTATTCCATTGTGTGTGTTTGTGTGTGTGTGTGTGTATGTGTGTGTGTATGCATACCACATCTTCTTTAGCCATTCATCTGTTGATGGACACTTAGTTTGCTTCCATATCTTGGCAATTGTAAATAATGTTGCTATGAACATCGCGGTGCATATATCTTTTCAAATTAGTGTTTTGGGGGTTTTTTGATATGTATTCAGGAGTAGAGTTGCTGGGTCATATGTTTTTAGTTTTTTGAGAAACCTCCATACCGTTTTCCACAGTGGCTGCACCAATTTACATTCCCACCAACAGTGTACAAGAGTTCCCTTTCTTCCACATCCTCACCACCAGCCAACATTTGTTATTTGTGTTCTTTTTGATGATAGCCATTCTGACAGGTGTGAGGTAATATCTCATTGTGTTTTTGGTATGCATTTCTCTGATAATTAGTGATGTTGAGCATCTTTTCATGTGCCTGTTGGCCGTCTGCATTTTGGGCAGACAACCATAGTTTTCTTCATTAATTTAAAAAAATTTGCCTGTTCACAGATGTAATACTACTTGAAAATTCCAAATTCCTCGATACAACTAGATTGTGTGTTCTGTTAGCAAAGTCCTCATGAAGGATTCAATTCCTTATTTGAAGTGTTAATAAAATGAAGTAGTCAACTTAGATTGATGGCATGTTTTATAAAGCAAAACCTGCCATAAATATGGATTGGATTTGTAACCAGATTCTACTAACTTATCAATGGGGCAGCAATTTTTGGAGATTTTACATCAAAATCCTTGTCTCACTCCAAAATTTCTCAGAAAAATTCTGACTTTTTTTATGAAAACCTCAAAAGAAAGTATTTGAATAATTCTATTTGCCAGTATTTTACCTAAAGTCTGAAGAGGGACATGTGATATCAGGCAATGACATTCTATCCTCCTAGCCACCTAGATTTAAAAGTCATCTCAACACATCCTTCTCCCTCTTATTTTATATCCATTTGGCCCTTAATATTATGGATATTATCTCTGAAATAGCAGTGAAAGCCATTCTGTATTGAATTTATAAGCCAATTTTGGAATAATTGAAATCTTTGCAATATTGAATCTTCCAATCCATGAAGATGATTTATTCCTTGATTTATTTGAGTCCTTTTAAATATCTTTCATAAAATTTGTAATTTTCAGTCTGATAGATTAATTCAAGGTACTGAATATTTTTATGCTATTGTAAATCTTTAAAACTACATTTTAAATGTCTTTATGCTTTCACTAATTGATTTTTTTTTTATATTGGTTAATTTCATCAATGGTGTTTTATGTCTTCTGTACTCTTACTGGTTACTTTTCTATTTATTCTATCAACTATCCAGGAATGTAAGTTAAAGACTCACACTCCATTGTAAATTTCTCTAGTTGTCCTTTTAGTTCTGTTAATTTTTGTCTTATATATTTTAAAATTATATTATTGCCTGCACATAGGTATATAATTGTTGTAAATCTGCTAGATTTTGTTTGAAATGAGTTGAAGGTACATATCAACTAAGGAAAATAGACATATTAACAATAATCAGCTTTTTTATCATTCTTGCTATTGGTAATCTGTATTTTCTCTCCTTTTATCCTGATTAGTCTGGCTAGAGGTCTATCAATTTGATTATTCATCTCAAAGAATTAGCTTCAGATTTTTAAAGTCTCCTTCATTATGCTTTCTTTCTGTTTTAATTTCTGCTCTTTTTTATAATTTCCTTTCTTTTGATTGTTTTGTATTTAATTTGTGCTCCTTTTTTCTAGTTTCCATTATATCACAACAAACAGTAGGAAATACACTTATAGAAAAGAAAATATAACCTATATTTTCCAATAGCATTAAATACCCTAGAATAAATATGGTAAAAGTTTTTCAAGTTCTTTGTCAAGAAAATTATAGTTCAAAAACGTTCAAGAACACCTAAATTAATAAAAGGTGTTAACTATTTATTTCATGTTTTCCTTTCTTGTTTCCTGTTTAAGAAATCCTTCCTTATCATGAGATTCATGAGATTATGAGTCAGTGGGTGTGTGTAGGTGTAAGTATACACAGAGTCTTCTAAATTTGTATACTTTTGTCCATTCACACTTAAATATTTACTATATAGAAAATATTTTTGAGTATGTTGTGAGGTAAGGATATATAATTTTTCAATTGCCAGTTAGTAAATGGTATATCATTTCCCCCACTGTTCTGCAAAGGCTGCTCTGTCAAAATCAAACTTTTCATAAATTAATGGTTTTGACTATAGTGTCTCTATTCTATTTCACCAATTGACTCTTTGGACTCTTCGTTAATAATATACTCAGTTATTTACTGTGGATTTCGGTAGGAGTTGTCCTACTTCAGAATTGTTGTTGTTGTTAGCCTGTTCCTTTTTAATAAAAATTTCAGAATCAACTTATCAAGTATCATTAAAAAAACATGTTGGGATTTTTCTTTGAAGCACATTGAACCTATTGAATAATTTGAAAAGAAATGACAGCTTTATAATATTGAGGCTTTTGTCTAACAACATGTTTCCTGTTTATTAATTTAGGTTTTCCCTAACATCTTTTCATTGTAATTATTTTGATAAAGAGCTTGAACATCTTTTAATATATTCCTGTATAATTTACAGTTTTGGATGCTATTTAAAAATATAGGATGTTTTTTCTACTCACTTATTCTGAGTCTTTGTTTAACACATTTCTCACACACCTGCCCATCTTTGTAGTTTTAACACACAACCAATTTGTCACTTAGTGCCTAAGAATAATGTTATGCTTCCACAGAGATGAGTCTGTGCCAAACTTTCATAACCCTGTTGAGCATAATCACCAAATTGTCCCTTCATAGTACTCTTCCTTTTATTTTTTTTGTTTTGCATATCAATAGTTTATTCCTTTTTCTTGCTTAATAGTATTTCATTGTGTGGATATACCACAATTTGTTTATCCATTCATATATTGATGGACGTTTGTGTTGTTTCCAGTTTTTGGCTAGTACAAATAAAATTTGTATACACATATGCTTTCATTTCTCTTGAAAGAAATACCTAAGAGTAGAATGTTTCAGTGATATAGTAAGTGTATATTTAACTTTTTAAGAAACTGTCAAACTGTTTTCCAAATTGGTTGTACCACTTAAAATTTCCACCAGAAGTGTATGAAGGTTCCATCTCTCTACCTCCTCACCAACACTTTAAAAAACTTTTTTATATTGAAGTATATTTGACTTTTTTCCATACCATCAATTTATCTCTCATAAAATACTCTTTAGCATTTGCTTGATATACATGTGTCCACATACTTTGGCATTTATTATTTTTGTAAACTGTCTTTATGTGCATTCCATAAATAACGTATAGATGGATTTCAACAAATTCCTTCTTAAAATCTTTATGCTTAAACTTGTATCTACAATTGCATGTGAATATATTTTACTACTTTATTGTGTGCTTTTTATTTCTTTTTTGAGTCAATTTTGTTTTTCTCTTCCTTTTTTATTTGACTGCTATTTTTCCTTCTTTGTCATTCTCTTTCCTTCCATTTTTTCCTTTTATTTCTATAGAATTTTTAGATGTTATGTCTATTATTTTCCTTAGTATGTTTAAAATGCATATTTAACAATATAAATCATAATATCTTTGTCCTCCTTTTCAGTAATACAAAGATTTTCACATGCTTTTCTTCTAATTTTCACCCACCCACATATATGATATTTCATCCGCTGTTTAAATGAAGTCTTTATACTTCTATATCAGGTATTATTGTTATATACAATCAATGTTTGAAGAGATTTATTCACATATTTATGGATGTTCTTGCCCTTTGCTTACTCTTATTTTTATATCCCAATGAAGTACATCCTTCATATTTTCCTAGTGTGGGCCTTTTGGATATAAACACAGCTTTTGTTTGTCCTAATACATTTTAATTATATCTGCTGCTATAAGAAACAAAACACCAAATTTCAATGGCTTAAGATCATAGAAGTTTTTTTCTCATTCATATTAAGCAGAATCGGGTATTTAGCAGGCAGTTTTCCATTTAGTGATTGGGAATTCCTTCTTATCTTGTGTCTCTAACATTTGCTAAGATGTCCAAGTTCTTCACTTCATGAAAGCACATGAGTGAAAAGAAGAGTGGAGGATTATTCAAACACATGTTATACCAGGAAGTGGTATATATAAGCCCTATCCACCTTCTGTTAACCAGAACTCAGACATGGTTCCACCTTATTTCTAGCACACAAGGGGAAAACAGTTTAGTTGTTTGCTCAGGAGAAGGAGCAAGGTTTTGGTGAAATCTGAGCATTATCTGCCGCATATTTCTTTAGGCAGATATGTATGTATATAGAGTCCAAGGTTCACCGTTATTTCTCTCAGAATGTTGAAGATACTATTTCATTGTCTCCTTTTCCATTATTGCTTTTGAGAAGTCAGCTGACAACCTTAATTCATTTCTAAGTGGTCTTTGATGTTTTGTCATGCATATTGGGAATATTCTTTTAGTTCACTAGTATGCCCTTTTCCTTTCTCTCTCTCTCTCACTATACACACAATATGTGTACGTACATAATATAATTTACAATATATTTAGAAAGGTTCTTGATTCTTTTATTAACAGCTTTATGGAACTATTAATTCATATATAATACAAATCACTTAAAGTGTACAATTCAATCACTTTAGTACATTCATAATTAATTCTTTTTTAACATCTATTTTTTCTTTTATCTTTGTTCTTAATACTTTCCTATTCCTTTTTAATAAAATTTATGTATGTGTACATACATATATATGTGTGTATATTTTAAGAAACAGTTATTCTAAAATAGTTTAGACTATTTTGGACTGTTAAACTAAATTAATTTTATTCTGATAGAATTTATATACCAATTATTTATCTTGTGGTCTTTTTATCTCAGCATTACATTTCTTCGCTTACTTTGCAGTTGGAGGCTAATTGTGATAGGGATCATTTTGGCTTATTATTTTTGAACTCTGTGTTTCCCTCCTTATGCTAAATGAATTTGACCTTGCTTTTACCTGAAACTTTCATTTACCTTTATCCAGTGGGCACTAAAATCCTTGATACCACCTACTTCCAGACAATAGTGGCCATCAGACCCATGGCTTCATCCCATTTAACTGCTTTTCATTCTCGCTCCATTTCTGGTCTAAGTAGGGTTACTAGATAGGGATGTCTCATGTCATATTTTGGGACATACTTATGTCTAAAAATTAGTTGTTTATATGAAATTCAAATGTGATTTGGCATCCTATAGTTTTACTTACTAACTCTGGCATAGGTCTAAATATATGTTCTTTCCTTTTGAACCAAACTTTATCTTTTCTAAATGTTTGAAGAAATTAATATGAGTCAAATGTAACATAATTGTGCCATCATGAACAGATTCATACTTTACTTTTATAATCAGAGGTATGTATAACATATAAAGAGATATAGCTATATAGAAACTGAGGCAAAAATAGTTAAAATCATGTACCCGCAGTCACAGAACCAGTAAAAGATATAGAATATGAACCCAAGTGGATTAGTGAAGAGTGTTTCAAGACACTAAGTTATTTGGTGGTATTTACAGGGCTGTAAAAGCAGGTATGAGCTGGTTCGGGATGTGAAATGGTTCAACCATTATATGAATAGTTTTTAAGCCTGATGCTACTTTGACTTCACTTTCAGTGTTTAAATTAAACTATGAGATGTTCAAGGGACTCTGCTTTAAAATTGTATCATTCCTTAAGGAGTTCTTTCTGTGAATTGGAGTCTATTGTGTACTGGTTTATTTGAAAATTGCTTTTTTGGTTATTTTTGCTGTTTTGCGGCTTTTAAAAAAAATCAGTTGATTCCTTTGCCTGTGTTGATAGGCTCTGGAAGAGCTCTCATATGCTGAAAATGATATTAGTTTTGTTTTCCTTTGTTTTCTGATGCATTGCTTTTATTTTTGGTCCATACATTGAATGTGTCAACTTACTCATCATTTGGTTTAGATACTGTCTTATTGCTTTCTTTTTCTTATGGTAATATTTTTTATCGTTTTTGAAAGCCATGAGTTTTTATTACTCTTCATACAATCCCTGGGATACAGAGCATTGAAGAGGACCCTTTATTTTTAAAATCCCTCTGACTATAGTATTTTGTTATTTTCACTGTTATATCAGAATGGCTTTTTGCATCTCCTTGAGGTAAATAGGAAGAGAATGAGATGAGATGAGCAGATATTGGACAGTTGAAATCACAGTGTAGTCATGGTTACCATGAACATCCTATGGCAAATAGGCGACTCAATCTACAAAGAAAGAATATATATATATATGTGTGTGTGTATATATATATATATATATATATATATACATATATATATTTTTAAAGTGTAGTTTGGCATTTTTGTTAACACCTCCTTCAAAATTCATATGATTGACTGGAAAACAACTTGTCATTTCATTGACATTCCTCAAAATTGATATGGCGTGGATGGAAATAAAATACAAAAAATCTAATAGGAAGACTTGAAAAGGAAGTGCTGAGAACTAACTGTAATACAGATCCTTTCTCTCTCTCACAAAGACATATTCAAATACTTTATGGCATTTTTAGTCATCGCAGTGTGCTACAAGCTTTATATCGTAGAGGTTCATTAGGTGTTGCCATTCCCTTTGTACCTAGGTAATAATAAAAAATTCTAGAGAAGTTACCTTTTTTTCTATTAAAATTTTTTAAAAATATCACTGAATGTTAAATCTAAATAATCAACAACATACGTTTATTGACAATGAAGAATTTTGTATTTAGCTGCAGACCAATTAAAAATATTACTAAATTTAATGTGGATAACATTAAAGAAATGTTTTAAAGTCAAAATAATATGCATTTTATATCAGTTTAACAAATATTTATAAACTATCTACGGGGGAAAGTAAGCCAGCCTATGCAAGTGTATACTATGGTTTATATAGAATTAGAATATTATATAATTTATAAGTTGAGTGTCAAAGCCAATTATATTTTAAACGTTGTTGACTACCCTCTATCAGTATAGGTGATTGACAATTGAGTAAATATGGATTATAGCATTTTTATCAGATTCTTTTATTTAAAGGAACCATGTGTGTAGTATATACCCTGAGAACTGTAGAATAGAAAGATTTCACGCCTAAGAACACTGTTCTCTATTCCTATTCTAATAGTTGCTCAATTGAAACTGCATCATATTCTTGTAGAATTAGCCTTCAACTGAAGTAGAATTCAGGAAACACGTCAGGGAAATCTAAAAAGTCAGCAGAACAAGGGCAAAAGTGATCTGGGAAGTATTCAACGTATGTTCCTGATCCAAATTAGAGGAAAATAGAACCATTTTTACATTGAATTTTAATTGCTGAATTTGAGAAAGGAATATTTTAAAATTTATCTCTAAAAGAAATAATATTCAGAGAGCAACAAAAGATTTCTGCTCTGAAATGGAGGAAGAATGTTTGAAACATTCCAGAAATAGACTTTCTTTGAGAAATTAACAGTGCTTTTTGTACAATAGGTTCTTAAATATGTTGGTTTATTCTATTTTACTATACATAGATTTTACTGATATAAGTAAAACTTACAGGTTTGGGAGATAATTGATAATGTTCCAGATTGATTTTTGATAACATAGTTACAGTCAATAAAACACATATATATTTAATTAATCTAATATTTATTAATTTTGTAAACAGGAGTAAGCTATTGCAACTGTGACCACAAGGTGCTCAGTAGGCAATGGTGAAGACTGACAGGAAAATAACTGGTAGAACACTGATGTGGGTTTATCTTTTAAAGTGAAATGAGGATACAGGTACAGAAGCAAATACTCTCAGGTGGGGAAGGGAGAAGTATTTGGAAATCTGCAAAGAGGAGAGCAAAATTGAACTGAGCCTGGACAGATGATTAAGGGTTGTGTCACAAAGACACATAAGGACACACAAGGAAGGTCATTCCGGAAGAAGATACAGCACTAATAAAGGAGATGAAAGAGAAGAAAAAGTATTCCATTGCCTCTAGAGCATACAGTGAGAAATCTTGAATTTAAAAGCCACGATGCCATTAATTTGTAGGCAAAACTAAAGCATTTACATTTTTTCTTATAGTCAATGAGAATTTACTGGGTTTTTTTTCCTTTTCAGCTTGAGGCAAAACATGATCACAAATGTTCAAGAAATCTGATGTGAGGGGAGTGGTGAGGTGGATGAATTGAGAGAAGAATAAACTAGAGATATAGATATCAGGGAGATGATACTGAACACTTTGGAATATTTAGAAAACATGCAACCTTCTTGTCAGTATGGAATGACTGGGATGCTGTCATTAACTTATCAGAACTTTTCCACATTCTTTGAGGGCAAAAACTGTGTTCATTTTATTCACTTCTGTATCAACAAAGATTAGGATAGTGTGAGTCACACAGTGGGTTTTCAGGAAATGGATAATGAATACAATAATAATAAATGAATAAGCTGCAAATCAAAAGCACGTCGTTTATTATGGCCCTTAAGGACCTCTCATCATTCCACATGAAGCTTTATTGAGTAGTCCAAGTCTTCAAAAATGGTCACATTGCTGGATGCCACCTTTCAACACACTTTTAAATGTGCACTGCACAGACTAAGAGCCTAGAAATAACAGAATTGCATGAACCATTGCAACAATCATGGGTGATAGTTCAAGAAAGGGTTTGGAGTCTTTCTCAGGACATGGAATATAAGAATTGTCTAAAGCATCTTGAAAATTTCTTAAGGAAGTTCATGAAAAATATCAACAATATGCTTCCTCCTAGTGAGGCATCAACACATGAAATTGCAGTCACTGCACAGCCAGTGATTCTCAGTTAAGGGATAAGGGTGCAAGCTCATTGACAGAACTCTGCTGCCCACTGGGAGGTTTCAAAAGCAGAAGCAGAAAGTTAATGAGAAGAGGCCTTTGTATTCCAAGCAGTCTACTGGCTGTGGCCTCAGCACCCAGAGCACTATTAACAGAACCACTTGCAGTTTCACCTTTCCCCAGCAATTCAGGGCAGGCACTTTGATGTGTTCCTTGATTTGCCCCCTGTTGCTTCCTCTTCAAAAGCTTGAGGATGACTGAACTTGTACCTTATAGACACATGTGAACCTCAGTGCAGCAACATTTTGAATTTGGTGCTTGTCTTTGAAGTATAGTAGCTTGTGCACATTAAAATTCTTGTCCCCAGTAGACTTCTTTCCTTGCAATCTTTCCTTCCAAGTAACCATACATCTCTCATACCCAGCTGAATTGAGAGGCCACAGGCTGAATCAGTAACCTTGATAAAATGTTTCCTACTTTTCCTCATTGCTAGAGGGACCACTGTTCTTTCCCCTTGGCATCCAAACATAAAACAGGCAGCATATGTTGATTCACCTCTCTGTTTTCTATATTGTCAAGTTCTCCTTTTAAATATGCCTTATGTCCATCTATCCTTACTTTCTACCCTTAAATGAGTGGATCTGAGTCAGCTTGTACTTGGAAGTGGAATAACATGACCAGGAAGTTAAGAGCTAAGAAGTGATGCAGGTCTAATTCCCTACTCAAGCTTATGCAGGATTCCAAGGAATCCCTATATATTGCATTAACAGAGAAGAGATGCTTCTGTATTAATAGATAGTAGTCTGACATCATTCCTATTCATTTATGGTGATCACTTCATAGACTACTGCCATGAACCTGCTTACCCAGTTTCTTGGGTTAAGTGTGGATGATAAGGAGTGGAAAAAAACACACCACAAAATGAGCAAGGCAGTACTTAAAATGTAAGATGAAAAAGTCATACCAAATGATATTAAGGAGAAGGCATACTATAAACATCTTATTTTTTTCAAAATAAGATGAATATTTTATGAATGAAATGAATATCAGTTAGCCAAGGCCTTGGGATTATCTGTGAATGTAAATGGGTACAAAATTTCCTTCCGTCTTCCCTTCCTCCCTTTCTCCTTCCCTCCCTTCCTCCCTCCCTCTCTCCCTCCTTCCTTCACCCTCCCCTTTCCTTCCCTCTTATCTCTCCTTCTCTCCTTCTTTCCCCCTGCTCTCTCTTTCTCAGTAACTCATACACAGGGTACAAAATGCCAAAGGAGTAAAAAAATGTATAGTGAGAAATGTTTCCTTTGCATCCGTGTTACTCAGCAACGCGTGAGCCCTCCCCAGAAGAAGCCAATATTTCCAGGCTCTTGTGTATCCTTATAAGACTTTCTATGTACGTTCAGTTATATATGAATAAAATGAATTCGTTTAAGTGTCACCTTATAGAGTGGGGGAAAACAAGGCTTTGAAAGAGTTAAATGATAAGCTTCAAGGTTATGCAGAAAGGCAGCAATGAAGTTGGGGATGAGCCCAGATTTTCTAATGTTTTTCTCTAGGCATTGTGCCATCTTGCAAATTTTTATCTTCTATATGCCAATATTTCTGCCTTTTGTATGGATGGGCATATTTACAAGGGTTTTAAATTTGATTTTGGTTCAAAAGCTCACTCTAAGAATAAATGAAGTATATGAATCTCCTTTGTATGCAACATTTCAACGTAAGCTAGTAGGGGTGTCAGTTCAGGGCTCTCTATATATTTTGAAGAGGATACTTAAGATCATTATCCTTAGCTTGAGAGGCTTTACATCTCTCAGGATCATAGAATCCTTCTTAAAATTAAAAAACATACAAAAAAATATATAATAAATTTTCAATAAATTTTACCCAAATAGTTCAAAATTTAGATGTCTTGAATTAAATTTAGTTTAAAATATATTTCTTCAGTTCCACATTTCAGGTATTTACTTGAATAAATTTTCTCAGTTCCACAGATCCTAGAGCTCTTCTTGAGAAATTGCCTTTGCCAATATATTTCCATTACATAGGACTGCAGAGAATGATTGCCATAAGGGATGAGTATGAATTGGTACTATTCCCTTGCTAGCACCTTTAACGTTAGGTCTCCAGAAAAAAGTTTAATTAAAAAAAAAAGCAGCAAATGTTAGTTCAGCAGAGAAACTATAGAAACTGAAAATATTTTGTGCTATCAGTTCCAAATATGTAAAAGATTCTCCTTCATGTTAAGAAAAAAATGGCAGAGGTATTTGTATTCTTTCATATCTCCATTGCTGCCCTCTGATACCATGTTCTAGTTTTCCTAAACATTTCTGGCTGTGTTCTTTACTCCTAGCTCTTTTGGTTCTTTTCTTCTGGTTGTCTTCCTTTGGGTGCTAACTCTTTGATTTCTCTTTAAATCACAGATAAAGGCAGAAACTACATAGTTGGACGAGCAAGAGTGTAACGGGGAAATGCACGGTTATTTTTTCTCCTTGTCACCATCTTGCTTTTACTCCTCATTGGACAAGATTAAGTCAGAGAAGACTATCCCTGTTGCTAGAGCCTTTCAACAAAAATGCCCAAATCTGACATTTACTCCATCTAGCAAAAATAACAATTAATTAATTAATTTTAAAAAGCAACAAATACTATCACATTTCTCTTGAGTCTTTCTCTGAAGCATATTCTTCTTCACATTGTTTATTTTGGAGGGTCTTATTCCTTAATTGCTTGCTTTGGTTTAATCACACAATGAAGGGTCCTAATAAGGAAACAACACTTTATAATTCTCAATATTTTGAAAATTGATATGATGCTAAAATTTAAAGTATTGCATTCTAATTGAGTACATTAAAAGGAGCAGTGCTCATTTAGATGTATTTATTCATATATGTTTGTTAGTATAACACAATCCATGAATCCATTTCCTTGCTAGTAGAACTCCATCAATCCTCCTATGATAGATTATGTGCAAAGATGACCATCAAAGTGATATATGACATTTCTTCCATCGAAAGGTTGAATCTATCTGCCTTCCCTTCAATCTGTGCTGGATTTATAACTTGCTTTGAACAATGCATGCAGTTGGACTAAGGTTATGCTGGTTCTGGGCCAGGGCCTTAAGATTCATGGAAACATCTGTTATCTTACTATTGGAGACTGCTGGAGAGTCCATATGATGATAGGTCTGGAGATTGAAAGGCACTCTAAAAATGAGACCCTGGAGAATGAAAGAACATAAGGGTATAGCATGTGAACCAGGCCAGTTAAGGGGTCAGACACATGAATGAGGCCATCTTGAATCCTTCAGCCCAAACCGTAGCCACATTTGAGTGAGCTCAGCTGACACAACATGGAGAAGAATTAAGCCATCCTAGCTGAGCCCTGTCCAGCCAATCATTGCAATCATGAACAAATAAAATGATGGTCGTTTTAGACAATCAATATGTATCATGTGGGATATATTAATTTGGGGGGGTAATATATTACACAAAAGATAACTGTTATTTCCCTAAAAAGGTTCCTATATTCTGAAGATAAAATTATTGACTTTATTTAATATTTATGTCTCCTATGATACATATTGAATTTATGTGCTGTTTAAAATTTACATGCTATTGTTTTTAATAACAAGAAATGTTTGAAATAATGAATTATTTAAAACAGGCACAATAGTCTAACATGAATGAAAGTCAAAGTAACATTTAAAATGTGCTTGAAGTTTCCCTGTGATAATACATTTTAATGCATGTCCAGAATGTTTAAAGTTACAAGACCTGGGATTGAGTCCTTACCCTATTATTTTCTAAACTTTTGACTTTATGCAAATTGCCTATTATGTTTGACATACATTTATTCATTTGTTAAATAGTATATAAAAACTAGAGACAACTCAAATGTCCTTCAACAGGTAAATGGATAAACAAATTTTGGTATATCAGTACAATAAAATAAAAAGAAGCAATAAAGAGAATCTAGTTATTGATATATGCAGCATCATGGAGGTATCTTTTAAAATATGAGAGAAAGAAGCCAAACAAAAAAGAGTACATATATATGATTCAATTTAGATAAAATTCTAGAAACTGAAAACTAATCGAGAGACAGAATGCAGACCAGTAGTTCCCTGGGGATGATAGAGAGGATAGAGTGGGGAAGAATTAGAAAGAGGCATGAGGAAAATTTTAGGGTGAAAATGTAGATTATCTTGATTGTGCTAAGTGCTTCAAGAGTTTATACATATGCCAAAACTCATCAAAATATATGCTTTAAATATATGCAGTTTAATATACTTCACGAATATATTAATAAAGCTGTAAAATGCCAAAATAGTAAAATGGCTATAATACCTGCTTTTCATTTCAAAAAACTTATTTATTCAACAAGCATTTAATCTGTGTCAGTGAAGGAGATAAAATTATAGGTAAAATATATCCCTCTCATCAAGGAAGTTAGAGCAGGGTGAGGAAGCAGGAAAAAATTAGAACATTCTTTAACACATTATTTAAAAATAAACTTGAAATAGATTAAAGAACTAAATGTAAGACCGGATACCATAAAACTCCTAGAGGAAAACATAGGAAGAACACTCTTTTACATAAATCATAGAAATATATTTTTTTGGATCTGTCTCCTAAAGCAAAGGAAATAAAAGCAAAAATAAATAAATGAAACCTAATTCAACTTAAAAGCTTTTGCATGGCAAAGGAAACCGTCAACAAAATGATAAGATAACCTACTGAATGGGAGAAAATATTTGCAAATGATATGACTGATAAGGGGTTTATATCCAACATATATAAACAGCCCATACAACTCAACACCAAGAAAATAAGTGACCCAATTAAAAAATGAGCAGAAGACCTGGGTAGACATTTTTCCAAAGAGGAAATGCAGATGGCCAACAGGAACATGAAAAGATGCTCAACATCGCTGATCATCAGGGAAATGCATATCAAAATCACAATGAGATATCACCTCACACCTGTCAGAATGGCTATCATCAAAAAGAACACTTATAAGAAATGTCCAGGATGTGGAGGAAAGGGAACCCTTGTACAGTCTTGGTGGGAATGTAACTTGGTGCAGCCACTGTGGAAAGCAGAATGGTGGTTTCTCAAAAAACTAAAAATAGAACTACCATTTGAGCCAGGAATTCCACTCCCGGGTATATATCCAAAAAAAGTCAAAACCACTAATTCAAAAAGATACATACACGCCAATGTTCATAGAAGCATAATTTACAATTGCCAAGATATGGAAGCAACCTAAGTGTCCATCAACAGATAAGCGGATAAAGAAAATATGGTATATATATACAATGGAATACTACTCAGCCATAAAAAAGAATGAAATTTGCCATTTGTAACAACATGGATGGACTTGGAGGACATTATGCTGAGTGAAGTAAGTCAGACAAAGACAAGTACTCTATGATATCACTTATATGTAGAATCTGAAAAATACACTAACTAGTGAATATAACAAAAAAGAAACAGACTCACAGATACAGAGAACAAACTAGTGGTTACCAATGGGGGGGCAAATGGGGTAGGTGATTAAGAGGTGCAAAGTATTATGTACAAAATAAGTTACGAGGATATATTGTACAGCACAGGGAATATAGCCAATATTTTACAATAACTATAAATGGGGTATAACCTTTAAAAATTGTGAATTAGGGCTTCCCTGGTGGTGCAGTGGTTGAGAATCTGCCTGCTAATGCAGGGGACACGGGTTCGAGCCCTGGTCTGGGAAGATCCCACATGCTGCGGAGCAACTAGACCTGTGAGCCACAACTACTGAGCCTGCGCGTCTGGAGCCTGTGCTCCGCAACAAGAGAGGCCACGATAGTGAGAGGCCCGCGCACCACAATGAAGAGTGGCCCCTGCTTGCCGCAACTAGAGGAAGCCCTCGCACAGAAACGAAGACCCAACACAGCCAAAAAAAATAAAAAATAAAATAAATAATAAAAATTGTGAATTATTATATTGTACACCTGTAACATATAATATTGTACATCATCTATACTTTGATTTAAAAAAAGTGCTCAGTAAAAAACAATTATGATATAATGTTATGGCATCAATGTGTGCAAAACTGTAGAAGGAGGGTGAAGAGCTAGTAACAGATGAGTAGAACCATGCAATTTATAGAGGATATAAAGGAACTCTAAGCAAAGGAAAAGATATACAGTCATCTAGCAGAAAAGAATGATGCCCTTCTTTGAAACAGCACTGTAACTCAAGAAAATAGGCTTGATGGCAGAAAATGAGATTCAAACTGTGGAGTCTTGAATGCTATACAAAGGAATTTGGCCTTTATCTATTATGCAATGATGAACAATATGTTAAAGCAGGATTAGATCTATATTTTAGAAGGATAACTAAGATAGGGAGATGAAAGAGTAGGCTATTACATTTTTTTCAACAGCAAGATGATGAGGCCTTAAACTAAAGCAAAGGCAAGGAAAAGAACCATATTAAACATGGAGGTGGAAATGACAGATTCTGTGGGTGGTCATATGATTTAATGGACATAGATATATTTTAAAGGTCTCAATCCCTATTTCCTATAGAGTATTATTGAGCTAACATTTCATTTTAATAATGTAAAATATTAGATGGCCTTCTGTGGTATATTTTAGATTCATGGTTTCAGACTCAGTATCCCAACTTCTGATGGCATTGTAATTCAAAGAATATATGCATTAATATTTTTATGGCTCTTAGTACCAAATAAACCTTAGCAAATAAATTTATGTTTTTTTCACAAATAAAAATTAGTTTTGAAAATCTGATAGGTGAAAAAGTGTTACTGTTTATAATCTTAATTTGCATTTCCTATTATGAATCATATAAGATATTTTCTCATACATTTGAAAATCATCTATATTTGCTTTTCTCTATAACAAACCTTCATATCTTCTGCCTATTTTTAACTGGTTTCTTAACTATTTTCTCATTGATTTGCAGAAAACTCTTGATTGAGTTTTAAATATGCTTTCTGAGTTTGTCATTTGTTTGTTTTACACTAATTATAGTGATTTTTCCCATATAGTAAAAAAAATTAATGTAAGATTCTCAGTATTGAGGACCAAAAATAAAATACAGGAAATATTGAGATGAAAAGAGACCTTTGCTGAGAGTCCAAAAATACCCTAATGGGCATAAATGATAAAAAGAAAGAGCATAATAAAATAAGCATGCCCTAACAACTTCCAAATGCATTCTAAAGCCTAACTTTCTAAATCAATATTACTGAAAATTAACGAGTGGTGTGAAGAACAACACTGAGAAGAAGCTCATTTATTCAAGAACACTTAACAACTATTTTAAAACTGCTATCACACACTGTTCTAGATTTTTCCAAAAATTAATGAAATTATTGTGATCTCTGATCACAGAGCATATATACATAATAGAGAGTAGCCAGGTAAGAGACAATGGAATTTGATGAGTATTGGGATGGAAAAAATACCAGATGTGATGAGACGATAGAGAATGGGTATCTAACCCATATTTAGGAAGTGATGACATAATATCTTTTCTGACATCTAAAGGGCAAATATTCAAGATCAAGTGACGTATAGAGGGCAGAGAGTTGGATGAATGAAGCTATTATAAAGACAGAGTAACAAAATGTACAAAAATCCTTGAAGATTAAATATTTTGCATTCAGGGATATGAAAATAGTTCTATCTGAATGGATGTATAGATGGTACCAGGACAGGCAGCTGGTTAAAAGTTTAAAAGTTAAAAAGGAATAAGCAATGACCAGGTCATCTATGGACTTCACAGATCTTATAAGTTGTCTGTACTTCATTCTGAAGATAATGGGCAAGAAGTGCAAGTTAATGATATAATCTTTTTTTTTTTTTTAATTTATTTATTTTTGGCTGTGTTGGGTCTTCGTTTCTGTGCGAGGGCTTTCTCTAGTTGTGGTGAGTGGGGGCCACTCTTCATCGCGGTGCACGGGCCTCTCACTATCGTGGCCTCTCTTGTTGCGGAGCACAGGCTCCAGACGCGCAGGCTCAGTAGTTGTGGCTCACGGGCCCAGTTGCTCCACGGCATGTGGGATCTTCCCAGACCAGGGCTCGAACCCGTGTCCCCTGCATTGGCAGGCGGATTCTCAACCACTGCACCACCAGGGAAGCCCTAATGATATAATCTTATTTGCATATGAGAATAACCTTAATTGATATATTAAGACCATGTAGAAGGTTCATTTTTGAGCTTTATTCATCTTACTAAGTGACTCCTAATAATGATCAGTTCTGTTCACTTTTACCCACACCCACTGCCCACACCACTATTCACCTATTAAACAACAATAGTTTTGTTGACATTGGCTCTTCACAGATTCTATTTTTTCTGTATAAAATATCCTAGTTTATCCTATTTCACCCTTTCTCCTGGTTATCCTTCCTAACAGTTTACATTCCCATACTTTAATTACTGTTTTAATTGAACATCTTTTCCACTAAAATATACATTTTTGCAGGCAAAGATTGTGTCTGTTTTATTCACATCTTCTTATCAAAATCTGGCACTTAGTACTCAACTAATTGATGGTGAGTTAAATTTTGAATATTAGTTTCATGCATCTGTAGAATATCTATGAACATATGTACAATAAGAAGTGGCATAAGTTCTGGAACTTATGAAAAGGTAGAGAAAGAAGTATTAATTAACAGTAAAGGGCTAACTGAGAGTTTTTAAAGGAGAATATAAGAACAAGAATAGAAGAGGTACTAGAATACTGTATCATGCACTTCTTTGTCCCCATCTCACATGTGTTCAGTCTACCTTTTCTATAAGCTATTGCCTCTGCTGCCACAACTAGCTCTGGGAAGTGTTACCTGACAGCACCTCAGCTCAACTACACGTACTCATCTCTTCATTTCTGTCATAAGACTTCTCTGAGTAAGGAGAATGGACTGCCTGTGGGAATGCTCAGCACTTACATAAGGGGAACAAAATTGAAAGTTCAACCAAGTTATACCCTATGGGGCAGTCCTTGACCAAGAAGAGAGCTAATGGATAGACTGTCGCCTCTTCTATCCCCTGAGTGTAACAACTTTGAGGCTTCTTTTGCTTGAGTGCCTCAAAGGATGTTAAAAAGATTCCTCCTCATTTGCTCACAGGGCTGAACCGCTAAATACTGTATCATTATATTGGTTTTCTTTCCCTCCCTGTTTAACTCATCCCAGCCTCTTATTCCTGTTCCCCAAGATTACTTCCCAAATTAAACTACCTGCATGCAAGCCCAATGTCTGCTTTTTGGAGAAAACTCAGGCTAAGATTAACATTTAAGTTACAAATAAAGAAAAAAGCTAAAGTAGACTCCTGGAGTACTCAGAGAGAAAGTAAGAAAATTAGGCATGTAGAGTCACTGAAATAATAATAGTAGTAATGATCATAAAAATAGCACTCAAGAAGGATGAGAATGTTAAAATTCAAATGATGCCGAGAGGAACAGTAAGATAAGCAAAAAAATTTCCATAAAATTTAGTAGTAAGAAGCTCACTGACATCTTAAAGAGGACAATCTTGGTGGAATGCAGCAGGGGGAAGCCTGATGCAGTGAATTAAGAGAGATAAAGAGGTAAATAAGTGGATAATGTAATTGTTGATGGTTTTTCCATAAAAAATTCACTGGGAAAAAATAAAGAGATTAAGACAAAATTCAGAAAATGATAAATGTGGAGAACAGACAATAAAGGCCAAGATACAGATTTCTGTTGTTAACAGAAAGAAAAGGAATAATACTGTAAAATATAATAAAAATATAATGGGTAATGTATGGGATATATACATAGAATAGAACAGAAAACAGTTAAATTGAGGAAAAAGCTGAATTTTTTTCTTGAAGGTATCTACCTAAAAACTATAAATTTAATAGAAAGATATGTATGCCCAAATATAGCTTGACTAAATAAAATACTAAATAATCTGAGCACTATAAAGAAAGGAAACATTCAAAAAGTAGTGTTCATACAAAATAATTTCAAAGCAATTTTTTGTTAGAAAATCAAGTGGAAAAATTAAAAGGGTAAGAGATCCAATATCTAAAAACAAGCAAAGGTGTAAAATAACACCAGTAAGCTCGTCAAGAAATATTTATGGCTAATATTAAAAAGTATAAGGTAAGATATTTAATAAAGTATTTGAAAAAAAGAAGCGACATACCGTAATCAAGGAAAAATGACAAAAATCAAAAAGAAAGTGATCCTCTTTTAAAACAATCATAAATGTAAATATAATAGCAAAGGTAATCACAAAGGCAGTTTTGGGGAACTTGATAATATGATTGTAAAATATGTCTATTAAACAAATTGAATGAGAATAGTCAAGAAAGAACTGAAAAATTTAATAAAATGACCTGTCACATTTTTAAAAGTACTATAGCCTTCTAATAATTAAAACTTTATTGTATTCAAGCAACAATGGAGTTTTATTAACGGAAAAATGTGTAAGTCTCACACAAAGGCAAAGGGAAACATCAGCGTTTATACTGTAATAAAGATAGAATTTGAAATGAGTAGGAAATGGATAGGTTACTTAAATAATGATGTTAGGATCATTGATTACTATTCTTAGTTAAAAATAAAATAAAATCCTTTCATTAACAAATAAATAAAAATAAATTCCAGGTATACTGGATGTAAACATAAAAATGTAACCTATAAACATCCCAGATGAAACTATGGATAGCTTTGTAAATTAGAGGTAGCAAAGGCTCTCAAAACATGACACCAAAGATAAAGACTATAATTAAAAATTCTGATAGAAGTGGTTACATTAAAATATTAAATTGAAAAATTGCATTGCAAAACCCTATGCAAATGAAAGGCTCGTCAATTTCAAGGAGTTGTTCTTTTTAATATGCAAAGGCTTTTTATATAATCATCATCATAATATATAAATATATGTCCATGATACATGTGTTACGTACTACTTGACTAATAATCTGGATACTGGGACTACCTTGTAATTTAGGTTTCTGTGTGCTTTTCTCTATTTTCCTAATTGTCTTTATTGATATGTTATTTCCCACACATAATGCAATGTGTTATTGAGGTTAAAAATAATATCTTAGGTAGTTTCCAAAAATGATTTTTCCATCAATTATGGATAGAGAGATGGATTGGATAAATACCAAATATAAAACAGCAAGGCTTGCATTTATTTGACTAATGTTACTATGTTAGGTATATCCTCAGGCCGTGGAAGCCTGGGGTATGGTTTACTTACAAGATAATAATGAACCCTTCACACTTGGGAGTGCTTAGGAAACATAACTTTTTCTCAAAGGTTCACACTCCTCTTAGTTTCCAGGTGTTCCATATGCATCTATATTATATAGTTGAGCAGTGCCAGAGCAGCTGCCCAGGGACGTGTATGCCACATAATGCCCCATTCACTTGCATGTTAATGCCTGGACAGTATGCCTGCAAGAGCAGAATGTTGCATTCTTAACATCAAGAGCCATTCTCGCATTTTGATAACGACTTTAAATATATTACATATATATTTCTTACCCTACAATATAAACTATATAACAAAAACTTAGAACTTACTTCATACACTTAAAATTAGAGTGTGATAGTGAACATCCAAATAAACACCATACACTATTCCGTCATTATTAGTAGTCATTTCTTTACTCTTCTGTATGGTTTTAAGATCTATATGTACTCTTGTATAATTTAATTTAGGTTTGTCTCTTTTTGACCTTTATAAGATCATTGGTATATTCATTTTATGTACTGGTTCTGTCATTCAATTTTATATTGTTAAGATTCATCTACTATTATTGGATGTAGCTTATTTTCACTGTTGAAAAGTAGTTCTGTGTCAAAAGATAGCTGTTTATTTATCTCTTGTACTATTGATGAACATGTGGATTATTTCCAGCATTAAGCTGTCACTACTAACGCTCTGTGAAAATTGTGTACAAGGATCCTGGAGCACATGCAAATGCCTGGGTCGTGTGATATGCTCACATGAACTTAACACATACTGGCAAGCTGTTTTCAGATTTACAGCTATTTAAAGCTGCACTGTGAGGATGATCTACATTTCTGACCTCAGTTGGTAAACTATGTTAAAATTGTGGGTGTATAGGTATACCATATTGTAGTTATGATTTCTATTATTAATATTGTTGACTACCTTTTCTTATATTTATTGTTCATTTAGATTCCTCTTTTGTAAAGTGTCAGGTCAGTCTCTTGCCCATTTTTTTCTTTTGGTTTTGTTCATTTATAGGAGTTTGTTGTTGATTATTGTTTAAAATTTTAGTCTGGATATAAATATGTTTTAGTTATATGTGTTGCACATATCGTCTCTCATTCTGTGGGTTGCATTTTCATTCTTTTATATTGTGTTTTGGTGAGCAAGAGTTCTTAATTTCAGAAGATTTAATTTATTGGTCTTTTCTGTTAGTATTTGTATCTTGTCTAATAAAAATCCTTTATTACTCCAAGGTAACAAAAATGTTTTCTGCATTAACTTCTAAATGTTTTTCAATTTTGCCTTTCACGTTTAGGTCTATAATACAACTGGGAATGATTTTTGTACATGGTATGTGAGAGGTTGTTGATTTTGTTGTTTGTTTTGTGTTTTTTCTAAACAATGTATTGCAAACCCTGCAGTCTTTGTCATATGTGGCCACTGAAGTCTGTGTTCTGTTAACTGAGTGGTCAGCTAGTGTTCTTCAATTTCCCTAAAGGCTTGGAGCCAAGAAGAGAAAAAAAGAGAGAGAGAGAGAAAGAAAAACTCCTCTCCCAATCTCTACAGATTGGCTCAATCTTGGTTCATTTCTTCAACATTTAGCCAGGCTTTTCGAAACTCTGTCTTAGCCTTACTTCCTGTTTGTGTGGAACCTAAGGCGAGCCAGAGGTAAAAGCTTAGGGTCTTCTCAAGCCTTTTCTGAACATGCATTCAGCCCTGTTTATGCACATGGACTTCTCCATTCCCCAGTATATGAGTGAGCTTTTAAAAGTCCTTATTCTTTCACATACCTCTTTTCCCACCCTCTTCCTTTTCAGGCTTTTATCTGGGAATCTATTTCTTGTCCTGACAGTTATTTCTTGTCCCAGGCTGCTGCAGCCAGTGCTTTTGCCTTCATATGCTTCTGACAAAAACCACCAGGAAAGCCACCCCAGTCCTGGGAAAACTTCAAGACAGATGAAACAAAGGCAAGCCATTATGCCAGTCCTTGAGGGAACCACCAGGTAGCTCAAAACACACAACCTCGATTCTTTGAGAATAGGGTCCATATTGCTCCCTCTGGCACTAGCAATCCGCCCCACATGTATGGACTGCTATCTACTGGCTGCCACCAATCTGGTAAGTGGGAGATGGTGGATAGGCAATTTAAAATGCCACTATGATCTCATACTGCAGTGCAGCAGCTTCTTTCTTCCCTAAGCTTTCTCATGATTGTTGTAAATTTTTGCCTAATTCCAGAATTCAAAAAGGTTGATTCTGGTAGCTTTTCCTAGTTTATTAGTTTTTTTGTGCATGTGAAGGGTCACAGCCCTGAGGTTACCTACTCTTCCATTTTCAGTGATGTCACTCCTCACCAGTTTTATATATATAATATTTTCATTATAATTCAACTCAAAATGTTTTCTAATTGTTATTATAATTTCTTCCTTGACCAAGCATGTACTTAGAAATGTATTTCTTAATTTCAAAATATTTGGGTATTTTCTAGTCATCTTTAAAAAAATTTTCCTGTGTAATTATCAGACCAGTAAATGTATGAATTTAATGTTCTG
The DNA here is from genome assembly GCF_028564815.1 of Eubalaena glacialis. Classification (NCBI taxonomy): domain Eukaryota; kingdom Metazoa; phylum Chordata; class Mammalia; order Artiodactyla; family Balaenidae; genus Eubalaena; species Eubalaena glacialis. Next base: position 72,832,829 of record NC_083724.1, read on the forward strand.
AACTTTTTGCGATTATCTTTATTACTTACCATATGATCAAATTTTGTAAATGTTTAATATATGATGAAAAAATATATTTTCCATTTTTGGATAGAGTGTTCAACATAGGTCCATTGAGTTAATTTTGGTTTTTGTATCTATAGTCTTAAATTTGTGTCTGCTTATTTGATTAAGTGTAGAGAAACTTGCTATTTATTCTAGTTAGGCTAAGTGATGCTGGTGGATGAATCTTAAAATCTCAGTGATATAATGTGAAGCCAGGCTGAAGGTCTGCATGGATTTTGGTCCACTCTTATCCTGAGAATAAAGATAATTTGATGTACATTTAAAAAGGATCATTGTTATCTGGGTTGTGGAGAATAGGTTATAGTAACAAAGAAAAGAGCAGGGGAAAAATTTGGAGGTTACCCATAAGCAGATAAAAGATGATGGTGGCCTGGAAGAGAATTTTAGAAAAAGAATTGGTGTTGGTAAGTTGTGGTCAGATTCTAGATACATTTTGAAGGTAGAGAGTATAGAATTTGATTATGGATTTGATGTGGAATATAGGAGAAAGAAAGGAACCAATGATGCCTCAGAATTTTGGTCTGAACAAGATTGAATGGAGATGCCATTTACTTTTATGGGAAGGACTAAAAAGAAATAAGATTTTTGGAGGAAATCAAGAATTCACTAGTGTACATGCTAAGTTTGAGATGTTTAATAAATATCTAAAAGAAGATGTAAAGGAGGGAATTGTATTTATATCTGGAATTAAGGGATAAATCAGGACTGAAGATATAAATTGGGAGTCATATAGATGGCATTTGGAAGTCATATAAACGCCAAGAACAGGTCACTTAGAAGTGAATATAGATAGAGAAATATAAGAGATCCCAGGACTGAGCCCTGGGAAACTCCAACATTTTGTGATAAGAGAAGAGGAAGAAGAAACTGCAAAGAAACATAAGAAGTGGTTTGTGATACAGAAAAAAAAAAAAAAACAATAGAGATTATTTTCTATGAGGTCAAGATAAGAATGTATTTTTTTTTTAAATTACAGTGTTAATAGTATCAAATGCTGTTGATATTTCAAAATAAGGACCAATCATTGGGTTTGGAAATTTGGAGGATATTGATAATATTAATAAGAGTAGTTTTGTATGTGTAATGGGTAAGAATATCTAATTAGATAGGTTTAAATGAGGACAACTGGAGAAGAAGGAATGACTTTTTGAGAACTATTTCTCTAAATGACCGTAGGGAAATAGGTCAGTAATTTGAGGAGAATGTAGAGGTCAAGGAAGAGTATTTTCTCTATGGAAGATAAATAGTATGGCATGTTTGTATTATCCAGTAGATTCAAAATTTTGAGCTGGAGTCTGAGTGGTCAAGAGGGAATGCAAACCATGCCCAGATGGAATTTTGGACTCGGAAACATGATCAGATATTCTATCATAAGAATAAATAGAAACAAATGAAGGCATGTCAGCAGGTTTGGGAATGTGTGGAACTTCTCCCCTTATTTCTTTCATTTTCTAAGGGAAGTGAAAAAGAAGATTGCCAAATTCGGAGCAGGAAAGAGGCTCCTGACTTCTGAGAAGAGAATCAAAGATATGAAATCTATAACTAGAAGATCAGGAGAGCGAATAAACAATGGAAATATAGAAGGGTGTATAGGCAGCACTGCAGGCCCATGTCAGTTTTTGATCATAAATATAAAGTGAATCCAATCATTAAGGTTGTGTGTTTTTATCCAGTCATAATCTTTGTCTCAAGGGTAGAAGTGAAGTGTATTGGAGTGTTTGAAGAGTTGGATATAACCAAGACTGGAATTTTTACAGGTGAAAATGATGAAGGGAGAGTGTGCAAGAATGGTGAAAGTATAAGCAAGGGAATATTATGATTATGGAGCATGGTATCTAATCCAGATAAGCCAAGAAGAAAAGATAGATGGGGGACATTTAAAAGGTACAAATAATTTTTTCCTACAGATAACCATTGGTTTTCATTGACTTTACTTCTAACCTTTTTCCCATCACCCAAAATGGTATCTAATTTTACACATTGATTGATGACTTACTTTTTTAAAAAAATTGTGTGATAATGTAGATTCACATGCAGTTATTTGAAATGATACAGAGAGATCCCGTATACATTTTACTCAGTTTCTCTCAAAGGTAACATCTTACATAACTAGAAGGCAATATCACAACCAGGAAATTTGCACTGATACAATCTACCGATGCTATTTAGATTTCACCAGCTTTACATGCACTTGTGTGTGTGTGTGTATGTGTGTACGTGTGTGTCTTAGTTCTGTACAATTAAATACACCACAGTCAAGATACAAAACAGTTCTACTACATGTATCCCTCATGCTGAACTTTTATAGGCACAGCCATGCCCCTCCCTCCCTGGCAACCACTAATTTGTTCTCAATCTGAGTAATTTAATCATTTCAAGAATGTTACATAAATGGAATCATACAGGATGTCACCTGCTGAGATTGGGTTTATGTCACTCAGCATAATTCCCTTGAGACTCATCCAAGTTGCTATGTGTATCAACAGTTTTGTTTTATTTCTGAGTATTAATCCATGGAATGAATATGCCACAGTTTGTTTAACCATTCAGCCACTGAAGGACATCTGAGTTGTCTTCAGTATTTGGCTATTACAAATAAAGCTTATATAAACATTTGTGTAGAGGTATTTACATGAATATAACTTTTGATTCCTTTGGGATAAACTCCCTAGTATGCAATTGCTGGGTCATATGCAAACATTTAGTTTTCTAAGAAACTAACATCCTCTTTACCAGAGTGGCTGCCCCATTTTACAATCCCACCACCAATGTATGACATGTCTTTGCCCATGTTTTAATGGGATGGTTTGTCTGTATTTAGTATAGAGTTTTGAGAATCCCTTATATATCCTAGATATTGGTCCTTTGTCAGATATGTGGTTCACAAATATTTCCTCCCAGTCTGTATCTTGTCTTTTCATTCTCTTCACAGCGTGTTTTATGGAGCAAATTTTTAAAAAATTTTAACGAGGTCAAACATCATTCCTTTTCCTTTTATGGATCTTGCTTTTGGTGTCAAGTTTAATAACTCTTTGTCTAGACCTTCCTTGTTCCCAAAGATTTTCTAAAAGTTTTTTTCTAAAAGTTTTATAGTTTTACACTTAAGTCTAGGATCAATTTTGAGTGAAGATCTGAGGTTTAGATTGAGATTCACTTTTTTGGGCTATGGATTTCCAATTGCTTCATTTGTTAAAATGCCTCTCCTGTTTCCATTGAATTGCTTTTGCTCAGTTGTCAAAAATAAGTTGGAAATATTTGAGTGAATCTATTTCTGGTTTCTGTATTCTGTTCTCTTGATCTATGTGTCTACTTCTCTACAAATATCACACTGTCTTTATTACTGTAGCTATCCAATAGGCTTTAATGTTAGGTGGAGTTATTCCTCCTACTTTATTCTTCTTTTTCAAATGTGTTTTAGCTATTCAGGGTCCTGTTTCTTTCCATATAAAATTTTGATCACCTTTTATATGTCTGCAAAAAACATTGCTCATGTTTATATAGAAATTACATTAAACTTATTGATTAATTTGAGGAAAATTTATATCTTTATTATTTTATTTCCCATTCATGACTGCATTATGCCTCTCCATTTATTTAGGCTTTCCTTGATTTCTTTCATCAGAATTTTGTAATTTTTATAATATAAACCCTATACAAATTTTGTTAAGTGTGTATATTTTGAATGTATCTTATTAAGCTATGTACATCATTTTCTTTGGAATAATTTTAATGATTTTTTTAAATAATTTTTTCCAAGTGCCAATTGCTAGTATATAGAAATACAATATTTTGTGTGATTGTGTATCCTACAGTCATGATGAACTCACTTACTAGTTCTAAGGAGTATTCTTTTAATATTCCTTCAGATTTTCTACATAGACAAACATGTCATATATGCAAATACAGATTTATTTCCTCCTTTCCAATCTTTGTGCCTTTTATTTGTTATTCTTCCTTTGTTTCAGTGACTGGAACTTCCAGTAATATGTTGAATAAGAGTGGCTAGAGTGACCATTCTTGCCTTGTTCTCAATATATGTAGAACAGCATCCAGTCTTTCATCATTAAGTATGATATTACCTTTAGTCTTTTTGTACATGCTCCTTACCAAGTTGAGATAATTCCTCTCTATTCCTAGTTGGCTGAGTTTTTATCATGAATGGGTGTTGCATTTTTATCAAAGGTTTTTCTGCATCAAATGATTTTCATGTTGATATGGTAAACTATATTGATTTTTTTAATGTTTTCAGTTGGAAAGAGTTAGCAGTCTAAACTGAACATCATTCAGGTGTTTTGTTTTTATAAATCTTAGATATACTGAACAGTGTGAGAACATGGTTTGTGACATCTTCAAAGCTTGGAAAGGACATATGCATGTTAGTAGATGAAGTGTTTGAAAATATTTAACTTCATAGTAAATGTGACTCTGTTAGATTAAAAAAAAATTTTTTTATTGGAGTATAGTTGATTTACACTGTTCTGTTACTTTCTGCTGTGCAGCAAAGTGAGTCAGTTATACATATACATATATCCACTTTTATTTAGAATCTGTTCCCATATAGATCATTACAGAGTATTGAATAGAGTTCCCTGTGCTATTCATTAGGTTCTTATTAATTATCTATTCTACATATAGTAGTGTGTATATGTCAATCCCAATCTCCCAATTTATCCCTCCCCTGCCCTTTACCCCCGGTAACCACAAGTTTGTTTCTACAACTGTGACTCAGTTTCTGTTTTGTAACTAAGTTCATTTGTAACATTTCTTTAAATTCCATATATAAGCAATAAAATATGATATTTGTCTTTCTCTGTCTGACTTACTTCACTCAGTATGATAATCTGTAGGTCCATCCATGTCACTGCAAATGGCATTATTTTGTTCTTTTTTATGACTGAGTAATATTCCATTGTATATATATACCACATTTTCTTTATCAGTTCCTCTGTTGATGGACATTTAGGTTGATTCCATGTCCTGGCTATTGTAAATAGTGCTGTAATGAATATTGGAGTGCATGTATCCTATCGAATTACGGTTTCCTCTGCATATATGTGCAGGAGTAGATTGCTGGATCATATGGTAGCTCTATTTTTAGTTTTATAAGGAACCTCCATACTGTTTTTCATAGTAGCTGTACCAATGTACATTTCCATCAACAGTTGATGAGGGTTCCCTTTTCTCCACACCCTCTCTAACATTTATTGTTTGTAGATTTTTTGATGATGACCATTCTGACCAGTGTGAGGTGATACCTCATTGAAGTTTTGATTTGCATTTCTCTAATAATTACTGATGTTGAGCATCTTTTCATGTGCCTCTTGGCCATCTGTATGTCTTCTTTGGAGAGATGTCCATTTAGATCTTCTGCCCATTTTTTGATTGGGTTGTTTGTTTTTTTTGATATTGAGCTGCATGAGCTGTTTGTATATTTTGGAGATTAATCCCTTTTCGGTCTCTTCATTTGCAAATATTTTCTCCCATTCTGTGGGTTTTCTTTTTGTTTTGTTGATGGTTTCCTTTGCTGTGCAAAAGCTTCTAAGTTTAATTAGGTCCCATTTGTTTATTTTTGTTTTTATTTTCATTACTCTATGAGGTAGATCAAAAAAGATCTTGCTGTGATTTATGTCAGAGAGTGTTCTGCCTATGTATTTCTCTAAGAGTTTTATAGTATCCGGTCTTACATTTAGGTCTTTAATCCATTTTGAGTTTATTTTTGTGCATGGTGTTAAAAAATGTACTGATTTCATTCTTTTACATGTAGCTGTCCAGTTTTCCTAGCACCACTTATTGAAGAGACTGTCTTTTCCCCATTGTATATTCTTGCCTCCTTTGTCATAGATTAGGTGACCATAGGTACATGGGTTTATCTCTGGGCTTTCTATCCTCTTCCATTGATCTATATTTCTGTTTTTGTGCCAGTACCATACTGTCTTGATTACTGTAGCTCTGTAGTATAGCCTGAAGAAGTCAGGGAACCTGATTCTTCCAGCTCTATTTTTCTTTCTCAAGATTGCTTTGGCTATTCAGGGTCTTTTGTGCTTCCGTTCAAATTATAAAATTTTTTGTTCTAATTCTGTGAAAAATGATATTGGTAATTTGATAGGGATTGCATTGAATCTGTAGATTACTTTGGGTACTATAATCATTTTGACAATATTGATTCTTCCAATCCAAGAACATGATATATCTCTCCATCTTTTGGCATCACCTTTGATTTCTTTCATCAGTATCTTACAGTTTTTCTGTTAGCTTTTAAAAGTTGGGATTCCTTATGTGGTATTCCATTGGTAAATCTTTGGCAGAATTATTATCATGAGGGAGAGCAGATGATGCATTGCAATAACTCTCCAACCACCAATGCCACATCCTCTGTTTTCCAAACATTGCAAATATTAATAGGATTTTTAAAAATGCATTGTATAGGGTGACTTATTTTCTTAATAAAGAGTAGCTGAGATTGCTGAAAACACTTTTGTAATTCTAGTAGCATCTAAGCAAAGGACCATAATAGTAGATTTCTTCAGTAACTTTTGGTTGTGTTAGAGGAAAGGCAAATTTAAGCGTTGAGGAGCTCTGGAGAGGAAGAGGAGAAGTCGATTTTTCCCATAGTAATAGTAATAGAATGGAGAAAACAAGAAACAAATGATTCCTGTGCTTTTTCAAAGAGGAAAATAAGGAAGAAACAACAAGAGCAGCAAAGGAGGTAGGGATGGCTATGTAAGATTCTGGAAACTTGTCTCATGTTGAGCTTTTTGTTATTCCCTATTTTCCATTGGTGGTTAGTGATAATACCCTTATATGGAAAAGAGCTTATTTTCAATAGCCTCAAGGAAGAAGGAAGCTAGTTCTATAGAAGATAAATACATTTAAACATCTGAACCTGCAATTAGAAAATAAGGAATGAATATGAAGCCAGTCTGAGATCCAGAATGTGACCTAGGAGATTACTTAAATCATAAGAGGTCCATAAAGGTTTTATAATCATTTATAACTTACTAAACTAGGTATTTTTATAGTTTCATATAATAGCATCATGGCAAATGTATCATTGAGATTGCAAATGTTAAAGATTATTTTAAGAATTGCCAATTTTTTTGCAATGTTCTATAAATAGAACAACAGCTAGTGAAAAAACAATTACATAACAGATGTATATCCTCAATCCTACAGGATGAAAAATATCACAGTAAAAGTTCATTAAAAAGATCAGTAAAATTTCAAAACATTAATATGGTATAAATGTAAACTTTAAAATGGGCAAGTAAATCTACATTTTAAAAATACTAACATGGAAAAATTGAATCTAATTCTCCTATTTGTATGCATAAGGTTGTTTCCCAAGCATTTCAACAAGAACAACAAAAAAAAGAACAGGGAATAATTTAAAATATATGTTCAGATGGAATCTACTATGACTTTTAGTTATGTGATTTTACCATATGTTGTGACACGTTCAGGTAATATAAATTTAAGATTGCCAGAGATATTTGCATCTTTTAGAGGAGTCCTATATTTATAATAGAAGTACATGTGTGGGGAGGAAGTGGGGGGTGGTGGTGGTGGTGGGATGAATTGGGATATTGACATATACACTTATATATATAAAATAGATAACTAATAAGAACCTGCTGTATAAAAAATAAATTAATTAAATAAAATAAATTTAAAAATGACTTTTGAATCATAAAAAAAGAGAAGTACATGTGCAATCAATGCCCTCATAGACTCAATATTTGGAATCATAAGAAAAGGTAAAACTTATCACATGTGAAATATATTTAATATAGAAATGATAAAATTACAAAGCTTTCTGAACTAATTCCTGAACATAATAGTTTAACTAAAAAGATTGAGCCAAAGTATTCCTTTCAAATATCTGTTTTTATGTAAAAAGAAATACAATCATATATTAACGTTAAATTGCATTTTTACATTTAACAAATATTGAATATATATTGCCATATTATATATTGACAATATAAATGTTTTCTAATATTCAAACAAATATTTGGAGGACTTTAGTTCTAAGATGGAGTAGCACCATTCTTCCCAGGTCCTCCCTCTTACGACAAAAAATCCTGGACATAAAAGCACAAATAAGGAAAGTAAGACTCTTACCAGTGGAAAAATAGAAGGCGGACTTCCTAGGGACTTCAGGAGTTGACCAGCCACAAGGCAGCGAGTTCACTGGGTTACCTTATTGCCTTCCTTCTATCCCAGGAGGGAAGCATAACCACCAATAGGCACAGAGAGAAAAAGCTCCAAGAAAAACCTTTTCTTTCTAATCAACGGAAGTGGGAAAGGGTAGCCTAACAGAACAGAAAACATTTGGGCAATAATTACCCTATCCTACCCAAACATAAATGGAAAAACATAACTTCAGTGGGGGGAATGGGAAGCAGATATTTTATCCCCTCTATGAAAGCAAGAAGTGTCACTCTGATTTTCCCAGTTGGGTGGTTTTGACAGAGCATGCAGGGAGTTATCTTTTGTACAGTCTGCAGCAGAAGCAAGTAGTGTTTTGATTCCCCCATCAGGGTAGTGTGTCAGCAGAGTACAAGGTGAGCTGAGCCTGTATACCTCCACAAGTTAGGAGTGAGACTTAATGAGTTAGTGTGAGCTGTGGCTAATCACTAATACACTTCACTTCCCCTTTCCTACAGGTGTTAGTGGGACGCAGCAGAGAGCCCACTCAAATATTCCCAACAGATTTTAACAACAGAGAAAAAGCAGTTCAGTGGGGGAAAGATAACCATTTTAACAAAATAGAGCAATAGAAAATTTGTAAACAAGAAAAAATTTAATGAACCTCAATATAAACCTTAGACCTTAACTCAAAATTGATCATGAACTTAAATGTAAAACATAAAAATGTAAAGCTATAAACCTTTTAGAAAAAAATAGGAAAAATATTCATAATCTAGGACTAGGCAAAGTTCTTAAACTTGACACCAAAAGTAATATTGATAAAAGGGAGAAATTATAAATTTGACCCCATCAAAACTAGAAGGCTTGCTCTGAAAAAGACTCTGTAAAGGGGATGAAAATACAAGCTAGAGAGTGAGAGAAAATATTTGCAAACCACATATTTGACAAAGCACTAGTATTAGAATAAAAAGAATTCTAAAAACTCAGTAGTAAGAAAACTAAACAAACCAATTAGAGAATAAGCAAAAGATACGAATACCATTTCACTAAAAATGACATATACTTGGAAATTAAGACCACAATAAGATATCATTACACACTTATAATGGCTAAAAATAATAGTGAAAATAGCAGACGCTGGTAGGGTTATTGAGAAACTGGGCCACTCATATATTGCTGGTGGGAATAAAAGTGGTATAGACACTCTGAATAACAGTTTGGCAATTTCGCAATAGAAAATGTTTCCATAAGAAAATAAAAAATAAAATAATTTATAATAATACTGTATCTGTATAAATTAAAGCAAGTGGTCAAAAATTTTATATTAATTTTCTGAGCATTAAGAAAGATCATAAACAGAATGTACATATTCATATATTTTAATCAGTTTCTTGGCTCTAATTTTTCTAATAAATGTAGTATTTTTTTCAATATACATTTTTTTCCTAGAGTTGCCTAAAAAATCTTTCCAAATATTGCATATTTTGTTGAGTAAATTTAAAGTTGTTTACTAAAAAAGAAACTACCTACCATAACTAAGTCAATGTTATATTGTCTAATAGGTAAATAGATCAATAAGAATAAAGAGTCCATAAGTGCCTTCTTACCTATATAGAAAATTGATTGTTGTCAAATGCTCCATGATATTCCAATCAGAATGGAAATTTTTTTCAGCAAATTCTGCTTGAACCACTGTATATTCATATGGGAAAAAATGTTTATCTTGACACTTACTTCAGAACATACACAAATATCTGAGATGGATCATAGTGATAAACATAAAATCTAAATGAGTATGCCTTTTTGAGAAAACATTGAAAAATATCTAAATGAGTATGCCTTTTTGAGAAAACATTGAAAAATATTTTCTTGATTTTGTTATAGGCAAAATTTCTTATATGACAAAAAGTCACCAAATATAAAAGAAAAAATAGATAAATTGATCTTCACCAAAATAAATGTTTTGCTCATCAAAAACACTGATAAGAAAATGAAAAAGCAAGCCATAGACTTAGGGAACATATTCTCAATACATATATCTCAAAAAGTACTTGATTTCTTACTACAGGAAGAATATATAGAAATCAGTGATAAACAACCCAGTTTTAAAAAGGACATGAATAAATATTTCACAGAAAAAAGTAGTTGGTGAAGTGTAGTTTGCTTCCTAGGAATTTATCCAGGATAAATGAATAATTATGTCATTTCAAAGACTTGTATATGAATGTACAAATGTATGAAAGTCTTTACAACCATGTACTAATGTTCACAGCAATTCTATTCATAATATCTCAAATATAGAAACAATCTAAATATCCCCTCAATGGGAGAATGAATAACCAATCTCAGTGTAGGGAAAGATTTCTTTAACAGTGCAAAAAAGCACTAACAATGAAAGAAAATTATCAACTGGATTTAACAAAATTAAAATGTTCTGCATTTCTACGGTACTACTGATGTTGAGCATAATCTTTTTATGCACAAATTGGCTGCATCAATAAGTATCATGGAAATGTAAATTACAAACAAAATTAAGTAGTACTTCATATTTAAAAGAAGAGAAAGGATTTAGAAAAACTGGAACTCCTGGATTTCTGTTGGGAATGTAAATAACATGACTACTTTGAAAATCAGTTTAACAGATTTTTGTACAATTAAACATAAACTGGCCTCCATGACCCATTATTTTCAATTATGTTAAATGAAAGCCCATTAGTTTTTACTCATGTTAAATGAAAACTTGTGTTACAACAAAGGCTTGTAGTTAAGTCTGTAAATGTTCATAGCATCTTAACTCATAACACCTTAAAATGGAAATAATGCAAATGTTTCATATTAATAGGAGAATAGGTAAGAAATCTGTGGTACATTATTACAATGGAATAAACACAGCTTTGAAAACAAACTACTGATACATGCAACAACATGGATGAATCTTGAGCAAAATAGATTATGCATATACATAAAAAGTTTATACTCAATGATTTCTTTTGTGAAGTTCAAGATCAGGTAAAAGTAATCTATGATCGTAGAAATTAGAACAGCGATTGCCTTTGGGAGTGGGAATTGACCGGAAGGGGGCATAAGGAAACTCAGGACTAATAGAAATGTTCTATATCCTGACTGGATTGGTGATTACTTAAGTATATACATTTGTCAAAACTCACCAAACTCTCTACTACAATTTGCATATTTTAATTTATGTAAATTATTCCATGAATAAAAAAACTATTGAAAAATACTGTTATTTGCTAAATTTTGCAACATTCATGTTATTTGTAAGTGGTGTAATTTCTTTTCTCATTGTAATGAATATTTGGTTTACACCTAATTTTGTATTGTAATTTTATATTCTTTCTCTGAAAGATGGCCTCATAATTATATAAGCTTTAGGCCCCAGAAAACTGAATAGAGAGTGAAAGCAAATTTATTCTACAAATGTGTTTCTTTCAGGCCTTCTCTCCTCCCTTTTTCTTCACTCAACTCAGTCACTATTAGGAATTTTGGGTTATTTTGCTTCACCTCTATTCCTCAAATTTGATCACTCTCACATATATCTTACTCATCTAATGGAGTCATTTTTATGAAACTTTCTTTAATAACCCAGAAATATGTATGTTTTAGTCTTTTTTCTTATATTTTCTTTAACATATATCATTTTTAAAATTTATTTTATTTATTTTTGGCTGTGTCAGGTCTTAGTTGCAACATGCAGGATCTTCATTGAGGCATGTGGGGTCTTTTGTTGCGGCGCACGGGCTCTGTTGTGGTGCGTGGGCTTCTCCCTAGTTGTGGCGTGTGGGTTTTTTTTTCTCTTTTCTAGTTGTGGTGCATGGGCTTAGTTGCCCTGAGGCATGTGAGATCTTAGTTCCCTGACAGGGATCGAACCCACGTCCCCTGCATTGGAGGCAGATTCTTTACCACTGGACCACCAGGGAAGTTCCAACATATATCATTTTTTACATGACCATAATTTTACATATTAGCCACTCTCTATCTCCCACTATACTGTGGATTCTTCAAGGACAGGAACCAGGAATCCTTTTTTCATTCTCCTTTGGCACTTCCAACTACCATCTTTGACATCTACCTCATCTACCCAAAGCAACTTCTCCCATTCTTCACATAGTTGTCTACCATGCACTAGAATATGATGCAAATATCAAGAGATCACTACTTTCATCTTAGTCTCTTCTCTTGCAGCCAAATCTTTAGAATTATCTCTATATTCATGGCTTCTTAAACAACTTAGATTCACAATTTATGGATTGCTTTATGAATGTACCCATGAAGTAGAGGCTGAAAAAAAAAAGTAGGAATTCAAGCAAATAAGTTGAGAGGGGCATTCAAGATAAAGGATATGGTTTGTGTAAAGGTTGGAAATAAGAAACACAAGGTGGGTTTAAGAAACTAAATGTAATTTATGGCTAGAATTCAGGGAGTTTCAGTAGACAAGTGAAAATTTATGGTCAGGACTTCAGTGGCTTTATATACAATGGCAAAGAGTTTGGGTATCATCTGGAGATTTTCTTTTAGCATATTGTAAGTGTCAGTTAAAAACTATTCATTGAATATATACTAAACAGTTGATCTCTGTGTCCATGGAACTCATCATTTAGTGGAAAAGACATGTATTAAGTAAATAATAAAAATATAATTAATGAAATTATTTTAAGCATGTAATTGCTGTGGAAAAATATTCACAACATTTCATGGATATGGCTGTTAAAACCTAGGCCTGTGGGTAAGAAAAGACACCATATTTCCTTTGCTCAGCACTGTTTTCCCAGCATCTATGACTGTGCATGATACATAAAGATGCTCATCAATTTTTGCCTGAATAGGCAGATGAATACTTGAATTGAACTTTATCAAATGAGTTTGAGCTAGCTAAATAGATAGGTAAGACTTAAATAGATAAGTATTTATCCAGGAGAAAAAAGACCTACAGGTATAAAAGCCTAGGACCTTGAGAGAGTCTGGTATGTTCAAGAACCTAAGAAAAACCCAGTACAGCAGAGGTGGAGAAGCCAACCTATAGGACGTTAGACATGAGGCTGGAGAAGGAGGTAGCATCGGTACCATACAGAATATTATAATCTATGTTAAAGATTCTGAAATTATTCCAAGGCAATGGGAAATCCTTGATTAGTTTGTATCAGGGAAATTATGAGATTATTTTGCAATTTTAAAAGATAGTTTTAGCACTGTTGTGGAGACTCAGTATGTAAAGATTGGGAAGTAGTCACAAGTA